>NW_024543097.1:11607500-16407500 GCF_018167655.1 Microtus oregoni | reverse complement strand
ATCCTGATTAGGATATTTACCTCATAGTTTTGGAAAATGTTGATGAAATAGCCTGAGTGAATCATGCATGGAATTGCCGTATTACTTCTGAGGACCACATGTGAATATGCAATTACCTCAGATGTTAAAACGTTCAATTAAAAGAAAATCAATTACTGTTTTTCACTCATTGATTTAGATGCAGATTAGATTCTGGGTTCAAGCAGTGAGACTGGATGTCATCTTCCTTTTCATTTGCAGTATTTCAGTTCCCATTTATTTATCAGTAATTTAACTTTCAGCTGTCACTCTCAGATTTTTTATCTAAATTTGAGCCAGGCATGTAAATTTTTCTAGTTATTTTGAGTTTCTATTCTTTTTGAAGACCACGAAGATGTTAATCTATATTTTTAGGTTTGGAATCTGTTTTTATTGTGTGGTTTTAAAAATTAGTATCTATCTGAAAGTGTGCTTATATTTGAATAATTGTTTTGTGATTTTATATCTATCCTTATTCCATCAATTATCTATCAAGGATCATGTATTTCTGTATCTATTCCTTACCTGTCTTTCTATTTATTTATCCATCAGTTTTATATCTGGATTAATTCATCAAACAGATGACTCAATATGGTTACTTAATAGGGTATTTTGAGGCTGAAAAAAATTGCTAAGTACTTGAAAGTATTTACTTATCTTCAACAACAGTCTGTGAATCCTTCTCTAGAGAATCCAGCTCGTTTCTAGCCTCTATGGACAGACACACATTCACACATGCATATTCATAAGAAAATGATAAGATAATCTTTAAAAGTAGGCTAATATAATGGGAAGATTATGAATGCAAATGTAAAGAAATAAAGAGTCTACTCTTGGTAAAACTAATAATTCTTAGAAGTGAAGTAAACTAATATATGTTGTGGTTTATCTTCTGTAGAACAGAAAATACATTCTACTTTAAGAGTCTGAAAGCTAATTATTTCATTGTTTGACATAAATAGTGCTTATCTTAGATACTAACTATTTTGTTGTTGTTTTCAGAGACATCATTGAATGAGAAGTAGATTCACTTTTAGAAGGTTTGTAGGATGGTAGGTAGCAAGCCACAGGAGCATAATTCAATAAAGTATACATAGTATTGACAGGAGTGGAACTAAATAGTGGGAGCTGGGGACATATTAAGCAATCAGCATAGAAAAGGTTCAGTAAGGGCTCAGTATTGATCTCTAATGGTGGCATAAGAAAAAAAAGCTACTGTTTCATGTTTGATCAAATAAATACGACTTCATTTTGACAAAGTTGAGAAATACTAGTATTTTCCCTGCAACCCATGGAGTGGCATGCATTCAATAATTAAAATACACTTTTTAAAATACTGAGAAAATAGTTCATTATTATAGGGTATTGTTAAAATAATGGGAAAAAATTAAACAAATTTTTTCCTACTATGTAGTTTAAACATTCATTTGTAAAACTTACAATACTAATAAATATGGTAATGAAATCATAGTATTGATAACACTATAATACAATAATTATTGTTTTAAAAATATAATAATTATATACTAGTACCATTTTCTAGGGAGAGAAGAGGTAGAGATATGTCTGTTGTATCTTTTTCCTGTCTTCTTAAGATATATTTGATTAAAAAATTAGTTTCAGATACTCGGTAAGAACTATTGTTGTGCTTTTGTGGTAGAATGGCTCCAGGCAGAAAGAAAACCCTTTCCTCTTAGATGAGACAGATTCCAAGAAAATAAACTGCACAGTAGCCTAGAGTCAAGATGAAGATGCATGAACAAATAAGATTCCAGTGTCTGTCATTCCTGTTCCCTATTGCCCAGGCTGGACCTTCTGTACCTCCTTTTTTCTCAGTAGTGAGGGTGAACTTTTGTCATATCACACATGACAGGAACATGACATCTATCACCTAGTAGGGGATCTTGGTGATCCTGGGATCTTGGACAGACTCAGATTCTAAATGTCTCAGAAGAAACAAAGAGTTATTTCTCTGTGCTCCACGTCTCTCAAGTTGGTGAATGAAGGGACTATGAACAGAGAGGCAGTGACTCAGACCTACCACCAATCTTGCAAGGGACATGACATAGCATTTTCACAGGCCTTCAGTTACCCTCCTCATAGTGAACATCATCCCAGTGTTGAGAGTGCAATATCTGGGTTCTTTAATTTGTCCACTGACTATATAGGAATCCCTTGGGATCTTGCAATCAATTTAAGGCTAGCAATTAAAGAACTGCAGGGTTTGGAACTCTAGTCTTCAACAGTAAATAAGAATAAAAAACCTGATTAATTAAAACAATTATAAGGAATAAATTATATCAATGAATGCCATTAAAGGGTACCACTAGTCAAATGCCTTGAGAGAATAAGGTCAAATTTGATCTGAAGTTCACAGGGAAAGGAAATGTTTGTATTAATCTTGAAGAATGTTGTTGCACTTTTATTAACGATTTGATAGCTACGGATGAAACAATTATCATGGACTTTCAGGAGCCCTTTCAATGAAATAAGGTAAGTTCTGAAATGATGATTAATTTTATAAACTGAGTGCAAAAAAATCTGGGGAATGGAAAGAGGTGATAGCTCTATTCCTGCCTCCCTCATAATTGTAGAAGGAATGTTAAGTGAGATAGGATTTTTGCATTGTTTTTGCATAAGGGAGTTAACTAAAAACCTCATTAAAAAGAATTTAGCAAGCTCATGTTCATTAACAGTTCAAAATAACCCAATGTTTTAAAAACAAATCATATCATTGACTCTATGGCAGAGTTAAAAATTCTTAATTAAATTTAAAACATAAAACAAACTAAAAATACTATGAATAATAATGAAAAGAAAAGAGAAGTGAATTGTCAGAATGTAATCATTCCTGCACATCATCAACAAATCACATACAAGAAGAGATCCTAAACCCTTATCTCAGTTAACTGACAACAGCACCTGGCACCTACCTATTGGTCCCAGAGATGAAGGACTTGAAAACACACAATCCATCTCTTATGGAACACTCACAATCAGATAACAACACAATCCTTTTTATTAATTATTAATCTTCGTTGGTTGTGCTGTTGGGTTCTGTTCATAAAGTCATCTCCCGTACAATGGCTGTATGTTATGGTCTTTGATCATTTATAGTTGAGTTTTATGCAAAATGATAAATATGGATCTATTTGGTTTACTTGCATGCAGTCATCAAGTTTGAAATATATATATATATACCATATATCATTTACTATATATGAATATATATGAATGTATATATACTTATACACACACATGATAACATTACTTGCACATGTTTTTGATGGTACTGAATATCAAATTGGTGTGTTCTTTCCCTGGGAAAGAGAATACAATTTTAATTATTATGAAAGGGGAAGTCCCTCTTTAGTGGCTCCTAATATGTAATTGTAGATGCAAGAACTTCTATTGTACCTGAAAATGTTGAATTCTGGTGAATTGTGATCTCATTGCATAAATGAAAATTAAGTTGCAAAGTCTATTTTTGCTAAATAGTTCAAGCTGAAAGTATCTCATTTTAGGAAAAACTACGGGGAACTAAAAGAATATGTGATACCTATAGTCAAATAATTTAATAATAGAAATTCTAAATTATTATAACTTTATTTATTGTTGGGACTAATGAGTCCTGGCCTTCAGCTGGATGTTGGGATTAATGAGTCCTGGCCTTCAGCTGCTCTTCCCTGCTAGAACCTCTAATTAAAGTTACTAGAAGCTGTGCCTAGTTTAGAGGATTAAAGGATGGGATTTTCACCTGTTGGCCATTGACTGCAGTATATTTAAGCCTACATGGTGCTAATAAAAAGGGGCTTTTGTATCAGTGTTTAAAGGTCTGCCTGTCAGTCTGTCTCTACTTTTGTGAGTATTCTCAACCTCCAGCCCCTTGCCTGAAGCTCGCGAACTGAGGTCTAGCGCATAGAGCACAGACCGGGGCTGCGGTGCGCGGCAATTTATCACCTTTTAAAGCTTTATTTCAACAATCAAAGTTTAATTTTAATTTATTGATAACATAAGGAAGACAAGGCTATTAAGTGGTTTATTAACTAATAATCTATCTTTTACAGGGCAATCACTTAAGGTAGTAGTTATTTTCTACATATTAAACATCCAATTCCCCACCTTGGAACTCATTGAAATTATGACTGTGTCAGATATGTAGCAGTGGAAAGCTAAGATTTTTGAAACTGAGATGTGTTTTAATCAGAAAAATGCCAGAAAGAAAAGAACAAAGAGATGCCTTAGTTGCCATGCCAACTTGAACAGCGTTAACAGTGAAAGTTCTACAATCATGAATGTGTCTCCATCGAAAATGAAAACCATGAGAGGCTTGCAGACGTGTACAAAATGACTTACCATTGTCTTTCTTGTGGATATAATTGCTACTTCTTAGACACTCCATTTAGCATTTTTCATTTTCAAATATCATGAAGAACCTATAAATCTATCTACAGTGTAAAAGGCTCTAAAACAGGAAGAGGGAAAATACGCCATTTCGGACTGTTAAACCACGGTTCTTGTTCTGTATTTCAATGCATATGAAAGTGTTACAAAAATTGCTAGCATGTTGGCTGTCTTCCTTGTAATAATCTAACCTGCGAAGGGCTTCAAGCAAATCGTTTGGAAGCATAATACCTTGTCTCTTCACTTTTCTTATGTATTTATGTTTCAGGATCCTTTTTGTTTTCTCTCTGGATTTATGATGGCATTAATTTAGATGCAAATTCTAATTAAACCATTTTGTGAAAAATGAGAAATTAATAGAAATCTTTTCACAGGTAATTTTTATCACATTTCTATTAACCAAAAAAAAAATACAGCAATGATGATATATGTGTAAACTAACTTAGGGCCAGTATAATTAAAAAATGGCATCATGCCTCTAGGTATGTTCCTTACTTTTCTGCTCAAGTTTCTTAAGATTCATAAATATACACAAGAAAAAACCACATAAAATCAAAATGAAATGTTTGAAGCTCACTTGTAAACTTACCACAGGTGTGTCAGTAGGGAGCTGAAGTAAATGTTTAAAGCTGTTGTTTTTTCACTGTTGCAGAACAATTCACATAGTTTAATTTGCACATTTCTTTTCTCAAACACAACAAAATCCTTATGTATGAATGTCTGTACTTCCTTCATTCTGGCTATATCAGAATTTACAGGAGGGCCTGGGCCATGTTACGGGAGCAGAACCTGAACCGAAAATAGCTGAGAGAAAAATCACTTAAAAACTTTCTGTTTAAAGAAGAAACTCACCCTAAGGATTGACAGCAAAGAATCGCTTTATAATGAGATTTTGGAAAGAAAATATTTCCAAGATGTTTTAAATTTTGCTTTTTTTCTTCTTTGTCCTGGAACCAGTTGGGGTTTGTCCTGGTGGTGTGTGTGTGTGTGTGTGTGTGTGTGTGTGTGTGTGTGTGTTTGTTTTTGTTAATTTGACACAAGCTAGAATTATCTGGGAAGAGGAACCTCAACTGAGAAAATGACTCCATCAAATTTCCTAAAGGAAATCCTGCATTCATTTGCTGGATTAATGATTAATATGGAACTGCCCAGCTTTTTATGTGTGGATCCATCCATGGGATGGTCCTTGATGGTATAAGCAGACTGGGGAAGTAACAGGGGACAAGCCAATAAGCAACATTCTTCTATAACTCGTCTTCAGTTCCTAATTCCTGGTTCCTGGACTGAGTTTCCATCCTGACTTCCCTCAGCGATGGGCTGCTATTAGAAAGTATAAGATGAAATATATCCCTTCCTCTCAGAGTTGTGTTTGGTCACGGTGCTTGTCAAAGCAGTATCTGATTACAGAATTTTCCGTGGCACATGTATGGTCCAAAATATAGAATTTTATCAAATAAATTCAAGAAATTAAGAAACTCAAAATGCTTTCACATGTGAAGCTTCAGTAAAACTTCTCTTCTCTTTCTTTGGACTGCATTAATTACATGATATGATCTGTTTCATTATGCCTTTTTAAATATAGAGCACTTGAGTTATAATCTGTGTTACTTATTGACAGGGATGTTAGGAAGAGGATTTAGAAGATCTTCTCTTTTGTGAACACCGTAAAGTAGTCTTACATAACTAACAATAATGTTGCTCACTACTAGAGGTTACCTCGGCAGCATGAAGGAGAAAGAGATTCATAAGAAAGTCAGCAGTGTACATGGCCTATCTTTTAATGTGTAGAAGTACAGTCACCACTGTTAAAATAACAGGAGCATGTCCAATATAATTAATATATTGACTGTTGTATAGTCATTTGTTATCCACATGTATTCTATACTGTATCATTTTATGTACTCTGCTTTCATATGACTGGTATGACAATAGGTATGTTAATATTAGCATCACTGCAAGTCTGTGTATAATGCACAGTGCTGAGAAGCAACAGCTGCTTCAGCATCATAAGCACACAGGGACTTTTCAGTTGCACTATAATTTTGTGGACCAATTATAGAAGCAATTCATTCTTTACCAAGCTTCCATTACACATTTGGTACTAAATTCTCTTTATTTCAAATAAACACATTAAGAATTCCCTTTAAATTATTTTGTTGGCTGTTTCAGAAAAGATAAAACAATTTTCAATCAGGTCATATTTTTTTTTTCTTAGAAGATGTATCTTGACTGCTTAGGAATGCAAGTCAAATAATTTCTTGAGCATTCTAATGGATTAGTCTAACATCAGTATCTTGACATAATAAGAACCACTGTAAAGACAATTTGGACTGATACATACAAAACAGATTAGAAATTGAGTAATAGCAAGAAAAATTGTCTATTAAAGTTCTGAAATATAAAATCATGTCTACACAATTTAGCACTACTGAAATACCTGTGAATACAACCAACATATTTATCAGAATTCTTCATTTTCTTTAAAAAAATACGCAGAAAAATATTTTTCAGAAAGTATAGCTACTTTTCTCTATGAAAAACTGAATTGATAAGAGATTATTTTAATACTAATAAGAAAATATTGAAGAATGTGAACTCTTGGGAAATTAATGTGGGCATATATATCTATATATACATATGTGTTTACATCTGTATGTATTTGTTTTACTTTATGCCTTTTTATCAAAAATCTTTAGACATCTTAGTTTGATTTAGTCTGTTTTGGCTGCAATATCAAATATTTTAGACCAACAACTTATAGCAGGCATTAATTTATTGGTGACTCTTTTAGATGTTGAAAAACAAGCCAATACTTGTTCAGTGCATATTGTTGAGGGTCATATCTCTTGCCAGGAGGAACCTGAGCTCCCTGTACTCACATGGTGGAAGGGATAGTAAAGAAAAATGTTGAACAGTGTGCTCATGTGACACAGAACAGAAATGGCAAAGGGTAATTTAGCGAATCCCCTGTAGCTCATTGGTAGGGTTGAATGTACTGTTCATGAGACCTGAATCCTCATTACTCAGTCACTCCCTAAGTCCCCATTTCTTAATGCCAGCAAACTGTCAAGTTGTTTTCATCATATAAATTTTAAGAACAATGATAAAAAACGTCTTTAGCTCTACGTTGAACATATGTCAGTTTGGAATCGATGGTTGACAGTCACCTGATAGCATCGTGATGGCAAAGGTGGTGTCATATTTGTTTTGTTTTCTCATAGCGTGATCATGAATCTTTCTCCAATGAATAAAAGCAGGGCATCTATACTCTAAAGTGTTACACCATATTATTATTGTACCATTGAAGAGAAAGGTTTGATGAATGCATTTCTGAATCAGTCCATTGAAAATGATTAGTAATCTGTAAGGTTTTTGGTTTTGGTTGTTGTGTTTTTAACTTAGGCTTGATACTTCAGTTTGCATTGACTCCGTATCATATAGACAAATGGAAGCCCTAGTTTCTTGAGCCTTGTGTTTCAGCACCCTGAGCAGACTAAAATAAGCTGTGTATTTATTATTTCCTATTGAAACTCTGAATAGTACAAAGTCTCTTGTGCATTATTATAGTTACTGAAAAATTTCAGTGGTGAAAGTAAATTTCTTTATATTACCATGCTTAAAATAATATCTTCTGTTCCTAGAGTGTATTTCACACCTATATAGCTAAGATGGAATAAAAAGAATACCATGAATTCAGTTCCTTTGTAAAATGATGAATATAAAAAAGAAAATTCAGAATTTGTTTCAATATATTAACAGATTAAAATGACTGTTATTTGTTTAATTTTAGAAATTGGTGTTACCTCATATACTCAGAACTGCTCAATCTTTTTAGCAAACATAAATAAATAATTTTAAGTGATAATCTTAAATAATATCAAGGCACAGGATTAGCTTGGCTGTAATGCAGCTCAAATCTCAATCATTTTGGAGTTAGAGATAGTTTCTGTGTGTGTGTGTGTGTGTGTGTGTGTGTGTGTGTGTGTGAACATCAGAGCCAACATAGGCAGTAGACAATAAGATTATGTGGAGTCTTACAAAATAAAAGCAAATTTTATGACACCTGTGTATTATGAGTTTTCTTAGAAATAGAGACAAAAACTGAAATAATGTAAAAATACTTCTTCAAAAACAGTAGAGAAAATGGAGTTCTAGGATCTCAAAAGGGCAGAATTGATGCAGAAATACAGCCAAGTTGAGTAAGCATTCTCCAAATCTATATAGGAGTCCTGTTATTTCTTTGGCTGAAAAGAAGTCTGTTAGCAAGCCCAGAGGAACGTTAGCCAAGAGTAGAACGGATAAAGCTCAGAACAGGAAACAGTTACCAACAAACTGAAAGAATAACAATTCCCAAACCTCCCATAGGTCTGAAAATCATTCTGGTTTTCACCAGCTAGAGTAGAGAGAAGCTCAAAAATAATGAGGCCATCACTAAAACAAGACAGGATGCAGCTCAGCAGCCTGACACAATTTGCCCTGAATATCAAGGTGACTATATTCCTGAACACACGCACACACACAAACACACACACACACACACACACACACACACACACACACACACACACACACAAGCACCTAAAGAAAAAAATTAGTCTTCAAAGGATAAAAAATAAAGGTTTGTTACAGATTAGAGCATAATGATTAAAATCTGTTAGTAAACCTACATGCTTGAAGAAGGAAGGATCAAAGGGCTTGGGAAACATAATAATAAAATAAATGTGAGTGATGATGAAATCATAAAAGTAACATTTATAGCTATATGATTTACCTGAAAAAATACAAAATATTACAGATCTGTGACAATGACTTAAAAACCCGATTTGAACTTCTAAAATAACAATGAAAATGGCAACATTTGTTTATAAATCTAAAATTATCGAATTTAATTATAATATAAAAGGGCAACAAAGAAAAATTAGCAGTAATCTTACATATCATAGGAATAGAAATCCCAAGCAAATCATGGTAAACCCTTGACATTCCAACAAACAAATCTTAGGATAACAGTGGCTGAAGAGAGAGCAATGAAGAATTAAATATTGAAAAATGTAATACGTAATTTATTACAGTCCAAGGTATGGACAAAGAATGATGGCAGAAGTAATGCATAAAAAGATTATTTGCAAATATAATGGCAAATACTTTTATTAAGGTTATAAAATATTTGTTTCATAATGAATTCTAAGGAGAATCTATTCTAAGTTACATATGCAATAAATATAATACATAGATACACCATAATCAGGATTCAAAAACCTTGTTCAGAAGATATGAAGGAGGTAAGCATCTTAGGCTGTCCATGTCATGTGTTTTTACCCCCACCCTCATTTAAAATGCATGTTATTCCATCATGATCTATGCAAAAGCATAATTGAGACCAGACCTATACAAGCTTAATTTGTCAATCCTTGATTTTAGCTGTGGAATAGAATCTGTCATGGCCAAGATGACTCTTCTATGCAAACCATAAATCTGCATGCATGACATAGAGACTTCACAGACTGACATGGTCTAGACAGAAAAATGCCTCTTAATTTTAAAATTTGTACTAATAATTTGTGAATTATATAGTTAAAGTGAGTACCTTTATTTCCATTATTACATGTTATTCTTCATCCCACGACTGTCATGGAAAGCGTAAAGTGAACTTTCAGAGGCTATAATGATATGGAGCATGTTAATAATTCTTGCATTAAAACCGAAAACCTAAATGTGTGCCTTTTACTGTCATTAACTTGCATACAATAAACTGTGTCAAACACCTTGTGTCAATTAATTTCATTAAAATGGCCCTTTTTGTATTATTTTTTCACTGGTCAACCTATGAAATCGTCAAAGTAGAAAATGGCTCTTTGAGCTTGCAAGATAAATTTAAAAATTAGCATCAGAAGCAACACAGCCAAACACACACACACACAAACACACACACACACACACACACACACACACAGCCATACTCACCTAGCATCAAAGATTTTGATGGACACGCTACAATCATATGTGGACATATTACAAGTATATTTAGCAATGTTGAAAATAAAATTCTCTTCTAGCTTCTGAATAAATTTTTAAATCAAATTTAAAAAAAGAAAAATCATTCTTAAATTATTTATGTCTGTTCTTGTAGGATAGGAACAGTTGCCAGCAGGCAAGATGTGGCCTGACAAAGTACCTTTCATAAGACATTCTAATAGATAAAATATGTTACCTCAAAATTTCAATATTTTGGAATGACAGCTGGGGAACCTACCTTCTGACCAAACTAGCCCCTTTGAATGTAGGTAACAGTTATGTGGCTGGGTAGTTTGTGGGGCCACTGGCAGTGGAACCAGTATTTATCCCTAGTTCATGAACTGGCTTTTTAGAGTTCATTCCCTATGAAGGAATACCTAGCTCAGCCTTGGAAACAGGGGAGAGGTCCTTTCTCAAGTGTTGCAACAGACTTTGCTAACTGCCATTGGAATCTATCACCCTCTCAGAGAGGTAAATGGGGGTGTGGTGAGGGGAAGCAGGGGAGTAGGAAGAGGAAAGGGAGAGGAAACTGGGATTGGCATATAAAATAAAAAGATTGTTTTAAAATACTTTTTAATTTCTTTTTATTAGTTTATAAATAATACCAATCAAATTTTCCACTTCTTCTTCACCCAATTCCCTACTGCTCCCCCACAAACCCTGCCCCCCACCGCCCTACAGTACTAAGAGAGGGCAAGGTACCCTGACCTGTGGAAAGTCCAAGGCCCTCTCCCCCACATACAGGCTTAGGAAGGTATGCATACAAAAGGAATAGGATCGCCAGCACCCCTCCCCAACCCTGCCCTGCTGTATGCTAGGACCAGTGCTCAACTACAGTCTTAAGCTCCTAAACTAAGGCGACCCACCCAGAGCGGTGAGTGCCTGCCAGCCGGGCAGGCCTCAGGGTCCCCTGTAAGGGAGCCTGGCACCTCCAGCTCCAGCGCCAGGCTTCCTGCGCGCTCCTGGATACCCCCCCCCCACTTGCTCCATTCATCCTGTTGGCCCTGGATCATTGGGCTACCGGCGGCCCTGTTTAGTTGCTGAGGAATCCCATCAGGACGGTTGCTGAGGAATCCCATCTGGACAGGAACAGTTCCTGCTTCTACACTGAAGAGATATACCCTGAGAGTCAATCACAGCAAAGTCTGGACCAAGAGACCAGGCCTCTCCTGGCTCCATTTGAAGGAAGAGATGGGAAGGCGCCAATACAAGAATTCCTCCAACAATCTGAAAGGCAACATGACACCACCAGAAACCAGGGACACCGAAATAAGAAGAATTGTACACCCTACCCATGAAGAAATAGAAGAAATCGACTCAAAAGTGAACTATATGAAAATAATAGAGGACCTTAAACAGGAGGTGAAAAACTGCCATAAACAATTAGAGATTACAAACAAAAAGGTAGAGGAAATGAATAAATCGCTCAAAGACACGCAAGAAAACCAAGAGAAACAAGAAAAAGCAATCAAACACGTTAGGGAAGCGGTTCAAGACATGAAGAATGATATGGAAGCAATGAAGAAAGCACAAACCGAGGGAAGAATGGAGATGGAAAATCTGGGTAAACGAACAGGAATGACAGAAACAAGTACTAACAACAGATTACAAGAGATAGAAGAGAGAATATCAGACACTGAAGATACCATAGAAAAAATAAACACACTGATCAAAGAAAACAGCAAAACCAACAAATTCTCATCACAAAACATTCAGGAAATTTGGGACACAATAAAAAGACCAAACCTAAGAATAATTGGAGTAGAAGAAGGAGAAGAAGTGCAGCTCAACGGTACAGAAAATATACTTAATAAAATTATAGAAGAAAACTTTCCCAACCTGAAGAAAGAGGTACCTATGAAGGTTCAAGAAGCATACAGAACACCAAATAGGCTGGATCAAAAAAAAAAAAAATCCCCTCGCCATATAATAATCAAAACACAAAATACACAGAATAAAGAAAGAATATTAAGAGCCGCAAAGGAAAAAGGCCAAGTTACTTAAAAAGGTAAACCTATCAGACTTACACCTGACTTCTCTATGGAAACCATGAAAGCCAGAAGGTCCTGGATAGATGTACTGCAAAAACTAAGAGATCATGGATGCAAGCCCAGACTACTATATCCAGCCAAGCTTTCGTTCACTATAAATGGAGAAAACAAAATTTTCCAGGATAAAAACAAATTCAAACAATACGTAGCCACAAATCCAGCCTTAAAGAAAATAATAGAAGGAAAATCACTAACCAAGGAGTCCAACAATGCCCACAATAACTCAGTCATCTAGAGACCTTTCACCAGCGCAACTCAAAGAAGGGAAACACACAAACCCTACTACTAAAAAAGTGACTGGAGTTAACAACCACTGGTCATTAATATCACTTAATGTCAATGGCCTCAACTCACATATAAAAAGGCACAGGCTAAGGGATTGGATACGAAAACAGGATCCAGCGTTCTGCTGTCTACAAGAAACACACCTCAACCACAAAGACAGGCACCTACTCAGAGTAAAGGGCTGGGAAAAGGCTTATCAAGCAAATGGTCCTAAGAAACAAGCAGGTGTGGCCATACTAATTTCTAACAAAGTTGACTTCAAACTTAAATCAATCAGAAGAGATGGAGAGGGACATTATATACTCATAACAATAACAATTCATCAGGATGAAGTCTCAATCCTGAATATCTATGCCCCGAATATAAAAGCGCCCACGTATGTAAAAGAAACATTACTAAAACTCAAGGCAGCCATCAAACCACACACACTAATAGTAGGAGACTTCAACACTCCTCTCTCACCAATGGACAGGTCAATCAAACAGAAACCTAACAGAGAAATTAGAGAATTAATGGAGGTAATGAAGCAAATGGACTTAACAGACATCTATAGATTATTCCACCCGAAGAGGAAAGAATATACCTTCTTCTCTGCAGCTCATGGAACCATCTCGAAAATTGACCACATACTCGGTAACAAAGCTAACTTACACAGTTACAAAAAAATATTAGTAACCACCTGTGTCTTATCAGATCAACATGGATTAAAGTTAGAATTCAACAACAATGCTACTCCCAGAAAGCCTACAAACTCAGGGAAACTGAACAGTCAACTTCTGAACCATACCTGGATTAGGGAAGAAATAAAGAAAGCAATTAAAGTCTTCCTTGAATTCAATGAAAATAAAGAAACAACATACTCGAACTTATGGGACACTATGAAAGCAGTGCTAAGAGGAAAGTTCATCGCACTAAGTGCCCACTTAAAGAAAACAGAGAAAGCACATATTGAAGACTTAACAGCCCACCTGAAAGCTCTAGAAAAAAAAGAAGCAGACTCACCTAGGAGGAGTAGAAGATTGGAAATAATCAAACTGAGGGCTGAAATCAACAAAATAGAAACACAGAAAACATTCCAAAGAATCAATGAAACAAAAAGCTGGTTCCTGGAGAAAATCAACAAGATTGATAAACCCCTATCCAAACTAATCAAATGGCAGAGAGAGAATACGCAAATTAATAAGATCAGAAATGAAAAGGGGGACATAACCACAGACACAGAGGAAATTCAGAGAATCATCAGATCATATTACAAAAGCCTGTATAACACGAAACTGGAAAATGTAAAAGAAATGGACACTTTTTTAGATAAATACCATATACCAAAGTTACACCAGGACCAGGTGAACAATCTAAACAGACCTGTTGGTCGCGAAGAATTAGAAGCTGTTATCAAAAACCTCCCTACCAAAAAAAGCACAGGACCAGATGGTTTCAATGCGGAATTCTACCAGAACTTCCAAGAAGAGCTAATACCCATACTCCTTAATGTATTCCACAATATAGAAACAGAAGGGTCATTACCTAATTCCTTTTATGAAGCTACAGTTACTCTGATACCAAAACCACACAAAGACTCAACCAGGAAAGAGAATTACAGGCCAATCTCACTCATGAACATCGACGCAAAAATCCTCAACAAAATACTGGCAAACCGAATCCAAGAACACAGTAGGAAAATTATCCATTATGATCAAGTAGGCTTCATTTCTGAGATGCAGGGCTGGTTCAACATACGAAAATCTATCAATGTAATCCAGCATATAAATAAACTGAAGGAAAATAACCATATGATCATCTCATTAGATGCTGAAAAAGCATTCGACAAAATTCAACATCCATTTATGTTAAAAGTCTTGGAGAGATTAGGGATACAAGGGTCATACCTAAATATAATAAAAGCTATATACAGCAAGCCGACAGCTAACATCAAATTAAATGGAGAGAAACTCAAAGCCATCCCGCTTAACTCAGGAACACGACAAGGATGTCCACTCTCTCCATACCTCTTCAATATAGTACTTGAAATTCTAGCAATAGCAATAAGACAACATAATGGGATCAAGGGGATTCGAATTGGAAAGGAAGTAGTTAAACTTTCGTTATTCGCAGATGATATGATAGTGTACTTAAGCGACCCCCAAAACTCCACCAAAGAACTTTTACAGCTGATAAACAGCTTTAGTAATGTGGCAGGATACAAGATCAACTCCAAAAAATCAGTCGCCCTCTTATACACAAAGGATATGGAAGCAGAGAGGGAAATCAGAGAAGCTTCACCATTCACGATAGCCACAAACAGCATTAAATATCTTGGGGTAAATCTAACCAAGGAAGTGAAAGATCTATTTGACAAGAACTTTAAGGCATTGAAGAAAGAAATTGAAGAGGATACCAAAAAATGGATGGATCTACCTTGCTCTTGGATTGGGAGGATCAACATAGTAAAAATGGCAATTCTACCTAAGGCAATTAATAGATTCAATGCAATCCCCATCAAGATCCCATCAAAATTCTTCACAGATCTGGAGAGGACAATAATCAACTTTATATGGAAAAACAAAAAACCCAGGATAGCCAAAACAATCCTATACAATAAAGGATCTTCTGGAGGCATTACCATCCCTGACTTCAAACTCTATTACAGAGCTACAGTAATGAAAACAGTGTGGTACTGGCATAAAAACAGAGAAGTCGACCAATGGAATCGTATAGAAGACCCAGATTTTAACCCACAAACCTATGAACACCTCATTTTTGATAAAGGAGCTGAAAGTATACAATGGAAGAAAGAAAGCATCTTCAACAAATGGTGCTGGCACAACTGGATGTCAACCTGTAGAAGAATGAAAATAGACCCACATCTTTCACCGTGCACAAAACTCAAGTCCAAATGGATTAAAGACCTCAATATCAGCCCGAACACACTGAAAAGGATAGAAGAGAAAGTGGGAAATACCCTACAATAGATGGGCACAGGAGATCGCTTCCTATGTATAACCCCATAAGCACAGACATTAAGAGCAACATTGAATAAATGGGACCTACTAAAGCTGAGAAGCTTCTGCAAAGCAAAGGACACTGTCACTAAGACACAAAGGCAACCCACTGACTGGGAGAAGATCTTCACCAACCCCGCAACAGACAAAGGTCTGATCTCCAAAATATATAGAGAACTCAAGAAACTAGACTTTAAAATGCTAATTAACCCAATTAAAAAATGGGGCACTGATCTGAACAGAGAATTCTCAACAGAAGAAGTTCAAATGGCCAAAAGGCAGTTAAGGTCATGCTCAACTTCCTTAGCAATCAGGGAAATGCAAATCAAAACAACTTTGAGACATCATCTTACACCTGTGAGAATGGCTAAAGTCAAAAACACCAACGATAACCTTTGCTGGAGAGGTTGTGGAGGAAGTGGTACCCTCATCCATTGCTGGTGGGAATGCAATCTTGTGCAACCACTATGGAAGTCAGTGTTTCGGTTTCTTAGGAAATTCGGGATCAACCTACCCCTGGACCCAGCAATACCACTCTTGGGAATATACCCAAGAAATGCCCTATCATATGACAAAAGCATTTGTTCAACTATGTTCATAGCAGTATTATTTGTAATAGCCAGAACCTGGAAACAACCTAGATGCCCTTCAATGGAAGAATGGATGAAGAAAGTATGGAATATCTACACATTAGAGTACTACTCAGCGGTAAAAAACAATGACTTCTCGAATTTTGCATGCAAATGAATGGAAATAGAAAACACTATCCTGAGTGAGGTATCCCAGACCCAAAAAGATGAATATGGGATGTACTCACTCATAATTGGTTTCTAGCCATAAATAAGGGTCACGGAGTCTACAATAGGTGAATCTAAAGAAGCTAAGTAAGAAGGGGAAACCAAGGAAAAACATATAATTATCATCTTGGCTAAGGGAAGTAGACAAAATTGCCGGGGAGAAAATTGGGATCTTGGGGTGGGGTGGGTTTGGGGTAAGGGGAGATGGGGAGAGAAAAGTTAGAAGGGAAGGAGGTCGGGCCTTGGGAAAGCAGGAGGATTGGGATAAAGGAAGGTTGGACAGGGGACACAATTCTTAGTTAAGGGAACCAATTTAGGGTTGGCAAGAGACCTGACCCTAGAGGGGCTCCCAGGTGCCCAAGCTGAGGTCCCCAGTTAGTTCCTTGGGCAGTTGAGAATAGGGAACCTGAAATGACCCTATCCTTGAGCAATACTGACGAATATCTTGCATATCATCATAGAACCTTCATCGGGTGATGGATGGAGATAGAGACAGAGACCCACACTGGAGCACTGGACTGAGCTCCCAAAGTCGCAATGAGGAGCAGAAGGAGGGAGAACATGAGCAAAGAAGTCGGGACCACGAGGGATGCACCCACCCACTGAGACAGTGGAGCTGATCTATTGAGAGCTCACCAAGACCAGCTGGACTGTGACTGAAAAAGCATGTGATAAAACTGGACTCTCTGAACATGGCGAACTATGAGGGCTGATGAGACGCAAAGGACAATGGCACGGGGCTTTGATCCTATGTAATGTGATGGCTTTGTGGGAGCCCAGCCAGGTTGGATGTTCACCTTCCTAGATATGGACGGAGGGGGGAGGTCCTAGGTCTTAACACAGGGCAGAAAACCCTGACTGCTCTTTGGACTGGAGATGGAGGGGGAAAGGAGTGGGGTGGAGGGGGAGAAGGGTGGGAGGAGGGGGCGTAGGGGGGGAGGAGGGGGAGGGAAATGGGAGGCTGGGAGGAGGTGGAAACTTGTTTTTTTTTTCTCCTTTTCTCAATAAAAAAAATAAAAAAAGAAAAAAGGAAAAAAATGAAATAAAAAAAATAAAATAAAAAAAAAAAGGAATAGGATCCCCAAAAGCCAGTACATGCAGTAGAGACAAATCTCAGTGCCATTATTATTAGCCCCTCAGTCTGCCTCCAATTGTCAGCCACATTCAGGGGGTCAAGTCTGATCCCATGCTCCTTCAGTCCCAGTCCAGCTGAATTTGGTGAGCTCCCATTAGCTCAGGCACACTGTCTCAGTGGAAGAAACAATCCCTCGCGGTCCTGACTTCCTTGCTCATATTCTCCCTCCATATCAGACAAAGGTCTTTTTTTATTTATGATTAGAATTTTTATAAAACTAATACAAACCCTTTTTAAATTAATTATGAGTATGGGTGTTTTGTTTGCATGTATATGTATTTGCTTTGTGATGTTTTGTCTATATGCTTCGTGCCAGGTCTTATCTCCAAAATATATAAAGAAACTAGACATTAAAATTCTAAATAACCTACTTAAAATGGGGTACTGAACTGAACAGAGAATTCTCAACAGAAGAATTTCAAATGGTCAAAAGATAGTTAAGGACATGTTTTTAAAATATTTTAATACATCATAAGAGATTCTGTGTGATAATGATTTATAGATTTGATCTTTAAATATTTTAAATTGTTTTCTTCAAGAAATTAATATTTAGAGAAAGATCAAAAGAGTACTAGGACGATTGAAGTTTTATTCTTTTATTATGTGTGGTATGTTTTCGTAACCTTTCAAGTATTCTAACACTTCACAGATCTCTCAACTGTTTATCCCACTCCTTCATGTAGCGCCAACCATGCAAACCACCCATCTCCCTCACCATCAAATATTGTTCACATTTCCCATTTCTTTTTCCTGTTTGTCTACTTCTCCTCTCCCATTTGCCTTAAAAATAACAAGACTGCATCCAAACCCAGAGTTCTAAAATATTTATAAATCATAGATTTTTCACTTCTTTTCAGTACTAACATTCTGTAAACTCTGTAATAGTTCACTGGCACTTACCTATATTAGTGGAACTATTTTTTCTCAATTGTAACAAAGCTAATTAGAAGTTCTTTTCAATTATTATATCTCTTTCTCTCTCTCTTTGCAAAAGTATATCTTTCTACAATGAAACTGAACTTCAAATGTGTTGAATCTCTAGTTCATAGTACACTTTGGGACACACATATAATCATTCTCTCTGAATGGTGCACAACCTATATTCACAAAGTTAAATGGGCAGCTCTATTTATATGAAAAAATTACTTTAAAAATCATCTCCTCAGATTTTAGAGGAAAATCAAATTCAAATTCTTTAGTTCACATACAATTAATAAAAAAGCATAGTTTTGGCTATCCTGGTCCTTTTTTCAGAGTGATATTAATTTTCATTGTTCATAATTACATGGAAAATGTTTAATGACGTCTACCAGCTCTTTGACTGGGAAGATATATTTGAATTAATGAACCCTAATTCTCATCAGTTTTGTAGGTCATTGATTTTATATATTTCTAAACATTCCTAAATTACTCTGTGTAGGGTAGATATGTCTTTAGTATATTTCCATCAATTTCAATAAGATTAACAACGCTATTTATGCAACTGCATGTATCTCTTGGCCTTTACTAAACTGACCTCTTGAAGACTACCTGGTTGTAGCTTTAATAATCTTCACAATCCTAACTTCCTTTTGTTCTGAAATGGAACATTTTTGCAGCTAAATTTATAGTCCGAAAAACTTATTCTACAATTACTAATATTCTAATTGCAATCTTCTTTTTTCATCCTTTAGGCAAGATTGATTAGAAGGTTAAGGAATACTATTATTGTTGCTGTGGTTGGGTTTTATAATACAATAGGAAAACAATGCCCTTTACAATTTTAAAAACATTTTTATTAATTAAACTATTTCTGAAAATGCATTCTTCTTATCCACCTACTCCATATTGCCTTTCCATTCCTGTCTGACTTCTCTGTCCTTCAACTTTCTTCCCATCTTCATGCTTTGTGTTTTGTTTTATCGTCCACTGTGATCAACCAGGTTCATCTGTGTGTCTGGGACTTTGTAAATAACCCAGACAAGCTCACCATTGTGTATCCAGCTGAAGACTAGGACTCCCTTTCCCCCAAACTTCAGTTGCTTATAGTTCAGCAGGGAGAGATTGGGCCCTGTCTGACATTTGACAAGCCAAGTCTTATGCAGGTCTATTAAGGCAATCCCACCTACTGCTTAGCTCCTTGCAGTGAAGTTTAGCAATTGCTTTAAGGAAAATCATAAGTAATTAAGTATAAGAGATAAAGTTTACTGACTACATTACCTGTAATAGCCCATCATAATACTAAATATGGGTAATAGATGATATGTATTATACGTGCATTTCCCTACTTACGTAATATACTCATTTTTTAAATAAGAAGACCAAGAAAATCTCATAAATATTAATGTATTATACTGAGAACTATAATCACAAAATGGGTGACTATTAAAATTAAAGATATTAAGCTTTTTAACATGAATTTATTTTAAAATATACATGATGTGGGAAGGTCATTTGTCAATCTGTTGTTTCATTGGTTAACCAATAAAGAAAACTACTTGTTCTGATAGGTCAGAAAATTAGGTAGGTGGAGTATACAGAACAGAATGCTGGGAAGAAGGCAAGTGAGCCAGACGCCATGCAGCTCCTCTCGGGGGCAGACACAATGAAGCTCCAGCCCAAGATGAACGCAGGTTAGACATGCTGAATCTTTCTGGGTAAGACACCACCTCGTGGTGCTACATACATTATTAGAAATGGGTTAGTCAAGATGTGAGAGTTAGCCAGTAAGAGGCTAGAGCTAATGGGCCAAGCAGTGTTTAAATGAATACAGTTTCCATGTAATTATTTCGGAGCATAAGCTAGCTGGTGGCTAGGCGACAGGAACGCAGTCTACAGCTCCTTCTACATTTACCTTAGAAAATACAGAATATTGCTTTTTTCTATAAAACAATGAAATAAATAATCAACTAAGAACATGGTGTGGGCAATGGTAATAAGGACCAACCCTGTACATTATGTGTCTGATACTGTCTGCCCTATGCAGATATCAGCCCTCTTTTATCATATAACTAAAAATTGAATGCTCATTTTGCCTTGTAGAACATCCTGGGGAGCATAGTGATTTAAAATAAAGATAAAGCACTTTATTTTTTATTGGATTAGTTACTTTCTGTTCCCATTAATTTGATGACATTCATAATAAAATAGCACATATTTAGTTGATAGCAAATTCAAGAGATGATTTTACATGTCACAACAAATCTGTTCTTCTCTTGGAGCTGTAAAGGGAACATTTCTCTTTGATTTATGACACCAATATAAAATTGCATTGCTGTTTTAGTATAATAAGTAGAAATCCAGAGCATCAGTGTTGAATGTAGCTACAGGAGAGAAGAGCAGGAGCACACTAACTGAAAATTAATTTATATATTTTTGTTTACCAATTGTGACTAGTTTCAGTTTCCTTAAATATAAACATGTCTTACATATATTGTTTGCTGAACCTATGAAAGAAATGTATATTTTCAAAATGAAGATTGGTAAAATGGGACTATATAAATGTGATGATCTGCTAATATATATATATATTTATTTATAAATAAATATACCTACATATATTTATAATATATAGAATGTGACTATATGCCAATCTTCAGTTTATTTGAAGTCACACTAACCAAGACACTGAGAACTTAGCATCTGTTCTATAAAACACCATTTTTGGAAATCAGAAAGAAACTCCATTATCAGGTAGGGTTTATTCTGCTTATAAAAATCACTTGCAGACATTTAATTATGTTCTCTAATATCTTTCTCATTTTTTTTCAATTATTGCCAATGCCTTGATTAATTTTATAGTAGACTAATTCTATACCAACTTGCCATTAATTACTTTTATTGCACAAAGGGGGAAATTGCTAGAGACTCACTCACAACACAGTGTGATTGTCATAAATATATTTTCTTGCATCTGTGTGTCATGCTATGTGAATTTAACACTGTCTCTGAACTCTGAGAAGTGGGGACAGTTAGAGCGCTCAAAGCACTGTTTTCAATTAGTATTTTAATTATGCTTCATGAAATCTAGTGATACCACTTCATTTTCTAAAAACAAATGAGGTAAACCTCCTCAGACTTACCTATTCCTATGGATAGTCATTTGTATGATTAAACCCTTTTTATCTGCAGCTGCATTATCCAAACCCAATTGACTCATGCTGTTCATGGAAGTCTGTAATAGGCATAGGTCGTGATGCTATTAACACAATTCAATAACAGAATATTAGAGTGTCTACTAAATGTCAAAAATGAATTCAGCAAGTTTATAGATTATGAGCAGAAGGTTGTAACATTGAAGATTTTGCTTCTGCTTTACAGTTTTGCCAGTAAAGAGCACTAATTATGGTTCTTAAAAATTTAATCCCATTTTTGCTTTATATCACAGAATTCAATTCCTCATACTAAAATGTCATTTCTCTATTCAAGAAATGGCTTGATAACTCACTTAAGCTATAATTCTTCTAAGAAATTCACAATTATGACATATTGCTAATCCAAGGTCTAAATGTTAATTCACAGAAAATTATATTAAATTATTTCAAAATATGCCAAGGCTTGGGGTAAGAATTTTCATTTCTAAAATATTTTGATTAATAAAATAGACATAAAATGAAGTTTATGGTAGAGTCAAATCTAAGTAATGGGACCTTGGTCTCTTATACATGAGGTGCTATTTTTGATGTGCAGTACCATTTTTTAAAATGTGGTGGAGTATTTAGCTCTAAATTAAAAATGTACATCTTACTCCAAAGAAAATGGATGATTTTAGATGGAGCGCTGCAAGGATTGTAAGAGCTGAAGTAGGGAAAGAACTTCAAGGAAACAGTTTTCAGCCACAACAGGACTGTGCATGCTCCAGTCTGAGAAAACCCCAAACATGTTGATGGATATGTAACACCACCACTAGCTGAGGAGATTGAGAAGACCTTAAGGTGTGATAGCTGCTAGGAGAGGGACAGTCAGGTTCTTGGTTTCCTTTATTTGGCAATATCTGATGTGGCTCACAACACCAGGTGTCAACCCCAGGACTCACTGGCCAACCCAAATGGACTCTGGGAAAGTAGAAGAAAGAAAAGGTAATCTCACAGGTGTTTTGGAAAGAATAGGGGGATTTTGAGGGTCTTAAGCAGAGGAGCTGAGGATAACACACATGTCCAAAATACATTGCGTAATATCGTGAAAGAATTAATCAGACTATTTCTTTTAAGTTTTCATTATGTGGAGATGAAAATGTTATCTCTCCAAATTAGTTATGGTCTTACTGGTCACAAAACTCTCCTTTACTATTTCATATTGATCTATCTAAAATCAAACTAAGGGAAGTAGTTCTCAATACATATTGTCACAGGAAACGTTACATGTCCTCCAGTGGTGGGAGGCAAGCTGACAATATCAAATGTTCCCAAACACTATTCATTTTAACTCTTAATTTGCTATCTAGAGGGCATCATGAGAGAAGTATTGCTGATTTTCCATCTTCAATAAGCTTTATGTTTAATTACTTTATTTCTTCATTCAGAGCTTAATTCTACTTTCAGCATGTGCATTGAAAATGGCAGTGGGAGATTTCAAGTTACTTCAGAAATCATCGTTAATCAATACTTTTCATGTGAAATGGGAGAGATGAAGCATAAACTTTGCGGTTTCCAAAGAACAAAATCTGTACATATTGGCCCCCAAATATAAGGTTGCAGAGAGGTTATTTTCAGTCTCCAGCACTAAAATACATAACAGCTTTAGATGCTTAATGACAAGAACAGTTTATTTTCTGACTTTATATAAATATGACAAATCTGAGAGAACCAATTATTTTTAAAAATACAAATTTAGTTTTTATGTCTAGACTAAATTATAAAATTATTATTTATGCACAAAAACAAAACATAACTTCATTCTGATGATGTAAAAATCTCCTTCTGTGATACACAGATTATAGTACCTGGTCTAAAATTTATGTTTAAATAATATTGATTATCAAAATTACTCTTGCATTATTGTAGTTTGTGAATTGAGTACAAAACAATAAATGTTGAAATTTCCTTCTTTTTAAAATTTTGTTAGAACAGTACTATGTAAGAAAAATGAGAATTTGCAAATTTATGTAAATATTTATAAATAATATAAAATGAATTTACCAAAAGTTAATAGTATTTATTGCCACAATCCTCTATTGAATAACTGTATCATCATTTTAACTACTATCCATCCCTTGAATGGAATTTGCGAAGAACTGAACTGGTGTCTCTTGATAACTGAATGGAACAGTGAGTGTTCTTAGTTCTAATGAAAATTTTAACACAGCTTAGATTTTCTTTTTTTTTTTCATTCAAAAATTTACACTTCCTCCCTCCTCTCATACCCCTCCCACTTCCCCTCTCACCCTCCTTGCCTCTCCCTCCTTAAGAGAGGACAGGGAACCCTGCCCTGTTGAAAGTCTAAGGCCCTCCCTGCTACATCCAGGCCTAGGAAGCTTTGCATCCAAATAGACTAGGCTCCCAAAAAAGCCAGTATTTGCAGTAGAAACAAGCCCCAGTGCCTTTATCAATGGCTTCTCAGTCTGTCCTCATGGGCAGCCACATTCAGAGAGTCGGGTTTGATTACATGCTCTTTCGTCTGATCCAGCTGGATTTGGTGAGCTCCCATTAGAACAGGCACACTGTCTCAGTGGGTGGACCAACCCCTCATGGTCAAGACTTACTTGCTCATCTTCTCGCTGCTTCTGCTCTTCAATTGGACCTTGGGAGCTCAGTCTTTTGCTCTGTCTCTATCACCATCCGTGGCCGGAAAAAGATTCTATGGTGATATTCGAGATAATTATCAGTGTGATAGTGGGGCAAGGCCAGTTCAGGCACCCTCTCCTCTGCTGCCCAAGGACCTAGCTGGGGATCTCCCCGTGGACACCGTGAAGACATTGCCACGTTTTTTCTCAGTATTGAACTGATTTACACTCTTCATAAATATAAATGTGGCTAATCATCCACAGTGATATTCTCACTCGTATCATTTAAAAAACATTTTATTTCCAGTGATACCAGTTGATGCTGTCACCTTCCTCTATTAATAATGCTTTCTGTATGAAAAATACAATAAATATTTATATTGACATTTTTTTTTAACCAAGCATCAGTGCAAGTGTGGCTTCTTTTACAAAGTTTTTCTTTTCATGTCTTTGGTTTTTATACATATGACTAAATTTTCAGTCCTAAACTCAATTGTCAATTTTATATGTGCAATGATAAATCCGCAATCCTTCTGGGGCGGCATTTCTTCAGCATTATTACTAATAATTAGATGAGCAACAGCAAATATATTTATAGTGGATTTAAAAATGAAACTTTTTTTGCTTAATACCCCTTTTAGCAAAAATGATTCTTATCATTTCCTTCCATTGCATTAACATTAAAGAAGATTACTGGTTGAAGTAAAGGTTATTTCTTAGCACTGTTTAATCCTCTTTTTGTATTTAATTAGCATCAGGTGTTTCTATTTTTTGTTAAAATTTGTTTGTGTATAAGCACTAGGAATGTATGTTAAAGTTTGTGATAATGTTTGACCAATAGAATCCACAGCAGAAAAAATAAATACCAATTCTGAAAACTGTTATTGAACGTGAAAGTATAAATGAGGCCATCAATATTAGATATGTATTTGAAGGATTAAAAGATTGCATTCTGTTACCTATTTTTAATGACAGAAGATTAATATTATATTTCACAGCCAAATTAATTATGATTACTTCTTTCTTTACTTTTGACCTGCAGTGCCATAAATAGCTTAAATCATGCAATATGCGTAATATGTTTTGGATCTAAGACTTCATGAAAGAAAGAAATATAAAAAGATGAGAGATATTACTACTATATTTTAGAAAATATATTTAAGTGAGTGTAATTAATTATTAAGTTAATTAACAAAAAGAAAGACAATCTCAAGAAACCTAAGACTCAAATAATCATAGGAGAAAAAGTAATGTCTTCAGAGATTTGCATACTCAATGTAGTAAAATATTGACCACTTGAAACTGGAAGAGACTATTAAAAAGTAATAACTGTAAACTGAGAAAATAATTTGTATGGTATCGAGGAAGGAAACATACATGATCTAAAGAGGAATATATTTCATTTTGTGTGACATGAATTTACTCTTTACATAACACTAACTGTGTATCATGTTTTTAGAATATCTTTTGACATGTATAATTACTTAGTACCATAATTTTGGTAAGTTGTGTTAGGTAGGAATAAAAAATGCAAATAAATGTAAAAGTAATGACAAAAATAGCAAAATAAACTTTTCAAACAAGTTTATAGCATATGCATTTGGTAGATTATGAAAACACTGAGTCTAATATACAACATATCCACTGGGTTTATTGTGGAAACACTGAGTCTAATATGAAGCTTACTTTACTTACATTATCCCTTAAAACAAAGAGAATAATCAGTATGATAGTTGATAATGCTATATTTTAATAAATTGCATTTTTTCTTTTTTCTTTCTTTTTTGTTTTTGTTTGTTTGTTTGTTTGATACACAATTTGTTTCTGCAGCCCTGGCTGTCCTGGAACTAGTTCTGTAACCAGGCTGGCCTTGAACTCATGGAAAAAAAGTCACAGGATTAAAGGTATGTGCTACCACTGCACAGCAAATTGTGTTTTAAGAAATAAAGGAAAGACCTTACTAATTAGCTTTATAGACTCATCAATGTATCTAGTATTTCTCATATGTTTACTTTGTTACATAGGTCTTTTAAATTCACAATCCATAGACGAAATATATCATATTAGCTTCTGATTTTTAAAGTACATTCAAGACAACCTTATTTTCTTGATTAGTGGTGTTTAGTAAGTATCAATGCAAAATTGATTCAAATTTGGTTCATCATGTATAGACCTTTTTACATTTAAAATACCTCTTATCTTTCAAGGGTAATTTTTCCACTTGTAAATTAAGAGTTGTTTTATGTACATCCTCTCATCCAAATATTATGGTTAAATGAAATTATAGCTGCTTTTAAAGTCAACGTGCCACAAAATAGAATATTCTGAGCAGAGAATCTCAACTGAAGAATTGTCCTGATTACCTTAATTGATATGGGAAGTTTCGCCTTGTGTGTGGACAGCACCTCTGGTAGCATCCAAGATTTAAAAGAAGAAGAAGAAGAAGAAGAAGAAGAAGAAGAAGAAGAAGAAGAAGAGGAAGAAGAGGAAGAAGAGGAAGAAGAGGAAGAAGAGGAAGAAGAGGAAGAGGAAGAAGATTAAATCACCTAAAACAAAATCACATGGAAACCTACTGCTGTATAAAGTTCCTAAGTAACATCCATACAAATACAAGAAAATAAAAAGCCAAAATGGAGTTATCCTGTAATTGGGCAACAATACGATATTAGATATCAGAGGCTTCAAATAAAAGTACATGTCAAAGGAATGGGTAACTTCTTGTGAAGTTGTTGGCCAATAAGTTCCCCAAACCAGTAAACCTTACAGGTTTACTTACAGGTTTACTGTTTACCTTAAATAATTTTTTAAAAATTATTTTTACTATCTATCTAACTTAACAATAATACCTTACTACTAAAGACAACTCATACTTGATCCACAGAATAAGATAAATTACATAAGTAAATTTGGAATTTACATTGAAGCTTCCTCATAACAGACTAGCTTTCATAGTATTGGAAGGTACTGTGCATACTATTAGAGAAAAAAGCAATTTTCAATCTCTTCAGGAGTGAATTCAGTGAGCTTCAACAACAACAAGCTTGGGAGAACATAACCATTAGTGGCAGGAGTGTCAGAGGAATAAGCAGCCACTCTTTGATATATCTATGGCTTCTTACCAGTCAGAGATACTATGGCTACAAAAATCATAGAATCAAGAAGAGTCACTATTACTACTATTTTGTTAAATAGCTAGAACATTAAATAAACTACAAATTACCTATCATTATACCCATAGATGAAGGCATCTTTCAATATGTATCAGAGAACCTTGTGTTTTCAGTAGATGGCAAGCAACACAGAGACTTTACCTAGCCAAGGTATAGATAATAACAGACTACAGAATACCCAGTTATAATGTAACATGTATAACATACTTATTCTTCAATGACTTGGGCATTATTGTGGAGAGAGAGCTGAAATAGTGTAAGAACCAGAGGCACTGGAGGACTGCAAGGACATAGTATCTCCTGAATACAGCAGAAAAGCTGCACATATGAACTCACCGTGGTGGTGACACCATTCATAATGCCTGTTTAAACCTGCTTTAGCTTTGAGATATGATGGGAGAAAGCAATGGAGAGAGGTGATGCTCCTCCAGTGTTGCCCCAGCATAAGAGCGTGCATGTGCCTCTCCCTGTGCTCCTTAAGATTCATACATATATGGTTCCAGTTCAACCTCGATTATTTCAAAGATTCTCATTATCTCCAACTCCTTATCTTCCTTTCCTGATGAATGTGCTGCTTTAATTTTCTAAAACAAACCACAACTTTAGATCCAAGAATCTATTAGCACTTTTTAACTTCTGGGAGAGGAAGTGTTAATATAGCCCCTGAGAAGTCAACCATAGTCCAGAGAAAAACCACATAGTCTAGAGTATTTGGGTACTACAAATTGGCATTGATTGGGGAAAACAGAAAAAGAAAACAATGTTGGATGGGATAATTCATGAATGAAAGAAAGGAAAATGGATCTGGGAAGTTAGGAGTAGGATGAATATTATTAAAACACATTGTAAAAAATTATTAAATACCTAATAAGAGAGAAAGATTAGTGTGATCTGTATTTTATTTATGCAGTTTTCCCTTTTAATGCTCAGCCTTCTTTCTTGCCACAAAGTTTATTTACTCTGTTAGTGATATAGATATGTCCTTGACTGATATCAAAGCCACTATTCCCAGGCGTTTATCATGGATTAAGAAGGAGTGGTTCTACATGATTTAAGTAGCATGCTTTCTTCCATAACTAGTAACACCTGCTCAGGAGTAGCGCTATTCAAAATCTTTAAAGCGCTTATAGTCTCCTAACTGTGAGTTTCCGTAAAAATAAATAAATGTATAATCTAAAACACATTCAATACGTTATTCAAAGAGAAGATCCAAAGCATAAAATCAATCACACTTAAGTAAAACTAATTTTCCAAAGTGCATCTCCAAAGTTGTTTTAACACATTGTCTAGCATCTGGACTCTCTTGGCATATTCTGGGCAACAGCTTTTGTGTGCAGAGCCTGAGGAAGTACTTCCCAGAAGTTCTCACCTCTCCAATGTTGTTTGTCTATTAACTGTTCAGCGTCCTCAGACTAGCATCTATTGCTTCACTGAAGAAATGTTTCCATTCCGTAGCGACTTAACTTCAAATATTACTGAAACAGCCAATAGAATCTTTGCTTCTCTCTGAAATGTCATAAATATGGACCCCCTTATTTGAATTTCTTTTATCTTTCTAATTTTCAAAACTCCATCAGACACCCCATTTTCCAATGAGCACTCAATTGTCTCTCTAGTCCAGAGCTCCATCTTTCTCCTTTAAACTGAAACATTCGTGTGAGCCACGGCAACATCCACTCTACAGAACTAATTAATGTCCTGGTTTGTTTCCTGTGGCAGTGATAAAACACAGAAACAACTTGTAGAAGGAATAACTTACTTCATCTTATACTTTCAAGACCATAGCAATTATCGAGGAGCTCACAGGAAAAACCTGGAGATAAAGACAGTTAATGCATTCCTCTCTGCTATCTGGCTAAATATCTGTGTCCAGGTTTCTTTCTTCAGCTCCTTCCATTGATGATAGACTATTACCTGAAATAAACCTTCTCTCCCCCACGTTGTTAGTACAAAGTACTTTATCAGACCATCAGTAAGCAAACTAGGATAAATGAAATGGTTTCTTTGATATTCAACAGTTTAGCCTGTATCCAGTCACATTTTATTTATTTTCATTTATGTGGTCCACGGCTTGAACACATAGCCTGGCCCATGCAGCTCACAGTTTCTAGTTATGAGTTTCCTGTCCCTCTATTTCATCGCATTTTAAGGATTATACTAGCACCGATTTTAAGTTTGGAGGAAATTAAAAAGTATATATCATAAAGTAAAGATAAGCCAATCTTTAAGGACATTTTTACATTTCCCAAAAAAGCAATATTCAAGGCACTACCGTTTGAAGACAAATCTTCACATCCTTAATTCATGCAGTTTCATTTTCTTAAGATGATGTAAAAATCATCCTTTGTAATCCATTTTTTCACGTGATACTCTAACACGTTTTTCGTGGTGACCCTGGAAGTTTTTGAGACCTTAAAGCAGCTATAAGCAAAAGTGCCTTGTGCTTTTTTAATGTAATGGAATCTGTATGTTTTCTTAAAATATAAAGTAAGAAAATGTTTATGATGTGATTGTTTTAGGCCTCTACTCTAATTTCTTAATTTTTCTTATCATGAAACTTAAAAAATAGTGGGAAATTCCAGAGATACACAGACACATTAATCAAATTTTCACATTTAATGGGCAAATAGTATTGTGTATGAATATAGGTACTCTGATGAAGGTTTATTGTCTGTAAATATTGACAGGCTAATCATAGGTGCTTTGTAGATTCGAAAAAAAAAAGCTGATACCAATTGTCTTTTTACTGGTAGAAATTGTTTAGGGAAAGAATTTCTTTAAACTTCGCATTTCTGTGAAGTGCTGTCATTAAGGCAAAAGTTACACTCACTGAAAGCTTAGTACAGGCTGATAATAGATGCGCATTAAAGATGGCACAGACCAGATTATGGTACAACAAAAATATGATACTTGCTTTTCTGTTTACATTCTTCTTTCTGTCTTTGCCTGCTTATGTTTTGATTCTTTCACAAGCATAAGTTTAGATTGAAGTGCAAGTATCTAAATACAAGTCAAGATTCACACACTCTCCCAATTATCCTGATGGTGTACAATTGTGATTTCCATACACTGAATTAGCAGTTTAAAGAAACCTATTTATTTCTTTGCTTTTTTGACATTGAGTATCCTATGGTTGGTCACCTCAAAATTTTAAATGTTCTTCAATTCCTTGCAATTCAATATGTTCTTGCTCCTTCTTTAATATTCATAAATCCCATGCACCTGTTTATGGATAATACTTTGGCATTTTTCCAATCATATCAATGTTTCCTCTATTAAAATTATCTGAAACTTTATATTTGGGTCATTGTCTATTCATTAGTCTGATATTCACAAGATGTTCTCATTCAATATTCTTCTCTAAGTTTCATCTTGCTATTGACAATAAATTGGTTGAATACTATCATTTATTATAACAAAATTCAAATTATATTTTATACTGAAGTCAGGATAAACTTTCTATGTTAGCATACTTCAAGTCTGATTACCCATTGCCTTGTAATTGTTAAAATTCTCTAATATTACTTTCAGAAATCATTCTTAAAAAATCATATAAGCACTTTAAAAAAATGTGGAACAATGCTCTTATACCCTGTAAAGTCTGACAATTGTATTGGTTTATTAAATGCTGATTGGCCAGTAGCCAGGCAGGAAGTATAGGTAGGGCAACAAGAACAGGAGAATTCTGGTAAGAGGATAGGTTCGGTCTGCAGTCATCACGCTGACACAGAGAATGCAAGATGAGAATGCCTCCCTGATAAAAGGTACCAAGCCATGTGGCTAACACAGACAAGAATTATAGGCTAATTTAAGATGAAAGAGTTAATAAGAAGATTAGGTTCAACCAGTTTATAATTAATGTAAGCCTCTGTGTGTTCCTTTGGGAGCGAACAGCTGCAGGATTGGGTGGGACAGAAACCTTCACCAACAGGTATGTAAGGTTAAAATGACAGAATCTGTAAGAGAGGTTTTCTTGTTCTACATCTTATTCAAATTTCATGACAATATTGATGCTCAAGTAAAAATTTTCTTGACCTTTTGTTTAGTTTCTGGCTACATTTGTTTTGTTTAGCTACATTTAAATTATTTGAAACCCTGAATTTTTTACTCATAAATATCTCATATGTTTCCACAAACAGTAAAACTTCTTTAACTTTTTTAATGTATAAAGCCATAATATTAATCAAATATCCCTTGAAATTATAACTTTTGCTCTAAAAAATTGAAATATATTCATTGGAAAATTGTCAGGGTCCAATGCCCCAACATAAACTTCTTTTCCTTCTCTGGACTGGTGTGGAAGCACAGGAATAATTGAGACACAGTTCCCACAGCAATATTGGAAGGGAGTCTCAGGCTTCATTCAAATCCTGAATATCACCCACGCATTTACTATCCAAAGACCTTTTATCCCCCAAGGTAAACTAAGGTGGAAGTTCATTAACATTCTGTTTCATGGGTAGCAGGACTACAGTCACGTGTGCACAGCTCAGTCACTAGCTTGGGATTCACACCTCTTCTCAGGTGATCTTCATAATTACAAAAGAAATGGAGCAACATATTCTGAGCCTTTGTTCAAATGAAGTCTAAAGAAATAAATACTGTTCAGTTTGAAGTAAAGAAGAGCACAAGGAAATTTAATAATTAACTCACCACATGTTTTATAAGGAAGCCTGCAGTTTTTCAAGACAGTGACCCCAATAAAGAGAGGCCTCGTGCTCTGCAGTGGAACAAAGATAAGGGAACCCCCATGGCAACACTTTCTCAGCTAATATTTCAACTTGTGAAAAGAGAAATGTAAGAAATCACTAGCTCAAAGTGATTTCTTTGTGTGGCTAATGAATTCAAAAGAAGAAAGTCCTTTCCAAGGTGGCAACCAACTTGACAGTACTATTCATTCACATGATAACTGTGCTAGGGACTTGAGAGGCAGAACTTAAGAAAAATAACATATGGGCACTTTGTAGCAAGAGAATCCCTGTGAAAGGCTATGAGAGGGTAGGATCCTCTGAAATGTCATTCATTATATACATTGCTTTGCCTGTGCTATCCCATTATGGTAATTTCACTTACATTGTTTTGAGGATTAAACATTGTCACTTGATACCTGCTCCAGAAACTAGTTATGTCCATATTATTTCAGTTCATACAATACAATGACAATACTTCCACATGTGTGGACCAGCATGAAGAGAGCAAGGACAATTCTCTTCATCTGTGCCAGTTACCTTCTAACAATTTTTCATCTTAGAGCCTTAGTGAAACCATGGCTTCCCAACAGTCACATTTGGAAACAAATGTGGGTATTTCAACTGTCGTTGAAAATATAAACTATGCAATTTTGTAGAATTAAAGTTTTGTAAAGTAATAATGAAAATGTATGAAGGACTGACTCACTGATAACAGAATACTGTGTGACAGTAAATATTAGTAAATTTCATAAATAATAAAATAATAGCAGCAATGTCTGATGTGGTCATGGCTACAATTAAGTTTATAGTGAATTACAAGGTTATTACAAGTGGCAAACGTGCATGGAGACAGAGTTTTGTCATTCTGCAGCATTGCCAGGAATGTGTGGATTCAAAGTGCTTCTAGTATGACTTTATTGCTTTACTAATTTGTGAAAACTCAAAAATTGGTACATAAATTTTAAGACAATTATCAAATGAATAAGAAAATACATAAAAATGATTTAATAAAGAGCAAGAGAAATAACCTTCATACTTAAGTGAATTAATTACCAACTGAAATAAGATTTATATATATATATATATATATATAAAGTCTTATATATATACATACATGAATATAAGTATATATATATAATACAATGTTTCATAAGTGATGTAGAATGTAAAAGATACTAAGAAGTAAATGTTAACAGTGAGTTTTAAACTCCTCTTTCCTCTAATGGTAGATCTTCATTGTTTCACTCCCATTAAGAATTACTTAGAGAGTTGCTGAGGAATCCCATCAGGATGGGTGAGTGTGTGCTACCCAGGGGCGGACTGTCCCAGAAGAGAGCACAAACCCCCTCCCCCAGATCCTTCTGCAGGGCTGTCTTTCTTTTGCACGACCCAGCACCCCCAGCACCCCTTCCCAACCCTGCCCTGCTGTATGCTAGGACCAGTGCTCAACTACAGTCTTAAGCTCCTAAACTAAGGCGACCCACCCAGAGCGGTGAGAGCCTACCTACCGGGCAGGCCTCAGGGTCCCCTGTAAGGGAGCCGGGCACCTTCAGCTCCGGCGCCAGGCTTCCTGCGCGCTCCTGACTACCACCCCCCCCCCTTTGCTCCATTCATCCTGTTGGCCCTGGATCGTTGGGCTACTGGTGACCCTGTTTAGTTGCTGAGGAATCCCATCAGGACGGTTGCTGAGGAATCCCATCGGGAAGGGAACGGTTCCTGCTTCTACACTGAAGAGATATACCCAGAGAGTCAATTACAGCAAAGACTGGACCAAGAGACCAGGCCTCTCCTGGCTCCATTTGAAGGAAGAGATGGGAAGGCGCCAATACAAGAATCCCTCCCACAACCTGAAAGGCAACATGACACCACCAGAAACCAGGGATCCCGAAATAAGAAGAACTGTACACCGTACACCTGAAGAAATAGAAGAAATCGACTCAAAAGTGAACTATATGAAAATAATAGAGGACCTTAAACAGGAGGTGAAAAACTGCCATAAACAATTAGAGATTACAAACAAAAAGGTAGAGGAAATGAATAAATCGCTCAAAGACACGCAAGAAAACCAAGAGAAACAAGAAAAAGCAATCAAACAGGTTAGGGAAGCGGTTCAAGACATGAAGAATGAAATGGAAGCAATGAAGAAAGCACAAACTGAGGAAAGGATGGAGATGGAAAATCTGAGTAAATGAACAGGAACAACAGAGACAAGTACTAACAACAGATTACAAGAGATAGAAGAGAGAATATCAGACACTGAAGATACCATAGAAAAAATAAACACACTGATCAAAGAAAACAGCAAAACCAACAAATTCTCATCACAAAACATTCAGGAAATTTGGGACACAATAAGAAGACCAAACCTAAGAATAATTGGAGTAGAAGAAGGAGAAGAAATGCAGCTCAACGGTACAGAAAATATACTTAATAAAATTATAGAAGAAAACTTTCCCAACCTGAAGAAAGAGGTACCTATGAAGGTTCAAGAAGCATACAGAACACCAAATAGGCTGGATCAAAAAAAAAAAAATCCCCTTGCCATATAATAATCAAAACACAAAATATACAGAATAAAGAAAAATATTAAGAGCCGCAAAGGAAAAAGGCCAAGTTACTTATAAAGGTAAACCTATCAGACTTACACCTGACTTCTCTATGGAAACCATGAAAGCCAGAAGGTACTGGATAGAGATGTACTGCAAAAACTAAGAGATCATGGATGCAAGCCCAGACTACTATATCCAGCCAAGCTTTCGTTCACTATAAATGGAGAAAACAAAATTTTCCAGGATAAAAACAAATTTAAACAATACGTAGCCACAAATCCAGCGTTACAGAAAATTATAGAAGGAAAATCACTAACCAAGGAGTCCAACAATGCCCACAATAACTCAGTCATCTAGAGACCTTTCACCAGCGCAACTCAAAGAAGGGAAACACACAAACCCTACTACTAAAAAAGTGACCGGAGTTAACAACCACTGGTCATTAATATCACTTAATGTCAATGGCCTCAACTCACCTATAAAAAGGCACAGGCTAAGGGATTGGATACGAAAACAGGATCCAGCGTTCTGCTGTCTACAAGAAACACACCTCAACCACAAAGACAGGCACCTACTCAGAGTAAAGGGCTGGGAAAAGGCTTATCAAGCAAATGGACCTAAGAAACAAGCAGGTGTGGCCATACTAATTTCTAACAAAGTTGACTTCAAACTTAAATCAATCAGAAGAGATGGAGAGGGACATTGTATACTCATAACAGTAACAATTCATCAGGATGAAGTCTCAATCCTGAATATCTATGCCCCTAATATAAAAGTGCCCACGTATGTAAAAGAAACATTACTAAAACTCAAGGCAGCCATCAAACCATACACACTAATAGTAGGAGACTTCAACACTCCTCTCTCACCAATGGACAGGTCAATCAAACTGAAACCAAACAGAGAAATTAGAGAATTAATGGAGGTAATGAAGCAAATGGACTTAACAGACATCTATAGATTATTCCACCCGAAGAGGAAAGAATATACCTTCTTCTCTGCAGCTCATGGAACCATCTCGAAAATTGACCACATACTCGGTGACAAAGCTAACTTACACAGTTACAAAAAAATATTAGTAACCACCTGCGTCTTATCAGATCACCATGGATTAAAGTTAGAATTCAACAACAATGCTACCCCCAGAAAGCCTACAAACTCATGGAAACTGAACAGTCAACTACTGAACCATACCTGGATTAAGGAAGAAATAAAGAAAGAAATTAAAGTCTTCCTTGAATTCAATGAAAATAAAGAAACAACATACTCGAACTTATGGGACACTATGAAAGCAGTGCTAAGAGGAAAGTTCATCGCACTAAGTGCCCACTTAAAGAAAACAGAGAAAGCACATATTGAAGACTTAACAGCCCACCTGAAAGCTCTAGAAAAAAAAGAAGCAGACTCACCTAGGAGGAATAGAAGATTGGAAATAATCAAACTGAGGGCTGAAATCAACAAAATAGAAACACAGAAAACAATCCAAAGAATCAATGAAACAAAAAGCTGGTTCCTGGAGAAAATCAACAAGATTGATAAACCCCTATCCAAACTAATCAAACGGCAGAGAGAGAATACGCAAATTAATAAGATCAGAAATGAAAAGGGGGACATAACCACAGACACAGAGGAAATTCAGAGAATCACCAGATCTTATTACAAAAGTCTGTATAACACGAAACTGGAAAATGTAAAAGAAATGGACACTTTTTTAGATAAATACCATATACCAAAGTTACACCAGGACCAGGTGAACAATCTAAACAGACCTGTTGGTCGCGAAGAATTAGAAGCTGTTATCAAAAACCTCCCTACCAAAAAAAGCACAGGACCAGATGGTTTCAATGCGGAATTCTACCAGAACTTCCAAGAAGAGCTAATACCCATACTCCTTAATGTATTCCACAATATAGAAACAGAAGGGTCATTACCTAATTCCTTTTATGAAGCTACAGTTACTCTGATACCAAAACCACACAAAGACTCAACCAGGAAAGAGAATTACAGGCCAATCTCACTCATGAACATCGACGCAAAAATCCTCAACAAAATACTGGCAAACCGAATCCAAGAACACATTAGGAAAATTATACATTATGATCAAGTAGGCTTCATTTCTGAGATGCAGGGCTGGTTCAACATACGAAAATCTATCAATGTAATCCAGCATATAAATAAACTGAAAGAAAATAACCATATGATCATTTCATTAGATGCTGAAAAATCATTTGACAAAATTCAACATCCATTTATGTTAAAAGTCTTGGAGAGATTAGGGATACAAGGGTCATACCTAAATATGATAAAAGCTATATACAGCAAGCCGACAGCTAACATCAAATTAAACAGAGGGAAACTCAAAGCCATCCCGCTTAACTCAGGAACACGACAAGGAAGTCCACGCTCTCCATACCTCTTCAATATAGTACTTGAAGTTCTACAATAGCAATAAGACAACATAATGGGATCAAGGGGAATCGAATTTAAAAGGAAGAAGTTAAACTTTCGTTATTTGCAGATGATATGATTGTGTACTTAAGCGACCCCCAAAACTCCACCAAAGAACTTTTACAGCTGATAAACAGCTTTAGTAATGTGGCAGGATACAAGATCAACTCCAAAAAAATCAGTCGCCCTCTTATACACAAAGTATAGGAAAGCAGAGAGGGAAATCAGAGAAGCTTCACCATTCACGATAGCCACAAACAGCATAAAATATCTTGGGGCAAATCTAACCAAGGAAGTGAAAGATCTATTTGACAAGAACTTTAAGGCATTGAAGAAAGAAATTGAAGAGGATACCAAAAAATGGATGGATCTACTTTGCTCTTGGATTGGGAGGATCAACATAGTAAAAATGGCAATTCTACCTAAGGCAATTTATAGATTCAATGCAATCCCCATCAAGATCCCATCAAAATTCTTCACAGATCTGGAGAGGACAATAATCATCTTTATATGGAAAAACAAAAAACCCAGGATAGCCAAAACAATCCTATACAATAAAGGATCTTCTGGAGGCATTACCATCCCTGACTTCAAACTCTATTACAGAGCTACAGTAATGAAAACAGTGTGGTACTGGCGTAAAAACAGAGAAGTCGACCAATGGAATCGTATAGAAGACCCAGATTTTAACCCACAAACCTATGAACACCTCATTTTTGATAAAGGAGCTGAAAGTATACAATGGAAGAAAGAAAGCATCTTCAACAAATGGTGCTGGCACAACTGGATGTCAACTTGTAGAAGAATGAAAATAGACCCACATCTTTCACCGTGCACAAAACTCAAGTCCAAATGGATTAAAGACCTCAATATCAGCCCGAACACACTGAAAAGGATAGAAGAGAAAGTGGGAAATACCCTACAACAGATGGGCACAGGAGATCGCTTCCTATGTATAACCCCAGAAGCACAGACATTAAGAGCAACATTGAATAAATGGGACCTACTAAAACTGAGAAGCTTCTGCAAAGCAAAGGACACTGTCACTAAGACACAAATGCAACCTACTGACTGGGAGAAGATCTTCACCAACCCCTCAACAGACAAAGGTCTGATCTCCAAAATATATAGAGAACTCAAGAAACTAGACTTTAAAATGCTAATTAACCCAATTAAAAAATGGGGCACTGATCTGAACAGAGAATTCTCAACAGAAGAAGTTCAAATGGCCAAAAGACACTTAAGGTCATGCTCAAATTCCTTAGCAATCAGGGAAATGCAAATCAAAACAACTTTGAGACATCATCTTACACCTGTGAGAATGGCTAAAGTCAAAAACACCAACGATAACCTTTGCTGGAGAGGCTGTGGAGGAAGGGGTACCCTCATCCATTGCTGGTGGGAATGCACTCTTGTGTAAATACTATGGAAGTCAGTGTTTCGGTTTCTTAGGAAATTTGCGATCAACCTACCCCTGGACCCAGCAATACCACTCTTGGGAATATACCCAAGAGATGCCCTATCATATGACAAAAGCATTTGTTCAACTATGTTCTTAGCAGTATTATTTGTAATAGCCAGAACCTGGGAACAACCTAGATGCCCTTCAATGGAAGAATGGATGAAGAAAGTATGGAATATCTACACATTAGAGTACTACTCAGCGGTAAAAAACAATGACTTCTCAAATTTTGCATGCAAATGAATGGAAATAGAAAACACTATCCTGAGTGAGGTATCCCAGACCCAAAAAGATGAATATGGGATGTACTCACTCATAATTGCTTTCTAGCCATAAATAAGGGTCACGGAGTCTACAATAGGTGAATCTAAAGAAGCTAAGTAAGAAGGGGAACCCAAGGAAAAACATATAATTATCATCTTGGCTAAGGGAAGTAGACAAAATTGCCGGGGAGAAAATTGGGATCTTGGGGTGAGGTGGGTTGGGGGTAAGTGGAGATGGGGAGAGAAAAGTTAGAAGGGAAGGAGGTCGGGCCTTGGGAGAGCAGGAGGATTGGAATAAAGGAAGGTTGGACAGGGGAGCACGGAACCACAATTCTTAGTTAAGGGAACCACTGTAGGGTTGGCAAGAGACCTGACCCTAGAGGGGCTCCCAGGTGCCCAAGCTGAGGTCCCCAGTTAGTTCCTTGGGCAGTTGAGAATAGGGAACCTAAAATGGCCCTATCCTTGAGCAATACTGACGAATATCTTGCATATCATCATAGAACATTCATCTGGTGATGGATGGAGATAGAGACAGAGACCCACACTGGAGCACTGGACTGAGCTCCCAAAGTCGCAATGAGGAGCAGAAGGAGGGAGAACATGAGCAAAGAAGTCGGGACCACGAGGGATGCACCCACCCACTGAGACAATGGAGCTGATCTATTGAGAGCTCACCAAGACCAGCTGGACTGTGACTGAAAAAAGCATGGGATAAAACTGAACTCTCTGAACATGGCGAACAATGAGGGCTGATGAGAAGCAAAGGACAATGGCACGGGGGTTTGATCCTACGTAATGTGATGGCTTTGTGGGAACCCAGCCAGTTTGGATGTTCACCTTCCTAGATATGGACGGAGGTGGGAGGTCCTAGGTCTTACCACAGGGCAGAAATCCCTGACTGCTCTTTGGACTGGAGAGGGTTGTGTAAGGAGTGGGGGGGAGGGGGAGAAGGGTGGCAGGAGGGGGCTTAGGGTGGGAGGAGGGGGAGGGAAATGGGAGGCTGGGAGGAAGTGGAAACTTGTTTTTTTTTTTCTCTCCTTTTCTCAATAAAAAAAGAAAAAAAAAAGAATTACTTAGATTCATTAAAAATGTCAATTTTAACATAAAAGTTAGTAAATTATTGCCATACAAGGCAATTGAAGAAGTACTGTATATAATAATTTTGATATACTACTCAAAGGCAAATTGCATTATTGAATTTGAATCACTGTTTTTTTCTACATGTCCTTTTTGATCTACAACATTGTATATATTAAAGAAAAGAGTATCACTACCCGTTTCTGAAATAAAAGGATGATGCTAAATTATGTTTTTAGTATTCTTTTTACTGCAAATATTCAGCCACACTTCTAGGCTGACATTTTCATTTCTCAAGTCTCAAGTTTTTAAGTGAATGCAGAAATTAATATCAATCTTTAAAGAACGTCAGATATTGATGAAAATCCCACTCATACACTTCAACACAGCTTTCATTTCTTTGAATACATTTGCTACTTTGTTTACTTTCTTTATATGACTGGCCCACAGCTTCTTCACCTTGATTCCTATAAACTTTCTCTAGAACAAATCTGAAAATCTAGTCTGGTTATTTTAAGTTTCAAAATTGCTCATCGAAATTTTTAAGCATTGCTTTTTGTATTTAGAAATATACATACACATACACAAGTGCATAGCATCATTTATCTGAAAAGAAATTACAGATTTGAAAGAAATAAGAAGGGACATGAAAAGAGTTTAGAGGGAGATAAGAGGAGATGAAAATGATAGAATTAAGGTATAGTATTTAAAATCTAAACATCAATTAAAAAGAAAAGAGAAAGTTACATGAAATTTTGATAGAAAATAAATATTATCTCTTCAACATCTTTTAGTGAAAATTTATTTCTAAAGATATTTCAACAAAATAATAGCATCAAAAAGGTAAAGTGTATTTTCCCCAAGAGTCACATATGTTGCTACAAAATTGCATTTACATTTTCTAGCATCATTAAATCATTAAATTAAATTTGAAATAACCTTAACTTGATAATTATTTTATCTATAATAAAATATCACTATCTTTTTAATTTTGTCTGTCAGAAATAAAAAATATACATTTTACATTACAGTATTTACTTTTATGTCATTAGAAACTTTTATTATTGTTACTTATTTTAGGTACAGGATCTCATGTGTTGTAGGCTGACCTTGGTCTCATGATTCTCATGTCTGGGCCACTGAAGAGCAAGGATTATAGGCATATACTATCATGCAAAGTTTTTGAGGTCCTTTATTCATGATAGGCAAGCATTCTGCCAAGTATCCAACATTCTATAGCCTAGCCAAATTATCATGTGAAATTGATGCTTAGATAAAATGAGAATTAATTCTATGGTTTTTCTATTTGTGGTTTTGCCAAAAGTATTGACTTTAAAAAGGACAGGATTTCATCTACTAATTGATATGCTAAATTATGTGGAATAACATATCTAAGGAAAAGAAAAGACCGCTCAATGGTATAAAACAGAAATATATTATAATTATTAAAATAATCTGTAAATAAAAACAAATTTTTACTAAGTATCTTAGACACTGACTTTTTAAAAAAGACTAAAATGTTCTAAAAGGCTACCATTAAATTAAAAATGAGGATTTTTTTTACTAAGTATCTGAGACAATTTCTTTAACTTATTTAATCCTAATAAATTTTAATAAGACTGATGTGCTTGATGAAGCAGAGCAAGATTTAAGGTGCTAAATTATGGTCTTCTTACCCTGCTTTTATTTCAACTAATTAATCAAGACTGGATACTGTCCCTTGTGTTTGCTAACAAAACAGTGGGTCTTTGGTGCCTCTTATGATAAGTAGTTTATAGCATCACACAACTTTAAGTGCTTATCTTCTTTATCACTGGGGTCAACCAAACCAGGCTTTAGGAAGTCATAGAGTGGACTAGAAAATTAGTTCAGTGGTTATGAGAACTTGTCCTCTTGCAGAGGACTGTGGTTAGTTTCCAAGATTCCACATAGCAGTTCACAAGTCTCTGTAAATGCAGTCACAGGGGACTTGATACCCTCTTAGGGCTTCAGAAGTCACCAGTCATGCCTGCAGTCAAGGCAATGAGCTTCTAATATTTTAATTACAGTAAAAGAACTGAAAAAGAAAAATTATTAGTAGAATGAAAAACTCAGTGATTAGACTAGAAGGACTTTCTTCCTGTCCGTATATGGGTCAGCTACCTTTAATATCAACTTACTGAATTTGGAGGACTTTTAGTTAGTCCTGGAAATAGGACAGAACTGTGTTTGAATGAAGCTAGCATTCATTATTTCTGGCATTGTTCAAGTAATTTTAATTACTCTGTCTTCTGTTTCACTTCCTAGCTTCTCACCCGATCAACCCAGAGAAAAAGCAGTTTATTTATGACTTCATGAGAAATTAAGACTATTTGAATTGTAACTAAAATAGAATTAAGACTTTAAACATTATATCCCTCTCAGTGGTGTTTGACTGCAAACTCCAGTTTAGAAATAGTAGTTCTAGCTTTCCCAAGGCTGTGACCCTTCCTTCCATAAAGCTTTGCATGTTGTGGTGACCCCAATCATAAAATTTTCTGGCTACTTCATAACTGTAATTTTGCTAATATTATGAATCATAATGCATCTGATAGACAGGATATCTGACATGTGACCCCAAAGGAGATGTGACTTACCGGTTGATAAGAGCTATGCTAGAGTAATCATTTTATAAGTATCGTGGTTACAGTATAGGAAAGGTAGTTTACTACATAATTACAAGTTTTAGGTTCTGTTTCTATATTGCTTTATATTTTCCTGAATCAGTAGGGGAAAAAAAAAAAAACTGATGTGGAGTGGTGACAAAATCCTATCCCTGCCTCTTTAAAAAACTTTTGTGTCCTTTAACATGTTTATCTCCCCTTCTCCTGAGTGCAGAAAGAAATTTTTGTTTCATCTAACTTCACTAATATTTGTATTTGAGAACATCTACAAAAATCATCCTAACAAATAACAGAAAAAAGAAGATGACATCTTCTGTAAGGATTACTGACTTTAATGTACAAGAAAAGCACATGCAGACAAAACTATAAAATGTTCACATGATTCAGAAATTGTTGAACCTGAACCATTAATGTTATAATGAAAATAATGAATTAATTACAGGACTTATTATAAAACCTGAATTAATTGTTATGAAATCAACTTCACAGTCAATGAGTACATATTAAAGAAATAAGTCATTTAGACTTTAATCTTTTCCTCATGTTAACTAGTGTATTCTATAGAATAGTGCAAACAAAATTATATGGGCTAATTTTAATGAGAAAAGTGATTATATTTATAGTATAAAATGATGTTTTGTTTTTACATTGAACATTTTTATATTCCAACATCTATCAATCTTTGAATACATAAAAAGATAATAATATGTCCTTCATAGGTACCTAATACATATTTATTCAATAAATGAACATAATGTGTATTCTTGCCTCTCAATAATATGTATGCAATATATACAATAATGTTGATCTCAGTAAATGTTAGCTTAATATTATGACAGCAAAATACTGTTGTATTTGAGAAAAATAATAATCTTTATAAAACTGAAAAAATCATTACTTTTGGAAAATCATTATATACTTATAAATGCCTTGTTAAAATTTGTGCTATAATATCTTAAACAAGAAATTAAATTTAACTTAATTGATACTTTTGAAAACATAAATGTACAAGGACATGTGACTTGTGAGATAAATGCCACAGAAATAAATCAATATGAATATATTCTAATATTTCATTTTATTTTACAAATGTATATTTCTGTATATATTTTATTACATATACTTGTCTCCCAAATATACTTTCTAACTGAATTGTCAATAAAAAGATGGAAGACAAATTACATTTTGAATTACTGTTTTTGTATTCTTTTTAAAAGTTTTTGTAGATATTATTGCATTACACAAAACTTTCCTCCTTTTCATTAAATTTATATTGGCATTCTCTTTTTTACTGATACTGGAAATCACATCGTTTTCTCATTTTTCCTTTACACATAGTTAGCAATTGTCCTATATAATTCTACTAAATTTTCCATTCAGTTCATATTTTGTAATTTCATTAGATTTATTTATTGATTGTATTTAATATAATATTAAAGTTTTCCCTATATAGAATAAATGATAAATCATTACCCGTTTGTGTGTCCCTTATTCTATCTCTTGCCTTATCCTGAGACTGGGACCTTCAGTACACTGTTAATATGTGAGGAAAGTGAGGTCTTTGTCTCATTCCAAACTATAGAAAGAAATTATACAGCTTTTTCCTTCTTAAAATAATAATTTTTAACTATATCTAGATCTTTGTGCTCTGTCTCTCTCTCTCTCTCTCTCTCTCTCTCTCTCTCTCTCTCTCTCCCTCCACGTTTCCTCAGACCTGTGAGCACCCCACTCTTCTAAGAAACTCCTAAGTAGGTTAAAAAAAAACTATATCTATGGCCTTTTGCATATTATTGTGTGTTCTCTCATTAACTTGTCCAAAATGTTAAAATAAATTGAGGTCGAAATTTGTCAAACACGATTTTTGAGATAATTATATGATTTCTATTCTTTAAATGGCTAAGTGTATCTATATTGCCACATATATTCTCTCCACAGATAGTGCCAACTTAATCATGGCATATAATCCTTTCAAACTGTTACTGGATTCTGTTGGTTAGTATTATACTTAATAAAATTTAAAATCTAAATTTATCAAATATATGAGGCTTTATCTGTCTTTTATGTTGTATTGTAGCTTTCAAACATTAGTGATATCAGCTTCTTAAAAAGTGTTTAGAAGAATTCTCTCTCTTTAATACTTTAGTAACTTAAGAATATTCCTATTAATTTTATAAATGCCTCAGAGATTTCAGAAAAAAAGTCATTGCATTCTATACTCACAGGAGATTTTATTACTTGTTTAATGTTTTTTTGAACATCACTGTCTGGGTCAGGTTTCTATTCTAATTTTATTCAGCCCAGGTAATAGATTAATACTTGGAATTTCACATTTTTCTCTTTGTTTTCAAATTTGTTGGCGTAAATATATGTTGCGTTTATTGTATATCTCAGTTGTTACTTGTAATACATGCTTGTGTTATCCTTAATGTATTTGGCTAAGGATCTCTCACAAATTAATGTTTTGTTGATCTTTTATTGTTTTGTACTTCTATGGACGTATTTCTTTAACAGTCTTAATTATAATTTCATTTATCTTAAGTTTATATTATTTTTTTTTATTTTCTTCTTCCCTACAGTACAGTGACAGATATTATAGTCTCTTGCTATTAGAACATAGTCATTAATTGTTGTAAACTGTTCTTAATTTAATGTAATGTGCTTTCTTACTCAATATTTCCTGTTTGATATTTTAAAACTAATTCAGAATCTGCATTGCACTTTTCAATGTTCTGAATTATTTCTATGTTTCTTGAAGTCTTTTTTAAAACAGATTTTTTAAAATTATATGAACATTTGCCAGTGTTGGTTACTACATAGCTTCTGATACAAATTTTGTGCATTAGATGACATCAGAGTAACATAAGCTACACATGCATTTTGTCATGTGTCATATACTCCAGAATGGAAGATTAGGAATTAATTCTTCCTAATCTGACACTATTTATATTGCACTTACAGAAGTTTTATGAATTCTATGTCATTTTTCTTAACCTAAGCTTATTTCAGGTTCATACTTCATGACATCCTTGTACTGATTTGTAAATTGTGAAATGTTTGTGATTTATTTCTCTTTCAGAATTGGACACTGATCCAAGCTCAGCTTTGTCTCCAATTTGCACTTGGTGCGTTGTTTTTAACTCATTTTGAAAATCAAGGACAAGTCAAGCCTGTGCTTATCAACCTGTGCTCAGGTATCATCACCAGGTTTACCTTTGCTCTAGTCCTCATGATGGAGTGGCAGTATCTTTTGCAAGGATTTGGTGCTTATTTGCTCTTTCTGCACCCAGTAAAAGTACATGTTCTTCATCTGTGCTGGAAAGAAACAAAGCAGGCTGTAGACCCCTATAAATACTGTAATATGGGACAATTACATTAAAAAGTCAATACAAACAACTCTAGAGTGAATTTTAATTGGTCTTAATAATAAAAACCAGGACTCAGATGATAGTGGGTGAAAGCTGAAAGATCACAGAAGCAGTGCAGCCACTAGAGAGTTCATACCTCTACAAAATCCTCAGAATAAAAGGGACTGAGATCCCGACCCTACAAATCCTCAGACTGAATAGATTTGAGCTCATGTCTCCTCTTACCTTCTGTTCCTCTTTGCCCACCATATCGCTTTCTCTTTGCTCCTCTCTAGTGTCGGGTTTAAAGGCGTGTGCTGCCATTGCCTGGCCTCTATGGTTAATGGCTAGCTCTACCCTCTGATCTTCAGGCAAAATTTATTTGTTATAGTACAAACAAAATATCACCACACATTGAACAGAAGCCACATGCACTGCTGCGTGTTGTCTCCCAAAAAGTTTTGCTCAGAGCCCAAGTTTCAGCATAGGCTGCCAGTTGTATTGGTTAATACTTAATCTGGACCAAGGGATATGAACCTACCCAAACCAGATTCTCAGCCTGTGTGGATGCTCTGGCCTCATGGAAGGGTCTTTTTGCCTTGAATGGGATCAATAGTGAATTCCACTGCTGTATTTCTAAAATTAACAGGTCATCTTTCCTGTCATTGAATTCCTGTGACCCAATATGCTTAGTTTCATGAATTGGTAGAAATAGACAACTGGATACCTGCCTACCAATACCTACAAATTGTTTATCAAGTATTCTGCTACTTCTCCAAATTCTAAATTTTAACATGCCAAGACTGATAATGGACTTCTAAGATTTCCCCTTACTTCCTGAAGAAAACACTGACGGGGAAACTCAACCAATCACCTCAGGTTAGAGTGTGGCTGCCTGGAGCCCAGGTAGAAAAACCAGGGTAGATAGGTGTATTCCTCTCTCTCTCTGCGCGGTGCTCAGCGAGACCATTTTGGATTTCAGACCTCCCACTCTTGTAGTGTGAGTTCCCCCCTTTTTCAATTATTAAATTATATCTGTTGTTCTTGAGCTGATCTGGTTATTTATCGTACCGACCGAATATGCCAATACATAAAAAACACCCTCTGTCCATGTGTTTCCTAGAATTGAATAAAGGCCAAATGGACTAATTTTTACTTATTCCCATCTATGTTATTTTGTTATTAGTATTATATCAAAACAAAGACTAATATTTTCTCTGTATTTTTTTGCCTGAAGGTAGTCTAAGTTATAAATAACAGCTAAACATAGATTCATCCTAAGAAATCATAATTGGGTAATCTTCACCTGCCATTTTGCTCTGAATCCCTATGTGGCAATTTTTAGCCAAAATAAAATGAACTACTCTGTAGTAATTTGTTCTGTGAAACTTGAAATAATAATGGATGCTATTGTCTTATGACTCACAGTTATAATAAAAATGCATAAAACTGTAAAGAAACTTTTGATATTCCTCCTATTAATTAAAATTTCTTCCCTGAGATTTGGTGACTTGGTTTGAAGCAATTCATATTATCGCAACTTTTAACCCAATATTTAACCATATATATTCTCTCTCCTTACCTGAAATGCAGAATTGCATCAAGACAATGAAGTCCATGGTTTCTATTCTCAAAACTTCTTTGTTTCAGAAGAGGTAAACTTCTCTTGTCAGCTGTAGGAGAAGAATTGCCTTATCTGTAGCTTTTAAACTATTATTTATTCATCACTAAGACTTCCACTTCAGGGTTTGTGCTGTTTTCTTCCTTACTTTAATGGAATTCCTGCCAGGATGGAGTATTCGAACAGCTGATATATTAATGAGATTCCCACAGAATATAAGGTTTCACCAACCCTTTATTGGCTTCTTTTTAAAATGGAAGGTTTTGTCTGAGAGTAAATTACCACACAGTACTCCACTCTTTCCTCCTGATCATATGTTCTTTTTATTACTCTTCCCCAGTGGTCCTTGATCCTTGGAAGAAGTGGCATACGCATCTAGCCATGGTCTTCTAAATCTAGTGAAATATCAAATCTTTGTGCATTTATCCTTTTCTAGATCAAGTCTGGTGACGAGTCTTAGTGTCAGCATTTAATAACTTTATTTTTTTATCTATCAAGTATTAATTACAATGAAAACAAGGAATAGAGAAAGCTGAAGATGAGAAACAGGAAAATATTCAAAGAAAAACCAACCTCCCTAGCGTTGGGAAGAACTTTAGTAAGTATATTGTATTTATTTACCAAGGCAATAGCAGTAGTTTTTCAACTTGAGTTTATGGCTTCTGTGCCTGCAGTCTTTATACATTTTCTATGACTTTATCATACTTAATCCCTTTAAACTTTAGGTTTTATATCTACTATTACCATAAATACTTAGTGTTTTTGATAATCCTGTGGGGTTCTGGGAACCAAGGCACATCTTCTAGTATTCATGAAGGCATAAATCTTAACCATAGTAATTAAACAATAAGTCTACAACTTAATGTGAGACTTCCAAGTACACTAGAATGGTTTGCACTTGTAGGTAAACCTAACTACACTGTGAGGATTGGGGAAAAAGTCTGAGGAGGTCTTCAATCCTAGATAACCTTCTTTAATAATAGAGTGGGGGAGTGAAGTTGAACCCACATGTATTTCTCTGTATCTTATATGCTATACCCCTGTAATGATCTCCTAGTGAGATTTCAATGTCTCCCAAAGGCTTACCACAACACAGCATGTGTCCTTTCATCAATGTTTCTAGTCTAAAGACTCTGTATAAATCTATCCACATTTGTCTCTAAGTGTCAAGGAGAGGTCCATTTCAATTATTTTTTTTTCAAAATCTGTTTGTGATGTTTTTTACTACCTTTTAAATGAGGTTCACATGTTGTACTAATTCATTCATGTCTGCCAAAACCTCTTTTGATTTACAAAGATCTTGTCCCACCACTAAAGTAATGGCCCAGTCTGGAAGTCAGTGATAAACTGACCTCTTTCTCAACTCTGAGAAGAAACATCTTATTTGACCCAGTGAGTTCAAACACTGAGCTCTTTATCTGTATTTTATTACTATTTTTATCTTATGTTCATCTCTTTAATATCTGACACTTTCTGTTGATTCTGAATTCCGGGTACCAGAAAGGACTTTTTAGTACAGGTCTAAATTGTACTCTAATTTTCTATATCCTGAATGTGTCAATCACATCACAAAAGCTTTTCCATCTCTGCTTATCCTGTACAAGCATCATTCCACTGAGTTGCAAACGCCATCATAAACACGTTTTCACTACTTATATAGAATTGACCAAAGAAATTTTATAGCAAACTGTTGACACTTTTGTCCCTTGCATATTATTCTCATTGACTAAAATTATATTTAAAACTTTTAATATTTAAGAATATTAAGAAAAATTAAGAGTATTTTGTTGGTTTACCTCTCCTTTAACATTCTGTATATTCTTATGCTTCACTCCAAGATTCATAGTAAAAATTTCAGGAAAACTTCAAACAAAAAGCTCTCACTACAGTGTTAAATAGCACTCTGATTGAATAGAAGACTCAGTGATTAAATGTGTAGACAGCCCTTATCAAAAGACTGTGGCTCATTTTTATCCCCAGAACAATTTATCGGCAGCTCACAAATCTTTATACCTCTAACATCATATGATCTGGTGCTTTATTTTTGACTCTTACACACACACATTACACACAAAGACAATTCAAAATAAATTACATAATGCATAAAACAATCACACACCAGTTTGGAATAATAAAGGGGTTATTTATTTGAGGGGAAGAAACTTACAGAATGCCATCCTAGAAAACAGCCCACTATACAACCAGGAAAGGAGTCTAGTCACTGGAATCAGAGTCCAAAGTAAGAAAGCAGGAGGAGGGCTGCCGCTGCTTTTTAAAGTGAAAGAGACCATGCCCTAGTGGGCTGGTATCTCAAAGGCTATTGGCTGGAGTGGAAGGAGCTCCCACAGCACCTCCTCCTTTTGTTCAATTAAGAGAGTTTTAAACCTACTACAAAATTATATACAATAAGTACAAATACTAGCTTAAGTCTTGTATAATAAATAACTTGGCCAAGTCATGAGAGGAAAGTAACTACAATTATCTAGTCTTCAACCCCATTGAAGATCTGAGAAAAGAAATTACCTGAGTAATTAGGAAGTGTAATCAAACAACTTTCAAAACATGCAACAAATCACAGAGACAACTGGCTACCTGGGCAATCACCCAAAGTCACGTTTGCAGCACTGAAGCAACCAACTTTGGCTAAGGCCAAGAATAACTGACAGATTATTTTTAAAGGCAAGAACTATGAATGCCAGGAAATGCTAAGCTGTGAAAGCAGAGATAGTAATGGTTTGGGGTTTACATTAAGAACTTTTCTGGATATGTGTCACTGGAATCTACGTGTCTGAGAATTCACTCAAAGTATCAAATAAACATCAAGAAAACAAAAGCTTTCTTCTATTCTTAGCACTTAGCCCTCTGATTTACCATTTCTATATACTTATGCTTTCTAATTCTTAATTTCATCCATATTCTGGCTCATGTATTAAGTTATCTATTGCTAACCTTCTTACCTTCTTTTATGTTTAATCAAATAGTTCCATTCTTTGAATCTCTCTCTCTCTCTCTCTCTCTCTCTCTCTCTCTCTCTCTCATACATGCACGCACACACATCAAACTCTTAAAAACACACATACTACACACACAGACATAGACATGCACACACACACACACACACAAATGATGGGAATCCAGATGTCATACAAAATTCTTCACTAATATTAACTAATGGAAACTCAAGACACATAAATTAATTGTGACTTCAAATTTAAGAATTCTACACAATAAATTTGTCCTTAAAAATAGCAGAAAAAGCAGCATACATCAGGGCATTTTCACAACGCCAAGCATTGATTTCAGTTTGTAGCAGAATGTTTCTTTGAATCAGTTCTTGAACATCAGACCCAAATGCACAATTCCTCCTTTACTGCTTAAGGAGATCCAGGCAACTACTAAAATGTTCACTAGGTGCTTGCATGGTAGCTAATTCTGTCATTTATAAATTGTGTTAATATCATTAGAACTTCAAAGTTTACAATTATCCTTTTCCGATTATGGTTATCCACCTAGGAGTTGCACGTGTCAAGTGGTATTCAAGGTGAGTCTTCTACAGTCACTAATGCTGACATCAGCAGAGTAAGAATTGTCCTATACATGTAGAAGAGCAAATCTGCTCCTCACTCCTTTCTCCATAAAGCCCCTACATTCTCTACAACTATAGAATATTATAACTATAAGAAATTAAAAATGATTAGAAAAAAATAAAAACTATAAGAAAATTCATTTGAAAACTGGAATCTTTGATAAATATTTAAGAATACAAAATTTGAATCACAACTAGTTGCTTTCTTCTGTGACTGAAAAGTACTTTGAAGGTAGACAATAAAGAGGGCTTAGCTTAGGTTCAAGTAAGACCTTTGATACCTAGAAAAATGGGCAGGCAAGTGAATGAAGCAGTAGTCACATTTCTGAAGAATGAAGTTGGTAGATTGCAAGTGACAGGTTCAATTACTGGCCCATAGACCACTGACACATCTGCCTGGAACTCTGAGAAATGGCCAGTGGAAAAAGGATGAATAACTCTTAAGATTTAGAGAAAATATGTAACCACTCAGGCAGAAAATTAGCAATTACATTTCGTGCCATCAGTAATAACTATTTCAACAAAGATCTTAGGTTAACGTCAGACTGTGTGACAGTATATCAACCATTACACCTGTGTTCAATCAGTAACCACATCTCTCGGTGTGATGCTGGCCCACGCAGTTCAAATGTGGCTTATTTAGTGAAAAGCAAGATGGCTGACATATACTACAGAAGGCAATTAACTATATAGTTTAGATGCTGACTATTGGAAAGAAACATTCTGACTTACTTGAAGAGTTGTGATGTTTTTCAGGTAACCCTTTGATGTTAATCTTTTCTATAATAAATAAAATATGCACCTAAAATAAAGATCAAAATTATATCATTGTGCCAACAAGAAATGTTAAGTGTAGAGTTATTGGATTTCCAGTTGAATAAAGTATCAAATTCATGTCAGCCATTTCTGACAAGGCTTCCATGTATCAGAATAAAGTGATTAAACTAATACATGAAAATTTAAAAATACAAATTAAAGATTAACATACTACTTACTTATTGATCAAATTCTAATTTCATCTCACATTTCATAACCTATGTGAGGTTCCAATTTACATATTTGACCTAAAATAACAAAAGTGCTACAGCTGATATTTTGCCAAAAGACAAACTTTAATTTAGTTTTTTTTTTTTTTTTTTTTTTTTTTGGTTTTTCGAGACAGGGTTTCTCTGTGGCTTTGGAGCCTGTCCTGGAACTAGCTCTGTAGACCAGGCTGGTCTCGAACTCACAGAGATCCGCCTACCTCTGCCTCCCGAGTGCTGGTTTAATTTAGTTTTTAACCCAACATTCTGGTCTGGTACTTTTACAATGCTGCATATATCAAATAATTAAAACATGAAGCAAAATAATCAGATGGTAGAAATAGAGAAAGTATTAAGAAATAGTAAAATTTTAACAAATGATATTAGGAACACATCACATAAAGATATCTGTGAAAGCAATGTGAGATGCAGGTGACAAACTTTTACAAATAAAATGTGTTTAAATGCTTTAATATGGACCAACTAATTGATACACATGAATTTCATTTAAAACATTAGCTATAAAGCCAGGTAGTGAATACTGAGCTTCTGCACTTTACAATAATCACAAAAGTTTAAAAGAAATACATCTTTGATAGTTTTTTGGAAATTTCATGCACTATACTTTAAACAAATCCACTTCCTCCTCCATGTCCACCCCAGACTAACTTCTGATTTCATACACACTCATTTTCATGTGTTCATTTATTTTTAAATCCCAATCAATTCTCTTTAGTGTTTTCTATTTGCTCGTGTGTGTGTGTGTGTGTGTGTGTGTGTGTGTGTGTGTACCAAAGCATTGTACTTGGAGATCAGAAGAGGGTGGTAGATACTCGGAATGTAGAGGTATAAGCAATTATAAGTCTCTTGATGTGATATTTGTAAACCAAATCTGATTTATCTCCATAAGCAGTAAGCAATTTTGAACTCTGAGTAATCTCTCCAGCTACACATTAGCCATTTTAGTTTACATAAAAAACTATATATATATATATATATATATATATATATATATATATGTGTGTGTGTGTGTGTGTGTGTATGGTTAACTTAAATATAAATTTAAGTTAGCTTGCCTCTGCAATAGATATTTTCCAAACATTTAAGTTGAAAACATTGTAAAGGTCTGACATTTTATATATTATATAGGAAAATCAATTCTATGCCATGCACAGATAATTAAAATAAAGGTACTTGGTAAATTTATTTTCATTTATTAATTATGATAACAATCCAGAATATGTACTTATGTTTGTGCTTAATGTTCATAGGGGTAGCAAAGCTAAATTGAGTGAGAAGTACAAATCTCTATCCATATAGTAGTGAATTCATTAGCAGTCTTTATTGTAAATGGCAGCCCCCTTAGTAAAGATTACCTAGATAGTCGGAATATAATAGTTTCCTCAAATTCCTGGCTGTCTTTTCAATGATTTTCCACACCAGTATTTGTGGCCTAGAACTAAGTCCATTAATTATTGCCTGTCATTTAATTTCTTGAAACATTGTTAGTTAAGCAGTGTTTATTCTCAACATTTGCAAATTCTCTTCTTTCCTTCTTGCTATCTTTGTCACCAGAGTACCTCGACCTCATCTTCATGCCATCAATGTTCAATTTCAAAGAGCTATCATGTTGGGAGGTTTTGAGTGACTTCTTCTCATTAAGGTATAAATGATAGATTGATTCCTGTTCTGTCTTTTCCGGGGCATTTACATTTTAATAGGGGATAATTCTTTCATTCATGGGGAATGAGCTCTATAATAGTGTCATTTCAAACCAGAGTAATAGGACACTGTGTGGGGAACGTGGGACAGGAAAATCTTGTTCATTTTTCTCAAGGTCACATTCATTGCTGATTACTCTTCAAGAGTTCCACACTTTATCTGTACCTTGGATTCTAATATCACTGAGGTTGGATTTAGTTTGGCAAACACTGAAGTAATTTTAGGGAAGCAATTTAAACATGGATGTGATCCCATCAACTCTTTCATAGCACTAAACTAACCTTAAAGGAACAACTATGGTAAAATACATAACTTCTGTGGTGGTGGCCAAAAGCTGAAATAAAGTAAGGGAAGAAAATAACGAAACACAAATGAATGAAACCACAAAAAGTGTAGAGACAACCTAATCATGAATCCTTGCTGCAATATTTATATTCCTCCAAGCCCTGTAGTAAATATTGTTTTATGTGTGTACACTATTCCCTCACTTCAAGGAGAGATGAGATTTCTAAGTACCCTTTTGCTGTACAACCCTAGTAAATAAAATGCATCGTGCTCTTGTAACCATCACCGAGAGAGATGGAGCTCACATCCTACGCATTTTTATTTTTCCTGGAAACATTTTTTATGAATTGTAAATCATATACAATTCTAGAGAAAGGAAATACATGGGAAACTGTCTGGCAACTTGTTTGTGTCTGTTCTACAAAGGTCTAAATTTTCTGTCTTAGTGGCTCATATATTACTATGTTTTATGTTTGCCTTTTAAATCACAACTCTCCTAGAGAAGTATAAAAATTAAAATACTATGCGTTGGGTGATTGTTATCAGATCGACTTTAGATGAAAATGATAGCTTGTTTCAAAAGTATATTATTTATACAGGCTATTCTCAAAGCTAATGTACCTCTGAGTTAAAGGACACAGTAAGTATATAACAAACAAGCCAGCTATTCCTTTTGTAACACAAGAGTTAGTGAATGATCAAAATGTGCTACAGAATTGTGTACAAATGAGAGAACTAAACAGACATTCATATTGTGTTTAAAATTTAGTTCCAAAAATAGTTGAATAATCTGATACAACTGAGATTCTAATGTGAACACTGGAAATTACTGATTTATCTAATCATCAGAAATTTTCAAGGATTGTTATGGAATATTTAATTCTAATTTAAATAATATGAGGAATGTGTTAAAAACAGAAAATTTTCATTTTTTTCTCTTGTTATGATTTGGTGTCATTTACCTTTAAAGAAGGCCTTACAATCCTGTTTGAAAGACTTCTTTTTCTATGTTTCCTATTAAAAACAATGGTAGATAAATGTTTTTGAGAAAAATTGTATACATTGTTTATTATTGGCTTAAAGTGGAATGTAACTTAGAATTGTCCAGAATATAGACTGAATTCAAATATTTTTGTTGCTGAAAATTTGTTCCTTAAGTAATGGGGCATAATTGGACAGGAGGGACTTTTAAATTGAAGTTAAAGAAAGTTGAACACTCATTTGAATAATCTTTGCAAACACATGGAGTTTTCACATTCAAAGTCAACAAACTATTTCAGAATATATACATAAATCCTTTATTTGAGGAAAAATATAAGAATATTAAGAAAACTTTTTATCTGTTACATGCAAATACTTTTTCAGCGGTGTATTGATTTCAAATTTCCTGTGATTTTGAAGTGCTATTAATGAGAAAATATTTGACCTCCTTACTCTAAGACACTGTAGTATACCAATTAACCAGTCTGTCTGTTTCAATCTAGTATGGCAACTATCTAACAAAACAATATTCCTGTTTGGATGATGAGTAAATTTCATTTGCACAAAAATTAAGACTATTCTAATGTCATAAGTTCTCAGGCCATTATAAGAAAGCATCGTTCTTGATATCCATCAGTTTGCACACCCAACGTAGTGATAATCCTGAAATACAAACCTTTTGTGATTTGGAAGCTAAAATTTAAAATAATAATAATAATAATAATAATAATAAATAATAATTCAAAACGACTTGCTTCCAAAAATTTACTATTTAAATGTGAAATTAATATTATATCAAGTCAAATCAGTAATTATTAAATAAAAGTCACACATTTTTATACTTTCCTGGTTAAGTTTAGCATTAGTTAAAGCTCCATGTAATATTCTTGAAAGATGATAGCTATTTTGAAATATGGCCCTAATCTCAAGATATGGATGGAATAAGTTAGAAACGTAACGCCACTCAAGGCTACGTAGACATGTGAGAACAACCTGCGTAATTTAATCATGACTATGTCTTTAAAAAGATAATAACAGCCATCTCAGATACCTATTATCTTAGAGTTAATTATAGGACAAAAATATACAATGTAAAAAACTGTGGAATATATTCAATGCTTGAGAATCTAAAACTGAAATTTTAAAATTAAAATAATTTGACTGCTACAAAGTTTATTTAATAGACTCTATATTGTGTGAAATTATTTTTCTGTGTCTCTACCTATAATGAGAATAAAATGATTGTATCATTACAATAAAATAATTCCTCTTTGTGACATTTATGTAACAGGAGTAATTTAATCAAATATTGCCTAGGATTAAAGAATTTTCTATTTTAAAACACATTATCTGATACCTATCTTTCAGATTCAAACAGCTTGTCTAACTTGTAGTTTCATTTAACAAAATTTTATGCTTATGTTTATCTTTAGTAGTTTAGGAAGTTCCAAGATCTCCACTGACTCCTTGGCAGGATATTGATGATGTTGATGGCTACAATGTTGATAATGGTGATGATCATGATGACAATGATTAAATGATAGCAATTTCTTCATCTACACACCTTCATAAAGCAGCTAACAGATAAATTTTCCTGTATAATAGATGATCAGTAAATGGATTAGTTTTATATCTTTATTCAACTACAAAGGAATACCCTCAATATCACCTGCATCTGCTTTCCAAATGCTGGGACCACTTTCCAGCTAATCCCTCTATTTTAATTTTATTCCGTATTCATAGAAACTTATCCTTATATTTGTAGTTACAAACTTGTACAAAGTACATTGTAAGTAAATATCATTTTAAAAAAAAGAAACACAGGAAGGGGAAAAAAGTAACAAAGATGAGGATGTACATTAACAATCTTTCTAATGTTTCTTTGCAGGATTGGTTGAGTATAGGAAGAGAGAATGATTTCACCTACATACTTCCATTCCCAATAGTTAAATTTTCCCTTAAGATCTTCAGCTACCATGCCATTTATCCTCTAAATTTGCACTCCTGCGTATTCTTGCAGTGTGGACAAATTTTGTATATTTTGTGGCAATCCAGGATCCCTACAGAGAAGTTACAACATATGAAACTGAAATAAAGTGCTAACACTTTAAGTTCACATATATCCTACAGGTTAAAAATTCAGGACAGGTGTTTTTATATCTACAACAGAGACAACATCAGCAAGTAGCTCTAACTGAACTTTGTGAACTAAGAGACGACACATAGAATGTGGAAGTTTCAGCTGGGAAACCAGAGTATTTGTTGTCACTGTGGGAGTCATTATTGCACATATCACATGCAGAGCTTGCCTTAACACCAGCTCGATCTAAGAATGAATAATAAACATAAAGTGTAGATTGAATAAAAATATGTGATTTTTATTAAATATTAATTTTAATCTTGCAAGCTGGCAGCACAGGTTAAACATATTCTTTTTAGGTTGTTGGAGAAATAATATTCCCTTGCAATGTATTACACAAATTTTTATAGTCAATTTTTCTTCAAGACAAGTCTTGATGAAAAGTAATATGTCTAAAATTTCAGCATATACATCAGATAGGTGATATATAGATACATAGAAATGATATATGATAGGTAGATAGATGGATACATAGATAGATTACAGATGGTATGACTTGTTAGGAAGATACCAGTTCTTTCCTACTTGGTTCCATGCATTTTTATGTGAGAAAACCCTCAAAAGTTGAATTCATTGAATTTTCATATTTCTATTGGCCAGTATGTTTTTTCTTTCAAGAAATGTTAACCAAATTACCAATAAGCCCTTCTTACAGGCAGCAAAACTGGTTGTTTGTGTTGCATACAATTTGTAAAAACTGAGAAAACACTGAGAAGTAGATAGTGACAAAGACCTTCATGCCATGATTTTCTTAATTCTTGCTTTTATTTCAGTAAATACATGGATAGTGTATTCAATGAAAAGACAGAAATTTTTTTCCCTTGTTTGGTCTTCTAATTTATACATGGTAAAGTAATCCTGTCTTTTCAATGACTGTAATAATGAGGCTGAATTCATGCATATCTGTAGAAAGATTATTGTTCCAGATTGATGTGTCAACAACTGGAAGTGCACACCCAACCCTATTCTCCAGAGTCTAGTTTTGGTTTATGTTTGTTTTAAATGTTTAAAATTAAATTATTACAATATTAAATTCTATTTGATAAAGTACATTTTTAATGTGCATGATATAATTTTACGGGTTTAATTTAAATGTCAATGTTAGAATTTTCTCTTTCAAAAATCTATGATAGGATAAACTATGGAAAAGTAGATAATCTACAACTTCAGTGTAAAGCAAACAGTAATTTAAAATATAATGCATACATGTAAACGTCTGTTTTTTTATTGTTTTTATTACCTAACTAACAATCTCAATAAATAAATATTTAGAATCCAATTTAAAATATCTCAGTAATGCTTGAGATAAAGTAGCACCAAATTAAATAATACTTTTGCAGATATTTTCTGACATATAAAGTGCTCATTTTATGGTTTCAGTAGGAAAATCTTTAAACATTCTAAAGAGATGGATATTTTGCATTAGTATGGATTTTGGTTTACAGATACAAATTTAAGGTTGGTTTGTTATAGTGTGTATATATATATTTCTGCTCTTCTTTAAGACTTTGTGTCCATGCAGCTTATTTAAAAATATAATGTATAGCCGGGCGGTGGCAGCTCACGCCTTTAATCCCAGCATTCGGGAGGCAGAGGCAGGCGGATCTCTGTGAGTTCGAGACCAGCCTGGTCTACAAGAGCTAGTTCCAGGACAGGCTCCAAAACCACAGAGAAACCCTGTCTCAAAAAAACAAATATATATATATATATATTATAATTAAAAAATACAAGTTAATAGATAGACATCTATAATAGTCAAGCTTCTAGTCATGTTAGTTATGTTTTCTAGATGTACAAAGATATATTTCAGATGAATGGTTATTCTTCAAACCTTTCAAATACTTAAAAATACGGCATTTAAAATGTTTTAAGAAAGTAGGACTTTTCATGACAATGAGACACATCTGCTCCTGGCAACACCAATTACTTCAAGAGGAAGATGGGCATCAAAGGGCCTCCTTATAGAGTGTGTTAGCCATTTAGGCAAGAAACTGGTCTTGCCTAGACTGTTTGATGTTATGCAGGACCCATAGAATAATGACTGTTGAATTTGCCCTAAGAAGGTAAGACAGTCCTTCAGGGTTTCTGCTTCATAAAAGTGTCTGCCAGACACTATGCAGGACACAGAAGAATGTGACTGATAAACTGCCAAAATAGGTGAAGCTGTCTTTGTAATTTCCTGCTTCATGGAATTGTCTGCCAGATATTATGCGCCTGTAGGCTGAAGATGGGTGCCCCAATGAAACAAAAGAACTTTAAGAGACTCTTCAGGTAGCGAGATGTCTCTGTCAATTATAGAGTTTTGTAAGTTGCTTACAATGCACTTCTTGTTTAATTAGGTAATATTATATCCTTCTGGAGTCTTTGATGGAGTTGAAGAACAGATATTTATAGTTATAGTTTTTTTTCCTTAGTTATGATAAAAGATAAAATAGATAAAATATTGTAACTATGATTATTATTGCTTAATGCCTGTTTTGTTATATGCAATTTAACTATGTTAAAGTTAAACCTTCCTTTTTATTTAAATCAAAAAGGAGAAATGGTGTGGGAAGTTCTTCTGTATATGTTTTGCTTTTATTGGTTAATAAATAAAGAAGCTGTTTTTGGCCAATGACTTAACAGAATATAGCCAGACTGGAACAGACTGCAATATATATATATATATATATATATATATATATATATATATATATATATATATAGAGAGAGAGAGAGAGAGAGAGAGAGAGAGAGAGAGAAGGCAGAGTCAGTGAGATATTAAGAGCTGCTGTAGAACACAGAAGCACAAGAACGTTGACAGTAAGCCAAAAGCCTCGGGGAAAAATATATAATAATGGAAATGGGTTAATTTAAGATATAAGAGCTAGCCAATAAGCAGCTAGAGCTAATAGGCCAAGCAGTGATTTAATTAATACAATTTCTGTGTGGTTATTTCGAGACTGGGTTTCCAGGAACAAATGAGAAGCCTCCAACAACAACCTTTTAAGCAAAAAAGTTGACTTTTATGTAAAGATCAACCTGGATCAATATCCAACAATAAATAAAAAATAATTTCCCAAAGTGCTGTTATAATATTAGTTATAATATTTATTTTCCATTCTATTCTTCAAATAACATGTTATCTTCAAGATTATTTTGTGTTCCCATTATGAAAACACCACTTACACCCTATCAAAGAATATATAACTATCATATGAAATAAAAATTTCATTTGTGGCAAGAGCTGTATTAAAAAAATTACTTTCACTTATAATTATTTTCATATATTTGGATACTATGACACTAGGTATTAAATATTATTTGATAGATTTAATGAATTAAAGAGTCCATATAGCCAGGAAGACGTACTCTAAGTTCTGACTTTTCAGGTCTAATGTTTAAAGTTTGGGGAGATCCTGCTGGGTTCTTTTTTTTCTTTTTTTTTTTTAGTTTTTCGAGACAGGGTTTCTCTGTGGCTTTGGAGCCTGTTCTGGAACTAGCTCTATAGACCAGGCTGGTCTCAAACTCACAGAGATCCGCCTGCCTCTGCCTCCCTCCTGCTGGGATTAAAGGCGTGCGCCACCATCGCCCGGCTTTTTTTTTTTTTCTTTTTTTTTTTTTGTTTGGTTTTTTTGTTTTGTTTTGTTTTTTTAATTTTTTTGGGGGGGGGTTCTATAGAGGTTAAGCCACCCTGATGATGTAACTCTCCTGCCATCAGCAAGCATAGTCTCTCTCTGAGGCTGACACCACCCTATATCTGCAGATTTCCTCAGATTTCTCATGGTCTTGGCTTCCCTAACATCCCATGATATCCATTTTTACCTAATCTTCATTTAAAAGCTTCAAGAGTTATTTCAGCTCTTCCTTGAAAGCAAAATGTAGAGTTCATGCATTGTAGGGAAATACTAGTTCTTTAGATCAGTAGACAAGCATCCTTGACCCCTTTAATCTTGACTCTTTCATGCCTGAAAATGTTAAAATTCTAAGAGGTGCTGCTGCAGGCTCTCTCAGGACACTGTTGTAGCAGCTTCTTTGCGGGCATGTGGTGGGATATTATTTCAATTTTATAAAGATGTGATCTATTTGTCATGTTGCAAAAGATTTCTTTAACTATGTAAAGTTTTGTTCATTTTGTTTAACTTGGTGAATATTGCTATATTTACTTATTATCTTGCATTTGTTTAATTTTGTAAAGATCCTTTTGCTATTTCACCTTGCTTGCCTATGGCACCTGACGGGTCTATAAAAAGCTGAGCAGCAGATAGCTTTTCAGTAGAGGAATAGGTAGGGCTGGTGGGCAGAGAGAATAAATAGGAGAAGAGAAGAAGAGAGTGATCAACAAAGGAGCTACATGGGCAGGGCTAGAAACTATGCAGTCACCAGACAGACATGGAGGAAACGGGAAAGTAAGACACACAGCAAACATGGGTGGGGGTTGGAGGCAGGCAAAAGCTACAAAGCAAAAAGAAGATAAAGAGAAACAGGTTGGCCTAGGAAAGTTGGTAGGAGGAACAGGGTTCCAAAAGCAGTTAAAAGAGTCAGACACAGCCTGCCACTCCCACCTTTAGGAGCCCCACAGGAAGAACAAGCTGTACAACCACAAAATACATGCTGACGGCCTATGTCAAACCCATTTAAGTTTCTTGGTTGTCTGTTCAGTCTCTGTTAGATCCTATCAGCTTAGGTAAGTTGATTCTGTGGGTTCTCTTTGGTGTGATTGACCACTCTGGTTCCTACAAAGACTTTTTCCAGTTCTTGAGTAGAATTCCCTGAGCTCTGTCTAATGTTTGTGTGTCTCTGCATCTGTTTCCATCATTTGCTGAATGAAGCCTTTCTGATGATGATGATTGTGCTAGACTCTTCTCTGCAAGTATAGCAGAGTATCCTTGGGGGCCATTTCATTGATTATTTTGAAATTGCCAGTCTAGACTATCCAGGTTCTTCTTCCTGACTCTCTAGATGCTGTCAGTGGTGGCTCCTTCTCACAGCCTGGGTCTCAAGTTGTTCCAGTCATTGGTTAGCTACTCACATAAAGTCTGTACCAGCTTTCCACAAACACATGCTGTAGGCACGACAAATTGACAATTTTGTGGTTGGGTTGGTGTCCTGATCCTTCCACTCAAAGTCTTTCCTGGTTACAGGATATGGCTGGTGGCTGATTGAGGCTCCATTGATGACACTATTAGGAATCTAATCTCGGGTCACTCTTGTAGCTTCCTGGGAGTTTTAATTGCATTAGTTTCTCTCTCTCTCTCTCTCTCTCTCTCTCTCTCTCTCTCTCTCTCTCTCCCACTTTCCCCTTTTTCCATCATCCCTCTGCCTAATTCCTCCCTCCTATTCCCATCCACAAAAGATCCCAGCCCCCTGTGATATTTACTCTATTTCCCCTTTCCAGGGGAATTTACATCTCTCTTTGAGCCTTCCTTCTAACAAAGCTTCTCTGGTCTGTGGATTGCAGAATGTGTAATCTTTACTTTACAGCTAATGTCCACTTATAAATCAGTATGTGCCATAGTTGTCATTCTAGTTCTGAGTTAGCTCACTCAGGAGGACTTTTTCTAGTTCCGTTCATTTGCTCACAAATTTCATGATATCATTTTTATCAGGTAAATAATATCCCATTTTGTAAATGTGTCACATTTTGTATATCAGATGAGGGTCACCCAGATAATTTCCAGTTTCTTCCTATGAAATAACACTAAATAATATAGTTGAGCATTGTCATTGTGGTAGAATGTAGCACCATTTAGGTATATGCCCAAGAGTCCTATAGATGGGTCTTGATATGAATCCATTTTTCTGTAAAACTGCCAAATTGCTCTCTAAAGAGGCTGTGAGTTTGTCCTCCAACCAGAAATGGAGAAGTATTCCCCTTGCTCCACATCCTCACTAACATGAGCTGTCTCTTGTGTTATTTATCTTAGCCATTCTTACAGGAATATAGGGGATTCTCAGAGTCATTTTGATTGGAGTTTCCCTGTTGACTAAGGATGCTGGACATTTCTTTAGTGTTTCTTGACCATTTGAGATCTTTTGTTAAGAATTATCTGCTTAGATGTATACCCCACTTTTTAATTGGATGATTTTGTTTATTGAGGTTTAATTTCTTAAGTTCTTTACTTATTTTAGAAACAAGACCCCTATCAGATAAGGACTTAGGAAAGATCTTTTCCCATTCTGTAGGCTTCCATTTTGTCCTATTGAAACTGTCATTTGCCTTATAGAAGCTTTTCAGTTTCATGAGATCAAATTTATTAATTATTTATAAATTTACAAATTGCCTGCACTATTTGTGTTCATTAAAAAAAGTTTCCTCCTATGCCAATGTCTTAAATTTTTTCCTCCAATTTCTTTTCTATCAGGTTAAGTAAGTTTTTCTTGTTTTCTTTTACATGGCAATATCCAGATAGACTAGCACCTTTGTTAAAGATGCTTTCTTTTACTCCATTGCATAATTTTGGTTTCTTTGTTGAAAGTCAGGTATTTATAGGTGAGTGGATTTACTTTTGGGTCTTCAATTCAATTCTCTTGTTCAACATGTATGTTTATATGGCAATATCATGTAGATTTTATTATTCTAGTTCTATAGTAGAGCTCAAAAGCAGGGATAGTGATATCTCCAGCAGTACCTTTTTTTAGAGGATTATTTTAAATATCCTGGTTTTTTGTTTTTATGAAGTTGAGTAGCATTATTTCCAATGTCTCTAAAGAAATTTATCAAAATTTGGGTCAGGATTGCATTGCAGTCTGTAGATTGCTTTTGGTAAGCTAGCCTTTTTCTACATGTATCTGCTTGTCATGACCATGAGAGTTTTTCATTGAGTCTTTATCAACAATCCTATACAGGATCCAGATAGCCTGATTTTTCCCATCCTTACAAGGCTTAGGTGTTTTTTTTTTAATTATTATTATTTTAACCTCTCTTTAAAGAATTTGTGTTAATCTGTGTTATATCCTGTGGCTCATTACCTTGCTTCTCAATACTGTTCATTCTGCTTCCTCCACATCTTGTTGGTGACTCTACTTTCTTCCCACCAGCCAGCTCTCAAATAATGACAGAAAGACATATTAATTATGAAAGTTACTCTACCTGATTATATATTTTTTTATATGGACTGCTTTACTGCATGTCCGCAGGCTTCTCTGATTGTGAGGCAAACTTTAAATGACCACACCAGTCAAGAGGCTCTGAAAATTGACTCTGTCCACCTCTACTCCCAGAGAGCCTACCCTCATGCTGGTGTGTTTAATATCCCAGCCCTTGGAAGTTGCTGTGTTCATGATGCTGCAGGTCTTTTTTCCTTGGAAGCTGATTAATCTAGTCCTCTGCTTCACAGCAGGGTCTCTTAAAGGAGCCTTACCTCTGTACCTGAAGCTTGCCCAAGAGACTGCTTTCTCAGGCCCTACATGGATAACTGAACCTTCATGTCTGATGTCATATGCAATAAGTCCTTTTATGTCCTCCCAGGTAGCTCCCAAATAGCAACAGAGAAACTTCTTATTAATTATGAAAATCTGAGTTTTAACTTAGGCTTGTCTCAACTAGGTTTTATAACTAAAATTAACCCATGTATAGGAATCTACATCCTAGCACATGGCATTATTTTTCCTTCATCATCATCTTCTGCTTTTTCTGTCTGGCTCATAACCATGCCTTCATCTTCCCAGAGTCCTCTCTATCCTTTGAAGTCCCACCTAACTTCCCAGCTATTCTCTATTCACCTTTTTATTACACCAATCACAGCAATACAGTTTCACACAGAGTCCAGATATTGAACAATACAGATATTCTCATCTTCTCATATCTTCCTCAGTATCTTTCTTCAGAGACTTAACATTCTTGTCATACAGGTATTTACCTTCCTTGGTTAGAGGAATATGACAAGATATTTTATTTTATACTTGAATATTGTGAAGGGTATTGTTTCCCTGATTTATCTTTCAGTCCATTAATAGTTTGTATACAGAAGGGCTACCGATATTTTTGAGTTAATATGGTATCAAACCACTTCACTGAAGTCTTTATCAGTGGTAGGAGTCCTGTGGTAAAATTTTGGGGGGTTGCCTATGTAATGTAGACTCTTATATCATCTATGAATAGTGATAAAATGGCTTTTTTCCTTCTAGTTTTCGGCCACATCATTTCCTTTTGTTGATTAATTGCTCTAGTTAGACATTCAAGAACTAAATGAAATATATATATATATATATATATATATATATATATATATATATATTATAAGTGGACAGTCCAGTCTTGTTCCTGATTTTCTGGAATTGCTCTGAAATTCTCCCCATTTAATTGGATACTAGCAATATGCTTGTTGTATATTACCATTATTATGTTTAGGTATGACCCTGGCATTCCTGTTTTTTCCAAGACTTTTATCCTGAGGGGAGTTAGATTTTTTACAATGACTTTTTCAGCATCTAATGAGATGATCAAGTGTCTTTTATCTTTCAGTTTTTTATATGGTAGATTACATTAAATAGATTTTTTAGGTTGAATCATCACTGCATATCTGCGATGAAGCCTACTTGATCATGTTATATTATCTTTTAGATGTATTTTAAAATTCAGTCTATATTTTATTGAGATTTTTGCATCAATGCTCATGAAGGAAATTGATCTGTAATTCTCTTTGAATCATGGTGTGCTTTGTGTATCATGGTGACTATTGGTTCATAAAATGAATTTGGTAATGTTCATTCTGTTTCTATTTTGTGGAATACTTAGAGGTTTATTGTTGTTAGCTCTTCTTAATAATCTGTCCGGGCAGGTAGGCTGCTCCAACACCACCAACAAATTGATCAGACCCTTTAAGCTACAGGTCCCACTCGGCCCCCAAACTTCCTATCTCCCACCACCTCAGACGTACTCTGAAACACATGCTGTAACTACACAGAGAAGACAAAGAGAGGAACTCTGAAGCACAGGTTGTGACTACACAGAGAGGACCCAAAAAGAAACTCTGATGCACAGGCTGTGACTGCACAGAGTGAACCAAGAAAGTAAACTGAAAGACCAGACCAAGAGATTGGACCAAGAGAGACCTCAGTGGCTCCCTGAGATATAATTACAGTATAGAACAGACCAAGAACAGTTCCCAAAGACACAGACAGCCACTGCAAGGAATGGACCAAGAAGCAATGGCACTGCTGGCATCAATTGGAGGAAGAGATAGCTAAGCACCAATGCAAGAATTCATTCAACACCTAAAAATCAACATTGCAACACCAGAGTACGGGTGGCCATACAACAGAAAGAATTAATCATCTTAACCTAGAAGAAGCAAAAGGGAACAATTTAAATGTAACCTTATGAGGCTAATGGAGAAATTAATAAGGAAATAAAAAAATCCCTTAAAGAAATGGAGAAAAATGCAAATAAAATATTGGAATACATCAATACATTTCTAAAAAAAATCAAGAAAACAAAGAATTAAGAATCAACAAGCAAAACAAACAGTTTAAACAACTCAAAACTTGAAGACTAAATTAGAGGCAATAAAGAAAACACAAACTGAAGGAATTCTGAAAATGAAAAATCTGAGTGGTGTGGGACTCCTCTCAGAGTTTTGTGAATACCATTGGTTAATAAAGAAATTGCTATGAGCTTATAACAGAGCAGGGCAGAACAGAGCTAGACAGGAAAAAACTAAACTGAATGCTTGGAGGAAGAAGACAGTCAAAGAAAAGCCACGTAGCCCTACCAGAGACAGACACTGGAACTTAATGCAGTAAGCCACAGCCACGTGGCGATACACAGATTCCTAGAAATGGTTTAATTAAAATTTAAGAGTTAGCCAATAAGAAGTTAGAACTAATGGGTCAAGAAGTCATTTAATTAATATAGTTTCTGTATGGTTATTTCAGAATTGAGCAGCCAGGAACAAACAAACAGCCTCCTTACAACATCTGGGTGGTGAAAAAGTTGGCTTTAAGGTTGTTTTCTTGTGCTTTGGCTGTGTGAGAATTGGGGGTTGCTATAATAGGATTAGTGGACCCTGTAATGCCATATTGCCATGACTGTTGTTGATTGTTTCATATACTGACATCTAGACAACTGGGTTTGGGAAAGTGGGCTTCAGTTAGAATAATGGGTTTGAGATATGGAAATGAGGGTAGGGGCTGCTGTCGCGAAAGCTAGTCAGGTTTTAGGAAGCATGGGGAAGCATTGGATGTCTGTGGATGTGTCTTATCTGGAGCTTCAATGCTGGTAGGGCCTCTTGTAAGGCAATGAACTTTTACCAGAATTCTAGCCATGCTTTCAGCAAATCAGCAATAGAGCATATAATGAGATTATTTATCAAGCAGTGTTTAATGTATGTCTTCTAATATATTTAATTCTAAATAATAAAATTCCCCTTTAGTTCTGTATGTCACTGAGTTCAATGTCCCTTTTGTGAATGGGATATTGTAGAACAAAAACTTTTAAATCAGAGTTGGAAATGAGAAGGAATTATTGAGGAGGAAATAGAGGTAGAGATTTATAATGCTAAAGATCTTTTGAGAAAGTTACATGGAAACACTCTGTTGAAAAAGTTGCATGAAACAAACATACAATATATACCTATACACCAAAAGTTAAAATAAGCTTACCAGGTTATGATTCACAATGTCCCCATTACACCCCAAGCTAACACATAAAAAGTTTAATACTATGAATATGTAGACACTTTTGGGGTTGTTGGCCAATAAGTTTTCAAAAACTCTAAACATTACAGGCTATTAGCAATTCTAATGATTAGCATTCAGAACATGATGGTTAGACCTTATTGCTGAAGAAAACATATAATTAAATCATAGAGCACAGGAGAAATTAAGGTGGTACTGACTTGGGAGCGTCATCCCTATTATCTACCTTTCACAATCCTAGAACACGATATTAATGATACCAGAAGAGAAAAGTATGCATCAGTATCATCTACATGTTAAACTTGAAAACTACCATCAGACTGTACTGGCAAGACGTGCTCACATATGAAATCATGCCATAAATCTCATAAGGGTAATATTCTACTTTGTGAATAGGTTTATTTCACAAGATAAAAACCCATACGTGGCACCATTGTTGGGGTCATGAATCTGTTACTGGACAGGTCATAGGACTTGAGTGGTGTTTGGGTCCATGCTTCACCACAGCCTGTGGTGTCCATTCTGGAATGTTTGGGTTGAATTTTCCATCTCAGGCCCCTCCCCTGGAAGTTGTCAGAGTCCAGACTCCATCTCTGAGAAAGAGTGCCAAACAGTGACACCTCCCCAGAGAAGGTCGAGACCACTCCCACAGGCTATTTTAACCACCCCTCCTGAGAACAAACATGTGGTCTTCCCAGTCTTCCTTTTCCCTTCTGTAGTCTTTCTGGTTCTCCTTCACCCTTTCCATGGTTTTTCAGTCTTCCTTTTCATCTCATCTCTAGGGACTGGAAGGTCACCCAGGAGCACTGGCATCCATTAAACATGGGCTTTTTCTAATTCAGTTTGATTTGGTCTGATTTGTATTATTACATTAGCAGAGAGATTTATCAGGCCGAAAAGTCTTTACAGGGAGAACCTATTATTATGATTATTTGGCGACATGGACATAAGGTTATACAGCTTCCCAATGACTGCTTCTATTTTCATTCCTAATGTCTTGTCTTTATACCCTTATATTAATGTGCTATCAGTTATCATCAGCTAATCTTATTTCTTCAGTAGATGACAATTAACACAGACACCTACAATTTGTGAAGGTACATAATGAGTTCAGAATGATCAGCCTTATGTGGTATGCCTTTATCAGAGGCCCCCTCACCAGGCTCAAAAATTATCATGGACAAGGGAACAGGAAGCTTATGAGAGACAGAGGCATATCATGTTTACAAGGAAAGTACCTATTCCTGTTACATCAGATCCATGGCAGATACGAACTCAGAGTAGTTGTGATAGTATTCACAAGAATTCCAGCACCGAAAGAGAGATAGCCAATGAGTCCCAAACCTATCTGATAGTTGTGAGGAGGAGATCAATATTTTTTAGAAATTTGTTACTGGTATATTGACCATACCCTAGTTGAAAACTGCCTATCCAAGAATGGATAGGCAGCAAAAATTGATTTGATGGAGTTAAAGTGGGTGGGAAAAAATGGAATGGTGAATCTGGAAGAAACCAAATTTGGTCAAATACATGATGTAAAAATAATCAAAGGAGCAGTGAAAAGATAGAAACGAAATTATATGAAACAATATCCAGCGCACTACGTGAATATGTGAATAACAGTAAATCTCAGAAAAGTGTTCAAGATGTCACCATCTGCAAAGACAGACAATGCATGTAAAACTTGACTTTTAAACATAATGAGAGGCTCAGAAAAATTTCAAACATAAAGATTAGTAATGATATCAATTATCGTAGAATATTTTAAATGCTTAGTAAAATGTGGAACTCATGTTAATAATTGTTGAAAACATGATTCTTTTCTAATCATTTACATAAAATGTCCAGTACAAAATTATAATAAAAGCCTCAGAATATGAATAAAATTTACATGTTGTATGTGTCTGTTTTGTATTTACATTTTATTTTGTTTTATGCTAAAAGGCTGCATTGGAGCACTGGACTAAGTTTCCAAGGTCCAAATTAGGAGAAGAAGGAGAAAGAACATGAACAAGGAAGTCAGGGCTGCGAGGGGTGCACCCACCCACTGAGACAGTGGGGCTGATCTATTGGGAGCTCACCAAGGCCAGGTGGACTGGGAATGATGGAGCATGTGATCAAACCAGACTCTCTGAAACTGGCTGACAAGGAGGGCTGACTGAGAAGCCAAGGACAATGGCACCAGGTTTTGATTCTAATCCATGTACTGGCTTTGTGGGAACCTAGTCTGTTTGGATCCTCACCTTCCTAGACCTGGATGGAGAGGGGAGGACCTTGGACTTCCCACAGGACAGGGAACCCTGACTGCTCTTTGGACTGGAGAGGGAGGGGGAGGGGGAATGGAGTGAGGGGAAGGGATATGGGAGAAGGGGAGGATGTGAAAATTTGTAATAATAATAATAATAATAATAGAAAAGCAAAAAAGGATTCATACAAAAAATGAAACCATAATCATATCTTATAGAATAAATAGAGAAAAACACTTCATATAATTATATAACAAATCAAATTTTGTATGTAATCATTGACATAGATAAGAGTACCACAAATTATGTGATTTGTGGAAAAAGTATTTCCAAAGAACAATTTGAAAAGAAAAGTTAAGAATAATTTCTAAGTAGTAAATAAAAAAAATGTTATAAAGAACTCTCATTTAATTCAGAAACTAACAAATAGGTTAAGGAATGTGAAGGTACACACAAGAACTTAGCTTTCAATTGCTCATCATGAGTAGCTTATACCTTATGCTGATGTTCAATTGTAAATACTCACTTAAGGAAGATACCACAAAGTATAGAAAAGTCTCCAGAAAGTAAGAGTTAAAATTCATTCATGGGCATGGCTTCATGAACGACTGTGAATTAACAACAGAGGCAGCTAACATTTTCTTAGAATGAAAGTAAGAAAAAAACTGCAACAGCAACCCATTAGTCAAAGACAAACACTCTCCATATGCTGTAATATTTAACTGTATCTTTAGTGATCTGTTCACCAGCAAATTCCCTCAAACACATTTCAAGGTGCAATCGCACTACATCTGTGGCTAATCATTAAATACTTCACTAGGTTGGATGACTAGAAGCCCCTAGAGACATATTTAGAAATACAATAATTTGCAAAAACTAGTTAGTCATGATTATGTTACTTGGAAACACTGGTAGAAAATAAAATAGAAAATCTATGGATTGAATATGTGATGTTTAAAAGAATGGCATCATCACAGTGTTCTTAAATGAAAAGATATTGCTTTGAAATATTTAACGATTTTCATTTTTAAAAATTATCTATTTATTTATGTATTGGCACATTTATTTATTTATTTATTTATTTATTTATTTATTTATTTAATAGCCCAGCTGCTGTTACCTCTCCTTTCTCTCCTCCCAGTTCCTCTCCCCTGATCCTCTGTTGAAAATACCCAATCCGTTCCTCCTCTGTTTCTGTTTCAGAAAGGGTCAGACTCCTATGGGTATCAACAAAATACAGCATATCAAATTGTAGTAAGGCTAAGCACCTCTGCATGTATTAAGGTTGGGCAGGCAATATCTGGTACTTAGCATTTTCAGTGAAAGATGATTCATAAATACTTATTTCAATATGGCAACATCTATTGACTAAATTATATTTCTGATTATTTTACTCTTTTAAATAAAGTATATCATAAAAAACTGATTTGTAAACTAAGAAGATAAGGAAACAAGTATTACTTCCAGCATTTATAAACATGTATTTGCAAATATAACAGATTAGATTTAAATCATCTAAAAATTACCATTTTCTTTAAAATGAAGGTAATATGTCATATCTTTGAGGTATTGTTGGAAAATTAGCATACAAAATGAGTTATTGGGTTCAGATTTCCAAAACTTATAGCAAAGCCTAAATTAGAGAACATGTGCTTGTTGTCAGTGAACTGGTGAGAAGAAGACAGGAGAGTCAATGAGGTTTATTGGTTTCACTATTCAAACTGATTAGCTCCAGATTCAGTAAGAAACACAGTTTTAAAAAATAAGTCAGAAAGTGTCTTAGTAATCTTTCATTTGCTTTGTAGAGATACCATGACCAAGAAGTGTATAAAGGAAAGCATTGGATTTAATATTGGAGCCTATGTGGTCTATTCTCATAAAAACTACCACAGAGAGTGATGAAGATGACACTCTCTGCCTACTTCAGACCTAAACACATTTACACACTTATGCATGGGTAACTGCACATATATATATGCACACAGACACATAAAGATGTGGGATAATTTATTATTCTAGAAAACTGTGAATGAGAAGCAAAATACCCTTCCAGCCCTTGATAATCTCCTGCAGTATCTTCTCTGGTAATTTGTTTAAAAGAATAGAACGAGGTAAAGAAAACCTAACAAATCCTGACTATAAACCATTTAAAATCATGAATAACCTGATGTTACCTGAGAAATTTTAGACAAAGTCAAGCATGGAGTACTGATCTGTTCAATGTTACTGCATATTTACTCTGAATCTCCAGTTGCTTTGTATGCAGTAGGGAGTCTTAGAGAATTCTAGAAAGCAAAATAAATGACTCTTACACACTCATTAGAGTGCAAACATTCTCTTTGTTTTTTTTTCTTATTTTTAACAATTCTTAGTAGAGATACATACAATCACTAGTATTTCAATATTCATTTAACTTAATTGTTTTTCCTACATATTTATTGGATAATTATATTGAGAAACATATTCCATTTATTTCCCAATTTATTTATTGTGTATTAACAGGTGTGAATTTTCATTGCTTCCAATATTTTAAATATGAATATCTTAAAAGAGTGTAAGTAAATTTTTTCTCCCATTTTCTAAGATCTTCTTACTCTGAAATACCCTGCTTTTGATATGCAAAGGCTATTCATTCTAACTCAATCATGTTTTTAATTCTGTTATTATTTCCTGAGAAAATTTAGTGTCTTTTCATAAAACACTTAGTTTATTTATATCCAGAAGTATTTTTTTTTGATGTTTTCCTCTGGAAGTCTTGAAGCTACTGAACTTATATTAGGTATTTAATAAGCATTGAATTTTTAGGCACGGTGGGAGACATGGATCTATCTAGTCTGTCTTTGGTGTAGATGTTTATAGTTTTCCCTGTACCTTTTGTTTAAGAAGTTGTCTTCTTAATCAAGGTAAGGCTTTGGAAGCTTTGTCAAAACTCAGATGCCTATGACTGCATGGGTTAATTTCTGGACCTTCAATTCTAGTCTATTGATTAGCATGTCTTTCAACAATCTCTTTAGGTTTATTCCATTTTCTTCTGTGAAGAAAGAATGGATCAAGCTGGGTGATAGTGGCACATACTTTTAATTCCAACACTCAGGAGGCAAAGGCAGGCAGATTTCTATGAGTTGGAGGCCAGCCTGGTCTATATGAGCTAGCTCCAGGACAGGTTCAAAAATAACACAGAGAAACACTGTCTCAAAAAAAAAAATGAGAGAAAAGAAAAAAAAGAAAAAGATAAAAGAAATCTGTTCCATGATTTCTGATTTCTTTTTCTGTGCATTTATTATCAGTTTAAGGGAAAGCTACTGTTTTTTTTTCTAAGATGATCTATACCCCTCTATACTGTTTTGCAGAAAGTGTCAACCAAATCTAAGAGTTCCCTTTAGAATTATGAAGGTGGTATAGATATGAGCTTTCTTGTTTTTGTTTTCTTGAAACTAACAATAACATTGCTTTAAGAAGGCATTAATTAGAGTCATGTATGAGAAATACAAAAGAGACTACAGTGAGCTGAACTGTTTATGTGTTGAAGTCATAATAGCCCACAATTCATCTATAATACTCTGGAAAATTGAACACAACTAGAGAACTTCTATACAAATCCCTGCAGAGATATCCCTTCCATTTTAATTTAAGTTATTCATATAACTAAGTGTCATAACAAAAGGAAATTAGTAAAGTGAAATTTAAATTACTAGACAGGTCCTATAGAGTGCTTTTTAGATTGTCAAGAAAAATGATATATTGATGAACTATTTAGATGTTTTGAATTTATGTTTCTTAAATTATTAAATTCTCATATAGCAAACCACTCAGCAACTGATTTCTTTGGGATCTGCTAAACATCACATTAACCTACAACAGATTTAAAAATAGTCATTTGATGAACTGATGTCTTTAAGATGAGAACAAGGAAAAGCGACTCCTATATGAGGTAAATATGAAAATGTCAAAATACTAGAATTATCATGGATGTTATGACATAAAACATTTAAACATTCCTGACAGCATAAAATTTCTATAGATGTTGTGCAATGTACCATGAAATTTTTAAAGAAATAAAATGCTGCCAAGTTGTGATTATGGATGACTGAAGTGCCACTTATTCATAAAACAGAGGCATAATAGTTGTAGTTTCAGGACTTGGTTGTTTTATTTACTGTGTGTGTGTGTGTGTGTGTGTGTGTGTGTGTGTGTGTGTTTGTCAACCTGACACAAGCTAGAGTTATCTAGAAAGATGAATCAAAACTGAGAAAATACTTCTGTCAGGTTGCTTAGCTGAGCAGAAACATGAACTAGGCCAGTACTAACCCAGAGTTTCAACTTCAGTCCCTGCCTCTAATTTCTTATCTTGAGCTCATGAAGTTTTCTTCTCTCAGACTGTATTCTGTAAGTTAAAAAAATCTATTTTCACCATAGAATGGTTTTGGTCCATCTTTATCACAGCAACAGAAAAGCAAACTAAAACAACTTTTAAAAAAAAATTGAAAGTCAAAGGGTTTAATTTGTTTCTGTGTTAACAAATCATCTTTCAACTACTCTATAACTTACCAAAGGGTAATAAAAAGTAAAGACCAATTCAATAACAAACTCTTTTGATTCTCAAAGGTATTTTATCTGGAAGATAAGATAGTGCAATGATGACACAAGTTTGTAGTTGTAACTAACTAATACCTGATGGGACTTATGGAACTGATGGAATCCACATAGCTTGGGGACACTAAGAACCTAGGACTAGGGACCTAGAGAAAGACCAATTATTTCATTCTTAAAACAAACAAAAAGCATAGCAATAAAAGGTTGACTATTGGCATTTGACATCATTCTATATTCATAGATCAGTGTCTTACTCCACAACCATCAGAGAAGCTTCCTCATGAAGCAGATGGAAACGAGGTAGAGACCCACAGTCAGACACTGTACATAGAGTGAGAAAACTTGGACTACTGAGCCCTAAATGGAATGTCCCAACCACGTATCCCCTCTCAGGGTACAGGGTACCCTAGTGAAGGAGATTCAGATAGAGGAAAAAAAGAAAAGGAAATGGAGAACACCAAGAAAACAAGGCCTTTAAATCAACATGATTGGTGCACATATGAACACATGGAGACTGAGACAGCTTGGGATCCTAGAGGTGAAACGAGAAGTAGACAGACACATCCACCCCTAATCAAGAATTAATATTTATTTGATAACCACTTGTAAATGAAGATTTAGTGTACTCTAAGGTAATCTCACTGAGGAAGCAACACTGAAGGGTAAGATAGATGCCTTGAAGTAGATAGTCAACAATAAATGAACTCAAGGGCATCTTTGGTTGATCTCTATTCCTTGTGTCCTCACTTGAGCTATTTTCTTTCTTTTTTTCCAGTTATAACATGTTAGATTTGTTTATCATATTTTATTATTATTTCTTAGAGATCTTTTTTTTTCCTAATGGCAGATTGAAAGCATATGGATTTAGATGGAAGTGGAGGTTGGGATGGAATTAAGATGAGAAGAGGGAGGGAATCTATAATCTAGATATTTTGTGAGAAAACTATACTTTCAGTAAAATAAATGAATAAATAAATAAATAAATATTTAGGGCAAAAGAAAGAAAGAAGAAAGGACGGAAGAACAAACGGATGAAAGAAAGAAGAAAGAAAGTAAGAAAGAAAGAAAGAAAGAGAGGGAGAAAGAAAGAAAGTCTTTCACTGTAGAGATATCATGGCAACAGCTGCTAGATGAAGGCAAAAGCATCTTCTTGCCCTGCTACCTATTGATTCTTTCCTTCCATTAGACACCACCTCGAAATTCGGACAAACTCTTAAAATTGTGCCACCAGTCAAGACAAAGTATTTGAATAGAATCACTGCTACAGGATAGTTAACCATATTGTGATCCCAGAGTTTGAGTTTTTGATAATTAAATAAAGTCAACCTTGGATCAGAGGGTTGAGCCCGCAAGTAGTTGACAGAAAGTAGTCCAAGAGAGTCAGAGGGAGTCTGACAAACAGAGTTGCACAGAAAGTAGTAGGGAAGGATGGAGGGACTTTGAGTCTGTTTGGAACATTCCGTGAAATCTTTAAGACACATCTTCAGATTATTCCACATTCCTATAATAAAAAAATTTCAAATGTCTATGAGAAACACAGTCAGTTTTATCATAGCTATGATTCTCGTGGTGCAGCATTAATATTCTTTATTGGTTAGTAGTCTCATTATGTGCCCTATTTCTTGAAATATTGGAGTAAGAAAAGGGAGATTTATTTTTGCATCATGTGCTGAGGACATACAATATAACACAGTAGGGAAGTCATGGTGACAGGCATGTTCTGAAGAGATGCAGTCTATCACAATAAGAAGGCCACTGTGGCAAGCAACTAGATGTTGATAAAAGAATAAAACTGCTAGCATTAATGCTTGCATTTAAGATAACAATAAAAGAAGAAATAAGGGACAAGCTCTACAACTCCAAGTTCATGCATCAATATTTCACTTCTAATAGAAACACCTTTTAGACTTTCGTGAGAATTCCAAAGCAATATCATCAGTGAAGTAAAACATGTTCAAACAAGCAAGCCTGTTGAGTGCAATATTACATACAAACAATTAAAAATGTTATTTGCAAGTCTGGTCCTTTTTAATTGGCAGGTAAGCATCTATTAAGAAAATAGATAAATTTACTGTAGTTTTAGATATGAAAAAATTTAACTAAAATTAAACAAGTTATATCTCTTAAAACTTTGAGTTTTCATCTCATCTTCAAAATGCAAAATATGCAGCATCATTTTTATCCTTTAGGAAAAGCTTAATTTATACATTCTAATTTTGTTTTCATAATTACATTTTACTTCTTATGTGAGTTTTTGGAGTATCATATTTTCAAAATTAAGAATAACTCTGGATGTTAACTGTCTATGCTTTTTCGGTTTCTCACAAAATGTAGAAAGAATAAATCAAGTTTTCAAGTTTAGTTTCAGAAGGGAACAAGAAGCATCAAATGCGTGAATTTCTTTGGAGACAATTTGGGTATCTCTGTGAATCATTGAAAATTCAGGATAACAATGCCTTTTGATACAGATAAGGTAAAAACTGAAGTTGAAATATCAATCTTCTGAAAAAATGCTTTTGTACATATAAAATAAATTGATAATGTCCCTCAGTTTTGTGTGTCATTATTATGGTTTTGTGGAAGCTGAGTATACATCTATGTCATTAGATACAATATAGGGACAGTAAAGGAAGCTTTCTCCAGGCTACCGTAGTAGCTGAGCTAAATTCTGTTAAAATACCAGTGAACACAAGACAAAATTGCTTACATAACTAAACTTAACAAGATAAAATCAGTGACATTTTGCAGTATCTTAACAAAGGCAGTTTGTGCATTGTGAAAGATCATAGATAAATTTTAACATTCTGCGACACTTACAGAACATACTCCTTTGCCTTTTGAATGAATATGTGGAGGTGTTATTTCATTTATGTTACCTCATCTTTTTAACTTAAAATGATGCTGCTTTAATAAGAATGACATACTTTACAGACTTTGACAGCACAGATTTGAATGTCTTCAAGAATAACAAGAGACAATAAAACTGTACTCGGCTGACAGAGGTATCTCCATATGTAAATTGTAATAATGAATTCAACAGAGACCCAATTATCTTTATGAAAACTATTTTATAGAAGTCTCCTTGAAACAGAACAATTGATCATATTAAGACAGTGAGCACTGCTATTTTCCCTTGAATATACTGCTCTTCTTAATTGATCAGTGTTTCTACTTACAGCTTCAGACATGACATAAAGAAAAATAAACATTTTGCTGCAAGGAAATGAAGAATTTCTTCAAGTAAGCATTCAAGATCATGTTGATAATGAGGCCTGAACAAGTCTGAGTTGATAATAAAAGCAACTCTTAGGGCAACCACACATTAAATGTAGCTTAGTGGAAACTGACTTGTAATATCAGATAGCACATATGATCAAGGGCCACATCATCACTCCTTAGCATTATTGAAAATTATGGAGTATGCAGAAATGTTTCAGTTTTTCCCATTTGACCTAGGAAAGGGTAATAACTGTCCAGTTATAATGCAAATGCTGTCTATTTTCCTCTGGGAAGGTTTCCAATGGGAAAGTAAAAATTTTTATTAGACCTAATATTGTGACCATCAAATTAATTAAAGAGGACTTTGGAATATAATTTAAAGCAATGAAAGGATTTAGTTTTGCTTTTAGAATAATATAATAAGGAGAAATAACTGAGTGACAGAAAGGGGTGCTCCCAAAGGGGAATGAAAACTTAAAAATCATGCAGGAACTTTTGGCAATTTAGCCAGTCAAGTTTAAAACTCTGACTGTGCATCAAAGGGCGGCTATAACTAGGGAAAGAAATGCTTGTTGTGTTGAATGTCAGTCTGTCCATGTGCTTAAAAATCTTGCAAGATTATTGTCCTGTGTGGTTTTGATATGATTATCTAATGTTTTATTTAAGATCATATTGTAGATCTTCATTTGTGTGACACATGAGTAGGATAGTAGGCTATTGTGTAGGCAGGAACCAAAGAGGGAAAAGAAAACATCTCTAGTCAGTGTACACAAAAATATAGACTCAGGGAGCTGCGACACAAAACTGAGAAGATATTGAGATAGAATATTCTCACAGCAGGTGCAGCAGAGACTGACCAAAGTAGATACAGGAGGTACAACCATGGCAAGCACAGCAGACGAGAACATTTGGATCTATATAGTAGTAAGCAATTAAGATCTAAGATCGATAAGATCTGTGTCCTAACACACCTGTGACTCAGAGTTTGGCTTGTGATTCAAGCAAAGGTTACAAGTTGAAAGATGTCAAAGTATGGTGTAATCTGTCCCAAGACATCCATGTATTATGAAGTTTCAAAATCCTCATGTGGAATTTCAAAGTGTTATTCTTAAACAATTTAGAACATATTCTTCGAAGATCTACTATTATGAACATCCTATCAACTAGACTTAAAGAACTTAATGTTCTGGATTTGAAGTTAGCATTCACATATTTTAACGGCTCTTTAACTAAACTGTATTTCTGTTATCAAAGTCCTTAAAACAGTAAAAAGATGCTGGGGCTGTAGAATGTTACTTATAAGCTAAGTAAATATTTCCAAATGCATGCAGAATGGTTTTACTATTCTGTTATGATTTCACTTTGACAACCACACACTGCCTATCATTTAAGTATCTTTTATTCAGAGAGTTGGAAAACAAAGCATCATGTTATTGAGAATGTACTGTTACTGTTTTTCCCTGGTCTTGCTTTTAGAGAGGAGTTATAAATCTTGTAGAGCAGCTCTCTGTTTACAGATACTTCTGTTTTGATTTATACCTAAACAGGCCCTATACTATTTTTTCTGAAATAATTATAATAATAATTCTTTCCCTGTGATAATTATAATACAGACTAAGACTCATCATACCTTACTCAGTTTTGGGCTGTATTCCAGTAAATATAGTAAGTGAATACATTTCATGGTTATTTAACATTCACACAGCATATTTTTTTAATAGATGAACTCAAGATCCTAAGTTATAATTTACTTAAGATTTTATTTTGTTTAATATTTTATAAATACACAGTAGATAGATTTAACTCAATTTTTACTTATTATACTTGATATATAATATAATGAAAGAGACAAATTATGATGAACATATAATAGCAGAAAAATGGTAATGACTGTATAAATGTTATCTTAGTAAGGTTAAATCCTCAATAACTTTAAACCTTAAAATTTAGGCATGATACAGAAAATTAAAAATCTCCCCGTAGGAATCTAAAATGTCATTTTAATTAATTTTACAAAATGAAATCTGAAAACAAAACCAGCTGGTCATATTGGCTTCTTAAATCTGAGCACAAACCATAAACTTTGAAACTAGAGAAGCAAACCAGACAGAAATGTACTCTACCAGGGATATATTGGTGATGTAAAACTATTAAATTTATTTGAAAGGGCAACAGATAAACTTTAACAAATGAGCTCAAAAGCTACCTCATCAAATAGGCCAAGAAGGCACCACACTACACAAAGGCGAAAATAATCTCATAAACGTGATTTCAATTGTGAGTGATACAGCGTACAGCATGTTTGATTGATTTGAATGTTGACATCAGAAAAAAAAGAGAGAGACTGAATAAACTTTTGCTTTATTGCTGTAATTTTATAGTATAAAATACAAAATATGAAATACTGTTTTGTATTTGTTATAAAGAAATTTTAAAAATTCAGTTTGGTATGTCAGGATTAATGATAAGAGAAAAGTTGTAGACTGTGGATAAATTCACCTCTGAGTGTTTACTTCTCCTTTTCTTTCTTTTTTTTTTCTATTGTTTTCAACTATGGTCTAAAGGGAAGCAGCTATCCTATAATTGAGTACCTAAAAGGTAATGAAGTTCAACACATAAGTAGGGTCTGGTAATGTCTTTTATCTAATAAAAAGTAAGATAATACATCACGATGTAATTTTTTGAGAAGGAATGAGGATTCAATTTTTTAAAAAAAGCACAATAAAACACATTTACTAATAAAATACACATGTATGTATATAAATATACGAATATATCATTTGATGAAGTTGATATGATTCATGAAATATTTCCTTCCAGTTGCCTAGCCCCATTTCAATTAACCAAACAACTAGCGCTGGGTCCAACAGGAGAAGGAACGCCTGGTGTCTGAAATTTTAGAATACTAATATGAAATGATTTTCCTCTGTTACCTCATATTTTGTGATGTGTTCTACACCGAGAAGAACTGAGCAAACTATTTGAGGGACATGGACCTTAGATTTGTAAGACTGTTGAGCAAAGGGTCCAGAAAATGGGCACAGGTTATTAGATATCATCAGCTTGAATGAAATAGACAATTTTGATTAATTCTATACTAGAAAACATCAGGGAAATAAAGTAGAAATTGAGGAATATAAGGGCCTTTTCTCTAATACCCATTCCTGTCTTTTATCATACCCAGCAGGAGTAAATTTAGCAATTTAAGTTGATAAAGACAAATTGATGGTAGGATGGTGATGATAATAACAGAAGTCATAATTAAGTACCATCAGTACAGTTCAAATGGAACAATTAGTGCCTGGATGTGTCTTAGAATTCACACGTGTCTTTGTGTCTTAGTGACAATGTCCTTTGCTTTACAGAAGCTTCTTAGTTCCTGGGGCAGCTGAGAATTGCGAACCTGAAATGACCCTATCCTAGAGCAATACTGACGAATATCTTGCACATCATCATAGAACCTTCATCTGGTGATGGATAGAGATAGAGACAGAGACCCACACAGGAGCACTGGACTGAACTCCCAAGGTCCCAATGAGGAGCAGAAGGAGGGAGAACATGAGCAAAGAAGTCGGGACCACGAGGCGTGCACCCACCCACTGAGACAGTGGAGCTGATCTACTGGGAGCTCACCAAGGCCAGCTGGACTGTGACCGAAAAAGCATGGGATAAAACCGGACTCTCTGAACATGGCGAACAATGAGGGCTGATGAGATGCCAAGGACAATGGCACGGGGTTTTGATCCTACTTAATGTGCTGGCTTTGTGGGAGCCTAGCCAGTTTGGATGTTCACCTTCCTAGATATGGACGGAGGGGGGAGGACCTAGGACTTACCACAGGGCAGGGAACCCGGACTGCTCTGTGGACTGGAGAGGGAGGGGAAGAGGAGTGGGGGGAGGGGGAGAAGGGTGGGAGGAGGGGGAGAAGGGTGGGAGGAGGGGGAGGGAAATGGGAGGCTGGGAGGAGGTGGAAACTTGATTTTTGTTTATGTTTTTTTTCTTTTCTCAATAAAAAAAAAAAGAAAAAAAAAAGAATTCACACGTGTCTTGTTTGTTTGTTTATTTTTCCACAGAAAAGCCCAGATCTCTTTTATCAGTGTGGAATTGGATTAAATAGTATAGAGTGTTTGAATTCCATATTCAATGTGGCTCATTAAAATTATGTTTATTTTTAAGAGCTGTTGTTTTCCATTTCCCAAAGCTATGTCAATTAAAATGATTTATTGATATAGAAAAGATGACTATTTGTTATTAATTATATTCTAAACAATAGCATTCTATCAGTAGTTTATTTAGTGTTAGTATCAGCCTAATATGAAAAAAATGCTAGATGAAGTTAATTGTCATATTTTCATTTCAATTGTTTTCTGCCTCTGTAATAGCAAATCATAGGTCACATGATATTTGGTTTTCTTCTCTACAGTTTAACATTTCTCTCATGTGAATTTACAAAAGAATTAAAATGGCACTGAAGTAATAAACATTCTTTAAATATCTCTTTATAAAATTCATTTTAATATAATAAGAATATAAAATCAGAAGTTATGTTATTGGTCTTTCACAATGATCTATGATTGCTCATATTAGAATCTCTGTGATATTAATAAAATTTGGAATGAAGACTATCACAAACTAAGGGCTGTGAATGTCCAAGTGAGCAAGGTGCTATATAGAAGTGCTGTATGGAGGAGATGGAATGACGAATAATGTAATATATTTGAATGCTTAAAAATTGTAAAATAAATTGGATGACAAAATCAAAGAAAATATAGCACACATAGACTTTATATTGCATTTGTGAAATCTACAACATGTGTTCCTAAGGGAAAAAAATATGAGGGATACAGTAACTAACAGATGTTCTTCCAGCAGAAATAATTATTTAATACAATGTTGTCAATGGAGTGAGGGAAAGAATAAAGGAGAACAAACAGAAAAAGAAGTAAACCTTGAACAAAATAAATTTTGTATTTCAATGTCTGAGACTGACGTGGAAACAAGAGAATAACAAAGTATTTGCTAATTAAACAATGTATTTAAACGTTCAACCTCATTCAACATTCTAAATCTATGATAAGGCAGCAGACTTCACAAAATAATTATAATTCATGTAAATATTTTTATATACCTTTGTGTTTTGAAAATATGGTATAATGACATCATTTTCCTTATATTTTTAACCGCCCAAACCCTCCCATATAAACCAGTCAATATCTTTTAAATTCACAGTCTCCTTTTCTTCAAATATTTTTACAAGTGGGAGTGTGTGCCTATGTATTCCTAAACACATAAATGAACCTACTCAGTCGGTATAATGTGACTTTTGCGATCTTGTTTTCATGATTGACCAATTGGCATTATGTGTCCAACTGCTGTCCTCTTCCATGGGGAAAACGATTTCTCCTGCTCTCAGCATTCTTTAGTTGCTTGTTTTCTTTGTTTAGGTTTCAGGACTTTAGAGCACTCGACCTCCCATGTTAATAAGTCTATTTGTATATCTGCTGTTCAGTCCATGTTTAGGTTGTTGTTTTGATGAGACTTTATGGGTTTAATTTCTGACATTCCTAGGAGACACAGTCTCATAGCAAACTCCCTGTTCCTATGGCTTTTACAATCTTTCTGTTTCCACTTATGAATCTATTGAATGTTTTCTTTCTTTGGAGCTTGCATGATGCCTTCTGGTACCATAATTTTTTTTTGTTTTGTTTTGTTTTGTTTTGTTTTTCGAGACAGGGTTTCTCTGTGGCTTTGGAGCCTATCCTGGGACTAGCTCTGTAGACCAGGCTGGTCTCGAACTCCCAGAGATCCTCCTGCCTCTGCCTCCCGAGTGCTGGGATTAAAGGCGTGTGCCACCATCGCCCGGCCTGGTACCATAAAATTTAATACTCAGGAAAAGAGACTTTCTGATGAGTTATGACTCGGGAATTTCTAGGCCCTGTGTTCAATGTGGATCATGTCGTGAACAATAGGGACTTACCTTCCAAATCTGGGGGACAACCAAAGGCATGAGGAATGACATATAATGTTGTGGGAGTCTTCTGGACAAATTTGATGTTATTGTATCAACCTCTGTCTTTTTCTCTGTTTATATTGATCTCTTTCCCTAAGTAGACCACACCCAATTTTCTGATTTCCCATATCAGATTATTTGTATCCGGATATTTCCCAATAACTTGTACCTCCCCAACAATGGTTCCTCTTTTTTTTTCCTGATATCTGCAGATACTCAAGGTTATGTATTCATTCTTTTTTTATAGTTTTTTTTTAATTTTTTTTTAAGATTTATTTATTTATTATGTATACCCACACACCAGAAAAGGGCAGCAGATCTCATTACAGATGGTTGTGAGCCACCATGTGGTTGCTGGGAATTGAACTCATGACCTCTGGAAGAGCAGTCAGTGCTCTTAACCACTGAGCCATCTCTCCAGCCCGTATTCATTCTTATCTAAAGATTTGTAGCTAGGAGAACCGGATAACACAGAATATGCAATGTTTGTCTTTCTAGGTCTGGGTTACTTAATGCTATATGATCTTTTCTAGGTACATCAATTTGCCATCAATGTCCATGATTTCAATTTTATTTTGAGAAGAATAGTAAGTACTCCATAGAGTATGTGCATCACATTTTTATTAGCCATTAGTCAATTAGTGGACATTATGGCTGTTTCAGTTTCCTAGATATTAACAATAGAGCAGCAATGAACATGGTTAATGAATCATCTATGGAGCAGGAGTTCAAGTCTTTAATGCATATGCCAAGGAGCAAAATATCTGAATCATATGTTAGGTTTACTTTTAGATTTTGTGGATTCTCCACATTGATTTCCAGAAAACCTAGACCAGTTTGTAATCTCACATACAGTGAATGGGTGTTCCCTTTCCCCTATATGCCTTCAGATATTTATGGTTTATTGTTTTAGTGATATTTGCTATAAGGGAGATAAAATAAAATTGTTATAATTAATATTTAATAATTCATAAATACACTGAAAATTGTTTTGAGATTGTTTAGATGTTTTTTGGCATCTCTATCAGATATTTAACAACTGAAATTATATGTACTCATATTTGGGTCTCAATTTTGTTCCACTCATTTACATGCTAGTTTTTGTGCTCATAACATTATTTCTATTTCTTACATAGCTGTTATTTCTTGAGCTTTGTAATGGTTAACCTTAAAGCACTATTCATTCTTTAGATTATTTCCATATACATTTTAGGATGGTACTTTTTCTATTTCTGTAAAGGTTGTAATGGACATTTTGTTTGGTATTGGATTATACTTTTTTTTTTTTTTTTTTTTTTTTTTTTGGTTTTTCGAGACAGGGTTTCTCTGTGGCTTTGGAGCCTGTCCTGGAACTAGCTCTGTAGACCAGGCTGGTCTCGAACTCACAGAGATCCGCCTATCTCTGCCTCCCGAGTGCTGGGATTAAAGGCGTGCGCCACCATCGCCCGGCTTGGATTATACTTTTGTAAAATGGTTGTTTTGACAATTTTCTATCAAACCATGAACATGTAATGACTTTCTATTTTCTACTGTCTATCTTTATCTCTTTACTTACTGATTTAATAATTTTATTATGAACACCCTTTACCTTCTATGTATATTCCTAGGTATCTTATTTTATTGAGAGTATTATGAATGGGAGTGTGCATATGTCTATTTAATACAAAATTTCTTTTACCTGTTAGGACATTGTCTGATACTAAATAAAAATTAAATTAGTTATATACATATATATATATATATGTTTATTAACAAATGTCAAGAGCATTCTCAATAGCCAAATGATTAAATTATGTCAGCAAGTAGCTAACTACATGTGTACACAAATTAAAAAATCTATTCCAGATTACAATGTTAACAAGCAAAATATATAACTTTAAAGCAATTCAAAAGAACAGACAGAGTAACTTTGAATCAAAAGATACATATACATGTGTTTCAGAAACAAGTAATACATCATGATTTAAATGCTCCTGTCTTTTTGCTGTCCTCAACAATACCTGTTGTTTATGTGACAATGAGGCCAGCTGTCATTCATCTCAGATATAGGACATAGATTTGGAGCTGAGCTTTGATATTTATAATTCAAATCCTTTCACATGATTAGTCTTGTTCCCAACTTAAAGACTGCTGTTCTTACTGTTACTCTTTTAAATAAAAATTATCGCATTTAGCATCTTCGTGTACCTTCTTTACTTGTCTTCAAGGTCCACCAACTTATTGAAAACTCTTTATTTTCTTCAATAGATGGACTTACATACCTGTGTGTGTGTGCATGTGTGCATGCGTGTGTGCGTGTGTAACAATAATAGTCAAAGAAAATTGTCTATCAGTTTTAAAGTTTAGGGAAGATGTGTAAAATTTGAAAGGGGGGTCTTGACAGTGGCTGGCTGGAAGACATATAAGGGGAAATTGATATAATTATATTTGAAATAAAATGATAAGATATCAATAAATAAAAATATGAGAATCTTAAAGTGGGAGCAATATACATAATCATTCCATATTTTCTTTGTTGACAGTTTTTTTAAATACTCTTCTTGGCAAAGACAAAATCATATGATTAAAAAGAAGAATCTATCCTCTTCCATTCATCTAACTCAAGAATTCTTTTTCTGTGCCATTTCTTCAACATCTGATCACCATCTGGGTCTGGATATGTTGAAAACATGTTGTCCTTTTTACCCCCAAGATGAGACTATGAGTGTGTCTGATGCTCTCTGTATGGATTCTATGCTAATCACATTCCTTAAATAGTAGGCCATTTTAGGAAAATTGAAAACATTTGGAGATCAGGAAACTTGAAAATGCAATGCCCCCAAAATATAACAGCACATTGCTTCCTGGCAGAGCTGTGATATTACTGAGAAACTACTCCTGTATCTAAGTATGTTGTGCAGGTAGAAAGGTAAAGTAATTGTTGATGGGCCAGACCTTTCTATGAAAAATGTTTTTGACTGGGAGAAATGTTGTCATCAGTATTGAAACAGAAGAGCATTTCGGAAATAATCCAGGGAACATGTTATTCAGAGATCAGTCGAATAATTTTCATGTCACTATTTACTGAAAGGGGACAATGTGTGAATACTCTTTTTTATTAATTAAATTTATTTATTTATTTTACATCTGGACTGCAGTTTCCCTCCCTCCTCTATACTTTCTATGCATATTTGTGGGCCAACTTTGTGTATAGATAATGACACAATAAAATTATTTTAATGAAAGTAAAACTTGTTTTGTTTAATTCTACCATGTTTTCTACATCTACTATTTAAAATATTATTATAATTGTCTAACATACTTAAAAATTTAAAAGCAGTGTCCACAGAAATACTAAACTTGATTTTGATTTTTTTTAAATTATTATATTTTTTATTGAAAAAAAAATTTCCACCTCCTCCCAGCCTCCCATTTCACTCCACCTCCTCCCACTCCTCTCCCCCTCCTTCTCCAGTCCAAAGAACAGTCAGGGTTCCCTGCCCTGTGGAAAGTCCAAGGTCCTCCCCCCTCCATCCAGGTCTAGGAAGGTGAGCATCCAAACTGGCTAGGCTTCCACAAAGCCAGAACATAAAGTAGGATCAAACCCCAGTGTCATTGTCCTTGGTTTCTCATCAGGCCTCATTGTCCGCCATGCTCAGAGAGTCCAGTTTTATCCCATGCTTTTTCAGTCACAGTCCAGCTGGCCTTAGTGAGCTCCCAATAGATCAGCACCACTGTCTCAGTGGGTGGGTGCACCCCTCGGGGCCCTGACTTCCTTTCTCATGTTCTCCCTCCTTCTTGGGAGCTCATTCCGGTGCTCCAATGTGGGACTCTGTCTCTTTCTCCAACCATCACCAGGCTTTGATTTTGAAAGCAGTTAAAACACAGGCTACTGCAACCCAGTTTCACACTGAATTATCAAATAGGCTATATTGGGCAGATGATTCCTGTTGGAACACCTTTGTATAATGTGTGACAGCAGTTAGCATATTGGCAGAGCTGTGATGTCTTACCGATTGCCCTCTAGTGTGTAAGCAAGCATATCTACTTGTGTACTGCAAAAATGGTGTCTTAATGAGTTATGGTGTTTAAAATAAAAAGAATTAAATTGATATAAATTAGATACAATCTATGAATCTTTATATATTTTTGTTCTAAATAAATTACTTAAAAGCACTCTAAATGTGAAATTTTGCCATATATTTTATTTTTTATGATAACTGTCTAATAACAGTGATATTGGTTTTGTACAAAAGAATGTCTATTTTCACATGAATACCAAGGAACTAGAAGTTGTTTATAACGCCTTTGTTGACTAGAACACAGGGGCTGAGGCTAGAATTAATAGGCTCATTCATGGTTTTTAAAGGATAAAATTAAAACAAAGAAAACATGAGCTAATATATGAAATAGAGAATATTTAAGTTGAGAAATAATACTAAATGTTCAAAATAGACCTTTTCAAATAATAGTGTGGAAAAATTATTTTTGGGCATGGGGAATAATCATTTTATCTAATACTTTTTTTCCTATTTTCTTACCTTTTGTTAGCTAGAGTCCAAAGAAAATTAACCACCTTGACATTTCCGTTTGTGTTGCTTGACCTCACCGGAAAGCTCATATTAAGACAAAATTATTTTAGGATCTAGTAATCCAGGCCCTGCATATATCCTTCTGTCGTTATAAAGCATACAAGGGATTTTGTGATCTATGAGGAGAGCCTTGTGGGCAATATAACCTGAGACGTAGATTCTGTCAGAAAAGATGTGATCTACACTCTGTCCAAGAGGCAAGACAAGTAGTCATACTATGGCATGGTGTATTGGAATGAGCCAAGGAGATCTGGCATTATTCATAATTTGGGAGTTTTGTAACTGTTCTGCCTTTCTGTGTTACCAAGTACTGTTTCCATCACTTTTCAATGTCTGTATCTTATATGAGATCCAAATCCTTTCATGTGATTGTACATCTGTTTTGTGATAAAAAAACTCATTGGATTTTAAGTTGGATTTATAAATTGAACCCATTTTGAATATGTAGTAACAATTCTGCCAGACCTACACCGTTTTACATTTGGATAAAACCAAAATAAATTACACTGACACTTCCAGTGTTTCCTCATTCCATATTTGAGCAATTCAAGGTGATGGATCAGGTAACCACTATCATGTTTGCTTGATTACAACCTTGATTTTCCTACAATTTTGTGTAAATGCATTTTATTTACAAAATATTTTTTCTTACAATATTCTGATTGTAATTCCCCATCAGCCAACACCAACCAGATTCTCCTCCACTTCCAAACCATCCAAATCCACTTTTAGAACAATAAGTGTTTGTAATCTTCAAAAATGCTATTAGGGAAGGTTTAGCAATGCTGCCTCTCTAATATTCTTTCTAATTCTCAAACAATATTGATATTGTATTCAATTTGGTTGCCTCTGTCCCACTTCAGGTTTTCCATATATTTTGCCATCTATTCAAAGATAGATTGTTTCCTTGCTATAGCTCAGTTTCTTCCCACATATTTAAATTATAAATTTTTCACACGTTTAGATGTTTCACTGGCCACAACCCCTCTAAAAGTACTGTGCTTCTTGCAGATCTCAATTTTCAAAGGAGAGAACCACCAACAGACACAGAGCCATGAGAAGAAATTGAAGTGCCATTTCTACCAAAATAATCAATGTTTATACTCTTGAAGACACATTGTTATAGATTTATTATTGATAAATGTATACGCTATAATCTATAAGATCACACACAGAGAGACACACACAGACACACACTGCTGAATAGCATTGTAAGCTAAGGTATCCCATAAATAGACTATTACTCTGTGGTTTAAAGCCTTCTACTTATGGCACTTGGAGGGAAATACTAAAACCAGTGAACCACAAGGTCCATTAATAAGTCAATTAATGGATCTTTTTTGTTGTTATCTATTCCTTTGGTCTGAAGCCAAGCTTTGTGAAATATATAGACACAGTGATCATTATGCAAGTCTTGTAATGGTCATTCTGATCGATACTTCAAAGTTAAGGGAGAAAAGCCCCAAAGAAGAGTAGCTATTGACTTTTAATAAGGCTGTATCACATCCACTTACAGAATAGAAAATTTCTATGTAATTATCTTGCTGTTAGATAACTGTTGACACTAAGAAATAATCAGAAACATGCAATCAGTCTCCAATTTTATATTCTTGTGAAATCAAGGGCTGTCACAGGCTTAGTAAGGAAGGCCTTTGGTGGGTTAGTGTAGGTTGTTATTCCAGTATTGGCGAATGAAGTTGTTTGACAGGCATACAAAGTGTCTTCCTCACTAGTAAGATGTGAGATCCACTTTGAGTAAATGTTCTCAGGTGGTCTCTAAAGAGAGACAAGAAGATCAATATGTGTGTTCCTATTTTTTAAAGTCAGTCTAATGCATGTGTCCTTTAGACACTGTGATATTTCTTTTATTCTCTGGGGTATTGACCATTTTCCACAGTCATTCATCACAACTAAGGAGTCAGTACTTACGTGTGCTTTAGATCATCTCTGAGCCCATATTAAATAGCAAGCAAGAATTTTGCTCACAGCTGTGTACCTTGACTAATTTTCCTCTTACTGCGGCCTTGCATGGCAGATTATTAATGCAAATGTAAGAAGGTGACCATCTATAAAGGTTCAAGCTATTGCATCTTTTTATCCTTGAGCAAGGGTCCCTTCCCCTGGTTCAAGAGATCGGATAGAATGAGGAACTCTGCATTCTCAGATAACGATAAAGGTAGGTACTGAAAGATTCCAGGCTAGTGACTCCTCTCAAAATTTTCCATGATATGTGAGCAAGACTGAGTCAGTGTCTTCACGCACTGTTTCTAGTTCAAAATGATCTTATTTCTGTTCCTAATCCTGAAAAATCCATGACTCCACAAGAGCTGTGAATTTGAGCTCTACACTTGCTGCTACTGCCCACAGCCACTAGATGTCCCATGTTCAGTACTCAGAGGATGCTTGGGCACAAGATCCCAGCCACTAAGTGATTACAGGAATGAGAGTCTCCTTTATGACTGTCAAACATGTATCCCTGGTTCATGCTGTGCTTTCAAGTTTACAGGCTCCTGCCATTCAGCTGTCACTGTCTCTTCAGCAGTTTTACTTCCTTGAGGAATTAAGTTCCTTTAAAAATTGTTGTAATTATAATTCAGCTAGACCAGCCAGCTGATCTCTCTTGTCAATTTTCTCCTTGCTGTAAAAGAACATTTTAAAACCATAGATCTCTCAAAGAATATTTATTTCCAACGGCTCTGGAGGCTGAAAAAAGTCACAATCAAGGCCATGGTTGGAAAAGAAATTAATGCCATGACATAAGGCAAGTGTGTAGGAAATTGCAAGAAAATAAGAAGTGAATAAACTAAATTCTATATAGCAAATCTACACTCAAAATAGCAAGCCATTCCTGTGGTGATGGGACTAATGCATTCATGAGGGCTTAATCTTTTTTAAATCACCTCATAAAGGTCCTGTCAGTCAAAACATCGGCATTGAGAATGAAACTGCCAGCCACTGAACTGTTGCAGAAGTGTTTAAGCTGTATTAATCCCTGGTGTATTCTTTTTTTAACAAACATATCATAATAATGTTGATACATGTTAGAAACTACTCCCTCTCCTTCTCCATAGCAAGGTAACTTCCATGGTCTTCAAACAAGAAAGCAAACAGACTCCCAAATCTTTTGGTTCATATGTATCTATTTTTTTTCTGTTGATTGACTTTATTTACCAATTCCATATACCTTATAAAATCAAAGCACAGAAAGCAAGCATAGATGCTCATATTTAATGGGATCATTTTGGCATTTCAGAAACTGGCCTGAATGTAGCGAGCAAGTAAGAAAGAGAAGGAGAGCTAACAGCTGAATGAAGAACTTGTCCCAGTTGCACAAGCGGTCATTTGGCTTTCCAGGCTGATAGTCTAGTACATTCTAAAACAACCAATCAAAAGGAGACAAAGCAAATTAGTAGATCAAATCCCTTTTTCTAATCTTGTTGTTGCAGAGATCTATCTGTTCTTCAGTTCTCAAAGGGAAAACGAGAACAGGCAGGAGACACAGAGAGCTAAAGCATAAGTTTATTTAGCAAAACAAATATTTCTATGTGAACTTGGAGTGGGCTGCCCAAAGGAGTGAGAAGAGTACAGTGGCTCTGTGCTGTAGATTTTAATTTTTATGACCATTTATAACTTAGTACCACAGATCTGGAATATGTTTACTCCTTTGTTTTCCCAAATCATGGAGACTAGGTTGTCCTTTTAGCTCATTTCTCCCTATGAGTGGGAGAAGGAAACACAAATCTTTCTTAAACGCATATCTGTGGAAAATGTCTTTGAACCTTCGATTTTTTTAAATATGAAGCAAAACTTATCTTGAAGTTTTAAAGAAGTTTAGGTCATGGGATATTCTATTCATCAGGAGACACAACCATAAAGTTCAGGCCGAATTTCTAATTACCTCATCTCTAAGTCCTTTAGGGAATGTTCTTTGTCCCATGACTGATCACATGACACTCTGCCATTTAACGGATTTTGATTACTAGACTGTAGTGTTTTAAACTTGAAACCATTATAAAATCTGGCCCTAGAATTTTAGCCTAGCTTATAAGGCTGCTCAAATGGGAATAGGACTAGGGCTTAGCTTCTAGATCTCCTATCTTTTAACTCCACTGCCCATGTCTATTTTCTAAATAACACTATTTCTTGTCATCAGATTCAAATCCATGAGTATTAACTGTGCCAAATATCTGTGTTGAAACATCCAGATAAACAGTAACATATGGCAAAACCACTGTCTTTACAGTCCAATCTGCCAAATGAATACTCAGCAATTTTCCTTCCAGGTACTTGCTTATGGTGCTATAAACTGCTTTATAATTATAGACAGCATCGGTGTTCAGTAATTTACCATTCTGGTAACGATAATCAACCTTCACTAAGAAGCTTTCAGAAAACATGACAAAGAAACTCCAAGAAAGAAGGGAAGAGGACTCCTTGGGTAGCCTATATTCTGGCTCTAATATACATCTACAACTTACTGTAAAATGGTTCAGAAAATTATGGTATTCCAATATAGGTAACATAGCCAAATAATGATTACTGAATATTGTGGAAATTGCACACACTCAAGTTTACATAGTGTTATTTCTCAAGTCATTGTTTAAAAGTGGAAAAAATATAGGTCTGAGGGAAAAGAAGTGGAAAATACAAAAGCTCTGTAAGCCCAAAGCAGACAAAATATCAGCATGGGAAATGGCCTTGGGTACACAGTTCTACCCCTAGCCACGGAGCTATTGGCAATTGTTTGCTACTGGGAAAATGAGAATTTTTTTAAGAGTGTGTAATATCATGGAAGTTGGTCATGCTCTGATCAAAGACCAAACATCCAAGAATATTTAGGCAGAAAAAAATTGAACTTGAGAGGAAAAGAATACAAAGAAAAGAGTCAATAAAAACAAGGACACAAAGTTGTGTGGCTAGTGAAGATGTCGTGGATATGGAAAGAGTTGGAGACGGGCTATTATGGTAAATACACAATGTACTAAGCTGCCTCAGAACTAAATTAAAAATAAATTTTGCTCCAGAAAATATAGGTAATTTATTCAGCCATTAAACAGCCCTCTTCAATTTTAACATTACATATTTCTAATTATATTTTAACAATGAAAACATTTAAAATATGTTTTAAGCCTGAAAATGCTGCATTCTTATTTTTAACATTCTTATCTGTAGTGATATTTCATTTGTATTTTAATAAATAAAGTTTGCCTGAAGATCAGAGCGTAAAATAGTTGCCAGGATCAGCCTTGTAGATCAGGCGATGGTGACACATACTTTTAAACCCAGTAGCCACACTAGTCTGCCATAACAACTAGGTAGTAGTGGTGCAGACCATTAGTCCAAGCCCTGTGGAGTAAAACTGCAGGAGACAGCTCTCAATCAGTCTTATTCTGAGATTCCTGGAGGCAGGATCACTACTTCAGACTGAGGTTGCGGTAAGAGCCAGTGGCTGACTGTTTTTGCTTTCCTGACCTTCAGGTTGAATCCAAATATTTGTCTCTGGGCATTTATTATTCACGTTACACTTATATTTCTAGTGTTATCTGTATTTATGTGGAAAATATAACAATGTAGAATCCTTTCAAACTGATTCATAGCAGTCATGAAGGCACTAAATGCACTACATTCCAATGTGCAGAGTAAACCTGATGCTGAAAACATGATATCAAATGGTCATGAGTCCTGGTGAGATCACATGACTTGGGAGAAAATATAAAGCTAATATGAAGAAACAATATTTGGAATTTTTGCTGTATTTTATTGTGTTTTTCTTCATTTTAGAGACATACATTCATATATCTGAATAATTAAGTTTATTTATAGCTATTACATTTCCTTGTCAACCTTTCAATATATGCTTTGTTCATTTCTCTCCTGATTTCATGTGGTTTTTGTTTGTTTGCCTGATTTATATAAGCCAGTACGACCTGCTAGCAGTGCACAGTTGTGAGAATATTTACTATCTCTTCGACACAGAACATTCTCCCTCGCTTAGCCGTCACCCACTGCCAATAGCTTTCCAGTATGAGGCAGGGCCATTGAGAGCATCAGCTCCATCTGTGCCAGCATTTGGCTTGCTTTATCTCGTCTAGATCATATATGGGTAACCACAGCTGCTAGGAGACCATGACTTATCGGATCACTGTCATGTTCAGAAGAGCATTTCACAGCACTGTTCCCAACATCCTGCTCTTACAATCTTCTTGATTCCTTTTCTAGGGAGATTCATTGAACTTTTGTTGGAGTGGTGAGGTGAAAGTAGGTGTACTGTAGGTCTCCCATTTCTGTCTGAGCACTTACCTCTCACATGGTCTAGTCTCTGAACAGTTATGCATGTCTCCATTGATGGCTGTGTCCTGGGGGTACAAAGATCAAAGGAGAGCCGGCCAAGTCTGTGAGTATACCCATGAATACTTAGAAAGAGATTTTGACGGCATGAATTTTTAACAATAATAGCAATTTCTACCTTATTGTTATGACTTAGGTCAAGCTATTGGCTTTGATCAGGATTACAGTGCCAGGCATGAGGTTGTTTGTTTGTTTATTTATTTATTTATTTATTTATTTATTTTTTCCTGGAGCAGGGTTAAAATCAATTGAGCTTATGGCGAGTTTTGAGAACCCCAGACTTATCTTCAATGTGGCTGTTCAGTTTGCCCTCTCATCAACAGTGTGTGTACAAGAGCTCCCCTTTCACCACTTGCTTGCCAGCATTTGATAGTTTTTATATTTCTGAAGTTGGTTATTCTGAATGAAGAGAGGCAGATTCTTTAAATCACTTTTCACCTTTATTTTCCTGATGGGTAGGGATGTGGAACAACTTTGCTTGATGTTGAGAAACCATATATTTAACACAAAATGAGTTAAAAACAACACGTGAAATACTCTAATCACACTTTGTGATTGCATGCCCAATCACTACAGTTATAGATAACAGTCTTTCAAAGTCATTGTAAAATATGGGTTTTCATAGTTCTAATTTTATACTATTTTTAGAATTTCATACATGATTGCTATATTTATATCATTTTCACCACCCCTTCGATGATCCCATAATACCTTACTACCTCTTAAAATTGTGGGCTATTATTCTTTAATTACAATTATTATTATTATTATTAATACATGTATGTAAAGGTATGTTGAGACCTTCTGTGTTGTTCAAATGGTTAGGGCTGATCACATGCAATGGGTAACACACCAAGGAAGTTAATCCAAGGAGAAGACTGGTTTTCTCTCTGTAAGTAAGCATTAATTGTAAGTCTTCAAGGAAAATTGACGTTTCCTTCAATTTTCAAAAACCATGTTGGCAAGCTAACTGGTGCTGCCATTGTACTCTTCTCTTGTTAGAATTTCATAGATACTGCTCCCTGACATATGGAGAAGACACTCTCTCATGGAAAACATCATGGTATGCAGAGTCTTACAGTCTGCCCCCTCTTCCACAATTGCTGTATATTGTTATGTATATGCCCTACCTTTATTTGTAATATTATGAATTTAATTGTGCCCATTTGTGAATTTTTAGGTGCTCTCCATTTGAAGGAAAATGAAGGTTCTCTAAGATGGGTAAACGTTACACTTATCTATGGGCATAAATATACGTATTTAGAATTCTTTGGGGATTACAATGGTTAAGAAAATATTAGTTATTGATTTTCTCACAGAGTCCACAATCCTGTCAATCATAGTAAGCTGGCTGTCTTCCCAGTATTAAAAATGAATTCCTTATGATTGAGAATGACTTAGGTCCAATTGAGAGACAATTTCCTACTTCATTAGTACTATATGTACCCTTGGAAACAAATACCTTGTCATGATCATGATGGTCACTGTATGAGTTTGTAGGATTTTACAGCAAGAGGTTGCTTTATTGCTTTTCTCTTGAGTCATCTTACACAGCACTTTCTAGGGCTATGTATTGTCTTCAAGAGGGAGGTTTCCAGCTCTGGTTCAGCGTGGATTTTCTGTATCTGTGTTCAAATATCATCTTTCAAACAATTTCTGTGAGGCACCAATGATAATGGTCAATATTGTTCAGCAGTCTCTTTAACTCCTTTCTCCACCAATTCAAGCCTTCTTCTCCCATGCCTATTATTATGGTTTTTTTTTGTTTGTTTGTTTTTGCTAGACAGTGTATGGTGATAATAATTTCAGTGTGAGTATGTGTGTTTGTGTGTTGCCAGATGTTTCTGTCCTGCCTGGTCCCACAGCCATTCAATCCAAAATGAACACACAGAGGTATACATTAATTATAAACTGTTTGGTCAATAATTACAACTAACGAATAATTCTTATAATTTACATTAACGCATAATTCTTGTCTGTATTATCCATGTTGCTTGGTACCTTTATCAGTGAAACATTCTCATCTTGCTTCCTCTGTGTCTGGGTGAGGACGTCAGTCTGACTTTTTTCTCTTCCCAGAATTCTCCTGTTCTCATTGCCCCACCTATACTTCCTGCCTGGATACTGGCCAATCAGAATTTTATTAAACCAGTACAACTTACAAAACTTTACAGGGTAGAAGACCATTGTCCCACAGCGTGTGTGTGTGTGTGTGTGTGTGTGTGTGTGTGTGTGTATGCACATATACATTTGTTACCTACAAATTTCAGGTAAACGTAAAGCAATGTGACCTTGTATTTTTCATCATTCTTCCTTCATTTTCATTTCTTTTGTATTGTCTCTGTCCATTACACTTAAGGTTCCAACTACATTTTTTCAATATCCATCTGCATATAACATGTGCTCGTCTACTTCCCTTTAGAGAGCTACGTCTGTATCGAACCTGAATGGACTCTTTAATTTTTTCTATTGTCTGAATTCATACCAAGTTGTATACTAACAGCTGAATATTCAGAATTGACTACACAAGAGAGAGCATGCATTAGTCATCTTTATGGGTTTTGGTTATCTCACTCACTTGTAGTTTGGGGTTACCTCAATAATTAATAGTTTTATTCATTTGCCTGCAAATTTCATGGTTTAATTTTATTTATAGATGATGAAGATTCTAGTATATATTGAACCAATTTGCAATCTCATCAATAGTAACTGAAGGTTTGTCTGTTGCTGTTCTTAGCAGCATTTTTTGTCAGTTGTTTCCGTGACATTGCTATTTTTTTAGGGTAATATCAGGAATAAGGCTGAACCATCCACTATCCATATTCCTCTTCACTACCTATATTCCCATTGAAACACTAGCTAAAATATTACACAGATTAAAAATAAGAATATAAGTCAAATTATCCATATTTACCTACTAGGTATAAGTAAAATATTTCCAGAGTTCCACCATATAGCATCTAAAAATCATCTGTGTTTAGGTAAGAGACAGGATACAAAATCAGCCTACAAAACTCAGTAACCTGTCTAAATACCAATAGCAAATATACTAAGGGGAAAAATCATAGAATCACATTCATTCACAGTATCCATAGAACAATGTAATATCTAGGACTAAACCTCATAGAATTGAAAAGAAATTCTTCTACAATTAAACTTAAGTATCTAAAGAAAGAGACTTATGACAACATTAGAATATAGAAAGACTTCTCATATTAATGATCATAAATTCAATATTGGGGAAAATAACTAACTGGTTAAAAACAATTTTGAGATTCAATCGAATACTTATCAAAATACCCACAACATTCTTGAAAGAAATAGAAGAAAATCTTAAAATCAAGTACAACAACAGAAAGTATCAGAGATCACAAGCAATCTTGAGAAAAAAGGGAAAAAATAAAAGTTGGAGTAATTGCAATGCTGTATTTGAAGATACACTACAGAAGTATAGTAATATGTTAGAGAAAGACCACTTGTTTTTTCTGACTGTTTAGCTTCTTATTGGATAACTCTTACATTTTAATTTAACCCAACCCCATTAATCTATGCATCATCACAAGTTTGTGGCCTACCAGCAAAGTTTCAGTGAATCTGTCTCCAGTGGAGGCTCCACATCTTCTCTTTGACTCTGCCTCCTTTCTCCCAGATTTCAGTTTAGTTTTCCCTGCCTAGTTAAGTTCTGTCTTGCTTTAGGTCCAAAACAGTCTTTTAATTAATTAATCAATGATAATCACAGCACACAGAAGGAAATCCCACATGAGTAATAGACAAGTATAGCACTGGTATAAGAACAGATCCCTAAACTAATGGATCAAAAGTAAAAGATACAAATGAGTTTGGGTAAGCACAGCTATCAAATATTTGACAAAGAGGCCAAAAATATTAGGAGAATAAATTATCTTTCATAAATTGTACTGGAAAAATTAAATTGCCACATGTAATTATCTTTCATAAATTGTACTGGAAAACTAAATGACCATATGCAAGTGATGGAGGAGGGTCATCTTTCTATCTGTTGTTTCATTGGTTAAGTAATAAAGAAACTGCTTGACCTCTGATAGGACAGAAAATTAGGTAGGTTGAGTAGACAGAACAGAAGACTGGGAGAAAGAAGCAGAGAGAGAATCACCATGATTCTCCCACTCCAGACAGACAAAGGTAAAGATCTTCCCTGGTAAGCCACCTCGTGGGCTACACAGATTATGTAAGAGCTAGTCAATAAGAGACTAGAGCTAATGGGCCAAGCAGTGTTTAAATGAATACAGCTTCCATGTAATTATTTCAGGGCATAAGCTAGCCATGAGGGAGCCGGGGCAGCCAGAACGCAGCCCCACCACTCCTATTACAACATGCAAGACCTATTTTAGCAAACTTTCACAAAAATTAAACTCCAGACAGATAAAAGAAAACAATGTGAAATTTGAAAAACTGAAACCAAATATGTAAATGGATACTATTTGTTTGTTTCAAATTCAGCCGAACCCAAATAATCAGACAGAAACCATATTAATAATAATAGTGTTTGGCTGATGGCTAAGACACATTTCTAGGTAGCTCTTACATCTTAAATCATCCCATTTTTTTTTTTTAATCTGTGTATCATCATGAGGATGTGGCCTACTGTTAAATTTCTGGTGTCTTTCTTCCTTCAGTAGCTACATGGAATCTCTAACTTCACCTTATCTCCCTGAATTTAGTTTCATTTTCTCACTTACCTATATACTGCCCTGCCAATGCCAAAGCAGTTTCTTTACTAATCAATGATAATAAAACATTCACAGCATACAAAGGGAAAACCCACATCATCTCCCCTTTTCTGTGCAAATAAAAAGGATGATTTTAATGTTAAAATAATAAAATTTCATATCACAAAATTATAAACAAGCAAGAATTATACTTACATTATTTAGTTCATTTACATTTGGCAAATTAAGGAAAATGTTTTATCATCTATCCTATCTTTGTGAATCTAAGGTTTTATATTTAATTTATCTTAATTATAAATATTAAGCCTTCAACTCTACCAAAGACCCCAGAAGAATATAATATTATGTAAGTAAACAGGAAGTACATTGTAAGCAACTTCCCAAAACTCTAGAATGGACAGAAACATCTTGCTGCATGGACAGTCACCAGTGTTCTTTTTTAACATTAGAACATCCATCTTCAGCCTATAAGCCTATAATATCTGACAGACTTTTTAGAGAAATGGGAAATTTGAAGATGTTCTGCATTGTACTGGCAAAGTTTGTCAGTAGCTTTCTTCTGTGTCCTGTAGAATGTTTGGTAGTTTCTTCTGTGAAGCAGGAACACCGAAGGACCATTTTAGTTTTTGGAGATTTCAGCAGTCACTATTTTGTGGGTCCTGCATGTCCTGTTCAAAGCCATACAATTAAGTAGTCCAGGCAATAGCAGTGTCTTGCCCAAATGGCTAACCTTGTCTCATTGAAAGCAAATTCCATAACAAGTTTCTACAATGACCATCAACATCTCTGAAGTTATTGGTGTTGCCAGAAACAGGCAGGTCTTACTGTCAAGAAAAGTCTAAATTCTTAAAACATTTTAAATGTCATATTCTGTAGGTCTTTGAAGTGATGATCTCTGTATATCAACAAAACTAACTAATCCAATTAAAAGTTTGATCATTATAGATGACTATTTATTAAGCTGTATTTAGTTATGCATTACACTTTAAATAAGCCTCATAAACTTAATACTTTAAACAAGAACAGAAATATACATATGAGAAAATTGATCTTAAATTTGTATCAATAAACCAATGTCCCTACCAATATAAAGTATTCATTTATATATGATATTCCCCTTTAAATAAAAACAAACATTTATAAGCAATCATTCTTGAAACTTGGGCATTGTTTACTCCAAATTGCTTTCTGTTGTTTGTGGCAGAAAGTATTTTTTTGTTTTGTTTATGTATTTATTTTTTTTTGGTTGTTGAAAAAAAAATTACCACCTCCTCCCTGTTTCCCATTTCCCTCCCCCTCCTGCCACACATTGCGACCTCGACCCACTCCCCTCCCCCTCTCCTCCTCCCTCCCCCACTCCTTTCCCCTACCTCTCGAGAATGAGGAGCAGTCCAGATTTCCTGCCCTGCGGGAAGTCCAAGGTCCCCCAACTTCTATCCAGGTAAAGGAAGGTGAGCATCCAAAAGGGCGAGGCTCCCACAAAGCCAGTTACTGTATTAGAATAGAAACCTAGTGCCATTGTCCTTGGCTTCTCATCAGCCTTCATTGTCGGCCATGTTCCGAAAGTCCGGCTTCATCACATGCTTATTCAGGCGGAGTCCCGCTGGCATTGGTGAGCTCCCAATAGATCACTTCCACTGTCACAGTGGGTGGGTGCACCCCTCATGGTTCTGACTTCCTTTTTCATGTTCTCCCTCCTTCTGCACCTCATTTGGGTCTTAAGAGCTCAGTCTGGTGCTCCAATTTGGGTCTTTGTCTCTATCTCAATCCATCTACTGATGAAGGTTCTAAGGTGATATGCAAGATATTCATCAGTATGGCTATAGGATAGGGTCATTTCAGGTTCCCTCTCCTCAGTTGCCCAAGGTACTAGCTGGGGACATCGCCCTGGACACCTGTGAGCCCCTCTAGAGTCAAGTCTCTTGCCAACCCTAAAATGGCTCCCTTAATTAGGATATATATATTTCTCTGCTCCCCTATCCACCCTTCCTTTATCCCAACCATCCCATTCCTCCAAGCTCACAGCATCCTCCCCTTCTCACGTTTCTCACCCCATTTCCCCTTAGCCCCATGCCACCTCACCCGCAAGTTCCCAGTTTTTGCCCGGAAATCTTGTCTCCTTCCCATATCCAGGCAGATGACTAAATGTTTTTCTTTGGGTTCACCTTCTTATTTAGCTTCTCTAGGATCACAAATTATATGTTCAATGTCCTTTATTTATGGCTAGAAACCAATTATGAGTGAGTACATCCCATGTTCATCTTTTTTGGGTCTGGGATACCTCACTCAGCATAGTGTTTTCTATTTCCATCCATTTGTATGCAAAATTCACTAAGTCATTGTTTTTACCGCTGAGTAGTACTCTAATATGTATATATTCGACACTTTCTTCATCCATCCTTCCATTGAAGGGCATCTAGGTTGTTTCCAGGTTCTGGCTATTAGAAATAATGCTGCTATGAACATAGTTGAACAAATACTCTTGTCATATGATAGGGCATCTCTTGGGTATATTCCCAAGTGTGGTATTACTGGATCTTGGGGTAGGTTGATCATGAATTTCCTGAGAAATCGCCACACTGCTTTCCAAAGTGGTTGCAAAATTTGCATTCCAACCAGCAATGGATGAGTGTACCCCTTACTCCACAACCTCTCCAGCAAAGGCTGGCCTTGGTGTTTTTAATTTTAGCCATTCTAACAGGTGAAAGATGGTATCTCAAGTTGTTTTAATTTGCATTTCCTTGACCGCCAAGGACGTTGAGCATGACCTTAAGTGTCTTTTGGCCATTTGAATTTCTTCTGTTGAGAATTCTGTTCAGTTCAGTGCCTCATTTTTTAATTGGTTAATTAGCATTTTAAAGTCTAGTTTCTTGAGTTCTTTATATAATTTGGAGATCAGACCTTTGTCTGATGTAGGGTTGGTGAAGATCTTCTTCCAGTCAGTGGGTTGTCTTTTTGTCTTAGTGACAATGTCCTTTGCTTTACAGAAGCTTCTCAGTTTTAGTAGGTCCCATTTATTCAATGTTGTCCTTAATGTCTATGCTGCTGGGGATATACATAGGAAGTGATCTCCTGTGCCCAAATATTGTAGAGTACTTCCCACTTTGTTTTCTATCAGGTTCAGTGTGTTCAGCCTGATATTGAGGTCTTTAATCCATTTGGACTTGAGTTTTGTGCATAGATATGGATCCATTTTCATTATTCTACAGATTGACAACCAGTTCTGCCAGCAACATTTGTTGAAGATGCTTTCTTTCTTCCACTGAATACTTTTAGTTCCTTTATCAAAAATCAGGTGTTCATAGGTTTGTGGGTTAAAATCCGGGTCGTCTACTCTAAGACCTTTATCCTAAAGGGATGTTGAATTTAGTCGAATGATTTTTCAGCATCTAATGAAATGATCATATGGTATTTTTTTCTTTAGTTTATTTATATGATGGATTACATTGATAGATTTTCATATATTGAACCAGCCCTTAATCTCTGGGATGAAGCCTACTTGATCATAATGGATAATTTTTCTAATGTGTTCATGGATTCGGTTTGCCAGTATTTTATTGAGGATTTTCACATCGATGTTCATGAGTGAGATTGGCCTGTAATTCTCTTTCTTGGTTGAGTCTTTGTGTGGTTTTGGTATCAGGGTAACTATAGCTTCATAAAAGGAATTTGGCAAAAACTTTTTTGTTTCTATATTGTGAAATACATTAAGGAGTATAGGTATTAGGTCTTCTTGGAAGTTCTGATAGAATACTGCATTGAAACAGTCTGGACCTGGACCTGGACCTGGGAGGTTTTTAATAACAACTTCTAATTCTTTGCAACTAACTGGTCCTGGTCTGACTTTGGTATATGGTACTTATCTAAATAAGTGTCCATTTCTTTAACATTTTCCAATTTTGTGGCATACAGGCTTTTGTAGTAAGATCTAATGATTTTCTGAATTTCCTCTGTGTCTGTGGTTTTGTCTCCCTTTTAGTTTTTGATCTTGTTAATTTGCGTATTCTCTCTCCACTGTTTGATTAGTTTGGATAAGGGTTTATCAATCTTATTGGTTTTCTCCAAGAACCAGCTGTTTGTTTCATTGATTATTTGGATTGTTTTTTGTGTTTCTATTTTGTAGATTTCAGCCCTCAGTTTGATTATTTCCAGTCTTCTACTCCTCCTAGGTGAATCTGCTTCTTTTTTTTCTAGAACTTTCAGGTTGGCTGTTAAGTCTCCAATGTGTGCTTTCTCCGTTTTCTTTAAGTGGGCACTTAGTGCTATGAGCTTTCCTCTTACCACTGCTTTCATAGTGTTCCATAGGTTTGAGTATGTTGAGTCTTTATTCTCATTGAATTCAAGAAAAACATTAATTTCTTTCTTTATTTCTTCCTTGATCCAGGTATGGTTCAGTAGTTGACTGTCCAGTTTCCATGAGTTTGTAGGTTTTCTTGCCGTAGCATTGTTTTTGAATTCTAACATTAATCCATGGTGATCTGATAAGACACAGGTGGTTACTAATTATTTTTTGTAACTGTGGAATTTTGCTTTGTTACCAAGTATGAGATCAATTTTTGAGAAGGTTCCATGAGCTGCAGAGAAGAAGGTATGTTCTTTCCTATTTGGGTGGAATGTTCTATAGATGCCTGTTAAGTCCATTTGATTCATTACCTCCCATAATCCTCTTATTTCTCTCTGATTGACCTGTCCATTGGTGAGAGAGGAGTGTTAAAATCCCCTACTATTAGTGTGTGTGGTTTGATGACTGCCTTGAGTTTTACTGTATCTTTTACGTGAGTGTGTGCTTTTATATTAGGAGCATAGATATTCAGGATTGAGATGTTGTCCTCATGAATTGTTCCTGTTATGAGTAAAAAAAAAAATGTCTGTCTCCATTTCTTCTGATTGATTTTAGTTTGAAGCCAACTTTGTTAGAAATTAGTATGGCCACACCTGCTTGTTTCTAAGGTACATTTGCTTGATAAACATTTCCCAGCCCTTTACTCTGAGTAGGTGCCTCTCTTTGTGGTTGAGGTATTTTTCTTGTAAACAACAGAATGTTGGATCCTGTTTTTGTATCCAATCTCTTAGCCTGTGCCTTTTTATAGGTGAGTTGAGTCCATTGATATTAAGTGATATTAATGACCAGTGATGGAGGAAGGTCATTGGTTAAATAAAAAGAAACTGCTTGGCCCTCATTGGTTAGAAGATAGGTGGGAGGAGTAAACAGAACAGAACGCTGGGAGGAAGAGGAAGTGAGCTCAGACTCTACAGATCGCCTCTCTGGAGCAGACGCCTCAGAGAGACGCCATGCTCACAGCTCCCGGGCAGACACACGCTATGAAGCTCCGACCCAGGATGTACATAGGCTAGAATCTTCCCGGTAAGCGCACCTAAGGGCCCTACACAGATGATTAGAAATGGGCTAAATTAATATGTGAGAATTAGCCTAGAAGAGGCTAGATAGAAATGGGCCAAGCAGTGTTTAAATGAATACAGTTTGTGTGTTGTTATTTTGGGCATAAGCTAGCCAGGCAGCCGGGGTGCTGGGGACGCAACCCGCCGCTCCTACTACTACAGACCAGTGGTTGTTAACTCCGGTAATTTTTTCTTTCTTTCTTTTTTTTTTTTTTTTTGGTAATAGAGTTTGTGTGTTTCCTTCCTTCGAGTTGTACTGGTGAAGGGTCATTAGATGTCTTAGTTATTGTGGGCATTGGTGGACTCCTTGGGTTGTGATTTTCCTTCTATTACTTTCTTTAAGGCTGGATTTGTGGCTATGTATTGTTTAAATTTGTTTTTATCCTGGAAAATTTTGTTTTCTCGATTTATAGTTGGTATAGTAGTCTGGGCTTGCATCCATGGTCTTTTAATTTCTGAAGTACATCTATCCAGGACCTTCTGGCTTTCATGGTTTCTATAGAAAATTCAGGTGTAAGTCTGATAGGTTTACCTTTATAAGTAACTTGACCTTTTTCCTTTGCAGCTATTAATATTTTTCTTTATTCTGTATGTTTTGTGTTTTGATTATTATATGGCCAGGAGATGGTTTTTTTTTTTTTTTGGTCCATTCTATTTGGTGTTCTATATGCTTCTTGAACCTTCAAAGGAATATCTTTCTTTAGGTTGGGATAGTTTTTTTCTATAATTTTATTAAATATATTTTCTGGACCGTTGAGCTGTACTTCTTCTCCTTCTTCTTATGTTTGGTCTTTTTATTGTGTCCTATATTTCCTGAATGTTTTGTGATGAGAATTTTTTGGTATCGCTGTTTCTTTGATCAGTGTGTTTATTTTTTTTTATGGTATCTTCAGTGTCTGACATTCTTTCTTCTATCTCTTGTAATCTGTTGGTAGTACTTGTCTCTGAAGTTCCTATTCGTTTACCCAGATTTTCCATCTCCATCTTTCCCTTGGTTTGTGTTTTCTTCATTACTTCCATTTCATTCCTCAAGTCTTGAACCGCTTCCCTTACCTGTTTGATTGCTTTTTCTTGTTTCTCTTGGTTTTCTTGGATATCGTTGAGCAATTTATTCATTTCCTCTACCTTTTTGTTTGTAATCTCTAATTGTTTATGGCAGTTCTTTACCTCCTGTTTAAGGTCCTCTATTATTTTCTTATAATTTACTTTTGAGTCGTTTTCTTCTAATTCTTCTGGAGTAGGGTGTATAATTCTTCTTATTTCGGCACCCCTGAATTCTTGTGATGTCATGTTGCCTTTCATGTTGTTGGAAGAATGTTTGCATTGGTGCCTTCCCATCTCTTCCTTCAAATAGAGCCAGGAGAGGCCCAGTGTCTTGGTGCAGTCTTTGCTGTGACTGACTCTCTGGGTGTATCTCTTCAGTGTAGAAGCAGGAACCGTTCCCATCCAGATGGAACTCCTCAGCACCAAAACATGGACACCTGGTAGTCCAATGACCCACGGACAAAAGGGCGAACTTGGGGGGCAGAGCAGGGTCGAGTAGAACATAGGAGACCCTGCCGCAAGTTGACGGTGCCCACGCTCCCTTTTGGGGGTCCTTGAGGCCTGCCTGATAGCCATGCACTCACCGCTCTGGGTGGGTAGCCTTAGTGTAGGAGCAGGAAACTGTTCCTGAGCAAAGGTCCTTGCAGACAATGCAGTCTTGGCGGGGGTCGTGTGTAAGAAAGACAGCCCTGCAGCAGGAGCTGGAGGAGGGGGGTTTGTGTTTTCTTTTGGGACAGTCCACCCCTGGATAGCACCCATCCAGATGGAACTCCTCAGCACCTAAACAGGGATGCCTGGTAGCCCAATGAGCCAGGGACAAAAGGAAGAACGTGGCAGGAAGGGCAGGGTCCAGTAGAGCACAGGAGACCCTGCAACAAAAGCTGAAGGTGCCCAGGCTCCCTTGTGGGGTATCTTGAGGCCTGCCTGGTATGCAGGCACTCACCACACTGGGTGGGTAGCCTTAGTGTAGGAGTGGAAAATGGTTCTTGAGCAAAGGTTCTAGCAGACAGCAGGGCAGGCTTGGGAGTTGGGGGCTGGGCGGGGGGGGCTGGGTCGTGTGTAAGAAAGAAAGCCCTGCAGAAGGAGCTGGGGGGGTTGTGCTCTCTTTCATGACAGTCCACCCCTGGATAGCACACAACCACCCGTCCAGATGGGACTCCTCAGCACCTAAACAGGGACACTTGGTAGCCCAATGAGCCGAGAACAAAAGGAAGACTGTGGCAGGCAGGGTGGGGTCCAGTAGAGCACAGGCAGAAAGTATTTTTAAGGTTCATATATACCTTTCAAAGGGCTTCTGTTAAATCAAACTGTATTAGCTTAGAAGGAATCTACAGTTTCTCATCTACTGTGGAAGCAAAAGCTTAACCACTTTTCCAAAGTAACATATCCTTAAACTCAAATTTTGAAATCAAGATACCTTTAACATATATATGTTGATCTAACTTAGCATCCCCTGAATCAAATATCTCAATATCTCTCTGAAGTCAAAAATGTCCAAAAAAAAACCCCACAATATTATACATAATGCAGACTCTCTGTATATTTCCATTCTTACATGGCTTTTTTATGCCTATGCACATGATTAAAATACAATGTGACCTGTTCAGAGGTTTATTTTGTCTGAATCTGTCTTCATTGCACCCCTGTAATCCTTTTCTTACCAGGAGCACTTGTTAAAATGCTAAATGACATGGGTAGGACTGAGGTTGTGGTTTTGCCTTTGGGCTGTACCCAGTCCACCATAGTGGTGATAAATTCACTGCCAGCTCTGGGAACCATGCTCAGAGACCCAGCTCCAGGATTGCGGTGGGCCCATGTCACCATTATGCAACTTTCAGCATTCTACTCACAAAATCAATTTAAGTGCTCTTTAGAAGGACCTCCCAAAAAACCCAGAGCCAGTGTTGTCCCCAGCATGAACCAGAAAGCCAGTTCTTTAAAAAGCCATGCCTCTGCTTGCCCTCTCAGTACCAGAGACTATCTGAAAAAAAAAATGAGGATACCAAGAAACCCCAATTAACTCCTGTTTTTGTGGATCTAGATGCCTTTTTTCTTTCTTTCTTTCTGTCTTTCTTTCTTTCCTTTTTCTTTTTTTCCCTTCCTTCCTTCCTTCCTTCTTTCTTTATTTCCTTCCTTCTTTTCTTCTTTCTTTCTTTTTTCCCATTTTTTGGGCTTTATGATGACATCACGTTGCTGAATGTTGGGCAGTAGTTTTAGTCAGAGACTGTTTTTTTTTTTTTGGTGTGTGTGTGTTTGTGTGTGTGTGTGTGTGTGTGTTCTGGCCACAAAGACCAGAATAATCCAACAAAATTATATCAATTACAGCACTGTTTGCCTGATGGTTTAGGCATATTTCTAACTAACTCTTATATCTTAAATTAACCCATTTCTATTCATCTGTGTTTTGCCATGAGGTTGTGACTTACTGGTAAGATTCTGGCATATTTCTTCTTTGGCAGCTGAATGATGTCTCCTTCAATCTGCCTTCTTTCTCCCTGGATTCAGTATAGTTTTCCTGCCCACCTCCATTCTGCCCTGCCATAGGCCAAAGCAGCTTCTTTATTAACCAATGGTAATAAAACATATTCACAGCATAGAGAGGGAAATCCCAAATCACAAATGTGTGCATTTTTCTAAAATGCATTGTGTGAAAAGGACTATATCAATAGGAATCAATTTGTTTGAGAATTACATCCAACAATTGACAAGTAAGACTTCAAAAAACTAAAAATTTCTGTAAAGGAACAATCAATGTGAAGAGAAATGTCACAGAGTAACAGGGACATTTTACCACACGTACATCCAATAGAGGATTAATGTTCCAAATTTATAAATAACTCAAGCAGAGTAAAGAAAAGAAATAAACCAATTTAAGTTTGGCTAGGAATCTTAAGAGAGAATACTCATGAAAAGGAAATAAACATGGCTAAAATATTTCTTTTAAAGTTTCCAATACCCTTAATAAATAGAGATATGGAAATTAAAACTATTTTGAGCACTTTACAAAGTATGCCCTAGCCATTTGCATTTCTTCTTCTAAGGAACATTAAAATTCTGTAGCCTAATGTTAGCTGCATTTTTTAATTTCATAATATCCAGATTTTTTTGAGTTCTTGGATGTTCTTAGAATAATCTTTTATTAATATCTGGAATTTTTTTCTTTTATTTTATGTGCTGCCTAGTGAGTTGCTGCACAGAAACAGACTTTCTGCAGCTTCCAGGCCCATCAAGTGGTTATTCTTTGTATCTCAGATGATGTGACAAGAATATAGAACCCGTGGCTCTAGAAAGATCTTTGGACTTGAAATCATCTAACCATGCACTAATTGCGATCAATAAGCTTCAGGGTATATTCAGCCAATATTCACATTCATATAGATAATTTAAGATAACTCAAGATAAAAATCAAAATAGAAAATCACTTTAATCTTCATTTGTAGCAAAAAGAAAAAGAAAATCCTTGATGATAAATGAGAGCTATGGTTATCTCTGCATATATAAATAATTATTTCCAGTGCAGTTAGAAATTATATAAATTTAAGAAAATGGCTGTAGAAAGTTTTCTGAACTTTCTTGTCTCTCCACCCCCTAGAAGTTAGCTAGGTGTACTGCTTCCAGACATTAATTCCTTCCTTTTTAGTTAAAGTGAATTCATTTAAATTTTTTTCTGATAACATACCTTTAAATTTCTAAAGCATAATATGGTAAGGTAAAATAATGTGTAAATCTAAATTCACAAAAGGAATATTCTCTTTGCTCTCTTTCATCCTGATATGGATCTAGGAAGTTGAATGAACTGTGTTTAGTTTGTAATATCTCATACAGAATTATCATGATATTATCCAGATTCAATTTAATTTTAAATATTTTTGACTATTTTCCATTTTAAATATAAGAGTATTCATGTCATATGCCCCAGTTTTTTGACCAATGTCTTTATTTTTAATGAATGAACATAGTTGCTTTTATTTCAAAGTCAACTGGTCATCCAAAATGATTGTTAAGTTTGTTTTAATTAATTAATTAATTAATTTTTATTTTACATACCAATCCCAGTTTTCCCTCCCTCCCCTCCTCTCGCTCCTCCCACCTTTCCCCTACCTTATTCTCATTTTCTCCTCCTGAGGGTATGGCCTCCCCAAGTCTCTTGAGTAAGGACTCAAGCCCCTCCCCTCTGTGCTGGACTGATCAAGGTTTTCCTCGATAGAAAATGAGCTCCACATAGCCAGTTCATGCACTAGAGATAAATCTTGGTTCCCCTTCAGTGGCCCCACAAACTTCCCAAGCCACACAACTGTCACCCACATTCAGAGGGTCTAGCTAAGTCCTATGCAGGTTCTCCAGGGAGTCAGCGAGTTCCTGTCAGGTTGGGTCAGCTACTTTTGTGGGTTTTGCCATCATGGTCTTGCAGGCACTCGAACTGAACTATAAAAAACAATCTTGGTAAGTACCTACTCATAGGTGGATATTATACATAAAGGAATGATAACAAACCTATAGTCCACAACACCAGTGAATCTAGGTTACAAAGAGAGGCATATGTGAATGCTCCTGAGTAGTGGAAATAGACGAGACCTCCTGAGTAAGTTGGGAGCTTGAGGGGAGGGTGGAAGGGGAGTAGGGAGAAGAACATGAGGGATCAGGTTGGATGAATTGAGGTATGGAAAGAGAAGTAGAACAAGGAATGATATATCTTGATAGAAGCAGCCCTTATGGGGGTTAGCGAGAAACCTGGCACTAAGGAAATCCCCAGGAATACACAAAGATGACCTCAGCTAAGATTCTAAGCAATATTGGAGAGCATGCCTGAATTGACCTTCCCCTGTAATGAGATTTATGAATATCTTAATTGTCATCATAGAACCTTTATACAACAACTGATGAAAGCAGATGCAGAAATCCACACCTAACTCCTCAGCTGAACTCCCAGAGTCCAGTCAAAAAGAGAGAGAAGAAAAGGGATCAAGATCAATCAATGGTTTTTTTTTTGTTGTTGTTGTTGTTGTTTGTTTGCTCCTTTGTTTTTTTTTTGTTTGTTTGTGTTTTTTTTGTTTTTGAGACAAGACTTCTTTGTAGCTTTGGAGCTGTCCTGGAACTAGCTCTTTAGAACAAGTTGCCCTCGAACCCACAGAGATCTGCCTGCCTCTGCCTCCCAAATTCTGGGATTAAAGGCATGTACCACAACTGTCAGGCTTTCAAAAAAATAAAATAAAATTGTTTGAGATTGCCTTATGACTGTTTTGGGATCATGGGAGCTGAAGTAGCTTAGACAGATGAATATAATACTATTACTAGATAGATATCCAACCTTTAAGATTTATTGACATGCATGGAACAATAGAATTAGATGTTGAATAGTTTTCCTTCTTTGTGGCAGATGTAAGAATTGTACAGTGATCTGTTTTCAAACAGTATCATCAGGCGATGAAAGGAGACAGAGACAAAGACCCACATTGGAACACCGGACTGAAATCTCAAGGTCCAAATCAGGAGCAGAAGGAGAGAGAGCATGAGCAAGGAACTCAGGACCGCGAGGGGTGCACCCACACACTGAGGCAATGGGGATGTTCTATTGGGAACCTACTAAGGCCAGCTGGCCTGGGTCTGAAAAAGCATGGGAAAAAACCGGACTTGCTGAACATAGCGGACAATGAGGACTACTGAGAACTCAAAAACAATATCAATACTATGGAACTAAAGACATTTAAACTTAAGTATTTTAATTTTTAGGATTAAAATCCCTTGAAGAATCAAATCGAAGAATATTACATTAAAGATATACAATAAAAGTATATTAAAGATGATTAAACTCAAATAATTCATCATAAATCCCCAATTTCATCTCTCGTATTATACAAGATAACTAATAATGCGACTTAATTTGAGTTTTCTTTTTTTTTATTTTTTCCATTTTTTTTATTGAGAAAAGGAGAAAAAAAAAACAAGTTTCCACCTCCTCCCAGCCTCCCATTTTCCTCCCCCTCCTCCCACCCTTCTCCCCCTCCCTCCACTCCTCTCCCTCTCCCTCTCCAGTCCAAAGAGCAGTCAGGGTTCCCTGCCCTGTGGTAAGTCCTAGGTCCTCCCCTCTCCGTCCATATCTAGGAAGGTGAACATCCAAACTGGCTAGGCTACCACAAAGCCAGCACATTACATAGGCTCAAAACCCCGTGCCATTGTCCTTGGCTTCTCATCAGCCCTCATTGTTCGCCATGCTCAGAGAGTCCAGTTTTATCACATGCTTTTTCAGTCACAGTCCAGCTGGCCTTGGTGAGCTCCCAATAGATCAGCTCCACTGTCTCAGTGGGTGGGTGCACCCCTCGTGGTCCCGACTTCTTTGCTCATGTTCTCCCTCCTTCTGCTTCTCATTGGGACCTTGGGAGCTCAGTCCAGTGCTCCAGTGTGGGTCTCTGTCTCTATCTCCATCCATCACCAGATGAAGGTTCTATGATGATACGCAAGATATTCGTCAGTATTGCTATAGGATAGGGTCTTTTCAGGTTCCCTATCCTCAGCTGCCCAAGGAACTAACTGGGGACCTTGGCTTGGGCATCTGGGAGCCACTCTAAGTTCAAGTCTCTTGCCACCTCTAAGGTTTCTCCCTTAACTAAGAATTGTGCTTCCGTGCTCCCCTATCCAACCTTCCTTTATCCCAATCCTCCTTTTTCCCCAAGTTCCCCCCATTCTCCCCTTCTCCCCAATGAGTTTCAATAGGGTTTCAAACTGTTTGCCATCTTAAGTTAACAAAAACACTGTGTCAGTAGCTCTGAGAGTCTGTAAAACAATATACTGACAATGTCTCTTCACCACAAATTGTGTGTTCATGTTTATTTAAAATGGTACACTCTGTAAAAAACTTTTAAAGGTATATTTACAGCAAAATTACCTGTGTTTAGACAAAGTAGACCACATTCATTTTTTCAAATTTAAAAATAATTACTCAACTTAACAAAAAGAAAACATAAAATGTTAAATAACTACAGAAGAAAAAAGGGATAATGTTATATAGAATTATGGAGGCGGATTTTATTTTTTGAATAGACTGTAAAAACTTACAATTAATTCCTGCTTCTCTGTGTATCAAATGGGTAGTCATAAGATATTTAATAGGTGTCTAAAAATTGACTATGCAGCAAGTTTATATTTCTGATAAATTTTCTAGGAAGAGAGAGCAGCACGAATTATGTCCTTATGTGCTTCACAATAATAAGCGCCAAATAAGTTTCCACATGCTTCATGATGTGACTATTAAGTTTTCTGTAGCTGTCAAGGAGTTAAGAAAAAGGAAGAAAAGGTAGTATAGATGATGTGTTTTCAATCAAATCAATTTGTGAATGTCAAGCATTAGCAGTGGTTTGTATCCTAAACCTTTCTATCCATATAGTTTCCCATGGCTTTGCATCATCTTTTGGCTAAATGTTGGGCTTGTGCAATGTAGGCAATATCTAAGCATAACCTATAGCATAACTGTGGATTTCAATTGTCAATTGAATTGCTTGAAGCAATGTTTTTAAAAAGTTGTTATTCTCTTAAAAAGAAATAACTTTCATTAGCAGTATGCTTACTTTTGTATTTCTATGATTTGTACAGGTTTTGTCATTTAATAGAAATTTGTGCCATTGTTACAATGTTATTTTCAGGTACTTATCAGTACAGAGCAGTATGGCTAGCTTAAACTAGGGTAATTATCAGTTAATTTGGCACCTACCTAGTAGATTGGTTCCCTAGCAGCAAAGCTTTTTATACCAAACAACCTTCATTCCCTGAGTTTCTCACAAGTACACTGCTGCATGAGTGAATTCTCTCTCTGTTGCTGTTTCTTAATGTGTGTGTAAAGTTAAACTGTAGAATTGGGTGTATTTGCTATATTTTAGATACTTAGTGTCTTTTTATTTTGTCATCTTTTATATTTTTACTTTTCCAATTATAGCTCAGTGATTTTAATGATTTTGGCCATTGACTCACTACATTGCTACCAATTTGAAGTCTAAGCTTGAATGGAAATGTGCAAATATTATACTTGACATTCATGCTGATTTGCACATAAAATCATTTAAGAAACAAAAACAGCAACTGTAACAATCACAAAAAACCACACATATTAAATATCTAGTACAAAAATACACACACAAACACACACGAGACACATTTCAATTAACTTTCCGTTCACTATTTTCGACATGTTCAGTAACAGTTCAAGGTTTAAGTCTATCTGTGTATCTACCCCATGTCAACGTTTATCTGTAATTACTATTAAAAGGTTTAATTCAATACACAATCTTAAAGTTGAATTGCTGATTCTATCATGATACTTAGATATTATTCAATAATTGTAAAGCTTGTTGCGATTCACCTGTTATTTGACTTCCTCAGATTCTTGAGACTTGTCAGCAATGTGACAATTTCCTCAGTGTTCTTCGTTTTGAATAAGGTGTGGATATTGTTTGAGAATGGAAGAAGAAATAGCTTTATGCTTTTCAGCAAAACCAGAATGTTAATCTCTACTTGAAACCCTTTCTTTTTTTTATTATATATAAGAGTGTCTTTAACTTTTTTTCTTTTTAGTATTCAATCTTGTCTTCTCTTCAGTAGAACTTTTTTTCTACTCCTTGACTTTGCCTGGTACACTGAAGACTTAATTTTGGTAAATCAATTAATCTTGCTTTAGAAGCTTCTTTTTCGTGGATATAGCCCTCCTAAATAGATCTTTAACCAGCTATGTTTTCCAAAACAGAGTCAATATTCCTCTCACAGAGGTTCAGATCAAAATATATGTAGTTTACATGGAACATATAACCATTTAAATTTGTAAGTTCAAAGAACTAATACTGAAATATCAAATACATATAATATCATAAAAGTGAAAACTATATCATAAATCCATGGGGGAGATCCAAACAAATTCATTATATTTTAATTAATCGGAGATCTTGAATTTTCCTAATGGAGGCAGAAACAGAAATATGAAGGCAAAAAGAGACTATTCATGATTAGTTGCTGAGGTTGCTTTCTCGAGAGAGAATTAAATGATGTATAAAGAAGAATAATACAAACAATGTCAATGGATCAGACCTGCTGAGGAATAATCTCTGTTTGGAGAAAATGGTTCATTTTCATGGAGGAGTAGACTGGGAACAGAGTTTGCCTTGTAATGAAACTTAAGGGGCACTTTGGAATTTACAGGAGAAAACTTTAAGACAGAGATAGAAAGGTTTTATTTTAAAATATGTTCAATTAAAAAATTGCAATCATATTAATAAAATATTACAAATTTTAGCATAAACATCCTGAATTATAAATGCAGACAAGGGATTTTGGAATTTACACTCTATGCAAATATTCCAAACAATGAAAGCCCTAAGGTAAAAGAAAAAAATTGTAATCCCAAGCATTTTAGAAAATAATTATACTAAATCTGAACTAATTTTGTGTAAGTTCATAAGAAAAAAATTTGAATTTTTAAAAAAATTGGCTAAGATAATAATTAAATTTTGCATTTGTGAAGCCATATTTAAGTAAGCATGAGGCAATATCATGAGATAAACACCAGATAAAACTGGTTTATGAGATCAAAAGTTAATAACAGGGGAAAATCATTGTTATAAATACTTGAGTCAAAACAAGGAAGTGAAAACTGTTAAACTATATTCATGCAGTGTAATAAAGAAACACAGAGCACAGGGGGAATATAGTATTGGAAAAGTGTAATGATAAAAAAATGGAAAGTTTAGTGTCAAAGATTTTATGAAAATTCATGTTGATATGTTAATCCATAGGGACTTTGATTAGGGTTTTGAAGACATAGCAGGAATCTACATTTTATTTCGTATTTGGAATTTCTCAAATATGTGTATGAATTTGAAATTTTCTGACTTTGAAAAGCCTGCCAGTTGAAAGCGTCCCAAGCTCTCTATAACTCACTGGCTCTGGATTCACCTAGAAAGAATTCTGGGGTTATCTCATTGTAGTAGAAAATGAAAGAGGATTGAAAGATGGTACCAAGGAAACTAGAAGTGTTTCATTATTGACCGAGCTTTGGAGTAATTATGTTTGAAGAACGATGCTATTGTACTACTGCTCACTCATCTCAGCACAGCCATGTCCTTTTCTTGATCTTCAGTACTTGACTTGAACAAAGAAGAATGTGCTCCATTTTGAGGCTTTCACTGGTACACATTGTGCTTCAAATTTTTACAGTCTGACAAATCTAATGTCTTGTAATTTACCTTACTTTAATTTGTATCGTTCCATCTTCATGTGACAGATTTTTTAAAACTGACCATTCTTTAATTGGCAGAAAGCCCACATATGGTTTATGATAAAATAATAGAGAGAATCTTTTGAGTTTTTAATTAGGTCAAGTCGATTTTCTTTTCTTTAGTCAAGGACATCATTAGAAAATGCTTTGTGTGATGCAGGATTTCAAAAGCAGCATGGTCAATAGCTTTTCCATTGTCATGAAATAATAGGGCTCACTCTTAATTATATTGCTAAAAGGAACAACAAGGTACATTAGCTTTTTATTATAGCTTTCCTTAGATCAAGATTTGCAAAAATATAAGGTAAAAATCAGTCTATTTTGAACATTTAATGTATATTACAGACTCACCCATGTTTTTCTGTAGTATTCTGATAACTGTGGGGTCGTTGTGATTTAATATGTGATTTAATTTAATAAAAATTCTATTTTATTTTCCATTATAATATTTTTCTAAATCTGAACATAGATTATATCACTTAAAATGCTTTGCACTAAGATACTCTTGATGTTGTTTTTGTATATTCTTTGTATTATATTAAATAGAAAAGCTTTTTTTGCAAAATTGACTAAGGTGGATCAAAATAAGTCTAAACTCTACCAAATGTAGAGTCGATTAAAGTATATGAATGTAATTATAAGTTTATTAATAAGCATATTTAAAAAGATAGCAGTAAACTTCCACATTTTAACACTTGTATAACATTATTTATGACTAATGAAGTTAAAGCTAGATCATTACACATATTGCTTAAATATGTTCTCTTCAACTTAGAATAAGCAGATTGACTTTATGTATGTGATCTATTATAAGCCAGTGTAGGCATTATATATATTAGGTATTACATATGTGTTTATATGTATTAATAGAAGGTTAAAAGTCTTACCACAGATAATGAACAATAAATATGCTTAGATATGTGAATTTGAGTGATTTTAAAACTGGTGTTAATATGAATAAAACTCCTTAAATCTTTAATTCAGTGTCTGTAGACATTTCCATCTTGTTGGAGGCTGCTTCTGATTCATGGATTAAGATGTATTTCCTGTTTAGAGCAAAAATGAATGTATATGCCTATTAACAATGCTTATAGAGCTAATTATTCAAATGCTCAGGTTTCTTAAATACAGAAAAAAAGGAATTTGCATCTCTTATTGTAAAAGATTAAATGGTTATTTTAAACAGAGAAATAAAAGATGCCTATTAAGTAAATTTCTCATTCACCTCACCTATTCATCCTCAGCCTCTCACAGGCATTGAAGAACTCCATCTTTTCACATTTAAATCATAAAATAATGTTCCAAAGTTGACAGCATTTTTGAAAGTAATATTATACATTAAAGCCACTTTTATTTTATATTGAATATCTTAAAAATTTAATATAATATTTTTTGATAATTTTTATACCTTCTTAACTTACTCCAAGATTCATCCCTAACTTCTCATCCTCCCAACTCCATGTGATTTTTGAAACACAAGCACACCACACACAAGCACACACATGCATGCATTAACACAGGCACATATGGAAAGACTTCAATTTGTGCTATTTGTATATTTTTGGCTGTATAAACAAGAACATTAATGATAAAATAAAATTTGATTCACATATCAATTGTACTCTTCAAAAGTCAAAAAATCCAAATAAGTGGGGAAAGAACATCTTCAGCAGATCATGTTGCTCAAACTTTATCTGTAGGTGTAAAAGAATGAAGTGTCATCATTCTATCTGTTCCTGCCCAAATATCCGAATGGATAAAGAATATCAAAATAATACCAATACTTAGAATCCAAAAGAGAAGAATAAAATAGGGCAAGTGTTTGAAATTTGTCACAGGAAAGGTCTTTCTGAACAGGACCCTGGTACTAATGGTATAAAATTAAACATAGGAGAATTGGGACATCATGAAATTAAAAAGCTTCTATACAGTAAAAGAAACCATGCTTTGAAAGAAAATGTGCGTTCAAAATGGGAAATAATCTTTACTATCTATTTTGCTTAGGAAACATTAATATCTAAAACATACAAAGAAAACACACACACACACCAACAAAACCTCAAAGAAACAAACAAACTCTTAAATTTTGGGGCCAGTATTAAAACGAGAATTCTCAAAAAGTTAAATAATTGGCAAAAGAATATTTTTGAAATATCCAATTTCTTCTATACCAGAGAAATGCAAATTCAAACTACACTGAGATTTTATCTTACCCCTGTCAGAACGGCAACAACAGACAAACAAATAACAGCAAATGCTGGTGCGGAAATGCTGGTGTGGATTTAGGGGAAAGAAAGGCTTCAGTGATTTGGGAAGTGTAAATTGGTACAACCACTATGGAAATCTGTAGCTTTTTCTCAAAAATTTAAGAATAGTTCTTTCACATGCCCTATCTATATCATTCTTGTGCAAATCCCCAAAGAATCCATGTCCTACTGAAGAGATCCATGTTCACTGTTGCTCTGGTGGTAAAAGCCAGGAAATGAAAACAACAAAGACATCCATCGACAGTTCAATTATTTATATAATCTGACTATGTGCACAAAGGAATGTTATTTGGTTGTTAAGAAAAATATAAGTATAAAATTCAAAGGAAAATGGGTGGGTCAAAAAGAAGACATTCTACACAAGGAACCTAAAAGTGAGAAAGCGAAAAGTCACATTTTAAAGTAGATTTTTATCACATGTCCTGAAGGAACTATGCATGGTCATTATGGTTGTAAATGTTTACATGTTTGCAGGGCATGGTGGGAGCACATTCACAGGTGAGGTAGGCAAGGATATAAATACATTTAAACATGGGACTGCATTAAATTGGGTTGTGCACACTCTTTTCTCCGGTAATGCACTTGGCAACAAAGCTTATTTATCTGAATTTGTTAGGCACAAAAACCCTTCTTCTAATGCAGCTAACAACCTCAGACCCCCACTTGAAACAAGCAATCAAGCAACACTTAAACCCCTCAATGAACAATCAAATAGGTTTGGCTGCCCCACACAAGAATCAAAGTTAAACAAATTCTCTTCAAAACGTTTCAATACACCCAGTCATGAGGAATTGAAAAGCTGATCCAGCTTCAACTGGTTAGGTGTGCATGTGCTGTAATCCTAACAAGGTCCTCAAAGTGAATATTACTTTAGAGAATTCCATATTTACTACCTATAACAATGGAGCATTAGCTTTGCATGATTAAAATTAGATGCATATTGTGAAGGGGCTTGGTTGGAGAGGTTATAAGCAAGGGAGAGCAAGATTTTTCTGTCATTTACGTAAACCAACATACTGTCAAACGACATTTAAATACATATTTTATACCCATAGATAAATATTGGCCTCGCGCCTCATTAAAGAAGATTTCTTTTGAAGCTAATAAAGAATATTAGAGAGATCTTCAATTAGGCAAAAATCAGAGAACAAATGCAGAGTGCCCAGCCTCTATTAGTACTTCTATAATGAACACACTACGCATATGGCTCAGAAAACAAACAAACAAACAAAAATAGCCACAGCTGGGACAGTGAAAAGTGTAGTAGAATTTATTTTAAGATGTGCAAATTTGTTTATGCTCTGTCATTTGTTTTAATGGTGCGAAGATGTATTGGATTCTTTTATGTTGCATATATTTAACTCTATGAAACTGTGATGCTTTGCCTGTCTAAAACACCTGAGGTTCTAATAATGATCTGAACAGTCAGTAGTGGGGCAGGAAAAAGGATAGGCAGAACTGGAATGCAGAGAGAATAAATAGAAGGAGAAATCTGGAAGGAGAAGAAGAAGGAGCAAGACGGAACAAGGAGAGGGACAAGCTAGGGGTCAGCATGGAGTAAGAGTAAAAGCAAAGAAAGGTGAAAGTCCAGAGGCAAAAGGTAGATAGGATAATTTTAGTTAAGAAAAACGGGAAAGAAATAAGCCAAGCAAAGGTGAGTCATTCATAAGAAAGAATAAGATTCCATGTGTGATTCTTTTTGGGAGCTATGTGGTGGTGTCTCCCCAAAAGCCAAAAGAATAAAGAGAAAAAAAAAAAGCAGAAAAGAGTGCAAAATCTGGAAAAACCAAGATGTGTGTTTTCTTATAGTTTCTCCTAGACATGACAAACAAGTTGTACCCATAAAATTTCCAGAAAATGATGACCTTAGCAAAAAATGCATGATGACAAGAACTGCCACTCAAAGAATGTGAAGGCATTGTAAATCATTAAGAATTAAAAGAATTTGTCAAGTGTTTTAAAACATTTTAAAATATTTTATAATTTTACACATTTACATACAAGTAGATGATGGCCTGTTCTTCAATTTGTTCTTCTTTTTCTCTAATTGCATTACCTAGAGAAACCTAGCATCTAGCAATTTTAGTAAAGAAACAAACTATAGAAAGGCCCATAGGATGATTTTAAAGTACATTTCTGAAGCCCAAATTGTATGATTCAACCTCTGTAATTCACTCATCTAAAGCCATCATCTATCTGTCTATCTATCTATCATCTATCTATCTATCTATCTATCTATCTATCTATCTATCTATCTACATCTTGTTTAAGGAATTGCACCAAATGCCAAAATGGGAGTTAGACTGAGAAAATGTCTAGGTGAATTCCATGTGATTATGTCTTTTTGTTTCCATCCACGAAACAAGCATTTTGATTAGGTTAAAAAATCGATTAAATATGACTTTAATCGGTCACAAATATACATATTGCTTAGGAACTTTATTATTTTAAAAATTACATTTAAAAGGAGGACCTGTAAGATATATCAAGAGGTGAGAGTACTTGCCCCATAAAGTCTGACAAACTTGATTTGATCTCTTGAGGTCACAATGAAGGGAAGGAACTGAGTACAGAAAATTATCTGTTGAGCTACACATGTCTACTCTCATCCATATAAAATAATAGCAACACAAACTTCAGATAATGGAAATGAAGCAGAAAAAATATGAGAAGTTATATTGAATTTAAACCTTACTACCATGTAAGTAAGTGGATAGAGTTGCCAAGGACAGCAGAGGTTCTGCCCAGAATATACTTCTTGTTTTGGATTAACTCAATACAAACTTAGTACTAGCTGTGCTAAGGTAGTATCAGTTCCTCTTAGAGATGTTGATACTGAAGCACAAAGTAACTATCCCAAATCTGCTCAAAGGGCAGAGTGGAGAGTCCAAATTCAAGTCCATGTTTCTTCCCTCTGACTTTATCCTCGAAGCTATGTCCTTCAACAGCTTCACAAAGAAAACATAATGAAGACAGTTTTAAATAAATGTGTAGAAACAGAAAGCTTATAATGATTTCATTTTTGTAACAACCATCAGGGGTAGTTTTATTATTCTAGTTTATAAAAGATGAATACTGAAATTGTGTATTGTATAAATTTTATATGAAATTATATTTTCGGCAAATGTCCTTCTTTCCAAAAAGTCTGTATGTTTTCTAAGATGTTGGGAGTCACCTTTTGGGGGTGTCTTTTGCCGTGAACCTAGTAATGACCTGTGGGTATGTTCCAGGACAGGAGAAGGAGGATTAGAAATTAAGTATGAGGAACAGAGATAAGAAAGAAACACAGCTGGGCAATAGTGTCACATGCCTTTAATCACAGCATTCTGGAGGAAGAGACAGAAGAAGATTTCTGTGAGTTCAGGGCCAGTCTGGTCTACTAGGGCTAGTTTTTTTTTTTTTATTGAGAAAAGGAAAAAAAAAAAACAAGTTTCTGCCTCCTCCCAGCCTCCCATTTCCCTCCCCATCCTCCCACTCCCCCTCCTCCTCTCCCCATCCCTCTCCAGTCCAAAGAGCAGTCAGGGTTCCCTGCCCTGTGGTAAGTCCAAGGTCAACCCCCCTCCGTCCATATCTAGGAAGGTGAACATCCAAACTGGCTAGGCTCCAAAAAGCCAGCACATTAAGTAGGATCAAAACCCAGGGCCATTGTCCTTGGCTTCTCATCAGCCCTCATTGTTCGCCATGTTCAGAGAGTCTGGTTTTATCCCGTGCTTTTTCAGTCATAGTCCAGCTGGCCTTGGTGAGCTCACAATAGATCAGCTCCACTGTCTCAGTAGGTGGGTGCACCTCTCGTGGTCCCGACTTTTTGCTCATGTTCACCCTCCTTCTGCTCCTCATTGGGACCTTGGGAGCTCAGTCCAGTGCTCCAGTGTGGGTCTCTGTCTCTATCTCCATCCATCAACAGATGAAGGTTCTATGGTGATATGCAAGATATTCGTCAGTATTGCTATAGGATAGGGTCATTTCAGGTTCCCTATCCTCAGCTGCCCAAGGAACTAACTGGGGACAACGCCTTGGGCTCCTGGAAGCCACTCTAGGTTCAAGTCTCTTGCCAACCTTAAGGTGGCTCCCTTAACTAAGAATTGTGCTTCCGTGCTCCCCTATCCAACCTTCCTTTATCCCAATCGTCCTTTTCCCCAAGTTCCCCCCATCCTCCCTTTCTCCTTTTTCTCTCCCCATAACCCCTTAACCCCCATCCCACCCCACCCCCACGATCCGCATTTTCTCCCCAGCAATTTTGTCTACTTCCCATAGCCAAGAGGATAACTATATGTTTTTCCTTGGGTTTACCTTCTTACTTAGCTTCTTTAGGTTCACCAATTGTAGACTCCGTGACCCTTATTTATGGCTAGAAACCAATTATGAGTGAGTACATCCCATGTGCATCTTTTTGGGTCTGGGTTACCTCACTCAGTATAGTGTTTTCTATTTCCATCCATTTGTATGCAAAATTCAAGAAGTCATTGTTTTTTACCGCAGCGTAGTATTCTAATGTGTAGATATTCCACACTTTCTTCATGCATCCTTCCATTGAAGGACATCTAGGTTGTTTCCAGGTTCTGGCTATTACAAATAATACTGCTATGAACATAGTTGAACAAATGCTCTTGTCATATGATAGGGCATCTCTTGGGTATATTCCTAGGAGTGGTGTTGCTGGGTCCAGGGGTAGGTTGATCCCAAATTTCCTGAGAAAATGAAACACTGATTTCCAAAGTGATTGCACAAGATTGCATTCCCACCAGCAATGGTTGAGGGTACCCTTTCCTCCACAGCCTCTCCAGCAAAGGCTATCATTGGAGTTTTGGATTTTAGCCATTCTGACAGGTGTAAGTTGATATCTCAAAGTTGTTTTGATTTGCATTTCCTTGATCGCTAAGAAGGTTGAGCATGACCTTAAGTGTCTTTTGGCCATTTGAACTTCTTCTGTTGAGAATTCTCTGTTCAGTTCAGTGCACCATTTTTTAATTGGGTTAATTAGCATTTTAAAGTCTAGTTTCCTGAGTTCTCTATATATTTTGGAGATCAGACCTTTGTCTATTTAGGGTTGGTGAAGATCTTCTCCCAGTCAGTAGGTTGCCTTTTTGTCTTCGTGACAGTGTCCTTTGCTTTACAGAAGCTTCTCAGTTTTAGTAGGTCCCATTTATTCAGTGTTGCCCTTAATGTCTGTGCTGCTGGGGTTGTACATAGGAAGCGATCTCCTGTGCCCATCTGTTGTAGGGTACTTCCCACTTTCTCTTCTCGCAGGTTCAATGTGTTCTGCCTGATATTGAGGTCTTTAATCCATTTTGACTTGAGTTTTGTGCATGGTGATAGATATGGGTCTATTTTCAACCTTCTACAGGTTGACATCCAGTTATGCCAGCACCATTTGTTGAAGATGCTTTCTTTCTTCCATTGTATACTTTTAGTTCCTTTATCAAAAATGAGGTGTTCATAGGTTTGTGGATTAAAATTAGGGTCTTCTATACGATTCCATTGGTCGACTTCTCTGTTTTTATGCCAGTACCACACTGTTTTCGTCACTGTAGCTCTGTAATAGAGTTTGAAGTCAGGGATGGTAATGCCTCCAGACAATCCTTTATTGTATAGGATTGTTTTGGCTATCCTGGGTTTTTTGTTTTTTCCATATAAAGTTGATTATTGTCCTCTCAAGATCTGTGAAGAATTTTGATGGGACCTTGATGGGGATTGCATTGAATCTATAAATTGCCTTTGGCAGAATTGACATTTTTACTATGTTGATCCTCCCAATCCAAGAGCAAGGGAGGTCCTTCCATTTTCTGGTATCCTCCTCAATTTCTTTCTTCAATGCCTTAAAGTTCTTGTCAAATATATCTTTCACTTCCTTGGTTAGATTTACCCCAAGATATTTTATGCTGTTTGTGGCTTTCGTGAAAGGTGAAGTTTCTCTGATTTCCCTCTCTGCTTCCATATCCTTTGTGTATAAGAGGGCGACTGATTTTTTTGGAGTTGATCTTGTATCCTGCCACATTACTAAAGCTGTTTATCAGCTGTAAAAGTTCTTTGGTGGAGTTTTGGGGGTCACTTATGTACACTGTCTTATCATCTGCAAATAACGAAAGTTTCACTTCTTCTTTTCCAATTCGAATCCCCTTGATCCCCTTATGTTGTCTTATTGCTATTGCTAGAACTTCAAGCACAATATTGAAGATGTTTGGAGAGAGTGGACAGCCTTGTCGTGTTCCTGAGTTTAGTGGGATGGCTTTGAGTTTCTCTCCGTTTAATTTCATGTTAGCTGTTGGCTTGCTCTAAATAACTTTTATTATAGTTAGGTATGACCCTTGTATTCCTAATCTCTCCAATACTTTTATCATAAAGGGATGTTGAATTTTGTCGAATGCTTTTTCAGCATCTAATGAAGTGATCATATGGTATTTTTCTTTCAGTTTATTTACATGAATGATTACATTGATTGACTTTGTTTGTTGAATCAGCCATACATCTCTGGGATGAAGCTTACTTGATCATAATGGATAATTTTTCTAATGTGTTGCCAGTATTTTGTTGAGGATTTTTGCATCGATGTTCATGAGTGAGATTGGCCTATAATTCTCTTTCTTGGTTGAGTCTTTGTGCAGTTTTGTTATCAGAGTAACTGTAGCTACATAAAAGGAATTTGGCAATGCCTCTTCTGTTTCTATATTGTGAAATACATTAAGGAGTATAGGTAATAGGTCTTTTTGGAAGTTCTGGTAGAATTCCGCATTGAAACCATCTGGTCCTGGGCTTTTTTTGGTAGGGAGGTGTTTGATAACAGCTTCTAATTCTTCGCGACTAACAGGTCTATTTAGATTGTTCACCTGGTCCTGGTTTAACTTTGGTATATGGTATTTATCTAAAAACGTGTCCATTTCCTTTACATTTTCCAGTTTTGTGGCATATAGGCTTTTGTAGTAAGATCTAATGATTCTCTGAATTTCCTCTGTGTCTGTGGTTATGTTCCCCTTTTCATTTCTGATCTTATTAATTTGCAAATTCTCTCTCTGCCGTTTGATTAGTTTGGATAGGGGTTTGTCAACCTTGTTTATTTTCTCCAGGAACCAGCTTTTTTTTCATTGATTCTTTGGATTGTTTTCTGTGTTTCTATTTTGTTGATTTCAGCCCTCAGTTTGATTTTTTCCAGTCTTCTACTCCTTCTAGGTGAGTCTGCTTTTTTATTCTAGAGCTTTCAGGTGTGCTGTTAAGTCTCCAATGTGAGCTTTCTCTGTTTTCTTTAAGTGGGCACTTAGTGCCATGTACTTTCCTCTTAGGACTGCTTTCATAGTGTCCCATAAGTTTGAGTATGTTGTTTCTTTATTTTCATTGAATTCAAGGAAGACTTTAATTTATTTCTTTATTTCTTCCTTTATCCAGGTATGGTTCCGTAGTTGACTGTTCAGTTTCCATGAATTTGTAGGCTTTCTGGGGGTAGCATTGTTGTTGAATTCTAACATTAATCCATGGTGATCTGATAAGACACAGGTGGTTACTAATGTTTTTTTGTAACTCTGGATGTTTACTTTGTTACCGACTATGTGGTCAATTTTCGAGGAGGTTCCATGAGCTGCAGAGAAGAAGGTATATTCTTTCCTATTTGGGTGGAATTATCTATAGATGTCTCTTAAGTCCATTTGCTTCATTAACTCCATTAATTCTCTTATTTCTCTGTTAGGTTTCTGTCTGATTGACCTGTCCATTGGTTAGAGGAGTGTTAATGTCTCCCACTATTAGTGTGTGCGGTTTGATGGCTGCCTTGCATTCTAGCAATGTTTCTTTTATGTACGTGGGTGCTTTTATATTAGGGGCATAGATGTTTTGGATTGAGACTTCATCCCGATGAACTGTTCTTGTTATGAGTATAAAATGCCCCTCTCCATCTCTTCTGATTGATTTAAGTTTGAAGTCAACTTTGTTAGAGATTAGTATGGCCACACCTGCTTGTTTCTTAGGTCCATTTGCTTGATAAGCCTTTTCCCAGCCCTTTACTCTGAGTAGGTACCTGTCTTTGTGGTTGAGGTATGTTTCTTGTAAACAGCAGAATGTTGGATCCTGTTTTCTTATCCAATCTCTTAGCCTGTGCCTTTTTATAGGTGAGTTGAGTCTATTGACATTAAGTGATATTAATGACCAGTTGTTGTTAACTCTGGTCACTTTTTTAGTCATAGAGTTTGTGTGTTTCCCTTCTTTGAGTTGTATTGGTGAAGGGTCTCTAGATGTCTGAGTTATTGTGGTCATTGTTGGACCCCTTGGGTTGTGATTTTCTTTCTATTACTTTCTGTAAGGCTGGATTTGTGGCTGCATATTGTTTAAATTTGTTTTTATCCTTGAAAATTTTGTTTTCTCCATTTATTGTGAACAAATGCTTGGCTGGGTATTGTAGTCTGGGTTTCCATCCATGGTCTCTTAGTTTCTGCAGTCCATCTATCCAGGACCTTCTGGCTTTCATGGTTTCCATGGAGAAGTGAGGTGTAAGTCTGATAGGTTTACCTTTATAAGTGACTTGGCCTTTTTCCTTTGCAGCTCTTAAAATTCTTTCCTTATTCTGTATGCTTTGTGTTTTGATTATTATATGGCGAGGGGATTTCTTTTTTTTTTTTTTTTGATCCAGCCTATTCGGTGTTCTGTATTTTTCTTTAACCTTCATAGGTATATCTTTCTTTAGGTTTGGAAAGTTTTCTTCTATAATTTTATTAAATATATTTTCTGGACCATTGAGCTGCACTTCTTCTCCTTCTTCTACTCCTATTATTCTTAGGTTTGGTCATTTTATTGTGTCCCAGATTTCCTGAATGTTTTGTAATGAGAGTTTGTTGGACTTGCTGTTTTCTTTGATCAGTGTGTTTATTTTCTCTATGGTATCTTCAGAATCTGAGATTCTTTCTTCTAACTCTTGTATTCTGTTGTTTATGTTTGTTTCTGTAGACGCTGTTTGTTTACTTAAGTTTTCCATGTCCAGCCAGCCCTCTGTGTTTTCTTCTTTGCCTCCATTTCAGTTTTCAAGTCTTGAACTGTTTCCATTATCTGTTTGATTGTTTTTCCTTGGTTTTCTATGGTATCATTCACTGATTTATTCAATTCTTCAAACTTTCTATTATGTTTCTCTCATCCATTTCTATAAGGGCATTCTTTACATGCTGCTTAAGGGTGTCAATCACTTTCATGAAGTCAATCTTTTCTACTTCTTCTTGATTAAGGTGTTCATGTCCTCCCATTGTGAGGTCGCTGGTTTCTGGTGGCTTCATGTTGCTTTTCAGATTGTTGAGTGAATTCTTGCATTGGCGTCTGCCCATCTCTTCTTCCAAATGCTCTCTTATGGATCTTCTTTTACCGGATCAGGTCTCCTTGCCTACTGATGTACCTTCCCAGTGATGACTCTCCCCAGTGATGGCTCTCCTGGTGCCGAGATCAGATCTCCGTGCCCAACAATGGCTCTCCCCAATGCTGGCTCTCCTGGTATCCAGATCAGGTCTCCGTGCTGGCCTGGCAGCCCGCAAACAAAGCACCTACTTTGCTTGGTGCAGGCAGGCCATAGAAACAAAGGAACTCCCGCCTGCCCGGGTGCCCTGAGGATTTGGACCCAGTGCCCAGTCAGGCTGGGCTGGGCGATGCCATGTGTCAAAAGCGGGCAGGGGGGCCGAAGTGGGGAGGGCCCCGGATGCAAGCTGGGTGGGATAGGAAGAAAGAGGCAGCATGCAGGGAGCAGAGGCCCTGCAGAGAGCCCAAGAAGGATCGGGGGTTGAGGAACCCCCGAGTTCCCTGTCCCGGGCAGGCACCACGGGGTCAGAAACTCACCCCAATATTGGCTCTCTTGGAGCCGAGAGATTAGGTCTCCGTGCTAGTTGGGCAGCTCACAAACAAAGAGCCCACCCTGCTTGGTGCAGGCAGGCCATAGAAACAAACAAACAATCAAACAAACAAACAAAAAAAAACAAAAAACCTACTAGGGCTAGTTGTAAGGCAGGCTCTAAAGCTACATAGAAACCCTGTCCGCAAAACCAAAAAATAAGAGAAAGAAAGAAAGAAAGAAAGAAAGAGAGAAAGAAAGAAAGAGAAACATAGAGACAAAAGATATTAACATTGGGGCAACTCAGTGAATACTGAATGCTGACTTCTTATTTCAAAGTTCACTCGTGTTTATTTTTTCCATACAATTTATACCCCATACAAAAGGGGGGGGGGACAAGGCAAAAGACTCCTTTAACATGATACAAAAGACAACCAGAAGAGTTACTTGCTTCAGTACTTGAAACATCAAGAAACTATATCCTGAGTTAAACATTCTGTTCATTAGGCAGTGAACATACCCTAGAACAAGAATCCTGAAGACAGCCACTCTCTAGGTCAAACCTCCTATTCCAAAAGGAGTAGAAGTATGCTTGAATTCTCTGACCTTTTGTCAGGGTGGAGCAGATCTACATATATGGGACACCTTAATTTCTAAAACACCAAGTAACTACATCCTAAGTCATGGTGTGTGGCCACACTTGTTGTCAACAGCTTTGAGAGAGCAAAATTAACTTAAACTTTTTGACTTTCAGATAAAGTGGAATAGACTAACATTTTGGGTCTCCACATCAAGATTCTGTGTTTCTTGTCAATATTTTTTCTTTATTATGGGTAGTGTATTAATCTTGAAATAGAGAACATTAATAGGAAGAAATGTTTTCTAAATATATTATATATATATATTAAGTTTTTTGAGAATTTCACAAATGATCATAATGTATTTAACATCTAGAATTAAACCATTTCCATTATTTTATATTTTACCATGAGGTTCATGCTTACTGGCAAGGTTCCAGCTGACAGGTCCTATCTCTTCTGACTGGTACATAGCTTCTAACTAACTCTGCCTTCTTTTGTTCCCAGCATTGAGATTAGTTTTCCTGCCTAGCTCTACTCTACTAAGTGACTGCCCAAAATGTATTCTTTATTCATTAACCAATAAAAGCAAGACATACACAGAAGGACTTCCCACACCATTATTTCTCCTTTTCTATTTCTCCCTTCAACCCCTCCCTAGTACCTTTCTGTAGGCTGAGGTTTTCTGTACAGCCCCGTCCTGCATTCAATAAGTTCCAAAAAAATCACACAGAAGTCTACGTTATTTATAAACTGATTAGCCTAGTAGCTCAGAATTCTTATTAACTCTTACAACTTATATTATCCCATTATCTTGTCTATGTTATCCACATGGCTCAGTACCTTATTCAGCAAGGCAGTCACACCTTACTTTTTCTGTGGCTGAGTAGTGATTGCTGCAGAATGCGCTTTCCTCTTCTCAGCATTCTTGTTGCCGCACCTTTACTTCCTGCCTGGCTACTGGTCCATCAACATTTATTAAAATACAATGGACAGGGTGTGGAACATTGTCCCACAGCATTTCACGTGGTCTCTTAAACACTATTGGCTGGAGGAGCAGAATGTGCTCCACACCACCTTTCTTCTTTCTTTCTCCCTTTCCATTCATTGCCTCTTGTATATCAATAGTTACATATATTATAGATTAAATGTAACATATTATATATTCTTAAATAAATTTATATTCCATTCATATATATATATATATATATATATGAATGGAATATAAATTATAATATAAATTATAAAAATATAAATATATATATATGAATGGAATATAAATTATAATATAAATTATAAAAATATAAATATATATATATATATATTCTTAAATACATCCTGCTTAATTTGTATTATGTACTTGTAGGATAATTTTTGTATTGGATCACAATTAGTGTACTCTTCCCTGAGAGACACTATTTCTATTATTCTCAGCAGAATTTCTTCCACAGTGCATTTTCATTACTTATACCTGCCTTTCTCCCTTCCAACTCTTCCTGTGTCCCTCTCACAGGCTCTATCAAATTCATACCTTCTTCTTCTATAATTCTCACATACACACACAAAAAAACATCCAGGTATATACTCATCAATCATAATTAGTTCAATTAGTGTTGCTTGTATGTATGCACATGGATATCCAGCTGAACCTGGGGCATGGTAATATATCTAGTTAAAAAAATCTATCTCAGCAGCCATTGATAATCTGTATTTTATTAAACTGAGATAGGACTTCTAAATCCTTCACACATCAGTGATAGGATTCTGACTGATGTTAGTTTGTGCAATGTTGTAGAATATTACTTTAAGATGTGTCACATTTGTTTAGGCTATTGTGTAGCAATGCAAAGATATGCTGCATTTTTATATTGCAATTGTTTAACTCTGTGAAACTGTGTTAGTTTGCTGGTCTAAAATACCTGATTGGTATAAGAAAAAGCTGAATGTCCAATAGTAAGAAAGGAAAAAGGATAGACAGAATTGGTAGGCAGAGAGAATAAATAAGAGGTGATATATGGGAAGAGAAATGGAGGACCAAGAAAAGAAAGGACCAGCCACTAAGCCATACAGCAAGACATGCGATAAGAGGAAAAGAAAAAAATATACAAAAATAGAGAAAAGTAAAAGTCAAGAGGCAAAAGGTAGAAAGGGTAATTTTAGGAAAAGCTGGCGAGAAACATGGCAAATTAAAGCCAGACATTCATAAGAAAGAATAAGCCTGTGTGTATTTCATTTGGTAGTTGGGTGGAGCCCCCAAAGAAAAAGGGTAAAAACAAGTAATTCCACTGGAGGTTTTGTATAGCCAACCGTACCTTTGACAAGATATAGGGGTCAAATTCCCTGTTGCACCAAGAAGACACTATTTTATAGCAGCGGTCTACTTCTTAGACTCTTTCTGCACACTCCTTTTCTTGATACTCACAGAGCACTGGGTGTTATAAGTATTCTTATTGGAGATGTGAACAAAACTATTCTAATTGTCTAATGCAGAAAGAATCTTCTTCAGTTGAAAGTGTGAATTACAGTGTTTCTAAATTTTCTGTATGGAAATAAACACTTTGAAGGCAGTTGGATACTACATTAACTGAAAAAATGGTAAATTTTTTTATGAAATTAAGCTCTACCATTGCTAGGGGAAATATAATACTGCCTGCTTGCCCCACCCTGCCCTGCTGGACTTGTATTTTTGCTCCCATGAACCTTAGGATTCCTGCCAATGTTTTCCTTGTTTGCTCATGTTGGTGAAATGTATATAAGCAAGTTATTTCCTTAATAAGGAATTAAGCCGTTAATATCAGGTGATAACAAATAACCAATAGCCTTGATAATAAGTTGTGGCATTTGAAGGAATTTATGAAAGATATTAGGCCAAAGATTCAACAAAATGTAACACATTCCTGTCATTAGAGGTAGTAGCATGAGCTGTCTAATTGAGGAATTATCTACTTCATTATATGGTGACTCCATTTAAATACCTTTCATATCTGTATATATTTTAGGAATCTTCTATGAGTGGTAGGTTTCCATATGACATCACACAAAGCCTTTAGTCTTGACTTTACCCATATTCAACGCTAAGCAACAAAAATGAAATGACAAAACAGAAAATCAATTTTTTTTTGCCAAAGTTACTTATAAAGAGAACCAGGACAAAGTTGACCTATGTGCTTATAAACCAATTTTGCTCATGCAAGAAAGTATTTAAAATTTGAAATACTGGCAGCATTTTGTGTGTGTGTGTGTGTGTGTGTGTGTGTGTGTGTGTGTGTGTGTGTAAATATTTGTGTTGAGAGAGTGGAAGGGGGGAGAACCAGAAGGTAGAAGGAAACAATTGAAATAAAAGTTTTACCTAGTCAGGAGGTTAAGTTAATTCCTTAGAGCTCTTTATTTAAAAAAAAAAAAAGAATTCAGTGGGCATCTCAGCATGCCAGACCATTGGGTTGCTTCCAAAGCAATTAATTCTCAGTGGGGTGCAAGTGAATTCATTAAAACAGAGAATTGTATTGCCTCTGAGGATTTGCGGTATGCTTCATATCTTTTAGAAGAGTAACAATTGGATGAATATATAAAGCCTATTGTAGGCTCCTTGGTAGCACTGTCCTAATTCAGGTTGATTCAGGGCGAGATATAATTATACTAAAGGGTAATAATTATCATTAGAGCAATGCAATACCCCTGTAGCTTTTATGTATATTTGTACAAATCTCTTATTTGATTGATGAGGGACATCAACACATTAAATCAGAAGTACACATGTAGTAGATCAATTTTTAAATAATGAATAACTTAAGAATGAAAATAATTTATTTGTGCTTGCCTTAAGCCCCTTCTGCCCATGAGATTAGCTCTGAACAGAAAAGAATCTGTTGTTTCAGGTAGCACTGTGGGGATTTTTAAAAACGTAAATACAAATAGTACAATCAGTTCTCCTGAAATCGTGGTGCTGTTTCTTCTGCTTCTTCTTTTTTTCAATAGCATAAACTTTAGTAGAGATGTGACATGAACTCACTGGTGTCACTACAGGAATAGATTGTAGTCAAAACCTGAACTCTTTCTTAAAATACTGCACTACTGGCCGGGCAGTGGTGGTGCACGCCTTTAATCCCAGCACTCGGGAGGCAGAGGCAGGCGGATCTCTGTGAGTTCGAGACCAGCCTGGTCTACAAGAGCTAGTTCCAGGACAGGCTCCAAAACCACAGAGAAACCCTGTCTCGAAAAACCAAAAAAAAAAAAAAAAAAATACTGCACTACTTCCCTGGACATAATAGATACTGTCTAACAAATCCTCTCTTCTACTGTGACGGCATTAGCATATGATGTCTTTTAGACATTAAGTGATGTCAGTAGGAGAAATCAGTGCCTTTGCTGGAGTCCTGGAAGAACTCTGCAAAAAAGGACCTGAAACAAAGATGGGAACCTCAACAGCCATTGATTCTGCTGCTGCCTTAATTATATATGCTCCTTGTTTAAGCCTAGTAGTTCATAGAATTTTGTTATGAAGCTTGCACTGAGAGTGGCATTACCAGATTCTGTGCAGATTTATTTCTATACTTTTTGAGATAATATTATTTTTAGTATAAATATAGCCAGTTAACTTCTAAGTAAAATGTCAAGTTTTATGTAATAGTGAGTTCAATTTGATCTAACAATTATTTATATTAAATTCTCTATTAACATAACTATAAGTATCATGGGTAATCCAATATTAATGTCATATATCTATGTGACAAATCACTGGCTATGGATTAGATTCTTAAATATCTCTTAAAACCTCATGTAGCAAAGATTTAGAGCCCCCAAAGGAGGCTGTGGGTGGTAGTAGAGAATCTAGGGAACAAGAATGGAAGATCATTTGATCATTGGGTTATTATCCTTTCAGGGAACCATGGGTTGCATGTCCCCCTTTTCTCCCTTTGCTTCCTGTTAATAAGATAGGTTTGGCTGATTCATCTTAAATTCTTATTTCCTTTTTAATTTAATGTTTTAATAATCATGATTCCTCCACAACTCAGAATATCCCTACTTCTATATTCACTTAACATGTTCGTTATATCTCCATAGAATAAACACAATGAGAAACAAAAGCAAGAAAAAAAAACTGAAACAGAAAAATGAGATCAAGACAAACTAGTCAAATAAAAAAATGAAAAATCCATATAAAAATCATTGACTTTATTCTTTCTGTTGGGCAATTACGGGGCACAGTGTCTGCTGTGGAGTGTGCATGATATAACCAATACACTCCATGGGAGACAGCAGATTATTTATTTATTTATTGATAACAGTTATCAATTACAAATAGCTTCTTGGTTACTGGTGGAACTCCCTGTCGGATTACTCTTCTCTGTTTTGAAATCCTGTCTGGTTTGAACCTGTGCAGGCCTTGTGAATACTGTCGCAATCTCTGAGTTCCTATGTGCATCAGTCCTATTGTGTCTTGAAGATCCTTGTTTCTTGGAGTCATCCATATTCTCTGGCTTTTACAGTCTTTCTGCCTCTTCTGCGTAGATCACTGAGCTCAGAGTGGAGGAGTCTGAGAAGACATGATTTTAGGGGCAGTTGGGCAGAAACATCTTAATTTTCTTTTTCATAGTTATTTTTTTCATTTTTATATAATTCCCAGTTCCCCTCCCTCCCCTTCTTTCTCATCCCACTACTTAACCCCAATCCCATTGCCCAATTCAGTCCTCACAGCGGGGAAGGCCTCCATCAGAGAGTCAACAATGTCTGGCACACCAAGCTGAGGCAGCCCCAAGCCTCCTGTATCAAGGCTTAGCAAGGTGTCCCTCCATAGGAAATGGGCTCCAGAAAGCCAGTTCATGCGCCTGGGATAAGTCCTGGTCCCATTGCCAGCCCCACCCCTACAGATCAAGCCATATAACTGTTACCCACATTCAGAGGACCTGGTATGTCCCCCATGCAGGATCCACAGCTGTATATCTAGAGTTCCTGACTAGATGGAGTCAACTGTGTCTGTGGGTTTCACCATTATAATTTGACCCCCCCCCCTTTGCTCCAATTATCCCTCCTTCCTCTCTTCAGCTGAACTCCAGGACGTCAACCCTGTGCTTGGCTGTGGATTACTGTATCTTCTCTTAAAATTGCTTTATTACAGAGAGCAGGCACGTGTCTATTCAAATATATTTATTTATTTATTTTTTTGGCTTGAGAAGAATTACTTTTCTTTTCTTTTTTTTATTTATTTTTTTTAATGAAAAGAAAAAAAAAATTCCGCCTCCTCCCGGCCTCCCATTTCCCTCCCCCTCCTCCCGCCCCTCTCCCCCTCCCACAACTTTTCTCCTCCTCCCTCTCCAGTCCAAAGGTCAGTCAGGGTTCCGTGCCTCATGGAAAATCCAAGGTCCTCCCCCATTCATCCAGGTCTAGGAAGGTGAACATCCAAACTGGTTAGGCTCTCACAAAGCCAGAACATGAAGTAGGATCAAAACCCTGTGCCATTGACCTTGGCTACTCATCAGCCCTCATTGTCTGCCATGTTCAGAGAGTCCGGTTTTATCCCTTGCTTTTTCAGTCACAGACCAGCTGGCCTTGGTGAGCTCCCAATAGATCAGCCCCACTGTCTCAGTGGGTGGGTGCACCCCTCGTGGTCCTGACTTCCTTGCTCATCTTCTCCCTCCTTCTGCTCCTCATTTGGAGCTTGGGAGCTCATTCCGGTGCTCCAGTGTGGGTCTCTGCCTTTATTTCCATCCATAGCCAGATGAAGGTTCTATGGGGATATGCAAGATATTCATCAGTATATCTATAGGATAGGGTCCTTTCAGGTTCATATGAAAACCTGATTTTCGATAAAGGAGCTAAAAGTATACAATGGAAGAAAGAAAGCATCTTCAACAAATGGTGCTGGCATAACTGGGTGTCAACCTGTAGAAGAATGAAAATAGACCCATATCTATCACCATGCACAAAACTCAAGTCCAAATGGATCAAAGACCTCAATATCAATCTGAACACACTGAACCTGACAGAAGAGAAAGTGGGAATTACTCTACAACATATGGTCACAGGAGATCGCTTCCTATGTACAACCCCAGTGGCACAGACATTACGGGCAACATTGAATAAATGCGACCTCCTGAAACTGAGAAGCTTCTGTAAAGCAAAGGGCACTGTCACGAAGACAAAAAGGCAACCTACTGACTGGGAGAAGATCTTCACCAACCCCGCAACAGACAAAGGTCTGATCTCCAAAATATATAAAGAACTCAAGAAACTAGACTTTAAAATGCTAATCAACCCAATTAAAAAATGGGCACTGAACTGAACAGAGAATTCTCAACAGAAGAAGTGCAAATGGCCAAAAGACACTTAAGGTCATTCTCAAATATATTTATATCCAAAATTATAACAAGAAACACATTGTATTTTGGATTTTAACTAACTAAAATGAAGAAATTAATAAAATAATGATAGATTAAAATATTGAACATATTTATGACTTATTAATGCAAAAATCTTTCCTTAACACTTCATGATATATCTAATCATCAGTATTACTTTTTTCCCTACAATAATAGTCTTTTTTTGAGTAGAAATATAATGTTTAGTATACATTAAGTTACTGCAAGTCATCAAATAATATTTTCATTAGAAGAAAAATGTTATGAAAATATGGATTGGTAAAATTACTCTTTCATCTTTTAGATGGTCATTGGGCCCATATCCTTTCCTTCACAACTCTTATTTGGTCCTTCCTAGCCTACTTGTCATCCTAGATACCTCAAGGCTAAAATGTGTCTTGAGTGTAGAATTTATTACCAGTCCATCCTTTTACTTTCTCCCCAGGCACCCAGTAGTCTCCAGGTAGTGTTCTAACCTGTCATTGTAGAGAAAAATGATATCTCACTCTCTTTAAGGAAAGACTACAGAGAGTTAGTGTAGCAGCTGCCTCCACTCAGGTGGACTTTTATAAAAGAGGGCAAAGAATGACTCTGTTTCATTCAAAGGATAATAGAATTTCAGTCATCACTTTATGTCTGGATGTACTGTGCATTGTAACTTGAAGCACATGATAAATACCCATATATTATAACTTTTATTTCCAGTAATTTCCTTTAAAATTTTGAACTAAATATTCAGTAGGTTTGATGGATTGTGGAATTAGAAGTTTTCCTACTCCTCCTCAAATAACAGCATGCTTTTCATAAAGGCAATCCAATGCAAGGCACTGCAAGCTCTCTTAGCTCCATGAATCTTTAGAAAGATAAAGATGTGTTACAGTAAACACAGTAATTTCTCAACACCACTCTTGAATTTTTCTCATTGAGGCCTAATTTTTTTTTAAACTAGAGCTTAATTTATGCTGGTGCAAATAACATTTCTGAATGTTTTCTGAGAACATTTCCTATATTTGGCTAAATACCTATTGGCTGAGAGATACTTGTTGATAAAGCTACCCTGATTCAACAATAAATGTCACTTGTGGTCCCGAGACACTTATGTTTAATTGCTTTCAATTATCTTAGCCCATGTCCACCCAAGCAAAATGAAGTGGCAAATCAAGCAATCGTCTTGGGTATGTGATCAATATAGAAATTCAATATGGATAATTAACGCTCCCCCCCAACTCACTTTTTTCCTATAACAAGCTTTCTTTTCACCAGAATTGTTCAGATAATTGCCTCAAATGTCCATTTTGTTTTGCATCAAATATTCAAGTCTGTAACTAGCCTAACAGACCATGGAAAAGCAGAACGGCCAGTGCATTTCTCAGGCACAGCACCATCTCCCTCGTTCATCTGTGGTGTTTCTGAGTAAGTCAGGCTGACTGGACCTGGAGCGTTTTACTGATGAATGTTCTCTCCCATAGTTGAGGTCTGTATGACATAGACTTTGGGCTTGCCTTTGACATTTCTCAGTACTCAATCTACCACAATCCTCAAGCCAGGATTTGAATTTCATACAACAAACGACATATGGGGAGGGTTAGTGGTTCATTTGGAATTTGGGTTTTTAAAGCAACCAACAGAAATATTTGGGAACTTATATGGGTAACTGAAAGGAGACAACAAAATTTAAATTCAATATGTTTATCATAGTGTTGCTAAAGTAACTCTGTTGACTTATTATGATACACTTGAACTCAATATTAAGGTAAACATCTGATCATAATGTAAACTTATAAAATATATACTGTGCAATGTAACTTGAAGTGCATGATAAATACCCATATATTATAACTTTTATTTCCAGTAATTTCCTTTAAAATTTTGAACTAAATATTCAGTAGGTTTGATGGATTGTGGAATTATAAGTGGGGTATCTGTCGATTACTGCTTCAACCTACCAGATGAGCTACAAAGAAGATTATTTTTAAAAGACATTTTAAAATCAAATCCATTTAAAGAGTGGGCAGCATAGTTCCTTCCAAAATAAAGTACAGTTTGTGAGAAACAGCTTCAGCCTGAAGCATAGTACTTGCTTAAACTCTGGAGCCCACTGACTGAAACCTGTCCTCTTCTTTTGAAACAAGCTATCAAGTATATTTTAGAATCATATTTATTTATATTTGGCTACTGAAACCTTTATGTTTCTATGGAAAGAGTGTGTAAGATTTGACTGCCTATGACCTTCACAGCTGTATGCTTTATGGAATGTTTATAGAAGAATTATAATCACATGCAAGAAACCATGCCTTAACATATATCTGTGATTGTATTTTAGGGCAAGTATCTTAGTAAAATAGATTTATTTTCAATTCGTGTTCATCAAAGTTGAATGAACTTAACTGTAGATAATCATCAGAACTCCTCAAAACTTGGCAAAAATTATTCTTATATCCATGTTGAAAATGATGAATAAACTAATCAACAGAGACATCATACCAAAGATTTTTTTGAAAACTTTCTTTCTTTGAAAACTACATCTGAAATTACTGAGAAATTAGTGATTCTCCTCTCACCTATTTCACTCTCATATCCTGATTTTCCTTTTTTGTCATGACTAACGAATATGCAGAGGCAAGAAACTGGCATTTCATAATTTAATATCAGAATGATTTACTTTCCATTTTAATTAAAGAATTATTTTTCTAAAATTTTTTTACATAAGCATGCACTTTATTAGCAAATGCATATTTAGCCAGTATTAAGGTCCACTTTAGGTGATAATTATTAAATCTCTTATGTAGAGGCAAGACACCTCCCAGACCCAGCTCAGTTCCTTCTGACATACACTGCCATTCTCTGAACGCCCCTAATGTGGAGAAAACTCACTTTATACACAAATAGACATTTACCGAAAGGGATCCATTAAGAGAGAGGACATTTGATTCTTGTATTATTCTGGCAGCTCAGTGTTCAGAGGTTCCCTCAGATCCTCGCTGAGATGTTATTTAGCATGTGCTGAATTAAAAAGAATGAAGGGGACTTTGTACTTAACCAAGTTCCATTTATTCTAAATCTCAAAATCCCCTAATTTTTCTTAGTACAACTCTCCTTTGTTTGCTGTGTTTAGTAACCAACTGTGTTTTTTTTTTAAAGAAAGAAACACATTAACAATTATGGACCTAAACTACCTACACATCCTGAATTTCAAAGCGTGCAATTTAGGCCACTCTAGGAAAACCACAGAGACCAGGTGGGAAGGATTACCACCTTCAGCAAAACTCAGCAAGAGATATTTTGAAGATTCAAAAATGCCCAGGGTATGAGCTAATTAGAAGTTTTTAATAAATGGACTAAGAAAAAATCGTCAAAGATGCTGAGCATATAAAAATTAAAAATAAAGAAATTTTAACGATTATTTAAAATTTTACAGATATTTACTTTTATCGTAGCTTTTATTTTTCTTTTAAAAATTGGCATATGGACTCAAAACATTTTGATCTAATCCATTTCATCTTCTTTCCCACTGCCACCCCTAAAAACTCCCAGGGAATACTCACACATTTCCCTCTTAATTTCACATATTATTATGATTAATAACTCTTTCAATAGATTATACAGTATGTCTACTCTGACTATAAGGTATAAATGATATGTAGCAGGTCACCCTGACATCATGAAATTCACCTTTGCTGAATTTAAAAATGGGAAATAACAAATGTCTCACAGCTCATTTATTAGTCATGATTGATTGGTTTGGTTTGGTTTTAATATTTAGTCTTAAGAAATTGATGCAAAAGCTATCAATATAGGCCAAACATTAAAATAGTCAGCTACATAGCCATAACATGTTTTGTTTTGTTTGGGAAACAGATTCTCACTATATAAGCCTGACTGGCCTCAAACTCACAACACTCCCATAGCTTCTGTTCTCATGTGCTGGGATCAAAGGTATATACTGCTATGCTTTGCTAGGTATTACATTCAGCAAAGTGAAAAAATACTCTGTCAGTATTAAACAAATTATTTTCTATATCAACACATCTATGGTGGATAAGTCAATTCCAATGTATACCATATTTACTTTACTTTCTTCTTATACATCATTAGAATCATAATATCTACCCTGATTTATTTATTATTGTATTTATCAATACAATCTCTACTAATTGCAATTATATGTTGTCTTGTAATTTGACAAAATATAGAAAATTTCCATTTCACAGAGCATTTTTAATATGTTGTTTACTACAAACACCAAGCAACAAATCTCTATTCCACAAGCTTATTTTAATTTTCTGGAAAACATATCCAGGAAATGTATTCTTGTAATATACAGGTATTCCATTTTTATGGAAAAACAAGAGTATGTGGCACAGAATGATCCCTGAGTCTAAGAAGCCCCAAAGGAATGCATTTTGTTGACATGAGCCACCTATGTCAAGGACCAAAGCCTCAGACCCATAAGAAATTGGCAAAGCCTTTCCCCAGTTGAAGCTCAGAGTGATATAAAAGGCTACCTCTGGTTGAGTGTGAATGTTGATAATGTGTACAGAAAATGTCCACCTTGTTTTCTTCCTGCCCCCCCCATCAAATTTATGGCCTGAAATGTTTCCCCTATAGCAATTGCTTCTCTTTGAAAAGGAAGGATGGATATGGGAGCAGGGAAGTATATATCTTAATTAAGGGAGCCATTTTAGGGTTGGCAAGAGCCTTGACTCTAGAGGGGTTCCCAAAGGTCCAGAGAGGTGTCCCCAACTAGGTCCTTGGGCAGCTGAGGAGAGAGAGCCTGAAATGGCCCGATCCTATAGCCACACTGATTAATATCTTGCATATCACCATAGAACCTTCATCTGGCGATAGATGGAGATAGAGACGGAGACCCACATTGGAGCACTGGACTGAGCTCCCAAAGTCCAAATGAGGAGCAGAAGTAGGGAGAACATGAGCAAGGAAGTCAAGACCGCAATGGGGGCACCCACCCACTGTGACAGTGGAACTGGTCTATTGGGAGCTCACCAAAGCCAGCTGGACTGATACTGAAAAAGCATGGGATAAAACCAGACTCTCTGAACATGGTGGACAATGAGGGCTCCTGAGAAGCCAAGGGCAATGGCACTGAGTTTTAATCCTACTGCATGTACTGGCTTTGTGGGAGCCTAGCCTGTTTGGATGCTCACCTTCCGAGACCTCGATGGAGGGGGAGGACCTTGGACTGCCCACAGGGCAGGGAACCCTGACTGCTATTGGGACTGGAGAGGGAGGGGAAGTGGAGTGGGATGTGGGAGTGGGGGGAGGGGGAGGGAAAAGGGAGGCGGGGAGGAGGTGGAAATTAAAAAAAAAATCTTCAAGAAAATCAAAAAAAAAAAAAAAAGAATCGCTAAACCTGCCTCCTTCTTCAATCACTGTCAACCATAAACACCCCAATATTTAGCTCTATGCAATAACCCTGCATCTCTGTTCAACTGTACATAACAAAGACTCTGAGCTTCTGGGTTGTTGTAGCTTCATTACCAGGGAGCCCAGTAGACTCCACCCAATTCCAGCTCTATTATGCATATCTGTATTGGCCGTTTCTTCATTCCCTTGCTACCCAATCACCTTTCTGGGACCCAAATTCTCCATGCAATGGCTGACCATTCTTATAGATTCACTAGAAAAATATTTATTGGGGTAATTTACTCACTTTTAATACTTTTGTTTTATTGTTATTGTATAGGCTTCTTATATATTGTGGATGCTAGCTACCTATCACATATACTCATTTTTGATATTTTCTCTAAGGTTACAGAATTGAGAGAAAAATCATGGGCTTTGGGTTAAAATGTAAAAATTATATCAGATAAGTGCTCTGAATACTAAATGTGCCAAAAAGTTAGCTCCAGTAAATACTATTTTGAGTGTTTCTCATGTTAGAAAAAAGCAAATATTATTTTTCACTAGGACAAAAGTTTTATTTTGTCAAGAAAGAAACTCATACTTTCTATCCAGCATTTCACAAATTCCCCTTTTCCCATTTCTACGCAATCACTGATGTACTTTTGTCATTGTGCATTTACCTATGATGGACAGTTCATTTAAACTGAATCCCACAATATGTGGCCCTTTGTTGATGCTGGATTCCCCTCTGTATGCTCTGAATACCATTGGTGAATAAAGAAACTCTCTTGGCCTATTAATAGGAAAGAACCTAGAGGGGCAGGGAAAAGGAAGCCGAGTAAAAAGAAGCCATGTAGCCCCAAAAGAGACAGATGCCAGAACTTTAGCTCGTAAGCTGCAACCTCGTGGCTATACAAAGGTGAATGGAGATGGGTTAAATTAAGATATAAATGTTTGCAAATAAAAAGATAGAGCTAATGGGACAAGCAATGTTTTAAATACTGTAGTTTCTGTGTGATTATTTTGGGTTTGAGCTGCTGAGGAGCCAGGAAACAACAAGCAGGCTCATTATAACACTTTGTGGCTGACTTCTTTCGATCTGCATAATATTTTAAGTCTATCCATGCAATAGCATGTATGAGCATCTCATTTATTCATATATTTATAATTGTTCTTATTGAGCTATATATTTTCTCCACTCCCCTCCTACTCTTCTACCCTTTTCCCATGACCCCCTCACTCCCAATTTACTCATGAAATCTTGTCTTTTTCTACTACCGTGGAAGATTAGATCCATGTATATCTCTCTTAGGATTCTCTTTGTTGTCTGGGTTCTCTGGAGTTGTGAATTGAAGGTTGTTTTTCTTTGCATTATGTCTAAAAGACACTAATGAGTGTGTATATAATATATTTGTCTCTCCGGCTCTTTGTTACTTCACTCAATATGATGTTTTCTAGATCCATCCATTTGCCTGCAAATTTTAAGATATTTTTTTTCCCACTAGCAATATTCCATTGTGTAAATGCACCACATTTTCTTTATTCATTCTTCAGTCGAGGAGCATTTAGGTTGTCTCCAGGTTCTGCATATGACAAACAATGCTGCTATGAACATAGCTGAGCTATTGCCCTTGTGTTATGATTGAACATCCTTTGGGTATACACCCAAAAGTGATATTGCTGATTCTTGAGGTAGGTTGTTCCCCAATTTTCTGAGAAATCACCATACTAATTTCCAAAACAGCTGTCCCAGTTTGCATACCCACCAGCAATAGAGAAGGGTTCCCTTCATCCCACTTATTCTCCCGCATATGCTGTCATCAGTGTTTTTGATCTTGGCCATTCTGAAAAGTGTAAGATGGAGGCTAAGAATGTTGAGTATTTTCTTAAGTGTCTTTCAGTCATTTTAGAGTTCTCTGTTGAGAGTTCTCTGTTTATGCCTGTACTCCATTTTTATTGTATTATTTTTTTTTCTTTTGATGACCAGTTTTTTGAGTTCTTTGTATATTTTGGAGGTAAGCCCTCTGTCTGATGTGGGGTTGGTGAAGATTCTTCCCAATTCTGTAGACTGCCATTTTGTCTCATTGATCATGTCCTTTCCTATACATAAGTTTCTCAGTTTTAGGAGGTAACATTTGTTAATATTTACTCTCAGTGTTTGTGCATTTAGAAAGTGGTCTCCTGTACTAATGAGTTAAAATGTATTTCCCACTTTCTCTTCTATGAGGTTCAGAGTTGTTGGTTTTATGTTGAGGTCTTTGATTCATTTGGACTTGAGTTTTGGACATGATAGATATGAATCTATTTTCATTCTTCTACATGTTGATAATCAGTTATGCCAGAACCATCTGTTGAATATGCTTTCTTTTTTCCATTTTATAACTTTGCTTGTTTGTCAGGTGTTTGTAGGTGTGTGGATTGATATCTTGGTTTTTGATTTGATTCCATTAGTTCTCCTTTCTGCTTTTATGCCAATACCAGGATATTTTCATTATTATAGCTATGTAGGAGAGAAAGAAAGCAATTCTTAAGGCCTGTCCCCATAAACAAGTATCAATCTTTAGTTATGGCTCTGCTAATTAGAATGGCTAGAATGACTTACAATGTACATTATATTGAAACGTCATTTTGAGGTGGAGATTTTATGTGCTTACATGTGTATATGTTTGGCTATTACACAAATATGTTCTATAGTATTTTTTAAGTAAGTCAAATCCTAGCCTTACATCATGGTATGTGGCTGTCATACAAGCTCTCAGCATTCTGAGTCAAGACAATCTGAACTTCATTGCTAGCCTAGGGCACATAATGACTCAATATCTCAAAAATATTAAACAATACAAAAAAGCTCAGTTACTATAGTAACACCAGAAACAAAGCAAAAGCAAATAAGTTGTCACACAAGTTTATTAATATTTATTTATTCTCATTCTTAAAGATACACTGCAGTATGAGATTCAGAAATCAATTAAAATTTACAGCAAAGCTATGCCTAATTAGGGAAATTATTAAACACAAGTTAAAGTTATGGAGACTGAAGAAAGTGAAAAGAACTCCAACATGCAATATTTTCTTTGAAATAGAAAACAATTGTATTTCTAAGTATTATCAACGCTGAAAAAAATTACTCATATATCAAGTGCACTCCAGGGAAAGCAGAGTACTATTTATTGGTTAAGCTCTCAACATATGATTTAGTACCTTCTATGAATAGTGCACACTACTTTTGACATTTCAAATGCATTAGCAAGCTAGGAAGCAATGGTTTTTATAATGATAAATCATGACATCTGTTCAGATAAATGGAACATCTTTTCAAATTACATAGTATTTTAGAAGGGGTTGTGTCCAACACAAAGTATGTTACAGTGATTACCAACCTGGAGGTTGTGCTTTCTGTTTTAAATAGTATGATACAGATAAATTATTGAAAATAGCAATTTAATCACATAATAAGAGTGGGGATTTTAGTTGTGAAGAGAGCATGAGATTTGATGCTGGAATCACAGATGTGTTGTTCTGAAAAGAAAAGTGGGGGCCATGCTTGGGATGACCTGGTGTTAATATTTTTCTATTGTATTATAGCCCACAATATAGGTAATATTGAACTATTTACTGGGATAGTAATTATGCTAATGGTCCACAAGAATGTTAATAAGCTGTCACTTTTTTAATTAAAAATAAAGATATACATGGATATAATCTACAGGAGAAGTAGAAAAAGTCAAGATCTCCTTAGTAAATTGTGAGCATGGAGACCTTGGAGGAGGGTTGAAGGGGAGGAGAGAGGAAGGGAGGGGAGCAGAAAAAATATATTGCTTAGTAAAATCAGTAAAAAAAAAAATAGATACCTTTTTCAACTTCTACTGTGCTTTCAATTGGTGATAGGAACTTCTCTGCTGAAATATATAGAATGGGATTCTTACCAAAAATAAAAAAATAAATTATTCTCTCTTTTCTTCCACATCCAATCTCCCCCAAATCCATTTCTCCTCCATTTGCCTTCAGAAAATGTCAGACCTCCAAGAGACCACAACCAAGTATGAGAAAACAAAATACAATAAGACAAAGCAAAAGCCCTTCAGGGAAGCTGGACAATGACACCCGGTAATGAAAATAGCCCACCAACTTAAACACCAAAAGTTATCAATGAGTCTGAAGTTCTGTTTTCTCTCACTTAAAATGAAATGTGGTTACAATGGGAGTGGCTTCAGTTTTCAGACAACTGTCCATCAAGTCCAATATTTTACCAAACTTCCAAAGAAAACATAGGAAGAACATTCTAGACTGTTTTCCAGAGAAAACTAAATGCACACTTATTTTATAGCTTGCTAAAAATGAGCAAAGCTTGCAAAAACTAAAAAAGAATGGCAAAGAAAGAAAAGGAATGTGTTTAGAGGAGAAAAACTACAGAAATTAAAGCAAAGTAATTAAAGTTGATGAGGCACTTCCTCTAATAGTCAGTCAAAATTTAGCCAAATAAATTGGAAAAATCTTGCATAAATATAGATTTAAATACTGTTTAGAAAACAGTGCAATGAAGAAGACAAGATTCTGTTTTTATAGAACCTGAAAATCCATGAGATGGTCCATGAACCTTTGACATCTAGGAAGCGTAAGGAGGAAGTATTAGAAACAGAAGTAGTCTCTGAAAGAAAAAAAAAAGTTGAAATGTTTTGATTGCTCAACAAGAAAAATATTATTTAAAATTCAAAGCTCTAAATCGGTAATTAATGCCATTTTGTTAATATTAAGAAAGGGGCAATACAAAGAAAGATGGAAGTCCTGGATGTCTCTAGGGACTAACTCATAGAACAGAGAAAGGAAGAAGACACCCATGATTTCAAATCTACCTTTGCTTCATAATCAATGACACAATTGTCAACTATAACATGAATAGTAGCTTCAATATAGTGCTGCATCTTATCAACTAAATATTGACAGCTCCCACAAACATCAAGTACATATTAAAAACTTTCTTTCAAAACTATGTGTAGATATCTCTAATCTTGCTTAATTCCCACCTTCCATCATCACCTGTGCACATGTGTCTTAATTGTTAGTCCAAATCTTTGTCTATTCCTAGATAAAATATCTGTTTCTATACTTTTTCATTTCACTTTGACAGTTGAGGCTGAGTCTGGATGGTTGGAAGCACATTCGTTAAGTACTCTGGGCCCTAAGAAATGCGGGAAGAATGCTTTTCTCTTTCTGTGTTTTATAAACTTACTATAGTCAAATCAGCCAGGCACAAAAACAGTTCTGAATACCAAAGTAGCAAGGGAGCACCTGGAAGGTAATCAATGCTGAGCTACAAATGAGCTCCATGGGATTTAGACTGCTCTTTAGACTCTTATTCATTCATTTTTTCCCCTAGCTACTAGATAGAAAATAGGAAAGCAGTGACTTTGCAATAAGAGGTCACTTTCAACCCAGAGAGTCTCCTCATTAAGTTTCAATTATTTTCTCACTTTGTAAAACTGCACAATTTTTTCTGTGTTTCTTACATTTCTAACACATGTAGGTGGTTAATATCTCTCCACATATGTTTCACAGCAGGATCTGAACTATTAGAACACTTTCCGCTAAAGTTCTTTTTCAGTCGAGCATGTAAATGTGACCCCTGATGGGTGGTGTTTCTTCAGACATGATAAGAATCACTGGCTCAGACACTACATCAAGCAAAGGAAGTCTTGTTTATTAAGTTTCATAGACACAGATTAGGACAAATGGACCACATAAGATGTTCCATGATATGCACTATGTTTATTTGAATAACACACAGTCAAGTGGTTAGAAAAAGTAGATGAAACTCTCTTAATTATTAAATATTATAAAAATTTCAGTGAAGTACTCTGACGATCTAAGACCCTCATGATCAGTTCACTTGTAAAAATCACTTGGCTTTTTCAAAGAATTCAATTTTATTTTGCAAAAATCTTGCAAAAATTTCTAGTTTATATTCTTCATTTAGCAAGCAAAATATTCATAAATATTATAAATCTAATTATTTGACAAGCACTGGTCATGGAAGTCTACGTGTGTCTTCATATCTTCTCAGAGTCAAGAGTCCTCCTGGTTTTCAAGAGAACACGTAGTAGAATGTTTGTGCAGATGGAAAGACAGATATTAAAAACCGCAAGCAGGATTGTAGAGCTGGAACATAGTCCAGTCTTGCCATTGTTCGACTTCCTTTAAAACAAAAGTATGGCATGTATTGAACCTTTTTTTTTCCCTGTGCAGATCACAGCATCACAGCATGGTGCTGTTCAATATTTTCATACTTTATATTGTGACATTCATTCAATAGAAAGACAGCATCTAAATAGCTCTAGAGTTTATTCTCATTTGCTCTCCTTACAGGATTTTAATTGTTTTTCCAGAGGACATTTGTGAGAAATCTGGCAACTAATATGTGTGATGATTATTTGGGGGGCATTGTATATGAGAATTTGTGAAGTTATGAGAAACAGTAAACAAATCATAGGACAGTGACCAAATGACTGACATGTCTGTGTTGTAAGTGATTGACAATAAAAATTGGGGTAAGAAAATAAACTAAGAACTTATATCTCAAGAGAAGAGGAAACCTTTGTCAACCCAATGAAATCTTTCAGGGAGGATTTGAGAATGACACTCTGGGCTCATGCTCACTTTCCATCTCCTCTTTGTGACAGCTATTCATTTACATATATGTTTGTATTGACAAGAGAATTAGCATGGGTAGGGAAGGCTTTCTTTGGACAATGAGGGAGCAGACGGGTAAATTTCAATGATTACTTTGTTTTGATAAGTTGACCGCTTCAGATAATTATAGCAAATGATAGAAATGTCTGTCTGTTCTTTTTCCCTTCCTTTCGGTATCCACTTTGTTGAGATTTATCTGTCAAATTGAATGTCGTTTTTACTGATACCTACAAAAATTGCCATATGAATCCAAAAGTAACAAGGGGAAAACAATGAAAGTAAATACTTTCTAACCTGTTATGCAAATGTAAGTGGTAGAGTATGTGACTGACACAAAGCAGAGCTGATAACAAAAACAGAGTGAAATAAACCAACAGCAGTAACAAGGCTTCAAGTGCCCTCAGGATCAAGGCAACAAAATCAATGCCTGAGTCGTGCTGGGTTTAGGAAAACTTAATTTTGTTCCTGTACTTCAAAATATGAGCTATTTTTTCTCTATCCTTTCCTCAATTTGATAAGGATGGGGCCATAATTGTGTTTCCTCTTTTTATTTATATTTGAAAAGAAGAAAATGGATGCAGTAAGAAAAGGAAACAAACTGACTTCAGTCAGCCCCAAATAACCTTCTCATGCTCATGGGAATTGGAATATTTCCTGGCTTTATGTTTCCACCTCGCTCCCAGGAATTTGTGGTTTTATTCTGGACCGATCTCCTCTTCTTATATAAGCTCTGTAAAGCAGATATCATCCTTCAGAACACAATTACTAGCTTTTGATTTTCTGAATTAACTGAAGTTAAGTGGAGGGAGCATTACAAAAAAGCTCAACTCCAATTATATCTGGGATATTATGTATAACCCTGTACCCTGAAACTGCTAGAGGAAAAACACAAGACAGGTTTCAATCTGCATGTCCAGGTAACAACTTTCTGAATAAGAATAGTAAATAGAAGCTATAATTTATAAATGGTAGCTCATGAAAATAAAAAGTGCTTGTTCCGCCAAGAGAATTATGAAGTGGACCAAGAAGCACCCTACAGTGATGGAAAAAAAAATACTGTCCCAGATAGTCATCCCCCAGAAAATTAGTGTAAAATATATAAAAGAATCCAAATTCAATAAGAATGATTTTTTTTTAAATGTGGTATATTTTAAAAATATAAGATAATCATCAGTCTGACTTCAGGGCAAAGCCAATTCAGGCACCCTCTCTTCTATTGCTTAAGGTCTTAGCTGGGGTCATCCTAATAGATTCCTGGGCATTTTTCTAGAGCCAGTATTCTTGCTAACCCCATAACGGCTTCCTCAATCAAGGTATCTCTTTCCTTGCTCTCATATCTGTCCTTTTTCTATCTCGACTATCCCATTCCCTCAAGTTCTCCCCAACCCTCTCCTTCTTCCCTCCTCTTCCCCTTCTCCCCAACCTTCTAACCTTCCCTCCCCGGCTCCCATGGTCCAAATTTTGTCAGGTGATCTTGTCTGTTTCCAATTATGTTTTTCCTTGGGTTCACCTTATTACTTAGCTTCTCTAGGATCGTGACTTGCCTTGCCCTGTAATCAGACTTTTGATTATCATAAATATCATCATGGAAACTTTGTCCAACAACAGATGAAAACAAAGGCAGAGACCCACATCGGATCATTGGACTGAGCTCCTAAGGTCCAGTTGAAGAGTGGAAGGAGGAAGAATATAAATAAGGAAGTCATGACCATGAGGGGTTCATCCACTGAGACAGTTTGCCTAAGCCAATGGGAGCTCACCTACTCCAACTGGACTTGGAGTGAAGGAGCATGGGATCAAACTCGTCCCTCTGAATGAGATTGACAGTTGCTTCACACTGACGGGCTAATGACAGTGGCACTTGGATCTGTCTCTAATACATATACTGACTTTCTGGGATCCTATTCTCTTTGGATATATACCTTATTCAACCTAGATGAGGTAAGGAGGGCCTTGGACTTTCCACAGTGCATGGTGCTTTGCCCTCTTTTAGGATTGGAAAGGGCTGGTGGGGAGGGTGTATGGAAGGAGTGGGAGGGAAAATGGGAGGAGAGGAGGGAGTGGGAATTTGGATTGGTATTTTTTAAGTAACAAAATAAAATAATAGTAAAACACATAGTATTACTCAGATCAAAAATTAACAACAAAATGAAATTTTCAGGCATACGGATGGGATTAGAAAAAATCATCCTGAGTTAGTTACCCAAGACCCAGAAAGATAAATACAGTATATTTCACTTATATCTGAATATTAGTTATTAAATACATAATAAACAAGCTAGAACACAGAGAGACTAGGCATAGAAGAAGGAACTAGGGTATAGTGGTATATTATTTGTATTTTGATAAAGAAATCTTGAATGAAAATCAGAGCCAAAGATAAAGCCATTTCAGACCAGGAAGTGGTGTCACTTTAATATCAGGATTTGGGAGACATAGTGATATCGATCTCCATGAGTTCAAGGCCACTCTGCTCTACACACAAAATCAATGCAGAAACAAATCTAGGTGGTCATGGCTCAGACCTTTAATCCCAGGCAGAGGGAATTACTCACCTTTAATCCCAGTGATAGAAAGAATATAAAATGGGAGGAGAGAGGCTTAGGCTGCTTAGAATGTGGTTGCCCAGCATTAGTAGAGGTAAGACTTCTCTAGTTGTTTAGCTGCTTTCCTTTTCTGGTTTTGGGTTGAATCCCAATATCTATCTTGAGTTTTATTATGCATGCTACACTAGGATGGACACAAGGAACTCCCTGAAGGGAAAAATAGATTTTATGAGTGTACTGGTGGTGGGGCCGGGTATGGGAAGAAGGGAATGGGAAGATCGGGTAGGAAAGGGTAAGAGGTCTGGGATTAATGGAGGAAATGAGGTGAGACACAGCTAGGGCATTGAGGGGTGGTATAGAAACCTAGAATAGTGAAATCTTCCTATAATATATGGAGGTGGTCCTAATGAAGTCTCTAAACAGCAAAGGCAATGGAACCCCAACTGGTCATCTCAGGTCACAAAAGAAACTTCCAGTACCAAGAGTGGGTTACATTCAATTGAGTTGCTGCCAGAAACGGTCCATGGAAAAGCCCAAAGAACCCTGACTGTTGACAAGACAACAAATTGCTCTTTACAAACTGAAAGGGAGGCCCTACTGCTGAAGACAATGCATAGACGACTCACTGATCATAAAGAGGTTGAGATGATGCCTACACAAACCCTTCACTCCTGTGTTCTATTGTCTCTGACTCAGAAAGGTAAACATCTACAGGCTAAGAAAAGAGACACAGATGGACAGTTGGAGAGCCTGCATGGGACCACATCAGGTCCTCTGCTTTTTGTTTTTGTTTTTTATTTGTTTAGTTTTTTGAGACAGGGTTCCTCTTTTGCTTTGCAGCCTGTCCAAGAACTGGAGGCAGAGGCAAGAGACTCTCTTAGAGTTGGAGGTCAGCCTGGCCCACAAGAACTAGTTCCAGGACAGGCTCCAAAGCTACTGAGAAACCCTGTCTTGAAAAACAAACAAACAGAAAAAGCAAACAAAAAATCTAAGCCCTGTGATGGTGGTTAACAACTGTATGGTTTAGTCTGTTCGTGGGGCCTGCCTATGGCAGTGGGACCAGGCTCTATCCCTGGTGTATGTGGTGCATGAGCTTGCTTTTTAGAGCCCATTCCCTATGGCAGAATGCCTTGCTCAGCCTTGATACAGGGGCAATGGCTGGGTACTGCCTCAACTTGATTTGCCAGGTTTTGTTGACCTCCCATTAGAGGCCTTACCCTTTCTGAGGAGTGTATAGGGGATTGGGTAATAAGAAGATGGGGGGAGCAGGAGGAGGAGAGGGAGGGGGAATTGTGATTAGCATAAAAAAAACCTTTTGAATAAAACAATGTAAAAAATAAATAAATAAAATGAGGAATACCATAGAAGGGCAAGTGGTGGTTTGGTGGTGTAATAAAAATGATCTCCTTCCTCTAACTAAAAGTTTCATAGGAAAATAATTATGAACTTCCTGACTTAAGAAAATTGTTAATTAGGGCTTCATTGGACAATAATTTACTAAATTCTAGGTAATGACTTGTACAGCAAAGAATTCAGAACAAATATGAGACTAGGAACAAGGGAATCAAGAATATTACTTTCTTAGTAAATTCATGGAAAGCACACATAAAAAGCAAGAAAGTATTGCATGAGAAGGAACTTTGTGTAGGAGGAAGCAGAGTGAGTCGCTTGTTTGTCTCAGCCACCTGGCTACCTTACATCTAAAATAATCACACAGAGACTGTATTAATTAAATCACTGCTTGGCCCATTAGCTCTAGCATCTATTGGCTAACTCTTACATATTAATTTAACCCATTTCTATTAATCTATGCATCACCACGAGGTCGTGGCCTACCAACAAAATTTCAACACATCTATCTCTGGCGAGGGTCCATGGTGTCTCCTGACTCTGCTCTTCTTTCTCCCAGAACTCTGTATAGTTTTCCCCACCTACCTATGTTCTGCCCTACCAACAGGCCAAGGCAGTTTCTTTCTTCATTAATGATAATCACAGAACATAGAGGGGACTCCCACATCAACTTTGAGTATTTTTTAATGTAATCTTGAGAGTCAGAGAATTATCTAACTAATTAAAAATGTCTCAATATTTTGCCCTTTATCATATTCATTTTTTAAATATATAAGTGGAATGGGAAGTTTCGAAAAATAAAGATAAAGCCAAAATTTTTTATTTAAACTTTTGGAAGAGAAAATATTACAACTGGAGGGCAGCAAAGTCTTTGCTTTTGTGAGAAGAAATGGATATAAAAATAGAAGAACAGAGAGCAGAATGCAGATTGACCTCAGATGAATGTTGCTCAAAGTAGGAGTCACAAACTGAGACATGAAGTATGAGAGAGACTCATTATTGCAGCTAAAGTGCATGAGCAAGACAGGTAGCTGAAAAACAGAGAATAACAAAATTTTAGATTAAGTTAGTATATTACAAAAAATACAGAAATAATTCAAATTATTTGCACTTCAGAATATTAGCAGCCATAGAATAAGTTGAAGCAAAGATGCCATGATGGAAATGGATAATTATTTTTGTCGTAGTGAACTATCTTGTTGTTGTTTAAACTACTCAAATATACAACTGTAGCTAAAACCAGACACAAATAATAAATGAGCAAATGTGTTTTTTTTTGGGGGGGGGGGTTTCGAGACAGGGTTTCTCTGTGGTTTTGGAGCCTTTCCTGGAACTAGCTCTTGTAGACCAGGCTGGTCTCAAACTCACAGAGATCCGCCTGCCTCTGCCTCCCAAGTGCTGGGATTGAAGGTGTGCGCCACCACGGCCGGGCTAAGCAAATGTGTATGACTGTATTAAAAAAAGAAAAAAAAGACCTGTATTCACACAAATAGGCAGCAGATCCCCCAGACTCCTGTCAGAAGGGAGGCCTTCAAGAAGACATTCACAGTGCCTGAAATTGATTGTTTCTATTCTGGCTGTATTTCAAACAGGTAACTAAGTGTGAGCTTAAAAACTAATATTAATATAATTTTTAATTTCTAAAAATGCTCCCGACTGGAGAAATTAGAGAAAGAGAAATTGAAACAATAAATGGATAAAAGAAAGTAAATAAACAATAGTTAATCTTAAAAATAAAGAAAAAAGTAAGCTTTTCCGTATAGGAAAATTGTAGCAGATTATTTTGAAGAAAATTGGTTTCCTTGCTTTTCATCAATGTATTGTTCCTATAAATGAATACTAAGACTTACTGGATTTATTGATGTTCCTTTGCAATCTTGTCATCAACCAATTGGCTAAAGAGTGGCCTTGCTGGCATACCTACTGGTAAAGTTACTAAAATATGTACTCATATCCAAACCTTAATATTTCCTTTCAAATGAGCAATATTTCAGTAATGCAACACTGATCAAACAATGGTCTGTCATTAATATAAAACATGCGTATCATGAATGCAATGCAAGTATCACCCATAATGAAAAAGTCAACTGGTTAGAGATATTCTGATATGTCTCTTTAATGAAAAAATATTTATTGCATTCATTACAGACATTAGTGACTATTTATAAGCAGTTTGTTTGTTTATTTATTTATTTATGGTTTTTCGAGACAGGGTTTCTCTGTAGCTTTGGTGCCTGTCCCGGAACTACCTCATGTAGACCAGGCTGGCCTCGAACTCACAGAGATCTGCCTGCCTCTGCCTCCTGAGTGCTGGGATTAAAGGTGTGCACCACCACCACCCGGCTTATAAGCAGTTTAAAATGGAAATGCGTCCTTTTATTGTGAAATTTCAAGTGCACAAAACAGTGCAACATATCAGACTGTACCATGATTCTTTCTCTTCTATGGTTGTCATAGTTACCTTTCTCATTGTTGTAACAAAATGGCAAACACAAGCTACTAAAAGTTGCTAGAGATTATTTTTAATCACAGTCTCAACATGAAGTTTATCATAGTAGATAGAGTTCTGCTATCAAGAGCCTGGGTCACCAGGTCACATGCGTCCATAGGTCAAGAATTACAGAGAGACAGATGAATGTTTATGCTAAGCTAGCTCTGTCTTTTTTATTTAGAGCAGTGCTCCTCAACCTTCCTAATGTTGTAACCCTGTAATATGGTTCGTTATGCTGTGATATTCTTATCATAAAATTATTTTTGTTGTTATTTTATAATTGTATTTTTTCTATTGTTATGAATCATAATATATATATATATATATATATATATATATATCTGTATTGTCCAATGGTCTTAGGCGATCCCAGGGAAAGTATCATTTGATACCTCCCAAAGAGGTTATAACCCACAGTTTGTGAACTGCTGATTTAGGCAGACAAAGGAACATAGTGAATACCTGGTCTCAATGAGCATTGTTTTTCTCAATTCAATTAACCAAATCTAGATGATCCTTACAAGCATGAACAGAGAGATGTATGATAGCTGATTCTAGCTCCCATCAAATTTACAACCAGTGTTAATCATTGCCATCATGTAGAGGTTTAAATATGCACACCTCAGTAAGATATCTAATAATTTTCTATTTTATTCTTGTCTTAGGGTTTTTATTAACATGAAGAGATACCATGATCAAGGCAACTCTTATATGAAAATTCTTAATTGGAGGCTGACTTATAGACTTACAGTTCAGAGGTTTAGTTCATTATCATCATGCAAGGAAGCATAGCACCATTTAGGTAGATATGGTGCTGGAGAAGGAACTGAGACTTCCACATTTGGATCTGCCAGCAGCAGGAAGAGAGAGTGACACTGGGCCTGGTTTGAGTGTCTGAAACCTCAAAGCCCACCCACAGTGGCACACTTCCCACAACAGGTGACACCTACACCAAAAAGACCACACATCTATTAATACCATTATTTATGGATGACAATTTCATTAAAAAAAAACTACAATTCTGTTATCAAGTCATTATGAAAGAGAAATGAATAATGTCCTGTCACATGTCTTTTTTTCATTATTAGTAGCAGGTTCTAAATGAGACCAAGTTTTAGGTTGTTACATTTTGCTCTTCCCCAAATGAAAATAATACAAGATCTTTTTGCTTGCTTTCTTCTTCTTCTTCTTCTTCTTCTTCTTCTTCTTCTTCTTCTTCTTCTTCTTCTTCTTCTTCTTCTTCTTTGTCTTCTGGTGTTTCTCTGTGTAACAGCACTGACTGTCTTGGAACTAGTCCTTGTGTCCTTGAACTCACAGAAATCTTCCTGCCTCCATTTCCTGAGTGTTGGGAATAAAGGTGTGTACCACTGCTGCCCAGATTCTTTTGATTCTTCTTGACTGTCCCCATATCACCAAGTATGAGTAAATGCCATAAATCTCATAAAAGACAGACTTTGATTAAATAAAGGGCCCATGCTTTACTCTTCTACAAATATTTAGTATTTTGTAATAAATATATAAAATTTGAAATCATAGTTTTAGTCCCATGATAAAAATTTTTATATTTATTTAATTATTTTTGAGAATATCTCACATGATTATTGTATGTATATCACATCTACTATACATTACACATTCTTCCTCAATTCCTCTTGTGTTGTCCTACTCCACCTCATGACAACTTTTAAAATTATTGTAACAAGTGTTTTTATAGCTACAACCTGATGTGTCTTATGTAAAATTGATTATACCTATGTGTTAAGGAATGACCTTTGGTATGAGATAACATATAATGTGGTTCATGCCTAAAGAACACTTAATCTGCCTGTGTTAGCAGTCATCAATTGTTTATAGCTCTGTATCTTGGGGTGTGGCCACATGACACTTCCCCCATTCATGTTGGTATATCAAGTGGTATAGTCACTATACAAATCTTGGTTAGGTGACCAGATTACTGATATTTAACAAGCACACAATCACATATAAAAATGTAGCCTCTTAGGAGAGGTCCTGGTCCTCCAGTTCTTACTTTCCCCCTTCTTGAATTTTCCTTGAGTTTTAGTGTAAAAGTTGCATTAGGGATGAATTCATAGGGTCTTGCACTACACAGTTGCATATTTTATGCCTGTTGACCAGCTGTTGATTTTTGTGATAGTTGCAAAAAGTATCTTCTTTGAAGAGGAGTGAGACCTGCACTTATCTTTGGATACAATGGCAGCTCTTTCAAACACAGTTAAAAGTTAGAGTTGTTTAGTAAAATTCTAATGATTGTTGGTTGGGGGAGTCTTATAACTTCACGAGCTGTGGGTAGTTAGTCAAGTTTGTAGTAATACACATGGATTCCCTCTGATTAAGTAGGGATTAGGACCAGTTTGAGAGTTGTTGACTATCCCAAAGATAAAAGTTCTGTTATTGCACTTGGGAGATGTCTTGTCAGACTGATCATTGTTGGGAATCCTAGGTGGAGTAAGACTGTTGATGGTTCTTCTTCACTAGTATCTTTAATAGTACCTCCAAATGCTATGAGAGCAAGTCCTCAGAAAGGATTATCCCTCTTTCCACAATTGTTAATAAATGAAAAATAAATGTCTTCGATTAATAAAAATATTGAAAATATAGTATAAATAAACAAAATAATTCTTTTTAGCTGTATGATATAACATGCTAAAGTTGATATAATAATTATTGTGAGTGACTGTGCCCCAAGCCAAGCAATCTCTATCTATGTCACAGTGTCCCCATTGAAAAATATCATCCTACCTGGGCATAGTGACAGTATACATCTCCACAGAATACCTCGGGACACACTAACCTGAATATCCAACCATTTTCCAACACCTGGCAATGCATCGTATTGCCTTGACACAGGGGAAAGGCAGTCTATATGTACAGGCCATGGAAGACTAGGCTGAACACTCTCTTTATGAAACTAGAAGAAGTTCTTATTGGAATTAAGATTTTTCAGAAGTGGCTTGTTGCGAGAGGATTGCCTATAGCCATATCATTAAATCCCCATATATGCTTTGTAAGGAATCCCAATAAATTAATGGATCTTCCAACATGTACTTTAGCTGAATTATGTCTAGATTTCTCATTGGAACCTAGAGTGGCTCCTAGGAGCCCAAGGCGAGGTCCCCAGTTAGTTCCTGGGACAGCTGAAGATAGGGAACCTGAAATGATCCTATCCTATAGCCATACTGATGAATATTTTGCATATCACCATAGAACCTTCATCTGGCGATGGATGGAGATAGAGATAGAGACCCACACTGGAGCACTGGACTAAACTCCCAAAGTCCCAATGAGGAACGGAAGGAGGGAGAACATGAGCAAGGAAGTCAGGACCAAGAGGGGTGCACCCACCCACGGACACAGTGGGGCTGATCTATTGGGAGCTCACCAAGGCCAGCTGGACTGTGACTGAAAAAGCGGGGGATAAAACTGGACTTTCTGAACATGGCGGACAATGAGGGCTGCTGAGAAGCCAAGGACAATGGCACTGGGTTTTGATCCTACTTCATGTTCTGGCTTTGTGGGAGACTAGCCAGTTTGGATGTTCTCCTTCCTAGACCAGGATGGAGTGGGGAGGACTTTGGACTTTCCACAGGGCAGGGAACCCTGACTGCTCTTCAGACTTGAGAGGGAGGGGGAGAGGAGTGGGGGGAGGGGGAGAGGAACGGGGGGACAGGGAGGAGAGTGGGGGGGGAGGAGTGGGAGGCTGGGAGGAGGCGGAAATTTTTTTTTCTCAATTAAAAAAAATATATCAGTATTGGGGGCGGGGGGAAAAAATCAGTATTGTTTATACTTCAATTAAGAATTTCCAGATTCTGTACAGGCTAAAAGGTTTGGATGCAATACTTAGTCAATAAATACTTTCTATTGAATTAAAAAAAAAAAAAGAAAAGACCATATTGTATAAGCAAATTCCCATACATAGTGGAACAATAAAACGTCAGTGCACAATGTCTCATGGTCAGGCTGATGCATCATTTACACATGCTCAACATTTCTCCAAAGAAATATTGCTTATGTCAAGATTGATCATCAGGGATTTATTTGACTGACTCCATGATCTGACTCCGGGGAAGACTGAGATTCAAACATCCTCCTATATTCGTAAATCCTACTTATTTTCTGACACTCACCCCAATTTCTACACTCATTCACTCATATTTTTTCCAAGTTTACTTCTCTCTGTTTTACATTTTCTTTTCTTTTTGAGGCAGTGCTTCACTTTATGGTTCAGACTGGTCTTAAATAGTAATTCTGTTACCTTAACTCTCAAATGCTAGAATTAGAAGTATAAGCCTTACATGTGGCTTCTAAGTCATTTTGACTTTTCCATTTCTGATGATCTAATGTATATCTTAGAAATAAAACCATAAATTTCTCAAAAACTATTAAAATTGTTTTTGTCTTTCTAGTGGCTTAAACAAAAGTGCTTTATAAATAGGACAATTTTAGAGAAATGTTGAACAACAATGCAGAATAGTAGCCAAGGTTTTCAGATGTGTTATTTTAGTATATATTATATGGCATGAAAAATGATATAAATGCTATAGTTATAAAAAGCCAATCCTCTTTTCAAATTTACAAAAGAATGAAAAAATTGTGATACTATTAAAATTATTTAGTGATAGTATTTATGCAAATTCAGAGAATACAAATATACTGGTCATTCAGACTGGTATTGATAAATAGTTCAGGGAATATTGCCAAATCAGATAAAAAATGCCTATTAGCTCTGTCAACTATTAATATAAAATTTCCATAGAATTAATTTAGAATTATGATACTTACTTGCATATTTAATATAAGAAGTGATGACTCTGAAAATGAACATTATTGTAAACTTTATTCTAACAGTAATTTTCACCAAATAAATAATAATACTGTAAGCATAAATTATAATGGAAAGGATTTAACAGAATTTCTGTGTTTGAAAATCAGTTTGATGAAATATTTACTACAGGGACACACAAATAAAACACATCAGGGAAGGAGGGGAAGTTTTAAATATCAAGTCTTATAGAATAAAGTAATGAGACACAGAAGAAAGAAAACAAAAACAGATACAAGTGAAATATATGATTCACATCGCTCATGTAAAGGAAGAAACAAGGGACTTAAAAATTCACTCAGTAATAGCTATATACTTCTCAAAACATATGAAGAAATACACATCCATCCAAAGGGATCAACAAATATCAAGATAAAAAAAACACACTGAGAAACAATACAGTAAAAATTTTGAAAAGCACAATAGAAAATAGTATTGTTAAATTACTATGAAGTAAAAATTCATCTAAAAGCAATTGTCAGCAAGACTAGGTGATGATTTCTGATCAGGAATCATCAAGATAAGTAGCCAGTGACACAGCATCAAAGTGATGAAGGTAAATAGCTATCAATCAAGAAGTTTACATTAGGAAAAATATACCCTCAGAGTGAAAGGTAATCCACAGGAGATGAAAAGTTGAAATAACTATTTTTTTATTGTTTGTGATAAAAAAAAATAGCCAGAGTGTAGTGAAGGGAACAAGCCTGCTTTTCATCCCGCCCAGCTCCCGCATGGCTAGCTTAGCCCCAAAAATAACAAGACACAAACTGTATTCATTTAAACACTGCCTGGACCATTAGTTTCAGCCTCATATCGGCTAATTCTCACATCTTGATTAACCCATTTCTAATAATCTGTGTAACACCACGAGGTGGTGGCTTACCGGGGAAGATTCAGCATGTCTGACCTGGCAGCTGGCTCCATGCCATCTGGCTCACTTCCCTTCTTCCCAGCATTCTGTTCTGTTTACTCCGCCTATCTAAGATACCATCCTATCAAAGGCCAAAGCAGTTTCTTTATTAACCAATTAAATTAATACATAGACAGATGGCCCACCTACATCAGCCAGAGGAATTCTCTCTATGTTGAAGAACGGCACACAATACCTTCAATTCAGTTGAAAGAAATCTAAATCTCCACTAAATGTAACTATATAGATAATAATTTTAAAAACATAAATGTTTATGATGAAATGAAACAAAAACTATGTAGAGGCTTGGTGAAATAGGGTGGCATAAAAGAACAGAGAAATGCAACAGAAAAGAGTAGGTAATTATCAAATTCAGTAATGTTATACTTAGATTTGAAAAGAAAAAAACACAAACAACATTAATAAAGGTTGTTCGACAACATGACATGGAAAGAAGGGGAACTCCTGTATTAGATTCTTAAATAAAGGAATGAAGAAAAATCATACTAGTCATCAAAGTTTCAGAATATGAAACACAGAAAAATACATACAATTAAGGCAACAGACCTAGAACTTATGTAGCAAACACCCTTTAAGAAGCAGTCATCTGTGCTTCCTACTTCCTCCATGGAGTCTCAGTTGGAAAGTAATTTAGGGGGAGATTTGCTATGTAGTCAAATTAGAGGACAAATTCAAGCCACTGTATCTGTATATTTTATTGACAAACAGAACCCTCTCAGTGGCTAAGTGAGAAACCAACCTGAGGGTCACTGTGGTTCCAGGACATTGCTGCGGATTGGACACAGATTCACCAAGAGGAGAATGCAAGTTGGTGGCATGTGTTAACTACAATGCAATGGGAAGCAAAGGGTAGAATGGAGACTGAGTTCTCAGAATAGACACACAACAAGCTGTCTGAATATGAGTACAGGCTTATCAAGAAATCTGTTGGAATGGAGAAGCAAAACATTCAGTGCCTTTGCTCATTCTCCATGAAAATTCCTTTGATTACTTTCTCTACTTTAAGAACTTCAGAGACGTTAAATGACAATATCCCCATCATTGAACTGGCTGAGTACCTCTGGTTCAAGAGGGAATGCTGTTGGCCTGTCCCCAATTACAGAGAGTAGGAGCTCATTGATCATGCCTTCTGTACCTGCATCTCTGCTGGGTCAATTAAGGTGATCAGTGTCATTAATTCAACTCAGAAATAGTCATGCACCAGCACACAGGGTAGGGAAGGATTAAAACTCCATATAACTTTTTATGATTTGACCTCATTAGTCCACTGGAGGAAGTAATTCTACCTCTAACTTTAGTTAACTTCTTAACAGGAATCCAGTATAAGAAAAAGAGGATGACCCTTTAGATTCTCATCAAGAAACAACATTTATTTTTATTAAAAGAAAAAGAAGTATGTCATGTATAGAAAGCTTCCCTGGACCTCTCTCTACAGCCAAAATCAACCTTGAATGTTCAGTTCAATTCTTCTGTCTCTACCTGTCAAGTACTATAATTACAGGCCTGCAATAGTGCATCTGTTTCCTGTGGCACTGTTGATCAGTTTTACTGCTTCCTTATTCTGAGATAGGCATCCTATCTACTGAGCTGCATCCCCAGTACAAGAGATGATGTGGTGGTATTATGACTGTTGGAGACAAGGTCTCACTATGATGCACTGACTGTACTGGAACTAATTTTGTAGACAAGGTTGGCTTTGAACTAAAAGAGATCATCTTTCTCTGACTCCTGAGTGCTTAGATTAAAGGTGTATACCCCCACTCAAGGCAAAGAGATGATTTATAGTAGTCTTTGCACCATTTATTCTTTTATATTTAATTGTCTTATGCTGTTTACATTCATAATTTTTCCATAACTTAATCTGAGGAATATATGAATATATGTCCTTTTTTCTTACTTGTTTCTTTTCTTACCCCTCTATTACTTACACTGATATGTATGTATGTATATGTGTGTGTATAATTTAAATTTTTAAATTTAAATTACATATGTATGTAATTTATAGTTTATGCTTTATTTTTAAGCTCTTTTCCTATCAACTACTATTATGGGTGAAATTTCTTTATTTGAATTGATTCTGTATAGTTGTGTTTTAATATTGTTTCAATCCAGCAACATATAAAACAATTCTAGCTGGAAGAGAGACTCAAAGAGAAGATCACATAAAGAAACCACTTACAAAAGCTACCAATCTCAACAGATGCCTAAATCTCAAATTAAATCATAATAAATTTGAATAAAATAGGAAGCATAACTCTTCTCTTCTAATAATTCATAATTATTCAATAAAGTAATCCAAATATAAATTGCAGTGAAGAGAAATATTATAAGAGCCTAATTTTAAATATGAACTGTGACCCCAAAGGGTAAAATGATTTAAGAGGTGAATACAGCAAAGGCGTCAACTCAAGACAAGGATGAGAAATTTATCAAGTCGGTATTTTGAATTAAAGCTTAATTAATTGGATTAATTGGAAAGGCTGCTATAATAAAATGAAATCTCAGTAGAAATTATTCTCAACATTCTAGATCATGCAAAAGAAAGGATGTGAAGGACTGAAGTAAATTTTCTTCTTAAAATTATAAAGAGGCAGAATATGAAGTAAGATCAAAACCCAGTGTCATTGTCTTGGCTTCTCATCAGCCCTCATTGTCCGCCATGTTCAGAGATTCCGGTTTTATCCCATGCTTTTTCAGTCCCAGTCCAGCTGGCCTTGGTGAGCTCCCAATATATCAGCTCCACTGTCTCAGTGGGTGGCTGCACCCCTTGTGGTCCTGACTTCTTTGCTCATGTTCTCCCTTCTTCTGCTCCTCATTCGGACCTTGGGAGCTCATTCCGGTGCTCCAGTGTGGGAGCCTAGCCAGTTTGGATGCTCACCTTCCTAGACCTGGATGGAGGGGGGAGGACCTTGGACTTTCCACAGGGCAGGGAACCCTGACTGCTCTTCGGACTGGAGAGAGAGGGGGAGAGGAGTGGGGTGAGGGGGAGAGGAGTGGGAGGAGGGGGAGGGAAATGGGAGGCTGCGAGGAGGCAGAAATTTTTTTTCAATAAAAATAAATAAAAAAGCGGAAAAAATTATAAAGAGGTACATGGATGATCAACCATAACTGTGACTTTAATTCATTTGTAACATAAATGAGACAACATATGAATCTTATATTTGTTTCTATATATACCTGTATACTGTATATATACATATACATGTATATGTATATATATATATATATATATATACCAACATATTGTGTTCTTATTCAAAAGGACAGAAGTTCCAAATTTCTTATACCTAGTGAAAGATGTTAAAATTCAAATACAGGTCACAATACACAATACCCCAAATACATAGAGCTTTGTAATAAACATGCCTCACATAGTTAAACTTTTATGACTACAGAACAAAGTTAGCATTCCGAAAGAGAAATAAGCCACATTTCTTACAAAGACAAATATGTTGGAGTAACAGTAGACTTCTTAGGAGAAACCCTGAAAGCCATGTAATCACGGAATTTTAGTTTGAAATCCTGTAAACAACTGTTAGCCAAGATTGCTGTCTCCACCGTGTTAGTCTTTAAGAGTGTACTGGATGGTCTTGTTTGTCAACTTGACACCAGGTAGTGTCAGAGAAGAAGGAACCACAGCTGAGGAAAATCCTTATTGAGATCCAGCTGTAAGACATTTTCTCATTAAGTGAGCAATTGGCAAGGGCCCAGTATTGTGGGTAGTATCTTTCAGGGAACAGCCTCAAAAGAAATATCTTTGCCAGGGTAAAGGCATGGGAATTTAGAAAATACTTCTTAACCAAATCTATGAACAAAACAAAGAAGTAATCTATAATGATCACACAGTGCTTCATCTCAAAGATCCAGGTAGGGCTCAATGTACTTAAATCAATAAAAGAAATCTACTATATAAGGAGACTTAAAGTTAAAAAAAAATGATCTCATTAGGCATAGAAAAGATTTTTAACAAAATGTAACATTCCTTCATAATAAAAGTCCTGGAAATACTATTAATTCAAGGGATATAACTCAACAAAGTAAAGCTGTTTACTGCCAGCCTACATCTAACATCAACCTAAATGAAGCCCAACTAAAATCATTACCACTAAAATCTGTGAGAAGACACACACACACACACACACACACACACACTCACTCACTCACACACACACACAAATAATATGTATTTTAAGTTAAATAATTGAAATATGATGTGATAAAACTTGTGGACAACAAAGAATGAAAGGTGCTTTCCATAAGGAAATCTGCTAGAATTGTTAGAGTATTTCAGTAGTATCACAAAGACAATGAAAATACCCTGAATTCTCTATATATTTTGGAGATCAGACCTTTGTCTGTTGTGGTGTTGGTGAAGATCTTCTCCCAGTCAGTAGGTTGCCTTTTTGTCTTCGTGACAGTGTCCTTTGCTTTACAGAAGCTTCTCAGTTTTAGTAGGTCCCATTTATTCAATGTTGCCCTTAATGTCTGAGCTGTTGGGGTTACACATAGGAAGCGATCTCCTGTGCCCATCTGATGTAGGGTACTTCCCACTTTCTCTTCTATCAGGTTCAATGTGTTCTGACTGAGAGTGAGGTCTTTAATCCATTTGGACTTGAGTTTTGTGCGTGGTGATAGATATGGTTCTATTTTCATTCTTCTTCAGGTTGACATCCAGTTATGCCAGCACCATTTGTTGAAGATGCTTTCTTTCATCCATTGTATACTTTTGGCTCCTTTATCAAAAATGAGATGTTCATAGGTTTGTGGGTTAAAATTTGGGGCTTCTATATGATTCCATTGGTCGACTTCTCTGTTTTTATGCCAGTACCACACTGTTTTCATCACTGTAGCTCTGTAATGGAGTTTGAAGTCAGGGATGGTAATGCCTCCAGACAATCCTTTATTGTATAGGATTTTTTGGCTATCCTGGGTTTTTTGTTTTTCCATATCAAGTTGATTATTGTCCTTTCAAGATCTGTGAAGAATTTTGATGGGACCTTGATGGGGATTGCATTGAATCTATAAATTGCCTTTGGTAGAACTCAGGAAACTAGACTTTAAAATGCTAATTAACCCAATTAAAAAATGCGGCACTGAACTGAACAGAGAATTCTCAGCAGAGGAAGTTCAAATGGCCAAAAGACACTTAAGGTCATGCTGAACCTCCTTAGCAATCAAGGAAATGCAAATCAAAACAACTTTGAGATATCATCTTACACCTGTCAGAATCGCTAAAATAAAAAACTCCAATGATAGTCTTTGCTGGAGAGGCTGTGGAGGAAGGGGTACCCTCATCCATTGCTGGTGGGAATGCAATCTTATGCAACCACTTTGGAAATCAGGGTTTCGGTTTCTCAGGAAATTCGGGATCAACCTACCCCTGGACCCAGCAATACCACTCCAGGGAATATACCCAAGAGATGCCCTATCATATGACAAGAGCATTTGTTCAACTATGTTCATACCAGCATTATTTGTAATAGCCAGAACCTGGAAACAACCTAGATGCCTTTCAATGGAAGAATGGATGAAGAAAGTGTGGAATATCTACACATTAGAGTACTATGCTGAGGTAAAAAACAATGACTTCTCGAATTTTGCATGCAAATGGATGGAAATAGAAAACACTATCCTGAGTGAGGTAACCCGGACCCAAAAAGATGAATATGGGATGTACTCATTCATAATTGGTTTCTAGCCATATATATGGGACACGGAGCCTACAATTGGTGATCCTAAAGAAGCTAAGTAAGAAGGTGAACCAAAGGAAAAACATACAGTTATCCACTTGGCTATGGGAAGTAGACAAAGTTGCCAGGGAGAAAAGTGAGATCTTGGGGGTGGGGTGGTATGGGGGTAAGGGGACATGGGGAGAGAAAAGGGAGAAGGGGAGGAAGGGGGGAACTTGGGGAAAAAGGAGGATTGGGATAAAGGAAGGTTGGATGGGGAGCACGGAAGCACAATTCTTAGTTAAGGGAGCCACCTTAGGGTTGGCAAGAGACTTGAACCTAGAGTGGCTCCCAGGTGCCCAAGCCGAGGTCCCTAGTTAATTCCATGGGCAGCTGGGGATAGGAAACCTGAAATGACCCTATCCTATAGCAATACTGACGAATATCTTGCATATCATTAGAGAACCTTCATCTGGTGATGGATGGAGATAGAGACAGAGATCCACACTGGAGCACTGGACTGAGCTCCCAAGGTCCTAACAAGGAGCAGAAGGAGGGAGAACATGAGCAAAGAAGTCGGGACCATGAGGGGTGCACCCACCCACTGAGACAGTGGAGCTGATCTATTGGGAGCTCACCAAGGCCAGCTGGACTGTGACTGAAAAAGCATGGGATAAAACTGGACTCTCTGAACATGGCGAACAATGAGAGCTGATGAGACTCCAAGGACAATGGCAGGGGGTTTTGATCCTACGTAGTGTGCTGGCTTTGTGGGAGCCTAGCCAGTTTGGATATTCACCTTCCTAGATATGGACGGAGGGGGGAGGACCTAGGACTTACCACAGGGCAGGGAACCCTGACTGCTCTTTGGACTGGAGAGGGAAGGGGAAAGGAGTGGGGGGAGGGGGAGAAGGGTGGGAGGAGGGGGAGGGAAATGGGAGGCTGGGAGGAAGTGGAAACTTGTTTTTTTTTTTCTCATTTTCTCAATAAAAAAAAAAAACAGATTAAAAAAAAAAAAGAAAATACCCTGAAAAAAGGCATTGTTTAGATTGCCTTAACGAGTATGATCTGAGCATTCCAAAAATTGCTGCCTGCATACTGAGAATGAGACAGCTCTCCATCCCATCAGGGTGGATGCTTCAGCACTCCAAATCAGATGCTAAATTCCTTGCATATTCCTGTACAGTCCCGAGTTCAGTGCAGGATGGAATACTAGAAAAATGGATTCCGATATCAGTGAAAAATGGCAACAGTAGTCATAGCAACACTAAAAGTGTGCTGGTCCGTGATCGGCAAAGGTAGGCAGGCACAGCGTAACAGCTTTCACCTGGTTTTCGGTTTATCTGGACTGCAGGCTGTAGATGTCACCCACACTAGTAAAGGGTGCTCCCAACCTGATTTAATCTCTGCAGGCTCTTCCTCATATAAGTGCAGAGCCATAGCTCCTGTCTTATTCCAGATCTAATTAAGCTCACAGCTGAATAAGTGGTCAATGCCGATCTGCACACCCATACCTTATTGTAGCATTACTTGCAACCACCATCCCCCGTGTCCATTAGTAGATGCTTCTGTAAAGAAAACTTGCTCTACATACACTTCTGGAACTTCATTTAATAATAGAGAGGAAAGCACAGTGTCATTTCCAGGAAATTAAATGAACGGGACTGGAGATCATCCTGTAAAGTAAAATAAATTGAGTCATGTTTTCTTAGATGTGTGGACTGTGAGGGGGGAAAGGGTCAGCAGAGACAAAGAGGAATTGATAGAGGAACTTCAATGGGAAGGAAAGGAAAGAGTATGGAAAGAATGAGTATGATCAACATACAACTTAGGCATGGTTCAAATGTCACAGGGAAATCAATAGCCTCCTCCAACTGATGTATGTTGATGAATACAAATATGCAAATATATTTGGCTCATTTCTCCAGACACATCTCTGATATTTATTTTACTGCTAAATATCTGAAAATGTAATTAGTTTCTGCCTGCTCACTTCTCCAGTTCTAACAGTTTTGAAAGGTTGTCTTTGGGACATAATGTCATTTATCGCATTAATTTATCTGAAAGTACACTATATTGAGGAGCAGAAGGCGTTCACAAATACTTTAATACACACAATTGGAAATGTATTGATGTCTTTTAGATAACATTTAGTATTTTTAAAGAATCAAAGATCTTTGTGTACTTTGAAATTTAGTAAAGTCTTTTCATGATTAAAACATTATAGCTGTACATCTAGGTAAATAGCATAATAGAGAAAGATACCCTTTTGCTGACATAGTATGCCATTCCTACTCCTGGGATCCTTTCCTTCCTCCTAGGTTGCTGAGAATAGTCTTAATATGATGGTTGGACACTAGTCTTATTGCATTTAGCTGTGCAGTGTTTCTTGGAGATCGCTGGGAGGCCTGCTCTTTTCTAAAGGGAAATGGAGGAGAAGTGTATCTGGAGGAGAGATTAGGTGTGAGGGAACTGGGAAGACTGGAAAAATAAGAGGCTGTGGTCAGGATATATTGTATGAAAAAAGAAAAAGGGGCTGGAGAGAGAGCTCAGTGATAAGGAGCATTGCCTGTTCTTCCAAAGGTCCTGAGTTCAATTCCCGGCAACCACATAGTGGCTCACAACCATCTGTAATGAGGTATGGTGCCCTCTTCTGGCCTGGAGACATACACACAGACATAATATTGTACACATAATAAATAAATATTTAAAAAAAAAGAAAAAGGAAAATGTTTGAGGAAAAACTTATAGAAAAAGCTTAGAGACTATTAGGTTTGTATCCTGTATTAATTATATGATTTCTGCTTGTTTTAATTCATCTAATACAGTTATTTTTTGTTTGAAGAGGTGGAGGTTGAAATGTTAACCATTTTAAATTTTAGTATAGCATAGCAGTGTACTTTTAATGAGCAATATTTACATATCATGTAAACAAATGCATACAATGCACAAATCTCTGACACCTCAACTTTAAAAACATTAAGTTATTATCTTTTTTAAGTAAAATTTAAATCAAATGTAAACCAAATAATTTCATGGGGATAATTTTAGCAACCAAAATTAATAAATTATATACATACAATTTATTAATTTTAATAATATAATTTAATCTTATATATTTATATATTGTATGACAATAAAATTTAGATACATACATATATCTGCATACATATACATACAACTTTAAACTGGAACATAAATGTTTGTATATATAATGTCACATTTTGAAGTATTATTTGTTTAGAAAACTGAAAACTGATGGCATAGATGACAAAGGCTCCTACTTCTCTCCCAGCACCATCTCCTACAATGCAACATCTATTGCCAGGCAACAGGAAGAATGGGACCTTTTATCAGAAAACAGGTAAGTATAATTGACTGTCTACTATCACAATCTCCTTTCTCTCCCTTCATTTGCTATACAGATTTTTTTTTCCTCAGCCTTTTAAGCTCATTTTAAACACAAAGACAATTGAAATAGAGAATGCATTTACACACAGGGAAAACAATTCTCTATGCTTCCACTTACTCCAACAGAACAAGTACAATTACTCTGGGTATGGACACACTCTTAAGGATCAACATCGGTATGAATGACTCTGCTCTCAGGAATCACTAAGTTGTTCAACTTAGCGACTCATTGCTATAGGAGAAAAAGAACATTTTATTTTGTTAGATAATTTATGTTTCTAAAATCTTTTCTATTGTATGCAGACAAATCATACAAACCACTCTGTGAGGGTAAGTGTCCCTGAAAATGTAAATTGTCTACTATCATCCAAAGCAAAAGCATTAACACACTTTATGTTTTATTGTGAGACAGATTTCCCTAAAAGAACAGTTATCATTGAAATTCAACTCCTGAAATCTAATAAAATAAAATCATTGCTTTTTCACCTTGTGAATTGGTGCATACATTATTTAAACAACTGATAAATTGTGTTGACTCATTAAAATAATTACACTGGTGTTCATAATATCATTTGTTGAGAAATTTAAAACTGATTGCTTGATTAGACCTAAATTTAATCTTAAATATTAATCTTAAAAGCCTTCATTTAATTAGATACATCATTAAATTACAAATATTAAATGCAAATAATAATGTGGCAATAGTGAAATTGGGTCAAAATATTAATGTATTATTAATTTTATCCTTTCCTAATCACAGTATCAATTACAAAGGGATACACTGTAAGAATTATTTAAATTGTGGTATGAAATAGTTCAGTAACACGCTTAAGATAAGGCAAGTAAGAGGTACTGAATTATGAAATCCGAATTAGAGAATTGATATTATTTGAAAACAATATTGTCATATATTCTTTATGGAAAACCAGAGTTTCAAAAATAAAGCTGGAGAAAATTGAATTGAGGATTTTAATTTTTCATATTTATTTTATTTGATGTGCCGGAGTGTTATGTTCTGATGTACTTATGTGCACTATAGTGTGTACAGATGGTTATGAGTCTCCATGTGGGTGCTAGGAACTGCAGCCAGGTCCTCTGTAAGAACGGCGAGTGCTCTTAAGTGTGGAGCCATCTGTACAGCCCTTTGAAATAAGAATTTTAATTAAATTGTGGTGATTTAATCCCTATTTTCAAATTAACATTTAAGCATTATTCTGATAATTAGCTCTTTCTACAATGCATATTTATTTTAAACAACAGTGAAATTAGAGCATATTTGAAACTTTTACCTGTACGTGTAATTAGCAAATGCATTGCTTTACAAAAATTATAATTAGTGATACACTGATATTTATCTTTCAATACCTCCTGACTTCTAAGTTCAGAGGTGTGAGTGATGATATGTCCATCTTGAGATGTGTTCTTAAATATTCAACCTGACTGTAAACAAATGTCTGAAAATAAACTTGTTTACAATAAAGATATATCAATGTATGTGTTGTGAAATCCTTTCACTTGCTATACTTGATTAATCATTATATTTATTTGGATACATGAACTGTGATGCTATGTAGCTATAATAAGTAAAATTTCATGAATTGTCATTTACTTCCCCATTTTATCCAGACAAGCCCTCATGTCCTATTCAGGGCATACTAAGTGCCAGGATATGACACTTTAACTTGGGACAAGCTCTTTGGTAGATACAGCTGAAATAAATTATTCTTATTTCAGAAAGTATGAAGTCCTACATTTAAGTATCTCCTTACTTCATTAAGGAAATGTTTTTCATTGTCCCTCTAAATATACTGATACTATACAATATGTTTTGAAATACAGAATCTTTTAATAGCTACCAATTGTTGACTCATAGGTAGTAATAAAGGTTTCAGTGCTATCCGAAATTCATTCCTTGACAGGGCCATTCCTGCTTATTCTGCCTGTACTTAAAGCACAATATGAAAAGATGAAAAGAAACAGCATTGCTGTAATATTTTAAATCAGTTTTTCTTATGCTATAAAAGTCCTCTGACACCTAAACACTTGTATATATGCAGTTTCATATTTAAAAGAAGATTAAGAATAAAGCAATAAATCATACATATTTGTTGTCTGTTTTTTGTACTTTTGTTTGGTTGCTTGTTTTTCAGAGTTGACAGAGAATTCAAAGTTTTATTTTAATTCAAAACATGTTTCTCAGATTTTTTGTAGTATGGAAAGATTGTTGAGCTATAAACATCTGAAGATTTTCCTGATGATCTGAAAATCTTTCTAATCTTCAGCTTCCATGGCACTTCTATTCTCTGATAAATAGCCAGAGAATTAATGTTTCAGGGAAAGCTAGCTCGTGGCTTTTAAAAGGAAACCTCTTCAAGACAAATTCTCAATGTGCCTGGACTACAAAATAAATTTTAAATAAACATTGGGAAACGAAAACAAATTGTTACTCTTTCAATCATTTTTCTGTCTCCATCAATTTCTCTGCAAGGTGAATATTTGCAGATGCAAGTTATTCACACACAGAGACACAAATTTATGTATAAATTTCTAGATAAAAATCCTAGGGACTCTCAGAATGGCAGCAAGAGTAATACCGGTCAAAACAAGAAACTATACATTTCTTTTGTTTGATAATTAAAAATTCAATTACAAATTATGTCCCTCCATATAAGGAGTCCAAGATATACTGAGAATATGCCATAGCATCATTTTGTAATTCTTTAAAGTTTCTTGATTTCTAATGCCAAAATTCCTCTCATATGAAATAATACACTGGTATATCAAAACATTTTATTAGGTATTTCAAGTGCTCTAAATATTCAAAAGTGAAAAACATTTTAACAAAACTGTTACACATTCACAGTACAAGAAAAGCAGGGAACTGTTACTCTTTTTCATATCCGATTTATTTCTCCCAGCGGTTGACACATTACCTTCCTTCCAAGGTCCAGGGTAAATAACAAAATGACACAGCAGAAACAGAAGAGTAAAACAATCCAAGACACTTCAAAATATAATATTATTCTACAACCTTTGACCCAATTTACTAGAAAATAATGTGATTATTATGTAAACATTTAATTGTTCACTGTTTACTATAAAATTCTGAGACTTTCTTTTTCTTAGTTTTGGAATAGATTATGTCAAACCAGTAAAAGGAAACTCATCCTAGAAATAATCAGTTTTCCCTGCCCTTTCAATAGGTTAGAGATTATTATATTCATCATCATAAAAACCAGTCTTCATAAGTTAAATATTACTTAATAACACATTTGAAAATCTAATTGCTTTTTAATACCAGTTGATTTTAATTTTACTATTTCAAAATTGCTTTCAGGAAAGTACCTTGAATGTTTCCAGTTCCACTTTAGACAGGCTCTTTCTGAAAGTCTTCATGCTATTTCCTAACCCATCCCTAGTGATTTAATTTTGGCTTAACAAAGAAGTTTTTTTTTTTCTGAGATGTAGCTCTTTTACCTGCTTTGCAATGTGTGTGTGTGTGGGGGGGGCGGTTGGGGGGGGCTGTTAAATGTATTCCACAGAGTGAAGAGAGATACACATGGAGTATATTTAGGTAAAAGACTTTCCAAAACAAGATAATAAGTTGCCAAATATACAGGCTGTGCTTAACTATGTGTTAATGCTTAGTTTTTGTAACAATTTTAAGTCCTATGTGAGGAAGACTAAAATAAAGTTTTCTAACACAATGCAAATGCTGTTTCCTGAAATAACCTTGGTTTCATTATAATTTTGAGATTTAATTATTTTTATTTTATGTTTATTAGTATTTTGTCTGTAAATATGTCAATGTGCGTGTATCAAGTATATGCCTGATGCTCAAAGAGGACAGAGGAGCCATTTTGGTCAGTTAGCTTGCATTTTTTATCACCCCATTAGTGCGATAGCAGTCTGCCCATGAGAGAGCCATAGAGATATGTCTCATTGACAATACCTATGCTATAGGACAGCAAAAACATCATAATAACTTAACTAGCCTGGAGAACTTGCCACTAACAACTTCTGTTAATATTAGATCTGGCATCTGTTCATTTATATACCAGTTTCCACACAATGATTATATATGCCAAATATTTGACTCAGCTTGAGACAGGGAACCTAACTAAAAGAATGTGTACTCAAATCACGATTGTGCTGACAGCCAAATCTTCAATTTCATATTTCACAAACATAATCTTTGAAGAAAGAAAACAAAACAAATATATTCATGATAGAAAAAACAAGGTTAAGAAAATAAACTGACCACCCAACAACCATGTTTCTGTTAGGAGGAAATTAAAAAGCAATGTGGGAGTGTTATACACTGATGCCATAGACTTTCATCTTTATCAGCAAGCAGTTAGAACTTGGAAGTCAACACTACAGAATTCCTTAACATGTTCCATGATAGCAGAAATTGATCAGATATCATCCCTTGAATGAAGTTTTGATTTTCCGCACTTCTAAGATAAGCTATCTGCCACATGGCATGGGAAAAGTATAGAATTCATGTCTGTGGGGTAGAAGACTGACCTCAGTGACAGTCTAAGATATGCAAAGTAAACATTTGAACACTTCAGATACAGAAGGTTGCTATGACGAAATAGTAGTTAGTGGACAGCTTATTACATAGAGGACTTCACTGTGTAATGAGAAATTGGCCTCACTATCTAACAAAACTGAGGAAATACACAGTATCTCCATAGATGTATATCCAAATTGAGCTGAATACATTTGCTTTTCTAATATAAGATGAATTTATTAATTTCACAACATTCTGAAATATTATACAGTATATGGTGAATTTCGAAATATAATTAAAGCAAATCTCAATGCCTTAAAAAAACCTTACATGAATAAAACATTGTAATGTATTAATAAAATGTGGTAAGTGGTTAAAATTTGAGTTAAATACATATTATCTAATGATCTTTAGGACTATAACTTCTTATACCATGGAGAGGAGAGATGGCCATGACTTCCTGGCTCTTTCAACATTAATGGTACGATAACTGAATATTATTTGCCAGTGTTTTCCGTGACTCACTAGTAAAGAAACAGAGGAGCTGCTTCCTGGGGTCCCTCAAATAGGTACATGCAATTTACTCTTCATGAATACCTTCCTAGGCCTTGAAGTTCTTGCTTGCAAGAGACTAGGTTTCTCTTGGCCGTTGTTGACTTTCTGAAACAAATAAAGCTATTTCAAGTAACTTATGTATACATGTTTGTCTCACGAGGCACAGCTAAGGTGGTACACAGTGTGAAATAAGCCAGCTTCATTGGGTTTGAAAGAGGTCTGCATCAGAAAGCAGGATGATAAGTGCCAGGTGAAAGACAGATGTTTTACTTAGACAAGCAAGTCTTTATTCCTTAAGGTGCTCAAAGTCAAATTGTATGTGCATGTCATTAAATTTATTTGAACATATTAAATTCAATAGTCATCTTTAAGGTATGCACATGCCACATTTAACTTTTACCTGTCACCAGCATGGAGCAAGGATCATTCTTAGAGCACTGGTAGAATTAATTTTCACTTTCGATTTTTTGTTTAATAATGTTTGACAGTTTGCTCATTTTCTGATAAAACTGTAATAACAGAGACTGTGCTTCTGTGAGTTGTTCAACATCCTTCTAAGTTAGGAAAGTAGGGACTGGAGACATGGCCCAATGGGTAAGAGAAGGGACTGCTCTTCCAGAGGACCCAGTTCCAAATTCTACCATTCACAAGGAAGCTTACCCTTGCCTGTATGCAGCTCCAGTTCCAGGCATTCTGAAATTCTCACACAGATACGTTTAGGCAGAACAACAGTGTACATATTTCTTTTAAAGTAGGAAAATGAAAATTGTTTTGTTAATATCTTTATGTACAAAACTAATATTTAATTTAATGTTACACTTAGGCTAAAGAAGCAAAAGATTCTTTAAACATGCTAAATATATAGAAAACATATTGCTGGTGAATTGGCTTCAATTTCCAAAGGGACTTTCTAATTTCTCAAAAAAATTCTTAAACGTAATCAGTAATGAGTACAGTTTCATTTCCTCTCAACAGAGTTTTATTAACATAATCATACATTCAATAAACCTTCCTATGATCTATTGTGCATTACAATAAATTTCAAGATGTTTGGAAAGTTCCAAAAGTAATATGACAAAGGAAATGCGTATTTTCATTCTCTGGTTCTCTATGACTGTGTGGTCACCACTCCTTCCATAGGCATATAAAGCATTCATTGACAAAGTCACTGCTCTGATGTTTGTATCTGCATTTTGTCTTTCTCAGAAGTTGCAGACCCTCCAGTGTGCATACTTTCATATCTAATTTCTTTCATTAAGTTTAAGTTCCTCAAAATTTTGTGCTGTATTGCACATATAATTTTGAAATTTTATTTGAGATGTAGTGAAGATTGGTCTTGACTATCAAGGTCATTGGTTTATAATCACCTCAGAGCAGTACTGGGTATATCTGCAGGGTAATTCCAGATTAATCTTCCTTCCAGAGATGGTGAGACCCACCTTCAATGTGTGGTTGTATGGATGGGGGGGGCATCTTTTAAAAAACAAAAGGCATTTTTAAAAAGTCTGAGAAAAGCAATATATAGTCTTTTCCATTACACTGAGCAAGTTTGTCTATCCTGGCTGCTGCAATACTTCACTGCCACCAGACTCCATTTTCTTGATCTTTCAAACTAGATTATCAGTGATTCTGGGAGAGCATCTAGGCTTTCCATTCCAGGCAGCTTTTAGACTGGATTTTCTGTCCCTTTGGTGTGTAGAAAGTCATGTTGGTCTCTAAAATACCTGTCATGAATGCCAAGTCTACGCAGTTCCTGTGTGTACATGTATATGAAATGTATTTGTGTGTCTTTGTGTGTGTGAGAGAGAGAAGACAGAAAAACAGACACACATACAGATAGAAACATGTAGAGACTGGGAAGCAGTGACACAGAGAGAGATAAAGACTGAGAAATGAGACATAAAGAGGGTATACAAATAGTTCTGTTTTTCTAAATAACCTTGACTAATGTAATAAGCAAGCATAAAATCTAGTATTTCTAATCCAATAGTAAATTTATGAATATTTGGGCACAGTTTATAGTTACCAAAAATAGAGCTACTCGTAGCAAACAAAAATCGCCTTTGCATGAACATATCATTTCTTTCCTGTTGAGGAAATAACTAAAGGTAGTATTTCTGGGTCTCAGAGTATGTTATTGGTTGATAAGACATTGCTAAGATATTTTACATATGGGTTGAACTACTTGTTCTTACAAGCTGTGATCTGAATCCTTGCCAGTACTTTAATCGGTTTATTTTCATGTACTCCTTTCTTCACAGACTAATAAAAAATTCATATTTAGTGGGTATTTAAAGATACCTAGTTCTATTTTAAATTTACATTTTGCCACTATTTAGGGTTCATGGAGATTTTTCAGGGGCCTTATTCCATAAAACCACATTAGTCTGGAAGGAATTTACAGGTTCTCATCTCTTTTCCAAAGAATCTCTTTTCCAAAGTATCAAATCCTTAGACTCAAATGTTGTAGTCAAGATACCTTTAAAATATGTATGTTGGTTTAGCTTAGCAGCCTATACAGTGAAACAGATATCTGTAGTTAGTTTATTTATAGTAAAAAATCGAAAAACACAATAGTATACATAATCCAGACTCTCAGTATATTGTCCATCTTTACATGACTTCTTTTCTTTATTATTTTTTAATTTTATTATCTTTATTCCTTTTATCTATGTCTGTCTTTTGCTTTTACTATGTCCTTAAAGACTTTGTTTTATGCTTAAAATCATTTGTTTTCCTTTGATAGCTGTCTATATGTTTTATCTTCTCTTTTTCAAGCCTATGTACATTTTTTAAAGCACACTGTTACTCATTTAGAAGTCTCTTTCATCTGAATCTGCCTTATTGTCTATCTGTAATCATTTTCTGACCAGGAGTGATTTTTTTTTCTCTCTAAATGTTAAGAGGGCATGACTAGGACCAACTCCAGTGCCCTGCCTGTTGGCTCTGCCCCAAATAAGATGATGAAGACCATGCTCACTGCCCCAGCTCCAGGGACTCAGTGGGTCTACATTGCCATTAAGTAATTTGTCACACTCTGCTCATAAGCCCCATTTGTTACCTCTGGAATAAAACAGAGTCATCACTCAATACTGTTAGTATGAGCCAGGAAGCTAGCTCTTAGAGAAGCTGAGCAGTTTTTGCTGCTAATACTGAGTCAGGAAGCCTTCTCTTAAAGGAGCTGGATATTTGCTTGCTGCCAGCAAACATAGCCTATCCATATATATATATATATATATATATATATATATATATATATATATGCAACTACCAAGAAGTTGTGTTTGGCTCCCATTTTTATGGGCCTAGAAGCCCTCATTTTTTTTTCTTAAGCTATTTCAGATTTAATGTGTATCCTTGCCCCAGATGGTGGGCATCATTTTGTAAGTAGAGACTGCTTCTTTCTTTCCCAGGTGCCCATACCTGAATAATCACATAGACATTCCATTTGGCCCATATCTCAAGCATATTTCTAGTTAGCTCTTACACCTTAAATTAACCCATTTATATTATTTTGTATTTTACTACAAGATTCATGGTTTGTTACCTCTTGCTTGTTGGGACACGAAGATGTCATGTAGCTGCCTAAGTCTCCTACTACCCACTAACAGATGATGTTCACATTTTTATATTGCTTGTTATTTGTGCCTTCTTTGATGAAATGCCTATTTAAATGTGCTAGCTATATTTAAATGTATTATTTAATTTCTCCAAAGTCATTTTTGTTAAGACTCCAACTGATTTTTAATAATGACTCGCCTTAATATTTACTAAAATTCATTTGATTGGATGCATGAAGTGATGTTCTTTCCTTGTATTACACTGACCCACATTTCGACTTCTTTAATTCTACACTAATCTGGTTGCTATTAATTTATAGGTATATTTGAAGTTGCTGAAATGAAATAATACTCAAAACTTTTATCTCCAGGTTCTAACTGGGTGAATGCCAAATTCTCCCATATCCATTGTCCCAGACAATCCTTTACTCTACCTCACTACAATCAACTGTTCGGCTTCAGACAAGACCTGCTCTGCAAGCCCAGAGAACATAGGGGTTTCCCATGCCACACCCAACCTCCCAAACATCTATTTACAGCTCATTGAAGATGTGTCTGAGAGAACACATCATATTCTGCACTCCAATCACATTTCACAACTTATAGATCTGTTACTAATTCATACTCTGACTAAGACACATATCCTGCACAACAACCCAGTCACTGCTGTGTTCACCTGACCTTACTAGACCAAAGCAATATCCAACAGATAGGCCCACCTTGATGATTTTCTTTTCTGCCCCAGCTTTTTCTGTTCATAACAGATACAGAATTTACAAAAATAGTCCACACAGCCAGATCACACCACAAAATTACCAGCATGAACAATCAGTCTGTAGGAGGATGAGGCCACTTTTTTTACCTGTCCATCCAGAACCAAAATAACTGTATTAGTTAAATCACTGCTTAGCCCATTAGCTCTAGCTTCTTATTGGCTAACTCTTATATTAATTTAATCCATTTTTTTATTTATTTGTATATTGCCAGGTGGCAGTGGCTTACTTTCAAAGATTTGGCATGTCTGACTCTGGCAACTCCATGGCATCCCTCTGACTCCAACTCCTTTCTCCCAGCATTCAGTTCCATCGTCTCCACCTATCTAAGTTCTGCCCTGCTATTGATCCAAAGCAGTTTCTTTAGTTATTAAACAATACAAGCAACACATAGACAGAAGGACCTCCCACACCATTTCCCCTTTTCTGTTTAAACAAAAAAGAAGGTTTTAACTTTAACATAGTAAAATTACATAAAACAAAATAATTAAGTATTACAGTTACAATATTTATATCTATGTTATCTTTATAATAACTAAGGAAAACTATAACTATAAATACTTCAACTCCATCAAAGACCCCAGAAGGATATAATATCACTTAAGTAAACAGGAAATGCATTGAAAGCAACTTCCAAAATTTTAGAATTGAAAGAAACATCTTGCTACCTGGACAGTCACCCAAAGTTCTTTTGTATCATTTGGGCATCCATCTTTGGCCTACAGGCCCATAGTATCCAGCAGACATTTTCATGAAGCAGAAAATTTTAAAGACAATTTTGCTTATATTGGCAGTAAACAGGAAATGCATTGTAAGCAACTTCCAAAATTTTAGATTTGACAGAAACATCTTGCTACCTGGACAGTCACCCAAAGTTCTTTTGTATCATTTGGGCATCCATTTTGGCCTACAGGCCCATAGTATCCAGCAGACTCTTTCATGAAGCAAGAACCCAAAAGGATTGTCTCATCTTTAGGTAAACTTCACAATCATTTTTCTGTGGGTCCTGCATGTCCAGTTACATAGTCCAGGCAGGAGCAGTTTCTTGCCCAAATGGCTAACCAACTCCATAAGGAGCCTCTTCAATGTCCATCATCCTCATGAAGTAGTTTGGTGCTACCAGGAGCAGATTGGTCTCAATGTCATGAAAAGTCTTATGTTTTTAGAGATTTAAAATGCCATATTCTGGAGGTCTCTGAAAGATTTGAAGAATACTTATCCAACTGAAATATATCTCAATGCACCTAGAAAATCTAACTAACATGAATACAAGCTTGACTATTATAAATGACTAGCTATTAACCTATATTGCTTAATTATACATTACATTTTAAATAAGCTGCACAAACACAATACCTTAATCAATATCAGAAATACATATACATATAACAAAATTGACCTTAAATTTGTATCAATAACCAATACAAATGCAAATTATTCATATCTATATCATATCCTTTTTAAGTGTAAACATACATTTATAGACAATATTTGGGAAAATGGGCATAGTTATTTATCTCCAAACTGATTTTTGCTGTTTATTGGGCAAAGTAATTTTTTGAAGGTATTTTGGGGGTATTAATGGTGATCTTTTAAGGTGACTTGGTCCATCAAATCATATTGTCTGCAAGCAATCCACAAGTTCCCATCTTTTGTGGTAACAAAAGAAGAAGGTTTTACATGGATTTAGTTGGCCAGGTGGGTGCCAATTTGTAGGAGGATGAGGCCACTTGTTTGTCCTAGCTGCCCAGAACCAAAATAACCACACAGAACCTGTATCAATTAAATCACTACTTGAGTATTATAGAGACGTCTTAAAGAATTAAAACCTTATGGAAATATGGAATGCCCTCCAAATTAAATATTCCATTATACTTACCTAACAGTCTGTGTAAATCATTCAGTAAAGAAATCCAGCTGGACTGTGACTGAAAAAGCAGGGGATAAAACCGGACTCTCTGAATATGGCGGACAATGAAGGCTGCTGAGAAGCCAAGGACAATGGCACTGGGTTTTGATCCTACTTCATGTTCTGGTTGTGTGGGAGCCTAGCCAGTTTGGGTTCACCTTCCTAGACCAGGATTGGGGGGGGGGGACTTTGGACTTTCCACAGGGCAAGGAACCGTGACTGCTCTTCAGACTTGAGAGGGAGGGGGAGAGGAGTGGGGGGAAAGGGAGAGGAGTGGGGGGGAGAAGTGGGAGGCTGGGAGGAGGCGGAAATTGTTTTTTTCTCAATAAAACAAAAAGAAAGTAAAAAAAAAAAAAAGAAATCATCCAGGGAAGTATATTTTAGCAACAGAGCCTTGGAATCCACAACAGGAATCCAGATAAGATGAATTCCTCCTACAAGATCGTGGCACAGTGCCAGAACAGTTTAACTAGAAGTGTGTGCCTGCATATATGTATCACGGAAATTGAGAGTGTGGAGAAGAAAAAATAAACTAGATAGCAAATTTAAGAACTTAGTAACCAAAGTGGAGGTATGTCCCTGTCATTAAAAACACTTGCTGCTCTTCCATAGGACCCTGGTTCATTTCCTAGCACCCCTGTCAGACAACTCAAAACTACTTGCAATCTTATTCCCAGGATATTATTTGATTCCCTCTCCCTGACACATCAATCATCAGCAAACATGTGTTACACCCACACAATACACACACACACACACACACACACACACACACACATAATCTTCAAAATAAATGTTATTTTTTTAAAAAGGACTTAACACCTTGACTGTTTACTAATTGAATAAATATCAAAGTTAAACAATTTAAGATCAATCTATTTATTACAATAGTCTTACAATGAAGGTCAGTGATGTTCTTTGGTTGGGAGCTGAGTTCAATCCCCAGAACTATATAAAGGTCAAGGTTATGCTAATACCACACCTAAAAATAAAACAAAAAGTAGGAATGAGGGCCTGGAGACTCAGCAGTTAAGAACAGTGGCTGCTCTTCCAGAAGACCCTGGTTCAGCATCCTACACCCAAACAATAATCCAATAACCATCTGTAGCAACTAGCAACTTCTTCTTCTTCTTCTTCTTCTTCTTCTTCTTCTTCTTCTTCTTCTTCTCTCTCTCTCTCTTTCTTTTTGAAATCCAGTAGCCTCTTTTGTCCTCCATGATACATAGTCATACATGAGGCAAAATAACCATACACATAATCTTCTAGAAATAAAAAAAATAAAAAGTAGAGAAACGTATCTTAAAATTAAGTGTTTGATCCATCAGTGTTTTTCATTTTTTTGTGCTCAATTAACTGGTCTAGAGCTATATAGTTCAAAGTACCCGCCCTATGGCTGTATCAAGTCACTTTCATTTTTTTCCCTTGAAAATATCCAGTAAAATTGACACAGGTACTTAATATCACTGTCATATTAAATTTTCTGTTCTTAATAGCACAATGACTGGCATTGTTTATGCAATAAGCAAAATAGATGTTTTGTTTCATGTTTCCAGCTAAGGTTTGAGAGGTCACACCTCTGAGGATCTTAATAGCAGAGGTCTACATCTAAACATCACCTGAAGGACACAGGGGTTTGAAACAGACATAAAATCAATTCAAAGAATGTCAATGGTGAATCATTTTAAAAAGGTATGTATGGTGTTGCTAATCTAAAGGTATTTTAATATGTAAAATATGTTCTTTTGTTTTTTTCTGTTATATAATTGTGATAAACAGTATGAAAATTTCCTATATGTGAAAAAAGCAGAAAAAAAAATTTAAAAGATGCATTTTATACTGTAACATTCCCCTGAAAAGTTGCTTGTCTTGGAAGTTGAAATTTATTTATTAATAAAAATTTTTTCACTATCTTTGAATAGCTCATTTCTGATAAATTCAACATTTAGTCTTTGGTAACAGCAAAACTTGTTCATCAGATAATAGAGAGCAATTTTAGTAAAATACAAACTTTTGTAGAAATGCAGACACCATAGTTTTGTCAGAATAAAACTAGGTTGTAATCTTATTTAAAAGTTTCGGTAAGAGGAACTCTTTTTGTTTATAATGATCATAACCATGTCATTCTTTTAATTTTTACCCAAGTGGGAACAAGAACCCTCATTTAAGCATGACACATTAATGTAATATGGAATACACGTGGCTAGAAAAAAATGCTATCTGAAAAGCACAACATGGACCAGTTTTCTTTGAACAGGCAATAACCAGTCTCAGTGATCACCCACCGTGTCAGAGGAAGATTAAATTGAATTTAGCTTTGCTTCAGTCTATTTGCAACTGAGAGGACAAACTCTGTGTACACCCATAACATTTTATCTTTGGACCACTGACTAAAAAGCCGAAAGTTGTTAAGGCATCTTGTAGAAGTTGAGAGGTCAGTGAAGGGTTTGAACCCGAATAACACAGTACTCTTTCAATCCTTAAGTTCAAAATGAACAGAGACAGAGTAAGTTCACTGATGGAAGAGCTGCTTTATTTTTCTAGTGTCAGTAATTCACATGACCTGTTTGTTTCACCTCTCTTTATATAGATAGATTGCATATTCCCTTCACCTTTAGATTCCTCTGAGAGCATGGTCTGTAAGTTTGACTTTTCTCTCCTTACGCCATCAAAGACCTTAAGTTACTAGAACAGCTATTGCTATAGAAGTTCCCAACAATATTTTTATTTCTGTTTGTCTACGTCTGTGGTTACTGAAGAAGCCAAACCACACCTGTCAAACATAAACCATCTTCCCAGAGTTATTATTTATTCCAGAAATATTTACTGTGCATTAACCACAGCTTAGGCTATACTCCCAGCAGTGGGCATATCATAGGATATGTCTATGTGTGACTCATGTCCATTACATATGTGTGTAAAGTTCCAGAAATTAAACTAGGTTTCCAAGTAATAAATTATTAAAGTCATTGAACTTCTAGATGTAATATTATTAAAATTCTATGGACAGTGTGTTTGTTTGTGTTGGGGTGCTATAATCATTTACATTTTATAATGAAGTAAATTAAATAATATGGCTTCTATTTTTGATTATAAATTACTGCCTGTATTAATTAATATTTTCCTACATTAAGAAATGTTGTAAGTGAATTGTAAGAAACTCGTCATGTACCATTGTACTACATCAACATATTTCAAAAGCTTGGTGAAATTATTTTAGAAACTCAGTACTGCCACTGTTAAACAAATAATTTTCCTCTTCTCTTGACCTCACAAAATTCATTATTTTTGATCATTCTGAAAGCTCATAAATACAATTTATCCAGCTTAAAATTAATATATTTGATTTGGAAGAGAGTTCAGTTCAGCAGTTTTTGAATATAAGGTGAGGTACATATTAAATTATTTACAAATATTTCCATTAGAAATATTAGAATAAAAAGATTTAAAATAATTTAAGCATTGTAATTTGGATGCTGAAATACCTTTCTCAGAGATATGTATTGTTTGTATTTAAACAATGTTTTTAACTATAAATGGCTCAGGGAATAAAGGTGCTTGTCCCATGACAAATGACAATTATTGGTAGGTTCATAGTGTATAAGTAAAATTTCAAACTAAGAAAAGATAATTCACAGTTCCTTACAATTAAAAGGAGTCAATAAATTTAAATGTAGAATATGTAGATTCTAGCACTAAATTAAATCATACTATTTGAATTTTGCTAAGAAGTCTTTCATGATTAAAAGATAATTTAAAACAACATATTTTAAATCTAAAGATTATTACTTGTATCTAAAGCTCAATGTATATTAGATATTTTATAAAGATTGTTTTATGTACTTTAATGATGATTATTTTATAATTTTAATATCTACTCTTTGGGAATATTTAGTAACAGGACTAATGTTTTCAAATTAGTTAGAACAAATGAGAATCATATATTCTGGGCAATTAAAACTAACCACATATAAGTATAATGTTATTAGCAGTCTAATAATAGGTCACTATGTTGTAGTCAGCATTTATATTCAATATGAACACTTTAATATATTTTTGAGGGGAAATATGTTTTTGTTTTGATAAATTATTTTAATAAGGTATAAAATAATTGGATATATATTAACATAATGAAATTTGAAATTGTTTTATAAAAGTGTTTCAAGATTATTTAAGAATTTGAAGCAATTCATGTGGATTTTTTCTTCTATAAGGACTATAGTATTAATACAGTTATTTACATATAGTGATTTTGTTGTTGTTTATGCACTTGCACGTGGTAACTATGAAGCTTGGCAGCTCTCGGACTTCCTTGTCAGTATGTCTTTCTGTTAGTGACGTGTCATTCTTCGATTAGGTCAGCAACTTTGCTGAGTTAGAGATTCGCATCAAGTGCTGAGTGAGATTATTGAAATTACTTTTTAAATCGAATATAATTGTAATTCATGGGTCTTAGATTGTTCTCCAGTTTTAAAACCCATTCTACAATTTTCTTTCAGGGAACATCCTTCCACATAAGTAACTAAGTTACCAAAGTAAAACAAATGATTGGGGAATAGTTTTCCTTTTAATGAATAATTGCAGAGTTGAAAGATGGCATAGCAACTCTCCAGGTTTGAGCGGCCAGAATGCGGTCAGAAGGAAATGTATAACACAGTGGGATTGAAGGCTTTGCAACTGTCTCACAGGGTGACCTAGCTTCGGATGAGTCATGAGATGAACTTTTGAATGTACCTTGGGTTATACAGGATTCCTGTCTCAACAGGCCAATCAAAGCAACAACAAAAGAGCAATAGAATCCTCTGCTTCACTAACTGTATGAGGGCCTTGAGCTGAACACCTGCAAATTCTCCATTAAATCCACCAAGGAGGATCTTCCAGGAAATATTTAGTTTTGTAATGTGAACAAAATTGAAGTTATAAGAGCCAAAACAGCATCAGCCTGATGACCAAATCAGAAATAAAATTTGTCGTTTTTTTGTTTGTTTGTTTGTTTGATTTCTTTGGTTTTAGTTGTGTGTGTGTGTGTGTGTGTGTGTGTGTGTGTGTGTGTGAATGTGTATGCATGTGTGGGTATGCAATAAACATGTAGGTATTCAGAGGCATTTGACAGTGCACAAGTGGAGGCAAGAAAACGGCACTGGGTTTACTCCTATATTACTCTTCCGTTGGAAAAGGGTCTTTCTCTGGAACAGCAGTTCTGTGTCATCTATGCCTGGAGTCAGGAAGTCCCTGCCATCCTTTTATCTTCAGTCTCCATCACCCTCAGAGCTGAGGTTACATGGATATATGTATACATGTTCGGCTTGTCATTTGCAGGGTTAGGACCTTAAATCAATTTTCTGCGCTTGTGGAGCAACGTCTCTCAAATGCTGTACATCTCTCCAGCTCATGCTAGCTGTTCTTTATATTTTTATCATTAATTAAAATGAATTATTTAATTCTCTCTCTCTGTCTCTGTGAGTGTTAGGGGGAGTTTGTTTATTTTATTTTGTTTGGGTATTTTTTTTTCTGCTTCAGTGTTTTTTTTCCCCACAAATCACAATCCCCAAGAACATAGACAACAATGAGGACCCTAAAAGAGACTTATATAGATCTAATCTACATGGGAAGTAGAAAAAGACAAGATCTCCTGAGTAACCTGGGAGCATGGGGACCTTGAGAGAGAGTTGAAGGGGAGAGGAGAGGCAAAAAGGGAAGTAGAGAAAAATGTAGAGCTCAAAAAAAAATCAATGAAAAATAAATTAAACAAAAAAGAAAATAGATTCTTCTCTTATACAATATATCTCGACCACAGTTTTCCCTTTCTCCCTCCACATCTTTTATCTCTCCACCATTTCTATTCCTTTTATCTCTCCATCACCTCTACCCTCTCCCAGATCCACTCACCCTTCACTCAGATAAAAACATGCTTCCAAGTAGTAACGACAAAGCAGGACAAAACAAGGAACAATAAGACAGGGCAAAATCCCTCATAAGAATGTGGGACAAGGAAACAGCCCAACAGGAGAAAGAGTCTCAAGAACAAGCAAAAGAGTCAGAAGTACATCAGCACACATAGTAATGGGTCTCACAAAAACACGAAGCTAATAGCCATAACACATACAGAGGACCTGATGAAACCCAAGAAGGTGCTATGCTTGCCTCTTCAGTCTAGGCAAACCCATGTAAGCCCTGCTAATTTGAATCAGTGAACCATGTTCTCCTGTGTCCCCTATCCCCTTTAGCTCCTACAGTCTTCCCTCCTCCTCTTCCTCCGTTGATCTCTGAGTTGATGGATTGGACAGAGATTTCCAATTCAGACTCTCTCCACATATTGTCTGGATGTGGATCTCGGCATCCAGTCCTACCTACTACAGGAGGAAGCCTTTCTGATGATGGCTGGAACAAGCACCATTCTGTGAGCATAGCAGAATATCATTAGGAATCTTTTAATGTATTCTTTTTCTTTTCTTTTGCGTTCATGGTTGGTTCTGCCCTATGTCCCTGGACTAACTAGACTATGGTTCCAGGTCACAGGCAGTGTAGGAACATGCCCCCCACCCCATGCTGTGGGCCTTCAGTTAAACCAAACAATGGTTGTTCACTCTCACAAGTTCTGAGTTAGCATTAGCCCAGTATATCTTGCAGGCAGGACAGGTTTTAGGTGGAAAGTTTTATGGCTGCATATCTAGGTTTCCAGGATTCTCTTTCCATAGCCTTCAGACTAACATTTTATGCCAAAGACACTAGAATGTAGGGGTGAAAGCTACAAGCCCTCACCAATCTGACCTCTCAAATTCAAGCAGCTGTGTGGAGGTTAAACTCTGTATTCAATCATCACTGTAAGTTTTCAGAATGTTACCTTCTCTCTTCTGAGTTGTTTATGGATCTCCATGGCACCTCTTCATCCTTACATTATGGCACACATCTTTAATCTCAGCACACGGGGTGTAGAAGAAGGGGGATCTCTGTGAATTTGGGGCCAGACTGGTCAGCATAGTGAGTTCCAGGAAAACCAGAGCTACAGAATAAGACCCAGTCTTGCGGAAAACAGAACAAAACAAAACAAAATGACAACTATGAAGGGTATTCTCTGTCTTCTTCTTCTTCTTCTTCCTCTTCTTCTTCTTCTTCTTCCCCGCTCTCTCTCCTCCCCCTCAATAGAGAACATGAATTTGTGTGGGAAGATTGGTGAGTAAGATTTTGGAGGAGTTGAGGTAGGGAAAACATGATCGAAATATATTCTCTGAAAAACAAAATTTACAAAAGATACACTTGTATAGATTTTCTTAGTGATGAATTTTATTTTTTTAGACAGTATGCTGTGTTTTGTGAATCTTTCACCTAGTTTATGCTAGTAAAAGAAAATTTAAAAACTGCACACTTGCCCTGTGTCTCATTTGTTCTACTCGTTTGTATATTGGACAAGTTTGTAACTGGCATGAGGTTCACTTTTATTTCCTTTAATATGTTCTACATTTAGTCTGCTGGACTCTATTATATTAAATAAGAATATTTGCACATCTCAATTCCCTGAAGATTTTTCTCCATTCTTTATTATTTTTGAGTTAGTGTCTTATTATAAATATGTAAAGATCATCTTATGTAATTTTCATGATATTTTGAGTCTAAAGACTTTATGGCTGTAAAAACAAAATCTTCACAATGATTTTGTCATTATTTTTAAAATTCAAGGAAGTCAAAATAACATTTTAAAAAATATGTTCACATACTAGTTAATAAACTTTTACAATTATCAATAGTTTCTGGTTGTATATAATCTTCCACTGTGATATTTAATTTCCATAAAACAATTCAGGTTGTGAATGTATATACTAAAATTCTTACCTTGAATCAAATATATTCTACTTCATTTCTTTTTTGTTCTCCAATGGACAAAAAAGATATAAATGAAAATAATTATTTTCATTATTAAAATTATCTTCATAGACTTTCCATTACCTCTTTTATTTCTTTTACATTGTAGATTCTATATACATTGAAAAGATATTAGGGAATCTGATTTAAGTTTCTTTTTTATTCAGCTGCAAATGTGGCATAGCTGATTTCTAACATAGTTATTAATTTTATCTACTTAGTAAATGTAGGGTTTGTTTTTATTTTCTATATTTGCTTTTCATTATAGTTGAATCTTACAGTTTACTGGCTGCAAATTAACTCCTCGATGTTCCTATTTAAACAAGGATGAAGTAAACATCTTTCAGAAAAATGGACCTTTTAATCTGTGTCATATTTGACTTGTTGAATCAACATACCCTTGTGATCAAGTGATTAATCCATCCTTTGCTCCTGCACTGGAAGCTATTAAACAGATCATAACACAGTATTATGGACTGAGTGTCAGGATCTATGAGTTCTGCTAGCTAAATAGTCCTATAACCTTGAATATGTGACATAATGTCTTTGACTTCAACTTCATTATGTACATAGCAAGACAACAATTATCTCTGTGGGATTCATTGCTTATAAGATTCTAGGATTTTATTCTACAATTATCTTCAGATGAATTTAGCTCAAGGAGAAAAGCTGAATTGCAACATTAATGCAAATAATCTTTAATGAATTATAGAGTTAATTTAATAAGCCTCTTAACTTTTGGGGGTAATTTTAAGAAAACTAAATATTCTTTTAAGAAATAAAATGATGCTTGCTATTAAAGATATTGCAAAATATTCCCATATAATTTAGAATATTAGAAATTTCTTATTAGCCACATGTTTAAAGAATGTCATATTTTGGACACAAAAAGTTTCATTTACTAAGACTAACAGCTGAAAACTTTTAGTAATTAAATATTATTATCTTCTCAAGTTTACTTATATGTACTTTCTTGATATTAATAAAACAAATACATTTCCATTGCAAAAACTGTGGCTCGGGAGGCAGAGGCAGGCGGATCTCTGTGAGTTCGAGACCAGCCTGGTCTACAAGAGCTAGTTCCAGGACAGGCTCCAAAACCACAGAGAAACCCTGACTCGAAAAACCAAAAAAAAAAAAAAAAAAAAAAAAAAAAAAAAAAAAAAAAAAAAAACTGTGATCTTGTAAATTTAAATATTTATTTGTTTTTAAAAGTTGCAAATTACCAGTGGCTTACCTTTTGGCTCTTACAAGCTGATGGGGCAATAGGGAAAGTTGATCAATCTATAATTTCATCAAATTTACCATAGGGTTTAATATTAGACATTCAGTGGTAGCAATAAAAACACGTATGTGAAGGAGTTTCTTTTTAATCAGATATTGAATAGCTGTAAAGGTAAGCACATTTACATTCTTGATGAGAATTGGACAGTTAGAGAATGTTGAAAGAATTCCATTTGAAAATCATTTTATTTTTGAAGTATTTATAAGAATAGTCAATGTTTACTGAGTATAGTTATTGTTTCAATATTTTCCATGTCTCTAATGACAAATAAGATAATAATAATTATTACTTTAAATAAAATTGTATTAATGATAATATATAATAATACATTTTAAAACTCTAAAATCAGAGACATGGAGTTAGAGTGGGTTTTGAAATATTAGTGCACATTGCATCTTTAGGTTGAGTTCCTTTTCCCTTTTTATCCAGTTGTCAGTGTGGAAGGGACATCTGGACATAGCTTTCTAAGAGAAAACACTGTATGCCCATAGCCTTAGCACAAAGCAGTATGAGAAGTTCTTTCAGGCAAACGTCCTGATTATCCTCTCAACCTTCACAAAGAGTTTCCCAATCTCCCTCTTTGAGGGCAGCATGGCTGTATCTGTGAATCCACTGCAAATGTAGACTATCATCAAAAGAGGAACTTGACAGAGTGAAAACTAGCCTGCTTAGTGTAATTCAGTTTTGTGTATTTTAAGATATTTCCCTGCATGAAGACAGGATCTTATTACATCTTCTTCCAACGTTAACATTCCACTCAAAAGCTCTAAACTTGTTACTCCATTCAAAAGCTTTATACTTGTGTGTAAATATTTACAGGTTAATTACATATGTTGTATTAATTTATGTGATTATAAATAAATAAAAATGATTATTAAATATGACAAATGCCTTATAAAAATAAATTACTTGTATTTCTTTTCCTTTACTTATTCCAGTCCTTGGGCTTCAATCAAGGTCCTACCATATGCTAAGGTTGAGCTGTTTCACTATGTTATATACTCCTGCTTCCACTAATTTGAAATGATTTGTAGAACATGTTATCTAGCATGATACAATTTGAATAGTAACCTTAAAGTAAACATTTTTTTTTGCCTCCCAGTCAAATTATCAGTTTAATTTACTCAAGAAAAAATTTCATATGGTGTAAACACTATTTGAAGATCAATCTATCATGTACTGTGTTGTATAAGGAAGGCTCAGTTTGATTGGATAGATACAGCACAGAAATTTGAAAATATAAATATAGTCAGGATTCGGAAACATCTTGTCTATTAGAAACATATAAAGCAATCTTGTTATATGTATGTACATGTATGTATTCAGTTTAGCTTTTTGAAGGCCCAAATAATTATATGCTTTTCAAGATTAGCTATGTCAAACTTTCATTTTCACATGCATCCATGACATTTTGTGAGCACATCATTAAAGAAAAAAAAATATGCCAAAGTTTTATCTGTTGAAATACTAAACATAAGAAAAATGAATGTATAAGATTTCTGTTGGTATGAGATGTTAATGTTAGATTAAAAGTTTGTTGCCATTATATAGAAAAATAATAATTTATATATATATAATTTATCTATATATGGGAAGAATTATGTGATAAAAGATCACTAACATACTTTAAATATTCAAGTGCTGCTAAAGTATAAATAGAAAAACAAATATACTTTTGGGAACACATAACACTTGAATTTTTATAGTGAACAATGCATTATAAACATATATGCAAGATTTTGGTTTTGTTTTTTTTTTATTTTTTTTTTGCTTTTTGTTGTTACTGACATATAATTATAATCTTTTAATACTGACACCATGCAAGGCATATATTTGTCTCTAAGTATGCAGGAGATTAATTTCTAATGCAGAATTGGAAGCAGAGTTAAAAAATGCCTTAGTACTAATATGATTGCTTTCCAAGAAGACACAGCTCCCTCTCCAGGGTTGAACCCTGTCTAATGGAAATTTAGTGAGCATTTGGGTTGGATGCATAGGATGGTGACTAAGAATCTTGCATTGTTCTCACACTACAATAATCCAATATATGCATGAACAGGTGGATGGGAATACAGAAGTGTGCTGCAGACAGCAAACAAACAGGATACAGGTCTCACGAAAGTGTACACATTCTATGTAGTGCTCTGCATACTTCATCAAGGAGCTCACCACCATGATTCTGAATGAGGTTAGTTTAGCTTCAGAGCCCACAGGTTAGTCCACAGGCTCACAATGTGAGTTCAAGACCAGCTTGATCTACAGAGTGAATTTCACAACAGACAACCCTATCTCAAATAACAAGGCAAAAAAAGATAAATACAAAACTTTCCTCCACTTCGACGATAAAAACTAAAGTCTCTGTTTCATCTGTTAAGGAATTCAGAAAGATTGCATTCAGGAAGATCACCAAGCAAAATAAGAAAAAGAATAGTGAACTCAACAAAGTGAGAAAAATAATTTGTGAACAGAACGTATAAAATTGGTGAAAAAAACAAACCCAAATAAATTTTAGAGAGAAAAAAATCCACTAAGAAACATTTCAGTATGTGCTGAAGTCCTTCAAAAGCAGAACTGATCAAGCAGAAGAAAGAATCTGTAAATTCATGGATGGTTCACTGAAAATATCCAGTCAGAGTTCAGAAAACATCAAAGAAAATGAAGGAAAAAGTAGTGAGTTATGGAATGCAAACATAAAATATATGCATTGTAGAAAGCAAATGAAATATACGTTACAAAACATCAAGGAAACAAGAGAGCCCAAAAGGTCACCATAAACAATTGAACACAAACAAAATGAACAAGCAAGGTGAAATTGATATATTTCTTTTAACGTGCACCTACAACCTATTGACTCACAAAGTAATAGAAAACCTTGGGTGAACAATAATGGATAGAGATTGAATGCAATAAAGAAAATCACTAACAATGAAATCTATGGCTCATATAGCTTCATTGCCAACTTATAGTGAGCAACTAAATGGGAATAAATGCCAATCCCTTTAAACTTCCCCATCAAAAGAATGAGGAGAGGAGTTTGATATTCATTTTATAGTGTCAGTGTTGCTGGTTTTCCTAATAGAGTCAAGATTCTTCAGCAAAATGTTATCCACACCAAAAATGCAAGTGACTGAAAAGAATTTTTCCATTATTGATGAAAATGAATCATTGCACCATTTTGGCAAATATCATGTATCATATTTATGGAATGAAAGATAAAAACATTAGATAGTGAATAAACTTAAATAATGACAGATTTCAAAATTGACTTACGATTTTTCAGCCCAAATAATTAGGTATAGAAATAACAGAGATATGTAACATTGTAAATGACTATTATTATATGATTTATAGCCAAATCATATTTAGTCATGGAATCTGGGAGTTGTTTTAAGATCAGGGACCCTGCAAGGATTGCTGACACTAGAACTTGTCTTTAGCAGCCTATTGGAAATCCTACCTAGTATAATTATGGAAGAAACAAAACTTGTTTTATTAGGTGGAAAGGAAAAAACATAGTCTATCTTTTCAGATTGTGGAGTCATATATACAGAAATGCCTGTAAATTTCAGCTAAAATTGTTAAAACATATAAATGAAAAACAGTATTGTCAGGAACAAAAAATCAGAATATTAGCTATGTCTCATGGCCTCACAGTACAAGAAAGAAAACTTAATCATGGTCCTTTGGCCTATTTTTTAATTAACTGTCATTAGATTTATATATGTATATGCATGCATTTATGCAAATATTTATGTAGATGCATCATATTGCTAAATAAAACTTACTTGGTCTGTACAGTGTTCCTTGGATGTCTGTTTTAAGGACTGTTTCTTGCTGCTAAAACATTTGGTGCTCTTTTTCTCAGTTAATACTACTTTTCCCACTCCCATATTTTCTTAATTGCTTGTAGTTCTTTGTGTGAGGTTGCAGCATTATGGGATGTCCCATCCATGTTTTCATGTCTACCATTGTTGTTCTTATTCAACATGTGTTTAAGCAGTCATGTTCTCAGACATTTTGGGTATTCCTTCTATTATTCCTAGGAGACATATTCTCACAGAAAACTTCCTTATCTTGTGACTTTTATAATCTGTCTTCCCCGATTTCTGCCATGAACCCTGAGTCTTAGGTGTGAAAACATTATTGTAGATGGTAGATGTATCCATTGGGACTGGGCTCCTCAATGCTGCACTTTGATTGGCTGTAATTTTTCTTTGATGATCTAGACCTGTTGCAAAGAAAAAGAATTCCTGTGATGTGAGGAATAATATACTTACTTTTGAATATTATAACAAATGTTTAGAATAAAATTATGAATTATACTGCTGTATTAAAGTTAAAGTTGTAGTTTATCCTCCAAGATCAACGACTTAATAGCACTGAGCATTTGACTAGGTTTCCAGTACAGGCATCTGAAGGCGTAAGTCATAAACAATGCCCCACGTTGGGCGCCAATCTGTAGTAATAAGAGTGGCGAGCAACAACAGACAACACTCAAGTCCTCTCTCTGTAGCCGGCCCTCCTGCCTCAAATAGTCAGAGTTTGCCCTGGCAGGACAGCCCAGAAAGCTGGCATTTTTAAATGGCGCAGCTTTTTTCCTGCTACGGCTGAAAACCAAAAAGCATGCGTTCAGCTTTTCGTCAACACCATTTAAGTGTTTCGTGGCAGGACCTCTTAATGAGCTGCAGGGTTTTGCAGCTAATGCTGAGTCAGGAAGCCTCTATTAAATGAGGCGCTTGCTTGCCTCTAGCAAGCAGAGTAGATCCGAGAAATTGTCACTATCAAGAAAACATGCTTTACTCTTTCCCAAGCTTTTTCAGGCTTTCTGTGGATTCAGTTGTCCACGTGGGTGCCAACTGAAGGCATAAGACATAAACAATGCCACACCAGTTTGGAATTATGATTAATAGGGTGGTATTTATTTAAAGGGGAAAAAACTTACAGATCACCCTCAGCCCTCTGCGCAACCAGGAAGGGAGTCTAGTCTTCAGTGGAGCAGGAAGTGAAGAGAGAGAGGAGAGGGAAGTGGCCGCTTTTTTAAAGGGAGAGAGACCACGCCCCAATGGGCTGGTATCTCAGCGGCGATAGGCTGGAGGAGTGGGAGGACCTCCCGTAACAGGCATCATTTTCTTCTTGTTGAGTATATTTTAAGTTCAATTAGAGTACTGTCATTTAACACCAATATGTGTGTGTGCTACTACTGCACCCTTAGTGTTATCATGCCATGCTGGACATTCTTGCAGTTCATTGGCATTCTATCTAGGTAAGATAAAAATGTTATTTGTTTCTATCATTAGGAAGCTTGCAATATGACTTATGGTACCACCAAAGCTCGTCTTCATAGAGGATGCTTTCAGGGCATTTCCAGCTCAGAGGAATCTGAGAGCTTAGTTGGATATGCATGGGGTCTCTAGCAATAGTAACTTCACTCCAACCTCTTGGGACAACCAAAAATAATAGCCATAACCTATAATGTACCAGCAGTCTCTTGGACAACTTTAACTAACAACTCTAAAGAATTCTCATGTTGGTGATAGATTTTTGTCAGATATTTTTTAGTAATGATGAATTCTATAAATGCTGTCTATTAGGACACTCACTATGCTTATGTATTGTGTATTTTGTCTATGAACACATTTGCTGAGCTAATCCATGAGATCAGATTATCAGAACAGATATGAAGAAGGCATATTACACAATACCATGGTCCTAATGTTCTGAAAATGCAAGTGATTAATAGACAAAGGCACAGCAGATAAGAAAGGTTAAATACTGATACATGCCAACAAATTCCCAGATCATATTTGCCAGATGACTTCTAGCTGTTATTTAAATCTGAATTTCAGAGACAAAACATTTTGTAATAAAATGTACACTATTACATAAGAAACACACTCCTCTAGTACACAAACTCTGCTGCTGTCCTACGATCAAGTTTAAACTGATCATCTGGAATTTTCTTTTCCATTTTTCTCAGTTTACTAGATCTCTTCTTCTAGTATCAAGTGCATGCACCTTTCTCTGAGGGAAAAAAAAGATGATTTTCAAGGAATGTTTGATGATATTCCATTAGATAGTTTGAGGAATGTAAAAATATCTCTATTTTGTAAGTATATACTCATAAATGTACAGGTTCTTTTTTTAGGGGGTGGATTTTTTTTGAGACAGGGTTTCTCTGTAGTTAGATGTACAGGTTCTTATCCAGTGACTAATGTCTCAAAAAAATCCAATGATTGGAAGGTCATGTTCTGTCTAAAATCCTTGTGCCAGGACATACAAGGATAGAGAATTATAGACAAGTTCTCTTCCTTAAATAAATATCAACAATTTGTGTGCACAAAGACAAAGTGGCCAGGATATGGCAAACATGTGTCTTCCTGATTCTTACCTCTCAAAATTATACCTTTTGTCAAAGACCATGTAATCAAATGCATGACACCTAGCATAATTCCTAGATGTGATACTAAAGAAGACTGAAGATAATTTGATGACTTATAGTCCAGGAAGAACAAGGCATTTTCCTAAACTAGAGAAAACATTGTATGGATCCTAAAATTGCTTACTGCTGCTTTCTCTTTGCTTACTTCAGTGTTCACATGCATTCATGGGCATCTGAGACATCATTAAAAATAAAATAAATACTTTAAAGAAAAGTGTAAGTATGAATACTTATGTTTTAAGACTAATGTTCAATTTAATACACTTTCTAATTATATTTAAATATTCTGCATATTTGCTATTTTGCATTCAAATATACTGCAGCAGTTAATCTAGCATTTCCACTGATTTCTGTGATTTCTACCAGCATAAAAGTTTACAGAAGAGTATATATTAGCTCATAATTTGCCCCTTAGTCTTGTATGAACTTTATACCAATCCATATTAAAATAAAATCATGCACTCTTGTAAAAGTCTAAATTCAGCATATTAGACCAGGCATACTGTTTTTTCAATGAATTATTATCACATCAAGTATTTTTGTTTCCTTTTGTTTTATGTTAACTCTTGTGGTGTGGGACAATGGTCTGTATTCTGTCAATTATATTTTTAAATAAATGCTAACTGGCTAGTAGCCAGACAGGAAGTAGAGGCAGGTCAGTGAGAACAGGAGAATTCTGGAAAGAAGGAAGCCCATTTGTTGGCAGTCCTGTCCCAGCCACAGAAGAAGCAGGATGTGACTGCACTGTCAAATAAGGTACCGAGCCACATAACTAGCATAGATAAGAATAATGGGCTAATATAAGTTATAAGTGTTAATAAGAAGCCTGAGCTAATTTGCCAATCAGTTTATATAATGTAGAACTCTGTAACCAGGCAGGACAGAAAACTCAGTCAACATTCTTGAAATGAATTTATCTTATTTAATAGCTTCTGGTGGTTATGAAATTCCACAAAATTAAAAGTATCTTTATCTTTACTTGCTTTTTTGAAGAAACAAATATTTTCTTCATTTACAGATAAACATGTTAAGATTGTCAATAAACTTGTTTATCTCAAGTAACATCCATAATGAAAGACCTAATATTGTATTTTCTTCTCTTTTTTCCGAAATTATAATTACATTCTATCTTCCTTCCCCAAACCTTCCCACATACTGTTCCACACTGATCTTTTTTAAATTCACAGTTTCACTTCATTAATTCCAATTACATGCACATATATATCTTGATCAGTCCACTGATGTTTTCACCATATAGAGCCACATATCCTGTAATAATCAACCGAGTCACTGACAGACTACAAATCTTTCCTCTATTTCATAATTCTACCTTGAAATTACAAAATTATAACTAAAAAATTTCACTTGAACAGATATACATGCATCTTTTTCAGTTTTTACAATTTTTATCGGAGAAAAATAACAAACTGATTACAATAAGCATTTGTGGATTCTCTTCTCCCAACAACAATTGACTGTATCTGGCCATTTCCAACAAGTGGACTTACAAATTTTATGCACTAGAGAGGATAATTATCAAGCATAGCAGTCTTTAGTACAAATACCTGTGAAAAACCAATGGGAAAATTTCACAGCACTTTTTTTTTTAAATTCTCATCCCAATATTTACTTCTCAGTTATTATTCTGCCATTCTAGCCATACTCCTTTATATATTTGATTAATATACCATTTTTAACATCGGTTGGTTTCCATCTAATAACCACGCTTTTGTCTTTACTCTTGCTGTTGGAATTCTTCACATTCTGTCTCAAGTGTTAAAACAATGTGAATTAATGCCACATTCTTCCTACCATCAAGTCTTACCTTTAATGACAGCTTTTACTAAAACATGACTTTCTTACTTGGATATTACTAGAATTTCTTTTATTTTTACCTTACATACTTAATTTTTATATGCAGACATCTATTCAGATTTTTCACATATAAAAGTAGAGTAGAGGACATATTAGAGATAGTAGTCATGCAACTTTTCATATAAATTCACTGCTCTTTGCTTTTAGGGACAATATGATGAGGATCAGATATTTATTTGCATTATCTGTGGGATGTTCCACAAATGAGCTCCAAAGAGAAGAACTCTCAAATTTTATGATTCAACCATCAAATCTACCATCCCTCTCTTGAGATACCATTCATTTATTATGATTCAGCCTGTTAAACTTCTTGAGGAAAAGTAGAAGCAAATCTGGGCTATAAAGAAATGTATCTCAGAGATAAAGCAGGAGAATCTACATTTTTATGACCACACACAATTCTGGGAAGATATCTGTAAATCCTTCCCCAGGGAAGCACTATAATTAATCCAAAGCTCCTTGATATGCAAACAGTGATTCTGTTCAGAAGATCTATCCAGTATAGAAACTCAAGGATTTCCTGCAGAAATAGTATTTCAAATATGTACCTATGTCTACACACACACACACACACAAACACACACACACACACACACACACACAAACACACACACACACACACACACACACACACACAATCACGTTTCTCTTTTAAAAGTTTTGCTACTGGAGTGCAGAGATTTATGGTCCATGAACACTGTTGTTTTTCCCTTGGTGGTTAATGAAGATTTTATCATATGCAGTGAGTGACTGGGTAGTGTTATTGATCATGCAAGTAAAAGAAAACATGAATGAGTAGATACTTTTTAAAAGTGTTCTTTCATTATGTTTAAAACTATTGAATAATTTTAATTGATTCAATGGTATTAGTTATTTGCTGTGAAACCATGTCTTTTATGGAAAACCAAACTTAAATGAACTTTTATTACTGTGGCCCAGTTAATAAAGTCATTAATATAATGTGTAGCTCAATATACAATATTAGTGAAACTTACATATTTAAAAGTCACTTTTTGTATTTCCTGAAAATATATGAGAAATTTGTGAGCAATGTTCTTCTTTTCATTTGGGTCATTTTAGGATATTCAAAAAGATTCAAACATCTCTCTTATCTGAGAAATACTGTTCAAAATTGTCCAGAAACGTAGGAAATTAAAGTTATTCTAAGAAGGAAGAAATGATAATTTTTGGTCATTTGCAATTTTGAACAAATAGAAAATAAAACTATGTGGCAAAACTGTCTCTATTTTGTAACACCAAGTAAACTGTAAAATTACATGTACTATTGTGAATTGGAAAATATTAAAATCTACCACAAACATCTTAAAATTTGTGAAAAGCTATTTTTATCTTTATTTATTTTAAATATTTTATTGAACAAAAGAGAAGCTTATTTTTAAGGTGAAAAAAATCACAATATAACAAAAGGCACCTTATGAATATTAATCAATAATAAATTATATTAAAAATTATTAAAATATTAAATCTTATAAACTAAAATTTCATTGGTAAATCATTTTTGTATTATGCTTTAGATAAGTTTTCTTATATTATTAAAAAAGAATGCATAAGCTAAATATTTATGAATATAAATATTACATGTACATATATATGTATGCATATGTTGATAACTAAATAAAAGGTAGATTATGTGTTTAAGTTTAATTTTGAAAATTTACCTAACATTAAAATACCTAACATTAAAACATTAAATCATTTAATGATATTTCAGCTAACAGTATCATTTCAGAACACTGCTCTTAAATATGCAGAACATACATACAAATATACATATATGTGTGTGTTTATATATATATATATATAGAGAGAGAGAGAGAGAGAGAGACAGAGAGACAGAGAGAAAGAGAGACAGAGAGACAGAAAGAGAGAGAAAGAGAGAGAGGGAGCATATTTATCTAGAGAGTGATTCAGCAAATATCACTTTGTAAAATGTTTACCTTTGGTTAATTTTGGCCAAAGAGTTATCAATTAATTTTAACTTTGTTTTTGTTTACTGGATTACTGTCGCTATGTAAAATTAATCTTTACCACAAAATGTCCTTATTTTATATTTTAGGACAGCACAATTTTACTTTTTCCTTCACCTATAAGACCATACATGGTACAAAGAGATTCGAAATCGGCTCCTAAAATTGGGTTCTCTGATGGGAATTTCAAAAGCATTATGGATATTGCCTGCTTGCTCTGTGTCAGAAATTGCCTTCAGGAAGTGAAAGCATACCATTTCTATTGTATCAAGGTAGCCTTATTCAGGGAGAGATATCAGAGAAGCCTAGAGGCAAAACAGATAAAGAAAAAAATCTATGCATGTACATTCCCCAATCTTTAAATTTAGCACTTTTAGCTTTTTAGTTTAGGAAACAAAAAAGAGCAAGGGGTTTGAATTAAGAAAGTGAAAGTAAGAAGGGGTCAAGAAAGTGATTGGACTGCTTCCATTAAGATTAGAAGTTAAAACAATCAATTGAGATAATGAAATACAGTCTGTGTTCTTTGATGTGTGCAGAGAAAGAATTGTGTTCAGGCAAGTTTAAAGAAACCATGAATCGTAAAAATCAATCAAAATGCCTATAGGACATGGAAAACAGCTATCAGCTGAAACCAGCTCAAGACAGCTATTATTCAAAGCAGAGCTATAACTAGCAAACACCAGCACATCTCTCCCATTCATTCCTCCTCCCCAAATCAATATATTCTTTCAAAGACAGGTTCTTTTTATCACTGTAATCGAGACAAAAATAATATGTAATGATGAGTCCTAAAAAGCTACGGTGGTCCTCTTGCCCAGCTGTGGATACAGCTCACTCACGGGACAGTTGTCTTCCCAGGTCCTGGTTTTTGTATTAGTCATTGAAAAAGATAAATGGAACTTCTACTCAAAGTGAAATTCTTTCTTACACAGGCATTCCTAAGCTAACATGCTACTTCATTTACACACATATGGTATCACTTTAGAAATTAAGCAACTAAGCAGTATTACATTTTACTGTGAATAATAATCCATTCTTATGTGGATTCTTAATTTTGTTATTATAATTGTGTGAAAATTGCGAGTTTTTATGGAAATATGAGAGTACAAACTATATGATGTAAAAACATGTAAAGTGAGGTGATTGATGTCTCAATGAACTCATTCCACTGCAATTTCAGCACCAACTATAGAAAGAACTGTGATTTTCAAGAGACAATGCAATTATTGCATGCTAATTTAAGCAGAACAGTTGTAACTATGAATCTATATTTGCATGAATGTACAATGTTTCAATACATTGCTTTCACATTCTTTATAATCCCCAAAGAAATACTCTAAACATCACTTAATATAGTCAAAATATGATTTCTTCTCTCAATTTTCAGTGAAGAATATATCATAAAAGTTAAATTGATTTCTTAAAAAGTAATATGTAAAATAGTCCTTCCTATTAAGTAGCAAAGCTTTGTTACTATCCCTGAAGAATAGAAAATGAACAAATTTACAGAATAATAATAAAAAGTAGATTAATAAGATTGAGAGCAACTTTGAAGCCGAATTGAAACAAATGTAAAACTAACTCCAATGAAATAGATTAGCATCTGAGTGATCACGGTGTGTTACATCTGTTGCCTTCAATAATGTCTACTTCTTTTGAAACATCAGCAAAGTATACTTATGGATAATCAACATGAGAGGGTGGACTGATACACTTTTTCCATACGTGGATGTTCTTTTGGTAGTGTGTGTTAAGGAAATCATCGTTACACTGATAGAAAAAGTATGTATTTATATAAATATATATTTATATATAAATATGTATATATTGAGTATTTTGCATATAGAACTGCCCTTATTTTACATAAAATTTGCTATTTTCTTTAATGCACAGGATGTCTTAGAATTTCAGCTTCTTTTTTATTTATTACATCTATGTTTAAATTGGTTTAAAATATATGTATCAGTATTTATGTATTTAAAAATGTGCTGATTGTAAGCTATCGATTTTCACTTAAAGAACTGTCAGTAGAAATTAGAAACAGAACTACATGTCCACTCCAGAATGTAAGCTGATTTCACGACCAAGACAAGTAATGCCTAAATGAGCTGTTTTTTTTCTGCATCTTTAAATTTCACACTATACAACTGCATGGTTAGATGACCTCTAGCCCCTGACCTCACAAAAATATTTTTGCATGTTTTGATAACAGGTCATGTTTACTACAATGACCCTTTCTTTCAATTCTTAAACATATTGTAATCTTTCATGAAAATACCATGCAATACAGACAAAAAAAGTTTTAGCCATATTTGCAGTATGCATTGAAAAATCAAATATCAAATTAAAACATATTACGCTACAGTTTATATACCTTTGCAATAAACCGATCCCAGTGTACAGCATATTGGGACATTTTTTAAACCTGTTTTATGGTGTGTGTGTGTCAAAATTGCCTTTGTGACATTTTATTCTAATAAGAGCAAATTACTTCCCCATGATTCATATTTAATTTCATTTATCACTATATACTAAAACAGTTTTGAGTTGTCATACAAATTCGGATGTTGAACTTTGGCAAAAAAAAAATCAATAAACTCTGGATGACTTACTCTAAAGTAGAGGTGGAGTCCATAAAAGGATTATTTCTAATAGATTTAAAGAACAGGAAGCATAGGAGGGATATTCAAGGGAAAAACAGGGTAAATGACAGGTGTCTGATGCTGTCTGAGGTTGTCTGGGATTCTGTCATCATGGTGCCACTGTTATTCATGGATCAGATCACAGAGAGTCTGGTAAAATGTGAGGCTCCTTGTTGTATGCTGATTCTGCTTATTTGAACCCATCCTTTCACATGAGGGTGGTGTCATCTTTGTTCTTTCTTGGAGTTAGCAAAAAATGGATATCTTCTTACTGATCCAATCTAGAAGTCCTTCGATTATGGAATTGAGGACATTCATGTAAGGCAACCGTGTTAAAACTGTATGAATGTCTATTATTCTCTTTATTTTAGAGTATTTAGCATTTCCTTAGTCCTCATTTGCTTAACAACTGCCTTAGCAATTTAATTTCCCTGAAGTCTGTTGAATGTGTTTGACCACGAGCCATATATTCTGTTTCTGCTATGTACATGTGTTCATGAGGCTAGATAGCCCCTGATCAAATAATCTCTTTATTTTGATTAGGTATGTTTTTCTGTCATTTATGTTAGCTTCAAAGAGGATTTTTTTTGAGGAGGAGGAATAAGAACTGTGCCTATCTATAGCTATAAGCGTCAGATTTACAATGGACTAAAGCTGAATACTATTTTTATAAAATGGTCCTTGCAGGTTTTTCTCATACTCTCATGGTCTCACAGTCATGGGCAGTTAGTGATATGATTTCCTTCCTGTTAAACTGGCCATGAGTTTAATTTGATAACTATTGGATATCACCAATTAGGAGTACCACTATTGTATTATAAGGTATATTTTGTCTTGATGACTATTGTTGTGACTCCTGACATCACAACTGATTAAGACTATTGGTGACTTTCTTTTTTAGGTAGCTTACACTATACAATCTTCATTCACAAATAATGTACAGATTCCTAATTATGTATTGCATGTCCAAGAAAGTAAATAATTGTGGATTCATATTTTTTTACCACATCTGTTAATTAAAATAACAACTTGTTTTCTTGACTGTGTGTAGTGTTTACATGTACTATTATGGATTTTCCCATTGTTTAAGCCATTAAGTACATAATTGATGAAAGTCTCATGGTTGGTGTGGTACTTTAAAATATCCATAATAAGATCTGTTATGAAAGGTTTTTCTTTTACTTGTTATTTTTGTAAAAGACAGCATGTTTCTAAAAACAAATATTTTAGCACGTCTGATGTTTTATCAATATAGTGATAGTAAAAGTTAAAATACACAGTAAAGGTATAATTAAATTCATTATATTTTTCAGAAACAGATCTATTGGATTACTGAAGGACTCCATGTATTTGGCCAGTTTTATACATTGTAGTAATTCTCCTGAATATCTAAAATGATTGATGGATTTTATTGTTAAAAACATGTTACTTTAGATAAATAACCAAAACCACACTGTTTAAACTATTCTATTTTAGCTCACATCTAAGGTCTATCCTAAAATATTAGTAAAATTATTCTCTCAACGTTTCAATCTAAGAGGTATGTATTGCCTCAGAACTCTATTTTGCGCATGTGGTTCTAAGCATCCTCTCTTCAAAGCATGTATCTAAAAACGGTGGGGGTGGTGAGAAGTGACAAGGGAATATGCTAAGGATGCAGTGCATGATATTCTTAAAGAATCAATGAAAGTATTACAACATTAAAACGGAATGTTGAGACAGCATAAAACCTTGCCCATTCAATGTTCTGCAAAAAGTGATGTTAGTAGAACATGTCCTTGCATTGGATCTCAGATTATATGGTCCTCAGACTCTGTGCCATACTGCAGAATGATGATGGAGCTATGAGATCCCTAGAGCCTCAGCTGGTTCCTACTAGCAGCACTGTTTCTCCTTTGCCATCTTCTTAGAGCCAAACAGACCACCTTGGGTTCTAAAAACATTCTCTTGGGTTTTTCATCAATGTGAACTTTTCATTAATTTTGGGAAATGTAAACTTTTCTCCCTGTTTTCTAGGACAATTAACAACTGTTCTCCAAATCATCATTACTTTGTTCACTGTCCCCACAATGACATTTATGTCAATTATGTGACACTGATTCTTCATTTCTTGTATAATTGTGTGGCACAAATCCAGTAAGAAAATATATCTTTGAACTAGTTACAGTTACTAATTGATTTGCCTCAAAATCTTCTTCCCACAAATATTTGCTAGGGGAAGGAATAAATCTTTAAAACGATTGTCATGACAGTGGGGATGTATATTCAGGGTTTAAATTTAACATCTTAACACTCTTCTACAATATTATTAGAAGGGAATGAGTTTTTGTATCCAAATACTCTATTAATGTTTTTTTACATTTTTTAAAGAGTATAATATAATTACACTTATCCCTTCTCTTTCCTCCTCTAAGCCCTCTCTTAGAGCCTTCCTGTTCTCTTTCATGGTATCTTTTTAAATTAATTGTTTTTGCATCCATAAGTGTACATGTATATGCATATATGTTCCTAAAAATAACTTTCTCAGTCCATATAATGTTATTTGTATGTGTATTCTCAGGGCTGTCGATTTGGTTAATCAATAATTGTGCTCTGCACTGAGGAGACATTATCATTATCATCATCATCATCATCATCATCATCATCATCATCATCATCATCATCATCATCATTGTCATCATCATCATCATCATTATTTTAGCTCCTAACATTTCTCAGTTGTTTGTAATTCTTAGTGTAAGGTTTCTGATTACTGGTGGCATGTCTACTGGTGTCATGTTGTTCAACTACTTTTAGGCTTTCATGCTGTTGAAATTCTGTGGGTATACCTCCTTACAATAGTAGGAGATACAATCTTAAAGCAAAGTATAAGATCTTGTGGGTCTTACAGTCTTTCCGTCCCCGTTCCTGTGCCTTAGACATAGGATTGTTTTGTAGATGCGTCCAGTAGGACTGGGCTCCATATCTCTGCGTTTTGATTGGTTGTGGTTTTCTATAGTGGTCTACATTTGCTAAGAGACATTTTTTTTGATGAGAGGTGAAAAACACACTTATCTGTGTATAAGGGCAAATGTTTAGAATGAGACTCTGCAGGCGTGGTTTTGCCCTGGTTCAGAATGTCTTAAGTGCCACTAAAGACCCATTCTTACCACCAAGTTCTGAATGCCTTGGACAATTTTCATGCCAACAATGGACCTCTAGGGTTATTTCCTGTATCCTTCTAGTCATTGATTTAGTTCACAGGCATCATAACTGGGTAGGACTATTTGTTGCCTCTGTCCTATGAAAGCTTAATTAGTGCCTTCTGGCTCCAAGAAAGCTAGTCTTCAGTGAAAGCATTTTGGCTAGTTCCTGCTATGAGGTCTCTGGGTCCTTTTCCTGAAGGACATGGTCTTTCATCTTTAGAAGTCAACCAAATGCAGTAGCAATAAGCTGTACTCTATTATCTTTAATATTTAAAAATAAAAATTAGGTGTTGGACATATTTTTTCTCTTTCCACATTTGTCTAAAACACATATGATTCGCTGTATAATCAATAATATAGATTTGAGTAATAATATTTTATTTTGTTTTTCTTTTCCTTCCATATGAATATATTTTTGGAAGGCTATTAGGTTCAGAGAATCTGAGGGAATGGGTAATACAGACATAAAATACAATTAATGACATAAGGTCATTGCCTTATGACAAAGATAAAATTATTGAATATCCAAAGCTCATCGTGTTTTGGAGGTTTATCCAAGAAGCCAGAATGCAAGAAACTTGTGTTGCTGAGGATGAATATGCAATTGGTGGGTGGTTAGTATGCGGTTCTGGGTTATGTATAAGGATGGTTTGACTACTTCAGACTGAGTATTAGAAACAATTTTGGTACTTTTTATTGACCTGTGATAGTAATGTATCATATGATACTACATATTCAGGGATATCAATATATCTGGAAAGTTTAAAAGTGTCATTCTGCCTGGACTATCTGATTAACAGATTCACCTATATTTCTTTCAAGCACAAGTGATCAGCCAGGCACACGAGGGCTGAAATAGTTTTCCTATCCTATCAGTGAATTAGAACATGCCTGGTGTAAAGTACACATGTGAAGGGAAATTGAGATAAAAGCAAAAAACTTTGAAGACGTTAGGAAATTAATAATCTATTTAAGTAATGTAAACCCTATCTCAAAAATAATGTATCCCTTATCTTTAAAAATATATGGTCACAGCTAAGAGGATAAAGTAGAAGCTGGAAATCTGGTAAACATGATATGTGCTTTTGTTACCTTGTTAATCTGTGTTAGCATAGATATGTCAAAATATGCAGAAATATACTTTATATGTTTACTTGAAGCAAGAATCATCAGGGAGAAATAAAGGAAATCACTCCCAAACACACATTGCTCCCTTTTTAGTCTTTATGTATTCATTAAATATGTGGTCAGCATTTGGAATACATGTGTGATTGTTACGTGTAGATTAATGGATATTGGTGGACCTTATTTGAATTGTTGATAGTTTTTGGCAATGGAATCTACCATTGATCTTTCTTGTAAAATGTTCCTCCATCATGATTACCTTTTTGTCAGCTAGGTGAATTCAGAATCAAAGTTCAAATAAAATTAACTATTAAGGTGTATTTATTCAATTTTCATATTTGTTTGTCAATATTTATGGAAAAGTTATTAAACGCACACAAACAGTGTCACAAAGATAAAGCATTGTTACATATACTGGAACAGGGTGGGGTTAAGGAGAGTTCAGCACATTGGTGGTTATACAGAAACAACAATTATTCTTTTTACACAAAAGTGGGGAAGTGTGTAGTCTGCAGTTATATCCTCACTTCCCATTCAATTTATAATGACCCTGAATTAGATCCTTCTATGACAATATTTCTAAGCTCAGCAAATCCAACAGTTTAACAAATACTACTTTTGTAGTATGTTCAGTTAAAATAATATTAAATTGAAAGTTTTATAATGTATGCTTTAAAATCTAAATAGGCTTAAATATCTGTTTAAAAACCCATGGAAATAATGTTATGACAAGATAACAATTTGGAAAAGCTGGCAAAAATAAGTATTATTCACAGGTTTAACTTCATCAGTCTGAAACTGGGAGGAGAGTGTAAGGCCTGATGATGCTTAAACAAAATTTGAAATTTTGTACAATGTGTGTATGTGTGTATGTGCATGCGCACATATAAAATACATATACAAATATGCATGCATACATATTGGTGTATAATAACTAAGCAATTGAAGATAAAATAAGGCCTTTTGAGAGACTACAGCTCATTATTTGGGTGACTTTAGTATGAACAGTGCTCTAACTGTAACATGCTATTTGCAAAAGCAAAACAACTCAGTTTGCCCCACCTGCAGAGACAGTTATTAGCTTTGCAGGCATTCCCATAGGAGGTTTGTGAAGACATCTGCATTTTATGCCTAGTGGTCCGGCTGATGGCTTTGGCATTTACCTGAGCTTCCTGCAAGTTGGTGCTGTAGACAAAGAAATGAACAAAGGTTCAGTGCTGTGGTGATTGCTGTAAAATCCTGAACACCTAAGTTCAGATGCCCAGCATCCACATAAGGAATGCGACGTCATATGTCAATAACCCCTTTTTGAGTGTTGGACAGACAGGCAGCATGGAATCACTGGATGGCCCGAGTAACCAATTGGTGCACTCTAGGCTAAGGGAAAACTTTGTTCAGATACTAAAGTTGAGCACAATAAAGGAGGACTCCCCATATAGATCTCCAGATTCTGCATGTGCATACAGAGATGAAAGCACCACCACATACTTGTACACACACCTATATGCAGCACACAAACACACACAAGCACACAAAGAATTGAGTCTTAGGTAATGTTAAAAATTTAACAAACTATCTTTAGTCACTAGTAGAATTTACCTATTTATCATATTCTTATTTACATAATGACAATATAAAATTGTGTAGCTTGGAGACTGACTGAATACTAATATTCCAATACCAGAATAAAAAAAACTGAGTAGTTTAAAAAAAATCCATAGATCTAATCTACATGGGAAGTAGAAAAATGCAAGATCTCTTCAGTTAATTGGGACCATCAGGACCTTGAGAGATTGTTGACAGAGAGGGAAAGGCAGGGAAGGGAGCAGAGAAAAATGTAGAGCTCAATAGAATCAATAAAAAAGAAATTAAATCCAAAGAAAATTTAAATAAAATACAAATTGCAAATAAATCAAAACTACACTAATAAATCTAAATTGAAAATCAACACTTCAGAGTTATTCATCATATAAATTTAAAAAGTGGTTCCATCCTACACTGAAAAACTATAGAAAACTGAAGGATGTTGAAAGTGGGAGAAATAGTCTTCCCCAAAGAAGAGTATGCCAAGGAGTCAGTCCTGAAAACAAGCATACAGACTGAGCACGATATATCTATCTATATCTATATCTATGTCTATGTCTATGTCTATGTCTATGTCTATATCTATATCTATATCTCTCTCTTTCTCCCTTTCTCTCTGTCTCTGTCTCTGTCTCTCTGTCTCTCTCTCTCTCTATATATATATATATAATACTTATACATATGTGAATGCAATAGCTATTCATGTAGAAAGAGGTCAGGTATCCTAAATTTTAAAATATCGGTAGTATTGAAAATTATAAGAAAGTGTTTGGAGGATAAAGGGGAAGGCAGACATGTTTAATTATATTATAGTCTCCTAAAAAGGTTAGTAATAATAATTATAATAATTCAATAAAATTTTCTAGAAAATTCTAGAAAAAAATCTATAGAATTTGTAATCCAGAATTTTTTTTTCAGCATCAAATTGAGTAGGATAATTTTCTTTCTTTTAGAAGAATGATAGACTGTCCCATATAATTACAGGTAAATTTTGTGGCTGTTATCATTGAGTATGGAAACCACCCCGATTTCTGAGGATAAAAACATATGAACTTTCCATATTATTACTTGTGAAATAAAGAATAAAAAGTGCTTGGTTTAATTCATACAGCAGTGGGTGAACCGTAAACTCATTATATATAAAGTCAAAATCAAATAGAAGTGCTTGCTGCATTCTTTTCTTCCTTCATGGCTGATTTTCCTCACCCCACCTGACTTCTGTACTTAGAAGTTGAATTAGAACCAGAGATACTTCTTCCACTAATCCTCTCCAAGGAAACCAAACCCCACATATTTATCCCAATAAACTTAGGAAGTTTGAGAAGATGAGAAACTCAAACATTTCTAATTCTTTTGGATCCAGGCATTCAATCACCTTAAATTTAGATGATGAATTTGGGAGATTTGCAATAGTGAAAGGAAACACAAGTACCTGTAGGTGAGACCACTTCAATGTAATATTTGGATAAATATGTTAAATTTAGACTGAGGCTACATGAACTTCTAATCTGATGACTCTATTGTTCTTAGTTCACCTTCCTGACTATAAGAAGCTACAAATAGAACCCAAAGAAAAACATATAGACATCCTCCTGGATATTAACCTTTATCAGGCAATGAAAGGAGACAGAAACCAACATTAGAGCACCAGACAGAAATCTCAAGGTCCAAATCAGGAGCAGAAGGAGAGAGAGCACGAGCAAGGAACTCTGGACCGCGAGGGGTGCACCCACACACTGAGACAATGGGGATGTTCTATCGGGAACTCAACAAGGCCAGCTGGCCTGGGTCTGAAAAAGCCTGGGATAAAACCAGACTCGCTGAACATAGCGGACAATGAGGACTGCTAAAAAATCAAGAACAATGGCACTGGATTTTGATCCTACTGCAGGTACTGGCTTTGTGGGAGCCTAGGCTGTTTGGATGTTCACCTTACTAGACCTGGAAGGAGGTGGGAGGTCCTTGAACTTCCCACAGGGCAGGGAACCCTGACTGCTCTTTGGACTGATGAGGGAGTGGGAGTTGATTGTGAGGGGGAGGGAAATGGGAGGTGGTGGTGGGGAGGAGGCAGAAATCTTAAATAAATAAATATGTTAGACATATATGTTATAATGAACACATCTATGTCTATTCTGATAGTTTGATAAAAGCAATGAAAAATCTCAGGGTGATAGAGAAAATGAAAACTTGGTTAAAAGAAAACTGTGTAGGAAGACATGAAATATTTCTAAATTAATGTCAAATAAGCAAGGACAAAATACCTCAGCAATGTGCAGACTTATAATGGATTGCTGTTATATGCATGTAGTTGCTCCCATCCCCCTCACTGGTACTGACATTGTGTAGCAATGTCCAGAATGTCCAGATTGATAACACTGGGCATGTCCTCAGTATGATCGGTCAGAATCCTAGGTTCAGACATATGTCTGAGTATTTTTATCCCTGTTACAGGAATAAAAGTATTTAGAGACTTGATTACTGACAAGAGGATTTTGGATGACGTAGAAAGATTTGCTATGCTCAACCCTTTCAATAATCAAGAACAGATTTTACTCTTATCTATTTAAATCTTGATCTTCTCTGTTATCTATTTTAGCTTGACTTTAATTTTTAACTTATTTGGCTTTTGCAGTTAAAGTATGCCTTGCTTGATCTTTTAAAGTTATCTATTTATATTAACTATCCCTAACCATAATCTTTCCTTGAATGGAGTCCAAAGGATCAACCTGGCAAACTTTACTGTACTTTTTATCTTTAAGTCAAATAATATGATGTTTTGATCCATTAATATCCATGACATACAATTTTTTTTCTGTCTTTTTTTGCAATAGTTAAAGAAGAAGTATTTATTTGTTTATTGTTCATTTGTCTATTTGGTATGGAAACATGCACTTATGTACACAGATGGCATAGCATACAAAAAAAAACAACTTGTGGGATTCCATCTTTTTCCAATATATAAATTTTGGGGATTGGACTTCAATTGTAAGGATTAGCAAGAAGTGCCATTATCCACTGAGTCATTTCACAAAGCATATCCTCTGTAAATTAAATCAAAATCAAGATTGGATACAAATGATAAGAGGAAATATTTCCTTTTTAAATAGTTTTGTCTATTTTTTTATGTAAATGAGTGAGTTTTCTGCATATATTTATGTATATCATGTGAGTGCTTATTGTCTGCAGAGGTAAAAAGAGGGCATCAGAACCACTACGGCTGAAGTCACTGGTCGTTGTAAGCTGCCATCTTTATGTCGGGAGTTGCAATCAGGTCCTGTGTAACAGCAACAAATGCTCTTGACTTCTACCTAAGTCAGATTTCCAGGTCCAACTTGACAAAATATCTCTCAAATAATATAAAATTAACTTTATTTTTCTATCTGACAAAACATGAAAGTAAGATTTTTAATATCATAAGTACATCCAATATGCCTAATGATTATAACAGTAATAAATGTTATGTGATAACTTAATATATAGACCAATGAGTTTTGTATAACATCTTAATTTTCTGATATGATTAATGAAATGGATTCACATGTTTAATAAAAGAAAGGATACATTTTTTAAAAAACAAATTCATGGAATACATATTGATGTGGGAGGGTCTTCTGTTTTGTGTTGATTTCATTGGTTAATAAAGAAACTGTCTTGACCCTTTGATAGGACAGAAGATTAGGTAGGCAGAGTAAACAGAACAGAATGCTGGGAGGAAGCGAGGCAATTGCCATGCCTCTCCTCTCTGGTCAGATGCGATGGAGCCAGTGGCCAGGTTAGACATGCTGAATCTTTCCTGATAAAATACCACCTCATGGTGCTACACAGATTATTAGAAATGGGTTAAGCAAGATATGAGAGTTAGCTTAGAAGAGGCTAGATATAATGGGCCAGGCAGTGTTTATATGAATACAGTTTGTGTGTTGTTATTTTGGGGCATAAGCTAGCCAGGCAGCTGGGAGCCAGGCGGGATGAAAAGCAGGCCCACAGCTCCTCCTTCTAAAACATATCTTAAATTAAAGGATTGCTAATATGAAATATAGAATTCTTAAGTTCTTGAAAATATTGGTGTTTGGATAATGGCTCAACAGTAAAAATTATATATTGCTTTGGCAGAGGACTGGTGTTCAATTTCCAATAACCTTCTTGAGTGATTCATAGTCACATTTATATCCAACTCCAGTGATTACCAAAAAAAATGAATAGTTTTAGTTTATCTAAAACACTAACCTCAAATATAATACAAACAAACAAAAAAATCCAAACCCTACTTTGAAAGATTACAACTGAACACCAAATCAAAAAAGGGTTAGTTCCTATGGTACAAATAGTTGAGTCATAAATTAAGACAAAAAATACATTTAAAATAAAAATAATGAAATTCAGGTACATTTATTAAAAATATATATTTAATACTATAATAAAAGGAAGTAGCTGATAAAACTTTAAAGTTTCTGTATTTTACTAATATTTAGCAAATTGCAAACAAAAACAAAGTTGTCTATTCCTTCTGACATATGCATAGTTTTCAAGTATAGCGATAACAAAACTGAAATATTCATATAATGACTTTGGAGTATAAAACTAGGATCACCAGTTTGGAGGTTAAATATATAACTCAGTCTAATAAATATAGACATGAGACTTTATTTCTAATTACTGTCCTAGGAACTTGAGCACTAAGTAGGATCCTACATGAATATAGATACTCCAAGAAACTTTACTGATGTTATTTGTTAAATTCAAGAGAGAACTGGATGTGTATGACTAATTAGCAATAGGAGAAATGGTAATTTCCATGACAACAAAACTGAATCAGTGGAAGTAATAGGTTAGATATTAGGAAGCTAAATATTTAACTAAAAATGAAATTTCACTAAAACATACTTCATGTGGGGCTGGGGAAATGATTTGGCAGTTACGTTATCACTTGGTGTTTTTGCTGAGGACCCAAGTTTGCATCCCAGCATGGACATGGCAGCTCACAATTGCCTATAACTTGAGTTCCAAGGGATCCGATGCTGTGTTTTCACCCAAACTGACACCAGGAATATACGTAGTGCATATACATACATGCAGGTACTCCCACATATACAAGAAATAGAAACAAATATTTTTAGTAAAAAAAAAAATACCTAGGACACCAGTTAAATATATTTTGAAAGCAAAATTGTATCTTACTTAAGAGTAGATTTTGAATGATAACGTAATGTATAAATCTGTCCTTACAATTGAGAGCATCTCAAATCAGGAGATACAACTGTCAGTGAAAAGGAAGAAGTATAATATTAATTAAGGTGCATATAGTACTGCACTGCAATGGTGTTTCTCAAAACGAAGTAGGGAAATTGAGGCGTTTGTACCATTTCTTTCAGTACAGAGTAGGAAGAACTGGGAAAACATTCAAGAAAGAACATGCTAGCACTGAAATGATTTTTCACTGAATGACTCCAACTAACTGAAATGAAAACAACTTCGCCAGTAATACTTTTATATAATGATAACTGGGCAGCAGCTTAAGTCTTCAGAACTCTGCCTCACCCAGCATCCCATACCTTTTAAAAAGGTGGTGTTCTTATAAAATTCCAGAGAATTAGATTTTCTACTCGAACTTCCCAATGAACGAGTGCTTCCAGACACTTCCTATTTATACTTTATTTTTTTCTATATATAAAATAAGCATCTAAAAATGTTCAACATTATACAATTATAATTTTTTTAAATTACTTTTCATACCAATATTTTGAATGGAAATAAATATGCATCTGTTCGAAAAGACGTGGATGCACATTTATATTTCTCTAATCCAGAGTGACAGTGAGAAAGTAGAGCAATGATGTGAAGTACATTGGACAAAGCTGAAGGAAGGCAGTAAAAGAAACCCAGGCCAGTGGGATCTTGTCTAGACACCATAAAGGCTGAGCTCCATCTTGGGCCCTCACAATTCTGTGGCTTGTGCAAGCCACCTGCCACTCAATTATCCATTTCCTTTAATGAGGTGCATCACTAATAATCATTACATTAGGATATAAGGATGTTATGATGATTAGTTAAATATTACCAAATACTTGCTGATCTTTCTAAAACAAAAAATGAAATATTTTGATTCACTTCTGTACAGTTGGTGCCAATAATTTGATATCCTCATTGTTTCTTTTATATCACATAAACTAACAGAGAAGTATAATATTATTCCAGCTGCAAGATTAACACAACCAAAGATTGCCTATTGTTCAGTTAGTCATGTGAGGCCATTAATGTTGAGAGGAAATTAGGATCTTTAATTTGAAAACTAAGAAATAACTGAGAAGGAGCAGAAGTACGTTAACCTCATGCTTCAAATTAATGTTAGAACACTATGCAAAGAAATGTTCTGCTGAGAGGGGTGACAAATGTCTGTACTCTCTGAGTTGAGAAACAGACCAGCAGATCAGGAAGACACTGGCATCCTTGGCTGCATAGAAAGATCAAAACCACAATCCTATAAAATGAGACTCCATCTAAACCAATCAATGAACAAGTAAATATACAAATTAAAAAATAACTCAAAGAATGAGATAATTCAACTCCTATTATTATGTATCGGACACTTGCAAAGGTAGAGTATTTAGAGCCTTGATTGTAGAACTCTGAAAAGAAATACAACATTCAGCAGAGTTAAAGTTTAGGAGTGAATGCTGCACCCCTCAATCACATTGGACATTGCTTTGCTTTAGTACACAAAAGCTAGTACACTCTAAAATTAATTAGTATTGGTCCATTCATGTGTCTCTCCTGTATGTATACAGTTTTGAAAGCGGAATGTCCATTTGTATTAGCTTCTGTAACAAGAGACAACCTAGAATTCTGCCAGAAGGACTAGCAATCAGAAGTTAATTAACCGAAGAAATTTGGATAATTATGCTACATATGCCTTAAGATTTCAGTGAATGTGTATGATATAATGCATATAGAACACTTTAAACTTACTGAAAACATGTTAAGTGCTAATTCATTGTTCTTATTGATGCATTGCTCTTTCTAACTTCTGAGGCATCTGGAAGATTAAATGAAACATGAGCTGGAATGTGGGTCTATTTTGTTGTTTTAGAGAATAAACATATGCTAATATGATATATGCCAATATCAGATGCCACCATAAATGGTAAATAATTCAGTATGGAAATATGTATGCCTTATGGAGTTTTATAACTGCTATTTTAAAATATGTAATTACCAATATCAGTATGTTTCTGTGTTACTGAGCCTATGAATTATATTATAAATGTGTTCTTTTTATTAGAGAAGAGATTAAAGTATAGTCTCAAAACTCAGACTGAACTCAAATTCATTTTTTTGTTTTTTCTTTAAAAATTTATTATTTTATTGAAAAATTTTCTGATGATATGTTTTAATCATATTCTTCACCTCTATCCAAACTTTTTCAGCATCTGCTTTTGTCTGTGTGTGTGTTTTGCCTTTTAGTTTTGGTCTTTGAGTTGTTATGCTTTGTTTGTTTGTTTGAGAGAACATGAAATCAATTTCTTGTACCACTATTTCCTCGTGACATTACATTTCTTAAGCAATGCAACCAGTAATTACATAAATTATGTCATCTGCTCATGAAAATGAATATAGTATCTGACAGATATTTCTTTTGGGTAATCTTAAATTAGTCATAAGCACTTGAATAAGTATTGGCTTTTATAATTAAATTCAAAATAAATTATTTTGACAGAGTTCAACTGAATTCCTTTCTATGCATTCACTATGGGGCTTAAATTCTTATTATAATATTCAATTTTGCTTTTTTTCTTTTGTTACTGCCAGTAAGAGCAAGACCTACATCATGCAAAATTCATTCTGTACTTTAATATTTTGCTACCACTTATTTGCAAAATACACTGAGGATGACTGTTTCCTCTCACATTTTACACATCATTTTCAGTAGACAAATCTTCTAAAACTAGTTTCAAAGAGAAGAAGGGGGAAAGGGGATGAATATTTTCTTGAGGACATATGCAATTAATTTATTTTCCTCTTTGTTCTGAAATAAAAATATAATCTACAATAGTATAACATTCTATGGTTATGAATTTCAGAATTAAATCTAAATAAGTTACATGGGATGTTGTCTAATATTTATACTGTTGGGAAAGTGTACCTTTTGCCAAAAGATTAACAGTTCAGCCTCAGAACCTCCGTGCAGTTACTGGAGTATCATAATTTATGAAATGAGACTATTAAGTTACAATCCATCCTGAATAATTTGGAGATTGAGAGGAATATACTGTGTCCATAATTATGAGTGGAGTTATATCAGGAAAACTGCAAAGTGTGTTAATCCCAACACTGTGTTTTCGCCAGGCAGCTATTACTTTAGTATCTACATGTTTCAAAAACACATAATTTAATCTTTATATATTATCCTTGCAATTTCAATAACCTCTGAAATATAGTACATTTGTATTTTCTACACTATTATATTTACTTATTGATAGCCTGCTGGGTGTCTAAATCAAGAATCTTCTCTCTGAAGCAAACCTAAATTGCTACCTGTGAATTTTTAATTTTCCAGTTCCAATACTTAGAAGAACAAATAACCATACAATCAATGCTAATTTAAATTGAAATCCACAGCTGTATGTACTGTAGATGGTCTTTCAGGGAACTGAATCTCATATAATTTCCTCCCTTATCTGATCATATTGAGAAATGTTACAAGGGGACTCCACGATGAAGTGGGAAGAGACGGTGCTATGCTTTTGTCGTTTGTTTTAATGCTGTCCTGCTTTTCAGCTTTAAGATGTGCATGTGAGTCTCAAATCAAACATGCTGTTTTATGCTACTCCTGTTCCTAATAGTACAACACATAAGGCTTGGATTGTTACTGGGAAAAGAGGCATAGATCTCAGCAAATATGTTACAGAGATTTACCGGTGCACTGGCTTTGTATCAACAAAGGTTTGGTAAGTTGTTTCACTGTACACAGGAACATTGCCGTTATTTTTGTTTGGATTTTTGTTTTAGGAAATACAGAAATATCATCAAAGCATTAGAAAGTGTGATTTATACGAATGCAAATGATGTGATATTCTGTGTATGCACTTACATATTAGTTCCCATGGAGGGCATATGCATTGGCGCCCTCTGTAATGACAAGCAGTTGAGATTCTGATGACAATGTTCTGGGAATTGAATAGCAGTAAGCAATTTTAACTACTGAACCATTTCTCTCACTCCTGCTATTGTTTTCTATTTAAAACCTCATTTCTTGGGGTGGGGTAGACAGCTCATTTCCTCCTTCCAATTCTATATCAATTAGAATGCTAACACAATCTAATGAATGTAAAAGGATGCTCAAAATAATTTTCTGAACAAAGCAACCTACCTGAAGATGAACACCATCAAGAATTGTCCAAAACAAAATACATAGCCTCATAAAGAGATGAAATTTTTTTCTGGGCTAAGCATTCTTCCTGCTTCGTGAATAGTTCAGACCACTCTGGCTAGGAATGGGTATACCTCACACATTGGCCTTGATCTCCACATCAATTAACTTTATTAATATAATACCTCACAGAACAATCCAATGTACGCAATCCCTTACTAAGACTTTCTTTCATAGGATTCTAGGTTGCCTTAAGTTGACAATTAACCAAATTAAAGCCAACAATGGCATGAATATCACTCTTGGAAGAGATTAAGGTACATTTAAAATATTAATTTATAATCTTAGGGTCTCTGTCTCTTTCTCTCTCTCTCAGAGACAGCTTCTATCCCTCCCTTCTCCCCTACCCCCTCTCTGTTTCTCTCTCTCTGTGTTCTTCTGCCCTCTATAATCCACTAAATAAATATCCAACCTCAAAAAATTATAATCTTAGAATCTCGTAGTTTGATATTATACATTATCCTTTTTATGGCTGAGAAGAAATCTAAATGCATACTCAGTTATGCTCTAAAACAGTGGTCTCAACCAACCTTTCAGATGCTGCGACCCTAATAGCTTTACCGATTTAAAACCTTGGGTGTCTTTACTTTAAAATGCCTTGTTGTGTAGAAGTGCAAGGCTCCCTTACCAGTAACTTTAGCATGATATGAGCTTAAAAATACTTGCTCTTCCTCTGAAAGACTTGATTCCAATTCTCAGGATCCTCAAGGCTGTTAGAAACCATCTGGTTCTAGTAGATATTCAGTTCTAGATTTCCTTGGAGTGAGGCACAAACATGTACGCAGGTGAAGGCAAAATACTCATACACATAAACAAAAGTGGCTAAGAGAAATGAAGCTTTATATTTTTTATGGTGATAAGAAATGTGTATTTAGAATTAATCAGCTGGACTCTTCTTATGTGACCCCAGTGTTGTTGGCAATGTCCATGTCATCCTAATCATGAGGTAACCAAACATATTCCTTCTTTTGTTTTTCAGGTCTTAATAGGGTATTTGGCCATATTAATGTCTTCGATTTTCTTCACAATCTTTGTTCTGGTGCTTGTTGATCTTGACATTCGCAAACACAAGTATATTGTTGTTTTCTGTCTTATTCACAGCTGACACAGTATTCAGAGAAACCTTAATGATGGCATAGTGATCAAACTTGTTTCTCTTGGGTTCACTTAGAAGGTATTTGTGCTTTTTTGAAGCCTCATGGTGTTGGGATTCTGGAAAGTGGATGATGTGCACATCTTTTTTTTGGCTGTGGATGCCTTTCAGTTCTGCCTTCTGGGCTTACAAGGCCTTGGTTTTGGCTTTGGCCCTGTGGGAAGAGGGACTTCTCTGCTTTCAGTGCAATTTTATAATTCTTGTTATAAGTATACTTACTCAAAATTGTTGCTTACGTAGTTCCCAGTTAAAATTGACTCAAAATTTAGAAACACTATTTCCACAGTTCTTCCACTGTCAACAGATTTTTTTTTTGTCAATAAGACATAAGAATATAGAACCAACTGGTGAAGATTGTAAAAACTGGTCCTGATGGAGAAGCAGGGCCACTTAAATGAATATACTTCTATATTCCCCAATCCTCCGAATTATGTGCAAAAAAGCAATAATATGTTTTAATATTAGTTGACATCATTTGGAATCATTAGTTTATCATTCAGTACTTATGTTTAAGTGATTTTTGCCTTTGACATTTTTGCACATAACATTATGTCAGAATCATTAGGCAGCAGCTATAAGATTTTAGCCTAAAAGTTTATATCTGGTAAAATGCAAAATAAATAAATGTCTTTCCTCTCAAATTTAGACAGTCATTTTTTGGCAAAGCGTGGCAAAAATGCAGAACACAGAGGTGAGACAAGAGAAACGCATATCAAAATAGATCAGTGTGATGAAGGGACTGAGAAAATGCTACAAGCTCCCAGCTGGGAAAACTTGTAATTGCAGCCAGCCAGAACATTGATACAGAGATAGCAAAATTACTAACAAGGGAAAAAGAAAATTTCAGAAACAAATAGAGGAAGTGTTTTCCTATGTATGACAAGAACCCTAGTAAATATGACAAAGTGTTCGTCATGAGCAGAATGTTGAACTGGCGTGAAGAAAATATAAAATTGATTACTGCAATGACAAGCCACATAAAATGCCATAATAACAGCACAGGAACTCATTTCAAATAAAAGTGAAATAAAAACACTCTCTTAAATTCAGGGGAGAAATGTGAACAAAACTAAACTTCTTGCTTGGGGCAATTCTTATAACCAAAAACTATAGTCAAAAGCAATCAAAACTAATGGCAGCATTATCATAACAGAAGAATACACATGGCTCTAGGGATTTTTGTAGTATATGCATCTATTGCCTGAGCTCCTGTAGTATGAGGAAAGCAGCAATCTAGGAGCTAATACCCCATTACAGTCGAATTCAAACAAAGCTGCACTATCATTTCACTTCTAAGCCTCAAACTATCTTTTTCTCGATTCACACATAGCAAAATACAGGATGGCAAGAATATGATTCCCTTATTATTTCAGAATGGTAGCATTATGCATATTGATGTCAAGTCAGAATTTACCATTACAGGTGGTTATTATTAATGAAGTCTATTTTTGAAAGTCAGCGATTTATAGGGATCAGAAGACTATATATCTCATTTACAATGGTTTTCACTTGAAGGTTGTTTAGCTGATACAGAATTTCAGACAACTACATGAGTACTGGTTAAATAAATAAATATGAGGTAAATATAAAGACTCTATTTGTTCAGTGAATTGCTATGGTTATTAGGCTATGCCCTGCTCTACATAACTCTGTATTTGAGAAGGCTTTGTTTTTTTCCATGCTGTGCCTTGTCTTGATAAACTCCATTTTACAATCAGTTTTTGATACTATTTTCTATTTGAGAACAGAGGTGATTATAGGCCTCAGTCAAACCACAAAAAGAAATCTGGTACCACCAATGCTGCACAAGTTGATGAATGACTTATTTAGGGGAGTAGAAAGAGTGTCACCCCACACATTTATTGGAATTGAGATGGTAGGAACATATGGATGTACAGATATCTTATTAGGAAACCTGGTCCAAGTACTTATTAAACCCTCCAGGCCTAGTAAAGGATGTAACTCCTCCTTCTGAAATCTAAAAAGTAGTGGGTACTTAGGACAGCCCCACAAATATATCATGTGATACCTGATGGATTCATCAAGAACACATAAGCAGATAATTCCCAACTGTCCATGGGGTTGAGTTTGGCTTAATATCTAGTATGGATGCAGACAACTGGACAACTGTATGTCTGTCTATTTTCTTTCTCCCCTTATTCCATTTTATTGTTCTTGTGCAAACCAGTCCTGACCGTTCATTTGTGCAGTTGACTACATCACTTTTCTAGGATTTGTTTGTATTACTGACCTCATCAAAAAAGAATCTGTTTGTGTCCCTTTATTAGTAAGGGTTCACTGGAATCACAAGATTTATGGTGTGTGTGTGTGTGTGTGTGTGTGTGTGTGTGTGTGTGTGTATGTGTGTGTGTGTATGTGTGAATTTATTGGGATGACTTACAGACTGCAGGCCAGCAATGGTTATCTCTGAATGAAAAATCCAAGAACCTAATAGTTGCTAAGTCCCAAGAGGCTGGGTGTCTCAGCTGTGTTCTCTATATTCTGTAATCCTGAAGAAGTAGACTCCAATACCAATGAGGGGATGGTTGTGCTGAGAAGGCCAGGCCAAGCAGGTGAAGAATGAACCCTGCCTTCTTCCCTTGTCCTTATATTGGCTTCCATCAGAAGGTGTGTTCCAGATTAGAGGTGTGCCTTCTCACCTCAAGATCTGGATTAAATGTCTTTGTCATCCTGTCTCAAGATCTGAAACAAAAGCCTGGTTCTTTCAGCCTCAAGATCTAGATCAAAAGCATGTTGTCTTCCTGCCTCAAGATCAGGTTCACAAGTGTGCCCTTCATTTCTGGACTGTAGTTCACTCCAGATATTGTTAGGTTGAAAATTAAGTATGGCCACCACATCAATACACTATGGTAACATCCTACACCCTCTTATTTGCTCCTAAATTTATATTCATTCTGTAAACCACACATAAGCAGAATTATGTATATAGTTACTATGTGGAATGGGAGTTATGAGTAAACAAGTTTAGACTAAAAGAGACTGTATTTACATCGGCCATCACTAGATTATTACAGTAAGTGGGATTCTCTGCTAATCAAAACAGTGTACCCTGAACATTTGTTGTTATTCTATAAAATATGATATCATAAAAGATACAGATGTGCTCTTCTATGTTTCTGGGATAGCAAGCACATAAACAGCATTCTCTGAGCAGTTAGGTTCTATTGCATAGAATCAGCAATGGGTATGCAAATTGTTGCTGTCTGATAAGTATTTTTGGCTCTATAAAGGAAAGATATCTAGATCATTATGAAAGATTGCCTGGCTATCCTTGATATGTCTGTCCATTTTTCCCCTGGATTTCTGGCCTTTTTTCTATCACAGTTACTCCAAACACAAAGAAGTTGGGTCCATATTAAAATCCATGTAATTTCCTGATTTCCCTTTCTCTTATAACCTTAATCTTTCAGAGGACCTCTGGTTTCTTTCTCTCCCTGGCACTTGCATGACATACACCTACTGTGCTGGTGTGCTTGGCTTAAGTTTCTTTCACACAGCATTGTAACTAACTTCACTGAGACATGTTTCCCACTTCTATCCACTGTGGCTGCTCTGCGTATTGTTAAATTCTGAATCTTAAAGAAACAACTGTGAAGTGCAAATAAGAGCAGACAACTAGGACCAACCTAGGCTCTTCTCTCTAGTATGCATAATCACAGCAGTGCTCGCTTCTGGATGTTTGAAGGATGTCAGTTAAAGCTAACAATCAACACACCACAGTTCAGAATTCCAAACTGTGGATGAGCTGGCTAGTTATATGTCAGCTTAACACAAACTAAAGTAATCAGAGTTGAAGGAGCATCAATGAAAAAAAAATGCCCCCACAGAGGACAACTTGAATATTTTTAATTAGTGATCAATGTGGGAGGGCTCAGTCCATTGTGGATGGTGCTGCCCCATAGGCTGATGATCCTGAATATTATAAGAAAGCAGAATGAGCCATTCAATGAAGTACTACACAGCAGAAAAAATTACATCTTGAATTTTGCAGTCAAATGAATAGAGCTAGAAAACACCATTTTGAGTGAGGTAACACAGACCCAGAAAGATGATTATCACATGTACTCACTCATAAGTTGTTTTTAAACATAAAGCAAAGAGAATCATCCCACAAATCACAATCCCAGCAAACCTAGACAACAATGAGGAACGTAAAAGAGACATACATGGATATACATGAAAAATAGAAAAAGACAAGATCTCCTGAGTAAATTGATACCATGACAACCTTGGAAGAAGGTTGAAGGGGAGAAGAGAGGCAAGGAGGGGAGCAGAGAAAATGTAGAGCTCAATAAAAATCAATTAAAAAAAGAAAAGAAAGCAGACTGAACATGTTATGATGAACAAGCCAGTAAAGAGCTCCCCTTCATGACCTTTGCCTCAGCTCCTGCCTCCAGGTTCCTGCCCAGTTTGTATTCCTGTACTGGCATCTTTTGATGATGAAGAGTGATATGGAAGTGTACGCCAAAAAAACCCTTTCCTCCAAAGTTTCAATTGCTCATGGTGTTTTTCATAACAATAGAAATCCTAACTAAGACAGTCGACTTCTATAAATTCTATTCCATACAGTGAAAAGAGAAAATTCTCTTATTTTAAAATGTCTGTTGAATGCTAAGGTAACTGATTATGAATGCAAGAAACTTCAACACATGAAGCAAAATTATGTAAATAAAAATTATTTGTTCACAATGTGATCATATTGGACAGTTATTGCATGTAATGGATTAGGTGTGGTTACTCTCCTTGTGATCTTATAGTAGAAGTCTGGTAGCATTATGACATTGAGAAGCAATAAACTGTGAGGCTATTAGATCATAGATGTGTGCCCTCAGAAGCATTAACAGGTTTATAAAATCTCTAAGTGTTTGCTCAAGGTGATTTCTTATTTTAAAATGAGTCCATTAATCCCTCCTGTTTGTCCAGATTGCAGTTTGGTGGTGTGATTAGTCCCAGTCATGTGCTCTGTTTTTCACTTTCTGTGAAATGCAGGTGCAAGCTGGTGCTGATGCCAAGTTCTTATGTGGTAGTCAGGGTTCTCTAAGGAAACAGAGTTGATTTCATGAATAATTGAATGCCCCACTACTACCAATCTAGCTCTGAAGAACTGGGGGATGGGTTACCTGAAAGTCAGTGGTCTTTCATTCATGTTGGTGTATGAATGTCAGAAAAGGACAGCAGCAGCTATAGCAGCCACAACAGGACAAATGCACTCACACGCCACGAAAGAAGGCTCTTTAGGGACATCTTAGTGACACTGGATCTATTATATCCATGGACCTCTTTATTTCATGATGTATTGAAAGATGCTACTCAACAAAGAGGATGAGCTTCTCTCTTCAGGTAATTTTTTTTTTGCAAATATTCTGAGAAACACACCCAGAAAAATGTGTCATTTTTGAGTCCAGGTCTTAAAAACACTCAAATTCAAGATTAACCATAATGTTAACTAAATAAATGCCTTCCTAGTGAAAAGCACCTGGACTCAGAAATTTGTAATAATGAAAAGGTTAAGTATTAATAAAATAAAAGGAAATATTTGATGACCTCCCACTCAGCTACCTGGGTCAAGGAAGAAAACAAATCATAGTTGAATAGTTTATAGCAAATGACAATAATAGGAACCAAATATTAAAGAATTACACAACTAGGCAAATTGTAATTACACTGAGTAAAATGTATAATAACATACTTCTTTGAACAAGCAATATCAGAAACATAAAGGTATCCATTAGATTAATTCTAGAAAAAAATGCTAATGAGATGAAAATGAAGAAATAATTAATGCAAATTTAATGATTGTTTTATTAGAGACAATGAGAATCTGAATTTATAAATGATAACCAACCTTGAATTTATATTCACTAAACTCATACAATCCCGAAGGTTGCAGTTTTCAAGTACTCTTTCTGTGACCTGATGTCCTCCCCTGAGGCTCCCTTGTAAAAACAAGTTTGGGGAAGTCCTGAACCTCATATTGTCTAGTTATGTGATGAAGGTCAACTTATATGAATCAAGCGCAGTTTATCAAGCAGAGTGTAGACATCACAAAACAGAACTTGAAGGAAGAGTCCATTTGTGATCAAACAATGTTCTAATCTGCCAACTTCAGATTCTTGGGTTAAATTGACTGGTCCAAGAACATTCCTGAGGTCATCTCTGTAAATGATGAACAATAATTTCTTCTGACATATTTTTAGGACTGTGCAAGAAAACCCTACCAATGAACTCTGGGCTGTATCCCAGAAAATGCATAGCTGATGTGTTGAAAATATTCTTGAAAAGTTTGTGGCATAGTCAAATAAGAGAGGAAAATACAAACCCACAAGGGTTAGGAAGAAGAAAACACAAATCTACAATTACATCGAGAATGTGTTTTTGTCCAAACTACATTAGGAAAAAAAAAGAATCACATGCATTGTAATTGTATTGAAGTCATGGGGCAAAGAACAAAAACAATGCATGATTGTGCCTGCACCCACGTATATCTTATTTCTTCCTTACTCAAATTTAGGAAGATATGCCAGTACATTAAGTATAAAACATAAAGAAATGCAGTGGGTAAATATTAATACAAATGCAAATTTTTGGTATGTACACATGTAATACACACATATACATCTTTATATGTGTATGTAAACATAAAACAAAATTATATATATTTCATAAAATGAAGAGGCAAAATACTCAAATGTCCTTTATGGAAGAGATTGACTCTTATCCATTAAGTTGTCACACAGATGGTCCATTGTACATGATACCGCCACTCAGATTATTTGATAAATCCTGCACCATTTGAAGGCCAGATTTGTTGTAGGGAACTGTTTCATAGACATTAGAATATTCTGAAGCTTTTGTATATTCCTATGTTGTTCAAGTGAGTCCTACAGTAGCAAACAGATTCTTAAGTGATGACAGAAGAGTAAAATGAGGATCAGTCTCTCAGGATTAATGTTTCTGTATATTTAGTTCTTAGAGGCCTAGCATCTAACATACCCTCCTGAGGTATGTTCATGCACAAACCAAATGTCCAATTCAATAATGTATGATAAATGTCATGCAATTTCTACAACAATGATGTCACTCAGAATTCTACAAATCAAACAAACAACAGAAAATCTAATCGTAGTTCTGTTGTCTTTTATACTGTCACTTTTATACTATCTTAACTTAAGCCTAAAAACATATTCTCTTGTTTCACCCCTTTGACTACTGAACCTGTCAGCCATTTTTCAAAGACTGATACATAACTCTTTTGAGAAATGTATCACTTAGTCTCAAATTTGACTTCTCAAATCTTTGAATTAGTGATTGTTTTTAATCTATACAATTTTTCTTTAATTTCTTGAAAATATGGCAAAGAATCTTTGTGATTCAATTAATATGATAATAATGGTGTGTCAATTCTATTTGCCAAAGGAAATTGCATGTGTTATTTGATATATTATAGTTACATACTTGTATGGAACTAATAGGTATATTTTGTAAGACTATTTTGGTAATTTAATCATTTTCCACAGTTGTTTAGCTACAAAAAATGTTTCTTTATAGTCACTGAATTTTCTGAAGAAATACTTAAAAAGTACAAAGTGAATAAATTTATTTAATAAAATGTTCAATGCATCATTAACTTGTTAATTAATACATCGAGTATCTTGTAAGTGTAAAAAGATCTTATTCATAAAATGAGTCATAGAGTATGATATTTGTTCTCTTCCCAGAGCTAAAAGTGTAGTGGAATTGGGAAGAGGTGATCAAATCTATAACATCAGCAAAATTTTGTCAGTATCTTGAGAACTGTACAAATTGGTAATACAATATACCTATGTGTTGTGCCAATAATTTTAAGTAGGAGGAACTAGAGGATGGTTTAAGAGAAAAGTGTGATGAAATTTAAAAGCTGAGTGGCTCACAGCAGCTAAAAAGAAAACAAAGGTGCATATGTATTTTTGGATAATGAAAAATAACCAAGTTGAGAGAAATCAAACACTTGCGTTAGAAGCACAAATTATTCATACCTGCTTAGTGAGTAAGGGGTATGGCAGTTTCTGATAAGTTGAACAAAAACACCCTCAGAAGACAGTAGTGAAATCTACTGCATGAATGCTTTAAAAGTGGGAATATCTTAGTATCCCCTTGTTTTATGTTACCTAAATAAACTGTTCCTGGGTAGAAAAACAAACTAAAGTAAAATTATTGTTTTCTTTGGTGTTTCATTTTCCTAAATATCTACTGAGTATTTAGTCTTTAAAGTATATGAAAACAAGGAAATCAGTATAGTAGTTTCTCAGAAAACTTGGAATCAGCCTACCTCAGGACCCAGCAATAGCACTCTTGGGCATATACTCAAAGGATGCTCAATCACACTACAAGAACATTTGTTCAGCTATGTTTATAACAGCATTATTTGTAATAGCCAGAACCTGGAAACAACCTAGATGCCCCTCAACTGCATATCAGATAAAAAAAAATGTGGGACATTTACACAATGGAATACTAGTCAGTAAAAGAAAAATGACATATTGACATTTGCATGTAAATGGATGGAAGTAGAAAAAGCATCCTGAGTGAGGTAACAAAGACCCAGCAAGATAAACATAGTATGTACTCACTCATAAATGAATATTATCTGTAAAGCAAAGGATAGTGAGCCTATTCCATGACCCTAGAGAAGATAATTAACAAGGTGAACCCTCAGAAAAACATATATAGATCCCAGTGAGAAGGGGAAAGAGACAAGATTTCCTGACAAAATTGGGAGCCTGGGAGTAGGGGAAGAAAGGAAGGTGGAAGGGGAGGATGAGAAGAAAAGGGGAGGGAGGAGGGGAACTTGAGGGAATGAGACTGTCCAGATGTAGGAAGGACAGAAGTAGAGTGAGGAAAAATATATTTTGATTGAGGGAGCCATTATGGGGCTAGCAAGAAACCTGCCACTAGAGAAATTTCCAGGAATCAACAAGGATGACCCCAAGTAAGACCCTAAACAACAGAAGAGAGGGTGCCAGAACTGGCCTTGTCCTGTAATCAAATTAATGGCTGTCTTAAAAGTCACCATAGAACCTTTATCCAGCAATTGATAGAAACAGAGACTTGCACTGGAGTACTGGACTGAGCTGCCAAAGTCTAGTTGAAGAGCCAGAGGAGTGGGAATATGAGGAAAGTGGTCATGACCATGATGGGGACACCCACTGAAACAGTTTACCTGAGCTAATGGGAGTCCACCAACTCTAGCTGAACAGGGAAAGAACCAGCTTAGGACCAAGCTAGACCCTCTGAATGTGGGTGACAGTTTTATCTCTGGGGCAGACTGAGGGAACACTGGCAGCGGCACCAGAATTTATCCCTACTGTTCAACCTAGATATAGTAGGGAGGGTCTTGGACCTTCCTCAAAGCAATGTGCCTTACTGGTCTCTGATGAGTGGATGGGGCATGGATGGGGAGGGAAGGTGGAGGGAATGAGCAGAGGGGAGGGAGTGGGAACTAGGATTGGTATGTAAAATTAAAAAAAAAATTTAGCTTGTTTTCTTTTTTTTAAAAAAAAAAGAACAATAGAATATGGAAGCAAGATTTGTACCTATAGATTTAGAATATCTTTCTGAGACTAGTGTCTTCTAGTTCTACAAATCACTTTAAAAGTATATAGTATCTTGTTTTACTTCCCATGTAGATTAGATCCATCCATGTATGTGTCTCTTAGGGTCCTCATTGTTGTGTAGGTTCTCTGGGGTTGTAATTTTTAGGCTGGTTTACTTTGTTTTATTTTTAAAAACCACGTGTGAGTGAGTACATATTATAATTGTATTTCTGGGTCTGGATTACCTCACTCAATAAGATATTTTCTAGCTCCATCCATTTGCTTGTAAATTTCAAGATGTCACTATTTTTTTCTGCTGTGTAGTGCTCTATTGTGTAAATGTACCACGTTTTCCTTATCCATTCTTCAGTCGAGGAGCATTTAGGTTTTTTCCAGTTTCTGGCTATGACAAACAATGCTGCTATGGACATAGTTGAGAACATGTCTTTGTGGCATGATTGAGCATCCTTTGGGTCTTGAGGCAGGTTGTTTCCTAATTTTCTGAGAAATAACCATACTGATATTCTGAGTGAATTGGGAGCATGAGGGCCATGGGAGAGGGTTGAAGGGATGGGGCAAGGCAGAGAAGATCAGAGAAAACTGTATAGGTCCATAAAATCAATAAAAAAATAAAAACATGTAAACAAAAAAAAATACAAAAGAATGGTGTAGGAGGTTCTTCTGCTAATGTGTTGCTTTCATTGGCTAATGAATAAAGAAACTGCTTTGGGCCTGATAGGGCAGAACTTAGGTAGGGGGAGAAGATAGAACTGAATGCTGGGAAGAAGGGCAGAATGGGAGAAGCCATTGGTCTTCTGCCTGAGACAGACACTGGTTAGAATCTTGCAGGTAAGCCACAGTCACATGGCAATACACAGATTAATATTAATGGGCTAAATTAAGATGTAAGAACTAGCCAATAAGTAACTAGAGCTAATGGGCCAAGTAGGGTTTGAATAAATACAGTTTCTGTGTGATTATTTTGAGTGTAAGCTAGCTGGGCAGCCGGGACAAACAAAGGGCCCCTCTCTCCTTATAGCAAAAGGAAAAAAATAATTACTTAATATCTGCCAATACTATTGAGACCACTCCCAATAAAGTTTCACTAGGACATTACCCACGACTTCACTTACTAATTCTTTCGGTGAAAGCAAACTCACTGAACTGTATTTCACTTTACTAAGGCACAAGACTGCACTGACCATGTCTCAGTCTCAGAGACACCAAGACCAAGGTCTCCAACTTTGCAATATCTCTTTAGTAATATTATAGTCCAACTGAACTTTATTTTATTTTCTCTTAAAACCCTAGCAAATGTTTTGGGTCTCATTAGCTCATCAGCTGTCCCTGTAACCAGGGAAAAGAAAGGAAAAGCAAACTGGCTTCTCCTAGACCTTTGCTGTAATTGATTCTCAGGGGTGTCTTTGCACTGCCCTATTATAGTGCTGTTGTTGTTATGATGATAATTCTCAGCAGGAGTGTTCCAAATAACTGATGAATATTCAAAGCAGTAAAACTGAAACTTGTATTGTTCACTTGGCCTGGGCCTAAGATCTCCAGGCTGCTGAACAAAGCAAAACAAATCTCAGGCTTTTCTTTTGAGCAGTATTACCTTAAATGCAAGCTCACCAATTGCAATATGCATAATCAGTCATGTAAGCTGTCACTGTCGAAAGCTCTGTGCCACTTTGGTGAGCATGCCTGGAAAACAATGTTTGTTAGAACTTAAGGCAAACCCTTGAAGCTTCTATTGTCTTTTAACTGAATGTGAAGAAAATCATTTCTATACTAATTTTATTTGAAGTTTCTATGTATAAAGATATTTTAAAGTATATATTTGATTTAGTTTATCTAACATTTTGTGTTAAGCCCCTGTTTACAGATAAGAAATGAGAGGGAAATAAAAACAGAATAGTTCAATTGTTGTCCTGCTCCGTAAAACCTAATTAAACTAAGGTATTGAAACAAAACAAATAAAACAGAAATACAACGTAACCATTTTCTTATGCCACATATTCCAAATACCCTAGATTTGACTTCAGATCATAAGTCAAAACCCCAGAGACTGATTTGAACAGGGAGGCCAACAGGACACCCCCATGGGTCCATGGCACAGCCACATGGCTTCTTCTGTGGGCATGTCACATATGTTTCCTGGTTGCTCAGTGAACAAGAACAAAATCACTAGAGATTTCATGCCCACTGACTTCTCACTAGGCAGCTTCTAATTTGGCAGTGGTTGTGGGGTCTTCATGGTGAGAAAGCTGCTTCTGGCAGAAGTTCCTCCACTCATGGAAGTGGGAACTTACATTTATGGCTCTGTTCTCTTCAGGATGAGCTTGAGATCACATCTGTTCCTGAGGCTCCAAGCCTGAGGAAGCTTTGGAGCGAAGACTCACACAGAGAACTCCATATTTCCTGTTAAATGCCATCGTCTGCCATATGTCAAAATGAATGTTCTTTAGTACCTAATGACCCTGACTATTTCTCTCCTAGAATGAATTTTTACCTGAGATGTTTTATTAAAAAAAAAGTCCAACTTTGTTTTAAAAAAATGGTATAAACTATTGCAGGGAACTTTTTTCACCTGTAAAAGAAATAGAAAGACGTGAGCATTCTTCTTCTGGTCTAGCATGACTGTAGAATTACTAGCAAGATGGAGTATTAAAGAAAGGAAAATCAATATATGATAAAAAAAGAAAATAAAATAATACCAAAATGAACAGATGTTTAAGGCACTGGTTTTGTTAGTAAATTAAACAAAACTACTTTTTCCCACTACTCTTGAAAGCTTTTTAAATATAAACGTATTATGGAATAAACTGTGAGACTGGAATATGTGTTGTTGATTGTGGTAACCACTGAAGTTTCTCTCATTCTGCCAGCAAGCTATTCGCTAGAGTTGTCTGTGGTGAACACAAAGCACAATTGTCTGGCTATTTGAGAAAACGTATTTAGAATGTGCTATACTTATGTATCACTAAAATCATGCATCTTAATCGTGTTCCACAAAGGAAACTGAAGTAGGGATCATTTCTTTGCAAATGTACCTGGTTTCACACAGGATTGCTAATCAAAAGAAGTTTTAGTAGACCGCCACTAAAAGTTGTGTGGGAGACAAGTAAATAGTCTTTCAGTACACTCCATCAGACACACCTTGAATTTCTCTAATACTGTGTATGAAAGGTGAGCCTTTGCCCTGATACCTCTTATGAATCCACAGCTAAAGGTGACAATAATTGGCATCGTCTCTTTGTATTCTTCATTTAAATAGCTTTGTGCGTATGTTAAAGAGAGATACAAATACTTCTTGGAGAAATGGCAGACAAAGAATCGGGCACAGAGTGTGTCTGTGCTGCCTGCGGCTATTTTACAAGGAAATCTACCAGCTCTCAATAATGTGAAAATCTCCTAGAGGTGCTGTGGCACAGCAAGGCACTGAACCAGAGAAATTCAATTTGCCTACTGTAAAGTATGTTTTGTCTCTTTCAGAAAGCTCTAATTCAATCCAAAATTACTTTCTGGAAGCAGTCACTCTAGCCAAGAAACGGTGTCTGAGGTCTGGGATAGGACAGAACACACCAGGGTAAAAACTGTCAAAAGTATTCAGCACTGTCCTCGCTCATGAGCCCCGATACACAGACCAACCTGGAGGTCCTGACCCCTCCCTGCTGTAGTTCTATGCATATTTGTGATTGAATAACCTTCAGTCACTTTTATCTTTGATCTACATTTACTCTAGGAATGCTGAGAGAGCTGTGGGAGACAGATCCTATGTAAGGTTAATAATATGTGGATGAAAATAAACGTTTCTGTTTGAATTCTGTGAGATGAATTGTTTGCAAGTAACTTTGAAGATGACCAGATAGTTTATAAGAAGAAAATCCTAAAAGATATCTTTGTGTTTAATTATGACCCTCATAAATGCATGGTTTATCCAAATCATATTTAGGCTTATCTTTCCATTAAATTAAGTTGTTCAATATAATCATTAAAATAAAGCAGCCTGTGTCCACCATCATCTCTGAGTTCTTTGTCCAGGAATAATGCCACCAACTTGACTAAGACAATAATACTAACTTAATCACCTTTCTGTATTAGGGATGTTTGGGGAATGGGTAGTCTTCAGAATTAACTTTGAGTAACTGGTATTACATGTATATCTTTTCACTGCCTGGAAAAGATTTTAATGTGCTTAAATCTGCAAATGATAATAATTTAAAAATAGTCTAAGTAGTGGGTATGGATATACATCTGGGGACTTGACAGAAACTTTGTTAAGGTTGTGATTGCTGTGATAAAACACCATGACAAGGGGCTGGAGAGATGGCTCAGTGGTTAAAAGCGTTGACTGTTCTTCCAGAGTACCTGAGTTCAATTCCCAGCAACCATGTGGTGGCTCACAACCATCTGTAATGAGATCTGGCGTCCTCAATATTGAATGCAGAGTCAAACTGAAGGCTCTTGGGAGCTCAGAGTTTCTTACCAAACTATTCTTGTCAATAAAGCCTAGTGGTAAGAGAGATGATCAACTGAGTCATCACCATGAAATGTATGTATGGGGTTCAGATAAAGATTTTAAACTCTTTCTTTGCTCTGCTATGTCCAATATGTTCTTGGGCCTAGATTTTCCTGATATGATTTTGATATATTGATGTGCCCTTACAATCCCAATTCAATCTAATAAAAATCACTGATAGATTATGGAGTTACTTGTGGCCAACCCTGATTATAAGAGGATGTCATTACTTTAAACTACATCTCTATTAGTACAAGATAAGACTTATCTTTCCATAGTATGTTATGTGAACCAGCATGAATCTGTAATGGAGTCTCAAAAACTATTTAGGTATAAGATACGGATAAACACTCACTGATACAGAATAGGTTAGACAATGCCACGATCCAGTTATTGTGTCCTGCCATTCTGCCCAGGGACAACTGCTCCTTCTCTGGCTCTGACAGAGAGAGAGAGAGAGAGAGAGAGAGAGAGAGAGAGAGAGAGAGAGAGAGATTAACACAGAGAGAGAAACAGATAGAGAGACAGAGAGAGAACTACCCTCTCCCTCAGTTTTTAAGCAGTCACATACACAGACAAGACCATTTCTTAGGCCTTCTGTCCCCAAAAGTCATTGGCTAAAGTGATTGAAATCCTACTATACTAGTGCTTAATTTCCATGCCTTTTTAGAAGGATAAATTATTGAAAGCATATAGATGATACTTATGACTGAACAATAATTTGTTACTTACAATCAAAATTTCAAGGTAATTAATTAGTAATTTTCATCTATTTTGGTATGTATTACATTTTAGTAATCTTGAAAATGTTAATATTTATTTTGAACTGAAGTATGAATGCATAATATATTCTGTTTTATTTTAAATGCACACAAAATGTTCAATTTTGCTCAGCTTAAAATTTTGAGATAAATCTTCACATGTAATAAGATATGAGAATTTGTACATTCTTACTTATTATAAAATTTGTTCAGAAATATGTATTAGAAAATTATTAGATTTATTATGTACTTTGTGAAAGCTCAAATCTCATTCATTAGAATAATTTGCTTTTGCTTGTTTGTTTCAATTAATTGCAACTTTAAGTATTTTCTAAAAATGGTAATTATGTCTATACTTATTTAGACCAGTAGTCGTCAACCTTCTCAATGCTGCAACCCGTTAACACAATTTCTCATGCTGTCGTGACCCTCAACCATAAATTATTCCATTGCTACTTCATAACTAAAATTTTGTTACTGTCATGAATCATATTGCAATATCTAACATGCAGGATATCTGATATGTGACCCCTGTGAAAGGGTCAATTGAGTCCAAAGGGGTGTTGAGAAACACTGATAATATGGATCCCATAATACATCACTGGGAATTATTAAAAGAATAATTATTGAGTCACAAATCTCATCTACGATCTTTTTTTTTTCCAGTTTCCATTTCCCTGGGATTTTATTTTTTTTATTTTTTTTAATTTATTTGTTTATTAAAGATTTCTGCCTCCTCCCCGTCACCGCCTCCCATTTCTCTCTCCCTCCCCCATCAAGTCCCCCTCCCTCATCAGCTCCAAGAGCAATCAGGGTTCCCTGACCTGTGGGAAGTCCAAGTACCACCCACAAAATCTCAAGTTCCAAATCAGGAGCAGAAGGAGAGAGAGCATGAGCAAGGAACTCAGGACCGCGAGGGGTGCACCCACACACTGAGACAATGGGGATGTTCTATTGGGAACCCACCAAAGCCAGCTGGCCTGGGTCTGAAAAATCATGGGATAAAACCGGACTTGCTGAACATAGTGGACAATGAGGACTACTGAGAGCTCACCTTTCTCATCTACAATCTTGAAAAAGAGTGTTGCAGTTCAGTAAAAAGTTCTGAGTTATGAATGATATCATAAAATGTATTCCACACACATGCATTTTGTCCAAGGTACAAAGTAATCAGCAAATAGAGTTATTTTTATGATGAAGCTCACGAGAATTAAACTTTACAACCTCTTCTTTTCATAATATATTCTTAAGAACTCCATTTTATGCTAATAGATATTAATATTTTTATGGAATTCCATAATCATAATTTAGCCCAGTTTTCTACAAATATAGTTACCATTGAATTTCAAGACCTCATAAATGGGTCACAGCCAGGAATCACAGCTTCTATTTGTAATGTTTCCACTGGTAAGGTAGCAACTTTTGGAGAACCTGAAATACAAAGGGAATAGGAGCCAGGCTGCTATATACCTCACTCTGCAGGCAAAACCAAACCTAACAATACACTATAAAAGATAAACTTGTCAGTTCAAATAAAAGTAATAACAGAAAACATAATCTTCCTGTGATGGTTTAACTGAGAAATACCCCTCACTGTCTTAAGTATTTTATCACTTAGTCCTAGCTGTTGGTTTTCTTGCAGGGGGCAGGGCAACCTTGCTAGAGGAATTTCATCACTAAGGACTGGTTTTGAGAATTCAAAGCCACTCCTCACAATTTACTCTCTTTACTTCTTATTTGTAGAAGAAGGTATGATTTGTTTGGTTTATTGTGATGCCATGTTTCCCCTGCCAGTATGGAATCCCCTCTTGACCGTAAGTCCAAACAAACTCTGTTCTATGAATTCCCTGGTCATGTCATTTGACCATAGCAACAAAAAGTGACTCAAGTCTGCTATTATTTTACAACAGCCATAGGTATATTTTTACTTATATACAAAAATAGAAAACCAAACTTGCTATTAAGTACTATTATACTAAAAGAATATGGAGAAAAGATTTTTTTAAAGAAGACTAGAATTGATTATAACATTAATTGTACATCGTGTTTCCAGCATGTAAAGCTGACATTATAGAGATGAATATGGATACCAATAGTAGTTAAACACAGTAGCAATTGCGTGGGCAGAGGTAATATTGGGCAATATTGAGAAATGCTCATCTCTGCAAGTAGTGTTCATCTCTGCCCCTATGCTTCTTCAAGCTCATCTAGAACTATTTTAAATTTTCGTCACACCACTCCTTTTCATCTCTCAGACATTAAGTCATGTGACCCAGATATGATGCTTAGGCAGAAGGGTAATTCTCACCTGAAATGTTTGTGATTCAACAGATGATGCATGGAGCTCATCAGACTAGAGGAGAAACCTCTGAGACATGGGGACTATCATAATTTCTCTTTCAAAAAGTTACCCAGTTATCAGACTTGGAGCTTATGTTCTAGAAGTCCTAATAAGCCAGGCTGGCCTACCAGCCTTTTAAATTCCCAAGTGTCCAATGAAAAGATAAGGTAAGAACAAAACACTGAGAAAAAAGAGATTTAGTCACATTTGAGACCACAATGGGAAAAGATATAATAGAGATCCAGAAGATAGGATGATACTTCAGTTTTAGTGTCAAACTAAAAGTTCATCATTAGTTACATAAAGTCCTTATTGAAACATAAGTGGTGTGTACCACTTGGCAACCATTTCTGCTTGACAAAATTCCAGCATTTCAACTTTGAGGGTTGCAATTCTCCAGCACTCTTTTCCTTTTATTTTTAATGTTTCTCCTTCTGTGTTATGGCAGTTCCCTTATGGCTTTTCCTTTGGGAAACTCTGTGTAGACTTCAGTGGAAGATGAGGATGTACACAATGGCAGACTTTCTAAATGCAGTAATTCTTTGGGAAAGATCCTCCACACCATCGAAACTTATAGTGGGATAATTCTTCTTACTCCCATACAATTTAGCACCAAATTGATAGAAAATTTATATAAGTAACATATACTTGATAAACAAGGTATATTTGATCATCAAGAATTATAAATTCCTAAGGTCTAAGGTTCACAGTAATATTTGTCTAGGCTTGACTTTGCCCACTTTAAGCTTTAGCTACTTGAGTAAACTAAGCCACACCAAAGCTACAAAGTTCTATAATGGGAGGGTCTGCTTTCTCAAGAAAGTCATTTTCCCAAAGTCAGGCATTTAAACCAAAAGCCCCCATTTCCCCAGAGGCTTGAAGAAAGTTCCTGCTTACTACAAAGGGAGTCATTCTCCTTATCTCTGGAAAGAAAACCTTGTCCTCCTTTTATTAATGTAGGACTGTGGTGCCTATTTACTTATCAAGGTCAGTGCTAGCTTTCTTAATCCCTTGTCACCAGCCCCACCCCAGCTCACACACCTTCTACCTCCATTTAATCTTTTGAGCAATTACAGACTATAAAAGGTGAAGCTTTTAGTCAATGCACAGGCTGCTGTCCTGATTCACCCTCAGATTGTGTCAGTCTCCTTTCTTAGCTGAATCCACATCCCTTCTTTGGACCTTCTTTAAGTTTTCTGGTGCTTGATAGAGTCCCTGTCTCTTCTACTTTCATTTTCTTCTAACAGCAAATCATTTATCATTAGAATCAGACTTAGGGGTTTAAAAGAGACATAGCAGTGTTTGTAACTTTTAATCTTATGAAGTTTTTGGAAGTTCAGCAATGCACAATATTTGGCCCAAGGACTCTTAAGTCATCAAAACTGGTACAGATTTGTTATAAATAAATGAGATGACATCTGATTATGTCTCCTTATTAGAGTAACTCATTAAAAATAGTTGATATTGCTAATTAACACCATATATTAATTTAACAAACTTGTTAATTGCATGGTGACTTTAAAAATATTCCTTCCCACAGAATTTAAAATTTTATCTTTTATCTCTACTTTTGAGCACTCCCTGAATCATAAATTCTCATAACTATTCTGCAATTTTTGTAGTGTGTGAGAGCCAAAGTTACATTTCAAGTTTTAATTACTATGCCTAAGAGATTCCTGAAACAAAGATGCCTCTGATCCACAAGCCCTTTGCTCAAGGACAGATAGTTCCTGAAATGCTGGAGGCTATTGTTTATGGAAGATAACAAGCACCTGTGTTTTCATTCCCCTGAATAAGTTTGCCGGACACATCTGCACCCTATGTGCTTGATCATATGTGGGCAGGAGGTACTTTGCAGAAATTATGTCAGGATGTACACTTGTCCCTGATTGGATGGAGGCAGGAGGTACTTGGCAGGAATTATGTCAGGATGTACACTTGTCCCTGGTTGGATGGAGGCAGGAGGCATGCAGGCAGGAAGTAGCTCAGGATGTAAGCTTGCCCCTGATTGGACCCCATGGGAAATGCAGTGAACAATGGGTTTTGCAATTTTAAGCCCTTTGCAAAATATGACTTGTGGATACTTTCTGGGAAACCAGAGATGAATATGGTTTTTAATTAAAGCTTGCTTCGAATATGACTTTAAATTGTGGTACTGGTCTTATTCTATACTGGTGGAATTAATAGTGTCGTTAACTGTTTCTTGCTCTCCCACCCCTTTAACTAGAAGAAATGCAAAACTCTGCATTCAAAAGGAAACAGCTGGATTTTGTAAATATTTATCAATTTCCAGTCAGTAAATATACAGCTATTCTCATAAACAATTTCAGAATAATCCGAGGCCTCCCAGGAAATAAAGGGCTTTGAAAGAGCTTAGCAAAAACCCAGGAATAGGTTTTCTGTAGCCCGATAATAGGTTTCTCCACCAATGCAACACACCTGATCAAGTTGAATTGAAAAAGTAAAAGAATAAGTTTATTTGAGCAAAACAAACCCAGGTGAATTTTTTTTTTTTTTTTTTTTTTTTTGTCCCAGAGAAGAAGGCTGGAAAAGTCACATGCCCAAACTAAAGCAAGGAGGTTATATAGTGTGCAGATGAGGAGTGAAGACCTCTCCTCATCAAGCTGGGTTTGTACTTTGTACCCAAGTATGGTCAAAACCGGAACACGTTAGGTGGGGACTTGGACTGTTGGAAACTTCAGGGTGAAAGACCCCCAGGGTGGGCTGCCTTTCAGTCTTGGGAGACCCTCCCGAGGAACAGCGAGGCCACATGTGCGGATGCAATCAGCAAGAGGTTTATTTCAGATGCACAGGTACCTGGGGCGTCTTAGTCGCTCGGAGGACTTAGCGCGCCTTCAGGTTGGGGCAGTGGATTTTTTTATAGGGTAGGGAGGCAGAAGCGCGGGTACAGAAGCAAGACGCATAGTTACAGGGTTCTGATTGGGCAATTCAAATAAGGCTCGGGTTCAAACTGAGTACAGTTCTGTGGTTTCCAAGAAATCAGATATGTATGCTGACTCGGCCTATCTAGGGCACAACTCTTCTTCTGGACCCCAAGTTCCCTGCTGGCAGTCCAGATGGTCGACCATAGATATCTTGTCTGGCTCAACGCCCCTGCCCCTAAGTTGACCAATGCCCTTGTCTCTAAATTGAACTCCCCTGTCCTAGCTTTCAGTTATATTGCTTAAAAATTCAAACCTTGTAAAATAGCGTTATTGCTGCTGCTAACTTAATGCTGCTAAGTAGGGGTCTTTCAAGGGAAGGAGCTGCCACAGCTGCTAGGAATACAGAACTGGTCTTTTTTGCACCCTTCTTTATTGGAGATTCTGTGAGAGGGCAGGTTTTGGAGAGAGAGAGAGACAGAAAGAGAGAGAGAGAGAGAGAGAGAGAGAGAGAGAAGAGTCTTCTCAGACCATTGCAGGAAGAACAAGCTGGAGGTTTCAGCATAACACCCAGGTTTCCTGGGGACTTTGGGGTAAAATTCTGAAATTGGAGTTCATTTCTGAGCCTGGGTGGTATCCTCTCCACAGACGTTTTAAACAAAGCAAGGCTAAGTACCTAAGTACCTAAGAAGCTTCTTTGGCCTCAGGTGTCTCACAGGGCCTTCATCATCATTCTGTTCAAGTGACTCTGTGTATGTCTCGTTTTTTCAGAGAATGAGGTTTACCTAATGGGATAGAGAATGTGACCTACCCAATGGGATAAGAGGTTACTTCACCCTTTACACCATGAATATTAGGAGTTAATTTTTTCCAAGAGTGTTGGGCAAAGGTCAATGAACAAAATATACTTCAAAAAATAAAATAGTCCTTCAGAAACTTTTAGACCCAATTAAAGACCCCTCTTCTGACTTTAGTTGATCTCAGTTTAAAACTCTTGCTTTCTTTTTCATCAACAATAAGACAAATAGGGTTTAAAAGAGAATAAAATTCTACTCTTTCTGAAGGACTTTGGAGATGCCCCTCCCAGCCACAGCATTTCCCCATCCTTTATGGGGACATTTCCTCTAGGAATATTTCTTTGGCTGTGTCTGTTTTCCTAACCTCTGCCCTGGAAACATCCTACAGACAAGCCATACCTTACAGCACTGTTTGTTCTGTAGTCACTGTCTAGGTCATGAAAATTGTGTTGCGGACTATCTTCTAACCTAAGATTTTTATAGAGTATAAATGTGTTTCTTTTAATATTCATGAGATTCCTAATTGCTTTCTAGTCATTGCATTCTGGGTATACATTCATTCTGTTGTAAGTTCTTTCTTAAAAATCCATATTAATTGCAGTTTCTAAAATGCCTTCTTCTACTGACCTTTCCTCATTAATACAACAATCTTTTACAAGTTTTATTCCAAGGACTGCAGATTATTGACCACGTATTCTCTTTTTCTTATTTTATTTTTTTATTTTTTTCATTTATTAAAGATTTCTGCCTCCTCTCCTCCACTGCCTCCCATAACTCTACCCCTCCCCCAAATCAAGTCACCCTCCCTCATCAGCCCAAAGAGCAGTCAGGGTTCCCTGCCTTGTGGTCTTCCAGGTCTAGTAAGGTGAGCATCAAAACTGCCTAGGTTCCCACAAAGCCAGTACGTGCAGTAGGATCAAAACCCAGTGTCATTGTTCTTGACTTCTCAGCAGTCCTTATTGTCCGCTATGTTCAGCGAGTCCGGTTTTATCCCATGCTTTTTCAGACCTACTCCAGCTGGCCTTTTTGAGTTCCCGATAGATCATCCCCAATGTCTCAGTCTGTGGGTGCACCCCTCGCGGTCCTGAGTTTCTTGCTCGTGCTCTCTCTCCTTCTGCTCCTGATTTGGACCTTGGGATTTCAGTCCGGTGTTCCGATTTGGGTCTCTGTCTCTGTCTGCCTTCATCGCCCGATTAAAGTTAATCTCCAGGAGGATGACTCTATGTCTTTCTTTAGGTTCACCTTCTTATTTAGCTTCTCTAGGATCCCGAGTTATAGGCTCAATGTCTTTTATTTATGGCTAGAAACCAAATATGGGTGAGTACATCCCATGTTCCTCTTTTTGGGTCTGGCTTACCTCACTCAGAATAGTGTTTTCTATTTCCGACCATTTGCCTGCAAAATTCAAGAAGTAATTGATTTTTACTGCTGAGTAGTACTCTAATATGTATATATTCCATACTTTCTTCATCCATTCTTCCGTTGAAGGGCATCTAGGTTGTTTACAGGTTCTGGCTATTGCAAACAATGCTGCTATGAACATAGTTGAGCATATACTTTTGTTGTATGATAGGGCATCTTTTGGGTATATTCCCAAGAGTGGTATTGCTGGGTCCAGGGGTAGGTTGATCCCGTATTTCCTGAGAAACTGCCACACTGCTTTCCAAAGTGGTTGCACAAGTTTGCATTCCCACCAGCAATGGATGAGTGTACCCCTTACTCCACAACCTCTCCAGCAAAGGCTATCATTGGTGTTTTTGATTTTAGCCATTCTGGCAGGTGTAAGATGGTATCTTAATGTTGTCTTGATTTGCATTTCCCTGATCACTAAGGAAGTTGAGCATGACCTTAAGTGTCTTTTGGCCATTTGAACTTCTTCTGTTGAGAATTCTCTGTTCAGTTCAGTGCCCCCTTTTGTAATTGGGTTGATTAGTTTTTATAGTCTAGTTTCTTGAGTTCTTTATATATTTTGGAAATCAGACCTTTGTCAGTTGCAGGATTGGTGAAGATCTTCTCCCAGTCAGTAGGTTGCCTTTTTGTCTTAGTGACAGTGTCCTTTGCTTTACAGAAGGTTCTCAGTTTCAGGAGGTCGCATTTATTCAATGTTGCCCTTAATGTCTGTGCTGGTGGGGTTATATGTAGGAAGTGGTCTCCTGTGCCCATGTGTTGTAGAGTACTTGCTACTTTCTCTTCTATCAGGTTCAGTGTGTTCGGACTGATATTGAGATCTTTAATCCATTTGTACTTGAGTTTTGTTCATGGTGATAGATATGGATCTATTTTCATTCTTCTACAGGTTGACATCCAGTTATGCCAGCACACTTTGTTGAAGATGCTCTCTTTTTTCCATTGTATATTTTTAGCTCCTTTATCGAAAATCAGGTGTTCATAGGTTTGTGGGTTAAAGTCCGGGTCTTCTATTCGATTCCATTGGTCAACTTCTCTATTTTTATGCCAATACCAAGCTGTTTTCAGTACTGTAGCTCTGTAATAGAGTTTGAAGTCAGGGATGGTAATGTCTCCAGAAGTTCCTTTATTGTATAAGATTGTTTTGGCTATCCTAGGTTATTTGTTTTTCCATATAAAGTTGATTAATGTTCTCTTAAGATCTGTGAAGAATTTTGATGGGACCCTGATGGGGATTGCATTGAATCTATAAATTGCCTTTGGTAGAATTGCCATTTTTACTATGTTGATCCTCCCAATCCAAGAGCAAAGGAGGTCCTTCCATTTTCTGGTATCCTCCTCAATTTCTTTCTTCAAAGACTTAAAGTTCTTGTCAATTAGTTCTTTCACTTCCTTGGTCAGAGTTACCCCAAGATATTTTATGCTATTTGTGGCTATCGTGAAAGGTGATGCTTCTCTGGTTTCCATCTCTGCTTCCTTGTCCTTAGTGTAAAGGAAGGCAACTGATTTTTTGGAGTTGATCTTGTATCCTGCCACATTACTAAAGGTATTTATCAGCTGTAGGAGTTCTTTGGTAGAGTTTTTGGGGTCACTTATGTATACTATCATATCATTTGCAAATAATGAGAGCTTAGCTTCTTCCTTTCCAATACGAATCCCCTTGATCCCCTTATGTTGTCTTATTGTTATTGCTAGAACTTCAAGCACTATATTGAAGAGGTATGGAGAGAGTGGACATCCTTGTAGTGTTCCTGATTTTAGTGCCATGGCTTTAATTTTTTCTCTGTTTATTTTAATGTTAGCTGTTGGCTTGCTGTAAATAGCTTTTATTATATTTAGGTATTCCCCTTGTCTCCCTAATCTCTCCAAGACCTTTATCATAAAGGGGTGTTGAATTTTGTCGAATGCTTTTTGAGCATCTAATGAAATGATCATATGGTTTTTTTCTTTCTGTTTATTTATATGGTGGATTACATTGATAGATTGGCGTATGTTGAACCAGCCCTGCATCTCCACATATTCTCTTTTCAGGTTCATGTGTTGTACTACTTTTTAAAGCTCTTAGCTTATAGCACAAGTGAGAAGAGGATAGAATTTGCAAAAATCTCTGTCCCCACACATGAACAACCCATCAACCTCACCCACTTCCTGCCTTACAATGGTACGTTTGTTACAATTGGTGTGTATCTTCATGTTTAAGAGCTTGGTTTTCCTTGAAGATAAAAAGCAATGTCTCTTCCTGTCATTTGTGTACTTCCATTTCTTAGTAATAATCATAGAGCTGTATTGTATGAGTGTAAAGGAAAGCAGCCTAAGGATTTTTACAGTTTGGAATAATCTGGAAAATGTCACAGCACAAATTCCAGTGTCAGATAACAGAGAAACTCAGAGTAGTGTGTGTGTGTGTGTGTGTGTGTGTGTGTGTGTGTGTGTGTGTGCTGAAGCATTGTAGACAGAGTTTGGTATCCTTTATTTGACACTGATTAACATAACTGCAATGAAGTAGAATGTATAACAGTTCTCAGAAATGTTAGGCCCTAAGCCTTGAACCTGTAAATATCACCTTGTCTTGGAATGGTGCCTTTGCAAGTGCCTTGACACCCGCTCTGTGGGGGATTGTAGTGATGTAATTCCTACTTAATAAGCAACAATATTTAAATATTTAAAATAAATAAAATAAATATATAAAGATGTACTTACATGAAATATCTTTAAGCCTTATATTTCTGTACCATGTGACTTGATTTCTGTACCAGGTGACCTAATTTCTTTACTATGAGACCTAATTTTGGTATCATGTAACATGAAATAGCCTATTTCACATCTATACTTGAAAATGTTTAATGCCATCAGAATGCAGTGTGTTAGGTTGAGTATCATCTGTTATTTTATTTAATATTAAGCTGTTTTATTTCTAAATCCTTTTCAAAACCATAATTTTATTACAGATGTTCAAGTCCTTGCTGATGGTTGATTGTTATCTTTTATCTGATAAATACTTTTATATTGCTTGTCTTTACTCAAATTCTTAAAGTTTTGCATTTCTACTGGCAAATCCCTTATCAATGTATCCTGACAATCACACTACTTCTTGGCTTTCAGTGTTTGTTTTATTTCATTTTGTGATCTTTGCAGTGTCTTTGAGGTAAACCTTAGGAACATTTTAGTTTTGTTGCTCTTTCTCTTGTGTTTGTTTCATTTACTTTATTTGTAATTTTCTCCTTGCATTTCTGATCATATTTCGAACTAAAGACAATGATACATTTTTAAATTGTTGTATAACAATGAATTTTTTAAGATATTGGTACCTTCTGCTTCTGTGAGAAGTTTGATGTCAATCTGAAGAACATAATTGATGTCATACCATTTGTATGTTTGTCTTGTTTCTTCACACCTCTGTGACAGTATTCTCTGTCTATCTGTGTTCAGTGTGGGGAGGAGAAATCTCACCTCTTGTTTCTGATTCCCATGTTTCTGAAAGCAAAAAAAAATGTCTTTGTTACTGATTTAGAAAGAATTAACAATGAGTGATAGAGATAGATGGAGACAGATAATTGATACAGATGCAGAGATAGAAACAATTTGGGAGAAGGTATCAAAGTGAAGATACGGAACAGTTGGAGAAGTCTTGTGATTCAGAGGCATCATTCATCTGAATTTCATTGCAAGCAAAAATCTGTGCCCCAGTTTAAGACAAAGAAATAAATGGGGGGGCAATTCTTCAACATTTTTTATATCCCACTCCAAAGATGATTGGAAGAAACCTAGAGATGCCAAAAAAATGTAGACAGCATCCTGAACTCTGCTAACAGAAACAAACAGAGTTAATGTTTAACAGATCATGTCTGAGTATCACTCACCCAACCAAATTGACACAAAATGTTCACTATCCCAGTCTCTCTCTCTCAGGGATGGAAGCTTCTTTCTGCTCAATAACAATTGAAAGTAAAAACAAAATGTTATCTTAAAAGCTAGAAAAACAATCTAAGTTCTTCATCTTTCTGGAAGATTTGCTAGATGGATCTATAACAAGATTCGGCAGATACAGAAACTAACTGATGCTTTAGAGACATGGAAGCAGTTGGAGTCTAGCTACAGACCTCCTCCTGTCTACTATCCTACTGCTGATTTTCCAAATAGATCTCATTGCATGCTAGCTGAGTATTTTAGTTTCATTATTTGTTTTGTTGTTTTTATTTTTTGTTGTTTGGTATTTTTTTAATAGAAAGTATCATTATGGTCATTAGACTGTTACCATAGAAGCTGCAAGAGACAAATGCATATAGCTAATGACTGAATAGCTGCACTATTGGAAGTTGTGACTTTTTCTATTCAGTCTCATGTTAGCATTTGAATAGTACCAAAAAAAACACAGTCATTTTTTCAGTGTATGTCCAAATGAAGAATTTGGTCACGGAAAGGAAAGTAAGTGATATGCTGATTCTATTAGATCTTAAAAGCAAGTCAACAGCAATTCAAAGAGACACTTATTAAAAACTATTTTTCTTACAAAGTCTCAATGATTTTTGTAGGATTATAAAGATATTTGAATGTTCACAGTTATAACATATTAATAGGCAGATGAAGAAAAACTATGAATTCCTATAAGAAGAAACATCAATCAATTGTAATGGAGCCAGAATTATTACAGAATTAGTACAGAAGCTACAGTTAGAAATGAAGGCATAAAGTTATCACAATTACATTCTATATTTAGGAACATCTGTGTAGAGATAAATAAAATAGTAAAAGTACTATTGTACTTTAAGGTATATTAGTTAAAAATAAATAGTTTATATTAAAGCATATTTTGACTACAATTAATGACAGATTAGATGGTGTGGGAGTTCCTTCTGTTTATGTGTTGCTTTCATTGGCTAATAAAAAAGAAACAGCCTTGGCCTAGTTGATAGGACAGAATTTAGACAGGAGGAGTAAACAGAACTGAATGCTGGGAAGAAGGGCAGAGTGGCAGACACCATGAATCTCCTGCCTGAGACAGACACTGGTTAGAATCTTGTTGGTAAGCCACACTCATGTGGCAATACACAGATTAATAAAAATTATTAAATTAAGATGTAACAATTAGCCAATAAGAAGTTAGAGCTAATGGGCCAAGCAGTGTTTAATGAATACAGTTTCTGTGTGATTATTTTGGGTGTAAGATAGCTGGGCATCTGGAAGGACAAGCAGCCTGCTCCTCCTGTTACAATTAGACATGACAGAAGACCTTGAATGGCATAAATGTCAGTTTCAAAGGAAAGATAATTTAATAAATAAAGGTACATGGTGGTGTCATATAAATATATATGACATATAAATATATATATTTCCATTTTCCAAATGCAAAAGGGGCAAAATAGAAGTGTTTGAACAACAAATAGAATTCAAATGCTTTTCAATATTTTATAAAAATAGGCAAAGGATTGAGGATTAGGTTAAGAATTAAAGATTAGGGGCTGGAAAAATGGCTCAGAGGTTAAGAGCATTGCCTGCTCTCCCAAAGGTCCTGAGTTCAATTCCCAGCAACCATATGGTGGCTCACAACCATCTGTAATGGGGTCTGGTGCCCTCTTCTGGCCTGCACGCATACATGGAAGGAATGCTGTATACATAATAAATAAATAAATATTAAAAAAAAGAATTAAAGATTAGAAATGTTTAGTGAATGTGAGGGACATTTTAAGACCCAAGTCTAGTTAAACATTGCTCATATTATCTTATAACCTAACCACTGCCAATCAATTTTAGATCATCAATATTTGAAAACAATACTATATATTGTATGTATATAAAAAAATAGCTTATATATGTTAACATATGTAAATAGAGATATATAGAAAAAAAGAACAGACATTTAATAAACATTTAATATAAAATTTATATTCTGACTACAGAAATAATCTATAAATCACAACAGGGCAAAAAGGAAAGTGGAAAATACCCTAGACAAAATGCAAATAGATGATGGGTAAAAAAATAAAACACATTTCACAAACAGACAGTAAATGTCACATTTTCAAGGAAATTTATATTAGAACCAATTCTGGTTAGGATCAGAGTAAGAGAATCAATTTCACATTTCTGGTCAATGATAATGGTCTAGCCATCCTGCAAAGGGTATGGAAGCTTCTGTTTAAAAAGCTTTGTGTTTCCTGTATGACCTAGCAATTGTGCTTTGACATTCTTGATGAAAGATCAAAATTTCTGCTCCCATACAGCATATGACTATTACAATAGTTCCATTTATGATGGACTAAATATTCTATAATATCATAATATCAACAATGATCCAGATATCCTTTAATGATGAAGAGCTAATATCTATGGCACGTCTATTGTATCAGATATTTAGCAACAATGAAAATACACAAAGAATTTATAAAAATAACCAATTTGGTTGGAACTCAAGAAAAAATTTCAGGTTAAATAAGTAACCTCGTTTACTTTTTATTTTGCCATTTGTGAAAAATTGTCACAAATTAATGGTGTGGGGGAAGCCATTGAGAGGTCCTGACTAGCATACATCACAGTAATGCAGGCTTCTGATGAAACTACATGTACAGAGTACAGGAACATTTGAAAGAGCTGAAAAGGCATGCTTTGTAAAAATTATAGCAATAATTTTCTGGGTGTGCATCATAATGAGGAAGGTGGTACTGTTTTACAATCTAGGTTGAATATTACACAGCATTATATTTTACCAATGGTAAGAATTGGTGAAAATTACTTGAAAAGGAAGGAAAAATAAGAAAGGATTCGGTCCTCAACCCACAATTTAAGTATACATCCATTTTCTGTTGCTGACCTTGGATTTACGGTCATCCAAGGTGTAATCCTTCCTCATTTTCACCTAATGTTCTTCAAACTAGTGTCAGATACTCCTGACAGTATGCATTTATGGCAATTTTCTATATCATGAATGTATAAAGGGAAGTTCCCATCAGAAATATGACTTCAGGTGGAAAGGCAGGTGAATCCAAGACCATTGAGAGAATAGAATCCATGCTGTTGGGCATATTGTTTTCTAAAATTTATTTTTCTGTCAAAATATCCCCAGTTCCAGGGACCCTGTGGATGTCCATGGTTTGTACAGCTGTGGGAATCCATGTGGAAGTCCAAGATCATTGCTGCTACTGGCTGTGATGGGCAAGGAAGCATCTGTTGCAGTAGTATCAATGATTCCAGGCTCATATTTGTGAAAGAGAGACAGTAAAGGATTCTCCAACTCTCATTCCCAATCCAAGAGGAAAGAAACAGTTCAGACAGGATGTCGTTGAGGAGAGTCCTTAAAAATTTGGATGAAGAAGCTTAGGTATAACTCTTCACAATTATTGGCTCCTGGTAGAGAGATGGGAACAATCTCAGGTATTTCTGAGGGGCTGTCCACTGGGAGTTTGACAATAATCCAATGAATATATTCACAATATAAATTGTACTTTATACATTTGGGGAGGGATGGGGGGTAGGGCACAATGGTGGGAGGGTGGACTTGGAGGAAATGGGAAGGAAGAGTGATCAAGATTCATCATACATTTCCAAAAAAATCAATAAAAACATTATGTTGGAAAACAAAGACAAAACAAAAATAAATAAATTAAAATAAAAATACTTGTTATGAGCTTATTAAATTAGGTTATAGGTTTATAGTTTCCCTTCACTATTTTTACTTCCTGGTGTAATTTTACTTTTCATTTACATATTAAAATAAATAATTAGCAGTGCCTGGAATATAAGTGTTATTATTCAAAATAAAAGAAAACAATAAAAGTAGATATTTAAATATTTTCATAAATTTCACACATTGTACTCCATGGTCCACTGGTATGATACTAAAAACTCTTCAGATGAATAAATATTCTCAAAGTGAAACACACATATGTGCACACACAAACACACACACACAAACATATCCAGTGGCTTAAAGTAAAATAATACTATGAGTTTGCCTCATGAATCGGTAATATAAATGAGAATAATTCTTGAAAAACAGTAGAAAATTTAGTATCTTCTCTTAAAATGTGTCTAATATACACAAAATCATATAAGATCACCTGGATGTTAAAACAGAAGATGTTAATCATGAATATAAATACACAAAATCTACTAAGTAAAATAACCAAACAAATGGTTTTACTTATTCATCTAAAAAACAATTAATTACATTTATTACAGATACCCAAATTATAAAAAGGCGTAAAATGGGGCAAACGTCTAGAGGAATATTTAGGAACAGCTTATTGTTTAGGTAGATTTATTGCAACAATGATTAATAAAGTAATGAAAAATGAGTGAAGTGTTGCAGAAATGTGGCACTTTCATAACGAATGTCAAAAAAGTTACAAGACTATATGGAAGTCACATTTTTTTTATGAGAATCTCTCTTTGCAGAAAGGATGCATCATGAAAAATGACAATAGTATACTAAACTGTAAGAAAAAGTAAAAATCAAGTATGGACTAGTGATGCCTACTCAAATCACCTTACATGTAAAGTCACTAGCTAAAAGGATGAAAAATACAAGTAGCCAGCAAGGGAAAAGCATGGATGAATACACTGGTATGTTGTAAACAAGAGAACATTAAAAAATAACCATACAAATTGAAAATTACTTTTCAGCCAAAATATTTTGAATATAACAATAAAATCTGAATGTATATGAAACTAAAGCTGATTAAACTATAGGAGTAGAAAGGAAATATATAATGATATCTGTATAATAGAAAATCATTTAATTGAACAAAAGAAATCAGCAAGGTTCCAAAAGAATTAAACTAAGAACTGATTTACTTCTACAAAATCAGCTACTTGGGAACTGAGTATACTTTCAGTCAAGTAACCCTGGAGCATGTACAAATGCACAGACATTCTGGCCAATAAAATTCTGGAAACTTGAAAGAAATGCAATCCTACAAAATAAGTTAGCGGACAAAATGGTCTTTAAAAATCAGATAAGGCGGGAGAATCTCTGTGAGTCTGACGTCAGCCTGGTCCACAAGAGCTAGTTCCAGGAAATTTCTGAATTTCTCAATGTTGGTTAGAGAAGTTTCATATTGCAATGTGTAGCAGTTTATACAGACATGTAATGCTGTTGACTGAAGTGCTGAGAATAAGCCACTGTGAGAATTCAGTCTTCTATGGGACAACTGGGTCATCTGCTACTCCATGAAAGGCTCAGGGAGTGTCGTGGAGGAGGAAGCAGAATGAATAGAATAGCTAAAAGATTGGTAACATGTTTGGAAGGCTGTCCTCTGGAGGTGTCTTGCTGTAGTATATATGAACTCTAAACAGCTCTGGCTACCTACCCAAGGTTGCACAAGGTCAAGAGACTTAGAATTCACGGTATCAAATGTGTAAGGCTTCAAGGTCCCACTCTAAATGAGGAGCTATTGGCAGTTGATGACCGCTAGGAGAGAGACAATCACTTTTCCTTAGACGGGTGGCTACTGGCATGTTTCCTGCACCTCAGTGGATGGTCCTACATCTGCTTAGTGAATGTAGGGCACCTAAGTACACACATGAACAACACTACTTGTGCTCAGTGAGATATAAATAAAAATAGAAAATAAATAAAAATAATTATAAAAACAAGACATGACATTTAGAGAGAGAAAGAGGGAAAGAGAGAGAAATGTGATGGTTTGGGGAGAGTTATAGGTGGGAGTGATGGAATAATATGGTCAGGAAAAAATTTATAGATAAATGACATCAAAAATGTGAAATAATAAAAATAAAAATCACAGATGTACAGTGGATTTGTTATGGGGCATTCCGTTCTTATCTAAAAATAATTAATCAGTATTTACTGTAGTCAAATTCATCAGGAATTTATAGCAAAACAAGGAATTGAAGGGGTATATTGAAATTGTTTTTTATACATAAATATCACAAGAATAATAAGATAATACTGCTATGCTTTTAAATCTGATAACTTATATGAATAAGACAAATTTGTTAGAGTAGAATACCAAATCTTAGTCATAGAAAAAATAGGTAATATGCATAAATTAGAATAATAACAGTAAAGATAAATTATCATAATGCTAAACTATTATAACTAAACAATAATTATACCATTCTAATGATTTGGGGAATATTTTAAATTGAAAATAAATGTAATGCTAATCCTAGTACAAGTAATATGAAGAAATTAAATATTAATAAAAAATTAATTGAACTTGTATTTGTAAATGATCCACAAAAACATCCATGGCTCCAAAGAGCCTACAGGTAAATTCTGAAAACAAAAGCAAATAGTACTGTTTTTTTGGGGATCCTATTTTCTTTTGATGTATACCTTGCTCAACCTGGATGTAGTGGGGAGGGCTTTGGACTTCCCACAGGGCAGCGTGTCTTGTCCTCTCTTAAACTGTAGTGGGGGAAGGTGTGTGGAAGTAGTGGGAGGGAAGTGGGAGGAGGGGAAGAAATGGAAATTTGGATTGGTATTTTTTTTTGCATTTTTTTTATTGCGAAAAGAAGAAAAAAAAACATAAACAAAAAACAAGTTTCCACCTCTTCCCAGCCTCCCATTTCCCTTCCTCTCCTCCCACCCTTCTCCCCCTCCTCCCACCCTTCTCCCCCTCCTCCCACCCTTCTCCCCCTCCCCCCACACCTCTCACCCTCCCTCTCCAGTCCACAGAGCAGTCCGGGTTCCCTGTCCTGTGTTAAGTCCTAGGTCCTCTCCGTCCATATCTAGGAAGGTGAACATCCAAACTGGCTAGGCTCCCACAAAGCCAGCACATTAAGTAGGATCAAAACCCCCTGCCATTGTCCTTGGTGTCTCATCAGCCCTCATTGTTCGCCATGTTCAGAGAGTCCGGTTTTATCCCATGCTTTTTCGGTCACAGTCCAGCTGGCCTTGGTGAGCTCCCCGTAGATCAGCTCCTCTGTCTCAGTGGGTGGATGCACGCCTCGTGGTCCCGAATTCTTTGCTCATGTTCTCCCTCCTTCTGCTCCTCCTTGGGACCTTGGGAGCTCAGTCCAGTGCTCCTGTGTGGGTCACTGTCTCGATCGCTATCCATCACCAGATGAAGATTCTATGATGATATGCAAGATATTCGTCAGTATTGCTCTAGGATAGGGTCATTTCAGGTTCCCAATCCTCAGCTGCCCAAGAAACTAACTGGGAACCTCATCTTGGGCACTAGGGAGCCCCTCTAGGGTCAAGTCGCTTGCCCACCCTAAAGTGGCTCCCTTAACTAAGAATTGTGGTTCCGTGCTCCCTTATCCACCTTTCCTTTATCCCAATTCTCCCGTTTCCCAGGTCCCCCCTCCTTCCCTTCTACCTTTTCTCTCCCCATCTCCCCTTACCCCCATCCCCCCCCCCAAGATCCCATTTTCTCCCCGGCAATTTGGTCTACTTCCCTTAGCGAAGAGGACAACTATATGTTTTTCCTTCAGTTCACCTTCTTCCTTAGCTTCTTTAGGTTCACCTATTGTAGACTCCGTGGTCCTTATTTATGCCAGAAACCAATTATGAGTGAGTACATCCCATATTCATCTTTTTGGGTCTGGGACACCTCACTCAGGATAGTGTTTTCTATTTCCATCCATTTGCATGCAAAATTCGAGAAGTCATTGTTTTTTACCGCAGCGTAGTACTCTAGCGTGTATATATTCCATACTTTCTTCATCCATTCTTCCATTGAAGGGCATCTAGGTTGTTTCCAGGTTCTGGCTATTACAAATAATACTGCTATGAACATAGTTGAACAAATGCTTTTGTCATTTGATAGAGCATCTCTTGGGTATATTCCCAAGAGTGGTATTGCTGGGTCCAGGGGTAAGTTGATCCCGAATTTCCTGAAGCAGACTCACCTAGGAGGAGTAGAAGACTGGAAATAATCAAATTGAGGGCTGAAATCAACAAAATAGAAACACAGAAAACAATCCAAAGAATCAATGAAACAAAAAGCTGGTTCCTGGAGAAAATCAACAAGATAGATAAACCCCTATCCAAACTAATCAAACGAAAGAGAGAGAACACGCAAATTAATAAGATCAGAAATGAAAAGGGGAACATAACCACAGACACAGAGGAAATTCAGAGAGTCATTCGATCTTACTACAAAAGTCTATATGCCACAAAACTGGAAAATGTAAAAGAAATGGACGCTTTTTTAGGTATTTTTTAAAGTAATAAAATAATAATAAAAAATTAAAGGAAAGAAATTTCAGTTCTTTCAGAACCCTAGCAGGAAGTTCGGGAATTAAAAAGAAAACAAACACAAAAGTCTAGAAAGAAACAACCAAAATCAACAAAAAATTCTAAAAAAAAATGAAGTTCAGATCATAAATCTAGTAGTATGAAAATAAACTTTTGTGGTCTAGTGAAATTCATTTCAGCACACTGTTGGTGATTTAACATCAGAAAATGAATTTGATATGTTTCTTTGCCTGAATAAGCTAATACAAAATGTATTTATTTTATTATTTGCAAATACATATATTACAAATTGTCCATCTACAGTGGTATTCCTCCCTTAATGCTGTCACACCTTTTCAATGGTACCACCAACTGGGAATCTAGCATTCAAATATATGTAACTATGGGGGAATCATTCTTATTCCAACAACCACAGAAATATTTATATTTCTCTGAACTATAAGAAGTAAAAGTAAAAGGCCTAGAAAAATCAATACTAGAAAGAATGAATGACAGAAAAAGAAAGGAAGGCGAAAGTATTAATTAAAATAGGAATGAAATTAGAAAAGTAATAATGCCTGTGTTTTCAGAACTTATTTTTAAATTACACTTTGGCTCGGTAAGATGATCCAGAAAGTAAAACCTTGCCATAGAAGCCTAAAGGTCAGAATTTGATCCTTTTGAATTGAATAAACATACAAGGAGATAACCAGCTCCACAAAGCCTTCATAGAAGCACCTTGGCACCCATGTCCTCCCAACATACATATCAAATATGTGGTGGTTAACACCACACTACTTTACTAAGAGTCATTAAAGAGGAATTTTGAGGATTTTTATCATAAAACTACTCTAAATTATTACATTTTCAACGGGGTATTAAAATTACATCCTCTGTCTAAATGGAGATTCTGGAAAAATTCCAAAACATATTTGGCATATATGGAAAGTTGCCAAAGTGTAGCTTTCAACCAAGCTGGGACAACATGTAGAGTGTTGGTTGTTCTTTTCCACAGATTTCACAGAAAACAATTATCAAGCACACATAGGGAAGACACATCATTCTCACTTAGTCTTCAGACAGTCATGAAAATGAGTCACATATGAAGCTAAAGCTATAAATTCTACCCATGAAACAATGCTACATTTTATTATATTGGGTTCAAACCTGTATAGCAATATAGTATATGACTGGAAAGCAAAAACACAAGTGCATTGTAAATAACATTTTTAAATAGTTTTTATTCTTAATTATATATGTGCAAGTGTGTATGTATGTATGTGCAAGTCAGTATGGGTTTCTGCTAGGCCAGGAGAGAGTTTGAGATGTCCTAGAAATGTAGTATTAGTTAATTTTCAGCAGTCACATGTGCATCTGGGAAGTGAATTTATTTTCATGCTGGATCAGTAAGAGTTTTTAACAACTGAGACATCTCTGCAACCCCTATTGCAAACATTTAGATCTACTGAAATTAGTATCTTCTACAATGTTGGAAGATCATAAGAAACCCCTTCATATGCTATATTTTGTTACATTCTTCTGGTACAGACAAATTTGTTATAATGAACAGCAAAGCAACTTCTATGAGTACAACATGTTCCAATCATTTCTTTCCTAATATTCAAATAACATTTAAAAACATTTCACAAATTTGAGTGACATACAAAAAGTGTTAGGATTAGCTATTTATTTTTCAGGTAAATTTTAATACTACCTATTTATTTCATAATTTTAGTGGGATAAGGAGCAACTAAACTGTTATATATACCTATGTTACATAGAACCTAGCACAATAAAGATAACAGTATGAAGAAATATGGACCAAGTAAGCTAGGAATTCCCTCATGTTATATGTGTGTACATATATAATGATATATTTATTTTTTATTTTGAAGTAATAAATTTATATGTCATATTAAATATATTATCTAATAGCAGAATTTGATCAACTTGAGACTGTGAAGAAGGATGGGGCCACCTCTGGGGATAATTGAACAGGGGCTTGAAAAAACTTTTAGGGGTATTAAATATCTTCACTGTCATTCTTGGAGTTAAGAGCTCTCCATATTTAAGTACATCACAACATGATAATTTTCACATATTAAATATACTCTTTTTTCATTATCAATTTCATATCAATATAAAAGTAATATGTGGATTCTTGAGTCTTCTGCCCTTCGTTCCCTGTTTGAATATCTTAGTCTGTATCTTAACTTCTTTATCAATTAAATGTGCTATATCTTTTGATAAAAGTAGCTCTTCCTTCAGAGAATGAATGTTTGCCAGTCTTTGAAACCAAGTCAATCATTGTCTTGAGGTCACTTCATACTGTATGTTCGATCTGTTATTCTACTATACACTCAGTTTCTTCGAACTCTTTAGCCTTATTCATTTTTTTTCAAATTTATTAGGTTTTTTAAAAAAAAATATCAAGTTCCCACTCCCTCTGTCATCCTATTCCTTCCACACACCCTACCTAGCCACCCCTATAGACCCCACAGAGAGGATAAGGTACACTGCTTTGGGGAAAATATAAGGTCATCCCTACTATATCCAGGCTGAGCAAGGTATCCTTCCAAAGAGAAGAGGTTCCCAAAAGGCCAGTACATGCAGTAGGGATAAATCCTAGTGCCACTGCCAGTAGCCTCTCAGTCGGCCTCAGCCATGCAACTGTCAACCATACTAGAGGGACTAGTTTGGTTCTATGCTTGTTTCTTCCCAATCCAGCTACAGTTGGTGAGCTCCTATTAGCTCAGATAAACTGTTTCAGTGGGTGAATTTATCATGGTCTTGACCTCTTTGCTCATATTCTCATTTTTTCCACTCTTCAGCTGAACTTTGGGAACTCAGTCCAGTGCTCCTATGTGGGTCTCTGCCTCTGTTTCCACCAGTTGCTGGACAAAGGTTCTTAAGATAATCATCAGTCTGACTACAGGGCAAGTCAAGATGGGGCCACTCTCCTCTATTGCTTAGGGTCTTAGGTGGGGTCATCCTTGTGGATTCCTGGGAATTTCTCTAGAGCCTAGTTTCTGGTAACCCTATAATGGCTTCGTCAATCAAGATATCTCTTCTCTTGCTCTCATCTCTGTCCTTCTTCGATCTATACTATCTCATTTCCTCAAGTTCTCCTGAGCCCTCTCCTTCTCCCTTCCTCTTCTCCTTCTACCCTTCCTTCTCCCCCCATCACTATGCTCCCAATTTTGTCAGGCAATCTTGTCTGTTTTCAATTTTCAGGTGGGTCTATATATGTGGTTCTTCATGTTTACCTTATCACTTAGCATCTCTAGGATCATGAACTATAAGGTGAACCCAAAGAAAAACATATATAGCCTTCTTTTAAGGAAATAATGCAACCAACTTTAATACACCTTGGATTTCCTGCCTAATCATCTGTATTACTTAAACTCATAGTTTAATCTTAAACAATGTGCTCTTTTATGCCACAATGCAGAAAAAATGTCTGTTTGTGTATGCTGTGGTAATTATTTTTTTAAAGGCAGCCAACCAGTTGAAAGTACCTTGAACAAAACAAATACCCACCATTAATGCTGCACGTCACATGTGGATATAGGCTGAAAACTTTTGTGTTGTTTGAAATGTATTCTGAGTCAGTAAATTTAGTATTTCCATTGTAAAATTCTGTTAAAGTTTTCTGTAGAAAATAATTCCTCATTCTTTTCCCATACTATGTTTTCTGTGTTGTTCAATACATACAGAGTGAAGCCTTTTGTTAGATATAGTCAGGCAATAGAGATTGGCAACGGAATAGACACAGATCAAAGAGACAGGTCACAAGCTACAAAGCTGAGATAGGTGGAAAACACAAGGACAGAATTGGAGAATTCAAATTCAGGCTGACTGTTGAATTAAAGTACTCCAGGAAGAAGTGTTCCATCCCCAGTATCTCTCTGTTTTTATTTCTTAATGCAACATCAATTTACTGAACTGTATTTTTATACCCTACTGCAGATACGGAATCAAACAATTGTTTTCACCTTTTGGTCCTCTTAAGCTGTGTGTTCTCAGCAAATCATTCTTGAGAGACAGAGACCTCATTTCTAAGTGAGCGCAGGCCTCCCATGGGCCTTTTCATTTATCACTGCCGAGGCATACAAGCCATGTGGACTACGGGTACAGCATTGTGTTGATGGCTTTGAGCCTTTCTTCACAGACAACGTACCTATGGTGTTTAAAGGGGAACAAAAGTAAAAAGGCAATTACTCTGACACTTATTTCTGTCTCTCAAGATTTCTAGACTAGAAGAAAAAAATGAAACCAACAAAACACAGGCTCTGTCCATCTTGGAGGCGTTTTAGACAAGCTGGCACAGCAGGTCGCTCTAGTCATAAAATAATGTAAGTTTCCCATTTGTCATTATTTTGACCGTCTTTGATTTCAATAGTCAAGTAGGCTGTCTACAAGAGATTTGTTAGCGTAACAAATATAAGGTATTATCTGCAATTTGAACATCTAATGAAGAGATCTTAGAAGACAGTAACTGTTTTTTTTTGAGTAAGATATAGAAACTAGATAATAATATATAGCCTATTAAAGACTTAAGTAAGCAGGAATGCTAATTATCTTTGTGCCCAAACCAACCTTGTAGGCATGTTTTAAAAGTACAAGGGGCTTCTTCTAATAGCATCAGGAATAAGTCAACTAGTGTCTCAGGTTAATACATCAGTGCAGTTGCTGTCACTATGAAAAATTGGATTTTTTGTTTACTTAAAATTTGAAATGCCACCATTTGGTACTTGAAAAATGAGGTGGGAAAAATGAATGTCCTTCTGCTTGTGAAAAATGGGGATTTTATTAGAGCAAAGGAGGCAGGAGGAGAGAGTGCTCATCTGCTCAGACGGAAGAGTGTTTACACAGGAAGAAATACAACAATAAGTAGGCCACAGGGGAACAGGGCAGCAGAATCACTTAAAGAGCTGATGACAACAGGAGGCATAAAATCTGCCTGGATCCAGACTGACCCACCTCTCAGTCCCCATAAACACACAATGGATAAATGTCTCTTGAAGTCAGACTCATGTTTCATGGTGGTATGAGACTCCCCAGCTCAACTGCATCTGTTAATAATAAAAATTTGCCTTCTGGAATGAGACTTTAATAGTTCTTGTTCATGCTTTAAATAGGAGATCATAGCAATCAATCAGCATTACAATTTTAGTAGGTAGTCACATGTGAAATATATTATTTCTGACATTTAATTTGGCCAAATTTAAGTTAAAATATTAACTCAGAGGGAGAGATTGATAAAGTAATAATTATAAGCATATAATCCCAGGGATTTTGCACTTTGTGCACCCCAGAAGCACCATTAAATTAAACCTACTTATTATCTTTAATGTAACAATAAAAGAATATTCTATTATTCAGTTCAACTATAGAGGCTATATATCAAATATAATTCATTCCAAGAGTAAACTTCACACACTTAGTGTGGTACAACAGGTTTCTATAATTTAATATATTTTATTAGTTATATACATAAGTGATTAATTGTCTGGGATAGCATTTGGAATAATATCTAATTTATGGTTTTATATGAACCTTGTAAATAATATCTTTATGTGTATTCAGTTAACTTATTTATTCTTTCTACTTCTTTAATCCATACACACAGATATACACATAAATATATAGAGAGAATTATGAAAATCTTGCGGGCATTTAATCTGATATATCTCTATGTGAAAATAATAGCTGTTGATTATAGGTATGGTCTTACTAAATATAAATGTAAGAAAGGAATTATTTAAAAAGGCAAGTTTTATATCTGACTTGTCTTTTACTGTACCATATGGAATGCAATGTATTAAATAAATGTAAGTTCAGAGTAAAAATTCTGACGATGAAAAAATATTTAAATAGTATGAATGAAAGAACAAATGCATATAATAATTGAGTAATATTAAAATAAATGTTTCCTATCAAATAGAGTCAATGGTCAAAGCTTATTGACTCTTCTAAATAAATCTGTCAAGATCACTCTTTTTTTTTTTTTTTTTTTTTTTTGTGTCAAGACAGGGTTTCTCTGTAGATTTTGGAGACCGGCTGTAAAGATCCTATCCCAATGGGAAAGCTTTATTTTCTTCTGTCACAGATTAGATTCAACCGCTGTGCATGTGTTCTTGAAAACTGAGGGTTTCTTATAAGTACACATTTCTAAGTTGAGAAATTGTATTAATATTTCTATATTATAAAATGTTCTAAAAGTTTACCAATTGTTATTATGTTGAATTCATTTGAATATATTTTTGGCCTTACCTATCAACCAATTTGTGAATTAAGTTGTTTCACTGATAAGGAAACATTGCACTACTGTTTTTAGTTCATCTTAGAACATATGTATCACATTTTTGTATTTTCAATTTATACATAATTATTTTCTAAAGAGAATGTCAAGGAAGGTTAAAAACAAAATAATGCATCAAATGTTTTCAAAACTGACCGAAGACAAAATTTAAAGAAGCTAACCAGCGCCCCTAAATATTTTATGTAATCATTGAAGGCAAATTATATAAAAATTTTCAAAAGTTCTCTCAGTGACTTTTATGTTTCAAAATCACTGAATTTACTTTCTGTGTCTGTGCTTGTATGTGCATGCGTGTGTGTGTGTGTGTGTGTGTGTGTGTGTGTGTGTTACCATATATATGGAAGACAGATGACAGACTGAGGAAGTCAATTCTCTCTTTCCACCATGTGAGGTCCAGGCATTAAACTCAGGTTACCAACACTGACAGAAAGCTCCTTACCTGCTGAGCTATCTCCGGACAGTTTTAAAATTTGTCACTAGTCAAATTATAACACATTTACTTCTATAATATTGACCTAATTCTATTTGATGAAATAAATTAGACATTAGCCATGTTCCCCTGCTCATTAAGTTTCTTTCATCTAATAAGTTAGTACTAATTCTCTAGTTTTGTTGTCTTTCATGATTCTATTGAAGTTTCTGGAGACGTTGTCTGGGTAAGTAAAGCCTGCAATCTGATAATTACTGAAGAAAAAGATTCCTTAATTTTTTAATGGAGTCATTTTGACATTATACATTATACTTTTAATGTATTAGTATAGGACTGTCATGCTCATAATAGTCTGACCATTCAAAACTACAGTGTGTTTTTACTTTGTGTGATTCTTTATTACACAGAATAAGGTAATTTTTTTCTTACAATCTTTGTGTTTGTTTGTTTGTTTTTTGTAGTTGCTGAAAAAATTTCTGCCTCCTCCCCTTTTCCCATTTCCCTCGCCCTCCTCCCACACATCGTCCCTCCCCCTACTCCCATGCCCCCTCCCCATTCCTCTCCCCCTCCCTCTTGTGAATGAAGAGCAGTCCAGATTCCCTGCCCTGAGGGAAGTCCAAGGTCCTCCCACTTCTATCCAGGTCCAGGAAGGTGAGCATCCAAACAGGCAAGGCTCCCACAAAGCCAGTTCATGCTTTAGGATCGAAACCTAGAGCCATTCTCATCAGCCTTCAAAGTCTGCCATGTTTAGAGAGTCCGGTTTCATCCCATGCTTATTCAGTCCCAGTCCAGCTGGCCTTGGTGAGCTCCCAATAAATCAGTTCCACTGTCACAGTGGATGGGTGCACCCCTCGTGGTCCTGACTTCCTTGCTCATGTTCTTCCTCTTTCTGCCCCATATTTGGACCTTAGGAGCTCAGTCCGGTGCTCCAATGTGGGTCTCTCTCTATCTCGATCCATTGCCAGATGAAGGTTCTAAGGTGATATGCAAGATATTCATCATTATGGCTATAGGATAGGGTCATTTCAGGTTCCTTCTCCTCAGTTGCCTAAGGTACTAGCTGGGGACATCTCCCTGGACACCTGCGAGCCCCTCTAGAGTCAAGTCTCTTGCCAAGCCTAAGATGGCTTCCTTAGTTAGGATATATATTTCTCTGCTCCCGTATCCACCCTTCCTTATCCCAATCATTCCATTCCCCCAAGCTGCCCCCATCCTCCCCTTCTCACATTTCTCACCCCATTTCCCCTTAGCCCCATGCCACCTCACCCCCAAGTTCCCAGTTTTTGCCCGGCAATAAGGTAATTTTTAAATTTTCATCATGGAAATCATAACAAATAAGTAAAAATTACATTATGATTCTGATCATTGTTAAAAGTTTTAAACAATATCACCAAATACAAACATTAAGAAAAAAGGACTTGGTGTACTTATACTAATGTCAGAGTGTTACTTAAAGGAGTGATATTTGATCACACTATGATGATTGGACAGTATATACTATATATATAATAACAATTCTAAAATTTGTGAACTCAACATATGCAAAAACATTTAATGAATTAAGACCTGTAAAAACATTTAATGAATTAAGATCAAGTCTACACATCAAAATCTTATTAAATAGTGATAATTTATTCTAGTAAGTATATGATATTTTAATGAAAGCATTTAAACTTTCATCTACAAAATAAGTGGTCTTAATGGTGACAAACTTTCAAGAACACATGGAATATTTTACAAAATTGGTCATAACATATTCACTCTTCCTTAAGCTGACAGTATTTTGAGTAGTAGACAATGACAAGGAAGCGATTACCCATAAAAGCAGCAACAAAAGACAACTAGAATAAAAAAGAATATTAATTCAAATTTAATACAATCTATAATAATCTGTGGATCAATCTAAGACATGAAAAGAGGAATTCTGCAGTTATTACATGAATGAGTATAAAGACACACCACGTGAGCACACTGAGCTATGTTGGTCCTCATGAAGATTGCTTGAGAAGAGTGAAGACAATAACACTCAATTATAAATACGGAGTCCTAGCTTTTTGTTTTTTGTTTTTGCTTTTTGTATGCACATTGACGATCTTGAGGTAAAAAAAAAATGCTACACAGGGACAAGATGAAACCTAATACTGATTTGGTTCTTAGTTAGCACCAACTTTTAGACACAGCATTATAAGTTTGTGTTATCTCCTCTAGATTCCCACATCTTGAGTGTATATGGTATTCTTCAATGGCACTCTAGATTTTTAAGAAAACATTTATTGTCTATTTACATTATTTACTAATTAGTATTCCCATAGTCTACTAGTCTTTCTAATAATTAATTAAATAGCATGGGCATTAATGATCTAATCATTATATTTCATGGGCCATGTCAGAACACTCATGGCTGTGGATTGCAAAGAAATCAGAGACAATGGGGGAAACATGTTTGCATACAAGAAAAGTACAGGGGAATTACTATGCTTGGGACTTAAGTATTTTTAAATTCAGAATAAAACCTCCATAGATTTCCCACAGTTTTACATCTACTTAGTCATAATTTTTTATAATTTTTTTTATTTATTAAAGATTTATATCTCTTACCCGCCACCGCCTCCCATATCCCTCCCCCAATCAACTCCCCCTCTCTCATCAGCCTGAAGAGCAGACTAGGTTCCCTGCCCTGTGGGAAGTCCAAGGACCTCCCACCTCCTTCCAGGTCTAGTAAGGTGAACATTCAAACAGCCTAGGCTCCCACAAAGCCAGTATGTGCAGTAGGATCAAAACCCAGTGCCATTGTTCTTGACTTCTCAGCAGTCCTCATTGTCCACTATGTTCAGCGAGTCCGGTTTATCCCATGCTTTTTCAGACCCAGGCCAGCTGGCCTTGGTGAGTTCCTGAAAGAACATCCCCATTGTCTCAGTGTGTGGGTGCACCCCTCGAGGTCCTGAGTTCCTTGCTCGTGCTCTCTCTCCTTCTGTTCCTGATTTGGACCTTGGGGTTGTAGTGCTTTGAGGAAGTAGTGGAGTTGGTTATACAGAAATGTAAGATCACTGAATTACCTTAATGGAACCATATGAGAAGATCAATTTTATAAGTAGGAGAAAGGCATACACTTGCATAAAAAATATTCCAGCTAGGAAAGTTAATTCACTGCTATGAAAGCCAAACCATAAAAAAAATATTTGAAGCACAGTCCCTAGGTTTAGAGGTCTTTTGTCACAACCATTGTCCTTCATTAATGCACATACTATAATCAGTAACTTCCTGAGGAGCGTGAATTCTACACAAATGCCAGGACTGAGGCAGGATTGCCGCTAAGCAGAGCGCATTATTGGTACAATATTTGTAAGAGTTCTGGATGCTATAGTTTCAAGACCTCCAGTCAGTGAGTTAAGAACAAGAAAAAAATCTACTACAGAAAGACAAATGTAGTACAGAAACCATACTGTACTTTTCATCTTTAGACCAAATTGCTAAAACAGTGGACCAAAGACATCCACTGCTTATTCTTGGGGTTAAAATACAAACAAATGTACTTATTAATAAAATGCTAATTTATTACTATTTTCTTTCTTCTTTAGATTATATATGGAATACAATGAAACATATTATCTGTTCTCATTTACCCTATAACCTGCCTTCTTAACTCCATTTCCATTTTTTGATAGTTACATAAATCCTATCAGCACTGCCAATTTGTATATGAGTGCATGGTCAACCACTGGTTCATGTAACTTTTACCAGTGGCTGCATCCTGAAAAAGATGAACTCTCTCTGCCTAAGTTATCACCTGCTAAACAGCTCCTCAACTAAACCCGGAGGTCATCTACAACTGCCTTTCCCATAATTTAGGCAGACTTGAACTTGTTCAGGCAACTTCAGATGCTGGAGCAAAATTCTTATTGTCATCTATCTTAACTTTCCAGACAGGGCCTCTCAGTAGAGCTCACCAAGAAGGCTAGTGTAGCTGCCCTCCAAGCACCAAGGGTCTGGCTGTCCCTTTATAATCAGTGCTGAGATTACAGGCATATGTCATTACAATCAGTTTCTCACTTGGTTCTGGGAATTGGACTCAGTTCCTCTTGATGCAGGGCAAGAACTTTATCAACAAAGCTATTTTTTTAAGCCAGGGAATGATGCTGAACTGTTGATAGAAAATGTGATATAAATATGAATTATTTAAAACATACCTATATGTACATGTATTGAGAGGAAGGTATATATTACACCAGCAGGATTTAATAGAATGTGACTGTTATAAATTCTTTTTTGTTGCAGGCTGCCCTATATTGGGCTCCCATTTGTTAGGATTCACCTTTTTGCCAAGGTCTTAGCCACAGCAGGTTTGTAAGTTACAGGGTAGGGGTGTGAGGATTAAAAATGCTAAGTGGGAGAAACAGAGAAATGAAAGAATCACAGAGATATAGTCTCCTGCATACTGAATTTTGAGTACTGACTTCACCCGTGTTTAATTTTCCATGCACTTTATACCCCAATACAAAAGGGAGAATAAGGCAAAAGCCTGTTTTAACATAATAAAAAGGACAACCATAACAGTTATTTTGAGACATCAAACCATTAATTCGTGAAAAAAGCATTCTTTTGTTTAAGCAAGTAAACCAACCCAAGACCAAGTATCCTGAAGGCTGTCATCCTTAGGTCAAACCTCCTAATTCAAGAGAAGGAGGAGAGGTATGTTTGAATTGTCTGACCTTCAGTCAGGGTGGAGTGGATCCACCTATAAGGGCCCTCTTAATGTCCAAAACATCAAGTAACTATACTCTGGGTCTTGATGTGTAGCCATAGCTGACAACAACGTTGAGCAAGCTAAAACTCTCTGACCATACAATAAGGTGAAATAGGATTACATTTTTGGACCTCCACTTTCTTGAACTTAAATAAATAAAATTTATCAGTTAAGTTCAGATGGCTCAGAGGTTAAGAGCACTGACTGCTCTTCCGGAGGTCCTGAGTTCAATTCCCGGCAACCCACATGGTGGTTCACAACCATCTGTACTGAGATCTGGCGCCCTCTTCTGGCCTGCAGGCATATATGGAGGCTGAACACTGTGTACATAATAAATAAATCTTTAAAAAAAAAAGAAAATTTTAATTTTAAAATAAGAATTATGCTTTTTCTTGAAATCTCTGAGTTATTGTTTTTCTTTCTTCTCTCTCTAATTTTTTTTCTCATTTCAATATATTGTTGGTTTGAGAGCACTTCACAGATTAAGTCACTGTTTAGAACAAATAACCGATAAAGGAATTTAAGTACAAGAAAAGGAATCAAACTTGGCAAACAACTGCACAGATATCTAAGGAATTACATAGAATGTTAACACCGAACCTGGCTTTACTAAACTACTAAATTGGATCACTAGAAATCACTTCTGAAATGTTCTGATTTTCTAGTTCGTTTTATATACTGGTTCTTTGGATACCTGTAACTCGTTGGCCAAGTTAGGCTTACATTGCTGTGCTGAAACACCATGACCAAAGCAACTTGGGGAAGAAAATGTTTCTATGTTTTATACTTTCGAATTACTTTTGTAAAGTCTGGAAAGGTACTCAATCTTGAGGCAGGAATAGATTTAGAGGCCATGGAAAATTGCTGATTACTGGTTTGCTCACCATTTCACAGCCTGTTTCTTATAAACTGAGGACCACAAGCTGGGGCATGGAACTATCCACAATATGCCAGACCCTCCACTATCAATCACTAATTAAAAAGCTGCCCTACAGGGTGCCTACAACCTGATCTTTTGGAGGTATTTTCTCTGTTTCAGTTTTCTCCTCTCCAATGACTTTGGGTTGTGTCAAGATGACATAAAACTAGCCATCCCACTTGTTAAACTATAGATGGACATTACTCTAGAAAATAGTTAAATTCAACTTTTTGTGAAGCCTAGAAATGTTTGTTAGTGTTATCTTTGAAAAACTAAATTTTTACATTCTGGGACAAACTATATTAACAACCCATTAACAATATTCTAACAACTGACAAATAGGTGATCTCCAAGAAATTGTTTAGATATAAACCTGAGAGAAAGAAATTACAAGCAAAGTCTGTATAGAATTTGTTTTAACAATTTAAAGAATTTAATCATGAGATAACTTTCTGAAACAGACTTTGAAAGTGTAACACCATTGAAGCAGATATAACCTGACTGGACCTCTTCTTCAGGGTAACTGTCTTCCTATTATCTTCTTTTTCCAGGTTATGAAGAGTGGGTCATATACCTAAGCAGTTGGGAGGAATAGTGTGTCATTCAAGGTCTGATAAATTCAACAGAGACATGGTAATTTTAGCTTCACGTTGTTGGAAAATGGAGAAAACTAATGTGAACTTAATTTTTACCAAGAGAAATTACAAAGAAATATGCATATGTAATTTTGAAATCATTTTGAAGTTTTTATGGGGTTAATGGCTTACATTAACTCCAGGTAACTATTTCATGTTTCATTGGAAGTACAGGTTAATAACATGAACACCAGTGAAAATATTTACTATGCAAGTTTAACTCCACCACAAATGTGGGAAACAGAAAATCAGACTCTGTTTAACAGGCTTCACAAGTTCCAGAAAACAACATTTGCTTCATTATATAGCGAGGATATTCAATTCTTTACAGCTCACACCATTATACATGACACAACACAAAATTCATTGTAAACAAATTCAGGTCAAATAATGTATTATTAATAATTCTTTTTGAATAGTTATCTTCTCTTTCAAAAATAAGAAGTTATAAGTATCAACCCACTATTCTACGGTACACACAACATTTCATATTGGTTCTCAGAGATTGACAAGGCAACAAAAGGAAAACTGTAGAAAAGAACATACAAGCCTACTTCAAACTTCTTTTGAAAATAGATCCTATGAGAGCAAGGTATCCTTCAGTGAATGACATGGCTTTGTGTGCATTCTATCAATAGCAACCTTCCATCAATTTTATATAATTTTACATGAGATAAAAACAACTTCCTGACAAATAGAGGGAACTAACACATTTACATTAATTTGTTACAAACACAACTCTTTATTGGTCAAATATTTTCTGCCAGATATGGGGCAAACAACATTTGATAATGTTATTTGTTTAAAACACTAGTATAAATAAATTGAACATGACAGCAGACAAAGAAACACAGAATTTAGCATTCAGTGAGCATACAGGATGAAGTATGTGAAAAGACTAGAAATAACTGGGACAGAGTTTACGTGAAATGTTTTTATTTATTTATTTATTTAAGACAGGGTTTCTCTGTGTAACAGTCCTGAATGCCCTGCAACTCATTTTGTAGACCAGACTGGCTGAACTCACTGAAATCCACCTGCCTCTGCCTTCCAAGTGCTAGGATTAAAGGGGTGCACCACCACCACCCAGCACGTGGAGATTATTTTTAAACTGATAGGCTCAGAAATACATAAAAGCACACCAGTCAGTATAATCTAGAGTCTAGAATCAAATTTATGGATCTTAACCATATATTCAAAATTCAGAAATGATAAAAATTTAATTTGATAGATTTGCTAATTTGTACTCCTAAAGACAAAAGTACAGATTTGCATCCACATAGCACCTATAAATTGTTTTCTTAGTACACAATTGTGTGTAAAACTGTACAGCATAGTGCAGTTTTTAAACAGCCCTTCAATGGTTCCTTATGAAATCCAGTTGCTGTTCTGATTTCTGTAGTTTTTCATATCATCTTTTCTATGAAATGTCTAGCTGAATCTCTACTCATTTATCACTTTAGGATGTTGGTTTTTGCGTTTCTGTGCTCGGAATGTATTTATGCTTATGAATAGTTTTCTTTATCGGATGTATCACCACTGAAATGCTTTCCTATGAAATAATTTGTCTTCATCCATTCTTTAAGATGTCTTTTAAGGACTTGAGAGGTGGTTCAGTAATGCTTACTGGTCTTGCAGAAGACTGCCTTTATTTGTTCTCAGCACCCACACCAGTGGTTTCACAACTACCTATTGACCCAACTCTAAGGGAAACCCCTGACACCTCTGGATTCTGCATCTGTGGGTACCTACATTCATGTTCACTTAATCACACAAGGCATATCCACATATATAAGTAATTAAAAAGTAATAAAACTACATCTTTAAAAAAGAAGTGTTTAGTTCCCGATAGAACATCCCTATTGTCTCAGTGTGTGGGTGTACCCGGGGACTGGTGGGGACAGGTTAGTTGATTCTGTGGGTTTGACTCCTTTGACTCAAAAAAAAAAATTCTTCTTTCCAGTCTTTGGAAGGATTCTCCAAGCTCTGTCTAATGTATGGCTGTTTATCTCTGCACCTATTTTCAGCAGTTGCTGGATGAAGCCTCTCTGATGACAATTGGGGAAGTCACCAATCTGTGAGCATAGCAGAATATCATTAGGCATCATTACATTGTCTTTTTTTTCCCAGTCCTGTTTGGTTCTATCCTAGGTCTTCGGGTAGTTTGACCAAGGCCAGCTGGCCTGGGTCTGAAAAGGCCTGGGATAAAACCGGACTCGTTGAACACAGCGGACAATGAGGACTACTGAGAACTAAAAAACAGTGGCAATGGGTTTTTGATCCTACTGCACGTACTGGCTTTGTGGGAGCCTAGGCAGTTTGGATGCTCACCTTACTAGATCTGGATGGAGGTGGGTGGTCCTTGGACTTCCCACAGGGCAGGGAACCCTGATTGCTCTTTGGGCTGACAAGGGAGGGGGACTTGATTGGGAGAGGGGGAGGGAAATGGGAGGAGGTGGCGGGGAGGAGACAGAAATCTTTAATAAATAAATAAATAAATAAATAAATAAGTGTTTAAAAAGAAGTTTCAGTTTTACTCGGTGTGTTATTCTTTGTGTTCATTGCTTGGAAATTTTTAATATAAATCATATGGCTTGATTGCTGATGCCAAACAATGGAAATGGGAAAATGAAAAGATTATCTAAATATGGAGGCCTTCTGGGGTGATTTGGAGAAGAGACTTTTAAGCCTCCCTAAAGAATAGCTCAAGAGTCAGGTCCTGACTACAAAATGCGGTGAGAGTAGTGATGAGAGGAGTACATGGGTCAACTTACCTTCCGGAGCAGAGGACAGGGCTGGGGCTTCTTCTCAATTTGTCTGAATGTGGAAAATAAGAGACCATTGACACTTCAAAGCGAGACTTTAGTATATTGTGTTTCTGGCTTCCATGAAGGAATTTTCACTTGCTCCTGTCAAATGTTCAATTTCATTATTTTTGTACTTTCTGCTCTGAATCATCTTCTACTGGTTTTGTGAAGAAATAGGTGAACTAATATTTTGAAATCTGTGTATCAGTTAATTTCATAGTCCATTTCTCCTCAATGGTGTTAGTGATGTATCTATTCACAGAACATTTTGTATAAACACCAATTTTCTCTTCGGATACCTATTTTGCTCTCTGTAGATATTGCTTCCTTGAGCAGCACTGACACCTTCTCTGAGGAGCTGCAACCTAGGGAGACCTTGAGCTTGATCTGTTTTCCTCTTCCTTACTTCTCCCTCAGTATTATGTCCATTAACTTGTGATCTTTTCTTCTCTATTCTTGACAATTTTTTAGATGGTTGTCAGCTGAAATGTTGTCCTTACCACAAAGTGTATCATTCGAAACTGAAAGGTACTTACTTCTATTATTTTTTTATTTAAACATATTTAACCACAGACTTTGTTTTTAAAGCCTCTTCATTCAGATATAAATGTTTTTTTTTTTTTTTTTTTAGATGTCATTCAGCTGCCTCTTTCTTGCTCATGGTGTCTTGATGACTCTGTGGTTTACAGTTTTGGTTCTTCTGTTTTACTTTAAAATTGTGAATTCAGCAACTGAAAACTTTTGATTCTTTACCTATTTTGCATAAAGGCTTGAAGGTTTCTCTAGCATTTTTGGCTAGTAATTATAACACTTATATATTGAGAGAGAACAGGATGCATATTCACTAGGTAGACATTTTTGCCATGGATCCATCACAACCTGGGTTCTAATCCTAAAACTGGGAAGGGCCATTGATAGAAGAAGAATTGTACAACTACCATGCAAGCTTCACAGGAGTGGCTGTTCCCGAATAGCTCAGGGTGAGGCTAATACTCCAGCGTTAACCTTCAGCAAAAACAAATATGTCAAATAAGTTTTTTTTTTCTTCCCAACTTTTACATCAAAACAACCTTAGAACCAAAAACAACACTCAGCGTTTTGCTAGCTTGGCTACATGTCAAGTCAGGCACATCCTGTCCTTAAAAAACTAAAATGTGCTAGACATAGGTAGACATTCTCAAGAAGAATATTGTTCAAAACTTAACAAAGCATAGTTCACAAATATAGGGGTTATTTTCCATAAACTGCATGCATAACTGTAAAAAGAGGAAGCTCGTTTGTTTCCCGGCTGCCCAGGCCTAAATAATCACTCAGAAACTGAATTAATTATATCACTGTTTGGCCTGTTAGCTCAGACCTTTACTGGCTAGCTCTTGCATCTTACAATTAACCTCTTTCTATTAATCTGTGGATCACCATAAGACTGTAGCCTATCAGTAAGATTTCTGCAGCAGCGACCTTCTTCTTCCTCAGGTATATTGCATGACCTTGACTCTGTCTACTCTTTCTGTTTTTCTCTGAGCGTGACTATAGTCTGCCCTGTTATAGACCAAAGCAGCTTTATTCACTAACCAATAAGAACGACCTACATACAGAAGGACACCCCACCTCACATAACAGTTAGCTAATATTTTTCTAAGTGTTCCCATGCCCTTTAAAAAGATCCTGCATGCCCAAGTCTCTTTACAAAGGGTGAACTTTGATATGGCAAACTGAAATTAAAACTTCCAACAGAATCACCAACATTATGAGAGACAGGAGAGCGTTCAGGCCTTGCAGACCCAAAAATATACTATGTTGTCTGAGGGTCTACTGATTCTTGCCAAGACAGAGATTATCTCAAGGTGTCTTGCCTTGTGGAGACCCATTGGTCAAGCATTATTATCCTGATCTGAAACTGGGCTACATGGCTCCTAACATATTTGGACCCAGAAAGGCTGATGAATTTGAGATGGCATTTTGCTTGTAATTAAGGATTAAACATACGTAAGAAGTTGAAAGAGCTAATGCTTACTGGAGTTTAAGCTTTCCATGTTTGTCTTCCTTCCTGTCTTATTTCATTTATCTTTTTTAATGTCTTTCATCCTCCCTATTCCTTCTTCTTCAGTCCATTTTATGTTCAGTTTTTTAATGAATGCATTTTGATTTTTAAAAATATATTTAGTTGAAAAAATTATACAATAACATTTATTTTTTTTCTTTTATTTCTTTTTTTTATTAAGAAAAGAAGAAAAAAAAACATAAACAAAAAACAAGTTTCCACCTCCTCCCAGCCTCCCATTTCCCTCCCCCTCCTCCCACCCTTCTCTCCCTCCCCCCCCTCCTCTCCCCCTCCCTCTCCAGTCCACAGAGCAGTCCAGGTTCCCTGCCCTGTGGTAAGTCCTAGGTCCTCCCCCCTCCGTCCATATCTAGGAAGGTGAACATCCAAACTGGCTAGGCTTCCACAAAGCCAGCTCATTAAGTAGGATCAAAACCCCGTGCCATTGTCCTTGGTGTCTCATCAGCCCTCATTGTTCGCCATGTTCAGAGAGTCCGGTTTTATCCCATGCTTTTTCGGTCACAGTCCAGCTGGCCTTGGTGAGCTCCCAGTAGATCAGCTCCACTGTCTCAGTGGGTGGGTGCGACATTTATATTCTTATCTGGTCAATAATTTATGTGAAATTATTCTTGTGTCTCTAAAGATCAGTAAACTACACAAGGAGAATTTTCACTATATATCAATTCTTCAATCACATGTTATGGAAGCAGAGAACTGATGCCCAAATATTATCATCTGACCTCCATACCCATGCTGTGGTATGGTGTACACAACCATGCACACTTACAAAGTAAATTAATATAAAATATCCAATATTTTATTTCAATAAAGTATTTTAATGTATGTTTTTCTACCATTATTATTCAGAATGTATCTGAAACAATGAATTTGGTCACAATGATGGAAAAAAGAGATTTATAATTAAAAAATTCTTAAATTGTATAATTAATTTATATTTTACTGCTTTAGTTGATAAATAATTACATTGAGCAACTCTAAGAAATTTGTAAAAAATAATTTTAATAAAATATTTTATTAATTATTCAAGTTTTATGCAATATATTTTGATCATATTCACCCTTCTTCTAGGTTTATTCTCCATAGTAGCAGTCCCACATGAACATTGTGTTTGAGTCCAATTTAATGTATCCAATAGTATTCATTTTGGCAGTTGCGAGGATATCGTATATATGCTTAACTGTGTATTGGCACAGATATATGCATGCATGTGTGTGTGTATGTGTATGAATGTGCATCAGTAACCAGCATAGTATTAAATTCTTGAATATGAAAATAAAATCATCATATAACCAATAATACTTGAAATGCAAAGTATTTTATTACCAGATTAGTGCAGTTTGAAATTCAAAGCATATGTTTAAGAGGTATAACACATTTTGACAACAAATATAAAAAGCCCATTCTCACTGTAAGATAAAGTATCTTTGACTAAAGGGGGTGGAGCTGGGGCTGAGTGGCAATGGGGTTGCCATCTTAACTCAGGGCCCATCATTCAATCCTCAGAACTCAGTATCAGTGATAGGCATGGTAGTAAACACTTGCGATCCCAGCATGGAGCCCGACACAGGTTGGTGTCTGGCCAGTTACTTTAGAATCAGTGACCCTAAGAGATGTAGCTGTTCTCTCTGAGATTACCAATAGAGGTTGACCTTTGCTACACACATGTAGTGGCGTACACACACAAACATGCGTATGTACATCTCTGTATACAAACATACCTACAAAATTATAATTGACTCCTACCTATTTCCTGGGATTTATTTCTCAACTATTAAATACTATAACTTGGGAAGTCCTTATAATTAAAAACAAATTCCTGTGAGTTGTATCTTTAGGGACAGTAAACCACAGTGCTAGTAGACAATTTTCAAGCAAATTCAGCTCTTCGATGTTTAAGTGGAAGAGCAGTTATCTTTTAAATAGTGGCTTTTAAAAATTACTGCCCTGTGGGAAGCCCAAGGACTGCCCACCTCTATCCAGGTCTCTTAAGGTGAGCATCCAAATTGCCTAGGCTCCCACAAAGCCAGTACGTGCAGTAGGATCAAAAACCCACTGCAATTGTTCTTGAATTCTCAGTATTCCTCATTGTCCCCTATGTTCAGCTAGTCCGGATTTATCCCATGCTTTTTCAGACCCAGGCCAGCTGGCCTTGTTGAGTTCCCGATAGAACATCCCCATTGTCTCAGTGTGTGGGTGCACCCCTCGTGGTCCTGAGTTCCTTGCTTGTGCTCCGTCTCCTTCTGCTCCTGATTTGGACCTTGAGATTTCTGTCCGGTGCTCCCATGTGGGTCTCTGTCTCTGTCTCGTTTCATCGCCTGATGAAGGTTAATATTCATGAGGATGCCTATGTGTTTGTCTTTGAATTCACCTACCCTGAGTGCTCTTCGAGCAGATGAGGGAGGGGGACTTGATCGGGGAGGGGGAGGGAAATGGGAAGCGGTTGCGGGGATGAGGCAGAAATCCTTAATAAATAAATAAATTTAAATTAAAAAAAATAAATAAAAGAAAGGTCAGATTGTGCTTATTTACCGTTTTCACTATTAATTCTTTGTTACTTAATGCAAGTCCTCTGGAGTAGGGACTTAATTATAGAAAGGTCTGTGACCTTCCTCAGCCATGCTCGCCAAGGGTACATTTCATTGCTTGTGTTATCCACTCATGATGGAAACACTCTGCTACACCCAACATGAATTCTTCTTAGAACTTGGAGTTCAAAGGACCTGTGTTTTAGGTTTTTAAATGTTTTCTTTGAACTTCTTTGTTTTCTGTTTGGGGCCCCAAGTTTCTGTACTTGTAATGTTAAGTTGACAGGCATATGTAAGTTAATTCAACAATGTTACATATGCATTACAATTTATTATGTAAGATTTCATTATGTCTTGCCAGAAATTGCATCTTTTATTTTTTTTTTCATGCTGGAATGTCCTAAAATTATTTTTAAATGACCAATAGGAAACAGGGAACATTTGGGAATGTTTCCTTGTTGATGAAATGGAGACAAATATTTGTAAAATCTATTTTTATTTGTTGTCCCTTTAAATGCTGATGTCATTAGTATGACATATTTTAAGTGCATATGTCTGAATACATATACATGTGAGAGGGGAGTGCAAGTCCAGCTTTTCATTGATAATAATGTCTGATCAGGGCCAGAGTTGTGGCTCATTTAATAAAGGCACTTGTTGCCGAGAAAAAAAAAATAATAAAAAAAAAATAAAAATTACTGCCCTGAATGAAGAAATGTGCCAAACTGGTGATTTTTCCCATGTACTGTCAAGAGTGCCTTAAGCCTCCATTTTCTTTTCTGTTTAGTCTCTGTGTGGTTCAGAGTTTTCTCCTGGGTTACTGTGTCATAAGCTTTTATCCCAGCAAGTAGGATGGCCCTAGGGCTCACATCAGCTCTTGCCTTGTTAACTTGTTTTGTATTGCAGATCTCATGTTAGCTGTGGATCCAGGTTGTTCTTTCCCTTAAGCACTATGAGCTTCATAAAACAAGTTGTAATTGAAGCTGCTTAACATATTTTGCATGCTTACCCTTCAGATTTCCAGCAGATCCAGAAATACATTTGTTCATACTCATTTTATGAAAATAAATGAACCTTATTCCTTAGAGAAGCTTCTCAAATTTAAAGGATTTGACATGCACTGTGACTGTTAATAACCGCAATAAGGCTCAGCTTTAAAATATGGTTTTCTTACTTGTTAGATAGTGAAAACAAGACTAGACTCTTCCCTTTGTTGCCGTTTCAACTGCTTACATTGTCATTTTAAATCAAGAGTGTGATTCATCCCTGCTAGGTTAATGATTGCTGTTTAAATTTTAGCAGATTTAAACTTAACATTTGGTTTCTTCTTAGTACTGGTAAACAAATTTACTTTTCTACTTTTGTGTGTTAATTAAAAGGACATAAAATCTTCAGACCTGAAGTCTTCAAAATATAGTAAAACTTTGCCAAGTTGTAAAGGAAAACAAATGAATAATTAATTATATTTATTGCTCTCTTTGAGGAAACTGGCTTAGAATCCTAATTATAGAAAGGCTACAGATTGACATTTTGTGATTCGGTGCCTGTACAACACTAATGAGTTTCGTATAATCTTTACCCAATATGACACTTCAAAGCAAGTTTGGAGAGCGTGTTGGAGTGTATCTGTTGAAGGTAGATTACATAAAATCAAAAGCTTAATGAATAGAATTTTTTCAGCTTTAATAATTTGTTTCAGTATCACTAGTCAATTTTTGAAGTGTGTGAATGTCATGAATTTCAAAAAAATCTGTGTATGCATAACGAACGCAGAACTGAAGTTTATGTGATATAAAACAACATAAAATAAAACAACATATTTTTGGATTTAATATCATTTCTGGAGTTCAGAGAAATAGATTTTGCCAGAGCTTGATTACATAATTAGAATATTCAAATACAGTTGAGTAAGACTATTGTTTGATTTTCTTATCAGACGATCTAAAGATAAAAATAAACTAGTAACTAACGTCTGAGTGGCATTTGTTTATGTGTTCTTGTAGACGTCTAATCCAAACTCAACTTATTTGTTCTTTCCCAATTTATTTATCTGATGAATATTAAATTGCTTGAATTACTTATTTATTTGTGGTGATCACTCGTGCCCCAGCAATGCTTAGGCATGCATGGGCAGACCATTTATGGCAGTTTTCCAGTTGTTCCTATCCTGGGCAGTCTTAGATGCTTGTGATATTTTCATACCCAAGGTTCCAGTCTGCCTTTATGCTGTCTATCCAGTGCTTTTGGGGTCTTCCTTTTTTCCTTATTCCATGCCCTCCTTCAAGTAGTGCTATCTTCGGGTATGTGTCATCGTTCATTCCTACAATGTGGCCAAAGTATCTCAAACACTGTTGCCTTATCCTGTAGCTTACTTCTTTCTGTAGATAGAGATGTTTCTTAATGCCAACATTACACAGTCTGTCTCTTTGTGTGATGCCTAGAATTCTGAGACATGCCATCTCAAACACACTCAGTCACTGTTCTGAGGAGCATTGCATTGTCCAGGTTTCTGAGTTGTAGAGAAGGCAGCTCAAGACAACTGTCTCATATACTTGGATTTTTGTTGTCGTCGTTATGTCTCTTGTTAACCAGACCTTTCCTAGTGCCTGAAACGCAGCCCTCACCATACCTATCCACCTCATGATGTCTGAAATAGTTCCCTCCTTTGAACTGAGGTTTTCTCCAGATCATTCACTTCAGGATGACATTCGATAGCATTTGGAGGAAAGGACTTTGAAAAACAAAGAGGTTCTATAGGTATCCAGAGAAAATCATCATAATACTAGATACAGCACTACTTGCTCGTCAAATGTGCTGCAGGCCATGGTAAATAGAGTAGAGGAAGTAAGTGAAAACCTTAGTATGAAAGTAAAAATGGGGAAGACTGAGATACGGCATATGGGTAGGGCGTACCAGGATTTTAACCTTGTAATAAAGAATCAGAACCTCATTCAAACAGTCAACTCTGTCTATCACGCAGGAAAATTTATGTTGATAGATAACATTTAATGCCTTTTCATAGTTTCTAAATTTCTTTGAATTAAATTATTTTACCCAATAATGCTTGTACTTCAACACTGTAACTGACACTTTCCCAAGCTTCTAATTAACTATCAAAAATTCACAGAGGGAAAAAGTATTTATTTTTAAGAATGTGTGTGTGTGTGTTTTTTTTTTGTGTGTGTGTGTATCATCAATAGGGAATCAGAAATTGTGAATGGTTAGAATCAATGAATACTAAGAGGATTAAAAAGTATTGACAATTTTAATAATGTTTTTACTTGTATTAATTTGAATTTCCCTAAACATATGTTAAGTTCTAGTTTTATGGATCAGAAAGAATTCCAGTTGAAATGATTAATAAGCAAATATATTCTATTGACTTATTGACCTTTACACTGTTTTTTATTGACTCTGACTAGAAAGAGATGACAATGACTTTCAAAATTATACTTCAATGTTTGTTTCCGCTGCAGAATTTCATATTTATGGAACACTTTCCTTCTGTTACATTTGCGTTTGAGCAGCGTTTTTCAAATCTGACCCAGAGTTGTTTGATTTGGAGGCCAACTCACAGCTTAGACAGAGACTGATGTAGACTACAAAATGAAACCTGTCTTAAGGATCCTACAAGCCAAAGTGGGAGAAATGCTTCCCTAAACGTTTAAATGGAGGGAGAGAACCAAGATGATCTAGACAAGTATGGCTCCAGTGGTAGGCTAGAGGCAGGGACTCTCCGGCAACACCCCTGACCCTGCCTTCAAAAACTACTTCAATTTAGGGTTTGCTTGTGAATCTGTGTGAAGTTGCTGTTGCTAAATAAGGCTGGCATGGTGGACGGCCACAGGCTGGAGCTCTTGCAGGCTCAGCCCCCGAACATGCTGCTCAAATGTATGATCGCGCACTTTTTGAGTAACAAATGGAAAATGGTTCTTTTGTTTGGAATTGAGACTCTTAGGAAGACATCCAGGGTCGATGCTGGCTCCCGCAGGCCATGTTGGTGTTTGTGACCCATGCTACCACCTGGAGGTATGCTGCTGTTTCGTCAGTAGCCGTGAGGTCTATGTGGACATCCATGGTCTGAGCTGCCACTGGAGGCCATGTCGATGTTCAGTCGGGGATACTACCAGAAGCCAGATGGATGCCCATGGTGGGGATGAACTCCGTTGTCTTTAAGGGGCTGGTCACTGGAAGTTTGATCATGATCTAGTGAGTATATGTTCAGTTAGTATATGGGCAACATAAATTAAACTCGGTATTTTTTGTTTGTTTTCTTCTTCTTTTTGGGGAGATCAGAAGTGCAGGGAAGTGGACCTGGGTAGACTTGGAAGTGAATGTGACTGCGGTGCATTATGTGAAACTCTTATACAATCAATAAAAATCCCATGTTGAAAGAAAAAAACATAAAGGAAATATGAGTTAATTAATGTCGTTCGTCATACTGATTTAAAATATTGTGTAGCACTTAGGCTTGTTGTGAAATCCAGCATTCTTCCCGTCATATCAGAAGCTATCAGATGATTCTTATCAGTCAGGTTTAAATTACTTTAAGAGGTTATTTTATTTTATTTTATTTTATTTCAGGCACACTTAGTCATGCTCTCAAGAACAACAGTCCAGTATGTGCACCCGCTTTTAGTTTCAGCTTAAAGTTATTATGTTACATGTGGGCCATATACAATAAGAATAAACTTTTAAATAAGGGCTTAGCTTAAGGAATCAACTCTAATTATATATATTAGAGTATCTACACGTATATATTGATTCAGATGCAAATAAAAATGTTTGTTTTTCATTTGTTGTTTCAAATAGCTCTCATTCTCTATGACAGGGTTTTTGGTGCTTTGTTTTGTTTTTTGTTTTTGTTTGTTTGTTTGTTTTCATTCCTCTGCACCACGCCTCTGTATTTTTGTATTCCAGAATCACTAGACGCCAAAATCCTCACAGTTCAGCTTGTCTGACATAACCCACGCAAGGCACACCTGTAACTTGCCTGTGCGAGGTGCTTCCTTCATATTCAGAGTTCTACCTTAAGCCTCTTCTCTATCCACAGAGACTTAAGTCTTCTCAGCAAACAATATCTGTGAGGGCAACTGTGCTTTGGAGTGAACATCCTAGGGGGTCACAGATTTCCTGCTGAATCACAAACCTCTTCCTGGCTTACCACCTCGCTTTGAACTTCTCTACACCAAGAGCAACTGCCTTTGCCCCGGGTCTAGGTGTCATTAAAAGTTCAGTCTTATACCTGTCTATCTATCTCCTTCCTTGCTTTGCGCCATCTTTTTACTTCCCTTTATTCGTTTATTAAAATTAGGCTCCCTAAAGCAAGACCTTCTAAATTCATGCCTCAGTTTTATTTTTAGTGGAGTCTAATTAAGTAAACATCTCAACATCCTTTCTCCATCCTTATTAACACAAAGCCAGTTAAAAATGTAGAGATAAAAAATATGACATGTTGTTTTATCTTTTAAGCTACATTTCTGCTATTAAGTCAGTGTTTCAGAAAGCCACATAGTTGACACATATTCAGTGTATCAGAACTGATTATTATCAAAAAGCAAGTTGAGAAATGCATATCGGTTTATGGAAATTAAGGAGTTAAAATAGCATTCATTTTGGCATTCTTTTAAGGATATATATATATGTATATATATACATATATATATATATATATACACACACACATACATGAATGTATACATATAATCATTCATTTGGAACAAAAGCAAAATTTTGTCTTTTTTTTTTAGTGTCAAAATAAAATTAAAAAATGTATTTTCCAATTTCAGAAAAGAAGCAAGAGAACATTATTTGAAAAAAAATAAACAGTTTGAAAAGCTATGGAACAATTATTCAAAAATGCTTTTCAAAATTGAGTTGGTATAAATATCCCATTTTATAATGCATAATAGCATTAAATATTCAAAACTGCTGATATGTAGGAAAGTAAACTAAAAAAGGAATAGTGTCAGCCTTCATTGGTGACTTTTGTAATAAATCACTTGTATGTAAAATATTCAGCATATGTTGGGCTATAGTAACTGGCAACAGCTCAAAGTAAAAACTGCCAAATGTTTTAGGCTTATTTTCTTTAATTAATGCAGAAATTGGTATTTGATGTTTATATATGCCTAGAAATCTAGAGAAATAAGTGCAAACTCATTTCATTTCAAAGAAATTCTCTCCTCTCTGTGGATTTCTGGAATTTAAATGCAAACCACGGAGGTTAAACAACTGTGTTTCCGATTATAGAGCTTTACCATGTTATGTGTGCACACGTTAAAAAAATAATCAATACAAAGCTCGTTCTTTGTTGTCAAATAAGAAACAGTAAATTAATTTTGCCTTTGAATTATGTGGGATTGAATTATACAGAAAATCTTGGCAATGTTCCTTTTCTTAATTAACGATTTGTCAGATCATCAATCTTCCTTCCTCCCTGTGTGTTAATACTCGGTTTGCTTAGTATTTACTTAAGCCGCATCTCCTTCCTAAAGAGAAATTCTTATCTTGTTACTTAAGATGTCTCCAAGCACTGCTACAAAAGTGGGTCAGAAAACGTCCCATCATAGTTAGTAAGAGCACAAAGTGCCTAGTTCTCCATATTGCAATCTAGAGTGCTTTCAAACTAATTACAGCATATAAACACCATTTGCTTGCAACTATAATTGGTAGCGTTGTGAAAGGAATACTCCTTTAAAATAAGAATTGTCTTAATACAACTAAGGTATATCTCATACTAGCTTTATTTCTCTAAGGCAGATACTAATTTTCCTTCAGAAATATAAGCAGACATACATTTCTCTCTTTTATTACAGAACTGAAAAAAGCTTTACCCCGTGGTCACTGGTTTCACCCATTTCAGAGGCTTTATACTGAAAATATTAGAAGGTGCAATTACCTCATGGATCAGTGACTACTAAGCTGATACGCCATTGATTTTCTAAATCACAAGGCCATGCGAAGCATAGCGCCTGAGGATCAAATGTCTCAGTCCTGTCAGTAGGCCTTTTTTTCCCATGTCTTTGCTGTACCTCTGTGTGGAAGAATCAATGGGGTAGGAAAGATTTGGGTAGCATCTCATCAGCAACAAGCAATGAGATGATGAATTGAATTTTAAAGTGATTTTTTTAGAAATATAATTTATTTTATCTTATCTCTATGATTGATAGTCTAAAGATATCGACAGTGTTCTAATCATAATCTTGGTCACGACTAAAAACAATGAAGTGAGAAGAGAAGCTTGGTGCCTTAATTAAAAACTAGGATTTCCGTGCATCCAATCATAAACTCCAAATTGAGTTGTCATTTGGATAGTCACGTTATGTATGGTAATCCTTATATAAGATTCAGCTCTTTCAATTTAAGGGATTGTGGACACAAACACACACATACAAACAGACACACACACACACACACACACAAACAAATGATAAAGAGAGCACAAAGTGATCCAGAATAGAAGTGAAATTAAATTGGTTTTCCTATAAATAAGAAAATTACAAAAAATGTTATACAAAGAGATGGATAGAATTGTGGAGCTGGGCTAAGGCTAAAACATAACAAACTATTCATACTGAGGCTTGTAAACTGAAGTAACTTTTTGGTGAGTTTAGGTGGCTTGCAAATTTATTCCACAAAATAAATGTTGCACATGTGTGAATGCAAACATGCATGTGTGCACATATGCACATGCACACACACACACACGCACACACACACACACACACACACACACACACACATGAACTCTCATACACAAAATACTATGGCAGAGAAGCTCCAGTTCAATATGCATAAGAAATGAAACTGTAGATTAATATCATTTAAAATACCCAACGATAGTTAGGAATAAGTAGGATAGAAAAATGGAAGGGAGGAAGGGAGGAATGAAAGAGGGACAGAGAATGAGAGAGGAGGGATGGAATAAAAAAGACACTGTCATTATTAGATATTAACATTTACCTCAGTCAACAGTTTAGTTTTTCTAGAAGAAAGTGTCCGTAGATAATGAACAAATCCTCTATAGTGGTCAGTATAATACCATTGTCATCTTTGGCGTTTCTGAGAGTGAAAACAGCAGTAGGCCATAACCATCTCCTCTTAAGTGAAGAAGTGAGGAGAGCTCATTAAATATTTATCAGGTGGTATGTGCCAGTGTAGGGGATGAGAGAGTAAGGGAAGACAGCTAGATCTGAACCCATTTAAACTACTTACTGGTTATGAGACTTTGCAAGATGCTCGATGCTTCCATGTACGTCTGCTATCGTTTTTGCTACAAGATGCAATTGGTTTACTTTCAGTTTTTCTTGAATGTATAACTTTTTTAGTGAAATAGATTGATTGTGCATTTACTAAGAAATATCATTATTAGAAAATCATCATTGATGAATTACTTGAATGCAAGAAATAACTTGAACACAAACAGTATATGTATTTGTGTATGCATATATTTCCCCACTTGAAAGAAACTTTATAAACATTAAATTATTATTTTTCCTTTAGAAGAACAGTATATGTATTTGTATATGCTCATATTTCTCCACTTGAAAGAAACTTTATAGACATTAAATTATTTTTTTATTCCTTTAAAAGAAATACTAAAGCTCTAATAGAAATTTTGTCTATTCAACATTGTAGGTAAAATGGTGTCCTTTTCTAAAAGAGAAAACAACTTCCTTTTCTCTTTTGTTTCTTTATTTCTTAACTTATTCAGGTTAGTCTGTTATAGGATGTTATATGCTGACATATTTCACTAAAGTTTTCCTAATATTTTAAACATTAATAATTAGAAATAGTTATTACCACAAAGACAATTAAGTAGTGACATCAAGGGCAATAAATCTACAAAATGTTAAATTACAAACCAATTACTTTCTTTAGGTATGTACTTTAAATATGATGGAATGGATATTTTATTATGGAAAAGTGAAAGTAGAATGCTTAATATCTTTAACTCTAACATTCAATACTGTACTTCTTTGCTAAAAGCTTTTTATCTACAATAAAGTAAAAGTAGGTCAATATAATATTTAAATATGATAAATGGATACATTATTTTTGAAAATACTCTGAGGAAATGAATTATTCTTCCATACAAAATATTACAGCACACATTCTAGAATTTCTGTGTAGAATTTTGACAAAAGTGTATTAATATTTAGGTATAATATGAAAAACTTACTTCACTAAAAGAATGATCTATTGGTGATGTTAAGAGAACTAGGAAAACAATATAATAATTTCCAATAAATATCCCTAGTTTAAATAGAATTGCATAATGTTTATGAATAGGCTCAACATTTATCAAACCTGATGCATACAGATTAGTTGACACTAACAAATGTTGAGACTTACCTCACAATATATGGAGGTAATGTTAAAGACAGGCACAACATGGACATTTGTTCAACACTGACATAGCCCCAAATTTTGAAGTCTGGTTATATAGAAGGTGGACCTGAGCCACTGTTACTTTTCCAATGTCATGGTTGTGTCCCCCCTCCCTCCCCCAAAAGGATACTTGTGATATTTTTTCTCATTATCTTTTTTCTGGGACATGAGCTTGATTCTTAGCTACTCAGTAGTTCCCACTTGAATACAGAGAAAGTGTTCTAATTGAAAGACGATAAAACAGTTTATAAGAAGAATCTAAGTCTTTATTGATTTTTATTGAGCTCTGCATTTTTCTCTGCTCCCCTCCCTGTCTCTCCCCTCCCCCTCAACCATCTCCCAAGGTCCCCATGCTCCCAGTTTACTCAGGAGATCTTGTCTTTTTCTACTTCCCATGTAGATCTATGTATGTCTCTTTTAGAGTCCTCATTGTTGTCTAGGTTCTCTGGAATTGTGATATGCGAATTGTAGGCTGGTTTTCTTTGCTTTATGTTTAAAAGCTACCTATGAGTGAGTACATGTGATACTTGTCTTTCTGGATCTTGGGTTACCTCAATCAAAATGATGTTTTCTACGTTTATCCATTTGCAAAATTCAAGATGTCATTATTTTTCTGCTGTGTAGTACTTCATTGTGCAAATATACCACATTTTCCTTATCCATTCTTCAGTAGAGGGCATTTAGATTGTTGCCAGTTTGTGGTTATGACAAACAATGCTGCTATGAACATAGTAATGTACATGTCCTTGAGGCACGATTGAGCATCTTTTGGATGTATTTCCAAAAGTGGTATTAGTGAGTCTTGAGGAACTTAAGCAAAAATTCCAGGATAGCCAAAACAATCCTGTACAATAAAAGAACTTCTGGAGGTATTACCATCCCTTAATTCAAACTCTACTACAGAGCTACAGTACTGAAAACAACCTGATATTGCCATAAAAACAGACAGGAAGACCAGTGGAACCAAATCAAAGACCTAGATATTAATCCACACACCTTCAAACACCTGATTTTTGACAAAGAAGAAAAAAATCAAAAGGAAAAAAAGAATTTAAATCTTTAAAACAACTTGAACATACATTGAAATTACTCAATGTCTTATGCTGGAGATATCTTCATTTTGATGTTTCTTTATCCACAATAGCAAAGACATACATCCAGTCTAGATATCAAGCAACAGATAAATGGATAATGAAAATGCGGTGTATATAAACTGTGATATTTTATCCCATTGAAAGGAAAAATGAAATCACAAAATTCACAGAAAAAAATGTGTAAGTCTGGAAGGAACATATTAATTGAGGTAACAGCACCAGAAAGACAAAATGTCAGGTATTATACAGAGCACTATGTCAAGATTTGGTAACTCTTGAGATTCACTTTGTGCCCAAGTATGTGGTAGTTTTTAGAGCATGCACCATGTGAAGTGAAGAAGAAGTTAAATTCTTTTGTATTCAAATAAAATATCCTGCAAATATCTGTTAGGTCTACTTGGTTTATGATCTCATTTAGCTCCAACATTCCTCTGTTTAGTTTTCATCTGAATGACCTGTCTATTGGTGGGACTGGGGCCTTAAAGTCACACACTTTCACTGTGCAATAGCTAATGTGTGATGATAGTTTTAGTTATTATCCCAAACACAGCCAAACAAACTTGAAACCTATATACAGGGAAATAAACATTCTGATCTTTCAAAGAAAGAGAAAAATACATGGAGTATGCAAGGAAGAGCAGGGAAGATGAGTCGCATAACCTCTTGTCCTTATGGCTGTTATAAAATACTAGAAAACAATGATCCCTAATAGCTGTGAAGGCATAATATATGGAGTCATTTCATGCACAGTAACTTAAATTTGTAGAATTATGTAAACACATGAATTAAAAGTTCAATCAGGAAAAAAAAAGCAGAGAGAGCCTTCAAAGATTTCTAGTGACCTTTTAAGACTAATCAGGACCTGTCTTCTAAAGCCGCCACAGACTTAAAAAGTGTTAGTGACCAAATGTTGAAAACAGGAACCAATGCAGAATAACTGAGATTCAAATCAAATTCAAATTCAAAAATAGGATATAACATTTTTTTTAAATGTTAGTTGAAAAGGAAAGGGCAGCATGAAGAAGAAGGAAAAGGTTCAAGGACGGAGAATGGAAAACAAAAAAGAAAATAATTATCAGTTTCTGAAATCTGAGAAAATGATAGATATTTACAAATAATAACTATCAAATTTCCAAATGTCTCATGGTAAAATTGGTGACTTCCAAAATAGTATTCTAATCACAAAGACTAGGAAACCATCAGTTTAAATATTTATCAACCCATTAATAGATAGTGAAAACATGATGTATGTAAATGAGAAAATATTTACTTATTTGTAAAGGAAAACAAAAACATGAGATTTGCAGAAAAAATAGATTAATTTGGAAATTATTACACGAAGTGATGGAACTCAGACCCAGGAATGCAAACTCTGATATTGTTCATTGTGTGAACACTCTACCTGAGAATTTTGAGATCTGTGTGCGTAGCTTGAAGTACCCGTATAAGATATGAATTTAGCAAAGGGTTGTAGTTATACCAAAGAGTCCCACAATAGCTCAGAATGGAGTGTAATAAAGTTTTACTTGTTTGGGGATAAATTCACAATAAGGGTAGCGATCCGCAGTCCTCTTCGTGCACTAGGAACTGTAACCAAATCCAGCAGGAAAAAAGAGGTCACTTGTGCTTTTTATCTGAACTTGTAGTATATGAAAGCACACCCAAAGTGGGCTGGTATCTTAATGGCCACTGGCTGAAGGAGTGCCCCCAACACAGGATCATTGGGCAAGGGTGCCTGAAGGAAGAAAGAATCTAAGTCATACAAAAATATAGAGTAGGGAATGTGGGGGATGAAAAAATTTTGCAGAGATGGTTAGAGCTATCAGGAAACAGAGGGCATGAGAACGAGAGTTAATGAATTCAAAGTGTTTATGCCAAAGCCAAATAGAAAGCTACTATAGCAGAAGTCAGTTAAAAACCTAAGTAAAAAGACAATAAAGTATAGAAGACTAAACCAGACATACACAGCTGGATAATCTTGTTCTTAGAAGTTATGAGTTATTAGTAAAAATCTCAGAAACAAGAGTGGAATACCTCTTTATGAATCATTGGCCCAATTCTGCAAAAAAACAGTCCAGGCTTTTACCATTCCTCTTATTTACCTATCAGAACCAAACAGTAAGACCCTGCTGGTGAAGACACCATACACCTTAGTCATAAGGCATAGAAATATCAATCTGGAAGAGAAATGGCAATTTCCTCTCTGTTGTATAGTGACAAACGGTGCTACATAATCTGCTAGAAGGGGAAACATCATCAATAATTTCAAACATCTACAAATACAACAAAATACAGCACGAACCTGCATGCTCCTATAAGAGGAGTAGTGAAGCAACTGTAATGGGAGAAGCTAAACTTCTCTCTGATTGGATCTGAGGCCCTCTCCTCAGAATAAAATTCTTCCTGGCACAATAGACCTGTTGGGAAAAAAATAGAAAAGGAAAGGGAAGAGGCCTGAGGTGAATATAACCCTAGAAGGGAGCTTATGATGGACACTTAGCTAAATTGACATTTGATATGATGTTAAATCCCTTCTCAACATTTAAGTTCATACCCATAGATTGTTGCAACTTTCATCCGTAACTTAGTTTTTCTTCGCAGTGACCATCAGGGATTGCAGGTGACCATCAGGGATTGCAGAGATATGTGGCTACTAAGAACAAAGTTATTATTGAGTTCTTAGTACCCAATAGAATCTGGTACTTTTATGACCTAAGTGGATCTTTGCTGGAATGATACAAAAGAACGTAAAAGATCGAAGATCAGAGAAGTGCTGTGGAATGCGTTTTTCTAGTCACAATGCTGCCATGACAGTCATGAACAAATACACACTAGCTCTGTTTCCCTGAACCGAGCTTTTATGGGACTATCCCTGTTATCAGATAGCCATGAATTAGCAATGGACCCCCCCTGAGTCCCTATAGTGTTCTGCTGAATTATTGGACACTGATGGATTCTGGGGAATGGAGAGTCTGTGTATTTCTATTTAGACTCACTGGTGAGTCTACCAGGCTCAGTGAGTCACAAAAACAAAACAAAACAAAACAAAACAAAACAAAAAACAAAGTCATAAACAAGGGAAAAAATTTAGGGGATGTTAATGAGGGTTTGGTATCAGTGAATGGTAACATTAATGATATACGTTATTTGTATTTGTGGAACTTTCAAAGAAAAATTCTGATTAACAAAATAATTAGTTCTGTTGCAAACAAGTACACAAAACACATACGTGAAGATAAAATTTTTGAATAGATGAAAATAAATCTATTAGGAATTAGGAAATCTACACTATTAATGCAAATTGATTACGAAAAATGAAACTGTGAATACTTTTATGTTTCTACCTGTGCTTCTATTTTTCACAGTCTTATGCAATTGATGTGCAACTTACAGTCACAATAAAATGAAAATACTAAAAATAGTATTTAATTTCCTGTATAGTGTTACAGATTTCAACTTATCTCCCACTTGTTTTAGACTCAAAACTCATCTGGTTTGGAAATCTGCCGGATGCTGCCAGAACCTTTCTTCTCATCCTTGAAAATAACAAATAGAATCATAACGATTCCAACCTTTTCATAAAATTAACTTACTTATCTTTTCCAGACTTCTTTGTTAAAGTGTTGAATGACTACTAGAGTTTTATTTCAACTGTCTATCTTGTTTAATAAGATAAATACTAGGATTGTAAACTGAAAAAAAATAGGAAAGAAATGTAAAATCAATGGTAGCATTTAAGAAAGAATAAATTGACTTATTTATTCAAAGACTAACTAAAGAGATTGGAGAATTAAAGCTTGTTTCTGTTATTAGAAAATGTGTGAGCATACACTGAATAATTTATTTATCTTCTTATTTATATATAAATATCTTTTTATCTTCTACTCTTATGTATGCATATATGTATACACACACACACACACACACGAATCACCTATGTATTTCTTAAATACAAAATTATATATCACATTCTATATGTATTTACTCATTCACCAAATTTATGTGGCTGTAGTGTTAACATTAGCATTGTTGATTTGACATAAATTAGACTTACCTGAGAGATGGGCCACTGAGCACATTGTGTTAAATGAAAAGCAAACACACAGTGAGCACCACCATTCCCTTGCCAGGGCACCCTGGACTGAATACAATGGAGAAAGTAAGCCAAAGCGCACCCATGCCCTCACCTGTTGCTTTTCACATCACCGCTGTATAACAAATATGAGAGGCCTTTTGAACATCTCCCTGCTGTGATATTCTACACAATATAAGACTGCTGTGCTGAAACCTTTCTGTTTTAAAGTGTTTTCATCAGATTATTTTAACCCAGTAATAGGAAAAGAAAATAAGATCCTGAACTTTGAATACACATGCTAAAAGCATATTTTGCTATAGATGCAAGAAACATATTTTGCTATGGAGCTTAGTCTCTCCAAAATTTCATGTCTTAATTCTTATTGAAGAGTTGCATTGAACAAAATGGCCTCTCTTTCTCTCAATCTCTTATTAGCTGTCATTCAAATATATGCTTATTTTGTATCAGATACAAGCAGTAACATTTTGGTTGAGAACTTGCCTGGAAAGAACATAATATGTAGAACTATCTGTTCTTGAACTGACAGACATCCTCCTGCCTCTGCCTCTGTATTGGTCACTATTCTATGGGTATGAAGAGACACCACAACCAAAACAACTTCTATAAAAGAAGCATTTCATGTGGGATTGCTAGCAGTTTCAGATGGTTAGTCCATTATCATCAAGTGGGGAACAGAGTGGCGCAAAGGCAGGCATGGAGTTCTGAAGTAGCTAAAAACTGCATCTCAATGCAAAAACAGGGAAGCAGAAAATCTGTGGAACTGGTGTGAGCTTTTTGAAATCTCAACACGACTACAGTGACACCCTTCCCCTAACAGGACCACACATACTCTAAGGCCATACCCCCTAATTATTCTAGTCTCTCCCAATCTACTCCCTGACGACTAAACCTTCATATATGTGACTAAATGAATCCATCTCATTCAAACGCAAGCAGTATACCTGCATCACTGAGTGTTGGGATTAAAGTTATATACTACAACACATGGCTATAATAGTAATTTAATGCCACCAAAGTGTGTATAATTTCCTAGATTCATATCAGTTGTGATAAGATATCTTAATAAGAAACAACATCAGGGGAGAATGGGTTTATTTGGCTTTCAATTCTAAGGTACAGTATATTATTTTGGTGAGTTCAAGGCAAAAATGGAAAATGGCTAGTTGCAGTACATCAATAGTCAAAAGCAAATATATACATATTTATTTGATTATTGCCTTGTGCTCCACTCAATATCGCTAATCTTTTACAGTTCAGTACCCCATGCACAGGAAATGGCACCACCTATAGTCAACTTGGTCTTCTCACATCTATGAATTCAATTTTAAAAAAAGTCTTCCACAGATACGTCTGCAGGCTAACCCAAATATTGACAATGATTTGTTGAGTCTTCCTTGTTCATTGTAGGCTATGCTAGGTTTACAAATGAAACCTTACATTATACATCAGAAAACTTCTTTGAAAGTAAAACAGTACGGTTTATCTTTATAATTTTATCAAAGCATGCATTTTTTCAGGACTCTATTAGTGATACTATCCATAAAGTGATTGTGTCACAAGGTTGAAATATACCTGAAATCTACAAAAGTAAATTTTTCAGAATTTAAGCAGTTTATTTTACCTCTCCCTTCATGATAGTCTCATAGATGTGTCTGAAATTATTTAGTTCATCTATATGCAAATACACGTGGTCCATTTCCGTAGTCTATTATGCCCAGGAATATAATTGAAATGATGTAAAATAATTTTACTCACTCAGAATATCAGTTTATAAGAAATAGACACTGATTTTTAATATAAAAAATTAATGCAACTTGAAATTGAGCTAATAGAAATTTATAAATACTGAGGAGAGTGAGCAGTTTGTATAAAATAAGATATTATGGTACTCAATAACAATATATGCTACTTTTTTTTTCTTGGTTTTTCGAGACAGGGTTTCTCTGTGGTTTTGGAGCCTGTCCTGGAACTAGCTCTTGTAGACCAGCCTGGTCTCAAACTCACAAAGATCCGCCTGCCTCTGCCTACCAAGTGCTGGGATTAAAGGCGTGCGCCACCGCCACCCGGCCAATATATGCTACTTTATAACAACCCAGAACGTATAATAAATGCTAAAATATTGATTATTTTTTAATGATTTAAGCTTTTCTATGTCACTGAAATTATCACAAAATGATCTCAATAAGGTACCAGGATAAATAGGGGTATAAGCAGTGACATTTAATATCACTCAAATTGTGTTTAGGTTGCTTAGAAAGAGTGATTAAGTAAGGTCTTTGCACAAAGTTACATGTAGAGATAACTTAATATCCAAGGATTACCAGGTATATGGGAGTGTTCTGAGTTTTCAAAAAGGAATTGGTGCTGAGATGATTTGGCACCTCCCTTGCTGTACTTTCCAAGGTCACACCTATCTCTGCTTTAAAAGGTGATGTGTAGGTAGGATTGGTAGATAGATCCTTGGAAAGCAACAGGAAAAGCAGTGACAATTGTAACTAAATTATGCTTTAATTGTCAAGGATGGCAAAGATAGTTCAGAGCTTCAAAGTACTTTCTGCTCTTTAGAGGATGCTTGTTCCAAGAACCGCATGATTGCTACAACTGCCCCTTTCTCTAGTCCCAGGAAATCTGACACTCTCTGATGACCTCTGAGGCATCATGCAGGTGAATGCTACACACATACACCCAGGTACACACACATATGCATAAAATAAATAAACAGATTTTTAAATAGAACTTTGTCAAGTTGTCACATACTATTGTTTTTATTGGAATGGCTTATGAATTTTTTTCATATCAGCATAGTACAAAGTAATATAAAATGAAGTGCCCTCCTATCTTTTGAAATAACATAAAAAGGTGTTTTAAGGAATTTTCTTTCTCCATGTAAACATGATACCATCTTGGAGTAAATATTATCTTAGCCTGTTAACCATGGTAGGTAGAGCAGAACAATGCATTGTGGTAGCCAATCTATGAACACTCCCTAGTAAAAAAAGGTAGGAAGACCCTCACCTAGGTAACCTAAGAATATTCATTGCTTCACACAGACACAGACACACAGACACACACACACACACACACACACACACACACACACACACACACACACAACTCCAATTAGGTTGTGAGATTTTAGAGTAACAGAAAGAGTAAAGGGATTGAAAGTGGAAAGTGGGAGTTTGTGACACAGCTTCCAAAAAATTGTCATCGATGATGGAGTTAGACAACAGTAATTTAATTGTCCTGACATCTCTGCTCTCATTCTTTTTTCACAAGAGTATTTACCATTATTCTAAACATAAACCTATTTTGAAATACCATGAGAGCCATTTTGCTTTTTACAATTAAATAGTAAAAAAGCACTTCATGATTAAATAGAAATTAATATAATACCTAATGGGCTTGGTAAGATAACAAAAGTTGAGAGAAAGAGGTGAGGATAATCAGAGATGACCTTGTGAGAGCTAATAAAAGCAAAAACAAAAATGGGATCACATTCATAGTCTATTCTCACAGTAACAAGCAGCACATAATACAATTCAAAAGATTGGGGAGATACATGTCAAGGATAGGGAGATACACGTTAAGGACAGATATTGTGGAATAACTATTTTGATTCTCAAAATTGAAAGGTAGAATAATTAAAGTCCAACAAGCTTTACTTGGAGATAGGGTCTGCATGAGGCCCTATCACACAGGGATTGATACATATAAAAAAAAGGGGGGGGGGGTTGTTTTATTTTTCTTCTGGCTTCTTTCCTTCCTCTCTTTACTCATTCTTTCCATTCCTCTTCTTTTCATTTTCAAAACATATTCTAAGAAAATTTTTCATTGTATACTGTGAAATTTCCTATTGAGTGTCTTGAGTTGATATTTACATTTCTTCTTTGATAGCATGCTGGATATCTTTCTGCACTGGAGATGCTAGCTAGCACTAGCACGTAAGATAAAGTCTCTTTGACGGCATCAGCTAGATTTCTCTACATTTAATATGTTAAGTAGGTGTTTTCTTCGGTCTTAAGGCCTTACCATAAACCTTTCTTTTACCCATGAATTTGTCTGGTTTGGTAATTTAACTGTGTTCTTATTTAAGCCACCAACAAAAAAATTCTTTAAATTATCAAATTAACTAAGGAGTGATTAGCCTGACAGAGAAACTGCAGTGAGAAAATACAATTTCATAGCATTGACTTTATGTAGGAATACAGATTTTTTCTCTCTCTCTCTGTCTGTCTCTCTCTCTATGTCTCTATCTCTGTCTCTCTCTTTCCCTCTCTCTCTCTCTGTATACACACATAAAACTTGAATTACCTTACACCACGGATAATGCTTCTGTTGGAAGCCATAGGTATCCAAATATACCATATTGATGATACCCTCACTTGAGTTCTTGTGCAGGGGTGTTTCAAAAATATATGAGCTTTTGTCACTGCTCTTGATTGATCACCAAAATTTAATGGCAAGACATTATATCCGAAGATACCACATACTCAGGTCACTAAGTTGAGGAAAATCAAATTGCTGCTCACTAGGAAAATCCTTCTCTTCTTGTAACATTTCATATAGAAAGTTGCTAGGTAGGTTGCTGAAGGAAAAAAGTCATTGACATTCTAAACTAATTATTAACTCAGTGAGCTAGACTAATGACTGGCTTGGCAAGGTGTGCCTATTGGTCACTAGTGACACAAATGTTCTAGAAGTAAACAACTGATTTCTCGTGTATTTCAAGCACACATTACTAAAGGAACTGCTTGTCAGGTGCTGTAATTCTGACTAATAAAACAAACATGGAGAGATCATGGGATCAAGGGATGTTCCTACTATATTTTCTGATAAATATACCATCATACTGTCATACATATTTATAGTGTTATATTCAGGAATCAATGCCAACCTCAGGCCTCATTAATGAAATTTCTATTGTTATACAAGTTAAGAAAATAAAACTCAGAACTGGTCTACATGTAAGTAATTAGTATCAGTGTAATGATCAGGTACAAATGAGACATATATATCACCCTTCTTCACACAAGGATTAAGTATCTTGAGGAAGATGGGGTAGAAAGATTGTAGGAGTTAGAGACTGGAGTGGACTGGAATAAATCACTGTCTACTGGACATGACAGAATACTATCCTCAAGCCAGTCAGCATTCCAGCATGGAAGGGAAAAGGCTCAAAATGTCTCATTCCTAACTGAGTAACTATTGACAATTGATGACTTCTAGTTGAGGAAGATTTAGTACTTCTTAAGGGTGTGGCCACGAGTAGGTTTACTATGCTCCAGTAGATGGTCACATAACTAGTACTGTATGGACAGCACAGAGAGGAATCAGCACATTTCTTTAAAAGAATAATAAAAATCAAGTACATAAAACTGGAATTGGGTGAATCTTGGAGTAGTTAAAAGTATATCAGGTGCTAATATGATCAAAATTCATTACAATCATATATATATATTAATGAAAGAATTAATAAAATATATTGTGAAAGAATTTAACACTTATATTGTTATTTTAGATAGAATAATATGAAATTTGTAAATAGTAACAATAAATAAAACAAAAACCACAGACTATGTAAAAATGTAAACTAAAATATTATGTTATAATCATATGTCTTAAAAGCTAAAACAAATATAGTCTTCTTAACCAGGTAATGCTATAAATCCTTTGTACATACAAATGTCATAGTTCTTAATCATAAAATAGGCAATCTTTGTCTAAGTAGATTTAATATAGAAAGATACTATTGTTATTAGTTCTATTGAATATTTAAGTTAGATCATAACCAGTGAAGCAATATAATATAAATGAAATATTTATTGCAAATCCTTTTTTATTTTTCACTAATTTTACTAAGTAAACAAAGAAAGTTTCAAATGACAAATCTTATTCTTTCTGTGATAAATGAGTATTCATAAAATGGAAATGTAAATATTATATCATAAAAGAAAGTTATAGTATAAGTTGTGATATTTATCTAGAAACTTGAAAAATACAGTTAAGGGCATTAAGCAAAATGTATGCCATTGGAAATGTACTCTTATATAAAATCTCGTTCTAAAGTACAGAAAACTAATATTTCAATGCTGTTGGAAGAGGCAGCTGCTTGTTGGTTCTTTTCCATTTAGCCTAGAAATAATCAGACAGAAACTATATTAATTAAATCACTGCTTGACACATTATCTTCTTATTGGCGAACTCTTAAATATTACATTAACCCATTTTTACTCATCTGTGTATCACCACATGGCAGTGGCTTACTGGGTAATTTTTCCAGCATCTGTATCTGGAAGCTCCATGGCTTTTTTCCAACTCCGCCCTTCTTTCTCTCAGCATTCAGTTCCATCTTTCCCACCTACCTAAGTGCTGCCCTGCTATAGGTCCAAAGCAGTTTCTTTATTCTTTAACAGTAATCACAGAATACAGAGGGAAATTCCACATGACCTCTCCTTTTCTGTTTAAATAAAAAAGAAAGTTTTAAATTTATTATAGTAAAATTACATATAACAAGACATATATCAAGCAAGAATTAGAGTTACAATATTTACATCTACTTTATCTTTTATCATAACTAAGGAAAAATTTAACTATAAATTCTTCAACACTATCAAAGACCCCAAAAGGATATAATATTACCTAAGTAAACAGGAAGAACATTGTAAGCAACTTCCAAAACTCTAGAATTGACAGAGACATCTTGTTGCCTGGACAGTCACCCAAAGTTCGTCTGTACTGTTGGGGCATCCATCTTTAGCCTACAAGTCCATAGTATCCAGCATAGTTTCCTATGAAGCAGGATATTTCAAAGATAGTCCTGCCTATATAGGCAGTTTGTCCATCACATTGTTCTGTCTCCTACAGAAGGTCTGGCAGTCTCTTTCATGAAGCAGAAACCCTGAAGGATCATCTCACCTTTATGCAAGTTTAGCAGTCATTTCTCTGTGAGTCCTGCTTACCCAGTTTATCAAGCAGTGCAGGCAAGAGCAATTTCTTGCCCAAATGACTAACTCCATAAGGATCCTCTTTGATGCCCATCTTTCTGTTGAAGTAGATTGGTGCTGCCAGAGCAGATGTGTCTTATTGTCATGAAAAGTCTTAAGCTCTTAAAACATTTTAAATGCCATATTCTGTAACCTCCGAAAGGTTTTAAGAATACCTATCCATCTGAAATCCATCTCTGTACATCTAGAAAATCTAACTAACATGACTACAAGCTTGAGTATTATAGATGATTATCTATTAACCTGTATTTCTTAATTAGACATTACCTTTGTAAATGAGCTGCGCAAACACAATACCTTAATCAAGAGCAGAAATACACACATAGCGAAATTGACCTAAAACTTATATCAATAAACCAAGATTCATAACAATACAAAGTGTCAATCTCTATAGCATATCCCCCTATAAATGTAAAGAAGCATTTACACATTTATAAACAATATTTGGGAATATGTGTATAGTGCTGTTCAAACTTCTTCCTGCTGTTTATTGGACTAAGTAATTTTTTTGAGGGTGTTAATGGTATGTCCATTAAATCAACTAATCTGGAAGGATTCCACAGGTTCTCATCCTCTGTGGAAACAAAAGAAGAACCTTTTTTCTAAAGCAACATATTCTTAGATTCATGGTTTGAAATCAAGATACCTTTAAAGTATGTTGGTTTAGCTTAGCAACCCCCAGAATCAAATATCTTTCTGCATTCAAAAAAGTTCAAAGAAAACACAGTAATATACGTAATCCAGTCTCTCTGTGAATTTTCCATCTTTACATGGCTTATTTTTCTTTACTCCTTATATCTATGACTGTCCTTAATCTGTCTCTTTAAAGACTATGTTTTATTTTTTAAAAGAAACCATTTACTTCTTTTTATAACTCTCTATACTTTTTCTTCTCTCTTCCAAGTCTATATACATTTATCCAACACTGTGACAGATTTGAGGTCTTTTATGTCTGAATCTGTTCTATTGTGAATCTGTTATTTTTTACTGTTCAGGAGGGCTTCTTAAAAATGCTAAGCACTTATTATTTTCTTTTTTTATTGATTTTTATTGAACTCTACATTTTTCTCTGCTTCTTAAAAATGTAAGCTGTGGCATTACTAATGTATATACGGTACTTCCTGCTTGCTCCTCACAGTCCAACATGGTGGAGCTGTTTGCTGCCTCTGAGAGTGATGCACAGCCAACTTCCAGGCATGTAGCCAGTTCATGTTGCCACTAAGAAAGCCACAGCATGCTGATCACAAACCTGTCCAAATGCTCACTTTCCGAAAAAAAGTCAGAGTTCGCTCTAGCAGCATGTCCCGTGGCCCAGAAGCTGCTGTTTTTAAATTGTGTTGCTGCTACAGCTGAATCAGTAAGACCTCTCTTAAAGGAGCTGCAGCTAAAAGTCAGAAAACAGCAAGAAGTTGTGTTAAAATATGTATTTTTATGTCTAGAATTCCTTTTAAGCCCTCTCAAGTTTTAAGTGGATTTTAGTTGGCTTGTGGGTGCCAATTTGTTGGAAGGAGTACGCTTGTCTCATTCCCGTTCACTTAGCCAGAAATAATCACACAGAAACTGTATTAATTAAATCACTGCTTGGCCCATTAGTTCTGTCTTCTTATTGGCTAACTCATACATATTAATTTAACCCATTTTTACTAATCATTGTTCCATCACATGGCAGTGGCTTACTGGGTAAATTTCCCAGCATCTATATCCAGTGAATCTATGGCTTCTTGATGACTCTGCCCTTCTTTCTCCCAGCATTCAGTTCCATCTTTCACATCTATCTAAGTTCTGCCCTGCTATAGGTCCAAAGCAGTTTCTTTATTCATTAATGGTAATCACAGCATTTTTTATTGATTTTTATTGAACTCTACATCACAATGCACATGATCTAGAGACATATTTTGAACTGTATACAAGTTTTATGAAGTAGCCCTGTTTTTATAAAATATATTTGGCATTGCTACCTGCCTAAAGCTCATTGAAACATTTTCAGCCTCAGATCATCAAAAACAAACACTGAGATACAACTTACAAACAATTTTAAAGCCATAGAAGAAGATTCCTATCTACCAATAAAAGTGTGCTAATAGGCAACTCTTTAAAACAATAAAATATACTTACATGAACAAGTTTTTCCCAGTCAAAATAAACTTCAATTAATACATTTATAACTGAAGCATCAATGCAATAAAGCAACAGAATGATAAAATAGTTATAATCATGGCCTGAGATAGTTAAAAATCTATACATGATGATTTTTTCCCTAATAATTGTAAGGGTATCTTGAAAATGCCTTAATATTTTTTTCTAAAGTATAATGGAATCCTTCCAGACATATTTCCATCTATTTGTGAGAATACACTTTACACTTCTAGAATATAATAAAGCCAGATTTTCCTTATGTCTTACTTAAGATTTAAAATATTCCTGCCTTGTGCAGACCAAGTGAGTAAAGCAAATCTTCGTTGTTTGCTCCTCATGTTTGTAGATGGATCCATGTGTACTTTTCAGCTCGGCTTTCTTCTTCCTGAAAGGTTTCCTCCAAAGTTCTTATACCACGGAAGGGTTAAGAGTGCACTTATTGGAATATATTTCATCAGTTTTGTTCTGATATTTTCTGTAAGTGTTACAAGGTGACCATTGCATGAACAATGAAAAACTAACACTTGTATGAGTTATCAAGTGGAATTTGGGCAGTTTATATATAACTACAGTGTGGATGGCAAGCTTCCAGTGGTACACAATGGCAGGTTTTAATTGAGCACTTATCTGCCTGGCTTGGAAACAGTATTGATGGCGATTCATCTACATTGGCCTTTTTGAAAAATCTTTCTCAATTTCTTAAGTTCTGGTGTGTAAATACATTATAAAATATACAATGTTTACTTTAATAAAAAGTTCAAATCAACTTGTTTCCTCTTAGTTATCATTGATTTTAATTAAATCTTCTCTTTATTATTCAATGTACAGTATTGAAAAGAAACATATGACAGAAATTTAAATATGGAGGTTGTATAGGATATATATATATATATATATACATTTATATATATTTAATTTAGGATATATAATACATTTTATGACTAGGTGTTTTAGGGTTTGTGAAGAGATATAATGATCACAGCAAACTATAACTAATATAATAATAATGATAATAATAATAATAATAATAATAGGTGCTGGCTTACAGTTTCAGAGATCTTGTCCATCATTATTATGCAGGAAGTGTGGCAGACCATAGACAGATGTGGGCCTAAAGACAGAGCCCATCTGAATCAATAGGGATCAGGAAGAAAGAGTGAGCCATTTGGCTTCGCTTGAGCTTCTGAAACGTCAAAGTCCACACCCAATAGTGTACTCCCCCCAACAAGGCCACACGTACTCCAACAAAGGCATACCTCCTAATAGTGCCACTCCCTATGAGCCTATGGGGGCCATTTTCTTTCAAACCACAACATTCTATTTCCTGGCCTTATTGACTGGTAGTCTTATCACAATACAGAGATCATTTAATCCAACTTCAAAAGTCCCCACCCATAGTCTATCTCATGTATAAAAATTCATGGTTTAAAAGTTCAAAATTTAAAAGCTCATCTGAGACTCATGCACTCTCTTATCTTTATTCTGTAAAGTTAAAATCAAAAAGCAGATTACATACTTCCAGCATATAATGACACAGTATATACTTTGTCATTTCAAAGGGGGTGAAAGGGAGCATATTAAGGAAATACTAGGACAAAGCAAGACCATGAACCATCTGAGAAAACTCCAAACTCTGCATCTCCATGCTTGATATCAAAGTGTTCTTCAGATCCCCAACTCCTTTCAATTTTGTTGACTGTAGCACACTTCGGTCTCTTTGGCTGATTCTACTCTCTGTTAGAAGTTCTCTTCATCAGATATCCCATGCTCTGGCATCTCCAACATCATCAGGTTTGTTAGCAACCCAGTATTCAACTGAACAACTCCACACAATCACCTCTCTAGGCTCCCATGCTGGAACACCCAAGACACATGCCTGGCCTTAGCCAATTTCTTTAGCTGGATGGAGGTTCCATAACCCTTGTATCTTTGACTTTAAAGCCAGAACCTACCAAGTTCTGTTGCTTGCTGGGTTACAAAGATACCCCTCTAGTTCAAATACATTTCCACCAGTTTTCTGGTTTTGATGGCTTCCTTCACTGCCTAAACTTGGCTATCCTGGTACTTGCTGTGTAGACCAAAGCAGGACTTGAACTCAGAAATCATCATGCCTCTGATTCCTGTGTGCTGGACAAAAGGCATGCCCCACCATACCTAGCCTTTCAATATTCTTTAATTCACTTTTATTGTCCTTTAATTCCTTTTCACACAGTTGAAGCTTAGATGTGATCTTTTATGATCTTGCTTTGTGATCATCATTTCCCTTATTCTATTTAGCATCAGACTTTTCTTTAATTGGTTTATACTTTCTGATGTCTATTTTCTCCTCAAAGTGTACTTTTTGTTTTTTCCTTGCTCAACTTTCCCCCCTTTTTTATTATATATCTACATAAGATCTGCATAACAAAGCAAAACAGTCAATACTAGACTGTCAGGAAATCTCCTATGCAAAAGCTGTTAATCCTTAACTCTTTAGCGTAGCCTCAGGCTGAATTTTTGGACAAGAGCAGAAAGTAGGCACATCCGTCATCAAAATAACACACCAACAATCTCTAGGCCACATATGAATATTCTTCTTCTCTGAAACTTATAAAACTAGACCTCCGATCCAGTTCAAATAACCACTGTCTTCTCTGCTTTTAGTAGGATGACTCACTAAGCCCTGCTTAAAGTGTCCAATTAATTCTCTATTCTAAAGTGTCAAAGTTTTCCTGTAGTAATAAGGGCGGCAGGGCTGTGTCCCCAGCACCCCGGCTGCCTGGCTAGCTTATGCCCGAAATAACAACACACAAACTGTATTCATTTAATCACTGCTTGGCCCATTTCTATCTAGCCTCTTCTAGGCTAATTCTCACATATTAATTTAGCCCATTTCTAATCATCTGTGTAGCGCCCCTAGGTGTGCTTACCGGGAAGATTCTAGCCTATATCCATCCTGGGTCGGAGCTTCATCGCATGCGTCTGCCCAGGAGCCAGGAGCATGGCATCTCTCTGAGGCGTCTGCTCCAGAGAGGAGAGCTGTGGAGTCTCAGCTCACTTCCTCTTCCTCCCAGTGTTCTCTTCTGTTTTCTCCTCCCACCTATCTTCTAACCAATGAGGGCCAAGCAGTTTCTTTTTATTTAACCAATGACCTTCCTCCATCATTTTCCATAGTCTGAAAAGAAACGGTAAGGTCAATTACAGCTATACTCCAGTGTCTGGTACCAATTTCTGTCTTAGGGTTTCTATTGTTTTGAAGAGATGCCATGATCACAACTCTTAATAAACAAATAAGCAAAATTAAAAACCACCAAAACAAACAAACAAAAGAAACACAATTAATTGGGGATGGCTCACAGGTTCAGTGATTTAGTCCACTATAATCATGACAGGAAGCCTGGAGGCAACAGGCAGACATGGAGCGGGAGAAAGAGCCAGTGTTTAACATCAAGATCAACACGCAGCAAGACGAAAGAGTGAACCATTTGGCCTGGTTTGAGCATTTGAAACTTCAAAGTCCACTCCACAGTGATGCCTTTCCTTTAATCAAGCAACAGCTGTTCAACGAAGTCATACCTCTTAATAGTGCCCCTTACATCACACAGTTTTTAAGAATATCTCTCAACCATGGGAATGAATATTTCAATTTGAGAAAGGTCATTTTTGTCCCTTTGTCCTCAACACTAACCTATCTCACTAATCATTCAAAATAGGGTACCCAGTAGGAGGCATGGCAATAAGAAAAGCGACTTTATATTAAAATCTTTCAAACGTGGTGTCAGCAGAAAATAATTTCAAACTTCATTGGATTTTTCTAGTAAAGAATTTGATCCAGAGAAACTGCAAATACTCTCATTATAAGAGCTATTCCACATCATGTATTTAAAAACTCAATATTCAAGATGAGGATTAAGAGTAATATATGAGTTCTTAAATTTACAATCTCCAGGTGGACCCCATGTGGAAAATGTGGCAAAAATAATAAGCTGGTAAAATACAACCCAAAGTTTAGCAGTAGGGAACATCTTCCTTTTGCATTTTCAAGTGTGTGTCCTGTGCAGGTGTGTCTCCTTGCATGAACAGGACTATCTGAATACCTGGTGGAGACTGGACTACAGGTTGATGCATTGAACCATCATCTATAACTCTGTTTATCATGTTCTATCTCTCAATTTAATCCATGACTTACAAAAATAGATAATCTCACTAGCTGATGTGTTCTGGAGATTCCTTGGAATACCTTGCAAGGTACACACTCAGTAATTTTATGGGTTCTAAGTATAGAAACTCCCCTCTACTTCCTCACTGAGCACTTTAACTGATGAGCCATCTTACCTGACACATTTGATTATTCTGGTAGCCTCAAACTTCTCTAGCAATGAAAAGTTGATCCTCATGGAATTTGAAAGAAAACGAGGGAAGGGAGAACAAAGACAGAAGTGGCAGGAGTAAAGGTGTGGAGGTGGAGGAAGGAAGAAGAGAATGGAATACTCGGGGATTAGAAAAGCTGGGAAGGTTTTATTTCCCTACTTTTAAACAGATGCATTAATCAGCAATGTGACAGTGTACACAAAGCCCTCTTGAATAAGAATGAAAATCTAGAAATGAAAACCATCAATTACCAAGCAAATATGGTCAAGTAATTTAAATTTCAAATATTTGTTGCATGTGACAAAATGTCATCTCTCTCTCACACACACACTCCTCTTTTTATCTATTTACAATGCAGAAATCATTATTAGTGCCCTGGCTATGCAAATATAAAAAGGAGATAATTGTCTTTTTATTCTAAATTTACTTCTTTCTTTAATTTGTAAGCTTAAAGACACACTCAGATAATTTTCTGATTTCAAACATGTGATTAATCTCAGTCATGCTGAAATTCATTAACAGACAATATGAAAGGGACTAAGTGGGAGGGAGGACCTGGTCCACAATGTATTAAAAGTAATAGTATCCTAATTGCAAGAGTCCATCCATCTGAACTTCCAACTTGTGAAAAGAAAAGGTCTAAGAAGTTTTCTGTCCTCAAAAAAAAAAGCATTGACAAATGAAAATTACTGCTAATGTGATTAAAGGTTGCTTAGCTCCACCACAAAGGGACAGTTGAACTTCTTAGTGTTTTCCATTGATTCTGAATTTAGAATCGTGAAGTACCCACTAATGAAGCAGTTGTCGAATTTTCCTATATAGGTGAGAAGAGTTACTGACATCAGGGAATTCCTTGCATAAAAACACTGAGAAAGAAAGAGGTTCTGAGTGGCCATGCAAATAAAGCCTCAATTGTTTTGGAGACCAATGGCAGTGGGATATCTGCCAAGGAGAACTGCATGCAGAGGAGTCACTGAAAGACAGAAGTATGCTGCAGGAAGTAGACCTGGAAGGACGGAACTATATAAGTCCTTTAACATTAGACATGATACTACAGAATGTGAGGGTTTCCCTGCTGGGTTTTAGCATTGCTTTGTTCCAATATTTCCCTACTGTGCAATATTTCTCCCTTTTGGAATGGTAATGCATATACTGTACCATTATATGTTACACATATGTAAGTTACATTTTGATATTTACAGGGGCTTATAGTTAGATGACTACCCCAAGTCTCAGATGAGAATGATCTTTAGTTTGTGTTGACATTGTGAAAGGCTATAGAGGCTATTTAACTTGGAATGAATTCATTTTGTAATAGAATATGGCTTGAAGAAAGTGAAAACTAACCGTTGAGAGGGAATGATTTGAATGACATGTCCCCATAAGTTTCAGGCACTTGAAACTTTGTTGCCAACTGAAGGCTACTTGAGAGGGATTCATTGTGGACTAGTTGGAGGATGTGTGTCACAAGGGAAGTCTCATTTAATGTTTCAAAAGCATCTCTCCTTCCCTAGGGACCTCTCTCTGCTTCCCATTTGTGGACTCAGATAGAAGTTCTTAGATGCTGCTCCAGCACCATGTCTGTCTACCAGCTACCATGCTACCAGCCATGATGGTAATGGACTGCTCTTCCTTTGCAACTCCAAGCTTTGAGCAAATCCTTTCTCCTCTAAGTTGCATTGGTCATAGAGTTTTACCACAGCAATAGAAAAGTAACTCATATATATGTCTTCCCAAATTTTTCCTTACCAGAATTTCCTCTATCATTTAAAACAGCGAATAGGAGCTCCAGGTAAAGAGGATGTATAAAAGTGATCAACTCCTACAGTTCCTTAATAAGAATGTGAACTAAAGTACAAAAGTAGTGGTTTAGATGTTTTCTATTATACTCATGTATTCAAATAAACTTAAGATTGAAAAAAATTGAAAATAATCTCTATTCAAAAAAATAAATAATAAAATAATCTATATTCAATTCTTATCATCTAGAATAGTTGATACTGTTTTTATTTGTTTGTTTGTGAGTTTTTGTGGATTATATCTATCTATATAAAATCTGACAATATTAATGGTGCTGATTAATAAAAATTAAGCATTTCTCTGATAGTTCCCAAAATTGAGAAGTCCTGAGACTAGTCACACAAATAAACATAAAATTTACTGCTGACTTGAGACACTGCTGGCTATACTGAAGGTAAGTAAGAAAGTTCTGGAGAATATAGAGGTGTTTCTTAACTCAGACAGGAGAAGTAATGCCTGGGATTTGAAAGCATAAGCACCAAATGGTCAGCAAATGATCATATGATCTGACTTAAGCCTTGTTGTCTAAGAAAATTCTGAGAATATTCATAAACAAATGTACAAAAATGAAACAATACAGAAAAGCACATAAATCTTAGAATCAAGTAAGGTCATTTATATAGTACCAAGGTCAGTAGAACTATAAAACATAAAAGACTCTTCTAGTAGTTATTGTTTGTTTTTTACCTTGTTAGTAGATAGGAGTCTTTATATAAGCTGGGTTTTCATTAATTCAACTGAGCGTATATGCTCCCTTGTCTCAAGGGAAACTTTACAAAGGCATTTAGGTAGTATTTCTCAAGCTGTGTTATTTACCTTAAGGAACAAACTATGAAATATCCATGGAGAATTATGGTGCATAAATGTAAAACAATATACGTCATATGTGAATTCTTGTTGTGACTTGCTGTATCTTTTTAAAAAGCAAAATTTTCATAAGGGCACTTTGAAAGTTAAGGCATAATTAATGACAGAATCGCAATTAAATCAAATCACTGTTATAGAAAACCACACATATCTGAACTTATCTAGAGAAAAAATTGTCACCTGAATACTCAGACAATATATAGTGAACAAAAATATTCTCTAATAACTAGAGCCACAGAAGTCATGAATACGTTGGTAAGACAATAAAGACTTAAAAGAAACTCCAAGCAATTCTGACAGTTAAATCAACTTTTCCCAATTCTAATCATTGATTTATAATTAGAACTTCAGAATTCCACAACATTCATGATTAATGAATGACAGGATGAGCACACTCATACAACCTGCAGCAGATTCAAGGAATTGAGTACCAACACATTCAAATGCATTTTCTCTGACTACATGCCATTCAAGGATATACTTTATAAAATGTACATAGACACATTTTCTTTAGAGAAAGTAAAAAGATCCCAAGTACTTCGTGTTAGTAAATAAATGCTAGTTGGTCATATCCAAGATTCTAGGGATATAATATTGCTTTAAGCTTCTTAATCTTAATAATCACTGGCAACAGAAAGTAAATTCTAAGACAAGAGAGCTCTAATAACACTTTGAAATGTCTCTCTGCTGCAGTAAGCTGTGTATGTCACACTGACAAATAAGAGCGATGCAGTTTATACAGAGTTCAGACTTTTGTGTGCTGATGCTATTTACCTTAAGAGTAGAGAATAATCAAGAAAAGGACAGGCCTTATGAAACACATTTATCAGCTGAGTTAGTGTTTCTTGAAACAGGATATTACACTATAGAATTGGGGAATGTGAGGGTATAATTTTTTAAAACTACCCCATCACACATGAAAGAAGAAATACACAAGTCAATAAAGAGAATGCCAGCATAAATTTCCTAAGTATGTCATCAGCTGGAGACAAAGAATTCATTTCCTTTAAGAAATAATGAAGAAAATGCATCAATAAAAGAGGTAAGTTGTGATGGGAAATATAACAAATTGGAGAAAGAATACATAAAGAAGACTATCTGTCACTTAAATATGAAATATATTATTAAATTCCAGGTTGCAATTGAGATAAGTTAGTGCTAAACACTTTTATAAAGCAGCAGTCCTTCAAATGAACTGTTTGATAGAAAGAAGAGTCACAATGTTAAATCAGTGATCGAGAATGAATAATCAATGAAGTTATAATTGGTAGAGAATGCCAGAATGATATGGTTAAAAGGTGAAACTGATGCAAAAATGCTTAGTGTTTCCTCAATATTAAAAGATAGTATTGGTTACAAAGAAAATTTGGAAATTTGGAGAGGAACCTAAAAAGCAAAACAAAATCTGCAAGTTTGAGTGAAGGCCATGTCATCTCCGGTATCTTCTTGTCCATTAAGAAATGTCTAGCTTAAAAACCTTCTGGAGAAATGTTGGTGAACTTGTTCCCTCGGTTTCTTTAGTAAGTAACTGTCTTTTGTGCACGTGAGGTGATTTTCCAGGAAAAAGCAGAGAAGACACCTTCTAAGATAGACATTCGAAAGAACGGAAGGCTCAGGTCTGGCTACAGCAGGAACCAGTTGTTGAAATTAGAAGCTGTTTGCTTGTCAGATGAGTGCATGACAAGATAACTACACCCATCTCGATTTTATTGTCCCAGTGACCTTTATTTCTACATAGATTCTGTTCATTAGCATAACTACCACCAGGTTAACTGTAATGATAGTGTTCACTCACTCTTAAATTGCAGAGACCTTCATATTAAACAGAAAGCCACAAGGAAAAATTTTGGCTGTATTAAAAACAAAGAGTAATGATAAGTGTAGCATGTGGTAGGACTCGTGAAAGGATGGTCTGAAAAAAAAAAGACACTATCTTTTTTCTAAAGTTCAAGAAAAATAAATAAATAAACCAACTGTCATTTATCTCCATGATAATAAAATTAGGTTACTGTGGTGATATCTATATTATAAAGCTAGATACTGGAACTAATGGAGGTTAAGTTGTCCAGTCGAGATATGATACTAGAGCCGGAATGGAAAAGTATAGCATCAAATTCACAGAGGCAAGTGAAAGCCAAGACATACTACTTAACCACATTCAGCTAATTGTATCTGTGACTTGGCAATTCCCCAACATTCTGTGTGCATCTTATTTCCCTCACATACTGAATGTGCCTTATGATTGCTCCACTGTAAGGGATTTTATGGGACTCTCCTTTTTGCATATTTAAAGTGGAGAAGAATATCTTTCAACATGGAAGTTTTGATTGTTAAGCAAATTATTAGAATTTGGTTTTAGGAAGAAAATTAGCATAGGTTTTAACCTTTGAAAATGTTTACTTTCCATACTTCAATGGGAAAAATGCTTCTCCCAAATTTTATTTGATTGTTTTGTCAGCTGTCATACGTTGCCAGGGAGATATATATCTTATGACACAGTAGTGTCTGAGGTTTCTGTCCTGCCTGGTTCCCACAATCGTTAAGTTCCAAAGAAATCACACAGAGGTTTACAATGTTATAAACTGATTGGCCCATTAGCTCAGGCTTCTTATTAACTCCTATAACTTATATTAGCCCATTATTCTTGCCTATGTTAGCCACGTGGCTTGGTACCTTATTTGGTGAGGCAGTTGCATCTTGCTTCTTCTGAAGCTGGGTCACAACTGCAGACTAGGACTTTCTTCTTCCCAGAATTCACCTGTTTTCATTGACTCTCCTCTACTTCCTGTCTGGTTGCCCCATCTATACTTCCTGCCTGACTACTGACCAATCAGCATTTATTTAAAATATAATTGACAAAATACAGACCAGTGAAGCAGATATCATTTTCTTCTGGAAAATTTGGTCAGTAATGAGTAAGAAATTGCAAACAAATGATGTTTTACAGGACAATGACAATGTCCATCCTACACTGGTTCTTCCTGGTCTCCTAATTTTTATAGTTGACCAATGGTGGATGGATAATGGTACAATAATAACAAGAGGCAGACCTATGCTCTATGTACATTTATGCTGATCTCTGCTGAAAGCATGATGAAATGTTTGTGAGTTGGAGCTTTGTTCTCATCTATCAGATGCCCTGTTGTAACTGTCTACTTTTTCTTATTTGTTCAGAAACATCATGTTACTCAACTACTTCTTTATGTTGAAAAGAATCCCATGTTGTATTGTCTTTCTTAGATTTCTGTTCATACTTAAAGTTGTGAAATGAAAACCTAATGAACATTATTAAATGAGTATTCAAATTATATGAAGAATGGTGTCAAAGTGAATTTCTGTTGTTAGCCATGATCTTACTCAGTGACAAACAATACCCTCTGATCCTAAAATCAATCTCCAAGTTCTCTACATTACATTTTATTCATTTTGTCCATGATCTTTCAACCTCGTTCAAAAAATACCAACAAAAGCAATAAGTACAAGTGGTTGAATTCAGGTAAAATTCACCATAAACATCATTTAACAATATTTAACTGCTGCCATAAAACATTTTGCTTTGTTGTTTCTGAGGTTATAATATAATTACAATATTTCTTCTTTTCCTTTTCCTCCTTCAAATTACCTGTTTGAACTATAACTACTGTTAGAAGCATAAGCAGTCTTGCAAGCTACAAAGGAACTTTTCTAACTAGGCACACCTACAAGTAGAACAGTGTGTGCATTTGGCAGCATATGTAGTTATATGCAGGAAGAGAGACAGTTTTGTCTCTTGTGATTAATATTTATATCTGGTTGTGTTTGGGTTCTCAAGATCAACTTACCAGTCAAAACTGAATGACTCCATTCTACATTTTGTACTCTCTAACTCCTCTGGAATTATACTGGGCTTTTCTATTTATCCTATAGTCAAAATAACATGGAAATTTACTCTTAATAGCTAGCACTGTTTATTTCTTGTCCTTTTGTTTATCTCCCTTAACTTCTTGGGGAATTAACTTCTTGGCACAGTTATTAGAAATAACAGAACTGTGAGTTTCTATGATTATGCTTCTTTGTTTCTAGACCGTTTCCATTAACTTCTGATATCATATATCTAATAATATTTCTCAAAGACTCTTGTGATTAAAAGAATTCTTTCTAGAACAATTATGCAAATATATGATGTCATAAACTTCATGACTTATTGTGACTCATTTAGGCCAACAGTGATAGAATAATGAAAACTAGGAGAACACGTAACACACACTCCCTAATATCCTTCTCTATATATTTATTTAGTATTTTTTGAGAATTTCTTACTTGTGCAATTTTTTATGCCATTTCCATCACTTATTCTTTCTCTTACAATTCCATGTACTTCATATTAACTTCCTGGCTTTTAATGCATATAATCATATATAATTTCCATAACATATAATACATATAAAATATGTGTTATAATATATTAATTATTATATATTAAATATATACTTAAATATATCTATGTATTAAATAATATATGTATATAATTATGAATATATATGTGCAGCTAAGTCCATGTAAGGTTGATCACATGAATTCTTGTTTAAAGATGACCATTGGGATTTAATAAACTTTCAGAGGACTCATCACTAGAGAAGACTGATTCTCCATTTCTTAGCATCCAATATTTACCTATACCTCTACATCTAGGTATGAGAAGATGTGAGAATTATTCAACCCACATTGAGACATCAACAGATGTTGTCATTTTTCAGATCTTATTAAGGGTAAAATATTGTTTAAATTCCATGGGTACAATTATTTGTCATCTGAAGAACATAATATCTTGTATTCTAATCTTCCATATCTTAAATAACTTTTTATCCTCTCTCTTATCTATTCCCTAATTTTAAGGGATGCATTATTAATGTAGCAATTGAAGTTGGGCATCCCATGGTCAGCTGTTCTCTGCATTTTATCAGCTATGGCTTCTTTTGATAGTCTCCCTCTGAAAAGAACAGGAGTTTCTTTGATGAGGGGGAATAACTACACCTATATGTGAAAATAAGGAAAAGTATTGATATGCAGTCAGGAATTACACTGTTTAATGAATTTGGCAGTAGCAATCTACTTGCTGGTCACTTTTGTGGTTCTTAAGAGTTGCACTTTGGCAGCTTACAAAGCACCCTTGGATGCTATGAAAGCTAGTACTCACTGAGATAGCTTACATTTGTGATCCATTTGAATCTTCTAAGTCCTATGTATGAAATATTCAGTGTCATCAACAGTAAGTTCCTATAGGTAGGCTCTTACAGGAAAATGGGTCAATAACAAAAGCCTGTATTATTTTGGGTGTCTCTTGGATTCCTCTGTTTAATGATTCAGAAAGAGGATTTTCATTCCAAAAATTGAAATTTTTGTTACATAGTCTATGACTCATGGGAAGAGCATTACATCACATGTTGAATAACTTTGTTAATATATATGTATATAAATATATACAATATACATTTAAGTAAGCATGAAATAATGTTTCCCTAAGACATTTAAAAATCATTCTTAGTACTCTTTATCTCCCTCCTTCTTCCTCAGTTATACAGTTGTTCCTTTTTCCTGAATAAATAGTCACTTCCATTCTTTTCATCCCCCCCACAGCATCTGGAAATTATTACTTTCCTCCCTGTATTTATTTTCTCACTCCACCATGGTCCCTTTTAAATTTCCTGACCTATGTGGTTATTTTCCCAGGTCTATATTCCCATCTCAAGATTTGAAGGTAGGTTACACAAATAAGAGAGAACATGAAATACTCTCCTGTCTTATTTGGGTATAATCGTTATCTGATATGAATGAAGGTTATCTTAAAACTTCTCAAAATGACTCAAAAAGGGTTTCATTCATTGCATAATGTAGTTGGCTTTTATACACTATAAAACCCTGCATGCTTTGATTAATATTTTATATTTTACTGCATTAGTAAATAAAAATATATTTTATGTATCAATATTTAGCAGAAAAATTACTCAATGTTTAAAATGGAGATATAATTTCACACAAATGAGAGCAGTTTCCATTAGCTTCATATTCCTCAGATATAAATTGTGTTAAAATGTTTAGATTTCATTATTGTTGAATAATGCATAAAAGATTTTACATAATTTCTATAAAGATTAAATATTCAGAAGTTTAAATACAGGTTGAAAAGTATTATAGTGTTAGGTAAAAAAATAAAACACTAATACATATTTTCTACAGAAAGATGATAATCATAAGGAATCCAAAATTGTCACGATATCATCTAAAGACCAGCACAATTAATGTTTAATATTTTATCTTGGAATTATTTTCTATATCTTGTATTTTGTTTAGCTGTATATTGCTGTATATAAATAAGTTTTTCTGTACTGTAATTTCAGCTGTAGTCTCTGTCATTCTATCTCCACATATATTTTACTAATCCTATAGATATGAAGATCCTCAGGTACTCAATTCCTATATGTAAACTGCTGAAACAGCTATGTATAACCAGGACACATTGTTCTTTATACCTTAATTAATGCCTGGATCACACTTCATAACACAAAAGTAATTGACACATTTAGTGTTAAAACATATTGTTTGCAGGATACTGACAGACACAGTATTTTTTTATTTCAAGCATTTTCCTTCAGTTGTTAACTAAATCAGCATATATAGAACTCACTGACACAGCTGCCATGGTGTCTTAAGTCTTTATCATGATAATGACATATAAGTTATACAGTTTCCTGAGAATAGTATATTATACATATCTTTTTTGCACCCAAATATTGCTACAAATATTAGCTCAATTATTGTTTATTTCATGAAAAAGTTGTTCCCACTATATATTTTCTGTGAGTATCCATGTTTTTTATCTATAGTTACCTTCAGTTATAAATAACATGACACTGTACATATTCATATACTGTTTTAAATATGCCTTTTAGTTTTGACAATTTTTTTTACTGTGTGTGGATACTAAAAGACTGTGAAGTTACATGATAGTTTGCTACCTATGATGGTTTGAATGAGAATATCCTCTCATATATTTGAATGCTTGGCTTCTAGATGGTATATTATTTAGGAAAGATTAGTAGATGTAGCTTTGTTGCAAAGGGTGGGCTTTGTGGTTTCTAAAGTGCAGCTCAGCTATTCCTTGTCTCATTCTCTTTGTGCATTCTGACTGTGGATCAGGATACAGATCTCTTAGCTACTGCTCCAGCACCATTCTGCTCTGCCTTTTATCATGCTCCCAAATTGATTTTGAATTTAAAGGAAATAGCTACTAAATTTAAATTTCCCTCTTAGATTTGTACCAATATTATTTTTAAAAAGGAGGAATAACATCCCTAAAATATAGCCCACACTTGAAAAGTCTATGACACCCTGCATTTTAATTGTTTCTTCATCTAAGTCTTGATCTTTCTCCTCACCCTCCTTGCCTTCATTAGTTAGGACACAGATCATATCTGATCCACAAATGGTGTATTTTTCTTTATCACATATTCAACATAAACATCTATGATTGTTTTAGGTATGTTTTCTGTTCCCTAGAATGGAGTATAAGGTCTTTGGTACTTCAGATTTTCACAAATGAAACTACAAACTGTCCATGTAATCACAGATCTTCACCACATACAGTACTTAGTCTTGTTCCCAAATAAATATTATCACTTGCTTAGTACTCATAAGTAATACCTTTTCCACTTCCCCAGGATGTGATACCTCTTTTAGCTAACTCATCTTCCTCCATGCCCTGAATCACATACCCTGGACTTTAATTGTGTGTGTTCCACCCTCATTTTCTTGAAGTGCATAGCTGCCACTTACCTGCCATTTCACTCTACAGATCCAGTGAATCTGAGATCAAGTATGGCTTAAAATACTAATATGTATTATAAAATAAATATATGATGAAATAAAAAAAAGAAATTGTAAGCAAGCCACAGTTTTAATTCTTTCTTTTAAGAGGTGCCTTGGTCATGGTGTTTGTTCATAGCACCAGAATAGTAACTATGATACTATGTATATGAATTGAACTGTAGATTACACTCGTTTTCTGAAGTAATAAAGGCAACGGGGCTGCGTCCCCAGCACCCCGGCTGCCCGCTCGGAGGCTAGCTTATGCCCCGAAATAATTACACGGACACTGTATTCTTTTAAACACTGCTTGGCCCTTTATCTTCTAGGCTAATTCTCACATATTAATTTAGCCCATTTCTAATCATCTGTGTGTAGCACCCCAAGGTGCGCTTACCGGGGAGATTCTAGCCTAGTCCATCCTGGGTCAGAGCTTCATCCTGGGAGCGGGGCATGGCGTCTCTCTCTGAGGCGTCTGCTCCCGAGAGAGCTGTGGAGTCTCTGACCTCACTTCCTCTTCCTCCCAGCATTTTGTTCTGTTTACTCCTCCCACCTATCCTCTAACCAATAAAATGGGCCAGAGCAGTGCCTTTATTAGCCAATGACCTTCCTCCATCAGTTTTCTTTTGTAAAGTTTTAGTTTAGGTAAATATGCCTTTCTACTTCTTGAGGTCTACATATAATTGCTATTTTATTTCTTTTTATTATGTTTTATATTTTAAGTAGAATTACATCAAGGTAGGTTTCCTTTTTTTCTCAGACAGAAGATTTTGTATATGCTACTTAAATCATTTTTGTTCTAACAAGATTTTTTTCCTTGGAGATTACGTTCATTTTTTAGCCTATCCACAGTTGGAATTGTAAGTCATTATCATACATTATACCACTGGACAAACAGAGTTCTATGTGTTTCACCAATTTATGAACTTGTAGTGTTCTAATTGAGAGTAATGGCCGCAAGTGAATCCCTTTCATTCCTGTCATTTATCAACCTTCCTCTAAATTAATCACAGAAAGCATACAATAAATATACTTAAAAAAGAAATCCAATTTTTTTTTCAGAGAATTATTTTTTTAGATCACAAAATTAAGATATAAATTAAAATGTAACTACTTGTTTTTAGCTCAACATTGGTAAAATATTTGAATATATTTTTGAAAACTTTGTATTTTCAAAACTATTTCAAAGATATTGAGATCTTAGCGTAACAAGAAAATCCAACATGACTATTTGGGCAAAACTTAGTTTTGATTCTTACCAAGATGCTATATACCACACTGTGTGTATCTACTCACCAAAATTTTCTCTCACAGAACACATTTAAAATCATAATAAAATATATAAATAACTGTGGACTATAATTATCTTTGGAAGTTCTTTCCTCATTTGCATCTCTGTGGAGTTTCTGTTTTTCTGAACTTAGAAGCATCTTTTCCTCTATCTATCGCCATTCATCTAATTCAGGATGCTGAAGGTTCCTTTAATGCTTGTCTCAATCATCTTACCCAAGGAACATGAAAATGAAATTCGAATAAGTACTTTTATTTTGCTCTCCTCTTATAAATACTAATTTCATATTTTTAATGGTAAAATTTGAATGTTAAACTATTTTTTTTACCAAGCACAGTGGTTTTTTTTTTTCTCATGGGTTGAATGTTTAGAAACCACAGGAATAAAGATATTTCTTATGTTTATGGAAGGCTTGGGAGAGATAAGAGTCATTATATCTCCATGTATGTCATAAAAGTACAGATTGTCTTCCTTTACTGCCACCAAACTGAATAACTATATTCCCATTATGTATATTTATATTGCAGCGATCTGTTCCTTATTTTCTAAACTGAGCTTTTTTTTGACATATGTTTTTCTCTAGGCTTTAAACACATACAGAAAGCATTAAAGAATAATCTAGAAAATGCCATTTATCTCATATTTAAAGATAATAAAATTGACTTGAAGTTGAAAAAAATAAATGCATTTTATTTATTTAATGAGGACAAAAATGACGGGTGTATTTACAAAAACTTGGTAGAAATATCAGATATATTTATAAAAGTGATGAAGGAAAAATAATCACTGAGTCTTAAAATAAACTATGCTAATCCAAATGGAGCATGACTTAAAGCATTAGAATTTTTCTGTTTTTAAAATTGATTGAAGGTCACCTAAGGCAATTTAATTTCCCTAGGAACTTAAAATTATGGTTGTGTTATTTGTCAAGGAGCTTAGAACTCCTGGAGTTTTGTCTCCATCAAATCAAAAGGGCATTTCTACTTTTCTTTGTTTGAGGAATGATTGCCTTCTTGGATTTTTATTGTTCTCAAGGCTATATGGTTGATTCTGTTGTCATAAAGTACTCTGATACATGGGCACTGCAATCCATAAATTAATAAATAATAATGCCTGTCTAACTGCAAACACCACGGCACTCATACTCAGCAGCGTTTGTTTTGTGTAGTGTGCTAAGCACCCGTCTTTCATTATTGCTGATGTTGTTTTAATGAAGTTGCAGAAACTAAGGGGCAGGTGATTTTCTGAAGTAATGGAAACCCTCTCTACAATTTTACATTTGATTCCAGCATTTCAAAACAAGTGTCATTTGAACTTGTATCAAAAAGGAAAAAAAAAAAGAAGAAGAAATCAAAAGGAGCAAAAGGAGATGCTGGCTGCTCTTAGCTTTGTCACTGTGTCAGTACTAAAACGGACCAAGTACATTTGCTTTCCCTGCAGTAGCCATATAAAACCTTTTACATTCTCTTCTTTCAACAAAATAAGAGGAGGTCAGGCTCATTCTTATCAAATGCAACTGTTAATCCAAAATCTTAATTGGAGTGATTGGCTGTACTATTTATTGAGATGAAACTATTTCAATTCTTTAACATAAAGAACAGTCTATTAATTTCTTTTTCAAAATTGTAGTGTCAGAGTTCTCTTTGGGCATGGACGTTTACTAATTTAGGTTCTCACACTCATGCCACAAATCGATGTAAGCAAAAATAATTGGAAAATTCAGATCAACATTACTAATGAAAATATATCACAATTGAAAAACATATGCTATGGAGAAAACTGATATATTGTTTATCTGTACATTAAATAAGTAGTGTACTACTTATGTACACTATGTATGTAATAGCAAACATGTGAATAACTGACATGAATCCTGTTTTCATTATCAAGTGTCAATCATAACACAAGAGAATGCCTTAGGCATAAGTTTATTACTAAGGGAAAAATAGCCTTTTTAATTAGAGTTTTTATGAGGAAAATTAAATTTTTTTTGACTCTTAAGTATGAATAGTCTGCAAGATTTATATATAACAACTAAGCAGACAAAATACCTTAGCAAATATAAAGAAAGGTTCATGATTGCCATTGACTTAAAGGTCCAGAGAGCTTCTATAAATGTTTGATTTCCAAAACTTAGCATTTTATTTTCATAGCTGTTTCATTATACATCATATTGATATACATTGCTGGACTTTGAGACCTTTAGCATTAATAAGTTGCATCGGAGAAAAAAAAATCTGCTGGAGGATAACAACCATGTGCTAAATGCTTCATCTGAGAACCATGAGACAAAACTGACACAAATCAAAAATGAAAGTATGGAAGCTGACTCATTATTACATATAGCAGAAAATCTCCAATTAATATGAAATTGTGATTAGTTTGACCGTGTAAAGCAAAAATTGTCAAAGTTGTATTCTATTGTGAGTAGAAAGTTATTTGTCCCAAACTTCAACTGCTTTCATTAAAGTGAAAAATCTTTATTTGAGTTTAAATCATTTATTATGTATTCAGTAGTCAAATAAGCAATATTTTTCATGATTCAAGAATGAACCATGCAGTTATTGTCATATGGAGAATTTAATTTCTTAAATATATTTAAATGCCATGAGAAATCTTTCCATTGTAGAATGTTTATTCTATTTACATATGCTTACAGATGCTATTTAGTTTTGATGGAAATGGAGATATATCAATATTCTATAATTTTAGGAAACTCTACAATGATGAGTCTTGATGATTAAATTGTAAATTTAGATAATAATCTCATTTAATTTTTAAGATTAAGTTCAGATGGATATTTTATTTAAACATTTTATAGCATCCTTGTAAAAAGTCCATGCTAGTCTCAAACTCCTAATTTGTGTGTCTTAACTTCCCAAGTGACAAGATCATAAAAGTGTGCTTCCATTGCTAGCTGAGAAATATGTTCGTATATATGTTATATTATCAAATTATTTAGTAGCAGTGTTTGATGTGGGAGTCCCAACTTTGTGCTGTGATTCCCATTAATGAATAAAGAAACTTCATTACTTCATTGGACTGTCAATAGGGCAGAACTTAGGTAGGTGGAGAAAAATAAATGGAATGCTGGGAGGAAGAAGGCAGAAACAGAGAGACTCAATGGATCCACCAGAGACAGACGTTGGGAATTTTACTGGGTAAGCCACAGCCACATGGCAATACACAGATTACTAGCAATGGGTTAAATTAGGATGTAGGAGTTAGCCAATAACAAGCTAGAGTTTATGGAATAAGCAGTCTTATAATTAATACAGTTTCTATGTGGTTATTTTGGGGCTAAGCTAGCCTGACAATCAGGATAAACAAGCAGGCCTCCTCCAACAAGTATTATAGGATTTTTATATACATGCAAGATTGACTAGAAAGCTTGTTGTCCAGAAGCCTTGTAAATAATTAATTTACAGCTTATTGCCAATTTTATCATAGTGATATGTTTTATATTGTCTATGATATAATACCACACTTGTATTATATCATGTAATAAACTAGTAATATCTTAGAAATACACCTATAATAAGGTATAAACAATCTACATTATTATTCTTACAGTTTATATGTATTTCTATCAAAGATGAATTGTTGTATAAAATTTGTACATTTATTATATCACTAATCCAAAAGTGTCATTTATATCTTAATAAATAAAATTCTTAAAATGTTTCCCTTACTTTTTAAGAAAATTAATTCTCCAAGTGTATATTTATTCTTTGCATTTATTCCTCACTTACTTTATTTTGTTACTATAAATATGTGAGTTATAATATTAATTTAAATGTTTGTTACAAGTATAGTAGCATGCATTTATATATATCATTGCTGTAACTTCATATTGAATTGTGATAGTATGTATTATTTTTGTCTGGAATATTTAACACATGTATTAATTCCAGAAATTCATCCATTGATAACTATTTTGACATAAGGATTATACCTAATTTTATGGTTCATATCAGTAAGAATATGAGAGACATAAGCAATTGCTTTATTACCTCTCAAACCTGATTCAACACTATTTAGTGAAAAGATCATGGCATTCCCTGTGGCAAAAGAGTCTTTATAATTTGCATTCACACCTAATCAATATTTATAATACTGTTCCTATTTCATTATTTCCTTGAATCTTCAGTATTTCTGTATAGTGTTTGCTCTGTTTTATTCAGGAAGAGGAAGCAGGCAGATATTAACCTCAACAGTATCATCTACCATGGTATAGCTACTAACCTCATCTGGATGTTTTACAATGGATCCCCTCATTCTATTCAGTTTGAAAGCTATTATATATTACTATAAAATATATAAAAATAATCTGTTTTGTTTGTTTTTGGAAAAAGATGCCTTTAAGTTGGCTAGGGAGGGGGAGAAAGAAATCTGTAATAAATTAGGGGAGGGGAAGATTATAAACAAAATATATTTGAATTTTAAAATTGTTTTAAATAGTAAAACATAACAATATAAAAATAAATAAATAAAAAACAAGAATAATCCTGTTATAAAATTTGAAAGATTTTCATGAGACATAAAAGGTTTTCTTCTTAAATGTTTAGCATTCTGTATCAGTTGCTATTGTTGCTGTGATGACATACTGTGAACAGTAAGTATGAAAGAAAGAGTCTCCTGTGGCTAGGAGTCACGGAGGGATAGTCCATAACAAGAGCAGATGCATGGCAATGGGACCAGGAAGCTAAGAGATCACATCTTCCACCACACACAGAAAACAGAGCAAAAGGAAACTTTGAGATAACAAACTGTCAAAGTCTAACCCTTGTAATATATTCTTTCTAGTAGACCTCTACATCTTAATGATTCCAGAAACTCTTTAAAGTGTTTAACGAACTGGAAAATATTTATTAGAGCTTGCTTACCTCTATATCATGGAGTACCTTATGTGGTCAAATGTGTCAGGATGACAGTGTATATCTCCTTCTCAGTCAATAGAGTCAGAGTCTCATCTTAGAGATGATCTCAGTGACAAACATGTACTTCTTACTTTTTATCAGAAGAGAATAGACACAGAAATTGCTCCTGATTCTCTGAGAAGGAATGGAAGGGTATGTGGTTGAAATCACTGGTATAAATGACAACCAAGGTTTTCCCATGAAGCAAGGTTTCTTGACTGATGGCAGTGTGGACATGGGGTAGAGTAAGGAATATTCCTACTGTAGAACAAGGAAAATTGCACAGTGGAATCACAAGTCTGGTCAGGGATGCATTGTGGATGCCAATCTGAGTTTCTTAGCTTGACTATTGTAAAGATAGCATAGAAAATTGTTGGTGGAGACTTCTCCTTTGTTTCCTGGCTGCCTGACCTGAAATAATCACTCAGAAACTATATTAAATAAAACACTGCTTGGACAGTCACTTAAGTGTATTGCTAGCTAGCTCTCATATCTATTATTTTATATTTTACCATGAGTCTCATGGTTTACCGGCAAAAGTTCCAGTTTTCATCTTGCCTCTTTCTTCTTGAGGTGGGGTAGGGGTGGATCTACTGACTTTGTCTTCTTTCTCCGAGCATTCAGTTTAGTTTTCCCACTTAACTCTACTCTGCCCTGTTGAATACAAATTAGTTTCTTTATTCATTAATCAATAAAAGCAACACATATATAGAAGGACTTCATATATCAGAGAATTATTTCCTTGACCTACATATACTATTGTGCCTTGGCAATTGATGTCCAAATATGCCAAGCAGAATGTAAAAGTTTCTAAATCTCTTTAAAGGAGACCATGCCTTTCAATTCATTGTCAGGAAGTCCTCAAGCACAGAAGCTGAGATGCTCAGTAAAATGTTCCCGTGATTTACAAGATTCAACATCTACTTCCTCCATAAGATCTGCCAAATGAACATGGATATATTGCTCTGAAGAAACAATTAACTAAAAAATAAAAAAGGTGGCTTCAGAACATATAAACTTTTTGTCATTTAAATGAATAACCCCAAAGAAAAATATAAAGAACAGATTGCCAAGAGACTCTCCTCTCTGAAAGCCTCAGTTTCAAAGTTTGAGTCTAGTCAAGATGAAGTCTTTAAGAGAAACACATGATCAGGCTTTGAATCTCACAAATAATAAGACTTATTTCCTTTATTGTTTGAGTTTTTGCCTGAAAGTACACATATATACCACATACATGACTATTCCCTGGGGAGGCAAGGAGAAGGCATTGGCTTTCCTTGGAACTGGAGGTAAAGATGTTTGTGAGCTATGTTGTATATGGTGGAAATGAACTTAAGTCCTTTGCCAGAAGGTCTAATGTTCTGAATTCAGGGCCTACTTCTGGTCTATATGTGTTATACATATCTACTTTAGTTTGATTTATATATGCATCTTTCTAAACTTCTAAGGACCCTGTTCTTTTAAATTTAATTTTTGTGTTCTCTATCAGAATGTACGTACCATGAAAACTAAGAATTTTACCCAGAAATTAGTAGGTAATGATTAAAACCATCACATCTTAAACTTAGAAATGAAAGCTAAACATCAATATGGATAAATGAGTGGTGTGATTTTGGAAACTTAAACCTAAAATTCATTCCTATGTCTTAATAATTAAACCAACATTGTATTTTGATTATGTTTATATTAGTGAGTTAAATATAGAAAAACACCAGTATTTTCTATGTAAGTATTATAACTGTAAAATAAATGATGCGATTGGTGCTATAGTCAAAAATATTTAGAACCTTGGTAATTTTCTATGAGAAAACTAAGAAACAGAAAGTAGCTTTTCAAACTTAAGAACTTAATCTACACTATGCAATGTGCATGAAATATCACTGATATTTTTGGCTGGCATAGTGAGCAAGAATGGCATTTTCACAACAGCACTGTGATTCCTGGACCATGGAAAAATAATAAAAATAGCTTTGGAGAAAAACACAAAGGAATGTTATCTTTATTATTTCTTTATTAAAAGTTTGATAGGGGTATGTAAGTACTAGACATTTGGTAATATTTAGGAGTAAAACTCATTTAGGGTTTTATGATTTTGATAAGCAGAAATGTTTGGAATATTTTTAGGGAAAATGAATTTCTGCAGATCTATCAGAGTTTAAACTGTGATGAGATCGGTTTCCTTTGTATCACTTGACATTCATTTCTAGAAAATCATTACATTTTTTGTAATTCCTCTTAATGCCATTGCAAAGTTAACAAGGCAAAAGGGATAAGTAGTGCTTCTCAAAAAATAAAAAATAAAAAAAGAAGAAGATACTGAAACTGTGCAAGTCAAAGCAGACACAGTGAATGACTGAACGTTACTTTAACACTAGAAATCACATGCTTCTTACCACATCTACATAATTATTCTCTATAATCAATTTTAGTAATTTTCAAAATGATAATTGAAAAAGTGATGGATGTACCATCAATTGTAAACAACCTAAAAGCCCCATCATCCTATCTGCAGTCAATTAAACCATTGTACATAAATGCAAGAAAGACTTGGCTGCTTCATTCTCAGACTATTCATGAGCGTAATAGACCGTGCTATTTCAATGCAAAATGCAGTCAGGGCTTTATTATCCTCACTAATGGTGCAGATAATCCAAAGTGTTAGATAATCCCCAAACCATTTATTGTGGCATAAAAATAGGCTTTTTAAGGTTAAGAAAATCCTTCATAAAATTGAGGTTGATTTATCCAGAGTCCAGAGACCACAGAGACGATTCTCTTCCCACAGCCAAGAGAAAGGACCTAAGGGTCACCAATTCTTGATTTATATTTCAGCATTTAATCTATATTTTTATTCACTAATGTATTACACCAGATAAATACCATTGTTTTATTTAAATCTATTTGTTTTCCTTTAAGTAGTTTTTAAATATTCCAGTATTTTTAAAGAAAAGCAGTAAATTATAACTTTTTGTCGATCTGTTATTCTGCACTTTTACTATAGGTTTCAAAATGCAGCCTGAGAGAATATTGCAATCAACCAATCATGGTTACATTTCCACAAGGACTCCTGTATTGTTTCCTGTTTGTGAGCCTAGCCTTTAGTGGCTGAACTATCTCTCCAATGCACTTCCTATGTTGTATGGATTTAACTTCTTAACTAATTGGTAACAATGGACATGCATTTAAAAACTGATTAGTATATATAATCCTGTTTTACAAGCCATAACTTACATGACCAAGAAGCTTGTGGATGACCTTATAAGTAATTTCATTAAATATTCAACCAAGAAAACAAGGGTCAGAAAAGATATTATAATGCGGTGAATGTCAAGAAAAGAATTTGGTTTTCTAGAGATGGCTCATTTGATAGAGTGCTTGCTTGGCACCAGGGAGAACGAAGTTGAAATCTCCAGAACCCATATGAGAGACATAAAAGCCAGAATCAATAGTGAATACCTGATATCATGATAATGTTAAGATGGGAGGTGGAGACCAGAGAAGCTCTAGAGCTGCTGAGCCAGCGAATCTGGGATTTGCTGCAGATGATAAGGTTTGTTGTATCTAGTAAAGCATAAGGCAAGGAGCAGTGGATTCTCTGATATTTGAATGAATACAATACAATGTGTATGTCATACAGAGACATTCTCTCTCTCTCTCTCTCTCTCTCTCTCTCGTACACACACACACACACACATACACAGAATTACACTGAGAGAGAAATTATAATAAATGGAGTCAGATGAATAGATGAAAGGTTAATATGCATAAAATATATAAATATGCTTCTTTATTCACGATAAATGAATACTAGAGTCTTCTACCTAACCTTAGACAAAAGCTATTCAATTTTCTGTTTTATTTGAATTTATTTATACTCTTCCTTTCTTTCTGTGTTTTCCCAGTCCAAAGAATTTTTTAACTGAAAATTTTCTTTTGTTTGTAATATTTGTCATTATTTTTTGTTGTCATTCCAAAGTCAATAGACCATAGAACAGGACAGTTCGCAAGTGTATGTACAAGCTGCTGTTGTTCACCTGGCGACTTCACTTTAATTATGGGAGATGATATTAACAAGGAGAAATAAGGCATTAACTAGACAGTGTCACCGGTCTATTTTTGTAACAATGAAATTATCTATTGAAAGGAAAAGTAATATTAAGTACAGCCTAACACTGTTATACCCAGTTTAGTCCCTCTTCTATATTCACTGAGAATAATTAGGGTTTTATATCTATATGCATTTATTTTCATATTTAATTGCATTGTAGTCTTTGAGAAAGGAAGTTGCATCTATGGTTCTGTTGAAATACCTTACAAGTGAAACTCAGGGAAAGTTTCATGCAGATGAGTGCTGTGGACCACACCTGGGACTCTAGCACTCAGAAAGCTGGGATGGAAGGACCACTATAAATTGGAGGTAAACCTGAGCTACACTGTGAGAAAAAGAAAGAGTAAACTGATCCTTAGAAAATTTGTTAATTTCAATAATAGTAACATTTAATTCATAAAAGATGTGACCAGAAATACAGTTTACTGTGAATCACGTTAGTCAGTTTCTAATTATAAAAATCTGAACCCAAATGAAAACCATATATACAGTTTTTAAATGGAAAAAAAAACATGTTTTGGACAAAACACCAGCTGAACAGTGTTCTAAAAACATGGATAGTGATGTATTAATAAATATAACACCAATGATATATTGTCTTTCATCCCCATTTTATAAAAAAATTCTTCATTTCTGTTCCCTTCAGCATGATTGAAATTTGGAACATATTTCAAGCAACTGCTACAATTCAGTTTAAGTTCAAATATTTGGCATTATTTGTTTTTTGTTCAAAAAAACTGGATCTTGTGAAATTGTCATTTTTGCCTTAAAGAAGTTTGAAAATGTTTAGTAATATGAACAGAAAAGAATACCAAAGCATCGTAACAGTGAAAGTCAACAGTAAGAATGGATAGTGTGCACTGAGTTCATCATATTCTAAAAGTTTTTATGTTTTATTGGTAGTATTTTTTTAATATTAAAGACTATTACCAGTGATGTGTTCTGGTCAATTTTTTTTTTAAGTTCTGGGCATCTTTTTCTAAGGACTGGCATAAGGACTTGGGGAAAGTAGCAGAGTTAATTTATTTAAAGTTGTTTAAGAAACTGACACTGAGTGAATGATGGAGGGGACGCAAGGGCCTCCGATTACAACCTACAAACTTTTAGTATTAGATGCATGATTCTCTATTTGGTTGCTATATTTGGTTATATATTCATTTGTCTTATTATGCCCTTTCCAATAATGCTTCTGATTTTAACCACACAGATATCAGATTATGCCCAGTGATAGGATGGTAAATAGAGGGTTTTTATTAAAGGTTATTTGGAGGATATAACAATTTTACTGTTCTGATTGAATACGTCTTCGTGTTCTTAATAATGCTATTTTGTGGGAATTTATGTGATCAGAAATTGTTCATGTTGGCTTGTTGTTAGAGTTGGTTGAGTATATGCTGTTGTTCAGGGGCATAAGTTCTGATCTAGATGTGTATTGCAGAGATTTCTGAGGTTCCAGTGACTGGCGTGGCTATATGTGTACATGGTAAAATTTAGGCTGATAAGAAAGACAGGAGTGTGCCAGACTCAGAATAAATAAAACTGATTTTTTTAAAAATATTATGATTTACATAGTAGAACCTTGAGATAACTTAACTTTCATTCTTTACATATTCCTTTTAAACTATAAAAATGATATTACATAGTGATAAAAGTATGTTTGATTAATATTTTAATAGAGTGCAGATATGTATCTAGACATAGAATTAAGAACATTTTACTAGATTTTAATGTTTTCATGGGGAACCACTCAATGATATTACAGTTCAAATTTTGGAGAAAAACTTGTCCTAATTATTAGGAGACCTAAAACTAGAGAATTAAAAACAATGAAAGATTTAAAAGACGTCTTTCATCATTACACTGGAGGAAAAAGAGTTCCTTAGAAATGATGAACAAACAAGGAAGAAGAATAAAAAGCAAAGGGCACCTAAATAGCAGGGACCAGACCGGTGGTACACAATGAGCTTGTTGAATGCCTAGTGGAAAGAACAAGGCTTGTATGGCCAAATAGATTTTTCACTGGTGGGTGAAGTAAACAATTAAAGCTAGATTATCACTTAAATTTTATTTTTAATCTACCACTGAGAATCAGGTAACATACATGAGTCAGTGTGCTTAACACTGATGTGATTAACTCCTCAACTAAAGTTTTTCCCTTGTGAATCACTTAGATTTTATATACCGCGCTAGTCTGAAATTATGAAATAGCTCAGGCTAGATAAAAGTGACAATCTTACTCCCTCAGTCTTCAGAACTCTACAATCACTTCCTTTTTCCATCAATGTGGACTTCAAAAATGAACAATAAACAACCACAATTCCTGACCTTAATCTTGACCCTGATTCACACTATTTAGAAGCATAGAGGATACTAATCATGTTTAGTTATAAAACATTCAAGATAAACTACCCAGGTCCTTCCTGACAAGAAGGTAGGGAGAAGGGGGAAATCTTCAGTAGCTGAAAGGTCCAGGTCAGTGTAACGATTCACAATGACTATATTAGCCTCTGCCCTCTCCTGAATTTCTCTCATATATAGAAATGAAAAATATATGCTTTACTGTATGTCTTTTTTTCTACCCCCTCTCTAAATGTTCTTTAAAAGTTGAACAATAAATATATCCCAACCTCTAGACTTATTATTTCAAGATTATGTATTTATTTTACTATTTTAAAGTTTAGCTCTCAACTTTCCAACTGTACCTTTCTTGAATAACCAACAACTTGGGATCATTTGTCTTGACATATTGTGTTCCCCAGATTTAATGACAAGTTTTCCTGTTTAACTTGTTCTTTTGTTTCAGTCTTTCTCCATATTTTTATAATCCACTTCTTTCCTCCCACAGAACATTCTTGGAAAATACCAACTGAATATATGACCTAGGTAACTATGATGAGAGTCTCAGTTATATATAGCTAGGTATTTTATTAGATACCTTAAATTAAACCTCTAAAAGGAAATGCAGTACCATCTCTGAACAAATCAGTTCTACTTTGTTTTCAAAAGCTGGTTAATGGCAATCCAGTCTCTAGAAATAATTCATAAGTAAATCAGGTGGCTGTCTCAGACATTTCTATGTTCTTCTCCTTTCTTGTTGTAAGAGGCCATTTGTTTGTTCCCAGTTACTCAGACCCTAAATAACCACACAGAAACTATATTAATTAAAGCACTGTTTGGCTCATTAGCTTTAGTTTCTTATTATCTAACTCTTAAGTCTTAATTTAACCTTTTTCTAGTAATCTGTGTACCACCACGTGGCTGTGGCTTAATGGGTAATGTTTTATCTGGCTTCAACATGGCTACATTTAAATGCGAGACTACATCTCAAGCAACAGGAGGTGGAGGAGACAGAGACGGGCAAATCTCTGTAGTCCACTGCCCAGACAGCCTAGTCTAATTGATGAGAGCTCCGGGTTCAGGTAGACACCTTGCCTGAGAAGATAAGATTACTAGTAATTGCAGAAGCCATGATATGTAGACCTCTAATCACTATGTGCATATATACTTTAAAAATATATGATCATACACACACACATACCAATTACTTTTAATATTTGGACTAGATCATAAGAAAGCATCCTTTACCAAAGAACTTTCCTTATTTATTATTGTTTTATCTTATCTAATTTAATGACATTGTAGGTAATCAATGAATTTTTGTTGAATGTAATTGCTATTTGTATTTTCTGAAATTTTTAAAAAGTGTCTTCACACAATTTACAGTAGAAGAAAGCTTGTTTTAAAAGTTATCAAATTTGTGTTTTGTCAGCTTTATGTAATCACATTTCTTGGTTGAGTAAGATGCTATTCTGCTTTCAGTGAGGACACACATACGGAACATTTCATGTCACTAAAAAAGATAACATATGGAAAAGTAGGGATAATGCCTTTTGGAGCTTCTAAAATGTCCCTAATATCACAACTGTTATTAAGTAGTAACTAAATTAAGTACACCTTATCAGATTCAGTGACTGAGAGAACAAATCATGTATACTACATTTAAAAATTGAAGATTATAGTGGAATATGATTTCAAGATACGTTGCACCCATTTATGCTGTGTAATATTTGTTTGATGATGCAAAGACTGTTGCATTATTTTTGCTGCAATTGTTTAACTCTGAAAGCTATGTTATTGTGCTTGTCTAAAACACCTGATTGCTCTAATAAAGAGCTCAATGGCTAATAGCAAGGCACATGAAAGGATAGGCAGGGTTTGCAGGTAAACAATAAACAGGAGAACTGTGGTAAAAGAAGAGCAAGGAGAAAGAAAAGGAGAAGGAGAGGAAGACACCAGGTGGGTGACATCCAGCTACACAGTCAGTAAAGAAAGTAAAGTATACCTCACTTGACAGGAAGTAAAGAAAGGTATAGAGAAATAGAGAAAGATAAAAGCCCAGAGGCAAAAGATAGAAAAGATAATTTATGAAAAACTGGCTAGGAAAAAAAGCCAAGGTAAGACCAGGTAGTCATAGGTAGGGATAAGTCTCTTTGTGATTTATTTGGGAGCTATGTGGTAGACCCCAAAAGAGTAAAGAGCCAAAAAGTAACAAGTATAGAGTATTTAAAAAAATGAACAAAAAATGCTACAATATAAAAACTATAGAACACAGTGTGTTACATTTCCCTGATAATATGATATATTCTCTTAGACCTTATTATTGTGAGCTTGGCAATCTGTTTCACCAATGAGTTCTCAGGAAGGGAGAAAGGGAAATGACAAGCACGAGAAGGGTAGAGTGAGGGTGAAATTCAAAATGAAAAACTCTTAAGTGACTTTTAAAGGTTCGCACTTGTGATAGTATTTTATCCCCTTTTTTGAGCTATGACTAAGTGCATAAAGATTCTTACAGAAAAATAATGGCTAGCCTATAAAAAATGAATTTTCTTTTGGTTGTAAAAGCACAAATCATGATGAGTTTTCAATAAAGGACAACAATAAATTTTAAATTGAGTCAGCAGCAGTTGAATTACTCAGAAACGTGGGCATAAATGTATCACATAGACATCACCTCAGTCAATGTGCAACAGGTTAGTAAGGTTGTAAGCCAAACTAGAAAAAGTCAGAAAACTCACATGCATGAAGAAACTTAACAATAAATCATTTCCCTATTTAGTTTCAAAGAGTAGACAAATCCCTCTAAGTCTCATAATTTGCAATGTTAGGTATGCACTGAAAAAAATCCAGATGTATTATTTATCTGTGATACATCTATTCCAAATGGAACCCATGTTTGGCACATCTTGAATGCTATTCATGTCATTTCCTTTAGCAATAAATTGTGAAAATTACACATAAGTAAATTCTATGAATAACCCAATAATATAATTGTTGTAAAACCTGTTAAATTATCCTTTTAGGAAAAAAGAACCTTTTGGGTTTACTTAAAAATCATTATTGCTGTTAAAAGACTTGATAATATTACAGATGTCTTTCCTTCCTTCTTAATCATATTGGCAATCTAAGAAAGACCTAAAAGCTTACTGTAGTTATTGATTGCCTTTGTAGAAATCAACTGAGCTATATCAGAGAGTCATTAGCAGGTAATGCTGTGGCCCACAGATTACATGTGGACAGAATTTACTGGTGAAGTAACAGATTCAGATGCACTGGCCATTCGCTCAACTAATTGTTGCTACTGTGTGCACTTTAGTGCATGCAGCCTCTGCAAAAATTGCTTTTAATGAGGCCATTAGTCTTTTTCTTATATTATTCCCCTAATTCCCTTCTATATTCTTTAAAACCCTAATCAGCAAAATCATTCACAAGACCACTTCTTAAAATGAAACAGTTCACTTCAATGTAGTATCAAAAGGACTTAAGTGTTAAACCATTAATGTGCATATCCTGAATCTCTAAAAGGGAGTCAACCCCATGTATCTCCTCAGTAAATAATAATAATGACCTTAATAAGGCAGTCTGCATATTTGATGAGTTCTTAATGTAAGGCATATTTCCTAATATAGAAAATACACCACAAGCAATCTTTCACTTCTGGTAATTATCTTCCTTAGAATCTGTTGAGCAGGAGCTTCCAAGTGAATGCTCATGAATTATACATCAAATTCATTCTGGAAATTCCCACATCCAAAAGACTTAATACTGAATACGAAAGACATGCAAATTAACTCTACTACAGGCATTAAAAGTATATAAATGTTGGCCAAAAGGTTAAGCATCTCTATGAAAAGAGATAACTGAAATTCAAAAGATTCTATTCAAGGCCCAGGGGTAAGAAATGTATAGCTCCAAATACAATGATCCCAATCCAGATTTGTAGAAGAACCATTGTTTCTATTGTGAGGCTCCACATATACAGTATTTCTACTTTATAATACTATTAGGAACAAAATAGTAAAGTCTACAGACAGTGTAAAGCTCACATTAACACTTTTTATTTTAAATAACTTGAGAACATGCAGTATTAGATTTTAAAACCTCATTCTGACAACATTGAAACTTTAATTTAATTTAAAATATTCCCATGGGAAAATTTTCTATGAGAATGTCAGTATTATTGAGACAAGATTATTGTAATTTTCTTTCTAAACACTGAAACATTAAATGTATCAGATGAGCATTCATACACCCTGACCTGTTCATACTATAACTATTGGATGTGTATACATAAATGTGTGTGCACAGAACATTAAATATAATTTTAAACTACATCAACTATTATAATAGCTAATAATAATTGACTATCCCTGCTAAATACTGACCTCAGAATTTTTTCTTAACCTTAATATTCTATTATTTTCAGTAACTCAAATACTTGGACATATAAATGTCTACATGTTTGAGCTTTTCTTTTTGTCCCAGATACTATTTTCACATGAGTGTTAGATTAGTCTGTAATTTGAATACCTAATTTATGCAATATTTCTGCAATAATTTATGAACAAAAATCTACACTCTGCCGTAGTCTAAAAGACTACATCATATTTGTTTATGTGTGCAATCCAATCTCATTTTTCATAGCCAAATCATAAACTATTTTATACCTCATTTCCTTTGCAGGTATTCTTTTTCTGGAATCACATATATTTTTCTTCTTTTCCTCTCATTAAAATATATGCATTTCAAGATATATGAAGCTATTCTATGTGTATTGTTTTTGATAATCTAGTCCCAATATTATATTCTTAATATAATGCTGAAATAAATATTTGCATATTTTCTTTATTATTAAGCTAAAAATTTGCTTAAAATAGGACACTTTTCTATTTGATTTTTGAAGCACTACCATGTGTTAGAGCTTAAGTTGTATGATAACTATATTGTAAATACTACATTTATCACACTAAATTAATATTTTATAACACAACATACAAACATAGTAAGGCCAAATAGGAATAATCATACACATTTCTGGGAAAAATATTGATTCTGTTCATTATATACTATGTAATAATGGTTGTTTTAGATTATCAAGTGGTTGTTTGGGGTATTATATTACTATGCCTTAACACACTGTATTTTCTATCTACAGAAACATGTGTACGTATGGGCATTAACCTTTTGCATATCAAGAGACATTAGAAGATTTGTACTGGTACTTTTGTGCTGTTTGTTGTAGTTGAGTAAGACTGGCCTATAGGTCATAGATTTAAATGCTTGTTAACTAGCGCAGGCACTATTGGTAGGTCTTGGCCTTTCAGGATTGGGTGTCACCTTAATAAAGGAAGTATGTCACTGGTTGTGGGCTTTGAGGTTTGAAAAGCCCAAGTCACCCTAATGGCTTTCTGTCCTCCTGCTGCCTATCCATCCAGATGTAGAACTCTCAGCTACTTTATTAGCATTATGCCTGTCTGCCTGGTGCCTTGCTCCCTGTCCTGATGACATTGGACTAAATCTCTGAAATTGCAAGCAAGCCTCTTTTAAATGCTTTTATGTATAATAGTTACCATGGTCATAGCAAAAAAAAACATTGACTAAGACATTATCTAAGGGGTTTAGGAAATAACTCCATACTGATGTGGACAAGGTTTCATTAAAATTTTTATTTATTTATTTATTAAAAATTTCCACATCCTCCCATTTCCTTCCTCTCCCCCCATTCCCTCTCACCCTCACTCTCCAGTCCTAAGAGAAGTCAGGGTGTCCTGCCCTGTGGGAAATCCAAGGCCCTCCCCCTCCATCTAGGTCTAGGAAGGTGTGCATCCAAACAGACTAGGCTCCCAAAGAGCCAGTACATGCAGTAGAACCCAGTAGTGCCATTGTTCTTGGCTTCTCAGTCAGCCCTCATTGTCAGCCACATTCAGAGAGTCCAGTTTGATCACAGGCTCCATCAGTCCCAGTCCAGCTGGTGAGCTCCCATTAGATCAGTCCCACCGTCTCCGTGGGTCGACCCACCCCTCTCAGTCCTGACTTACTTGCTCATGTTCTCTCTCTTTTCTTCATCTGGGCCTTAGGAGTTTAGTCCACTGCTCCAATGTGGGTCTCTGTCTCTATCACCATCCATCGCCAGATGAAGGCTCTATGGTGATATGCAAGATATTCATCAGTGTGGATATGGGATAAGGCCAATTCAGGCACCCTCTCCTCTGCTGCCCAAGGAACAAGCTGGGGACATCTCCTTGAACACCTGGGAAGCCCTCCAGAGTCAAGTCTCTTGCCAACTCTAAAATGGCTCCCTTAGTTAAGATATCTTCTTCCCTGCTACCGTATCCACCCTTCCACCATCTCAACCATCCCATTCCCCCAAGCTCTCCCCAATCCTTCCCTTCTCCTTTCTCTCTTCCCATCTCTCCTTCCCCCCAACCCACCCCCACCTCCCTGCTCCCAACTTTTGCCCGACGATCTTGTCTACTTCCAATATCCAGGAGAATAAATATGTGTTTTTCTTTGGGTCCACCTTCTTATTTAGCTTCTCTAGCAGGTTCTTTAAACCCACTTTTCTGCTATATTAGGGTATCTTTCATTTTAGCACCTTATATTTACATTAATCATTTATACTTAGATCAAACAAAATCATCTAGAGTTTCAGCTTCTTAAACTGTTAATATTAAACAGATTCAAATCCATAGATTTGGTTTGATACTTGAATAGGTATCAAAATTTTACCTTTATGCCTTTTCTTTAGAAGTGTATTCCTACATTTGTTTATTTGTATGTGTTCTTGTGTTTGTGACTGTGTGCCGGCACGCTCACAGAGGTTTGACAATTTCCAGATCAATTCTCTTTTCCTCTACGTGAACCTTCCTTTCCTAAATTACTCCTTTGAATGCCATCCCATGTGGCACTTTAAAAAATACTTTATGTTCCATCTTATTTGTTCTATTTTTTGTTTTCATATAGGCGGGGTCATTGTCACAAAAGAAGTTTCAGTAGCAAGGTAATAGAACAGATTGCTATCCATCCTGTTTTCTTGTGTTTCAATTGGTTCTATATTGATCATTTCACATGAATATTATAAGAATTTTTCTACTCATGTAAATGTGTGGATTTCAGTAACTAAATGTTAGATTAGTTAATGTGGTTGGAAAACCTCAGGCCATCCATTCTGAAAGAACAAGATGAATCTAAAACATCTGTGCTGATACTGAAAATACGGAAAAGAATGTTTACATTGGAAGAGACATTTTTCTACTATTCATGGTTTAGATTTATCTAGTTCTTTCATAGTAACTTGTTATGTTTTCAAACTATATGAACTAATCTAATCTTTAGTTAATTAAATCCATAAATAAAATTTTATTTGGTTTCATATTTTCCACTCAACATATGTAAGCTCAGTTTATTGTCAGCTCGTAGTTGAAGCAATTATGCCAAAATAGAACCACATTAGATGTAGGTTACATGGCACTAGAGTATGATAGAATCTTGCATGAGCATAAGCTTTAGTCTGGATTTTCGATCTTTTGAAACTTCAAAACATATTCTTATTTTTATATGGCAAATATTCTTTAATTTTCATAAATGCAACTAGCATCTCAGCTAATTCCTGCTATCATAGGAAAACTATGATGTGTATCTGCTACTTCTATTCCTTCCCTGACATGGCCAGGGTAGATGTTTTCTGTACTCTACAATCTATAAAATCAACCTCAAAAAATCCTCAGAACAGCAACTAGAGAATCTAATCATGAAAATAAAAATACAGAATAAAGATCAGCTAAACCCAGCAGCTCCTTTCAATTCCTACTCATCCTTATGGAGAAAGAGAAGTGATTCAATATAGTACAACAATAAAAATCCTATAATGATGAGCAACATTACACAGGTGTGAAACCAGTAAGATATTGAGATTTGGGCTCCTATCATATTTAAAACAAAAGGAATGAATGTCTTTTATCCTCTAAAGTACAGTTTATATGATGCAAAGATTTTGGTTATGGGTGTTCTTTCTTTTCTGTCCTTAGAATATATGTCCTGATAATTTGTTCTGATAACCTATGCTTGTACTTTAGATTCAACTTTTTGTTAATAATTAGATAGTTCATTCTCTTTTGAACAAAAGAACTGTCATTTTCATGAATATAGTCATTTTTACTATTAAAATATGATCATACCTGAGATTATTATTCATATTCCTTCACAGAATATCTAGGAGAGTAACCAGATATCCAGTTATTCTATGTATCATTTTGGGAGTGACTAGAATATAAAAACTGGGGAAGGGTAGGCATACATGTTAAAGTCATCAGTTACATTTAGTGAATCTCTCATGGTGCTACTGCTTTTTGGGTGGACCACACTAGTAATCCCTCACCTATGCTCTTTTCAAGTAATCCTAACAAACATACATGTTCTTTGCGTGGGCTGTGATGAAACAAACTTTGGTTTATAATTGGAACTTTATGATAAGGGCTTAATGAGTAAATACACTGCTTAGTCCTTCTCAGAGAGAAAATTCTCTCAACATATGGCAAATTTATTATTAATATTATCAAATCTCAATACTTTAAAGATAAAAATAGTAACTAAAACAAAATGTTTTAAATTGCAATAACAATGTTTTCTTAGTAAAGAAAGATTAGTGCATAAAGATGCCTAAATGTTATTCCACAATGAAATAAATAATCTAAAGTATTTCAATTTACAAAGTTCTGATCAAGTTGCACAAGATATGTATGTAAAAAATTAAGCTAGTAGATGATATATACAGTATTAAAATTTCTAAAGTCAAAGTTCAATGCATTGAAGTAAAAATTCTGCTTTAATCAGTGGAACTATGCTCTATTCTCTCTAATAATAATTGTATGTAAAATTGGCTAAGGAACAAAAAGTATATCTAATCAAAATTTATTTGAATGTCTAGTTTCTCCCAAACTTTATATCAGTATTGCATAGCAGTTAAAAGTACCAGGCTCAAATAGCTGAAATGCTTAGTGTTCAGTATTTATGTGAGGAGGCTTTATTGATATGATTAGAGGGATTAAGAGAAGGAATATTTTCTCCCATGAGCTCTTAGCTCAATCAAGTGCCAAGGGATTAAGGAACGACTCCTCTTCCAAGACGTTCTGTAATTGTGGGGAGAAACCTCTCTTGTTCAGGGTAGGAATGGAAGTACATCCAGTGAATTCTAACTAAGGTCCCATAAACAAAGTTAAGGGTCAAAACAGCACAAAAAAAATTACCACACATCAAAACAAAGCTACAGTCAGGCAGTATCCTGACTGTATGACATATTCTCACATAAATGTACAACTAGGAGAAGAGAGCCTTGAGACAGCGTTCCTTAAAAACCTAAGTGAACAAGAAGTCTTCCTGAGTTCTTAGGAGCCTTGAGAGAAACAAAATGTAATTACTCGTGGTCAACTTGTAGTCTTATATAGCCACCAGGAAAGTGTAAGCAAAGATAAACTATGTTTCCCCTCCCTGGACAGCGTTTGTTGTCAGTTTTGGAGATGGACTCTGAGGAGAGTTAGGAGGGTTTTGGGAGAAAAGATACAGTATCCTAGAAGCTTCACTTCCTCTAATATGAGATCAACAGCAGAGAGGAAAGGCACACTCAGATAAATGAGAAGTTAAGGATTTGGGGTGACTAAGGGTCTCTATAAAACATGTAAAAGACAGACCTCCCAAGAAATGCATGTTCCTTCAAGGACTTTATTTCAAGAGAAGCTGACTATACTTGTTTTTTTTGTTGTATTTTAATTAATTTTCTTTATATAGATAATATTGGCTTCATAAAATTTGATGTTTTTACCATTTGATTGCATTGAATACTTTTAAGTACTGAAGTTAATGAAATTTCGCAGGCATGTAAGAACTCAATATGAATCAATTCCTTATTGCCATTTTAATGGTTAGAAAACTTTTATTACTACTCTAGTGTCATTGCTGACATTGGTAGCTTTTTTTGTTTGCTTGTTTTTGTTTTTTGGTTGTTCATTTTGAGATAGGTTTCCTCTGTTTAGCCCTGGCTGTCCTAGAACTCACTTTGCAGACTAGACTGGCCTAGAACTCTGAGATTTAACTGCATCTACCTCCCTACTGCTGGGACTAAAAAAGAGCACTATCTGACTTTTAATGTGTTTATTATTGTTGTTGTTGTTGTTTGTTATGTTATGACTTTATTTTCCAAAGTATACGGATATTCATTCATTTCTTATCAAGTTTGCAATTTATTTTAATGTAAAATTTCAACATATTCCCTGCCGACCCTGGGATTTTATGGCTTATGTTGTAGTACTCTTCTTGATTCCCATTTTATTAATTTGGTTGATGTTGGGTTTTTTGTTTGTTTGTTTGTTTGCTTGCTTGGTTGCTTTGATTTGTTTTCTTTTTATTGTTTAATGCTTGAATAAAGTTCATCAATTATATCTTTTCAGAGCCAAGTCTGTTTTTTTATTTTTTTTATTTTTATTGATTACTTGCTTATTCTGTCTTCCTTCATGTCATTGACTTCAATTCTGGTCTTTATTCATTTTACTTATTGGGAGTTTATCTTGTTCATACTTTTCTATGACCCTAAGATGCATCATTAACTGATCTATTTGAGAACTCTGTGACATATTTTAAATATACGTAGATTATCTGAATTTTAATCTTCCCTCACATCATATCTTTCATTATGTCCTACTGATTCTATTAAGGGCTTAAGTTTCAAATGGTTCTTGGCATTCTTTGGAACCAACACCAGAATTTACCAATGAGCCACTAGGTATTCACAACTGTAATTCCTACTGACCATTTTGTTGATGATACTATTTCTTTCTACTGATGTTAATTTCTAGTTTTACTATCAAATAAAGTGTAAGAAAACATTTAGTATTTTAGTATTTCTTAGGAATGGCTTTGCAGTTTAAGAAGTGATCAGTTTTACAATAATATCTATGAGCTGCTGAGAAGAAAGTACATTCTAATATTATGGTATGTTCTCAAGTATATTTAAAGTCAACTGATTTATGTTACAGTTTAACTCTGAAATTCCTTTACTAATAATTTTTCTAGAAGAGATATTTATTGACAGAATTGTGCTTAGGAAGTCAACAGATGTTATTATGTCACAGGTCATGCATCATTTTAAACAATAATTTTCATAAAGCTTGACATGCTTTTGTCCCTATATATTTATAACTTTAATAGATTGTTTTCCTCTTAAATATATATTGAGCTTCTTTACCTTCCTGCCTAATTTTGACTGATATTTTATTTCTTACACATTAATGTAGTCCTTATAGTTTGCTTTGGGTTCTTACATGAAATACTTTTTCCAACCTATCATGTTGAGTGTGTTTGTGTTTGCCAGTAGGGTGAGTTTATTGAATAAAGCAAACAGATGTGTCAAGACTTTGGAAAATCTTAAAATATCTATCAGAATCTTTTAATTGACAAACAAAGATGTTACAAAAATGGTCACAACAATATTCTTCTTTATTATTATCTGTGTATTTAATTTAGAAATTTTATCTTCAAATCATGATATAGCTTACTATATACAACCTATTTTGTCTTCTATTGCATTTTTAAAAGTTAAAGTTTTAACTTTTTATGTAAATGCACGATTGTTGACTTTTGAACTTCTCTTCGGCTTTATATGTTGTGTTTCACATTCCAATATTGTATGTTTTTTATCGTTTCCTCTTTGATTGTATTTTAAAATAGACTATTGAAATCTTGTTCTAAGATATTATTCACTCCAATATCTTTGGATTTAGTAAAGAGTTACCAAATGTTGGAGAAGTCATGCTGTCTTAACTGCTTTTTTATTTTTCTTGTGTTTTTGAAATGAATTTTATTCCATTGTTTGGAAGGAAATATTTTAAATGTTTAAGTGAGAACCTCCAGAGTGGAAAGACAACTTTTAAAAATCTATCTTGAGGTCCTAGAATACCATTTTTGTAATATCTTCCGTGTAGTTTCTAGGGGCCTTCATGGTGAAAACTGCCTATAATGTAAATAATAGATCATAACATCACACTTGATACATGTAAGGCTGCATCATCTTCCATTCTCTTAGTCATTTCAAAAGTTGAATCATATTAGAAGTTATTGCAGCTGTATTAAAGACATTATAGTATATATGAATACATCATTAATTGGTCTTCCTGTTTAGACAAACTTTGTATTCTGTAGTAGTATACAAGCTACAGGGAGACATACATATTTTACATGTGTGGTGTATAAAATTACTGCACCTTTTCTACTGAATCTACAGGAGTGAATACACTGGAGTAAACTTTTTAAAATCATATTTGTCAAAGCCATCTAGGGACAAGACCATAATTTGACGTCTTTTACTTGAAACTCACAGAGATCCTTCTACCTCAGCCTCCTGAGTGCTGAGTGCTGGGATTACAGGCATGCACCACCACTGCTCAGCATATCCTGGTTATTATAAGCCCCTCCTTGTCTTATTTTCTTCACCTTTATTTTCCTCCTCCCATCACATTTCTTCCCCACAAATATAACTGCTTTTGCTCTTATTTTTGTTCTAGTCATTTTAACTTTTATTCAGCATTTTCGTTCACAATTTTATACAAGTTTAATGAGCATTCTGATTACTATATAATTCCATCAATAACTCTCCTCCACACTTATTAACTTGCTTCATTTTTTCAAATCATCTTCCCACATTCATGCTTTTTTGTTATTTTTGTTTTGGATTGGATTTGTTTATCCATCTTTTGTTTGTTTTGCCACAATGAATTCAATCTGTATGATCACTGATTTGGAACCAAAAGGAGCATGGTGAAATCATCTGTAGGAACAAAATGAAGACAATGGCTGTCTTCCCCTCAGAAACATCCAGTATCCATTAGCTCAGCTGGAAATGACAGCCCTTCGTTCATCTTTGACTGACTGTTGATAGGTCTTGTATAGGAGGCAGCCATCATTGCTACCAGGCCATGGTAATATTGGTTGGAAGATAATATTTTGTGGGTCTTTTTTCTGTTTCCCATCTCTTGCATTCTTTCCATTCCTCTTCAGTAATCATTTCTGAAGACAAGAGTAGCAGTATAAATGTCTTTTTTTTGGGGGGAGGGGGTAATCAGGCAATTCTTTGTAAATATTTATACAGACCTTCTCATGTATGTCTCTTATTTGACTGCAGATCCAAACAATTTAACAATCAAAACAAACCATCACAATTTTACAACTGACTAACTTCACATTCCACAAGAACTTACATTATGCTTTATTTTCTAATGAAGAAAATAATTAGGTAATAATGCTACTTTACATTATTCAAGTATTTCATATAGACCATACCTATCTTCTCAGAATATTTACCAAAGAACTTTAAGGATGCTTAGTCTTAATATTTCAAAACTTAAATCTAATATTATAGACTTAACAGCAATGAATTGCTGTTATCACAATAATACATGACATGGTAAAGGAATAAAGAATAACAACAATATTCACAAATGTCTGTTCAATAAAAGATTATACATACATATATATGTATATGTCTACACACATATATACACAAACATAGCTTTAAATATATTTTAATTGAAGTAGAATTACATAACATTCTACCCATTTTTTTTCCTCCAGCCTCTCCCAGTTACCCTGTTTCCAACCCATCCTATGCCTGGACTTTAATCTAATAGTCTCCACAAATTCATTCTTAATAAAACAGAACAGAAATATATTAACAATAGAGAAATCATTTTTGTGTCTCATCACTTGATTACCTCTCGTCTACTCCTCATTCTCTGTTTCCTTCTCCCTTACCAAGAACCTCATCAGATCTAGTTCTTTACCTGGAGGGGGAACCCATTTCTTCATTAATAAAAGGTTCTTTCCATTTATCATTCTTCTTGGATTGTGTCATTAGAATGGCACAGGGACCTTAATCACATAACATAGCAACAACAAAAAAATGCCTCAAGGGCAGACTTCACTTCAGTCATACACTTCACTATGTCCACGTGGGAAATCAATCCAGTTTTTCCTGATAGTCTGAATTAATCACTCCAGTGAAAATGGTGACCCTTTCTTAACCTGCTAACTTAAGTGTTTCAAAACCTCTAAACAAAATGCTAGACCAGCCAAAAGTAAGTCCTTGATAGAAAGTGACAATGCTCCCAGTCTTGCCGATTTTCCCACCTATCTGGCACTGAAGTTTAGGCTTTGTCAAGCCATCCCATTACTCTGTTGATCCAGCCATTACAGAATTGTGGGAAACATGGCAACAGCAGTGAATATGTGCACTTTGTTGTTGGTGAACCGAGTTCCTTGGTCAACAGCAATGCTATGTAAAATGAAATATCATTGGATGTGGTATTCTATGAGTCCTTATACATAGATGGCATAGATGGTGGCAATAGCAGAAAAAAAATCTATGAAAATATTCATAAGTATAAATACCAATTACAATAAAAATTTCCATATCCATAATAGAAGTAGTTAATTCTATGGCCTAACATAATCAGTCTGTCACTAGGTTCTATATAGAATCCACATATAAGGGTCAGTGCTAATTTTCCTGCTGCTTAATATATTTGCCACTCAGTATCAGATGTAATAGATAAGCCGTGGCAAGTGTAAGTCCATGTTGTTGATCATGTGTGTCATAGTTGGGGTTTTTATTACTGTGAAAAACATCATGACCAAGTTAGCAAGCGTTCTAGGTAGTAAAGAGCTCATCTCTGAACTTTAATGCAAGGCCAACTGTTTTACTTATTTAAGTATTGTTCTGCTGAAGAAGATAAAATGGAGACTAGGACTGAAGGATTTCTGAAAAGATAATACCTAAAACCTTAATATTATTTAGTTAACAAATTTAAGTAAAATTCAAAACATTATTTTAAATACCTCTAATAAAGAATATTAGAGGAAGGGTAAGTAATCAGAAGTGCAAACTGGCTATATAATCATAGATAATTTGGTTTAGATCACAAAAGAGCCATGTAACTGTGACCAACTCTATGTTTTCTATTCTCCTGTCTGTACTCGAGCTGCAAAGTATGTGTGTGTGATTCCTTACTGCATTCCAAAACTCCTCGTTTCTGGACCTCCTTCTGTGTAAATCCTAATCACTCAAATATATTCTAAAACAGTATTGTGACAAAACCCTGCTATTGATAGAATTAACGACAATCCACTCCACATGGAAAACATGCACACACTCACAAATCAATTTGAATCTTTATCTGCTTTTCATTTGACCTTCAGTATTTTTGAAGGATTACCACTAAGGCATTTTAAAATACATTTTTACTTGAGAAGTTCTACTAACTTATCTTAGAACTGGACAACTTGTTTGATTCTGTATTCAAGTGTTTATCTCACTGGTGGCATCTTAGATTTGGTACTTCCACAGAGACTGTTGCTTACTTTGGAATTATTATGTTTCAAGAAACACTTTACTCTAAATTCAGTGTTTTCAAGGTTCAAAGGATTTCCTCTAAAGTTAGTTGGAAAATATAGAGTCTTGGTTAATTTATTTCTCATTTATTGTAGGAGGCTCAAGTAACCAATTTTTATTTAAACATTCTCCTTAGGAAATATACTTAGCCCTGCCACAACTTTTTTTGGTGCATATTTCATGTTGTAAGTTTTCATAGGCATCTTAGAAATTGCTTCTATAAAACATAGAGTAGCTCTTCTTCTTCAGGTCTTCTAGTTATTTTGTCAGTCCCAATTGCATACTGCTCTTTATTCCTTTAACCTAATCCACAATCTCTACATAAACCAGTGAAACAGTATAATTTTATGGTAAATTAGTTAATAGTTTTGTTTCAGTTATTATTGTTTACTTTAAATATCATAAAATAAAATTTCTTTAAACAAAATTTTATTTCATAATTCTTACTTTTCTGTGATCAGTTGATTAATCCATTTGTAATAGTAGATTTAACTGTCACTCCTCATTAAGCTCTTCAATTTTTAAGTACTTGAAGATTTGAAATGTGTGAATTTCTCTCATCTTCCAGATTTTCCTACAATCATTCATTATTCAATTGTCTATCCCAAACTTCTTTGTAGCAAGATGACCATGCAGCCAATTGTTAAATTTCAAGAAGTCAGAACAATTAGAATTCTTCTGTAATAAATATGATTACCATAATTGTTATCAATAAGTAAGAAAACATACACACAAACAAATCATGAAAAAATGCTTGAAGAATCTCTGAGAATAAGGTATAATTTAAAATACACTAGTAACATTGATCTGGCCCAGTTTAGTAATATAATTGAAAATTATATTATTCTCAATATGTTTCGTTAGGAAAGTTGAATAAAAAGTACATGTTTTAGGGTTTCTATTGCTACAAGGAAACACCATGACCAAATGCCGGTTGGAGAGAAAAGGATTTATTTTACTTACACGTCAGCATTATTATTCATCACTGAAGGACGTCAGGACAGAAACTCAAACATGACAGAATCCTGGAGGCAGGTGTCAGTGCAGAGACCATGGCTGGGAGCTGCTTACTGGCTTGATTATCATAACTTGCTCAACCTACCTTCTTATAGAATCTGTGACCAGCAGCACATGGATGGCACCGCCCACCATGGGCTGGGCTCTCCCACATTGGTCAGTAAATGAGAAAATGACTTATAACTGGATCTCATTGAGGTATTTCCTCAACTGAGGCTCCTTCCTCTGATGACTCTAGCTTATATCAAGTTGACAAACAAAATCCAGCCAGTATAGTAACAATCAGAACTTACCAACACACACACACACACACACACACACACACACACACACAATCCTCAACAGTGTAGACCAATTCATTGCCAATTAAATACATTGCTAGAATATGGGAAGTTATGGTTCAAATGATGTGACTAAATTAGTAGTTTATCCACCTTAACTAAAGACATGTAATAAACATGTAAATGAGCATATTTTACTAAAATAAAGATTATGTATACTACAATGAGGCAGCCTCGTGGGAAAAGAAGTAACCTAATTTGTAGAAATGCTGTGGCTTGTCAGATTGCTTCCACAGGCTACTGTACTGGAACAATGAGTTATCAGCAGGACTTTCATTGGAACCTCTGAGGCAGTGGGTCACTAGGTGTTAGTCTTGAGGATATTTTGTGCAGCTTCAATTCCTCTCTTTTTTTGTTTCCTGAATGTGAAAAATATGTTTCACCTTCTTGCCATGATGCCTTTTCCACTGTGATCATCTGTATTTTCTCAATACTTTTAGCCGAATAAGCCCTTTCTCCCTGAATGTGCTATAGGACAAATGTCAGTCACTTTTCTCTTGCTGTGCTAACGCATTTTCATTTTTGATGCTGTGATAAACATCACAAACAAAAGTAACTTGAGGAAACAGTGGTTTAGAGTTTACAGTTTATTATGATAAAACTCAGGTCAGGAACTCAAAACAGGAACCTGAAGGCGTGGATTGAAGCAAAGATCAAAAAGAAATGTTCTTTATCAGCTTGTTTGCAGGATTACATTAAACTGTTTTTCTTAGACCTCCATAGATCATCTGCCTAGAGATGGGAACTCCCGTATTTTTCTTCATCTTGCCACTATAATCATCTAAAGGGATATTTGACGGAGAAAATTATTCACTTGTAATTTATTCTTTGCAGGTGTGTCTAGATTTATATCAAGTTGACAGAAACCAGTGAGAACAAACACCATGACCAAAAGCAAGTTATAATGAAGTGGTATATTCTGGCCTAAGATTTCAGAGAGATACTCTACAGTGTTAGGGAAAGCAGACAGCGGCAGGAACAGGATGCTGACTGATCACAGTTTCCCTCCATACACAGGTATCAAAGATAACAGCAAGGTTGCCCCAGTTCCACTAAGCATGCCACTCACTGGGAGCCAATTGCACAAATCATAGAGTCTATGAGGAGCGTTTCTCATCCAAACATAGATTGCACCCTGACTTCCATAGACTTGTAGGTATATTATGATGCAGATCAACGTAGTTCTATTGTTAAGAGTCCTTATAGATTTTATAACCTAAACACTGTTTTAAAGTTCACACTCCCTCCTGAGATTCAAGGCAGTACCTTACTTAACTCCTTGTGTAGTCAAGAATCAAATCATATAGTTCCAACATATAATGACAGATATTAGCATTCCTAAAGGGAGAAAATAAGACTAAAAGGGAGAAATGGGGAAATACTGGCCTCAAGCCCAACAGAGCAAACACCATGTTCTGAAGTTTTAGGTTCTGCATTTGATACTTTAGGTGGCTCTGTCCTTTCAGCTCTGGGACCTGCAACATACATGGACCATTTCCACACACTGTAGGCAACTCTTCTTGGCAAAAGTCTCATGACTCTGGCATCTCAAAATATTCGAGTGTCAGCTGCAACTCAGGTTCCACTTTCACAGCTTCACAGGATCGCCTCCCACGGGCCATTTTTGCAAAGACTCCTTTTCTGCAGCACACCGGCCCTCCTAAGTAGCCGTGAGAACCTATGGAAAAAAAGAGCCTGTGACATCATTATTCTTTTTTATTTTTATTGAAAAACTTACTTTTCATTTTACATACCTTCCCCGGTTCTTCATCCCTCTCTTTCTCCTGCCCCCACCTCCCCTCTTCCTATCCCTTATCCATTCCTCAGGTGAAGCAATTTGTCTGATTTAATTCTTATAATGAGGACTCTGGCACGCTAACTAGTTAAGCGACACTGGAACCCCATTGTTCTTGTACCTTTCATCCTGAAATCAGAACATGTGGAGAACACTGCCCCATGGCCCACTCCACTGTTAGTTCGGAATACACCCTAGACCACTTGAATAACATCAGTAGTAACTATTTTTTTTTGCTCTATTTGTGAACAGAAATCTTCTTAGGCATTTTTCTTTTATGAAGAGCAATCTAAGTTGAATGAGGAGTTTCCACCAGAGTTCCTTTCCTACTGCTCTCGTCAAATCATGAGCAGTCTCCTTACAGAGCTAATCTTCTGAACAGCTGCAAGATTTCTTTTAACGCATGCCTTGGCATTAACCTTCAACTTCTTAGAGCTCCTTTTCTCTTCAAAGTTAAATTCCATGGCTTTCCTTCCTCTTTTGTCAACCTGCGCAAACATTATTACTAATAACCACACAACTATCTCAATGATATGCTATCTTTAAATTTCTCCTGACAAAGAAATTAGTCCATTACTTTTTAATTTATCCTGGGTCTGGTTTTTAGAACATGGTTAGGATTTTATCTTTATTTCTTTTCTACAACAAAATAGAGGATTTCTTTCTAAAACATCCCAAGAATAATTTCTAGTGCAGGTGCAGCTATGGTACACCCCTATAAAATCTCTTGAACTGTCTACTTTGAGCAAAATTGTCTTCCACATTCCAACTAGAGTGGCCTATTACGCTCTATTTACAGACTGCCTCTGTTTGTTTGTTTGAAATTTTCATCACCTTTCACATCCCTTCGGAAAAATTCATGGTCAGGCTCCTCAGAACAACTCCCGACTTGCGGTTTTAGCTTCTACATTACTTACTTTTCTGTTGCTATGATAAAACACTATCTCTAAAGCAGCTTATTAAAGAGAGAGCTAGACGTAGCTTACAGTTCCAAAAGCATGATTATTGAATGTAATAAATTTAAGCTGTGAATCATATATAAAGAAAAGAAGAGTGCCAAAGAAAATGTAAAAGCAGGATCAGTGGTGTGTTTAGTCCCTTGTCTAGCATGTATACTTGCCTAGTTCCAATCTCAAGTATGCCAAATGCCAATTTCTTTTGTTGATGGGAATATTTATGTTTTATGTGCATTTTCTCTATTGTTTAAGTCATTTGATAGTTATTTTACATTTAATAAAATAATAGTTCACTAAGTTTAGTTTTATTTTTGAACTTGGATTAAATTAATTCGTTTCATATTGTCTTTTGTTAGATAATTGCTCATACATGAATTTATAGTTGCAGTTATTCTTTGATTAAATATTTACTTAGTACAGATTGAAAGTATCTTTTATTACAAGAGTTTTGACAGTAAAATATCACTTTTCCATCAGTTGGTGCCTTTTTTGTTCTTAGAACTAGAACAAGTCAATAGGGGTTCACAGTTTGAGCCTGGCATTTCAGAGCTTGCATTGGTGAAAAAATATATATCTATGATGTGATAGTTACATGGGTATACATCAAGTCTAATAGAAGGAAATGAATGTCCATAATTAAATTTTTATATGTTATAGCTAGCAGTGCTGAAATAAATATCTGTCACTGACATAAATGTTAAATGGTTATGTGTCAGCATCTAAAGCAAGGAAATTAATATCCTCAATTAAATGTCTATATGTTATACAAGACTTAGAATTAGCCATTCCCTGCAACTTGGAAATTCTGTAAAATTACACTTTTATCTGAAAGAAGAAACTATTTTTTATTTTCTCTTTTTGGGAAACTTGATGAAGTCAAAATTTTTAAGGTTTTTAATTTACAGAATTTCTGCAATTTTTAAACAGTGAATGGCTCATAAGTCATTTAACATCTCCCTTAAGATTTCAATTTCCTAGTATAATAAAATCTGAGTCCCTTTCTTCCTCTCATTTTATTAATCTCCCTTAACTACTTCCATATGGATGAAAGCTAAAATAAAAATATACTATCTATATTAGTGAAAGTTAAGAAGTATTCTGTGTCACAAACTATTCAGTTTTTAATGAGAAAACACTACTTTGGTATTTTGGCTTTCAATTTAACAGATGTTTTGTATAGTATCAATGCAGCAAAATTTGAAAGCATCTGAAAACAACTTGCTTCAGAGAACGGTGGTATTCAGGATTTTGAATAGTTAAAGAGGATGGGTAAATACTGCAGGACTAAACTTCACTGATGCTGGGACACAGCATGTAACATTGAAGTTATGTCACATGCTGGAATTCACGTTGAGATGATCTTTACATTGTTTTATAATGCCATCCTTTGGGCATATGCCTAGTGGCTCACATTTGTCATTTTTGCCACTAGAAAGGCCGGTGATTGCATATTACAAGTTTGATAACAGCTTGAAATGCTTAGTAAGACTTTTTCCATTTTATTAGCTTTTATTGATATCATAAATTATGGGTTTTGTTATGGAATATCATATGTGTATATAATATTAACTGATCATCTTCTATCAACTATTACCGTGCCCTACTCCTTTAAAGTTCCCTTCTCGCTCCAAGCCCTCAGACTGTCATCTAATTGTTGTCTTCTTTTTTTGTTAAATAAAAATAATAAGTAAATGAAAAAATAAATAAAAAGAAATCCAGAAATGTCAGCACAATAATAAAGGACTTGCATTAGGTACTCAAAGAAAAATGTCAAATTCAGCAGTCATAGATAATTTCTTTTCTGAGTATTATATCAGGACAGTTTTTTATTTTATTTTATTTTTTTATTAAAAATTTCCACCTCCTCCCCTCCTCCCATTTCCCTCCCACTCCTCCCACTCTCTCTCCCCCTCCCTCTCCAGTCCTAAGAGCAGTCAGGATTTCCTGCCCTGTGGGAAGTCCAAGGTCCTCCCCCCTCCATCCAGGTCTAGGAAGGTGAGCATCCAACAGGCTAGGCTCCCACAAAGCCAGTACATGCAGTAGGATCAAAACCCAATGCCATTGTCCTTGGCTTCTCAGCAGCCCTGGGACTAAAAAGGCATGGGATAAAAACGGGACAGTTTTATTAGCTATGAACAGTAAACTAGTTGATTAACAAAATAGATAATTAAACTAGGTATGAAAAAAATAATACCAAACATAATAACAATATAATTTTGGTGTAATGATTTTACTTAGGAAATGTAAATTTATACATACCACTTACACTTTATTTTTTCTGATGTAGCATTCACATTAAATAATATCATTATGATTATATATCAATAAAAAAGCAAATATCTTCATTTCACACAACTTTGGGTTTTAGTAGAAAATCAAGATTTGTTAATTCTAGTTTCCACTTACTAATCATTTGTCCTCATGATTTCTCCATTTTAATGACAAATCAAGCTGTTACAATACATGTTCAACAAAAAAATCTGCACATGTATCCTGGCAACCACATGCTGCAGTTACTTTAACTCCTTGACAAGCAGGATGAGAAGGTATTCACTGAAGCCAAGAAACAAGCATTGAGGAACTTTACCATAAATAAGAGCATATGCTTGAGTTGTTTTGGGGCCAGCCGCCTGTGTACCAGCTGAATCAATACTCTCTTAATTTTAAAGATGTTTACTTTAGTACTTTGTAAGGAATATCAAGTCTCAAAAAGAAGTAGAATTTGGCTCTATGACATTCTAGTAGAGACCTAAACCGCAGATATGAGCATTTTAAACTCGTAAAGTGAATAATTTTCCCTTTCTACCTTATAAAGCTTTTCTCTTTTTTTGATTACCTTGGGTCAGATAGATCTGAATTCTCTGGGATTATGCTAGAAGCTAGCCACATCACTAGTGGTACACATTGAATATTCGAGAAAGAAAACTTGTACTTATAGTTCTTTATATTTTACTTACTTATTTATTTATTTTGAGACAGGGTTTGTTTTTTTTGTTTTTTTTTTGTTTGTTTGTTTGTTTTTTTTTTTTTGCAACAGTCCTAGATATCCTGGAACTAGATCTTGTAGGTCAAACTGCCTCTGCCTCTCAAGTGCTGGGATTAAAGACATGCCTCACCACCACCCAGCTTGTACTCACTATTCTTAAGAAAACTTAACAGTCATTTTAATAGTGATAATTATAAATACATAACCATTCCAGACATTCAAATGCAAGTTACCTTCATAGCAGCATCAATGATGAGGACAAAATAGTGCCATGGATAGTGCCATGCTTTTATAGCTCAGGCCTCCACTTCCTGATTCTAACAGATACAACGCACTATACAAAAACTTCTAAGTACACAGACAAATCCTAGCCATGCCTTTCTCTGCCATGATACCATGGGCTAACATTCTCCTTTAAGTTTCTTCTCATCAGATATTCAGTTATTTCAATCAGAAAACTAAGTGACATATGGTTTCTCTTCCCAAACTGACCTAGAAGTCTACAGTGTCTTCCCTCATATTCCCAAATACTGAGGATATAGGAAAGCACTATTCTAGATGAAAAGGCATCCCCGAGTACAGGTTTAGCAATTGAGGGAACACACAGAAGAGTGAGTTATCTTCCAACAGTCTATCCAGGTGTCCAAAGCTACTTGTAATCGCTGTTCCAGTGAGATCCAAAACCTGTAGCATATATCAGCCCTTACCTCTTATACACATACTCGCACATATATGTGCATACATATACATAAAAGAAACTGAAATTCAACTCTGCATATTCCCTTAGATACATTTTGTTCAATAAACCAACTTTAGACTGGGTTATTGCACTAAAATTACATAAAAATTTCAAATAAAAATATCAAGAAGCTTAAAATATATCAGAAACCAGGAAAGACTAGAGCTAATACAAGAACTTAGAAAAGATTGTTCTAGAATCAAAGATATAATAAAGATGGTAAGAATAGAACTTAATAAAATTGACTATTTTTAACAATAGATTTTTAGTTTCATTTTTAGCTTATTATGAGTTACTTATATATTGTATAATATGTTCTGATCATATAAATCCCCAATACCTTCTTATGTCCTTTGTACTCTCACTGAATGCTTTTTATACTAACAAGTGGTTCTCCTAATCATGTACTTTTTAATATTAAAAATAGAAAACCTTAAAACGTTGAAGTTTCAAAAGTTGTTTTGAAAATACTAATTAAGAAAAATAGAGAATAAGAAACATAACAATATTGTTGAGTGTCACTAATAATACTCTTGATTTCCTAAGATCATTTCTTATGGAAAGATGATAAAACAGAACAGAGACAACCAAAATTTACACAGATAAGAAGCAACTAAGAATTTTAGTAGTAAATGACTCCTATGATATCGGATTCCCCTCTTCATGCTGTGACTGCTTTAATACCATTGGTTAATAAGGAAGTTGCTTTGGCCTATGGCAGTACAGAATATAGGTAGGTGGGAAAGCTAAACTGAATGCAGGGAGAAAGAGGAGAGTGAGGCAGACACCATGTAGCCGCCCAAGAAACATGATATGAGGTAACAAACCACGAGCCTCTTGGTAAAATATAAAATAATATAAATGGGTTAATTTAAGATGCAAGATTTAGTTAATAAGAAGCCTGAGCTAAGAGGTCAAAGAGTATGTAATTAATATTAAGATTCAGAGTGATTGTTTCATAAGTGGTTTCAGGAACAAGCAAGCAGAAAAGTTCAAGGGGACCATCAGGATAATAAATACTTCTAGCTACATCTGGTCCTCAATGCAGGCAACATACCTCCACATGAACCCTAAAAAGAAGCTTTAAAAAAAGCACTTCTAGACTAACAAATATGCAAGTCAATTGCAGCTTTCAGCTAGCTGCATTTTTTTTTTAATTGAGAAAAGGAGAAAAAAAAAAAACCAAGTTTCCACCTCCTCCCAGCCTCCCATTTCCCTCCCCCTCCTCCCACCCTTCTTCCCCTCCTCCCACCCTTCTCCCCTTCCCCCCCACTCCTCTCCCCCTCCCTCTCTAGTCAAAGATAGGTTCTGTTTGCTGGAATGAGCTGAGGCATGACTTCTTTAAAACATGTCTTTCTAGTTCATGCTGGTGGCAGGAATAACTCTGTATCTTTCAGGATGTCCTGCCACAAAGCACATAATTAGAGTTTATGAGCAGCATGCTTCTAGTTGCTTAAGGGTGAACTGTGTCCCTGCTCCTTGGGGCAGTGAGTATGGCTCATAGACCTGGCAGTGAAAGTACCTCCACCATGTTGGAGCAGGCAGTGACAAAAGTTAAAGCTGTTTAACTTTTTAAAAATCACTCCTAGTCAGAAAAGGATTACAGATACACAGTAAAGACAGATTCAGACAAAAAAGACCTCTGATTGGGCCCCAGTGTGTTTTATAAATGTGCATTTGTTTGGGAAAGAGAAAACAAAGAGTAGAAACAGTCATTGATTAAAATAATGACGTAAACATTTTTTTCTTTTTTTATTGATTTTTATTGAGCTCTACATTTTTCTCTGCTTCCCCACTTCAGCCTTCCCCCAAGGTCCTAAGACTTAAATATTTTTAAACAGGAAAAGTGTAATAAAATGTATGCATATTAAGCCATGTGAAGATGGAAAATACACAGAAAATCTGGATTATGTATATTATTTTGTTTTCTTTGAATTTTTTGACTGTAGAGAGACATTTGATTCTGGTGGCTCCTAATCTAAACTAACTAATATTTTAAAAATATATTGACTTCAAAATTTGAGTCTAAAGATATATTACTTTGGAAAAGTTTTTCTGCTTTTTTTTTTCACAGAACATTATAACCTATGGATTTCTTACATGCTAATGTGGTTTGATAGAGCAAGAGCCCCCCTGAAAGGTCTCTATGAATCCTAAAAATACTTTGTCCACTAATAGCAGAGCAGTTTGGAGAAAACTATACCAAAATTCCCAAAATAATTGTTTATCAATGTTTGTTTTCATTTAAAAGGTGTTGGCTATAAATGATTAAAGGTCACAGTCAATCTCTTTTTTTAAAAAATGATGATATGATGCATAAATTAATACTTTACATTGGTATTGATTTTGGTTTATTGATACACATTTAAGGTCAAATTTGTTATATGTATATCTCGACTCTTGTTTCAGGTATTATGTTTATACAGAAAAATATAAAATGTAATGTATAATTAAGAATTACTGGTTAGTAGATAGCCATCTATAATAATCAACTTTTAGTAATATAAGTTAGGCCTTCTAGATATACAGAGATTTTTTTTCAGTTTGATATATAACCTTCAAAGACTTCAGAGATCTACAGAATATGTCACTTAAAATGTTTTAAGAACTTAGACTGTTCATGACAATGAGAAACATTTGCTGCTGGCAATATCAGTTACTTCAAGAGGATGATGGGCATCACAGAGGCTCCTTATGGAGTTTGCTAACAATATGACAAGAGATTGCCTTTGCCTAAACTGCTTTCCCGTATCCTGTATAAGCTAGGCATACAGGTCCCATGAGAAAGTGATTGCTCAACTAGCCAATTCAGAATGAAGAGAGGATAGCTTCTGGATCCCTGCTTCCCAGATGAAACTGCCAGACATTCTGCAAGAAACAGAGGAAAACAATTGATGAACTTTTTCAGTGCAAGGCAAAACTGTATCTTCAAAATCCTACTTCAGTGAAAAATGCCAAATGCTCTGGGACTATAGGTTGAAGATGGATGCCCCAACATTATAGAAGAACTTTGTGTGACATCCAGGCAATGAGATGTCTCTGTCAGTTCTAGAATTTTGGAAGCTACTTGCAATGAACTTTCTGTTTACTTGTAGTATTATATTTCTGGGGTCCTTGGTGGAACTGAAGACTAGGTAGTTAAAAATATAGTTTTCCTTAGTTATAATTAAAGATAAATTAGATATGAACCTTTAGACCCACAATCATAAGCTAGAAGCCACATATATTCTTTAGTTTTGCCAAATACAAGTAGACTAAATATCATAGCTGTAATTACTGATTGATACCTGTTCTGTTATACATAATTTTACTAGGTAAATGTTAAAACCTTCCTTTTCATTTAGACAATAAAGGGTAGATGATGTGGGATTCCACTCTATATGCTGTGAATATGTTTTATTATCACTGACTAATACAGAAGATGCTTTGGCCTATGGAAAAACAAAACAGAGATATGTTGGAAAACTAAACTGAATGCAGGGAGAAAGATGGAGTCAAACATATGCCATGTAGCTGCCCAAGAATCAAAATGTGAGGCAACAAACTACAAGCCTCATGGTAAAGTATAAAATAATAGAAAGGGGTTAATTTAAGATGTAGGAGTTAGTTAATAAGAAGTCTGAGCTAAGAGTCAAAGAGTTTGCAATTAATATTAAGTCACAGAGTGGTTATTTCACTAGTGGTTTTGAAAATGTATAGGCAGAGAAAAATTGGTCTAGGGGGACCAGCAGGACAGAGAATACATCTAGCTATAGTTCTTTTAATACCAATTATAAAATTTATATTTATGTCACTGCATTCTCAATTTGACTGTTGTATGGTAAATAAAAATATTTTTATATTCTGATATATGGTATTTGTTCTAAAATGATACATTTCCCTTTCAAGATTTCAGGCATAGCATTTAAGTAAATGTATCAGAAAATAGTTCATCAATACAAATCAATAATATACACAAAATATATGTAATCAAAATACATGCAATAGAAAATTAATCCAAAAATATTTTAATATAATAAATAATTTTAACAACTAAGCACATTGTTATACTCAGTATGAAATCTTTGATAATATGATTAAGTCAAAACCTAAAAGCTAAACATTGAAAGCCATCGTCTTAGCTTTGTGAACCCCCTTATCAATGGACTATGCCTAATCTATTGTTGTACAGTGTAGGTACTAAGATAGACCTATTTCTGACACACACATGTTTCCCAGTGCCTCTGCCAAACTTTCCTTTGTTCAGTTCTTTATTTTCTCTGACACAGAAATTTTCACATATCAGAACTTTATATTTCCAGGTTGATGACTAGATGACTCAAAGGTTGAAAGTGCTTGTTACTCTTGCAGAAAACCTTGGTTCAATTCTCAGCAACCACAGGTGTTGTAAAGCCTTCCATTGCTCCACTTCCCGCGATCTGACTCAGTAGACAGCAGGTATGCATGAGCAAGCAAAACACTTGTATAGATAAAGGAAAAATAAATAATTAAAACATATTATGTCTTATTAAATCTTGTAAGTTCACTGAGCTAAACACAGAATGATTTTTCTCTGGCAACACTGATTCCCATAAATTATTTTATATGTTGAATTGGAAATTCTTGCCAATAAAGTTGTAGGAAAGAGTAGAACATATTTTAAAGTTTTTAATGAATTTCAGAAAGAAAACCATACTGAGCCATTTGTGTTGATGTACACCTTCAGTTCCACTGCCAGAAGTTGAGGTAGAAGCTGTCAAATATCTGTGATTTGATCCAAGCAGGACAGCAGGTCCTACATATTGAGCACATGACTAGTCAGGGCTGAATAGTGAGATTCTGTCTCAAAAAGAGGGGAAAGTAACTGTATTCCGAAAAACAGATTCCCAGTTGGAAGAAACCTTTATATCATTCTCCAGCACCTGAAGACAAAAGAGCAAGCATTTCAGGAATAATGCAATGTGTCTTATCACAATGTGTCATGCAATGGGTCATATCATCTGAATATAAAGATAATTTGACTGCTTCATTTACTTTTTGGATTCCTTTTATTTCCCTCAGTTATTTTATTGCTCAAAGACTTCGAAGTCCTATATTGAATAGGTATGGAGAGAATGGACAACTTTGTCTTTTTCATTATTTTTGCACAATTGCTTTTTCTTTCCATTTAAGTTGATATTATCTGTGGACTTGTAATAAATAGCCTATATTATTTTGAGGTATGTCACTTGTATCCCTACTCTCTTCGGTATTTATATCATGAAAGGCTTTTGGATATTATCAAATTTCTTTAACTATACCTAAATAGATTGTCATGAAGTTTTTGTCTTTAGTCTGTTTATATGGTGGATTATATTTATTGTTTTTTTATGTATGTCAAATGGTTTTTTTAACTTTGAAATTAAGTCAACTTGATCATATTGAATAATCACCTTTATGTGGTCTTAGATTTAGTTTGCAAATATTTTATTGTCAGAAGTGTTGGAGGACACAGGGGAAGATTGTCCACCAAGCCAACTAAGTATGGCTCATGTGAGCTTACAGAGATTAAACCAGCAACCATGGAGCCTATATGGTTCTACACTATGCCCTCTGTGTATATGTTATAGATTCAGCTTTTCAGTGTGTGGAACTCCTAACACTGGTAGAGTGATTATTAATGACTCTTTTGCCTGCTTTTAAGATGCCTTTCTTCTTTTTGGCTTGCCTTAACCAGCTTTAATATGAGGGTTTTTGTCTTGTCTTATTGAATCTTATTTTGTTCTGCCTAGTTGCTGTCTCTTGGATACACATTATTTTCTTAAGAGAAAACAGATGGGGAGTATATGTGGAGGAGGTGTCTAGGAGGACTGGATAAAGGAGAAACTGTGCCTGCAAGGTAAAAATAAATGAATAAATAAATAAAATAAAATATTAAAAAAAGAAGAAAAAAATTTATTTCTAAAGAAACGGTAATTGAAGCCTTAGTGAGAAACATATCCTTTGAGAAAAGCAATCTAGATGCAAAGTATTGAGCTAGGCAAACATGCTCTCTTCTAGGAACAAAAACAAGCAGTGATGGAGAGCTAGTAAAAGAAGGTATCACACTTACCCAATTGACTGGAAATAGTATCAGTAACTTTTGTAGAACATAATATTTACCAAATTATTTATCAATTTTTAGTAAAAATGATCATATTGTTGTTTGTCTTTTTGAGACAAGATATCCCTATATGCTATCTGTCTTGAAAAATCTCTATGGAGGCCAAGCTGGTCTCAAACTCACCAAGATACTTGTTCTTCTGCATTCCAAGTCCTGGAATTAAAGCTTGTGCCACCATGCCATGCAAAGAAAATCTATTCCTGGTTGATGATCAATTATTTGCCATCACCATTTCTCTAAGATCAACCTTAGAAATGATTTTCTAATGAAGTAGGAAATCCAGGCAGTAAAGATTTTCAATTAATGTTGGTTGCTTAAAATAACAATGAAAGTCTTGCAATGCTTCTTACATGCATTTTGCAATCACTTAATTCTACTATAGAATCTAAAGCTAAGTGAGAAGTATAGATGCTATGAAAAGGAAATATCTTAGGCATGTAGGAGTAGATTGCTGTTCTTGTCTCTAAATTATTAGACAGTTTTTCTTTCTCAGAGTTCAAAGGAAGCATGATATTAAATTAAGTATCTCTCTCTTTACTTATTTCAACCTAGCTGAAAAATGTGGCAAACTAAAAGATTTGAGATTTAATTCCTACTGCTTCCTGATAAACACTGATCAATTATGCTGCTGCTTTCACCACGGAACAAGTCCTAGTTTTGAAAAATTGCTCCTCTTGGAAGACTGGTATTTAACTCCTGCCTTCGCGTTACACTGCTGCTTTTCTATATCGTTGTATTAAGGCAGGTGATATTTCCAAGATGAAGTGTTGACTGAGAGGCCATTGACATCCATCTTTAGTGTACCTTAGCAGATTATTAATAGGGATGTTTAACAGAGACTTGGGCTCTTATTAATCAAAGTAGAATTTGTAGTCCTAAAGCTCTTTGGAAGAAGTTATCAATACAGAATTTTATTGCAACAGGAAATTGTGCCAGACCATTAATATAAAACAAATACAGATAGCACTTACCGATTGAAATTGCAAGTGGATGGATGTCATTATGAGAAAATGGATTGAAAAATGCTGAATCTCAATAATCCAATTTTTCACAGTCTGTAATTTACAACAGTGACTTATACTTACAAGAGTGATCTGCAGTAAATTACAGATGAATAAAAAGCCTTTCAATCTGAGGATTTTGAATTGTCATTCCTAATTGACTCTGCTACCTTAGAGACTTAGTCAGTGATTTTCTACTACTTTTTCAAATGCAAACCCTTTTTGCAATATGGTGTATTTTCACAAAATTTTTCTTCTGTATATTAGTCCATTTTTGATGTAACAAAAGTCTTGTTTTTATGTAATGAAGCAGAAAAAGTAAACAAACTTTGTTTGACATGGACCAGGGGACCACAAGTCCAGTGCTATGGTACCAGCACAATTATCAGAGCATGGTGGATGTCATTGCAAGTTGACATAGAACTAGTTTTAACAAGCTAACTATAGCAAAAACCTATCACTGGACAACAGTAAGTTATTAATGGACTATCCCTTCATTACCTGATAACCTCCAAATATTCAACCACAAATGCCATATTTTTTGGTTGAATTTCTAAAACTGTAAAACTAAAAATTTATAAATGATTGCCTATCATGTGCTTCTCAATTCAGTTTGTATTTTTTCATTAATTCAATTTTTTCGATTATTTTACATCCTGTCCACAGTCTCCCCTTCCTCGTACTTCCTTCCTTGGCCGATTCTCCTCCCTGCCAGTCCCCCAACCACTTCTTTTATTTCTGTTCAAAAAGAGCAGACCTCCCATGGGGTGTCAAGAAAGTATCAATTTGAGGTAGGACTAAGTTCATTCTTTTGTATTACTACTGGATGAAGCAACCCGGCATGAGGAAGAGGTTCCCATAAACCAGGTTAAGTGTTAGGGAAAGGTCCTCATTCCATTACTAGGAGTCCCACCAAAAGACCAGTTACTCAATTGTCACATGTATGTGGAGGACTTAGATCATTCCCATGCAGGGTCTCTAGCTATGGTTCCAGATTCTAAGTTTCTGTTAGCTGGAGAAATGATAGCTCAGCTGTTAAGATCACGGGTTGACTTTCCAGAGGACTAGGGTTCAATACCCAAAGTTCCATCCACAAGACAGTTCACAACTGTCTATAACTCCAGTTCCAAGAGCTCTGATATCCTCATGTAGACCTGCATTTAGGCAAAAAAACCAACGTATGTAAAATAAGGACACACTGTAATTTTACATATTTCATTCAAAATGGTAATGATCTATCTAAGTTTACAAAGAAGATTTGGAGATTACAAGTTACAGATGATGAATTTAATTCTTACAAATTTATTTTAGTATGTCTAATGGCATGTATATTACATATATGGTATGTAATAAATGGATAAGAATGACTTTAAAGATAGTTTCTCTCACTATTTTATGGATTTCTGCTTAATTTTTCACTCTTAGTTATGTAAAAATATTTCTCTACAATGGTAGGTTTTTTTTGCAGCTGGCTAGCGTGCGATGGGAAGTACATTTTGCTTCGATTTACCTATTGTTCTTCTCAGGGACATACTCCCCTCTTCTGCCTTATCCCTACTTCTCTTCACTCCTCTCTCGACTCTTCCCTGGCTCTCCCTCTCTTCTTCATTCCCTCCATTGCTTTGGTCTTAAGTCTTAGAGAGCAAGAAGAGATTGGCTGTGATTTCATCAGTGGTATTCTGGGACATTTCCTCGAAAAAAACACCAATTCTCTGAAAGGTCTGATTACTTTTAAAAAAACCATGTGAGTTGATAATAATTATCAGAAATTATGAAAGAGATTAAATGAAGTGTTATTCTGACAGCAGTGCAATTGGCACTGTCCATTCACATTTTAATGTCATGTCAAATGTCTACTATTTAAAATGTCTTCCATGAATTTCCACTTCTTTTCTAAGTTAGAGTGATTTAAAGTTTGAAATCTACTTGTAAGCACTACATATTCTATTGTTTAGTGATTTTGTTATTATTTGGTTTCAGGTGCTTTGCATGATTACTCATTTTGTTTTTGTCCTTTCTGGTCGTTGTTTTTAAGTGCTTCTTTGTTTTTCTACATTTAAAAATTTAATCTCCAGATGTATTACAGAAAAGTTTGAAGAGACTGCATTCTAGACAATATTCTTTGGATTTATACATATATATGTATATGCATATATCACATATATTTATGAATACAATTATATGTGTATATCCTACATATACACATATGTCATATCATACACATATGTCATATCACAAATTATATTATCATACATTTGCATATATTGTGCATGTGTGTATTTCAATATCATATACATGCTTAAAGAAAAATTTAATATAATAATTTATGTGCAATTATTTATGTCAAATCTTTCCTAATCAATATTCTGGTGCACTTCTTATGTAAACAGTGAGAAATCTATTCAGCATTTTCAACTCTAGAAAAAGGTATTCTGAAGCTTATTTTTTTTTCTCTTTTTATTTTTTTTAACCTCGCTGAAAGATCGGTTGGTCAATTTCTGACTTAGCATTAGCAGATACATGAATTCAGAAACCAGCATCACACATGGTTGTGCAATCTGTAATCCTAGCACTTTGTAGGAGACTCAGAAGTGCAGGGGCTACTCTTGAGTTTAAGGTTGACCTGATTTACATTGGATGCTGTTTTAGAAATGAAGCAAAAACAAAAACGAAGAATACTTTTAAAATTTCATGAGATAACAGTAAATATTTCCTATTGAAATAAACAAATTTGAATCCTATAAGGTGCTTTTTTCCCCCTAAGTAAGGCATTTAAGCCTGTTATATTGTGTGTGTGTGTTTGTGTGTGTGTGTGTGTGTGTGCGCCCACCATATGGATGTGTGCAAGTGTGTGTGTTTTAATGTTTGAAGTATTGCCAATATAATAGTTTGTTTTAAATACATTGTTAAGCCTTTCCATAGATTTTGCTTCTTGTGTGTTTCAATAGCAAACCATGGTAAAACACAAATGATTTATATTTACTGAAATACTCTCCAACACTACCTGCTCTTTAAAGTTGGAAATGCATACAAATATTCCAATTACAAAAATCTTAGCAGCAAGCTAGACTAAGCACAAATTGATCTTGTAATTACAAATGGTGCATGCAGAACTCAATACATTTTTAATGTTCAAATTAAGACACACTAATTACACAGTAACTGCTAAATAAATGGCATATAATTTAGAGTTATAGCAAAGTCTGTAGCACCAATTTTGATGCTTCTAATCATGGGGAAACTCATTCAGTGCTGGTGAGATGTTAACTCTGATGAACTATTTTTTTTTTTAAAGAAAATATCTGATAGGAATGTTGGGCTCACATAATTCCAGGTACTTTTTTATTTCATTGCCTTAGTTTGAATAATTTATGAACTTTGAAATTTTGTTCTGGAGAGTTCCATAGCAATGATTTTATCATGGAAGTACATTTATAAAGTAAAACAAAAATAAAAAGTTTCAACCAATTTCTCTTGATAACATTACAAAAATATAGTCTGAAGTATAATAAATATTCTGTTTGTTATAAGTTACATTTACAATTTTTGTTTGCAAATGTTTTAGAAGAAATTTGATGATAATGAAAAATGCAAAGTTTTAAAATTATCATATATTCTGTTTCTTAAATATAAGAGGTAAATAGAATTTTGTGAAGATAAAAAGGAGTTATGGTAAATATGCATCAAGTTAGAATGTAATTAGACATCAATTGAAAAAAATAAAGTGGAAAGAGCATAGAAGAGTTGACCAATATTGATTTAAATAGCTAGAGAATAATTTGAAAAAAAGGAAATGAAATATCAAATGACCTGCTTATAGGTATGGATTCATTCAAATTAAATGAACTACAAAAGATGAAAAGTAGACATATAAAAGACAATTCCAAAATCCTTAAATAGAAGTAAAGAAAAAGTAGAAGAAAGTTGTTGTAATAAGCTGCTGGTTGTTCTGGCCATTCAGTAGCTCAGACCCAAAATAACCACACAGAGACTGTATTAATTAAATCACTTCTTGGCCTGTTTCTCTGACTTCTTATTGGCTAACTATTACATATTAATTGAATCCATCTCCATTAGTCTGTGTATCGCCACGTGGCAGTGGCTTACCAGATAAAATTTTGGCATGTTTGTCTCTGGCGGGGCTACATAGCTTCTCCTGACTCTGCCTCCTTTCTTCAGGAACTCAGTTTAGTTTTCACCACCTACTTAAGTTCTGCCCTATCAACAGGGGAAGGCAATTTCTTTATTCACCAATGGTATTCACAGCATATGGAGGGGATTACAACATCACAAAGTTAGTGAAAAATGGAAAATAAGTTGCACAGAAAAAAACACTAGGTACTCTAAAGAACAGCTGAGACTCTATAAATTAGAGGTGTGGTTCAGAATAAACTGCATTATCACAAGTTGGGAATAATAGAGACTCACCATGAGAGGCATTCATTCACCTACAAAAGTGTGCAATCATCATTAAATATTTTTTATATTTATCCAGCAATTAATTGTAGTAACTGATAAAATATATACCTATCTCTTGAACTTTTTATTATTGTATGATAGAAGTCCTAAAGGGCAGAATATTCTAAATGTAATCTACCTCAGAAGAAATAAAAAGGGTGAGAAATATGCTCTTCTTAGTGAACTTGAAGCTTTTTGTTTCAGAGTTAAAGCATAACCAATTCAAACTTAAAATCTGATCCAATATAATGGATAAATATCTAGATGCAATGGTAATCCTAAACTGTGTGAAAATTTTGATATATTCTTGTTGTATGAAAATATGTCAAAAATCTTCCCAAAACTACATCAAATATCTATAAGAAGCAGAATTTATTGATGCATAATTTTCTGGAAATACATGGGTTATTTATACAACCTTTTAGGTTTTAATATTAGTATGCACTAACTAATGCATGCTACAAATTAATCAATGGCATAAATATCTTAATCAACTCCATGATATTCCTTGGTTATCTTTATTTGTTAATGTTATTTCCTGTGTGCATGTATGGCAAGACTATGCAAATTCTATCCTCTTAGCATGTATTAAGTATCCATCATTTTAAAATAGTCTCTTTTCAGTAAATTAGACATCTACATTAATTATTCACCATAAACAACTGTGCCCTTGTATATTATTGACAACTCTTCTCCATTTCATCATTCCTAATCACATAGAACTCATTTACTCTCTGACTCTTTGGAGCTAAATATTGAGATTTATCATATAATTTGGCTTTTGTAATATTTATCCCCTCTCTCTAATTATTTTCCCTTAATGTCCCTCTGGATCAGAGATGTTGTAGATAACATTATTTCCTTCAGTTTTAAAGGTTTAAATTTTATGTCAAATGCACATATATCTTTTCTTCATTCACTCATTAGTTGGTATTTAAGTTGCTACCATGTCATTGTTTTTTTTTAATTTTGAATAATACTTCATTGTGAAAATGTGCCAAGTTTGCTTCATCCATTCTTTTGTTGAGGAGATCTAGATTGTTTCCAGGTTCTGGCTATTATGAACAATTATGCTATACACATTGCTGAGTGGTATCACTGTGTCTTTAGGTATATTGATTCTAAATTTTCTGAGAAATTGCCATACTTATTTTCAAAGTTGCTGTACAAGTTTGCACTCCCAACAGCAGCGGAAGAGTGTTACTTTTACTCCTAATCCTCTCCAACATAAACTATTCTCAATATTTTTGAGTTTAGCCATTCTGACACATGTAAGATGGTATCTCAGAGTCATTTTGATTTGCTTTTCCCTGATGATTAAGAACGTTGAGCTATTCCTTAAATGTCTTTCAGCCATTTGAGATTCTTCTGTAAAGAATTCTCCATTTAGCTTATTATCCAATTTTTTAATTGGATTGTTATGTATACTGATGTCTAGTTTCTTAGGTTCTTTAATACTTTGGAGATCAGTCCTCTGTCAGATGTGGGGTTAATGAATATCTTTTCCCATTCTATAGGCTTACATTTTGTCTTATTTACCCTGTCCTTTGCCCTACAGAAGTTTTTCAGTTTTAAGAGGTCCCATTTATTGATTTTTGTATGAGTGTCTGTGTTACTGTGTTATATTTAGGAAGTAGTCTCCTGTGCTACTGTGTCCAAGACTACTTCCCACTTCTCTTCTATCAGGTTCAGTGTACCTGGATTTCTTTTAAAGTCTTTGATCCACTTGGACTTTAATTTTTTTTCATGGCAATAGATATAAATCTATTTGTAATCTTCTACATGTTGATATATGTTATGCCAGCACCATTTGTTGATGATGCTTTCTATATTCCACTCTACTGTCTTGGCTTCTTTGCCTAAAATCAGGTGGTCATATATGTATGGATTAGTGTCAGGCACTTCAATTCGACTCCATTGATCCACATATCTGTTTTTGTGCCAATGACAAGATGTTTTTGTTATTATAGATCTGTAGTAGAGCTTGAAGTCAAGGATGGTGATGCTTCTAGAAGTTACTTTATTGTACAGGATTGTATTAGCTATACTGGGTTTTGTTGTCCACATAAAGTTGAATATTGCTCTTTTGAGGTCTGTGAAGAATTGTGTTGGGATTTTGATGCTGATTGCATTGATCCTGTAAACTGCTTTGGTAAGATTGCCATTTTGATTACATTGATCCTACCTAACCAATAGAATGGAAGAGCTTTCCATTTTCTGATATTTTCCTCAATTTCCTTCTTTGGAGACTTAAAGTTCTTGTTATACAGGTCTTTCACTTGTTTAATTTGAGTTACCCCAAGATTATTATGATTCGTGGTTATTGCAAGTGGTAATGTTTCTCTGATATCTTTCTCTGCCCCTTTATCATTTGTATACAAGAGGGCTACTCTTTCTTTTTGAGTTAATCTTGCATCCTGTCACATTACCGAAGGTGTTTATCAGCATGGGAGTTCCCTGGTAGATGTTTTGGAGTCACTTACGCTCACTATCTTATCAGCTGCAAATAGTGAAAGTTTGACTTCTTCCTCCTACTTTCAATTTTCATCTCTGGATAATACAAATGTCTTTTGCCTTGGCTGCAATCAGTAGTCTAGCAAAACTTTTTTTTCTCATCCTTTCCTTCTCTCAGATGTTTTCTTTCCTTTCTACATTATAAGAGTAATTATAATCCCTTAGCATTTCATTTTAAGGCATAGCCTACTCTTATCCAAAATATTTTCTTGTGAAATTTGATGCAAATCAAAGATTTTAAGCAAACTCAGATTTCATTGTATTTTATGAAGTTTTGCTCCATATGTAACCATGTTTATCTTGTCTTAGATAAAATATCATAGATTTTGCTAAATTAAGTTCTGTGAGTATAGAGCTATTTCTTATTATTTACTCTATCTTCAGAGACCACATAGAATATCTCCTTTTTAAACACCTGACTACTACACAGTCAATTATGTACTCATTGTATACTTTTAATCAATTTTCTTAAACATAAAATTAATATTAATTTCAGTTGTTATGAAATGATTTTCCATAAAATTGAGGAAAATAAAAACAGGTTTTGGAGAAATAACCACAAATATTTTAGGACTGCAACATATGAAATAGTTCATAGTATTTTTAAATAATTACTTCACTGGTTTGTCATTTTACTACGAACAATTTTTTATACAATATATTCTATTCATTTTTTTCCTTACCAGGTCCTCCCTGATATTCCCCACATACCTACTGACCCATCACATAACAAGCCTGAGAAACTCTGTCTCTCTTTCTCTGATGTAGGTGGGCCTTCTGTCTATGTGTTACTTTCATTGGTTAGTAAAGAGACTGCCTTGGCCTTTTGATAGGGCAGAAAATTAAGTGGGTGGAGTAGACAGAACAGAATGCTGGGAAGAAGGGAAGTGAGGGAGATGGCATGGAGCCAGCTGCTAGGTCAGACATGCTGAATCTTTCCCGGTAAGCCACCACCTCTTGGTGCTACACAGATTACTAGAAATGGGTTAATCAAGATGTGAGAATTAGCCAATAAGATTTTAGAGCTAATGGATCAGGCAGTGTTTAAATGAATACAATTTGTGTGTTGTTATTTCCGGGGCTAAGCTAGCCGTGCAGGACAAAAAGCAGGCCTGCTCGCCTCATCACTACTCTCTCTCTCCCTGTTTCTCTCTGTCTCTCTCTCTGTCTCTCTCTCTCTCTCTCTCTCTTTTGTCAGATACACACACACACACACACACACACACACACACACACACACACCAAAGAACCCAAGAGTCAAATACACAAGTAAACAACCAATGAGACAAAAAATTTCCCAATAAATCTATGCAATACAAAAATTCTACAAAAATACCATTGAGTTTATTTTGTACTGAACATCTATTCTTGGAAATGGGTTCTACATTGAAGTGTGGCTAATATACCCAGTGAGACTTCACTGGAAAAATCAATATTTTCTTTTGCCAGCAGTTAGCAATTGTAGGTTCCCCTTTGGTGTGGAAAGTGTTCTCATGCTTATTTCCCAGTTTGAGCACAGGGATACAGTCTTATGTTAACCTGAACATGCCATCTGTCTGGTACTATGATCTCTGTGAGTTCAATTGTGTCACATTACTGTTGTGTCTGGAGGTTTCCTTGAAGTCATCAATCCTTCCCATATAGATCTCATGATTTTCTACCTTCTCTTCTGTATAGCTCCCTGAGTCCTTAGTCAGAGAGGATTTCATGAAGACATCCCATTTAAGACAGACGGTCCTAAATCTCACATTCTCTATATTTGTTTTGCTGTGATTCTCAGTATTAGATCCTATATACTGCAACAAAAGCTTTTCTGATGATTGGTGAGTAGGAAAATGATCCATGTTTATAGAAGAATGTCATTGGGAGTCATTTTATTGCTATGTTCCTTTAGCAGAACAAAAGTATTTGACTTTTCCCTAGTGGATGGCCTATCTAGTCTCATATTTTTCACCAGTCTACCTGTGTCAGGCATTTTTTTTTTCATCTCATAGACTGGAACTTAAGTACACTTGCATTGAATCAGAGATTACTTGGTTACTCCTCCAACATTTGTGCCACTATTGCATCAACATATCTTACATGAAAGTCACTGTAGTAGGTTTCAGAATTTATAGAAGGTTGATAATTTTATTTAGCCCCTGGATGTCACATACGTACCCTTGCATACATAATATTATCTGTTCAATCTCTATGTTTCAAGGGTTGTGAAAGGAGCAGGAGTCCTGCATCCTACACAAAGGACTACAGACAATTAAAGAATGCTAAAAGACAAAGAAACAGTCCTCCACAAGAAATACTATAACAATTGGTTATTCAATACAAAATTCTCATCCCTGAAATCAAACACTTTAGTTTTGACCTTGCTTATCAAAGCCTAGAACCAATTTCACAGTAATCCTCACTGGTCTCCAAATCATTAAGCCGAGGCTAATATTACTAAGATGAAGCTACTTTACTATCAGCAGTTAGTAAAATGCTCAGACCCTGCTCAGCCTTTAATATTGGGAATTATCCCCAACTAAGAACATGGCTGAGGTTCACTCTAAGTTGAATTTGCATATATAAGAAAGGTTTTTAATAGTGTTTAACAAGGCCCTTTTTGATTTACAATAATATTATGTGAACCTTCCATATCTAGATAATGAGTTCCTATAGAACATTGTTTCTTACATGCTCTAAAACTGTTAGATCATCCAGTTGTATTTTACAGGTAAGGTAAATCGAGTATTAAATCAGAAGAAACATAAATGAACATCAAAAAGCAGCTAATGATCTCTCTCTCTGAACTTGCTATTCTTAATTAGAATTGTCCTAGAGTTATAATTTATAAATTGTGCTTATAAGGTGTATTAGTGATTCCATAAAAAAATCACCTTATAATACTTATTTAAAGCTAAAAATCAATTAATAATCTCTAAGGAACTTGGATAAGTAAAATATCATTTTGTTCTTTAAATTTTCTAGCTACCAATATGCTCATGATATGACATAAAAAGTTCAGAAAAATAATGAGTACAGACACTAATGTGAGACACAGAATTGTCTAAATATTGCATTTAATTTTCTAATATAAATAATGGCAACTGTGTCGTGAAATTCTTTGATGAGAAACCTATAACTTAACCCTTTAACATACATCTAAATCTTTAACATCCACGTCTGCCATAGAGTAAAATGGTGGATTTAGAAATTAGAGTAAATGATTAGGAAAGAAAATTTTAGTTAATTCTATAAGCATCAAAACAGTCTGTATGTGTGCAAGTGTTGAGAAAATGACTATAAAGTAATTACTCTATAAGTCAGGATGAAGTTTCCCTCTGGTCCAGAGATCATTCAGATCAATTCAGTTTTAAATGAACTCTGCTAAACCATTATGGATAATCTTTTCTGCAATAGGAACTTAGATTTGTTTGCTGGTGTGCAACCCAAAACAATTGCAATACCCTATATCATGGAAGTGTGGTTTCCTTGGACTACTGTGAACAGCTAAAACAGAGGCATATTTGCCTGAAAGTCAAGTGTGTGTGTGTATTAAATACTAACCATTTTAAATGCCTCTACTATACATAAATATTTGAGGAATAGTTTTAATGTACACTCTGGGACAATACTATCCCCAGGAGTCATGGAATTCTAATATAAACTTCAAGAATTAATAAATAAAAATAAATATAAAGTAATAAAAACAAAAATAAAATATATTATATATAATTAAAAACACTAAAGAATTACTTTAAAATTAAATAAAACCTAGAGTAATGAAAATTTACGGTTAACAAAGATAAACATAATCAAACATATCACTCCTAAATGATTACATGACTAAAATTTTATATCCAAATTTTCTTTTTGAACATTAGATAGGGAATATATGCATATGTATGTGTATGATATAATTTGAAAAGTAGAAACAAATTCTAGAAATCTAAATAAAGACAAAGTTTAGTCACGTAACAGATTTGGTAGTAAATGCGTCTGATTTTTCTCCCTTTCTTTTTTATAAAACCTCAAGTGAAAATCATAGTTTAAAATATTTACGATAAAACATTTAAAATCATAAACTAAACTATACCATTAACACTGAAAAGATTCTGGTTCTGAATGATTAAATTAACATAGGCAGTTTCCACAGATTCACATCAAAACTGGTGGTACAATGTGAGAGAATTTATTTTCACGTTCATTCTTGAAGGGAGGGACTGTGGCTTTGGTGCTATAAGATGTGTAATACTTTAAGCAAATTTGTTATTTTGTTTAAGGTTTTAGACCACAAAATAAAAAGCAGAAATTTGTAATGGAGGATCCACAAAACAACTGACTTTGGAATAAACTGCTGAATTATTTCTGTGACGTTTCTTTGCAAGCATTCCTCTAATATTAGGTGTGTGGATTTAATTTGCACATTTTGGAAAAATGACCCTCTGGATAGAAGTAAGAGTTCACAATTTTTCAAAATAAAATCTGTTAATATCCTGAAAAAGATTCAGTATTGCAAAAAATTAAATAAATCTACCCAAAACTCTAAGGTCATGAATTAGTAATACAAAAATACAGAAGCAAAAACAGAGTATAAGGACAGTATTTCTGTTTATGACTTTTACATCTTCATAAGCATGGGATTTGGCCAAACTGTTCCAAGTGGCTTATAGTCCCTCTTTTTTTTTTAGTTATAATACTGTATAACCAAGTTACATTTTATTCGTTTTTAAATTTCAGTTATTGATCATTAGTTTATGTGCATACATACATATTCAAGACTCTCTATCCCCACTGTGTGTGTGTGTGTGTGTGTGTGTGTGTGTGTGTGTGTGTGTGTGTTATAGTGGTGGGTATAGCATCCAGGTCAAAGCATTAATGGGGAGATCATAACACAACTTTGTGATCAGTTTTCTCCTTCTACTCTTATGTTGATTCTTGGATTCAAGGTCTTGTCTTCAAGTTTTGTAGCATGTACCTTTACCTGCTAAGTCATCTAAGCAGGCCTTATGAGACTATTTTAAATACTAACGTGTTTTAAATGCTTAAATGGCAGAGTACTCTTTGTTTCACATCATTAAAAGTAACTCTAAAATTCTCATTATTGATTTCTTTGGAAAATAATCAGCTATCATTAAAACAGGATACCACATGGGAAAGACAACCAGATGAAGGAAAACACAATTTAAAACTCAATCCTACTTGAAGTCTGTTGACTAGTAGTTAAACAGTGTCTACTCCAATTACAAGATGGCTTTTTAGATGCTCTAATTTCCATTATAAATGAAATTTTATTCTATTATAAATGAAAAATTATCAGTGATTTTTCTTCACAGAGTACTATTACAAAAGCATTTCTTTAAATAAATAAATAAATATTAAAGAAAATAAATTTAAATAAAAGGCAAAAAAAAAGAAAAGACAATTTAGAGTGCTAAAATGGCCACCAATCTAATATTGTTCAACAGAGAAGATGTACTACAAAAGCCCCATGAAAAAAACCACAACCTAAGTCAGATGAAATTATCCTGATAATTAGAAATAATTTACTTAAGAAATAAAGATATTTTATCCCAATATGCTCAGAATTTCTTCATTCTGGCTGCACATGTTTTTTTTTTTTTGACTCTGAATATTTGACTTTGATATATTAGTAGTTGGTCCCTAATTAAACTGGTCTAATTTAGGAATTTTCAATTGTATTCTTTCAGGTGAAAATGTATGTTGAATTTTGATCATGGCATTGCATGTAGTGAAGACCCATGTTGTCATTAGAAAGCCAATGTGCTATACATGGGACCACACAGACACCTTTGTGCAATGCGGAACTACAGTGGACACCACAGCTACCATCAGCCTGGCAGTCAGAGGTTCACAATACAAGGCAGGGTTTTTCTGAACTATGTTTTAGTTGATGAGATATATTACATGTATTTTCATTCTCTAATATTTCCAAATGGAAACGGTCCATTAGAACTTAATTGGAAATAACTAAGAGTAACAAATTTGAATATCAATCATACTGCACATTGACTATTGTGATTAGTAAATATTTCTGTGTTATATATTTCAGATTATATATGGGAGTGATTTCAGGCACCGCATATTAATGATAATATAATTTATGTTAAGTGATTTTATTTCTTTATCATGTACATATATGAAAACATCATGTAAGTCCCTCAATATATAAAATTACTTTTTACTTTAGGGTCAGTAAATACTTTGTTTGAAGGATAAAAAGACAAAGATCACCGTAAACACAAACTGGGAAACAATTCCATCTTCACTCTTTCACTTGATTACATGTGATCACTGGACTCGAATCATTCTAGTCAGAAATCAACAAACAAAATACTTCAAAAGTTTTGGCCTGTTGCATAGTAATTCTGATCAGTTACCTCAACAATAAGATTTTTAGCAGTTATCATTTTTTTACAGATTAAGTGTGTTTAAAGTAAGTCTACTCTTTCAGGACTACATCAAATGAACTTAATTGTCCTGATTCTCATGTTTACATGTATTTAAACATAATGTTATACATGTTAATAATAAATTAAAACATACACATTTAAACTGAGTGTTATTTCATTTAAGCTAGTTGTAGTACACAGAATTAATGGTATCTTTACCAATTAGTATATCTAATTCCTCCTTGCCATTGGAAAAAATTGTGAAGGGATACCAAAAAATGAAGAACAACTAATGACATAATATCTACTTACTTAAAAGTGATTTAACATGACTTGAAAAGCTAGTGCAATATAAACATATAATAGCCCCCTAAGGTACTTCAGAGGACACACCACACACACACAAATATACCTAAAGCTCCTTGATGTTTAGGAAAAGACTTATCAATGCAGAAGTTTTCATAGCATATTATGTATTATTGTGAACTGAAAGATGTTACGGGGAATGAATCAAAGTAATATATAAAGAGGAATACCAAAAATGAAGATTTACATTTATAATTGCCATGCCACTAAGGATGTGTGAGTTTTGGAAACACTTGGCAATGTATACTAATGTACTCGGGAAGCATTTTTGGAGAAATCTATTATAGTTAATGGGAAACACAAGAGCAAGCACCCTGGAATAGGCAACAGTCAGGAGACCAGAAAGAGTGGGGTGAATAGGAATCAAACGACAACAGGACACAATCAATGGGAAGTGAGATGACATTTATTGTAAATATAGCATTCATATTGAAAATTGTATCCGACTAAAGGAAATAATTTATGGCTAGTGGAGGTGACTAAGTGTTCGTAATTGAAATGTGTTAGTCAATAAGAACAGTCAGCTCCCTAGAACCAGTGGGCGCTTTCTTTAAGAAAGGGTTCTTTACAAATACAGTTTAATTGGTGATCTTTTGAAGTACCTTGGATTATCCAAGTGAGCCTAGGTTCCCTCTTAATGATAAAGATCTGAACTGAAGATTGGAGGTGATTTAAGACAGAGTAAACAAAGAAGACATAGCAAGAAGGGAGAGCCTGGAGTGATACAGCTGTAAGTCAAGGGTCCCAGAAACCTAAAGAAGAAAGAAGGTTGTCCTCAAAGTCACAGAAAGAAACAGGTACACAAACATCTTGCCTTAAGATAGTTGGCCTCAGTGTGTGGGTGAACCCCTTGCGGTCCTAAGTTCCTTGCTCGTGCTCTCTCTCCTTCTGCTCCTGATTTGAACCTTGAGATTTCTGTCCGGTGCTCCAATGTGGGTCTCTGTCTCTGTCTCCTTTCATCGCCTGATGAAGGTGAATATTCAGGAGGATGCCTGTATGTTTTTCTTTGGGTTTTTTTTTCTTATTTAGTTTCTCTAGGATCACTAATTATAGGCTCAATGTCTTTTATTTATGGCTAGAAACCAAATATGAGTGAGTACATCCCATGTTCCTCTTTTTGGGTCTGGCTTACCTCACTCAGGATAGTGTTTTCTATTTCCATCCATTTGTATGCAAAATTCAAGAAGTCCTTGTTTTTCACTGTTGAGTAGTACTCTAATATGTATATATTCCATACTTTGGGAACTCACCAAGGCCAGCTGGCCTGGGTCTGAAAAAGCCTGGGATAAAATGGAACTCGCTGAACATAGCAGACAATGAGGACTACTGAGAACTCAAGAACAATGGTAATGGGTTTTGGATCCTACTGCACGTACTGACTTTGTGGGAGCCTAGGCAGTTTGGATGCTCACCTTACTAGACCTGGATGGAGGTGGGTGGTCCTTGGACTTCCCACAGGGCTGGGAACTCTGATTGCTCTTTGGGCTGATGAGGGAGGGGGACTTGGTTGGCGGAAGGGGAGGGACATGGGAGGCGGTGACAGGGAAGAGACAGAAATCTTGAATAAATAAATAAATAATAAAAATAAAAAAAAACGATAGTTGGCCTCTGGACCATTGACAAAACCATTTGGTCTTAAACAGTTGAAGCACTGGCTTCTTGTGAGAACAGCATAAGGAAAATAGGACAGAAGATACCTGTCTAAGAAGTATATGCAAATGTAAAGCTTTATTCTTTTTAATTGTCACACATAAATTAAATTATGGAAAAAAGATCAAAACATGGACTGTTGAAAGAATTTTGGTAAATAGTTCTTGAGTCTTAGGTATGATACTCAGCCCAATCATGTGTTGTTGATCATTTTATACAGCATTCATGGTAATCATAAATGCAAGCAATCGATGATAAAAACTGAATCTTAAATGTAATATTTGTTCTTTTGTTACATATTGGTAATTATTTCTAATACATAAATTAGTAGTAATTTTGGTTAAATCATTTTTGAAAAGAAGATATCTTCATGACTGTATTTGAGTTTTCAGTTTTATTTATTTATTTTCTAATATCAGAGGCAAGAATGCTTCCATTAGAAGTAGCGGAGAGATGCAAATTTGGCATATGGGTTGACTGCAGAGGGATTCATTAGGCTGAGGATAAATAGCTGACATGCAGTTGAGGTTAACTGTCTTAAAATAAAAAATCATTTCCCGTGACTTAAACTACTGCAAGCATCACTCATGATTCTTCGGGAATTAAGGAGCTCTAATAACAGAAAATAGTTGTGTCCCCTCTTTTCCCTTTTAAGATTGAGAGTTACCTCAGGGAAAAATCAGCTGCTGCAGTAGGCAACGGGAATAGTGGGTGTAGCACTTCCAGGCTAAATATAAAAGCTGTTGTTTTCACTTTAAACATTTTGAAGAAAATTTCAGTAAGATTTGGATAAACTTCTCAAATCCTCTGAGTGTATATGATCTCAATTTTCTTTTTTCCAGCAGACATCCTCTGCATAACCTTACTCACTGTGGGAAAAAAGTGAAAGTTTCTTTTTCCTTTTTTTTTTCTGCATAGAAAATCATTGTCCAGAATATCCTGGTCAAAATTTGTAGAGATCCAAGTACATAAACTATATCAAAAAGTTGCTACTAATCATGTTAACTATAAAATCACAACTAATTCCCGGTTGATGATTTTAAGACATGTGATTGTAGGTTGCTGGAGTTTCCAAAGGTGGAAACAGCAGCTCGGGTATTATAAGTTTGACTCAAGGTATCCATGAGTCCCTTTCATTTCCCTGCTGAAAATGGCATCAAAACTCTTACCTAGCACAACAGCAATGTCCGCAACTTATTGAGCCATCTTAATTACATGTACGCAGGAAACTCTCCCAATCTGATATTGTTTCCTCTCTCTTTCATTGATTTGGTTTCATTAATTAAATAAAACTTAATATAAATATAAACTTGGAACATGGTAAAAGTATAGAATAATTTTCCCTTCTAAGTAGGATACACAACTCTTAAAACATATTCACATAAATTATCTGAGCCGCATTTTCTAAATTTGAAATGGGTTTTATCTTGCAAGCTGGTGATATTTTTTTCTTCTTTCAATAAAACAGTAGGTGTTATAAGAAACAACCCCATTAAATAGTACACATCCCCTCTTGTAAAAAGCAGGGGCCTCCACTTGCCTCTTTTCTGAGTTTCATAGTTCATGTACAATAGTACACTGAGCAAAGAGAAAAAAAAAATCTCTCACACAAAACCTAAGAGACAATTCTGCACATCTGTTCCTGTGGGTGTTCTTTCATTCTTTCTCATTTATAATTAATGAAAAATAATGGTGCTGACACAAGTTAATTACTATGAAAAATTACAGTTTATGCTATTCATTATAATAATGGCAAATTACTTGAGATTTTCAAACACTGTTCCTAAGCAATTAGAAGTGTTCATAAGGAGTTCACTTGTGAATTTTTTTCATCTGCGTTTGCATTCTATGATGTTAAAGGAACACCCAATATTTTCATTAGCAACAGAGATAACATAGCAAAAGATATTAATCATAAAGGTCATATCTGGGAATGCATTTAAAAGAAATTGAGATTGTGTAGTTAAAGCAGAGGTCAAAACAATATACAAAAATGTTCATTATCAACTTTTCCAAAGAGATTCAAAAGGAGTGTTAACCCTATCTCAGTAAGAATCAAACATCGCTAATGAGAATTACTATCTTTTCCTAATTTGCCATTAACATTTAATATTGAGTCTATGTTTTAAGTTAATATATTTCTAATTAGCACATGCAAAATAAGGGATCTTACTTTTATAAATTTGCTTTCAAAACAAAATCAGAAATTGTAAAATGAACATGATAGATATAAACTTATTAGCAACTTATTTCTAAAACTACAAATTATGTCTAATATGACTGTGTAAATGGGTTACCTGGGGAGAAAATCTAAGAGACATCCAGTGCTCAGGGTATTCAATCATAACCATAATGGAAAAATTTTATTGTTCTTCCTAATTCTAGTAATGCTGTGGCTAACCACAGAGAACTCTTGACTTCATTTTCTAAATTCAAGGTAATAATATAAACAGTGTTTACACAAGCATATCAAATACTTTTATGATTTCTGATATTTTGATTCTCTACATAGTCCAGAGTATTGATTTAAGAATTAGCCATTTTAAAAAATAAAAATGGGAATATTCTACTCATACATATGCAAAAATTTCTACCAATGGAACTTTGACAAAGTTGAGCAAATGAAACTAAAATAATTTAAGTATCCTTTCACATCTTTTCATCGATCATTTTCTGGAAAAAGAAATTCAACTATATCAGTTTGTCAGTATTAAACTGCTATGTAACTCTCATAGTTTTAGTTTCTATACATTTAATAGAATTATTCTTTTATAAAAATATGTCAAACAAATCAGACCAAAGGAACACAAAGAAAAACAATGTGCAAGAAAATAAAGTACTTTCATTCAGATTATATTTTTAAGTTAACTAATTTGAACATTAGAACTTAATATTTTTAAATAAAACAAAAATAAGACTCATTCATGCAACTATATTGGCCATGTGTGAATTGCACATTGGTAACATGAAAAAACATGCATTTATTTCACTAACTTCTTTCTCTGAGCTTATTGAAGCTTCATCTATCTTCTTTTTATGTTAGGAACACCGTTACTGTAATATTGACCTGATATTTTCATCAGCTTTGGGTTAGTGGATGCCCTCAGTTCCTAGCTTTTAAGTTTATAAATTTCTGAGTTTCAATTTACAAGTACTTTTAGAGGCCAGGAAGAAAGGAAAACTAGCATGAGAGGTTGGGGATGGTGAAAGTTCTTAGAAGTATAAATGGAGGTTCAAAACCCATAAGATATTAAAGTAGATAGGGAAGGAAATAAGGTTGGGGGCATTTTATCACAGATTGGATAACTAATAGGGGAAAGAGGGACATTCTTCAGAGGGTGGGCAAAACTAAGAATATATTAATAAAACATATGGACATTTATGGTTAAATGAATTAAAACAATAGTAAACGAGTTTAAGCCATGGATCTCTTAGGATCATTTCAAAATCTTTTTTTTTCTTAAAAATGTCTTATTCACAAGTGTGTGCTGTTGGCCTGGGATCCCTCAGAAGCTCTGAAAGATATACAGGCTATTGTTATTGCACTGGGTTACTTAACAAAGCTAAAGGTAAAATTCTATTGCTGAATATACCATACATTTTCAACAGTGGACACCGAAAATTCAAAATGGAACTGAATTGTCATAATTGTCCCTATCAATAAGAGTTCATAGAGCTGCCTATCAGACAAAAATATACCCACTGATAAAATAGTGGCAAAACTGTTTTGGTGATAACCATTCACTTTGCAGTTCAATTTGAGGTCCATTCACTATGTGTGGATATAGACATAGCACTATATAATCTGTATTAAAAGCCAATGGATGGCATGATAAAAGATATTGTGATGAATGCACTACCAGTATTCTTTTCAAATATCAAACTACTTGTGTTTATATTCATAGACAATTGCTGCTGTCAATCTGGGTCAGAGACGCATCTAGAAGAGGAAGATGGATAACACAAATTCACAACTGTGGTGGTTTCGAAGAAAATGTCCCCCAAAGGAAGTGACACTACAAGTAGATGTGGCCTTGTTGCAGTAGAAGTGGTGTTGGTGGAGGAAGAATGTCACTGTAGAGGTGGGCTTTGAGGTCTCAAATATGTTTAAGGTACCTTCCAGTTTCTCAGACCACCTCCTCTTGCATGCCTTTCAAGATTTAGGAATCCCAGCTAACTCTCCAGCCCAGTGTCTGCCTGCATGCTACCATGTAACACCATTGTGACTAAATCAATGAAACTATAAGCTATCACTCCAATTAAATGTTTTTTTTTCTTTATAACAGTTGCCATGGTCATGGTGTCTCTTCACAGCAATAGAAACCCTGATACAACAGCTGATCAAATTGATGAGAATAATGACTTCGAACACTCATCACTAAGTGAGACATCTATATTATCTCAACCAAGGGTAATAACCAACCATGGAAGAGACAAGAGGAAAATTATGAGTGATGGAAGATGAAGTGTAATACTATAAAATCCTGCGTGTTGGCTATGGCATGACCATAACAATGATAAACATGAAGAAGCCGTGGCTTTCTAAAGAAACTAGCGTTGAAAAAAAGAGAGAGAGAGAGAGAAAAGGCATGGAGATAAGAAAAGGGTGATAGAGTGATGGAGGAAGGTCATTGGCTAATAAAGGCACTGCCCTGGCCCATTTTATTGGTTAGAGGATAGGTGGGAGGAGAAAACAGGACAGAACGCTGGGAGGAAGAGGAAGTGAGGTCAGAGACTCACAGCTCTCCTCTCGGGAACAGACGCCTGAGAGAGACGCCATGCCCCGCTCCCGGCATGAAGCTCTGACCCAGGATGGACTAGGCTAGAATCTTCCCGGTAAGACCGGTTCTCACAGATTGTTAGAGATGGGTTGATCGGGATGTGAGAATTAGCCTGTAAGTGCTGGAGCTAAAGGGCCAAGCAGTGCTTGAAAGAATACAGTGTCTGTGTAATTATTTCGGGGCATAAGCTAGCCGGGCAGGCGGCTGGGGTTCTGGGAATGCAGCCCCGCCGCCCTTATTACTACAGTTGGCGCCCAGACATGTGGACAGCCTAAACCCACTTAAAAAACCTGAGAAGGCTTAAAAATAAGGGAAAGAGAGTTTAACACAGATTTTTGCTGTTTGTTGGTGGCGTGCTGTAGAGAGATTTCCTGATTCAGCAACAGTAGCAGAAAAAAAAACACTGTGTCATTTTAAAGCGCGACTTCCTGGGGCTGTGCCGCCATTGCGATCTCTGTCTGGCTCCTGCGGAAGACAGAGCTTTTGAATAGAGCATTTGGAGTAAAGTGCTACGATTTGTTTGATGGCAACTAGACTCGCTTTGTTCTCGGGTCTGCTCTGCTTGCTAGAGGCAAGCAAGCGCCTCATCTAAGAGAGGCTTCCTGACTCAGCTTTAGCTGCAAAGCCTGCAGCTCATTAAGAGGTCCTGCCACGAAACACTTAAACGGTGTTGACGAAAAGCTGAACACATGCTTTTCGGTTTTCAGCCATAGCAGGAAAAAAGCTGTGCCGTTTAAAAATGCTGGCTTTCTGGGCCATCCTGCCAGGGCAAACTATGACTGTTTGAGGCAGGAGGGCCGGCTACCGAGAGAGGACTTGAGTGTTGTCTGTTGTAGCTCACTTGCTGGCAGGGACCTTGAAATGCCATACAGTTGTTGCAGTAAACATGGCTACAGCCTGTATATCCTCCATGAGGCTGGAAAGCTAAGGAATGGACTGGATCTAGCTGGCAAAGCCACGCCTTTAATCCTACTGAGATTGCTTGGTAAATTAAAGACTCATGTGGTCAGAAAAACAGAGAGAGATACAGTAAAGAGAGATTCAAAGGCAAAGAAAATTTTTAAATGGTTTACAGTGTGTTAAAAATATACGCAGACTAGAAGTTGAAGTTCTTTAAGTAAAAAACAAAAAAAAGGAAGAGAGTTGTTGTGTGTGGTAGCCCACGCCTTTAATCCCAGTGCCTAGAAGGCAGAGACAAACAGATCTCTGTGAGTTCAAGGTGTAGTAGTGTACACCTTTAATCCCGAATGCCTGGGAGGCAGAGACAGGCGGATCTCTGAGAGTTCAAAGACAGCCTGGTCTACAGAGTTACTTCAGGTCAAAGATACAGAGAACCTGTCTCAAAAAGCAAAGAGTTAAAAGTAAAAATAAACAAAATAAACAAAAAAATAAACAAAAGCTGCACAAAGATGGAAAATACACAGAGAATTTTGATACTGTATGCTATTATGCTCTCTTTGAATTGTTTGAATGCTGAGGAAAGAGCAAAAGCTACTAAAAGATATTTATTTATAAATGCTGCTGATCTAATCCAACATAGATATTTTGATGCCTTGAATTTGAAATTTGGACCTAAGAACATGATGCTTTGGAAAGGAGTTTCTTATTTTGTTTTCACAGAGGATGAGACGCTGTTCATTTCTTCTATTCCGATTTGGTATGATGGACCACGCCCTCCTGAAGGGTTGGTGTGAACGCCTTCAAAAAATTGCTTCGCTCAACTGCCAACTGAGATGAAGCTAACACACAGGTTATACCGTGAAAGACCTAATTAACGACGCCCCCATTCAGCAGGAAGCAGTTTGGAGAGAAAAAACTGTGCCCATGTTCCCAAATATGGTTTATAAATGTTCTTTTACATTTAAAGGGGGATATGATATAGGTATGAATAATTTACATTAGTATAGATTTTGCTTTATTGATAGAGATTTAAGGTCAATTTTGTTATATGTTTAAGTGTTTCTGATTTTGATTAAGGTATTGTGATTGTGTAGTTCATTTAAATATGTACTGTATAATTAAGAAATATAGGTTGTTAATGGATAATCATCGATAATAGTAAAGCTTGTAGTCATGTTAGTTAGATTTTCTAGATATATAGAGATATATTTTAGATAGACATTCTTCATGTCTTTCAAAGATTACAGAATAGGACATTTAATGTTTAGTAACTGAGGACTTTTCATGACAATGAGACACTCTGCTCCTGGCAGCACCAATCTACTTCAAGAGGAAGATGGGCATCGAAGAGGCTCGTTATGGAGATTGATAGCCATTTAGGCAAGAAACTGCTCTTGCCTGGACTATTGCATAAACTGGACAAAGAGATCCCACAGAGAGAGGACAACTGAACTTGCCTAAGGTGAGATGATCTTTCGGGGTTCCTGATTCATGAAGGAATCTGCGAGACATTCTGCAGGACATAACAGATAGTGACTGAACTGACTTTGAATTTTCCTACTTTATGGAAATGTCTGCTGGATACCATGGGCCTGAAGGCTGAAGATGGATGCCCCAACGGTACAAAAGAACTTTGGGTGACTGTCCAGGCAGCGAGATATCTTTGTCATTTCTAGAGTTTGAAGTTTCTTAGTTCTTGTTTGCTTAGGTAGTATTGTATCTTTCTGGAGTCTTTGATGGAGTTAAGAATAGTTAGTTATAGTTTTCCTTAGTTATGATAAAGATTATTGTAACTTTTACTTGATAACTGTTTTGTTATATGTAATTTTGCTATGTTAAAGTTAAAGCCTTTTTTTTTTGTTTAAACCGAAAAAGGGGAAATGATGGAGGAAGGTCATTGGCTAATAAAGGCACTGCCCTGGCCCATTTTATTGGTTAGAGGATAGGTGGGAGGAGAAAACAGGACAGAACGCTGGGAGGAAGAGGAAGTGAGGTCAGAGACTCACAGCTCTCCTCTCGGGAACAGACGCCTGAGAGAGACGCCATGCCCCGCTCCCGGCATGAAGCTCTGACCCAGGATGGACTAGGCTAGAATCTTCCCGGTAAGACCGGTTCTCACAGATTGTTAGAGATGGGTTGATCGGGATGTGAGAATTAGCCTGTAAGTGCTGGAGCTAAAGGGCCAAGCAGTGCTTGAAAGAATACAGTGTCTGTGTAATTATTTCGGGGCATAAGCTAGCCGGGCAGGCGGCTGGGGTTCTGGGAATGCAGCCCCGCCGCCCTTATTACTACAATAGAGTAAGTAGAAGTAGAAAGTAACTGGAAAGACTAGAGGAGAAATGAAAAGGGAACATAGTATAAATGTGATAGCAATACAATATATGCATATTAAAAGTCATAAAATAAGAATAGCGTCTGGTGTTTTCAAAATGAATTGAGAAGGTTTTAAAAATGAGCTTGAATACCTGTTTCATAAATAGACAGGAATTCTTTTTGATTATCATTTACCTGTATAAAAACAGAAATTCATAGATATAGTATCAAAATAATAGTGGATTATAGTTAGGATTTCTGCTTGCTATCAAGTGTGAATTATGTTTAAACTACTTTTGATTACTGCTTTAGGGATATTATTGCCAATATTGTGGGTCTTCCTATAATGACTGGGTATAATACATTCTCTTAATTGAAGATACACTGATAATCAGATATTTAATAAATTGTCTGCAATCTAACAGTGGCAAGCAACATATCCTGGAACCAAGCCCAGTTTACCTCATTAAAGTCTTATTCTGACATATACATTTTCTTCTCACTCTCATTTTGAATAATCTGTATTTAAATGAATTAATAAAAGTGTTACCAAGCAAAATAACTATATTCTATTAAGCGATGTCTTAAAGTTTAAATATGTGAAAAAGTAATAATTTATTGATATTGACAATTTTGCTTTAGGTCTTCTATTACATGGAGGGCAATATCTGGATGCTTTCATAGAATGAGGTGCAGGGCTGTTCTGCTGTGAACAGATTAATAGAGAAACATAGGAGACAAATTACATCTCAGAAGGAAAGGAGGTACTAAAGTACTCTAAAGAACTGAATGAGAAACAGACACCAACGTAGGAAAGTTGAGGGAAGCGGTGCTATGGATCGGAAAAGTAGCAAGATGCCGGTGTGTTGGGACCATTTGGAGTCCTGGCCTCCAGCTGCTCTTCCCTGCTAGAGATCTTTACTTTCCTTCTGATTTAAGTTAGTAAAGGCTGTGTCAAAGTTGTTTACCAGTTCTTCTTCACGAGCACGTGTTGCCTTGGCCTTGAGGATCAGAGGATTTGGTTTTCACCTGTTGCCCCACTTGACTGTTGGGTTTTAAAATAAAGGGCTTCTTACCAGTGACTTAGAGGTCTGTGTCTCTGTCTCTCTGTCCAGCCCCTTGCCAGAAGATCGTGAACTGTATGGTAGCACATAGAGTGCAGACAGGCGTTGTGTGCTGCACCATTGCTGAGAGCAGAGTTGGCCAGGGTCTTTGTCTCAGAAGAAGCTGACATTCTGTGTGAACTCTACAGGTCAAAACATTTAACTTTTGATGAGTGAACCATGAGACTTTGCAGAAGTTTTGTTTCCTTTATTTCAGCACCTATATGAATATTTTCATTTACCTACTACTATTTAACTGTTGATAACATTTAGAAATTATATCAAAAGTGCTTACCGTAAGTACTATAAGGCAAAAAAAAGTACTATAAGGCAAATTCAATCTATATCATAGCTACATGTAAACCTCTTTGTATCAAAACATTTATTTGTTAAGAGATATAATAGCACTTTATAAAAGAGAATGTACAGTTCTCTTTTAGATTATGAATCATCTAAACAAAATTAGAATCATTACAAGTCTGCCAATTTTAATATGATATAAGCTTATAATTTGTTTTAAATTATTCCAATATATAACTCTCAGATTTATAAGTAATCAAAAAGCTTGAAAAAGGAAAGAAAACAAGTTGTGAGATAGAACCAAAGGAGGAAAACAGGAAAATAAAATCATGGAAAGGGGCTGGAGAGATAGCTCAGTGGTTAAGAGCATTGCCTGCTCTTCCAAAGGTCCAGAGTTCAATTCCCAGCAACCACATGGTAGCTGACAACCATATGTAATGAGGTCTGGTTCCCTCTTCAGGCCTGCACACAGACAGTATATTGTATGCATAATAAATAAATAAATATTTTTAAAAAATCATGGAAAAATCCCTAGATTTAGAATGAAAGTACTAGGGAAGTTTTTAAATGCTTCAATAGAAACTAAACAAACACTTCTTATTAACTATGTTTTTAAAAATAAAGGATCAGCAAGTGGGTTGTTTAATTTTCTAGTGTAATGGCATAAACGAATGCAGACAGGTTGTAAAAATATATATACAGCTTTAATGGCGAAATGGACTTACAGAACCACCATTCCCACGGAGACCAGGAAAGCAGAAGGAATGGCTGGGAGCACGCTCACCAAATTTATAGGCAAACATTAGCCAGAGGCGAACACGCCCCCTAAGGGGCGGGACTTATCCCTACATCTCCCCTTTTTGTCTAAATAAGACAGAACCAAACCAAATACAACTATATACAATAACAACCAATAATTAATATAACAAACAATATTGAGAACAAAAGCTTTGCTAAACATTCTATCTCAAGGAGTCCAAATAATGTAGAGAGTAACTACAATTATATAATCTTCAACTCCGTCAAAGATCTGAGAAGGGAATAAACACTACTCAACAAACGAGATATATCCAAAATGTGCAACAATTGACAGAGACAACTAACTACCTGGGCAATCACCCAAAGTCTCGTTTGCAATGTTGAGTCAACCAATTTTGGCTAAGGCAACATAACTGACATACCATTATTAAAGCAAGGAACTTTTCAAAACTATCTTACCCTGTCTTGGCAGGATATGACAGTCCTGTTTTATCCATTGATGCATGCTCTGTATCTCTGTCAGTGGTTGAGGTATGGGCATTTCTTTGCCCAAAGGCCAGTTCTGCCAAATAGAAAGGCTCCAGGTGGAGTGTCTTTGGTGCTCAACATTCTCTCGGGAATAGAGCAGTGTTGCCAGGAGCAATTGTGTCTCACTATCACGAAACTCTGAGTTAGATTAAAGGCCATTTTCTACAGCTCTTTGAAGAGGTCGAAGATTATCTATCTATACTGAGTATAATCTCTATATATCTAGAGAACCTGGTTAGTCTAATTATAAATGAGAAACTTAGATGACTATTTATCTATATAATTCTCAATATCTATCTAACTTAAAGACAAAGACAATAAACAACTGTGTAACAAATGAGAATAATGACCTCCAAATATTAACACTGTACAAATATACATAGCAATATGGTAAATATATATCAATACACAAACATTATATAAGTATCTTAATCAGAGGTAGAAATGTACACTGCAATATGGTAAATATATACAATATATATTTATCAACACAATATATGTCAATACATAAAAATGTTTTAAACAGAGATAGAAACATGCATGCATACAATAGTCAATATAATTTAACTTTGTATCAATATACAAGAATGGATACCCATATATTTGTCTAAAAGCAGTAACTCACAATTATAAGTCTATTATCCCATCATTTTTTTTTCAAAATGATCCCTGAGCTTATAAAATCCCTCCCCCAACCCTCAATCGTATACTAATTATAATCAACCCCTAAATGATGTCCCTAAACCCAAGGGCAAACATTACTGGGAGAGGGGAAGTCGTCCTCTAGAATTACTTCTAGCTGTCATGGGGGTGACGTTCTTTCTGGGGGATCCTGTGAAAGTAAAATGATGGTTAAATTTCAAGATCAATGTCTTTTAAAATTGCAAATAGTCTCTGAGTATTTTGTGCAGGTCTGGCCAAAATGTTTTATAAGATGTGCACCATTTCAGCTAACCAAGTTGGAACTGTCTTGTGCTGCTGGTACCCAAAGCAGGTATTGTAGTAGCGCTATCAGTATCATGACGTCATATCAACCAGGTGGAGTAGTTGTTGAGGGGCCCCATCTTCTTCCTGGAAACTTCAAATGTCACTTCAGAAAAAACTCATTGTTCATTATGAAAAACTTAAACATTAATCATATAGACATATATATATATATATTCAATGAAAGGCATGATAGATATATTCAATGAAAAGTATGATAGATATGAAGAAAAGCAAAGATGTTTTCTAAACTCATATTTCTTTCTGTCCAATATCATGGCTCTTGACATGAGACAGAAACTCCAGAAACTCTGGGTTTTTCTCTTATTAACAGGCTTGGAATTGGAGAGGGACTGAACCAGGGTCCAACTTCAAAACCAGCTCTACCTATTTATAAAGAAATGTTTAATAAGACATATATATATATATATGTACAAATTAATACTTAAAAAATGTGTCCATCCATCAGTAATTAAATATTCAGGTTCCTTTAATTTCTTTGAAGATGAGTATTTTCCTGTGGAGATAAGAAAAGAACCCTGCATCCAACCTATCTGTATTTCTTACCATCAGTATGCTCGTCATCCTTATGAAAGAATTGTTATTTATCTTTTCCAAGTGGCTTCTCTTCTTCAAACCGAACCTTTATTAATTTTGACGGTATCCACAATTTTTCCTCACCTGTGGAGATAAGAGCAAAACCCCTTCCCCAACGTAGCACATCTCCTGGCTTCCATTGTTAGGTCAGCACATCCTTGAAATAAACTGGTTGATTTAGTTCAGTAGACTTTTCCATTATCCAATGTCTTTCTGCAGCTGTTGTTCCCTTCTCATTAGCGTTGAGAAAATTCAAGGTTAACAAAGCATTATGTAACCTATTTCTGGAGGTGTTTTCCACCCCTTTCTGTTTGTTCAACATATCTTTTATATTTCGATTTGATCTTTCTATGACTGCTTGACCTGTAGGATTGTATGGTATACCTGTAACATGCTTGATATTGTAATAATCAAAAAACCGTTTCATTTTCCTAGAAACATAAGCAGGACCATTATCCATCTTTATTTGTGTAGGTATACCCATGATAGCCATGACTTCTAATAAATGAGTGATTACTGAATCAGCTTTATCTGAACTTAATGCAGTTGCCCACTGAAAGCCTGAAAGTGTCAATGGTGTGATGAACATATTTTAATTTGCCAAATTCTGCAAAGTGGAACATATCCATCTGCCAGATTACATTCCTTTGGGTGCCCTTTGGATTAACCCCTGCAGGCAGTGGCATTTGGTTATAGAAAAAGCAAGTAGGGCATTTCTTTACAATCTCCTTAGTTTGTTGCCATGTAATTGAAAACTCTTTCTTCAAACCTTTGCTATTAACATGATGTTTTTTATGAAATTCAGAGGCTGGTAGCACACTACCAATCAATAATTGATCAATTTCTGCATTACCTTGTGCTAGAGGACCTGGCAGATCCATATGGGATCAGATGTGTGTTATGTACATAGGGCAAAGCCTGTTCCTGATCAAATCTTGAACCTGGAAAAACAATGAGGTTAGTTCTGTATCATCAGGTATAAATTCAGCAGTTTCAATATGTAAAATAACTCTGCATATTGTGAATCAGTGACTATATTAATAGCTTCTTTAAAATCCCTTAGCACCATAAGAATGGCATGTAATTCTGCCTTCTGGACAGAATTATACGGACTTTGTTCCACCTTACCCAAGTCTTCTGATTTGTAACCTGCCTTCCCTGATTTATTGACATCACTATAGAATGTATGGGCTCCAGTTATTGGAGCATCACGGACGATTCGAGGAAGAATCCAAGAAGTTCTCTTTATGAAGTTAAGCCTCTTGCTTTTCAGATAGTTGTTATTAATGTCTCCCAAAAAATTAGCACAAGCTCTTTGCCATGGTTCATTATCTTCCCATAATTTCTTTAGTTCATCAGCAGTGAAAGGCACTATAATTTCTGCTGGGTCTATGCCTGTTAGTTGACGAAGTCTCAGCTTGCCTTTTATAATTAACTCAGAGACTTTTTCCACATAAGTTTTCAGTTTTTTACTTAGTTTATGTGGTAAAAAGATCCATTCCAAAATAATATCATCTCTCTGCATTAAAATTCTTGTAGGTGAAATTTTTGATGGTAGTATGACGAGAATACAATCGAGCTCTGGATTCACCCTGTCCACATGTGCCTTTTGTAGTTTTTCCTCAATCATTGTCAGTTGCTTTTCTGCTTCAGCTGTTAATTCTCTGGGACTGTTTAAATATTTATCACCATCCAAGGTTTTGTTCAAATGAATTATTAGATCAGGTGTTATTCCAATAGCTGGTCGTAGACTGAAAATGTCTCCTAACAGTCTTTGAAAGTCATTAAGAGTCCGTAGGCGATCTCTCCTAATTTGTGCTTTTTGTGTCTTAATTTTTTGCAAATCTATTTTATAACCTAAATAATTAACAGAATTATTTCTGAATCACTTCTGAATCTTTTCAGGAGTGATTTGCTATCCCCATTTAGGTAAAAGTATCTTTATTTCTTGAAACAGTCTGTTCAAGGTATCCATGTTTGAATCGGATAACAAAATGTTGTCCATGTAATGGTATACAATAGATTTGGGAAATTTCTTCCGTATTATTTGCAATAGTTGGTTCACAAAATATTGGCACAGGGAGGGGCTATTTAACGTACCCTGGGGGAGAACGGTCCAGTGGTACCTCCTCGAAGGTTGAGAATTGTTATAAGTAGGCACTGTGAAGCAAATTTTTCTCTATCTTCTTTTTGCAAAGGTATAGTGAAAAAACAATCCTTTAAATCAATAACTATGAGAGGCCATCCTTTTAGTAATAAAGAGGGCAAAGGAATTCCAGATTGCAGAGGGCCCATAGGTTGAATAACCTTGTTGATGGCCCTGAGATCTGTCACCATTCTCCATTTACCTGATTTTTTCTTAACCACAAATACAGGAGAATTCCAAGGGCTGGTAGATTCTTCTATATGTCCAGCATCTAATTGTTCTTGTACCAGCTACTCTAAAGCCTGTAACTTTTCCTTAGCTAAAGACCATTGCTTTGTCCATATTGGTTTTTCAGTCAACCATTTTAGAGGCAAGGCTTTTGGTATCTCTGAAGGGACATCAATTGCTTGTTCTTGTACAGCCCGAATGGCCGGTTTTCTCCGTTTGTAATATCTTTTAATATTATACTCAGAAATATAGGATCTAGAAGTAGCAGGAATGTTAATTTTGGTATTCCATTGTTATAATAGGTCACAAACCCATAAATTCATTGCAATATTGGCTACATATGGCCTTAATTTTCCTATTTGTCCCTCTGGCCCTATACATTCAACCCATCTCATGCTCTGCCTTACTCGAGATAGGGTTCCAATAACCAGGAGCTGAACATTTACATTCTGAAGAGGCCAATATGGATGCCAAGATTCTGGGGTAATGATACTTACATCAGCACCTGTGTCCAGCAGGCCAGTAATAAAAATGCCATTTACACACACTCTCAGTTTAGGTCTTTAATCATTTATAGAAATTTGCCAAAACACACGTAACTTATCTTTCTGATCATTATTGCTTGTAACAGTAGGCATGGGGCTTCCTAATTGTCCTGATGAGGCATGTTCTCTGCAGAAACTGGAAATGACTGAACCATGTTTGCCATGGGGGACTATGAGGCCCCCCCTCTCACGTTTCCCGACTGTATCAGGTTGCCTTGTCTATCTCTTGTAGACCTGCATTCATTCATCCAATGTCTGCCTTTTCCACATCTTCTACATAAACCTGAAGGCTGAGTCCTCCTATTTCTGTTATTTCTAGAAATGCATTATTATTATTATTTCTGAAAGATGCATTATTATTATTATTTCTGAAAATCCGTTGTCTACAATTCCTTTTTATATGACCCATTTTGCCACAATTGAAACATTTGGTATTCTGATGTCTCCTTTTACCATTGGATATTGCTTCTTCTACCCATGCTTCAGTGCCTTAATCAAATGTATCAACATTGAGTGTATGCAAGACCCATTCTTCCAAGGGTTCTGATCTGAGCTTTAAAGGGCAAAAAATCCTTTTGCATTCCACATTTGCATTTTCATAAGCCAAAGGCTCAATCATTATATGTCTTGCTTCTGGGTCAGATATCCCTATTTCTATAGCCTTAGTTAATATTTGTAAAAAGTCACTAAAGGGTTCTCTCTGACCCTGTTTAACTCTGACAAATGATTCCATTCTCTGTCCTGGGTCTTGTACCCTGTCCCAAGCCCTTAAGGCTGCTGTAGTACACAAGGAGAGTGTGTTTTCATCCAAATTAGCTTGTTCCTGAGGGTCGGAAAAGAGCCCTTCACCTAGAATTTTATCTAGGGAAATGTCAATTCCCTTTGCTTTTTCCTGCTGTTCTAAGAGTCTAGCCTCTTGCCTGAATAAGCATTTCCATTTCAATTGCGGTCCACTCTCAAGTACTGCAGAGCTCAGCTGGAGCCAGTCCGAGGTGGTTGCTCTGCTTGTCGTGGCCCAAGATCTTAGCATCTCTTTAACAAAAGAGGCTTGCATCCCAAAAGTCATGACAGCCTGTTTTATTTCCTTGAGATCATTCATACGGACAGGCTCCCATGTATCCTCCTTGATGACCCTAGGGTTTCTGGAACCAATCACCTTCTCTGTTGTTATTACTGGAAAGGCAGGTAGAGCTGTAGGTAGAGCTTTGTGGAAATTGTCCCGGAGAGATTTATCCATGGATGTAGTTAAAATTTGCCTTTCTACCCTTTGCTCTTCTTCATCAGAATTTAGAAATTCCTCAATCTTTTCAATTCTATTCACCATTGCCTTCTGCAATGTCTGAATCTCCTGTCCAGAATTATGTTCCAAAGCCTTCATTGAGGATTCTAAAGTATGAAGTTTGTCTGTTAGAGATAACATCTCATCTTTGGACATAATTTTTATGGCATAAACCGTGCCTTCTTGTATTGACAATCTTTCCGTCAATCTGTCATAAGCATTAGACAAAATCCGATTGTCACATTCATCAGTTTTGTTTCTCTCAGTTAATGTTTCATTTCCTACAGAAAGGGACTGAAGCTTACGATCAAAATCAGTTGTTCCCTCTTCCATAGTAATGAATTTGTCCTTAATATCAGCCACTAATGTTTCAGTTCCTACAAAAAGGGACTGAAGCTTACGATCCAAATCAGCTGTTCCCTCTTCCATAGTAATGAATTTCTCCTTAACATCAGCCTGGAGAACTTCAAACTGATTCTTGAGAAGATTGTTGTCATTCTTAATTGTTTTTAAGTGTTCAATCTCTGCCTTAATAATCCTGGATTCGTCTTGTAAAGACTTTATCATGTTTCTATTATCAAACCATTTAGTGACAATGAAAACTACGAATCCCAGAAGGATCCATAGATGTGGGGTGATAGACACTTCTTGTAACATCTCCCACATGGTACAATTAAAAAAACTGTTAAATTCTTGAACAGTAATGTGTTCAGACATTTTATTTATAAAGGAAAAAATTTTTACCTGCAATGATCGGTTCCTGCCAGTGGCGGTCTCTGTGTTTTTGAAGCCTGTCCTAGAACTAGCTCTTGTAGACCAGGCTGGCCTCGAACTCACAGAAATCTGCCTGTCTCTGCCTCCCAAGTGCTGGGATTAAAGGCATGCGCTACCACTGCCTGGCCGGCCTCAAACTCACAGAGATCTGCCTGCCTCTGCTTCCCAAGTATTGGGATTAAAGGTGTGCGCCACCACCACCTGGCCAGCCTTGAACTCACAGAGATCCGCCTGCCTCTGCCTCCCAAGTGCTGGTATCAAAAGTGTGTGCCACCACAGCCTGGCCAAGTCACTTTGTACCAGTCCAAATCTGCCGCTTTGGAAGCTTTTGTTGCAAAACCGCAGGTACTTGAATTTCTGCTAATTCAGGCAGTGGGGTTCCGCTCCAAACTTAGCCAAGGCAGGCAGGGAGGGGTTAATTGCTCTGGCAAGCAGGCGGGGCAGAATGGGCCTGTGTGGCCTAGTGTGTCTCGGACTTGGCACTGGGGCCCGAGTCACGAACTAAAAAACAGCACCCGGGAGGGTGCTGTGTTAGCTAGAGGCTACCCACTTGAGTCGGGGGCAAAGTAGCCCAACGTTGGACGCCAACATGTAATGGCGTAAACGAATGCAGACAGATTGTAAAAATATATATACAGCTTTAATGGCGAAATAGACTTACAGAACCACGGTTCCCATGGAGACCATGAAAGCAAAAGGAACGGCTGGGAGCACACTTGCCAAATTTATAGGCAAACATTAGCCCGAGGCGAACATGCCCCCCCAAGGGGCGGGACTTATCCCTACATGCTAGCATTAATTTTACTTAGGAAATTTACATTGTTTTCTTGTGATCTCAGTTTTAAGTTTGTGGTTCTATTTTGATTAATGTGTGTGTGTGTGTGTGTGTGTGTGTGTGTGTGTGTGTGTGTGTGTATGTGTGTGTATGGAACAGTAATCTGTTCCATACAAAGGTATCTAAGTTAAAACCATTTTTCTCCTCGATTGGGATATAACAGCCTTTAACTATAAAGTTTCTAATTTCATCCTTTGGGTATATACCCAAGTGTGGTATTGCGGGCCTTCAGGTAGATTGACTTCCAAATTTCCAGATTGATTTTCTGAAACTGCATACCGATTTCCGAAGTTGCTGAATATGCCTCCCACCAGCAGTAGATGAGTGCTCTTCTTACTCCACATCCTCTCCAGCATAAGCTATCATCATCTTAGCCATTCTGATATGTGTAAGATGCTATCTTAGAGGCATTTTAATTTGCATTTCCCTGATGGCTAAGGATGTTGGGAAATTCTCTAAATGTCTTTTGACCATATGAGATTTTTTCTTCGGTTGAAAATTCTGTGTATAGATCTGTATCCCATTTTTAATTGGAATCTTTGATATTTGGGTGTCTAGTTTCCTGAGTTCTTTAGGTATATTGAAGATCAACCCTCTGTCAGATATGGGCTTGGTAAAGATCTCTTCTCATTCGGTAGGCTACCATTTTGTCTTATTAACTGTGTCATTTCTCAAAAGATTCACAATCATACTACAAGGAGAGTTGCTCAACTATGTTCATAGCAGCATTATGAGTAATAGCCGGAACCTGGAAAGAACTTCGATGACCAACAAGCAAAGAATGGATAAAGAAAATGTGGTACATTTCCACACTGTAGTATTACTCAGTGATAAAAGAAAATCAACATCTTAAAATTTGCAGGCAAATGGATGGAACATGAAGAAACATCCTGAGTGAGTTAACCCAGATCCAGAAAGACAAACACAGTATGCATTTATGCATAAATAAATAGTAGATGTAATGAAAAGATAACCAAGCTACAATCCACAAAACCAGAGATATTAGGTAAAAAGGGGGTCCCTGAGAGGGATACATACGGGGCGACCCAGGAACGAAAATAGTTAAGATCTCCTGGGTAAAGTGGGAACGAGGTGGATGAGTGAAGAAAAGAAGGGATGGGGAATAGGGGTTGGGAACATGAAGGAACAAGAAGACTAAGTTGGGAGAGTGATAGAGGGGGAGAGAAATGAAAGAGATATCTTGATAGAGGGAGCCATTATGAGATTAAGGAGTAATCTGGTGTTAGAGAAATTTTCAGGAATCCACAAGGATGCCCTCACCTAAGACTCCTAGTAGCGGTGGAGAGGATGTCTGAAAGGGCCTTCCCTTTTAATCAGGTTAGAGACTAATTGTCATCATAGAACCTACATCCAGTAACTGATGGAAGCAGATTGCTGATCCACATCGAAATACTGGGCTGAGTTCCAGGAATTCATTTGAAGAGAGTGTAGAGACATCATATGAACAAGGGGAATCAAGACCAAGATGGGGAAACCACAGAGACAGATGACCAAGCTAGTGGGAGATTGTAAATTAAGTACTGAAAGCTGTGGAACCTGCCTGGGACCAAACTAGACCCTCTGAAGATGGGTGACAGTTATGTGGCTTGATCTGTTGTGGTGAAGGTGTTGACAGTGACACTAATACATATCCTAGGTGTATGAACTGACTTTTTGGTACTCATTTCCCATGGTGAGATACTTTGCTCAGCCTTTGTATGTTGGTAGTGGCTTGGTTCTGCCTCAAGTTAGTATGCTAGGCCTTGTTGACTCCCCAAGAAAGACCTTATCCATTCTGAGGAGTTGATAGAGAATTGAGAAGGGAGAAGAAGGGCAAAGAGAGAAGAGGGAGGGGAACTGGGGTTGATAAGTAAAGTGAAAAGTAAATTTTTAAAATAAAATACCCTAAAAACTCTGTCTAACAGACTGTTGACAGATTTTTTTTTTTTTGATTTTTCGAAACAGGGTTTCTCTGTGGATTTGGAGCCTGTCCTGGAATTAGCTCTTGTAAACCAAGCTGATCTCAAACTCACAGAGATCCACCTGCCTCTGCCTCCCAAGTGCTGGGATTAAAGGCATGCGCCACCACCGCCCAGCCCTGTTGACAGATTTTGAGGGTTGTTATAAGCTATGATGATCATCTTTGTAGTGAAAAAGCTAAACAAAACAGAGTTTATAAGTGTATTCCCTCCAAACACTAACATGTAGATAATTAATTAAAACTAATCACAGTATTTTAAGATAAGATTTTTAATAAATATATAGTTCTGTAATATTGATGTATAGGATGTAAATAATCAATAAAACTGGTAAGATACTGAAAACAAAGTGCACATTTTGAGGAAATGGTGGTAAATATTTGAGGTATTTCATTCAAAATTCCTTCCAATGAAACAGTACTGCTTTAGGAAAAAATGTTTGTTACAGTATTCAATAGCCTTTATACTAGATTTTAGCTCTTTTTATCTTTTCAGATGTTCATGCAATAGGACCCTATGCTTTATTTTGTATGTTGTATATGGAAATGTAAGAAGGTTGAAACAAATGGTACTATTACTTGTACACTGGGGAGTAAAAAGAGATACTAATGTAATTGTGACTACTCATTGAAATTAGGTAAAATCAGCATTATTAAATATGAAAAAACATGTGGAGATTGTCAGGGTAAAAAAAAATAGAAAGAAACTGTTTCTCCATTGCATGTAAGATTTAGATAACCATCCTGGTTCCATTCCCTGACTATGTTAGTTCGGGTCTACTTTCTCATTGTGTCATTTTCTGTCTAGAGAATCCCTAACACAGGAGCTCAGTTCTCCAGAGTTTATAGTCAATTGTGGACACAAAACACACAGTTTAATTTTCTTTTGAATCTTAATGTTTTCCTTGGGCCTTTTTCTTCTGCATTTTTAAACTGATTTTATCACTGTAATATAAGGCAAGAGAATTAAATATGTAAATCTTGGCAGCTTACAGGGTATTTTTTTCTGGGCTAAATTAAAATAGGACTTAGTTTAAAACTTGCAAGTGATATTAGGTTTAGTCCAAATCTCTAAGAATTAGATTCTTACACATTGTATTTGATTTCAAATTCCTCGATTCAGAGTTTTAGGACTTTACACATCCTAATGATTCCATTAATTGAGACTATATTAACTGTATACCTTTAGAAATGAGAGAAGAAATAACAAATCGGGCCAATTTATGAAAGGAAGACAACGAGAGAAGCTGAGCAGCTGTAGATTTAGAAGTGTTCTTGGCTCGGCACTCCTTGCTGCCAGTCAGTTGCCATAATCAGAAAGACATGTGCCAAGTCTTGTCCTTTTTATATTTATCTTCCATTGCTTTCTGTATTTAACAGTATGTGAGACAAACAAAAATTAATTGAAATATATTCTACACATTAAATAAATATTGCAATTGATGTATTTAAAGGACTGTTACAGAAGAAATAGGAGAAAATCTGATTGACTCAAATTAAAAACATACTTAGTACATCCCACAAAGAAGTATGGAATTTTTAATGGATTTCCAAATTATTATGTTATGTAAAAGAAATTAACCAGAAATAGTCCATATTCTGTTTATATAAAACTACCTTTATAAAGTAAAAATATTCCACACAACTGTGTTTTCTACTTGCAAATGACTTGACCACATAAAGGAAGATGGTAAATAAGGTAAAAGCTGTAAGATAATAGTAAATATTATCACAGCAGAGATGATTCTCAACCTTCCTAATGCTGCAAACCTTTAATTCAGTTCATCATGCTTTGGTCACTCTCAACCATAAAATATTTCATTACAACTTTATAGCTCCAATTTTGCTCCTGTTAACTATTGCAATGTAAATATTTAATATGGAGGATATCTAAAATGTACCCCTATGGGAGTTGTGGCCTACAAATTGAAAGTACTATTGAAAAGCATTATAGAAAGTATAGAGAGACTAAATAGATTCAAAATTTCTACTGACATTTTGACCAATTAAAAATCAAACTAGAAAATAGATTAAGATACTGTACTAAAAGTCTCCTCAAGAATTGTTTGACATAAATCCACATGAAAGTAACTATATTTGGCATGTTTTATGCATAAAAAGCTTACTATAAAATTCCCTTTTGCCACAGCCTACAAATTTTATCACTTAAAGTAACACCAAAAATGTTCTGCTGAATTAATTTGGAAATGACTGTTTAAAAAGAACAAAACATGGTTTTGGAAATTTCAAATGCAAATGCTAAAAAAAATTCTAATTTTATTGGGGAGTACTAGTTCTATGACTGTATATTTAAATATCCACAGTGAAAACATGAATTTTGTCAGGAAATGGAGAACATTCTATTACCCAAAAGTTACCAAAGATGTGACTGTGCACTGTCCATCATCACTGTGAAGTAACATTACATGCTTAGATATGTGGGGTACCTATGTCTAAGCTGAATGTAACGCATGAATTCAGCATAATGCAATGGTTTCTGAAAAAATTCTAATATTGTTTTACATGTATCCTTCCTAATATTAAGCATGATGTAAGAGATGCTGTCATGAGAGCCTTAACTTTGTATCCTGAATGATGAAAGTATCAGTAAAAGAAAGACGAGATCCATGAGGATAGATATGGATTAATTTTCATTCTTCTACATGTTGACATCCAGTTATGCCAGCACCATTTGTTGAAGATGCTTTCTTTTCTTCCATTGTATAATTTTACCTTCTTTGTCAAAAATCAGGTGTTCATAGGTGTGCAGATTAATATCCTGGTCTTTGATTTGATTCCGATGGTCAATCTGTCTGTTTTTATTCCAATACTAAGCTGTTTTCATTACTGTAGCTCTATAATAGAACTTAATGTCAGAGATGATAACGCATCAGAAAGATCTTTTATTGTACAGAATTGTTCATGCTCTCCTGGGTTTTCTGTTTTTCCATATGAAGTTGAATGCTGTTCTTTCAAGGTCTGTGAAAAATTGTGTTGAGATTTTGATGGGGATTGCATTGAATCTATAGGTTGCTTTTGGTAGGATTGGTGGGGATACCCACTGATACAGTTTACCTGATTAATGGAGCCTCACCAACTCCAGCCGGACAAGGAAGGGAGTAGCATAAGTCCAAACTTGTCCCTTTGAAAATGGGTGACAGTTGTGTGACTGGAAAAGACTGCAGGGCCTTATTCATTCAAAGTGGCAATGGCACTGCTTTTACTGGCTTTGGGGGAACCTATTCTCTTTTGATGTATGCCTTGTTCAGCCAAGGTATAGTAGTGAGGACCTTGGACCCTTCACAAAGCAATGTGCCTTACCCCCTCTGAGGTCTGGATTAAAGGTGGGGTTGGAGAATATGTGAAGAGAATGGGAGGAGAGGAGGGAGTGGGAACTGGGATTGGTGTTTAAATGAAAACAGCTAGTTTTTCTTTTTAAAAAAATAAATAAATTATTAAAAAGAGGGAAAAAAGATTATTCTTCTGGCCCATAGCTTGAAACACCTACAGTAATGTGAAGTCCTTTTCTGCTGATGAATTTTATCTTCATGCCTGATATTTATTGATACCACTTTTTGAAAGAAGGGCTCATAAGCATTCATATTCCTGCCGTTTTTGTCAATATTAAAATTATAAAGCAGAATAATAAGAGACACAGAGCAAGTATAATATTTAATAAAACAAATATAACATTTAATGAGATACAATTTTTAATGAAACAATACAATATTTAATGAAAAAAGCAGTGATAATTCATTCAAAGAAGACTAGAGGCTTGTTTGGAATTTGTGGCATAACTCCACTAAAGGAGAAAAATGAGATTTGTTAATAAGTTTAAATGTTCAATGTTTTCTGGAAAAAAATATGAACTCTACATAAAATGAGAATATCAGAAAGTTCCTTAAAAGCATACCAGTAAACAACCGCAAGTATAAAGAGAGTCTGGATTACGAACATTATTGTGATTTCTTCGAAGTTTTGGACTACAGAGAGATATTTGATTCTGGGTTCCTACTAAATTAAACCAACATAATGGTATATTGACTTCAAAATTTGGGCCTAAGGATATGTTGCTTTCGAAAAGAGGTTCTATTTTTGTTTCCACAGAAGATGAGACCCTGTGGATTCCTTACAGGCTAATGTGGTTTGTTAGAACAAAATCCCTAAACGGTCTCCATGAACCCTACAAATATTTCTCCCAACAAGCAGCAGAAAGCAGTTTAGAGAAAACTGTGCCCAAATTCCCAAAAATGATTGCTTATTAATACTTGCTTTCATTTAGGGGATATGTATAGATTGTTAATGGTCACAGTCAATCTCTTTTAAAAAGGGGGAGAGATATGATATAATACTTTACATTGGTATGGATATTGATTTATTGATAGAAATTTAACAACTTTTTGTCATATGTATATTTCCTCCCTTTTTAAAGTATTATGATTATGTACTTCATTTAAATATATAATGCATAATATACAATTATGGATTAATAGATAGTCATCTATAATAGTCAAACCTTTAGTCTTGTGAGTTAGGTTTTCTAGAAATATAGAGATATATTTTTGTTAGATAGATAACCTTCAACAGTTCAAAGACCAACAGAATATGTTATTTAAAAGGTTTAAAAGAGCCGGGCGGTGGTGGCGCACATCTTTAATCCCAGCACTCGGGAGGCAGAGGCAGGCGGATCTCTGTGAGTTCGAGACCAGCCTGCTCTACAAGAGCTAGTTCCAGGACAGGCTCCAAAACCACATAGAAACCTTGTCTCAAAAAATCAAAAAAAAAAAAAAACAAAACCAAAAAACAAAAAAAAGGTTTAAAAACTTAGACTTTACTTAACAGTGAGATGTGTCTGCTTCTGGCAATCCCAATTACTTCAGAGAGGTTGATGGGAATTGAAGAAACTCATTAGGAAATTTGCCTTCAATGTGACAAGGCTAGCCATTTGGGCTATAAGGTGCTCTTGCCTGGCCTGGACTGATTGATGATATTCTGTGTGATCTGGATGTGCAGGAAGGACCCACAGAAAAAATGACTTCTAAACATGCCCAAAGAAAGTGAGACATCCCTCCAAGCTTCCTTTTTTATAAAACAGTCTGCCAGATATTCTGCAGAATACAGAAGAAAGTGACTTATAAACTGCCAATATAGGTGAAATAGTCTTTCAAATTTTCTGCTTCATGAAAAACATCTGGTAGATACTATGAGCTGGTAGGATGAAGATGGATACCCCAATATTACAAAGGAACTTTGGGTGACTGTCGAGGCAACAAGATGTCTCTAACATTTCTAGAACTTTGGAAGTTGCTTACAATGCACTTCTTGTGTACTTAGGTAATATTATATCCTTTGGGGGTCTTTGAAGAATTGAAGATAGATATAGTTTTCCTTAGTTATGATTAAAGATAAATTAGATATGAAACTTTCCAGATACAAAGAGACTAAATATTATAAGTGTAATTCTTGAATGATACCTGTTTTATTTAATTTTACTATGGTAAATTTAAAATCTTACATTTTATTTAGACAGAAAAGGGAGGATGGTGTGGAATGTCCTTCTGTATATGTGCTGCTCCTATTAGTTAATGAGTAAAGTTGCTTTGGCCTATGGCAGGATAGAATATAGTCAGGCTTGAAATGATAGAGAGAGAGAGAGAGAGAGAGAGAGAGAGAGAGAAAGAGAGAGAGAGAGAGAGTAGGCAGAGTCAGAGAGATGCCATGTAGCTGCCAAAGGAGAAAGATACTGCTGCAAACTTACTGGTAGGCCATAACCTCATGCAGATACACAGATTAATAGAAATGGGTTAATTCAAGATGTAAGAGATAGCTTGAAATATGCCTGAGTCTTTGGTCAAACAGTGCTATAATTAGTATAGTTTCCATGTGATTATTTGGTCTGGGTAGATGGAAAATGAATGAACATCTCTGCCTACACACAATTCTACAAAACAGTCCAATATTCTGCAAAACTCTAAGAGAAAATGGGATGTATGCTTCAGAAACTTGGAGATACAATAATGCTTCTGGAAAAGACCAAGTCTGGAAGAAAAACAATGATCAGATAAAACTGAACAGACACAATCCACTAGGGGGAAAAATGCTTTAAAAAAGTACTATTTATATGAAGTAATGTGTTGACTATCTAAAGATTCCTTGCTTTTATAGAAGGTGCTGGCTGTAATATGAACAGACTAAAAATGTCAGACTACTGACTCTCCCCTCAATCACTGTGCTTCTTTTTAAAAAATCTAAGCCTCAGTAATCAGACTCAATTAAATGCATATGCTAATATGTTTTAATAGTTTAATTATTAAAAATTGAAAATTATTTACAGATAAAATCTGAAAAAATTACTAAAAGATGGTTAAAAAATAAATGTCCTCTTAACTTTCATGACAGTTGCTGTTACATTTGTTTCATGTTCTTTATGGATGTTTTCTATACATTTGCTAATACAGGTGTTGATTTTATGCTCAACTCTGTGTTTGATAGCATATTAGATGGACTTTCCCACAAAGAACTCCAAATAACAAGATATGTTTGATCAAAATGAAATTGGCAACCCTTGCTTTTATTTTTAGCTTTGGAAGGAAAGGATAAAAGCTTTTTGTCCATGGTTAAATGTCCAGAAGTAAGGATGTGAGAGAAGACTCTGTAACTTAAAATTTTTATTTTGTGATTTTGCTATACAAGCATATTCTGCTTGTACATGGATGAAATTAAAATACTTTGAAATGAACATGAAATCTTAAAAGGTAACCATGATATTTTCTCAAAAAGTATAATTAACACAAAAGCACATTCAGGAGCTGCTTTGTGAATAAAAATGAATTTCACTACAAACAGATTCCACGTTATTAGGGTGTCATTATGTAAATATGGTGCAATTTAAATGGCTGCACAATTGCTTTGTTATAAGTGCAAAATATTGCAGTGTAAGTACTAAAACATCAGGCATAAAACCCTGAAAACTTTTTTTTCTGGCTTCCCAGATGCCTTTGCTTTATACTTAATTGGTGATTCATTAGTCACAAATGGGGACATTAACCATTAAATATTAAGCAAAGAGCCCCTGGTTGTGTGTGCATTGTACTTTTATGTGCATCTGTTTGTATGTGCATGGGCATTCATGTACACACATGTAGATGCCAGAGATTGACACCTGGATTTATTCCATAGTTACTTCTCTAAATTATAATTAGGAACACCGCCCTTCACTGAAATTTTAGGTCACCTTATAATCACATGTGCTTACCACTGGGTCCAGGGACTGCTGTTTTTACTCTGTATAATCCTGCTTCTAGCAGGATTGGGGTTCCAGCTCTGTCCCCACACTGTATTGGCAGTGTTTGGATCAGATCACATGTCTGCATGCATGTGCAGTAAGCGCTTTTCTCAAGAAATCTTCTCAGACAAGATTCCCTCTTTCCTGCTTTTGCTAATCTTTGATTTTAAGAACACAAATTTGAGACCTAAAATATATGAAAGTACTAGAGTCTGGTTTTATTTCTGTAAACCCAGAAATGTTTTCAGTTCTCGAAGAGAAAAGCTTAGCTTCGAGCCCTTAACATGGAGCCATTGCCCCATGTGCCAGGGTGAGGATACAAAGAAAACAGAAAACATAATCATGTAAAATGGCATAGGCTTATGGAATTTATCATAAACAAAATTACCCAGCAATACCCAGATTTGAAATGGGGATATCAAAAATGATTTATTTTATAAAATCCTGAGCGATTAATGTTGACTATTAGGTGTACTACAGTAAGAGAATTTTCTCCCAAGTTTTATGAATATTTCTTGAAATTCAGCAGAAGAGAATCAGCACTAGAAATATTTCCTGTCTGTGATTTAGATGCTATTTTAAGAGATTAAAAATAACTGTCTTTAATATTGACACATACAATACATCTATGCAATGTTTCATGATGATTAACATTTAAGTATCAACAAGAATTATAATGGGTATATATTGCTGCTATTTTATCTACCATATAAGTATATTTGATGGAATTATTTGGTATGCCATGAAATTTAATTTTTCAGAGTCACTAGTATTATAAATTATTTTGAAAGTAATTTTCATATCTGAAATCAATATATTTCTACATAAATGATAACAAAGTAAACATATTACAAAGTACATTCTTAAAGGATATAAACATGCCATTTCATTGATTCTTTAATTGCTAAAACAAATGGATCCAGTAAGTTTTTCTTTACATCAAGAACTTTTTCAATAATTGAATAATTCTTATGATTTTTCAAGTAAAAAATATTAAACTTTCTAAAGAATAATTGAAGAAGTTACAATGGTCAGTTTCTTTAATGTGAACCATTAGAAAATGTTTCCCACCACCCAACCTTTCTTCTTAATAATGTCGGATAGTATTCACAATATGTGGTAGCACTTCAGTATGGTTGTATTTTTCAAGGTGATCTATTTTATGATTATCTCATCTGTATTGTCCAATGATTCCTGCAATGTTTCCCAAGTGAATTTGAGGATTACTGTAATGTTAATATCCTGCTATACATCTCAGTGATTAAATAAATTTCTTGCCTCTATCTCAGTCTTCCTCCAAAAAAACAGTTTTCTCATCTGCCAATCTTACGAACTCTTGGAGGTTAAAATATTGAATTTAAGAAGCTCATAAAATATAAAAGGCAGAGAGAGAGAGAGAGAGAGAGAGAGAGAGAGAGAGAGAGAGAGAGGAAGACAAAAGGGAAGAACAAGAAAGTCTCCCAAATGAAGCACAAATATTTGTTAGGCAGAAGTAAATGAAGCTGAGCAACTATTATGAAGGGTGTTATCCTCTTGGCTTTGGGAAGTAGACAAAATTGCCGGGGAGAAATTTGGGATCTTGGGGGTGGGGTGGGATGGTGGAAAGGGGAGATGGGGAGAGAAAACGGAGAAGGGGAGGATGGGGGGAACATGGGGAAAAAGGATGATTGGGATAAAGGAAGGTTGGATAGGGGAGCACGGAAGCACAATTCTTAGTTAAGGGAGCCACCTTAGGGTTGGCAAAAGACTTGACCTAGAGTGGCTCCCAGGAGCACAAGGCAATGTCCCCAGTTAGTTCCTTGGGCAGCTGAGGATAGGGAACCTGAAATGGCCCTATCCTATAGCAATACTGACAAATATCATGCATATCACCATAGAACCTTCATCTGGTGATGGATGGAGATAGAGACAGAGACCCACACTGGAGCACTGGACTGAGCTCCCAAGGTCCCAATGCGGAGCAGAAGGAAGGAGAAGATGAGCAAGGAAGTCAGGACCACGAGGGGTGCACCCACCCACTGAGACAGTGGAGCTGATCAATTGGGAGCTCACCAAGGCCAGCTGGAATGTGACTGAAAAAGCATGGGATAAAACCGGACTCTCTGAACATGGCAATCAATGAGGGCTGATGAGAAGCCAAGGACAATGGCATGGGGTTTTGATCCTACTTAATGTTCTGGCTTTGTGGGAGCCTAGCCAGTTTGGATGTTCACCTTCCTAGATATGGACAGAGGGGGGAGGACCTTGGACTTTCCACAGGGCAGGGAACCCTGACTGCTCTTTGGACTGGAGAGGGAGAGGAGTAGGGGGAGCTGGAGAAGGGTGGGAGGAGGGGGAGGGAAATGGGAGGCTGGGAGGAGGCAGAAAATTGTTTTTTTCCTTTTCTCAATAAAAGCAAAAGAAGGATGTTATGAGAAGAGAAACCAAACACATTTATCTATGGACAGCATGATGATGAATTTAGTTTTTTAAATAAAGTAAATATAAAGTAATGCTGTATATCAATGTCAAGGATATCTATGTCACTCATTAACGCATAATTTACCATAAGAAGTTGCTTCTTAAAATTAACCATCAAAAACTACACTTTTAGAAAGTACAATATAATATTCAGACAGTTTGTTCTGTTGATTATTAATATAAATGTGTGTACTCCTGATAATAAAGAGGAGAAAAAAATGAAAGTGGACACTGATGTTTATCGTATTAAATATTATGCATTATTTTCCAGAAGTGTGTGTTTATATAGAAATATGAATCAACAAGGGATCCCAGTAGGTTTTGTCAATTCTGAAATATTTGACGCATAAGAAAACTTATAGCAGCACATTTTTTAGAGTGATATATTATCCTTCAGTCTTGCAAAGTAAAATGAAAGAAAAGGAAAAAAGGATGAGAAAGTCCTGAACTGTCACTTAAGCAAAGTCTAAAATAATATGTATCTCAAGATAACCATTCTTCCTTTGGAAACTTGTAGAATTACAGGCCAAGGAATAATAATAAACTGAACTTTAAAAATTTTAATTTTTTATTGTCTGGACAGATATATCAGTAGTTAAGAGCACTGGCTAATCTTCCAGAGGTCCCAGGCTCAGTTCCCACCACCCACATGCCAGTTCACCTCTGTCAGTCACTTCCATGGAGGGGATTTGACACCCTCACACAGATATAAGGGCAAAATACCAATGTATATAAAATACAAAAATTATACAAAATTATTATTTTTTTAGTTTTTCTTTATTGAAGAAAAGCATGAAATATACTCTAAAAATAGTTTACCCTCCTTCAAATCTTCCCAGATTATTCCCACCTATTCAACTCCAAGCCCTTTCTTTTTATTTCTCTTTAGAAAATAAACAGGCAAGCAAACAAATAAATAAACCATAAAAAGAAGAAAAAAATCATAAAAAGTATATCCAGAGACATAAAGATACACCAAAAAAGAATATCAAAATCAATAAAACTACAAAGTAGGAAACAATAATACACAAACAAAATGCCAATTAGAAAGTGACGAGCCCAACCAGAGTAATACATGGAAAATGTCTACCAAAAAACATCATTGAGTTAATTTTGTGTTGACCAATTACAGCTGGGTGTGGGTATGACCCATAAAGGTGGTTAATATGCCTAGCGAGAATCTGTTGGAGGAAACTAATTTTTTCCTAAGCAAGTGGATGACATTTGGAGATAGCTCCTTGGTTTAGGATGGGAGGTTGTGTCTACTTCTCCCTCAACAGTGTGATCACATATGACTTGAGCTTGTGAATTACTTGAGGTTGTTGAAATGGCTACAGTTCATAAGTGCATCTGTCCTGTTATGTCTAGAAGACTGTTGTGCTGTCAGCTCACAGCTGTGCACTCCAGCCCACAGGCAGCAGCAGCTGGGATCCTCTTTACTGCATCTGTATAAGAGACTGTGAGAACTCGTCATGAGGTTCAACCCATGGCAGTTGAGGGAAGGAATCCTTTACTGAGACAGTTGTCAGGAGATGCATCTCTGTGCCATGGCTGGCATGAGACACTAGAAGGCCCAGTTTGACTCTGTTTCTTTGAGTTTATAACCTTCAAAAAGCTTATTTAGGTGTAGATCCATGTCAGATGATGGGATGTCCTTCTGTACAACTGTGAATATATGTTGCTTTTATTGGTTGATGAATAAAGCTACTTTGGATTATGGCAGAGCAGAATATAATTAGGTGAGAAATTCAAGCAGAATTACTGGGAGAAAAAAAGCAGAGTCTGGGAGATGTCAGTGAGCCACCAGAACCACAAGATGTACTATAAAACAGGAAGCACCATGAAGTCACCTGGTGATACAAAGATTATTAAAAATGGGTTAATTTACATATAAGAAATAGTAATAAGCCTAAGCCATCTGCCAAATAATTATAACTATTAAAACTATTATTAATTGATGCCACAAAACAATCTCATACCAGTTCAGAAATATTGATAATAAAAAGGGTTATTTATTTAAGGCGAAAAACTTGCAGATCACTGGTCCAAACAAGAGTCCTCTCATCACAAACAGGAAACAGAGAGTCTAGATGTCAAAATGAGAGCCAGAAGCAAGACCTGGTTCCTGCTGCTTATTAAAGTATAAGAGACCATGCCCCAGTGGTCTGGTATCTTAAAGGCTATTGGCTGAAGGAGCAGAATGTGCTCCCACAGCACCTCCCAGTTTTGTTTAAATAAGAGAGTTCCAAATCCAATACAAAACTATATACACTAGGAACAGATATAAGGTATAATTAGAATTATACCCAACATAAACAATATTAAGTAAGGAACATATGTTAAATGTTTAAATAAACATACTATCTTATGGGGTCTAAGTCTTGTATTGGAATATGGCTTGGCTAGTTCTTAAGAGTACAGTTACTACAACTATCTAATCTTCAATCCAATCAAAGGAATGAGAAGGAAGATAATATTATTTGAGCAGGCAGGAAGTACAATTAAGTAGCTTCCAAATTGAGCAATATATGACGGAGGCAATTAGCTACCTGAGCAATCACCCGAAGTTTCATTTTGCAATGTTGAAGAAACCAACTTTGGTTTAGGCCTAGTGTAACTGACAGACCATTTTCAGAGGCAGGAAAATTTTCAAATCCATTTTACACTGTCTTGGCAAGATTTGACAATCCTGTTTATCTATTTTCAGATATCATGTAACTTGTCAGTGGTTGAGGCATTATCAGTTTCTTGCCCAAAGGCCAGTTTTGACAAGAAGAAAGCAAGCTCCAAGTAGAGTTCTTTGGTGCAAACATTCTCTTGGGAATAGATTGGTGCTGTCAAAGAAAACATGTCTCATGTAAACAGAATCCTAAGTTATTTAAATGCCATGTTCCACAGATTCTTGAAGTGGTTGAAGAATACCTATCTAGACAGAATTGATCTAACTGTATGAACAACAAACATGAACAACTATTGACCTATAATAAAATGAAAATATACCCTAAAAGTTATATCAATATACAAAATGTCCTAAACCGAGGTAGAAACATGCATATATACAATCTGACAAAAGAAATATATGTGTGTGTGTATGTATGTGTATATGTACAAGTAATGTAAACAAAAGTAACAAATATAATTTGAACTTCCATCAATATACAAAAACTATACCAATATAAGTTATCCATAAATTTCAGATTGAAGAAGGCCCATAGGTTGAATAACCTTTTTGAGAGCTCATAGATCTGTCACCATTTTCCATTTTCCAGATTTCTTTTTAACAACAAATATGGGAAAATTCCAAGGGCTGGTAGATTCTTCTATATGTTGAGCACAAGCATTTAGTTGCTCTTGTACTAGCTATTCTAAAGCCTGAAACTTTTCCTCAGTTACAGGCCACTGCTTAACCCATATGGGTTTTTCAGTTAACGATTTTAAAGGTAGGGCTGTTGATACCTATGAGGATTTATCAATTGCTTTGTGTTCTTGCACAACCCAAATGGCTGGTTTTCATCATCTGTAATATATTCTAATATTTTCCTCAGAAACATAAGTTTTGGGGGCTGGAGGAATGTTAATCTGGGTATTCCATTGCTAAAAGAGGTCACAAACCCACAAATTCACTGCAATATTGGCTATATGGCCTTAGTCTTTCTATTTGCCCTTCTAGCCCTATATATTTAACCCATCTCATGCTTTGTTTTTACCTGAAATAGGGTTCTAATTCCCAGGAACCGAACATACACCTGTTGAAGAGGCCCATTTGGATGCCAAGATTCTGGAGTAATGATACTTACATCTGCACCCATGTCTAATAAGCCTTCAATAAAAACGTCATTTATACAAACTCTTAGCTTTGGTTTTTGATCGTTAATAGAAGTCTGGATCACTTACCCCTATTTGTACAATCCTAGTTAGTCTTTGCAAAAAATCATGAAAACGTTCTCTCTGACCCTGTTTAACCCCAAGATATGATTCAATTCTCTTTCTTAGTTTCTCAATCCTGTTACAAGCCTTTAAAGTTGCTATGGTATAGGAACAAGGTGTGGTCATCATAAAGAGCTTGATCCTGAGGATCAGAGTGAAGTCCTTCACCTAGAATTTGATCTAGGGAAATCTAAAGTCCTTTTGCTTTTCTTGTTGCTCTTAAATTCTTGCTTCCTCTTTCAAAAAACATTTCCAAAGCAATTGTGGTCCACTTTCTATTACTGCTGAGATTAACTGAGCCCAATCTTGAGATTTGGCTTTGCTACTGAAAGTCCACATTTTGACAATTTCCCTAACAAAAGATGAATGTAGTCCATAAGCTGCAATTGCTTGTTTAATTTCTTTTAGATCAGTCATATGTATGGGCTCTCATCTATATTCCTTGACAACCTTGCAATACTTGGAGCCAGATACTTGTTCTGATGTTATTACTGGAAAGGCAGGTAGAACTTTGGGGAAACTATCCCAGAGATTTTTATGTACCAACGAGGTCAAATTTTGCCTTTTTACCTTTTGTCCCTATTCATCAAATTTGATAATTTCCTCAATCTTTTTAAATCTGTTTACCACTGCCTTTTGTAATGTCTGGATCTCCTGTCCAGTGTTCTGCTTTAATGCCCTCATTGAGGGTTCCAAGGTATGAAGTCTGTCCTAAAGAGATAATATCTCATCCTTGGACATAATCTTTGTAGCATGCATATTACCTTTCTGGAGACACATTCTATCAATCAGTCATACCCCTTTGACAGAGTTCTATTAACACTTTCAATATTGTGAATACACTCAAATAATGTTTCAGCAACCACTGTCATTATTGGGGTTTTATGTGCGAAATCAGCTATTTCCTTCTCTTGAGAGCTGAATATTCCTTTAAATAAGTTACTATCAATCTGTACCATTTCTGAAAGTATCTCAGTTAACTGAGTTTTGTTAGTTAAATTGGCCATATCCTTCTTCAGATTTCCAACCTCTTTCCTGAGAAATGTGGTTTCAATCTGAAAAGACTGCACCATTTCTAAAAAAATGCCTGATCCCTAGTTCTATTGTCAAACCATTTTTTTTTAAGAAAAAAAAATATTGAGGACAAGACTAATCACCAGATTCAGAAATAGTGATGCAGAAGGGACATCATCATATAAGTCTTGTAAAACTTTGCACATGGCATAAGTAAAGAGGCTATTAAAACCTTGGATGGTTAGATTGTCTGACATATTGTCCTTTTAAATTAGCAAGGATGCTCACCTTACTAGACCTGGAAGGAGGTGGGAGGTCCTTGGACTTCCCACAGGGCAGGGAACCATGACTGCTCTTCGGGCTGATGAAGAAGGAGGAGTTGATTGGGGGAGAAGGAGGGAAATGGGAGGTGGTGGTGAGGAGGAGACAGAAATCTTTAATAAATTAAATAAATAAATAAACAGAAAAAATTAGCAACTTATGCTGCATATTTATGATATTAAATCTTACATGTGGTTCAATTAGCTGGATTAGGTGCAATAACAGTAGGTATCATGGGCCACCTACAAAACTAATCCAGTGGGGCGTAGTGGTGCACATGAATTCACCTGTGGCTGGTCTGAATTCTGATTTTAGAGCAGAATGCTAAAAGATAAATCACAGACTGTGTGCACTGCGGATGTCTAGAGCAATGAAATAGGCAAATGCATTCAAACCGTTACAATGCAGCAGAACAGCTGACTCAGATGGGGGAAGATCTGTCTCACTGAAATGTCTGCAGTGCACCCTGGTGGGAGGCAAATGGTAGGGTGCTTGGGTACTTGAAACCAATCTAAGGCATGTAAAGAAAAGTCACTGTGTGAAATTCTCTATTAAACTGCTGACTCCATGCATAGGCTGTCACCTGCTGAGGGTGGGCTCCTGCCTAGCTGGGCTGGCAGCAGTTAGCAGAGCTGAGGGTTCTAAACCCAAATGCTGGGCTCCAGATGAAGCTGCAAAACAATCCCACACCAGTTCAGAAATATTGATAATAAAATGGCTATTTATTTAAGGAGAAAAACTTACAGATCACTGTCCCAAACAACAGTTCTCTCATTGCAAACAGGAAACAGAGAGTCTAGCAGACACAAAGGGATCCAGAAGCAAGAGAGAGAGTGCCTGGTTCTTGCTGCTTTTTAAAGTATAAGAGATCTTCCCCCAGTGGGCTGGTATCTTAAAGGCTATTGGCTGAAGGAAGAGAATTTGCTCCTACAGCAACCAAGCCTCAGGATGATTACTTTATAAATGACTGTAAGGACCGGAGGGTGGAAAAGAAATGGGTCCACCATGAACAGGCTGGAAAAAGAAAAGTTCCAACAGCAGAAACACTGTTTTTTTGCTCCTCGAATCTTCCACAAAATACCTGAGCCCTGAATGGAGGGGGTCAATGCAGATATCCCACATCACTTTAGTGTTTCAAAAACTGATGATATTGCAGAAAATGGATCATCATCTTATACAAACCATGGCAGGTTCTCAGTAAATATCTAGTTGCCAACAAGGTTTACATTATCTTAAAAGGTATTTATCAAAAATATATAAGTAGTTATATAGATCAATTTTAAGGAGGAGTCTGGGTAGTTCTAAGTACTAAGAGTCATTTAAATGAACAATTTATTGTGTAAAACAGATATTATATGCATAGAAAAAAAAGAAATTAAGCCAAACATCTATAAACTGCTGCCACACTCACTTTTTCTTTTGGAATGAAGGCAAAGGAAGAAGTATCCGTGGCTAATATAAGGCTACTTTCTTAAGTTATGTCAGAACTCACAAAATATTGTAAGTATCAGTAAGTGCAATGTGTAGAAGAAAGAAAAGGAACACAAGATGCAATATATTGTCAGTTTTATTGGGAGTGGGGACAAAAGGAAGTCAAGGATATGAAATATTAAATGTATTAGAACTATATAATTTGCAAATCTAGCTAAAAAAACTTGAATTTTAATTCAAAAGGACAGGATAAGAGTGTCTTCTTCCCATATCCTTTTCAAATTTTCATGAAATTAATACTCACTGGAATAATATTAGGAAATGACAACACTGGGGAATGGTTGACAGGCAACATGGGTCATCAAATGGTAGCAGAATGTGTACATTTCTACAACACAGAAAGAGAAGGTGATAAAATATGTTACCAGAAACAAGGCAGCAATGGAAACTGCTAAGAATTTCTGAGGAAGCAAGACATTGCAAATTCTGGTCTTGCAACACCAAGTGGCAAAATAACAAAGAAAGGGTCCAAAAAGGAGGGAATTTTCTAATCCTCTGCAAAGCTCCTGTCTCTGTTGCCCGGATCCTTACTCGTAGCTATAGGAGCTATCAGCTAGTTCTGAACTTACTGTTAAAATGATCAGAAAAGCACACAAGTGAACAAGCAATGCAGTACCAAAGGGAACCTCCCGCATAAATGTAAGTCTTGTCTGTGCTGCTCGGTCCAGTGAGAGTCAAGTGTCAAATACAGAAAGCTGTCATCTGAATGCAATCATTCTCCTTCCTGCACGCTCACACCCAAGCAATGTGCAACCTAGCAAAAGACAAATTCTTCTGTTTTGACATGGACTTATGAGTTCTTTTAATATCTAATTATTAAACATATTTATTTCATCATCTAAATTTTACTCTCTTTTAACTTACCTTTCAAATCTTATTCTTCTCCACCAGAAAAGAATGAATAGCAATATCTTTTAATCTGTGTTTTGAAAACCTATATAGTGGGACTTGAGGGTATGTGAATTATTTTGTGACCATAAATACATTTGTTTTACATATGTTTTTATTTTAAAATATTGAGAAGAATCTGTTTGTGATCAAGCATAAACTTCAATCAAAAATTTGCTTCACATGTAAGGAATGAGTCTGGTTGTGATGTGACACTGCACAGCCCACCTTTTCAATACCAGATCTGGCAAATTTCTAAGTAGCACATCAGTATTACAAAGTGATCACTGTTATGCAAGCCTTTCAACACTGAGTGCAAAGTCATTATTGATTTTTTACCATGGATAAGATTAATTTCTGTTCACAATGCATGGAACCCATCAGTTTCCAACAACCTCCTTTCCCTATCCATTCCTATCTCTCCACGAACACCTCCCTAACTGATGTTCAATGTCTAGAGTAGCGTATAAGAAATAAACCTTTGTTTGAAAAAATGGTTTAAAAAGTATACACAAGACTACTAAAAAGCCCATAAAATGTTATTTTTAAATATTCTTTAAAATTCCACAGGTTTTAATTAACCAAAAATCACTATTTAGAGAGAAAGGTAATACTTAAATTGGATTTATATAGAACCCAAAAGTCCTTGAACATATGATGAAAGGATGAAGAAGTATAAATGAGTCCAGAAGCCTCATTAGTTGTATCATTACTGAAAAAAATATCTCTGAAGCCCTAATAAACAAACAACTTAGCATTCAATAATACAAATTCAGTGAGTAAATAAATTTTGCACATATTAAGATAATAAAGAAAAATGTCTGTGTATCACATCAATTTTATTGATTTTCAACAAATAGAAAGTGAAGAACTAGGAAATTGCAAGAAGATATATTTTGTAGAAAAATAGAAGACACTCTCTTATATGTTAAAATTTATATGAATTGTAGATTAACCTATCCATAAAGCACAAATAAGAATTAAGAAAAATTGCATCCCAGCATACTTGTCTTAATAACTTAAGTACTCAAAAAGAAGAAAGAAAGAAAGAAAGAAAGAAAGAAAGAGCCAACAAAGAGAAAAATATTTAATTTCAGCAGCAATTATTCTACAAAATGAAGGTAGAAGTATTTTCAGATAAGTATTTTAAAATTACTTCACACAAATAGTATCTGAGATTAACTCATCTATGAAAACATGAAAAGCATGGAAAAATAAAGGCGAGAATTCCTAATCAGTGCTGTAAGTGGTACAGCTTGTAGCCAATGAAATTATAGCAAGGTTTGGAGGTTCTAGCCAGAAGACAAAAACAAAAGTAAACAAACAAATAACAAAAGGAGGTCTTCTTTATTTTATTGAAAATGAAGAAAATGAATTACTTTCATTGTGAAGTTAGTGATTGTGTATCATCTCCAATGTCAAGGAAGAGTGATGTTCACTTGGAGTGAAATTAAAATGTCAGAAGTGTATAACAGAGCTGAGGCGATGCCTCACCATTTAAAGAACTTGGTAACTTGGTGTGCAACCTTGAGATCTTTGAGTTGGACTCCCAGTAGGCACACAAGGTACAGCCACCTGAGCCGAATGCAGACTTCAGTTTGCTAGTCTGAATATTTGGCAAGTTCCAGGTTGAGTCTGTGGTCTTTTCTCAAGAGAATAAGTAAAAGACTAACAAGAGTAGGATACCTGGAAAGCTCTTCTAAGCTTTGTGCGTTCACATAAATGTACATATGTATGCATTTCACACACATACACACATACACACACTCACACAAACACATGGAGGGAGGAAGAAAGATAGGGACAGTGAGAAGAGAGCTAGAGAAAACGAAGGAGAAAGACAGAAGGAATCTAATTGGTCCATGAGATATGTAGAAGAGAAGGGAATAAGAAAAGAAATATTATAGAAAAAGAAAGGAATAGGAAAGAAGAGAATGGACAGACAATTAGGTTTGGGAGATTCTAAATTAGTTTTCACAAGACCCTTCATAAGAGTATTGATTCTGAGAAGCTCTTGCTATAGTTAGTAGAAAGATTGGAAATGCAGACTTCAGAAAGGCAAGATACTATACCCATTTTATGCTTCAATCTTATTCAGATAATAAAAATGTTAGAACAGACTTATTTGCTCATGTTCTCCCTCCTTCTGCTCCTCATTGGGACATTGTGAGCTCAGTCTGGTGCTCCAGTGTGGGTCTCTGTTTCTATCTCCATCCATCGCCAGATGAAGGTTCTATGGTGATATGCAAGATATTCATCAGTACGGCTATAGGATAGGGTCATTTCAGGTTCCCTATCCTCAGCTGCCCAAGGAACTAACTGGGGACCTCACCTTGGTCTCCTGGGAGCCACTGTAGGTTCAAGTCTCTTGCCAACCCTAAGATGGCTCCCTTAATTAATATGTACTTCTCTGCTCCCCTATCCAACCTTCCTTTATCCCAATCATCCCGTTTCCCCAAGTTCCCCCCATCTTCCCCTTCTCACTTTTCACTCCCCATCTTCCCTTACCCCCTCCCATCCCACCCCCAAGATCCCAATTTTTTGCCCGGCAATCTTGTCTACTTCCCATAACCAGGAGGATAGCTGTATGGTTTTCTTTGGGTTCACCTTCTTATTTAGCTTTTTTAGGATATCAAATTATAGACTCAATGACCTTTATTTATGGCTAGAAACCAATTATGAGTGAGTACATCCCATGTTCATCTTTTTGGGTCTGGATACATGAGCAAAGAAGTCAGGACCACAAGGGGTGCACCCACCCACTGAGAGAGTGGGGCTGATCTATTGGGAGCTCACCAAAACCAGCTGGACTGAGACTGAAAAAACATGCGATAAAACCGGACTCTCTGAACATGGCAGACAATGAGGGCTGCTCAGAAGCCAGGACAATGGCACTGGGTTTTGATCCTACTTCATGTTCTGGCTTTGTGGGGGCCTAGCCAGTTTGGATGTTCACCTTCCTATACCAGGATGGAGGGGGGGGGGGACTTTGGACTTTCCACAGGGCAGAGAACCCTGACTGCTCTTCGGACTGAAGAGGGAGAGGGAGAGGAGTGGGGTGAGGGGGAGAGGAATGGGAGGAGGGGGAGGGAAATGGGAGGCTGGGAGGAGGCGGAAATTTTTTTTTCAATTAAAAAAATGTTAGAACAGTTAGCCTTGGAAGATTGCTCAACCAATAAAAATGATAGTTTAGTATAAAAAAATCAATAAATGAAATCATGAAGAATGGAAAGAGACATTTCTGCACATCTTAAAGTACATTGTACAAAATGTTCAACTGTTCTTCTGTGTAGACACATGAGAAAATTAAACACACTGGTATGGTAATAACTCAGAATTTACATGTGATGCCAAATCAAAACTGACCATGCTGGCCTTCCATGTGAAAAGGAGTCTTCTTATCCAGCTAATGGCAAGTGTAATTTCACATGGTATTGCTCAAGTAAACCAAACTAAGTAAAAATACACACTTGATGCTGCTTTTGGATTCCATGTTTCAGTTCATTTGTTTTGAGTTCATAAACTCTGTCTTTTATATATAAAGCAAACTCAAAGAATAAAAGTTGATGTCAAAAAGAGGCCATGAATTTGAAGCAAAGCATGAAGGGGAAAGATATATGGAAGAGTTTAAAAGGAGGAGATAGAAGGCAGACATGTTATAAATAGATTATAATGCCAAATATTAAAAGAGAGATGAAAATTGACGTAAGCAATAGAAATTGCTTTTTTATTTTTTGACTTTCCACGACCATATAAATAGTATGAATTCTACGAGATTCTGTTATCATGGTTTCATGTTATTGTTTTCTTTTTGATTGTATAACTATTCAGACCACCCAGAATACTAAACATCCTAATGTAAACCTCAGAGAAAAGAACTTGCATCAGACTGTAAAGACTTCATGCTTTAGGTGAAAATAATAAATGGAATCAGCAACAGAAAACAACATAAGGCAGCAGATTCCTTAGTGAATTCAATAGTGGGAGCAAAAAATTATTTATGAAATTTTGAGTAGTTATTGCTATGGACTGATATATTGCAAACATTATTATATTAATTAAAATTACACTTCATATGACAAATAAAAATAAATTAAAGCCAGAGAGTTCTAAAGCATAACTGAGAAAGTTTGAATAATATGAGGCAATTTTCAAAGTATTTTGAGTTAAAAAAATCAATACATATAAATATATAAAAAAGATCATTTTAAAGTGCTTGCTTTGTGCTTCTTGACTGATACCATGATAGGTTTAATTCCAAAGTAGTCATATTTGTTTCCTAAATATGATATATTATTCTAAATAAATAATCTAATTATTCATAATATTAACTATCTAATTATTAATAATTTTTACCTTTATTAAACAGTATTTATTAGAAAATTCAATGACATTTATTTTTGTTGTCAACTTACCTATTTTATCAGATTAAAAAAAGATATCCATAATACTTTTAGTTTTATTTTTCTGTTTAATGTATAATGCATATATTTAAATTCCTTTTTCTAGATTTTATAAAAAGTATTTTAAAATGCTTTCCATAAGTTTAATATGTTTAGAAGAATTTTAATGTACATGAAATTTAAATAAGAAATATGAATTTATGAACCAAAATTAGGAATACACAAAGCTTAAAGTTAAGAGACCAGTAGGTAAGTATATCCATTTGTAATATTTTTAATATGCTTTAAAATAAAATTTTTCTTATGGTTAAAAATATGCTGTCAACTGAGTTATCATTTGATAACTATCTTGGTAGATATTTAGTAATTGGAAGTTTCCAAAGAATAAACTCATACTCAGTAAAAAGTTGCTTTAAGAATAGTTGAAACTAAGAGTACAAATATTGGAGGAATAATGAAAAGAACTGCCAAACAAGGAATTATCCCTTTTGAATTGAAGAGATTACATCAGTTGGCTTCCCAGACTTCATAACAAACCAAAATACAGGCATTGGTTTTATATTAAATTTAATTTACTATTGAAATTTCTCTATGCTGTTTGAGACAGTACTTTTTGTTATAAACTATTTCTCATTGTCATGGAATCTTCCTAATTTGTGGAAGAAAAGATTTTAAAGGTCCAATATAGACCATAAGAGATGGAGATTCAGTGGGTGGGAAGAGGTAGTGGCTATTTAAAACCTAGTATGTGACATAATCAGTGTATTCATTATGTAAGATAATATATTCAGTAACAATATATAGCCACTAATGAGACTTTATTCAGGCAATTTTCCAAAATTACAAATGTAAGTGATAAAATAAAAGATCAACTTTTCTCTCAGACTTAAGTATCCACAGAAATCAATCCTAAGTTAAAGTATTGCTAACTGGAAAGAAACAGCCCCATCCAGACGTACCTCTAGCTTCATATGAGATTATGGCCTAAAATGACGTTAATATATTCTATATGTTGAGCAAAACTGAGAATACAGTAGAATTGAAGATAAATACTTATTATATAAACGGCAACACCAATTTAATCAAAGTCTATAACTTTCCTCACTAAGGTCCATATTTCATTTGTATCTTTTACTCACTGAATGATTTATCCAAAACCTATTATCCTATTACATGGAGAAATTACTCTGATTTTATCTGACAAAAAGGTCTTTATTTTACAACTTCCTTTGCAAATTTGCAGATTAGTTCTCTTGTAACACAGTTCTAGCCAATCCCCATAATGGTAGGCCCAGTAGCATGCATCTTCAAACCTAATATTACTACAGTGTGATGAGAGGAGACAGGACAATTCCCAGAAGTACGGGTCACCTACCCTGTGACACAGTGACAGAAATCTAGATGAGTTCCCCCAAACACAATACAAGATGAGGTCAGGTTCCCACGGTGCTCTACTGACCTTCACATCTTCTATATGGCATGTGCTCAATTGCACTTTGCAGAGTCACATACACAAAGATGACACCATGTAATACACACACACGCACAGACACCACATGCACACACACACACACACACACACACACACACACACACACACACAGTAGAAATATCTATTCTTCCTTTGAGAAAACAGAAGAAACAGAAATTGCCTAATATTGGAGGAGGGAAAGTAGAATCAATCAAAGTAAATTATTTTTATAAATTCCATTTTACTTTTTTTAAACTAAAAATAATGATAAATTGAGAGACATGAAATGAAAGAAATAAAGGCTTTGAGTAAGCATAAAATGAAAATAAGAAGTATCCAGAGAAATGTAAAAAATGAAAGCCAGCGTCATTTATAATACTAACACTTTAAAGATCATTAAGATTTAGATGACCTTAGGTATCAATAATGAAATTCTCACTTTGTATTTAAACTAATAATTAAAGGGAAATCTTTTTAGCACATTTAATTAAATTAATTTAATTGTCAGGCTAGTATAAGAATAATATACACTTGGGTCTGAAAAATATAATTTACTCTTGCATCTTATAATTTCAATGAGTCCAATGTCATAGAACATGATTACCAAGAAAGTGAAATATCATGATAATTTGAACACTTGAAATAAATTCCTGTTTTTTTTTCAAATGAAACATTTGAGAAGATTATCCAATCTGGTATTTTTCAAGGATATCAATATTTCAAAACAAAAATTATAGAAATTATTAATGTAGCATAATTTTTATATTAATGAGTTTGGTTAAAGTTTTTGTAATAATTACATAGTTTTATTTAATCAATTATTAACTAATAATTTTACATATATAGAGTTGTTTTGTCAGTTTTTTATAATATATATAAATTACAGATCCCTAGAAGTACCAACTGACATTCATTATTTATGTGTTCAATGTGTTCTATCTTACAATTATTATCTAATTCAAAGTATATCTTTAAAAGAGGCAAAGAATTTGGATTGAACGTGTAAAGTAATTCTAAAGACACTATTTTTATTCAGTTTTATTTCCAGAAATGTATTAAACAATACAGAATATGAATTCATTACAACAAAGTGCTTTGATTTCAGTTTTTAAAAATGTTAAAATATTTTATACTAAATATAATAAGAAAATATTATATTAAAATATTAAATATTTTATCCGATATTTATTATCTATGATATTAGAAGTTGCATGTTCTAAGAGTTTATACAATGGGTTTCTGATCCTACTGCACGCACTGGCTTTGTGGGAGCCTAGGCAGTTTGGATGCTCAACTTACTACACCTGGATGGAGGTGGGGGTTCCTTGGACTTCCCACAGGACAGGGAACCCTGATTGCTTTTTGAGCTGAGGGGGGGGGACTTAATTGGGGGAGGAGGAGGGAAATGGGAGGCGGTGGCGGGGAAGAGACAGAAATCTTTAATAAATAAATAAATTTTTAAAAAAATTAAAAAAATCCCCTCCCAAAAAAATAAAACCATTCTAATTGGAGCAACATGACATTTCAAAAAAAATACTAAAATATTTTATCCAATATTTATTATCTATGATATTAGAAGCTGCATGTTCTAGGAGTTTATAAAATTTCCAAATTAAAGATATTAAAGTACATAATTTTGAAATAATGTTTCTTATCAAGAGACGGGAATGTATTTCTAACTCTCCCCAGCCTTACAAAAAGGTATTTCATATTTACCCTCCTAATTTCTTTGTGTGTGTGTGTTAATTTATTTTTCTCTTCTCTCATACATTACATCCTGACAGAAATTTGCCTTCTCTCCTTTCCTCACAGTTTTCCCTTGCCTTCCTTGTCCCCCAGATACACTCCTTCTACATTTCGCTTCAGAAAACAGCAGGCTTCTGATGGGTATCAACCAAACATGGCATAATAGGCAACAATTAAGACATACATTATATCAAGGCTGGATGCAGCAACTCAGTAAAAAGTAATCTACAGATTCAGTTCACTTCCCATCAAAATCCCAACACATTTTTTTACAGAATTAGAAAGAGCAATACACAACTTCCTATGGACAAACAAAACAAAACAAGAAACAGAATAACTAAAACAATCCTACACAGTAAAAGAACTTCTGAAGTTATCAACAGCCTAATTTAAAGCTGTACTACAGAGATGTAGTAATAAAAACCTCATGGTATTGGTGTAAAAATAGAAAGGTTGATAAATAAAATCGAATAAAAACATAGATGTAAATTCACATACCTTTGGACACCTGATTTTCAATAAAGAAGCCAAGAACATGTCATACATAAGAGAAAGTTTCTCCAACAAATGGTGCTGGTTTAACTAGATGTCAGCATGTAGTAGAATGCAAATAGACCCATACTGATCACTCTGCACATAACTCAAGTCTAAGTGTATCAAAGACCTCGACATAAAACTAGATACAATGCACCTGATAGAAGAGGAGGTGGGAAAAGCCTTGAAAATATTGGCACAAGAGACAGCTTCCTGACCAGAACTCCAATTGTACAGGCACTAGTTTGACAATAAATGGGATATAATGTAACTGAAAAACTTTTGTAAGACAAATAACACAATTAATAGACCAAAATGACAACCTATAGAATGGGAAAAGATGAAGGCTAATTTAAAATATATATTAAAAGGTTAAGAAACTAGACATAAACAAACCAAATAATTCAATTTTAAAATGGGATAAATATGTAAATAAATAATTCTCAAGAAAGTAATCTCAAATGGTGAAGAAATACTGATAGAGATGTTCACCATCCTTAGCCATCAGGGAAATGAAAATCAAATAGACTTTGAGATTCCATCTAAAACTTTTCAGAAAGACAAAGATCAAAAACACAAGTGGAAGTTTATGCATGAAACATGGAGAACACTTTCTCATTGTTGGGAGTGCAAACTGGTACAGTCACTTTGCAATTTAACCTGGTTGTTTCTCAGAAAACTGAGAGTCTGCCTATCTGAAGATTCAACAATCTCCTTCTGGAGCATAAATCCAAAAGATACTTCATGCTAATTTATTTTAATCTGTTTTAGATCAGGGGCTAGAGAGAGTGTTTAGTAACTAAGAGTGCTTCTTCTCCTTCCAGAGAACCAGATTTGGTTCCCAACACACATGTCTGGTGGCTTTCTTATAGCTGTCTGTAACACTAGGTTCAGGAAATCCAAATCCTTCTTCTGGTCTCCATGAGCTACTACACATGTAGCATAGACGCTCATCCACAGACATTTATACACTACTAAAACCATTTTATATGGAAGAAATGTTAACTCGTCAGAACTGTTAAAGGAACTTCTTTGCCTAAATAAATCTATCTTTATTCCCTACATGTTCTATTTAATCACATTTTTTATCATGATAAAATTCTGTTCTACAGGTAAGAATGTGCTTGGAAGTAAGAATTGTGCCTGAAGAAGAAGTCAAATTTCCCTGTGATAACTGTGCAATGCATTCATGGTCATGTGTAAATGTAGGTTAATAGGATTTTTTTTTCAAAGTAGTACCTCTTGTTGTTTGTGCAAGACATTGCAAAAGTAATCAGGTGTGTTTCCCTTCAAACGCTGTAGATATTATCTCAGTGAGATATCATGCAACTAGCTGAATGCTAATGACAGGCCAAGAATTTTATAATTCCCTTATTTTTCTTGTTGCTTGAAGCATACCTAGATTATTTTACATTGAACTTAGACAAGGAAAAACATTCTAAAGAAGATTATATCTTTTTAGTCATGTGTAGTAAATGGGATTTAACATATATCCTTAACATTGCATATGTTATTCTGGAAATATTGATTTACATATATAGGTCTTTTTCCTTGACTCTGTCTCAAATATACTAAAATATGTTTGTTATACAATTGAATAAGTACTACATAGAACATTCTCTATGCATTAAGTCATGGAAATATTTATGAAATAAACACTGAATAAAATGTAGCGTATTAGTTTACTGTGCTATATATAATATCATTTTTTTTCTTTCTTTCCATTTATTTTTCAAATAAATACAGAAGAACGAAGAGAACAAGAGAGAAGAAATTACAAACAACTGACATCAACAAAAACTGAAGACTGAGCCAAATATGGTGAGGCATGTCGTTAATCCTAGCACTTGGGAGACAGAGGCAGGCAGATTTCTATGATTTCAAGGTCAGTCTGGTTTTCATAAGTACAAGATCAGCCTAGTTTTCATAAACAAGTACCAGGCTAGCCAGAGATACATAGTAAAAACTTTTCTCAAAAAGAAAACCCTGGAAAATGTTAAAAATTTAAGTCATTGTGACATTTCTGCTCTTAGAGGCTCTGGGTAACTAAGGAACAGGATGAGGGAGGGCTAAAAAGAGGATCCAAAGAAAGTCAAGTTAAAAATAAATAAAAAATAAAAACAGGAGCCATGATATAAGGCTAATTGTTTTTCTTTTTTTGTTTGTTTGTTTGTTTGTTTTTTCACTTTTTTTTATTGAGAAAAGGAAAAAAAAAACAACTTTCCGAAGGTTGGATAGGGGAGAGCGGAAGCACAATTCTTAGTTAAGGGAGCCACCTTAGGGTTGGCAAGAGACTTGAACCTAGAGTGGCTCCCAGGAGCCCAAGGCGATGTCCCCAGTTAGTTCCTTGGGCAGCTGAGGATAGGGAACCTTAAATGACCCTATCCTATAGCAGTACTGATGAATATCTTGCATATCACCATAAAACCTTCATCTGGTGATGGATGGAGATAGAGACAGAGACCCACACTGGAGCACTAGACTGTGCTCCCAAGGTCCCAATGTGGAGCAGAAGGAGGGAAAACATAAGCAAGGAAGTCAGGACCACGAGGGGTGCACCCACCCACTGAGACAGTGGGGCTAATCTATTGGGAGCTCCCCAAGGCCAGCTGGACTGTGACTGAAAATGCATGGGATAAAACCGGACTCTCTGAACATGGCGAACAATGGGGGTTGATGAGAAGCCAAGGACTATGGCATGGGGTTTTGATCCTACTTAATGTTCTGGCTTTGTGGGATCCTAACCAGTTTGGATGTTCACCTTCCTACATATGGACGGAGGAGGGAGGACCTTGGACTTTCCACAGGGCAGGGAACCCTGACTGCTCTTTGGACTGGAGAGGGAGGGGGAGAGAAGTGGGGGGAGGGGGAAAAGGGTGGGAGGAGGGGGAGAAGGGTGGGAGGAGGGGGAGGGAAATGGGAGGCTGGGAGGAGGCAGAAACTTGTTTTTTTCCTTTTCGCAATAAAAATATCATATATTTTCTTATATGATTTCTTATATATTTCATTATATTTATGAATCTAATGAAATGATAATGATTTTCACATGGACCAATACCTAACCCTGTGGAACATAATTTTATTATATTCTCACAGAAGTATATTTCAGCAGGATGAATATGCAGTTGATTTAGGAAATTATGAAATCTGGTTTGCAGAATATTTACTAATATTTAATGTTACAATGAAGGCTATAATCATAACACCATTTATACTGTTATGTAAATCAATACCCTGTGTCAATACTTTTCAAACTCTTGTTGTTTTTTTCTCAATTCATAAAGTGTAGTAAATAGGGGCAGTGGGGCTGCGTCCCCAGCACCCCGGCTGCCTGGCTAGCTTATGCCCGAAATAACAACACACGAACTCTATTCATTTAATCACTGCTTGGCCCATTTCTATCTAGCCTCTTCTAGGCTAATTCTCACATATTAATTTAGCCCATTTTTAATCATCTATGTTTCGCCCCTAGGTGCGCTTACCGGGAAGATTCTAGCCTATGTCCATCCTTTGTGTGAACTTCATCGAGTGCGTCTGCCCAGGAGCCAGGAACATGGTGTCTCTCTGAGGCATCTGCTCCCGAGAGGAGAGCTGTGGAGTCTGAGCTCACTTCATCTTCCTCCCAGCATTCTGTTCTGTTTACTCCTCCCGCCTATCTTCTAACCAATGAGGGCCAAGCAGTTTCTTTTTATTTAACCAATGACCTTCCTCCATCAATAAAGGATGAGATAAGAAAAAAATCCAAACACATGACAAATGCTTCAGCCCTACAGTTACATTATATGACATAAGCTCCAATTGGTCTAGAAAAGTTTACCCTTAAACTGATGTTTACATTATCTCTGCTGTTATTTTCATCTAGCAATTTTAGTAGGGTTGAGAATTCAGTATCCCACATGGAATACTGATTTTCTTTTAGTGATGGTGCTTATTATGTACTTTCTGGACAACAGTTCCATAAGTTTGATGTGTCATATTAATTTGTTTTGTAGGAGTTGATCAATTAACTCAAGAAAACTCTATGTAGTGTTGATTCAATTGCATAACAAGCATAATTTAATATAAATGGTGCATAAGACATTGATTTTTGCCCAACTGCTCTGTAGAATTAGTGTCTCTAAAGAAGGCAACCAAGCTGAACTAACAATATTAAGCATTTGTGCAATTTGTCTCTTGCTATAATGAACAGTAAATGATATAATGACCAACAAGATTAATGAGAAAACAAACATGCTAGTTAGATTCATGTTATAGACGATCAATTCATAGCAATACTCACAAATCAATAACCTAAACATGAGTTTAACCAAGATCATAAAATGAAGTAGCAGGAAAAAATGGAATATTTGTATATATCCACTGCTATAGCTTTTAAAATTACAAGCTAGAGCATGACACTTCACCCCTGAAATTACCAAACTTTGGAAGCTGAGGAGGAGTATTAGGAGTTAAGGGCCAGGATTGGCTAAAAAGTTAATTCAAGAACCTGACTTAAAGTAATATTGTGTGTACATACACAGCATGTATGTGTGTTTCAAAATTTATTATGCTAATATTTATACCTTTTCAATAATTGCTTTTTTTCTGAATTTGGACATACATTCCTATATTTATATATTATTCCAAGTAATATGACCCCCTAAATATTTATAAATTAAAATACCAAATAATGACGTGTCTACCTCACTCTAATAAAAATGAAGAACATATTTGTCAGTAATAATCATATCTGGTATATGGTTGTTTGGTTGATTCTTTGTTATACAGTACAGACTATCCCTAAAGTAGATAGACAGTAGTATTAGCCTTTTGTTTGGTTTTGATTTTTTTTTTTTTTTTTAGATTCTGTTATTCTGTGGCTGTCTGATCCGAAGGTCACTCTGTAGACCAGGCTGTCCTTAAACTCACAGAAATCTATTTGCCTCTTCTTCACAAATGCTGGGACTAAGGATATGTAACCCCACTGCCCAGTAGATACTAACTCCTGACCCTACAACCTTACAGTGTGCTCCACCATGCTTCCTGACTAGTTCTCATTAACTAAGGGAAGAACACATGTCTGTGGTAGATAAATAAGGAAGACAAGCAGATGTCTAGAAAACGTTAGAAGTCAGGCCGTGGTGCTTCAGGCCTTTAATCTCAGCACTCGGGAGGCAGAGGCAAGCAGATCTCTGTGAGTCTGAGTCCAGTCTGGTCTACAGAGTGAGTTCTAGGACACACAAGATGCAGAGAAAACCTGTCTCAAAAAGAAACAAACAAAAGAAAAGAAAAAGGGAAAAATATGTTGTGGACCCAAGGCTCCAAATCAATCAGAGCAGACACAAGAGGTTCTGCAAAGCAAGATTTACTACTGGGCAGCATTACAGAAAATGACCAGTCAGGGACAATAGTAAAGACTTGGGTAGCACAGGACAGACTAAATTCACTCCCTGAAAATTCACCCCTGGAAATATTTATGGACAAATCCCACAAACATCTGTGGCAAGTTACATTTGTTATCACCATTCAGGATTCAAAGATTAAGTGTTTTCTTTCTATGGTCCATTAGTGTTAACCAACACAAAATTTACACTTTTCAGTCCAACCTATCAGATTCATTTATTCTTTTTTATTATGAGGAACAGTCATAATGCTTTTAGAGAGATAAAGATGCATAACTTTATTTCTATTGTTTAAGGAGGAGGTTAATTAGCTATTAAAAAGGCCCCAGCTTCCTTAGAATTTGAGAATGTGAACTTGGCTTTGTCCTACAGGTAAAATAGAAGTCAAAATGGCAGTACTTAGAAAAAGGCACGTATGCCTGTCCCAACAAAGGAAAAGGATATACATCACAGTAAGAAAAATATCTGGGTTGTTTTCTCTGTTCTGTTTCATAATTCTAACTCACTAACACGTTTTGACACGTTTTGATTGCTTCATAAATTCTTGTAAACATTTTGGCCTAAATGTATTTTTAACACTACTTTGGAAACTTTTCAGTTTTGAGTTCTCTCTTTCCCTGAGAGGAATCCATCCAAAGCACCTCAAAGCCTCACAGCAAGTAGAAATGCTCTTTGACTCTATGACATTGATGGGACGGTGGGAAAGCTGGAAGTTAATACTTCATAGTTCCTTTGGTAAATGTGCCTCTTGTGACTTGAATCAGAGCCAATAATCACTTCCTCTATCCAGAGGAATTTTAAGTTGTTTCTCCAGGGGTCACCTACATTGAGAAAGAAAAAGAAAAAAAGAAAGAAAGAAAAAAAGAAAGAAAGAAAAAAGAAAGAAAGAAAGAAAGATTTCTATCCTGATTTGTTCAACTATGTTCATAGCAGTATTATTTGTAAGAGCCAGAACCTGAAAACAACCTAGATGCACCTCAACTAAAGAAAAGATAAAGAAATTGAGGCACATTTACACATTAGAGTACTAACTCCGTGGTTAAAAAAAAATGACATCTTGAATTTTGCATGCAAATGGATGGAATTAGAAAATACTACCCTGAGTGAGGTAACCCAGACCCAAAAAAGATGAATATGGTATGAACTAACTCATAAGTGGATACTAGCTAGAAACAAAGGCTATTGGGCCTATAGTTTATGATCCCAGAGAAGTTAAGTAATAAGGCTAAGCCAAAGAAAAACATGTATAGACACACCTGGGAATTGGAAACAGACAGGATCGCCTGACAAAATTGGGAGCATGGGGGGCAGGTGGGGTACAAGGAAGGGGAAGAGAAGGGAAGAAGGGGAGGATTGAGAAGAACTTGATGGAATGGGATTGTCAAGATTGAGGAAGGACAGATATGCGAGCAAGGAAAGAAATATTTTGATTGAGGGAGCCATTATTGGGTTAGCAAGAAACCTGGCTCTAGAAAAATGCCCAGGAATCCACAAGGATGACACCAGCTAAAACCCTAAGCAATAGAGGAGAGGGTGCCCTAACTGGCCTTGCCCTGTAGTCAGACTTATGAATGTCTTAAATCTCACTGTAGAACCTTTGTCCTACAACAGATGGAAACAGAAGCAGAGACCCACATCAGAGCAGCAGACTGAGCTCCCAAGATTCAGTTCAAGAGTGGAAGGAATGAGATTATGAACAAAGAAGTCAAGACCATGAAGTGTTCATCCACTGAAACAGTTTATCTGAGCTAATGGGAGCTCACCAATACCAGCTGGACTGGAAAGGAACACGCATAGGACCAAACTAGTCCCTCTGAATGTGGTTGACAGTAGTATGGCTGGGGCAGACTGGCCATTGACAGTGGCACTGGTATTTATCTCTACTGAATGTACTGGCTTTTGGGGGTTCTATTATTTTTGGATATATACCTTGCTCAGCCTAGATGTAGTAGGAAAGGCCTTGGACCTTCCACAAAGTGCCTTACCCTTTCTTAGGATTAGATGGGGGTGAGGTGGGAGGATGTGTGGAGGGAATGGGAGGACGGGACAAGTGGGAATTTGGATTGGTATTTATTTTTAAAATCTAGTAAATTAAAAAATCATCAATAAAAAAAGAGAATTTGAAATTTATTTGGGGTGGGTGTGGAACATTAGGAATGACTCCATGTCTGAATATTTAATTCAACATATTGATCAGAAGTATAATTATTCATAGGCATTCACAGCTGTATTTTATGCCTAAAACTAATACAGATCTCAAAGAATAACTTCTCCAGGTTTATTGCCAGTACATTTTAACCATACAATGTTTCACATTACTAAAAGGAAATCTATTCTATGGCAAAATAAGATGGTTCAAAAGAAATATCTTCTCAGAGAGAAAGAGGGAGAGAAAGAGAGAGAGAATAAAAAATTTTGTTTGCTTGTTTATTTTGGGGGGTATAATTCTCAAGAGCTTGCCCTGACTGCTATTTAGAATGACTCTCTTAGTAACAAAACAAACATAGATGTTGACTTTGTATGGCCTCTCAGGTAGCGGGCTTTTTGATCTACTCAGTCTCAGCTTATCCACTCAATTTCCTTTACAAGTGAAATACTTTATATCATTTGCTACCATCTTGGTGGTAGGATGTTACCTCTTAATAATCAGAGAGAATTACCAAAACATTCTTTTTAAAACCAAAACTGGAGAATTTTTAATCCAGACAACTGATATATTTTCTTTTCTATTTTTCTTTGTTTTTTCGAGACAGGGTTTCTCTGTGGTTTTGGAGCCTGTCCTGGAACTAGCTCTTGTAGACCAGGCTTGTTTCGAACTCACAGAGATCCGCCTGCCTCTGCCTCCCGAGTGCTGGGATTAAAGGCGTGCGCCACCACAGTCCGGCCAACTTATATATTTTCAAAGACCGTAAAGTTTTGTTGTTGTTGTTTTGTTTGTTTGTTTGTTTGTTTTTTTAAATGAAGGCAGTACTTGGGGATTCAGTGTTTTAATTTTCAGAAGTTTAATTGTTCTGATGGCAATATCTTCTCATTTCACAGCTTAGAAAATTAGAATTTTTTAAGGTGGAGTGCTTAGTGGTAAAGCAAAATGTAATTAAACTTTTAACTGATTTTGTTATATTCCCTCATGAGCTTCCAGTGAGTATGGCATATCTCAGTCTAAGTTCAGCCATTTAACCTAGAAAACCCTTATTTAGACTATATTATGCATATATACTACCTATTTTTACATTTCTTTCAAAATTTACCTTCCCCTTTATCTTGTAACTCTAATTATCAATAAGAATGAAAGCTGACTCTGCACTTACAACTTTCTCTAAAAACAGGAACTAGGCAATTGCTCTTGCTGGAGTCTTTTTACTCAGAAATTACATTGAAGAGTATAGTGATCTCTCACTATGTAATTCTGACCCATAATTTGAAAATGCTACCTTAATATATATTTTATACATTTCTGTTTGATTAATGTGGAAGAGTTATCTAGGATTTACAGGTGCTACAAGATGTACCTTTAGGAGAAAAGAATGAAAGGGTAAATTAGTAAATCCAAGTGTATCAATTCTATCCTACCTTCCTTACAACAAATATGAAGCATATATTTTATATATATCCATGTACATATAACTTTTATTATTGTATATAAACATGAACATATTGATATATCAATTAGCATATACCAGTATTTTCACAGACCTATTTGCATACTCTCCCAATAACTTATAATAATTCTATCTCATTTCCATATTATTGACATCATATACATTTCATTGTAGTATATTTACATCATCAAATTTAATAAGAAGTTTTATACTGTTTTCAAATTTCATACTCATCTTAAGAGATAATAGGAGTTAATGAAACACAGAGCTAAATAATGATATTTGATATGGGAAACAAATTCTATGACCACCTTTGAAATTCTGTACTATTAGTTATATAGATTAACAAATGAATAGGAAGTTTCTGTTTCATATTTTTAATATTTGCCTCAGCACCACAAAATAATATTTTCAAGAGTGGTGTTTCAAGAAGTTTTCTTTTCAAGATAAGAAGAAATGATGAAAGAATAGGTCTTATCTTAAATAAAGGTTGTCTTTTGTCAGCAGTGGAGAACAATTCTATAATGAGTACCACATGCTCAATCAGAAACAGCATATCTAAACGCACGTATATGAAGAAAAAAAAGACATGAAATATGAAATGTGAACGTTTTATAATACTTTCAGTATTAGCCATAGGCAGCAACTATTATTTCTTAGGTTGAATTCTGATTTGAAATATGGAAATGGAACTGAGATTTATTTAAATTTGACAGTAATAATGTACTGCAATCAAAGTTAATTAATTTAAATTCTTAAACACCTTCTCAGTTATAATTTTTATTCTTAATTGAAAGCATATTTTTTAATATGTGACAGTTTCATCCAGCATACTCAGCCAGTGTCTCTTTCAAACCTATACATGTACAGTTTTTTACATACACACACAAACACACGCACATGTACACACATGTAAACACACACACAGAAACACAAACACATGCATATACGCACATACTCAGACATTCATACATACACACACACTCAATTACACACAAACATACGCACACATCGCATCAACATATCTACAAATGTCTAATAGAAGTGTTAACTTCACTTATGAAGATCCCTAACCCTCTTTGCAACAGTTGGGATCTTTGTTAAAAGCTGTAATGTAATAAAGTTCATAAATAATGAGATGTGATTCATCACATGTATTAAAATTCAGAAAATATTTTCACATACTAAATATCACTTTTAAATAAAAGTGCAATCATAGCATTCAATTCACAATTTTATTTTACTCAGTTTTAATAGTGATTAAATTATAAAGAATTCTTCAAACTACATTTCTTCTGATTTTATATTTTATGCTATGTAGTTAATAATATAACTCAAACATTAGATGCACATGAATGCATAAAAGCATACAAAGACATTAGCAAAAATACAATTGCTAGGTATCAAATTATTTTTAAAAGCTTGGTTCATTAAAACACATATACTTTGAAGATGGTATTTCCATAGAATTTCAATTACACTAAAGTATGCTCAATAATTTGAAAAATATTTTATAAGATTGGATATTAATTAATTAATTAGAATGTAATGAAAACAAAAGCTATGACCATTTACTCCTAAATAACCCTTGAAGCACTATCAGATTCTCTCTTAAGCACTGCTTCAATGCTGCAGGAGCTCCTTCAGCTCCTTCAGCCAATAGCCATTGAGATATCAGCCCACTGGGGTATGGTCTCTTTCTCTTTAAAAAGCAGTCTCAGCCCTTCCCTCTCTCTCTTGATCCAGTGACTAGACTCCTTTCCGGGCTGTAGTGTAGGACGGTGTTCTGTAACTTTTTTTTTCCCCCTCAAATAAATAACCCTTTGAATCCAAACTGGTGTGGGATTGTTTCATGCAATAGGGGCTGAGTTGGATAACCTTTTCCTAACATAAACTTGTACAAGATGAGAGGCCTCAAATGCTCCCTCAAACATTGGAGTCTCAATTATACACAGAAACTTATCACATAGAAATGTAATAGTCTTCATTTTTTTTAGAAATAGCTAACTGTATTAAATAAAGCTATATATTATTTTTTTATTTTATAAACACATTGACTTTACCCATTTATATTGCATTATGTATAATTGCAAATAAGCTCTTTAATTGTTAATATAATAAACTTAGGTAGAACATAGTATCTTGATCACGGGCAATAGAGGAATCAAACCAGATATACATTAAGTGCTAGAACATAATAGAAGTTTTCTGTTATAAATTTGAGTCTATTCTAATAAAACTCAAGAGGCAGTTTATCAGTTACTTTCTTCTATGTCTTGCAGAATGTCTAGCATACTCTTTTATGAAGCAGGAACACAGAAGGGTTGTCTCGCCTTTTTTAGGCAATTCAACAGTCACTTTTCTGTGGGCCCGCATGCCCCTTTTATCCAGGCAAGAGCAGTTTCTTGCCCAAATGGCTAGTCTTGTCACATTAAAGGCAAATTCTTTAATGAGTTTCTTCAATGCCCATTAACCTCTCCAAAGTAATTGGTGCTGCCAGAAACAGACATGTCTCACTGCCAAGTAAAGCCTAAGTTCTTAAAACATTTTAAATGCCATATTCAATTGGTCTTTGAAGTGTTGAAGGTTATCTATCTAAAATATATCTCTATATATCTAGAAAAACCTAACATAACATGAGAACAAGTTTGACTAATAAGTGACTATCTATTAATCTGTAATTTAAATTGTAATTTATTTTGATGTATAAATATAATACCTTAAACAAGAGTGGAAATATGCATGTAATAATTTTGATCATAAATTTGCATCAATAAAGCAAGATTCATACCAATGCAAAGTATTCATCTTTATATCATATCTCCCTTTAAATTTAAACAAACATTTACAAACAATCATTTTTGGGAACTTGGGTGTTGTTTTCTCCAAACTGCTTCCTGCTGTTTCTTGGAATATGTTTTTGTAGGGTTAACAGAGACCTTTCAGTGGTCTTGTTCCATCAAACCACATCAGCATGGAAGGAATCTACAGGTTCTCATCTTCTGTGATTAAGAATCTCAGGCTGTACCAAATGAGAACTAGCAGCCCCTGCCAAGAGATTGGTGCCAAATGGTCTACTGAATCTACTTAAGAACCTGAGAGAACTTGAGAAGGAATTCTAGGCACACAAAAAAGCAGAGTTTAATTCAGCTTCTTGCTTTGTTTGCTGTCAGAAAACAGAAATGTGACTTCTTGAAGAGGTTTCCTGATTCAGCTTTAGCAGTAAAAACTGCATGGCTTCTTTAAAAATGGGGGTTTCCTTGTTCACCAGGACAAATTGCTCTGACCCTTTTGGACATCTGACTACAGAACATTTAAATGGGATTAGTGAGGAGAATGCTACAACTTGCTTAATGGCAACATAGACCTGCTATGTGCATGAAAATGGGACTGTGAGCATGGCTCGCAGAACTGGTGCTGAACAGACCTCCACCATGTTGGACAGGGTGGAGCCAATTGGCAAAGCAGCCTGAGTCATAGCCATACCTCTTAGCATTTTAAGAAGCAGTCCTGGTCAAAAAATAATTACAGAAAAATCCAGATGGAAAGGTCCTCTAAATGGGTCATAGTGTTGGATAAATATATGTAGGCTTGAGAGAGAGAGAGAGAGAGAGAGAGAGAGAGAGAGAGAGAGAGGAGTATAGACAATTGCAATATAAAAAGTACAGTCATAGATTTTAGAAGTAAATATAACAAAATAAATATTAAACTTGTAGAAAAAGTAATACAGTAAGAAATTAAGCCATGTAAAGATGGAATATATACATAATATGCAAATTATGTATATTATTGTGTTTTATTTAACTTTTTTTTTACTGTGAATGGAACAAGTACAGAGAGACATTTCATTGTACGGGCTACTAAGCTAACCAAACATATATATTTTATAGATATCTTGATTTTATTTTATTTTATTATTTATTTATTTATTTATTTATTTATTTATTTATTTTTTGGTTTTTCGAGACAGGGTTTCTCTGTGGCTTTGGAGCCTGTCCTGGAACTAGCTCTGTAGACCAGGCTGGTCTCGAACTCACAGAGATCCGCCTGCCTCTGCCTCCCGAGTGCTTTAAAAGTTGGTTTTAAAAATATGATGCTTTAAAAAACAGATTCTACTTTTGTTTCCACAGAGATTAAGAACTCATGAATTCCTTCCAGACTACTGTGATTTTATCAAACAATCCCCTGAAACAATGTCCCAGATGGTCTGACATCCATGATGACTTCAGGACTGCTGGCTAAGGTATACCTAACACACAGGATACTTTGTTACAGCACACCCAATCAACAGGAAGTGATCTAGACAACAATGTCCAAACTCCCTAAACAATTGTTTATAAATGTTTGTTTATATTTAAAGTGATATAGATATAAATACTTTGCTTTATATGGATATTGGTTTATTGATACAAATTTAAGGTCAATATTATTATATGTATATTTCTGCTCTTGATTAAGGTATTGTGTTTGTGCAACTCACTTAAAATGCAATGCATAATTAAAAATACAGGTTACTAGGTAGTCATCTATAACATTCAAGTTTGTATTCATGTTAGTTAGGTTTTCTAGATATATGGAGATATATTTAGTTAGATAATCTTCAAATCTTCCAAAGACCTACTGGGTTCATTCTTTGCAGGATGAGATGATCGAATCTCCCACTGTCCCGTCATCCATTGCAGAGAGGATCCAGACAGCTGATGAGATAAAAGGCAGCTGTTTCGCTGTGTGGCTGAATTTGCCACATCCAAAGCAAGCCTCCAGATGGAAGTTCTTTGGCCATCCTACCTCTGGAGGAACTACAGGATTCTGGAACTGGCATTTCTCACTGTTATAATTTTTTTTTTTTTTTTTTACTCAATACCATACTCTCAGATCTGTAAATGTGCCCTAGGATCAGAGTAACATTATCTGTCAGGTATATCTAAATTAGACATATAAATTAAATTTCTATGTACAGTTTACCGAGTCAGTTACAGTTTACCAGTGTTGGTAGAGGGAAGAAAATCAGAAGGAATATTTCAATCTCTGGTTTTCAGTAGTGATTTTAAGACCTAGAATACTCCCTCCTATCAGGCCTGTTAGCAACCATAAGAGAGAGATGAACTCATTAAAAAAAAATAGGAGGGCCACACAAATAAAGGATGGATACTCCTACTTAAATAACGATCTTATCCTTCCTCAGGACCAAGCACTGTCTATCATTTTAGACATTTATCAGACCTTGCATATAGACCCTGAAAGCTTTGTTCCATTTCTTAGAGCACCTCTTTGATCCCACCCATCTCTGAGCTACATTTTACAAATTCATTCCTTTTGCCAGAAGTGTGCCAAGGTCTGTCCACAGGTGGTTCTCCATATATGTCAGACTCTGCACCACTTCCTGTCCCAAACTCCTCTACTGACTCGGTACCCATCCCTCTTCTCCTTTCTGAAGTCTGTTCTCCATTCATATGCTACAGCTATCTTTCTGCCCCCACACCAAAGTTCCAACTGTCCCTGAGCCTTCCCTGCTCTCCCCAGGGGAGAGAGTACTTCTCAAATAGCTAGTTCCTAGTCTCTCAAGTCTTGTGGATAAGGCCTCACACTTTAATTCTCACTACCCCTTCAGCTGCCAGCTAAGCTCCTGGGATATCCATGCTGGTACTACCTCTCCATGTTCAAGTGGGCACATATTAAGGATAATTGAAACTTGATTTTTCTGTTTCCTGAAGAAACAAATGCCTGAGGTCTCCGGGATGGCAATTAACTGATTGCCTTTCTACCCACACATCCTACTGAGGGTGAGCCCTCTGACTCCAGCCCCATCTCACGTCACTCATGTTCACAGGAAGCAGCCCGACATGAACCTGTGTCTAAATACCAAGTTTTGGAATCTCTGATGGAAATTTCACCCCAGCCTCTAGCATCTATATATCCAAAGAGTTTGGAACATTCCGGTGGAAGGCCCATCCCAAGCCCACTCCCCCATCTCTCTTCAAACCCTGCTACATCTCAGCCTGCTAAACAATGACCCTTTCCCAGAGAGGTTCAAGCCCAATCCCACAGGGTATTTAAGCTTCCCACAGAAAACAGACATGTGGTTTTCCCTTCTCTGAGGCCCTGGAGTGCCAGCCCAGAGCACTGTATCCATTAATCTAGGGCTTTTCTAATTTGGTTTGATTCAGTCTGATTTGGATTGTTGTGCCATCAGAGAGGCTTATTTAGTCAGGGTATAGAAACTTTTCAATAGGCAGTTATAAATATTCTGTTTACATAGGCTAGACTTATATAATCAACATAGTAGTGAATGTGCTAAAGAAATATTTGTTGGCTTAATAAACTCCACGATTCCAGTGATTTAAAAAATAAAATTTATTTCTCTGAAAAAACATCCCATAGAAGTGTTAGAACTGGGAGACAGGGTTTCTTTCTCTGGTTATTTAGACACTAGGCCATTTCCATTTTATTGACTTCTCCATCAAATAAGCCCTTCTAGATGACCAGAGATGATAGGATAGGTGGATGGCATTAATGGTACTACAGATATAAGTTCACTACTTTCTTGTCTTTCTAAATTAAAGATCTTCACCTCTAATATAATCACTTTAACCCATACTTAAGGATAGCACCTCCAAAAGCTGCCTTGGTACAAAGTAATAGAGGGGGAGGGAAATGGGAGGCGGTGGCGGGGAAGAGACAGAAATCTTTAATAAATAAATAAATTAAAAAAATAAAAATTAAAAATTAAAAAAAAAGAAAGTAAATTTTAGGCAGGGAAATATGACCCAAAAGCCAAGTAAAATATCCTTCTTTGTGGAGAATTTTGTTATTGTTGACCTTGATTTCTTAGGTTCATCTGTCAATAAAGGCAGTAGTTTTCTTTCATGGTTACCAGTGAAACAATATAATGTAAGTGTGCATATGTACCAGTAGGAAAGGGAATAGCATACACTTTGACACCAGATATAGGCAAAAAATTTAGAAAAAATTAACTTCATAAAAAGAACATACTAAAAATCTTAAAATATTTATCCACATATGTGTGGTAGAAAATGCCTCAATCTTGTATATATATATATATATATATATATATATATATATTTGGACATAAAAGAAATTTAGAATATATTATAGATGTCTTGGTTGATACATGCCAGTTTGGTTTAATTATGATTATTTGTAGTGTTTGTGCATTTTGTTTGTTTGTTTTCTGTCTTTGTTTTTTTGAGAACTAATACTTGAAAGGTTTCAATAGTTTGTCCAATTATACAAGCAGTGACAGAGATATTATATTCTACCTCAAATTTCTTGATTCTTCATTATATATTTCTTTCTATACAGTGCATTGCTTCTCTGGAGTCAGAATGTAACATTTTTCTAGTTTAAAGTATTGATTTAAATGCTGGATTGTTCTTATCATGTTTTCCACATCATATACTTTTGTTCGTGTTTATTGTAAGATACAATTGTAGACATTTTGTTAGCTCAAAACGTGTATAATACCTGTAACTTCCTGTAAATGAGAACTGAGTTGGGTAGATTGATGTCTTTACTCTGTATGACTGGGTCAGACAGAGCAATTAAGTGCACTCTGGACCCCCAAGCTAGAGAGTGCATTTGGATGAAGTTCAGAGAAAAGTCCCTGAAGCTAGCATGGTGCTGGTCCCAGCTTCTTCTGCTGTCCAATACAAATATTATTATGGGGTGTATTAATCATTTACAGCTTTTGACTTTGTGACCTTCAAAGGCAGGATATTTCTAAAATCCTTTGTAAAGTATTTCCTGATATCTGATTAAATGCATTTGATACTGAATTCTTCAAAGGCATTTATGCTTTCATATAAGAGTAAAGAAACAATATAGACCAATTTTGCTAAGTTTTAATATTTAAGCCCCAATGATAAATTGAGTTTCTATTTCATTTCTATAGGTAGTTGCTAGTAAATGTGTATGAGTGTTTATGTTTTCATTATAAATTTATTCTTTTGAACTATATGTTCATAGAAATTACCAAACTAAAAGTACTACATTGAATTTTTCTTAGCATTTTCACTATTAGTTATCTTTTTTCTATACTCCAGTGTTTCTGCAGCATTGATAAAATGTTACTTAAACCTTTTCTCAGCATTTTTTTCTTCATTTTTACACATCTTTAAATATGAGACTTGATTGATGGGAAAAAATCACAATATTGTACCAACTTAACGATGTTTATACTTAATTGAAATTTCCTTATAATTATGCTGCTTCGAGATATATTGACTTTATCTAAACTTTCCTGAAAACTCATATGTAAGTAGTCTTTAGCTTGAAGAAACCACTCAATAATATTAACATGCCTCACTTAATCATTGTCTACATATTCTTTTAAGTCATTAATTCATATAAACACCTCAGTAAAATTTGGGTAATTTTCATGCTTCATGCAGATAACGTTTCTTGGTATATAAAGACAGAAAACAAGCAAATACAGATTTCCACACATAAGTGATGAAACCACATAGCAACTGGCATTGATGCATGACTACTTGGAAGAGAGTAAAACAGTGAGCATAAAAAGCAATTACATCAGAAATTTGTACATGGTACAGTTTATGTATGCCCAAATAAATCTTTGTACATGTTTTCATTTTATTTATTTTTTTTATTAAAAATTTCTGCCTCTTCCCCGCCTCCCTTTTCCCTCCCCCCTCTCCCCACTCCCCACTTCCCACTCCCCTCCCCCTCCCTCTCCAGTCCAAAGAGCAGTCAGGGTTCCCTGCGCTGTGGGAAGTCCAAGGTCCTCCCCACTCCATCCAGGTCTAGGAAGGTGAGCATCCAAACAGGCTAGGCTCCCAAAAAGCCAGTACATGCAGTAGGATCAAATCCCAGTGTCATTGTCCTTGACTTCTCAGCAGCCCTCATTGTCCACCATGTTCAGAGAGACCGGTTTTATCGCATGTTTTTTCAGTCTCAGTCCAGCTGGTTTTGGTGAGCCCCCAATAGATCAGCCCCACTGTCTCAGTGGGTGGGTGCACCCCTCACGGTCCTGACTTCCTTGCTCATGTTCTCCCTCCTTCTGCTCCTCATGATATTCATTAGTATGGCTATAGGATCGGGCCATTTCAGGCTCTCTCTCCTCAGCTGCCCAAGGACCTAGCTGGGGACATCTCTCTGGACCCCTGGGAACCCTTCTAGAGTCAAGACTCTTGCCAACCCTAAAATGGCTCCCTTAATTAAGATATATACTTCCCTGCTCCCATATCCACCCTTCCTTTATCCCAGAAAGGGGAGATGGGGAGAGAAAAGTGAGAAGGGGAGGATGGGGAGAGCTTGGGAGAATGGGATGTTTTCATTTTTTTTAAAAATGTGAATATGTATGGCTTTTGTAATCTAAACAGACTTCACTATATTATAAAATGAGGAGTAGGGTATCTATAAGTGTCAATGTATATGTTGTTACAACATCCTTATTTTTCTAATACTTTTGAGGTAAATGTAGAAATACTATTATTTCAATACACATTATGACCATTAAGGTTTCTCATTATTTTGTTTTTATTTTGAGTTCTCAAGCACTTTACAATTTCTTTACAGACTTTTTTGTAGTCATGAGTTTTAGTTTTAACACTGGAATATGTATAACTCATGAGAAAGTAGTTGGTAAATGTCAGTCATACATACTTCTTAAAATGAGCCTAAAAAAACTATGTGCATGTGTGTGCACATGTCCCTTCCCACAGACACACATACACACACACTTAGAGGCACACACACACGCGCGCATGTGCACACACACATATTCTCTATACTAAAATCAGTTAATTCCATCACAGAATAGATGACAGAGTAGTAGGCTGATGAAGTAGAATGAACAGAATATTAATGAACAGGTATGTTAAAGAGAACAAAATACTTTGTTAAGATTGTTACCCATGCACATTAAAACAACTCAATAGAGGTTGCTGTTTGCTCTGTAAAAATAGAAATTTGCAAAAAATGAGTTATGAGGCAATTATGCCACTCCATTTCCTCTAACTAAAATAGAATAACCAAGACTATGTAATTTATTAAGAAACCTCATTATTTTGGCTCATGTTTCTAAAGTTGAGAAAATCTAAAATTAGCAGATCACATCTGGAAAGATCATCTTACTGCTTCAACTCCTGGAGGAACACAAATTGAAGGGACACATTTCCATATAGCTCTTTTCAGGAGAACAAGGTATTAAAGCTCTTTGTTTTTTCTTTGTTTCTTTCCTTGTTTCTTTCTTTCTTTGTTTCTCTTGTTGTGGGAGCTCCATCAGCCAGTACTCTTTAAGATACAGGCACATTTTGGGTGTAGTCACATGTACAGACAAAAAATCTGTGCCGTCTTTTATTTTTTTTCCCCGTGCTGGTTTCAGTTCCATTAACAGCACACGTTTATTATGGAACTCTTCGATACAACTACATTTTCTTTTCTGAAAATATAGCATGACAACCAAAGCAACTCTGACTTGGCCATACCTACAAACTCTGAGGGACCTGCTGTTTCAGTGTACTTCCCATGCAGTTCTGAGAATATGAAGGCTATTTTAAAGGAATAAAAATTCAGAAAGTCATGAAATTTTCATTAAAATTGTAGACTTTCAAGATAATTTCAAATGATAAAATAGCAGTCTATGTTTTTGCCACAATCCTATGTATTTTTTAATCTAGCACATGTCTCAGAAAACATCGTACAAAAAAAAATGGTCTGTGTCAAAAACTAAAATGTCTCAAGGACATAATGTAGTTTTCATCTAAACTAGATCTCTTTGCATTAAGTCCTAAATGCCATGTAAAATAACCTTGAAAATGCTAATGCCAACAGCACCTCAAAAAAAATGAAGGTTTTATAAATTCTGTTAGAATTTTTCTTTTTATACCCTATCATCATGTGAAAAAATATATGATACTTGATCACTAAAATTATAAGCAATTGTTAATATTTTCCCATTGCTAATGTCTTTACAATTGGCCATTATTCATTTTAGAAAAAAGTTTTTTGGAGTATGGGGGAGTATAGCATTTATCAATGCATATAAATGATGCAATATTCAGAGAGTCATTTAGTACAATATCAACTTAGCTAAACAAACAGTAATTTTTCCTTAGGCGTAAAATTTCCACAGCCATGACATGGTTTAAAGTATCACACATGAATTTCCTGCTAAATATTGGGCTTCACATGTAATCAGAGACCTGCTGGTTACCTCCAGTCCAGAGGTGTCAGTATCACAGCAGTGAAAACAGTTAACATGTTAGACTGATATTGCTGATCATAAGATTCCAGCTTGGTGAGAACAGTGGTGCTTTTGCTTCAGTGACAACCTCTGTAAGACCTCCTGACATTACCAAGGTTAGCATGAGGGCAGACCCAGCACAGATCTGCCTTGTTTTCTCTATATCTTGCAAGCAAGATGTGGGTATCATCACTAAAGTCTATTTTTGTCTAGTTCTGTGGTAAACTCGAGGAATGGAAAGACCCTGTATTGTTTGAATGACATCTGAAGTGGTCCGGACCAGCAATTTTTAAAGAGGAATTTAACATATGGTACATCTGTTATTGAAAACCTAATTTTTTAAAATAGCCACAGCTTCCAGGAAGACCATTATCTATCAATAACCGTGTCTTTCTTGCAATTCTTATTTTTTTTTAACATTTTGTGATTGACTTACAAAACAGTAGATTTCCATATAGTTTTTTTTTTCCCCATACACATTTTGGTTAATCCTTCCTCAACTGCTTGTTTCTCTAATTCCATTACGAACATCTCCTGGTAAGCTTCTCCATCCCTTCACCCCTATACTGTCCTTTCATCTTTCATCTTCTACTTTACAGTCATTCTTTGGTATCTCCATACACACACACACACACACACACACACACACACACACACACACAAAGACTCCTTTCTAATTGCAGGGTTTTGAATGAGGATCCAGCTGAAACCTAAAGATTCAAAACTAGGATCTCCCTATGAGAATGAAGATGCAGAACTACTTTTTCAGCATCCTTATTCCCTCACTCCTTGTAATTTTTTTCTACTTTAATCCACTTATCAAAAAATTCATGATTTTACATTTTTATATACCATATCTATACCACATTTTCATTATTCATTCTTCATCTGGTGAACATCTAAGCTGATTCAATTGTATAGCTGATAATAAGGCAGAAATGCACACAAAAATGTCAGAATTTTATACTAAGATATGGAGGCCTTTGGTTATATTACCAGGAGTGCTTTAACAGTCACAGGACAAGATTAGTGATCATCATGGAGGAGGAACTGAAAAAAATGTGACAGACAGATAACCAACTGATAAGGAGTAAGGTTGTGAAATGTTTCTGGGCATAACACAGCCATCATGATCATTAGCTCACATGCAGTATGGAGCGGTGCGCCACTTCCCGCCACCCAGCTAGTTTTACCCAAAATAATTACACAAAAACTGTATTCTTTTAAACACTGTCTGGCCCATTAGTTATAACCTCTTATTGGCCAGCTCTTACATATTGATCTAACCCATTTCTAATATCCGTATTGCCACTTGAGTGTGGCTTACCAGGATGAGTCTAATGGGCATCCATCTCAGAGAGGAGAGTCATGGTGACTGACTGACTCAGCTTCTCTCTCCCAGCATTCTGTTCTGTTTACTCCGCCTACCTAATTTTCTGTCCTATTAAGGGGTCAAGGCAGTTTCTTTAACCAATGAAATCAACACAAAACAGAAGACTCCATCACTCACAGAAGTTTTGTTAGTTACACAAGCTTGCACTAGGTGAGACCTGTACCAGCCAGTCAGGGAGGGGGATTTTCGGCTCTATGTCTCAATGCTACTGAGTATTTCTGGAGAAGGGGATCCATTGTCTTCCGTTAGGTACCCAATTCTGGAGAAGGGGGAGTCATGGTCTTCACTTAGGAATACAACACTGAGACTACAATGAATAGTTTCAAAGGATAGTCACTCTGAAGGCACGTTGCTCAGAACACCAAACTAGAAGATATGAACAAGATAAAATGAGCTGCAGAAAAGTAGTGGAGTTGATGGGGAGGAGGCTTTAAAAAATAAGTTTGAGCTAAGATAATCTGAATGCATGTATGATTTTCTAAAAGAACAAATTTAACAGAGTTAAGAGTCAATATGTTTCTGTGGCAGATGAATTTTAAATATGAGAGACAATTCATTTTATTTATTTCTATTGCAACTATATTTTTCCATACATCTTATATGATTCCAATTTTACCGCCTTCATCTCCTCCCACTCTCTGTACACCTATCTGACTCTAGAAAATTGTTAGAGGGAAGAGATTTATATGTTACTTTAAAAAACATAGCTTAAAGTGGAACAAAGGTGGAAAACAAAGTGTTTTCTAAGTGAATAATGAACAAAATCCAATCAGATCAATGTGGTGAGATACTCGCTTTTGCTATCAGCCTCACATATTATATCTTCAGGTATTTTTAACCAGATGAGAACATTATTATAATTATAATGTTTCAATTTCCAGCTAAGGCTAATTGTGAAGTTGATTTTAAAATTGACTTTAAATAAATTTTAAATCAAAATGACTCTTCTTTATTGGTATATTACAGTAAAAAAAGAAACAAACTATATACTATACTTTTCTTCTACTGAGACTTCTAAAATAGATTATGACTTTAATCTTCAAATTTGGAGCTTTATGTATCTGTATGAAATCAATAGCATATATTTCTTCTAATTCTTAGTTTAAATTAATTTAGGCAAGAGGACTTTTAAAAGGAGACATCAATTAATAAAATAGACTTTAAACTCTTACTAAACTTTAGAAGTAAACAATAAATGCCTGATTAAAATTACATTCTATTTTTTATTGATTGGGGCAACAAAAATAACAAAATTTTCCAAACAAATTTTAGTACGTTACAGAAAGTGCTATTGCTAGCAGTAGTCACACTAAGAATCTAATCTGCAAGGATCTGGACAGTGTCCAGATTTGACATGTTTCCCAGAATTAGATGCCCTGAAAGGGTAATTTTATATAGTCTGTAAAAAAAAATAAGTATATAGGACAGTTCATTACAATTTATATATACCCAAATGAGCATTTCCTGAAAGACTAAATATTCTTTATGTTATTATACATTCTTATAAATTAATAGGTGCTTTTTTCAAGATCGGTGAAAAGTTATGCTGCAATTTTGATGGGCATTGCCCTGATTGCTTTTGATTACACTGCCATTTTTACTATGTTAATTTACCTACCCAAGAGTATGGTAGATCTTTCCATTATCTGGTGTCTTTTTCAATTTCTTTCTTCAGAGATTTAAAGTTCTTGTCATAACTTGTCTTTCACTTGTTTGGTTAGAGTTTATCCACGATATTTTTTTTTATTTGTGGCTATTGTGAAGGGTGATATTTCTCTGATTTTTTTCTCAGTCCATTTATCATCTGTATAATGAAGGGCTAATATTTTTTTGAGTTAATATTGCATCCTGCTACATTACTGAAGGTGTTTATGAGTTGTAGAAATTCCATGTTAGAATTTTTGGGGTTACTTATGTAAACTATTATATCATCACAAACAGTGAGTGTTTGACTTCTCTTCCTTTTCAATTTATATCCCCTTGACCTCCTTTTGTTGTCTTACTACTCTAGCAAGACTCTCAAATACTATATTGAATAAATATGGAGAGATTGGACAAACTTCTCTCTTTCAGTGGAATTGTTTTGAGTTTCTCTTAATTTAGTTTGATGTTGGATGTTGGCTTGCTGTATAATGCCTTTATTATGGTTAGGTATGTTGCTTGTATTTCTGCTCACTCCAAGACTTTTATCATGAAGAGATGTTGTGTTTTGTTGAAGGTATTTTCAGCATCTAATGGGATGATCATGTTTATTTTTTTCAATTTTTTTTATATAGTAGATTACATTGACAGATTTTCATGTGTTGAACAATCCCTGCATCTCTGGAATGAAACATACTTGGTCATGGTGCATGATTTTTCTGAGTTCGAGGCCAGCTTCGTCTACAAGAGTTAGTTCTAGTACACACTCCAAAGCAACAGAGAAACCCTGTCTGGAAAAAAAAACAAAATAAAATAAAACAAAAAAGTAAACAAAACTAAAAACACAGCAAAAACACAAACAAAAAGAAAGGCCAAGATCAAAAATACTGATGACATCTTATGCTGAAGAGAATGTGGGATAAAAGCAATTCTCCCCCATTGCTGGTGTGAGTGCAAATTGGAATAGCCACGTTGAAAACTAATATGGTGATTTCTCAGAAAATTAGGAAACAACCTACCTAAAGATACACCAATATCACTTTTGGGTATTTACCCAACAGATGCTCAATCATACCACAAGGACATGTGCTCAGCTATGTTCATATCAGGATTGCTTGTCATACCCAGAACCTGGAAACAACCAAAATGCCCCTTGCCTGAAAAATTGATAAGGAAAACGTGGTACCTTTATACATAGCAGAAAAATATAATGACATCTTCAAATTTGCAGGCAAAAGAATGGATCTAGAAAACATCATATTGAGTGAGGTAACTCAAACACAGAAAGACAAATATAATATGTTCTCATTCATAAGTGACTTTTTAGACTCTAGATCAAAGACAAACCAGTCTACACATCACAATTCCAGAGAACCTAGACAAAAAAGAGGACCTTAAAAGAGACATACATGGATCTAATCTACATGGGAAGTAGAAAAAGACAAGATCTCCTGAGTATATTGGGAGCATGGGGATCATTGGAGTGGGTAGAAGGGGAGGAGGGAGGAAGTGAGAGGAATGGAGAAAAACATATCGCTCAAACATAAATAAATAAAATTTAAAAAGGTGATATGGGTATGCTAAAATAATATGAATGTCTATATTAGGGTAGATATATTTAAATAAGATTATATATCCAAACAAATTAGATATAACAGTTCATATTATCTATATGTGTGGCTATTCACACATACAGTGTTGTGGGTTATGTTATGATATTCCCCTTTTAAATATTCTTGTATTTTTGAGATTATAATAAAATTATATCATATCTCACTTCCCTGTTTTCAAATGAAAAACTTCATATGACTGCATAAGTAAGTACACACAGAAGTTGTATGTCGATTTCTGCCAGAAGCCTAAAATATCAGCATATGATTCACTACTATCCCATTACATCTGCCCAGAACATACTGATTCACAGCCCAGATGGTTCTCAAAATGAGGGCATGTAGGTAAACCACAGGGTTTTGGATATCTGGAAATATGCTGGTAACCAAATTGTCTTCCAATAACCAAAATTTGAATTTCTTGAAACACAACATATTAAATCCAGATATGCATTATCACAAAAGATCACACTGGTAGAAAATTTATAAAGTGTTCAGGCAAATAATTTTTTGTAGGTTGCACATATTAGAGCATTTGAAATAATTTTGAGAAAAATAAATCACAACTTTGAAAGCCTTGGTCTATACCCATTACCTAGATCATGCCAGCAGTGTTATACGTGTTACTATTCCTATTCCTAACTTGTAGTGTTAAAGTACTTCTCTGATATCAATAGAAACTTGTTTTTATAATCCCTTCTGATGATGATAATGAGGAAATTCGTATAGAGGTGTCTGGATTTACACATTCAGGATAATCTTAAATTCAAATATGTGTGTGTGTGTGTGTGTGTGTGTATGTTTGTGTGTGTTTGTTTGTGTGTACATTTAGGCAAGATACAATTCAACTATAAAATTCTCAGCTCCAAGGACAAAATTTACCACAAATGTACTTTTCATCTATCTGTCTATCATCTATCTTCTGTATATTATCTATCAACTGGTTATCATTGACCTATCATTTATCTGTCATATATTATTTATCTGTCTGTTTCCAAACTATCTAAATTGTAATTATGTATGAATGTTTAGACATTTCTAAGAACTAAAACCAACACAGGAGAATACAAACCAAGAATTATAGCAAGAGGATTTACTGAAAGATTGATATTACATGAGATATTGACCCCAATAATTTCTGTATTATTTGAGTTGCTTCAAAGACCACAAAGCAAGTTATACTGTAAAATAAGGACTAAGAGAATTAGATTTTTCACAAAATTATGATATATGTACTTTTTCTATAGTAGGTAGCACAACTTTTATATTTGATTTATACATTTCACAGTGTAGAGCTGTACCTTAGAACATTGTGTTATAAACCTAATTTTTATGACTGATTTAAAACTACTTCATAACATTATTCTCACTTAAGGAAAAAGATCAAAAAAAGCAACATCTTGGAGAGCCATAAATCAAACTTGTTTGTGTTTCCTTTGATGGGATATGACAAATTGAAATTTTATAAGAAACTGAATTGAAAATTTGGTAAAATATGAAAAACAATATTCTGTGATCCACAAAATATCAGATAATTGAAACATCTGGGGACTTGAAGCTTTTTGACTCTTATTAGTGACTGACTGATACATTTCTAAGTAGAATGGAGCATCTTGGTTGTGTCATGTCAAGAAAAGGATTTCTAATTGTTTTGGTAGAATTCTTTCCTCTAATATGATAATTACATTATTTCTTCTGCATCATTTGAGTTGTGAAGGAAAAATATAGAGGTACACTAAACTAATACATAATCACGATCAAATTATATATATATATATATATATATATATATATATATATATATATATATATATGGCATGTTTCATGTATGAGGTATTCACTGAGCTATCCAAATTAAACAGCTTGAAAGAAAGTTGATCTCTCTAGTTGGTTGTGAATAGCATATACTTTTTCTGAGTCAGGCATATTCTTTCCTTCACTCATAAGATGAAAGAGTGAGGTAAGGGCCAGTTTTTTCATACTCCTCATGCACTCCAGCTCAAAGCCATTATTTGAAAAGCAACTTTCAGCTACATTGCTTCTGAGAATAAACTTTTTCTTGCTACACCAAATCTGTGTATACTTTTCTTTAAAAAAAAATCTATGTTCAGATATCATTATGGGACCATAAAATTCATCCCACTAACTTTATGTCACATATTTAAAGGCATTTAAAAGCAGACCTGAAGACTAGACCTATAGCTATGTCTGACTATTTTAATTTGTAAGTAATTGGCTCATTTTGTTAGATTACAAAGACAGCATTCTCTGCTCTGAAATGTGGCCATAACCACCAGCTGCATCATTTGTAGTAACGGGTTACGTGAGAACAGCAGTACTTCAACCGTGGCTACTGAAATGTAGATAAAATGAGTGGACTAGAGAACATGTTTTGCATTTCTTCTTCTGATCATTTCTTTAAAAATGTTTTATGTAGGAGGAAACCCAGAGATTTGTCCTTGCAAGGTAAGTGCTTTACCACTGGCTAGCATTCTAATTTGATGCTCTACATTTCCTCTTCCAAGGCTTTTTAGTTATTTTCATATGGTTTTATTTTCTTCTTTACAGAGGATGGCAATAACTTTTTGAAAAGTAAAGTCCCTTCTCCAAAGCCATAGAATTGCTTAGGGCAAACTATGGTTAATTCCCATGGTTCTTTGTTGTCTACTACTACTCCAGGAAACAGTTTATCTGCATTCTTACAGGGACAGTTAAGGCACATACGGTTTGTTCAAACGGCTCATGCTATAGTCAAATAATTCATCTTCCCACTTGTACTTCACTAAATTGGAACCAAGTGACTAATATTAGGGTGTGATATTCTTTCAAAAGAGCTGAATGTCTAATGACATCATACTGCTGGTTCTCTTAACATTTCATAAGACAAGTATATGAGCATTCCTTTATAAAAATTTTGTCTGTGTAATTTTCAGATATTTGAACGTTTTTTTTTTTAAATTACAGAGTAATATACCTAAGTTGGATAAACATTCTTTATTGGGTTAACATCATGAATTAGTTTTATGGGGATTTATAAGAGTAGGCCTTTTGAAATATTTTTATGTTTTGAAAAATAAACAGTGATTGCTGTTTCCACCTCTTACAGGACATCTTTGAGATAGTGTTTTTAATTACCCCTTGGTTAGATAACTTTCATTGTCCACATATAGCTACCTACCTACAAATACTGTACAGAGGGGAAATAAGTCTCAAAATTAAATGAAAAAATGCTTATTTATTATTTACTTCTTGTTTGCTTATTTAATTGTTTATTTTTCAGTACTAGAGATAAGCTCAGGCTCTAGTATTGTACGGAAATAATCACAGCCCCTGCCCCCATATATTCTCTCTCACCTGGGAAGGCTGGAGGAAGAGTTAACTGTGGTCAGGAAATAATATATGAGAGAAGAATCTATCTTCAATAAAACTGAGAGAGAGAGAAAGAAATTTGTAAATGTAAATTGTGCTTTCATTTCCAGCCACCCAGACCCAAATCATCCCACAATACAAGCAGCACTGGAGTAAAAATAGCTTCATCTTTCCAGTCATCTGAATAAAGCACAACTTTATTGAAATTAAAATCAGGTGAAATCTTTAAAAATTGAGACTTTCTTGGTTGGGTCTTTGTGGGGTTTTGGTATCAGTATAACTGTAGCTTCACAAAAGGAATTTGGCAATGACTCTTCTGTTTCTATATTGTGAAATACATTAAAGAGTATAGGCATTAGCTCTTCTTGGAAGTTCTGGTAGAATTCTGCATTGAAACCATCTGGTCCTGGGCTTTTTTTGGAAGGGAGATTTTTTGATAACAGTTTCTAATTCTTCGCGACTAACAGGTCTATTTAGATCGTTCACCTGGTCTTGGTTTAGCTTTGATATATGGTACTTATCTAAAAAAAATGTCCATTTCTTTTGCATTTTCCAGTTTTGTGGCATACAAGCTTTTGTAGTAAGATCTCATGATTCTCTGAATTTCCTCTGTGTCTGTGGTTATGTCCCCTTTTTCATTTCTGATCTTATTTATTTGCGTGTTCTCTCTCTGTCGTTCAATTAGTTTGGATAGGGGTTTATCAATCTTGTTGATTTTCTCCAAGAACCAACTTTTTGTTTCATTGATTCTTTGGACTGTTTTCTGTGTTTCTATTTTGTTGATTTCAGCCCTCAGTTTGATTATTTTCAGTCTTCTACTCCTCCTGGGTGCGTCTGTTTCTTTTTTTTTTCTAGAGCTCTCAGGTGTTCTGTTAAGTCCCCAATGTGGGCTTTCTCCATTTTCTTTAAGTGTGCACTTAGTGCTTTGAACTTTCCTCTTAGCACTGCTTTCATCGTGTCCCATAGGTTTGAGTAGGTTGTCTCTTTATTTTCATTAAATAAATGGAAGACTTTAATCTCTTTCTTAATTTCTTCCTTGACCCAGGTGTGGTTCAGTAGTTGACTGAAAGAGAAGTACAGGCCTATATAACTATATAACTCATGAACATCGAGGCAAAAATTCTCAATAAAATACTGGTAAACTGAATCCAAGAACACATTAGAAAAATTATCCATTATGATCAAGTAGGCTTTATCCCAGAGATGCAGGGCTGGTTCAACATACACAAATCTATCAATGTAATCCACCATATAAATAAACTGAAAGAAAGAAAAAACCATATGATCATTTCATTAGATGCTGAAAAAGCATTCAACAAAATTCAACACCCCTTTATGATAAAGGTCTTGGAGAGATTAGGAATACAAGGGTCATACATAAATAAATTGAAAGCTATTTACAGCAAGCCAACAGCTAACATTAAATTAAATGGAGGAAAACTCAAAGCCATCCCACTAAAATCAGGAACACTACAAGGATGTCCACTCTCTCCATACCTCTTCAATATAGTGCTTGAAGTTCTAGCAATAGCAATAAGACAACATAAGGGGATCAAGGGGATTCATATTGGAAAGGAAGAAGTTAAGCCTTCCTTATTTGCAGATGATATGATAGTATACATAAGTGACCCCAAAAACTCTACCAAAGAACTCCTACAGCTGATAAACACCTTTGGTAATGTGGCAGGATACAAGATCAACTCCAACAAATCTGTTGCCTGCACTACACTAAGGATAAGGAAGCAGAGAGGGAAATCAGAGAAGTATCACCTTTCACGATAGTTACAAATAGCATAAAATATCTTGGGGTAACTCTGACCAAGGAAGTGAAATATCTATTTGACAAGAACTTTAAGTCTTTGAAGAAAGAAATTGAAGAGGATACCAGAAAATGGAAGGATCTCCCTTGCCCTTGGATTGGGAGGATCAACATAGTAAAAATGGCAATTCCACCAAAAGCAATCTATAGATTCAATGCAATCCCCATCAAGATCCCATCAAAGATCTGGAGAAGACAATAATCAACTTTATATGGAAAAACAAAAAACCCAGGATAGCCAAAACAATCTTATACAATAAAGGATTGTCTGGAGGCATTACCATCCTTGACTTTAAACTCTATTACAGAGCTACAGTATTGAAAACAGCTTGGTATTGGCATAAACACAGAGAAGTCCACCAATGGAATCAAATAGAAGACCCTGACTTTAACCCACAAACCTATGAACACCTGGTTTTTGATAAAGGAGCTAAAAGTATACAATGGAAAAAAGAAAGCATCTTCAACAAATTGTGCTGGTAAAACTGGATGTCAATCTGTAGAAGAATGAAAATAGATCCATATCTATCACCATGCACAAAACTAAATCCCAAATGGATTAAAGACCTCAATATCAGTCCGAACACACTGAACCTGATAGAAAAGAAAGTGTGAAGTACTCTACAACACATGGGCACAGGAGACCACTTCCTACGTATAACCCCAGCAGCACAGACACTAAGGGCATCATTGAATAAATGGGACACTATGAGACTGAGAGGCTTCTGTAAAGCAAACAACAAAGGCAATCCACTGACTGGGAGAAGATCTTCACCAACCCCGCAACTTACAGAGGTCTGATCTCCAAAATATATAACGAACACAAGAAACTAGACCGTAAAAGGCTAATCAACCCAATTATAAAATGGGGCACTGAGCTGAACAGAGAATTCTCAACAGAAGTTCAAATGGCCAAAAGACACTTAAGATCATGCTCAACTTCTTTAGCGATCAGGGAAATGCAAATCAAGACAACTTTAAGATACCTTCTTACACCTGTCAGAATGGCTAAAATCAAAAACACCAATGATATCCTTTGCTGGAGAGGTTGTGGAGAAAGTGGTACCCTCATCCATTGCTGGTGGGAATGCAATCTTGTGCAACCACTTTGGAAGGCAGTGTGTCGGTTTCTCAGGAAATTCGGGATCAACCTACCACTGGACCCAGCAATACCATTCTTGGGGATATACCCAACAGATGCCCTATCATACAACAAAAGTTTATGTTCAACTATATTCATAGCAGCATTGTTTGTAATAGCCAGAACCTGGAAACAACCTAGATGCCCTTCAATGGAAGAATAGATGAAGAAAGTATGGAATATATACATGTTAGAGTATGACTCAGCAGTAAAAAACAATGACTCCTTGAATTTTGCATACAAATGGACGAAAATAGAAAACACTATCCTGAGTGAGGTAAACCAGACCCAAAAAGAGGAACATGGGATGTACTCACTCATACTTGGTTTCTAGCCATAAATAAAGGACATTGAGCCTATAATTCGTGATCCTAGACAAGCTAAATAAGAAAGTGAACACAAAGAAAAACATGCAGGCATCCTCCTGTATATTAACCTTCATGAGGCAATGAAAGGAGACAGAGACAGGGACCCATATTGGAGCACCGGACTGAAATATCAAGGTCCAAATCAGGAGCAGAAGGAGAGAGAGCATGAGCAAGGAACTCAGGACTGTGAGGAGTGCACCAACACACTGAGACAATGGGGATGATCTATCGGGAACCCACTAAGGCCAGCTGGACTGGGTCTGAAAAACATGGGATAAAACAGGACTTGCTGAACATAGTGGACAATGAGGACTACTAAGAACTCAAGAACAATGGCAATGGGCTATTGATCCTACTGCACATACTGGCTTTGTGGGAGTCTAGGCAGTTTGGATGCTCACCTTACTAGACCTGGATGGAGGTGGGTGGTCCTTGGACTTTCCTCAGGGCAGGGAACCTTGATTGCTCTTTGTGCTGACAAGAGAGGGGGACTTGATGGGGGAGGGGGAGAGAAATGGGAGGAGGTGGCAGGGAGGAGGCAGAAATCTTTAATAAATAAATCAATTAAAAAAATAAATAAAAATTGAGACTTAAACTCTGAATTAAAATTATTAGCAATATATAATTTGCCAGTGTCCTAATTGCAATATGTTTCAAGATTGAAGATCAGATTCAACATAAGACAGAAAGACAAGACATACTGTTAAATAAAATTCTCTTTTCTTTTTTTACAAAACAATAATTTTGAAAATAATAATAAAGAAAAATAGTCCTTACCCCGTATGCAAATGGAACAGGAACAGTGAATAATGAGAAGATGATGAAATTTTTCCACAGGTTCTCAGGTGTGGAGCTTCAGAAGGAGGCAGAAAAAAACAACAAACAAGAACACAGCCCTCTTTAGTGCTCGCCCAAGGGAAAAGTAAAGGAGAACAACTGAGCTAAATGGATGTGACCCTGGTTTCCTGTTTCCATGGGTGATTGGTCCCCTTTCATTGACAGTCTGACAGCTTCTATTGGCATCTTCCATTCATTTCAACAAAACTGTTTATAAGCATCTTTACCAATCATACATACAAATCTTTTCGAAATTTCGATGCCAAAAGCAAAATACTCCAAAGGGGAATCCAACATATTCTTTTCTTTTGAATTCAGTTTATAAACTGTAAATAAGACCTACAGGATAGTTTAATGATGTTTCATCATCTTCAGTTATGCAAATTGTGAAGGAAGGTAAAATTTGGTGGACAAAGTTTTCTATTAAAGGGACTGGAACGTCTCTCAGTGACAGAGACCTTTCATATCTTTTGGAAGGCTTCCGTTAGACTTCCCCCAAATAGAGAAAATACAAAGGTATTTAAACAATAAAGTCCATCAAATTGGCAGCTTTGATTTTCAAACATTGTGAAAAATGTGATTAGCTGTCCCTGAAAAAAAAATTCTGGACAATAGGGCAATATTTTAAGTTCTTTAAGTATTATGTGATTAGATCTTTATTTGAGAAAGTTGGATTTTCTGATATATATTTGCTTTCTTACTTTAGAAATTCTTATTTTTGAGAGCATGAGAAGGAACAAAGTTATAAATATAAGTTGTTCCAGAAAAGTACCAATATAAACTTACCTAATTCACGAACCCTAAGAGAAGAATCTTTCTCTATCTCTTTCCTTTTTCAACATGTTTTTTATTTAGCTCCCACCATCTCCCCTCAACCCTTTCGTTGCTAACTGAAGGAAATTCAGCAATGAATATGTGAAATGTGCTTCGAATTGGGAGATACAAAGATGATAGATAGAAAGATTAGATGATAGATAGATAGATAGATAGATACATAGATAGATAGATAGATGATAGAGATAGATAGATAGATAGATAGATAGATAGATAGATAGATAGATAGATAGATGATACAAAGAGAGAGAGAAGAGAGATATGGTAGGTAGAGGATCTGATTCATAGAAATATTGCTGTGTTGAAGAAATACTTTATTCTTTATTACTTTGTACCTTTTATCTGAGAAAAAAATCATGACCCTTTCCAGATAATGGATGGTAATGAAGGAAAATACTTATTTTGGATTCATTTCCTGTACTCTGCACTCACTATTTCATTAATCTTAGTGTGTTTGTTTTCTCAGCTCTGCTTTGTGATAGAACAGTGAGTGCACTGCAGAATGAATTAGAACTTTCAAAGAGGCTGTTTAAAGTGCGAGGTTCCAATTTCATCTGCTTTCCTTCTCCTTTCCTCCTCTTTAAAAGTTGCTGGTGACTGGTGATAAAGGACACACACAGCCCAGGGAACCACAAATTCATTTTCTCTCTCTCTAGATCTGCCTGTTCTGAACATCTAGTACACATGGATTTATAATATAGTATATTATAAATATCTTTATAATATATTGTCCTCTGAAACTGACAAAATAAAAAAGTTGCTGGTTCCTGGATTTAGTAAGGTATCTTTTTTCTGTGTATGAACACCCCCCGACATGCACGTGTGCACGTGTGCTCACACACTCACACACACACACACACACACACACACACACACACACACACGACACACATAAATACACACATCTTCATCCTAAACTCAAGCAACACCTTAGTGTTGTAAGTAAAGTTCGGGATAGGCAGATAAACACTAGTTAGTGTATTTCTCCACAAAATTCAATGTCAAATGTTCATAATAAATTTTTGTTACACAGAGATGATTCAAATAAAAAGTCAAATGATTTTTTCCTGATAATGGCCATATTCTCATTTACTCTCACAAAATGTTAGGGTTGAATAATTGTTGAACACTTTTATGTAGTTCTGATGTCAACAAATTCCTGTTACTAAGTTTTCTTCCTTAAATTTATAATCATTTCACTCCATCTAACATTTCCAAAGAAATCATTCAAATTTTTGCAGTCAAATACAACAAATACTTGATACAATGTTTATCTATTTATTCTTTTAGTGTTTGCGATGCCAGTAAAAACTCAAGCCTTAGCTGGGCGGTGGAGCTAGTTCTGGGACAGAGAAACCTTGTCAAAAAAAAAAAAAAAAAACAAACTCAAGCATTTCTGCATTTTAGATAAATAACATGCACTCTCAGCCCGTCTTGATTTTTGATTACATAGTGTATCTTCTAGAAGTAAAAAGTGATACCCTCCATATTTTCTCTCTAATGATGGTATATACTGCTAGATTCTTTCTTTAAGTATATCAATTATTTTACATTAATCTATATACTAAAGACAGTGTTGAAGCACTGAGTCGTAAAGCATCCACAGGTTAAACAGCATTATAAGAAATCCACTGAATTTATTTACAAAATCCACATTTATTTTGTGGGGTACTTTATGTTGTTACATTTACAGCAGAGATCAATTTGTATGTGAATGGAGTAACTCGTTATAAATACCAGAGATGTGCGTATGCTGAGGATTGGACTCCCAGCATGATGGTATAAAAGTCATTCTCCTCACAGCTCGTGAATAACCAGTGCTATGCATTGCCGCTCTGTACACCAAGCAACACAGTAAAGGCTTTCTAAACTAAAACTCAAATGAAGGTATTTTGCTTCTGTTCATCATTACTATTCATTTGTTTCTTCAAAATCCACCACATTGAACAACCACTATGGACCATTTGTACACCGGAAATTAAAAAAAAAAGTGAATTTCACTACACGTTTTTTAATATAACATTTTAGTTTCAAAGTTCACACAACTGCGGCTTTGGGGATCATATTATGCTACATATCCGTGTTACCATCTCTAACTTTTTAAATATGTACAGTTCACCTCCTTATTAATTAATAAAGACAAAAATATTTATTGGAGTATATGTCGAATGTAACCATTTCCCAATTGATAATTATATTAAATTTAATGCAGAATTTTTGAATTGGAATGAATATGAATATATATTCAATATATATATATATGTGTGTGTGTGTGTGTGTGTGTGTGTGTGTATATTCCAATAGGAAAAAATATACATATATGGCTTCATTTTATTTTTAATCATGGATATGTATCTCTATGAGTATAAATGAAAAAATTTAGATAACTAAGATTGCAAAAGTGGTTATAAGTTTTAGTGGTTTATTACATGTTATTTTAGAAAATCTATAATGGAGAAACTAAAATCTTCATAGCTTTTTATTTATTATACAATCTTTATTTGAATAATAAAAAGGGTAATATTTAAGTGTTGAGTCTTGTGTTCTTCTTTGGACATTACAGATTTATATTCACTTTATAAAAATTATGTATCACTTAATAATATTATAGACATTAGATTAAGGCTTTTTGTCCAGGTACTACATTAAATTTAAATACTGTATCTATGTGTTATTAACAACAGCTCTATGAATGCTGAAATGTTTTAATCACATTTTTATAGTTAAATATAATTATTATATATATTAAATAAGAACAAAGCCCTTTCATCATAGCCCCCACCTTTTGTTCCATCTCTAACACATTATAGCACCAGTTTCAAACTTACATATATATAATGCATATATATTTATGTGTGTATACATTCATATGTACACACATATTTACATATAAGCATATATGCATGTATACACACAAATATGCATGCATCTTAAAGAGAAATGTTCCATACCTGACACTGTGTTTGCTGTTCATATTCTACATTTAATGTGGGGAGTATTACTACCTATGTGGGGCATAAAATTACATATATATGATTTTTCATGTTTGTATATATGCTCTATTATGCATGTATGTATATTAAAGAAAGATTATTATATAGCTTTTCTGGCAATCTTTTTATTTTTCCAGTTATAAAATAATTACACCCTTTTCATGTTCACTTTCATCCCTCTATCATATGGTGTGAAAGTGAGAGAGAGTCCAGTTTGGGATGCATGTATTAATATGAGTGTACTTCTGGTCATTTGGGCATGAACAATCTGATGAAATTTTTCTTCTCATCCCTTACAGCTTTTCTGTGATGATAGTTCTTTGCCTAGTGGCTGAACTTTATGAGATCTTCCTTGTCCTTCTGAAATGTTGATTGGTGGGATCTCGGGCTGGGGTTGGGCAGGAGAATAATGTTGAGAGCTTATGGATGCGATGTTTCTGCTGTGTACCAAAAAGCCTGATTCATATTCTTTCTATCCGTTTTCAAATGTATTCTCTGAGCCTTTTTTGTAGGGCTTGTGCTGCATTTGGAACGAGCAGTTTACACTCACTTATTCTAATTGTATAGTTGTGATTCTTTATAATGGAAGCCTCTTTAATGAGGGATGAGTGTTACACTAATCTACGGTATAATAAGTATTTACAAAGCATCTTTTTTTGTTGTTGTTGTTTTTTGTTTTTTGAGACAGGGTTTCTCTGTGGTTTTGGAGCCTGGCCTGGAACTAGCTCTTGTAGACCAGGCTGGTCTCGAACTCACAGAGATCTGCCTGCCTCTGCCTCCCAAGTGCTGGGATTAAAGGCGTGCGCCACCACCGCCCAGTGTACAAAGCATCTTGAAAGTCTTACAATTTATAAAAATGGTAGTATCAGGATCTCTTATAGTCCATGGCCTCTTCATCCATGAATTCTTGGCTAGAGTTCAAGTACCAGGCATTACCTTTTCTCACTGAGTGGGCTCTAAGTCCAATAAGACAGTTGATAGTTAGCTCCAAGCCATTGGATTACATTTGTAATATGAGACATATATTATTATAATAAGTCAGTTATTAAGGAGTTCACAAAATTTATAGGTGAGTAGGACTGCTGAAGACTTTGCCCTCTTCCAGCATATCTTCTACCATGGGAAAGTGTTATCTATTAGAGAAAAAGGTTGCAGATTACACCAACTTAATTTCTCCAAGTTCTGTTATTAAATTGTGTGTTGTTTTCAGCAACAGAGCCTTTCATTCGAGTTCATGTAGTTGACCAGGAGTAGTATCAATAACCTCTTTGTTTTAGGAATCTCTTGCATATTCTAATGAGTACCTCAAAAGTAAATAACCATGGCTGAAACTGAATTGTTGTTGATATTCTACAGATAATGATTGGATCACTATCCCCTGCATAGGGTAATTCCAATTAAACTTACAATTAAATCTCTCTCTCTCCTTCCTCCTACATATATATATATATATTATATCTAATTTGTATAGCATATATTATATATGCTAAACATAACATATAATAAATAGTATAATATGTACACTATATTTTAATATACATTTTATAGTATATTAAATATGTGTATGTGTAACATGCATATATGCAACTTACAAAAATGCTTTTTAAGCACACTTTTTAGTTTTTTAAACTATAATATAATTTTATTATTTACCCTTCCTTTTCATCCCACCAAACCTTCCAATTTGCTTTAGTTATAATTCAGGAACTCTTTCTTATTAATTGTTGTTACATACTTATTATTTATAAATATATAAAACTAAGCTGATTAGTCTGTATCATATTTCCTATATCTATGTACATTCTGGGATGACCATTTGGAATTGGACAACAAATTGATATGTGTTCTTCCTCAGGGATAACTATTTCTCCCTCTGTCATCATTTCACTTTGACTTGTAGTTTGAGCACAGAGGCTTTGGTACCTATGTTTGAAGTGAATGGTATCTTCAGCAATAAATAGTTACCTCTGTTTCTGGAGGCAATAGCAATATGGTACAATGGTTTGGGACAATCCTGTCAAACATCTTAGAGAGGGCTTCTCAAGCTTGGAGAGATGGTTTGGCCTTTAAAAGCTAAGCAATTGGCAAATCTCTCTCTCTCTCTCTCTCTCTCTCTCTCTCTCTCTCTCTCTCTGTGTGTGTGTGTGTGTGTGTGTGAACACACATGTGTGTACAGAACTCAAAATTTGAAAGAGCCGTGATTATTTTAAACAATTATATTTTTCTCCATGAAGCAAAAAATCATGTTTCTGGCTCCATACTATAACTGACCTTTGCCCTCTTTCTTTTTCTTCACACAGATTAAGAAGAGTTTGGCAGTACTTTGTCCCTTGGCTCATCATTTAATGTTGATTGTATGAGGGATGTGGTACTAGCTACTAAAATGTTACCATTTAAAACTAGCCGCATCCACAGTATGACTTTTTAAAAAATTCCTTTGTCTCAACAATAATAATTGTCAAACTAGAGAGAATTTGGTAAGTGGATATGACTAATTTTATTTGCAATGTTGCTTTGTGTACTAGAGAGGAACTTACAGTTCATTTCACTTTTATTCCATCTGGTTCCAAACTAGAAAGTAAGATACAGCACCATATATGGCAAGCTATGTTTTTATTCTTTGTAGAATTTCCAGGAAAGTTCCTGCAGAAAACTTATCCTAGTTGTGAGGTCTTCACGTGCAAGCTTGGCTATGGAAACCTTCCAACACAGAAAGGAAGAAGGCAAAGTCTCAGTAATTTAAGTGTATTTGTTTTATGGTTAAAAGTTCAACCCTCCAAGTGCTCTATCCAGGAGCGTAGCATGCATTTTCGGACAAACAGAGTGTTCATCAAAACATGACATTTCCTTTACGCAGTCATGATGTCTGCTTTAACAAAAACAATGATGATTTGGTGAACATCCCACATACATAAGCAACATTTCAAATATTTGTGTGGTAATTAGTTATAGCTGTATTTTCACAGCTGCAAGGCATTGGGAATGTATAGAAACATTTGATATGCTGCAGCAGTTTTCCGTTTTGCACATGCAATCTGTCTCAGAGTTACAAAGATACATGTACATACACAAGGCTGTCTCACAGTTACATAGATACTTGTACATACACAAGGCTCTCTTTTGACTTGTTCTATTTAATTGTCTCCATTTAGAACTAGAGAATTACTAAAATTATATTGAAATAATTCTGGCATTACCACTGTTTTCTGTGGAAGGTAAAACCAGGAAGAAAAACACTGTTAAGGTAATGTATGTATATTAGTATAGAACATTCCAACTCTGCCAAAGAAATAATGGAGAGACTTGGATCTGATTACTGAGGGACAGGCTGACAACAATGCCCAGGTATGACAGCAAAACCCTTTTTGGATTCTTCTGCCTTATTTCTTCACTTTATCTTTTATATTACTTAAAATGTCTTCTTTTTTATTATTTATTTATTAAGGATTTCTGTCTCCTCCCATTTCCCTCCCCGTTCCCCACTCAACTCCCTGTCCCTCATCAGCCCAACGAGCAGTCAGGGTTCCCTGCCCTGTGGGAAGTCCAAGGACCTCCCACCTCCTTCCAGTTCTAGTAAGGTGAACATCCAAACAGCCTAGGCTCCCACAAAGCCAATACTTGCAGTAGCATCAAAACCCAGTGCCATTGTTCTTGACTTCTCAGCAGTCCTCATTGTCTGCTGTGTTCAGGGAGTCCGGTTTTATCCCATGCTTTTTCTTTTTTTTTTTTTTTTTTTTGGCCTAGTAGTTCAGGTTTATTATTAACTAGATCTTTTTATTAAAATTTATTTATTTATTTATTAAAGATTTCTGTCTCTTCCCTGCCACCACCTCCCATTTCCCTCCCCCTCCCCCAATCAAGTCCCCCTCCCTTGTCAGCCCAAAGTCCCTGCCTTGAGGGAAGTCCAAGAACCACCCACCTCTATCCAGGTCTAGTAAGGTGAACATCCAAACTGCCTAGGCTCCCACAAAGCCATTATGTGTCGTAGGATCAAAAACCCATTGCCATTGTTCTTGAGTTCTCAGTAGTCCTCACAGCTGGCAAGGGGTGACAGTCACTCCCTTTGCTGCAAATTATTTGTTGGTGCGAAGGCCTTTTTGGTACGCAGGGCGAGAAGCAGGGAGCACACATCGGCACCGCAGTTCCCTTGGTCCTATCCAGTTTGGAAAAGGACTGACTTAAATTCCAGTGGATTTGAAAGATGGTCTGGGGACTCCCAAGCCCACGAGTCTTAAACCAGAGTTTCCACCTTCCGTGCCTTTTGGACTCAGTTTCGGATTTTTGCTTGGGTGTGGAGGAGTAAGTCTCCTGAGTGTAAAGCGAAGGGATGACCTGAGTTTCCTCGACAGGGTGCAGTTTTCTCAGCACAGGCTGGAGTTTGTCTTCCTGTTGCTTAAAATCCAGCTCCACGCTAGAAAGACAGAACACAGAGTTTAGTGCGTGACCCTAGAGATCTGGTTCCCCACCCCGAGTATGTTCTTGGAAAAGAACATACTTTCACACAGGCAAATCTTTAAAGATCTAAAGGACACAGTTGGTCCACAGTTTTATCATAAGATTAGGGAGATGTCTCAGCCAATAAAGGGCTCATCCTATAAGCATGAAGGTGTGACCAACCCTGAATGCTCACTCAGAGCCCGGTATAGTAGTATATGTCTGCAATTCCAGTGCTGGGGCCAGAGATTGGCCAGCCAGCTTAGCAATCAGTGAGCTCCAGGTTTGGAGAGAAAGCCCACATCTAAAATTAAGATGGAGATTCACCAGAGACTACTCTCCCAGTAGCTACCATTTGCTTGTATCTCCTCAGGTAGGGGAAGGACTTTGCACCCCTCTCTCTGGTCCATGCTGGGGTTTTATGTGGCTTAAGCTAGGGTTTGTGCATGTTGTCTCAATGGCTGTGAGTTCCTACATGCAGCTGCCCTGTTGTGCACCTAGGACACTGTTTCCTTGTATTCATCTACTACCTCTGGCTCCTAGACTCTTCTGTCTCTTCTTTCTCAGTGGCCCCTGAGCCTTGGGAGGAAAGGAAGTCCATACAAAAAGAGTACTTAGGTGTCACAAACTGGTCTCGATCAGTAGGGAAAGAAAAAATAAAGGTCACAAAGTTCTGTTGGTGAAGTAGATCTGGGAGGAGATAGGGTAACGGGTGCATATGATAAAAAAAAATACATGATTCAAAATATCCCATGCTTTTTCAGACCCAGTCCAGCTGGCCTTGGTGAGTTCCTTCTTATGAAGAGTGTTGTATGTTTTATTTTTATTCAAAGGAAATGCATGGGGCAAAAGAAAATCAGTGGGAGGAAGTATTGAACACTTTCTTACTTGTGCTTAGCAAGAGTTGTATATTCAGCCACATTTGCATTCATGTGTATGTGTAGGAATATGTTCATATATGGATATATATTTCTCTCTTATGTTCTAAGTACTAGATAATTTTAATCTAGCACTTTTTAGGTGTTAAAGAATTATTTGGTTAGGTTAAAATTAATGAGAAAATGTTAGGAAAAATCACATATGATTATACTTAAAGGTTATTTAAGTGTGTGTGTGTGTGTGTGTGTGTGTGTGTGTGTACATGTTTCAGGGCTAAGCTAGAATCAGTTTACTTGCAGAAATGATATAATTCTGTTGAAGGAAAAAAAAGTGAAGCTTAAGTCAGTAATCACCACTTCAAATCTTCTCTATTATCTTACCAGAATTTTGAACCTAAGTAAAACACTTTCATTCATGAATTCTAAAGTAAAGATGCACATTAAAATTGAAAAAAAATTTCTCACAGATTTGCATGGCTTCACCAATAAATTTATGTTATAAACATGGGCCTTTACACAGTTTAGGTATATAGTATACAGACAAATGGCTTATACTTTTCATTAATCAAACCCTCTCCAAAACTGTGATTTTGTAGAGAAATGTGAAAAGCTAGTTTGCTTAATTATATGGCTTCAGATAATAATTTATCTAAGATTTTTGAATAATCACTTCAGATAAAACATGGTAAAAAATACAAGGAGATTCATCTCCAAGGATTCAATAACTGACCAAAAATGAAAGGCAGCATATGCCTTAATTTGTCTAGGAGAATTAACTGTCATTTCTAAAAGAGCTTAGTAAATGCATTGGATTTATGAGTTAATTCATTTAGGAAAGCTTTTAGAACTATTTAATCATAGAGAGAAACATGCACTTACCATTCTTTCTACAGAACTGCTTATCCTATAATTTGTCTTTCAAGTTAAATGTGGTAGTTTTCATGTTAAAAATTTTTGAAATATTTGCTTACATGAGTGTATCACTATGATTCTCTACAACAAACCTATCTTATAAATAATCTGCATTGAATAAATCATTAAATTATCTTTTAATAAATCAACAATTAAAAAATGAACCTACATGATTAATAATATAAAAAGGAACGTGACTTCCCTGTCCTGTCCATTAAACATTTGTCTAGTGTGACTTTGTTTTTCTTCCTTTCTCTCACCACCTCGCACACGTGAACACACACACACACACACACACACACACACACCATGTCTTTATCTATCTCCATCTTTCTCCTTCTCTTAGTTAGGGTCTCATGATGAGTTCACTATGCCTCTAAGGATAAACTTGAATTTGAATCTTCCTTCTTTCATTGCCCATGTGCTTGAATCAAAAAATTCTGCTACCATGTTAGATGCTAGGAAGGAAAACTTCACACCTTCTAGGCAGATACTGCACCAACTGACTGAAACACGATCTCCAAGGGTTCACTTTTCAAGCTGAGTTTTTCTCTCTTTCGTGAATTTACTATACTATTCCACATGCAACAATTAATTGGGAGGTGCATCTGTCACTTCATATCTGAACTGTGTGTCAGTATCCTTATAGGTATAGCAAATAGTTACCAGCATAGAATCATCACAACTACTGTGTTAATTTTTATTTAAATTATATTTTCCTTGAGTAAGTCATTATCAGTGAAGTCACACAGTCATGGATTCTGCAATTGTCAGGTTTGCCCCGTCACTAGTTAACCACCTCCACAAGATCAGCTCACTCTTTACTCCAGCACATCCTGAAGTCGGGACTAATTATAGATCAGTGGTTTTATGATTGGGTTGAGGTACCAGTTTCTCCACTGGAGGCTTTGCCTGATTACAGAAGACGATCAATTCAGGCTTCAATTCTCCTTTACTAGGAATCTTTCCTAGGTTCACCCTTGTAGATTCCAGGGAATTTCCATTTCACTAAATTTTCATTTCACTTCTGAATGTTGCCCACTTCCAGTCACCTTGCCAAATATTTTGTCCTCCCACCCCTATTCTGATTCTGTCTATTCCCATCCCCACCTGCCTCTAGTTCACTTGTGAAATTTATTCTTTTCCCCCTCCCTAGGGACATGCATGCTTTCCGCTTTAGCCTGACAGAATACTATGATGATTCCTGGGTTGGGGTATCAGTGCTGAGGACAGGCCTCAGAGACCACCTGTTTTCCAGAGCTACATCCCAAGCATAATATTATAAGAAGCAATAATATCCCCCTTACTATTTAACCTCTCTGCATCTGTGGAGTGTATCATGATAATCCTCTATTTTACAGTTAATATATAATTTGTATACTTCATAAGGTCTGAAAAACCCAAATAGAATTCAAGACAAACTGTTTTTGCTTAATTTGATGAGAAATAGTCCTGAATTATTTTAACTTTTGATATGAGACTCTGGGATAAACTTCAACCAGAATGGTAACTTCTATCACTCAGAATTGAAATGCTTCCCACCAAAATTCAGGATTAGGCATTTCCTAAATTGGGACATTCTTTGTTAATTACTGATACATTAAGAGGAAAAAAAAGAGGATGTAAAGTCAAGATTCCTCTAAAACTCTCCTCCTAATAGTCCTCTAGATTCAACTTAAATAGATAACACGGAATAGCCAAACATCATTTGGTAGAGCTCAGATGTCTAGCCTCTAAAGTTAAAATGCAGGGATTATTACTAATGATTTTCTAAATGTTTTGACACCTTTGGTAATGGTGTTCAAGGTCCTTCATTAAAATGTGCTTTAGTGCTTGGGATGTGGCTCTGGAGAACAGTCGGGCTCTGGCACCTGTCCCCAGCACTGATAGCCCATCCCAAGAATCACCATAGTATTCTGTCAGTGTTATCAGGCTTAAACAGCTGTGCTAGTGTGGACAGTAGCAGTGAATCAACCCATTAGTATAATGAAAAAATTAAGAATATTAAAGTAATCTACTTGAGAGAAATCCAGTTCCTGTCCTGTCACAAGCATGGTTGTTTAGTTGTTCTTTCACGTACCTTCTGTTGTGCCATTCGTGCAAACTTCATTCACATTTTGAAAAGTTACCAAAAGCATCTTCTTCTTAGTCTTTGTATCTCTGGGATTTTTGAAGAAATTTGTGAAAGGAAATATTTTGAGAATTTGAAATTGTTCCTGTTTTAATGTATTTTAGCAATAAAGCAAAAGCTGAGATTAAAGAGAGAGAGAACGAGAGAGAGAGAGAGAGAGAGAAACAGAGAGAGAGAGAAACAGAGAGAGAGACAGAGAGAGAAAATGATGCACTTTGTTTTCAAAACAAACCAGCAAAAAATGTTTTCTTTTTTTGTTGGAGAGCAGAGGAGCCAAAGTATACGGCATTATCATGATCAAATTATAACAAACACCAAGTAAAGCGTGGTCTGGGATACACTGTAGAACCTATAAATGAGATTTGTAAATATGCGACACAATTGCTGGCAATAATAAAATAGATTAAACTGTTATAACGGGTTTTATTTCATTTTATCTTTTGATGAAGAGTAATATAATTAGCATTTTAAAATGCTTCTGAACTTTTATAGTTATACTTCATTTATCTCACATTACTGAAGAAGGACATTGTTATTAATATTAGTGAAACGGATAAATAAAAGAATGTTTAGAAATTAAATGCTTGCTGTTCCACTTTTAAAATAGCATTATGTAGGCAAGACCAAACAAGATAATGAAAGTCTCCGGAAACTGTCCTCAGGGAAGATAGAAAGTGATGAAACAACAAGAAAATCTGCTAATATTTTTCAAGAACAGCAAGAATCTTTGACATTACAAAAAGAAACTTCTTCAACCTTTCAGTTTGGTTTGATGAACGCCAGGAATGGTAAGAAGGTGTGGCGAAGAAGATACAGCTGCCTTCTCTCTTCATAAAGTGTGCTACAAACCGCACTGTAATGGAGATAATATCGAAGTGTTTAACTACATACAGCCAAACATTAAGAGACTAAATTCTTATTGCCTCCACTCAGAAAATTAGAAGTAATCCTGTTCTACTAGTTGTCCATATGACACAAACATTCTTCACTATGCATGCAAGTTTATAAATACCATCTTCAATCTTGCTTACAGAACAGGGACTTCTACCTGGGATGATCACATGAAGCAAAACCCAGAACATAAATGGCCCCAAGGTTTTCCAGAGAGCAAAGTTCCCCCTAAGTCAAAACAATTTTTTTTGAAATAAATCTTGGAGAAATTCACTCTTAAAAAAAGACTTAAAACAAATAGTGTGCCTTATGCGAAAATAAGAATCTAAACCAGAAAGACTAATAGTCAAAAATAATACTTTTAAAAAAACAAAGGTCTTTTCTGGAGTTGAAATAAATCTCAAAGGTAGACTTTGAAAAATCAGCCGATCTAAATTTTGTCAGACCTACAGGTGATCAAGTTTTACACTAGGACACTGGTTAAAACTGATGTAGGATTTTCCTCTATATGCTGTGATTATCATTGATTAAAAAGGTAACTGCTTTGTGCCTATATCAAAGCTGTAAGGGAACAGAGCTGGGAAAGAAAAAAAAAAAACTAAGCTGAATGCTGGGAGAAAGGAGGCAGAGCCAAGTGGCCCAGCTGGAGCCAGATGGAACTTTAGCCAGTAAGCCACAACCATGTGGTGATACAAGATTAATAGAAATGGGTTAGATTAATATGTAAAAATTAGCCAATTATAAGATAGAGATAATGGGCCAAGCAATGTCTTAATTAATACAGTTTCTGTGTGATTATTTTGGGGCTGAGCAGTCGTAACCAACAAGCGGCCTGCCTCCAATATAAAACTTTATGCCACTTATCCAGCAAAGGGGAGATCAATGTGAGAGCTCCAATATCACGATAACTGCATGAATAATAGGGTTTTCAAAGAGAGAGATAAAATAACCCTGCCATTTCTTATGAAATAAGTTGTCAGTAAATGGATAAAATGATCTTTAAAAATTATACAAATCATTGAGATTCTTGAAAATGAATGTCAAAAAAAAACGCTCAAAGAGATCAACAAAATAATGGGACTGTGCAAAATAACTGGCAAACTCCAAGTTAGATCTCTGGAAATCACATAATTGGTGACCAAAGACAAAATAAAGTGGAGGGAGACCAATGTGGATCACATACTGCCATGGAGATAATGGCATTAAAAGAAAATTCAGTAAAATTGTGGTTTAAATGTCAAATTAATATAGTATAAAAATTTAAAAGCATTAGTCTACACTTTCAAACAACATAGCCTACTCTAATCAGGGTGCCAAAAATGCATACCTCACTACATAATAAGAATACCAAGTGTCACATATGAAGAGAAAATCTTGAAAGTGACATGAATAAAATTGATTGTTAACAATAATCAAACCAATTATATTAGGAGCAGACTTTTCTTTTTCTCCATTTCTTTACAAGAAATTTTCATTTCCTCTTTAAAGGTATCCATCATCCTCATAAAGGTCCATTTCAAATTGTTTTCTTCTGTTTCCTCTGGGTTCGGATGATCAATTGTTCCTGATGTATGGACCACCACTGGGTTCTGGTTTTACTATGTTATTTTTAGGCTGTTGAATCAATTTTTGCCTTGGCACCAACGCATTTTTTCCTCCAATTGGTGCCAGCAGTGTCTTAGTCCAGTCATCGTAGCTGCTGATGTGTCTTTGGGGTCTGTTCTTGGTTTGCTCTGTGCTGTTTCTGACTGTGTCTCTGGGAGCCTCTGAGGACTCTCTTGGCCTGCTCCCTTGGTGCGTTCTCTTAGTCTTCTCTCTTGGTTCACTCTCTTGGTTGCAGCCTGTGCTTCAGAGTTCCTCTGAAGCTGGGAGATAGAAGGGTTTGGGGGCAGAGTGGGACCTTGTAGCTTATAGGGTACGATCGTTGGGGTGTTGGGATAGACTGCCTGTAGGAGGCTTGCCTGTTGGCTGGGTTAGAGAAGCTGGGGCACTGACTGCTCTTCCAGAGGACCCGGGTTCAATTCCCAGCACCCACATGGCAGCTCACAACTGTCTGAAGATCCAGTTGCAGGGGATCTGACACCTTCACACCAATACACATAAAACAAAGTTGAATAAATCATAAAAAAATATTTAAAAAAAGAGAAGCTGAGGCAGGTAGGAGAGGGTGCCTGGGGTTTTGCCCTGGTATGGAGGGCCTAGAGAGTGGATTGTCCTGCCGGGTGGGTGGTCATTCACCTCTAGGTCCTCTCTGTGTAGTTAGGAGCAAATGTCTCATCAGAATCTATGGGAGCCAGAAAGCAATGGGAGGGTTAACTCGAAGCACTGAAGGAAAATTCTATAGCCAAATACTAATACAACAGTTTGCAAAGCTATTTCTCACAAACATCATATAGTGGGGGAAAACATGAGATGTTTCTTCTAATTTGGATAACCATAATCAAAAATAGCAAAGAAAGAATTCCACTTAAAGGCAAAGCAACCCAGATGGAATGTGAATTCTCACGAGAAAAGATAGTAGACTAATACAGGGACTTTTTATCCTTACATGGATACAGTGCCATGTAAGTGGCATGGAACAGTGTGTGTGTGTGTGTGTGTGTGTGTGTGTGTGTGTGTGTGTGATCATGCAGTTTAACCCCACACAAAAAACACAGTGCAGTCTGGCAAAGCAGCACAGACAAAGGCATGGTAAATAATGATCTAGAAACAAATCAAAAGAGTTAGAAATAGTAAGTAAACAGTATTTTTAAGAAATAATAACAAAGTTATTAGTGTCATGGATCTGTAATCCTGCCACTAAGGAATCAAAGGCTTTTCGGTTGCCTGGTTTGGTTTAATTTGATTTTTCAAGAAGCTATAAATATTTACTTGTCCTCATTTATTTTCACAGATTCCAAAGACAAAACGCTTTATGAATTAGTCCTAATATATTGTTGGTTTTGAGGCATTTATAAATGCATGTCTAATAATCATACGACTGAAAAAAGGCACAAGAAACCATGTGAGTACTTTCTTCATCTCACAGGAAATCTTAGTTTAAATCTGATTTTGGTACTGATTTTTAAGTCTATTCAATAAGCCCAAAATTAAACACAAAACAAACCCAAAAATACAGATTCTAAAATTTAAGTATTTAGGAGAAATACTTAGACTTTTCACAACAAAACTTTATAAAGCTGTGCTTTTACATAGTTTTTCCTTCAGCTAAATGTCTGAGAATGTGGATTTTACGTTTATTGGCAAGTGAGTCTTCATCAACAGAATCCACACTTTCCTTGAGCAGTTGGGAAACTGAGTTACATGGTGCTATCACTAAATTGCTAGTTCTGTTATTTTTCTCTTTTTGTTTTCCAGAAGAGATTATATTCTTTTGTTCTCTCATCCTAAATAATGAAAATTTGCCAATTTGTATATCTTTATTTATTACTTCCATTACATTAACCAGCTTATTTTGCTTCAAAAGACAAAACAATTATCAATAAATCAAATTTATAGTCTCATATTGATTAACTAGTTGAAATATTTAAGAATAAGAAGTTTGTTCTCATATTTATTCATTTATAGACAGTAGTTATTAAAAGAATTTAATCTCTCTAGTTTAGTTCTTTTATTTGTCATTGATACTGAAGTTCAAGACTTATAAAGTGACTATAAAGATAAGGTAAGCTATTATCTAGGGAAAGCAGTATAGCTAAGCCATCAAGCGTGTTCTTAACATGCATATTGCTTTGATGGCTAATTCTCAAAACCAGTTCGAAAATATCCTAGTTATCTAGAGATACACCTTAGAAATTCTTCCAGTTTCTATGATTCTTTATATATTCATGTTCATAATATTAAATTATATATTTCCTAATAAAGGGAAGGCTGATCTTATAACTATATGTTATTTTAAAAGTTAATCCAAGGCTGGGCAGTGGTGGCTCACACCTTTAATTCCAGCACTGGGGAGGCAGAGGCAGGCAGATCTCTGGGAGTTCGAGGCCAGCCTGGTCTACAAGAGCTAGTTCCGGGATGGGCACCAAAGCTACAGAGAAACCCTGTCTCGAAAAACCAAAAAAAAAATATTAATCCATCCAAGATTGCTGAACAAGTCACTTTTGAATACACTTTCAGATTTGGTTCATACACAGGAAAAATAAACATAAAGTGTAAAGTGTGGCAACTTAAGATCTGAGATTAGGATATTTACATGATTTTATTCAGCAATGCTTACTTGATAGCTTGAGCTCAGAGAAGGGGTAGGGATGGGAATAAAGATCCCATACCATTTTCCCTTGCTACTCAGTAAGACATTAGTATTCAACATTTTACACTTTTTCACAACACTTCTGTCATGTTCATTTATCTCTTCTGTAAATGTTCTGATAGTTCAAATCACAAATGGAGATGAAATTCATAGAAGATGCAGAGCCTCTCCATTGTAGATTCCCATTGACTGACAGCTACTTGAATATTAAAAAGCTCTTGTGTTTTAATATACATTTTTCTGTTGTGAAAGTTCCCTCATGTAAAATTTGAGTTCTGCTGAGTGCCAACAAAAAAAAAAAATCACTGAAGAATAAGAACTAACTTTTTTTTTATATTTAATATTATTTCATCACATCTGAGGGAATTTGCTTTGGAATGTGTCCTGCCCTGACTTTAATTTCTATGTTTGCAATATCAAAGCTTGCTCTCTGAGACTTCAGTGTTTGAAGAAATTTTCAGGACTACTTTACTTTGAGCATTGAAAGATGTAGTACGCCCTTTTCACAGAACTCATGCCCTCCATAACCTTGAAATTCTGTGGCATACACTGGATTTTATATTTTCTAATATAAAATTTTTATTTTTATTTAAAACCAAACATTTTTCATTTTACATGCCAATCCCAGTTCACTTTCCTCCCTCCTCCCCCATTTCTCCCCCATCCCACCCCATATCCACTCCTCGGAGAGGGAAAGACCTCCTATGAGTGTAGGTAAAGGCTGCTTGTTCATTTCTCAGCTGCCCAGACTTGAAAAAAAACACACATAAACTATATTAATTGCAATAATCATTGACCAGTAGATAAAGTGTATTTCTAGCTAGCTCTTACATCTTAAATTAATCCATTTCTATTGTTCTATGTATTATCATGAGGTTCATGGTTTACCAGCAAGGTTCCAAGGCATCTATCTACTTTGGCAACTACATAGTGTTTCTCTGACCTGACTCTACCTACTATCTATCTATCTATCTATCTATCTATCTATCTATCTCTATTCAGAATTCCCACATGGCTATATTCTACCCTGCCATAAGCCCAAAGCAGCTTCTTTATTAACCAATGGTAATAAAACATATTCACAGAATACAAAGGAAAATCTCAAGTCATATGGGGAGTCAACACAGTCTGACCCAATAAACTGAGGAAGGACCAAGGCCTTATCCCCAGTATCTAGACTGAGAAAGATATCCCTTCATAATGGAATGGATTCCAAAAGATCAGTTTATCTACTAGGGATAAATTCTGGCCCCACTGCCACTGGCCACACAAACTACCCAAGCCTCTCAACTGTCACCCAAATTCAGAGAGCCTAGTTCAATCCTAATGGTCGCAAAATATCCTAAGTGAAACCCAGATATTCAAACATGGTAAGTACTTACCCATTAGTGGGTATTAGACATAAAACAAAGAATAACTAGTCTACAGTCCATAACCCCAGAGAAGCTAGGTAGCAAGGAAGAACCTAAGAGAGACATTTGTGGATCCATGGGAAAGGGAAATACATAAGATTTCCTGAGTAAATTGGGAGCATGGAGGACAGTGGGGAGGGGAAGGGGGATAAGAAAATGGAGGAGGGAGGAGAACATGAAAGAACCGGATGGTCATGTAAGGAAAGAGAGAGCAAGTAAAATAGATATCTTGTTAAAAGGATCCATTATGGGGTTAGGGGGAAACCTGGTGTTATGGAAATAATCAGGAATCTACAAGGATGACCCCAGGTAAGACTCCAAGCAATAGTGGAGAAGGTGACTGAACTGGCCTTCTCCTGTAATTAAATTGATTACTACCCTAATTAACATCATAGAATCCTCAACAGATAACTAATGGAAGCAAATGCAGGGTTCCAGAGTTAAGCACTGGTCTGACCTCTCATAGTGTAGCTGGATCCTAAAGGCTCCCTTAGCAGAGGGGGTGAGAAGGAGCAGAGTCAATGACATAGACTCCAGGAATCAGGAAAGTGACACAGCAGACTCATTTATTCAGCAATGGGGAGAGCCTTAATATGCTTCTGCCAGCACCAATGTTGTATTCTGACCCTTTGACCTTACTTGGTTGGCCTTTATTGGCTAGGCACTCTCAGGACCTCTGCCAGTGGCTGCTGCTAAGGCCCATAGGCAGACTACAGAATGACTCATCTCTTGTCTTGTAGGCCTTATCTTCCTATGTATCCACCCTTTTTAATTTATTACCTGGACTTTCAAGGAGAACAAGAGTTTTTTGCTCCAGCCTTGTTGACTCCACTCTAAAAGGGCTCAGTGACTGTACTGTGCTTGTCATAGTTTGGTCTGCTGAATAAACTCTTACCCATCAATTGTCAAAGAGGGGAAGGAGCAATAATATGAGCAAAGGGATCAAGATCAGAATGGGGAAAGCCAGAGAGACAGGTGATTGGAGCTATTGGGAGCTTACTGACTCTGTGAGGAAGGGAAATGACACATAAAGGAAGTAATGAGATCAAATATTTAATTCCTTCTTTAAATTAAATGCCTTCATGGAGATAAAGCAAGCTTTAAAGATATTTCTCCAAAAATCAAAAGATAAATAATAAAAAAAACAAATACTTAAAATTTTCCAAGCCAAATGTTTAAAATAATAAGATCTTGATATTTATTATGTTAGATAATTTCAAAGTTTATTAAAACCTATGCTAAACACAATCCTTTGATGTGTCTGACGACAGGTTTCTATGATTCAAGCTATTCAAGTGACTAGGGCAGGAAGATGTTGACTTAAAGCCTTGCTTGGGCTATAGAATGATTTTTAAAGTCAATCCAGGAAGATGGTGTGTGAACCACAAAATGTAAACTGTGCAAAGAGAGCTGGGAACATGCCTTAGTGGTAGGAGGCTTGCTAAAGCATGTATGATAACCTAGGGTCATGTTATAACAGACCATGTGAGGAGGAGAGCGAGTAAGGCAGAAGAAGAGATGAACAGCAAGGAGAAGGAAATAGGAAATATGTAGCTCGAATTTAGGACTCCTCTTCAAAGGGAATAAAAAAAAAGTCTCAGAAACTCATCTTGAGAGTTCAGATGGGAGACTATTTTAAATTGTTTGATAGCAAATTATTCTCATGCATCCTCTTACCAAAAATTCACTTTTAGAGAAAAACTAAATATTTGAGAAATTAAAAGCATGTCTCACATTTTCTCAAACTTTAAAATTAAGGTAATTATGTATCTATTGATTTGTTTTGTTTTGTTCTCAAGACAGGGTTTTTTGTAGCTTTGAGGCTTGTCTTGGAACTAGCTCTTGTAGACCATGTTGGCCTTGAACTCACAGAGATCCACCTGCTTATGCCTCCTGAATGCTAGGTTTTAAGGCTTGCACCACCACCACCTGGCAGGTAATTATTTATATATTGAAAACATTAACTGTTTAATAAAGGTTTAAAAGGATATGTTATATTTTATGAGAGTATTTTAAGTGTTATACTTTCAGGTAATTAGAAAATGATTTTGAAGTAGCATACAGTTGATCATACAAACATATATTGTCAACAAATATATGCATGAAAAAGGCTTTCAAGACAAAGATGCAAGTGTGGTATTTCTTTATTTGCCGTTGATAGTATGAGATTATAAGGTACTAGATTTTGTAAATGAGTTTGCTGTGAAAATACATTTGGATCCTTTAAAGTACTTCATGTTATAATAATATCACTTTGTTATAAAAAAATAGCATCATGGTTTTTCATTTTCATACTGAATCTATTTTATACATACAAAATCTGACATTATATGAACACCTTTGTGTAGTCATCCTATCTTGAACCCCATTATATGATTCTCTTACCCATGGGGTTGCCCCTGTGTTTGGATTTTCACTCTATAAAGATTGGGGAAAGATTACTTTCCTTGCCATTTGGAATTATTTTGTCACTATTTTCTAATTTTGATTGTTGTCTACCAGAGTGTCTAGACCATGTTGCTGGAACCAGCAGCAGAATTATTAGACCATGATATTGGGAACAAGCAACTCTTCAAACTGATACCTCAGACTATTTTATGCCCTGCTTACATTAGTGTCTATCAGGCAATGTCTGCTGTTTCCCCAGACTCTGCTTGACAAGACTCAAGCAAATGGAAGCCCTACCCCAACCAATGATGCCAGAACAACTACAGCTCAAGGAAGGGTAAGTTCCAGGTTGTTCTTTGGTTTTAAAACCACCTACCCAGGAGGATGCCTATATGTTTTCCTTTAGGTTCACCTTCTTATTTAGCTTCTCTAGGATCACGAATTATAGGCTCAATGTCCTTTATTTATGGCTAGAAACCAAATATGAGTGAGTACATCCCATGTTCCTCTTTTTGGGTCTGGCTTACCTCACTCAGGATAGTGTTTTCTATTTCCCTCCATTTGCATGCAAAATTCAAGAAGCCCTTGTTTTTTTATTGCTGAGTAGTACTCTAATATGTATATATTCCATACTTTCTTCATCTATTCTTCCATTGAAGGGCATCTAGGTTGTTTCCGGGTTCTGGCTATTACAAATAATGCTGCTATGAACATAGTTGAGCATATACTTTTGTTGTATGTTACGGCATCTCTTGGGTATCTTCCCAAGAGTGGTATTGCTGGGTCCAGGGGTAAGTTGATCCAGAATTTCCTAAGAAACCACCACACTGCTTTCCAAAGTGGTTGGACAAGTTTGCATTCCCACCAGCAATGGATGAGTGTGTCCTTTCTCCACAACCTCTCCAGCAAAGGCTATCATTGGTGTTTTGTTTTGGTTTTTTTTATTATTATTATTTATTTTAGCAATTCTGACAGGTGTAAGATGTTATCTTAAATTTGTCTTGATTTGCATTTCCCTGATCGCTAAGGAAGTTGAGCATGACCTTAAGTGTCTTTTGGCCATTTGAACTTCTTCTGTTGAGAATTCTCTGTTCAGCTCAGTGCCCCATTTTATACTTGCATTGATTAGCATTTTACGGTCTAGTTTCTTAACCTTCATCAGGCGACGACAAAAGGAGGCAGAGACAGAGACCCACATTGGAGTAACCGACTGAAATCTCAAAGTCCAAATCAGGAGCAGAAGGAAAGCACAAGCAAGGAACTCAGGACCACGAGGGGTGTCAGCTGGCCTGGGTCTGAAAAAGCATGGGATAAAACCGGACTCGCTGAACATAGGGGACAATGAGGACTACTGAGAACTAAAGAACAACGGCAATGGGTTTTTGGTCCTACTGCACATACTGGCTTTGTGGGAGCCTAGGGAGTTTGGATGCTCACCTTACTAGACCTGGATGGAGGTGGTTGGTCCTTGGACTTCCCATAGGGCAGAGAACCCTGATTGCTCTTTGGGCTGACGAGGGAGGGGGACTTGATTGGGGGAGGGGGAGGGAAATGGGAGGTGATGGCGGGGAGGAGGCAGAAATCTTAAATAAATAAATAAATAAATAAATAAATGAAATCATCTACCCAGACTTGATTCTTTTTTTTTTAATTGAGAAAAGAAGAAAAAAAAACATAAACAAAAAACAAGTTTCTACCTCCTCCCAGCCTCCCATTTCCCTCCCCCTCCTCCCACCCTTCTTCCCCTCCTCCCACCCTTCTCCCACTCTCCCCACTCCTCTCCCCCTCCCTATCCAGTCCACAGAGCAGTCCAGGTTCCCTGCCCTGTGGTAAGTCCTAGGTCCTCCCCCCTCCGTCCATATCTAGGAAGGTGAACATCCAAACTGGCTAGGCTCCCACAAAGCAAGCACATTAAGTAGGATCAAAACCCCATGCCATTGTCCTTGGCGTCTCATCAGCCCTCATTGTTCGCCATGTTCAGAGAGTCCGGTTTTATCCCATGCTTTTTCAGTCACTGTCCAGCTGGCCTTGGTGAGCTCCCAGTAGATCAGCTCCACTGTCTCAGTGGGTGGGTTCACCCCTCATGGTCCCGACTTCTTTGCTCATGTTCTCCCTCCTTCTGCTCCTCATTGGGACCTTGGGAGCTCAGTCCAGTGCTCCTGTGTGGGTCTCTGTCTCTATCTCTATCCATCACCAAAAGAAGGTTCTATGATGATATGCAAGATATTCGTCAGTATTGCTCTAGGATAGGGTCATTTCAGGTTCCCAATCCTCAGCTGCCCAAGGAACTAACTGGGAACCTCATCTTGGGTACTTGGGAGCCCCTCTAGGGTCAAGTCTCTTGCCCACCCTAAACTGGCTCCCTTAACTAAGAATTGTGGTTCCGTGCTCCCCTATCCACCTTTCCTTTATCCCAGTTCTCCTGTTTCCCCAAGTCCCCCCTCCTTCCCTTCTACCTTTTCTCTCACCATCTCCTCTTACCCCCATCCCACCCCACCCCCAAGATCCCAATTTTCTCCCCGGCAATTTGGTCTACTTCCCTTAGCCAAGAGGATAGCTATATGTTTTTCCTTGGGTTCACCTTCTTACTTAGCTTCTTTAGATTCACCTATTGTAGACTCCGTGGTCCTTATTTATGGCTAGAAACCAATTATGAGCGAGTACATCCCATGTTCATCTTTTTGGGTCTGGGACAGCTCACTCAGGAGACTTGATTCTTATAATATAAATTCTAATTTCTTTGGTTAAAGAAAGTTACATAACTAACTTTAAATATAAGACTGTTTAATTCTACCTACCTCAAGTAATTGAAAAAGTGTGCATAGTTCTTATAACTCGTCAATAAAAATAATTATTTCTAACTAAAAGTCTTCATCTATTAGAAGTTTACTAGTAAACAGCTGAGTTTATATAACCCTACTAATATTTAATGAACATTTTTGATATGCAGACTGAAGAATTATAGGAAAAATATATCTTATAGTGTCCTTGATTTTCTCCATCTTCTTCTTTTTCTCTTAGAAATCATATATCTTTAATTTTTCCAAGTCTCATTTTCTCATCTTAATTTAAATGCTTTTGTATTTTCATGGTTTTTGATACTTTCCTCCTACATGTTATGATAAGCAAAAAGGGAAATTATAATATTCTTCAACTATTGACTCCTATTTAATTTTGACATCCAATTTTGTCTTGTTATTCCTTTTTTTATCACCCCACATCTAGAAGGCTGTTTGGCACTGTTCATTTGAGTACACTTTGGTGAACTAATTTTTATTTTTTAAATTTCATTTTATTTAATTAACATTGTCTCATCTATTTTACATAAAAATCACAATTACCTCCCACTCTTCTACTCCCGTTCCCTCCCTCCAACTCTCATTTACCCACTTCCCCAACAATTCCTCCTCCATATCTACTCAGAAAGGGGCAATCCTCCAAGGGGCTTAAACAAGAAAACACTGCACATCAAGTTGAGGCAGAATCAGCCCCCCCACCACCACCACACACACACCAAGACTGTGTTAGGTAATCCAGCAAGTGGAATGACTTTCCAAAAGAGAGCTAAGAGCCAGGGACAGTCCTCATCTCACTGCTAGGAGCCTTAACAACATATCAAGCTATACAACTGTTGCACACAGGCAGAGGTCCTACGTCGGTTCCATTCAGGTTCCCTAACTGTTGATCTAACATCCATATACTCCCATGATCTCCACTCAGCTGTCTCTGTGTGTTCTCCCATTATGATTATACACCCTGCCATACACAATCCTTCTTCCTTTTCTTCAGGACAACTCCCAGGACTCTGTCCAGTGCTTGGCTGGAGATCTCTGCCTCTGCTTCCATCAGTTAGTGAATAAAGGTTCTCTCATGATATTTAGGTTAGTCATCAATATGATTAATGTAGACGGCCAGTTCAGGTACCTTCTCCACTATTGTTAAGAGTCTTAGCTGTGGTCATCTTTTTGGATCCTAGGGGGTTTCTCGGGCCCCCAACCCCTGAATGCCTCTCTAATCAAGGCATCTCTTTCATTAATCTTCCTCTCAAAGCAGCCTTCAACTTACCTTCCATAGCCCAAGTAACCTGCTCCCTCTAGTTCTATCTCCCCATCCTCCACCTTCAACCTGTACCCAATTTACCAAGGATAGCTCTTTTATTTCCCATTCCCAGGGAAAACCACACATTTTTTTTTGGGGGGGGGGGGGCTCTTAGATGTCTAGCATCTCTGTGTGATTATCCTGTACTTATCCTGTTATCCACTTATGAGTAACTAGATGCTATGTTTGTATTTCTGGGTCTAGGTTATCTCACTCAGAATGATTTTTTTCTAGTTCCATCTATTCATCAGAAATTTCATCCATTTTATCCAGACAAGCTTTATTTATTGATGTACAGATGAAATATTACTACATTAGAGTGTATTGGAGGAAGCAAAAATATATTTTTTATAATTATTTTTAACTACTGAAAAACTCTGGGAAATCTGTAATGTTTACTATTATTACACAACATTTTACATTTTTACATTCAAAATTGTGCTGTAGTCAAAACTTAAAATTTTCAAAGCTACCCTGCTCCAGGAGACAAAGTGTAAACCATCTTTTTGTCAAGTTCCTCAAAAAATGCGATGTCACAACTGGAAAATTACAAGCCTGATACAATCAAATCAACATAAAACTATCCAATTTCTTTCCATATTGGGTAGAGTTGAACATTAAAACTTTTAGTGCTTCCTTTACCTTAAAGAATTAGTAATGTATGTCATAAAGTACTTAATGTGTTTTAATTTATAAATTGATGCTGAATATTCCTTGGCAGAACACTTCAATCATTACATTTCCTGTCTTAAGTCATTTTTAAGATGTGTTGAAAAATGTAAACATCTGTTTAATTCCAGCGAAGTGTTGGCTATGTCATTTGAGCTATTCTATATTTAGTCTATTCCTTACATGTACTTTAAGCATAGTGATTTATGTAAGTGGTGTTATACATTTGAATCATATACTTGAGTCATTAATAAAGTCGACAGAACCTTTACAAATGAATTTAAGATTGTGATTTCATTATGTCTAAAATAATGACCTATGAAGACAGAGTGACTTTGTTTAACTTAATGGCTCCAATTATGATATACAGAGTATAGACAGAACCTACTTCTCCTAGGACAAAGAAGCTCACAAGCATCATGTCCCTCTTGCTTTTAAGTCAAACTTGGCTTCCATTTTTGGCAGCAGCTCAAACTTATTACTACATAATTGGCACCAACAGCTGCCTCTGCTGTGCAAACCATATGACATCACACAACTGAGCATCCCACCATCTCATTCAGTATTAGCTCATGTTTTGTGCAATGAGGTGTGTACGCACAGTACACACACCAGAGAAGGTATAGAAAATTCTATAATCAGAGTCATAAAATCATACCAACAATATTTCCGTTGGTATCTGATGCCTATGCAATACTGCACTTTCCTTAAAACTATGTTTCTATAAACCTTTACTATTTCGCCATGTCTGAGGTAGAAATAAGAAGAAAAAGTAAATTTCAAGGATAGTTAAAATGAACAATGTAATTTTAAAGGATGTAATTTGTGCATTTCGCATATAAAGTAAAATTGCAAATCTTGCTTGACCTTGTGAACACAATTTGAAATAATCAAGAGGAAACACGTAAGGTTAAGTAAAGCTTTAACTAGATAGTGTTTGAAGCATATGGAGCTTTACCCAGATGATGATAAGGTGAACTGAAATCTTTAATTCAGATGTGCCTCTCCTTCTGGTTCCATAAACTAAACATTTATCCATATGCCCTCTCAGTGGGATATATACCTTTGGCCCATAATAAAATCTACCTTAAGGACATTTGCTTAAAAAAATCAATAACAAAACAAAACATAAAGCAACAACAACAACAAAAACAGATGTTACTCCTAATCACAATACAATATATGTGTTATAAGCTTTGGAAATACATTCTAGCTCCAATAAACAAGACTCTTTAGCTCTTTGCAGCAAGTCAGCTTCGTTGATTAACAATTTATTTATTCATCTACTCAACAGAGTATATTTAAGGTTAATATATTATGTTAAGGAAATAAAAATCATGGGAGTCTCTAAAACATGGAAGCAGTATATACAGACTGTTAAATATCAGATTAAAAGGTGAATGTTAATCTGTATAAATCAGAACAATATGTATGTTTATGTACGCCAATTACTACAGTCACTACAGGTAAAATTACCTGTTCCTACAGAGAAAAATACTTAAATAAATCTTTTTAAATTCTCTCCATATTTTGTAAGCAAACTTTTTTTTATAACTTTAGTCATTTGCTTCATACAATTAAAAGATAAATTTTCAGTAAGTTTTGCTGTTTTACCTCTCTTGCCATAAGGCTCACGGAACTCCAATGAAATAAAACTCTTAATGATTCTTGCTCATTTCCAAACTCTATCAAGTTACCCATTGATGACTATTTTTATGAAAACAGTTTACATAGGTTTAAAAACTAGAGAAATGTTTTTCTTAGCAAAATCAATATAGTTTTCAAGATAATATCCACAGCATCAAATTGTATCCCAAAAAATCTGCTATTTTAAAAACTCTCACAGTGACTGGAGGTGGGTCAAAGTGCCAGCTGTGCAAGTCTGAACATCTGTTACAACCTAAGACCCCAGATAGAAGCCGGACATGATGATGCACAGCTGCAATTCCAGGGCTCCTAATGTGAGGTGGGAAGCAGAGACAGATGAAGTGATGAGAAATTCAGGAGTTAGCTCATCTGGATCAAGTCACAAGGAGAAAGAAAACAACAGGATCTCCAACTTAAATTCAGTGGAAAGAGGTAAATAACTGAAAAATTTGTTTACTGAGCTCAGTAAATGTTCTGTAACACTTGTGTGTCCACACACACTCTTTCATATTAATTAATTAATCAATTGGTTAATTAATTTATTAAAGTTTTCTCTTGCACAAACACACTTAATGACCACTGATTGGGCCTTCACTGATTTCTGATATTTTTTAATATTGGTTGTATAAGGACTTCATGTATATAAATCCGTCTCTCCCCCCCCCTGTATCTCATGCATGTGTTTGTGTATATACATGTGTGCAAGCATGCATGTAATCTTACATTCGTGTATATGGTAATGTCTGTGACTCAATACTTGAAATCAGATATATTTGATTTATATATATGGGAAAAATTACATCACAGAAATTTTTGTTTCACTGTTTATAGATATGTTTTACTAAACATTTATGACCCTAACAGCCACCAGCTTTTAGCATCAGGATTATAACAGATAGCAAGCCTTCTGGCTAAAGATACTTATCCTATCCTGCATTCCTCATTTGCTTATTTTTTCAAAGATGTGAAGATTATGCTTCAATAGTACTGGTTGTGATCTGTAGTTTTCATTAAATTAGTGACCTTTTTGATTATTATGTGACAATAATACTGATTTTATTAAATAAATTGAGATATATACATTTTCATTTTCTCTTTTGGAAGAGATTGTGCACAATCAATATTGAATATATGTAATATGTTTTATAGGGATCACCACCAAGATCATTAATGGTCTTAAATATTTTTCATAAACTTTATTTCTAAATAATATTATTTTAATATTCACAGATTTTGAGAATTTTATGTCTATTCACCCCATTTATACTCTGAAAGATATGCAAAATATTTTTGCAATATCATCATATAATTTTTAAGACCAATCAGAGAAGGATATAGTGTAAACCTTTTTGTCACTAGAATTATTAATAATCTGTTCAATTTCATATTCACTATTTATAGAGATTTTTGTTTTCTTGAGTCATAGAATACTGTGTATCTTGTTTGTTTCTTTCACATGCCATTGGTTTCTATATCAGTCTCTGCTCTGATTAATACTACGATCTCTCTACTTTCTTAGGCTTAGTGCTATTTATTTCCCTCAAACTATTTTTCACATGTTACCAAAAATGCTAATATAATTTTCATTTTCATTTATTTTAAAATAGTTTATGCCTATGGCTCATCATAAAAGTTATGAAGTGTGAACCCATAAAAGTCTATTTACCAATTTATAAGGAGTACAGTGAAAAGACAAACTCACGAATATAGAACAAAGCAGATGCTGCTGCTAATCTAGCTGGTTTTATCCATCAGCTATGCCCAAGGGTGAAGAGCACCAATGGCAAGCCGCTTCTTTGCCATTTGCTCCAGCTCTGACCACACCAACGGAGAGAGTGCAGGACCATCTCCTCAGTTTTATCTTATCATCTGCTCAGAGAAAATCATGTTCATCGGGCAAGTAAACCCCAAAGATCATTGGCTAATTGAATTTTCCTTTTTTTCTAATTAATAAGTTTCTAATTCTAACATACCCTGTCTACTATTAGAACTATCAAGTATTGTCCATAAGATATAAAAGGTAGTAACACACAAAAAATTAAACTGCAATCAACAAAAACAGCATCAAGCAGGAAACACATTTTGCATGTTCATTATAAGAAATACTCTAATAGCTGTCCTATCCTGAAGAGTCCAAGTCTTGTACCTAATACACCTTTAGCTAAGATACAAAAGGACTGTAACTACCTAGTCTTCAACCCCATCAAAAAACCTGAGTAGGAAAATAACATTATCATAAGCAGGAAGTACAAACAAGTGACTTCCAAAAGGTACAAGTAATGGCAGATGGAGTCTGCTGCCTTTCTCAATGTTTCTCTGTAATGTTGGCACATCCAATTTTGGATACAAGCCTAGAATATCTGATCATTTCTGAAAATGTCAAATTATTTTCAGAAGTAGGAAAACTGGAAAGACTGTCCTATTCTGTCTTGGCAATATTCAGCAGTTAATTTTTCTTGTATCCTGTTTGCTGTTTGTTTGGATTGGACAGTGTGCTTACTGTCAGCAGTTGAGGCAAGGGCAGGTTTTTTTTGTTTTTTTTTTTTGTTTTTTGTTTTTTTTTTTTTTGCACAATAGTTCAGGAGGACAATGGTATCTATGGAGTGTCTTTGGTGCCTATCATACTCTCAGGAGTAGATTGGTGCTGCCAAAAGCAGTTATGTCTCATAGCAGCAGAATTCTAAGTTACTAAAACATTTAAATGTCATGTTCAATAGGTCTTTGAAGGGTTTGAAGATTATCTATCTATATGGAGTATATCTTTGTGTATCTAAAAAACTAATAACATAACTAACTAAGTATGATAAATATGGGTGATTATCAACCTGTATTTATTTTTTTATATAAATTTTTACATACTAACCCCAGTTCTCCTTTCATCCTCTTCTCCCACTTCACAACTTCCCCTCCTCCAGTCTTTTATTCACTCCTCAGAGGAGGTAAGGCCTCCCTTGGGGAATCAAAAATGTCTGGTATACTAAGTTGAGGCAGAACCAAACCCTTTTCCCCATATCAAGGCTGAGCAAGATATCCCAACATAGGGAATGAGCTCCAAAAAGCCAATTTATACACCCAGAATAAGTCCTGGTCCGTTTGCCAGCACCAACAGATCAAGCCACATAACTGTCATCCTCATTTAGAGGACTTAGTTCAGTCCCATGTCGGATTGCCAGATATCAGTAGAGTCTGTGAGCTCCCGCTTGCTTGGGTCAGCTGTCTCAGTGGTTTACCCAATCATGATCTTGATTACTCCTTGCTCATATGATTCCCTACTTCTTCTCTTCAACGACTCCAGCAGTTCAGCCCAGTTCTTGGCTGTGGATCACTGCATCTACTTCCATCAGTTACTGGATTGTATGGGTTAAGAGACTGGTTCTAGTCCCTACCCAGTGTTCCAAAGGTGAAATGCTTCTCAAGAGTGAAGGAAAAGGTTTAAAGATTTTATAGTAACTTGACACAAAATCTGATGGTCATGTTATTTATTGTGCTGTTTCTATTCTACTCTAATAATCCTGTCCTACTTGTAATTCTAATAATCCTGTCCTACTTGTAATTCCTCCTAACTTCTTCTACCATCATCTTCTTCATTTTCCTACTTCTTTTTTTCTACATTCTTATCCTTTTACATTTCTGCTAATTTCTGTCACCTTCTCCCTTTAGCTACTAATTCTTTTTTTTAGTCTCCCAAAATCCTTTTATGGTCCAGAGGTGAAGCAAAAGAAAGAGTTACAAGAATAGCGTTCATAGGTCAGAAATCGTTCCTAAGTTAAGTAATAAAGATAGAGCCATGCCATAGTAACATAAGGGTCCAATGTTATAGAGGTGAGACTGTGGTCAGAGGGCAGGGGATACAGTAAGATAAACTTTGAGACATAGGTCTTTACTTAACAGACTGGCAAACAAAGAATAGGGATGCTTTAGGATTAATGTGGGGTTATCTTTGAACAGCACTTTCTTGTCTGCTGGCCAAGTGAATCCAGGATGCTTTTACTCTGTATCTGTCTGAGAGCTATGGTTCACCAACTTTAGACATGTTGTAATTCTTATCCTTGGATGTTTGTGACTGTCTCAAATGAGGTCCCTTAGCCTGAACACTAACACTGACCAACTGTCTGCCAAGTAAGATAATTACAGGGGGGAAGACTTCTAAATTTATACAAGGATCTGTGTGAGAGAACAAGGGTATAGACTGTGATTCTTTTCTTGACAGAATCAAGCATTGCTGGGGAAAGTCATCCAATATGCCAATGCTAGGGGAAGTTGTGCCCAGAAAATAAAACACTGTAGTGCCATGGGAAGAATTTCCAAGCTTCAATGTGAGGGGAAGAGGTCTTTACACAAGAAGTCTGCAATGAGGACAGCTAACAAGTTCAGAAGGGAATGTACCTTATTGCCCTGCTAAATAGGACATCTCCATCAGAGGTGCATCTTTGGTGACAGTGTCCCTTATAGCCTTGCTACATAAGGTCTAGCCTCCATGAGATATGCATCTCTGATGGGTTGACCTCTCAAGTACTCGATGTACTCACTGAGCTCTCACTGCATAAATCTGTGGCCCATAGCACTGGATATAGGTTCTAGGATGAAAATTATGGTTGAAACTAATCTGATTACAAGAGAAGTCCAGTTGCTAGGAGTCTTAACTAGGGTCATTCTTATGGATTCCTGGGAATTTCCTAGCACCTGGTTTCTTTCTAACCACATAATTGCTCCCTCTAAGAAGATATCTCTATCATTGCTCTTCCTCTTCATCCTTCTCCCAAATTAACCACCTGAAATATTCATTTTTCCCATCCCCCATTCTCTCCCTTCTAGTCCCCTTCCAAGTTCACCCAGGAGATCTTAACTATTCCTCTTTCCTGGAGCCCTCCATTTGTGTCTATCTTAGAGTACACCTTTCTACATAGATTTTCTGTAATTGTGCATTGTAGCCTTAATTACATTTACAGCTTTAAAGACTAAAGTTTCACATTATAAAAATTAACTATCTGTAAGCATATGTACAGTTTAAGGACAATGACCTTGAAATTGTGACAATATACAAAAATATCTTAATCAGAGGTGGAAATATATAGTGCAATATGACAAAAATATTTTTAATTTGCCTCAATATATAAAATTTACTAAACAGAAATAGAAACATATATACAATATGATTAATATAATTTTGAATATGTGCCAATAAACAAATCTTAAACAGGAATAAAAAATAATTTTACATTTTATCAATATACAAGTATCCATACCATTGCAAATTATCTAAGACTGATAGTTGTTATTTTAGTTTACAAGTAGATACAATATTTTACCTTATTGTCCTATCTGCTCAATCTCCCTTTTTCCTATTCCAAACAAGATTCCTTAATCTAAACTTTATTGTTCCTTCCCCAACATTGTACCAACGAATTACCAACCATTGAAGACTGTGCTGGGCAAAGAGCTCCAGCAGGCCATTGGGACAAGGCCATGGGAGCTGATTGGGGTCAGGACACATGGGAGCTAGGTGAACCAAGAAAAGTCTATTTACCAATTTATTAAGGAGAGGAATGAAAAGACAAATTTACGAATGCAGAACAATGCAGATGCTGCCTCTGGCCTCTGATCCAGCTTCCTTTGACTGACCATTCTACCCAACAGTCAGGAGCACCAAACACACCTCCTTCTTTAACACTTGCTCCAGCTCCAACCACACCAAGAGAAAACTCAACACTTTCCTGTTTTATCTGGTGAAGTACTCAGAGAAAACGACACAAGTAGGGCAAGCCTCCTCTAAATGTCATTGGCTAATCAGATAGAGCACCCACAACAAAGTTAGAAGTGTATTACCTAATTTCCAGATAGTGAGTATTTTGGAGATATAAATTCATCATTACCTGCTACTTTCTATATGTGGTCAGAGAATCTGTATGAAAGTTTTTCTTTGTTAGCTCCAGTCCTACATTTCCATTATAAGATTTCTTGAAGAATTATCTTTAGTCTGAGAAATTTACTTTCTCTTTTCTTAGGTCTTCTTTAGTACTTTATTTACTTTGAGAGTATTTTTTGTGTGGATTATGCTTGAATAGCACATTTGTCAGTTAGAGAAAACTTTGTTGAAATGTTTATTTCCTTTTATCATAGCCTGCTTAGATGTTTGTCACATGCAATTAATACAAGATCTTCAAAAAGCAAGTCCAAATGCTAATTTAATTTTCAAAATTCCTTTTTTGTTGTTATTGTTTGTTTTGTGTTTGGGGTTTTTTTGTTGTTGATGTTGTTGTTTTTCAAGACAAAGTTTTGCTGTAGCTATTAAGTGTGTCCTGGACCTAGCTCTTGTAGACCAGGCTGGCCTCGAACTCACAGAGATCTGCTTGCCTCTGCCTCTTGAGTGCTGGTATTAAAGGCGTGCACCACCACCAGCTTAGTTTTGAAAATTCTTTGTGTGACAAATTTCCCCAGAATTTGGGGTATTTGAATAGTTGTTTGCCAGTTGATGGCACTGCTTGAAAAGTTTTAGGAGGTGTGGCCCTGCTAGAGGAAATATGTCACAGTTGGTGACTCTTGATAGTTGAAAGACTTGTACCATTTATATTAGCACTATTTCTGCTATATTTTTACATTTCATGAAATGAGCATTCAACATGCTGCTCCAGTAATCATGGAGCAGCATGGAGCTCTCTGAGCTCACTTCCTCTTCCTCCCAGCATTCTGTTCTGTTTACTCCACCCATGTTCTAACCAATAAAATGGGCCAAGGCAGTTTCTTTATTTTTTAACCAATGACCTTCCTCCATCATTTCCCCTTTTTCTGTTAAAACAAAAAAAAAGGAAGGCTTTAACTTTAACATAGCAAAATTACATATAAGAAAACAGTTATCAAGTAAAAATTACAATATTTATATTTATTTTATCTTTATCATAACTAAGGAAAACTATATACTATAACTAACTATTCTTCAACTCCATCAAAGACTCCAGAAAGATACAATATTACCTAAGCAAACAAGAAATAAGCAACTTTCAAACTCTAGAAATGACAGAGACATCTCGCTGCCAAGACAGCCACCCAAAGTTCCTCTGTACCTTTGGGGCATCCATCTTCAGCCTACAGGCCCATGGTATTCAGAGACATTTCCATGAAGCAGGACATTTCAAAGTCAGTTCAGTCACTATCTATTGTGTCCTGCAGAATGTCTCGCAGACTCTTTCATGAATCAGGAACCCCAAAAGATCATCTCACCTTTAAGCAAGTTCAGTAGTCCTCTCCCTGTGGGTTCTCTGTGTCCAGTTTATGCAATAGTCCAGGCACGAGTGGTTTCTTGCCCGAATGGCTATCAAACTCCATAAGGATCCTCTTTGATGCCCATCTTCCTCTTGAAGTAGATTGGTGCTGCCAGTAGCAGAGTGTCTCATTGTCATGAAAAGTCCTAAGTTATTAAAATATTTAAAATGCCATATTCTATAATCTTTGAAAAATATGAAGAATGCCTATATAAAATATATCTATGCACATCTAGAAAATCTTAACAAACATGACTACAAACTTGACTATTATGAATATCTATTAACAACCTATATACATTACATTTTTAAGTGAACTACACAATCACAATACCTTAATCAATATCAGAAATACATATACAGGTAACAAAATTGACTTTAAATCTCTATCAATAAAGCAAAATCCATACTAATGCAAATTATTCATACCTATATCATATCCCCCTTTAAATGTAAAATAATATTTATAAACCATATTTGGGAACATGGGCGCAGTTTTTTCTATCCAAACTGCTTCTTGCTGAATGGGGGCATTGTTAATTAGGTCTTTCATGGTATAACCTGTGTGCTAGTTTCATCTCAGTTGGCAGTTGAGCAAAGCAATTTTCTGAAGGTGTTCACAGCAACCCTTCAGGATGACGTGGTCCATCATACCATATTGGAATAGAAACAATCCACAGACTCTCATCCTCTGTGGAAACAAAATAAGAAATTCCTTTCCAAAGCTTCATGTCCTTAGATCCAAATTTCAAAGTCAAGGCATTTTCAAAATATCTATGTTGGATTAGTTCAGCAGCATTTATAAATAAATATCTTTTAGCAGGTGTTGCTCTTTTCCCAGCACTCAAACAATTCAAAGAGAGCATAATAGCATACAGTATCAAAATTCGCTGTGTATTTTCCATCTTTGTGCGTTTTATTTTAACCTCTATTTTGTTTATTTTTACTTTTATTTTTTTGCTTTTTGAGACAGATTTTCTGTATCTTTGACTTGGAATAACTCTGTAGAAGAGGCTGTCCTTGAACTCTCAGAGATCCGCCTGCCTCTGCCTCCCAGGCATTGGGATTAAAGGCCTGTGCTACCACACCTAGAAGTCACAGAGGTCAATCTCCCTCTGCCTTCCAAGTATTGGGATTAAAGGTGTGTCCTATCACACCCAACTACTCTCTTTCTTCCTTTTTTCTTTACTTTTAAGAACTTTAACTTTTAGCTTGCATATATTTTTAACACACTGTAAATCATTTAGAAATTTTCTTTGTCTTTGAATCTCTTCTTACTGTATCTCTCTCTCTTATTCTGACCACATGAGCCTTTAAATTACTGAGCAATATGGGTGGGATTAAAGCTGTGTCTTTGGCAGCTAGATCTAGCCCATTTCTTAGCTTTCCAGCCTCATGGCTGAGGTACTGGCTGTAGCCATGGTTACTGCCAAAACTCTATGGCATTTCAAGGTCCCTGCCAACAAGCGAGCTTCAGCAGCCTGTGCTTGCAAACTGCATGAACCACCTGAGTAAAAGAGTCAGAGTTTTCCCTGGCAGGACAGCCCAGAAAGCCAGCATTTTTAAATGGCACAGCTTTTTTTATGCTATGGCTGAAAACCAAAAAGCATGCATTCAGCTTTTCGTCAACACCATTCAAGTATTTCCTGGCAGGACCTCTTAATGAGCTGCAGGGTTTTGCAGCTAAAGCTGAGTTAGGAAGCCTCTCTTAGATGAGAATGCTTGCTTGTCTCTAGCAAACAGAGTAAACCCGAGAAATTGTTGCTACCAAGAAAACATGCTTTACTCTTTCCCAAGCTTTCTCAGTCTTTCAGTGGATTCAGTTGTCCACACGTCTGGGCACCAATACCATTTCCCCATTTCTGTTTAAACAAAAAGGAAGGCTTTAACATAATAAAATTACATATAACAAAACAGTTATTTATCAAGAATTACAGTTAAAATATTTATATCTACTTTATATTTATATAACTCAGGAAAACTATAATTATAAATTCTTCAACTCCATCAAAGACTACAAAATGATATGATATTACCTAAGTAAACAGGAAGTACACTATAAGCAACTTTCAAAAATCTAGAATTGTCAGAGACATCTCACTACCTGGAGAGTTACCCAAAGTTCTTCTGAACCATTGGACATCCATCTTCATCACACTGGCCCATAGTAACCTGCAGACTTTTCCATGAAGCAGGAAATTTCAAAGACAATTCACTCACTTTCTTCTGTATCCTGAGGACTTCTCACAGATTCTTTCATGAAGCAGGAACCATGAAGGATCTTCTCACCATTAGGTAAGTTCAGCATTCATTTCTCTGTGGATTATGCATGTCCAGTTTTTACAGCATACCATGAAGCAGCCCAGGCAAGAGCAGTTTCTTGCCCAAATGGCTAACCAACTCCATAAGGAGCTTCTTTGATGCCCATTTTCCTCTTGATGTAGGTTGTTGCTGCCAGGAACAGATGTGTCTCATTGTCATAAAAAGTCTTAAGTTTTTAAGGAGCTATAGTAGGGCAAAACTTAGGTAGGTGTGGAAGATGGAACTGAATGGTGGGAGAAAGAAGGGCAGAGTTAGAGAGAAGCCATAGAGCCACAGGAGACAGACGTGTCTCACTTTCATGAAAAGTCTTGAGTTCTTAAACATGTTAAATGCCATATTCTGAAGGTCTCCGAAAGATTTGAAGAATACCTATCTAACTGAAATTATCTTTATACATCCAAAAAATCTAACTAACATGACTACAATCTTGACTATTATAGACGAGTATATATTAACTTATATTTCTTTATTATACATTTTAAATGAACTACACAAACACAATACCTTAATCAAGATCAGAAATAAATATACATATAACAAAATTGACCTTAAATTTGTATCATTAAACCAAGATGCATACTGATGCAAATATCTATAGCACAATCACAACCAAATGTGGAGTATAAATTAGAAGTAGTGCAAGACAATAATCTCTTAAGACAGTACCCCTCATAATGTCCTTCCTTCACACAGTCTCTCCAAACACCACAACCAAGCTTAGAAAGGTTCTCAAATTACTGACTTTATGGAGGATATACCTCATTTTTAAAAAAATGCACTGTTCTTTCAAATTTCCTTCAAACTCTATGTACATGAGTACTCCATTCTAGCCTTCTGAACAGAAATATTTTGGTTTTCTTATTTGTATGTTTTCTTCTTTGTTATCTAGATTTTTCTGTTCCAATCATGATTCATTCTTTTAAAGTAAACAGGAAAGTTGAATCAGAGGTGAAAACAGAGAAAAACAATGGTGGTTTTTCCCAGACTTCATGGACTGTAAAGGCTTCTTTCTCCAATTAAATTGCCAGGAAATGATGAGTTTTCTAGCTTGAAAGCTTACCTCTCTCAGTCCATTTTCAAAACTCCTTTCAACATGGATCAAGGATCATTTATCCCTGAAAGATATTTCTCTACCATAGTGACAGTTTCAGTTCAAGATTTTTAAGTGTCTGCACTCAGTCATTTGCACATTATTCTTCCATCTCCCTCCTATTTTCCAAATGCTACAGAGTTGTGCATAAACTTAACCATGCCTAAACCTTTATCTCCTATTCCTATTTGAATAAAAGGTTACTTAGAAAAAATTTCTAAAAATGAGGTCATCTTTGTGGAATGAATTATTATATACATGAAAACAACTATAATTGTTCGTATTTAGAGTATCATAAGGAAATGAACAATTAAAACAGATAGGTGAAAAGCAGCCAAAATAAGAAATAATCAATAGTTAAAAACATATTGTTATATATATATCTATTTTAATGTATAAAGAAAAAATAATTTTAAAACTAATTTAGAAATTTCAAACGTATTCTACATAATACTCTAAGTAATATCCTCTTCTAAGTTCAAATGCCTTCAAAACAAATATTTGCTATTTTGAACAAGAATATTCTCTGATATGTTTAAATGATTAAATAACCTTGTTTCAATAGCAATAGAAACCTAATTGGTTAAGGAATGGAAATTGTCATAATTAAAAAAGGACTTGAAAGAGATTTATTTATTTATGACTGATAAATAACAAGGTAGGCTAACTTGTTTTCTGATGTGAATGGAGACATTTAGATTATTGAAACATCTGTACCAATAATCCTAGAACATTTTTAGATATATAGCATTTTTTCAGCCATCCTCAACTACACAAAGTTCTGTCATAAAAAAAACCCAATAAAATAATAAAGAAATAAACATAGCTTTTATTTTTTCATGTCAAATCGATAAATACTCCTCATATTGTGCATTTACTATTACTGGAGTACCACATGCATCACTATTTATATTCAAAGCAATTTTTCTCAAATATTCTATAATGTAGGTTGGATATTAGTTTCCACCTGTGCAAAATTAATAGCTATACTACAGATTCTGTTGAGTGAAAACCAATACGAACTAGATGATTCACAATACAAAAGGTAAAGAGAATCCATGGTTTATACTTTGAGGAAAAAGTACAAGAACAAAGGGAATTTCAAAAAATTAAAGGGGGTTTATAAATTTTCTTCCCATTTTGTAGTGAAGTGGCCAGCAGTGGGCTGTGGCCTGGCTTCTGGCTAGCTTTACCTGAAATAATTACATGGAAACTGTATTCATTTAAACACTGCCTGGCCTGTTAGTTCTACCCTCTTATTGGCTAACTCTCACATCTTGATTAATCCATTTCTAATAATCTGTGTAGCACCATGAGGTGATGGCTTACCAGGAAAGATTCATCATGTCTGAACTGGCTACTGGCTCCATGGCGTCTGCCTGACTCTGTTTCTTTCTCCCAGCATTCTGTTTTGTCTACTCCACCCACCTAAGTGCTGGCCTATCAAAAGGCCAAGGCAGTTTCTTTATTAACCAATGAAAGTAACACATAGACAGAAGACCCTCCTACATCACTTGAGGAAAGAGGAGAAACAAATACAATGAGCAAGATGTGAGAATTGTGTATGTCTAGAATAGAAACCATAGCATACATTATTCAGTCAAAATGTATTTTCTATTGATGGCAATACTTCATCTCAGTGTATTTATAGTATTCTCCAATTAAATTTGTTTTCCCTATTCTCATAGAATTAATAAAATCTTCAAATTTTCATTGTTTTTTTTAATCTCAAAAAATATAAAACAGCTTAACTTTTATTATAATGTTTAAAAATTAATCTTTCAACTACTAAAAAGACCACTCCATGGTTCCTACAAAAATGCTTTATAGTTCACATAACTATATTGCTTTTTGCTCAATGAAAAATATTGTCTCTAACAATAAAAGATGTGTGGGTTTCACCTACCTATTTTGAGTAATGAGTCAAACAAAAAGATAGTCACTATGCAGTTCAAATGAATGTTTGTTATATAACAGGTAAACTGTCTATTATGTGAATAATATAGATATCTCCTTTCTGTCCTTTGGCATAGAAATGAATACTAATGGGTTATCAGCTGGCAAGTGTTATGATCATTGTTAACTACAGCAACATAAAAACAAAAATAGTGAGAGTGAAAATATGTGAAGTAATTTAGGAAATTTTCAGTTTAAAAATCTTAATATTAACTAAACATAAAATCATCCATGTCTTTAGAGAAATAATTGATATCATGACTTCTGATATATTGTAACTCTCAGCCTTGCCAATATAAAGTAACATACAAAGTCAGTGTACCGATTAGGTTTCCAAATTCATTGAATTTCTAAATTCTAAAGAGACTTGAACATCTTGCCAGATAAAAGAAACTTTCTGTTTAAAGCACTAAAAGATATCTAAAAAGAATTTCAGAAAAAAGTTCCATAAAATATAATATAAGGTAAAAATAATCACTGGTCAACAAATTATGCTGAGGTCCAATGCATAATTTCTATTAGGCTTCTGAGAACAATATGTACCCTTTATTTGTCATATAGAATTATAGGTAGCTCTCAATTCTATTTATTATGGATTTTATGTTGAACTTGATTGTTTATAGCTTGAATGTCATATCTAAAGACTTGGTTTCAATATGGAAATCACCAACAAATAAGAACTTATGCCCATTGTTTATCATCTAAATTTGTGTTTTTTATCTAAAATTGCCCGCCAATCATTGATACTTGTAGAGTGGGAGAAGTGAGAATATGAGTACAGAGGTCAAGACAATGATAGGGATACCCACCGAAACATTTTACCTGACTAGTAGACTCTTACCAACTCCAGTCGGACAGGAAAGGAAACAGCATAGGTCCAAACTAAGTCCCTCTGAATGTGGTTGACAATTGAATGGCTGGGGTAGAATGTGGGGCCACTAGCAGTGGCACCAGGATTTATCCATACTGCCTGTACTGGCTTTTTTGGAACCTATTCTCTTTGGATGTGTACCTTGCTCAGTCTAGATATAGCAGGGAGGGCCTTGGACCTTCCATAAAGCAATGTGTCTTACCCTCTCTGAAGAGTGAATGGGGATGGGATGGGGAGAGATAGGTGGAAGGAATGAGAGGAGGGGAGGGGGTGGAAACTGGGATTGGTATGGAAAATGAAAAAAGGTAGCTTGTTTTCTTTTTAAAAAATAACAAAAAGTGAAAAAAATAATAATACAGAAAATATCCATCACTACAATTCTTTCCAATTATACAAATATTAAGTTTCCCAAGTAAACAACAGGTGGAGATGTAAACCAAATGTGGTAGGGTAGCCATCATGTGACTCAGCTTTGCTGGATCTTTCTCAAACAACTGTGCTCTCTTTTGACTTCTGTCATTCCCATAAGATATGGCTGTGCCAGATAATGTTTCATGAGTTTACTTTTCCTACACTGCTACTGTGGGGAAGAGGGTTTATATCTCATGACTTCCTGATCCTATATTCTAAAATACTCTTCTTAGTCACGCAACATTTCATTAATCAAGCTGTATGGTTTTAAGACAATATCAAGTGAATATGTCTTTTTTTTTAAATTTCAGGTTATTGACTTTCAATTAAATAAAAAGAAAAGGTAAAATCCAGAATAAATTAATCAGTTGTGAGAAAAAAACTAAAACTAAATTTTTTCATCTGAGTCTTTAGTACAGGTATCTTAGATTATTTAATTAAATTTTCAATGGTGTCACAATTGCTAAACACATACCCTGGGAGCTTAGTGGAAATGGAATTATCTTCAGTAAGAGTAGTGAAGCTGAAAATAATCTCTCTTTGCAGAAGTTCCATGACTGTCTCCTTATAAATACCTCTTCTGACAACTTGGTGTTTAGAAATACATAGCCAAAATGGACAAAATAGTATCTTGAAATATTATAAATGTATATATTCTTTGAATATACTTTAATGATTCTCTGGGAATTGAAAAGGAATGCCATTTGAAAGTGATATTCCCTTCTTTACATGATAGAACCATTGTGCCTGGCTGGAATATCTGAAACGACCTATATAGATGTCCTCTAAATATAAACCCCACTGTGCCTATGATAAGAAAAGCAAAAGAAGTGAGCAGCAGAACCTTTTAAAATAATGGTTGTGCTGTGTCTATGAGTAATTTCTAAAGAATAATGAGATTTTAAGAAACTGGAATCCCTTTCTTGTTTAGACACCAGATGGCTTCCAGTGTGTAAACATGTATTTTGTCCTCCATTTGAATTATTGACCAACTTGCAGCCTCTGTGGAGCATCAAACATCAGCATTTCATTTCATTCTACCTGTGGAAATTTAGTATATGTGACCTTAACATGAACGCTTGCTCACTGCCTAAACCTCTTTGGTGCCTTTTCCCCCCCACACATCCTTAGAACTACACCTTAAAAAAAAGCACTGGATAGCTCAGTCATATCAAACCTCACTTGGACAGGTCTATTTAATACATCATTTGTGAAATATTCTGATATCAATTTTACATATTACATTCATGTTTTTTTTTATTCAGAAGATCAAGTTTCTAAGCATGTTACTGCGTGGTAAATATTTAGATATTATTTTTAAAAATGCAATGAATTTATTTTCTCCAACCTGAATTTTAAGTGAGAGTTCACACCCTGTAATCAGACTGATGATTATTTTAAATATCACCATAGAACCTTCATCCAGCAACTGATGGAAACAGGCAGAGACCCACATCAGAGCACTGGACTGAGTTTTCAAAGTCCAGGTGAAGAGTGAAAACAATGAGAATATGAGCAGAGAGGTCAAGACCATGATAGGTTCATCCACTGAAACAGTTAACCTGAGCTAATAGGAGCTTACCAACTCTAGCCAGACTGGGAAGGAACAAGCATAGGACAAAATTAGTCCCTCTGAATGTGGTTGACAGTTGCATGGCTGGTGTTTACTGCGGGGCCACTAGTGGTGGCTCCAGGATTTATCCCCACTGCACGTAATGGCTTTATGGGATCCTATTCTCTTTGGATGTATACCTCGATCAGCCTAGATATAGTAGGAAGGGCCTTGGATCATCCACAAAGCAATGTGCCTTACCCTCTCTTAGATGGGGTGGGGTGGGAGTGTTTGTGGAGGGAATAGGAGGAGGGGAAGGATTGGAAACTTGGGCTGATTTTTTTAAAAAAAATTCTACTAAATTAAAAAAAATAACTACAAAAATAGAAAATAAAAGATCAATATTTTTATTGTTGCTTATTTTATTTTTATTCTTTCTTTGGAAACAGGGTTTCTCTGTATATCTCTGGTTGTTCTGAAACTAAATCTGTACCAGGCTGGCTTCTGACTAAATGATCTGCTTTGCCTCTACCTGATCAGTGCTGAGATTAAAGGTGTGCTCCACCATCACACAACAAGATAAGAAGATTAAGTAACTTAAATTGTTGGTACTTGTTTTGTTGTTAGTATTTTTATTAATAATTAAATCCGGTTTTGACAATTTCATAAATGCCCATAAGGTATCTGCTCATTCAAAGACAAATCCTCTATAGCCTCCAAATCATCCTTCTCTATACTGGCCTCTTTTTCGAGTTCACCTCTTTTTGTTTGTCGTGTGGGCTATCTGTCTTGCAATGGATTTGAAACTATTCATTGGAGCTTGGTGGGCTCACCAAAGGATATGAAACTTGATAGAGTAGCTCGTTTTCTTTCAGAATTCATTAGTATCTAACAGTTCAGTGGGGGAGGGGTAGCACTCCATAAGTCCTTCTTCAGCTTATAAATGACTATTTAAAATTTGAATATTATGTAGTCCTGATGTAGAAAACTGTGAGTTAATGATTTCTTTGATTGTGTCATGACCAAGAACTAGCAAATCCCAAAGTTTTTCCTTATCTTTGTTTTTTTACATTCTTTCTACACATCTTCCAAGGTACTCTCTAAGACCTTACTCCCCACTGTCCCCCAAAATTCTAGATGAACTCACAGCAGAATTACATCAGACTTTAAAACATAACTACATTTACTTTATCCATATAAAGTTGAGTTTTGTTCTTTCAAGATCTATAAAGAATTGCATTGGAATTTTAATGGGAATTGCACTGATCTGTTGATTTCTTCTGTTAAGATGGTCATTTTTATTATGTCAGTCCTACATATCCATGAGCATGGGAGATCTTCCCATCTAATATATTCTTCAATTTATTTTTTCAAAGACTTGAAGTTTTTTGTAATACAGTTTTTTTTTACTTGCCTGATTAGACTTATGCCAAGATATTTTATATTAATTGTGGCTATTATAAGAGGTATTGATTCTATGATTTCTTTCTCAGACCATTTATCATTTGTAATAAGGAGGACTACTGATTTTTTGAGTTAATCTTGTACCCAGCCACTTGACAAAAGGTGTAGGAGTCCACTGGTAGAGTTTTTGGGGTCATTTATGCATACTATCTTATCATCTGCAAATAATGGCTTTTGACTTCCTCCTTTCCAATTTGTATCCCCTTGATTTTTTTCAATTATCTTACTGCTTGGACTAGAACTTCAAGTACTATACTGAATGATTATGGAGTGGAAAACCTTGATTTGTTCCTGATGTTAGTGGAATTGCTTTGATTTTCTCTGTGTTTATTTTGATGTTTGCAATCAGCTTGTTATATATTTCTTTTATTACGTGTAAGTATGTCTCTTTTATCTCTGATTTCTCCAAGACTTTTATCATGAAAGGGTGCTGGATTTTGTCAAAGGCCTTTTCAGCATCTAACAAGATGATCATATGGAACTTCCAGTAATATCACCATCTAACAAAATGGTCTAATATTGGGGACAGGGCATGTGTCTGACTCTTACCAGGCTTTTGGGACCCTACTCCTTATACTGGGCTATTTGTCCAGCCTTTAAAGAAAGGGAGCTGATTAATCTTATTTCAACTTGACATACCATGTTTTGTTCATACTCATTAAAGACCTGCCATTTCCTAAATAAAAATAGAGGAGTAGTGGATTAAGGGGTGGGAACAGAGGTGGTATGGGGGGAGGATCTGAAAGGAGAGGAGGGAGAGGAAACTGCAGTTTTGTTCTAAAATAAATGAATAAATAAATTATTAAAAAAGAAAGAAATAAAAAAGGAACTACAGTCAATGCTTCTCAAATTATTTCTTAAAATATAAATAAATAAAACACCTCCAAAGACATTTTACAAAATGATTATTACTCTAAGTAGAACATATAAAATACAACAATAAGAGAAAACTTATAGGTTGCTATTCCAGATTAAAATACATAAAATAAATTATTGAAAAAATATTTTAAGCACGTTTTCACTCACATATATATAATATATATATATATATATATATATAAATATCATAGACACATTATATTTACACACACATATGCTTTGCTAAGTAAACATGAAATAATATCCTCTAGGCCTTTTTCAAATAACTATAGTGAGATTCATCCCTCCTTCTCCCTCTTCTACTATGTCTGTTTTGTGTTTCTTGTATATGCATGACTTCAAGTCTGATGTCTGTGTATTAGATAGAAAGTAAGGGACTCATTGTTGGGAGCAATTTATTCTCTTTCTCTTAACAAACAGAGATGCCTGTGCTTCTTTGTCTAGGAAAAGGACCCTGTAAGATTCCCCCCTCTTACTTGTTAGTAAGTATGTTGGTATTTTTATTGTTTACATTTGGTTTAAGAATCTGTATTAGAGATATCATGGATGTAACTTCACTGACATTTCCAGGAGATACAAACACACAAAAGACACTCTGGCCCCCTGATTTTACAAACTTTTAGCACCTCTCCCAAGATGTACTCTTAGCCATCAGTGCAGGAGTTGGATTGGAGATATATTTACTGGGGCTGAATCCCCAAGAACCTGTTCTCTCTGTAATTTTACTAGTTATTACTTCCTGTGATAGTCTTCATTTTTTCCCATTGAGAAATTTCTTTAATGTGGAACAAAAGCTTAATTTCTTTGTGAGTACAAAGATCAGTCGTGGGATATAGTTAAAAATTATGCTGGTCTAACAAATTGTATGTAGTAAGTGAGCCTCTAGGATCCGGGTTTTGAAGTAGGGCATGATTTCCCTCCCATTGATAAGGATGTACTGAAAACAGTGAGCTATTGACAGTTGCCCTCAATGGAGGCTGAATACATAGACTTGAAGAAAGATCATCTTCCTCTGACTTCTTGGTCCTTACTTTCTTCTTCAGCATGAAGGACATAGGTAATAAAATTTCCAATACTCTTTTGAGACAGTTGATTGTGTACTGTTTGAGTTAGCGGACAAGGCAATGAGAGTTTCCTGGGATGGGATCTGTTAAGTACCTTAAAAAATCACAGATGATAGCTGTTCTATCAAAGTGAAGTATCTTCGCACTGTGAAGGACTACTCCCTATTCCTTAATTTCTCCCCAAGAAACTGATGTTGATTTTTCTACCGGACTCTTCCAGGTAAAGTCTATGGCTTTTCAAACATACCCAGCACGTGAGATGCCTTACACCTCTCTTGCTGAAGTTGAGAAGAAAAGACAACCACTGTTATTATAAATGATTCTTGTGAGTCATTAAGAAGTTTGGGCCATAATCATTTAAAAAGAAAAAGTCATTATTAGGTGTAAGAGAGGTAAAGGTCACCCTAACTCTACTTCATGCAATGTGTGGGATACAAAAGCCTCAGGTTCAGCAACTAAAACTAACTTTTGATGACGACAGTATACATTTATTTTTCAAATCTATCTCTCACACCTAGACAGTCTGCTGAGAAAGCAGGTTGTGAATTATGACTTTGGTAAGTTCCCATAATGACTTCTATTCTCTCTAAGCAAGAGGATCCAGAAAAGCAACTGAAACAACAAAACAGTTGAGCACTTCAGTGTTCCAAGAAGACTACGGTTTCTAATGACTGAGAAGCAAAATCGCCCTCACAGATGTGTCACATCTGTCTGATATTGTAAAATGTAATTGGATTTCACTTCAAACACTCAATTTAGCCCACTCTGTCCTCTTTCCTTACTCTTAAAGGAATAATGTTAATATTGTTGCAATAGATTTTAATGATCTATTAAGTTAAATGAATTGACCATTAGCCTGTTCTGTCAATCTCAGAAATGTCTGGGCATGTAGTGTTTACTATCTATTCTGTTTTATACTTTTGAAACCTAATTGATTGTATGTGACCACAGCATGTGTCAAACTTGTAACAATAATAAACTTGGTACCAGTCTGTTAAAAGAAGCAAGGACGTTTAAGTATTAATCTTTAAATAATCATGATTAGCTAAATTTAACGATTTTTCTCAATTTTAATGCACATTTTCTTATGATTTACTTAACTTACTTAGAATAAATATCAAAAACCTGGGAAACATACATATACGTCAGTTCATTTTTTTTCCTTTTTTAAAGCAATGTTGTAACCTATGAAACTGTTGAAATTTACCCTTTGGTAACATTGTTTTCCTTTCTGCCCATATTGCATTGTACTAACTCACTCATAAAGTACAGTAAACTCTAAATTTCAACCAAAGGAACTGAAATGAGCAAACCAGCATAATAGGCATAAATAGGCAAATATGAAGGGTGAAAGTTAGAGAGATTGATTCCTGGTGATACAGAAGTTAACTAATTATTTTATGTAATTGAATGAAAACTACAGAGAATAGCTGTACAATAAAAATGACCCCTTCCTATTTTTATCACAATATCCCCGAGGACTGTGCTTTCATTACTCTTAGGAAGAACAAATCAACCACTCACACATATTATTCTTTAGCATTTTTTGAGACATGCTTTGTAAAAAAAATTCACGTCTAATAAACAAGCAAAGGTGCTTCTATCTAATAATCCTCTCTCTGTCTGGAGAGATATTGTCACAGGAAGATTGTAGGTCTGATATGGGGTCCAGACAGTGATGATTACAAGTAGCTCTATGTTGTCTGCTGTCGAGCAGAATTGATCTGCAAAATAGATAATTCCATTTACTGTTTTCACTGCATTCTTCTACAGTGCCCTTACCAGCTCATAAGAATCAGGATCCTACCCTTTCTCTCAAGCAAACAGGATTTACATTTGTACCACCAGGCTCTTCTTTTGTCTTATGCTTAGTGTATATTTCCTATATTTCTGTTACGTCAATACATTTACATGTGTTTAATGCCAATCTTTCTGTAACTGGTTATTCCAGAGCCTAAATTGATTGAACTTTCATAGGGAAAACAGAAATCTTAAAAATTTTCTAGAGTTATTATAAGAATATCTGAACCGTTCCTCTAACAGGTACATGATATTTATCTTGAGTACGTGTTATCTCAGTAAATATTGCCTTGACAGTTGAAAGATCAGGATCCAGCAGAAAGTCAGTCACAGTCACATTCTACTTCCCCAGCTCCATGAAGCAATGTGAAAAATAGAAAATTCATTAGCAGAATTCCTTTCTCCCTTTACCCTGGAGCACATGCTAAGCTTCGGGCTTTAAAAGTCTTCTTTCATCACTCAGGAAGAGTAACATCGCTGTCCTGGAAGACTAGGGAACAAAGAAAAGAGATTTCTGTATTTTCTCCTTTATCATTATTAGATATACTCTGTTATACTTCCCAACAGTTGTCTGTCTTTCATCATCTGATGCAAAATCTACAGGTTTCCCCATTTGCTCATGCCCAGTTCCTGGTGAGAAATCTCATGTTGCATAAAATTTAAAACAGATAAATTTGTACATTTTCATGTTTTGTTATAGTTCCTCACTCACTGGGGACAGGTCTTTTGTTCAGTTTTGCTTTGTTTTATTTCTTCTGTCATGCCCCATGTGCATTCTGGCAGTTACTGAGCCATGCTATGATGGATGTGAGAAAAGTCTTCAGTCCTGAAATGTGTATCGAGAGGAACTGATGCAGCATTTTCTTTCCCATTCTTACTAATTTTATACATAAAAGCCAGTGGTTGTAAGAAGAATGTTGTTACAACAAGTTATAACATATAGATAAACCTATTTTAAACTCTATTCTATATGAGGTCGTGTAGAGAGAGGGAGTGAGTTTGCCTCAGGAATAGACCTTCAATGATACCAAGGAGTTTTATACTGCAGGAGATATCTATTTTTGAGCATGAGTACATCCAGGCCAGTTTCAATGTGATATTCAAACCTCTTCGCTTATAATGAAAAATATGATTTTAGGAAAATGAATTGCATAATTAAGTGCAAACTGAATAAAGTTTTGCAGAAAAAGAGGAACTGTGATATAACTTGGTTTCAATACAGAATGTCATTAGTGATAAGAAAACTGGCAAGGCAAGTTCTTCTTATTCTAACTTTACTAAACTTATCTATGACTGTAGTATGTTCGTCAAGAACAAGAATCAGAGGTGAGGGCTTACACAAATTGAATGGATTTTAGGAAGTAGGATACTTGCTGCAGTAGTGGTAGCCTGTAGAGTGACTTCTAGCATTTAACAAATGAATTGTAGAAAAATTGCAAGGTACAGGCAGACAGCAAGATAGCAAAAGAGAAAGTGTCTTTAGCAGAGTGATCAGACACTTTGGTCCCTCTCAACTTTTCTTGCCACATCTTCCACAATGCCATCACAACTGCAAAAAAAGTTCTTAGTCTCATCTTTAGTAGCCAACTCCAGAAAAGAGCACGTATTTAGGATGGAGGCTTCATTATAAGCAAAGCATAAAGAATTTCATTTTCAGCCCTAAATTGTAATATTCAAAGGCAAACATGAGTGTGTATATGTTTGTCTATGTTGTGTGTATTGTGTATATGTTGTATGTGTCTGTGTGTGCATGTAGGTGTACTATGTGTGTGCGTGATGTTTGTCTCTGCATGCAACAAATTTACTCTGCCAAGTCAAATATCCATAAGTAAATGAAATAAGTTAACATTAGTTCATAATTTGTACATTACGAGATTCGTATAAAAGGGAATTACAGACAGTATTACAAATACATTCTAATTTCAAATTAAACTACATTAATTAAAAATATCCTAATAAAAGATATATGTAGAGTTGTCTCAGCATTAAAGAGGATTCACTCTCTAATAGAGGATCTGGGTTTATTTCCCAGAACCCATATGATAGCTTACTACCATGTGTTACTACTGTGTATTACTACAGTTATACAGGCTATGATGCCCTCTTCCAGCTTCTGTGAAATATCACTTACACGTATGCTACACATACATGCATTTATGCAAACACTATACATAAATTTATAAATAAATATTTAAAAGAAAATAAAGTATATGCTACTAAATTCTACATAACATGTGATATTCCTCCAAAAAATTAAATTATTGATTATCAAGTGAAGAATGTTGTTCCCTAGAGATCTCTATGCTTTTGGAAAAAGAAACTACTCACTCAGTAAAGGAAAAGTTCAAATAGGACAAGCCTTGTCTGGAGCTCTGCATGTAATGCTGAGGAATTTATTTCAAGTAGAAATGTGGGAAAAGTTACATTAATTAGTTAACTTGGTGTTATTAGTGGAATATTTTATAAAAGTTGTTAAAATAAAACAAAATTTTATTTGAGAAATTCAAATATCACATGCAATATTTATAGATTTTATATCTACTCTAAGATTCCATTGTAGTAAAACTGCTAAAGACATTTTGTTGCAATTTATTTGGTCACACTTAAATTAATTTTAAAATACATTTTTGTTTCTTAAGGCACAGTTTCCATGTCTACTAACAATATGAGAAACATGTATTTTTCATATATAATGTACAGCTCCTTTAAATAAAATATGGCCAAAAAAGGTACAAATCAAAGAAAAATAAACAAAACTTTTTTCCCCCTTAGGTACAATGCATTAAATCAGATGTAAGGCAGAAATCCTTCCCAGGTCCTATTATTACAAATATGACCACTATATTATCTAGAATAAATATGCATTTTCTCTTTTCAAACTGGATACATATGCCCATTGGGATGTGCTGAGGGTATTTTAATTATTGTAAGTATTAAATGCTACTCCATGGAGAAATTCACAACAAAATGAAGCAGATTCTGATGGTACATATTTGCATTAGCGATGGAATCTTTTCAAATTAATTCCTCATTCTGCGTTCATGTCCCAAGGGCAGTCTTTTTCCCCCCAAAAGCTACTGGAATACAACTAGCATATTTATTAACATTGATCTTTTGTTCACTTGCTTAATAATATTTTATGCTATTACATTTCTTGTTTTCTAAAAAAAAACTGAAGCTTTGTAAAATCACTAATATGTTTGTATCACAAAGATTAGTATAATCCAAGCTTATTTTATTTTTTGCAAATTTGGTGTCTAAGTAATGATCAAAATTTTTCCTAAAGGATCACATATTCTCTTTAATATATCACATATCTTTTGAAGAATATTCTGAGATCTTTTTTATGGATATTAAAACTGATTATTTTTTATGTTACTTACTGGCTTTTAAGCTGAAAATAGGTAAATTAATAACAAAATTAAGCATGAAAATGCCTGTGTAAACCAACAAAATTCCAGTGAATAGAGAGGTCATGTGTTTGCCGAAGTTGTCTTGGAACTCATACTACTAGTTGTATGTAGCTGTGGATGTTCTTGATCGTGGGATCCTCCTGTCACGATGCCTGAGTACTACAATCACAGTTGTGTAGCACCATGTCATGCTATTTGGTTATGTGAATTGCACCCAAAATTTTATGCCTACTAGCCAAAAAGGAATAAAAAAGAAACTTAGCCACCGAACTACAACTTGGTGCCTTCTCCCCATATTATTAAAATTAAGGTATAAAATCAAGTAATTCAATAAAATGTGTTCTTTCTGCTAAAAATAACACACAGGTTATGATCTGTCTTTCTTCCATTTCTTGAGAAATGCTGGGGACCTCAATTTGAAGATACATTTGTGGCTGCCCTGATAAACTTTACATAAAACAAGTAATCCCATCAATTTTGCATGTTCCTCAATTCACTGCAAACCTGATTTATATTTCTATCTTTGCAGAACAGAATTAGAAGCAGTGAGGATTAACTGACTATGGGGAGACTTTGATAGCTGCTACCTCTTAATGAGTAAGAACAAAGAAATGGTGTTTTTTTAAATAAAATGTTATAAATAAGTATTGCTTTTAAACTTTCCATGTGATAAATCATGAAACCAATTTTGAACAGCAAATACTTAGAACAAATGAAGAGTTTTTCATATATGTGCTATAGAAAAATATGAGTAGAACATATTTACCTCAGAGATATTAAGGACTAAAATGATAGAAGAGGACTGTGAAGCAGGACAGGGATGCATACTGATATTGGAATAATAGAACAAACAAATAACACTGAAGATTCAGTGTAAGGTAACACATACTTAGTAATGGGCACTAAACAAAATTCACTGTCAAAATACCATAAAGAATTCCAAAAAAGAAATTAGCATGCATGAAAAAATAGTGAAATGTGAAATATTTTGAAAGGAAATTCTTTGCATGTACTGCATGATGTACAATGCAAAGTCTTCACTGTATTATGTTGACTGAGTTTTCTGTCTTGCCTGGTTCTCGTAGTTGTTAAGTTCCAAAGAAATCATACAGAGACCTATATTACTTATAAACTGATTGGCCCATTAGCTAAGGCTTCTTATTAGCTCTTGAAGCTTATATTAACTTATTATTCTTGTCCATATTAGCCACATGGCTCAGTACCTTTGTTAATGGGGCAGATCACATTTTTCTTCTTCCATATCTGGGCAGGACAGCAGAGAGAGCTTCTCTCTTCTGAGAATTCTCCTGTTCTCATTGCCCTGCCTCTACTTCCCTCTCTGGTTGTCCTGCCTATACTTTCTGCCTGGCTACTGGCCAATCAGCATTTATTTAAAATATAATTGATAGAATATAGATAATTGTGCCACACCACTAGTCCATTTTTTGGGAATGTGGGCATTGTATTTCAGGTGACTTCCTGATAATCTTATGGGGACCTAAAGAAAATTTAGAATTATGTTAGAGTCCTGACGGGAGTATCCTGTGAGTCTTGATCATCTCAGGCAGCAGTCTTGAATCTGTTCTGGATGTAGAACTCAGACATCTGGGCCATCTGTTCCTACTGGAGATTTCTCAGGTGGTTTTCCTTGATCAAACCTAATTTTTCTTAATTCAGAATGAATTCACAGCCTCTCATTTTCTATGGAAACAAAAGCAAAATCTATTCTCCAAAGTAACATACCTTTTGACATCAATTTTTCAGTCAAGGCATTTTCAAAATACCTATCTTGGATTAATTTAGCATCATTTATAAACATTTGCAGTTGTTGCTCCTTCCTCAGCATTCAAACAATTAAGAGATTAATAACATACAATATCCAGATTATCTGTGTATTTTCCATCTGTATGTGGCTTTACTTTGACCTCTATTTCTTTTATTTTTTACTTTTACTTTTTGAGACAGGTTTTCTGTATATCTTTGGTTGTCCTGGAACTCCCTCTGTAGACCAGGCTGTCTTTGAACTCAAAGAGATCCACCTGCCTCTGCCTCCAGGTGCTGGGATTAAAGGTTTGTGCCACTGGTACCATTAAATTATAGTAATATTGACAATTTTTGGTCACTGAGTAATACAATAAACATCACAGTTGCAGAGTGCATGGAATTTTCCACATGATGGTACTGATACAGATGTAAATCAACTTACTGGAACAGCGTTGCATAGAAGCAAGATTATTCAAATAAGCACAATCTATGACACTTGATAGTTATAACAAATGACTATGATACCAGTTTATATATTTCTTAATCTATGCTTTTATCATTATAGTGTTAATTATGTTTTTTGGAAAACTTACTGTAAAATAATATTCTACCTGAGCAGTAAATTAATATATCATAAGTTTGCTGCAACTTTAATGATGAAATGTGGAATGATTGATTTATGTCATCCATTGTGTCTATATTCACAAGAGTTCGTTGAAATAGAAAATCAGCAAACAGTGCATGCCTTTTATTATATTCCTGTTGGTAGTTAATGTATAACAGTCTAGCTAAACATGTTTGTAAGGCAACCATTGATGACACACCTTTGAACTCACAGAGACTGTGGCAACATGAATAGACTCTTCATAGGTGTATGTGAGATGGGGTACAGTGGTGAGAGAAGTGGTCACAGCACCTACACCTAACCCAGAAACTATCTCTTATTGATACTGCCTCTCAAATGAAAACTCTTTCATACCAAGCAAATCTCTCTGGAGATAGAAACCACTCTTAAGACTGATCCCCATGTCATGCAATGGATGGTAACCATCGAATGAACCCAGTGGCATCTTGGATATTTCTTTGTCTTACAATGTTTCATCAGAGCACTTTTTTAAACCTTACTGTTTTTTCTTGGATATAAATTATGACTTTTAGTTTTGTATTTTATGGAACTCCAATGTGTACAGTCAAAGAGTTTTCATTACTATTATTAACAGTAGAATGCATGAAGGGGTACAAACATGGGGACTGATGATTCAAAACCATATTCAGGGCTTAGAGAGCAGTCCAAGATGAAAGCAGATCAGAAAAGCTGGGATGCTGAAAACCTGGAGACCACTGAACAACTTAAAGGCAAAGCAACAGATTAGAATATATCTTTCAGTCCCCACAGTTGATCTGAGCCTTTTTCATTTAGCTAGTTGATCTGTGACCATCTCAGGGGCCCTATTGATTATATGTTTGGAAAGGGCAGTTCTTCCAATCAATTTCTGGGACTGGGAGGGGATGTAAATTATAAATTTTCTAATCTTAAGAAAGTACCAAACAGCATAAGATGTTGCCCATCCCTTTGGAATACTCTGAGTCATTGAGAGTTTCTTTCCAATATGGAGCATGACATCAATACATCTGAAACCATGGAAATATAGCCCTGTGTGATAGTGACAGAAAACGAGGGACACAAGAGCAAACATGAAGGGCTAATGTAACAAGACTTCCTTGATGAGATTTTGAAGAGGAAATTTCTTAGAAGAGTCAATATCATGTGAACAGCAGACACTTCAGTTTTTGTGTCAACACTCTTTCTATTACAGTTTGTAATGTAACATATGAGGTGCTTTAAAAAAGAATGGCTCCCATAGGTCCATGTATTTGAAGGCTTGGTCACCAAGGAGCAGAAATGTTTGAAAGGATTTGGAGAGGTGGCTTGCCAGAAGAGGTGTGACCTTGTTTGAAGAAGCATGTCATAAGGGATGGGCTTTGAGATTCAAAAACCCATACCAAGATTAGAGTCTCTGTTTATGGATCAGCATGTAGCTACTGCTGCACAAGTACATGCATGCTGTCATGCTCCCTGCTATGATGATAATGAACTAAATCTGCCATGATAATGAACTAAACCTCCGAAACTGTAATAAAGCAAGACCCCAATTGTAATTTTATTTATTTATTTATTTATTTATTTATTTATTTATTTATTTATCTTTACTTGTACTCTTTTCTCATTTGGAGCTCACCACCCAGCTCTCAAATAAATACACGGTGTCTTATTATTACCTATAAATGACTGAACTTGGCTTATATCTTAGCTTGAATTATTCTGTTATTCCATATACCTTTCTTTACTTCTTACTCCATGGCTTGCTGTGTAGCTGGGTACCTGGCCCCTGGAGTCATCTCCTCCTTTCTCACTCCATGATCATCTTTTCCCAGATTTCTCATCCTATTTATTCTCTCTGCCTGTCAGCCCTGACTATCCTTTCTCCTGCCTGGCTATTAGCAATTCAGCACTTTGTTATACCACACAGGTGTTTTAGACAGGCACAGTAACATAGCTTCACAGAGTCAAACAAATGGAACAAAAAAGAATGAAACACATCTTTGCATCATTAAACAAATGTTCCACAGTGTAAACAAAGGAACACATTTTCAACTAATATTCCACAACATCTAATTATGTTCTTTCTCTTGTAATAGTCACTTTTGTCATGGTGTCTCTTTACAGCAAGAGAATAGTGGCTAAGGCACAATAGTTACATAAAATAGAAATAGGAAACTGTGTACTTATTAAATTAAGATGATCCATGCTATCTTCTTAAGTTCTCACAAGTTTAAAACTTGTCTCATGTGAAAAAAAATTTTCATAATCCTCAGAATTTTGCCTAAGTTCATGAAAAAAGAAAAATGTATCTACACAGAAGGAACATTTTAAACTATTATCCAGCAAAGACTTATATTAAAATTATTAGAGATTTCCTGAAACTTAACAGTGAAAAACTCAAATCACTCAATTCAAAAGGGAAAAATTAAACTCTAAAACTGCTTTATGAAATGCAATATGTGGATGTCAGATAAGCGCTTGAGAAGTTGCTTGGTGTCATGTACTACCAAGAACATACAAAACAAAGCTTCCACAGCCCACCTTTTAGAATGATTAAAATGAACAATCCTGAGAGTGTGAAAGGTTTAAAGGTTAAAACGCATTAAGAATCCTTATAATTTGCTGGAAAGGAAGCAATATAGAATGAAAAATAAATCAAGTTCCCATGCTAGAAAATCATTTGTCAGTTTCTTCTGAAATTCAATCCATATTTATTTAAAATATTACTCAGAAGTTCACTCCGGGATATTACATGGATCCTCACAATAAATCCTGTACATATATTCTTATAGAACCTTTACTATTAATCATGAAAACTTGGGAATAAACATATGTCTTTCAATGGGATGGATACAAACCGCGGCATTGTGACATTCTGTGATATGTTACAAAACAATATGCACTACTGATGCATATAAAAACATACATGAATCCAGAAAGCGTTGCTAGTTAGTATACTGAGATCTAAAGTGAAGATAAATTATTAACAGAAAAGAATTACTTGTCTTTTGCTGAAAACATTGTCTGAGAAATGTATTTAGTTAGAACACAGTGATGAGTAGATGTGTTTTGTGTGGGAGAAGGAATGTGATCCAGAGACATGTGGGAATTTCATGAAAGTATGAAGGTTCAAAAAAACTCAGAGAAAATCAGCATATTTGTTACATAAATGGAAACAAAAAAAAAGACAAAAAAAGGTTAATAGGGTTAAATGGTTTGGAGACAGCCAGTCCCTGAAGAGACTGTGAGCATGAAGTAAGTTGTGCAGCTGTTGGTGAGGAAAGTTGTTTTCTGGAAGGTTAACAAACTTGGGTGACGATATATCTTACTCCTCTAAGAGATTGCTTAAATCAGAAATGCCCATTGGGCTTAATTTGTAAGAAAGTGATGTGCTGCAAAGCAGGTTTATACCAGTTTGTAGGAGAGGAAATAGATATGGTTTTATTTCCAAACACTGTTACAGAGGAAACCATACTCAGACCTAAAAATTAATCACCAATTTTACATATGCCATACATAATTATGCTCATAAATATGAAAGTCTGATTCCATAAAATATACAAATAAAAATGCATATGTAATGTAAAAATTTAGAAACCATGAAATCCAATAGCCAAAAGGAAAGACATGGTCGTGTTTCCAAAATCAGAATGTAGTTTTTTAAGGCTGTCGCATGAGATAGTTTAAGGGGATACAGATGGCTATTAAAATTTTAATACCTGTTAGTTTCTTTAATATATGACAGAAAAAGTAAGCTACTTCTAGAACATCAATACTTAGATTTCATGAAGATACTGTTAATTTAAATAAATCTTTAACTTATAAGTCCAATTACAGTTACTAATTTAGAATTATTAATTTATTCATAGGAAAATAGAATGCCAGTATGCAAATATGAAGTTGTACATAAAGATTGAAGTTAAAAAAGCATTTTTGAAAAATAACCCAGTGTTTATGATACTTTGAGTAGAAGGCATTCCCTGAAGATTGGTGTCTCTAGAAAGAGCTTTTGGTACTCTGAATCATCTCTACAAAGTTAGCCTTTTTTTCACCAAAAAAAAAAACAGGTGTCCCCATCTATGATAATTTACAAAGAGTTAAATAATCTTAAGGCACTATCATGGGCTAGATAATAGTGTTAGTGTTCTTGGTTCTGCTACTGGTGAGCTCAGGGAAGCCTTAACATCATGTACTAATGTACTCATTATTGTCAGATAGAGGGCTAAATGTTGGTATAGACTGTTATAGCAATATTCTTCCCATATAAAAAGCAGGATATAAGTGCCGACCAACTGCAAGACAATGGGTAGAATATCATATTCCAGAAGGAACAGGACTTTCAGAGAAAGAATAAAAATTTCAAGGGTTTACAGAAAATACTACTTCCTCTTGGAAAACTAACATCAAGCATAAAAACACTCTCTTAAATTTCCTCTTTATCATTCCAACATGTGCATCATTTTTTTTTTATTTAGGAAAACAAGCCTCTTTCTACATATAAACATTTTCATAGATGGATATTTTAGGAGCATCTTAAGTGATTACTGAGGTTATCACAATAACCAGAAAAAATAAAATTCCTTATAACATGACTAATAACTGTTTTTTTCTGTTTCTAAATGAGACACTACTTGAACATCTAGAAATCATCAGAATACTGATATACGGATTTCTTTTTCTTTAATGATCCTTCTTCTTCTTCTCTTCCTATTCTTCCTCTTTCTTCTTCAAAAATTATGTTGAATCTTTAATAAGTTCATGCAATATGCTTTTTTTATCATAAATATCTCCACTCCTCCCAAATGCACCTCAACTTCCAAATCCCAAGACCTGTATTTCCACTTCAAAAAATGATCTGTTACCCCGAATTTGTGATGTCCATACACACTAGGGTGTGAGATTATCCACTAGACAAACATGGTTGACTATTAGAAGTGACATCTCTAAAAACTTACCTTTTTCAGAAGCTATCAGCTCTCTACACCCCCTCAATTAGGTGTAGGGACACATGAAACCTGTCCCAATTCATGCTAGAAAAATATTGACTGGCTTCCTCTTGCAGATTTCAAACAGGCTCTTCCATATAGTTTATTAGTAGTGAAAAATTATCTCTTTTTGATTTTGTGAATAGTTCTTTTCCGAGTTAGACTGAAGTAACATTTTAACCTCATGGAGTCCACGGTTTTTATTTTCTGTCTTAAAAACAAATATAATCACAATAAACAGAATTTTAAACAACCCACACTTCCTTTAGCCATAAAGAACTCCCTTGTTCGTGCCCACTCATACTTTGCTATTTTCTCAGTGTGATGGAGGAAAGATCAGGAAGTGTCAGTTATGGGAGAGACATGAGAAAAATATACAAAGGTGAGGGTCTCACCCTTTTATTATATCTCTACTACATATGAGTAGCCTCCAGATAATAAGAAAAGTAAGCGTGGAATGGGAAAAAAATACTTAGTTTAAACAAAAATTGCAGTATCTCACACAAGTAGAGATATTTTAATGACTGAAATTTAGTTACATTTTATGATAAATATTGATAAATATGATAAGTAGTTTAATTGAATTTCTACAGTTACTAAAGTGAGCATGTTTATCTTCTGGGCACCTCATTAAAAAGCCATCATGAAACTTCAAATCACAATGTAACAAAATGCATACTGTTCTAAAGTCCTGCCAATCCATGTTTACACCATCCCAAGCTTCTCTATGAGCTAATGATGGTTGGTATTTGTATCTACTCTTGCTAACTACCGACTTGACTTTACCAACAGTCAAATAGAGCTAGCATCATATTCAGTGAGTCCAGAAATCTGTATGCACACCCTTCTAGCTGGAAATGGAAAGCCCAGGTCTATATCAGAGGAACAAGAAAAGTCAACACTTTGTTAAATATTGCAGAACAAAAATTTAGTTTGATCAGCTTAAATTGTCTCCCTTAGAAAACTATACTTTTATGATTGGTATCTTGTTTCTTTCACTGTTAAAAAGTAGTTTATTACAAAGAAAAATGAAATTTGTTTAAATTTTTCATATACATTTAACTGCCCTCACTCATGCATTAGGATAATAAAATATACTTTGGTATTTACATATCACAATTCTCAATTCCAAGGTTCAGAAGGAAAGGGTATTTATTTATAAAAAACAAAATGTATCCAGGGGTAGGTTGATCCCGAATTTCCTGAGAAACCGACACACTGATTTCCAAAGTGGTTGCACAAGATTGCATTCCCACCAGCAACGGATGAGGGTACCCCTTCCTCCACAGCCTCTCCAGCAAAGGTTATCATTGGAGTTTTTTATTTTAGCCATTCTGATAGGTGTAAGATGATATCTCAAAGTGGTTTTGATTTGCATTTCCCTGATTGCTAAGAAGGTTGAGCATGATCTTAAGTGTCTTTTGGCCATTTGAAATTCCTCTGTTCAGAATTCTCTGTCCAGTTCAGTGCCCCATTTTTTAATTGGGTTAATTAGCCTTTTAAAGTCTAGTTTCTTGAGTTCTCGCTATATTTTGGAGATCAGACCTTTGTCTGTTGTGGGGTTGGTGAAGATCTTCTCCCAGTCAGTAGGTTGCCTTTTTGTCTTAGTGACAGTGTCCTTTGCTTTACAGAAGCTTCTCAGTCTCAGGAGGTCCCATTTATTCAATGTTGCCCTTAATGTCTGTGCTGCTGGGGTTATACATAGGAAGTGATCTCCTGTGTCCATCTGTTGTAGTGTACTTCCCACTTTCTCTTCTATCAGGTTCAGTGTGTTCGGACTGATATTGAGGTCTTTAATCCATTTGGACTTGAGTTTTGTGCATGGTGATAGATATGGGTCTATTTTCATTCTTCTACAGGTTGACATCCAGTTGTGCCATCACCATTTGTTGAGGATGCTTTCTTCCTTCCATTATATTCTTTTAGCTCCTATATTGAAAATGCGGTGATCATAGGTTTGTGGGTTAAAATTTGGATCTTCTATACGATTCCATTTGTCGACTTCTCTATTTTTATGCCAGTACCACACTGTTTTCATCACTGTAGCTCTGTAATAGAGTTTGAAGTCAGAGATGGTAATGCCTCCAGAAGACCCTTTATTGTATAGGATTGTTTTGGCTATCCTGGGTTTCAGTTTCTCGGGAAATTCGGGATCAACCTACCCCTGGACCCAGCAATACCAATCCTGGGAATATACCCAAGAGATGCCCTATCATATGACAAGAGCATTTGTTCAACTATGTTCATAGCAGTATTATTTGTAATAGCCCGAACCAGGAAACATTCTAGATGCCGTTCAATGGAAGAATGGATGAAGAAAGTGTGGAATATATATACATTAGAGTACTACGCTGCGGTAAAAAACAATGACTTCTCGAATTTTGCATGCAAATGGATGGAAATAGAAAACACTATACTGAGTGAGGTAACCAAGACCCAAAAAGATGAACATGGGATGTACTCACTCATAATTGGTTTCTACCCATAAATAAGGGTCACAGAGTCTACAATTGGTGAACCTAAAGAAGCTAAGTAAGAAGACGAACCCAGCGAAAAACATATAGTTATCCTCTTGGCTATGGGAAGTAGACAAAATTGCCAGGGAGAAAATTGGGATCTTGGGGGTGGGGTGTGATGGGGGTAAGGGGAGATGGGGAGAGAAAAGGGAGAAGGGGAGGATAGGGGGAACTTGGGGAAAAAGGAGGATTGGGATAAAGGAAGGTTGGATACGGGAGCACGGCAGCACAATTTTTAGTTAAGGGAGCCACCTTAGGCTTGGCAAGAGACTTGAACCTAGACTGGCTCCCAGGAGCCCAAGGTGATGTCCCCAGTTAATTCCCTGGGCAGCTGAGCATAGGGAATCTGAAATGACCCTATCCTATAACAATACTGACGAATATCTTGCATATCACCCTAGAAACTTCATCTGGTGTTGGATGGATATAGAGACAGAGACCCACACTGGAGCACTGGACTTAGCTCCCAAGGTCCCAATGAGGAGCAGAAGGAGGGAAAACATGAGCAAGGAAGTCAGGACCACGAGCGGTGCACCCAGTCACTGAGACAGTGGGGCTGATCTATTGGGAGCTCACCAAGGCCAGCTGGACTGTGACTGAAAAAGCATGGGATAAAACTGGACTCTCTGAACATGGCAGACAATGAGGGCTGATGAGAAACCAAGGATGATGGCATGGGGTTTTGATCCTACTTCATGTTCTGGCTTTGTGGGAGCCTAGCCAGTTTGAATGTTCACCTTTCTAGACATGGACGGAGGGGGGGAGGACCTTGGACTTTCCACAGGTCAGGGAACCCTGTCTTCTCTTTGGACTGGAGAGGGAGGGGGAGAGGAGTGGGGGGAAGGGGAGAAGGGTGGGAGGAGGGGGAGGGAAATGGGAGGCTGGGAGGAGGCTGAAACTTTTTTTCCCCTTTTTTCAATAAAATAAAAAATAATAAAATAAAATATTGCATGATTTAAAAAAAAACAAAATGTTAAAGCAACAACAGCTATCAAAAACCATGGTTCATCCCAATAAACTAAATCTTAGAGATATATTAGCATGAGATATTTATGATGTGAAAAGTAATGTTCTGTCGAACACTAGATGTTTCCTTCAGTATTTCTTAAATAAACTTTTGTGTTATCTAGAGTCTACTTTCTAGACTTCCTCTAGTCAATCAACAGCTATTATCTCCTCTACAACTTTCAGTTTCCCTCTCTGTATGGTGAGGAGTTACAATTTCACGGCTTTGAGACATCAAGTTACATCTTAAGACACATACAATTAAATTTTTGATAATATTTTATTAATTCTTAACAATTACATACAATGTACTTTGATCATAGTTATCACAAACCTCCTCCCTATTCCACTTTTCTCCCTCTCTACTTTTCTCCTCTACCCACGTGTATCTCCTCCTTTTCCTTCATTCTTTATTCTTTCTCTTTTCCTCCTTTCTTCCATTAATTCAGTTTTGTAGGGCCACGCTATTCTTAGAGCTGGACTTGCAATAAAGTTTGATTTGCTTGCCAGAGGTCACATCAACAAAGAAAACAGACTTTCTCTCTCCAAGCAGCCATCAAATATTGCCAATTCATCAATGAATTTATTTCTTAGATTGGAGAAATTAGTTGAACATCCTGTTTTAAGAAATTGTGTGCGTGTGTGTGTGTATGCATGTGTGTCTGTGTTTTTGTGCTCTATATCATAGTCAGTTCAACTTCTTATTTTCTGAACATCACTTCTGCATACACACACACACACACACACACACACACACACATACACACACACTCACACATTTACACACAATTATGATCCAAGCAGAAGTAAAACCTGTGTGAAGACACTTAGCATATTTAGGACTCACAATGCAGGAAGCAAGCTTCTTTCTCATCTCATTTTCGGCTAATGATGCTGCCTCTTTAAACATCAACACAGCATTAATCACACTGTGAAACATGGATTCACAGGAAAGTCTGCTAGTCCTCTCCTGTGAATTCACATAAAGGATGTTACTTTCATTCTAGTATTTCCGAAGGTGACAAATATTACAGATGCTGAATTTATGGGAGTGCTTGCTCCCTGTTTATTAACTCATCCATCTTGTGAGAAATAAAACGCCCAAACAGTGAGACAAGTGGGCTTTTCTTATCCTGTCAGCTCAATGATGTTTTAAAGAAATCAATATCTATAATTACTGGATGCTGCCAAAGCATTTTAACCCTTCCTTCACTTCCTACAGTATCACTAAGTTCAAAGTTAATTAGAGTCACATAAGTATAATGGTGAAATATTTCAATTATCAAGCTCACATTAATTAGTCATCATTATAGCACATCTTTCTATCCGTGATTCTCTGTATCTGTCATTCATAATGTGGGACATGGTGTCAAACAGAGGTCTCTTTTGGATTGTAAGATATGTGGTTATTATGTGCAGCATAGTGAAGACGTTTTAGTACTCAGGTGACATAAGATCTATGCCTAGTAGATTCACAACATGGAGGTCTAATGGAATTGAAGTTCATCTCAGAAGCATGGAGGGGAGTTATATCATAAAAATTAATCCAATGCACACCCATGAATAATATGTCATGGTCAAACAGAATTTATTCCTGAATTAATAAATTCGTACCTGAAAATCAAGCAATCAATAAATCATATTTAAACATTTAAAATTAGAGAAAATTACAGATTCAGTAATATAGAACAGTAGGTGAGTAAGAAAAATCCTTTAAACTTTTCTCCCACAGAGGAAAACGAGGAGGATCCTAAGAATGACTTTCTAAAGTGTAAGAGAATGTAATGACTCCTATTCTCCTGAGATTGAAAATAACCTAGGATGTACATATTTCCTAATTCTTTTCGACATTACACTGCACTGTTAGCTCGTTACATAAGTAGCAAGAGAAGAAAAGCAATAGGACATTTGCCCCCTTCAACATAATAGTGTAGGAGGAAAACTAAAATAAATCTGCGGTCAGAGCAATAACATATGTCTGTTATTAGACGTAATGTGTAAATTTAAACAAAGTTTCCAAACTTAATGTGAAAATTTAATCTACAAAACTATAATTATTTAAAGTAACAACAACTAAAAACAAAATTGAAAAGCACATTAGTTTCCTTCCAGTGTTATAACAAATTCCCAGGAATTTGCTGACTTTAACCCATACAGATTTAGGTTCTTATACTCTGGAGGACAAAAACACAAAAAGATCTTACAGGGAAGAAATCAGCTGAGAAATGTGAGACTTCTCTTTGTTTCAGAAAACAGGGAGCAATATGTTTTCCCTTGTGTCAGTTTGAGAATGTTCCTGACCCCCTGAGATCATTGTGTTACAATTGCTACCACTGCTGACATATGTTCTCGTTCTGTCTTGCCTCAATCATAAATGGTTCACTTCACATTTTCCTTGAATTTTTTTTAAATACACTATTTTCCTACAATAAATTACTTAAGCTACTCATGTCTGGAATTCTTTTGTCATGCAGGTTATTAACGAATTCAGAAAAATTAGATGTGGTCAGAACAGTTACATCACTCTGTCTATAAGAATTACTATTCAAGCATGGCATTGACTTCCATTTTTCTTAATAGTGGAAATTTCTACAAAATTTCTTAAAAGAGTCAATTAGATACAGTATAAACTCAAAGTCTAGAAATGTTTTGTAACCCTCATATTCTCAAGAGTTCTAACTCTCCCTATATGTCAACTACAGAAAATGCTGTTACTATATATTATCCAAGACACACTTTCTTTATTTATAAACTAATCAAATCCATTGGGGGAAAAGGATCCAAAGGAGAATATAATAACAGTATGGGTATAGGAAATCAGTTATGAAAATTTCCACTTAAAGGGAAAATCATGAGGAAAAAATATACTAGTTTCAAAAAACTTTAAATTCTGCCAGTAAGTCACATTTTCTTTAAAAAGTAAATAATTTATTAAATGTAGACCTCTGCAGCACTTCAGACTAAAATGTGTGTGTGTGTGCCTGCTGTGTGTATAATATTATTCAATGTATACATTTATATTCAGTATTTTTATGGCATATATCTCAATAAAATTGAGGAAGACCAATATTTCTCTAACCCTGCTTCTTTTTGTTCAGTCACATTGACAGTATTCATGATAATATGTCATCTTCACAACTTTGTGTGTCTCCTATGTATGTGAAATTGATTCACTTCTTTAGATATCAGATTTGTCTCTGTATCTTTCTGCAGAAAATCTCATTTCTATTAACATAATTTAGGCAATAAGTAGATCACATACTTAATGTTTTAAAAGAGCATTTTGTGTTACTAAATATTTGTTTATTTGTTCTCTACATTCTGAAGTAATAAAATTTCATTGGCCACCAAAAGTAAGAATGAAATAAAACCAGAAAAAAGCTTTAAATTTAAACTGTAATTAGAACTACTGCCAATAAGCTATGTGAAAACCTATAGACTACAAACCAAGAAAACCACTGCCTGTGAAAATAAAATCTTTGTAAGATCCATTTGCTTGTCATGATAAACAAAATGCTAAAGGTCCAAGAAAAAAAAAACATAACCATAATTCAAAATTAAACATTAGAAGAATGATACTTTGAACAAGAAAATAATAGCAGTGGAAGAATGAAAGGAGAAATTTCCTTAGAATGCATACTAGTTATATATTATATATCATATGTTATATACTCCATATTATATTACGTAGAAAGATGAGTAGAAATGAAGAAAAGGATATATAATTTTATCATACAAATGAATTTGATCAATCAAAAATTTTCCTTGACATAAATAAAACAATGTAAATATATAGGTGGAAGCATAATAATAGAAAAATTAAACTTAGTGGAAAGGGCAGTATAGTGAACTTTATAGACGATGTCTCCTGTAAGTGCAATGATAGGACAATGAGCCTTAAGTCTAAAAATAGAGAGAAACAATTGAATTAAAATTAGACAGATATTCAAACACTCAGGGAACAGAAACAGATTGATACCTGTATAGAGGCATCATAGAACCTCATTTGAGGAAGAGTGGTGAAACATGGAATGACAGACTCATCGAAAACAGAAAGACTGGAACACCTCTAGCTTGGTAAAAGATAACAGGAACAAACAAACAATGAAACATAGTTAACAGATAAACGATGAGAATCAAAATTTGAAAGACTATTCCTCTAAAACTTATCTATATGAAAATAAAAATTAAAAAGATAGTGAAGTGGTTTTGTGAAATTTGGTAACCAAAAAAGTTAAATTTATATCGTAAAAGAAATAGCTGTCAAAAGCAAGTTTGACAAGAAAAGGCTCTGACAAAACTATACTTCAAAAAAACCAGTGACATAAAAGTGGCCTTTAGGACTTGTATATTTCTCTTCCTGGGTCCCTTTGGCTTTAAAGGTTTCTGTCCTGTCATCCTGTGCTATTCTAATAGGGATGACTTTGTTGGAAATTTGACCTTTGTCTCTTGCAGATTCGGTGCCCTTTCTTTCTTCTATGCTTTTAAAGTTTTGTATTAATATGTCATAGAGAATTTCGTTATGATTATTGCATAGCAATTTCCTTAAAATTAAAATCTTTCATCTTGGAAGTAAACTCCTTAAGTCACGAAGTGTTAGAAAGGACAACAGAATGTTATTGAAATAGGTGGAACATTCCGTCCTGCAGGAAAGATCTTTTTTTAATCTTTCTTATTCTATTTTTTATTGATGTATGTATGTATGTATGTATGTATGTATGTATTAAAGATTTCTGCCTCCTCCCCGCCACCGCCTCCCATTTCCATCCCCCTCCCCCAATTAAGTCCCCCTCCCTCGTCAGCCCAAAGAGCAATCAGGGTTCCCTGCCCTGTGGTTAGTCCAAGGACCACCCACCTCCATCCAGGTCTAGTAAGGTAAGCATCCAAACTGCCTAGGCTCCCAAAAAGCCAGTACGTGCAGTAGAATTAAAAACCCATTGTCATTGTTCTGTAATTTGTGATCCTAGAGAAGATAAATAAGAAGGTGAACCCAAAGAAAAACATATAGGCATCTTCCTGAATATTAACCTTCATCAGGCGATTAAAGAAGACAGAGACAGAGATCCACATTGGAGTACCGGACTGAAATCTCAAGGTCCAAATCAGGAGCAGATTGAGAGAGAGCACGAGCAAGGAACTCAGGACCGCGAGGGGTACACCCACACACTGAGACAATGGGGATGTTCTATTGGGAACTCACCAAGGCCAGCTGGCCTGGGTCTGAAAAAGCATGGGATAAAACCGGTCTCGCTGAGCATAGCGAACAATGAGGACTACTGCAGGAAAGATCTTTAAGGTCAGGAAATAAACATGTCAACTAAAAGTCACTGGAAGGGACCAGATCACTAAGGCCTTTTCCTCCAAAATCTATAAAGCTAGTGGTCTGTAAGAAGCAGACATCAGCTAAGCAATCAGAAGGTTGATCAGAACATCAAGTATCTTGACAGTCAGTCTCCAGCCTATTGATAGACCTTCGAGTTTTGCAATGGCCTCAGTTTTCCAGTTTTTCTGACATCACCATGTTGGGGTAGGATCTTATGACTCAACCATCTATGAGTCATTTCTGTCTCTGTATGTGATCTCTCTCTCAAATTTCTATCTGTAACCCTATTAATCTTCTTTGATTCACCAAGTTGAGTTGTGATGGTATCAGTAATTGATCTAATTTTGTCCTATTTGTAACAAGTAGGTATTTCACATCCCCCTAAGATTTGTGCCGCATAACACATCACCTTATCTCTTTGTCATAATGTAGTACTCTTGTACCTAAATGGGCATCATTTTCTCTAGGTTTGGACAATTTCTTTTAATTTTTTATTGAAGATGTTCCTAAAGTCCACCAGACTATCCATATCAGTTTTTTCCACAGCCATAGTTTAGGAGCTAGTGGCTTTCATATTATTCCCAAATTCTCCATGTTCTATTCATATTTTTTTTTTTGGTTTTTCGAGACAGGGTTTCTCTGTGGTTTTGGAGCCTGTCTTGGAACTAGCTCTTGTAGACCAGGCTGGTCTCGAACTCACAGAGATCCGCCTGCCTCTGCCTCCCGAGTGCTGGGATTAAAGGCGTACGCCACCATATATTTTTAAACTGTCCATTAATTTTGTTTAACGATCTATGATGTGTGATTCCCCTCTGTATGCTGTGAATACCATTGGTTAATTAAGGACTGCTTTGTACCTATAGCAGGGCAGAATTTAGATAGGCGGGGAAAACTTAACTAAATGCTGGTAGACGGGAAACAGAGTCAGAAGCCCTGGAGCTGCCAACACTGACAGACACTGGGAACTCTATCTGGTAAGTCACAGCCATGTGGCAATACACAGATTACTAGAAATGGGTTAAAATAATGTGTAATATGTAAGAGTTATCCAATAAGAAGGTAGAGCTAATAGGCCAAAAGTGATTTAATTAATACAGTTTCTATGTGATTATTTCAGGGCTAAGTGGCTAGGAAGCCAGGAACTAATGAGCAGTCTCTTCAACAGATCTAATTCTTCTACACATCTTTCATCCCTAGCTCTATGTTTTCTATATTATTTATTCTGTTTATAAAGATTTCTGCCAGTATTTTCTATTATATATTTATATTTTGGAGTATCAATTAAAGCATATTTACATTTCCCCCTCCCATTTCTCCTCCCTTACCCTGCTTCTGCTCCATCTCATAATAAAGGCTTCATTTTTCTTTTATTATAGTTCTTATATATACAAATAAGTATACAAATGAACCCTGTTGAGTCTTATTATGTCTAAACATGCTTGGATATATATGTTTTAGGACTAACTACTTAAAACTGGATAACCATTTAGGGAGCTTATAACTAGGGAAGACTAATTCTCCTCTCAAAAGTTATTAATTGCTTAGAGCTCTTTATATAGGGCTGAGGTCATGCTATCTCCTATCTTTGTAGGCATGTTAACTGATACTATTTTTGTTGATGTCTTGTTAGGTATTGTTGATATTTCATTGGGCATAGTTTCCTGGTCATTCTTAGAAGACAATCTTACTGCAGACTTCCTTTTCTTGGGAATTTACAATCTTTGTATTCCCTTAGAATGAGTTATAATAACTGTGTTTTAGATGTGTCTATTTTAATTGGTTTAAGTTTTCATTCCCAAAAAAATTTCAAAATGGGTTTTAATTAAAAACTCAAACTTAATTTTCATGTTTTGAATTGATTTCCTTATTTTATTCTTTTTTCTTTTCTATTTTGTCTTTGGTTTCTTTGAGTTATTTGTCAGTAGTTATGCTTATTTTTTAATTATTTGTCTGGGAGCTTTCCATGTCATTTTCTATAAGTCATCATTTCAGAACTTCTAATATTTTAAGGAGAAAGGCTAATTTTTACTTGCTTTTACTTTTCTATTGGTATTAATGCATTTGGAGTTAATTTGTTGGTTGAATATGTTTCCTTCTCTATCACTTTTAATTCAAGTCACCTTTCTCTTTTTAAGTATAATGTTTGTAATATTAGAATGGGACTAATTAGTAGTAGGAATAGGATTTCAGTGTTTTTTTTTTTTTTTAATTTATCTAGTATTAAGGGCTACTGACTCTATCCTAGGTATTCTGCTTTTCAACTATCATCTGATACTTTCAGATGTTTGGACAAGGAACTTGAAATATGTTCTCCATACTAATTTGAACAAATGCTAGGTTTCAACCCTAAATCACACAATGGAAAGGTGATCGCCAGTCAGCTGACAGAGCTATGTTGAGTCTTGCAGTGAGGACGTAACCTGCCTCTTTCAGCCCTGTGTGCTGACTAGAGAGTCCTTTATGAGAATAGGCTGAAAACAAATTACATTCACAAAAATTCTTTTGGTTACATGATAATAAATTATTTTTATTTGAAAAATCTAGAAACCATCAATAGATATTTTCAGAGGTCTATGTATTTTTATCTTATGTTCATGCATGTTTTGTCTGCATGAATGTCTGTGCACCACCTGTACACTTTGCCTTCAGTGGCCATAGGATGGCATAAAGTTACCTGAGATTGGAGTTATAGATTGTTAGGCACATGTACATGCTTGGAAAAAGCTGGGTTTGTCTGGAAGAGTACCTAGAGCTGTTAACTGCTTAGCCATATTTTTAATCACATGCTGACATATTCTCAACAAATCCACAAACTATAGTATATCCATAAAAATATCCATGAAGTATCTTTCAATGTCTCAAAGAAATAAGCTATTCACCAATGAAAAGACAAATAAGAACTTTAAAGTATTGTTGCTAAGTGAAAGCAATTAATCAGAAATCATTACATCCTACATGATCCCAACCATGTTATTCAGGGAAAAACAAATCTGTGGAAACATTTTGAATTTAAAGACTATAAGTGGATGTATGAGAAGAAAGTTAAAAAAAAGTTTTAGGTGATTTTAGAGGAATATATAATTCAATAAATTCCAGAGAAACTACAAAAACAAAAGGAGAAAACAAATTACACACTGACAATGTTAGATAATTAGGGGAATAGGCAATTACATGCATACAGAGATACACTGATTAATGAGGACTTTGATGTAAATAGGGAGACAAGTAGTTCTGTACTACCGCATGTACAAATTTTATAAAGAACACATGCAAAATTCATTATGAACTTATTGGTCATGAAATTCAAAATGATATATTATTGAACTATCCATGAAATTCATAATTAGATACTAGTAATATATGCCATATTTCAGTGTGCTGCCATAATTGGAAAGGGTGTGAAGAAATCAAACCAATGTTGGTGGCATAGTATGGTGGTGCAGCCACATTGCAAATCATTATCAAAGTTATGCAATTCATTTGAATAGAGTTAGCATAAAATCTAGCAATTCTATTCTGAGATATCTTTCAAAAAAAATTGGAAGCACATGTCTAGACAAACATTTGTATGTGGAAGTTGTTAGCAGAATTATTCCTAGTAACTGAATAATGGAAACATGTGCCCAAACAAATAAAATGATTAAACAAAATGTAGCATAAACAAAACTGTGTGTTATTCTAGCATAAAAACCAATAAATTATTATGATATCTTGTAACATGAATGAACCTTGAGAACATAACAGAAAATGAAAAATCTGCTAAGAACTACCATGCACTGTACATTTCACCTTCTAAGAAATTTCCAGATTGAAAATATCTAGAGTCAAAAATAATTGTTTACATACTTGACTACTGATGAATTTAGAGATGTGAGATTGGAAGGGTCAATGACAGTTTAGTAGGTGTAGTTTTCTTTTGACATGATGAAAATATTTTAAACTGCACAAGTATGTGAGCATACTACTTTCAAAATAAAGAATTTTATGTTTTAAGTGCAAATATTTCATGTATATTATACTTCAATTAACATATCTGAAAGTTGTATTCCTTTGTTAAGGACACAGATCCCCAGTAAGGCACTTGCTGAACATAAATCAGCAGTAAGGCACTTGCTTATCATATGTAAAGTCCTTGATTCAATCCTAAGTATTAAAAAGAAAGTACTTGTGAATCTACAAGATGGCTTAGTGAGTAATGGCATTTTCTTAATAATAAGGTAAGATTTTTTTCTTTTTTAATTTGTTTTATAAATAACAATCTATTTTCATTTTTAATACCAATTCCAGTTCTCCCTCCCCTCCTTCTCACCCCCCCCCCACATTCTCCCCAACCTACCCTCCATCCACTCCTCAGACAGGGTAAGACCTCCCTTGGGGAGTAAACAATGTCTGACACATCACTTTGAGGCAGGACCAAGGCCCTTCCCCTGTGTCTGTGCTGAGCACGGTATCCCTCCATAGGAAATGGGCTCCAAAAAGGGAGTTTCTGCACCCGAGAAAAATCCTGGCCCCACTGCCAGTGATTGATGGCTACCCTAATTGTCATCATAGAACCTTCATCCAGTAACTGGTGGAAGCAAATGCAGAGATCCACAGCTAAGCACTGGTCCGATCTCCTCAGTCCAGTCAAACAGAAGGAGGAACCATAATATGAGCAAATGGATCAAGATCGTGATGGGGAAACCCACAGAGACAGCTGACCAGAGCTAGGGGGAATTCATTGACTCTGGACTGACAATTGGGGAACCTGTGTCAGACTGAACTAGGTACTACGAATGTGGGTGACAGTTGCGTTACTTGGGCAGTTTGTGGGGCAACTGGGAGTGGAACCAGTGCAAAAAATGTAATTTTAAAAATGTTATCTGTATTCCTGGAACCTATGCAAAGACAGAAGAAAATAAGCTTGTCCTTTGAGTGCTTGTGCACATACACACATAAACACACATTAGGGCATGCATGCTTACACATACATAACAATACAGATAATAACAATGATAAATTTAAGGAAAAGAATGTATATCTAGGTATTTGTAATAAATATTTAGAAGCTGACCCTAACTTAGGCACCAATTACAATAACTATAAATTAAAAAGTTCACATAATTATGTACTTAAAACATGAATAGTATATATTTTGCTAAAAACTAATGAAATGTGAGAGGTTCTTAAGTTAATGACAGTCTATGATAACATTGCATATTTATTACTTAAAAGTTAATGATAGTAAAGTTCGAAAAACATACCTACTCATCCAAACTATTATTCCCATCCAATTTTTCTTTGAAGTTTACATAATAGAAATGAACTAAGTGAACATAAAGTTAGCTATAAAAAGTAGATTTAAAGGAATATATTAGAGTGAAAAGAATATTAATATGTCCAAGAAACTGTAGGAGAAAAATAAATCAGACCAACCAGGATTATTAATCAGAAATGGTTTCTTAGGGTTGGCAAGAGACCTGACTCTAGAGGGGCTCCCAGGTGTCCAGGGAGATATCTCCAGCTAGTTCCATGGGCAGCTGAGGAGAAAGAACCTGAAATGGCCCTATCCTATAACCATACTGATGAATACCTTGCATATCATCATAGAACCTTCATCCTGCGATGGATGGGGATAGAGACAGAGACCCACATTGGAGCACTGGACTGAGCTTCCAAGGTCCAAATGAGGAACAGAAGGAGGGATAACATGAGCAAGGAAGTCAGGACCGCGAGTGATGCACCCACCCACTGAAACAGTGGGGTTGATCTATTGGGAGCTCACCAAGGCCATCTGGACTGGGACTGAAAAAGCATGGGATAAAACCAGACTCCCTGAACATGACGGACAATGAGGGCTGATGAGAAGCCAAGGACAATGGCACTGGGTTTTGATTCTACTGCATGTACTGGCTTTGTGGGAGCCTAGCCTGTTTGGATGCTCACCTTCCTAGACCTGGATGGCAGGGGGAGGACCTTGGACTTCCCAGAGGGCAGGGAACCCTGACTGCTCTTTGGACTGGAGAGGGAGGGGGAGAGAAGTGAGGAGAGGGGTGGGGAAGGGGAGGGAAATGGGAGGCGGGGAGGAGGCAGAAATTTTTTCAATAAAAAAATATTTAAAAAAAGAAAACAACACAGATGGACAGACACACACACACACACACCATCAACAACAACAATAACAACAACCAGAACAACAAGAGGAATATCATACTTGTCTTTCAATACTAAGTCTGAATAGCAGTAATATCAGTTAATCAATAAGAGCTGAAGACTAGCATAATGGGAAGGAAAACAGGACCTAATGTTTTGCTGACTCTAAAAAACACACCACACTATCAAAAAAAGAAGAGCAAAATACCACCTAATATTGATACAACACCATGTGTTTGTCTCCATGGCAGGATTTTAAAACTAAGGTGTCCTTGTGGATGTGTTCTGTTCTGAGTGTTCTTCATATGAGTTAGCTGAGGTAACCTCAGAGTTGGCACCAAACTCACCATATCACCCAATCATGAAATTCTCAACACAAACAAGATTTTATTTACATCAGATGGGACTAGTGGGGCCAGGGTGTTTAGGGCTACATCCACCATATCTCTGTTCCTAGTTTCTGATTGACAAGCATTATCTTGTTCACACATTTGTATCTCTGACCAGTTTAAAAACATGCCATTTTTTGCGTTTTTGTGCTTTCATTTCTACTTATGATTTTCATCAAGGATACCAAAGAAATAGAAATAATCAAAGGGAGTAATTTTAAACTGTCCTAGCAGCCACAACCTTACTACAAAATACATAACATTCTGAGGTGCAAAAGATAAATGTTAAAGAAAGTATCTCTCAGGACACAATATTCCACTGGAACACCCTAAATTTATATAGTTAATGTCATATAGTTAATGTCAATAACAAAGTTCTATTAAGGTTTCTGATGAAAAGCATAATAATATTTATTTCTTAGGCATTTATTAGGAAATCAGCAGGTAAGACAAAAGGGATGGAAATAAAAAGCTACAATTAGATGGTAAATACAGATTGAAGTCAATTTACAGATTTATGTTAAAGTGACTCTTCTATTAATGCATTGCATGTTAGAAATTTAAATAATGTCTACAATAAAATATAAATGACCATGCATCAAGTATCATACATATGGAAATATTGTTAACACTGGACATTTCTGGCATTGTTTTTGATACACTGATGAGTAACATCCCTGAAGAAATATTCACAGGATGATTATTGAAGAAATCATGACATCACTGAAATGCATCAGATTCTATTTTGACAATAAGAAGTGAATAGATAACCCCAAATTCTCTTGTTCTTACTTCTCACTGGCTTTATGTTTCAGTTATCTGAACACTGTGTGAGATATCAAGTGATTCTTCCTGTTTCACCCTGGTTTTTACATTTCTCAGCTATAACAGTAGGAAATATCTAAAGTGAAATTCCCAATAAAGCAATGTCTAATTCCTTGGACGTGGTCAATATTTGTATTTCTGAGATTTTTGTTGTATTTGTATGCTAAAATATTGTCTTGTAATCACAAACAGGTTTTGCATCTTTAATGTTCTGAACACAATTACTCTCTCCACATAATCCTGAGTAGATCTTGCCAACAGGCTAGTCAAAAGTCCTAGTATTATTTCGAGCAAAAACTCTCCCGGAATTTCCCAGTGACCCATAGACTGTTTACATCTCTTCTCTGTATATTGCTGAACATTGAGCGGACATTTTTGAAGTTACAGAGAACTTTATATACCTCATATTATTACTTCAGTCATGGAAATCTTGTGGAGTACCTCATAGCAATCTGCACAAGTTACATAGAGGCCGGTGACACAAATGGGCAGTGCAAAAGAATAGTGGTTACTTTTTCATTCAAAATTATTTATGCCATCTAAGAATTCAACCATGTAAGTATCATCTAACAGGTTTTCATTAAAAACACTAACTTTCTAAATTTTTAAAATAATGAAACAACTTAAAATGTATAATTTATATAACCACAAGTGTTTAACTGTTCATGAGTGTCCGTTCAAAGGTCAAAGAGGGTAACTTTCATTATTAAGCATTGTAGAATCTAATTTATGTCCTATGGCCTGAAAGATGTTGACAAGCCAAGATATCCCTTGCAGATACTGCCAACCACAGCTTTTGTTATTGCACTTGTCAAAATGGACTCAGTGGGATAGATGATTTATTAGAATTTTCTTTCCAGATAAATCCCCATTGTGAATCAAATTATTCACTTTGAACTGAACAATATTTTAGCAATAATTTTAGAATCATCTAAAAGCTATCATGAAGACACAAGCTATATATTTCAATAATAAAGCTAGAATTTCCAAAAAATTCTAATAAATGGAAACATATTTTAGAAGTTGTGTTTTCAGTATTTAATACTTAGATTTTTTTTTACCTGTAGTATTACATCATACTCATTTCAAGAGACACAAATCATATTTATGATCTGATAACAACTATCTTTTTGAGGTACTGAAATTTACCAAGGATTTCAACTAAAGATTCAATTCAATGATGATGAATAGCTTGTAGCATTTTGAGCTATAGTCTGGCATTTGTATGTGTATGTAAAGACTACAATCACACCAAGAAACAAACCAAGAAGGCTTAAGCAATATTTCTTCTCCTTATTTGTCACTTGGGCTTGAGATTTTTTTTCCAAATGTGATAAAATGTGGAGGATTCTGGTTCTCCAAGGGAATATCAGTTCAGTAGGTAAGTGATTGTCTTCATCACCATAAGGGTCTTCTGGGAATGAAGTCTAGAACCACGATAACATTTCATTAGAAACAGACCAGGTATCCTGGAGGACTTGATCTAATGAATTACAAAATGAGTATATTTTGAATTTCCTGATTTATAGTCAAATGAGTCAGTGGTTTAAATAAGTACACATACACATACAAACATAAATTTGAGGCATTTTTGAGGTTTACAAAATGGTAAGAATAATCCATAAAATGGGCTTCTGTAATCGGATGATAGGGCTTTGAAACATATTCCCGAATTAAAACAGCACAGTTGTAGCATGGCCATCTCTACCTGAGTTTCAGCAAAGAACCCAAGAGATACCAAAATCCATAGCTTTATATGATAACAGCATTGAAAATCATGGTAGAAATGTAAGTTTGGAAGTTCTGTTGACCTCACACATATCCAAATGTTTTCCTAAAGCAAACATATGTTTCCTAACTTCCTAAGGAATCTTTGTGACACTCCATTTGCTTTGCTAATTTAAAAAACATACCTTACAAAGTTACAACTCATTAGATATTTGATTGCTTAACAAGAAGGACATGTGGGAATAGGTTCAAGTCACATCTGGGATGTATCACATCATTAGTAAGTAGAAAATGTTGATACATCCCCGAGTGCTCAATATTTTTGGACTTCAGAGACCTATGGGTCATTGAAAAGTTGATATCATATACATGCACACATGTGCACCTGCATATAGGCATATGTGCATAATCAAGGATTGAAAATATAATAGAAGTAGACTTTTACCCTTTTATGCCCTCAATCTAAAATGCAGTAGACTGCATTAGACATTAAATACATTCTGCAAATGAATGAATCATATACACATTCATCTTAGAAATCAAAGCTACATTATGTTGTGGTTTCTGGTTTCATTGCATGTTTCATGTCCTTTAAACATAACTTGTTCAGATTCAGTCATGTTCAGTAAAACCTAGAAGAATGCTCTTAAAATTCTTCTTAATTTAGTAAGATTTGAAACTTTAATAGATCTTCACAGACTCCTATATATCCTGATATATTAAATAATAATATTGATGGACTCTTCTAATTTGTCTTTCTTTCAAACTCTTTCTTTACCCAATTTAAAAAACAATTCTAGTGATAGAAGAAAGACCGATCAGGACTATTTTGCTATTAGATAATAAAACAGAATGTGAATCTTCTAAATCATCTTTCTTTAGTCTTTTAGGAAAACATACCTTCTTCTTTAGCTAATTTTTTCACCAAAAATGGTTTTATTTAAGAAAGAGGAATAAGAGCTTTTGAAATCAATACCTCACATTTAACTTGGAAAACACATCATTTATTAGAAAAGGAAAGAATAAAGTCCTTAAAAACTAAAAATGTACCAAAGCAGCACAACACCAAGACATGGGACATTTCAGCAAACCAACATAGACAGTTTGGTGACTCTGTTTCTTGCTCACATTCTGTCCACCAAGAAAATTCATTGGAAATTTATATGGCTAGTCTGGCTTTTCTCCACTCTTTTTGCCTTTTAGTTACTTACTGGAAGCAAGGTTAAGATTCAGAAAAACAAACAATCACAAAAGAGAAAACAAGTGGCATCAAAAGGAGCTCTTTATAATCCTACACAAATCTAGTCAGAACACAAGTATTTGAAGTAAAATTTTATTCTGCAAGACTAATCTCTTTGGAAATAGTTATTCAGATATATGGATGCCAGTACATTGAACCAAACTGAATCACCAAGTTCTCACCATCAGTTTTAAGATGCAAATTTACTTCCCAGTGTAAATTTATTTACTTTTGATGAAATTGAGTTCCCTCTTATTCTGTTTAGAAAAAAAGAAAAATATGTGTAAGAATAGTTGAATTCACATGTTGGAATTCAGGACTGTGTTTTGCCATCATTCTTCTCTATTTTCCTTTTATCTTTCCTTCTTTCCCTCTCTGCTCCTTTCTTCCTTCATTCATTTCTTTTTTATTTTTTTCACTATTTTCTTCACTTTTTAATCTTTTCACTGAGTATATCAGACTATAATAATTCTAAAGAACTAAAAAGCTCATTAATGATTTTGTTTCAATCATATAAATAAAATCATCTGGTCTGGTATTTTTTAGTAAATCTGCTAAATATATGTGTGTATAGTACAGTAAAAGTTTATATTGGATAATATACAAGAGATTTGTAAAGACACAAATATTACACTCCATACAAAATGTGCTGCAATGATATTTAAGTTAAGCATTTTTAATTATATTCATTCTATATGTTATTCTTTAATTGGTTTTCTACCAAGTTGCTCCTTGTAAATCACACAGAGAGACTATAGCAACTTTGGTTGTTCAGACAGCATCTCATGCTATTCATAGTGCCTGCTTGCCTACTATGGATTTTCCCAAGAATAGATGTATGTATTATCAGCCAACAGAAGTTCTTGACTTTTGTACTTGATTAAGCTTAGAAAACACAGCATTGTTAAACCATGGCACTTCTATTTTATACCATAACATGATGAATTTTTTTTTTTTTTAAAAAAACTGATACATAAAGTTTGTTTGTTTTTCTCACATTCTACCTAGGAGGAGAACTTGAAAAATCCTTATTTACAAACTTGTTAGTGTGTATATATCACTTTATATAACAAGAGAGTGACAATGTCTTAACTTCTGTTGCACATACAAATTAAAACTATATTTTTTGCCAGATTAAATTGTATCTTATAAAAGGTATTTGTAGAAGCAGTTATTTTAACAGAAACAATATTGGTACAATTATAATTTTGTAAAATATATTGAAATAATAACATTATATTTTGTTTCTGAATGCTAATTTGTATTATATCTATAGTACATCATTATGTTAATTGAATTGGAGAAAGTTTAGAAAAAAGAAATTCTGACATAGCTATATTTTATTTTTTTACCTGTAATTATCCTTCTCCAACACACCCATTGGGATAAAACAATAAGCATATATAAAACATAATAAATGAAATTTCAGATTTTTTTTAACTGCTTAAGAATAAAGTATATATCCGGTGCTCCAATGTGGGTCTCTGTCTCTGTCTCCTTTCATCGCCTGCTGAAGGTTAATATTCAGGAGGATGCCTATATGTTTTTCTTTGGGTTCTACTTATTTAGCTTCTCTAGGATCACTAATTATAGGCTCAATGTCCTTGGTTTATGGCTAGAAACCAAATATGAGTGAGTACATCCCATGTTCCTCTTTTTGGGTCTGGCTTACCTCACTCAGGATAGTGTTTTCTATTTCCAACCATTTGCATGCAAAATTCAAGAAGCCCTTGTTTTTTACTGCTGAATAGTACTCTAATATGTATATATTCCATACTTTCTTCATTCATTCTTCCATTGAAGGGCATCTAGGTTGTCACAAACAATGCTGCTATGAACATCGTAGAGCATATAATTTTGTTGTATGATAAGGCCTCTCTGGGGTATATTCCCAAGAGTGGTATTGCTGGGTCCAGGGTTAAATTGATCCCGGATTTCCTGAGAAACCACCACACTGCTTTCCAAAGTGGTTGCACAAGTTTGCATTCCCACGAGCAATGGATGAGTGTACCCCTTTCTCCACCAACTCTCCAACAAAGGCTATCATTGGTGTTTTTTATTTTAGTCATTCTGACAGGTGTAAGATGGTATCTTAAAGTTGTCTTGATTTGCATTTCCCTGATCTCTAATTAAGTTGAGCATGACCTTAAGTGTCTTTTGGCAATTTGAAGTTCTTCTGTTGAGAATTCTCTGTTCAACTCAATGCCCCATTTTATAATTGGGTTGATTAGCCTTTTACGGTCTAGTTTCTTGAGATCTTTATATATTTTGGAGATCAGACCTTTGTCTGTTGCGGGGTTGGTGAAGATCTTCTCCCAGTCAGTGGGTTGCCTTTGTGTCTTATCGCACCCACACACTGAGACAATGGGGATGTTCTGCTGGGAACTCACCAAGACCAGCTGGCCTGGGTCTGGAAAAGCCTGGGATAAAACCGGACTCTCTGAACATAGCGGACAATGAGGACTACTGAGAACTCAAGAACAATGGCAATGGGTTTCTCATCCTACTGCACGCACTGGCTTTGTGGGAGCCTAGGCAGTTTGGATGCTCAACTTACTAGACCTGGATGGAGGTGGGGGTTCCTTGGACTTCCCACAGGACAGGGAACCCTGATTGCTTTTCGGGTGAGGAGGGGGGGGGAATTAATTGGGGGAGGGGGAGGGAAATGGGAGGCGGTGGCGGGGAAGAGACAGAAATCTTTAATAAATAAATAAATTTAAAAAAAAAGAATAAAGTATATAAGGTGGTTTATTGTATCATATTTAGAAGTAACAGCATGTAGCATTAAATGAGTTATAAGTTTGATTATTACAATTTAATTCAAGTTGCATTCATTATTACTAAGATATCTTCATAATTCCAGTCAGTTTATTGATGGTTTGTACGTGGGAACTGCTCATTCATTTCCTGGCCTCTGAGACCTGAATATCACACAAAGATATGTTAATTACAAGACTGTTTGGCCTATTCTCTCAGGCTTCTTATTAACTCTTATATCTTAACCCATTTCTACTAATCTGTGTATTACCATGAAGCTGTGGCCTTCTGGTAAGGTGCCCATGACTGTTTCTTTTAGCAGCCACATGGCGTCTCTTTGATTGCACGTATTCTCTCCCTATCTCTGTTATGATTTCCTGTTTGGATTTAGTCTAAGCCATTGGCCCAAACAGCTTTATTCATCAATCAATAAAAGCAACACATATACAAAAAGACATACCACATCAGTGGTTCATAAATTTCATCAAAAATACTAATCATAAACCTCTGTTCTAGTACACTCCACCATCGACAATATAATTGAAATTCAATATGTTTGCTGAGGATTAGGTACGTTACTTTTCATCAGAGAAAGAAAAGATATGATCTGTTTTCTGGTAAGGAGATGAAAGTTGGAGAAATTGAAGTAGTAAACTGGGAATGTAAGCAATCAAAGAATTAACTGAGAGTGTTCCAATGGAGATGATTTGCTAACAAGCACGGAAAACTACAAACTTTATTAAAGCAACATCAGACTGAATTTTTATCCTGTGACATAGCTCTCACAATTACAACCCACTATCTGTTTTCTCATCCGGGTTCTTTCTTCCTGCTTTTCCAAGAGTTCCTGTGGGTTAGAATGTTGAAATGTTTGCTCTGTATCACAGTAGGGCATCCTTATTCTCTGACTTCCAATTGTTTGTGAATACTCAGAGATACCAATTGAAGAACAGAGGGCAAGACAAGAAAGAAATACTTTTTGTTTCTCCCTAGTCACTCCCTTTTTGCCATCTGGGTGAGCAATGCTCCGATTTCTCTACCAATGGTTGATTTTATTTTTCTTGTCTTTTTCTAAAATCTGCTAAACATTTACTATGTTCTGGGAACTTTTGATTTTCCTTTATTCTAGTGGAGATAGTACAATCAGAAATTTTATTCTATTGCTATTTACATGGTACTCCACAATTCCCTCTTGGTATCCATTTAACAAGCCCACAACTCACATCAATGTCATCAGTTTCTTGTGCAAACATATTGGCTTCTAGTGGGTAAAACAGAATGTTACTGATGTATTGTTCAAAATAAATCAACTATGACACCAAATCCTAACCCTGACAGATCCTGTATGTGCTTCATCAGGATACAGCCCATTAAGCCTCCATGATTATACTTTCTATAATACACAGGCAACAACTTAATATGTGACCAATATGCCAAACTGAATATTACTGAAAAGAAATAATTCTCAGCAAATGGTACTTGATATCCACAGGATATCTATCACTTCTCACAATAACTAACTCCAAATTCATCACTACTCTCAATGTGAAGTCTCAAATTGAAAGTACTTGAAGAAGCGGTCTCCAGTGCCCATGCATTGAAGGCTACTTCCCACTTTTTCTTCTATCAGGTTTAGTGTGGATGGATTTATACTGAGGTCTTTAATCAATTGGGACTTGAGTTTTATTCATTGCAATATATATGGATCTATTTTTATTCTTCTACAGATTGACATCCAGTTATGACAGCACCATTTGTTAAAGATACTTTCTTTTATCCATTGTGTAATTTTAGCTTCTTTGTCAAAAATCTGGTGTTCATAGGTTTGTGGATTAATATCCGGGTCTTCAATTCAATTCCATTGGTCAATGTCTCGGTTTTTATGCCAATATCAAGCTGTTTTGATTACTGTAGCACTGTACTAAAGCTTAATGCCAGGGATGGCAGGCCTCCGGAAGTTCCTTTATTGTATAAGATTGTTTTGGGTATCCTGGGTTTTTGTTTTTACATGTGAAGTTAATTATTGCTCTTTCAAGGTCTGTGAAAAATTGTTTTGGGATTTTGGTGGTGACTGCTCTGAATCAACCTACCTCAGAAATTCAGCAGTACCACCAGCAGTACCACTCTTGGGAATATACCTAAAAGTTGCTCAGTCATACTACAAAATCATTTGTTCAGCTATGTTCATAGCAGCATTATTTGTAATATCTAGAACTGGAAAAAACCTACGTACCCATCAACTGAAGAATGGAAGAAGAAAGTGTGGCACATTTACACATTAGAGTACTGCTCAGCGGTGAAAAAAAAAAGAGACACCTTGAATATTGCATGCAAATGTATGGGATTAAAAAACACCATCCTGAGTGAAGTAACCCAGACTCAAAAAATGAATATGGTATGTACTCACTTATAAGTGGATACTAGCCATAAACAATGAACATTGAGCCTATAGTTTATAATCCTAGAGAAGCTAAGTAATGAGGTGAACGCAAAGAAAAACATATATAGCCCCACCTGGGATTTGGAAACAAACAAGATCGCCTGACAAAATTGGGATCATAGGGGCTGGGATAAAAGGAAGGGGAGGGTTGGGGAGAACTTAAGGGAATGCGATAGTCGTGATAGAGAAAGGACAGATATGAGAGAAAGGAAAGAGATATCTTGATGGAGGGAGCCATAATGGTGTTAGCAAGAAGCCTGGCCTTAGAAAAATTCCCAGGAATCCACAAGGATGGCCTTAAGAAATAGAGGAGAGGGTACCTGAACTGTCCTTGCCCTGTAGTCAGACTGATGATGTCATGTCTCACCTGCAACACCATGTCTGCCCGCACACTGTCATGCTTCCCTTCATGACCATAAGAAAATGAAGCCGTGAAACTTCATTTAAGTGAGCCAAATATATATTTTCTTTATGTAGTTACCATAGTCATGGTATCTCTTCACAATAGTAAACCTTAACTAAGAAAGCCTCCATTTGTCTAAGAATTAAGGTCAAAAACTGGCAATTGGACCTTGATAAAACTAAAATTATTTTGCATAGCTAAAGAGGCAGTCAAGCAGGTGATGAGGAAAACCACAGAATGCAAAAGAGATTTTGCCAGCTACATATCTACCAAGGATTAATATCCAAATCTATACATAGAAATAAAATAATAAAACCTAGCAAGGTGTCAAATCACAAACACAACAAATAAAATGGACCATTTGAAAAAATAAAAAAGGCATGAAATCAGAATAGAGAGTTTTTAAGAAAAGGGAAACAAAAAGCAAAGGGATATCTTTTTTTTTCTTTTTAAGGCCCATAATTCTTAGAAATTAGTACACCATTGAGATTTTGTCTTATTCAAGTCAGATGTTAAAGATCAACAAAACAATAATAACCAGAGCTAGAAGGATGCTCACTGTTGGAGGAATTATGGGACTCCTGTTATTATAGAATTCCTTGTGTGGAATTATGAAGAAAGAAAAATAATCTACATTACCATATGACCCAGCTATACTGCTCTTTAGCATTTTCTCCAAGGTCTTGATCACTTACTCCACAGATATTTAACTATTATTCATGTCTTAGCTATTTGAATAGAGTATATATGAATAATAGTTACATTATATTCAACTCATGAATGTATATTGAAAACAGGGTTCAGCTGGTAGTGACACATGCCTTAAATTTCAGCACTCAGGAGGCAAAGACAGACAGATCTTTGTGAGTTAGAGGCCAGCCTGGTCTACAGAATGATCTTCAGTGCAGCCAGAGCTACACACAGAGGAGCATTGTTTTGAAAAACAAAAGGAAAAAAAAAGTAAGAAAAGAAAATAGTGTTGATGGAAACAGAGGCAGAGAACTGCATTGGAGCGCTTGACTGAGCTCAAAATGTCCAATTGAAGAGTGGGAAGAATGATACTATGAGCAAAGATGTCAAGACCATGATAGGTACACCCACTGAAACAGTCTACCTGAGCTAATGGGAGCTCACAAACTAGCCAGACTGAGAAGAAACAGACATAGGATCAAACTAGTCCCTCTGATTGTGGTTGACAGTTGCATGGCTTGAGCAAACTTGGGGGGCACTTGTCGTGGCACCATGATTTATTCCTACTGCATATATTGGTATTTTGGGGAACCTATTTTCTTTGGATGTATACCTTGTTCAGTCTAGATATAGTAGGGAGGGCCTTGGACCTTCCCCAAAGCAATGTGCTTTACCCTTTCTGAGGACTGAATGGGGTTGGGGTGGAGGGTATGTGGAGAAAATTGGAGGAGGAGAGGGAATGTGAACTTGGATTGGTATATGTAATGAATTAAATATAGTTTTTTAAATATATATATATATATATAAAAGAAATATAAGAAAAGAAAATAATATATAAGTATATAGATTATTCAGCTGTAAAGAAAAGTAAAATTATGAACTTTGCAGATTAATTATGGAACTAGAAAAGATTTAGTTCAGTATGGTAACCCAAACCCAAAAAGACAAACATAGTATGTTTTTATCTTATGTGACTCATAGTTCCAAAAGGGTAGATACAAGTATATATCCTGCAGTAGGCACAGAAAACAGTTAAGTAAAATGGAACCATTTGGAACTTTGGCAATGGGGGAACCATAGAGAGGAAAATTTTTGAGGTATAACTAAACTGATGGGGTAATGGAAAAAATGGGAGACTCTAGTCAGGAAGGGAAAGTCTGATAAATGCAGAAGGATGAGGTATAGTAAAATAACAGTAAGGATTTCTAAATAGCCATATGGAATTATAGTATGAACTATCTACCTAAAATTCTTACAATACATGTAAATATTTTTACATTTACATATATATATATATGTGTATACACACACACACATAGATTAAATACTTGTTTTTCATTCGGTCTGACAATGGTCTCTCAATTTTTGCTCTATTCATATTTAGAATGAGTTGTGAAAGATGAATGGGAGCTGGAAGAAGAGTGGGAGACTTGGCAGCAGCTGTATCATTAAAAGTCTCAAACATTATACATAATAAGTACTTAGGTTTTCTATAAGTTTAATGAAAAACCATCACTTCTAATGAAGAAATGGCTCAATTGAGATTATACTTTAAGATCTTTATGACACCTGTGTTAGAAATTGTGATAGCTGGGGTTTTGTTGCTAAGAAGCAGTACCATGACCAGGGTAACTTTTATAAAGGAAATTATTTAATTGGGACTTGCTTAGAGATGCAGATGTTTAGTCCATTGTCATGACAGGAAACCAGACAGTGCAGAAGAAGGAGCTCAAAGTTCTACTTGGAGATTGGCAGGTAGCAGGGAGAGTGATATGGGCCTGGCTTGAGCATTTGAAAGCTCAAAGGATGCCCTGAGTGACACACTTCCTCCAACAAGGCCTCACCTGCTACTATAGAACCACACCTCTTAATAATGACACTCACTATACCCCTAAAAGCCCAGTCTCATTAAAATCACCACATTCCACTTGCTGACACCATAGCACAGCACATTTAGTCCAACTTAAAATTTTCCCATAGTCTATGACAGTGCCAAAACTGTTTAAAATTTAAAAATTCAAAGTCCTTTCTAAGACTCACAAAATCTCTTAACTGTAAATAAAAATGGAATAAGAGATTACATATTTACAACGTATAATGGCTGTCAAGAAATCTAAAGGGAAGGGTTTGGAATTCTGGAGAACACTTTGACATCAGACATGTAGATGCAGAGCTAGAACTTACCTTCCTTGGCTGCAACAAACTTCTTTCTCTTGTGCTGGTACCAATCCTTGTTAGCAGCTATCTTCAGTTTACTATTTCATGACTCTGACATCTCCAAGATCTTGAGGTTTCCAAGACTATCCATGCTTCACCTTCACAGCTTGGCGCAATGACCTCCTAAGCCTCCATACGGGTACATCCCTCATATATTCCTTACTTCAATGACTTCTACGAGTTAGAGAAGGAGATCCCTAACCTTTTTTCCTGTATCTTGCATCCTTAACACTATAGCCAGAATCACATGGCAAAGTTGCCTGAGTTTTCTGGTTTCTGGAGTAGGAACATAGACCCCTTGTTCACCTACACTTCACCAGCTTTCTGTTTCTTTTGTTGCCTAAGTGTGTCTATCCTGGATTGCTCTGTAGATTAGTCTTCTTTGAACTCAGATTCACCAGCATCTGCTTCCTGAATGCTAGGATTAACAAATTAGCAACTCTGGTTCTAAGTTTTTCTTTAATTCGTTTTTAACAAACTGGAAACTGATCTGGGCAGGGTGTTACCCTCAGGTTACCACTCCCTTTATTTCATTTATCATCACCCTTTCTTTCACCTATTCATGTCCTTGAACACAAGACTTAGCTCCGTTAAACTGCCTTGTGCCCCTTTTCTCCTCAAACTGTGCAATTTAAATTTTGCCTTGTTCATCTTGCTCCTTTCATTATTTCTTCATAAGTGTGGCCACTAATAACCAAGCAAGACATGCAATAGTGATATCTGGATATCTCTTCTGTTGAAGCTATTAATCTATAACCCTACAATTTAGCCTTAGGCAAACTTTTTTGACATGGGCAGAAAATAGTCATATTCTTCCCCAAAATATCACAAGAATGGTCTCTAGGCCACATTATAATATTTTCTCCTCTGAAAATGCTAAAGTTTGGATTTTACATTTCAAATAACTCTTACCACTATCGTCTTCCATGTTTTATTAGTATGGCCCATTAAAGCCAACTTAGAGCACTCAAGTGCTTATCAATCCAAAGTCCTAAAGTCCACACTCCTCCAAACAAAGCGTGGTCAAACCTATCACAACAATATCACATTTCCTGGTACCAATCTCTGTCTTAGCCAATGTTCTATTGATGTGAAAAGACACCATAACCATAGAAATTTATATAAAGAAAAGCATTTAATAGCATCTGTCTTAAAATTCAGAAGTGTATTCCATAATGATCATAGTCAGAAGCATAAGGGCACACAGATATACATGATGCTAGAGAAAGATCTGAGAGTTCTATACCTAGGTTGACAGACAGCAGGAAGAGAGAGTAAAACACTGTACCTGGTTTGAGCATTTAAAACCTCAAAGCTAACCCAGAGTAGCATATATCCTCCATAAGGCCATACTTCCTTCTACAAAAAAATAAAACTCTTTTTAATTAAGACAATATTATATTATGGGAAAATGAAAAGAGAAGAAAGAGAGGGAGGAGAAGAAGAAAAAGAAGAAGGATAAGGAGAAGAAAAAGGAGGAGGAGGAGGAGGAGAGATACAGAGAGGAGAGAGGAAGAGAGGAAGAAAAGAAGAGAGACTGAGACATAAGTAAAAGATGAGGTTTAGTATAATGGGACCATTGTAGTGAATCAGATAATCCTCTGTAAGAAAGTTATCAAATTTAATTTAAATTAGACTAAATGTTGCTTTGATTAAGATTTTATTTGGAAATCTTAAAGCGAATTATTTTGAAAAGTTGTAGAGAAAAGCTTGTAAACTTGGCATTCAAACAAAATAATTAGTCTTTCCATGAGAAAGAGAATAGTAACTAAATACTTCTTTAGTCTTCTGTTTTGATAGTGAGATGCAAACATGTAAGTACTCTAAATCCACTGCAAACGGATTCCACCAAAGTTGACCCAAAGACCTAAAAAAATAGATTAGCTGTTACCAAGTAATTCAGACTATGAATGCCATCTGCTCCAGGTTACCAAAGATAATTTTGACCACCTTCTTTTTATTTTTTTTAATTCCAGATACTTAAATATTTTAATGAAAGGTGTTTTCTTTGTGATGATTATTTTATTTGTTTTTGAATCAGCTCTGTTAATACTTTATAGATTTTTTTTATTGAGAAAAGGAAAAAAAAGCTTCAGCCTCCTCCCAGCCTCCCATTTCCCTCCCCCTCCTCCCATCCTTCTCCCCCTCCTCCCACTCCTCTCCCCCTCCCTCTCCAGTCCAAAGAGCAGTCAGGGTTCCCTGCCCTGTGGAAAGTCCAAGGATCTCCCCCCTCTTTCCATGTCTAGGAAGGTGAGCATCCAAACTGGCTAGGCTCCCACAAAGCCAGAACATGAAGTAGGATCAAAACCTTGTGCCACTGTCCTTGGCTTCTCATCAGCCCTCATTGTCTGCCATGTTCAGAGAGTCCGGTTTTATCCCATGCTTTTTCAGTCACAGTCCAGCTGGCCTTGGTGAGCTCCCAAAAGATCAGCCTCCCTGTCTCAGTGGGTGGGTGCACCCCTCGTGGTCCTGACTTCCTTGCTTATGTTTTCCCTCCTTCTGCTCCTCACTGGGACCTTGGGAGCTCAGTCCAGTGCTCCAGTGTGGGTCTCTGTCTCTATCTCCATCCATCACCAGATGAAGGTTCTATGATGATATGCATGATATTCGTCAGTATTGCTATAAGATAGGGTCATTTCAGGTTCCCTATCCTCAGCTGCCCAGGGAACTAACTGGGGACATCGCCTTGGGCTCCTGGGAGCCACTCTAGGTTCAAGTCTCTTGCCAACCCTAAGGTGGCTTCCTTAACTAAGAATTGTGCTTCTGTGCTCCCCTATCCAACCTCCCTATATCCCAATCATCCAGTTTCCCCAAGTTCCCCTCATCCTCCCCTTCTCACTTTTCTCTCCCCATCTTCCCTTATCCCCATCCCACCCCACCCCCAAGATCCCAATTTTCTCCCCGGCAATTTTGTCTACTTCCCATAGCCACAAGGATAACTATATGTTTTTCCTTGGGTTCACCTTCTTATTTAGCTTCTTTAGGTTGACCAATTATAGACTCCGTGACCCTTATTTATGGCTAGAGACCAATTATGAGTGAGTACATCCCATGTTCATCTTTTTGGGTCTGGGTTACCTCACTCAGTATAGTGTTTTCTATTTCCATCCATTTGCATGCGAAATTCGAGAAGTTATTTTTTTTTTTACCACAGCATAGTACTCTAATATTCCACCCTTTCTTCATCCATCCTTCCATTGAAGGACATCTAGGTTGTTTCCAGGTTCTGGCTATTACAAATAATACTGCTATGAACATAGTTGAACAAATGCTTTTGTAATATGATCGGGCATCTCTTGGGTATATTCCCAAGAGTGGTATTCCTGGGTCTAGGGGTAGGTTGATCCCGAATTTCCTGAGAAACCGAAACACTGATTTCCAAAGTGGTTACACAAGATTGCATTCCCACCAGCAATGGATGAGGGTACCCCTCCCTCCACAGCCTCTCCAGCAAAGGCTATCATTGGTGTTTTTTGATTTTAGCCATTCTGACAGGTGTAAGATGATATCTCAAAGTTGTTTTGATTTGCATTTCCCTGATTGCTAAGGAGGTTGAGCATGACCTTAAGTGTCTTTTGGCCATTTGAACTTCTTCTGTTGAGAATTCTCTGTTCAGTTCAGTGCCCCATTTTTTAATTGGGTTAATTAGCCTTTTAATGTCTAGTTTCTTGAGTTCTCTCTATATTTTGGAGATCAAACATTTGTCTGTTGCGTGGTTGGTGAAGATCTTCTCCCAGGCTAAGAGATTGGATACGAAAACAGGATCCAACATTCTGTTGTTTACAAGAAACACACCTTAACCACAAAGACAGGCACCTACTCAGAGTAAAGGGATGGCAAAAGGTTTATCAAGCAAATGGACCTAAGAAACAAGCAGGTGTGGCCATACTAATTTCTAACAAAGTTGACTTCAAACTTAAATCAATCTGAAGAGATGGAGAGGGACATTTTATACTCATAACAGGAACAATTCATCAGGATGAAGTCTCAATCCTGAATATTTATGCTCCAAATACAAAAGCACCCACGTACGTAAAAGAAACATTACTAAAACTCAAGGCTGCTATCAAACCGCACACACTAATAGTAGGAGACTTCAACACTCCTCTCTCACCAATGGACCACCTTCTTAAGAACAAAACTATACTCAATAAATACCAATTCTCGTGACTACTGAGTACTACCAAACACTAATTAGGTGTATTGATTTCTATTGATTACTAACATTCAAGGAATGACCAAAATATAAAGATACCTATCTGAGATGCTTGTTCAAAGTAGACATAATCATAAAGGAAATGTGTTACATGACAAGTTTGATAGATTTCCAAGACCAAGTTAATATCACTGTGAGGCAATAGTATTATTTTCTTCTCTAAAAGAAAATGATAATAGATACAAAAATTTAAAATCCATTATTTTTATGTCCATATTCAAATGACATGAATATATTTATATTAATAACCCAGTAAAATATTTCTGATACTGGCATACTAGACTTGGAAAAGAGGAAATGTCAGAAAAAGAGTTTTGGTTTGATTGCTTTACCTCATGAGCTTATAAGGAACTATCATCTTAAACCTCCTTAATGTGCACAGAAATATATATATATGCACATTAAAAATGTCTTCCTGACACTTAGTTTTTCACTTGTTTGTTTTAATATGAATGGGTAGTATTACTCATTAAAAAGATCAAAAAAGAAAAACTGATTATGTTGAAACAGGATACTCTACTAAACAGAGAATATTTATTTCAGTCTGATAAATTTTTATCCCTAATAAGAAGTCCCTGTTTTATGATAATGTCTTTTAAATAAAAATATTATAGAAATATTATTAACTATAAAAATGAAGTAGAATAATACATTGTTCAGTTAGCTGTGTACTGATAAAAAACAAAACTGCATGGAACTTGTGCCACACATATAATAGGAGATGTTGGAGGATAAAAATGAATCACATGGGAAAAACACAACAATCACACTTATACTGATCTGTCTAGGAAGGTCATATTTTTTTGATCATGCTTGAAGTTAGCTAATAAATCGTTGATGTAAATTATATACCAATATGTGATTAACCATGCACCATCTCTTAAAAGCACTCATGGATTGAAAAATCATAAAAATTCTTTTGTTTTTCTTGAATTAATATGTAACTTCTTACATTTTAATCCATTCTCATTAATATACAAAACTCTTACACCTTAAAAGAAAAGACTTAGATATTTTCTGGTTCTCATATAAATGAATTTTCATCTCAATTCCTTCTTTGTTTCTAACTATAAATGTGGTTGTTTTGGTAATATTTGATACATGTTTTCACACTATAAAACTTAATTGTGTTTGTATTAAAATTATAAATTTTAAGGCTTTTAAATTAATAATGGATAAATGAATCAATAATATAAAATGAGAAAGAAAGCTGGTTTTCAAAGGTATTTTCTGTGTCCATACCATCCATACAACCAGCCCTACCCTTTCTACTTCCATTGGTTCACTTACCTATATAAGGGAGTAGTCCCTGATTAAAAAGATCACTTTCTCTCTGAGAACGTGCATTACTTTTAAAGTTTTGGGCTTCTCTTTTGTAGAAAAAAATCTTTGCTATCTGTGTGAGATGAAGCATAACCTAAAGCCAATCAATAGCTCTAAAATAGCTCCTGCTCTTAAATCTGTCTACAACACATAAAAGATGAAGAAAAGGGATCTAGAGGGATAAATATGCTTCATTTAATTATGTTTCACTCAGGGAACAGAAATTTGATGGCTATGCCCATTTCTTCCTCTCCTTTTTCCATTATCACTTTACCCAATGTTTTCAGCATTGAGACAGGGTAATAGATTCTTAGGATAGTTTCTCCTTGGTCCTATCATAAACACTTCAGGTAGTCAGAACTAATACCAAAATATACACATTAAAGGTTACTATCTAGGCAATACTAGAGATAAGAGAAAACTACATAGACTGGCATAAAATAATGTATCTAGTGAATCTAGCATACAATCAAGAAAGGGAAATATCTTGGGTATTGTCCTTAATGTTTCTGAACACTTTGACTTAATTCTTTTTATTAAAAAAATGTACACTTTGGATTGTACCTTGCAAAGTACAAACCGCACTCAGCTACCAAACCATTCTATTCCCCACAACCTGAGCGGAACTCGAAAACACAGGTTGAAACTATACAACAGGACCAAAAGGCTGCAACTACATAGAGAAGACCAAGGGAGGAACTCTGAAGTGATGTGTCTGCACAGAATAGATCAAGAGAGCAGACTACAAGAGTGGACCAAGAGAGCAGGCCAAGGGAGACCTCAACGGCTCCCTGAGACACAGACAGCAACAGTACAGAGTAAAACAATTTCCATAGACACAGACAGTAAAAGCAAGGATTGGGCCAAGACACACACAAAAAAAAAAACCCTTCATGGTAAAGATCTTGGAGAGATCAGGAAGACAAGGAACATATCTAAATATAATTAAAGCAACATACAGCAAGCCAACAGCCAACATCAAATTAAATGGAAACTCAAATCAATTCAACTAAAACCAGGAACAAGACAGGCTATCCACTCTCTCCCTATCTATTTAATATAGTTTTTGAAGTTCTGGCTAGTGCAATAAGACAACAACAGGAGATAAAGAGGATTCAGTTTGGAAAGGAAGAAGTCAAACTTTCACTATTTGCAGATGATATGACAGCATACATAAATAACCCCAAAATATCTACCAGGGAACTCCTACAGATGATAAATACTCTAAGTAATGTGATGGGATACAAGATCAACACACACACACACACACACACACACACGCACACACACACAAAAAAAATCAATAGCCCTCCTATATACAAATGAGAAAGAAGCTGAGAAAAAAATCAGAGAAACATCACACTTCACAATAGCAACAAATATCATAAAATATCTTGGGGTAACACTAACCAAATTAGTGAAAGACCTGTTTGACAAGAACTTAAGTCTTTGAAGAAAGAAATTGAAGAAGATACCAGAAAGCGGAAAGATCTCCCATGCTCTTGGATAGGTAGGATCAACAAAATGAAAACGGCAATCCTATCAAAAGTGATCAATAGATTAAATACAATCTTCACCAAAATCTCAACACAATTTTTCACAAACCTTGAAAAAACGATACTCAACTTCATATGGAAAACAAAAACCCCAGGATAGACAGAACCATTCTATACAATAAAGGAACTTCCAGAGACATCAGTCTCTACTATGGAGCTAATGTAATGAAAACAGCTTGAAATTGAAATAAAAACAGACAAGTTGATCAACGGAATAGGACTGAATGTTAATCCTCATACCGACGAACACCTGATTTTTGACAAAAAAAAAAACTAAAATTATACAGCGAAAATAGAAAACATCTTCAACAAATTGAGCTGGCATAACTGGATGTCAACATGTAAAAAAATGCAAATAGATTCCTTTCTATTCCTATAAAACTCAAGTCTAAATGGATTAAAAACCTCAATATAAACTCAAGCACACTGAACCTGATAGAAAAGAAAGGTTGAAGTAGATTTCAATGCATTAGTGGAGGGGACCACTTCCTAAATATAACACTAGTAGCACAGATACTGAAAGCAACAATAAATAAATGGAAACTCCTGAAACTGAGAAGCTTCTGTAAAGTAAAAGACACAGTCAATAAGACAAAAAGGTAGCTTACTGAATGGGAAAATATCTTTACCAATATATATCAGACAAAGGATTGATCTCCAAAATATATAAAGAACTCAAGAAATTAGACATTAAAGTTCTAAGTAAACCAATTAAAAATGGAGTACAGATCTAAACAGAATTCTCAACAGAAGAATCTCAAATTGCCAAAAGACAGTTCAGGAAATGTTCAAAATCCTTGGCCATCAAGGAAATACAAATCAAAATGACTCTGAGATACTATCTTACATCAGTCAGAATGGCTAAGATCAAAAACACCAATAATAGCTTATGCTGGAGAGGACTTGAAATAAAGGGAACACTCCTCCATTGCTGGTAGGAATGCAAACTTGTACAACCACACTAGAAATCAGTATAGCAATTTCTCAGTAATTGAAAATCAACCTACCTCATGACCCAACAATACTACTCTTAGTCATCTACGCAAAGGATACTTAATCATATAACAAGAACACTTGTTCAGCTATCTTCATAGAAGCATTATTTGCAATAACCAGAACATGGAAACAACCTAGATGCCCCACAACCAAAGAATGAATAAAGAAAATGTGGTGAATTTACACAATAGGTTACCTATCTGTGGAAAAAAAATAACATCTTGAATTTTAAATGAAAATGGATGGAACTAGAAAAAATATCCTGAGTGGGGTAACCCAGATTCAGAAAGATGAACATGGCTTGTACTCACTCATAAGTGGATACTAGTATAAAGCAAAGGATAACTAGTATATATTCCACTACCCTAAAGAAGCTATGTAACGAGGTGAATCCTAAGATAAACATATATAGATTCCCTTTAGGAAGGGGAAATAGACAAGATCTCTTGACAAAATTGGGAGCATGGGGATGGGGCGTGAATAGAGTAAGGAATGGGAGGCTAATTGGAGAAGGCAAGGGGGGAGGATTACTTGAGGGAACAAGATTGTCAAGTTAGGGGAAGGACAGAGACAGAGAAAAATGAAAGAGTTATTTTGATTGAGGGAGCCATTAAGGAGCTAACAAGAAACCTGGCACTAGAGAAATTCCTAGGAATCCACAAGGATGACCCCAGCGAATACCCTAAGCAATAATGGAGAGGGTGCCTGAACTGCCCTTGCCCTGTAGTGAGATTGATGAATATCAAATGTCATCATAAAACCTTCATCCGTCAAATGGTGAAGAGGGGCAGAGTCCAAGAGTGTAGCAATGGATTGAGCTTCCAAAATCCAGTTGAAGAGTGGAAGGTGTGAGAATATTAGCAAAGGGGTCAAGACCATGATGTGGACACCCACTGAAAGAGCTTACCTGAGCTAATGGGAGCTCACCAACTCCATCCAAACAGGGAAGGAACCTGCATAGGACCAAGCTAGGCCCTCTGAATGTGATGACAGTTGTGTGGCTGGGATAGACTGAGGTGCCACTGGCACCAGGATTTGTCCCTGCTGCTTGTACTGGCTTGTTGGAACTGATTCTCTTTGGATGGATACCTAACTCAGTCTGAATACATGGGGAGGACCTTGTTCCTTCCTAGGAGCAATATTTTTGGGGGGATGGTGGAGAGAATGGAAGGAGGGAAGTGAGTTGGAGCTTGGATTGGTATGTAAAATGAAAAAGATAGCTTGGTATCCATTTTAAAAGAAAAAAAAGGATAAAAAACAGACATGTTTAGTATTATAAAGCTAGTCTTCAGGGTAGAAGGATGGATGTTAGTCCCAGCTTAGGGGCCTCTGGATCTTGTTTCTGAATTGCAAGTTGTCTTCAGCAATGGGGACTTGACATCTGCTTTTTAATGTCAAACAAAAGAAACAGTGATAGTCTGTATATTTTGGGAGCCTCTATTACTGACCTGGACAAAAACTCAAAAAAGGGCTTTTCTTGTCTGGTATTGAGGTTTTAGTCAGCTGATCTTTGGCTCTTGGAAGGAGCACTGCCAGCTCAGACGAGAAAGTTCATCAAAATTACATATGTATGTTTAACAGCAAATTACACATGCTATAGGATTTTTATCCAAATGTTTAATAGTATTGTTCTTTGTGTTTTTTTCAAACATGCTTATTATTGCTTTAACCACCTCACTTCTTCTGCATTCACCTCTCTATCTCTCTCTCTTAATAACAATGGCCATTTTCTTATTTCTTCTTCTGATCACTTATATCCCATTCTTCTTCTTTGTTCTCTGCCTAACTTTTTCTGTAATTGAGGTTCAGAGAACATTGGGGCAGGGAGGAGCTGAAAGATTGTACAAGCTAGAAGATGAGGGAATTTGCAGTTAAATTGTGTCTCCTCAGCTGAATTGTGCTCATGGAAGCTCAAGGATTTTAGATTGACAGCTAGGGAGTTTGCATAAGATAGACTTCAGACCTCTACACATGTGTGACAGTTGTGTAGTTAAGTCTCATTGTGGCATTCCTAGCAGTGGGGTCATTACCTGTCCCTGGTGCTTGAACTGGTTCTTGAGAACCTATTTCTCCTGCTGGATTGCCTCGTCCATCTTTAATGCAGGGTGAAGAGCTTGGTTCTGTCTCAGCTTGATATGCCAGTTTGTTGACACCTATTGAATTAGACAGATAAGGGTAAGGATAAGTGTGGTGGGGGGAATCAGAAGGAGAGGAGGGAGAGAAAACTGTGGTTGAGATGTGAAATAAATAGAGTTGTTAATTAAGAAATAAAAAGGCAATATTAGAAAAGAATGGTAATGAATAAAACATTTCTGACAATGCATGTCATCTTCATGACAGATAAACCACAATTCTTACAGTTCTAATCAGAAATGGCCACACTGTTTTCAGGTTAACATCAGATAATTGTAATGTCTGTTTGTAATTATAATGGTCATTTGTGCAATCCTCAATTAGCAGTTAATTTGAGGTGAGCTGAAGTCCTCATCTCATTTTTCTGACACTGCTACTGTAGAACAGATTTTTAAGACTTGGAAAAATCAGAAAACTTTTCTCTATGTTTAAAGGAATAACATATGTTCATTATGTGTGATGTAAAGCATTTTTTCTGTGTACTTAAATTTCTTTGAATAAAAATCTGTGATTGTGATAATGAAAAAAGGAAAAGAAAAAAATGATATCTCCTAGTAATATCAAAATATGTTCATACAACTTTATCAGTATGGCTTTGCAAATGTGTCTTAACCATTATAATAGTGGACATGCCAAAGTTAATGGGGAAAAGACCACAAAGCCTCAACTCTCAACAAGTTGGAGGGGAAGTGGATGTTCAAAGGGAAGAGCATGACAATCATTTGTCTAGTGTCAAATGATAATCCATGAGAATGTTCATACAGGAAATATTATGTAGATTGAGAAAGCTGTATTTACAGAGAGTGGGGTGTATATGGGAGGGTTTAGGGGAGAAAGGGAAATACAAAAAATTCATAATTATAAAAAGAAATACAAAATAAAAAAATAAAGGGTCTCAAAAAAATCTATAAGACATTATCCACTACTACTTCCTTGCTTCCCTTTTCCAATATTAAGACACTGTCAATTGCATAGACTCCTGCTTCTTTTTTCCATTGAATGGCCAAAGAGATTCATATAATGAAGGCTTGGTCCTCATTGAATCAATCCTCAGGGAAGGGCTCTTGAAAAGTGTTGTGTTAGCAAGACTTCAACTTCATGGATATATTAACCCATTGGAAGGGTTCCCATTTTCGTGGACTATTGGAAAGTAATGTGAAAAAAAAAGTTAAGACCTCATTAACCACAGTGGGTTCTTTTAAGGCATGCTTTGGAACTTACAGATTTTCCGTGCATCTGCTCCACTGTATCATCCTCACCCTGATGTTTTACACAAACACATGTCAAGAAGCAATATGACAAAAGATGATATTCTGAAACCTCTGAAACAGTGAGCCAAGAGAACTGGTAACCTATAAGTGATTTACTCAGGTATGTTGTTTCCAAAATAAAAATTGAATTCATCTTTCTAATTTCTTTCTGCTCTTTTACACTTTTCTCCTTTGAAGCACAAAAATCTCCAATGCTTCGTATATCCTCCAGGTATGTTGTGCAATTAATACAGTTTAGACCAAAATTCAGGCACACGGCATTTTGCTTTATGATAAAATTTTGTTGTACAAATATATCATGTTTGGCTTCCCATATTATTCTATAGATTTCTTTATGTGATAAATTATGTTTTCCTATCCCCCATTCAATATCTACCCTTGACATTCCAAGAATCTTGTCTTACTGATTTTTTTTTCCCATGATGCTTTCTAAGATAGTGTGTGTGTTAGAAAAATAAAGAACCTTGTCATTACTTTCATACTTCAACTAAGACAAACTATGTTGCTTGGATTATATTTCTTCTATAACAACCTCCAAAAGATTAATTTTATATAAACTGATGCCATCCTTCTAAAAGTTTATTAGTGGCATTTAACACAGTGACTCAGTATGTACTTTATCCGCAGTGATTGAAATGAAGAACTTAACTAAATGAATCCAGATTTTGCTACTCTAACAAGGCACATGTATTTACCATTCTAGGCCAATGTTTCACGAGATTTTAGGGAACCAATCCCTGAATAAGTTTCTGCCTTTTGTTCTTATCCTTGGCCTTTTCAATTAAATATTAATAATTCCAGTTAGAGCATGCTAATTATAGACTCTGTGCATAGCATGTGATGCATGGTTGCAAACAAACCCTCTTTGCCCTTAGTGAATCGAATCTCATTTACATCCTTGAAAATGAGACTAAGAAGTACAAGGACATATTAAATCAAAAACAGTTTAATTCTTTAAGTCCCTTTACAGTCTTTATACTCATCTAGTTAGGCAATGCTTCTTGTTTTGACAATCAGTGAAGTGATATTTTAGGCTTTCTTTTAGCAGCACATAGTAATATTTAAATTGGTTGTCTCATTGAAACATGAAAATTATGTGCTAATATGCATACATGTGTGAGTGAATGTACACACAAATATGAACACGTGTATCATAAATGACAAGTAATCTCACTTTTTGACTGTTCTATATCTGATTTTTATTATGTATTAGTTTAATTATTTTCTACAATTATTGTTACATTTTTATATCCCAAGGGCATAAGTTTTGTGGAATTTTGTGACAAACAAGGAACATTACTAGGTTGTATAACATAATATATCTTTGCAAATATGACTGCCAAAAATCATTTTAAAAGTCCAATAGTTCAATACTTTTAAATTTGTTATACTATCAATACTATTCTCTTAACACAAAGCTGCATTATTGAATTTCACTGCTTATCATTAAAATTATACTTTTATGATTTATATAAATTTTTAACATACTCACAAATTTTTAGTATATTAACTTTACCTAAAGATAATTTAAATAATCTCGTGGTCTTCTCATGTGGTTGCCTACCAGAGATTAAACCTGTGAAAATTTCAACACTGGTGTGGAGGGACCTCTGAGATCCCCCCCCATTTTCTGGTACTACTGGCAGTTAAAGGTTTCTAGGGAAAAGTTTGCTATTCTTATTTGGAGATGTGATTGCTAGTGGTTGCTAATACCATTGTATGATGTACACATGTGCATATGTGCAGAATTAATTGATCCATCACTTTTGATAGCAATAAAAACTGAGGGTGTGAAATTGAGAGTCAGTAAACAGTGAGGAAACATAGGGACACAAAGGAGGAAGTAATAGTTGATGTGAGAGAGAGAATGAAAAGATTATAGGGAGTTATAAAAGGAAGTAAATAGTTTATAAAAAAACTATTATTCTTTAAAGAGACAGAATATATAGCTGGGCAGTGGTGGCACATACCTTTAATCCCAGCACTTGGGAGGCAGAGACAGGCAGATCTCTGTGAGTTTGAGGCCAGCCTGGTCTACAAGAGCTAGTTTCAGAGCAGGAACCAAAAGCTATGGAGAAACTCTGTCTTGAAAATCCAAGAGAGAGAGAGAGAGACAGAGACAGAGACAGAGATAGAAAGACAGAATACAGACAGTCATAGACTAATGTGGGTTGATGCATCAAGACCTCCCGAAAGACTACAGAATATGGCATTTAAAATGTTTTAAAAACTTAGGACTTTTCATGACAATGAGAAACAGCAGATCCTGGTAGCACCAATCTACTTCAAGAAGATGATGGGCATTGAAGAGGCTCCTTATAGCGTTTGCTAGCCATTTGTACAAGAAACTGCTCTTGCCTGGACTGATGGTATGCTGTGTGAAATGGACATGTAGGACCCAGAGAGAAATGACTGCTGAACTTTCCTAAAGGCCTGCTTTATGAATGAGTCCCCCCCAAACATTCTGCAGCACACAGAAGAAAGTGACTGACAAACTATCAATATAGGCAGAACTGTCTTTGAAATTTCCTGCTTCATGGAAAAGTCTGTTAGATACTATGGGCTTGCTCTGTAAATTTACATAGTGTCAATACTATTTTGCAAGCTTCTGGGTGTAAAAATGCCATCAATAGCATCAGTCAGGCATAGAGTCTGCATTCAAAAATACCAGCCTGCCAGGCAGCATGTGAACACTGACATAATATTTCATGGTTTCTAAGGAACCACTTTTTGGTGGGATTTGATCTTAAGATGTGAGCATGTTATAAAGCCCATTGATTGGGACAACATAAGTAAGTCCTAGATGGGAAGTAAACTACATTATTTTTGTTAAATGGATGCATTATCAAATTATCAGTATTGGTCTTTTTGCAGGTGGTTGCAGTGAATGTAGGTTTTGAACTGTTCAACATGTTGAGCACAGATGATTATAGAGTTTTCAGTACTGAGTAGTACATTGAATTCACCCTCCCACGAGACTCAGGGAACAGTTTGGATGTGGATGTAGAGGTAGAAAGAATGTAATGGTAAGGAGGAAGGGAGGCATCATCTATGCACCTGTGTCCGATGCACCAATCTTTTTTTCTTTTCCCTTTTTTTTTTTTTTTTTTTTTTTTTTTTTTTGGTTTTTTGAGACAGGGTTTCTCTGTGGCTTTGGAGCCTGTCCTCAAACTAGCTCTGTAGACCAGGCTGGTCTCGAACTTACAGAAATCCGCCCGCCTCTGCCTCCCGAGTGCTGGGATTAAAGGCATGTGCCACCATCGCCCGGCTTGCACCAATCTTCTTGACATGACGTGATTGTTACCTGTGGCTATCTCCACAGCACATGCATCACACAGAGTTGATTAACATTTCATCACCAATGGAAAGATTGAGGGGATGTCTCCCTCAGGAGTCATTGGCAGTTGAGGATTGCTAGGGGAGGAGGTAATTTTTTTTTTGGCTCTGTAGACAGTATTTTAACCCAGTCTTCAGTGAATAGCTCCCCATCCATGCCCATACAAGCAATTCTAATTAAATTCAAGTCAGTCACAAATAAAATTGAAACATGTGAGAAATATGGGGAATGTTCAGAAGGAGCAGTGATTATCAGAATGGGATAAAGGAGGGCAACTGACTTATGAAATTGTCACATGACAACTTCAGCTCCTACCTGGCTTCTACATGCAAGTGTTTCATAAGCTTTCTCCCATAGTTTATGTAATGGGTCTGTATCATCATACTTTAAACCTTCCCCATGAGCCGTGCAATGGTGGCGCACACCTTTAATCCCAGCACTCGGGAGGCAGAGGCAGGGGGATCTCTGTGAGTTCGAGACCAGCCTGGTCTACAGAGCTAATGCCAGGACAGGCTCCAAAGCCACAGAGAAACCCTTTTTCAAAAAACCAAAAAAAAAAAATCGTCTGTGAGGTTATTCTTTTTATTTCTTCAACTATCCTGTGTCAAGTTTATTCCACAGTCCAAACTTATCACCTTCCCTATCCTTCCCTATGAACCTTCTATATCCATCATTAACTTCAGTCTCTTCTGCATGAGGTCTACAGTTAGTTTTTCTTACTTCGATTAACATACATAATTCAGAATTACCATATATATTGTACTATGCATAATTAAAATTTCTACTGATGTCTAAAACTTTTCAATTGGTTAATAAATCTATATGAATTTTCTGATCCTTTAGATAAACAGCAAGTGATTTATGTTACTTTCTAGCATCCAAAGTTGTGTTTCCTCCAAAATAAAAGACAGCAGTAAATATAGTGAATTGAAACTCTCAACTGTGGGCACATGGTAGCAGCAAGTTAAATAGTTTGCTGTACAGATTATCCAGGAATAACTTTTACTAGAAATGGGACAAACTGTGGAACACAGCATATTTTAAGCATAATAGAAAATATTTATTCTATTACCCACTATTTTAAATTATTTTATTATTTTGAAGAAAATAATGAGGGGTGCACCCACACACTAAGACAATGGGGATGTGCTATTGGGATCTCACCAAGGCCAGCTGGCCTAGGTCTGAAAAAGCATGGGATAAATCCGGACTAGCTGAACATAGCGGACAATGAGGAATACTGAGAATTCAAGAACAATTGCAGTGGATTTTGGATCCTACTGCACGTACTGGCTTTGTGGGAGCTTAGGCAGTTTGAATGCTCACCTTACGAGACCTGGATATTGGTGTGCAGTCCTTGGGCTTCCCACAGGTCAGGGAACCCTGATTGCTCTTCGAGCAGATGACGGGGGGGGGGGGGGGGGGGGGGGGGGGGGAGGGGGGGGGCTTGATCGGGGGAGGGGGAGGGAAATGGGAAGCGGTTGTGGGGACGAGGCAGAAATCCTTAATAAATAAATAAATTAAAAAAAAAAGAAACTCAAAAAAAAAAAGAAAATAATGAGTTTGCAATATTTCTTTCATCTAAGTTATTTATGGTTTTCTGTCACATTTATACTTCTTATTTTAATAAAAATTTAACGCAGTAAAATTGCTTTGGCAATGTTCTTGGTAAATTTTTTTTCTTCAGAACAAATAAAATATTTTAGTCTAAATGTGTGACTTAATCAACATTTGATTAAAATTGCTGAGTTGAGATTTTTCAGAAAATAAGAATAATAATACAATTTGATATTTTATCACAGTTTAATTTCATGAATACTGCATAAGAGAAATATATAATCACTTACAATACTCAAATACAATTTCTAATTATTCTTAAAATCTAAGGGAAAGTGAAGAAACAAACAAATACTTAATCAAAGAAAACTTAAAACTTAAATATCTTTCAAACTTTTGGAAACAATCTAAAAATGCATACCCAGATGAAATATAGCTGAGGTTTCTGAAAACTATTTGGGATTCTATGGTGACCTATGAGTGGTGCACCCACGATGGGGCTAATGGTTTTAATATAGGATTAAAAGATTTTCTTTTCACCTTCTGTCATTTTATTGTGAAAGAAACCATTCATAGACTATCTTTTGGAGACTCTTGGACCTCACAAAAGTGACTTAGCAAAACTGGTATAGAAAAATCCATCTCTGTTGTTCAAAAAACTGTTTCTAGATGGAGGCTTGGGTTTTTTGTTGTTGTTGTGGTTGTTGTTGTTGTTGTTTCCAACTCAGCGGCAGGGTTTTCAGATCCCACAGCTGTTTCCAGAGATGGTCTCATGGGGCAAGTCTTTGTACTTAAAGGCAGAATCTCGGGACAGATGGATTGGGTAACATAGTTGGTTGGTGAACTTTTTGGAGAATACTGCTCTAGGTAATCCACCTGAAAATGGGCCACCTGTGCTACCAGGTAGATGAGGACATTACTAAACTCCTCTTGAAGGGCTTGTTCCTGTAACCACCAGATTTGAGGACCAGGTTCTGCATCGGACTTTGAGAGTTCTGCCAATTTACCCACTTCTACCAACGCTAGGAGCGGGTTCCAAGGTTAGGAAGCTTCTGGCAGTCCTGCTCAGAAACAAACTGCATGGAGGGATTGAGTATCTTCCAGCGCGAGCTCAGGGCTGAAGATGAACATGCTCTCAGCAGCAGTTTTCTTGCTTAGATTCCTTGCACGCACCACCACCAATTTGGGGAGTTCTGCCCACTCCGGACTCTAAGACTTTTTTATTTTTCTCTTTATGTGATTGATTTAATTTGTTTAATATGTTTATTTCCAGTTGTATCCATTTTTTATGACTGACAGACTTTGTTCTTTATGGTTAAAAGGACTCCCCTGTGCATATGATTTGAGGAGTGATTTTTGTTGTTTTGTTTTTCGTTTTAGGTTTGGTTTGATTTTTTTTTTCTCCGTTTCTAAGACTTTTTGAAAGCCATGCTGAATGACTCACAGCATGTAAAGCTAGCTGCTACTTTATTACTTGAGGAGTCCTTCATCATACGCACCTTGATAGTTCACTGGCTAATAATACCACTACGGGATTTAAACTTCGGCTTAAAACATAAACTACTTTGTCTGTCGTTGATGCTGGAAAAAAAAAAAACTAGCTGATAAACAGATAAACAAACCAGATACACACAGCGTCTTCTACATCAGTTAGTGACATAGTAATACAGGCTAAAACCCTGTATTACCCAAAATGGAATCATGTTGCAGACACTATTTTAGATATTAACAAATATTTTTAAAGAAACATTTCCCCTGATATTTTTGTAAAACCTGAATATTCCCTCTAAGGGAAAAGATAAATTCCTAAGTACCATTGTTTATTAATATTTTCTTTTAATTTGGTATTAATGAAGCAGATAATTATGATTTTTGATAAGTATTTAAATTTCAGCTTCCTTGTCTATGTCTTTTCTCAATTCTTTAATTTTTATGGTGGAAATGTGTCAAATCTTTGATTGTAGACTACGTACAGGCAAATAGTAATGTGACTGTTATTCTTGAAAATATATGATTAGTCAAAATACCACTCAAGACTAAGGTTAAATACATTAAAGAAAAACATAGAATTTAAATTAAGAGAAAAAAATAGAACTACAGCTATAGTTGAACCTGAAAGCATGGTGAGCGTATCTAACAAATAGTTAGCTTTTGGAAATTCTTTGCTTTGTTCTGTATTTTCATGCAGGATAAGGAAAATAGCCTCTGAAAAAATAAGCAAAATATCTGTCATCCTCTTGAACTTAATACTATGGACTGCACAAAACAAGGAAGATTCTACTTATTCAACCACTGCTGTGAGTGCTTTATTGTGACCTTTGATCTTATTTTGTTCATTGTGTTTCCTGTGTCCTACACAGACATTTGTTCTGCTGATATATGAAAAACTCAATCAGTAAAATTTTAAAGTATTTCCATATTGTACATCAGCAATGTGCAGTGTTTTTGTGCTAGAACATGTTTTTATGCACTGATTCTATTACTTTTCTTTACAAACTAATTAGGACATTTCTTAAACTTGTACAATTTTAAGGTAACAAGGAAAACCTAATGGAGTTCTGTTGAATTTCCCCCATTAAGTTAGCATTATAGACCTTTAATGAATGCCTAATTAGATAGTGATATTAAGGAAGTTGATGCCCAAATGAAAATAAGTCTCAATATATGCAATATGCCTCATTGCCATGCACTGCAGGACACTGACCAAACCCTTAATTAAAAATATGTCTGATTCTCCTGTGGATAATTGCCCATTCAACCAACAGCCCTATTAAGAGAATGTAGAAATAACATTCAAATTCAATTACTTTTTAAAAAGTACTTAAATGATAACTGCTTTTGCTTGTATTTTCTAACTTTTTATTTTATTTGCTTATCACATTTAGAATACAATTTCTAATTTTGTACCTGGAATTACTATAACAGTTCCCCTCAATTTTATGGCTAGTAACAGTTCCTTTTCATTTCTTCATTTCTCCCTTTCTCCTCACAATTATTTTCAGTTCGCATGAAGGATGCCCTTTTGTATATGTAATGATTTTATTGGTTGATGGATAAAACTGTTTGGGCCAATGGCTTAGTAGAGTAAAGCTAGGCAGGAAATCAGAATAGAGATATAGAAAGAGTAGGTGGAGTCAGGGAGATGCCATGTAGCTACCGAAGGAGAAGGATGCAAGATCCTTACCAGTATGGCACAGTCTGGTGGTGATACACAAATTAAAAGAAATGGTTTAATTTAAGATGTAAAAGTCAGTTAGTAAGAAGCCTGTGCTAATAGGCCAAACAGTGTTGAAATTAAAATAGTTTCTGAGTGGTTATTTGGGTCTGGGTTGCCGGAAAATGAATGTGCATCACCTTTGACACAGTTCTACCTACCCATTTCAGTTAAAATTCTCAATATGGTCACTTCTGATTTTGATGGTCAGATCATGAGAAGTGTATTGTTTGTATCTGTCCATGATGTTTTGGTGTCCCCTGTCTTATAACTCCCTTTTCCTCTATCACTTGTTTCAATTAAGAGGTTGAACCATCTTCTCAGGTCAAATTTACCTGCAGAAGGAGGGAATACAGTGGGAATTAGACATGTGTCAGGCATCCTCCCCTTTAACCTCTGTGTTGGAAGAAAAAAATGGGTAAGAAAAAGGATGAGCATATGGCTGGTTTGCAAGCAGAAGCATTAGAAAAAACTCATTGTAGTCATTCAAAAACAAGTATGTAAGGATTATACCAAGCCAGAGTTCCTAGAAATATCAAAATGCTTTTCTTGGGAGTCTTGGAAAGTGTTAAACTGAACAGCTGTTCATAAAGCAAGAATTTTAAATTTTTTACATAAAAAAATAGTTGCCAACCACCCCCAATGAAAAAAAGTAGATAAAACATTATGAATTATCTTCTGAGGACTTTATACTTGTAGAAATGAATCAATTACCCAAACTCAACTGATAGATTAATGAAAACCATACTGCCCCCAAGGTTTTTCATTTAAAAAAAAGCCTATTTTAAAAATTTATATCTTGCATGATTTTTCAGTTCTAGTGATTCAATCTAGGGCATCAGACATGCTTAGTAAGTACTACTGAGTCATATCTCTTTCCCTAAAATACTTTCTTATAACTTTGAAAATTTAAACTTATAGTATTTTCTGGAGAGGGCTGAGGGGTTAGTGAATATGCTACTTAAGCAGAGGATTGGAAATTTGTCCACAGTATTCACATTGCAGTTCATAGCTCCCTGTAAGTATGGTTCCTGTATGCTAATGCCCATCCACAAAACCCATAGAGATGTGTGATTAAAAATACAATAGATCAGTTATGCAAGAGTGAGCATGCCTTTAATCCTTGCACTTGTGAGGCAGAGACAAGAGGATCTCAGCATTTGAGGCCAGCCTAGTCTACAGTGCTAGTTGCAAGACAACTAGAGCTACACTAAGAAAACCTGTCTTGAAAAAACAATACAATAAAATAGATCTGTTAGAAAAAAATAACTAAAATAATTTAGAGACAGCATCTTACTATTTAGCTTAGGTTGACCTTACGCTTGATGTTCCCCTATTTCCTAGCATCTAAATGCTGAGAGAACATGTGTGCACCAACTTACCTGGAAAGCATTCAATTATCCTTGGGGTCTTAGTGATATGGGTGCTGAGGATCACAAGGTCTAGATAACTCTGAATTATACAGTAAGTTCTAAATCAAGCTGAACTACATGGCAAGTATCCATCTACACACATACACAGACACACACACATACACACACGCACTTATTTGAATGCAAATTAAAATATGTTATTTGGGGCTGTCAGTGTAGATGGCTCAGTGAAAAAAGATTCCAGCCACCACAGCCAAGGACCCCTGTTGGATCCCCCGGAACCCACGTGGTTGAAGGCAAGAAGTGACTTCTGAAAATTGTACTCCAACTACCACTCAACCCTTCTCCCCCAAAAGACCACAGTGTTAAAAGATATCAAGAAATATTTTTTATACTGAAATACATAACTCCATGCTAGGTCACAAAATTGTCACTTGTCATGATTAATATTATTCAAAAATGGGATTTGGACAGGAGAAGTACCAATAACAAATAGGCACATGAGTACATGCTGTCCTTTAAAAAAATGCCAATGAAAACCACAGTTATATAACTGTATCACTAGAATGTCTGGGAGACTTATTAGGTGCCTGTGAGAATGTAAAAATGAATTTTCTTTTTTAAAAAATTAAAAAATAACTCAGCCAAATAAGTCATATGTCTAAAATAATTAAAACTAGGTCTTCAGAAGAAACCTTTTTTATTTATATTTGAAATATTACTGATCATGGGACAAAAAAATGTAGAAATGGCTCAACATATAACAAAAGAAAAATTGATAAGCATGCTATAGTATATCTGTAGAAAAGAATATGATTCTGCCATGAATTTTAAATAAATGCCGCCATGTAGTAAACTCTTAAAGCATACCAAATTAAAGAAGCCAGAAATAAAGAATATGAATATATATATGTGTGTGTGTGTGTGTGTGTGTGTGTGTGTGTGTGTGTGTGTGCACATGATCAGGATGCACACAAAGATATTTTAAGAGACTACATATATACATGAACACATACATATGCATATATATGTATTATGTAACTGTGTATTCAATCTACCCTATTATTTGACATGGTCAGAGTCAATAAATATTCTGTGCCTGCTGATAGTTGTCCAATAAGTTGCATGATTAAAGGAAATGGAGAGTGTTTATTGAGGAAAATATGAATTTCTTAGGGATGCATGACTAAAATGTTGTATTATCATGTATGCTCATGGGTCCAAAGCAAATACTTAAGTGCAATAGAGAGTACATTAGGGGATGACTAAAAGTCGTGAAATGTGCTTTATGAGTATTTTGTCACAATCAAACCTTGAAAGTTAAAAATGTCAAGGTTCCTGTTATCAGTTCCATAAAAGATGTTGCTCATCCTGCCTTGAATTCCCTTTGTAGGAATCTCTTATTTATCTTTCTTGCAGTTGGTATGTAAAATAAATAAGTTTAAAAAAGAGTAAATACCAAGAATTACTTGATACATGATTGAAAGTCTTAAAGTATGCAAAGAAAAAGTTTAGCATGCATATTTCTCCTCTTGCAGTAACTAATTGATAGTCACTAAGTGATAGTAAGTCCTACAAGTTCATAAGAACATAAAATGCTATAGAAGATGATAAGAAATTCATTCTGTTCTTTTTAAAGTCACATTTATTTATTTTTATTATGTATTTACTAATTAATTAATTTGTTTATTTTTTTGTGTTGCTCGCTCTCGTGTGTGTGTGTGTGTGTGTGTGTGTGTGTGTCTGTGTGTGTCTGTCTGTCTGTCTGTGTGTGCAGGAAAAACCAAAAAAAAAAAAAAGAAATTCATTCTGAAATCTGTACATGATTTCATTATATGAAAAACATCAGATGTGTGCTAATGACATTTAATTACATGTAACTATCCATGTTTACCGAATGTGACAGAGAATGATCTATGTTTATGATTTATAGTTCATCATAAGGAAGAAATCTCAAGAAAAAAATTGTGGACATGTGTTCATAATTTGCTTTAAGAATTGCAACAATAATTCAATTATTATACCATAATAGTTCCCAGAGGTGAACTGGGTGGGATGATAAATTAACTTTTTTTACATGACAAGTTTGTAAGTGAAAGCAATCTAATTAGATCAACTTTAATTATCTTTAGTGAGACGGTATTGTTATTGATTACTTTGTGAAAGAAAAGTAAGATAACTGATTTGAAGTTGTTTTCTTATTTGCTAACTTTTAATAGAAGGATTTAACATGCATCTTCCTTTCTGCTAACACTATAGTCTTCTCTTACAAGACATCAAGAAATATGTCTTTACATTTTCTGTTGTCCAATTTATAAATATATTGTTTCCTTAATATTCATTTTATTTTATCTATCATCCTGTCTTAATTTTGATATCAGTGTGTAACTTGAATCTAGATGCACCAATTATCAATTTCAAATCTAAAGATGATTTTGTTTTTTAAAATGATGCACAGAAATAAAAACAATGATCTTTAGATCCAATGTAGAAATTTCAATTGTGATCATCATTGATTTCTTTTAAAGGCAATATGAATGTCTGGAATTCAAATTATTTCACATTTTAGAGTATCTGAAGTTGTGAGAGGATCTCAGTCTCCTTACTGTTTATCATTTTGCTAATCAGTCTGAGTTAAAAAAAACTGAAATTTTTCAGTTAATCTATTGCAAGTTTGTCCTACTTGTGCTTCCTGACCACAATATAGTTTCTCTGTCAGTCACAGAATGAAGAGCTTCTCATAAACTTTCACCTCTTTATTTTTTTTTTTCAGCTCAGGGTAAAAGAAACTGTGTTGGAGAGAATGATTTTTTTGTTTCAGCTAAAGGAGAAAATAAAGAGTAATCAAAAGAGGTCATCAAAGAATAATCACACACACTAGTTCATTGAGCACACTACAGATTCAGAGCACTCATTAGCATACTCAGAAAGTTATTTTTATACTCATTTGTTTTAATGAGCATTAATTGAAGAAGGAAATTTATGCATTAACTAAGAAACTGGACAGGATACTTATTATCTTTTTCAATTTGGGGATTTTTTTAAAGTCTATAATGATAACAAATGACTTCAGCAATATAAAAACCTTTATTTCCTTAGTTACTGTTCTATTGATATCAAAAAACACCATGATCAAGGCAAATCTTATAAAATAAAGCATTTAATTTGGGGCTTGCTTACAGTTGCAGAAGATTAGTTATTATCACTATGGTAGGGAACATGGGAACAGGCAAAATGTGTACAGTACTGAAGAAGTACCTGAGTGTTCACATCTGATCACTTAAAAAATTCATTGATTTTATGTTAATTAAGAATTTTAATGGCTGGTATACTTTAGCTATGCTAAATATAAGAAGTGAATTTACATTCTATGCATCATTAAAAATATCAACTCAATTATCGTTAAATTATCAGTTAAAGAAATCATAGCCACAAAAGTAACCATAATGAGGGCTAATATGACATTAAAATAATAAAGAATTGGTTGATCTTTTAGACAAATAAAAGAATGGTGTCAAAGGATGAAAACATATACTAATTTTAAGGGAAATCCAAATTCTGCCTTCCTTTGTGATTGCAAAGTCAAATCATAAGTGACAATGTGATCTCCATTTTTATGGCCCTACTCTTCCCTCATACAACTAAAACAATTTCCAATTAAAGGTGGAACATATCCATGTTATAATGAAATTTTACTTATGCATACCAAATTAGAATTTCATAAATTTATATGAGACAAAATTCCTACTTTTACAAAAGATTTCTGGCCCTACATATAATCTTTCTGAACTTGTTAGATGTTTCTAAAAGTCCGAAGGAAATATTTGCTTCCCAAAGTATTTTTCAACATGTTGAAATGAATAACTTGATTGAACAACAAAGCACTGAGGAAATAATTCATTTCAATCAAAAGTGACACTAAATACAAAATGGTACTTTAAAAGCCCAGTAAGAATATTTTACAATATTAGTATCCTTGATGAGAAATTAGAAATTAACTTTAGAGTAAAAATTAAAAATAGAATTAAACTTATAGCTACTTGACAGGATGAGACTCTTTCCTAAAAATTGTTTTTCCAATATTTCTCCAAGAATTCCTATCGGTGTCTATTATGCATTGTGATGCTCATGAAATGATCAGTTTTCTGACATTGAATTTCAAATATAATCCCTGAGTATTTTTGGATGGAGGATATGCCTTTGGCTCTTTTCGTAGAATAATTGTTCTCCTGAACTGTTTGATTAAGTTTCCCCCATTGATATGTATCTTAAATTACTTGCTTTAGTATCAATGTTTTCTTTCCCTCAAAATTCTGAAACTTTAAAAGGGAAAGATATTGACAATTTTAAGTTCAGTTGCTTTGTTACTGTGCACACAATGAGAACTTTGGTTCCATAGTCAGTAAGTTATAGAGGAAAATTTTGTAATTCAATAAAAAAAAAAAACCTCTGAAACACTGTTAACTCCTCGAGCAAAATAAAATATATAGATTTTGTATTGAGTGAAAACTCAAAAAAGAACAAATATTTATCTTACAAAAAGAAAAACAACTTTGCCAATGTTTTAATGTTAAACTATAGTACATTTTGGACAAGGATATAAGTAAAATTTAGTGCATACAGTGTACAGCATTTGTAGAGAGTAAAAATGATGAAATAAGCAACAATGATTAACTGAACAGAGAAAAGAAGCAAATACAATCATGGAGAAAGGGCTCTATATTTAATTAATTTTCATGCATAAAATTTCAAATATGCTGAAATTTTACACTCTGTAATGGATGAGGCAGTTCAGAGAGTATATGAGAAAATATTGAAAATTCCATTCATCAAATAAGATTAAACTCAATATGAGGATGTTAATTGGTATTCAAAACTAATATTGGCAATGACTCTTCTGTTTCTATTATGTGAAACACATTAAAGCGTATAGGTATCAGCTCTTCTTGGAAGTTCTGATAAAATTCTGCATTAAAATCATCAGGTCCTGGGCTTTTTTGGTGGGGAGGTTTTTTTTATGACAGCTTCTATTTCCTCATGACTTATATGTCTATTTAAATTGTTCACCTGGTTTTGATTTAATTTTGGTAAATGGTAGTTATCTAAAAACAAGTCCATTTCTTTTACATTTTCCAACTTTGTGGCATATAAGCTTTTGTAGTAAGACCTAATGATTCATTGCCAAATTCTTTTTATGAAGCTACAGTCACCCTGATCCAAAACCACACAAAAACCCAATCAAGAAAGAGAATTACAGACCAATATCACTCATGAACATCGATGCAAAAATTCTTCAATAAAATTCTGGCAAACCAAATCCAAGAACACATCAAAAAAATTATCCATTACAATCTAGTAGGCATCATCCCAGAAATGCAGGGCTGGCTCAACATACAAAAAAATCTATCAATGTAATCCATCATATAAATAAACTGAAAGAAAAGAAGCTAATATTGGAAGTAAAGAATATGTACATTATCAGGAATTACAGGAAACCAATATCATACAAATGTAAGGATATCAAACACCAAATAGGCCACCAGCGTGCATGTTGTGAATATAAGAAACAGCCATTGCTTTAAAATTTGACAGTGCCAGAGTTAACCTGTGACTAGTGTCCCTTTTATCTGCTGAAATATATTTCATACATTTATGGGGATGCTGAATCAATTCAACTCCCAAATAATAAGTAGTATACTGAGCAAAGAAACAAAACACAAACTTAATAAAGACACATTCTCTTTGTGTGCCTAACTACAGCTCCCAAAGTTAAAATAATCATCATCTTAAATTTTAATTTAGATTCATAAAATAAAGTCAGATGCAAAGCAACATGCTCATCATCAGTAATATCTAAAACTATTATGGAGAGTTTTATTGAGCTGTGGGTGTATTTGAAAATAAATGACTTTCCATGAACATAGTTGTTCTTTATGAAGAAGTTAAACTAACTTTGCCACTTCTCTTCCACATAAGAGACACATCCTTTAATTTTTTATTTATTTATTTATTAAGGATTTCTGCCTCCTCCCCGCAACCGCTTCCCATTTCCCTCCCCCTCCCCCGATCAAGTCCCCCTCCCTCATCTGCTCGAAGATCAATCAGGGTTCCCTGACCTGTGGGAAGCCCAAGGACCGACCACCTCTATCCAGGTCTCCTAAGGTGAGCATCCAAACTGCCTAGGCTCCCCCAAAGCAGTAGGATCAAAAACCCACTGCGATTGTTCTTGAGCTCTCAGTATTCCTCATTGTCCGCTATGTTCAGCTACTCCGGATTTATCCCATGCTTTTTCAGACCTACGCCAGCTGGCCTTGGTGAGTTCCCAATAGAACATCCCCATTGTCTCAGTGTGTGGGTGCACCCCTCGTGATCCTGAGTTCCTTGCTCGTGTTCCGTCTCCTTCTGCTCCTGATTTGGACCTTGAGATTTCTGTCCTGTGCTCCAATGTGGGTCTCTGTCTCCTTTCATCGCCTGATGAAGGTTAGTATTCATGAGGATGCCTATGTGTTTGTCTTTGGATTCACCTTCTTATTTAGCTTCTCTAGGAACATGAATTATAAGCTCAATGTCCTTTATCTGTGGCTAGAAACCAAATATGAGTGAGTACGTCCCATGTTCCTCTTTTTGGGTCTGACTTACCTCACTCAGGATAGTGTTTTCTATTTCCATCCATTTGTATGCAAAATTCAAGAAGTCCTTGTTTTTTACTGCTGAGTAATACTCTAATATGTATATATTCCATACTTTCTTCATCCATTCTTCTGTTGAAGGGCATCTAGGTTGTATCCAGGTTCTGGCTCATCCTTTAAATTTTATTGTGAAGTCAAATTCATTTTTTTAATGTGTAGCCCATGCTGGCCTGCTTTTCTTTTGTAACTTTTATTTTTACTATTAAATACATTTCATTGTACACCACTATATCTGGCAGAACTTTTCATTGAAATCCTATTCTGATTTTTTTTAAAAAAATATTGATTTTATTGTGCTATACGTTTTTATCTGCTCCTTTCCATTCCTCTCCCCTCCCCTTCTACCCTATCCCATAATTCATATATTCCCAATTTACTCAGTAGATCTTGTCTTTTTCTACTTCTCATGCAGATTCATTCTTAGGGGTCCTCATTGTTGTCTAGGTTCTATGGGATTATGAATTGTAGGCTGGTTTTCTGTGTTTTATGTCTAAAAGCTACTTATGAGTGAGGATATATGATATTTGTTTTTCTGAGTCTGGGTTACCTCACTCAATATGATGTTTTCTAGACCCATCTGTTACCCAAACCACAAAAAGACATAACCAAGAAAGAGAATTACAGCCCAATTTCACTCGTTAACATTGATGCACAAATACTCAATAAAATACTGACAAATCAAATCCAAGAACACATCAGAAAAATCATTGACCATGATCAAATCAGCTTATTCTCAGAGATGCAAGGATGGTTCAACATTACATCTGTCAATGTAATCCACCATATAAACAAACTGAAAATTAAAAATCACATGATAATCTCATTAGATGATTTTTAAAAAGTCGACAAAATACAACATCCCTTCATGATAAAGGTCTTGGAGAGAGCAGGGATACAAGGCACATATCTAAACATAATAAAGGCAATATACAGCAAGCCAACATCAAACTAAATGGAGAGAAACTCACTGTGATCCAAATGAAATCAGGAACAAGACAAGACTCTCCACTCTCTCCATATCTATTCAATATAGACTTTGAGGTTCTAGCTATAGCAATAAAAAAACAAAAGGAGATCAAGGGGATGCATATCAGAAAAGAAGAAGTCAAACTCTCACTATTTGCAGATGGTATGATCGTTTACAGAAGCGAATCCAAAAATTCTACCAAGGAACTTCTACGTCTGATAAAACTTTCAATAATGTAGCAGGTTACAAGATTAACTCAAAAAATTCTTAAGACAATATACAGTTTATACAATAACTGCTGGGTGACATAAAAACAGATTAATGGAATATAAATAATAGCCAAAAAATAAAGCACATATTTTTGAGTACTTGCTATATAATTATGTAAGTAAGTTCCCTATGAAGTCTGAAGTAGTTCTTTCATTTCAGGCTAATGGAGAGACTCATCTACAAATGCTATGCAAACCCTCTGATGACTAAGAGTCTGAGAAATGTTAAACTGCTTTCTTTATGCAATCCTATTCACTTCGAACCTCCTGTTCACTCCAGCCATATCACTCTCTCTCCAAACCCCACTCTCTCAGAGAATTTTCAACAAAGCCACCAAAAAGCCAAGGACCACAATCTTTGTGGTTGTGGAAGCTCCTCCCCTTAAGTTGCCAGCAGCCCAAGTCTCTACCTGAAGTGTTCAGTTTTTGACCATACTAGGGCATAAACCCACCTTGTGGAGGACACATCATCACCCCTCACCTACAGGGTGTACAAACTCCCTGCTTTAGTTTGGATACTTGACTTCTCCAGCCTCAATTTCTGGGGGTAGAGAATTTACCCAGGAATTGCTCTGCTCAAATAAATTAGATCTTTTACTTTTTCAATGCAGCTTGATTTGGCGTCCTGCATTGGTGGAGAAACCTGTTATCAGGATTCAGAAAAATCTATTAAGTTCTTCTTTTTTAAGGTTTATTTTTTTCCCACTGGAAAAAGTTTATAGAGTATATTCTGATTTACTTTTATCCTCCCCTAACTCTTCCTAGATACTTCCCATCTAACAACCAACCACACTCTTTCCTTCTCTCCCACTTTAAAAATAAAACAGTCAAACAAACCAATGAAACAAATAAATAACACAGGAAACAAACAGGCACACATGCACACGCAAATCACAAAAACACATAACTTGCTTTTAAAAGATTTTTGTTTGATTGATTGATTTTTGTTTTCACAAAGTTAATTTATGCTTTGTATCACATGATTCATTTACCGGTAAGTATTATTGGAGGGAAGAAAACCCACTGATACAGATGAAAGAGCACAGAAAGATGGCAAGTTGTTAACCGGGTCACTTTTGAACTTAATGACAAAGTGAAGAATAGAGACATACTGCTCTGCTAGTTGTCTGTATTGAAGGTGTCTTCAAGAAGTTAGAACAATATACACAATGACATAGAGGAGCTGAATCCTTCTTCCCAAAGAGACTAGAAGTGGCAAACAACATAAAACAGATGGTGGAATACTGTATTTTGTTCCTCAACTCAGAGTGGATTCTAAACACTGTCTTGTCAAGGTGACCTGGGTTGATGACTAAGAATACAAAACAGAATCTTCAGTTTTCTTAATGTAATGTTTTAAAAGAATAGTAATAGGGAGAAACTTTTAAATAACTACGAGAGACCCCAGATAGACTTTCACAAAAATTTATTTCTTCAAATCTCAATAAATATCAGAAAAAGGTTCTCCATAGACTCACAACTAATAATACAAGAGAGGAAGTAAAAAATTAAAGGTGAAAAATCAATGCTCCTGTAATATAATATATTTATAGCATTTGTTTCTTTAGATACAAAAATATCTGTTTAGATAAGAGAGGACTTCAATGAAATGTTTTTATATTAATAGAAATTTGGTTAAATGATATCAATTCAGCTTAGTTTAGGCTTAGGCCTATAAAAACTTAATGTCTTCAATAACTGAAAAAAAACAGATAGAAATTTAAAAAAGATATGGCTTCATTTTTACCTAGAACAGAAGGCTTGAATACAAAATACTCTGTTCCACATTTTCCCCTGAGTTTTGTAACTCCATTATAAATGTTTTAAGCAGTATGGTTACAAAAGACCTTATTTTTACAGTGTTTTTGAAAACATTCTACTTAAGGACTTTTTCCACTACATTTGTATTTTACTATTTAGGAGTTCACAATTTAATGAATCTTGCTGTTTACAAGCATAGAAGATTCTAAATATAATGCACTATTCTTATATGTATAGTTTTAAATATATTGACTATATTTTTTCAGGAAAAAAAACCAATTTGTTAAAATTTTATATATAGTGCCATAACAATAATGTCAAACATTGATTTAAGTTGAAAATAAATTTGATGGCCTTACATTGCTGCTACTATAAATTAGTGCATTTTAAAACCATGTTTCTTTTGTAAAGTATCCAACTGAATATTGGTTATCTTAATTTCTGAGAGTTCCTGCAATAGAAATATTGTAACTGTGTCTGTTAACTAATGGAAATATTAAAACATTGGTGACACAGAGGTTCCAAATGTCATCACAGTGAAAAGACTTTCACCAGGTAAGTAGAGTTACTGCATCTTGCAGATCACTGACACACTCTGTGACATGGAGAAAAGTATTGTTATTGAAAAAAAGATAAATAAGTAATGTAATTTCTAGATTTTTGTCATGAACTATAAAATACTATTGGGGATGAGGAATATCTATATAGATTTGATTTTTATGTGTCAAACTATATGTGTCCCCAACCATCCCTTCAGTATTCCAATTTCTTCAGAAACATTGCAACAAAATGTCAAATCATTGTTATTTCAACATACCACTCAAAATGGTGGCATAATGTTCCAGTGACCTTTTCTAATGCTCACTCTGTCCTATAGAAATTCTTATTTCTTTTTCCCTCACTAAATGTTCATCTTTTCCAATAAACTAGAACTCTACTTTTATGACCTTGAAGTCATCTTCAGAACGTAACTTGTTCAATCTGATCGTCCTCATATGTAAAATCGAAACAGAATTCAAGATCTGTTAGCATTTTCCATGATGATACTTCTGTTTTCATGAATGTTGCTGTATGATAAAAGTCAAACTTGTCACTCTCCTTTTTGAGTTACTAAAAAATATTAAAACAAGTTTAATTATGAAACGTTGCTTATCTCCATATACCTTTTAATATTAATACTCATTTTAAAACAGTGGTGATTTATAATGACAGGAAACATGACTGTATTTGTATAATTGAGACACGATTGCCTAGATCTTCAAAGACATAATCTTTCTACTGAGCTTCAGTATCAATGCTACTCTTATTCAAAGTAGATTTCTGTTTTCTGATGCTGAATAAAAGGAGATATTTATATTCCTGTAACTTATGTTTGTTCAGTGAAGGATTTTAACATACATAAAATGTGTAAACAGAAAAAAATGAGTTACTGTAATTTTCTTGCCAATAATAACTGACCTGTGAAAAATATTGGTGCCTATTGCAAACAGCTGATATAGAAGAATCAGAAGAATTTGATGGAAGTCATAAAGTGGCAATTTCTTTGTACCATTATAGGAAATAACTTGTTATAAATACATTATCTAATAGTAGAAAGTTGCTTTCTGAGTTTCCCTTATCCAGAGAATAGATAATGTTTTTTTTTCCAGTAAATCTCCATAATGATTTGATTTATACTTAAATGAATCCCTGAATCATATCAATGTTGATAAGCCTCTTTTCACTTTTATTTATCGCTTACAGCACTATATTCCTATCACACTTCAAAAGTTTTCTCACAGCTTTATAACTTCCTCAATGCATATGATTATTTTCTTTATGGTTAACTGTATTCTAAGTTGGTATAAGAGTGCATTTATCATAACATATATTAAGCTATTGGTGTTACATTGTTCTGACGCTATTGGTTAGCACTGCACATAACAGGATATTTATTTGAAGACATTTATCAATACCAAATATATATTTAACTTTACTTATTATATATTGATAAAGAGAAGACTAAATACAATTTTACCCATTTTATGTAGATGTAAGCTAAATACATAGAAACCTAATCCAAAGAAATATTGTCATATGGATATATGAGGTAAATAAAATATTGATTATATAGTTTATTTATTTAAATATATAGTTTACATGAGGATGATCAGGCTGTGTTAATCACCATGGCTGAATTTGCTGATTTCACTGTCTTTGTGAGTTTCCACATTGTTTCTCACTAGTCCATGTGTACTCCACCCCCACAAAAAAAGACGTGTTGAGTAGAGAAGAATGGCCTTCCTCAATAAGGAGGCCCAGTTTTTCATCAAGGTTAAAAGAGTTACTATACTTTCCATTAGTTTACACTAAACAATCCATCAAGGTCCATTTAAGTATGGATTTTCCTTACTCATGTCTGAAAATTGTGAGTTTTTATATAAGGACAAAATCCAATTGCTATACAAATGTATCTAGGCATATCAATATATCAGTTCAAGAGTTAAATATAGGCACAATGATCACTACTGTTGTAGGTTGTATAAAAACAAAAAGCAATTTAATAGACCAATGGAAGGAAAAATATCTGAAGAAGACCATTTGACAAAAACAAATCAATGAAGAAGAAAGGCTTTTCATCTAATGGTTCTAAGGGTTGGTTATTTTAGAAAAAAACAACTATGGAAATAGGAATGAAACTTACTGGTAGACCAGTTATCTAATATTCATGTGGCTCTGAGTCCAATGCTCAGAATCACAATAAAATCATTGATTTTTTTTTTTTGCTTCTTGTCCAATCCTTATAAAACTCATGACAAAACTAACTAAAGATGAAAGGTTTTATTTTGCCTGATAATTTTGATATCCAATTTACCAGAAAAGTAAAACCATGGTGACAGGGTTTAGATACCATTTGTCACACTGCAAATACGAAGAACAGGAAGGGATGAATGCATATACTCAGCTCATCTCAACTCAGTCCTCCAACTTACAAAAGTTATGGCATGTATTGACTATTTCCCAATTCCACTAACACAATATGAATACCCCTTCTTAGAGATTTGTCTCCTAACTGCTTTTAGACACTACCAAGTTGATATCAACTGTAAGATGTCTATCTCCCATATCATACATAATATTAACTCAAAATATGGCAAAGAATCAAATGCAGAGACAAGAACTTTATTTAGAGGATGTAGGGGAAGTGTTTGTGGTTAAAGGTTTGGTGAAGCATTCTTTAACATCTAATCAAAAGAATGATATACAAAAGGAAAATTAACTGAGTTAGATTTTATCAAAATTTTTAAGACACTTAATAACAGACCCTATAAGAAAGACTATGAATAAAGACATCCAAAATATTTCATAGTTAAAATAAAATTTACATATTCTTAATTTTACTCAGTCTCACAGAGCTACTACAGGCACTTTTTAAAATTTATTTATTTATTAAAGATTTCCGTCACCGCCTCCCTTTTCCCTCCCCCCGCCCCTATCAAGTCCCCCTCCCTTGTCAGCCCAAAGAGCAATCAGGGTTCCCTGCCCTGTGGGAAGTCCAAGGAACCCCCACCTCCATCCAGGTCTAGTAAGGTGAGCATCCAAACTGCCTAGGCTCCCACAAAGCCAGTAAGTGCAGTAGGATCAAAACACACACTGAGACAATGGGGATGTTCTATCGAAAACTCACCAAGGCCAGCTGGCCTGGATCTGAAAAAGCCTGGGATAAAACCAGACTCTCTGAACATAGCGGACAATGAGGACTACTGAGAACTCAAGAACAACGGCAATGAGTTTTTGATCCTACAGGCACTTTTTATAGCTGAATAAAACTGGTTCTGGAGTCAGACTTACAGTCCCAGCTATTGTGGAAGCCGTGGCAGAGGTAGTATATGCTCAAAGCCAGCCTAAGCCCTTTGGACAGGTAGGCACAGGATGTAGTTCAGTTTGTAGTTCTTATCTAGATTATTCAGGTCCCTGACAATGGCAAGAATAGACTGGAAAAAAAAAACTTAACAGGACAATTAAAGTGGATGATATCTGATCCCTCAGCCCCCCATCTGGCTCCTGATCTATTGAAATAGTGCAATATTGCAGAAAGGTAGATGATAGTATCTTCAAAGAACCCATCTTTTCATTGTTAGTAAGTTGACTATCTGAGGACACATGGATATATACATATATTAACATATAATTAATTATATATCACAAAATCTATATAGGGATATGTGTTTTTATATCTTAACATGTGCATAGTAATCTATGAAGTTTAGTACATTTATTTTTCTTTGTGTATTAAAAAATTAGGTCTTCATACATTCTATGTATGAGGCTGAAAGCAAGAACTACAATCACTGGTCACTCTTTCCTCATGCCTTCTGTCTTCAGTGAGACAATAAGGATGTTGGTGGAGCAATGGATTAAAACGGCAATGAAGAAGTTTTCTGCACTGGAATTATAGACTTCCAGTTTCTTTTTTTATTGTTCTGTCACATACTTCGGGGTGATTTATATTTTGAATATCCAGCTAACTAGTGATGTAACTACCTGTTAGTGAGTTTGGACAAAATAACTAAGGTGTAATGAGATCATCATAAATACATATGGCCCTATAGAGTAGGACTTCTGACCTTAAAATGAAGACCATGGACTGTTCTCTATAATCTGTGTGAGGTGACACTAGGAAGACAAACATTAATGAGTCAAAAGTGAAGTTTTAGTAAGAAGTTAAATCAAGAAACACTTTGATTTCTCTCTGTCCTGGCTCTTCAACTGGGGAGACTGCTGTGTTTTAAAAATAAATTTATGGAGTTATGTAATGGCCACCTAGGCGCCAATGAAGGCTAACTAGAACAGACTTCTCTATGCAGTGCTCATGAACTTAAACATGATAAATATTTTCTAAAACTAATTTGAACTTTTCTGAAGAAATCATAACAATGTTTTGGTGTTATTTTAACATGAAAATGAGGTAGGAAGATTGATTTATTTGTATTTAGACTAAATATCAATACTGAATATGTGGTATTTACTCACAATTTTCTAATGCTTCCTTTATGGGATTTTATACGAAACTGATTTTATTTAACAATAATTATAACACAATTTAGGCCAGTGTTGTTTACATTCAACCTCGCTTCAAAAAAAAAAAAAGGAGAGTTGAGGGATAAAGACATAGTTCAGTAATGAATCAGTACTCTTCAAAATAGTCCATTTTCAGAACCTGATGATGCAGCTCACAGCGAACTGTAACCCCAGAACCAGGGGATCCAACACACTAGTTGGAAACAGAACAATCTGACACTGCAGTGTGCAGTCTGGACAAGCTCGACTTTTGATAGTTCAAGTACAAGGGAAATTTGGCACAGTATCTTCCACTGATAAGAGCTAATTCAAAGAAAAAACCTTATGTCCAGGATCACCTCTGCTGTTTACAATGTTCCTTTTCTTTTTTCATTAAATATTTGCTGTAATGAAATAATTTGTTCAAAATGAAATCTGTGCTTTTAAAGTCTTATCTTATACTTCTGCTGTTCAAAATATTAAGTTTGTTCTTAAATGCTTTTCAGAAGAAAAATTTATTATAATATGATGAATTCATTTTCTGTTGAAAAAGATCACCAGGATCAAAAGCAACTTACTGTTCAAGAAGGACAAATAAAAGTCTATCATGACTAGAAGATGGTATCAAGTAGCACACCAGAAAACAGAGATCATGAAATACAATGGGAGTTAGTTTATAAATTCTTGAAGACCACCCCTATTGATCTATTTTGTCTAACAAGGCTCCAACACCTCTCCAAACAGGTTTAAATATCTGAACTTAGAGCATATTTGTCATTCAAACCCACGTGTTCACATTCCCGGATCCTGTAGGCTCATTGTAATAGCATAATGCAAATTTATTAATCCAAATGTACATTTCTTCATATATTAGTTTGAATTAGAAATGGTTCCCCATGCTCAAGCATTTAAAATTTTGGTGTCCAGTTGTTGGCACACTTTTGGGGATATTGTAGGGAGTTGTGACCTTGCTGGAGGAAGTCTCTGAGTTGTTGTTAGTGGTGGCCTTGATCCATGTCTAGTTTGCTATCTTTGCTTTATGGTTTGTTTTAGGATGTGATTTCTCAGGTCCCTGGTCCCCATAACATTATAGGTTTCTCCTCTGGAAAATGAGACCAAATGCAATCTTTATTCCATAAAAAAAATAATTGCTTTTGGTTATAGTTTTTTGTCAAAGTAACTACTATAGTCTCCATATTATTTTACAATCTCAACATTGGTTAGATAAATTTCAAAGTTCATTTTTTTCTGAGATTCAAGTAGGTCTCTTAACTATAAACCTCTGCAATATCCAAAAGCAAATCAATAATTTCCAATATAGAGTATCTCAGAATATTCATTGCCATTCTAAAAGAAAGGTATAGATGCTGTCTGGCAAAATGCTGAGCCAAAGCAAGACTGAACCACAGAAAGAAAAGTACCAATCCTGTAACTACATTTCTGATGTCAAAGGACTCAGAGGGCTCTAATATTTCCTCCTTTTCGCCTGAAATATACATCTCTATCTTAAGATAATTTGCTCCTTTTCTTTCTTCCTTGTTTTTTTTTTTGTGTGTGTGTATGTCTTTTGCTTGTTTGTTGACAAAGGGTTTCTTTCTACATAAGCCAGGCTAAGCCCAAATTCAGCAGTTTTTTAACCAAGCTACCAAGTGCTAAACTGATATAGAAGCCAGTCCACTAGTCTCAGAGTGTGTTTCCTTCAATATGTGATTGTAATATTCACATTACATTATTTGGAAATCCAAAGAGTTATTATGATCCTATGTGTACTATCTAGAGAGGACATTTACTATTTTTGACATAATTATTTTAATTTCCCACAAAATTCTCACATAATTTCTGCAATTTCAAATTTATGTGCTTTATTTTAGTTTATTTACTCTATATTAAATTCACAACATTTGTGGACACTGTTGTATCCATTAAAAATCATGTTTTCCCATTTATATGGCAATTTGCTCCAATTCTGTTACTTTTCTTCCAATGTCTTCAGTCTGTTTTTATCCTGAATTAGTTCTGATGTCCTGACTTATTTTATTTTAATCTTTCTGTTTGAGGTGACATAGTCAGATACCGGCTTCTCTTTTTGTGGTCATATAGTTGAATGATAGCTTCTTTTAGTATGGTTAGAACAGATTTTGATGACGTTTCTCAATGACTTACATGTATACTATTATTTCTCAAATAAATACTTACAGTTATCAACAGTTTCCCCAGAGTTAGCACATAGAAATAGTGATATGTAGGTGTCCAGGGATGTATCAAATGCTGACAGCCAAATGTGATGTGTGAGAGATTCTGGGGTTATTCTGAGGCTTCAGCGGCATTAAAGTGTCATGGGAGCAGCAGAGGATTGGTGCTGTTGGGGCCCAGAAAGGCCTATTGGTAAAGGCGCAACCAAATAACGATATAGATCCCAGAATACTGAATATAGGAAGGACCATGGGACCATCACTATAATGGATTAGAGAAAATGCTGCAGATCCCCAGCAGCTGCAGCAGCAGAAACACTGCAGGTCCCCAAGTGATGGCAGTGAGCAGTGGTCCCAAGAGCAACCAGTCCTAGGCAGGAACCACTGCAGGTCCCCAGCAGCAGTGGGCTATGTGATAGCAGGGAGCTACAGCAGGTCCCTAGAGCAGCCAGTCCCAGACAAGTATCGCACAGTTTGCCGTGGACTGCAGCAGGCCATGAGTAGGGACAGACAGATAGACATGCTACTAGACCATGCTGCAGGTCTCCAAAGGCAGCTGGTCCCCAGAAGGGGGACATATGGTGGCGGTCGAGAGACAGAGATATGGATAGGCATGCCATGCAGAGTGAGGTTGGATATTTATTTTGTGGGTTATGGAAGGGAAGAGGGAGAGAGAAGAGAAGAGAAGAGAAGAGAAGAGAAGAGAAGAGAAAGGGGAAGGGGAGAAGTGGGGAGCATGGAGAAAGGCAGGGCCGCTTCTTGGTGGAGAGAAGGAAAAGGAAGAGGCTCAGGCTGCAAGCCGGAAGAAATATCTGCCTGACTCAGTGGACAGGGAGGGGGTGGGTGGGGCTTGTCTCTTAAAGTGACAGAAGAGATCATTACAATCACCAAGGATGAAATAACAGGTATGGAACAGGACCAGTTCAAGCAAAGGTTTCAGCTACCTGTTTTGTTGATGATGATAGAAACAGTAGTGTAGGACTGTTTCAGCCGTTTGGAGCAAAGATTGTTGGGGGCCAACCTCGGCAAAAATACCTTTCTTCCAGAGTGGAGGTGTGAGAATTTAGAAATACAGTAAAGAATATGAAGAAGCAAACAAAAATAATAAAACACAGAAATATTTAGGATAGTATCAGGAGGGGAATTCAGTGAGTATTGAAAACCCACCTGTGTTTAATTTTCAACTGGTTAATATACCCCTGACCTCAAAAAGTAAGAGTAAGACAAAAGACTACATTATCCAAATTGAAAGCCTCAGGCTACAGTTACCACCCATGTCCTCCACCAGACACTCTGTAGGCAAACCACTCCCTTGGTGGAATCACAAATTATTTTCATAAAGGTAACTGGAGCTTAGATGGATCCTTAGACTTTTGTTTTGGGTTGAAACCAACTACTTCTCTATTTCAGGAGCCACACCTGTTGACAATAGTCTTGAGAGAGCAGAATTCTGATTTACTTGTAGGTGGGACCTTTGCTTGAGTTAGTTGCACAATAACCTAGAATGAACTAAAAACAAGTAACAAACTCTCTGACCCTTGCCCTCATTGAGCCTCAACAAAAGATGACCCTGATTTTCCAATAGTAGAATCTGAATTTCTTATACTATAGGACTTTGATTTTGCTCTACCTTGAAGGTAACTGGGCCACTTATTTTTTTTTATTTTATAGAAATCCATAGAAGAGAGACTTTGTATATTAGAAAGAGAGACTTTTGAACTTTGAAAGATACATTAGATTATTTTTTAAAGAGTCTGACTTTTGAATCACTTGACTTTTAAATATGATAAAATTCCTCAACATTGGAACATGTTTTATATTGGGATATTTATATTAATGAGAGGTCATGGAGAATATAAAATAAAGAAAATGTTATTTTTTTAATATGATTTGTTTGTGTGTCAAGTACTCCCTCAACACACAGCCTTAGGTGCAAGAGGTGTATTGTATGTTTCCTTTCTGGTATAGCTCCCTAAAATATGCTATCTCTTCACTATAACAAATTGTATCATTTAATTTTAATGATTTCTAAAAACTCTTTGCTGTTATGAAGTTCAGACTCATGTCCTTGTACCTGCTAGATAAGTGTTCTATCACTAAGCTACATCTCATGCTTGTCATAATTAGTTATAGTGTTCAATATTAATGATGAATTTATCTTTGTTTCAACACTGAAGGACTATACCCACAAATTCCCAAATATGTGATTTTGTATTGCCTTATGTGTTCTCTCCTTTGTGATCAATAGTTGGAATTTTTGCTCACTAATTGCTTTGATCACAGTTTTACTTTGTGAATAATGAGAATTTAATTTCTTTCTTTCAAGTTGTGATTCCATCTATCTCTTTTAATCTTGTTATCATTTTGACTAAATACCCATTGCAATATTGAGCAGAATGGTTCTAGAAATATCTTTCTCTTGCTCCTATTCTCAGTCAAAAAATATTCAAAACTAGGGTTTAGTTTATTATATTCTTTATTGATGACTCATTTCAGAACTGAGTAGCTCTATCATCATCATCATTATCATCACTATTAAACATGGATTTTGAATAATAAATATATGTGAAAATTAATAAAATACTTTGTCTTTCTGCATTGAATTATGTTTGTCTCCTTTATTTTACTAATGTGGTCAAGTGCATTGACTAATTTTCAGTATTTAAATACATTTCCTGAACATAATTAAGTTCTTATCAATTATACTTTTACTAATAAATTAGTTTCTATATTAATTTAGCTAATACATAGATATGCTTCATATTCATTAGTCAGTTAATTTATACTTTTATTGTAATGGATTTAGTTTTGAGGCTATTTATACTTGTCTTCAACTTATGACTATATTTACAATTTTTGTTATTTCTATGTGATTTTTTATATACAATTGATATTACATTTTCTTTTTTCATTTTATATTTATTGATTTTGTTGTGCTATACATTTTTCTCTGCTTCCCCCTCTTTCTCTCCCCTCCCCTTCAACCCTCTCCCATAGTTTCCATGCTCTCTATTTACTCAGGAGATCTTGTCTTTTCCTACTTCCCATGTAGATTGGATCCATGTATGTCTCCCTCTTAGGGTCCTCATTCTTGTCTAGGTTCTTTGGGAATGTGATTTGTATGCTGTTTTTCTTTGTTTTATGTTTTTAATAAAAACTTATGAGTTAGTACATATGATAATTGTCTTTCTAGGTCTGGGTTACCTCACTCAATATGATGTTTTCTAGCTCCATCCATTTGACCGCAAATTTCAAGATGCCATTATTTTTTTTTTCTGCTCTGTAGTACTCCATTGTATAAATGTACCACATTTTCCTTATCCATTCTTCAGTCAAGGGACATTTAGGTTGTGTCCAGGTTCTGGCTATGACAAACAATGCTATTATGAACATAAGTGAGCACATGTCCTTTTGGTACAATTAAACATCCTTGGAGGGTTATACTCAAGAGTGGTATTGCTGGGTCTTGAGAAAGGTTGTTTCAATTTGGCTCAGCACCTTTGGATATCAGTATGGCAATTTCTCAGATTATACATATTCATAATAAGTTATGGGATCTACCAATGAAGATATCAAGTCTCATTTTATTTTTATAATGAAAGAAATGTTGTTGTAGTTTCACTTATGGAAATATTTTTCTAACTAGTATTTAGTTTTCACTGTGTCACTTCAACTTTGAAAGCATTCTCTTCAATGTATTGTAAGGTATAAGGACTTTTTATCATAATACAACATGTTGTATTACCACAAAAATCTCTACTTGTTATTGATCTTAATTATGAACTGTTTAAAATGATAATCATCATCATGATGATTAATGATGATTATAAATTTGTTAACTTAATTGAACACAAAATTTGAGGGTATTTGCAGTGTGGAATTCTTTTGAATAGAGCCTTTTCAAAAAATAATACTATGAAACAGACTATGTTGTGAATATTGTGAACACCTTGTAAACAAATAAACACAAACAGTCCCACTCACCTTGGTCATTTTTACAAACATTGACTCTTCCACAGCACACTTTTTAAACTCACTCCTAAATGGTTGTCTTCAACAAATCTCTCCTCTCAAAACTCAGGGAATTAAGCTAATAGAAAGGCAGGAAGATTGTGAAAGTCAGAAGGAAGAGATGATACTAAAGAAAGAGTGTCCTCTAGACACAACAGGACTAATATATGTATGAACTTATAGAAATTGGCAGAATATACAGGCCTACAGAGGTTTAAAGTAGACAAAGGACCAGAACTGACACGAGGGTGTAGACATGAGTCCCCATCAGTAAGCAGGAAGTTATTCCCTCTTGATAAAGCTTTACAAAGAAAAATTTAATTTCTCCAAGGGAGTCTCATTGTTTATGCAAACCACATTTAAGGGCAGAGATGTTACCCAAAAGTAATGGCCAATACAAAATATACTCAAGGGTAATGTTAGATTATTTTTTACTCATATTATTTTTTTTCAGTATTTCTTTTTTGTTTTTTTATACTTTACTGCTCTTTGTCTGTATATTATAATTTTAAGGTGGTGTGTATGTGCATGTGTATGTGTTTATACATTTCTGTTTAAGGATTTTTGTGATCTTGGCTCTTTTTTCTAAGATTTTTGCTAGTTTGCTCATTTCGTTTAATTATTGCTTGACTGTGATTTTTTATTTTACTGTTTGTTTCTATTTATTATTTTTCTGTTTGTTTCTTTTAGAAGGAGAGAGAACATTGTTAATTTCTATGTATTTCTGGGCGTTCTGAAATTAGTTTTGTTATTGAATTCTAACTTTAAGTCATGGTGATCCGATAAGATACATGAAGTTATTCGATTATTTTTTGTTTTGTTTTGTATCTATTGAGGTTTGCTTTGTTACTGAGTATGTGGTCAAATTTAAGAAAGTTCCATGAGGTGCTGAAAAGAAGGTATATTCTTTTATGTTTGTATGAAATTTTCTATATATGTCTGTTAAGTCCCTTTAAGTCATAACATCTGTTAGTTTTCTTATTTCTCTATTAAGTTTCTGTCTGGTAAACCTGCCCACTAGTGAGAGTGAGCTGTTGAAGCCTCCTATTATTAATATATGGGGCTTAATGTGTGATTTAAGCTTTAGTACGTTGCCTTGCATATGAGGGTGCCCTTGCAGTGGGGTTTAAATATCCAGAATTGAAATTTCCTCTTGATGGATTTTTCCTATGACAAATATGAAATATCCTTCTTTGACTCTTTCCCTCAAAAGAATAGATAACAAAAATGTGGTACATTTAAACAGTGAAGTACTACTCAGTGTTAAAAAAAATATTGGCATATTGAAATTTGCAGGCAAACAGATGGATTTAGATAAAATCCTATTCAGTTGAAAAAAAAGTGAAGTTTACCATTAAATGAATGGACCCAAAAAAGAAGCTATTACGTGAGGTAATCAATATTCATAAACAAATGCTGAATATTCTAAATATCTGTGGTTCCTTATTTCAAATCGTCACGTGTAAGTATACAGCATGTAGTAGCCACAGACACCAAGATGAATAAAGGAACTACTGGTGATGATTAGGCTCTGAAAAAGAATATTACTGTATGGTGATATAGAGTAGGAAATAGGTAATTTCTCAGTAAGAGCCCCTTGGGCTCTGAGAGGTGGGAGGATCATCAACAAAGAAAGAAAATGAAATACAGAAACAATAAAGAAAGCCATATTGCATGATAAAGTTATGTAACATGATATTATTTATATTTCACTAATACTATACATAATAAGTATACAGAGAGATATATTTGAGTTTTTAACCAAAAAAAATTTATTTAGTATATTTTGATTAAACTTCCCTCTTCCTCAGCTCCTCCCAGATACTCATCAATTCATCCAACTCCATGGCTCTTTCTCTCTCTTTAAACAAACAACAACAACAAAACACACACACACACAAAATAACCCATTCTCAAGAACCAAAATATAAAAGAAAAAAACACAGACCTAAAAGTACTCAAAATTAATGTAAGACCAATAGCAACAAAAATAGCACTGAATTTTTCTGATGTTGACCATCAGCTAAAAGCATAGGGCCTACCTTCAATAGTGATTAAAGTATTAGTGAGATTCCATTGGAGAAGACTATTTTTTTTTCTTTTGCTAGCAGGTACCAATTGTAGATAGCTTGTTGGTTAGGGGTTGGAAGCTATGTCAACTTTCCACTCTCAGTGCTGAGTAGTTATCTAGCTTAAATGTGTGCTGGTCCTGTGCATGCTGCCATGCTCTGAATCATGGGTGCATTAGTCCTCTTGTGTTTGAAGACAATGTTTTCTTGGGGTCATCAGTCATTTCTGGTTCTTCCTATTTGACTGTCTCCTCTTCTACACAACTCTATGAGCCCTGAGGGGAGGATTTTGATGAATCCTTCCAGGTGGTTAAATGATAACTTGATACACTAGTATAGCAGAATGTCATTTGGAGTCATTTCATTGCTGCATTTTCTTCAGATCAATAGTATATGGTTTTTCCCTAGGTGGTTAGTTTATTAATTCTTAAATTCTTGGTAAGGAATGACAGGCAAGGAGTGCATCTCACAGACTGGTGCCTTATGTCTACTCGGAGAGTATTGGTTACTAATATAACACTTGTGCCACTATTTCGCCAGCCTATCTTATTACAGATCACTACTGTAGGTTGCATTTGGGTTGATAATGGCCTTTCTCATCTGGTATTCAGAGAGGGGACTAGGAGGTATGCTGAAAGATAGTCACTATTTGTGGGAGTTTTTAGTTGGCACCAGCTGGATTTCTCTGCATTTGATGAGATACATAAGCACTATCTTCAGCTATAGAACATAACCATCATAAATAAAACAGAAATATTGCAAATAGATTATTAAGACATATCCTAAAAATCTATTTCCTTGAAAGTCTAAAAGAAATAAATGTATGTTTAAACTGCATTTTATTAAACATTATTACCTACAAAAATAACTTAAACAAATCTAAATATCAGCAAGAATATTTAAATAGTACATTAAAATGTCTCTCAATTCAAAACCCATCTAAATGAAAATATGTTTATAAGAAATTTAAAAGAATGCAAAGCTTTCTTTCAAATGGTTGATCATGGTAGCCCAAGTGACTCAAAAAACAGTACAGTTTGTAAATATAACATTTGGTTGTCTCTCAATAGTTGAGGATGGGCCACAATTGCTAAAGACATATTACACTTAGAACAGAGGATTCAGATGGCTTGAGCTGGATCTGACCTGAAACCCTCTTCCCTGTGATTTAGTTTCCATGATTCCAGAAAATAAGCTGCAAAAGGAAGCAATTAAGCAGACCTACTTAACTGCAACATCTATGAACCATAACAATTACAAGCATGATAAGATACCCATAAAGATGAAATAAGGGCCATTCACATGTCAGTGGCAACCAACAACTATTTAAATAGATCAACTCAACAAGAGGAAAGATCTTCCTAATGTTGAAACCCTAGCTAGTTTATTGGTCTTAGTGTGGTCGTGGACTTAACAAAAGCAATCTATTAGTATTATTTGCTATTATACTGTTATTTATGTATACATATAATATAACTAACAGTATAATCACCAACTAAATTATATTCTATACTTACAGATAAGTATAGCTACCACTCCTCATCACAGAATCTTCTCTTTGCACAAAATGAATACCATCAAAGAAAACCAAACTGGCTACAATGCAGAGATCAATAGCTTGTGGAGAGCTCATCCTCAAAGAACACATCTACATCAAAGCTCCTGCACTGATAGATTGGGGAACATTCTGAAAGTGAGCTAGGAACCAGGATTGACAAAAGGCTTTGGTCAGTGTCTCTTAGAATATGGCTGCATTAACAAGACCAAAACAATGGCAACCACACTAGACAAAGAGCTAGAAGTACATAGTGACTACTAAGAGAAGATTTAACCTCACCCAAAGATGAGTCCCGTTGTTGGTTATCCAGTGAAAAGTAGTTAACCTTTTAACCTCATAGACACAACAAAATGTATCAGCAGTTATATACTTATTTAAACATATGTAGTATATAATACACATATATACATGCATGTAACAACAATAATCAAATAAAGAGAACTATGAAGTTGAGGACATGGGGACATAGGAACTGTTTGAGAAAAGGTATCTAGGAGGGTTGGGAAGAAAGAAAAGCAGTTCTCAAAGTTATGCAACTCTATATTGCTTTATAACAAGTTAGAAAATAAAAGAAAAAGAACCTAAATGGAAACCTGGTAGCTAATATAATGATAAGTGCTTAACATAAAATTGCATGTCTTAAAAAATTGAAATTTTGTAGAACACACTAGCTAAAAATTTAAAAATACTAATTGCCATGATTAGAATGGCAAATGCCACCATAGGCTTTTGTCTTTCTGCACCTGTTCCCCAGTCAATGTTAATTTGAGAAATATTATGGAAATGTTTGTTCATTTTCATCAAGAGAAGATTCTGGGGTGTAGACACAGGGTTGGAGGCTTATAGTTTACTTTTCTCTCTAGCCTGAGTCTCCTTCTCCAGATTCATCAAATCGTGAGCTATGGGTTAAGCCAAAAGTGCCTCCCCAGTGCCTTCTCAGCTGGGAAGCGCTGTACCTTCTTAAAGAAGCAGGCTTTGGAATTATAAAATTTCCTCTTCCTTTAGAAATAGAAAAAAAAAACAAGAGTTAGTTCTTGAAAATAAACTTTCTCAAAGTAACATGAGTCTATACTGTAACATGTCCATACTAAAGATGAATCAGTGAATAGCAATGAAATATATGGTTCCAGATTTCTTATTTACAGCAAGTGCTTTGAAAGACACTTGGTTTAATCTTCATTTCCAGATACTTCATCATTTTTATTTTACCATATGTTTATTAATAACTTTGGAGATGAAGAAAGCCTAATTAAAATGTTTTACTATATATTGTAATACTTATAAACACAGATTAGCACACTTAATTATCCTAGCAAGTCTAGGAAGTTTCTTCCATGTAGAATGTTTAAAAAATATGTTTCTAATTTTACAAATTAGCAAAATTAAACACAGAATATTAAAGTGGAATTTTTCTACTTAGATAGGAAATACCACATGTGACATAAGACAAGTCACGTTGGAAATTTTTATAAATAAGTTTGAGACTCAGTTAGGTTATCAGTTGCTATTAAGAGTAGAACTACAATGAGAACTTGAGGCAAACTGTTTATTTATTGATAATTTTATACTAAGAAAAGCTAAAATGAACCTTAAGTTTGTTTCCTCTTCATCCCTTTATTTAGCAAAGAGAACCCCCACTTAAAGTCTGATATTAAGAACTTTAGGAAACTTGATGCATTAAGTCTGGAAATAAGGCTGTAGTTTGGCTTAGGATAGAGAAGATAAAGAGTAAAAGTTGCTAATGAGTCACTTTCATGGTAAATCAAAAGAGATGTTGTTGATTTAAGAGCCATCCTAGATTACATGGGTCAAGGAGAAGGTTCAATTGAACAATGGCCATTATGGTTAGCTCAAGAATTAAGAAAAACAGACTCTGCTGATTATCTTGCTATTTGCCTTGCTGCTTTTTAATATTGAATGGTAGGGGAAAAAAAAACCCAAAACAGAAAAATCCAAATAACTGCAATGTGTCAGAATAAACTTTGTAGTCATCTTTATGGAATTTTCTACTTTTTGTTTTACTATTGCTAGATATTATAATAATAAATAAATGGAAAATATTTATCAATTAATCTAAACAGCATTTCCTCAAGACTTATAAATGCATGAAACCTATGATAATCCTAACTAGACAGATATTTTGATTACTTCTTAAGGTATTGAAGAAATAAAAAGTATGTTTACAATTTTTGAATTTCACTAAAATTGAACCTGACATAGAGAAGTTTCATAAAAATACCAATGGAAAAATAAGCAACCTAATTTATGAAGCCTCATTAAAAAATAAAATATGAACCAGTGTATTATAATATGAATTAGGCAATTACTAGACACCCAACACTATTTCCATAAACATTATCTAAAACATGAAAATTGGTACTACAACACGTAGAATTCTGGGCAAGATGGTGGATTAACAGTTTCTTGGATGGGACGGGTGAAAAAGCTATCAGGATAATATTCAATAATTTCTGCTCCTTTAAGCGACTATAGCTCTAAACAGAGTTACCACAATTGTTGAATTCTATACAGGGAAGCAGAAAAGAGGGTCTAGAGCCAGGGCCCAGATGACCAAGAGTAATGTCAACTGTCGAATGCTGCTGAGGTGATGCTTGCACAAATATACAAGGCATGGCAGGAAAATCAGACTGAAAAGCAGGATGATGAGGTCTAGGAAATGGACTTCATTTGATGAAAAGCCTTAGTCAGCAGAGGACTGAGCTGGAATCAGTACGAGCTTCAAGATAATGGATTATATATGAGCACTGGAAAGCTAGAAGGAAGTTATGGTAGTGTATAGAGACAGGGAGTTCCAAGATATGCCAGTCCTAATGCCCCGCACATGTCTATATTAAGGTAGGGGATGTGTATCGATGCATCTCAAGCAGCCCTACCTATGAAAGCTGCCTCAAGATTCACAGGAACCTTCAAGAAATCCTCCCATCCTTCTTTCTCCCAATATCCACACCGTGGAACCCCTCAAGAGAAGAGCTGAATTATAGCCAGGAAATAGATGGTTCTAAGTTCCCATAGTGATGTGTAGGATAGATCCAATCTGTAGAAGCTGGAGGTAGAGCTCAAATCTCAGGCAGTGCCTTTGTCACACTCCCCCTAAGTTCCCCAGAGCTCCTCTTCTCACCCCTCCCCACCATGCACAGTGCTTCTGTGTGGAAAGAGCACCAGGAATGGCATATGGGGGCTGGAGATATAGGCCTGAGTGCTTAGAACTGTTGCTGTTCTTACAGAAAGAGACTTAAGTTTGGCATCCAGCACTCAGGCCAGGCATCTTGCAACCACCTGCAACTTCAGCTCAGGGGATCAGATGCCATTTTCCAGACACATACACTCAGAAGTGTGAATAATCATGTATTGCACACATGCACATGTACGTGCACGCACGCACACTCACACACAAACACACACACACACACACATCATTAGAAATCAAATATTCAAATTTTCAAAAAGGAAATGGCTGAAAATCAGCAAGAGTGGAGAATCTAAATTTCTCTAAATCTCCAGAATCATCAAGAAATAGTCAGAGTGACTCATCAGTCTCATAAATGACTTTAGGGCCTTAAATCTTGATGGGGTATTATTGAGTAGTGAGGCAAACATTGAAGACTTGTAGGCCACTAAGGGAGAAGGCTCCCTCACTACATCTTCTTTTTCCAAGACTTCTGATACTAAAGATAGCCATAAGATCACCTTAAGAGGACACCTCTCTGGTTTAGCAGAATAGAGTTAGGAAAAAGAATGCTACATCCCATTCTTCAGCAACTACTACTACTACTACTACTACTACTACTACTACTAATAATAATAATAATAATAATAATAAATCAGGAACGTTAGTCAGGGTCAGGGCTTCACCAGTTTGCACACCTCCTGGCTATTTTTCTAGCTTTTTGCTCTCACCTATGGAGATACTTCTACATGGTTATGGAATTGTTAAATCTCCTGGCTCACAGAATTGTTTCTTCCTTTGCCAGTCAGGAATCAGAGTTAGCCTGTTCACAAATACAAACTCTGGATTATACACCAATGATGTGCAATAGAACCTCCTACTTCCTTGAAAAGGTTTAATACTAGACCCTGACTCTGCTGTGCGGGAAAGAACTCTCCTAGGGGTCCCTGACATTTTGTTGTCTGTTTGTTTATCTATGGTGTTGGTAAATGTTTTAATGAATCTCTTACCAAAGTAGCAAAAACCAGCAACACAACAACTAAAAGAAAGGGGCCTGAAAACTAGATTATTCAGTCTTTGCAACTATACCAGAAATCCAAAACAAAAGGAATTCCTTGAAATTCCACTGGGGCAGCACATACCCCAAATCTTATTTTAGAGAAAAGAAATGGAATTGATAATTGTACTTTCCACAATATCATGCTGTGCTATGTGGGAAATCATAGGGAAAGAAACAATTTAAAATTATATTACCTCTAGAAAGAAATACTGCAAATACGAATGTCTTTAAGATTTCATCTTATACATGACTAAGATCAAAATCACAAGGGACATCTCATCCTGGAGAGAATGTGGAACAAGGGAAATACTTTTCAATTTCTGAAGAGAGTACAAATGTGTCCAGCCATTTGGAAGTCAAGGTGAAAGCTTCTCAGAAACCACAAGTTCCAGCTATACCACTCTTGAGCATATATCTAAAGGATGCTCAATCATACCAATCATAAGGACACTTGCTTAACTATATTCATATCAGCTTTATTCATAATAACTAGAACCTGAAATCCATCTAGATGCCCCGCAAACTAGAAATAGATAAAAGAAATGTGGCTCATCTATACAGTGGAGTATTACTCAGCTGCAAAACAAAAACAAAAAAAAACAAACAAACAAAAAAAAAACAATGACCCCAGAAAATTTGAAGGCAACTTGATAGAACTAGAAAAAAAAAAATCATCCTGAGTGAGGTAATTCAGACTGAGAAAGGCAAACGTGGTAAGTACTCACACATAAGTATTACGTGAGATATTAGTTGTAAACTCTAGGGACAACTATGCTACAATCCACAGACCCAGGAAGACTAGATAACAAGGAGGATTCATGGAGGATTGTCTAGATCTCCCTGGGAAGGGGAAATAGAGCAGATTTTGTGAGCAAATGGAATGGAGGTGGGAATGGGAACATGAGCATCAAGTTAGGGGGAAGCAGAGGGAAAGAATAATAAGACTGTTGGAAAGGGGGAACATTTTGGGGTGAGGTAAAAGCCAGGTGCAAGGGAATCTCTTGGGAATTTACAAGACGACCCCAGCAAAGACTCATAGCAATAGTAGAAACCTAGCCTGTACTTGTTATATTCTGTGAGAGCCTTTTAAAAAATAGTCTTTTCTCATACAGTGTATCTTGATTATAGATTCTCCTAGCTTTACTTCTCCCACTTCCTCCACTCTTTGTTTCCCCTCCAGATATGCCCCCTATCTATCTCACATTAGAAGAAAAAAAAAAACAGGTTTCTAAGAGATTAGTACCAAGCAGGATAAAATAAAGTATAATAAGGTGAAGCAAAAACATTCAAATTTAAGTTGAACACAGAAACACAACAGAAAAAAATGAGTCCCAAGAGCAGGCACAGGAGTCAGAGACTAGACTAATTTGTTCTTTTAGTCAGGAGTTCTGTAAAATAACCAGTCTGATAGCTATAAGATATACACAGCAGGGCTGGTAAAGTCTCATGGAGGCCCTGTGATTGCTGCTTCAGTCTCTGTGAGATCATCTGTGCCTTGTGTATTTGTTTCAGAGGGTCTCGTTCTTCTGGTGTCCTTCTTCCCCTCTGACTCTTACAATCTTTCCACCTCCTCCTCCACAAGATTGTCTGAGCACTAAGGAGGAGGGTTTGATGTAGGCTTCAAATTTAGACTCTCTCTCCACATTTTGTTTGGGGGTGGGTCTCTACATCTGTTTTCATTTGCTGTAGGAGGAAGTCCTTCTGATGATGCTTGGCATGGCACTGATCAGTGAGTATAGTATAATATTATTAGTAATTATTTATTGATTTTTGAGACTATTCAAGTTTGGTTTTACACTAGGTCCTAAGGCTGTCTAGTCTCTGTTTCTTGTTTAGCCAAGTAGTGTCGGGTTTGGCTTCATTCCCATGTAGTGTGCCTTAAGTCAAATCAGAAATTGGTTGCCACTCCCACAAGTTATGTGCTACCTATGCCTTAGCATATTTGGCAGGTGTGGCTGGGTGTGACTCCATATTTCTCTTTCAGTAGCCATCAGAGGTATATTCTCCCAAAGAGAGATCACAAAGTGGGGATGAAGGCTCCATGAAGGCACCAGGTTGGCTTCTCCATGTTCAATGAGCTGTGTGGATGCTGTCCTTGTCAATGGGGCACCATTGTCATTTTACAGGAAGCAATTTTCTAACATGAGATTGGGTTGTCTTCTAAATTAAAAACAAAATCTACGTGCAACAAATTCACAATATAATTTGCAAGAAATAAGAAGAGCTAACACAATGCTTCTGAAACTGTAAAATATAGAAAAGAAAAGGAACACTGAAAATTTCTACAAATGACCAGTATAACACTGATTTCAAGCCAGATCATGACATGAGTGGGGGGGACCACAATCTTTCTGATGAACATAGATGTAAAATTCTCAAAAAAGCACTTGTGAATAGAATTCTGTAACCTATGAAAAATATTAAAAGGATCAAGTTGGCGAAATTCCAGAGATGCATGGTTGTTTCAACATATGCAAATTAACAAATATGCTACATATAAAGAAAGTCAAGGATAAAATAACATAAAAATATCAAAAGATAAAAGAAATGGGTAAGGAAAAACTCCATTATTCCTGAATAATAAAATTGCTGAGGAAAATAGAAATAAATACAAAAACATATCTCAACCAAATACGGCTATTTGTCACAAAGGTAGAATCAATATTATACAAAGTAAGGAGAAAGCAAAAGAATATTTCAGTAAAATCAGGAAAAAAGCAAGAATATACCTTTACTCCACTCTCATTCATTATAATACTTGACATATTAGCTAAAGCAAAAAGCAAAATAGGAAAATAAAAAGGCTACATATAAGAAATGAAAAATTCCAAGTATATTTATTGATAGATTTGTGATTCTGTTTAAGAAAACACATAGACTCAGTCAAAAAGCTCATCCTTTAAGCAAGTAATGTATTGGGATAAAAAAAGTTACTAAAAAAAATTGCTAGCCTTCCTATGTACCAATAAAAGTTATGCTGAGAAATAAAATTGAAAATTCGTCCTATTCATGATTGCAAAAATGTAAAAGGAAACAAAACAACCTATAACTAAAATTAAAAAATTAGTTGAAATGCTTTACATATAAAATGTTAAACATTGTAAATTTTTTTAACCAGAGAAAATAATAAAGCCCAATCTACATCTAGATATAATTATACTAAACAAATCAAGTCAGCTTCTGGGAGACAACAGTTTCACGTTTTAATTCATTTTTCAGTCTAAGAGTTTATAGATCCAAAAGATCATAAATGTACTGGAGCTATGTAAGAAGTCAAAGTGTCCCATGGCACAAAGTAGGCTATGGTAAGGGGAAGAAGGGGGTAAAGATGCAGAGATGCTCAAAATCTATGTCTATTTGCATGAAAGGGCTTTGTGCACCCTAGAATGATAATGCAAATGAACCCATAAAATTTGAATGTATAGGATGAAATTATAAACTAGATGAGATATCTGGAGGAAGTAGTTGTCATCCAAATTTGAGGTTATAAGATAGAAACACTTTCATCCAAATAAATAGAGAATTAATCATTAATTATACAATTTAAGGAACTATGCTTCTTTCATGAAACTCACGAACTATTTTTTCTAAATCAAAATTGTAAATCATTAATATATCCATTTCATTATTAAAGTGGTATTAATCACAATGATAATCAAGTTGACATACTGGATTTTTCCAGTTGTATTACTTTGAAGGACTAGAGAAACATAATACATTAAAGAATACTGTTCACTTCTTGTTTTCCATCAAACCATCAAGTGTATAAAACATATTATTGCTCTGTATTCTCAGCACAGCATGAACTGTATGTCTGGCAACTTTTCAATTAACTTGGCCAATGTAGCAAACCATATCTCACACACACACACACACACACACACACACACACACACACACACACACAGTTGAATACTCAGATTAGGCTATCCATATTATAGACTAATTGAAAGTAGAAAAGGTCTGCTTGTCAAACACTGTCACTTGAAATTATTACAACTGATTAAACAGATTCCTCACTGCCTAAATTCTAAGAGTAGTTAAATTTTAATCACTATAAGGATAATCTAAAGCAGGGACTTTATAATAAAATGAATTGCTACTTAACGTCAAACACTAAGCACTCAATCTTATTATAATCATAGGATTCAAGTGAATAGATCTAATATTTAAATGAGTAAGATGACTTGATAATCTTGTGGACAGTGAGAAGATAAGATTTGATGAAATTACACCTTTGTGAACTTCAGTACTGGACCAATTTTACAGATGATGAATGAATGCTAATTTTATTTCAAATAGTATTTTATGATTATTCATGTATGTGTTTAACAGGATATTGGGTTTAAAATTACTCTTATAAGAATTTTCTATGAACATATATTAACCCCATTCTGAATGTGTTCATGAATTTTACTTCAGCTTTGTTACTATATTATTCTTAGGTTCCAAGTTTATTGATCATTTTCTTTAATCTGCTATAAATTTGTTTTTATTGATACATAATTCATTTCTCTCTTTTATTGAAAGGCACAAATTTATTTCATTTTGAAATTTTAGTTGTTATATAACACTATAAAGAACAAATTTCAGTGTTAGGAAACATTGCAAATTCCCTAAAAGGGGCAGACTCAGATGGTCTAGAGGATTTATCTTTAAGAAAATGATGAATTTTGAAATTTTTCCTAAATTTGTTCTTACAACTTTTGATATAATATTGCTTTAAAAATTAGGTAACTAGTTAAACATAATTAAGATTGATAAACTGGCTAGAAGAAAACAACTAACTAACATGAAAATAAGATCTCATTCTAGCAAGACTTAGTCTTGCAGAGTTGCTGCAATTCAGACGTTATTAAAATTTTCCTATGTGACAACAGGACATTAGTATTGTTTGTTTATTATGCAGTAAAAACCACATCTGTATCTTGTCTCAATATTCAAGGGTAAAATTCTTTGGTGAATCAATTTGTTCATAAGCTAATATCAAGGCTTCAATTTGTTCATTTCCAGAATTATAACATGATATATTGTGGAAGCTTCCTTGCTCAATTAAAATAGTTAATAGGAGCAGAAATTTATTTCCTAGTTTGGAAACAATTAAATTCCAATAGGTCAAACAAGAAAATGCTTGCCACATCTATATTAATACAATTAGTGTAACGATATAAATTGTGAAAACACTTCATTTAAAGAAATTGATGCTGCCCTCTTAGCTACTCATTTTGACAGCTATAAATAAGTAGTAAGTATGAGGCAGTGGATATTTTTTGAGAAAATTGTTGCAATGACTTCTGCTATATGAAATATTTACTGAAACAGAGAACAAAGTTATCTGCAAATATCTGGGAAGCATCTAGGTGTACATAATCATATGTACTTCTTTATTAAAAGACTTCTGTTATGTAAATATGCAAATACAATCCCACTATCTTAAATAAAAGCCTATTGTATTAAACATAATCATATATTCTTATTTTACTCTTCATAAATTGACTAATGGCAATCAGTTATTTATAAGTGAAAATGAGGTAAAATCATTATTTGAATTTGAATATTTTAATTTTAGAGAAAGAAAAGTTTCACTTTTTTTCTAACATTAATCTATTTTAAATCTCAGCATGCCATATAAAAGAATTATTAACCTGATTTGATTCCCAGATGATCTGGACACAGTTGCTATGTAGTTCAAAATACATGACTCTAACAAAATCTGAATCAGGTGGTCCTTGGTGTGATCTCAGAGACATCTGTACATGAGCCTGTCAATTCTTCTAAGTTTAACTTTAAGGTTAGTAGAATATCTTCAGCCCCAAATTGAATGACCATTTAATCAAAAATGTTTTAGATGACCAAGGATATACTTCACTGCTGCTGTCATTTACAGATGCCCTTGATGAAATTGAGCCAGAAAGACAGAAGAGCAGAGCAATGAAATGAATTCCAATCTGCCACACCAACGATGCTAGCTGTATGACATATACATACACATATACACATGATAGATAAACTGTAGTAATGATCTTCAAATTCTGTTGTTTCTTTCCATGTGTACACTTTAATAAGGGTAAAATTGAATTGCTTGGAGCCTGTGCTTTTCAGAGTAACTTGAAGTCTACACCATTACTGCTTTTACAATGTAGGGTCAATTCAAAGGTAACTACTGAACTATGGAACCGACAATGTCTACTGTACAACAACTATCTATCCAACAAAGAAAAGAGAGAGAATCTAGAATTTAAAAAAAAAGTGTAAGATGCCAATGAAATACCTTACATAATGTTTCATAATCTATATTTTCAAACTGAATTTAGTCTATTTTCAAAGCTAAATGCCTTTTACAACCTCATAATCTAAAAATATGATGTTTTTATTAATTTAGAGTTGAAATAAATTTAGAACTTTATATTTGTATACATGCATAGATGCTCTGTGTATAATTTCTACATTTGTTACAAAATATGCTATGGGTACATATAATGTTTTTGTCCAGCAGCAACAACAAAAGAAAACCCTTAAATGTCAAACATATGATATTCTGTAAAAATGAAGGCTAAAATGCATATGTTGCCATGACTCATATATATTCTTCTTGATTCCAAGACAATGTTGTTTTGAATTCAATTTGAAGACAAACAGTCAGATCCATTCCCATCACCTTTAATCATGCTTCCCTTCCCCGACCCAGCAACAGAAAGAGGAAGACATATTTCTTATAGCCAATTGCTCAACAGATGCACTATTTCGAGCATTAAATAGCCAATATTCATTTCATTAGTTCTGTGTAACCAATCTGGCTTTTTCATATTGCTAAAGCCCAGGACATGACATTTTTATCTTTAAGCTAGCAGTTAATGATGAAGATACATACAAAAGAGATTTCAGATTTATCTGTGTCAAAATTAGTAAAGAGAAAGACTTACTTCTAAGTCATAAACCTAACTTTTATATATGTTTATCAGACACTGAAAACAAAACCATCTTTACTTCATGACTAACATTATACTGTATAAATATGGTATAGATAGCAAAGGCTTATAGTACAATGAGAAAATTTTGTACTATGTTTTGTAACACAAATCATATATATTTGTATATAATTTTTAAAATATCACAATATTTTAGTTAATACAAAACCAAACTGCAGTAGTTACTAGAACACATGTATTATTTTCTTTGAACGCTAAATAGTATTTATGGTTAGGAAGAACAAAATGTCATAATCACATACTTGAACATTTTATGTGTATTTTCATATTTTAGAAAATATTAATTATATGCAACTATTTAAATTTTGGAGAACCAGATAAGATATAAAACATATCATGTAATGTAACATGTTGTAGCTTCTTTATAAAATTTTTGGAAATTCATTTATCTACTAAATTGTACTAGTTTCATAATTTGTACAATATTTTGCCAAAGGGGTGAATTATATTATTCAGCTTTAATTTGACAGTAGAGAAAAAATTATCTCCATACGAGTAACAGTAATTCCCCATTTTTCTTTCTTTCTTTCTTTTTTTATTTTTTGACTTAAACAAGTCCTCAAGTCATATTCCCAGAGGGTTTCGCTTTCCCTTGGAGACAACATTGACAGGTGATGGATAGATGGATAGATATTTTTAATTAGGAGAAACACCAAAGTATAAAACTCCCTAGAAGGAGAAGCAGTTGCCCCACAAACAATCTTTGACACCTGCTTTGTTAAATTAGGATGAACACCTGCTATTCTCTACTCAGAATTTTTATGAATTACAAGCCAAATCTGGAAAGCAAAACTAAGGCTTCGTAGTGGTTGAGGACTTAAAATAAAGTTTGATACCAACATACATTTGTTTTAATAATATTTTATTACAGAAGTAACATGAATTCATTCTCTTGCTAAAAATATTCTCAATGTTAGATCCAGTTTAGTCACCAAGTTCAATCTCATTTTAGATATTAACTCAGAAGAGAAAGAACAACAAGCTTTATATTTGGTAAAGATTATTTCTGTAGGGAAAACTAAATGACTGATCTAGTCTATATTACTGAGACTTTTGTTCCTGAATAGTTCATCATTCATTTTTCCAACTATTCATAAGGTAGAGCCAATATAGCTAAATTAACTACATGAGAAGTTGGAGAGAGACAGCTACCAAAACATTTCTAAAAACAAACAAAAAAAAATAATTGAAGAATCAACACAAAATTCTAATAGAGATTGATTCATTAATATTTTGGTCAGGAAAAGCTTTCGTGCTTTCATGGAAAGATACAGTTGAAGAAACAACATGAGGGATATGAGCAAGCTTGGCATATGGACCTGTGGAGAGCAGCATGAAGGAAGAGGAAGGGCAACACAATGACCATGAAATAGACAGAGCTTGGCGTGTTCAAGGAGGAACGATGTAGCTCCTGTAGCTGGGTAAGAGTGGCATCATGAGAGAGGGAAAGGCAGAGCTGACAAATAATGTTCTGAGTCCAGGGAAAATTAACTGTCTGTGGCATTTTCTTTAAAGAAAGATCACATGTCATTACGACTACCAAATATAGCTTCTGCATTCTCTATTGCTTTTCTTTTGTTTGACTTTGTTGTTCTTTTTAATTTCCTTCTGATGGTTTTAAATAAAGAAAAATTAAACTTCTATATCATTGTCCGTAATCACCATTAGATTTTATAATAGGAATTTTAAATGTGACAATTGCCTCATATGCAGAATCATGGGACTCCTAAGTTTTTATTTTAAAATCTACATATGCATGTATACTATGCTATTAAACGGTACATATTCATAACTCTTTCACCTGTGTTAGCGCCACTTCCTGATATATATGTATCCTTCCATTCTATTTACAAATGAATAAGAGATTGAAAAGAAATGAACTAATTTTCCCAATCTTCCCATTCCTTTCATGTCTTTTTAAGTGGTTAATAGTTCAGTGTACACATGAGATGATGAAGAGAAAATAATGATCATTTTCAGCCCTTAGAGTCACATTCTTCTTGTTTCTTTCATAGAATGGCTTTGTTTACATGTCACAGATGTGTCTTAGGATATTCAGCACAGTGTTAATTACTCAGCCGAAAGCACAACATACTTAACTTATTCTCTCTCTCATTCTCTCTCTCTCATTCTCTCTCTCTCTCTCTCTCTCTCTCTCTCTCTCTCTTTTTTTTTTTTGCAGAAAATCCATATATCGTGCCAACATTCAAATTCTAGGTTCATAGATGACTGCAAATGTTCCGTCAGAGCAGAATGATATAGAACATTGGGTGATATAGGGTAATGGCATTTCTCTTTAGCGTGCAAGTTAAAGAACCCTCATATATTTCTGGCTGTAGGACCACCCACAGGAACATGGTGAACCTACCAGAGACCAGTCTCTTAAAGAAAACTGATGTTCCTACCTAAGCAACAATCATCTGTCTATTATGGTTCCTTAGCTAGGTATGCAGACTCCTAATTGCTCCCTACTACCTTAGAACAATCCTGATTGGTTTGATCTTATACAGCTATGTGGCCATAGCTACTCTAATATTTTTTACTAAAATAAATTCTTATTAAAATTCATTTATTTTTACACAAGATTTTCATTTCTTTCTGGTCATTCTTGGCCAAAGAGACAGCTTGTGTTACCACCTTCAGTGGTTGGAAAAGGATAAGAAGAATGGTAACTATTGCTTCATTGGCCACTCCTGTCAATCCTATTCTGCCTTCAGCTCCATCTTCTTCTGTGACTGTCAGAGTTGCAGGCGGCAAGAATGTCTAAGCAGTTAGCTAATTTATCTCGCTCTGTTTAGACAGACAGATTTACTCCTTTAGTCTGTTGAAATCATTTTCCAACAGCCCTGTTCAGGCTAAAATTATTGATAAAATCTTTCTTGTACTTTTCTACCTTTTAACTGTTTAACGAACATGTGTATATTGTGTGTTTGTCACTGTTACAAATATAATTATTCTATCAAACTCATTTTTATATACTGTTCCATGCTCCCATTGTAGATAAATAAACTGAGGATCAGGAACATTAATTATTCACTAAAGCTCATGTAAGATTTTTCCTCAATTAAAAAAAGTTAATGTGTACACTATGTTGTTTCTGATTTCTATCTCTTCATTATTATCAGTGAGATTATCTACATTTAATCTTCTTAAAATTATATGGTATGTTAAAAACTCTATCCTTATTATATTATAAGCATCTTAAAATACAAAATTAATTTATATCATCAATATTTTACACAGTATTTAATATGTGTGTATGCATATATGGGGTATGTGTATGTTTGTGTATGTAAGTGAATGTATTAATCTGTATGAGTGCATATGGAAGTCAGAGTTTGCTGCTGTGGCATCCTCCTCAATTGTTTCTCCACTTATTATTATTATTTATTATATTTGGAGATAGGGTCTCTCTGGGAATCTTGAGCTCAATGATTCATTTTAGGTAGCCTGACTGTATATCAGGTCTCCAGGATTAATCTGACATGACCCTTCAGTACTGGGATTACAGACTAGCACAGTCTTTATGTGAACAATGGGGATCCAAACCCAGGTCGTTATGCTCATGAAACAAACGCTACATTATAGACCATCTCCCAAGCCCTATTATTACATAATTTTACTAAATTTACTAGAATCTGCAGTATATCAAATATGCTTCTAGCTAGCCTTACAAAGTTACTATTTTATATGGTTCCTAAAATTCATTATAAAATAATGATATTTTCATTTGATTTTGTCTTATATGTTGCTGTTACTGACAGAGCTATTTTCCAATGGTAGGCATTCTCTCTTTGTTTGCTTTTTATCAGCTGATCCTAGCAATGCTTCTGTCATTCTTCCATATATAAGGATACATGTGGTTGAAGTTCAATGGTTATAACACATTATATACCATTAAATACTATTATAAGTAATAAAATTGCTCATTTATAACAATATATAGAATGTTATAGAATTAGTATCACAATAGAGAATGTTTTTAAAGGAGTGATGTATATGTGTGTGTGTGTGTGTGTGTGTGTGTGTGAAAAGAATAGTATTCTATAAAAACTTGCCCTACAGTAAGAAATATTCTTCATTCCAAAAAGTCAATGAAAATTTAAATTGACAAATTTATTAATCGGCATTAATGGCCAATTAGCATACTGCTTCACAACTGCATATTCTTTTATACTTTACAAAATGTATACTCTTACCTCCAGTGTCTATCTGATGTTAAAAGTGATATTATTTGCCTCATTTTTCAAACTTTTGTTGGGAAAGAAAGAATCCAAGTTATGAATAGTATTACAAACACAATAAGTTAAAAAAAATTGATTGCCAAATTCGGAACCTTTCTTAGTGATGCTCCATTCACCAAATAATTTGCTCAAGTTTCTGGGGAAATAATTTATTTTCCATTTATTCTGAAAGAAGCAGCCTTCATGCTGGGTGTCTGACAGCAGGTGTTAATTCTGGAAGCACTAATTTAACATAGCAGGTGTCAGATACACTGGGTATTAACTGCATGGTTGCTACAAAGTGATGACAATCACTAAATGAGCTCTGATCAGGTGGCCACTGGTACTTGCAAGCCTTCTGCTCTGTATTATTACTCACCTGAGCTTCTTCCACTGGGACAACACCCTGTGGAAGCCTGTCACTCTCCACTCGGGCATTTCCAGAGCACAGGGCTCTATTCTGGGGATTAGACATTTTCACAATCTCCATCCTGGTTTCCTCCCTTTGGTTGCATATGATGTGACATATAAGGATAATTATAATCATTTAAATGTTAGAAATGATGAATAATACTATAGGAAAATTGTCAGCAGCTGTTTCAGAATTAACTTCTTTCCCTAATATTCCAACCACCTGCTCCAGCCCCATCCTTCTTCCTACTACCTCTGTGTAATATAGTAAAATATGTAAAATGTATCTCCAACTTGTTCTGATTTATGAGAAATACATTCTCAGAATAAAATTTAAAGTGCTGTATCTTTTTAAATAATTTTTACTCTTGGCAAAATGTATTTCCAAATAATGGAAAATTTTAAGTGTATTTCCCAAATCAAACCTGTTCTTTAACTTCCACATATGTGCCGCAATTAGCGACATGTTTAAGCATCAACTTTCCCAAGCACTTTGTATATAATACGTAATCATTTGTTGTGCTTCCCTGTTTCAAGTGGGGTTAATTTTTTTAAAAATTTTGTTTTTAATAAGTTTACTTAAATTCTTTTTGAACATACATCTGCAATCTTTTCCTTTGAATACGCTCCCCTTTGCTCACTCTTTCTCTCTTTCTCCTTTCTCCTTTCTCTCTTTTTCTTTCTCTGTCTTTTTTTCCTTTCTTTCTTTCCTTCTTTCTTTCTCTATGAGAGACACAGTGACTGATCTTTGTCAAAAGATGCCTAATCTTACTAAATTCTGCAGCAAGTCAACAGAGGTCTGAGCTGTAACATTTTGTACGGAATTTTTCTGAATAGAAATAATTTTTTTTTGCTCAAGTTCAACTCATCTGTCCCTTACTCTCCCCATCCTCTGAGTAGAGAAGCAATGTTGGAAATAAATTGAGTTTTCATACAAAAAATTCAGCTCAAATATATGAAAACAATCTACCTGTAGATAAAACCAATGAAAAGGCTGCCAGCTGTCAGGGCCTTGCTGTTCCTGTTTAGTTGGCTAACACAGGCTCAGGGATTCAGTGAAAGCTGTCCTTTGTGAAACAAAGAACTTAAAATTCACAAGCTTTACCATAAGAATAAAGCCACCTACAGGGGTGTTTTATAACAGAATGATCTAAAAGGAATGAGGTGGGGTGCTGAGAGAGGCCCCAAGCTCAGATAAGAGTAAAGACAGTTCACCATGTGAACACCAACTTCCAGGGGACTGAATCCCAACATTGCCTTTTATTTTGTTCTAATCAACCATTATACAGTTTATGACCCAGTGCGTGACAGCCTATTTATTGATGCACTTTAGAGAGGTCTTATTTTATGACAGAAGAGTGGAAATGATGGCTTTGAAATGGAGATCTAAAAATGTAATGAGCATGTTCTCCTCAGATGGTAGATGCACTTTGTGTGAGATCTTCTTTCATCACAGGGAACATATTACATGGACAAAAAGATGGCATGAGACCCTTACTTTAAAGGACTTCTAAATGTAACCACCCTGTCCCAACCCAAGCTGTGAGAAGAGATGAATTAACCAGCTAAGCTTCCTTAATGGGAGTTACTACATTTGTGAAACCACAGCATTCTATCTGGTTTTCTGTGTCAAACAAAGAAAAGCTGGTCTTGATCAATGTTTTGGCAGTGGAAAATGTAGGCCAATGAAAGCCTCAAGCTATTCTCACCAATTTCAAAGTAAGTAGCAATTTTGCTTCTGTCTTTTTGGGTAAAAATAACAATATAAAAGCCTGTTTGATAAGGTTGGGAACAGTATATATTCTGAGAGTAAGACAATGGTATAATACAGAAGGTCAGCTAAGTCCTGCTTTGTTTAGTAGTTAAGATTTTATCTACATATAGCTCTAACCAATGACAGTTTGAAATCATTTCATCCAAAAATAAATAAATGAAATGGGCTTTAAAATAAATGGTCTTTATTTTCTTTAAAAAATAATACTAAAATTAAATGAGAAATTAAGTGATTGTTAATCTTGAATATACTTTACACACACACTCACACACACACACATTTTAGAAGTGGAAATCTCCACAAAGTTCATCTTGAAACATGGGATGTAAGACTGTTACTAATTAGGAGATACTTAATTACTTCTACTCCTCTAAAATGTTTACTCATTCCTCATTCTGTCATCTTTAGAAGCAGGCATTTGCGAAATCAGTGTTATGTTTAAAACCTTACTTTTTCCCACACTGATAAACCAAATTTCATACTTATACCATTTTATCATGAATGAACCCACCTACAGAAAGGAACTACCCACAGGTGCAACCAAGCAAATCTGAAATCGCAAATATCCATAAAGTTTCAGGTCTCTATTATCTCCCTAACTTCAAAAAGCTATATAATTATTCAATCCAAAGTGATAGTTCCTTTTCATTTTCGAGGGAGACACCACAGTCTACTCTTTTAAAAATGTTACCATTCTTTGAGAATACAATTTTATCTTCTTTGCCTCCAATGAAGAACTGACCCAGAAATGATGTAGGTTTTTCTTCTGTGGAGTGTGGTAAGGGTTTAGAAGTATCACAAACACTGATAATAACCTCCGTCTAACTCTGGAGTGGATATGTGCTTCCTCTCACTCTTGACCTCTCACTCTTGACATTTTGAGAAAAGTATCATTCTGTAGTTCAGGATGACCAAAACTCGCTATGTAACCAGACTGCCATCAACAATCCTTCTGCTTCAGCTTCCCATATGCCAGGGTTGCCTGTGCTAGTTGTCATGCCTAACTCAATTCATTCCTTTTCATTGTTGGCCTTCTTTGCTTTCATTTTTTATTCTTCAATGTGAAAATCAGATCCACAAATGAGGGTGCTTTGTTTTTTATTTGTTCCGCATTTCTGTTGTTGTTGTTGGTGGTGGTTTCTGTATTGAGGTACCAGTTTCCTTTGAACACATAGAATGACCCCAATAACTAGTGAAAGATAAATGCAGTGTCAAGGGTGAGTCCCATGCTGTGCTGGAGAGCTTGCCCAGGAGAATTAAGAGGCTGCAAATAAGTAAGGTTTGAATTCAGACCCTAGAGAGGCCCTGCACAGACCCTTTTAGAATTATTAGGAAACGTTCAGTTATTCAAAGTTAGAACAGAACACTATCTTTCCCAACTTACCTTCTTCTAGCTTAGAAATATTAGAATTTTTCAATAGTGTAATATAACAGACAAAAAGAAAGCAAACCAAAATGCCTTAAAAGGAAAAAGATTATTTAGAAGAAAAGAATAAATCGATTTGAATAACCTTGTTCTGAAGAGGAAACGTGATTTTAAATGGACAGAGTTACCAAAGAACAGTTTCAAAAGAGTGAAATTTGGTAGAAATTGCGAAGTAAAACAGTCAAGAACATGAATACTTCGGGACAAACTTTCTGGAGAATGTTGCTGCAGTTACAGGCTGCATGGGTTTTCTTGTGTTCCAAGTAGCACAATAAGAAAAGAACACCATTCTTTAGGCATTTGAACTGAGCAGCTTAAATGTTGCCCAGAGTAGTAAACTCAGAAATATATGTGAATTACTCATAAAATGAGTAACAATTCTTCCACATGGCCCAAGGGACATGTATCCAAAATCCCAAATGTCAGTAGAGTACTAAAATAGTCATTCAGAGCCCTCTCAACGGAGACATTGATTTTTTCATTCAATTATTTATTGAAGGCCCATTAGCAACTAGACACTCTTCTACTTGTTAAAGGTGTAACAGATAAAAAAAAATACAGTTGTGATTACTGAACTTAGAAAATTGAATTCCAGGTGTAATGTGCAATTATTTAACTGCTTTATAATCAATATGCTTAATTCAAGAGTAGTTGTCACAACAAACCCATGGTAGGCTCTTAATAAATATTACATGTGCTTTTTTTCTTCCCTCGAAATTTTGCTATATAAAGTATTGATGCCTAAAAGTTTCCCTTTTATTAAGAGAAGTTACAGAGAAATACTTGGAGTCTGTAATGAACTATAATTAATTGAGCAATAGAGTCTACGGAAAGTAAATTAATGAAAGCCTGAAAAAGCAAAGAAGAAAAGTAATCAGTTAATTAAATAACAAAAGCTTTATTTTCCCTAAACAGAATCTCACTTTTTTGCTTGTTTCTTTAGTTTTTTGTTCTTACATCCCAACCAAAATCTCCCCTCTGTTCAGAAGTTGGGTTGTTGGATGGTCACAACAGGTGTCATTGATAGTCATAGAGCCTTTCTTGACTCTTGCTCTGCTAGGTCAGTTAAGAGAAAGTAGAATATGGGAGGACTAAAGGCCATCAGAGCCTTCTCAAGCTAGTGGTTTGGGTTCTATGTCATAAATTTAAACAATGAAATTCACAGAAATGTTTTTGTTTTAGGAATATTAAAAGAGAAAAAGAAGACACAATTCCTGTACGGTGGGAGGCGCCTTTGAAACATTAAGTATTACCGAGTTGCACTATATTAGCATTAATAGGGAATTAGTGGATAGAAGAAGTCAGGAAAAGGTGAACTGCTCAGTTATGTGCCCACTCCAGGTAGCCACACACCTTGAAATTTCAGTATGGTCTGTAGTAAATAGGAGCAGCAGGGCTGCGTCCCCAGCACCCCGGCTGCCCACATGGCTAGCTTATGCTCCGAAATAACAACACACAAACTGTATTCATTTAAACACTGCTTGGCCCTTTAGCTCTAGCCCTTACAGGCTAATTCTCACATCCCGATCAACCCATCTCTAATAATCTGTGAGCACCAGTCTTACCAGGAAAGATTCAGCATGTCTAACCTGGCAGCTTGCTTCATTGCATGTGTCTGCCCAGGAGCCAGGAGCATGGCGTCTCTCTGAGGCGTCTGCTCCCAAGAGGAGAGCTGTGGAGTCTTAGCTCACTTCCTCTTCCTCCCAGCGTTCTGTTCTGTTTACTCCTCCCACCTGTCTTCTAACCAATGAGGGCCAAGCAGTTTCTTTTTATTTAACCAATGACCTTCCTCCATCAATGGTCCTTGGAGAAGATGTATTACTTTAGAGGAAACGAGGTAAGGAAAAAGTAGGCACCTTTCAAGGCATCTCCAACCTCTGGCCAGGGGGCATTTTTGCTTAAATATTTCTGGCATCTTTGTCATCCAGGTATAACAAATCTGTCCGTAAGTCCAGAAGGTTTCTGGCTTATAGTTAAGAAACTTTCTTTTTTCGGGGTGGATTTTATCCTAAAACTGCCAAATCCAGTTATGTGCTTCATTCTCATTAGGACAATGTACTATTCTATTTTTAAAAGGAGCTTCACACTATTCCCCAAACTGCTGCCCTAAATTGACAGTTATGCCAACAATCTATAGACCTTTAATTTACTCACCCTCAATAATAATTGCTATCTTTCATCTGTTTTTGAAATTTGGCAGTTATGAGGTGAGACCTCATTTTGAAAGTAGTTATGATGCATGATCTGTTTCAAAATAATAAAGGTCATGGATTTTACACTATCTGACCATGAATACTTAATAACTTCTTAAGGTTTTATATATATTAAATAGCCTGATTTAATTTTTCCACAATGTATTCATGTACCAAAAATATCAACCTTTGTCAACTAATTATGATTATTTACAATGGAAATGTAACAAAGAAAATATATACTCAAAAGCCAAGAGTGAGAGACAATCTTGCTATGGAGTGGGATAGAAATAGAGAAAAGATACATACAGTCATGACTCCTAAAAAGTGATGAAAGGGTAGAATCTTGAATTCAAATAGCTTTTAACTGAAAAGACAGGTTTTACGTTTCATAATGAAAATTTATGATATCAATATGAATTATTGGCTCAAGGCTCTGAAGAAGAATTCAAGTCTATAAAGTCAGACCCTTTTGACATCAAGTGTGAAATAATCACCAGAGGTAACTGAAGAATGAAAATAAAACAAAACCCCAAATACAAAAAGTAATTTTTTTTGCCTAGTAGAAACTGATTATCAGATATCCTAAATATTGATTTGGGATGCTTAGGGAATGTAAGTAGCCATTTTCTTAACCTTTACATAAAATACAGAAAATATTTTGCACCCTAATTATTGGAACATTTGCACTTACTGGCATCATCTCATTTGGAATTCCGTGAATCCAATCTATATACAGAGGTAGTCAGTGGTGGAAAATTACAAATTCATATATCATGAAGAGAATATGAAAACTTTAGCAAAACAAATTTATATAAAATAAAAAAGGGAAGGTGTCTCATGTAGGAACTAAGAGGCTGATTTGTGATCATGAATTGGGAATCATTCTGCAAACTGTGTGGTCTTTGGATGGAAGCTAATTTGTCAGTAAAACTATGGAAAGAATAGTTCACAGTACAATCCCTAGAAAAAGGAGTATAAAACTTAGAACAAAATGGAGAGCTAACCAGGGGATATTAGAGTATTTGTGATAAAGTTTATAATGAGTTTAAAAATGAGTTATTTATTAAAAAGATTATTTAGAAGGAGTCACAGCACAAAACCAAGGAAGCAAGGAAGTCCACTGAGTCTGTCAAACTCACTTTCATCCATAGGCAAGAGGAAGGAATCAATAAAAATTAGACTATCCTCTTATTTTATATAATCTGAAATGATTCTATCAAATCATATATTATTCTGTATAATGAAGACAATAATAAATAAATGAAAATGAAAACTCACATTCAAATATACTGTGTAAAAATTATATCACAATTTTGCAGAGAAAAACAATTAGGCAATCAAACAGAAGGTCAGTGATGTGGTGTGTTCTCTTCCAGGACCCCAATGAGAGCAGATATTTACCCTTCACTCTGAGGAAGGATTTGTTCATTCTCAAACTGCACTGCACGTGGGACTGAAGACCCCAAATGTCTGCAAGTATTAGCCAGATGGTGTTTCCATGCAGTCCCCTAAAAATTGGCACTTCAGCTCAGCTGATTCATACTTGAGCACAAAAGGTTTCTCTCTGAGGACATTGACAAGAATGTGTCAGCTATGCCCAGGCAAGTTGCTTTGCTAGGATATAATCCTACAGGCAATCATTGCCCCTGTACAACTTGTCATGAGCTGACCCTTCATCTGAATAGTGCCAGCTTCTGGCAAATAACTTGGTAACTTCTTGATAGCCAAGTGTTAGTTTTTCTTTCTCCCAAATGCTTATGGAGGCTATGCTTCCATTTGTTTTCTACATTCAGCTATATTCACCACATTTTATTTTCTTACACATTGTAAATGTATAATTTACATACTATTGTTAAAACATATCATGGTATATTTTTATAACTACTTTTAATTTGCTTTTCAGTAAGTTACTAATCCAGCCATGTATTTCTACACTCCATTATCCATCAAAGGAGACTTGAAAATTACTTTTGTAAGACTATAACTCATTTGTTAAATAGGGCTTTGAGTCAAGAAAATTGTCACATACTTCAGGTGATAGTGTGTGTGTGTGTGTGTGTGTGTGTGTGTGTGTGTTGTCTATTTGGAAAGGAGGGATCTAGGCTAGAAAAAGTTTGAAAGATTCGTGCAGCTGAAATTAACTATGTCTTCCAGCTCTTCGTGCTCCAATGTGTGAAAACATCATCTTGAAAATGAACAGCCCTGGAGCCAGTTTATGAATTGCATACACTCAAGCCAATACCAATTACAAAGAAAACAGACTACCCTGTCTTTCTTCCCGGTGCTGCTTTTACTTAAATAGTCATGCAGGTGGAAAGATGCCAGTCTTTTTGCCCTGAGGCTGGTTTGGTGGATTCACAGATGTCTGGCTCTGATGTCACGCATCTACAGCAGCCTCGACGGCAGTCTCTGTCTGGGATTTCATTGACATTACACTGAAGCAGAAAAGTGAGAAGGATCAGCTGAAACAGGTTTGGGATGGGCTTTGCTACTGTAAAAATAGATATTAACATCAGCTTTTCTCAGAAGATTCTCGTGTAGAGGACCTATTTTTCACTGTAACATTTTTTGGTTGCAGAAAAATGATAAAGTATCAAAAGAATGGTTGGTAATGGCAACAGAGGAAAAAAAAGATTCTATTAATCTGATGTTGATGGGGAATGATCACTACACATATGTTAATTTTACAGATAACTGAAGCTTAACTTTCCAAGCACTAACGTGAGGCATTCTTGTAGAAATATTTCTGAAATGTATTACACACATCCATGCATTCTAAAGCAGAATGAGTTTGATGTAATTTTAGCTTTCCATTAAATCCCCAAGTATCCGTCTATAAGAATGCCAATCTGTTCTGTAATGTGGGCATACCAGATGGAAACTGCAACAGGGAGAGTGGCAGAGTGGAGCATATTCAACTGGTTCGTAGATTTTCTGCTGCAACCACTGTAGCTTTTACCCATTTGTGGGTATCTAATAAAGATTTATTTTGATTTTTACATTTATTTCTAAACTGCGGGAAACAAGATAAAATGTCTTACTAGATATCCCCCTTTTCTTCCCCCTCCCCTTTTTCTCTCTGTTTCTTTCTGATTCTGAGGGTTGAGCACAGGCCTTTGAACTTAAAAATGCATCATTCTATTCTTGAGCTATAATCATAGCATTAAAAGAACACTTTCATTGTTAATTTATTTTAACCAAAGTCTAATATTTTCTGAGAGCACTGTGAATGCATTCTACGGCATAATTATACATCATGTTTTTGTTGCACATTCATCCTTTCCGGTTTTTGAAAATAGAAAGAACCTCTATTTAAGCATCAAGCCAGATATATTAAGTTATCAAATTTCTAATAGTGAGGTTCTACTAAGGGTTAAAATTTCACATTACACTATACTCTGTCCTTTAAACAAACAAGCCCAAAATAGGTAACACTTTCCATACTCAATAGATGAAGAAAATAAAAATCAAATTATGGAAACTTCCCCGGTACAATAAGTAGCAGTGCCAAGACTTGCAATTTGGTCTCTAAGAATTTAATAGCATATGAATATTTCATTATACTGCATGCTGACTGTGACTACAATTACCTTTCATGTGTTTCTACTTCCCACGTAACACCCACAACAGAGTGTGGAAAGTGCATCCAAAGAGATGATATAATTGTACAGAGGGGCAATGCTTGTGCAAGGTGACCTATACTTCATTTCTTTACACTGCTGGGTTGTCCAGCGTCACTAGGATCACAAATAAGACAACCACCAAAAGAGCTAGTGGTGGAGTGGTCTGGGGTACTCACAGTTGTTAAACTTTTTCTTTAAGACATGTGATCTTCAGTGACTCTTTATTTCACACTTGGTTGAAATCCCCAGCATCCATTTGAGTCACTAGGTCTGTGATTACTTGGAAACACTGTACAATCACAGGAGATAGAATCAAGATTTGGTAATTTCCTATTATTAGGCTCACATGTTTTTGCAAGAAGACAAAGCTCTCTACAGCAGAGACAGTAAACACGACTCATAAAAACAATGGAAATAAGATATTAATCAAACATATTCTAATGCCTCTAGTGAAGGAATGATATGAATAATAAAGTGATTAATGGGAGACAACAAGCTTTTGAATAGCTGTTGGCATTTGTATGCATCATGCCCAGATAATTTAATGAATTAAAATATCCTCTGTGAAAGCCCTGGAGCCAGAATTATCTTCAGCAGGGTCACACCTGATTATCAGGACTATCCAAGTTGTGTGCTAATTTTCGGAATTGATATGTGAGCCCGTGTTGTGGATTCATTGTGTAACTAAAGCCCCGACTTGAAAACATCACAACCTTGCAGGCTCTTAGTGAAACGCTAGACAGACAATGTCAGTTTTGATTGAGTTCTCCTTCTATCAGAGGCAATTTAGCACATGCCAAGTTACCTAAACAACAGCACCAAAATCCTTGTCACCCTGGCTGTAATGAAATCTCAAGAGAAAAGCTCTAGAGAGAAAACAGGAGATAATACAGAATAAGTTTATCAGAGAAACGTCAAGGAGGTACCCAAGACTGTGAAAGGACATTCTTCTTCTACATAATCTGTGAGCCAGGCAGAATACACTGCCAAAAAAGATAACTTAATAATAATGAATCCAGTTGCTTCCTTGCAAGAGATATGCCAGTATTAAAATAGTGTCTGGCAGCCAAGTACTGAAAACATGGCAGCACATTAAAACTGGCCATAAAAACAGTAAATGGTCTTAGAGAGGCATTTAAGGAGACAAGCAACTGCATCTAAATTGCCATATGTTAAAACAAGTATTTGAGTGGGCATGGAAGGGAGTCTAATTGCCTCCAGTGGAGGTAACTAGCTCTGAATTTTACCTAAGGGAAGGGACAGGATATAAAGAAAGAAAGGGATTTGATAATCCAGTTTCTCTGCTTGTTCAGCAATTCCTGTTTAAACTTTTTATTACTATCCTTAATTTTGCCATTAAGTTTCTGTAGCTCTAGCTGCTCTGCAAAGTACAGGAGAGTAAATTCCAGGTCAGGATAGACCCTGTTCCCCTTTGTAGGAATAAATTCCTCACTAAGCACACAGTTTATAAATTATGCTTGGAGTGTTACAGGGAGATGTTGTCTACAGATGAATACAAGCATAGAATAAAGGGAAAAAGGTTTTCCCACGGATTTCACATGCTGGCATTTGCTGAGACTTTTATAGGCGTCTGACTCATTAGCTTCTGCTTATTTCTACCAATTTTGTAAAAATGCTATTTGAGGAATCATATTAGGAATGTTGAATATTGGAAAATTTTTCCTGTTTCTTTACACTAATAGGAAGCTGACCCTAGAACTCTTTGTTATGCCTACTACAAACCCCATCTTCTCTTTCAAATGTTTTAAAATAATATTTCACTCTTAAGCAACCCCAGTTTGGTGGGATTCAAGGACATGTTCTTTCTGCTCACTCCCACTTGCACCCCTCCTCCCAAACAAGCAACGAAACAAAAACTTCTCACATATTGGATATCATCTGATTTGATTAGACCAATCAAAGTCTTACCCATCACTATCTGTTATGGTCACCTTTATATGATGTATTTATATGTACTAGCAATAACCCCTGCTTCACAATTTTCCTTCTGAATCCGTTGTTTATCACAAACTTGGATAATGTATATGTCAGGAAATCTTAACTTTGTGGTAATGTTCAATTAATCAGTTTAATTACCTTAAACATCCTGGAGGAGCACCTGAAGCCCAATTCCTTCTACTCCTGAGTCTCCAGGTACTGTGTTTGCTCTTGTTTCCTCCTATCTCTTTTTCAATGTCCACTTCCTGTCTCCTAACTCTTTAGTAACTTGTTGTTCCCTGATTCTTCCATGCAATAAAATTGGGTTGAAACTCCTTACAGTTTCCCCATTACCATGCCTCTACTTGCAATGGCTGTCTTTTACCATCTATAGCTAGTGCTCTCTAATTTTTCAGTAGAATAATTGTAAGCTCATGCTTTCAGGCAGCCAGATGAAGACTACCAGACAATAATGATTTTAATTCAGGTCCCTAAAGGTAAAAATATGTATTTCTTTTGCTTCTTATTGCTCCTTGTAGTCTTTTGATTCCATGCTCTAATCTTTCCAGAAACATGGCAGTTGAATAATTCAAACTTAAATATGTAGTTAGGGTGTTTTCTTTGCTCATATCTCAAACTCAAATAATTAAATAGATTAAGGTGTTTGATTCCTGTTTGTCATTATTGAATTTAAAAAAAATGCAGTTCATATCTATATTTTCCCTACCTAAACAGACCAAATTTCCCCTCCTAATGGACACTGCAACTGTTATTTTTAAATTTGTCCAGCAGTTCCCTTTATTATTTTTGAGCTCTACTCTTTGTTCCTTATTATTCTCATCCCAGATTTCTTGTCCAGTGTTTCTTGTCCATCTCTTGACTAGTTAATATAGTTGTGAACTATGTCTTCCTACAGAGAGGAAATTTCCCTGTGCTGTAATTGTCTATTCTCCTCAAACACAAACTACATGTGTTGAAATAATGTTAGAGGCACTCTTCTCCTTAAAAATTTCTCTAATACGTTAGAGGTAGGCAAAACTTCTTTGGAATATTTTAGTAACTTCTAACTAGTTTTAGTGAAACTACATTGCCATATTTTCAAAAATTAAATAAAATTGTAAGTAAAATTATCAGACATGAACAGAAGTCATCCATGTACACTCTAAGTGGAACCGAAAGAGAATACAGGTGATAAAAGATAGCCCATTCACATGGACTGACAAATCAGTATTATAAAAGAGAGGTGATCTACATTTTAACTTAAATGATTTCAAAAGCATTCTTCTTCCACAGGACAAAAGAAAGATAATCATATTAAATTTTATGTGAAATCACACACACACATACAAACATACACAAAAAAATCAAGGAAAAAACAACAACAAAAATATCAATCCAAGACATTAAATAATTCTGAACACAAAGAACAAAATACAAGTCATAGTATAAAGTTATAACAAAGCATAATGGCAATATTATAATAACCTTAGATTTGACAAAGATGCCAAAAGCACATATGCTGAAACTCATAAAATAAAAGAAAAGAAAATTTACTGGTGTAAGAAAGGATTTCTGAGCTAGAAATCAACCAACTATAGCATAATAGCAAAAATTGACAGGTCAGATTGCAATGAAGTAAAATGTTCTTATGGAGCAAAGAGAGCAATCAGCAGAGTGAAGAAACAGGCTACCAAATACTCTTCTGCTAACTTTATATCTGTCTAGATCATATACATAAACTCAAGGAATTAACTCCTACATGCAAAAAAAAATAAATGGATAAAACAATTGGTCTTATTTCTTCAAAACAGAAACACACGTAGTTAATTATGTGTGCAAGTGTTCAAAATGTTCAACATCCTTAATTCTCACATCAACGCAATAAAAACTCTATTGAGCTCATTATTATTATAATAACAATATCAGCAACACTTTGTATTTAATGATATGTACCTGTTTATCTAATGCTGGATATCATCTTTGCTATTTGTCTTCACTATCTCTATCTAAAAAATCAGTGTAGCCTGCTACATATTGTATGGGTTATTATCGCTGAACTATCTTTTTTTTTTTCTTTTTATATTTCGAGACAGGGTTTCTCCGTAGCTTTTGGTTCCTGTTCTGGAACTAGCTCTTGTAGAGCAGGCTGGCCTCGAACTCACAGAGATCCACCTGCTTCTGCCTCCCAAGTGTTGGGATTAAAGGCGTGCGCCACTACCGCCCGGCTTCGCTGAACTATCTTAATCCAATATAGTGCAATGAAGGACATTTTTTATCCTTTTTTGGACTCATTCTATAAATACTTGTAGCAAGATACTTTTGAAACCATAGGTCTAGTTAACACATAGCATTGGAGATATCATTGTCTTGGCTCTCTTAAGGGATCTTCGGTGTTATAAGATGTTGATGTCATCAGGCAGGATGGAACATGAACCTGAGACCTCAGTTACAGAGACCCAGAACATGTATTTGTGAGAACTAACAAGAGTCTGAGAAGTTTCATTTACTCCCTTAAATGACAATGTCCTAAAAGACTGATTATTTTTTCCCTCCAACTTCTAACTCTCATAGGCTTTACCATGTCAGTCATGTTAGTGACTGAACTTCTAACACAGGAACTCTTGGAAGTAAAACACAACCTAACATTAGTAGACACACAATAAAATCCTATTTGTAGAAGGAGTAATGGTTGTTAGCCATGCACACAGGTGTTCCCCATAAGTTTGGTAATACAAATCTCTTCACAGCTTTCCAAGCAAAACTCTCTTCCTTAGGTATTTCAAACACAAGATATATTATTTTTTCATTTTCTGTGGCTAGTATACTAACTGTGAACTGATTGAGCCATAGCTTACCTGGCTACATCACTAGTTATCATTTTTGCATTATTTTCATGTATGATCATCTATAAATAAATATAATGTATACCTTTCATTATACTGCATCTTGAAACCATTCTCTGATTTTGTTCTAAATTTCTGAAGTCATTTTGTACTTCATGAAGCATCTTTGTCCTGTTTCCTAGATTCCTTTTTTTCCTCACAGACAAAAGGACAGCTTGCTCTAGCTTCAACCACTGGGAGAAATGCAGGGGAAACATAATGACCACTTGGAACAAACTTTTATCTTTTCTTCATTAATGACCGGGATCATTCATTGATGAAAACCGTGTATGTAGCAATGCTAAAATTTGCAGCAGTGGTCACTTTTCCTTAGAAATAAGGGAGATAAAGTAATTCCAGTAACTAAAATAATAGGTACTAAGGCATTGTTAAATGTCTTCACTCCCCCATGTTCTTATTTCATGCAGATGGATCTTTTTTTCACAGAAGCATCACATACAGTGACAGTAGGTGATAAGTACTCACCCAAGTATGAACTAGAATTTTTGGAATAATTCCATAGTAAAGAAAACTTTGTGTCACTTAGCTATTCGAAAGAACTTAAATCTTTCAAGAAGGCACAAGATGGTAATTTGAAACCATAGAAGTGTTCAAAGCTCTCCCACAGCCATAAATCACAACTAGAAAGTATATCACATTCCCAGCAAAATTACAACACAGAAGAATGTGTGGCTGTTGTCCTCCTCTCAAAACTCTCTGTGCACTTCTCATCCTGTTTCTTCGTTACTGTATAAACAAGCATGTTTAATGTTAGCTCCTAATGAGTGGCACAAGCCCAGTTATAGTTCTCCACGATTAAGGAGCTAATAAAAAATGGGTAGCTGCTAAACAACTATGCAATATTGAATATTTAATTCTGACATAAACCAGAATATGTTTATATGCAGAGACATCACTTGTTAGTACATTTAAAATGGACATTGAACATTTACTATATAAGAGAACAGTTCATATTTGTCACTAATGAGGCACCAACACTGAATCTTTTGGCAAAGATATGCCTTTAATAATAAACTCTCTTTGCCTGTCTATATTTCCATCCATCTTATAGTGCTCTTTATTTCTGTCTATAGGAAGGTTTTCTTAAGTCTTAGCACAGCAGCGTTTGTTAATAGCTCTGGGCAAAGAATGCTCATTCTCTCGTGAGTCATGAAAAATTTGTATTTGAAATGTAATTTTGGAGTCCACAAAATGTCTCAGCAGGTATCAGCACTTTCCATGAATTCTTGATGACCATAATTTTAGCACTAAAACTCATAGGGTAGAAGAAGAGGACTCCCTTCATATAAGTGTCCTCTGACCTCACTGTGTACACAACACACACACACACATACACAGACACACTCATACAATAATAAATGTTTCTTTAAAATATAATTATTAGCAAAGTCATATGTTAGAAATAACATATTTTATTGATTTTTATTGAGTTCTACATTTTTCTCTGTTCTCTTCTCTTCCATTCCCCTCCCCTTCAGCCCTCTCCCAAGGTTCCCATGCTCCCAATTTACTCAGGAGATCTTGTCTTTTTCTAACTCCCATGTAGATTAGATGTAGATTAAGTCTCTCTTAGTGTCCTCATTGTTGTCTAGGTTTTCTGGGATTGTGATTTGTGGGCTGGTTTAGAAATAACATTTTTATGTATATGCATATGTGTGTTTCTTTTGGATACTTTTTAATGAAAGTCAAATTCTCTATCAAAATCGAAATTTTTATGGAACACACACTTGGTTCAACTGTTTATACAAATTCTGAGACAAAATAGCCAAGTTCTAAATTCTAAATATGTATTCAGTATTCAGATTTCACTTCTCTAAGAAACATTGTAATAGGGTTTTCTGGCAGAACAGAGCTTATAGAATGAATCTGTATACAAATCGTTTTTATTGCAGTTGTGTACAGGTTGTGGTCCAGCTGGTACAACAAAGGTTGTCTCTCAGTAAATAGACCAAGAATGCAGTGACTGACCAGTTAATGAAACTGGAAGTCTCCACTAATCATGAGTATGTTTTGGAATCTTGAAGAAGCAGATTCTAATAACAGTGAAGTGAGAGTCAAGTCAAGCAGACAAGGGGCAAGAACTTCCTTCTTCCATGTCCTTGTAAAGACTTTCATCAGAAGGTATGACCCAGATTTAAGGTGAAACTTTTCACCTCAAAAAAACTGGATTTAGAATCCGTCTTCTCACTTCAAATGACTCAGGTAAGAAAAATCTCTCATAGGTATACACAACTTGGGTTTTAACTAATCCCAGGTGTATTTAAGTTGAAAACTAAGACTAGTCATCACAAACACCTAATTTTCTGTTATGGGATCCTAATTAGACCTATTCTCTACTCTGTGTGAGGCTAAGACCCATATAACTAACTGAATCACTGGATTATTTCAAATGCTTCATAAGATGCTCCATAATATCTATGCATTTTACTATCTGTAATAGTCTCTGCTAGACTCATGGGAATTTATTTATATTAATATAACAAGTGAGAATCTTACATTAATTCAAATGTTGAGATTTTCTTCTTGTTTATTTGTTTTTGTTTTCAGTTTATTTCAAGACAGGGTATCTCTATGTAACAGCTCTAATTCTGTAGTCCAGGCTGGCCTTAAAGTCACAGAGATCCACCTACATCTGCCTCGTAAGTGCTGGGATTAAAGGTGTGTGATACCATCACCGGGAAAAAAAACAGTATTTGATGCTCAGTTAACCTCATCTTATAGGAGTTTTTTCATAGCCAAGTTAAAAGAGGTGGCTTGATTAGGGCCACCTCTTTCTTTCTTTCTTTCTTTTTTTTTTTTTTTGATTACTCGTTCATTTCCCGGCTACCCAGACCCAAAATAAACACACAGAAACTGTATTATTATAACACTGCCTGACCTATTAGCTCATGCTTCTTATTGGTTAGCTCTTATATCTTAAACTATCCCATATCTATTAATTTGTGTAACTCCATGTGGTTGTGGCCTACCAGAAAGGTTCCATCCAGTGTCTAGTATCTGTCTCCTGCAGCTGCTACATGGCATCTTTTTGACTCTTCTTTCTCCTAGCATTGTTTAATTTTGCCACATAGCTCTACTCTGCCCTGCCACAGGCCGAAGTAGCTTCTTTATTAACTGATAGTAATACAATATATTCACAACAGCTAGAGGGGAATCCCACATCAGACTAGATGGGAACATTCTTACCTTTCTGAACCCCATAAAAGGATTACAGGACAAACCAATGTCAGCAATCTCTCATGAGACTCTGTTCACTTGTAATTCAAGGTTATTTCAGTTTGACTATGAGAGCTAACCACCGCCAATGTCTTCAGCAAAAATTTCTGATCTGGTGCTTAAAAACCTGGAAGGACAAGTGTTCAGGGACTTCTGGGACTTCATTGCCAACATCTCATAAGAGGTAAGCCACATCTGGTACTAGATTTTTTTTTTTTGAGAAACTTAAAGCTTCTGAGATCACCAGTATGTAGTCATGAAGCATAGCTATGCTTTTTAACTTAAGTATTTGAATTGGGTTACATAATAGTAGGTTTCCTGTGGCTTTTTCATAGACCTTTCTTTATGGCTAACCCTATGAATGTCCTGGTCTTGCTCAAACCCAACACCCCACCCTGCTTAAATTTCTTCACTCTCAACATCCTCCCTCTGTTCTTTCGTTTTTACTATGTTCTTATATCCATTCCCTTAGGGTATTACCTTCACTGGCCTCTTTCTTTTTTTGGTGGCTTCCATGGTCCACAGATTTCTTAATTATATTTAGTCACTGAAAATGAATTAGGGAAACAACCAAATAAATGCAAAGGAAATGTTAATACAATATGAAAATATGCCAACTTCTACTATGTGACTAATCTACTAATTATGAAAGCAAAAATGTTCAAGGCTAGAAGAGTCAATTTTCTCATTTTTCAGAACTTGTTTAATGGCACTAATTTACTATATCTTATAGGGTTACCTTATTATCTCACAAATTTGCATAATCATAGATGTTTGATTAAGGAATGGAAGCTTTGCATGTAATGGATCTGCGTGCATGATTAGCTGTGGGAGGGGATCTGTAATTATATGGTGTATAAATATACATCTTTATCTCTTTAAACCTTCACAATAAACAATAAAAAGTTCACTTTTCCAATTTTTTTCTAGTTGTAACTTCAAGAACAAAAAATAGGTAAAAGTAAAAAGAACCATAGGTCTTGACTGCAATCTTCTGGGTGGTAAACTTTCAATATAACAAAATTAATAACCCATTATATCATATCATATTAATATAGAATGCATAATATAAATTATTGCATTAATGCATTAATGATATATTATATTACTAGTAATTTTATGATATTAATGTAGAAATATATCAATATATAATATATACATTATATTAATTTGGTTATGCTTATATATAAACGTGTGTGTGTGTGTGTGTGATATTTTTCATGTATAAACAGAGTTGCCTGTCCCTGGTAATGAGAGCCTGACTTAGAAATTTGCTAGACAGTTGAGCATAAAGGACCAAAAAAAAGGGTGTAATTTTTCCTTGGCTTAAAGCTGCAAATATTGTTAACCCTGCTGACAATCTTAGCCCTGCTGAATGCCATAATGTCAGAAGTGTTTAAGCCAAAATATCTTTGGTTTCACCCTGGCCAGAGGCCACATATGCCAGAAAAGAGGTCAAGTTTTTTTTTTTTATTTTTTTTTATTTATTTTTTTATTTCTTCCCCCCTAATGCTATTCCCCTTTTCTGAAAATCATAGTGATGACAAAACTGAAACTGGAGTGCATCCAGACACCTGGAATGATAAGTGGACTGAGCAACTCAGGCCCCACCCGACGCTTTCATCCAGTAAACCTTAGGAACTCTAAATGAGTGTAATTCAATCGTATTCTATTCTCGGGGAAAAGCTACAACTAGAGAGGAGTTCTGTCTCTTCTCTCTCTCTCTCTCTCTCTCTCTCTCTCTCTCTCTCTCTCTCTCAAGCCGATTGCATTAAAATTTCCTTCTAAAAGACCTCTCTCTGGTCCATGAATTCCATAATTTGACTTCTGACTTTCTGAGACACTACTCATCACAAGTTAAGGTTCACCAAAAGCTGAGAAATCCTCCGTTTGTATTGAAGACATCCTCCAAATTCTCTGTAAGTGCAGGTATTCTGACCTGTTATTATTGAACACCCAGATAGAGAAAAATGCAAGATTGTAAGAGTATGGTGTGAGCCTACATCATTTAGTTCTTTTCCATTTAACTGAAATCAATACAGAAACATTCATTTTCATTCAGAGTTACCATTTGTGTATACATATTGTACTTCCTTATGTGTTTCAAAGCAATATTTTTATTCAATGAAGACACCAATTTTAATCATGTTCATTCTCTATACCTTCATCTTTCAATCTCCTCCCCAACCTCTAGTTCACTTTCTTTGAACAGAAAATCTCTACATTGATCAGGATTTTCTAAATGAATAGAGACAGCAATATAGTGTATATGTTATATACATATGCTATATATTTATGCATGTGACATATATACATATATGTGTGTATAGATATGCATAAACACATATATGCTACTCACCCCACTAGGCTGAATTCCTCAACACTCTCAGTCATATGCTGACATTGGGATGGTGGCTGGAGAACCCATAGTAGATACCATAGAATAGAAAAAGAGAAAAGTAGGGATCTAATGGCAGCTGCTTTGAAAATGGCACTTTGAGGCCTTCACCAGTAGGAACTGAAGTCCAGTCAGGCACAAAAGAACACTGTTTTCCCTCACAACTTTTCTTGTTAGACCTCCTAAGGTACAGCTCATTCTCTGTGACAGTGTTTCCAGCTTCAACTAATCCTTCCAGAACTTTCACCAGGGACCCATCATGTCAATTAATTATTTTTAGTGGTATCAGAATCAATCAATTTTACAACCACAATTCCCCATTAATCTTCCTTCTATTTCAGCTCAAAATATTATGTGTGTGTGTGTGTGTGTGTGTGTGTGTGTGTGTGTGTTTATACACCTGCTTGTAAATAAGTAGAAAATCAGAGATCCCTTCGTGGAGGAAAACATTGGACATTTATCTTTGTGAGTTTGGTTTATTTCACCTATATGTCTTTACCCTAAGTTTAGCCCTACCCTACCTTATAAATTCCTGTAAACGATAATGGAAATTGCATACTTATCAATTTCACACAAAATATAGCTACCAGTAAATAAATTTCTATATAATTTTTAAAACAATAATTAAATTTGAAGTTCAATCTGTGCTAATCATTAAACACAGTGATTAGGATAAAGAATCATAAATTACTTTATGAGCCTCTTTGTTCTTATTGTGTAGTGTTTACTTTAGCATGCTTTCTATCACATAAACTGGGGAAAAACACTGGATATCACTAATAATGAAACTATGCCTTTATTAAATAATTCTAAGAGATGACAAAAAGGACATAGCACATATGTTAGGTGTTATGCCTATTTTTAACAGTCATGTTGTTTCAAAATCCACTAACTTGCCTGACTATATATTATCAAAAACTTTTATTTATTTTATTTTAAGAACCCAACAGTGCCAATAAATTTATTTATTTATTTATTTATTTATTTATTTATTTATACTTAAAAATTTTCACCTTTTCCCGTCCTCCCATTGCCCTCCCCCTCTCCCCATCCCCGTCCCCCTCCCTCTTCAATCCAAAGAGCAGTCAGGGTTCCCTGCCCTGTAAGAAGTCCAAGGCCCTCCCCCTCCATGGAGGTCTAGGAAAGTGAGCATCCAAACAGATTAGGCTCCCGCAAAGTCAGTACATGCAGTAGCATGCTATTGTCCTTGGCTTCTCAGTCAATCCTCCTTGTCCGACACGTTCAGAGAGTCCGGTTTGATCACATGTTCCATCAGTCCCAGTCCAGCTGGCCTTGGTGAGCTCCCATTAGATCAGCCCCACCGTCTCAGTGGGTGGGCACACCCCTCGTAGTTTTTAGGGTTGGCAAGAGACTTGACTTTAGAGGTGTACCCAGGTGTCCATGGAGATGTACCCAGCTAGATCCTAGGGCAGCTGAAAAGATGGAGCCTGAAATGGCCCTATCCTATAGCCATATTGATGAATATCTTGCATATCACCATAGAATCTTCATCTGGCAATGGATGAAACTAGAGACAGAGACGCATATTGGAGCACTGTACTAAGCTCCCAAGGTCCAAATGAGGAGCAGAAGAAGGGAGGACATGAGCAAGGAAGTCAGGACCGCGAGGAGTGGGTCCAGCCAATAAATTCTTAACATGAGTCTATGAGGAAATCTTGCTTAAAAACAGAACCATCAGTGGGTAAGAAAGACGACTATCATTTTTATCTAATTATCAATATTCTAAAATGTAGTAATACTATGAACTTGAATTTTATCAGAATTGTTGGACATAAAGAAAATAAAGAGAGCAGACACTGAGAATAAAATGAAGGAAGATCCAGATATTAAATCCATTAAAATTATCTGAAAGATGAAATAAAGAACATGATACCATACAATATTGATTGATTTGGTTTGTTGAAGACTTTTTAAATCAATAAATGGCCCGCAATAATCATTTGAATTCACTAGTTGTCTCTATAAGCTTAAAAACATTGTAAAGCACAAAGGCATGCATGAGTGTACACACACACACACACACACACACACACACACACAGAACTAGTCCTTCATGAGTATCTAAATATAATCCTATTTTTCCTTGTTTTCTATAGAAATTCTCAGTGCAGTACATTTTTTCCTATCCTTTTTTTTGTAGCTTTTATGGATCAATGCATTATTGTAAGTAAAATACCTCTACTTATAGAATTTATTGACTCATAGAACTTTTCTCTTTTTAATATGTAAAATGCACATTACTCTATACATTATAGCTGCATATCTCACACACTTATGGTTTTACTTCAAAATAATTTATTTTCTCAAATATATGAATTTAAGATAATGTGAAATATACCTGAAGATTAAGGCATGTCTTTTCCAGGTGAAGATTATATTTATTGATATTCTAATGCTGACACTACATGGTTTTCAAAAAGCAACTTATTTATGGTGCCCATATAATGATGTAGACATCTGAATCAGGTCAGGTAGGAAACAAAAGCGAATACATAGCCTTAAGTCTATACAAAGTTTACATGAACAATTTGCCATGGAATCCAGTACTATAAGCTAATTTTGTAGTATTAAGAACTCAGTGATAGCTCTTCTTTCATATAACTCTATTTGGCTACAAGTATTAAAACTTTTCTATGATCAAAGTACAGGGGATTCAGAGTATAAGGTTAGGTCTGATGGTATGAATGAAATGTGTGTGACCAACTATTCCTTCCATGATGTGAAATTCCGCTCTGTGTATTCAGCACATTAGTATTTACTTGAGATGGGTGACAGATGTATTAGAAAGAGCACAAGGCTTGTGATTGAAATCTTGCGTCCAATTCTCAAAGCTCAGAGATCTTCAGCAAGTTTTTCAATTGCTCTGAGCCTCGGGTACTTAAGGGAAAATTCTCAATCTCAAAATGTAAATGTATGAGTATGTGTTGTGTAGCTAGCATAATTGAATAATCTAAACAAGTTGACTGGCAAAGTCTACCAAATAAATGTCAGTAGTTCTCCATTTCTCTTAGGTTGATAGCACAAAAATATATTTAAAGCAATATAATATTCTAAAACCACACATAAAAATTATAATATGATAGCAAGAAGACCTAGACAATTGAAATGAAGATACAAACTATTTGTATGCCTACTCTAATAAACAATTATACTGAAATTTGGAAGAACCGTTATTTATCAAAATTCTTCAAAAGAAAACTATAAAAGCAAAAATGATTTGGAAACAGTATTTCTAAAATCTACAAGCCCTCAAATCTTCTTATTATCAGTCATTTTGTTCTAAATTCATATATTTAATTTCAGAACATAAGTATCTTCAGAACAAACATGTGTGTTTCATCCATATGCATGATGGTTATGTGTTTACATGGCAGAATAGTCAGGCAGTATATATGTGTGTTGCACATGGTTTTGTGTACAAGTGTATGCATCTGTGAATGTATGGAGCAATAGGAAAGCAAATCCCTGTATATGTCTGTAAGCATATTCCCAAAGTGTACTGACTAAGAGAAAAAAAAAAAACTCATCCTAAAAACTTGTCCCATCATCAAAGGTGTTGGAAGGAAAGAAAGTAAAAGGTTAGAGCTATCTCAACTCCAGAATTTCCCTTTCTTTCAGAGAATGCTGCTTTTGCTGATACTGATCTGAGTCATCTTGAATTCCACCCTAAAATGGAAGTGATCACCCAAGACTGTAAGCCCAAATAAATAATCACTTATTAGGCTACTTCCTGTCAGGTATTTGGATGAAATAACAAAAAAGGATTGATACAGAAAATTAGTATTGGACATAGAGCTATTACTTATATACACCTATCCATGTTTAATGTCAAAGAATTTGAAGCCATGGAATAACAACCCTAGAAAACTTTAATCACACATTAATGGGAAACTCTGATAGTAAGTCAAAAGATTATAATTTGAAGAAAAATCAGCAAAAATGACTGTGTTTATGAAGAAGGATGTATGTTAGCATACATCTGTGAACTTGGTACTTGGCAGGCAGAGGCAGGTGGGTCATATATAGTGGGTTCACATGAAACCATGTCTAAATAACTAAAACTCTGATAGTAAGTTTTAGGGGATAACAGGAGTTCTATGGGAATGGGAGCTCACTGATTATGTATTCTGACAACTAAAGAAAGCTAACTGAATTCTGCCTGTGTATTGTATTTGAGCAAGGTGGGTTAAACAATAGTAGGTTAAGGTGATAGTTGGAAGAAATCGCAAGATATCTGACAATACCATATTCCAGTTGTGGCAAAGTTTTTGTATAGTGCTTTTACTTAGGTTTGAAGTCAAAGTGACTCAGAAGAAAAGCAGAAACTTTTAGAAGATATGTAGTTTGGCAAGGAAAGGAGTTGGGAAAATGTCCCTATTGTCTTTAAAAATTTCAACATTTTGAAAGACTACATCATTCCAAGTCTTGTGTGATACAGCTTTCAATGTCTTACCACTTAGCTTCAATAAGAACAAAATCAAGTTACCTTCTTCCTATACACAATGATGGAATGAAATTCTCATTCCACATGGGAATAATGGGAACACAGAAAGGAATAATTGCACCATAAGAAGACTGAAGTCCACAAAGAATATTCTGAAGCTTCATGTCCAACATGTTGGTCTCATGATGGAATCATTTGAGCTCCAAACAGCTTAAGAAGGCTTGTCTTCCATACCTGTCACATGAAACAAAATAGCCCTCCATCAGGTCTGGTCAACTCTGTATGCACTCTTCCTCAGTGATGCCTGGTAGATCTGGAAATTTCAACATCCTGGTGTCTCTCTTGGTAATTGGGCAGTATCTTCACAACTTCCAACATTGCCCTCTCAGAGCCTCCTTGCAGAGACCTACCTACTTGCCTCAAAAGTTCTCTGGAACCAAAATTGAATACTCCAAGTTTCCTTTATCTTACATTGTTTAGTCTCATAAAACATGAGTTGCTCAATCTTACATTGTTTATCACTGCAAAACATGAACTGTGTAGATGATGCCACCAAGTTCTGATATAAAGTTTGGATGGGGTCTGACTACAATATACCACAGCTGTATCAGCATTTGTGTACTGATCTTGGGGGAACACCTCCTTCTACAGCTATTTTGGGTAAGAATGGATTCCTTTCAATATCTTTCTCAGTATAATTTCTCTTTTGAAAGGAATTATCATTTTCATGATTTGTCATCATTTGTTTGTGGAGTTTTGTTTTCTGAGCAGTGTTCCTACTGTCCTAGTGAAAAGAAGTTTCTTTTCTTTACTATAAAGACTTCACTATAAGGATCATCACCTCCTTTTCAAAAACTGCTTTGTACTCAAAAGGTGTTTGTGTGTGTGTGTTATGCTCCCTCACAAGTAATTACAAAGATAGTGAGCCTTTTGGACCATTTCCTCTTACTGAAATGACTGTGGTAGCCGTCCACAAGGTGTACAAGATCTTGAGAAAAATCAAGAGCACCCAAAGCATCAGAAAAAAACAATTCATAGGTTCTAGCATGCATAAGAAAGAAAGAAGATAATAATAATAATAAAAAAAAACAGTTGTACTTTTCTGAGTTAGGACTCAAAGGCATGTAGACCTAGCAGAACCTCATAATAGTTTGTATGAACGGCACTAGAAGGCAGAAATTCTGGGAAGAAAAAATACATTTCCTCATTAAAAGACTTCCTACTTCTTTAGCATATTGTAAAGAAAGTCTACTCATTCTGCATTTGTCTGGCATCTCCTCTGACTCTGTGCTTCTTCAACCCAAAAATCTCCCTGTTTCAGATTGTCTCTTCCAATCTCTTCCTGTCCTGCTATCAGCCTATCAGCATTTTGTTGTTGTTGTTGTTGTTTGTAGACTAGGTTTCTCTATGTAGTTTTGGAGCCTGTACTGAAACTTGCTTTGTAGACCAGGCTGGCTCAAACCTACATAGATTTGCCCGCCTCTGCCTCCTGAGTGCTGAGTTTAAAAGCATGTACTACCACCACCTGGTTCAGCTAATCAGCTTTTTATTAACAAGGAAAGCAATACATTTGTAGTGTACAAAGATTGTTACACAGTACGGAGCTTTCCTGTGGTAACAGGGCTCATGAAATTAATTTTTCTTCTCAGAATGATGTATGATAATCTTACCCTCTCTAGGTGCTGGATATGGAATTACAGGATTTGGTGATTGCACTGCTGTGACTCAGCATTAGTTCCATCGTTTGGGAATGAGATGAAATTTTTGTATGCATGCCCTTGCATATTTGCAGTACATAAGTTGTTATTATTGTTGTTGTTGCTGTTGTTAACACTTAAACTTTGAAGGACCCCACAGGTGAAGAGATTTCCTTGATTCTATGAACAAAATGTGAAGTTTTCAACAGAGTTGAGGCAGTTAAAGACCTGAGAAACAAAGTTGTGGAGGTTCAAAAACGTGAGCATAATTCCACGTTGTCTGAAGGTCAGAAAGTTTGAGGTTGCTCAAAATTGTTGACAAGTAAGGATACACATCCTGACCTAAGGTGTGGTTACTTGTCACTTTTGACATTAAGAAGTCCCATATAAGTAGATTATCTCCGCCCTGACAAATGGTCAGGAAATTCAAGCATACTTTTGTGCCTTCTTTGAAATAAGAAGTTTGATCTTACAAGTGATTCCTTCTGGATAATTGATCTAGGATGGGTTCACTGCCTACACAACAGAATGTTAATGACTTGATATCTCAAAGTATTAAAGCAAGTAAGTAACTGTTCTAGTTGTCCTTTGTTTCATGTTAAAGCAGTCTTTTGGCTTCTTCCCTCTGTGGTATTGGTGTATAAAAGTGTAGGAAAAATTAAAGTGGGGCATTTCAGTATTCACTGGAACGCCCTCCTGATACTATCCTGTTTTCTGTTTTATTATTTTCCCTCAAGTATCTCCTCTTTACTATTTTTTCTGATTCCCATGCCCCTATATTTGCAAGTGGCATTTTTGTTAAAGCTAGTCTCTGACAAAAGTTGAACTGTATATGTTTTGTACTGTGAACTAGTTATGAGCCCATGGGTAATAGTGGTGGAATGTTATGTTTTATTACACTAAATTGTATGGGGACTAAATTGACATGGGCTTCAGAGTGATAGTTAATCGGCATTGTCAAAAATGTTGGTTTTCAGAAGTATTCGATGATTAATGAATCTCATCTGTGTGTGTGTTTGTGAAGATATTTCCAAAGACTCTTAGTAGAGGGGGAAAAGGCACAGCATGGATGTTGGAAACATAATCTTGTTGTCTGGGGTCCTTTATGAAAACCAGGGTCAAGGCTTAGCAGTTAAATTCATTTGTTGCCCAGCTACATAACCTGAGTTTGGTGCCAGGAACCCACATGGTAGAAGAAGAGTAATGATTGCTAAACATTGAGTTCCATATGTACACAAGCCTGACATCTTAAAAATATGAGAGAAAAGAAGAGAGGCAGTAATAATGGGAGGAGAAACTATCAATAAAGGCCTTCAAAAAGTCATATGGAAAGCTAATACTATAGGAGCTTCCTAATATGCACATATAAACAACAAATTTAAATGAAGTTGTCATACAATGGGAGTGCTATGTCTTAACTAGGAATCAAATGTAGTTAATAAAAACAAAATAAGATAAAACAAAATACTAGGCATAAAGGGAAAAATTTTAAAGCCTGGTTAGTACAAAAATTACTATTTCTCTCTCCTCATCCAGCAAGATATGTAGAAAATGACCTTAATTATTTTGTCACAGCACAAAACATCCTGCTGACAATCCTTCACACTATGATAGACGAGAATCTCCTCAAACTGGGCCAACATATAACATTCCACTCACATAGGAATACACTACATACACATACACATACACATAGGAATTCCACTACAATATAGGACTCACAGAAAACTTATTTATTCCATAGTTATATCAAGGTTAAAATATATTTTGCCTGATTATCATTTTGGTAGATTTTTTTCTAATCTAGATGTTAAATTTAGAATAAAAGACGATATAAAAGTAATTTTTGGTAGTTTGAAAAAGAATAGGCCCCAAAGTTTCATGTATTTGAATGCTTAGGGAGTCCTAGGAGGTATTGCCTTTTTCAAGGAGGTGTGGTCTTGTTGGGATAGGTGAGGCCCTGTTAGGGAAATTGTGTTGCTAAGGGTGGGCTTTGAGTTTCAAAAGCCCAAACCAGTCCCAGTTCTCTTTTTCTTCTTCTGCCTGCAGATCTAGATATAGAATTTTCAGATACCAGTTTTATTTTTCTGGTACCATGCTCTCCACCATAAGGCTAATGGAATAAAACTCTGAACTGCAAGCAAGTCCCAATTAAATGCTTTCTTTTATAAGAGTTTGCAATGGTCATGATGTCTTTTCACACTAATAGTGTAACATGGGAGGCCTGCTTATTGGGCTTTCTGTCCTGCCCAGTCCCCCAGCCTTTTAGTCCCAGACAAAATCACACAGAGAGTCTACATTAGATATAAACAGATTGGCTCATTAGCTCATGCTTCTTATTAGCTTTTGAAGCGTATATTAACCCATTATTCTTATCTATGTTAGCCACATGGCTCAGTACCTTTTCAGCAGGGTAGGTCACATCCTGCTTCTTCTGTGATCTGACAGAACTGGGAAGGAATGGGCTCCCTCCTTCCCAGCATTCTTCTGTTCTCATTGCCCCACCTTTAGTTCCTGTCTGGTTGTCCCACCTATACTTCCTGCCTGGCCAATCAGCATTTATTTAATTCATGATTGGCAGAATATAGACAATTCTCCCATACCATAATAGAACACTGACTAAAACAACAATAAAGATGATTCTTTTTGATAATGCTGTTTTGTATTGATTTGAGAATGTTTAATGATGCACACATAATGCTTCTACAGTTCTTGTGGATCAGAATTTATTAAACATTGGGTAGTGAATATATTTATATCAGAACAATATTCCCTATTTCTATTGTGTATTTACTGAAAAATAACAAAAGAAAATATCTAAAACCACAGTCAACAACATTAAATGAATCTACTTAAGCTATTTTTAAACTCTCTCTCTCTCTCTCTCTCTCTCTCTCTCTCTCTCTCTCTCTGTGTGTGTGTCTGTGTGTGTGTGTGTGTGTGTGTGTGTGTGTGTGTGTGTGTAGGGTGCAGAGTACAGAAGAGAGTGTCATATCCTCTAAAGCTAGAATTACAGTCAATTGTGAGTATCAAACAATAATGCTAAGAACCAAAGTTGGGTCCTCTAAAGTTTTACTGAAACATAGCCACGGCCACTAGTAATAATACATAGAGTTGTGACTGGCTAGCTGGACAACAAATTCTAAAATTAGTTAAGTCTTTAAGACTTTAAAGAATAGCTAGAAAACATTCTTGGTTAAAATGAGGACAGAACACTTTTTAATGACATCCACTTTATTTCATAATACTTTATTAAGAAGGAACCTATGATAGTACTTCTACACAAACAACGATGACAAAGTATCAAGAGGAACACATCAGATATCATATGCAGACAGTAACTTACATTATCTCTTATATAATCAATCTGTAATACTTAAGCAAAATTTAGTCTTTATTAAACAGTCATTTTTGCATACGCTGCACTTCTCTAAACTTTTCTTTGCTTTTATTACTTATTTGACTTCAAGCAGTTTTTCCTAAGTAGCTTTATCTGCCAGGCCCATCTCCTGTGCCTTCCTAAAATCATCCAAAACTTGATCATGTTCCTTTAATTCTTGCACTCTTTGCACTTTGCAGTATAGTGCTTTGATATTTGATGGATCCATTTCAGGAGCCTCCAAACAACTGACAAATGTTCCCTTCCAGTTTGACATCTTTAATTTACAAACACCAATACTCAGTAAACAGTATAAGGATATGGGTCGCAGTCTGAATGTATCTCTTGTCTCAGCAAAAGCCTTTGAATTATCCACATACATTAATAATTTTGCATGTCTTTAATACCCATCCTCCAGTTCTGAGATTTTAAAAAAATGTATTTTAAACTTTTTAAGTATTCAGTTTTTATTGAAATCTTGTCTGCCCCTTTTAAATCTATATCTGCTTCATCTAATCATAGTATTCTCATTTTTCAACTATTTATATACTGAATTAACAAATTGGCAGGGTTTTCATCATTCATGTCTACATTTTCAAGCATTCTTGGATCACCTGATCCTTTAATTGCTTGAACAAATACCTTTTTTCACACCCATGTGAAGAGTTGGAGCTGTTGTGATAAAGAACTGAGAACCACATGGATTGAAACCTGTATTTGCTTGCTCAGCAAACATTCCCAATTGTGCTTTTGGTGAAAATTTTCATCATCAAAAGTTTTACAATAAATACTTTTTTCCTCCAGTCCCATTCTGAGTTGAGAAGTTCCAACCATGAATCATAAATTTCTTAATAAACTAGGTGGAAAGGACATCCTTTTAAATAGCTTTCCAGTTATCGATCCAGTGCCTTTCTCTCCTGTACACAATGAACAATTTTTTTTCCCTGCTGTTTCAGGAACAGTATTTGCAAACAATTCTAAAACAATTTGACCAACCTCCTTCCAGCTGACATCCATGTCAGAGAAGATCTGTAGCTTATTGAAGTTGGAGGGCTTGGCAGGTGGGATGAGAGGGACATCTCCACTATGAGCCAGGACCTGAGTACCTAATGAGTGAGGGGGTGGGACTCAAACCCTAATGCTAATTTGTTTCTAAAGGAACATGATTACAACTAACAACGAAAGTGATTATTAAAGATGCCTTAAAAATAGTAAAGGGAAAAAATTAAAGACTGTCCTTCTCAAAGAATTGCTATAGATCCTAAACTACTCTTAATATTTTAAACTCAAAATTCATTGGTAACAGAAAAGTGGACATGTGATGTAGGTGCTTCAGCCTACTTTATAACAATCAATGCAACTGTCTGCTTTAAAAAAGAAAATAAATATTTGAATTGGGTTGATTCTTATAAGTTCGTTGAAAGGAACAGAACCTCACTGAGTCTATTAAAAGAGAAAAACCCACTCATGTGATGTTTCTCAGATTCTAGCATGCAACTAAAATGTAAGAGGCCTAAGTACTCATTAAATGACACTGGATCTCCCTCTCCAACCTCTTAGCTCTCTAGATACCAAGGTTTGTTGTATTTTTGTTTTTATTTTCGTTTCTTGACACTGAACAGCAAAAACAGTTGTGTGCACTGGAAGTATGCTAATTAATGCTCTGTTACTCTAATAAAACACCATGACCAAAACAACTTGTGGAAAAATGAAGTTTCAAAGATGCAAGTGTCCATCATGACAAGGAAGTACGACTGCAAACAACAGGCTTGGTTGCAGAATCAGCAAGCCGAAAGGTGACATATTCAATGGCAAGCATAATGTGGACAATGATCTAGATCAGTTAGCATCTATGTAATCTAAAATACGCCCTCTGTGACATACTTCTTTTTACTAAGCTGCACACATAAACTTCCCAAACACTACCACTTATGGAGGACCAAGCTCAATTTTCGATATTACAGTGTACAGTTTTCTATCAAAACTGAACATTCCTCTCCCTAACGCGTAGGCCTATGGCCATTTCAAAATAAAAAAAAAAATCATTTTCCTCATTTTTGAATGCTTCCAAAGTCTTAGTCTTAACACTTTAAAAGTTTTAGAGTCTCTTCTGAGACTCAAGGCAATCTTTTAAGTGTGATGCTTCTGCAAAATCAAAAAGCAAATCTCATACTTACAGCATCTAATGGCACAGGGTATACATTACCATTTCAAAGGAATGAGACCATGTACCCTCATCCATTGCTGGTGGGAATGCAATCTTGTGCAACCACTATGGAAGTCAGTGTTTCGGTTTCTTAGGAAATTCGGGATCAACCTACCCCTGGACCCAGCAATACCACTCTTGGGAATATACCCAAGAAATGCCCTATCATATGACAAAAGCATATGTTCAACTATGTTCATAGCAGTATTATTTGTAATAGCCAGAACCTGGAAACAACCTAGATGCCCTTCAATGGAAGAATGGATGAAGAAATTATGGAATATCTACACATTAGAGTACTACTCAGCGGTAAAAAACAATGACTTCTCGAATTTTGCATGCAAATGGATGGAAATAGAAAACACTATCCTGAGTGAGGTATCCCAGACCCAAAAAGATGAACATGGTATGTACTCACTCATAATTGGTTTCTAGCCATAAATAAGTGTCACGGAGTCTACAATAGGTGAATCTAAAGAAGCTAAGTAAGAAGGGGAACCCAAGGAAAAACATATAGTTATCCTCTTGGCTAAGGGAAGTAGACAAAATTGCCGGGGAGAAAATTGGGATCTTGGGGTGGGGTGGGTTGGGGGTAAGGGGAGATGGGGAGAGAAAAGTTAGAAGGGAAGGAGGTCGGGCCTTGGGAAAGCAGGAGGATTGGGATAAAGGAAGGTTGGACAGGGGAGCACGGAACCACAATTCTTAGTTAAGGGAACCACTTTAGGGTTGGCAAGAGATCTGACCCTAGAGGGGCTCCCAGGTGCCCAAGCTGAGGTCCCCAGTTAGTTCCTTGGGCAGTTGAGAATAGGGAACCTGAAATGACCCTATCCTTGAGCAATACTGACGAATATCTTGCATATCATCATAGAACCTTCATCTGGTGATGGATGGAGATAGAGACAGAGACCCACACTGGAGCACTTGACTGAGCTCCCAAAGTCCCAATGAGGAGCAGAAGGAGGGAGAACATGAGCAAAGAAGTCGGGACCACGAGGGATGCACCCACCCACTGAGACAGTGGAGCTGATCTATTGAGAGCTCACCAAGACCAGCTGGACTGTGACTGAAAAAGCATGGGATAAAACTGGACTCTCTGAACATGGCGAACTATGAGGGCTGATGAGACGCAAAGGACAATGGCACGGGGGTTTGATCCTACGTAATGTGATGGCTTTGTGGGAGCCCAGCCAGTTTGGATGTTCACCTTCCTAGATATGGACGGAGGTGGGAGGTCCTAGGTCTTACCACAGGGCAGAAAACCCTGACTGCTCTTTGGACTGGAGAGGGAGGGGGAAAGGAGTGGGGGGAGGGGGAGAAGGGTGGGAGGAGGGGGCGTAGGGGGAGAGGAGGGGGAGGGAAATGGGAGGCTGGGAGGAGGTGGAAACTTGTTATTTTTTTTCTCCTTTTCTCAATAAAAAAAAAAAAAAGAAATACTGAACCAAAGCAAGACTGATACCCAGCAGATCAAACTCCAAATCATGAAGGTCCATGTCCAGTGTCTGGGAGTAACTTTTAAAGGACTTAGAAGGTCCAACTCCTGAGTTTGCTGCCTGCAGCAGAATATCTCTGTTGAGCTGATTCCACACCCTCTATGTGACTACCTAGTAAATATATCAGAATACTGTTATCACCAAAAATCTTTGGTTGTCATGAAATTCAGAGTTCTCTTTCCCACCTTTTTTGCTGGTCTCTTAGGGCATCTGGCCTTTTCAGGGCCTTCAATACATACTCCACTGGCATGTGCTTCCTGTCCTCAACAGCAATTGAAAATGGCAGAGAAGGAATACACGAGCCCTTTCACAATGGTACCTTCCATCCTCTAAATCCAATACCATGGAGATAGCATTGCCAATTTCATTTGCCAGTGTGGGATGGCTGCTGCCCCCTTGAATCACATTAATAGAAGCATTTTGTTTGTGGTTGTTTTCTAGGAGCATAAAATTGCTTAGGAATTTTCTTTTTACAAGTGGGAAGTTTAGCTAGGTGGAAACTTGTTGTCTGGGCAATCTTTTTGTCCCAGTGCAGAGGCAGTTGCTCCTTAATGACTCAAATCTTCTCTTGAAACATATGCCATGGCTCTAACATCAAATGTCTTAGTGCTCCTTTTTTTTTTCCTCAATATATTTTTGTATGTCTTTCTGCCTGTTTTCTTATTATCTATGTAGACATTAATATGCATTATCCGTAACAAATCAACACTGTAATACCTTCATATTTCCTCCACCAAAAATTAGCCCCTTATATTTTAATTTAGCCTCTGGCAAGTTCTTTGGACAAAGGAAGAAAACAGCAATATTCTTTACCAAATCATTACAAGAATAGTCTCTAGCCCTATAACTGCTATAAAAGTTCTTACTTTGCTCTGAAACCTCTTGAGTGGGGCTTCTGCCAACTGTTTGGCTCTCAGCACTCCTGTCTTAGGTTACTACCATGGAGGTCCTTAAAACTCTGCTTAGAGCTTTCAGGTTCTTATCTAGTCCAAAGTTTCAAAGTCCTCCATGTTCCTCCCCAAAACAGCATTGCCAGGTTTTCATACCAAAAGGTTGCTCTCTGATACCAACTTCTGTATGAATTACTACTTTTCTTTTGTAATAATAATACATCCTGAAGAAAGGAGAGTTTGTTTGGACTGAGTTTTCTAGAGAATAAGAGCCTATCCTGGAAGTGAGGAACAGCAGCACCCTGCATGCATTGAAGTAGGAGCAGGCAGCTGTGATATCAGACCTTCAAACACAAAAAGGAAGCATCAGTAACTAACCCAAAGTGGGATGAGGCTATGCCTTCTCGAAACCTGTTCCCCATTGATGTAACCTCCCCAAACACTGCAACTAACTAGGTACCGAGTCTTCATACATGAGCCTATGGGAGACATTTCTCAATCAAACCCCCACAGAAAGACACTACTGATTTCATCTCCTAAGCAGGCATCGCCTCACTCATTTTTATTTCTGGTTCCCAGTGGTCTAAATGATGCATTCATTCTGTACTAACTAGACTTTTCCATTAAAAGCATAATCCTATTTAGTTCGGTTGAGTTTTCTTATGTCAAATGTTTTCTGAAAGAGGATGTTGTAGTACTATGGAATGGTACAGGACTTCAAAGAGTCCCTGAGCACCCAGTTAAGCAAACACAGTAGAATTAGCCAAAGTATGGAATAGTCTTGTGATAACCAAGTATTTATCTGCAGTGAGGCAGCAAAGGCAAGAATAATTCAGAACATTCAAACAAGTGGCAGAAGGAAAGAAAGTGAAACATGAAAAATGAAAAAAACGAAAAGCCAAGGGAAAAATTAGCATGCAGCTTCTCATCTGCATATATCAATGGGGATATATCAACATAGCAAATGGCATTAGTGTTATCATAACACATAGTTATACTGACCAAAATAGCTGATATTATCATTCAAAAACAAAGTCAGTTGATCACAAATTTTCACGATACCATAGATAGATTATATTATTGTCTGACAAAAAAAAGTAAAAGAAAAAAAATGATTTTGTTATATTAACTTTCAAATTATAAATGAAAGAGACTAAATAACAACGTGAAACCTAAAATATATGTTTTAGATGTAGATCTCAAAACAGTGTCAGGATAGCATCCTTTGCATAATATTATCATAACTTCCATTTCCCTGTGGACTTCTAGCTGCAAGTAGACTCTGGTTTCCTTATCTTTATTTCCAATAGAAGAAAAAGCTGGCTAATCTTTCTGAGCAATTAGGTGTACAGAAAAGTATCAGATTCCTCCTGCCAGGAAATTTATCTTCACAGGTTATCTCGTTGCTTTAAAGTCTATCATGAAACATAAGAATTAGCAAGCTCACCAGGTTGCCTTTGAGGATACATAAATGTAATGGCCTGACAATTGGATAAGCTGGAAAAAAAAAACAGATTGGCCTTATAACAATTAGCCTGGGTAAAGCAAAGAGGGGTGTAATCTGTGAAGCCTGGCTAAGGAGCATCACATTCATTTTCTCACTGAAGATCTGCCAGCCTTAATGTGGGAGATATCCTAAGGTATTAGTCCAACTATTCTACAGCACTGATCCTCAGTCCAATTATCCCAGAGCCCTGGATCCCCCAAAACTCTATGCATCCCAAGTATCTCCGGGGCTTACAAAACAGCTGACCGAGAGCCACCTTGGATATTCAGATTCTAACAAGCTCCCAAGTGGTGCAAATACTGCTGACTTGCCCCTATATTTGGAAGAGGTATGAAGAAAAGATGTGATCAGGTTCAAATCGTAAAATATTTGATTTTCAAGACTCATACTATATGCTGCATTTTTATACATGCATGGAACTATATAGAAACTAGTAGAATGAGCATAATAATAAACTGGAATAAGGATATTCTTTCAGAGCAGAAATCAATTGCAAAGTACATTGTAATAATGTGGAGAGTGTTAATTCTCTATTCTTTTAGAAGGTAGAGTTGATATATAGAAATACGAATTTATACAAAGTATTATTCTTCATAAATTATAATGCAAATCACATTTGAAAACATCAGCTTCTTGGTACCACTCTCACATATTAAATATGTTGATCACCTCTAGGCTGCAGAATTTCTTTGATTTGCAATCAAGTGGGTCCTGTGTAAAAAGTTACCTGAATGTACTGTGGTGCATATGGTTCCCAAATAACACTGTGTATAAAAAAGATACATGTTAACTGTTAGTTTTGCTAGAAGGAATGTGGACAATATATAGGTTGCCCAAAGTTTTAATTTTGGCAGGCAACTGATTTAAAACAGAAATTGCACTCGTATGACTTTGATGACTCATCACGGGACCTTCCAATACAAAGAAAGGGGCAGGAGAAATGGTTCAGCGGTTAAGAGTTCTTAATGTTCTTGAAGAAGAACTGAATTTAGTTTGCAGTGTTTGTTTGAGAGAGATCACAGTCCCTTGTAACTCTAAATCCAAGAGATTTGACATTCTCGTCTGATTTCCTCAGTCACCTGCAATCATTCTCTCTGTCTCTGTCTCTCTGTCTCTGTCTCTCTCTCACACACACTCTTTTTCTCTCTCACACACATTTTTTAAATATTACATATACAAAGGGAAACAACACTCAACATGTCCAATGATATAAATAAAATCAATAAAAAATGTGCTATTCTTTAGTTATTGGTACTTTTATCAGTATCAATGTTTTGCTGCAGTGTATGGGAATTTAAGATACAAATCATCTCTTCCAAAATTGAATTGATAAACAGCAAAGCAGAAATATTGAAAATTGTATAGAATCTATGTATTTCTTCCTTTGTACTAAACTATTCACACACTTTCCTCGTATTGCAAAACATGAAAAACCGTATACACACATATGTTTATATGTGCTTAAGTACTAAACACAGCAGAGAAGCTCCAAATAGGAACATTTTAACAATTTTTTCCTCTTACACAATTTTATTTTCATTTTAAGCTATAAAACAAATGTGACACAATGCCAGTAGAAATTACTTAAATTCATATCACTTACAACATATTGTGATTTCAAAATGCTTGTGAAACTTTGAGCTTCTACAAAACTATATTCATAATTTAAATATAGGTCATCATATAAAGTGTATAGAAACATAAACTTTTTATTTTATCATGACACATTATATTTCACAGAAAATCGATTGCCTTTCTTGGCCACTTGATCTCTCAATCCTTAGGAAACATGTTGCTGTATAACTCCATCATAATTAAATGTTCTTTTTATTTTTATTTTGGCATCTTCAGTTTTAATTTCACACACCTTCTCCAGTGCAATGGGATCTCTGTGAATGCACCCCACATGATCATGAAGAACAGACAGCGCCCACTCTCCCCACAGATAGGAATGGATCCCAAGGCACTACTGAACAATGATGAAATTTTTACATCCCGTGAGCTACTTCTGGGAGACTAATTGGGAAAAGTAGGGGGGAAAGAAAACAACAACAAAAGATCTGTTTTCTCTGTTATTCAGTCAGCATTTTTATATTATAAATAGTTTTGCAACTGGACTTATACAGTCCATTAAAAAGAAATCATTAAGATTATTCTTATTTGTTTGTACAACAGAAAGTCACAAAGGCAAAGCTTCTATCAGCCTTGATAAGTGAGTACCCCTTCTTCAATTGATAATTTCTGTATGAAGTTAACATTGTAAATCACCATAGGTTAAAAACAAAGGAAACATGGTTACCACATTCAAAAAAATTATGTTTGTTTCACCATCAGTCAACATACATGGCTTACATATTATGCTAGGTAGAATTCCGTGCTCCACACCCCTAAGTAGGCAAATGATACTTTTTAATCAGTTTTGTTTTCAAAGGCCTTAAATACCCTTTTAAATTAGCATAATGAGCAAATGATTTCTTATATCTCTTTCTTGTTTCTTGGAATATTTCATTAAACTGATTGCATTTATCCTGCTGAAAAGGAAGCTTCCATCCATCCTAATCTTATATACTGTCATAAAGTTTAGCAATGAGAGCAGGAAGTCAATTAAACATGTCTAGGGTTGGAACTTGACAATCTAAATCCTGTTGTGAGACTTAAGAAGTTTCCTTTCCAAGCAATGCAGTGAGTCTCCATAAAAACTCTATGAAATGAAATGTGAGTTTATCAGTCCTCTGGACTTCCTGTTTATGTGAATCACTTAGTTGTTCTATTTCTGTACAAGTGTAACTTTGTTACTTCCTGACCTTGACTGGGTGGAATAAATTAACAAACACTTTTCCTAAAATAAAGACACAGTTTTGTTATAGACACCAACCTCAGGAGGACTGAATCTGAACCTGTTCAATCTATAGCAACGCTGCTTTAAATGATTTTAATTTTGACCTCAAGGTTGACTATTTATGAATTTGAATAAAGCCCCATGTGAATTAACTATAGTAAATACTAGAAAAATGTGTATAATATGCAAGAATGTCACTTGATATTTATACTTTGGCAATAATATTATTTATGATTAATTTTGCATATCTTAACCATCTATGATAATTCATAGTAACTTTTACACTCATATTAATAAGGAAAAATTGTCTCTTTACTAACTCTGGAAATATGGCCTAATTCAGTTTCTTCTGTTGTAATGCAGAGAGACATTGAACACAGTGAGACTGAAATCATAATAATTTATTCTCTTGATTTCTTGGGTTAAAGTAGTAACAACTAACCTACAGGCTATAGTAAAAACCTAAAGTAACAAGGCATCACTGCCAACAATATTTAATTCACTCTAAAACTAAATTCAAATAAAATGTTTCTCAAAAAGTAACAGAATATGTCTGTATATCCCTGAAGTTGACACTTAAATGAATATTAAGTTGTGTATGCTTAATATCTATATAACGTTGGTGTAACAATGAAACCCACTCTAATCTTAGATAAGATGTAGTAGACAATACATTTCATATATTTTTATAGTTTTCCTTACAACAATAATAGTTTATATCTTAGTTAAATAATAATTTCCCTTAGGGATTGAAAATAGAAACGTTTCCATGTTCATGAAACTTCAGTTTTTACAGTCAGTTCAGCCTAATTACATTTAAGTTTAGAACATGATATTTAATGATTTGGGGGAATCTCTAGATGGAAAACTGTGATCCCTAACTTCCGGGAGCTGATAGTCTTAGGAAACATTAGAAATTCTTCACTCTGGTGATGATGAGCAAGAGGTCGTGCTTAAAAGGCTAGTCACCTGAGACACAAACGTCTTTGTTGTAGTCCAAATTCAGAAAGTCCTTGCGGGAAGGGTCTTCACTGTGAACACAGAAAGGCTTCCAGAAACTGTTTTCTGTTTGATCAGACACAGACATGACAACATGCGCTCCTACTATGAGGCTGTGTTCAGGTACCATGTTTTACATTGTTCGGTCATTGTCCCTTGCAACAGAGATTTGCAAAACTGAAAATTTTGTTGAAACAGCAAAGTGAAATATGCCAGTTTTGTAAGTTGGTTTGCTGTGCTTTTCATTTCTTCCTGACATTAGAGTTCAATCATGTGTTTTGAAAATTTTTATATGAAAAAAAATATCTAGGACCTACCTACATATATGTCACTGCAGAGTTTTGGTCATATGTTGAAGAGAAATCTCAGGATTGATTTACAAACTTAGCCTCCATTTTCTCACAGGATGCCAACTGTATTTTGACAGATGGCATGCGGGAAATCTAGTATTTTAAGGGAAGCTTCCTTAAAGGAAGGAAGTTTCATGGCAAAACTGTTAAAAGATATCCATGTCATTTTAATGCAGATAAGAGGACTAAGGTAGCAAACATGGCGTGACTTGTGAAGTAGCCTTAACCAACAAACTATTGCAATTTTTAGAAGAATTTATCTGTCATTTACTTTTATATTTATATAAAATAAAAAAAATCAGAAAAAAATGTATAACAGAATGCTACAATATTAAAAAAATTGTGTAATTTGCATTAAAATATTAAAACTTACTTAAAGATAGGTCTACCAATTTTAAGATAACAACATGTGAAAAATCACTTAATAGATTTTTAGACTTCTTATAATATTTAGCCTGTGATATTCTATTACATATATTATTTGTCTTAATACCAAATAGATTTTAAGATGATTTGAAACTATTATTTTTTCATTATTTTATATTTCTGTGTGTTCAGGTGTTGTCATATATGACAACCGAAAAATATATCCAAAAAATCAATTCTAGAAGTATGTGGAAGGATCCAAGAATCTTTTTAATGAACAGTAAGAATTTGTAAAGTATATACTATCTTATTATTAAATTAATATAGAAAAGTATCTTTCTTTTATAAATTATACAACACTTATGGAAACTTGTATAATATAATTCTATTTCTAGTAATTAAATAAAATATTTTTACATTTATTATTTGTAATTCTCAATTAAAGATGTTTTCAACCCCAACAGTCAGAAAAATATATTATATAATGGGAAGAGTTGGAATTCTAAAACACTCAAATTATACATATATATGTATGTATATGTATAATATATATATATATATATATATATTAGAGAAAGAGAGACAGAGGGAAATTATTATTTTAGGATTTGTGAAGAATCTGATAGTTAACATAAATTTTATCAGAAAAAATGTCAAATAATATTGAGACATTTCAATAATGTGGCTGTATTCATCTGTACATTGATGGGGAGAAGACAAATGCAGAAAGAAAAGGAGAAACATCAAAAATGCAAGTAGTACATGGTAGAAACCTGGAACAAATGAATATCAGTAAGAAAGAAGTCTTTTATTTAAAGGGCTTCATGAGGTAGTATCTGGAAGACAAAGTATGCATGTCTGAACATAAAAGGGGTCCAGCTTCCATGAGTGAACTTGCAAAACAAAAATGGAGTCTATGTTACCTTATTGTCAATTTGACACAAGTTAAAATTAGTTGGGTAAAGTTACTCTCAACTAAGACTATGCCTCTACAATATGTGCCTATAGGCAAGTCTATAGGGAATTTTCTTAATTAGTAATTGATGGAGGAGGTCCCAGAATACTGTAGATAGTGCCATTCTTGAGCATATGGCTCTAGGGTATATAAGAAACGAGTAAGAGAAGGCAGTAAACAGTTCTACATGGCCTTAGCGTCACGTTCTGCTTCTAATTTCCTACCCTGCTTGAGTCACTGACTTTATTTCCTTTGATGATGTACGTTGAAGTAAAACTGTAAACAGAGATAAACCATTTTCTTCCCAAAGTCGCTTATTGTTTATGGTGCTTTATCACAATATTACAAACCCAAATTGTGACAAAAAAGTAAATCAAAAATATTGCAAATGATATTTTCAGTAACAAATATTGTTCTGCTTTAATTCAATTTGAATTCTTTGAAATAAGCATATTAACTGAAAACAGTTTTAGTCTTGAAATTAAAGAATGGGTTTAATGAATTTTATTTTTCATATGTCCCCTTTCAAGATGTGTATTTCATCTAAGAATTCATTATGTGCGTAGTGTTTGGCCTGCATGTTTGCCTGCATGACAGAAGAGGGCACCAGAGCTCAGTATAAATGGTTGTGAGCCACCATATGGTTGCTGTGAATTGAACTAAGGACCTCTGGAAGAGCAGCAAGTGCTCTTAATCTCTGAACCATCTCTCCAGTCCAATAACTCATTATGAAGTTTAAGATTCACCATATGCAAATCCAACCATAAATATGTTTATTGATTTACTAAGGGAATAAGCATTATAAATGCTGTCAGAAAAGTTGTACATTGGATTTTGATGTAATATAGCAAGACAATGAGTGTGAGGTGCATATCCCAATGTCAATAACTATTTCTGAAAAATATATTAAAGTGAATTGACAAAGAAATGTCTGAGAATATATATATATATATATATATATATATATATTTGCTTATTATTGTATCTCTCATATTTGGTATTATTTCATGAAATAATTAAAGTAACTTTTTAAATATTGGATCTAGACTTACAGCTATTTATTTTAAGCAAAAGAGTCTCTGTGATTGCAAAGGGAAAATATACACAGCAAAAGGAAAGAGACTGACTTAGTACCCAGACCACTAACATAGTCCTCTAGTATCTAGTCTAGGTCCCACAACTTGTATCCTGGTCTACTTCAAGCACCACACTTTTGCCACGGTCCACCTGTAGTCTTCTGTCAGAATCTGCCCTACTTGCAAAACCCAAAATTTTTTTATGTGTCCTTTTCAACCATCCCCCAGGTACCCAGATATCCAACATCAGTCTACAGCATCTAACTAAGTAAGTACACATGGCCACCTATCCCTTCTTACCATAACCTGCCTTATCCACCCTGAGTCTCACAATCAATGCCCAATCAAGTCTGACAACCTCCTCCTACACAAAGCCAAGCTCTATTCATCCAGAAGAATCCACTCTAGCTTTAAGTCCTCACAGGACCCTTCTGTGTAGCTTCCAACTACCTCACTTGGTACCCAGACTTCCTATATCCTCCTCCAGGGCCAAATAAGGTGAATTTCTGTGATCTCTGGTCCGTATGTTTTCTGTAAACTTTCAGTTCTAATCTGGGTTCTGGACTAGTGCAAAAGAGTAGTAAGAATTTCCTTGCCTGTGTGACACTAAGTTTGGGCCAGAAAGTTCCTTTTCTATCTCTCAAGGACTTTCCCATACCTTATCTAATCTTTCCAACAAGCCAAATCTTTACCCAAGCTCCACGATTAGATCAGGAAGTACATTTTAGATGTGTCTTCTGTTCACCTGGGATCACTTGCCCCAAGCTATACCTAGCTCTAACCAACATCTTTACTCTGTTCACATCAAACTCAGAACTAAAAGAAGTCTGAATGTCCAGATCTCATTAAAAATATAAACACCGTGAAAGACAATCTATTATCTTCCCTTATAAAAGCTTCCATTCCTGTAGACTGCTGTGTTGATAAGAATTACATATATTAACTCCAGGACACAAGATAACAGGACAATCTTAAACTAAAGAATGCAATGATTTTAGAGATAATATGAGGAAACAGTAGGGTAACATCTACTGAAAGACACAGATTTATTTCAATCTACTAACAGAAAATAATTTCATTATCACAAACAGAAATCGCCTAGACAAAAATAGAGAAACATGAGAATTATTTGATTTATAATTGAAATGCACTCCACAGATTTCTACAGAATATTCTATCCTGTCACCAAAGAATATACGTTCTACTCAGCAGTTTTTAGAAGTTATATTACACCACATATTGGGAAAGAAAACAAAATTTTACAAATTTAAAAAAGGTTGAAACCACTGCATACATTTTACATGACCACAGTGTGATATATTTAAAATTGGCAGCAAAACATTTCTAAGGAATAATCAAACTCGTGGAGATTAAACAACTAATTACTGAGTGAGGAAAGGATGAAAAAACATCAAGAAATTTAAACACGATCTCCCTGAAACTAATAAAAAAAAAATCTACGGCACATTGAAAACAGTCCTATAAGGGAAATTTATAGATCTATGTGCATATATTTAAAAAAAATCAGAGACAGCATAAAAAATGGTTTAATGATGTAACTCAAAAACTTGGATAGCATGAAATTACCAATTCTGAAATTAGTCAATGAAAAAAAAAAGTCTAAGCAGAAATCAATTAAATAGAAACAAAAATACAATGCAAAGAATTGATAAATGTAAGAGCTACTTTGTTTAGAAAATAAAGAAGAGTAAGAAACTCTTGGCCCAACTAAGCAATATAAAAAAGAAGATCCAATTAGCAGAATCATAAATGAACAGGAAAACATTATAATAGATACCAAAGAAATTCACATTATCTGAGGCAATACTTCCAAAACCTGTATTCCCAGTAAACTATAATTTAAAAGAAAAGGTGGGTATTCTATATTAAGCCAGGTGTACAAAATGAAGCAAACAACCTAAACAGATGCATAATAAAAGAGACGATTGAAAGAAAATTAAAAAGCTTGCTAACTTAAAAAAATGTTAAAAGTAAATGGACTCACATCATGATTCTACCAGGCATTGAGATTTTATCTTACCCAAGTCAGTGTGCAAAGGTAAACAGACAAACCTACAACTAATGAAGGAATTGATGCAGAGAAAAAGAAATATACGCTTACTCTTTGTGGGATTACAAATTGGTGCTGTCACTAACAAACACAGGATAAAGAATTCTAGAAATGCTAAAATAATTATACCACATTACCCAGCTATACCACTTCTTGGAATATGCGCAAAGAATGAGACATCCTTTCCACCGATACTTGCTCACCAATGTTAATTGCTGCTCTATTCACAATACCTAGGAATTAAAACCAGATGATGAATGAATAATAAAAATGTGGTACACATATAGTAGTATTTACCTGTAAAGAAAATGAAATCATTAAATTTGCAAAAAATGGTGGCACTAGAAAAGGTCATATTGATTGGAGATCTAGATAAAAAAAATGAACGTAGTATGATTTCACTTACTAGAGATTCCTAACTTCAAATCTTCAAATATGAGTACATAGTCTATAGTAACTGCAGAAACTAGGAAAGTAAAATTTGAGTGTTTCCAGGCTAGAGTCTTTGGGGAGCCATGTGTGGGAGAATAGCAATTTGCAAGTGATTTGCTTAGGTAGAGAAATAAAAAATGGAGATTCTCTGGAGAAGGAGACAAGTAAATACAAAAGAAGAAAGGAAGAAAATGGAATACCAGTAAAAGATGTCTGAAGAAGTCTTAAGGAAACATAATATTAACCATTTGCTTTTAAAAGCCGATAATACATATAAGTCTGTATAGAAATACGTACATATAGTTTTAATGAACCTTTCTCACTGAGCTGATAGTAGCTCTTCTGGGAGCCAAAGATCACCTCAAAAAGTCTGAAATAACAACTTCCTCTTTGGAGTTGTTGGCAAAGGCTGTCAAGAAATCCATGCAAGCCGCTACTGCTATTGTCCTTAATTGTCCTTTGGGGGTGGAAGGTAAATCATTATCATTAAATCCCTAAAACAGAGACTGACCTACATCCCCCCCCCATGATGACTAGATATTGTACCAGAAGGCACCATGCAAATTTCCAAAGAAGGGAGGCAACCAATAGTCCCTCCCAACTATGATACTTATGACTGACATCAATAGCATTAAGGCACAGCAACTCTTACATGAGTAATAGCACATACGCCTTGAATATAGCCAACTGCTTTCCAATCAACTTAAGACCTGCCCAGCAATACGAAAATCATGGCTGGTACTGGAAATCTATGTAACTAACTACTCAGTGTTAGTGAAATCTTGGTTATTGAAGGAGCATCTACAGCCATTAATTTATGAACCAGCATTGTTCGTAACAATATAAATATTTGTCCTTATACCCAAGGTATAGTCTTCTTCTCTCTTCAAAGATATACATCCTTGCAACAGTCAGAGAACCACTACAGAAAAATCACCACCAATCAAACTGCAAGGCTGTGGAGCCCTGCCAGATGACTGTATTTCCTAATACTCCAGCACCTAAGAATCAGGAAACATTGTGGGAGAGGAAGCAGAAAGACAAAGGATGAGGACATTTTCTGTAACAGTGTATCTCCTGAGGTCAGACGCTACACCCATAAAGTCTCAACAGCATTACTTGACTAAATACAGGCTCAAACAGGACAACATAAAGATCTTCCAAAGTGGACTGGGGAAAGTACTACAGAAAGAGCTGCAGGCTACTGAGGAAAGGTAACAACAGAAAAAATAGTCTCCATGGAAAAGAGAGGTAGTGAGAGCTAAGAAGGCTAAGTAATATATACAGAGAACATGGAAGGTATCTTTGCATTGTCTACAGAATATTTTCAGTCATTAGATACAAGATCTCTAGGTTATAGAGAATTTACACTAAAACTTCTTATAAGAATAAGCGTAGGAACTTTCCAAGAGGAGGATCCATAAATATGGCATACTTAATTTCTGAAATAAATGGTAAAATAGCAATCATATTGGACTTGGTTTATGTAACGAATGAGCATATAAAATTTTATTTCTATTGCCTCTTCTAACATCAGACCAAAAACAAACATTTGCTTTCAAATTAATGATTTTTCAAGTATAGTCAAGAAACTTAGCTCAGCTAAGATTTGACAAAATTGCTTGGGGATTTTCAAACCTATCCAGCCTCTGAAGTTAATTCCAAAGTTCTCCCACAACAATCAAACCATTAATATTATTCTCACCTTCCAACTCTAAATATGTGTTATTGTTCAACACAGTTTAGTCCTGCAGTAATCTTTAAAACTGCAATATGATTCAATGGAAAAATCTATTTATTGATTTATTAAACAACTTTTGCTTTCAAAACTATAGATAATAAAACGAATAAAAGTCATTCTTGTCATCTCTAATTTTCTTTGCAATGTTTTATAAATAGGAAGATGTGTGTATAGATAGACAAGAAAAGATTTAACTTGGAGAGAAATACAACAAAAGTAAGTTATTGGGTGGTAAAATAAAATTATGAACTATTTTTGAATGCCACACTACTCTTATATTTTTAGTGACCTTGAGTAAGTCTCTTAATAACATGAAGGTGTCAGATTTCTTAAATATTTCAGAGATACTGACTTTTTAAAAAGAAGAACAGTGTGAAAGTTAATATATTTCTTTTCTTTAATCCTCATTTGTGGGGTAGATGGCTAGTAACACTTTTGTAGTCAACTTATCATGTTTGAACATCATTTGGGCTTATCTGGAGTAATGTACCATCCTTAATATGTCTGATTTGCTACCAAACATTTAATAAATAGAGGGAGTAAATAGTATTTCTTCAGTTATGAAAGATATCATATGGCTGCTCCAAATATACTATAAGTATGTAAAATGCTTTTTAAAATTTTTCATTAGTGTTTTTTTATTTTAGTCATTACAACACGTGTAAGATGGTATCTCAAAGTTGTTTTGATTTGCATTTCCCTGATCACTAAGGAAGTTGAGCATGACTTTTAGTGTCTTTTGGCCATTTGAACTTCTTCTGTTGAGAATTCTCTGTTAAGTTCAGTACCCTACTTTTTAATTGGGTTAATTAGAGTTTTAATGTTTTTAACTAATTTCTTGAGTTCTTTATATATTTTGGAGATCAGCCCTTTGTCTGATGCGGGGTTGGTGAATATCTTCTCTCATTCAGTAGGTTGCCTTTTTGTCTTAGTGGCAGTGTCCTTTGCATTACAGAAGCTTCTCAGTTTCAGGAAGTCTCATTTATTCATTGTTGCTCTTATTGATGTGCTGCTGGGGTTATATGTAGGAAGTGGTCTCCTCTGCACATGTACCTCAAGCTACTTCCCACTTTGTCTTCTATCAGGTTTAGTGTGATCAGATTCATATTGAGGTCTTTATTCCATTTGGACTTGAGTTTTGTGCATAGTGATAGATATGGATCTATTTCCATTCTTTTATAGTTATGCCAGCACCATTTGTTAAAGATTCTTTCTTTCTTCCATTGTATAATTTTAGCTCCTTTGTCGAAAATTATCTCATTTTCAAGAAAATACCTTAAACCAGAGCAGAAATACATATACACAGTGTAACATAATCAACTTTAAATCTGTATCAATACACCAAATTCTGTATTCAAGCAAAGTATCCATCTCTATATTATATTCCCCTTTAAATGAAAATAAATATTTATAAACAATTATGTTTGGAATTTGGGCATTGTTTTCTCCCAACTGCTTCTTGCTGTTTGTTTGTAACATAAGGGCCTGCTCTTGGGGTTTCCATCCTGCCCAGTACCCCACAGCCAGCAAGCCCCAAAGAAAACCACACAAAAAGTCTGCATTAATTATAAACTGATAGGCCAATTAGCTCAGACTTCTTATTAGCTCTTATCACTTATATTAATCCATTATCCTTATCTATGTTAGCCATGTGGCTCAGTACCTTTCACAGCAGGGCAGATCACATGTTGTTTCTTCAAAGTCTGGGCAGGAATGGAGGAATGGGCTTCCTCCTTTCCAGCATTCTCCTGTTCTCACCACCCTGTGTCTACTTCCTGTCTGGTTGATCTGCCTATACTTCCTGCCTGGCCAATCAGTGTTTTATTAAAATACATGATTGACAGAATACAGCCAATTCTCCGGCACCATTTTTGTGCAAAGTATTTTAGGCTTCACAGAGACTTTGGTGGGGGGGGGGAGTTGTTTCATCAAACAACATTTGCCTGTTAGGAATCCACAGGTTCTCATCCTCTGTGTAAAAAAATAAACACTTTTCCAAAGTAACATGTCCTTAGACTCAAATTTTGAAATCAAGATAACTTTATAATATCTATGCTGGTTTAGCTTAGCAGCTCATACAGTGAAGTCTCTATGGTTAGCTCATTCACAGTCAAAAAATTCAAAGAAAGCACAACAGTATACTTAATCCAGACTCTCTGTGTATTTCCCATTTTATGCAGCTTATTTTTTACTCAATATTTATTCGATTATCTTTGCCCCTATAATCTATGACTGTCTATACTCTTTCTTCTCTCTCTCCTAAATTCATGTACATTTGTCCAACACTGTGACCCATTTAGAAGTTTTCATTTTTGTCTGAATGTCTTTATTGTGTATCTGTAATCCTTTTCTCACCAAGAACATTTTGTAAAATGTCAAGGGGTATGGCTAAGAAAAGGTTGCTTTGCCCTTTGACTCTGGCTAGTCCAACATGGTAGAGGTATCAGTGCTATCCACCCAAGCTTCAGGGGCACAGGGGTCTATGTACTAGTAGCATTCTGCTCACAAATGTCATTTAACTGCTCAGTAGCAAGACCTACCAAAAGTTGGTTCTGTTAGCATGAACCAGGAAGTCATCTCTTAAAGAACCTGCATCTCTGCTTTGGTCAGCAAACAGAGCCTATCTGAAGAAAAAAAAAAAAAGTGTGGCTACCAAGAAGCTACACTTGGCTCCTTTCTTGTGGATATAGAAGTCCTCTTTATTTCTTTTAAAGTTTTGTTAGGTCTTATGTACATTCATTCCTGATGATGGGTGCCATTTTGCAACTGGATACTGCTCATTGATTTTCGAGATTCCCAGACTTGAATAATCACACAGAACCTATATTAATTACAACACTGTTTGTCCAATACCTTAGGTGTATTCCTAGCTAGCTCTTATATCTTTAATTAACTCATTTCTATTAATCTGTGTATCACCACAAAGCTGTGGTCTACCAGTAACGTTCCTCCTCCTTCTGTAGCTACATGGCATCTCTCTGACTTCACCTACTCTCTCTAAATATCTCTCTTTAGATTTCCTGCCTTGATTTATTCTGCCCTGCCATAAGCAAACCATCTTCTTTATTAACCAATGGTAGTAAAATATATACACAGCATACAGAAGGGAATACCACATCAAAAGTACCCAAATCTCTTGGTATTGTGGCTTTATAAGGATATTGTTTGGTTTTATGGACATGTCTTGATTTTTTTTAGGGGTGCATGGGGAGTGTTAGTGCATACTAGTGATTTTTTTCTTTATTTGTTCTGTTATTTGTTTTTTAAACAATCCTTTTTATTTTACATACTAATCCCAGTTCTCTTGCATGCTTCTCTCCTCTCACTCCTCCCACTTCCCCAACTCCACCTCCATGTACACCTCAGGAAAGGTGGGGCCTCCAATAGGGAGTTAACAATGTCTGACACATTACTTGGAGGCAGAACCAAGAATCCTCCCACTCTGTATCTAGTCTGAACAAGCTGTCCTTCTAAAGGGAATGGTCTCCAAGAAGCTAATTCATCCACTGGCAATAAATACTGGTTCCACTGCCAGTGGCCCCACAAACTACCTAAGTGATACAACTGTCATCCACATTCAAAGGGCCTAGTTTGAGCCTGTTCAGTCCAGAGTCAGTGGACTTGCACTAGCTCAGGTCAACTATTTCTGTGGTTTTCCCCATTATGTCTTGACACCTCTGATACTCCTTCCTCACTATAAATGGACTCTAGGAGCTTGGCTCAATGCTTAGCTGTGAATCTCTGCATATGCTTCCATCAGTCGCTGGATGAAGGTTCTATAATGACAATTAAGGTAGTCATCAATCTGACTACAGGGGATGGGCAGTAAAAGCATCCTGTCAAAAATTGCTTAGGGTCATAGCTGGGGTCCTCTTTGTGAACCCCAGAGAAGCCAGGAAACAAGGTGGACCCTAAGAGAGGCATACATGGATCCCTTGGAAAGGGGAAATAGATGAAATCTCCTGGATAAATTGGGAGCATGGAGGGAATGAGGAGAATGTAAGGGGATTGGGGAAAGAAAGGGGAAGAGGGGAAGGGAACATGAGGGGTTGAGAAGGTCTAGCTGGAGGAAGGAAAGAGGGAGAGCAATGAAAGAGATATTTTGATAGAGGGAGTTGTTATAGGGTTAGTGGGAAACCTGGCATTAAGGAATTTCTCTTATTCTTTAGAAGTGGTTTTTATGGAAGAGAATAAGGGTTCTCACAAATGGTGGTTAACTATATCGACGGTCAAGTTATTTTTGACATGTGCAAAACATGAAAACAAATACCAGATAATTTTGGCTTATGTGAAAACAGAAATTATTCAAAATAAATAATAATAATCTATCTGAATTGAGCAAGCCTGTGAGTACATTTATATGGTTTGGTTTTCTTTAGATTCAAGTTAACTCTCCTGTGGCATTTACTTTCCATAAAAAATTTGTGTTGAGCTGGCTAAGGTTTTCAGTTAATGCTATTCTTGATTATAATTATAGATTAGTGTTATTTTGCCTTCACAATCAGCACTTTAATTTGTTGTAGGTTTGGTTAATTATAAAGTGATGCATAATTCCATTAACAATCTTTTTAGAGGCATAATTCTTAAAACAGGCTTTCAGAAAGAGTGTGTGTTATGGTTCAAGCAGGAATTACTATATTTTACGTCTGTTTGCTGTTGTTTTAGGCAAAAAGAATTTACTCACAAATCAGTGTGTCTTACAATAGCAATTCATTGGAAAATAACATTTTCCATAAAAGACAATGAGTTTAACATGTCTTTTCTCCTTATTAGCTAGAATTAGAAGGCAAGGAGGAAGTTTCAAAGTCAGTATGAGGATGATTGTTCTATCGTGTAAAGAATATGTGATATCTATGTTAACAGATTCTAGTCACCTAGTTATAGTGAGCAACGAAAAGCAATAGGTTACTTTGTTTGTGTTGTTTGAATGGCCTATGAGACATTTCTGATGGACAGTGCTATCCATTCATGTACGGTACTTTTGTTCAAACTTATTTGTTTCTATAATTATGTTTTAAAAATAACCTTACACAGTATTGTGTTTCTAGAAGATACTTTATAATTCATTACTTTTGTTAACATACCTTCTACCTTCTAATCTCTCATATGCCTTCTGTTTCATGTCAGTAGCATGCTGACCTTATTAATATGATGTGTAATGTAATTAGAAATCAAATATTATGATGTTTCCCATAATAATTGTGTGTTCTCAGGATTGTTTTACCAAATTGGAAAATTTGTTAACTCAATATCAATTATTTTTTCTTCTCTGTTTTTGAAAAATGACTGATTTTTTTTGTTGGAATTCTACTGAGACTACATTTTGCTTTAGGTAGCATGTATATTTTCAAAATTTTAATTCTTCTGATCCATGATATTAAGAGGTTTTTCCATCTTCTAGAGCTTTCCTCATCTTCTTACTTTTGTTTTTTAAAACATTAATTGCAGATGCTTTTATTTCCTTAGTTAGGTTTTTCTTTCCAGGAAGTAAAGTGTGTATGTGTGTGTGTGTGTGTGTGTGTGTATTATGAATATTATTCTTTCCCCGATTTTATTTTCAGCACTTGTATCATTGGTATATAGTGAGGCTACTGAATTCTCAGTGCTAGTTTTGTTATCTGTCACTTTGTTGAAAATATGAGTTCTGGGAATTTCTGATGGAGTATTTAAAGTCTCTTATATATGGACTCAGATCTTCTAAAAATAAGAATACTCTAGATTCTTACTCTTTTCCTATTTGCATCCCTTCTGTGTTCTCTCTGGCCTCATTTCTCTACTGACGACTTCAAACATTATAATCTATAAAAGAGGAATAAAGGCCACATACACATCTTGTTGCCAATTTTAGTAGGAATATTTTGTTTGTCTGCATTTAACAAGATACTGGCTATAGAGTTGTTATACATAGCCTTTATTATTTGAGGTGTGCTATTGCATGCCTCATGTCGAGGTGATTTCTATCATAAAGAGATAATTTATTTTATCAAATTCTATTCATATTTCCATATAGAGATTTTGTGATCTCCATGTTTGAGTCTAATTTTGTAATCAATGTATTGATTAGTACATGTTTTATGATGGTTGAAAGGACAATGTCCCCAAGAGGCTCAAGTGTTTAAACACGTGTTTACCAGTTGGTGTTGCTGTTTCTGGCCGTCACAGAGGTGTGGTCTAATGGGAAGAAACATATCATGGGAGCCAGGCTTTGAGATTAAAAAAAACAAAAAACAAACAAACAAACAAAAAAATAACTCACACTATAATTTTTCTCCCTTTACTTTGTGCCTATGGTTCAAGATATGAGCTCTCAACTTCCTGCTCTGGTTGCCCTGCCTAGTGTATGCTCTCATGCTTCCCTGAAATGGTGGACGACTCCTGTTCCTCTCTAAACCAAAACTCAAATAAATTCCCTCTTCTGTAAGTTTCCTTGGTCATGGTATTTTATCAAATAAGAGAAAAGGGATGTTTCTATATCAAGGCATCTCTGTATCTCAGAAATTACACCAACATTGTCATAAAGAATGATCTTTCCAATAGGTCCAGAATTAATTTTCAAGTAGTTTACTAGAATTTTCACATCGATGGTCCTCATGAAGATGGGTATGCAATGTTCTGTTTTATTCTCTTTTTATTTGGCTCCTGTATCAGAATAGTATGGGATTCAAAGAGGGGTTTTATCTCTTCTGGAAGAATTTGAGTAGTACTACTACTGTTAGTTCTTCTTTAAATTTTTGGTAGAATTCTTCAAAGAATTTATCTGATCTGGATTTTGTCTTAATTGACAGTCTTCTTAGGGTGTTGCAATCTTGTTACTGTTTACAGACTTCACAGGAAATTTACAGGTTTAAGGAATTATTTTAATTAATATATATGTTCATGTATTGTTGGCTTGCATATTTGTGCATCACTGTGAGCCCATTTCCTAAGGAGGCCAAAAGAGGTCGCAAGAGCTGGAATTACAGAAAGTGGATAGACACCATGTAGGTGCTGGATTTCAAAATCAGGTCCTCCAGAAGAGCAGGCAGCGAACTTAACTGGTGAGCCTTCTTTCTATCTCTTTGGTTTAACTTCAGTAACAAATTATATCTAGAAATATATTCCTTCCTATTGAATTTTCTAATTTATGTATTTATGTTAATACAGTTTTATTGGATAGTCCTAATGATTTCTTGAATTTCGTTGATGTCTTTTATGTTTCCCATTTTACATCTAATTTTTGTACTTTGTGTCTTCTCTCTTTCATTTAGTTAGTTTGACTAAAGGTGTGTCATTCTTGTTTATTTTTTCAAAGAATAAACTCTTGATTTCATTTACTCCTTGCACTGTTTTTATTTAAATAAATTTCTCTCCTCAATTTGATTATTTCCCATTGTCTACTATTTTTGAGTTTTATTTTTTATTGCAGTATAAAGGCATTAGATTCACATTAAATTATTAATTTGAGTTTTTAATGTTTATTTTTCTTAAGATTAAGATTAAATTTATAATTAGTTTAAGTTAATTAAATTTTTATTCAATTTCAGGCTTTTAAAATTTCTTCTTGATTTCTTCAGTGACCCATGCGTAATCCAATAGTGTATTTTTTTTATCTGTCATGGGTTTGTTCACTTTTTATAATTTCTATTGCTGCTGATACCTAGCATTATTTTATTATGGGAAAATAAAATACATGATCATATCTATTTATTTTCCTGTATTTGGTGTGGTAAATTTGCATCTTAATATGTGACCAATTTTAGAAAAAAAAAATGTGTGCTTTTGAGGAGGATATGCATTGTTCATTATCTGGACACATGTTTCTACAGTTGCCTATTTGGTCCATTTAACTGAGGATGCCATTTAAATCTACAATATCTCTTTTTAGTTTCTCTCTGAACGACTGCTCTATTTGTGAGAGCTGGGTATTGAAATCACCCACTATAACTCTGTAGAGGTTATGTTATGGTTTTACATCTAGTAATATTTAAATATATAATTAAATTTAGCTACACCTTTATTTGGAGCATATATGTTTAGGAATGCAATAACTTCTTCACTGTTCCCTTAGTGAATTTAAAGTGGTTTTTGAATTCTTCTGACTAGTTTTGGCCTGAGCTTTATTTTGTTGGATATTAGACTACTGATACCTACTTGTTTCTGTGTTTGGATACTTTTTCCCATCCTTTTACCTTAGGTGGTATCTTTCATTGATTGCAAGGTGTGTTTCTTAGAGTTCAAAATAGATGATCCTGTTTCCTTTCTTAAATTATTATCACTTTTTATTTTTTATTTTTTAAAACAGTTTTTTTCTTCTCTCTATCTCTATCTGTTCTACAGAATGCCCTCTGTAGAACAGACTGGCTTCGAACTTATAGAGACCAGTCTGCCTTTGCCTCTGCCTCCCTTTTCTACTCCAGTCTGCTTTTCTGTGCCTTCTTAGTGGGAAATTCAGACTGTTAACATTTAAAGTTAATATTAAAAGATATGCATTGATTTTTCTTAGATTATTGATTTAGTGTTGCTCTACTAGAATTCTTTTGTCTAATAGTTCTGTATTGCTTTCTTTTATTCCCCTAAGGCCTTTTGTTTCCATTTATCCTTCTCTTCAGACTGAAATATTCCTTCAAGTATTTTCTATAGAAATACCTTGGTGATCATACATTAATTTACTTTTTTTCTGCTCTATTATCATAGATAATGGTCTGCATTGGTAAAACATTATTCCAAATTTGAATTTGTATTTTTAGGTTCACTTTGACTTTAAAGAATTCTTTTTAATAATAAGATATTATTCTGATGAGCCTCCCCTTATATGTGACTTGTTCCTTCTCTTTTTTAACATACTTTATTTTGTTTGGTTTTGGTTTTATTTTAACAATAAAGTCATAGGGTGTTCTGGTATTTTTCTATAACCTTCTGTAGAACTACAGCAACTTGATAGAACTGATATTTTTTTTTATTGTTTTTTGTTTTTAGTTTTTAGAGACAGGGTTTCTCTGTGGTTTTGAGCCTGTCCTGAAACTAGCTCTTGTAGACCAGACTGGTCTCGAACTCTCAGAGATCCGCCTGCCTCTGCCTCCCGAGTGCTGGGATTAAAGGTGTGTGCCACCACTGCCCGACAAAATGTGTAGCCCAGGCTGGCCTCGAACTCGTGATCCTCCTGCCTCTGCTTACTTCAGCAAATCCTACCGGCATATGCCACCACAACCGGCCTGGTATTCCTTGATATTTCTGCATTGGAGATTTTCTTCTATTTTGTTTATTGAAAATCTGTTTGTTTCTGCTAACCCCAAATCTAGCATGCTGAAAACACAGGAAGACTCACTGCAGCTCCTAACATCTCCTCCTTATTCTCCAGTTCCAGCCCCATCAGTAACATTCCCAGCTCTGTACCGGGACACCTGCCATGGTCTCCCTTTATCCTGTGACCTCATCCCCAACAAATCACAAATTCTTCCTTCTCCAAACTCCCTTCCCCAAACTCATCCACTATTGTAGCCTACAATACCAAGAAGCATTGCCTGTCAACAACACTGAGCAGGCCATGGAGACAGGAAAGTCAATGATAGACCTCCACTCCTTCAAATCTAATCACCCAGTCTCATCTCCAGCTCTGTAACGGAACACCCGCTCAGCCCCTTTTACTCATTCCTATATCATCAGTGTGTCTCTCAAATTTTGCCCTTCTAACCTTCCTCCACCAACTTGATTTTTTATCCCAACTCCCAACTCCAGCAGCCTGCCCCCACCTTTCCCCACTGTTAATTCAAAGGCCAATCCAGGGAAATGGGTAGACTAACTATAGATCTTCTCCTCTCCCTCTATTTCTCCAGATCCAAATCTCAGATTTCATCTCCAGGCTATAGCACAGCTTTTGAGGTGAGCTCTCCTTAATGTCTACCTACCTTCTTAGGAGACCAAATAAGCATATCCTAGTTAAAAATTCTTACCTCCTCATTATTGTGAAATTCTTCAGATTTGTAGGAAAGGTTGGTATGCTGAAGTCCAGCTAATTCAACCATGGGCTGTCTGCCAAGGAAAAGTCCAGAACCAACTGGTTGTTCAGTACATGAGGTTAGATGTCTTAGCTGTTATTCAGTATGCTATGAAATCCTGAAGAAGTAGGCTCTAATGGAAGGAATGGAATTGCCAACAATAGCAAGCTGATAAAGAGCTAAAGCTTCCTTCTTCCTTTTCACTTATGTAGGCTACCAGCAGAAAGTGTAACCTAGATTAAAGGACCTTACCATCTCAAAAGGTAGGACTTAGGGTCTCTTCTCACTTCAAATGTTTTAATTAAAAAAGTGTTCCTCACATGTATACCCAGCTTCCTGACTTTTATTTCATTCCAGATGTAGTCAAGTTGACAATCAAGAACAGCCAATACACCAAGGTAATGTAACAGATATCACTATGTATCTCTATGTAGCATTTATTTAGTGTTATTACTAATATTTTTATTGCACTATCATATAGACACTGTATGTATTTTGTGTAAGTATAATCATATAATCTTCCATGAAATGTATATGGTTTTATAAATATGTGTATATATATGTATATGTATATGTGTATATATGTATTTTATATTTGTAGACATAATATTTGTAGAGTAGAAATATACAACAGAGATAGTGGTTATTGTATGATGATTAATAAAAACCCGGAGATAGATGTTGGGGGTCAATCTGAAAGTCAGAAAATCAAAACAGCCAGCCACTGGCTCTTACCTCTACCTTAGTCTAAAATGGTGATCCTGCCTCCAGGAATCTTAGAATGAGACTGAGCCTGAGAGCAGTCGCCACCAAATTTCTATGGCAAACTAATGTGGCTACTGGGATTAAAGGTGTATGTCACCACTGCCTAGTCTGTAAAACAGACCAGTGGGACTATTTTACTCTCTGATCTTCAAGAAAGCTTTATTTATTAAAATACAAGTGAAATAACACTACTTTTTATCATGATTATGATTACTATTATTTAACAGTTTATCTATCTATAGGTCGTTCTAGACAAGTCTCTTTCTTGTCAGTATGGGCCCAAAGATCGTGTGAAAACATTATGATCATATGTTTCAAGAGAATTTAACTCATTTACCCTGAAGCACCTAAATTTCTGCAAAACTATATTATCATTATCAGAAATATGTCTTATGTTGAGATCTAATTAGGACTCAAAATATTCATATGTGCTTACCCATCTCTACTACTTACTGATATATTCACCATAACTGGAGTTTATCTTCTTCATCTTCAAAGCCTGAAATATAAGATATAATAATGCAATTAATACTGAACAAATATCCTCTTAATGATGAAACATAAGTTGCCTAGGACTTACATTCTCAAATATCTTATCTTGTTTGGGTATCAGTCACGTAATGTAATGAATTCCCGTGTTAAACCAAACTAAGGTACCAAAGGAACAAACATTGCAGACATATTAAATAGGGGTAGAAAATAATTCTTTCAACATTTTCCTCGATATTTTGCCAGGGCACACCTTAGAACTTATTTTTGTTTAGGCAATATGCAAACTATTTTGTCTAAGTTTACTATTTATATGCAATGAATATAATTTGTCTAATATAAATATATTAGCAAGCATATCTCTTTTAAAATTGTTAATCCTTTTTATGTCTAGGGCCATTTTTAAAATCTGTCACTTTAATTTCCTGTGATATAAAATTTTATTTTTCATTATATTATGTATTAATAAATTGCTCAGATATTTCCCCAGATATACGTTAGTGAATATTAGTGTTTTATCAAATATCAATTCATCATTAAATTTTATGTCAAAGAAAATTGTGTGGCATTGATGTATTAAATCCTGAAATTGAACATAAAATATTTTCACATTCATTTATTGGAGACCTAAAGTCCACACATTCCTTTTTAGTTTCCACTGTCAAATTAGAAGACAGTCTCACCACACAACTACCTCTCAAGAGATGTCCAGGATTTAGTTGCTTGTTTATGAAAAAAAAATCATTTTGGGGAATAATATGCTTTCTGAATGAAACGCCATATTTTAGAGTATTATCAAATCTCACACAATATCTTTTTGAAACTGTAGTTTATAACTGCTAACCATTTAAAAAGCTTTGACTAAGCTTTACCATTGTGTTAATATGCTAGCTACTTCAATCTTTTTTTAATGAGAGAAACAAGTGAGTACAAAATAATATTTGCTCACAATTATTGGGATTAATGATGAGTCTATAAAGATACTGTGACTTTTTGAGGTATGTCTGTCATGAATGGTTTCAAACACTGAAGTATCATAACATTATTCTTTGCATAATTTAATGCATGTAAATTATTACATCTATTAATTACTTCATTCATTCAGGAAAACCTTCTGGCATATAAGACAATAAGAGACTACCATTGTGTTTTTGAGAAAAGGAGGAGGAAAAACAAAGTGTTGAAATATTTCACAACACTTGAAAAAGTTCAGAGAGTAAACAATTCACAAATCTCAGGAAATTCTCAAAACAAGTTTCCTCTCCAAGGTTTAATAAGCCATAATGGTTGCTATGAAAAAGAGATTCTGATAAGATTGCTGAGCTGCATGCAATTTATACAGAGAACTCCAGAGATTCAGCATTTATAAGTAATCTCTCATATGGTGTGAGCTTTTCAGGCATGTAGTTGCCTTTGAGTATTTCATGCTCCTGTAAGAAATCTCTCTCGCTCATTCTTGTAAATACCACAGTTTTCTCACTCATCTGTTTTAGTTAGAACCGTTGGTTTTTTCTATAAGTGTTACCTTCCATAAGATGTTGAGGTGTTTGTTTATATTTCCCTAGAAAATGCATCACACACAAAAAGGACACGTAAATAACCAAAGTAAGAATGACACATCACACTTTTGAAAATATACAAGACAATAAAAGTAAGGAAATATGTCACACAGGTTGAGCATAAAGAAAATGTTGTTACTTTAGGGAGACCACCTCTTGATGTAAACTTACCTGAGCTCTTCCCTGTGAATTCTGTCAGACATTCTTTCTGGTGCATATCCAGTCTCAACCACACAAAAACTTTCTACCAGGGAACCGCTCCCTTACCCATAGGCCACTGTGGGCTATGGCATAAGAAGGTAATTTTCCCTATCTTCTCTGTCCTTCATCATTTAACTTCAGCTTTAGAGTTAGTCGCTCAGCATCCTGCTTACATGAACTCCTTCTATCCAAAACCCTTTCTCTGGAGATTTCAACTCTTGATAAGAATCCAGGACATTCTCCTCTAATGCCTCTTTCCAGATTTAATTGTAGTTTTTCAGCAGACTACATGAAAGTACCACCTCCTCCTACCCTACCTCTACTCCCTGGGTATTCTAACTTGGATGAGGACCCTAGACACCCCAGCTTTTCCCCACTTCCCCTCAGTTTTTCTTTCTAGCCCAACTCCATTTCTTTCTCTCATTTGCAAATCCATAAAAAGCTTAGTGTCTAGGACCCCACAGCCATGATATTCACTTTGGATTCAAAATGATAAATAGTCACCAAAGAAAGCAACAACCAACCAAGAAAGACAACATCAGATATCTGATGTGGGATTCCCTTTTGTATGCTGTGAATACATATTATTACCATTGGTAAATAAAGAAGCTGCTTTGGTCTATGACAGGTAAAATAGAGCTAGACAAGGAAAACTAAACTGAATGCAAGGAGAAAGAAGGCAGAGTCAGGAGGAACCATGTAGTTGTGGTGGGGGGAGCAGATGCCAGAAACTAACTGGTAAGCCACAGCCTCATGGAGACACACAGATTAATAGAAATGGTTAATTTCTATTAATGTAAGAGCTAGATAGGTATATGCCTAAGCTATTGGCCAAACAGTGTTATAATTAATACAGTTTCTGTGTAATAATTCGAGCCTGGTGTGGCCGGGAAATGAATGAGCAGTCTCATTTTAAAGATATCTACCCCAATTAACAACCTGAACATCATGCTTCCACATGCCTAAATCCCAGCTAGTACAATAATAAAACTACTAATACCAACAGTAATAAAATGTTACTCCACCAAAAGCCATAAATAATATTTTAAAAGACTGTGAGAAATGCAATTTAGATAAAGCATAAAAGAGGGTTTTCAAAATAATAACCATGGATATCTTCAAGGATCTTAAAGAGGATATGATCAAATGCCTTATAAAAACTATAAAAACAAATAAAAATAATTATAATTAAATAATGAAAACACTTCAATACATGTAATTAGAAATATAATCTCCAAAGAAAAACAAAACTGAAGTAAAAGTAGAAATGAAAAATGTTATGTGTTAATCACAAACTTCAAAACTGAACATAATCAACATATTACAAGACAGAAGAGAGAATCTCAGCTACTGAAGACAAGGTAGTGGAAATGAGTAACTCAGACAAACAATATACTAAATATAAAAAATTAAAATCATTGCATATAGCATCTAGGAAATCAGAAATATCATATAAAGACAAAAATCTAAGAATAGTAGGAACAGAGGAAGGCAAAGAAATTCAGGTCAAAGACACAGAAAATATTTTGAACAAAATCAAAGAAGAAAATTTCCTCTATCTAAAGAAGCAGGTGCTGATCAAAGTCCAAGAAGCTTATAGAACACCAAACAGACAGGAACAGAAAAGAAATTGCAATAACACATAATAATCAAGATACTAATATACAAAAAGGGAAAGAATATTAAAAGCTGTGAGTGAAAAATATCGGATCACATGCAAAGTGAAGGTCAATACCATAACTCTTGACTTTTCAATAACTCTTTTCAATAATTCTTTTCAATGGAGATTCTGAAAACCCAAAGTGCCTGAACAATTGTTCTACACTGAGATACTACAGATGCCAGTACAGATTACTATAACCACTATAGCCAGCAGAATTATCAGCTGTAATCTACAGAGAAAGAAAAATATTCCATGATCAGATTAAATTTTAATCAACCAATCCAGCTCTAAAGAAGGTGATCGATGAAAACTGTCAACCTGTAGAGATTAACTACACCCAAAGAAACACAAGAAATAAATAATGCCACAAGAGTAAATTAAAATGGGGGAAGAAAACTCACACTAAAGCAAAATAAATAAATAACAGGAAAATAAAAAGCTGCTATGGAAAAAAAAGCTACATACCTCACGACTAAGGATAGATGCCACCACAGATTAAAACAAGCAAATTAATACAAGAAGCAAGTAAATTTAGATATTTGATAACTGACAAAATAAACTTTAAATAAAATCTAGTAAAAAAAGACACCATATAGTTATTAAAGGAAAAGTCTACCAGGAAAAAAGTATAATTTTAAGCATATATACAGCAAACAAAAAGACTCCCAACTCAATAAAAGGAAAGAAAACAGCAAGAAAAATTGCAACAAAGCAAAGCAAAACAAAATAACAACAACAAAAAAAAAACATAAATGACAGCGAAATCACGTATGGATCATTGGATAGTGGTGACTTTATTACACAGCTTTCACCAATAGACAGGTTATACAAACTAAACTAAACAAAGGAATACTGAAATTAATAATTATAATAAATCTAACAGACATAGAAGATATCTACCTAACTGTAAATCTAATAATAACAAAGTTTCTTCTCAGCAGATCATGTAACTTTCTCCAAAATTGGTCACATACTGTGACACAAAGCTAGTACCAGCAGCAGTAAGAAAACTAAAATAACATCCTACATCTTCTCTGACCATTTTGGATTACAACTAAGCATCAAAAATAAAAGTAGACAATCTAGTAGAAACTCACCATCGAATGAAAAATGAGTCAAAAACAAAAATCAAGAACGAACGGAAGTGTTTTTAGAAATGAATAAAAATGAAAACACAGTATATCCAGACCTCCTATGGGACACAATGAAGGTGGTCCTAAGGGGCAGGGTCAAAGATATAAGTCTCTACATAAAACAAACAAACAAAAAAAAAACAAAAAAAAAACACTTCATATTTGTAACTTAGCAACACACATGAAAGCTCAGGAACAACGAAAGCAAATAATATTCCCAAAGAGTTGATAGCAAGAAATAATCAAATTTGGGTACTAAATCAATAAAACTAAAACAGCAAACAATGCAAAAAAACAATCCATTAAAGGAGTTGTTCTTGAGAAATTCAACACGGTTGGATATCTTGACTAATTAAATAAAAGGTGGAGCAAGAACATCCAAAATAAGAAATTAGAGTTACACAGGGGTATATTACAAAAGACAGTAAAGAAATTCAGAAAATTATAAAATTATTATACCAGTCTGAAAAATATAAAAAATGGGAAAATTCCTAATATATACAATGTGCCAAGGTTAAATCAAAATCAAATAAACAGTTTAAACAGACCTATAGCCCTAGTGAAATAGAAGCCCTAATTAAAAATTCCACTATGAAAAAAGCTCAGAGCCAGATAAACTCAGGCCAGAGTATCACTAGACTTTTCTCATAAAAGTTAATGCAAATGTACTTCAAAATAGTTTGCAAAGTAAAACTGAAGGAATTTTTTTTTCTATTTCTTTTTATGAAGACACTTTATCTGATACTAAAACCATAAGATGACTCAACATTGAATGAAAGTTATAGGCCAATATTCCTTATGAACATAGATGAAAAGATCCTCAGTAAAATACTTGGAGACTGAATCCAAGAACATATCAAAAAGATCATTCACCATGATCAATTTGGCTGCAAGCCAGAGATGCAGGGATGATTCAACATAAACAAATTAATATATTTGATTCACCTTTAAAATACTCTAAATGACAAAATAGAAGGTATCGTCTCAATAAGGGCAAAAAGGCCTTTTACAAAAGTCAACTTCTCTCCATGATAAGAGGCTAGAAGAGACCAGCTATCCAAAGAATAATGAATAAATCCACCAAAATGATAGTAACCTCTTACATCAAATCCACAGCATAAGATTAAATGGAGAAAAACTGAAAACATTTACACTAAAATTAAAAACAAATCATCTATCTTCTTCACTCATTTCATACTTGTTCAATATAGTTCAATGGGGGAGTTCCAGATCTACAAGTAGAAAATAAAAAAAATCAAAATACTATTTCAATTTGCAGAATATGTGATTTTATATAAAAATTACCCAAGACTCTGTGAGGAAACTTTTGCATTTTATAAATTTTGTAAGTAGCAGGAGAAAAAATAACACACAAAATAAGAATGATAGCCTTCCTATAAGCAAATAACAGAGATTGAAGGAAAATATAAGAAGACAATTCCTTTTGAAATAGCCTAAAAAACAATAAAAATATTTTGAGAATCTGTAATCAAGCAAGGGAAAGACTTATATAAAAAAAAAATACTCAAAGAAAGAAGTTGAGGAGACACCAGTGATTGAAAGATCTCATGCGGTCACAGGCCTTTAGGAATAACATTGGAAAAACGGCCCTCCATCATAAACAATCTACAGAGTCATTGCAATCCTCATCAAAATTCCCACAGATTTCTCCACAAATTTTTAAATCAATTGTATATGATAAACAAAGACAGAGGAATCTAAAATAGCTGAAAGACACTCAGGGAAATGCTCAACATCCTTAGTCATCAGAGAAATGCAAATCAAAACAACTCTAAGAATCCATCTTACACAGGTAAGAATGGCCAAGATCAAAAACACTGATGGCAACTTAGCTGGAGAGGATGTAGGGTATGGGATGTACTCACTCATTTTTGGTTTCTAGCCATAAATAAAGGACATTGAGCTTATATTTCACGATCCTAGAGAAGCTAAATAAGAGGGTGAATCCAAAGACAAACACATAGGCATCCTCATGAATATTAACCTTCATCAGGCGATGAAAGGAGACAGAGACAGAGACCCACATTGGAGCACCGGACAGAAATCTCAAGGTCCAAATCAGGAGCAGAAGGAGAGGGAGCATGAGCAAGGAACTCAGGACTGCAAGGCGTGCACCCACATGCTCAGACAATGGGGATGTTCTATTGGGAACCCACCAAGGCCAGCTGGCCTGGGTCTGAAAAAGCCTGGGATAAAACCGGACTAGCTGAACACAGCGGACAATGAGGACTTCTGAGAACTCAAGAACAATGGCAGTGGGTTTTTGATCCTATTGCACGTACTGACTTTGGGGGAGCCTAGGCAGTTTGGATGCTCACCTTACTAGACCTGGATGTAGGTGGGCGGTCCTTGGACTTCCCACAGGTCAGGGAACACTGCTCTTTAAGCTGATGAGGGAGGGGGACTTTATCGGGGGAGGGGGAGGGAAATGGGAGGCGGTGGCAGGGAGGAGGCAGAAATCCTTAATAAATAAACAAATTAAAAAAAAAAGAAAGATGATGGAGGAAGGTCATTGGCTAATAAAGGCACTGCCCTGGCCCATTTTATTGGTTAGAGGATAGGTGGGAGGAGTAAACAGAACAGAACGCTGGGAGGAAGAGGAAGTGAGGTCAGAGACTCGACCGCTGTCCTCTCGGGAGCAGACGCCTGAGAGAGATGCCATGCTCCTGGCTCCTGGGCAGACGCACGCTATGAAGCTCCGAACCAGGATGGACTAGGCTAGAATCTACCGGTAAGACCGGTTCTCACAGATTACTAGAGATGGGTTGATCGGGATGTGAGAATTAGCCAGTAAGGGCTAGGGCTAAAGGGCCAAGCAGTGATTAAATGAATACAGTTTGTGTGTTGTTATTTCGGGCATAAGCTAGCCGGGCAGACAGCCGCGGTGCTGGGGACACAGCCCCGCCGCCCCTATTACTACAGAAAGAGTCCTGCATTGCTGGTGGGAGTGCAAACTGGTTCAGCCCCTTTATATATCAGTATGGCAATTTCTCAGAAAATTAGGAAACAACCTTCCTCAAGACTCAGCAATACCACTTTTGGGGAAAATTTCCAAATACATAAATGAACCAGACCTGCTAAACCTGTGTAATATTATTTCCATGTATATGATTTTGCAATGACATTGGTATTTGGGAAGTTATTCCCTGGAAAAGATTATTTCTCCTCCCCTCACAGTTGTTTAGTTGCCTGTAGGCAGTGATGAGGTCTTATAAGTGAGATGTCTCTCTTCCATTTTAGGATGTTTTTTGGTACCATTCTTATTCAGGTTTTTTTTTTTTAAGCCTCATCATAGAGACTTCGTGGTGGAAGCTTCTCGAACACGTCCAAGAGAGGTGATCTCACAGCAGACTTCCTTTTTTTCTTCTCACAAGCTTCGATCCTCCTCTTCAGATACTGTGACTACAGGAGTTACTTTGCACAGCTATCAGTTGGGTCTAGATAGCACCCATTCACTTGTTCTCTGCATTTTGATTCATTGTGTGTAATAGTCCCTGTCTATTTCAAAGACACATCTCCTTGATAAGGGATGACAGTTGTAGCTATAAGCAATTGTAAGTTTTAATGTTTTTAGTGAAGCAAACATAAATCTGTTATTAGCAAGAAAAACTCGACTGAACAAAGAAAATGGCATAATATATAATACTGTTTCAGTTTTTCTGTTTCTATGGTAAATACCATGATCAAAAGCCATTTTGAGGAGGAGTGGAATATTTGAGTTAGGGGTTATAGTCCATCACACAGGGAAGTCAGGAAGAAGCTTAAAGCAGAGAGCATAATGGGAAACTCTGTTTATTGCTTTGCTCGCTGTTGCCTCTTCAGCCTGAACTCTTCAAGGGCTCAAACTCACTGATTAAGGGATTGCATAGGCCACAGCTGCTTGACCTGCTACATCAATTAGCAATCATAAAAATGTCATGAATTCATGCCAGTACATCAATCTGATGGAGATGATTTCTCCTTATATGAGCTTCTCTCTTCCAAAATGTGTCAAGTTGATAACCAAATTCAGCCATCACACTACCTCCAGAGACTATTGTGTTAAAGGAAATGTATGAAAAACAAGAATTTCCCAAGGGATTTATTTTCTAGATATGAAATTTGCATAAATTCAAAAAGGCCACTTCTAAGGTTAGGAAATTCTGGATGTTGGGTTTTCCTGGTAATGTTCTTTTTAATGTTCCTAGCATCGGACTCAAAACTGCATTCTGTGCCTGACTGGTGAATTGCCTTAGAATAAAGGAGTGTACAAATGTCAAATTATTTTTCTTTGTTATTTGAAGTTCACCACAAGCTTAGACAAAGCTCTCCTAGAAGCTGCAAGGAGCCATAGCAAAAAGACAAAATGCAGCTCTCTCATACTTCAAACTACACTAATACCTTTGACTAAGAGAGGAATGTGTTAGATCATAAAGTGGTGTAAAAAAATACAGCGAATAATATGAGATTTCCAGAAGCATCACTAAAAAAGTAAACCTTCAGAGGTAGTTAAACAACCACGATGTCCAAATATTTTTTAAATAGACTTTAATAAAGTTCTAGAAAATTTTCCATTTAGCCAGTCAACCACGGAGATGAGGACCATCCGGACAAGGGTGGAGAAGTGGGCATAAGGCTTGATGTACATCACTAGTCTTGGCTAATACACGTGCACTGGCTGCCAAAGAAGTGGTGCTCAATCTTGGCCCCGATCCCTTGGGGTCGAACGACCTTTTCACAGGAGTCACATATCAGATATCCTGCATGTCAAATACTTACAGTACAATTAATAAAAATAGTAAACTTGCAGTTATGAAGAAGCAATGAAATCATTTTATGTTTGGGACTCATTACAATATGAGGAACTGTAATTAAGGCCCACAGTGTTAACAAGCTAGAGAATCACTGTTGTAAAGATTCTAAGCTCCTACCAAAAACTTAGTTTTTTTCAGAGTCCAATGAGGCTTTAGGCACAAAAACAAAGCCAAACCATTACTGTAAGTTCTTGAATAGAAGATAGCTGTTTGCCAAACTCTAGCTGATACAAAGCTACCTGGGAGTCCAAGATATATCGTGTTAGTCTTCTTGGGAAATGGCTAAAGCATGGCTAAGTACACATTCTTATTGTGATTGAATAGGAATGAAAACTTCCTCTAAAGCAAGTAAAAACATTTTTCTACTTCGCATTCTTCAAGAAGAGATGTATAACTCTTGTAAAAACTTAAAACTTTCAGAATGTAGACAAGAAAGATTAAACATAGGATTTGAACAGGATGCTTTGACCTTCTCTGTGCCCTGCCCGAATAATGTATTTTTTTATTTTGAAAATTTAAATAGTAAGCAATTTAAAGCATAGCTATGTCTTCTCAGAATAACTGGACCAGAAAGCATTGTCAAAACCATTTACACAGCTCTGAGAGATGCTGATAAAGGGATGCACTGCACTCAGCATTTGTTTCACAACAATACATATCTAATGGCATGAGAGGAAAATTACAGAGCAAACACAGGAAACATATTTAAACTGATGATCTGATACAGACAATTCTATGACTCTGTTTGAGGCCTGCCATTCTCCATCATTAGTGTTTAACTTATATTAAATGTAAGAAATCTTTATCTTTTGGTGCCTTGTAAAAAGTTCAATTAAGAACTGAAAGCACAGAGTCTTCAACAATATCTTTAGAAGTCTACTCTCTTCAAATGGAAATCCAAGGTTTGAACTGAAGGCTTTAGACTGTATGTATCATTATGATATTTAGTGGGATAGATTCTATTGAATGATAGCCAAATTCAAGGAATAATGAAAAGAATTATAGGAGGGGATGGTAGAAACAATAAGCAGTTTGATCTTAGTTGTTTTTATTTTCTTACAGTGCTTTGTAAATAGGAATTGACGCGAGTGATGTAAATACATTCTTAGAGCTCCCTTTCAAGTGAAATAGCATAAAGGGCTTGTAAGTGAAATCATAACGAGATTTTGCAATCAAATCTACCAGTTGTAATCAGCACATGAATTAAGAACTCATCTGGATCCTTTTTTTTTTTTTAACTCCCTTCCTCCTTCTGTGGCAAATTGACATGAGAGTTAACGTCACAAATTGGTTTTCCATGCTTATGTATTTTGTACCAATGGAAAGATAGTCATTTGTGTCTAACTTCTTGTATAAAAGACTAGGAAGTCATAATTTTTTCTTTCTTTAATTATTCTCAGCATTGAACAAGACTTTTGCTATTGTGATTAATGCTGCTACAAAGATTATGGTTGAGTTTACTCTTGATTATGTAAAGTTCACCTTGGAATACTTATAAGATTTATTGTTGTATAATATGTGTGCATGTGCACATATGTTTGTGTGTATATTTGTTAAAACATATAAGAGACCTTTTTAGATTACTGAGTTTATTCACTATGTGAGATGTGCACATAGTAACTTTTCCCATATTCTTAAAAAGATCAAGTACTTTCAATGCATTTTTCATTAGCAAAGCTTTATAGCATACACCGGGATTTACTTTTGTTTTGTCTTGTTTCATCTGTGCTTGCCTCTCTGCTAGTTTGTTTTAGATAATAATGTATGCTGGGGTTCAAGTCTTGATCTGCCAGGCTGATACCCTGGAATCCTGTGTTTACAGGCATGTGGACACTGTGGCAGGCTCTTCATTGATTTCATATTCCTCTTCCTTACTGGCTAAATGCAAATTGAATACTGTTTTCTAAGTTTATTAATGATTTTGATTCATGTGAGGGGTGTGTGTTATAATTTTTTTTGGGGGGGGGGGGTTACTATGGAATGTAATTTTTGTTCATTGATAATTTCACACATGAGAAAAATATATTTTGAACATATTCATCCCTAACTTCTCCCCTTGAAGTCCTTCCAGGTTTCCCATACACATATCCTCTTCTCCTCTGCAAGACATCATAATTTATTGTATTTTACAATGGTATGTTATCTTCTGTTTTCTATAGGCACGTGTATTTAGAGCTGACCACTAAAGGATAAACAACATATTGATGAACATTTTCCAGTAAAAAATTGAATTTCCTGCCACCAGTTACTGTGAACCTTCAGGAGCCCTAGCTAAAAGAGGGGTATTGTGAATTCTTTGCTCACTCAATTAAGAATATTGACTGTTTTGATAGTGTGAAGATATAGCTATTGAAAAATCATTGACATGACAATCATGTCAAGTGCAGAAGACACTATTTAGCAGCAGACTTCTGAAGATGGAAGCATATAGCAAAAGTGAGAAAAATAACATTATAAGTGTTAGAGAAAGCCATATGGACATAAAATAAAATTTGTTATCTTTGTATAAATATACACATCTAAAATTGTTTAATTGTGTTTTTACCACATTAGGTGGAGGGAGAATGCTCCACCAAGAGCCTTCATCTTGCAAATAAAATCTTCAATGCTAGATTTATGTCACCTCCAAGTTTGTTGTTGATCAAAGACATCTTGAGACTCCCAGATCATATAGGTTATTGTTATTAGCTTTGAGTCAGAACTTGATAATAAGTCCCTACTTTAGAATATAAGACATGCTTCAGAAAAGAGGACATGAAGAAATCAAGATAGTATTTACTTGGGAACCTCTTTCCTGATGGTTATCTTCATTGTGTTTAAGGTGTTAAGCATGACAACAGACGATTAAAAACTATCAAAAGGCCAACCCAGTAATGAATCTAGTGCTATAGAATAACTACTTGATAAGAAAAAAAAAAAAAACATGGTCCACGGTGCAATAGAAGCACAAGTGTTGTGGAGGTAATTAATCATTGCACAAGCATTTAACACCTGATAAAGTAGTGGAGAGAAGGTGAATTCATAGCAGAGATAGCAAACTTTGCCAAGAATCCACAAGTTTAAAGATAATAGACACTCAGGATGTGCTTTCTACCATTTTGGTACATTGTGAAAAAAAAAAGGGGGATAGAATGATTAAGTTTCTTTTACAAAAAAATCTGATCAAGATAAGGTTAATGACAGTTTTCTTTTCCTTTGTGTTTTTATTCTGTGATTAATCTAGATTGATATAATTGGTCAATTTATATACAACCTATTTTCACACATGATTGGCCTTTTTATTCTCATAAGAGAATTTTGAAAAAAAATCAGTTCTTATATGTACCATATCCCAATTTATATCTTCTTTCTTCTTTAGGAGCATTTTATGACCTGTTTAAAACAATAGTAAGTTTAATATGCCACTAAACTATACTGATGAAAGGATCTTTAGATATTATAATTTTAAAAACTTGAAATATGTACAATGGACAAAAAGGCAAACATTTACAAATTTTAAAACATAACGTTTATATCTTAATTGAACTGTCATTTTATCCATTTTGCCTTATTACTTAGTGTACATGGGCTATTACTGGTTGGGTTTGCAGTTTGTTTGAGTTCAGAACAGAAAATCAGAAACAGTATACCCTGTCTCAGGTCTATGTTAATGAATACCAGGGACATTATGGATGCCAAAGTGTTATTACTAAATATTACCTAACTTAAAAGGATGTACTTTGATGTCATTATTTTATAGTTTCCATTTAATTTGATTTAGAATTCATTAACAATATTTAATTTATACCAATACTTAAGAGAACATTTTACACACATATGCACACATGCGTGCACACACACACAGAAGAGGAGAAGGAGGGAATGGGGTCTTACCAAGTCTTTCAGACTATTCCTAACTTCAAAGTTCAAGTAATACCCCCACCTAAACTCTCCACTTCCACACCACTGGAAACTACAGGTGTGTAGCATACTGTCCACTTAAACTAAATTAATATATCTGTATTTAATGTACAGATACTTGACATATTTAGAATTTAAAGATAAAGTTTCACTGTGAACACAAGGCTGGCCTCAGATTTCACATCCTACCGCTTCACTTTTCCAAATGCTGGAATTAGAGGCATCTGTCACCACACGTAGATTCAACTATTTTATGATGACATGTTGACAACTTCATAAGATGTTTAACTAAGATGATCCTTTATCTCTTTAAATTATTTTTCTACTTACAAAGAAAACCATATACATCTCTCTGCAAATGCCCTAGAAACTATAACATTTCAGAAATAATAGTAATCTCATATTATTTCAAGCATTAGGAAACCAGAAGGGATAAGATTTAGCAAATATATCATCTGATCTTCATTTAAGAGGAAGAGTTATGTTTAATACATATTTGAGAATAAAAAACTTATATAAATGCTCCTATATACAAAATTTATCTTCCGAATAAAAATTTCAAAACTCATTCTGTTACTATGACTATGCTAAGGCATGGAAACAACAGATGACAGTAATATTGGAGCTTATTCAAGATTTTGTATTGAAATAGTTTCAATACTTTGTTGTCAGTTTGGTTACATTTGGATTAAATAAATTCCCAAATAGAGGGGCACACTTGTGATGAATTTTGCTTAATTTGAAGAGGGTAGAGTGACTTCTGATTGAAATCTTTTAAGTTGAGAAGACATATCTTTAACCAGTTCTTTTGAAGTGGGAAGACTTACCTCTTATGTGTACCATGCCCTCTGTTTGAAGACTGTATGAAGAAGGACATGGAAGAAGAACACACTTTTAGCCTGCTTGTTCTTGCTTTGCTGGCAAGTCTGCATTATTCACTGACATTAGAGCTAATTATTTGGAATTCTGGCACAAACTAAAGACGTGCTGAGTCATCCATCCTGATAGACTGAGCAGTTACTAGAATTTTAGACACCATTCATAGGCTGGTCTATAGTCTGTAAGTCATTCTATATATATATGGAGAGATAGTTAGTTCTGTTACTCAAGAGAACCCTGACTAATACAGGCGTCTCTGAGTACAGATGTAACTTTCCTTGTGCTTTAGATGATTTTAACTCAGGAATTAGAGTTCAAGATGCTAATGATCACTACAACTTCCACCCAGTCATTGTCCTCCAGGTTTTTGTCTTGCATTTGGCTTCAGACACTTATTGGTAAAATCATACTATTGAGATTTAGACAAAACAGCATTTGGCATCCAATGTGGGGCACAATCACGTACAGAGATAAATCATTCCAACTGAAGACAAGCTGAGAGACCAACAGGTTTAGTAAGACACCTGAGAGTCCTCAAGGAGAGAGTTAAGTAGTATTAAAAGCTAAAATTTTTCCCATGAGTAGAAGTAGAAAATTAAAAGATATATGGCTTAACTGATATTGACATACTACCAATAAAAATTACCATCATTCAGGTAATTCACATTTATCCTTAATAGCAGTAGTGGTTATTGTGCCAAATATGAAAAATGATTTGATAATTGTGTCAATTATGAAAGTGAATTGATAAGATATGAGACATAGCAAGACTTATAAATGAAAATAAGAAAAACAGACACAGAGGAATTTAGACAGGAATATACCATGCATGATAAAAGAGAAGAGGAATAGTCCAAGATTGTTAGAAAATCAGCATTAGTTTATCTGGTTACTATACAAAAACTACCAGGAGATCATAGGCACCTACAAGGTTCTTAAGAATGTAAATGAAATCCTTTATTATTAGATTTGAGGATATTTAAGGATACAGTCATTTCATATACTATGTGTTTATCCTATATGAAGTAGATGTTAAAATTCATGGGCAGCTGAGAACAGAATTATCCCACAAGACTGGAAAGATCTGGAAATAGTAGTATTGGAAGGTGGTACCCTGTTACATTGGCAAAAATGGTGGCAAGAGAAAGCTAGGTTCATAGAAAATTGAAATAGGACTAGAGGTGTTAATATACTCCAAGACAGAGACCGATGTCAATATCCTCAGTCCAAAGGTAGCTTGATTTTGATGATTGCACCTTGGAACTATGTAGTTTAGAAACTTCAATGCTTTGGACAGGACTGAAAAATTAGTAAAATGGCTTGAGTTATATAGTAAAATTATGCAAGGCCCAAAAGAAACTTTCACTGATTTTTCACTAAGATTGACTTCAGTTGTAAATAGAGTAGTATCAGATTCAGAATTGGGAGAAAGAATAATCATTTTTTAAAAATTTTTGAAATGCTAATTTGTAATGCAAAATCCTGATTAGGCTTTTAAAGGCAAGATTAGCACCAATAGATGAATGGCTTAGAAATATGACTATAATGGATCTCATGGTTATGATGTTACAATGATAAGAAGAAATTTCTAACAGTTTTTCAAAAAAGTAAAATTTTAGATGTTTTAATTGTGGCAAACAAGGTCATTTGGAAAGGAATAGGAGGCAATACACTCCTATAAACAATGTCTTTGTAGTGATAGTCCAAAAAGAAGGTCCCAGCCTTCTGGAGTATCGAGAAAGTGAGGTGTATATACCAGCACAAGGTTGATAAATGTAGATTAAAAAAAAAAAAGGCAGGCAAGATATCCTTTTGTCATTGGGAAATCCCTCTCACAGGCTCCAATATAAAATTTATTTAATGATTTTCCATCATCATTGGAAAAATTCATACAAGAGCAATTAAGAGCCTTAATGGGTGTAAGAGGAATATTCCTTTAGAGTAAGGGGAACACTTCTTCACTGCTGGTGGGAGTGCAAACTTGTACAACCACTTTGGAACTTGGTATGGTGGTTTCTCTGAAAATTGGGAATCGATCTACTTCAAGATCCAGCTATACCAATCTAGACATGTAACCAATGGATTTTCAATCATACCATAAAGACACTTGTTTAACTAGGATCAAAGCAGCGTCATTCTTGGTAGCTAGAACCTGGAAACAACCTAGACACCCCTCAACTGAAGAATGGATAAAGAAAACGTTGCAAATTTACATAATGTGGTATTACTCAGTGTTATAAGGCACAACATTATACAGTAATTACTCAGCCATCTTTTCATAAGGTCAACTCATGAGAGTCAAGAGCATTGTTTGCTGTTTAAACCAAGATACAAGTCATATTATAATTATTTCCTGATTAATAAAGAGACTTTTGTGCTGTAGATTTTCTCTGTAGCTGACTCCCCTTCTGTAAAAAATTTAGGAATTAATTCCCACAGTTCAGAGCTATTTGATCATCTATTGAGTGATATCTTTCCTATACTTTTGGGGTTTACTGATTACATTTCTGTAGCTATGTTTGAAAAGTTTCCCATTGCCAGGTCTTTTTTCCTTTCTCCAATGTAAACATAGAGAGCTGCCTTCTTAAAATTATATTTATTGACAGGTATTTGCTCAGGATTTAGGGTTCAGGCAAAAGCATTCCATTTGAGACTGATATGGGATAGTCTGTATAAAGTGAAAGCCTTTCTTTTTTGTTTAAACAGAAAAAGGGGAAATGACGTGGGAGAGTCTTCTGTTTTGTGTTGATTTCATTGGTTAATAAAGAAACTGCCTTGGTCCCTTAATAGGACAGAAAATTAGGTAGGCAGAATAACCAGAAGAGGATGCTGGGAAGAAGGCAGTGAGGTCAGTCACCATAGCTCTCCTCTCCGAGATGGAAGCAGGCTAAAATCCTTCCTGGTAAGCCACAACTTTGTGGTGCTACATGCATTAATAGGAATGGGTTAATCAAGATGTGAAAGTTAGCCAGTAAGAGGCTAGCACTAATGAGCCAAGCAGTGTTTAAAATAATACAATTTGTGTATTGTTATTTCGGGTGTAATGCTAGCCATGTGGGCGGCAGGGTGCCATGAACGCAGCCTGCTGCTCCATCTACAGAGTGGCGCCCAACTTGATAACGAACTCCTCGTAAAACCTGAGAGTGAGCTTAATTTTAAACACACAAAAAACAGTTTAACGCAGCTTTTTGCTGTTTGTGGGTGGCATGCTACAAAGAAAATTTCCTGACTCAGCAGCATAAACAGGAAAAAAAGCTGCGGTTTTATAAGCTTCATGGATTGTTCCTGCCTGTGCGAACTCCAGCCTTAAAGCATTTCAATGGCTTTTATAGGACTGGATGTTTGTGTTCCTACTTGAGATCAGGAGAAAAGTGCTCTGAGACCGTGCCAATGGCTCAGTACTCCCTGCCTGCACCTGGGCAGACAGCAGAATCAGGCTTAGGCAGGCAGAAGAGCATGGCAGATTCCTCCTGCCATACAGAGACATGTTTCCAGGCTGCACAGTGCTCTGCATGTCAGATTTGGCTGTAACTTGGATGAAAAGAGTTTCTGTGCTGCACACTCAGTCTCAGAGTTAAAGTGCTAAGTGCTGCTCCTACCTGGCGGCTCCAGAGCTAGCACAAAATGGTACATCCTCCACTTTGAAATTGGAGAGAGGTGGAGCCAACATCCAGAGCAGCACGCCTCTCTGCAGCTCAGAGGCACAAGTGGCTCCTCCATGCTGAACTGTGCTGACCTCATGCAGGAACAATTGTAATTACCAAAATAACAGCATAGTTGAGGTTTAGACTGGTAGTAAACAGGCAGTACTGTATTGCCTCTACATGGTGGATAGTAAAGAATTACAGATTCACAATAGGACAGATTCAGACATAGGCTTGGGAGAGAGGAGAAAAAAAAATAGAAATAACGTTAATGTCTTTTAAAAAAAAAGGTAAAGTCTTTGAAGAGACAGTACAGATAGTTATAAATTAAAAAAATAAAGAAAAATAAGCCACGTAAAAATGGAAAATTCACAGAAAGTCTGGATTATATACATTGTGTTTTCTTTAAAATTTTTGACTGTGAAGGAGCTAAGTACAGAGAAACATTTCATTATATGGGCTGTCAAGCTAAACCTGAATGGATATTATAAGGGTATTATGACTTCAGAATTTGGGTCTAAGGATATGATGCTTTGGAGAGGGTCTTCTTTTGTTTTCACAGAGGATGAGACCCTGTGGATTGATTCTATCCCAATATGGTATTATAGATCATGCCCTCCTGAAAGGTTGCTGTGAACACCCTCAAGAAATTACTTTGCTCAACTGCCAACTGAGATGAACCTAGCAGACAGGTTATACCATGAAAGACCTAAATATCAGCGCCCCCATTCAGCACAAAGCAGTTTGGTGAGAAATAACTACGTCCATATTCCCAAATATTATTTATAAATGTTCTTTTACATTTAAAGGGGGAAATTATATATATATATATATATATATGTGTGTGTGTGTGTGTGTGTGTGTGTGTGAATAATTTGCATTGATATGGATTTTAAGGTCAATTTTGTTATATGTATATGTATTTCTGCTCTTGATTAAGGTGTTGTGATTGTGTGGTTCATTTAAAAATGTAATGTATATAGGTTGTTAATGGATAATCATTAGTAATAGTCAAGCTTGTAGTCATGATAGTTAGATATTCTAGATGTGCATAGATATATTTCAGATAGACATTCTTCATATATTTCAAAGGCTACAGAATATGGCATTTTAAATGTTTTAATAACTTAGGACTTTCCATGAAAATGAGTCATGTCTGCTCCTGGCAGCACCAATCTACTTCAAGAAGACAATGGGCATCAAAGAGGCTCCTTATGGAGTTGGTTAGCCATTTGGGCAAGAAACTGCACTTGCCTGGACTGTTGCATAAACTGGACACAAAGAACTCGCAGAGAGAGGACTGCTGAACTTGCCTAAAGGTGAGATGATCCTTTGGGGTTCCTGACTCATGAAAGAGTCTGCAAGATATTCTGCAGGACACAGCAGATAATGACTGAACTGCCTTTGAAATTCCTGCTTCATGGAAAAGTCTGTTGGATACTATGGGCCTGTGGGCTGAAGATGGATGCCCCAACAGTACAGAGGAACTTTGGGTGGCTGTCCAGGATGTCTCTGTCATTTCTAGAGTTTGGAAGTTGCTTATTTCTTGTTTGCTTAGGTAATAGTATATCCTTCTGGAGTCTTTGATGGAGTTGAAGAATGGATAGATAGTTATAGTTTTCCTTAGTTATGATAAAGATAAAATAGACATAAATATTGTAACTGTAATTCTTATTTGATAACTTTTTGTTATATGTAATTTTGCTATGTTAAAGTTAAAGCTTTCTTTTTTGTTTAAACAGCAAAAGGGGAAATGATATGGGAGAGTCTTCTGGTTTGTGTTGATTTCATTGGTTAAATAAAGAAACTGCCTTGGCCCTTTAATAGGACAAAAAATTAGGTAGGCAGAGTAACCAGAACAGGATGCTGGGAAGAAGGCACTGAGGTCAGTCGCCATGGCTCTCCTCTCTGAGATGGAAGCAGGCTAGAATCCTTCCTGGTAAGCCACAACCTCGTGGTGCTACATATATTACTAGAAATGGGTTCTTTTGGGTGTAAAGCTAGCCGGGCGGGCAGCCCAGCACCGGGAACGCAGCCCCCTGCTCCATCTACATGAGACATTTCCAGGTATTCAAGCAAGGACATAGAATTACTACAGGCCCAAAACTCTTGATTCATAGCTGCTCACTTAGATAGAAAAAATAAGCAAGCCTCGGTTTTTACCGCACTTATAGATGAAAAGAAGTGATGACCTAAAACTAACCTTGCATTAAAAAATTACTAACTACTCACCTCACCTTTACCTCAGGCTACTGATGACTTTAGTCCAGGAGATTTGCTGCTTGTGTCTTAATTTTAGGAAAAATAATTAGTCATCTATTCACAGCCCAGAGAAAAACAACTCTCCACTGGTGCCTTTGATAAGCATCAAGCATAAGAGCTCACTAATGTTGAAGCTTGCTAACATTTGACAAAAATGCTAATGGACCAAAGACCATAAACCTCCCTTGTCTGTTCATACAGGTTTCCTGGTTATCTATGCCTGCAAGGTTTTGTGGGTCTATATAGCTGTAAAAAGTGGGTCAAGCATATGGGACCAAATGGGCAGATAGGGAAAAACAGCCATATATGTCTAATATAAACACACATTTATGGGGATGCGATTTCTTTCTGCAATGGAAAACACAGATTAATATTACTCCAATCTCTGGAACAACTCATAAAATAATTAATGTTTCTGATAAAAATATTAAAAGATATTATCAAGAACTGGTTGTTCATAAGCAAGACACAGCAGTTGTTTATCTTTCTGCCCTACGATTCAAATAATTAACTGACAAATCTGTGTAGGTGGAACAATGGCCCTTGACATCAGAAAAATTACAGGCACTGGAAGAACTGGTTCAGGAGCAGCTAAATGCTCACTATAAGGAATAATCAACTAGTCCTTGGAATTCTCCTATACTTGTCATTAAAAAGAAATTTGGAAAATGTTAACAGATTTTAGGGCCATAATTAAGATATTCAGTCAATGGGCTCTTTACAGTCTGGGATCCCCTTGCCTTCTTTATTACCTGAAGGATGGTATATTTGAGTGATTGAATTAAAACACTGCTTTATTACTGTACTTTTATAAAAACATGATAAAGAAAATAGTGCATACTTAAAGCAGTGTTCAAATTGTTAAAAGGTGTCCGTGGAAAGTACATCCAATGGAAACATAAAAGGCACCACCTATATCAATATTTTGTACAACAGCCATAAGAAATAATTTTTAAACAGTTTTTTCAATCTATAATTTATCATTACATAGATGATATTTTAGTGGCTGGTTCAGATATGGATAACTTCAAAATAGTGGCTGGTTCAGATATGGATAACTTCAAAAAAATTGATGAAGTAAAGGGAAACTGCTGGGGATTGTAGATTACTTCTGGAAAAATACAAAGAGGAGATTCAATAAAGGATTTAGGATATAAAATAGGTTTACAGAAAATTTGACCCTAGGAAGTACATTCAGGAGAGATCAATCACAAACTATTAATGATTCTCAAAAATTGCTGGGCAATATTAATTGCTTATGTATGGTCCACCCTTGGATTAACTACTTAGAAGCTACACAATTTATTTCAAAGCTTAGAAGGTAATAAGACTTAAATTGTATAAGACAATTATCAGTTGAGCCTGAGATAGAATTGGCTGGGCTAGGAAAAAAATGGCAGGATGCACACGTGCATTACTTGGATCCACAGCCTGATTTTAGTTTTGTTATTTTTCTTCGATTCATTTTCTCACAGGAATTCCTATTTTAAAATATATTATATCTTAGAATGGATCTTTTTAGCACACAAACACAGAAAAAATAAAAACATGTATTGAAAAGGATTCTGAATTGATTCTGAAAGAAAAAAAAATGAGACTTCATCAATTATTAGAAATAGACCCAGAAGAAATTGTGATATACTTTGCTAATGCTGAAATTGCCCAATTGTTGGAATAAAATAAACATTTGGCAAAAAATTTGCAGTAGTATTTTTGGAGAGATTAACAACAAATATTCCAAAAGAAAGAGAATTCAGTTAATGAAAAGAACTAATTAGATTCTTCCTCATATAGTAAAAGGGACCTGGGGCCCCTACATTCTATATTGATGCAAATAAATTAGGAAAGATGAGTTATAAGTCAGGAAACAATAAGTAAATGCTTCAAAATCCTTATGGTTCAGTTCTAAAATCAGAGCTGTATGCCACTCTAATGTTATTATTATATTTTCCTGAATCTCCTAATATAGCTACAGTCCTTCAATATGCAGAAAGAGTTACTTTACATATTGAAACTGCTGAACACATTCTGGATGATTCAGAATTAACTTTGCTATTTATTCAACTACAACAAGAAACCATCTATTGTACATAACACATATCATATTTCATGTGGGTCTACCAGGCCCTCTGACACAGGGTAATAATGAAATTGATCAACTATTAATAGGAAATGTGCTAGAAGCTTGGGAATTTCACAAGGAACATCATGTTAATAGCAAAAGATTGAGGAAAGATTTTTTTTCTTTCATTTAGCAACAAGCCAAGAAAATTATAAGGAAACGGCCCACTTGTTCTTTTTATAACCAGACTACATTATCTGGAGGAAGTAACACACACAGTATACAAAGAAATGAAATTTTGCAAATATTTTTCTTTTTGAGGATTTGGAAATTTAAAATATGCGTACTGTACTATAAATATATATTCAGAATTAAATGAGAAACTGCTTTAAGTTCTGAAAAGTTCTGTAATTACACATTTAGTAGAAGTTAGGGCTATTATGGAAATACCTTAACAAATTAAAACTGATAATGTCTCTAGTAAAATCAAACAGCTTTTTGCATATTACAACAAAAAAAACATATTACAGGGAATACCACACAATCCTATAGGAAAAGAAGTTATATGAAAATCTAATCATACTTTAAAATATGCTTAATAAACTGAAATGGGTTATGAAGACTCCCAGAGATAGATTACATGGTGCTTTATTAATTTTAAAACATTTAAATGTTAATGACAGAGGAACAACAGCTATGGAGAGACATTGTATCATATAAATAGCTGCTGAATTAAATCAGCTTGTATAATTTAAAGATGTTTTGACCTCAGAATGGAAACAGGGATATGTGTTATGTTTGGGAAGAGGTTTGCCTTTGTATTCACTGAAGTAGAAAAGCTGTGGGTGCAATCAGTATTAAATTTGAACAGGAGAGACCTTCTGAATAAAGGGAAGGGATAGTTCATCAGAGAGTTTAGTCATTCATTCCAAACTGACTTTTAAGTGCTAAGAGACATGAAAACATAATAATATTTTTGAATGATAATTTTTGATGATTTTTGAATGATAATGAATAATGTGAATTTCTGAAGTCACAGTTGTCCTTGTAGCTTGAAATTAAAGATGGGTTTCCTTAACCATGTGTCTGAATTCTGTATTAGAGTATTAGACTATAAATTGTCCCATGGCCCAAGCCATTTGCACAGCAGCTTTTGAATTTTCTTCTTAAATAAAATGGACACTTTGGTTGTTTGGTATTAAAAACACAGTTGAGAGATTTAAAATGTTTTAATCAAATTCAAAGGGTTGCTAGAGATAAAAATTGTTTTCCAAAACTCTAAGAGTCAGAGTGATTTAGAGCTAAGATAAAATATTTTAACAGGGTGACAGAAACCCTTGCCTTTAATTCTAGCAGAGACAGGTGGATCTCTGTTAGTTAGTTGTTTTCTAAATTGTTGAGTTACTGTGAACAAGGTGATAGTGGCACATGTCTCTCATTCCACTCCCCAGGAACAAAATTCAGATATAACCCCTAATTGGTATGCTTGCATAAGAGAGAAGTCACATCCCACATTCACATATTGTTAGAAAAACCCTCTAAAGGGTTATTAGAAAGACAGCTAATTTGCAATTGGGACAGAAACAAAAAAACAACTTTTGCAACTTCCAATAAGCTCTTCGCTGTGCATGCAACCCTACCAATATTGAACCAGCTGAATCCCTAATTATGGATGTCATATTTATTCATGGATTGGTCACTGGCAACTCTATAAATCAAAAAGGAGTCCACCAATATTTGTTTGTCATCTTTTATTGCAAGCACATTCTTCATACAGAAAATAAATATTCTCTCTTTGAAAAACTAATCCAAACTTTTAAGAGCATGAGAACCTTAAACTCAGTCATTCCCAACCACCCTATGATCATAAAGGCACCCCTTACAATGATGAATTCAAAGGCAAAGATTTTCACAGACTTGGCCATGAAAGGAAAGGTATTATAGTGGAACTGGTACCTATCTGAATTCATTTGTGACTAGGTATTGTATCAGAGAGGTCTGTGCTGTCTTGCACTGATGAAACAGTTCAGTTTCCCATAATCCCTATCCTTAAATTGTTCAACCCTCCCACAAAAGAGGCACTTATTGGAATGTGGGGACTGACAGGATGGTCACATCATTTGATCAATGTATGGTTTACTGATTGCTCACCAGTTGCTGGTGGAACAAGACTAACCAAAAATGAAAGTGGTAGCCTATAGACCAGAAGATGGAATGGCCAATGCTGAGGAAGAAACCACAAACTCAACGCAGCACAATTAGATATAAGACAAACAACTAGGAAAGCAAAAGGAATATCTCTGTCTTCTCTAATTCATGGTGCATGTTCAGTGGTATAGCAATATGGTCGTCAATATGGAAAACTGCTAACTGACAATAAATGGCACAGATCTCCAGTCGTGAGAAGCATGCACAGAAATGGCAAAATGTAGTAAAACTTTGCAAAGTCATCAAATTTTATGTAGCTCACACAGGCAAGACAGACAAAACATCTGAAAATAATGAAATAGTGGACACATTGGCATCATGTTTAATTAAAACTAGAATATTAATATTTGCCAGCAAACAAATCCAGAATGAATCAAAAAAAAACCCGACAGATTATGCACTAAAAAAACTTGGAAGTTTACATCTAACACTAAAAAATATGGTGAAATGGAGAACTAAATTAAGTCATCAAAACCCTATGATAATAACTAGTATAAGAAATCCATAGCCAGACAGTGGTTCACACCTTTAACTCTAGCACTTGGGAAGCATACACCTTTAATCCCACCTCTTGGAAGGCAGAAGCAAGCACATTAGACTTATAATAATTTAAATTTAAAATTTGCAAGTAAAAGGAAACTGAAACTTAAATGAATGTCCCTTATGATCTAAAAATAAATATATTCAAAACTAGAGTTTTATATTTATATATAAAGAGGGAATAAAGGTATATTTATTCACACAGACTAAGGTGTATTTAACTTCAAAATTTCAAAGGATCTTTTCAGTTGAAAACTTGTACCTTTTCTGTTTCCAAAACACCTTTATATTGTATGAAAAATATAGTATACCTAAAAAGGGAACTCCTTGAGTTAGGGTTGGGGCAGGATTTTGCTTTATCTTTTCTGTAGAATAAAAGCATCAAACTTTGGAATCTGGATACCACAGAAAAAGTGAAATATCTGAAGAAAAAGAACAGATCATCAGAGGAAATGTCCCAAGAAAAAAAATAATTTGACAAATGTGTATCACCCAGCTCCAGTTGACCAGCCAGAAATCTTAGCCTGAAGTCCTAGACTAGCATGGGCACCCATGTCTTTTCTCTTGATGATAGGTTTTATGCAAACAGTGACATGTTTGGTTTCTCTGCTGTGTGTGACCTGGCTAGAATCACCTCTAAGCTGACAAACACTACCCAAAGATCAGACTACAGACTGCTCAGTACATTCAAATTGATGAGTTTGTGTGAAACTGTTATGAATATTTTACAAAACTCTGAACTCAAAACTACTTAATTATAAAACTGTAAATACAAGCTGGACATTGTTGAAAGCTTAGTAGAAATAGCCTCATTGTTCAAAATAGTTTTACTGTGTTAGAGCTAACAACTTTCCTTATTATTTAAACAAACAAGGAAAATTGTTGCAGTATAATCAGTCACAATGTAAACCCCAAGATTGTGCTTTTTACTGGAAAACCTGTTTCTAGTTTTGGTATGGCTCAGCCCTAGTCCATACCTTTAATCTAAAAGTTTTCTTTTCAATAATGTAATCAGGATTAAATAAAGTCAATCAAAGGTCAAGTGGCAGAGAAGCAACTATTTGACAAATTTTGAAGAAAAATAGCCAGAGAGAGTAAGAGGGAGTCAGGAGGATAAATAGACACACAAGAAGTAGAAGGGACAGACATCTTATTTGAGAAGTTGTTTTGTTTTGTTTTGTTATTTTGTTTTTTGTTTTTTTGCATGTCTGTTTGTTTGTTTGAGGTTCTGGAAGAGAGAGTATTATTTTCAGAGACATAGTCAGGAGAGGAAGGGGTCAGCTGGGTGCTTTCTCTACCTTTCTGAGCTAACAGGCTTTCCCTCCAGCATCTGGCTTCTGAGTTTCTCTTGATAAAGAAGATTTAGATAAAACAATGCTAGACAATCCAGTAGGATGTTCCCATCTACTCAAAAACCTTGGGTAATCACACTGCAACTTTCTTTTCAACAAATAAAGTCACAGTCCATTGATGGAAATTCAGATATGTTTTGGGGCAGGCATTATTCAGTTTCTCAAAAGGAAGCACATATGTCTGGCCAGATGACTCAAATCATAAAAAAGCTTGGTGCTGAGCCTGATAACCTGAATTCCATCTCTGGGACACATAAGTTGCAAAGAGAGAACAGACTCCCTCTGATGGTTATCTGACATTTAGTCTATGTCATAGCACCTCTTCCCTAAACAAACAAGCAAATAAATAACTGAAACGAATTAAAGCGAACACAAAATTTTCAAAAATAAACCATAAGGTTTTCATGAACTCCTTTTTGTTCTTTTTTTAATAATTTCTTCTACTTGGGGACTGCATATGAATCTTCATATGAATCAATACATAACAATTTGATAGTAATTTTTATCTATTTTGGGACTAAACAGAGGTTCAATCTTTCCTCTTGCACTTAATCAAGAATTCTTAATAAAACAAAATTATCAATAGGTGGAATCTTTAAAATACATTAAACCACATGCAAACATTACTTTCTGTCTTCAGCCAGATTCAAATCTGTGCCATATGAACAAGTCCTGTAGGGAGTATTTGTGAACCATTTCCATCAAAACCACACAGAGCATCTGTAATACTTTGCACTGCAGGAAGAACTTCTGTTTTGACTAGGTGTGGATAAGGAAAGTATTTTATATATTTGAAGTTGGGAAGACTTTTTGTCCAACTGGTTTTTGGTTCCACTCATTTCTTCTTTCCTCTTGTCCCAGCCTCTGCTAGCACCGTAGGAGACATTCTTGCCACAGTTCAGCACAAATGCTCTCTGTCAAGACTGTAAGCCAAAGAATTTCTAAAACTCATCCCTAGCCTGGAAGCCTAATGGTAAATTTGTCACATATAAAAAAGTTTTGCACCACATAAATTTGTCCCTTTAAACTCAAGTTAAATATGTATCCAAATCAACGCCCCCTTCAATAAGTCCAAGACATTCCCCAGTCAAAATCATCACCATTCTCACAGTTCAGAAAAGGGAAGAAGGATCAATAATATGTTGGGCAGAAAGAGTGATTTTAATTGAATATAATTAATATAACTTTCTCATGAAATGAGAAAGTCATCTGGCCACTTGAACCCATCATCATGCCTATCCTGAGAGACTCACTTGGATCCACGAAGTAAACTCTGTAGTTTAATTTGTATGGTTTAACAGGAATTCCACCCCCTTACTTGTCCTAACAAACCACTAACAGAATAGTTGATCACAGACGTTTATATACATCAATACTTAAATACCAGCAAGAACATTAATAAATGTTTTCTTGTCATCTAAATATTTCTGCTGAGTCTTGTGGACCTCTGCACTTCTATGTACAATCCCTCTATGTGATAGCTCCAAAAACTTCAACTTCTTAATTATTTTATAATCTTTCCAAGTACTTTTAGCCTAGCTCACGAGTGTGAAATAACTAGAAAGAAGATCTCTTTGAAACAGTGAGCCTGATAAATTGCATATATTTTTTCCTAAGGAAGGAAACACTAAAGATTTAAGTCCCTATAGTTTGAAAAAACAGCTCAAGAAAATACTACACAAAATCCCAGTAGAAACAGTTTACCAAAGACCTTGGGTCTTTTTAAAGCAAAATGTTCTTGTTCTAGGTAATCTTGAAGGTTGACAAGCAGATACAGTAATAGACCCTGTGTTTATATGGACTAGACATCTCCATCTCATAGATCAAATTGCATTCAGTTTTCCTTCAAAAGTAGCTTCAACATTGCTCAAAACTTCTAGGGGAATGTTTTCTGAGACTTAGGCAATGTCTGTATCCTGAACCTCTCACTGTATAATAAAATCAATTACATATTACCAATAAGAATGGAACAGAATAAACGAATGTCAGACTCAAGAGACAGGAATGGAGCATAGAAAAGCAGCATCAAAAATCTAGGAAGCAAGTGTCAAAGCCTGAAAATCCAGATCTAGCACAGGAGGCTTGAAATGGAACCATTCTGTTTCCAAAATGCTTAGACAGCCCATTTCTCCTACTATTCTACCTGTAGCCCACATTCCTTCTTTTCTAGAAAACAATTCTACTCTATATAACCAACTTTTATTATTTACTTATTTTACTGTTCATCATGTGGTTCTGGAATATGCAAAATACTGACTGAAATGTGCACTTTTTTTACTACTAAATTTAGAGAATGTTGTAAAAATGTATAAGATCTTCAAACCTAGGAGAAGAAAAAGAAATCATTGGGAAAGAAAATAATATTTTAGCAGAAGAACAAGATATAAATTAAGAATTGTCCAAGTGCCGGGCGGTGGTGGCGCACGCCTTTAATCCCAGCACTCGGGAGGCAGAGGCAGGTGGATCTCTGTGAGTTCGAGGCCAGCCTGGTCTACAGGAGCTAGTTCCAGGACAGGAACCAAAAGCTACGGAGAAACCCTGTCTCGAAAAAAAAATCAAAAAAATAAATAAATAAATAAATAAATAAATAAATAAATAAAAGAATTGTCCAAGAGATGGAATCTGTAATTGTTTCCTCTTTCTCTGTTTGGATTTGAAGTGTGGTGAGAAGTGGTGACCGTGGCATGTCTGTGCCCACCTTGGTCAGTTTAATCAATGCATCATATTTCTCCTTGCTTCTACAAAATACACAGCCAATTTGGCATTAATTTGCATTATAATCATTGAAATTTTCTTCTAGGAAAAGAGTTCCATAGCAACGTTTAATTAACTAAGCTAAAAAAATTTCAAGATAATATATAAAATATTTCTCAGCTCAGTTCATTTCCTGATAAGGTAGGCTAGGCAATATATTAACACAATGAGTATATAAAGTATTTAATAGTGTTTATCTAGCGTGTATTCATTGCATATGCAATCTGAGTGACTTTTATGACAATGAATGTAGAAATTGATGGTGTTTTATTTGAAAGCATGATGAATTAAGTGTAATTAGTGTATATTAAAATATGCATTTGATCTACTTGAGACATTTTCTATATTTCTTGTCAGAAGTTAGTATTTTAATGCTGAACTTGTTCAGATACAACTAGGGCACACACTTGCTTCCTAGAAATTGAATGTCTTTATGAAAAAAATACTAAGACAAATACTGAAGCCTGAAACTATATTGTCTTTCTTAGATGTAAGTGACACAGAATAAAATTAGATAATTTAAAAGTTTTATTTAGAGGTTTTTTCATAAGTGTTTTATGAGTGATGTATAGCTATTACTTTACACTAATATCAGTATATTTAAATTATAATGAAGGTCATGTGAAGACAGTAGAAAATGGATTGTGAATTTTTTTTCTTGGTTTTATGAGACAGGGTTTCTCAGTGCATACCCTGGCTGTCCAGGAAATCACTCTGTGGATCAGGCTGACCTTGAACAAGAATGTTCCCCAATTCAAAAATGACCAAAATAATTATTATGTCTATTTATGCATACATATCTAACTGAATAGCATATTTATCAGATATTGAAATGCAGAGTTGGTCCTGTAGGAGACTGATAGTTATTGTTGAAAGTGTAAAGTAGAAAGGAACTTGCAACAAAACATTCACAGCACCTCCACCCAGACTCTCCCTGTCACTGAGATGTCTTCTGTCTCATTCCTTCCACCACATTATTTTCATATATATGGCACTGGCACATAGCAATGCATTGTACAAAAGTCTTTCATGTGTTATAGTTTCGTATCTGTTACAGTCTTAAAGTAATTATGGAATTCTCTGATCACTTAATGTTGGAGGCTAGTTTTCATTTTTATGTAAGGAATTGTTGTTAGGTTTATCCTAATTAATAAATAATTTTATTCTCTGGGCTTTTGGTGTGTGTGTGTGTGTGTGTGTGTGTGTGTGTGTGTGTCTGTGCGTGCGCGCGCCCTTGACTCCTCTGGCTCCTTCATTGGAACTTACAGAGACTGACCAAAAGCCAGTGAGCCTGTATGGGTCTGACTTAGGTTCTCTACAGGCGTACTATAGTTTTGTAGCCTGGTCTTCTTCTGGGACTCTTAACTACGGAAGTAGCGGCTGTCTGACTCCTTTGCTGCTTTTGAGGACCTTTTTTCTTCTATCAGATTGTCTTGTCCAGCATGAATATGATGGTATGTGCCTAGTATTTTGGTAACTTGTATTCCATATTTGGTTAATATCCCGAGAAGTCCTGTACTGTTCTTAAGGGAAAAGGAGGTAGAGTTGATCTGGGTTAGAGGAACTGGAAGAGAAGTGAAGAGAAATTGCAGCCAGGATATAATATCTGAGAGAAGAATTCTTTTGAAAAGTAAATTACCTTATATAAAAAACTGAAATACTTTACTTGAATGATACAATGTATTTGATACATGAAACTATCAAAGCCAGCAAGTTGTTAAATAATAGACAAAGAACCAAGATCATTAATCTTAAAATCAAAAGTGTGCTGCTCAATTTGATGGCTCAGACAGGCTAGTTGCTCTAGCCTGACAACTTGAGTTTGATCCCCTGAACTCACATAAATGAGCTGTGCACTGTGTCACACACTTGCAACCCCAGTATTCTTAAGGTGAGGGGGCGGTAGACACATGAGAATTGCATGCAGGCATGTGGAATAGCGAGTAGGGAGTATGGAATGTGTTAGAGACAACGCAGAATGTGCCTCAGCAACGTGGATGGAAAAACCAACTCCTAACAGAAGTCCTCTGACAGCTACATATGTGCTATGGAATGTGCATAAACACATACCTATGAATAATACATAACAAAATACTTAAAACGCCCCACACAGAAAAGAAATGCATCCTTTAACACAAAACATAACAAAAAAAAAAAAAGAAAAATAACCCTCTCTAACATGAAATGAAATAGAAGAAAAATGCCTTAGCAATCTCTTATGGGATATGTTCTGGAAATGGAGTTGAATGCAATATTAATTTTCAATGTACATATATTCATAAATCCTGGCATTAAAGCCAAAGAAATTCTGGGCCTTTAAAGCCTTTTTTCTATGATTAGTAAACACTTTCTGTTCAAGAGGAAACACTGATATTTTTCCTCCAGCTCCTAAGCAAAATCATAACACATTCCTTCATTGATGTTCACATGTATACATAACATAAATATAACTTGAACATATACCAACTTTTAAATACTACCAATTTTGTGCCATTATCTATAACTTGAATGAATATAATTTTTTGTTTGTTTTGTCGAGACATGTTTTCTCTGTAGTTTTGGTGCCTGTCCTGGAACTAGCTCTTGTAGACCAGACTGGCCTCAAACTCACAGAGATGCGCCTGCAGCTACCTCCTGAGTGCTGCGATTAAAGGCATGCGCCACCACCCCCTAGTGAATGCATATAATTTTCATTGATGTTATTAAAAAGACTTTTCATGTAGTAAATATATGTTTATTGACAGTAAGCAAACTCCTTTGTAAAATATTTAGACTTTTGTGTGTGTGTGTGTGCGTGTGTGCAGTCAAGCACACACATATGCTTACAAGCATGTGTATACATGTGGACAAATATATGAGCATTCATGTGGAGGCCAGGAGATAACATCAAGTTTCCATTATTGTTTTCTGAAACGGAGTCTCTCTGACTTGTACAGAATTAGCCACTTATAAAGATCCATGGTACCTCTTGTCTTCATATTACACACCCTGGAATTTCAAACACAAGGTACTTTGAATGCTTTCTACGGACTCTGGTGATATATCAAATATATTATAAACAGGTATTTCCATAACTTCTAATTTCTTATTTGAATCTTGAATTTCAGTCAAAGCTTCATGTCCACAAGGTTTATTTCTAAGGTGAAAATTATTAATATGTTCTGACCAACGATTTTCATATATATTTACCCAAAATCATCTGACAAAAATATTATCAATTAGTATCATAGTGAATATTTTTCGTGGTAGAATATTAAGTCCTTCGTCCTAAATTTTGCAGTGAAACTGAATTTAGAACTTTTTGGCCTATTTAGTCTCAGGTTCAGAGCCACATTAGCAATGTTGGATTTGTTTCTATCTCATGGATAGGACCTAAAGTTCTATAAGATTGTGGTTGGTTACTGCAACAGCTTTTGTGCCACCATAGAACCAGTGTGTATTAGAGGCAGGTCATCATTATAGACTGAATGGTTTGCAGCTAGGTTAGTGTTTACCTTTCTCCTCTGGTAGCACGCAGGTACTTACATACCTTCCAGGAATGTAAGTACTAATCAGTAGTGCTGAAGACTCGAGATAGCCATTAGATCGACTTCTCCACATTCAGTGAAATAAAAGCATTGTTTGCAGCAAAAGGGCCTTACCATTGATTTGTGGAGAGCAATTAATAACCTTGAAAATAGTCTGAGATGATTAGTGGTTCCTTGGAGCCCTTTTGGATGACAATTAGATGCAGCACATTCCTGGCATTTGGTGGCATTATATATCTAGTTTGGGTGTGGACTCTCCCATTGGTTGGTGACTGCATTTGGGTTTTCTTGCATACTATAGAAAGATTCTACAGTAGAAGTTTTCCATATGACCCTTCAAATGGCTTTTAGTGATAACTCTTCCTTCCCATATTCCCTCCCTTCCCCCCTCTTCTTTTCCTCTCTGCACTTATTCTTCCCACTCCAGTCCCCCACCTGTGTCTTCATAACAATATATTCTATTTCTATTTCATTGGTAAATCCCTCTTCATCTTCATCTAAACCCTTACTAGGTACATAACCTTTGTGCTTATATAGATCATAACATTTATATTGAAGGCTAAAAATCTAACATTTACTTGTAAGAGAAAACATACAATATCTATCTCTTTTGGTCTCAGTTTCTTCACTCAAAATGATGCTTTACTAGTTCCAATAATAAACCTATGAATTTCATTATACTTTCTTGATTAGGTAATAAATATTTCATAAAAATTTAAATTAATCAATTGTTTGTACTTTTGTTTATCTATAGTTTTTAAATGACATGTTTGAGGATATAGAACATTAATAGAGTATGAATTAATAGAGTATGCACTAGATCCTGGTTTTGACTCATAGCATTAAAATATGGATAAATTAATGAGTTAAAGCTGTTTCTATAAACTACACTTAATATAACATTTCCCATTCCCATCAAATTTTCTCAAAATTGCAGATTTTTTTTTACTTTATATGGATAAATATAATTAGGTCTGCATACATACCATATTTTCATTATACATTCATCAGCTGATGAGTTTCTAAGCTGATTCTATTTCATTATTACTGTTAGAAAAGCAGCAATAACCATGGCTGTTCACATATCTCCATGTTACTAAATAAATTCCCTTTAACATATACTTATCAGTGGTATACCTTGGTCATATCGGAACTGTATTTTTAGCTTTTTAAGAAACACCCACAGTAATTTCTACAATACCTTCAACAGTTATACTCTATCAACAATAAGTTTTGGTTCTTTCTCTGTTATAAAGTAGTATTTTCTGACATTTGCTTGCATGAAATTAATCATTTTATGACTCAGGTGAACTAGAATCTCTGTGCTATTTAGTTCCCTGAATTCTAATACAGAAGACTCAAGGAAAAAAGTGCTATTTGTGTTTTTCTTTTAAAGAGTGCTATGGTCAGTTCCTTAGCTCATTTTATGATTGTATTTTTCCCCACTTCTCTGGAGTTTTAGGTGTGTGTATGTTCTTGATACTATTTCTTTCTTAGATGTACAATATGGAAGTATCTCCCCCTAGTATTCACTTGTTTCTCTTTGACCATAGTTGATTTGTTTCTTGTGTGACCCTTATTAAGAAAGCACTGGCATACAATTATATTCTTGAAACATTTTACCTACTATCTTCTTTAAAGTCACAGGGCTCCTATCACACATATTAACTCTCCTTGGAGTTGAGAATTGTGCAGGGCAACAGACATGGAAATACCTCCATTTTTCTACATGTTTTCCCAGCACCATTTGTTAAGAGGGAATCTTTCTCCAATGAAAATTATTGGCATTTTTGTGAAAATTCAGAGGTATATGTTTACAATTTAATGTTCTTTTCTGTTCCACAGATCTATATATCTGGTTTTAGTTCATTACCATTCTTTTTTTTTATCCCAGTGTAACTGTAGGGTACAGTTATATAGATATCATTTAATTATGGACACAGTCTCACTTAGTTGCCCATACTTGCTACAAAGCCCTGCTTCTTTGCAAACTTCAGTTCAGTCACATCATTTTTAGAAAGGATTTACCTTCAAGTAATATTAAAATAGTTACTATTTAGTATTTCCTATAAACTATCTAAAATATAACTATTGGTCTGTGAGAGATAATGTATCATATACTTAATACTTTTGCTTTTCCATATACATGAAGATCAGGAAGGGCACTGAACACTATTATTTTTTTTTTAGCTGTCATTAAAGTTGTTTTTCTTTCCTTTTCTTTTTTCACAAACCCTACACTTCAGGCTCAAGGAACACAAAGGAGGATGAGGATAGAAGCTGAGAAGCTGGATGCCTGCAGAGAGGTTGTGTCTTCTGTATTTAGCTGGAATGTCCCACCCAGGAAACATCAGCCATTCAATAAAATCCTAAAAGTAATGCAGTATGTAGCTAAATACAATTTGATAATGAGCATAGCTGTTAGTATACCAATGTAGATGCAAATCATCTCACAAGGACCCACCCCTTGATGAAAAACTACAGGAAACTAATGATTACTGAGAGAGGGAGAATCATCTAATACTATGTGATGAGACAGAGCACAATTATGTTTGAGAAATACTAAAGACATTACAAATTATCTACAATTGTATATTAACATTATTGAAGAATGAGAGGTCATGGATTTGAGCAGGAATACTAGTGGTACCTGAACAGTTCAGGGGAGGAGAGTGGTGGAAATTATGTAGTCCAAAAGCATATATGTAATTCTCAAGAAAGTTGTTGTTTTTCTATAATCATGCACATAAGATACTTTTAACCTTAGAAGAACATCGTTTCATTTAAAACACACTTCCATATTTTCAAATAATTAAAAAGCCTCTCTGTTCAAAGTAAAGCTGCAATCTTCACTTAAATAAATTTGGAATATTAGAAAAGAATGCAAATATTTTCAAGTGTTAAATTGAAACTCAACTTTTCAGTACCCTAACAGGAAAATAATCTCATCAAATTTATTAATGCACATTACTGACAAGGAATTTGCTTTACCCAGTGAGATGTAAACTGTGAACTTGATATTTCAGACTTAATCCTGTGTTTTCATATGAATAAAACTACTGAAAGCAAAACAGTAGAATTTGTGATACAAATCAGTGATGAACACTATAATGATAGTTTTAAATGTCAACTGTAAATTACTGATCCCAAATTTACAGAAGACTTCACCGAGCATTTGCTAACCATTGAAGCAATAGTTTTCTTTAAAAAAAAATGTACAAATCTGACAGTAAATAGAAAGTGCATGCAATATCACTGAAGATTTTGAGAGGAGAAAGTAGATAATCTTGTTATTAATTGTTCTTTGTATTCCAAGAGTTGTTTGTATAGCTATCAGATTTTTATGAAAATTTCTAAGTAACGTAATGTTTACTTTTAAGCTTCAAAGGAATGTAATTTTCTCATTGAGAATAAATATGACTGCTTTTTGTAAGTCTTAAAGAATTTTCTCTTACAAATCTTAAGGCGTTTTAAAGAAGTGATGTCATAATACATATGTCAGCATGAATATGCTCACATGTGCACTAACATATGAGACTATTTACATTGTGAAGTTCAAGCATCCTCAGCAGTCATTTCTATTGTAAAATAAAGGGTCAATACAGACAATTTTGGTTATAGAAGAAACATGTTCATTTTTGTAGGATTTTGGGAAGGATACGAGATAGGTATTTTAATTGATTTAACTACTTATACCTGGTTTTCACACCCAGAAAACAACAATATTATATCAAAACACATCCTTAAGATATTAGCTTTTGTTTAGCTTGCCTCACAGTCTAGAGGAATAAGAAACTATTTTCATGTTATTCTCAGTTCACACCTCCATCCAATATCAACCTATTAATTTTAATCACCATCCCTTCAAACTCTCTGGAAAGCACATAGAATTATACATTGATGATGGTGATCACTGTGATATTCATTCTTCACCTAAACATTTACTAGTAAGATGAATGTAGCATGAAAATATAGACAGATAATGGGGTTCAACCTGAAGATCAGAAAGCAAAGCAGCCAAGCCACTAAAGAACTCTTGCTTTGTCTTTGAATCTTCAAACTGAAAGAAAGCGAGTTCCTATCTCATTCCACTTCATATTCCTCTCAAGTGCTGGGATTAAAGGTGTGCACCACTACTGCTGGACCTCTGTGGCTAACTAGTGTGACTACTGGTATTGAAAGTGTGTATCACTACTGCCTGGCCTGCATGGTTGACTAGTGTGGCTGTTTTGCCTTCAGGTCTTCAAGCAAGCTTTATATATTAAAATGGAAATGGAATATCACTTCATACTAACTACGTAACTACATATTGCCAGCTGAGCATTTATAATTAGTAAATAGATTCATTGAGAAAACTAGCTATCCATTGTTATCTGAGTGACTACACTTGTTATTTCTTTTTTTTTTTTTTCCTAGATATAGGAATTTTTGGTTTGGGTTACTTTCTTTTTTCCTTTCTTTTTTTCTTTCTTCACTTTTTTCTTCCTTCTCTCCTTTCTTTTTGTATGGATACTGATCAAAATTTCCCTAATTCCAATCCTTTCATTTCCTCTCTCAGATCTCCTCTCTTCCCTTTTCCAACCTGCTCCATTTGCTCCATTTCCTCTGTTCCTCTTCAGCTCTGGCAGCCATCCCATGGATATCAGCCAGCCAAATTATATCAAGCTGGAGTAAGAGTAGGCACCTCCACTTCTATTAGGTCTGCATGAGATAATCTAGTAGGAAGGATGGGTCCCAAAAGTAGGCATCAGGGTCAGACACAGTCTCTGCTCTTGGTAGGAGTCTTACAAGGGAAAAACCTACACAATTATAACACACATGAAGAAGGCCTAGTTCAGTTTTATGCAGTCTCCATGGTTGTCAATTCAGTATCTGTGAGCATCTATGGGTCCAGGTTAGTTGGGTCTATGGATTTTATTGTGGAGTCCTTGACCTCTCTGACTATGACAGAACTTCCTAATGATATTTTGCCATACTCATTGATTGGCTTCATCAGAGAGGCTTCACCCTGCAACTAATCGAAGTAGAAACAGAGACTCATGACCAAACACAAGATGGCACTCTGAGAAATCCTGCAGAAGAGGAGGAGGAAGGAATTTATTCTACTCTTATTGGTGCAAAATAAATTATCAGCACGGATTTTAATAATAATAGTTGAGTAATTGATGAAAAGTAGTTGAACAGCATATTCTCAGTTTCTCCTATAAAATGGAATTATTGATGGTGCTTTCCATTAATTGTTAGGTTAATCATATAAATTGGTTGCTTCCTTTGTCATTTGATAAGACATTCACTTAATTAATTGAGAAAATAGCATTCAATTATTTTTCCTAATAATGACCTGGAGCACTATAATTAAATAAGTATGTCTGAACGTCAATGAGGGCTCATGATTCTGTTCTTATTTGTTTGTTGTTACATAAACAAAGACTAGGGAATTCGAATGCATATGTTATCTTCTATTTTGAAACTTTTATTAGGAGTCTAAAATGTCAAGTTATTTAAAATATTCTATTGTTGGACAATTTTCTTATTACTTTACATTTGTCTCAGAAATGTTTTCCATGGATCTTTTCACTAAAATGATACTGAGGGCATTTAAAAATAAACAAAACTCATAAGACAACTTTGTTTTGTTGCTTTGTTTTGGGCAACTGTTGATGATCTTCCTTGCTGTTCACAATCTAGTCTTACGCCTCTAGTTATTTGACTACTGTCTTATTAGGAAAAGTAGATATTGGGAATTTTAACAGATTGCTGCAGATGGAGAGGCAAATTGTTGCCACATTTTTGTTATTTCTGAGTGACCAATAATAAGGTTAAATCATCATGTTCAGAGGCACATCAATTCATCAATAATGAGGAGATTAGTAACACTAATGTAAATTAATACTTGATTATTCGATATCAGCTACAGATAATATTTTCTCTTTGAACATTTTGCTCTAGTAGTTTGGCAGTATTTTGCAGGAATGGCTAGTACAGGAAGGTTGAAAAACAAAAGTGACGGAGAAGCTCCAATTGTGACTGAGTTGGAGTCAGACAGGCTGGACAGTAATAGATTTCTGCCATGCTGCATAATCATTCAGCTATTTTTACAGATTTACAAAAGCATATAAAATTCCTATTGGCTATCCAATACAGTTGTGAGGCAAACTTGTGAAAATGACAATCTCAGTATGGTTTAGACTTTGCTTGGGCTATTAGGCAATCTTTTATCAATTTCTGAGATTTTATTTCATTTTGCCTGCAAATGAAGCAAATTTATTAAATTAGTGAAGAGATGCTAGTCAAAATCAACTGGAGGAGTAGACAGAGTACTACCAGTATGGTTTTCAACTTTACATTCATGAAGCTTTAATCAATTTTCCAAAGCACGACTTGGGAGAAGAACACTCATATAGACTCATATTGGTCTAAATCTGTTTATCACACAATCACATATAGTTAACACAGCCTATAAGATTAAAATAGGCAGAATAAGCTCACAGTGAGTTTTCTCTGCCTACGATATGTACTTCATCTGAGAGAGATAGCAGTGACCCAAACTTTGAAGACCCTCCAATCTGGTTCTCCTCAGGCAGTTATCGGAATATCCCAAATACCAGGTTGTCCTAAGAACATTGCACCAACTTGCTGAACAACATTAAAGTTGAAAGCCAGTTATTATGGAATGTGGAAAGTAGTTTTATTTATTTTACAAATATGGTTACAAACAGGAATTATTAGTAAAATAGAGTTCCAAGTTAGCTATCAGTTTTACACATGTGGCACTAAGTTCTCTCTCTCTCTCTCTCTCTCTCTCTCTCTCTCTCTCACTCTGTGTGTGTGCGCGCGCATGCGTGCATGTGCGCTTTGATCTCTCTATTAATCTACTGGCTCATGATCAAGTATGATACTATGAAAAATTCATAATGGTACATATCTATCTCTTTATCTGGTATGATGTATTATCTATCTAAGTTTAAATGAAAAAACACTTTCCCCAAAAAGATTTTTGGAACAGTTAGATAATATGAATTCAAAATAAATCATTGAATTATTTGATTACTAGTAAATAAATTAAAATTATGTGTCAGAGATGGAGAAAGAGAAATATCATCTCTGACAACTCGTAATGTCTGTTCTATTAGACAGGAGTGGCTGTTACTGAGAACTAACCTAGAATTCACACTATAGACTTATAGTTCTTTCTTTAACATTAACCCTTTCATCATCATCTGACAGAGTCATTCTGAACATGATGAATCAATGCAACAAATAGAGCACTACACAGTCACATCAACTGTAGAAAATATGAACACTGCCAACCAGCAGAATAAGTGACTCTCTTACTAATGTATGGTCACTGTTTTTTTAAACATGTCTCTTTTACTTCTAGTTAATTGTGAGTAGTAAAAAATAATTTTTAAAGTTATACATGTATTTCATTTTTAGTTATATACAAATCCATAGGCAAAATACGCTATTCCCTTTTAGAATTCTTAAATTATGAAGTAGCCTGTTGCAAAGACTCTTACATTTGATCCTGTTGTGTTCATCCCTTCAACTTTATTAAAATATAAGGATATTTTTGTTGACTAAAAGCCAGTGATATAATATAGTTGAAACTACATATTTTAACCAGATGCCTGGTAAACTATATCTTTTATCAAATTTTTAAAACTAAGAATAACATGGAATAATAAATGGATTTCATCATGGAAAATTGAGATCTTAGTAAATATGTTATTGGATTAATTCAATTTGCTTTTATGTAGTATTTTTAATTTTCTATAAATTTCCTGTGGCATATTGAGCTTGACAGAAAACTTCAAAAACTCTTAGTATTTTACATTTATCTAAAGTCATAAAATAAAATAAATACACAAATAAACACGCACACATGAACAGAGAGAGAGAGAGAGAGATGATTAAAATAAGTTATTCACTGGGAACCAATGTTGCCCAAGATAATCATAAATAAATTAAAACCCAATACCAGGCACTAGAAATATCCATTTCAGTGGTTGCTTATGGTAGTTTAATTGACTCTCAAAATCATATAGACTATGACTTGTGCCTTTAATAACCTATCAGAGATTGAAGGCAACGCCTATTGCTGAAGTATATGACTCAGTGTATTCTGCCTGAATCAACTCTGATAGACACCTGCATGTGTTCTACCTTCCATGGTTCAAGAAAACACTATGAAAGTTTCAAATATGTAATCACATCTTGTAAGGAGGATTCATTTTTATTTAGTTTTCCAATTGTAATTTCTCATCGAATACACAAGGAAATCATTTTAGACATAATGTGATGAACTATAAGTTACCCAAAGTATTTGTTCCAAAAGGTAGTATATAAATCCTGAGATACTTAAGCCATCTCATGAAAGCTGACTGGTATTTGAACGTTTTTAAAACTCGTTTTTGTATTCAACTTTTATCACATTGCAGATATGGGTCAATTATAATGAAAAACAATTGTAAAAGTATACATTTCAAGTAGAAAAAAATGATTCTTGCCTCCATTTAATTTTAAGTATAATTAAAAATGAAAGCAACACCCCTAAAGCCCAGCAGATATACTTGTGATAGGTACAATATTCTGTGTGTATAAAAAAAAATAAATGCAGGAAAAAAATCCCTTAGAAACAACTGATGACATTGAGAGGCTGATGCATCTACTGAGCTTGTTAATTATTTTCATCACAACTGACAGGAACAGTTATGGAATTACAGATATTTTGTTAGTAGTCGTTCTTGTGAATAATTCTAATTGAGGAAAATTAAAGACTCTTCTAAGCAAGACAATCGACAGTAGGCTAGCTGCTGTTTCAAAGGAAGCAGGGATTTTCCACTCATCAAGGAGCAGACACCACTAAAACAGAAAGATCAGAAGATGAGCTATGAGAAGCTTCAAACAGAGCAGCTGAATAAACTGTAGTATTGATTTTTCAAGCTCCTTCTATTATCATTTTGGTCAGTTTATATCGTATTCTGAAACTCTGTTTTGCTAATACTATAAAAATTCACTTCAAGAGCATGATAGAAAGCCAGTAATACTTTAAGACTTTTATCACATTAGTAACTTTCTTATGATATTAGAGATTCAATAATGGACAGAAAAGTCACTGATCCTATAGCTAAATCGCTAATATAATGCAGCACTTACCACCATGACATGAAATATGCATTTCACTTTGATATTTTAAAGCTTTCAATTTTTCCTTTTAGTCCTTAGAGGGACCTTCATTTTTTAAATCATAAACATGCAATAATGTATAAAGCTTCACAAATAGTAAAAGAGGAGGCATTGATTTTTCCACAGAGAAGAAAAAAGGTCATCTAAGAAATAACTACGCTTTTGACCACACAGCAGAGCTTCAGTGTTACCCTTAGCTGCTTAAAAACAATAACAAAAATTGTACTGATGGTGAGAACACCTTTCCAAGGTGCATGATATTTACTAATTGAATGTCAGTAATGTCTTAAAAAGTAATTGCAGAATTAGGAATGCTGAGCAAATGAACTAAACATAAGCTACCATCTTGGGTGCACATGAGATTTCTTAGTAAATAGTTTAGTAATATTTACATTCTACTTGGAGTGACAATTGAACTTTATTTTTAAACAGTTAATATTTTATTATGTTCCACTTTGTGCATATGTGATAGGCACACCAAACAAACACAGCTCATGATGATAACCTGTACTTCCTTTATTTATTTTCAGTTGTCAAAATCCTTAATATGCAAAATGTCTCATTCCCATTCCTTCATCTTTTCATCCATTAGATATCTATGCTGCTTTCTAAGTATATTTAATTGTGCATATTAAAATATACCTTAAGTGCAGCATTAAACAAAATAGAGAAAATTAGTAATTTAACCATGATATTTTATTTGCAACAAGTTACAATGTGAAAATGTCTAATAATACGTAGTGATAAGGGATTAGGAATGACTATATTAGTGATATTGTCAGGAAAGATTTCTCAAGCAAGATTATACTTTAGGGGAAACAAGAAAAATAAGAAAGAATCATCAAAGAAGTCTAATGAATATTCAGATGAAAATTTAAAAATTACATTTTTGCAAGGAACATATAATAAATAAGGGTACACAAATATATTTCTGATTTTATAATATGTTTAACATATTTATTAATGCAGAGCATACAAAATAATAGTGAATTTTAAGAAATCATACAAGCAGCACAAACAGAAAATGTCTGAAAGGGAATATCAACACAACAGAAGACAATAATTGCAATTTAGTGAGTTGCTGAGCACAACAGGGCCTGCCAAAGCACAAGGTAAAGCAAAAAGAGGGAAGTAGTGGAAAGTGAGTTGTCTTTGTGCTTAGGATACAGACTAGATGTATCCATGCATACCAGGTAGACATCCATCATTCCAGCAGAAGTTCACACTCTGGAGGAGAAAAAACAAAGCCATAATCTCAGTGATGCCAGTCCTCATTAAGAAATGAACCATACTGCACAGAATGGGACCAAAAGAAATATTTCCATGAGAGATAGTGGGAAAATAGTGAAAAAGGAGCAAGCTTTGAAACTTGTGGCAACGAAGAATTCAAAGCAGAGATATACAAACAAGACAACAACAACACCAGAGTGTTCACAACTTTCAGTAATCACATCACTGCATAATGCAGGCAGACAATCCAGAGAAAACAAAATCCCTGCCTCCCTCTCAATCACCCAACCAATTATGGTTAGAACACTTGACATCCTATGCCTTGAAGCATCAGGTAGAGATTATCAGAGAAATTTTTTCACCTTACTTACCAAGAAGCTGTGGAACTACATAACAAATATCCCTTGTCCTTCAGAGTGGCTACCACACTCCAAAACAGTATAAGAAACTGAAGATATGATCCATAATTATAAAATAAAGAACCATGAACTAGAAACAGTAATTAAATCCCCCCAACAAAAATTCCAGGGCCAGTAAATTCAGCATAGAAAACTACCATACCTTCAAGGAAGAAATAATACCAATATCCTTCAAATTAGTCCACAAAATATAAACAGAAGGAAGCTTTCCCATTTTTAATGGTGCCACAATCATTCTCTGATAACTAAACTATATAAAGACAGGCCTAAAATAAAATTACAGATCAATTTTCCTAATGAACATACATGTAAAAATTCTCAATAAAATATTTGCCAACAGAATTCAAGAACACGTAAAAATGATTTCTCACATGATCAAGTGGGCTCAGTTCCAAAGATGCATAGCTATTTTATCATACATAAATCAATAAAGGCATTCTGCCACATAAGCAAACTAAAAGACAAAAGAAAGATGATCATCCCATTAGATGAGGAAAAGGCCTTCACCAAAGTCAAAATCTCTTTATTGTAAAAGTCTGGAGGAGACTAGAACTACAAAGAGCACATTTCAACATAATAAAATCAGTTCATAGGAAGATTATAGTCAAGATTATCCAAATTGAAGAAAATCTCAGTGCTTTTCCTTAAAACCATGGACAAGACAAGGATGTCCACTCTCCACTTTCTCCATGTCTACTTAAAATATCATACTCTAATTCTTAGTTAGAACAATAAGACAACTGAAAAAGATCAAGATGATACAGATAGGAAAGGAAAAAGTCAATCCATCATTATTTGAAGATGATATAATTTTATACAATAATAAATCTCTAAAGAAACTGAGAAACACTTTCAGCAAAGTAGCAGGATACAAAAATACAAAAATCAATAGTCTTTCCTATCTTGGAAAATATCCTTCACTACAGTAAAAAAAAAGCTTGAGATAATTTTAAACAACCAATCAAGGTAAAGACTTGTATAATAAAGACTTTAATTTTAAGTCACGAATTAAGACATTCAAGTCATCAGAAGACAGAAAATATATTCAAAGAAATTACAGGAGAAAATTTCTCAAATAAAAACGAAAAGATGCTGGTATAGGTGCAAGAGACATACAGAATATCAAATAGAAAGAACCATAAAAGAAACTCCCCATGTCAAATTATAATTAAAACACCAAATTTAAAGATCAAATAACATTTATTGAAAACTCTAGGGAGGACAATGTCACATTAAAACAACCCTGTACCTCTCATTGGCTTCTCTAAAAGTAACAATATCCAGATGTAATGTTCTATAAATTTCAAAAAACCACAGATGACTACACAAACTACTATACTAGCAAAACCAATAGCATCAATAAAGAAGAAAAAATTTTCTTGATACAAACAAATTTAAGAAAGGTATATCCATTATGTTGACTTTACAGAGGAGAATACTAGAAGGAATACTTTAGCTTTAGCAGAAAAGTAAATACACCCAGAATGGCATACAGAATAAATAGGCAATGCCCTATAGTTAACTGAGGTATAAGAAAACAATGCAGCAACACATAACAGCAATTATTAAACATTGTTCATTACTAACTCTCAATATTAATAGTCTTAATTCACAAATGAAAGTGTTTAAAAGCCCACATCAGACAGAGGTCTGATCTCCAAAATATACAAAGAACTCAAAAAAAAATCATTGAAAAGTTTGAAAAAGTCATTGAAAGAACAAATAATCCAATAAAAAAATGGAGTACAGATCTCAACAGAGGAATCTAAAATGGCTGAAAGACACTTAAGGAAATGTTCAACATCCTTAGTCATTAGAGAAATGCAAATTAAAACAACTCTGAGATTCCACCTTACACCCATAAGAATGGCCAAGATCAAAAACACTGATGACAACTTATGCTGGAGAGGTTGTCGGGAAAAGGGAACCTCACTGCATTGTTGGTGGAACGCAAGCTGGTACAGCCCCTTTGATGTCAGTGGATTTCTCAGAAAATTAGAAAACAACCTTCCTCAATACCCAGTAATACCACTTTTGGATATATAGCCAAAGGATACTCAATCATGCCACAAGAACATGTGCTCAACTATGTTCATATCAGCATTGTTTGTCATACTCAGAACCTGGAAACAACCTAAGTGCCCCTCAACTGAAGAATGGATAAGAAAAATGTGGTACATTTACACAATGGAGTACTACAAAGGAGTCAAAAATAACAACATCTTGAATTTTGCAGGAAAATGGATGGACCTAGAAAACATCATTTTGAGTGATATAACCCAGAAAGACAATTCTCACATGTACTCACTCATAAGTGGTTTTTAATAATAAAGCAAAGAAAACCAGCCTACAAATCACAATCCCAGGGAACTTTGACAACAATTAAGACACTAAGAGAGACATATATAGATCTAATCTACATGGGAAGTAGAAAAAGGCAAGATCTCCTGAGTAAATTGGGAGTATGGGGACCTTGGGGAGGGTTTAAGGGGAGGGGAAAGGCAGGGAGGGAAACAGAGAAAAATGTAGAGCTCAATAAAAATCAGTTAAAAATAAAGAAGATAATGATCTACATCTCAATAAATGTAGAAAAAGATTTTGGCAAAATCTAGCACCATTTCATGGTGAGTCCTAGAACCTGTAGGACTGTAGAGAACTTATGTCAACACAATAAAATCTGTACACAAGAAACACACATCCTACATGGAAAAGTACTGAAGCATTTCCATTGGAGTGAGAGACTTATAAAGGATGCACCTTAATGAAGATTTAGTAATTCGGACCTGAAATGTGGTAAACTAAAATCGTTCTTGGTTACTATGCTAATGTATTTCTGGACTATTAATTCTTAACACCTATTCTGGTCCCATTGCTCATAGTTCAATTGCAATTATGCAACTCTTTATTTTAGGAAGGTGTGTGCAAAGTAATAGTTCCATGAAAAAGAGCTAAAATAATTTAAAAAAACTGCAAAAAAGAAAATATTAATTGAAAGTCTGGAATGTTTTTAAATATTCTTAGAAGAAAGCCTTTTAAACAAAATAAGAAAAGAAAGAGGCAGTTTAAATGATTAAAAGTGTTTAATTTTGAATTTTAAGCATTTTACCTTTCCAATAACACTAAGAAGTCCAAAATCAAATAATTAGGTAAACTTGTTCATAACATGCACGATTGCTCACACACAAGTACTACTAATACTTAAGCCTTATGCCTCCAATAAATATGATAAGAACACACCCTGAAAAAGATGAGTAACATAATCAACAAATTGGCAAAAGACTAATAATTTAGAAAACTTTGAAAACATTATAAATGAGTCTCTTATTAAAACACCCAAAATGCAAGTGAAATTAATTACTTCATATTAATGTTTATGCTCACAAAATTTTCAGCTGTATTATTCTCATATTTTTTGTTGAAAAGCTGTCAATTAGTTTAATTTATGTAACACAACTTGAAGTTGTTATTCAAAGTAAAAGAATATATAATTTCTGGCTCAACAACTTTACTTCTATTAATTATATTAATAACTAAGGTCTATGAAGTAAACAGCATGGTCTTTCTTATGGATAATTTGGTTTTTCTTACAACTCACCATGCAAATTAAACCTATATTCACATTAACTTTCTGACACCTGATTTTAGAAAACAAATATTTATTAAAGCAACCTTAAAACTTTATTTGAAAAGGTCACGGCTTTATAGTTTTTTGACAATATTAAAATTATTAAGTGTTTAAAATAGATTTTTTTTTAAAGAATACAGGATCTCTTTAAGGTAGAATTTATACAAATAAAATCTCACCATTCTGACTGCTCTACTATGAGCTGAACAAACATGACACCAATCTATATGTCAAAAGGGTGGGGCAAGTCCACAAGGTCTTGACTCTACACAAAGGAAATACTACAGGGTTAGGCAGGGGATAAAAGAGATTGGAGGAGAGAATAACAATATATGTATAAAATTCTCAAAGAAAGGATTTAATCAATCAGTGACAAATGATAAATAAAAATTCAAGATTTAATCTGAAGCATACTATTGGAATAAGGAAAGGAACCCAATGTGAGCTTAACTAAATTGCAAAATTTTATTTAGATGACCAGAAACTTTAAAAAGACAATTAAAGTCTAGATAGTGGCATCCTGAGGGTCTCTGTAAGTTAGGGAAAATTCACCTATTGTGTATGTAAAAGTGAAAACCTACACTTCCAATAGCCAAGCAGATAGAGACCCACCTTCATGTTTGACAGAAATAGAACATAAGCGTTTTTTATCAATCTTAAATTGTTCTTCAGGGGTGTATTTTGAAGGAAACCATGATCATTCTTCTAATGCAGCCTTGAGGCTAACACTTTTTACAAAATGCATTCGTGGTCTATCTAAATGGTCTCAGGTGTGTCTGGTTAAATGGTCCAGAGTAAGCCTTTGTCTTAAGAAAGAGAAATTAATTTAAAAAAGTAATCAACTAAGGTTGTGTCCACCAGCCCTTTCCATCTGCATTTATTATTATCTCCTAAGCAAAGTTACTTGCTGTGATGTCCCCTGAGCTTGACTGAATTGCAAGCTTTTCTCACTTCTGTAGGTCATCCAATAGAAAGGGTCGCAGGACACTAAATATTAGAGCGAATGAGAAGTTTTCCTTGATTTTCTCTTGGTGATTGCCAGAAGATAGGCCACCAGACTTATTTCAGAAATAATTTATGTGTTATAAAAACATTTCTGAGAAAAGGATGACCCACCAGAAGGGTTGAACACAAATTAGACCAACAACAGTCAGTTGCAATAGTTGATGTTATTGTACAGTGTATTCGTTAGAGAAGGATTAATACAATGAGAACTCTACATTAATAATTTCTTTGTACTTTTGTCACCATCACTGGTGCTCAAGCACCTATTATTATGAACATTTTTTTTTGTTGACAGATGGAATGGGAATAATTCCTTAGAGGTAGATAAAACAAAAAATGTAATTTAAAGTAATAAGCATGGTTCTTGCACTGTCTGAAGTCTATTTCACTCATTGTTAAACCACTAACATTGAAACTCTTTTCACAATTTTATGCCCTTTCTCCTTTATATTAATGAGAAAGTAGGAGGTACTACTCAGAGTTAGAGGAGGGCTGTGCTTCATATATAATGATGCCATAAATCTTTAAAAGATTTACAATAAGAAGCTACATTCAGAGAATCATAACTAGCCAAACACATTTTCTTAAAATCATATTTTGGTATCTGAAGAACACAAATGTACTGAATTTTTCAAAGATAGCATTTAAATTCCACCCTTAATATTCCCTTTTTAGTGCTAAGCCCAGATTTTGACGGTTATTAGTTTGTAATCTTAACTAATTGCTTCTCTAGACTTGAAAAGAAATGTTTTAAAATGACTGCGAAATCAAAATCCACATGACATCTGTTACTCACAGCCAGAACATTATTCATTCACATTTATTGTTCAAAATCATTTAAATTTGATGTAAAGACAATTAACTGCACACCTCATGAAAGATAATCACATAATTAAATAGTCTTCAAAGCACCAGAATACTTTAAACACATTGCTGCAGGAAGCTGGCGTGCCATTGCGAGGGCAATTTTAACAAAATAGTACAAAAGGTTATTTTCATTAAAAAAAAAAAAGTCAGTTTCAGGTGTGAGAGTATGGTTAAAGTTAAGAAAAAAAATCTTGCTATGATGTCTTACTTCTATCTCAGTATTTTTTTTTTATGAAATCTCTATTGATAATACATTTGAAAGAAAAAAGAGCTTTATGGAAGTCTTCAATGTTTTGAAACAAGATAACAAGCAAACAACATTCATGGGTAATAGCAATGTGAATTCTCTTCTGTGAGGAAGCTTGGTGTTTTTCTGGACAACAGTATTCGGCTCTCATCCTGTTTGACGCACATGCAAGCAGACTGCTTGGAGGGAAATATTGAAACTCTGCCTGTGGTGCATGTAGATAGGAGGTAGATATGATCTGAGTATGAATTATAGACTTGGGAACAGGGAACTCTCATTGGAAGCATCAAGTCTAAAAGATAGCAGGATCCATTCTAACTTCCTGCTGTCAGAACAGTCCTTCAGTTTAGGCTTTGTTGCAGTTTTTAGACATAATAACCTATAAAAACTGTTGATAATAACAGCTACTGACAGCTTTGCAACACTCTTGAAGGAACTGTGGTGAGTTAGCAATACTCTTTTCTCATGCATGTTCCTCATATGACTCCTTCCTCAACCATCAATGAAACACTGTAGTTCAAAATATATTTACTATCCTCAATATTTCTATTTAATTTCTAAAGCATGATAAGTCAGCAGCTGTTAAGAGACTAGCAGAAGTTCATATAAGTCTCAAAAAGTTTCAAAAACCATCATTATTATTAAAGTTTTACTTTATGAGGAAAAAAATGACATATTAATCTAAACTTTCCAAACATTATATGAATAAAGCATGAGAAAAATATCAAGGAATGATGCTATATGAAGTTGGATATTTAAAATATTTGTTAAAACTAATCATTCAATTCAGCAAAGAAATGCTGAAATTACATTGACCCATACCATGAGCCCAGAGTAAGTCAACATTATGGTGAGTTGAAGCTACATTTGTGTCGATGACTGGCGTCAATAAAATCTCCTCTTACCAGGGTAGGGTTACTGGAAAAATATAAGTACAGCAGGGCGATGGTGTTGCACGCCTTTAATAACAGCACTCGGGAGGCAGAGGCAGGCGGATCTCTGTGAGTTCAAGACCAGCCTGATCTACAATAGCTAGTTCTAGGACAGGCTCCAAAGCCACAGAGAAACCCTGTCTCGAAAAACCAATATATATTATGAAGATGCATAAAAAATAAGAGGACAGAAATCATAAAAAGTATTGGGAGGGCATTCCAGTGACTGAAATTTTCAAATCACTTGAGTTTATTGTTTCACAGCTTTTATACCCAATGAAAATGGGGGAGGGGAGGAAGAAGGTAACAAAAAACTTTATTAACATGATAGACTGGATAACTCACACAGTCAGTTGCTTTAGCACTGATACATCAAATTGTTAACATTCTCTTGCCTAGGTAGTGAAGATGCTCTAAGGCAGGCATCCTGAAGATGGCCTTTCCCAGGTGACCTCATAGTTACAAAAGAAAGAGACAGAGGAGAACATTTGCATATCCTGACCACCTGTCGGTGTCTTTTAATGTTGAAAGAACCAAGCAATCACATCATGGGTGGGGACCTGCAACTATGCTTGTCAATCATTTGAGTACCTCCAAACTCTCTGACAGTGAGACAAGTGGAAATGAGCCCACATGTGTATAACACATGATCTACGCAAGACCATTGCTGAGTAACATGTGCTCTACAGTGTAGATAGATTGCTCTTGTAATCAGATAGCCGATGGAAATTGTAGCTGGCTGCTTATTCTCTAACCTATAGGGGAAAAATTAATTTTTTTTAACATCTAGTGAGTGAGTGTGCATGGTAACCATACCATTATAAAGCTGAACTTCATGGTCTGAATCATTAAGTACAGAATCCACACTAGTAAAAATTACTGTTAAAAGGGAACTATAAATGTTACTGAAATACCAGCTGTGGTTAAAAACAATCAAATCTTTCATTCATTTTTATTTATTTAAATTCCATGATGCCTTTAGTGTCAAGATATTAAAATATGGGTTTTGCTGTATGGCAAACATTGGCACTATAGTCATTTAAAAACTTAGAAATATTGAATTTTCCAACTTGTGGACTGTACTTTTTTGGAAAGTTCTTAAAGAATCAAGAAAGAAGCTTCAAATTTTTAAAAGACTTGATGAGGGTCTGTGGCATGCAAAAAGAATTAATCCTTCATTATTTTCCATACATTTTATTTGCTTTAACTTAGTACACTTATTAGAAATAAGTTTGTGTTATTTTTCAAACACTTTCAATTTAGAAGATGCTGGCTGCCTGGAGGACCAATCTCCAGCAGCACGAGGGAAAAGACACCCCCAAACTCTTCTGATAGTTTCCTTCTTTATTCTCCTATGTATTCCCTAGTCGTTATTTTCCTGGTGATTTTCTTTTCTCATTCTTGATGTTTTCCTTCTCATTCTATTGGCATTCTTTCTCCTTCTCTGTCATTGTTTTGCCTCTACAGTTTACAGCAAACTCTTTAGGCAATATAGAAATTATAGTGTAGTTATTCTGTGTTTTTCAAGTGAATGATTACAATTAATACAAGTAAAAAATAGCATGTTATCCATACCCTTACATGATTAAACATTTTATGTATTACAATTGAAAAGCAAATTATTTCTAAGAAATCATGTTTACTCATATCCAAGCTACTTGTTATAAATTAACAGAGAGGGTACAAGCAAGATTTTTTTCTCAGTCAGTTCATTTACTGACAGGCTGCATTTTTTGGATACTAAGATGGGACCCATCACTTTATTACTAATCTTGGAAAGTAATCTTATAAGGTGTCTTAAAGGAATCACTAACCTAAACTTTTATACACGACAATAGTCAACCCTACTTTAAATCTATACTGTGCATGCTCACTCATCAATCGTTTTTCATATCAGAAAACGGAGGGCAAAAATTGGTATAAGGAATTAATCATCTCCTTTGGTCATCAACCAGTCCTAGCAAGCAAGGCACATCCGCTAATGATAATTGGGCTGCTTTCTTCTTGTTACCTGACCTTAACTAGTTTCTCATTCAATTATGTGCCTTTCTAAAACTTTAGATAGTCTCCTTGCGTTTTTCACCTCAAAGTTCTTTACCGAAAATATCTTCGTTTACCTTTAAGTCATTTTCAAAGCTTTGTTTCTGCTGTGATTTACTCTGAAACTAGTAAACACATCACACAACATTAAGATTAAAAGAATTTAAGCTAGTTTGGCTACTGGATGAATGCTTAGAAGCCTCACCCTAGCCCCTGGCATGGGACTTGCCTTGGTATGGACTCTAACTCCCAGCTTGCCAAGCACTGACCCCATCCACCCCCACTCCCACAGGCTATTTAGGCTCCTACTGGGGAGCCCTGCCATGCTGTCTTGGTCCACCCAAGCATGCTGCATTTAATAAACATGGGCATTGTAATTTGGTCTAATCTGGTTTAATTGGAGTTATTTGTGTCGGCGGAGCAGCTTTTCTTAAAATTAAGCCAAACAATGAAACTCAATTGTTTTTTTTTTTAATTATTAACCTAAGCTTCAGTCTATGTGGATTCCTAATACAAACTCATATGTTCTATATGTATGACACTTCCTTATTTTATTATTTTATCGTCTTTAAACTAGCATTATTATCATTTAGACAGCACAGTTTAGGAAAAAAAAATCATGTTCATAATAATCCACAGGTAAAAATGCCCAATAGAGCAGGATATTTCCATGAAATAAACACATTATAGAATGTGTGGATCTCCCCACATCCATTCATACCATGTCTTATACCAGAGAAAGATGGCAGCAAAAGATATACTGGAATCTGTGGTCCCAGGGTCTTGTATATCAGAGAATTACTCATCAACAATTTGCCTACTGGTGTGATGACACCTTGAATTTAAATTGCCACCTACTGCTCCTCTCACGTGACCACTGACAAAGATGTATTTTATGTTTATCTCTAAATATTTCATGGATATGTTCTCACTATTTTCTACAAAAAGTATTAATATTTTGGAAGATTTGTATGTTAGTAGAGGTTATTACATGTGTTTCACATGCTATGTAATCATTGTAAAACATTTGATACCCCTGGGATCAAATTTATTGAAGTTCGATTTTCCTAAAACATGTTCAAAGCATGCAATCATTTATGTATAAGTATGAAGTTTTACACAAATTCCTAGAAAATTTTGGGCCTATAACATGTCATGCTTCTTCAATAAAATAACTTCAAATAAAAATACAAGTACTTCAAAATAAAGAAAATAAAGAACAAATTGAAAATTTTCAATTCATGTCTGTGCTTATACCAGAGAGAGACACAAAGAGAAAGACAGAGACAGGGGAAGCAATAAAACATGAAATTAGTTGGGTTACATTAAGATATGATAATAAATAAGGATTTGTGGGAGGGGAAATTGCTTCAAAATACGTTGTATGAAAAAAATAAAATAAAGATTTTAAAACAAAATATAACAACTTCTGAAGGAAATGATAGAATGCAAAAAAGTTTCATAAGTATCATAGTATAATCATAGTATAAGATTCATATTAGTATGGAAAAGTAAATAAACCTCATTCTTATTAAATAAATAACTGAATAAATTGAAATGGAGCTTGTTGGGGTTTTCTCTTTGAAGAAGAAGCAGTTAAGGAAATGAGCAATTAATTAGTGAGATAAAATCACAGCAAAAAATTGTACACCAAACTAAATCAAGCACAAGATGCCATTTTAACATTATAGGTCAAGACAACAACCTTAGATGTGAAACCAAAGGAGTCTGCAGATGCATTGCTATACCAATCAAAATGCTAGGGTCATTCACATATACATAAACAATACGAAATGCTTAAAATTTATATGAAATCAAAAAGGATCAAAATAACAAAAGTAATCCTGAACAAAAGTAATATGACAGGAGTTATATTCATACTTAATTTCACGTTCTATATTAAGCCATACTAACAAAACAACATGTTACTAGCACAAAAATAGAAAAAGAAATGAAATAGTATAGAGGAACCAGATATATTAATACAACTATACATAAATCATTTTTGACAAAGTTGGAAGAAAAATACACTAAAGAAAAGACAGCATTTTTAAATATTTAGTGCTGTCAAACTTGGATATCAACATGCAGAAGAAGGAGACTAGATTATAGTGCATCTTTTATAAAACTCAACAAGAAGAAAATTTAGTACTAGTACTAGTAGTTTCTTGGTTATTGGAGGAGAACCTACAACTACTAACTTATTAAAGCAGTATAATACCTAACCACGTCCTATAAATATGTGTCCTTATAACCACAGATGAGTATAGTCTCTATCCCTCATTAAAAAAATTTCTCTTTACAATAGGTAGCAACCACAACAGAAAACCATAACCAATCAAAATGTTAGTGGTGGAACCCAGTCCAAAATGATACAGGTACAACACAACTCCTCACCTAAGGTTTAAGGAACATTGAGAAAGAAGTGGCAGAAAGATTGTAAGAACCAGGGAGAGGATCATGTAGTTTGTTGTAAAAGTGTGTCTCCTGGTAATGTGAGAAGATACAGCCTGTACAGTCTCACTAGCATGACAACACAACATAAACCAGAACAACAATGGGCATCCCAAAGTGGACATTAGAAACCTATGGTGCCTCAACCATAGGTAATTGAGAAATAATGGGAATGGGAGAAATAGTCTTCTTCAGAGAAGAATGCATCAATGAATTGTTCACTGTTAAATGGTCAGTGACGGAAATATATGTTTAGGTTTCTGTATGTTTTATGTTTTTATTGAGTTACATACTCTCTCCTCTTCCCCCTTTCCCTTCTCCTCCCCTTCTACCCTTCTCCATGACCCACCAGCACACAATTTATTCAGGAGAGCTTGCATTTTTCTCCTTCCTATGTCAGTCCATGTATGTCTCTCTATACCTATTACCCGCATTTTCTAAAGTTTCAAACATAACATTTTCCTTTAAGATCATATATTTTAACTTCAGTTCCTAGTTTAAACTTGTTTTAGCAGCTTTCCACTTGGCTGACAGACACACCCAAGCATCAACTACAGACTAAAACCTTCTCCAAATGACTGTGAGCTATGAACTTGCTGAAGGCTGATGTGTACCAGTACCGTCTATGTGAATGCTCCTTGTCTCTTCAGCAGGTCAGTGAGGCAGAGGCTTCTGATGGATACTCCATTGCCTGAATTCCCTCTTTATTTTTGGTTAGTCATTTAGCTTTTTTGGAACTGATAAAAGTGTCCCAATATCAACTCAAAGTAGTTACATTTTTTCCTGTGATCCCTGCCCAAAATATGTTGAAAGGCTGCGATAAGGGGGGACTCCCTGGCATTGGTCACAATATGTCTACCCATAGGTAGTCATAATGACCTTTACCAGGAAAATAGGCCCAGAGTTGTCAATTAATGTATTTATTAACTGAAATGATTCTTCGGTAAAATAAGACTCTTGATCTTTTGTATGCAGAACCAAAGAGATATTATATTGCTGCAAAAATTATTATTTCAATATAATTCATTCATGATTAAAATCTGGCTATACCCAAAGATCAGAGCTACAGAGTCTTAAGAATAGCAATAGATGCAAATATCTCTGCCCTAAAAAAAAAAATCTGTATGCTAATGGTAATTACTGGAGTTCCAATACCCTCATGAACCCCTAGGCAGGCAGGACCCATGTTGGGTCTTATCATCAGTACTTGTGAAAGGGAAGAATGCAGGACTGAGGGCAGCCTTACTACAAATATGGCCCCAGTCCACACAGCTGCCATGATAGGCTTGATAGAGAACAGCTAAAATGCAGGTCTGAGTTTCTGGGTTTATTGGTAGGCAGCTCAGAGTTCCAGAACAGGTCAGGGAACCCTGATTGCTCTTCGAGCAGATGAGGGAGGGGGACTTGATCGGGGGAGGGGGAGGGAAATGGGAAGCGGTTGCGGGGAGGAGGCAGAGATCCTTAATAAATAAATAAATTAAAAAAAAATAAAACACGTGCATACACTGTAAAAAAAAAAAAAAACATAAGCAGACACCACCCAAGGAGTGCCAGCACCTAAAGGAAGTGCCTGACATTACAGCCATTAGATTAAGATTAGATAAAATCATCAGCTGTCCCTAAACCCAAAATACCTCTAGACAAGTGCCAGCCAATCAAGATCATGAACCCTGGAAATTTCCTCACCCCTACAACCTCTACAATGGTAAAATCCCTACCGCGACTGGGCTGGGTACTCTCTGCTCTCAACCACTGCTTTGGACAGAGTCCAAGCTTGAGCTTAAATAAAGGCTCTTGGCTTTTACATATGGAAAACATGTAAACATATATGCAAACATATGGACTCTACACACTATATTTAGGAATATAAATTATGTACATGTAATAATAATGAAAGAAGAGGGCATAAACTTGAATGAGAGCCAAGAACAGTATATGGGAAGATTTAGAAGGAAGGAAAGGAAGAGAGAAATGTTTTACTTACATTATAATTTAACATAATCTTAACTGTAAAAAGATCAAACCTCAGCTAGAGTCTGAAACACTAGAGGCAAAGTAGCAGGTCTGTTCTTTAATGCATAGATATAGGAAGTGTACTGATCTGTTCTGTCTCTTTAAGAGACAAGCCACGTCCCCACCACCCTCCCCCTCATCTGCTGAGACAGGTTGATCTTCAGGTTGCAGCCTTACTCTCTCTTTTCCATCTTCCTTTCTGAGAGGCAGCTTCCATCTCCGCCCCCCCCCTTCTCCTCTTCTCCCTTCCCCCTCCATAACTCATTGAATAAATATCTAACCTTACTCTGCATGGTGTGCCTATCCATGTCTCTGTCTCTAACATGCAGCCGCCCATGTCTCCCTGCCCTGGACCAGCCACCACTAGGGGGCCTGCAGCCATCCCTGCCTGGGACTAGCTGTTCTCAGAGCCTGCTGCCTGCTACCCCATGGCCCACTACCACCGCTTGGGGGAACTGTAGTGTTTCTGCTGCCTGCTACCCCATGGCCCACTACCACCGCTTGGGGGAACTGTAGTGTTTCTGCTACCTGCCACAGCCAGGGATCTTGCAGCATTTTTAATAATCCATTACAGAAAGTGTTTGTTTTCTGGGTAGTAACAAAAAAAATAAGATCAATGCTTGACAAATGAACCTTGTGGACTTCAAAACTTCAAAGTACAGAATAGTTTTATGAAGAGGTAATTCTCAGAGATTCTTTACCAGTTATATATCCAACAGATATAGGGTAGAATATTCAAAAAATGAAAATAACTGAAAAACAAGGAAACAAGAAATCCAAATTAAATTTGGACTGCAAAGCTAAACAAAAATTTCTCCAAAGTAGAAAAATTGGCTAAATAATGAGACACATAAATTAGGGAGAAAAAAACCCAGCTTATTTAAAAAAGTTCTAGGAGCCCTGAAACCAATACACAGAACAATGAAATTAGGTCCATATTTCTGACACTGAAAAAAAGTAAATTTGAAATTCATTGAAGATGTTTAATAACATATAAAATAAATAAACATTAGAGGAAAACATGTGCAAAAAGTTAAAACAAATGTAAAAGTAAAGGAAAAGAAAAAAATAACAGAAGATGAAATTCAAAAATGATTCTGTACATCAAAACAAATAATTGCTAGTATGAAAAGGACACTACCTTTGTCATTTATATGCTGAACAGGTGAATAACATCTAGAATATATAATGAATGTAAAATTAATTACCAAAAATAATAAAATCATGCAGATCACCCAAACACTAAATGAGCTACTAAATTTAACAGACAGTTCACAAAAGAACATATAAATATGTCCAATACACGCTCAAAATTGTGTCAATCCTTCACCAACAGGGAACTGAAACTTCCAACTGCTTGTCAACAATAAAAAAACAGGTGCTCATGAGGACTAGTAAAAGGAATGTATCTTCTTCTTTCTGTTGGTGAAAGTATAAAGAGCTGGAGCCACTATAAAAATCAATATGGAGACTGCTAAAATATAAAAACCAACCAAACAAAACAACCCAAAATAATTAGAAGAGAACTATCATGTGATTGGTTAAACCAAAAGCTATAAGTAATGCTACAGAAATATTGCCACATATGTTTAATACTTCATAATTTTTATTTGCTAAAAAATGAAGTCAGATGAGATGTGTCCAAACAAATTAATAAGGAATATGAGGTGCACAAGCAGTGTATTTTTATTCAATCATAAATTTTAAAATATGAAATCCTGGCAATGAAGAGAATAGATGAAGTTGAAATTTTCTTGTCAATCACATAAGCCAGACTCTGGAAAACAAATGTTCTTGCCAGGGTCATAGTAAGATGTGGGCCGCCTTGTGGGTACAACAACCAAACCTAGATCTTCTGTAACAGCAGAATGTTGAGTCATCCCACATAGTCATAGAAAGACGTGGGCCACTTTGTGAGTACTGCAACCAAACCTGGGTCTTCTGCCAGAGCAGAGTGTTGAGTCATCTTACAGGGTCATAGTAAGGCGTGGGCTGCTTAGTGGGTATAGCAACCCAATCTGGGTCTTCTGCAAGAGAAGAGTGTTGAGTCATCCCAAATGGTCATAAAAAGACGTGGGCCAATTTGTGGGTACTAGGAACCAAACCTGGGTCTTCTGCAAGATCAGGGTGTTGAGTCATCCCACAGGGTCATAGTAAGACGTGGGCCACTTTGTAGGTACTAGCAACCAAACCTGGGTCTTCTGCAAAAGAAGAGTGTTGTTGTCACACAGGCAGCTGAAAAAAATAGAGTTTAAATAAGTGTATAAAAATGTTTGTTTTATGTTGATATTTAGTTCCACATCTCATTGTGGACACATTATGAGAAATTAAATAAATTCACTTATGTACTTATAGAAATATTGCTCAGTAAAGAAAATACATTCACAATAATAAAAGTTAATATTAATTACCAATATAGAAGAGATTGGTGATTGCTCTGACTTGTACTTCTCTGGCAGGATGCTTTGTGTATAAACACAGATCACAGCCTATATATGTCATAAAAGTATAACAGAAAATAGCAGACAACATGAGATGTCTAATGTCAATCAACTATGTCTTCTACCTACTATTTGTCATATAGCTCCCCACAGGTCTTTATTCTTTGAAAGACTTCCAAGTGAGCTTAAACCTGAGAGTAAGGAGTCACATAAAATTTTATATGCACACACATTCACACATAGAGATCCACATGCATATATTTGATAAAAATATATATTCACATACATGTATATGTATATATATATATATATATATATTCTTAATATTCACATGTATAAGCATGATGGAAGAGTGGGTGTTTTTTGGTATTATTTTCAAATTATTCAGAAATTATTGTGAGCTTGTTTTCTAACCCACGTTGACCTGACAATGCCAAAGCTCACATATTCCTGGCCACTATTATTTGCTATAGCAGTTCAACCACTTTTACTGGTTGAGTTTTAGGTAAAAATCAATAAGCCTCTGGACAATTTAGCCTAAAATATTTGGCTATAAACTGACTCAGTAGACATTTAAAAAAAAACTACTCTCACTTAAAAGTTTTAAGAGTATTTGCAATTATAAATGTTAGTTACTATTTTTATTTAGCAATACATTTTAAGGAGAGTGAATAGGTTTGTCTGTCCTGGCTTTACTTCTTCCCTGAACTTGAACTTATTCATAACATGCAGGAAGGGCAGCAGGCAGACAATGATCCATCCTCGATTGTACATTTTACTTCTACATCAAGAATAAAGAGGGCCCAGGGAAATTAATCCTTTGCCCTAGGAAGTTTATTAAAAATGCTAAATCAGGAGCTGATGGTGGCTTAAATAGTCTGAAGTAGCTCTCCAGAGGAAATGTTGTAAAATGCTCTCTGTTAAGATAGATTTGACTCAAGAAGCAAATATCAACTCAGAGGAAGTAGTGAAGGATTAAAACACTGGTAACCTTACATAAAGCTAAGCAAAAGAAAAAAATTTCACATAATAGACATTGCTTATCAATATGATCTTCGTAAAAATAATAACTTGAAACATTTTAGCTTAAAAACATATCCCAAAATACATTTATTGAACTATATTATTCAGAAAAATATCAAATTTAAGACTGCAAATAAGTGCTTACTTGAACATTTTATATTTATGTAAGATTGGATTTAGTCTCATATGAAGATTTCCTGTTGCACTCACAGAGAAGTGCATGTTTCTATGCTGTCAACATTTGAACCTGGCCATAAAAGACATAAGATTTTGTCACATATATTATAAATAATCTATATATGTAGTACCACAAGTGATTCTAAGTGTGGTATAGTTATATACACACACATATACATACATACATACATACATACATACATACAAACAAAACACTTATTTTTCTAGGTAATAGCAATTTAAAAATGAATCCAGAAAGGCCATTTTAACTTTAAAAGGAAAACAATTCTAAGATATTTTGGGGCTTCTATTTTGATGTCTATATTCTTAGGAATCATCCTTCCCATTCTCACAATAAAAAAAAAGCTGGAAAAACAGACAAAGAGAGCTTTATGAGAGACAAAAGGTTCAACCACATAAGACAAACCACCACAATGAAATGGGAGACTCAGGCTAATCTGGTAAAGTATCCACATGATGGACAGCACAAGTTAGCAGCAGCATGAATAGGTAAGAGATTTTAACAGTAATTGATATATTTTGAAGACTAATAGTGGACTCTTTGAGAGTTTAAAAATTCTGAGTAATCAAATGGAGGCATTCACACTTTCCTCAGTCTTGCCACCAAGAGCCCCACTAATTCCTCCATAGCAAGATTGGAAAATGTTATATATTTTTCCAGCAGATAAGAACATTTAGAGGTGGTGTAACCACATTAAAATAGTTCATTTGATTACAATAGTGAATAATACATTATTTGCAGAAAATATCTGTAACTAAAGATAACCATTTAAGTGAAATAGGTCAATTGCAGAAAGACATTTGTGTATGTGTGTTCTCTTATTTGCAGTTCTAAGATTTTCTATAAATGTATAAAATCATGTGTGAGTATGTGGTATGAAAATATAAACAAAATTGTTGAAGTCTAAGGAAAGCAAGATATTTAAAATAGAGAAATATAAAGATGTATGGGCAGGGAATAGGATCGTATTATCTTATTTGTGTGTATGCCTTTATATAATTTAGTATCATGTGAAATTATTATATTCAAATAAAATATTTTTAAAATGCTTTTTAAAAAGTTAGAAAAAGTAAAAATAAATATTTCCATACAGATAAGTAAAGCCTAATACAGTTAGGCAATGGCCTGGAATTATAATTCTCATAGTCAACTTTCTGTTGCTATAACTGAATGCCAAATATAGAATAATGAAAAAGAAAAAGAAGTTTATGTTGATTCTTCATAAACCTGGAATTCCAGGAATGTAATATTATTCACACTGCTTGGGTTCTTGAGAGTTTTGTGATATAATATGATAAAACAATGAAGTAAATCAGATATATGCAGAATACAAAAACCAAGGAGAGTATATGCTTAAAAGGACAAAAACCCCTATTTTAGAGCAACTAATCCTGCCTCAAAAGAGCAATTATTTTCTTCCATAAATTAGCCATAAAGAATTGACCCAGTCTCCTGAGCCAGATAGTCCCTTGGGAAGATGGAACATTTATGATGGAAACACTTCTTAAATGTCCTACACAATTGACAGTGTTTAGTTGACAGTCAAATTTAAACTATTGTTTTGGAGACAACAGATATATTCACACCATAGCATTAGCTGGAAGATCATATTTAGTTTCTACAATAAAATTCCAAACTATGTTCAAAAGTAATGAAAAGTACAGTCAGATTTTTTTTTAAAGCGACATTTAGAATCAGACATGAAGAGTATGCAATCAACAAACAAGAAAATGAACGTGACTGCAGTTAAGATGCCAAGGATGTTAGCGAAAGTAAAAACATGTAAGCAGTAATAAGTAGCATAAGAAGATATTTAGAAACTATGAGGAAGAACTCAAAGGAAACACAATGAATCAAAAACAATATAAAAGGAATTAAAGCATCTTTATGGGAATAATTTTATTATTGGAATGAACATAATTAATGAAAGAGCCAATGAAGTCAAATATATGCCTACAATCTCAAAGCCCTGAAAACCAAATCCTCGGAGCATAAAAAGAAAGATAGAAAAGAAAAGAAAATATAAAGAAAAAACAATATCAAAATAGTTGGAGATCTAGGAGAAATACTTTAACTGATAATAGGGAATAATGTTTCAAAATTAGAAACAAAGCCTACATCAAATCTAAGAATCTCAGAGGATACAATACAAGATGAATGCTAAAAGTTAATATTTAGGAACAGAAAATCAAAGACAAATATATAGTATTCCAGTAACTTGGTAGGAAAAAATATTACTTTACCTATTGAGAAATAAGATTAAGAAACACTAATCTTTCACTTCATGACTATGATGGCAATAAAAAATAGTGAAAATTCTAGATAAAAAGTCATCTAATAATAATTATCAAGAATTCTAACCCTAGATAAATAATACTCCAAAGTGAAAGATAAGGTGTTTTCAGATGAATAAAAATGAAAGAAATTTGATATTAATAGAGCTATGTTGCAAAAAGTGGTCATCTTAAAATCTCACATTTTTATTTGTGATGGTTTATACAAAATTATTGAAGATAATTATGTCAAAGTCCTGAATTTGGGTAAGATCTTAAAAGTGATTGACATTAGTTGTGCTGGACAACACAGAAATTGAATAGTTAATTATAAGCAGAAAACCTAACTGTGAATATATACAACTATACAAATACGCAAATCAGCCAGTTTGTATACTAAAAAGTGGACAATATTCAATGATCATTCAATCACTAAGCTTTAAAAATTACAAATGTATAATAAAGTAATATCTAGGGAGAGATCAGATAGGAAAGAGCTCAAAATAAGTCTCTCAAAAGATATAAAACGTCCAAAGCAAGGAAGAGAATAAGAAAACATTTCAGTTAAGAAGGGTTGTAATCAAAACTTCAATATGCTAAAGTTCATGGATGCAAATAAAAATAGCTTTCTAAACTGAGAAAACATAGTAGATAATTGGATGAACAATCCCTTTTCTGTTCTAATTAAAGTTTAGATCTTTAATTTGGAATTACAGGAGTATTCCAATATGTGATAATAGGATTTGGGAAAGAGAAAAAAAATAGTCAAGCAAATAAAAGAAAGATAAAATCAGGCATCGATGTAAACAGTAATTGAGTATTTAAAATGTGACCTTTTTCTTCCTAGAGTTCTGAGAACGGATAGTAGAATAAAATTTTGAATGACCTGTTTGGTATTTTTCCATTGTTGAATCAGTGTTATGCACACAGTTGTTCTTTATCAGGATGATGGTGTGTGCAGCATTGTAAGATCATCTATGCTCCCATCAGATTTATCAGTTGCACCAGATTTATTTAAGCTGAAGTAGTTTAATGTGTTTGCTAGCAGATGACTTTCCAACAGATTCTCTGCCCAGTGACTAAAATCACATCACTTTACAAAACATTCACTACTAAAAGAAAAAAAGATGAGCATTGAAAATTGTGAGAAAATGATAAAATGAAGTTTGAAAATTGATATGGACATTTAGAGCTCCATACCTGGCAAAATATTTCCTATCAAAATATACAAGGATAAAATAAGGTGTTGTTTAAAAAAATAGATTCAGCTTTGGTATTAGTGGTATTTAGAGATATGTATCTGGTAAGATCTGACAATGTTATATTTAATTTGATATGAATTTTAAGATCTGACAATGTTATATTTAATTTAATATGAATATGAGGATGTATGTACCTAATAAGTAGCTGTTTCATTAAACTAAACATAAAACATTTGCAGAGATAGGAGAACCAGAGAGAGAGGTTGGGGAGAGGCTTTAAGACTAAAAGAGAGAATAGAACAAAGATGTATCAGAGGTATTGGTACTGGTCACCAATAAGCTGAGGAAAACCTCTGACACAATTGAAAATAATAAGTGTAAAACATTTAAAATTTTTCTGGAAAAGGGAATAGTGTGCATGAACAATATATAACTTATTTTAAATAAAATAAATGAAGAATAACTTAAATATTTAACAAATTGAAAACAAACATTTAAGATGGAGAATATTTTTTAAAAAGCTCAAAAAACTGTGGAAAAGCAGGAAAAATGCAACAGAGAAGCAATTTTTCTTCCAATAAGCAAGATTAGAAAATTGAAGACATGTGAATCCCAAAACTCGTAGCCTGAATCTTTCTAAGTGAAAAAAAAAATCATGAAGCCATTTCACTGAAATAAAGAACTCAACAAGGGTGTCCACTATCCAAATCCAGTTTCAATATTTTCCTCAAAGCACTGTTAGAACAAAAAGACAAGGGAAGAAAATTAAATTGATATAAATAAGACAACCAGTCAAATTGTTACTCTTTGCAGATGGCATGAGTCCTCCAAATTTTTTCAGAAAATTCTAGATATGATAAACAAATTTACTTGCATAAATAAATAGCTTTTTTTACACATCAACATATAAACATACAAATACAAACATCTTTCACAAAAAATTACTCAAAATAAGCAAAAGTCTAAACCTAAATTCGATGCACTGAAACAACCAGAAAATATATATAAGCCGTACTCTACATGGTATAGGTGTAGGAAAGGACATTCTGAATAGGAAGTCATTTTTCCCAAGAATTAAGACTAGCAATTGACAAGTGGAACATCGTGAAACAAAAGAGCTTTTGCACAGCTAAATAGTTAATTGATAAAAAATAGAAAGTCCACAAAATGGAAGAAGATCTTTACCAGCTACTCATCTGACTGAGGATTAATATACAGAGTAAGGAAATAACACAAAAACAAAATGGTGAAAAAACAATCGACTCTTTTGACAAAATGATCCTGGGGTTTGAAGAGAGAGGTCTCAAAAGGAGAAAAAATAGCAAGAAATACTTTATTTTTCTTTACTCATTCCTAGTAATTAATAAAAAAATAAATAAAACAACTTGGAGATATAATCTTCTCCTAGTCTGAATGGCAGCGATTATTCAAACAAGGAACAAGAAATGCTGAAGAATTTGAGAGAAAGGGAAGTCTCGCTCATTCTTGATTTGGATACTAACTGGAACAACAATTCTGGAAATTAGCTCAGACAATGATCTAAATGCTAAAAGTAAATCTACCACATGACCGAACTATACCACATCTTTGCATATGTCTAAAGGCCTCTACATCCTATTACACGCATATTTTCCCTACAATATTCACAGTTGATCTGTTCATAATAGCTACATAGTGTTCTTCAACTGATCAATGAAAAATGAAAGTTTGAACTTATACACTAGAGGATAATATCTGGTTTTAAAGAAAAATAAAATCATAAAATTTGCTGATAAATTAATAGAATTAAAAAAAAACATTTAAGTGAGGTAATAGATCAGGAAAGGAAACAGCCACATGATCTCCCACTTAGGGGTCCTAGCTCCAAATCTTCAAAGGCAAGTACATAGCCTAGATAAACTGCAGAAACCAGGGAAGTATAAAGGTGTCATTGCCAGTGTGTGTGTGTGTGTGTGTGTGTGTGTGTGTGTGTGTGTGTGTGTCAAAAGGGAAAAGAAAGGAGATGCCATGGAAAAGCCTGGGGACAATTAGGTAGACACTGGAGAACACGAAAGAAGGACAGACAGAATGAAAGGTAAAAAGCCCCAAAGCAAAAATAGATAAGTAGAAACACGTTAATATAAGTTCCAAGTATTTGTGGGAAAAGTCTATGCTAAGGGTGAGCATTTATAATTAAATATAAGTCTCAGTGACTTTATTTGGGATCTGGTTGGAAGCCCAAGGAAAATGCCAACTACAGATAAATTTAGTCTTCACTGCTCATCAAGGAAATTTCTTTTCACCAGATAGAGACAATTATAGAAAATCACAGCAAATCAAATGCAGGGTAGTGAGGCCTGTCTCATTGGATACATCTACAAAACATCTCTCTCACTTACAGAAAAGGGTTCATTGCAGAAAATAGAGGCAGGAAGAATGTTGAGACCAGAACATTAGGTAGTTTTCTGTTAGACTGATCTTCCTAGTCATCAGAAGTTACACCAATTCCCCTAGCCCCCGGCAATCTTGTCTACTTCACATATCCAGGCGGATGACTATATGTTTTTTTGGGGGGTTCACCTTCTTTTTTAGCTTCTCTAGGATCACAAATTACATGTTCAATGTCCTTTACTTATGGCTAGAAGCCACTTATGAGTGAGTACCTCCAATGTTCCTCTTTTTGGGTCGGGGTTACCTCACTCAGGATAGTGTTTTCTATTTCCATCCATTTGCATGCAAAATTAGTGAAGTCATTGTATTTTACTGCTGAGTAGTACTCTAATATGTATATATTCGACACTTTCTTCATCCATTCTTCCATTGAAGGGCATCTAGTTTGTTTCCATGTTCTGGTTATTACAAATAATGCTGCTATGAATATAGTTGAACAAATGCTTTTGTCATATGATAGGGCATTTCTTGGGTATATTCCCAAGAGTGGTATTACTGGATCTTGGGGTAGGTTGATCCCAAATTTCCTGAGAAATCGCCACACTGATTTCCAAAGTGATTGCACAAGTTTGCATTCCCACCAGCAATGAGTGTGCCCCTTACTCCACAACCTCTCCAGCAAAGGCTATCATTGGTATTTTTGATTTTAGCCATTCTGGCAGGTGTAAGATGGTATCTCAAAGTTGTTTTAATTTGCATTTCCCTGATCACCAAGGAGGTTGAGCATGACCTTATGTGTCTTTTGGCCATTTGAATTTCTTCTGTCAAGAATTCTCTGTTCAGTTCAGTGCCCCATTTTTTAATTGGGTTAATTAGCATTTTAAAGTCTAGTTTCTTGAGTTCTTTATATATTTTGGAGATCAGACCTTTGTCTGCTGCGGGGTTGGTGAAGATCTTCTCCCAGTCAGTGGGTTGCCTTTTTGTCTTAGTGACAGTGTCCTTTGCTTTACAGAAGCTTCTCAGTTTCAGGAGGTCCCATTTATTCAATGTTGTCCTTAATGTCTGTGCTGCTGGGGATAAACGTATGAAGTGATCCCCAGTGCCCATATGTTGTAGAGTACTTCCCACTTTCTTTTCTGTCAGGTTCAGTGTGTTCAGCCTGATACTGAGGTCTTTAATCCATTTGGACTTGAGTTTTTTGCATGGCGATAGATATGGATCTATTTTCATTCTTCTACAGGTTGACAACCCGTTCTGCCAGCATCATTTGTTGAAGATGCTTTCTTTCTTTCATTGAATACTTTTAACTCCTTTATCAAAATATCAGGTGTTCATAGGTTTGTGGGTTAAAATCCAGGTCTTCTACTCTATTCCATTGATCAACTTCTCTGTTTTTATGCACAGAGAACCGTAAGAACCAATTGAAGTACTAATTAAAACAGATGGGTAAAAGCCCAGGAAGCCTCAATCATACACAAAACTACAATCAATTAAGATATGCTCACATTGGGAGATATAGTATTTCCATGGGAAAGTAGACCAATTGCTTAACCAGTATCAAATGGTCAGCCCTGAAAACATATACAAGTAACATGTTATAAAGATTTAGCAGTGCAAGTTGTATTTATATGCATAATAAATAGGGATATATATATATATATACATTTATATATCTTTAACTCTTATATGTACATATATCCCTAATTCTTATTACATATATATGAAATATTTTTAGGAATACATACACACACATATATATGTAGAGAGATAGCATATAAATATACTAGTTTTGTAAAACTCAATAATAATTTTGGCATTGAATTTGAAAAGAATAAGAAAGAATATTTGGAATGGGTAGGAGTATGGGAATGGAAGGAGAGAAATTTGTACTTGTATTCTCAAAACTAAAATACGTGGGTCTTTTTTTTTAAGAATTAACACCAGAGAACAGAAAATAGGAGGTCGTGTATAAAAATACAAATGTAAATTATTTCTGTGAGCTTATGAAACTGGGGAAGTCTTTTCCAATTAGGCTTCATCTTTAATAACTGGACAAGACATCTTTCCATAGAATAAAAAGGCAATTTCATTGTTGATGAACAGACACACTAAAGAGTGCCAAAAAAGACACAGAGGACTATAATATATCTCAAATTGAGGATTAATCTTTGCTAAAGTAAGAGATTGATGGGTTGATGTGAGAGCTAGGAGGGTTGACATTCCATGGATGCCTGTCAGAGGCTTCCCAAAGAGAGATTAGAAAGCAAGAGAAAATTGGTAGCCATGTCTTTAACAACTTTCTATTTTTGATTTTTTTTAATTTTGTAGTTTTTTTTAATTTGGCAACAGATTATTTTCAAACAGTATATTCTCATTACAGTTTCCTTACCCCAGCTTCTCATAGATTGCCCCTACCTATTCTACTGAGTTAGGATGCAGGATGCAAGACACAGGATGCAGGACACTGAATATGACTGGCCACTGTGGCATAGATTAATGAATAAAATATTCATACTCATGTCCCTTAGAATATTTTTTAAACTGGTATAGAACCACACCAGTAGCTCCTGGTGAGAAAGAAAAAAAGTCACCAGATTCTGAGACCTTGTAGGTAAACTCATTGCTTCAGAAGGTAAGAGTATGTAGATCAAGACATCTGCATACATAGAGTGATAAGACCACTTCCAACAAAAGAATGAAGTAGATATTCATTGTAGTTATGTAAAGTGTTAAACTAAAATGTCCATGTTTGTCAAATCAAATTACAGAAAGCCCAGTTAGCTTTGTATTTCAAATACAAACTTCTTTTTAAAAATAGCTCTGTTGTTATATTGTATAGCAATATAATTTAATTCACAAGAAAATTAAATTCCCTGGTAGCATGCTAAAATATATTCTAAGAATGTCATAAATTCAAATTTAACTGAGTCTTGTAACTGGAAACCCTAGTAAAAAGCAAAAGACATCTGTTCTACAAAATGTAGGGGTAGCAGTGTCTATTGTATTTGCTGTAGGGTCAGAGTACACCTCTCAGATGGACAGTGTCCAGTACCTTATCCGTCACTATCATTTATTATCTGGGTTATTAGTAAAGATTATGAATGAGGCAACTGCTTTCTCTTTAGGACATATACCAACAATTCTCAGCCTCAAAGCCAGATTTTACTACTGAATCTACATTATGTCAATTGGTATCTTCCATTAGATCCCATATCATTCAGGTACAAGCAAAAAAATAAAATAAAATTCTAAAACCCCCTCAAGTTTCTTTCTCTGAATTAGTTTCTACCAGAGCAACAGATCTCTGGTTTTTTCCAAAGCTGTCAATGACAATCTCCTTTTAAGGGTTATTGTCTTTTGTTTCTATTTATTTCTTAAAGACTGTCTCCCAGCTAACTACACATAGCTCTCTCCCCCATCCTTTGCGACTTTCTTGATAACACCAGCTCAGAGAGGTTTTGGGGCATAGGCTACATCCAGCACCTCACCCTTCCTATTCACCACACTGAAACCACATCACACACCAAACATTAGCCCATTAAACACAAAATCCTGCCAAGGTATAGATAACAAGTGTTCTTCAGAGGCTGCCATTGTTAAGAGCTTCATCCCTAGAATGCTGTCATTGTGTGTGGGAGAGCCTTTCAGAGTAGGGACTTTAGAAAAGGCCATTAGGTCATTGAAGTGGTGATCGTAAAGAGGATTGTGAGATTCCAACACCCTTGCATTTTTTATTTTTTTATCTGCTGACCTCTTTTTGAGGGGTTTTAGTTTGACTTCTGGACCAACTCCAATGTGCTTACTCACCACAAATACAAACGCAGGGAGGCTCTCCATCACCCAAACAAAACAAAACAAATAAACAAAAACCATCTCCAAGGTCCAAATAAATATTTGATCTTCATTCGGTAGTTTTTCAAGATTTTTATTTAGTAGATAGATAGATGATAGATAGATAGATAGATAGATAGATAGATAGATAGATAGATAGATAGATAATTTTTTGCACTTATTCTTTTCAATACCAAAATAAAGACTGGAAATTATTTTCCCTTTTTCAATCGACACTATGTACTATGACTGAGGAACTACTTCTGGAAACATAATCAATGTTCAATATACATAGATGAAAATACAAATGAATACATTAATGAGAACATGAAGACATAATGTTGAGCAAATGTAGCAATGAAAATAAAATCCTTTCATGTAATGCTGTATTTTATCATCTGGTTTCAGGGATGTGATGGAAACTCTGTACATTTATGGGCTGTTCCTCCTGAATATTCATATATTAGAATATAACTTTTCTTAATTCCTTGGTGTGCTGCAGTAAACCCTCAATCTCACACTGAGTTTCCACACTTCTATAAAATGCTGCCTCAGATGGGACACACTGTAGCCTTTTAGCACCAGCATCCATCATGCTAAATATATGCGTGGCCTATAAGTTCTGTAGAATAGCCTACAATATGGAATAGGAGTGATCCCGAGGCAGAGCTTAAAATAAGCAAATAGGTCAAACGTTCAACTTACCTGCAATATTTTTAATTACTTGGCATATCTTTTTAAATGAATGTTCAAGACCTATCAAACCATCGTGACACTGAACTCAAATGAGAGAAATACCAAGAGCCCCTTGTGTTTCATCTTTTTTAATGCTCCAAGTAAAATGAATCTTTTGATATTTTTTCATCCTGAAAAGTCTCTAAAGAGCCAATGGTTTAAATGCAAAATTCTTCCCTTAAGGAAAAGGTTCGAAGTTTTCATTTTTCCAAGAGTAAAATATTACTTTCGCACAGGAAAGTTTTGTCTATTTTATTACTATAGTTGAAAATAGAAAAAAAGTCTCAGAACTTCTTTAATATAGCCCAATTCATCAAACTGAGTCCTTCTTGCTTTAGGTTATTCCTCATTGATATTCCCTTTGGTTGCTCGAAATTTCGAAATTAGTGCTTCGTCCCGCTATGTGGCACACATTATTTAGCTAAGTGTTATCTTTCATTCGTACTTAATCTGTGTATATGAGACTTTATCATTGCTCAGCATTGTAATAACCATAAAGGAGTGACTTATATTGCCACGGATACAGAGATACAAGCATTTCACTTAAAAATCAGAATCCTAATATAATATGTTAAAGGAAGTAATTTCATTAAGCATAGAATGCTACTATTTATTGAAGTATTATGTAATATGCAATATAATATCACTAAGCAATTGAACCTTTTGGTTGTTAAATTATTTTTTGAGTCATGATGGCATAGACTTCAAAAAAGTGTGTGTGTGCATGCATGATTGTGACAGTAGGATGATATTCTTGGAGGTCAGTCTCTGCCTTATGCTTTCTTTGATGCGAGGTCTCTTTGTGCTCAATTCTGTTTACTCTTGGCCCCACTTTTTTTTAAGTCCTAGGGATTCACCTGTCTTCCCCTCCTCACTATATCATCTCTTTTTAAGTAGACTCTGAAGAAATGTTTAAACAACTAACCTGTGGAGCTGTCTTCAGTCTCATCCACTATATCTTTAGAGACAAAGTATAAAAAAAAAAAGTCTAATTCTCAACTTGCAATGCAGCCCAGGTTGAATTGCCTCAAACTTCAAGATTGCCTTGCATCCATCTCCTTCATGCGGAGATTACAAGCAGGGACCACCACTGGATACCTATCAGTGTTTTTATATGTGTATATCCAGTGTATAAAAATGTGTCTATATGCATGTGTGTGTGTGTGTGTGTGTGTGTGTGTGTGTAAGTAGAGGGTGGGACAGGGAGAGAGAAAAAGAACAAAAGGCCAAATTGTATAAAACTCATGGATTAGAGTTTATAGTCATGAAATAAAAATCAGATATTAGTAATCATAATTTACTATTACATTTACATTGCTTTTAAAAATAATGGCTTAAATATATGGTTTTTGCCTGTTTGTTTTTTGTTAGTTTATTTTCTGCATAATATTGAAGTAAAAAAAAATTTCCTTGTCATAGTACCAGTTTTCATTTTAGGAGATATTATGTTTATATTTTTTATATTCAAACCTCAAACATCTTTTTTATGATTCTTGTAGCCATATTGTAATGAATAATTTTATCAATTTTAGGGCTACTAAATGATAAAATAGTAACCAAATATTTGGTCAAAAAAGCCTATATGTTATTGTAAGCATATTTATAAGTTACAATTAACCTCTGTATATTTACGCAGGTGAACTCCCACAATGCTTTATCAACCCAGATGAAGGTTTTTTTAGAGAAACACTAAGTTTTTCTTGTGACATTAGAGGGTTCTTTTTTCCAGAACCCTCTGGAAATTGAACTCCTTCATTCCTCATACTTGCACTGAGCCCAGTGACAGGCATTAATGTGGAGAGCCCCAAGAAGAGATAAACTGATTAACTAGATAGTGTGTATGTCTTTCTTACTCTTTTAGTTTTGCATTCTTGAGAAATTCTAATAAATTTCTCATATTATTCTCTGTTGCAAACACTCGTATCTTTTTGAGGTTTTGCCTTTATTTTTATTGACACTTCCAAATCACTCCCACCAAAGCACATTGACTATATATATATATATATATATATATATATATATATTATACATATATATTGACTATATATGTGTATACACACACACACACACACACACACATATATATATATATATATATATATATATATATATATATAGAAGCTCTTGTGCGAGAGAATAAAAACTTGTATATTCAGTCATCTTCTAGTATTTAGTACCTGGAATGAAGATACCAAAATACTTTAACTATCCCAGAAAAAAATTGATTTTCCATAAAAATAAATAACTGATTAAAATGGAGAAATTCCTATAAATATAATTTAATAAACCCATCTTATAAAGTCTTCAGGAAATTTAATGGTATCAATAATTTGCTAGTTTGAAATGGTTCGTTTATAGAGGCAGTCATGTATATACAGGAGAATACTCTGTCTTTAATAACAGAAGTGTGAATTTTGTGAGACAATAAGGCAAGATGTGCAAGGGCTAAGTCAGGACACATGGTGATTGCCTTAGGAAAGAATGCTGTCTCTGGCATTCTAAAGAAGGAAGCATGCTTAGGAATAGCCATTTTCGGAGAGAAGAACCCGTATCAATATCAGTAACGACCATGATGAGAGTCATACCACAACTGTGCTGATTTCAACTGGTCCTTGTGAATCCATGGACCGTCAGTTTCTTGTTGAGGTTTCATAATATTTTTTTCTGGGGATGCTGAACTCAGACCAACAGCATCAACATCCATTTCATAACATGAAAGTTTGCAGACAATTAAAAGCTAAGCAGAGCCCTAAGCAAAGTGCTGAAGAATATAATCTCAGTTATAAATAATGTACTTAAAGCTGAGGGCATAGAATGCAAAAGATGCATAACCCTGAGCCCTGCTACTATTATTCCACATGACAGCCATAATTTTTAAGACAATGTAAAGTTTAATATATTGTTTATCTCTTTCAGTTCTGAATTCACAAATACTTTTCAAATTATAATTTAATTATTCTATTTTGTAAAATTATCTTCCAATATTTACCATTAGGGGCTTTAAGAACTCACGGTATTGTTTCTGCTTTGTGTCTGAAAATTTAATTGATTGCTCTGGGGACACATTTTCAGTTGGTTGATAGATGCACAAAAATCTCTGCAACATTGCAACATTCCATTTAGACCATAAATTACATAAAATTGCCCCCTTAAAACCAATAAAATTAGATATTTTCAAAATATATAAAATGTCTGGAAAGAATTTAAAATCTTTTAAAATACATATAATCAAGGGAAATAAACTACTATTTTCCAAGTGTCTATTCTGGGAGTGTGGAGAAGACTGATTAGAGGAAGTATGAAGACAGAAAGGATACAAACCCTTAACAATCAAGACAAAGCAGAAGGGAGGGGATACAGGCTGCTGGTCTTAGAAACCTAGAACTTAACACTCCTGTGGAGCGATCCTCTTATTAATAATACTATTTTCGTTGTTTTTATTCAGATATATATTTTACATTCTTGCCTTAAATTATAATTTTTATTTAACTCCAGAAAGGTTTATAATCACCATTAATTGTGTTGAATATCATGTTTTGAAACAAAGCAATGCATTAATTGTAACTTGAATAAAGATAAGCAGTTTTTATATATTGCTGTAGGAAGACTTATAGCTTGTGATTACCCACTTACTGGGGCGTGGCCTCTTATACTACATATGTGGATGCAGAACCTGCATCTACCCCTTTTCTTTCTCATTTTTGTCGGCTGCTCTTTCGGGTTGTTGAATTCAACCTCTGTCTACCGTTAAAGCAACAAAAAATTTGATTTGTGAGTTTACCCCCCAAATCAATATCTATTTCTCAATTCTGAGCTAGTGTGGGATTATTTTTTTTTGTTATTTATTAAAAATTTCTACCTCCTCCACTCCTCCCATTTTCCTCCCACTGCCCCCACTCCCCCTCCCCTCCCTCTCCAGTCCTAAGAGCATTCAGGGTTCCCTGCCCTGTGGGAAGCCCAATGTCCTCCACCCTCCATCCAGGTCTAGGAAGGTGACCATCCAAACAGACTAGGCTCCCATAAAGCCAGTCCATGCAGTAGGATCAGAACCCAGTGCCATTGTCTTTGGCTTCTCATCAGCCCTCATTGTCCGCCACATTCAGAGAGTCCGGTTTGATCACATGCTCCATCAATCCCAGTCCAGCTGGCCTTGGTGAGCTCCCATTAGATCATTCCCACTGTCTCCGTTGGTGGACGCACCTCTCACGGTCCTGACTTCCTTGCTCATGTTCTCCCTCCTTCTGCTCCTCATTGGGACCTTGGGAGCTCAGTCCAGTGCTCCAATGTGGGTCTCTGTCTCTATCTCCATCCATCACTGGATGAAGGTTCTATGGTTATATGGAAGATATTCATCAGTGTGGCTATGGGATAAGGCCAGTTCAGGTACCTCTGTTGCCCAAGGAACAAGCTGGGGCCATCTCCTTGGACACCTGGGAACCGCTCCAGAGTCAAGTCTCTTACCAACCCTTAATTAAGATATCTACTTCCCTGCTCCCACATCCACCCCTCCTCCATCCCAACCATCCCATTCCCCCAAACTCTCCCCATCCTCCCCTTCTTCCTTCTCTCTCCCCATCTCCCTTTATCCCCACCCCACCCTTACCCCCGTGCTCCCAATCCCTTCCTGGCAATCTTGTTCACTTCCAATATCCAGGAAGATAACTATATGTTATTCTTTGGGTTCACCTTCTTATTTAGCTTATCTAGGATCACGAATTGTAGGCTCAATGTCCTTTATTTATGGCTAGAAGCCACTTATGAGTGAGTACATACCATATTCATCTTTTTGGGTATGGATTACCTCACTCAGGAGAGTGTTTTCTATTTCCATCCATTCGCATGCAAAATTCAAGATGTCATTATTTTTTACCACTGGGTAGAACTCTAAAGTGTATATGTGCCACACCTTCTTTAGCTATTCATCTATTGAGGGGCACCTAGGTTGTTTCCAGTTTCTGGCTATTACAAATAATGTTGCTATGAACATTGTTGAACAAATGCTTTTGTAGTATGATTGGCCCTCTCTTGGGTATATTTCCAAGAGTGGAATTGCTGGGTCCTGAGGTAGGTGGACTCTCAGTTTCCTGAGAAACCACCACACTGATTTCCAAAGTTGTTACACTAGTTTGCATTCTGTGGGATTTCTTTTAGGCATCCGTTCATCACTAGGTTAGCTCTTCATTTGGTGCCCACATGGATTTAAACTCCATGCCCACCAGGTGGATGACCTGATCCTTCTAGGGCCCAGAGAGGCTTGCTTTTGCCTAAGTGTTTTTTTGTAGAATCCCTGTCACACGGGAGTTTGCTGCATATGTCTTCTTGCCAAAAACTAACCTTTGGGCAAATAAATGCCCATGCTTCAACCACTGACAAAATACATAGTATCTGGAAATGGATAAGCAGGACTGTCTTGCCAATTTTGAAAAACTTCTTGCTTTTAAAAATAGTCTGTCAGTTATTCTAGGCCTTAGCCAAAATTGGTTGTTTCAACGTTGCAAATGAGATTTTGGGTGATTGCCCAGGTAGCCAATTGTCTCTGTCATTTGTTGCACATTTTGGAAGTTGCATGATTGCACTTCCTGCTTACTCAAGTAGTATTATTTCCCTTCTCGGATCTTCAATGTGATTAAAGACTAGATAATTGTAGTTACTTTCCTCTCATGAGTTGGCCAAGTTATTTATTATATAAGACTTAAGCTAGTTAGGATAGAATATTTGTTCTTATTGTATATAATTTTTTATTAGGCTTAGAACTCTCTTATTTAAACAAAAGGGGAGGTGCTGTAGGAAGACTTACAGCTTGTAATTACCTGCCTACTGGGGCATGGCCTCTTATACACGGATATAGAGCCTGCTTCCTCCTTTTTGCTGGCTGCTCAGTTGGATTGTTGGATTCAACCTCTGTTCACCATTTAGGCAAAAAAAAAAAAATCTGATTTATGAGTTTACCCCAAATAAATAACTACCTATTTCTCAATTCTGAACTAGTGTGGGATTTCTTTTAAGCATCCGTTCAATATATCACCTATAATGTTATCTCTTCCCACTGCCTTGACAAGGAATGTTTGGGGGTTTACTATTTTTTTTAAGGTTTAAATAACACAATTCAAACTGATTTGATTCTGTCTTAGACATCAAAGATTATTTCTACTTTTATCAATCCACTTTTGAATTAACTGTATACCTTTTGCATGTTGATTTTTTTAAGAGTTAGTTTCTTTCCTTTTTTTTTTTTTTTTTTTTTTGCCCTGAGGTTATACTGGTAAGAAGCCAGGATGAAAACGCTCTATGATTTTGGAGCAATTCCCTGGAAAGGTGCACTCCTGAACCTAAACTGGGGATGATATATCAGTCAGTCCAGCCTACTGACTAACTCTGTAGATGTTATTGAATACTTGTCCATACAGGTTGCTGTCAATTTTCTCAAATTGTACGTCCCACTTCCGTAGTCTACATGTTTTCCTATGTATTTTAAGGCCAGTGAAATGGATCAGTGTGTAAATCCACTTACAACCAACACCGAGCCTCTTAGTTGGATACCTAGGACCCATGCTGTAGAAGATATCAACCAATTTCCATTAGTTTTCTTCTGACCGTCAAGAGTGCACTATGATATCTACATAACAACATACATGAACTAATATGCTAATGCATGCAAACACAATGAAAATAAAATATAATAAAAACTACACTGTGTATTTTTATTTTTCAATACTTTGTCTTTATTTTTTGATAATACAGGAATCCAAAATGACATACTTACTTGAAATACTTTCGATATCTTATATTTTGATTCTTTCATTTCTTTTATTGAAAACAGATTGTTTTCTCACATAATAGATCCTATTTCCCACATTCTACTCCTTCCAGTTCCTTTTTTCTGTCTCTCATTTTAAAAAAGGCATCTAAGCAATAAGAATAAAATAAAATATAACAAAATCAAACAATAAGAAATTCATCTGAATAGGACTAAGCAAGCAAACAGAAGGCAAAGAGTCCAAGAAGATGCTCAAGAAACAAATATGGACCAATAACCCAATTGTTCTCATACTCCAGGATCAGCTAAAAGCACAAAACCGAAAGCCATATTACATATTCAGGTAATATATATTATTGGTAAAAAGGAGAAAATATAAAAAAAAAACAAAAGGATGAAATTCTAAAAAAGTAAAACAAGGAACCACCTGGGCATGTTATTATGAGACAATGAATCTCCAAAGCTGGCATTAAGTTAATTTTTTTTTGCTAGCCATCTATTGATGGGCCCTGAGTCTACCACTAAGAGTTGTTTGTTTCTTCACTGAGATTCAGATTTCCTTGGAGAAAACTCAGTTTTCATTTGAAAATAATTATGAATTAGAAATAGTTTCTGGGTTAGGAATGGTGTCAAGGTCAGACCTCATCATGGATTTAGGTTGGTTTCCAGGCCACCCAGATTCCTGAAATACCACAAAGAAACTGTATTAATTAAATTACTGCTTGGCCAATCATTAAAGCATATTCCTAGCAAGTTCTTACATACTAAATTAATCTATTTCTATTATCTTTTATTTTACCACGAGACTCATGGTCTACCATCAAGGTTCAAAATGGCAGCTTGTGTCTTTCTCCCCTGGCGGCTCCATGGTGTCTCCCTGACTCCACCTTCTTTCTCCCAGCATTCAGCTTCGTTTCCTTTGCTTATCTCTACTCTACCCTATCACAGGCCAGGCAGATTTTTTTTTTTTATTCTTTAACCAATAAATGCAACACATATATAGAAGGACTTTCCACACCAGGCATCAAAGTGAAAAAATGAGTTGTCTGACAACCAAATGAGATTCACACAAGTGGCTGGCCCTGAATAGCTTCAGTTACCTTATCGAAGACAAACATGGTTTTCCATAATAGCAAACAATTTTTTTCTCACCCTCCAATAAAATCTCTGGCCAAAACAAATCTTTCAAATATGTCTTTTTCAACTTATACATCGAAACATTTTTAAATCCATGACTCTTATCATATTGCTAGTTTGCCATATACCTAGCCAAGTAAAATTTTGTCTTACAAAACTAAAAGGTTATTGACATAGGCAGGCTCACATTTTAAAGAAAAACAATCCTGTTCAAAACATATTTACAGAAATAGCGGTGATCTGCCTCCAATCCTGTCAGCACTCAATCAGGACAACCTCTGAGGTCTGAAATGACAACTGACATACACAGACAAGAAGCCTTATAAGCTTCAGCTCCTGAAGAATTTTATGGGAAAATATTCTAGAGAAAATTTGGTTACCAGAATGATAATATCTGTCTAATACATGATTGACAAAATGGCACTAAAGCTTCCAAAAGAAACATCAATATTAGAAATTCTCTTGATACTTTAAGATAATAAATTGGGAAATTTTAAATGTTTTTTAAAATTTTATATTATACTTACATAATTTCTTCCATTTCTCCCTGACCTCCAAATGACACCAGTATATTCCACCTTTCTCTATTTTAAAGACATGGCCTCTGTTTTCAATGATTATTGTTATAAACACATATCTATACATACTCTCTCTCTCTCTCTCTCTCTATATATATATATATATATATATATATATGTGTGTGTGTGTGTGTGTGTGTTTTGATCAAATATGATTTTAATAGTTCTTGAGTCAAGTAGAACAGCCCTTAAAATATTTCTTGTGTAAAGAAATATTGCGTTAATTCATCTTAGAAATCTGAATTTCTAAGTCTTGCCACTTTTTAATGGTTAAAATAACTTTCAAGACAATTTGGGATCACAAACACCAAAAATTTTACTTCAAATTATTATATTAATTAGTATTACAGTAATGTGTTTGCATTATATAAAGCTTATGTTCTATATGGTAGATATATATGCATAGTTAAATACCCTCTCTTTATGGATTGACTCTTTGTATTGGGAAAATATTAAAAATTAGAAGATCCCTTGAGTTTCTCACATTTGAAAAAGGACTGAGATATAATTTTATTTAAAAGGTACATATTGCCAAAGAGTCAACACAATATCTTACAAAGTGGCAGATTCCTTACGGTACTTTCATATTTGCCTCATTGACTCTTATTACTCCCTGTTCCCTAAGTTATCTCCCTTCTTTGACTTTTGAATCCATTTTACATCATTGTGTTCTTTTATGCTTGTCCCTGACTTTTTTTTTTGTATATACCCGTTTCCAGAAAAATGTACTTATGTAAAAATGAGAAGCTCAGATTTGTGTAGGAGGCACATGTGTTCTACTTTGATGTCACTTAATATTTTACAATTCCATTTATTGTGAATTCTGAAAATTTACTGATTTAACTATTCGCTACAGTGCAGCAAAAATCCATTGTGACATGTGAGCTATATTTTCAACGATATTTTTTCAATTTATATGTCTCCATACGTACTCAGAAGTCATCTCCAATTGATGACATTTTAAAGGAATAAAATTAACTTTGTGCAACAGAGTCTCAATGTGTATACAAACCACATTTAAGGACAGATCCATGCCCAGCACTAGATGACCAACATAAAATGATCACAATGGAATTTTTGAAGGTTCTTTGTCTCACAAAGCTTTGTCATGTTTTTTACATATACATTAAAGTTTCTGCTTTTGTGTTTTTTGGGGATTTCTGTTTGTATGAGTGTCTGCTTACATTTGTGTTCCTTATGTTTTTTCTTTGGTTCTTTTTCTTCCATTCGGTTGTTTGTTTTGCCTCATTTACTTTATTTTTGTCTTTTTATTATCTTTATAGTTGTTTGTGTTATAATAAGAGAGAAAATGAATGGGTGTGGATTTGCATGAAAGGGGAGGTAGGGAGGATCTGGGAGGAGTTGGGGAAGGAAAACCATAGTCAGAATATATTGCATGAAAAAAATCTATCAAAAGATAAAAAGAGACAATTTATCAGGTGATTGGCACATAGTCTGACAATATTTCCTTACTATTATGAAAAGAGGAACAAGGAAGATGAATTTCAAGTACATCTATAGTAGGATAGAGTCCTTCAATACAGTCAGTAATGCGTTGTTTTTGTTATAGTGGCTTGTTTTAAAACACATCTTGAAATCTCTTATGGTGATTTATCCAACCTTATTAGTTTTATTCAGGATTTATTAGGATAAATATACTATTTGATTATGTTTCATGTATATATTTGTGCATCCTTCCAAATGAATTTAATTATATGCATTATGATATATATATATATATATATATATATATATATATATATATATATCTCATATGCATCACACATATATACTGAGTGGGCATACATACATGTGTGTATATATGTATATATGCATATATAAATATAAATTTATTCTATGAATAATAGCATAGTACTCAAACAATATTACATTTCCTGTTGATTATGTTTAGCTAGAAAGTCTTTTTTTTTACAAGATTTAGTCTTTTAATATAAGAGCAAAGACAATCATTCAATCTTCTAGTCTTCTACTATTTCAACCAAGTGTTTTCAAATTTTATTTTGGAGGTCTTCACCCTCCTAAATATTTATTATTGGCAAAAATGCAAATTTACTCATTTAGTTCTATAATTTAATCTTTCTTCTATTTTTTAATGTGTATAATAAAAAACACAAAAAGAAAAAATAATAAAATCTACTTTATCTTTTCATCTTTTTATCTCCTTTGTTGCACTTTTGAAATTAAAGTGATATTTTCCATATTTCTATAGCCTTGAGATCATGTTGTCTGTTTAGTGAACAGGTGAACTTTTTCTTTTGAGGTTATGCATTTATCTGAATCATTTTCTGCAGATTTTTGAATAAGTGAATTGTATACCCAGCAAAATGCAGGGACCAATTGTTCCCACAAACCCATCATCCTTCTTAGACATATACAACCAAACTTACATGGAATATTGACACAAATACAATAACATTAGAACAAAAATTTCTCAAACTAAAGTACAACATTGTAATATTTTATTTAGATTGTTGTAGGAGGCCGCTTATTTGTTTCCCAGTTGCCCAGCAGCTCAAACCCAAAATAATCACACAGATACCATACTATTTGCAATACTGTTTGGTCAAAAACTTAAGAGTATTTCTGGCTAACTCATATCTTAAATTAACTCATCTCCATTAATCTGTATATTGCCATGAGGCTGTGGCTTACCAGGTAAAGTTCTGGTGTCTGTCTCCAGCAGGGCTACACAATTTCTCTCTGACTCCATCCTCTTTCTCTCAGCATTCAGCCTGGCTTTCCCTGACTGGTTCTGTTCTTCCCTACCATAGGCTCAAAGCAGTTTATTAATCAATGGTAATCACACCATACAGAGGGAAATTGCACATCAGAAGATGATTATTTTGTGTTTTGAGTTTATCACATTCATTTCACTTATCATTATTTAATGATTTCATACAGGCATATACTGCAATTTAATCAATTCCACGCCTTTCCCCTCCTCTACACTCTCTTCCCATGTCAATTCCCTTCCAACTCACAGTTCCTTTCAAGTTAATGTGAGCTTTTGAAATAAGGACATTGAATCAACTTAGTTAACCATCACAGACATTAATCTGTGTGGAAGCACACATGAGTCTCTTGGGGGTGTTTTTTTTGTCTTTTTGTTGTTGTTGTTTGTTTGTTGTTTTTTTTTTTTTTTTTTTTTTTTTTTTTTTTGATTTTTCGAGACAGGGTTTCTCCGTAGCTTTTGGTTCCTGTCCTGGAACTAGCTCTTGTAGACCAGGCTGTCCTCGAATTCACAGAAATCCACCTGTCTCTGCCTCCCGAGTGCTGGGATTAAAGGCGTGCGCCACCACTGCCAGGCTGAGTCTCTTGTTTTTTTGTACTGAGAGTAGAAATGGAAATGAAAATTTAAAATTAACACAGAGCCCTACTTCATGAAAATGAAATTTTATATGAGAAAACATTAATTGTATTAATTGACTTATATTAAAACATTATTTAATTTAACAGGATACTACATTACAAATGTGCTTTAGATTTATTAACTTAATGGGAGTAACATGAGCTAATGATAAACAAGACAATAAGTTGACTTTAAATGTCCAACAAATAAGCTTTAGCGTAGCCGCCATATAAATATAGACACAGAAACCATTTTGTGTACTTTTTTCTATATCAAGCTTGAGTTTTTTAATACCATGTGATTTTTATTATCATTAAAATATTAATATTTTTTATAATCTCTGGAACATCTCCTTTTTATCCGTGAGCTAACCTGTAGCTAAGTGTGTCTGTTTATCATTTCTGAGTGTATTGAATTCATAATCAAATGAAAATAGGATCATTTGAATTCCTTTATACATCAAAACAGGTTGCCAAACCTTGATTTCTTTTTATGTTTATTTTTGATCTCTTCATGTCTTTAAAAAATATTTCAAAATCTTTTTTCCATAATTTGAACCCTTTTTTATTTCTAATTCCAAAATTTGCTTTGATTCTTATACTTCAGACAAACACATAAACACACATGCACGCACACAGACACATACAGAGAGAAAGAGAGAAAGACAGAGACAGAGAGAGGGAGGAAAGGCGGGAGGGAAAGAGAGAGAGAGAGAGAGAGAGAGAGAGAGAACAACAAAAGGGGGAGGGAATAGTTAAGAGAGAGGAAAGAGAGAGAATCTGAATCTTAATGCTCTACACTTTCCTCTACAACAGCTCTCAGGCCATTTTTATGTTGATTCAAAATATTTAAGTTTTCATCTAATTTCTGGTACATATAGTCGCCTCTGGAGATATCTCTGCATAGTTCATTGCACTGTTTGTATACTCTGAACCATTATAAAATGTCTTGTTTTGTATGTAATATGTGACCAGGTAGACACTGACTTTTCAAAACTATGACTTGTGACTTGCAAACAATATATTCTGTTCTTAGAGTGGCACTGCCCATCTCATAGAGATCTTAATGTTTCTCAGAGTTCAATGATATACTATTATTAATAAAATAGGTAACTTAATTAGTTAAATATATATATATATATATATATATATAGTGAGATACAAACAACAAAGGTACATGCAGGTGCTCATTGTCATACCTAAACATCATAAAATTATAGAAGAAATGTACAACCACTTTTGAATTTTGTAGACTAGAAAAATGAGGACATTAGAGATCAAGATGTAAATATTTTTAGTGAGCTTTCTCATCTCATGAAGCATGGAGCACTGTCTTTACTTCTGAAAATTATTTTAAGGCATAATAAAGATAATTTGAGATAAATATATCTCATAGAATCAAAACAAATTAATTATTTTAAAAATTACATACTTGAGAAAACCAGTGTTAAGTAAGCTCTATGCAGAAAATTAAAAACTAAGTTTAGTTCATTAGGCATGTCACGGTCATATGATATAATTAATAAACATAATAAATTAAATAACGCTGCACATAATTACTCTTTCATTTTTGCAAAGTCTTATTCTCATCATCAAAGAAATAAATGCCACCACTAATGTTTATTTCTTCTATCACAACACTGAATGAGTAAAACTGGAAAAATCTCTTCATAATTACAGAAAAAAATACAATTTAAAGATACAGGCCAAGAATACATCGTATTTGTACTATGAGCTAATCAATTTTGGGAAGAACATTTGTTCTCTATATGTCTATTATAAATACAAAGTAATAATTAGGCTTGTAGAAAAATACTTCAGGTCTGATAAAATTTTACTTTAGTAAACATGATGCCACAATCTTATCATTCTTTTGTAAGTCACAATCACAATAATTGATCCCCAACCAAAGCTTCTCAAGGTACCTTATTCAATGAGATTTCCTTGCAGAAACACGGACTAAGGAAAATGAGGCTCATTGTTCCTGTATCCAGACCTCATAAGAGAGATGCCATTAAAGCCAAGACAACATGTAATACATTCCTACAGATGATAAAATAAACATATTCCTGAAGATACAAGAGTTCCATATCAATTTAACATCTATGATACACGCATAGGCAAATCAAAGACATAACATGTGAGCCTGGCAGTGATGGACCCTATCTTTACTCTCAGCACTTGGTAAGGAGGCAGAGATAGGCAAATTTTTTGTGATGTAAAAGCCATCTTTGCATTGCCTGCAAAGCCAGTTCCAGGACAGCAAAGGCTTCAAAGTACAACCCTGCACCTGCCCCTGCCCCTCCCCACCAAAAGACATAATATTTGCTAACCAATATAAAAGCAACAAAGGCAATTATCTTCCCCACGTTACTTTCTAAACTACCTGACTTCCTTTCAGAATAGGCACAAATAACATAAAATATTTTGGGCTAACACTAAGCCAAGAAGTGAAAGAGCTTTTCAACAAGAATTTTAAGTCTTTGAAGAAAGAAATTGAAGATGCCAGGAAATGGAAAGATCTCCCATGCTCTTAGATAGATAGGATCAACATAATAAAAACGGCAATCCTACCAAAAGCAATCTATAGATTCAATGCAATCCACATCAAAATCCCAACACAATTTATCACAGACCTTGAAAGAAAATACTCAATTTCATATGGAGAAACAAAAACCCGAGACAACCAAAACAATCCTGTACAATAAAGGAACTTCTGGAGGCATCACCACCCCTGACATAAAGCTCAATCATAGAGCTACAGTAATGAAAACAGCTTGGTATTGGCATAAAAACAGACAGGTTGACCATTGGAATTTAATCAAAGACCCAGATATTAGTCCACACACCCATGAACATCTGATTTTTGACAAAGAATCAAAAATTATACAATGGAAATAAGAAAATATCTTCAACAAATGGTGCTGACATAACTGGATTTCAACATGTAGAAAAAATCCAAATAGATTCATATCTATCCTCATGAACAAAATACAAGTCCAAATGGACGAAAGATCTCAATATAAATCCAACTCCACTGAACCTGACAGAAGAGAAAGTGGGAAGTAACCTTCAATGAATGTGCACAGGAGACCACTTCCTAAATGTAACCCCAGGAGCACAGACACTGAGAGCAATAATAAATAAATGGGACCTCCTGAAACTGAGAAGCTTCTGTAAAGCAAAAGACACGGTCAATAAGACAAAAAGGGAGCCTATTGAATGGGAAAATATCTTTACCAACTGCCAGGGGCCAGCCTCAGAAGAGAAGTGGGTCACGAATCCGGGATGTCTGGCAGGCAAAGTGAGTACAGGAACACAGGATTCTGATGCAAACTGACAGCCTATCAACTGCGGGGCAGGTTCTTCTTCTCTGAGCTTCAATCCTCAGTCTTTTATTGTAAATTTTACACAAGTAAAATGATTCTTTTTTCTTGTCATAGGTTAATCATTACAGGAGCAATGCAGTTCACAAGAAGTATAAAGAATCTTTGAAATCAGAACATTATCATTCATCATGACATTTTCCTAGTTCCCAAGCCCCGTGTCAGGCACTACATTCTTAATTCTTAGTTTAGTTAATCATAAAACAAATTCTGAGGCTTTTTCCTCACAGACTTAACTACTTGCAGTTTACAGAAGCATAGCTCAGTGGGTTTCACTCTATTGTTGTACATTTCCCATTGTTCCTCACAATTCCAACTTTGATTAATAAGGCATTAGGCACTCAGTCTTAAAGTCCTAGATTTTTCAGAAACATTATTCATAATAGCCAAGTTCTTATCTGTTTCAGTATACATCTTTTGCCAAGTTTTATAATCAGGAACAATTTATGCATTTTCCCAAATTTCCCCAATCTAAGTCCACATTAGAGAGAGAATTGATCTCCAGAATATATAAAGAACTCAAGAAATTAGACATCAAAATTCCAAATAATCAAATTTAAAAAGGGAATACAGAAGTAAACAGAGAATTCTCAACAGAAGTATATCAAATGGCTGAAAGATTTAAGGAAATGGGGGCTGGAGAGATGGCTCAGCAGTTAAGAGCACTGCCTGCTGTTCCAAAGGTCCTGAGTTCAATTCCCAGCAACCACATGGTGGCTCACAACCATCTGTAATGAGGTCTGGTGTCCTCTTCTGGCCTGTAGGCATACAAGCAGACAGAATACTGTAAAATAGATAGATGATAGATAGATAGATAGATAGATAGATAGATAGATAGATAGATAAATGATTTAAGGTTATGTTCAACATCCTTAGCCATCAGGAAAATGTAAATAAAAATGACTCTGCGATACTGTCTTTCATCTGTCAGAATGGTGCAATCTATTCTCTTTGGATGGACTCCATGCTCAGCCTACATATAGTAGGGAGGGCCTTGGACCTTTCCCATAGAAATGTGCTTTACCCTCTCTGAGAAATGAATGGGAGGTAGAATGAGAAGGAAGGTGGAGGGAATGGGAAGAGGGAAGGAAGTGGGAATTGTGATTGGCATGTAAAATGAAAAAAAAAAGTCTGTTTTCTTTAAAAAATAAATTATAAAATAGTAAAAGTAAAAAATATGATAGATCTCATCATTTGCTTTTAAAGTTGAATAGCCACTTAGCATCGTTGTTCCTTACTTTAATTAATTTATTTTTGATACATTTTATGCCCTATCAAGAGGTTGTCTTTGGCCAGTTTCCCTTCCTTAATAATGTCAGAGTTGCCACTTGTTTTGTCCTTCAGGGCTTATCCTGCAACTGTCTCAGGGCAAGTTATTTGTGATAGGGATAGTATTGTCTTTTATAATAGTAATTTCTTCATTTAGAGTCCAAGGGAGTGAGCGATGATATCTGTTTAAAGCTCATCGTTACCTTTTAAAGACCATTTTCTACTGCAATTGATGTTTCTCAGAAAGTTTGTTGAATAGAACTTATAAGAAATTTAAATGTTTAAAGCAATTTTGTTATGAAAGGCCACGATCCAGGATTGTCCACATAACATGTTCTAGGATTAAGGTTTTGATCTGTTGTTGTTGTTGTTGCTTCTAATTGTATTTTATGCTTAAGGGGGCTTTCCATTTCTAGCAAGCAAGAGTAAAAACATCCTGTGATTTACTAAGCTGACAAAATGCTTTGCGCATTCAGTTTGTAAATTTCTTCCATTGTCTGAGAGCTGCAGTAGGGCAGGCCTAGCGGCAACGGTAAGGAAATTAAAGAGCATGTTGTAGCTGGAAACACTTTGCTGTTAATTTATTACTCAATAAATGCAACAAGCTTCCTCTGAGGCCTGCAGACCTAGAGAGAGATGCAACATGAAGGTACCCATGCTAGCTCATTATAAGCAGGGCCTGATTAGAGATGTGCAGGCTGATCCTTCCACTAAAGCTTTATTCCCTACACCTGTACCTCCGAGTCTAAATGTTCACAGTGGTATAAAAACCCAATGATTTACAAGGTAACTGCTGAATGCATAATGCCTTCAAAATATTAGTGCTTATTAATGTTATAAATAGAATTTGACAGATGAGACTTCAATAAGGGGAATCCCATAGGGTTCCTGATATTTTAACAGAGAACTCCACACCCCGCTTCTGGTAATTCTCTAGTGATTTCCCATTGCAAATCAAAACAAAGTATGATCGTGGCCACTGTCCATAGTGCTCTTCCCAGTCTTCCTGGCTGTCACTTCTCTACTGCTTTTACTTTTCTGTCCCATGAGAACACTGTAATTCACTTTGGCTGGTCTTCTTTTTTTTTTTTTTTTTTTTTTTTTTTTCTTAAGCAATATCATGCCTATTTACCAGGACTGAATTGACTTCCTCTTGAATGTTTCCTTAATCCATTATGCTCTAGGTTTCCAAGGAGGATTTCTTAGATCATCTTTGGTACTTACCACCTATAGATCCATTGTGCCATTTTACATAGCACCACCATAATTGTGTAGTAGAATTTATAGCATATATCAGTACAAGATTTTTATTGTTTAATACTTCATTTTTGGTATTCTCGCAGCACTGCACATCCTTGCTAAAACGCAGGCTTTAGCTAAGTAACTTTTTAGCCACAGTAGCTCACATTTAACACTAGGTAAGCTGCTACTAACTAGTCCATTAGTTAATATGTAAATGACCTATGTTATTTAAAACTGTCTAGGATTAAAATTATTAGGCAGAGAACTCAGAATAGATAAGAATAACATTAGCAGGCACAGAAGTAATAGTCCATACCTATAATCCAAGCTCTTGAAAGGCTGAGGCAAGAAACTCTAGGGAGTTTAAGGTCAATGTAAGCTACATAGTGACTTTCAGGGCACCTAAGCCACAATAAGACATCCGTGACACTGTTTCCCAAAACCAAAAAAGCAGAATAAAACAAAATAAGTTATGTGTTTCTCACAAAGTTTATCCTGCAAAAGTGAGGATATCTAAATTTGTGGAAAATTGTGTTAACAATTTAAAGAGATAAAAACAGCAGCAACAAAATAATATGGGTGACCAATGGTAGAAAATACAAATTCATGGGCCAGCCAAAAAAGCAGAGATTTAGTGTTTGACTCTGTATATATGTGTATATATATATATATATATATATATATATATATATGAAGTTGAACATATTGAAATAAAATAATTTTATTAATCTTTTTAAAGTAAGCACAATCCACTATCTTAACTGTATCCTAACAGGGGAGAGGCAAACTGAAAAAAAAAAAATAAAGCCAAAGGGAAGAACCTATGGGGAAAGAGGAAAGAAATGGAGTAATTGTTTTTCTCACTTTTTTCTTCCACAGAAAGTGGTTAGCCTTCATATCTTGGTCGCACTTGAATGCTACATTATAGCTAGTAAACAGTAAAAAAAAATATTAACAACTGTATTCTTCAATAATATTCAAGTTACAACAAAAAGTATCCCCACAAAGGGTTTTTTTTAGGCATTTAGTTGATTATCTCAAACAATTGTCTTAAATGATAGACATATGAACTTTTTAAGAAACATATCTCAATGCATGCGACCAGTAACTATAGACCTAACAACTGTTACAATGGCCTCTCTTAGATTCATGTATAAAAAGTAAATATGTTATTGATTTCTATAGTTTATTAAATTCTTAGATCCAGAGTTGCAAACCATGACATGTTGCTCTTTAAAACTCCATTATTACCCTAGTTGTTTCATATTTAAGTTGATTTATATTTAATATATTAGTAAAGTTATTTTGAGATCTTTAAATTTTGCAATAAGTGACAAATAGAATATCACAAATTTGAAAATTATATAGAATGTGTAATGAAATCATATACTTAAAAACAGGCTTACCTATCACTGACCACATGAAAACAATACCTTAAAATATGTTCATATTAAGTGAATAACTCTCACTCTATTATTACTATTACTCTATTGATTGTGGCCATGTCTAAGCATATACAAATCATATGATATACCATTAAGGTATACCCACAAACCCCATGGTATCACAGTATCTTCCTTTTATGTAGTTTATATATTTTGTGTGAAATATTCCAAAAATCTGTTTCTATATGTGCATAGATTGTGGCAAAGTGACTCAATATATAAGTGAGAAAGTGAATCACTTCATCATGTGACAACTAGACCTCAAAATATTTCTGGTCACTTCATCAAAAGTAAGATAGACAAGAACAGAAAATATGACCATATTTTTGATTACACAGAAAAATCTACAAGTCTTTAAATTTAAATGAAATATAAATGTATATAAAAAACATCTAAAAATTGGACTAATAAAGTGAAACCAAGTGAGTCACTTCAGGAAAGACGACCTTGAGATCCAGGACAAGACAATGGCCTCAGTTAGGTTGCAGATTTAGAAACTGAAGTTTTGTTTGTTTGCTTGTTTGTTTGTTTTAACATCCCAGTATTTATATTTCTCATGTACATCTCATAGCAGGTCTACACAATAAGTTCTGAATAGGATGTGCTAAAAAAAAATCTACTGATAAGGCTTTCTTCTTTTTTATTTTTTCAAAAATACAACAAACTATGTTTTTCATTTTATATGCCAATCCCAGTTCCCATTCCCTCCCCTTCTCCAATTCCCTCCACCTTCCCCCTCACCTAACTCCCATCCATTCCTCAGAAAGGTTAAGGCACATGACTTTGGGAAAGGTCCAAGGCCCTTCCTACTATATCTAGGCTGAGCAAGATGTCCATTCAAAGAGAATGGGTTCCCAAAAAAGCCAGTACAAGCCGTAGGGTTTAATCCTGGTGCCACTGCCAGTGTCACTGCAGTTAGCCTTAGCCATACAACTGTCACCCACATTCAGAGAATCTAGATTGGTCTTTTGCTGGTTTCTTCCCTGTCTGGCTGGGGTTGGTGAGCTCCCATTAGCTCAGGTAAACTTTTTCAGTGAGTGTTCCTACCATGGTCCTGACCTTTTTGCTCATATTCTCATTCCTCCCACTATTCACTTGCACTTTGGGAGTTCAGCTCAGTGCTCCACTGTGGGTCTCTGCCTCTGTTTCTGTCAGTTGCTGTCTGTCTGTCATGAAGGTTCTATGGTGACATTTAAGATATTCATCAATCTGACGACAGGGCAAGGTCAGTTTGGGTACTGGTATAAGAGGTTCTTCTTTTCATATGTTGCTGTCATTGGTTAAAGAATAAAAAAATTGCTTTGGGCTTGATAGGGCAGAACTTAGGTAGGCAGAGAAGACAGAACTGAATGCTGGGAAGAAGGGAAGAGTGGGAGAAATCATGAATCCTCTGCATAAGACTCCAAAGCTCACCAAGGCCAGCTGGACTGTGACTGAAAAAGCATGGGATAAAACTGAACTCCCTGAACATGGCGAACAATGAGGGCTGATGAGACGCAAAGGACAATGGCACGGGGTTTTGAACCTGCTTAATGTGCTGGCTTGGTGGGAGCCTAGCCAGTTTGGATGTTCACCTTCCTAGATATGGACGGAGCGGGGATGACCTAGGACTTACCACAGGGCAGAAAACCCTGACTGCTCTTTGGACTGGAGAGGGAGGGGGGAAAAGAGTGGGGGGAGGGGGAGAAGGGTGGGAGGAGGGGGAGAAGGGTGGGGGGGGAGGGAAATGGGAGGCTGGGAGGAGATGGAAACTTGTTTTTTTTTCTCCTTTTCTCAAAAAAAAAAAAAGTGCCAAAAAAAAAAAAAAAGACTCCAACTAGAATCTCCGGTAAACCACTGGCATGTAGCAATACACAGATTAATGGAAATGGGTTAAACTAATATGTAAGAGTTAGCCAAAAAGAAGTTAGAGCTAATGGCCAAGCAGTGTTTTAATTAGTACAATTTCTATGTGATCAGTTTGGGTGTTAGCTAGCCGGGCCGCCGGGATAAACAAGCGGCCCTCTCTCCTTGTAACAGGGTACCCTCTCCTCTATTGCTTAGGGTCTTAGCTGGAGTCATCCTTGTGGATTCCTAGGAATTTCTCTAGTGTCAAATTTCTTGCTAACCCCATAAGGGCTCCCTCAATCAAAATATCTTTATCTTTGCTATCATCTCTGTCCTTCCTCCACTCAACTATCCAGTTCCATCAAGTTCTCATCCCTCCTCTTCCCCCTCCCCCCCCCCCCCCGCCCATGCTCCGAATTGTGTCAGGTGATGTTATCTATTTTCTCTTTTATGGTGGATCTATATATGTTTCTCTTAGGGTTCATCTTATCACTTAGCTTCTCTTGGATCATTGACTTCATAGGCTCCTTATTCTTTGTTTTACAGCTAGTATCCACTTATGAGTGAGTACATACCATGTTCATCTTTCTGTGTTTGGGTTACCTCACTCAGGATGTTTTTTTTTTTTCTAGTTCCATCCATTTGCATGTAAATTCCAAGATGTCATTGTTTTTCCTGCTGAGTAACATTCCATTGTGTAAATGTACCTAATTTTCTTTATCTATTTTTTTCGTTGAGGGGCATCTAGGTTGTTTACAGTTTCTTGCTATTACAAATAATGCTGCTATAAACATAGTCGAACAGATGTTCTTGTAGTACAATTGAGCATTATTTGAGATTATACTCCAAAATGGTATTGCTGGGTCCTGAGTTAGGTTGATTTGTAATTTTCTGAGAAACCTCTCTACTGATTTTGAGTGGTTGCACTAGTTTGCATTCTCACCAGCAATGGAGGAGTATTTCACTTATTCTACATCCTCTCCAGCATTATCTGTCATAGGTATTTTTTATCTTAGACATTCTGAATAATGGTGTAAGATGGTATCTCAGAATTCATTTTTATTTACAGTTCCTTCATGGCTAAGAATATTGAACATTTCCTTAAGTATTTTTTGACTATTTGCAATTCCTTTGAGAATTCCTTGTTAGTTCTGTACCCCATTTTTCAATTGGATTATTTGGAATTTTGATGTCTTATTTCTTCAGTTCTTTATATATTTTGGAGAACAGTCCTCTCTCTGATTTGGGCTTAGTGAAGATCTTTTTCCCATTCAGTAGGCTGCCTTTTTGACTTATTGACTGTGTTCTTTGCTTTATAGAAGTTTCTCAGTTTTAGGAGGTCCCATTTATTTATTGTTGCTCTCAGTGTCTATGTTACTGGTATTGTATTTAGTGTGGTCATATTTATATTGAAGTCTTTAATCAGTTTGGACTAGAGTTTTGTGCATGGGGATAGATATGGATCTATTTGCATTCTTCTTCCTGTTGACATCCAGTTATGCCAGCACCATTTTAAAGATGTTTTCTTTTCTTATTATATAATTTTAGCTTCTTTGTCAAAAATCAGGTGTTCATAGTGTGTAGATTAATATTTGGGGCTTTGATTCAGTTCCATTGTTCAATCTATCTGTTTTTTTGCCAATACCAAGCTGTTTTTATTACTGTACCTTTATAATAGAGTTTGATTTCAGGGATGATAATGATGTACAATATTGTTTGGGCTATCTTGCCGATTTTGATATAAAGTTGATTATTGTTCTGAAGCATGATTAATAAGAACTCAGGGTCAGAAATTGGGGCTCAATCTGATGAGCAAAACAGTCAACTACTGGCTCTTACCTCGAACTCAGCCTGAACTGGCTACACTGCTTCCAGAATCTCAGAATGAGACTGTGTCTGATAGCTGTCTCACCCCATTTTATATTCCTCTCTAGGATTGAGATCAAAGGCTTGCACCACTGGGATTAAAGTCATGCACCACTTGATTTCTATGACAACTAGGGTGGCAACTGGGATTAAAAGTGTGTGTTACCATAATCTGGTCTGTAAAACTGACCAGTGGGACTGTTATTCTGAGGTATTTAGGAAGCATTTATCTATTAAAATAAATTTGAAATGTCATTAAATTGTTCTTTCAAGGTCTGTAAAGAATTGCGTTGGGATTGTGTTGGGGATTGCATTGAATCTATAAATTGCTTTTGGTAGGATTGCCATTTTTACTATGCTGATCCTTCCTACCCAAAAGCATAGGGGATCTTTTCATTTTCTGGTATCTTCTTCAATTTCTTTCTTCAAAGTCTTAAAGTTTTTGTTGAATGAGTCTTTCACTTCTTTGGTTAGTGTTACCCCAAGATAGTTTGTGTTAATTGTGGCTATTGGGTACAGTGATGTTTCTCTGATTTCTTTCTCAACTTCTTTATCATTTGTATTTAGGAGGGCTATGTTTTTGTTGTTGTTGTTGTTGTTTTTTTTTTTTTTGAGTTGATCTTGTATCCTGCCATACTACTAAAGGTATTTATTAGCTGTAGGAGTTCCCTGGTAGAGTTTTTCAGGTCACTTATATATACTATCATATCATTTGCAAATCACAAAAGTTTGACTTCTTTTTTTCCAATTTGATCCCCTTGATCTCCTTTTGTTGTCTTATTGTTATCACCAGAACTTCAAGAACTATGTTGAATAGATGTGGAGAATGGACAGACTTTTCTTGTTCCCAATTTTAGTGGAGTCACTTTGAATTTCTCACCATTTAATTTGATGTTAGCTGTCGACTTGTTGTAATAACTTTTATTGTGTTCTGATATGTTCCTTGTATCCCTGATTCTCCAAGGGGTGTTGTATTTTGCTGAATGCTTTTTAATCATCTAATGAGATGATCATATGATTTCTTTTTATTTCAGTTTATTTATATGGTGTATTACCATCCTTGCATGTCTAGGACGAATTCAACTTGATCATGGTAGATGAATCTTTAATATGTTCTTGGATTCATTTTGTCAGTGTTTTATTGATTTATTTTTGTGTGTCTGTGTTCATGAGTGAGATTGGCCTGTAATTCTCTTTCTTGGTTGAGTCTTTGTGTGCTTTTAGTATCAGGGTAACTGTAGCCTCACAAAAATTGTTTGGCTTTCTTCACATATACTCACTCATAAGTGGTTTTTAAACATAGAGCAAGGAAAACCAGCCCACAAATCACAGTCCCAGAGAACTTAGACAACAATGAGGACACGAAGATAGACATACATAGATCTAATCTACATGGCAAATAGAAAAAGATGAGATCTCCTGAGTAAATTGGGAGCATGGGGACCTTGGGGGAGAGTTGAAAGGGAGGGGAGAGGCAGGGAGGGAAGCAGAGAGAAATGTAGAATTCAATAAAAATGAAAAAAATAGAGTTTGGCAACATTCCTTTGGGTTCTATTATATGGAACACTTTGAGAAGTATAGGTATTAACTTTGCTTTGAAGTTTTGGTAGAATTCTGCACTGAAACCATCTGGCACTTGGCTTTTTTTTGGGGGGGGGGCGTTGACAGTCTTATGATGACTCTTCTATTTCCTTGCAGGTTGTAGGACTATTTATGTTGTTCACCTGGTCTTCATTTAATTTCAGTATGTGGTACCAATCTAGAAAATTGCCCATTTCTTTTACATTTTCCAATTTTGTCGAGTACAGGTATTTGTTGTATGACATAATGATTCTCTGGATTTTCTCAGTGTGTGATGTTATCTGCCCCCTTCCATTTCTGAATTTGTTATTTTGGATGTTTTCTTTCTGCCTTTTAATTAGTTTGGATAAAGGTTTGTCTATCTTGTTGGTTTTCTCAAAGAACCAGCTATCTGTTTCATCGATTCTTTGTATTGTTTTCTTTGCTTCTATTTTATTGATTTCAGCATCAATTTGATTATTTTCTGTTATCAACTTCCCCTGTATGAGTCTGTTTCTTTTTTTATAGATCTTTTCCGTGTGCTATTAATTCACTAGTGTAAGATTTCTTCACTTTCTTTATGTAGTTATTTAGTACTATTTTCTCTGAGCACTACTTTCATAGTGTTTATAGGTTTGGGTATGTTGTGCCTTCATCTTCATTGAATTTTAGAAAATCTTTAATTTTTTTCTTTATTCTTTCACTCAGGGGTTGGTTCAGTTGAGCATTTTAAATATCCATGAGTTTGTAGGCTTTCTGCAATTATTGTTGTTGCTAAATTCTAACTTTGAACCATGGTGATCCAATAAGATACAGGGGTTTATTTCGATTTTTTTTTGTATCTGTTGAGGTTTGTTTTGTTACCAAGCATGTGGTAAATTTTAGAGAAGGGTTCATGAGTTGCTGAGAAGAAGGTATATTCTTTTGTGTTTGGGTGGAATGTTCTGTAGATGTCTGTTAAGTCCATTTGAGTCGTGACATCTGTTAGTTCTCTTTTTTCTTTGTTATGTTTCTGTCTGGTTGACCTGTCCATTGTGCAGAGTGGGGTGCTTAAATCTCCCATTATTAGTGTATGTGGTTTTATGTGTGATTTAAGCTTTAGTAATGTTTCTTTTACATATGTGGGTGCTCTTGTATTGGGGCATAAATGTTCACGATTGAGACTTTGTCTTGATGGATTGTTACTGTTATGAGTATAAAGTATCCTTCTCCATCTCTTCTGACTGATTTTAGTTTAAAATCTATTTTGTTATATGTTAGGGTAGCTAGCCCTGGTTGATTCTTAGGTCCATTTGATGGGAAAATCTTTTCCAAACTTTTTACTCTTAGGTAATGTCTGTCTTTGAGGTTAAGGTGTGTTTCTTGTATACAACAGAAGGATGGATCCTGATTTTATATCCATTCTCTTAGCCTGTGTCTTTTTAAAGGTGGATTGAATGCTTTGATATTAAGAGATATTAATGACCAGAGAGTGTTAACACCTATTATTTTTTGGTGGTAGAGTTTGTGTGTTTCCCTTCTTAGCATTTGCTGGTATGGGGTTATCTGTTGCCTGTGTTTTTGTTTGTGCAGTTAGTTTCCTTGGGTTAGGGTTTTCCTTCTAGTACTTTTTATAGGGCTGGATTTGTAAATAAATGGTGTTTAAATATAGTTTTGTCATAGAATATCATGTTTTCTCTATCAATGGTGATTGAAAGCTTTGCTAGATATTATAGTCTCGGATTGCATCTGTGGTCTTCTAGTATCTGTAGCACATATGCCCAGCTCCTTCTGGCTTTCAGGTTTTCTATTGAGAAGTCGGGTGTAATTCTGTTAGGTCTACCTTTTTATGTTACCTGACATTTTTCCTTTGTAACCCTTAATATTCTTTCTTTATTATGAATGTTTTACATTGTGATTATTATATGGCTTTTGGTCCAGTCTATTTGGTGTTCTGTAAGTTTCTTGTACCTTCATAGGGATATCATTCTTTAGGTTGGGAATGTTTTCTTCTATAATTTTGTAGAATATATTTGGTGTACCTTTGAGATGGAGTTCTTCTACTTCTTCTACTCCTATTATTCTTAGGTTTGGTCTTTCCATGGTGTCCCAGATTTCCTGGATGTTTTATATTAAGGATTTGTTGGATTTCATGTTTCCTTTGACCAATAAAACTATTTTCTCTATTGTATCCTCAACACCTGAGATTCTCTCTTCCATCTCTTATATACTGTTTGTTATCTTTGCCTCTGTAGTTCCGATTCATTTACCCAGATTTTCTGCATCCAGAATTCCCTTGGTTTGTGTTTTCTTTATTACTTCTATTTAATCATCGAGTCATGAACTGTTTGCGTCACCTGTTGATTTTTTCTTGAATTTCTTTGAAAGATTTATAAATTTCTTCCAATTTTTTGGTTGTCTTTTCCTCCATTTCTTGAAGGGGATTTTTCACTTACTCTTTAAATGTCTCCATCATTATCATAAAGTTACATTTAAAATCATTTATTTTGCTTCTTTTGGGTTAGGATGATCAAATCTTCCTGTTGTATGACCACTGCCATCTGATGTTACCAGAAGAGTTACCATTTAGAGTAGCTTTTTAGGGTATTGAATAAATTCTTGTATTGGCGCCTACCCATTTTTTTTTCTCCACTTGGTGGTGGCAATTTCTTTGCTTCTTGTTTCAATCCTTGCAGTGGCTGTCGGTGTCTTGGAAACTGTTTGCGCTCTGCTCTTCACTATTGCTGTCTATGTCTCAGGGAGTCACTAAAGTCTCTCTCTTTTCCTGCTCTCTTGGTTTGCGCATTTGGGTCACTCTATTCAGTCACAGCTTGTGCTTCAGAGTTCATCTCTTGGTCCTCTAAGTGCAGTTACAGCTTGTGTTTTAGAGTTCCTCTGAGGTTGTGGGGGGACAGGAGGGTTTGGGGGAGGAGTGGAACATCTCCCATTGATGGGGTGGGGATATTGGAATGGCCTACCTGTAGGAAGCTTGCCTGCTGGCTGGCTAGAGAAGCTGAGGAGGGTGGGAGAGGGGCATGGGGTTTTGCCCCAGTATGGAGGGCCTAGAGAGTGGGGTGTCCTGCCTGGTGTGAGCTCGCTTACCTCATTGTCCTCTCTGTAATTTTGCAGCCTGTATTTCAGAGCTCCTCTGAGGTTGTGGTGTTAGGAGGGCTTGGGGCAGAGTGGACAATGCTGTCTTCTTACCTGTCTCCTTCACCATGCATTTGGTAAAATATACATGTAGAATTATATCATTAACCTTCAATGGGGACTTCATGTTTTCTGGTAAATTGTTTCAGTATTTTATAGAAAACAAAGAAAATGGAGCTTAGATTTGTTGAATTGTTGCTTTTTGTAGGTCTGCCTTTGTTCTGTTTTCTTGAGACGAACCCTGTCTATGTAACTCAAGCTGCCATGGACATTGTTGTGTATCCCAGTTTTGTGTTAAACTCATTATCGTTCTGGGTCAAGCTTCCAAGAATTACTGGAATTACAAACATGAAATACCACAGTTGACATTATATCAGTATTTTTAACAAAGTACTAATTAAAAGGTAAGAACTATTGAAATATTAGTTTCCTCATTGTATGTAGTATCATTCTACACCAAAAGCAACACAAATGCAAAACAAAATAACTAAAGAACAAATAATTTGGCTTTAAATATTTTTTTACAAGGTTGCCTCTTTTGCTGTTCTCTAGTGTGCAAAGGAATACACATCTCCTTAGCCCACCCCATAATAGGCTCTAGGTCCTGAATCTCATATTCAAAGGATACTCATCCAGTTAATGGCTAGATCTAGACCCACTGATAGGTCCTAGTGTCTTATTTCAAACATTATCTTCACATCAAGACCTTACCAACGAAGTTCACTAAATCCAACAACAAAGCCTGAATTTAATTACTATGCATATGCTAGCTTTAAAAAATTGGTAGAGAACATTTGTTAAGTGAACACAGAAGTTTGCAAGTCAATATCCCAGGAAAATAATTTTAGATTGTCTGCTAACTAGCAACTCATAAAAAACTATTCCTTCTTCCCATAGGAGTATTTAACACGTCTCAGAAGTTGGTGTACTTTCTGAAAAGAGGAGCATGATGCAATTGTTTTTATAAACAGTATCTTGTTTCAAAGAGCTTACATTTATAATCTTCTAAGAATGGTTTGTTCTGATGCATTTTTATTGTTATGCCTTCCATATGTTAACAACCTGAAAATTGTTCCAATACAGCTGTTTGTCTTATTTTCCCAAACACAAACATACCATACTTAACAAGAGACTTTTCAACACTTGGATTCAGGGATTTCTGGGTTAGGTTCTATTTAAGAATTTCCAAATAACAAATCCACTGACTCTTATAGCAAATACAGAATATAAATGTGAGGAAGTTATTCTTTTGGATCTTGTGTTTCTCACATGTATTCTGAGAAAAGGAATCATTTACATTGTATTTATCTTTCAACAGCTAACAGCATTGAAAAGTTGTGGACATAGCTCTCTTCAAAGCCAAGGGCTATCATTTTCACTATCAATTAGCAAAAACCCAGCCTTTCAAGGAACAATGCCTTACCACAATAACTCAACCAATTAACTGGGGAGTCATCAACCTCAGTTAAGCTTTCCTGTCCAATCATGACTGCACCATCATTGTCCTATCTCCTACCAACATGCATGATAACCTTATGAAGAAGATATGCTGTCTATCTTGACAGCATGTAAAATCAAATTCAACACATAAGAAATGCTTACAAAATACCTGGCAATTGCTTTGTAAATTTTACCTAATGAAATATGATTAAAATTGAATATAATGATTAGTAGATAAGCCTGTTTAAGGATATTGTAAGAGTCTAAAAGGTATGAGTTTTGTGGTTTTACAATTTTAAGAGCGTTGATTGTTCCATATCAGATTACGACATTTGCTGAGCAAGCTATACCATTGAAGAACTCAAAAAATCTAAATAACTGAAACATTACAATGGAAAACCCTCATTTACTCAATGAAAAGTACAGAAAAGGGAAACATTGCCATTTTTCCTCTTACAATCTTACATATCTTCTGTGTAATCATAGAAATAATAGTTATCTCTAATGTCTTATTACTGCCTTGGTGCTGGTGCAAACTCAAGAGAAAGAACACAGCAAGAATACATTATTCATATAATTTCACAAATTCTGTGCAAAAACTAAATTTTTGCCGCCACACACAGAAGAACGCGTGTGTCCATTGAAAGACATGCATACACATTCAAACACAGAGGAACTGCTAACTTTTAAGCAGCCTATGTGTCTGATGTTCAAAAGGAACTTAAAATTTCAGTTAAGCGAAGTTAGTGAATAAATGCACTTTCCTGTACATTCCTAATGCTATTAATTTTAGTTTTATCTTGTCTCCTTCTATTTCTGCTTCTGGTTAATTTTAGAATTGAATTAAACTAATAATGTTATTTACCTCAAAAGATAAGTGTATCTCCTAGTTTTATCTAATCTTTGTTGTTTTCAACCTATTGTGGAAAAATGTTACAAGGTGTGCTCAGTTTAGATGACAATATCCTAGTTGTACAGAAATTATTGCACAATAATAGAAAATTATCATGTGTTATGCAGTTGAAGTAGATTACCTTGTAACCTTATTAAAACATCCAGAAGATCTGTCTATTCTAACATTTCACTATGTTAAAGACGAGTTAACTCAGCAAAGTTGAGCTTTTAGGAAGAAAATTAAGACTGCAAAACAGGATGACTACTCATATTCTTGGTCCTATTTTTCATAGAAAAAGTTAAAACAGCACTTTTTAAAATAATCAGTTTTTGTTCATATTAAGTGGTAATTCTTTGTGGATTTTTGCCTTTACATTTAGCCAAACTGGAAGAGGAAAGTTAACCTGAGTGACTGGAGGGAGGAAATCACTTACAGCATAAAGATCTAAATTCGGCCAATTAGAAGACAAATTGTTTAAGTAAACTCCGAGGTATGGAAAAGACTTGCAATGTATTTCAAGTTCTTCTCAGGAAATGAGTATTCTGAGGTCTGGGTTTTAAAAGACTGGGTAAGTATACTCTTTGTCTGCCTGTGCTTGGCTTGTTATGTATGTCTCCTTAGGAACTTAGGGGCATTATCAAAAGCTAGCTCTCAATTTATTATCAAACCACTATCAATGCATTTCTTTTTTCATCTCCTACTCTATGCCATATCATGTAAAATCATCACAGAATGAAAGGCATAAAGGTGACATAAGTAGACGGGAGAAATTAAAAAATATGTACTGATAGCATCTTGATTTTCTGGGTGATTTTTCTATAGGTAACTAGAAATATTCTAAATGGGGTAGGAAAAAAACACAGTTTTATTTAAAATGAAAGTGCAAAATTCAGCAGAAAATAGTTCTCAAAGTAAATTCTATGAAGCCTTTTCAGTATACATTTATATCACGCTGAGTGCTTCCCACAAGTGCAAACCTGGGGCTTGCACCTGAGATTTTGCTGACGTCACTCTGTTAGAAGGGCTGGATGATTTGCACATTAACTCAGAGTCTCAATGGATTCTTAAACATACTAAACTTCAATAACCTGTACATCTCCATTATACAGAATCAATTTCTCAACTAAAATGTGTCAGTTGGTGTAATAATTAAGAAATGATAAATTCTGAAATGCTATGAACATGTCTCAATGAATTTAGTTTCTGATCGTTCATTCCTTGTACAAGTACTTATTAAGGATTTTCTGCGTTCCAGACACTGTGTCAGTCATTGCAAGCAAGAAAGTGAAAACACAAGAGTCAGTTCATTCCTAAAGTTAATAGTCTACAAAAAAAAATCAGAGTAGTAAACACATGCATGCAAAACCAAAATTTAAATGGCTTCTTTAAAGACAGGTACATTGTATTAGAAGATACTATAACAGTGTGGTATGATTTTGCAAGTGATCAATCTAATTTCTCCCATGAAAGTGATGACGTGACTACAAAATGGAAGGATCAATAATACTTAGAGAAGATACAAGTGAATATATAAGTTTGGGGAACATTAGGTTGTACAGAGAGAAACATGTATAAACAGCATCTATTACTGTGTAGGGATAAGGGAATATCTAGCAAAAGATTAAATTTGACATGTTCTTAGATGGCATAAAATGCTGTCTTTTATTTTTATGTACTTGACTGGTGATGTTGTTCAAAAGGCAAGTGTCAGCCATCAGAAGATTAAGTAGACATATGCTGACTGCTCTTCCAAAAATATAGCTTAATGTGTAGGCAAGGAATAGCAAACAAGAACTTACCAGGATTTGTTGATCAAAACATCTTCATAATGACTTAAAGAAACCATTTAAATTTCTCATCATACTGTGAATCAGAAATACATTCTGGACAAAGCCAAGATGTCTCACTTATGTGCTGTCAGAATACAGTCAGTTACTTGCCTCAACATATACAAAGAAAAACCACAGCTACAAGTGTCTCATCAATAAGGCAAGCTGATACTGATTCATGTGCAGCCGGGATCTCAAACTACATGTGAAAGATAAGATAGGTTTTTGTCTTACCTTGTGTGATGTTTGATTATATCTAAAGGGCCAAATAAAATCAGAGTGTACCAAGAATCATAATGGGAAACATGAAAAATTGAAGTGATAACTGTTTTAAACACTTTTGACCATACAGATAAGTGGAAAGTGTTGTGTCTGAGTTTGATGGAGGTTTTTCTTTTTCCCTCAGATGGGCTTCAAATCATGAGTTATGTTTCAAAATACTCATGAAAATACAGAACTTCCATTGAGTCAGTAACCACAAATTTCATCTTGATAAATCAATTTTGAAATACGTTAACCACAGAGGGTGCATTTTAGAAAGAAATTTTATTATAGATTCTTATCTGTGAGCTTAAGAGAAGAATAGGAGACAGAGAGCCTCTACCAAGAGGACAGTTCCCCAGAAAGGGTGTGAGACTGAGCTGGCAGTCGGGAGTTTTTAATATAACTGATGATGAATGATCCATGGAGAGATAGCTAGTCCAGCCAGCCAACCCATGAGGTTTGCAAGGGCTTCCTTGCCAGCTTAGGTCACATCTTCATGTGTAGCTTAGAGCTGGGGATGCTCATTTAGAAGACATAGCAAGGAACCAGGAAGCATGATTCTCTCCGCGCCTTATTCCTGGCAGGAACATTATTTGACCTGCTGGTGTGTTATCTTCATCCTGCCTGGCAAGCTTCTGTCTCCTGTTCTCAATGTTAGGAGGTTATTGTAGGTAAGGTGTGCAGTGAGAGCTCTGTTCAGTAAGATGACTGTATCAGAGAAAACCTCTTCTGTACTTGTTATTTCTTTAACAGAAAACCAGATAGAACATCCTAATGGGTTCAATAGAGGGAGTCTGAGCAACAGCTGAGTAAAGAGCCCATTTTTTCAAAACTTCACACAATTGTTCAACTCAATTTGTTAGAAACAATAGAAGTTTGTGTTGTAGATGTATGCTGAAATTAGGTTGTTTTGAGAATTCTAAGACAGCGTATCAAATAGGCCCATGCAGCTCATAAAATATGGATCTGAAGCTCATATTGAAAAGGTCATGCTTTTGATTAAAACTTTTGAATTCACCAGTAGATAGACCTTAATTGAAGCTTTATATATGCTTGCCATCATCTAAATTGCTAAAAATCAATCGAGAGAATAACAGTGCTCAGCTCTACATTTTGAACATATTAAAGAAGAAAAAAATAGAAATCTATAAAAAATGATGAAAAGAGTCTGCAGAAAGAAAGGAATGAATCCAGACTGTCACATGGAACCTCTGAATAGAGTAGTCTAGGAGAAATTCATGGCTGTAGAGAGATGCTGAAGAAATTGCAAGAGCTGAGGAACACTTCTTTTTTAAACATAGGTATCGTCTGGTGATTTTAGCAAAAAAGGTTTTTGGAACAAATTTTTGGGGATGATGGTAGTTGGAGAGGACTGAAGAAATGGGAGCAAGTGAAAATGTAGATTTTTGGCTTCCAGGAATATTCAATGCATACAGACCCCCCCCCCACACACACACAGAGCACAGTGATGCAGTGGGTCCACGTCATTTTAGAGGATGACTGTGAGAAGTACTGAGAAATGTAAGAGAAGGGACAAGAAGAACATATTGTATTGATAGACTTCCCAGGTACCAAGAGGCTATGCATGTAAAACCAACCTCGTATTTAAGTATCAGACTGATATTTTCCCAATATTTTAACAAACCAGAGAAATTTTACATAGTCACTTTTACTGATTTTGCTGATTAATAATTCTGAATATTTCTGTTGTTTTCTCCCAAGTAAAGATGACACATTAACATATGAGTGTTACAGAGGCGCATTTTCATTAGGAAGCCAGAACCCCAAAGCTATTGGCTATGTACCTGGAATAGAAGCACAACAAGCTGAGAATTAAGGTATCTGCATGTAACCAAGCCTATCCAATTTACAAAATATATGATGTTAAAAAAAGATATTCATAATTTTCTGTGCCAGGATTTCTCATTTTGTAACATGAAGATACATTATATATTTACACTAATCAAATGATTTGTTGCAATACTTTCTACAAAGGATATGCTTTCTATACAAAAGCAGATATTTTTCTAAGTATTTAAATATAGACATATATAAAAGAAAAAATTATTTGTATGTCTTGCCATTACTAAAGAGTTTTATTATTTTGATTTTTTCAGAAATTAGGCATGAACTGGTTTTTGCCTGCATCTACAATGGTGCACCAAGTGCATGCCTGGCACCCAATGGAAGCCAGAAGATGGCATAAGATTTCCTGGAACTAGAGCTATATAAAATTACCAACTTCAAGGTGAATGCTGGAAATTGAGCTCAGGTCCTCTGGAGGACTAGACATTGCTTTTAATCAGTTTATTTATGCATTTTTGAAGCAAAACTCATTATGCCTAAGTTCCCCAAAAACTTCCTGTCGTTGCCCTTCAGTCTCTTGACTTCTGAGAGTATTGGCGTGTGCCACACTCCTGGGCATGGATTGTCTAAACGTATTAATTTATACAAGATAAATTTTAAAATATCACACACTTCCAAATTGAAAATGAACATGTTCCATTCATGTATATAAACAATAAATTGAAAAGTTTAACTAATGCATTATGAACTCATAGACCCGATGGACTTATTGTGCCTTTATTTTATAGAGCAGCACTTTAAAAATGAAAGGTAACAAATTTGTATTTAGTAGTTCCATAGGACATGCCGTTATGATGAGAATAATTTAAAAGGTTAAAGTTGTAGACGTTAGACATGCAGGAGTGTCATTAAGCTAAAAGCCTAATGAAAACAGTACCTTGCTTTAATTTCAGCAGAGAAGAATCTGCCTTGGTCTATTGAAATGAAGTCAATCAGTATCAGTGATGTTATACAAATGACAAACATATTTCAGAATGTCCATCTTTAATTTCAAATCATTTTGACCCCTAACCTAGCATTGGATCAGACAAGCAGTATTGAAATGTTAGTATTAGAAGAAATGTTAGTATTAGACAATTCAACAGTATTGAAATGTTAGTATTAGAAGTCCCTCCAAGTATTAGATTCTTAAAAAAAACTTCTTATTGAAGAAAGAAAAACACAATTGAAGAAAAGAACAATGTGTAACAGGATCTCTATAGTGATTTCTATATTGCATACACAATCTCATTTCCTCGTTTGTACTGCATGTGCCTCATATGAGCCAAGTAGAATTTCTGGCAGATTGCAGGGATGTATCTTCTTCTGAGGTAACATTTTAAGCTCCTCTTGATTGTACCCTATTTCCACCAAATGAGATACAAAAACCAACCAAACAAACAAACAAACAAACAAAAAACCCTCAGTTATGCCAAGATGTCCTAGGACTGAAGAGAAATATTTATCCATGCTCTTTTTCACACAAGTATGTGTTCAACTGTTGCTCATGTGATTTGTTCAGTTTCTTTGTCTTACGGAGCCTAATATACCAGACTGTGCTGGTCACTTAGGAGGTGACATGGTTTTTCTGCACTTCATTTCTGTCACATGTCAGCTATGAGGTGTTGAAAGATCTTTAGTCACCAGTCTGTAGAAAAGCACACAATCTCTCCACACAAAATAAATAGAGACCTACACGATTCATACAGAATAAGTTGCGGTTGCACCTGTCGATGCTTTCAGCTGTCTGTAGTCACCTGTGCTTGCCCCATCTGTCGGTGCTACAAACTATCCAGATTCATTACTTCTAACTTTTCCTCTATCTATTCAGTTGAGTTGGGTGGAAAGGAAAAACTGTGTTGGGCCATTATTAAAAGCAAAGGACTAGCCAGGCAGAGGTGGTGCATGATTAATCCCAGTAACTAAGGAGGCAGAGGCGAGTGAATCTTGTGAGTTCAAGACCAAGCTTGTCTACAAAGTGAGTTCCAGTGCAGACTCCGAAGTTACAGAAAAACTTTGTCTTGAAAAACCCAAAACTAAAAGTCAAAAATAAAGAAGAAAGTACTAATTTATTTTCAATGGTGTAAGTTATGGAGTATGGAAAGCAGCAACTGTTTTTTGGTTCTAGTTATTGCCAATAAATAGTTGAAATAAACATAGTATTTTTCTTTCAGCTTCTGTTTCCAAATTTAAAAATTCTAAAATATCCTGTTTATGAATTTGGCTACTCTCTGTGTGTTTCTTTTCACTCACAAATCATTTCTAGTTTATTTTAAAATATAAAAGCATTTTAAAATTTGTAGTAGATATGTACTATTTAAGTAGAAAGAATAGAAAACAAACAAACAAAGCCAACCTTGTGAAAAAACAGTTTCTATAAGAAACAACATATTTCCTTTCTCTTAAATAATTTTAAGTAATAGAAAACTGCATGGTCTTGACAACATGCAAGTTTTTAGCTGTTAATCTGCAAGCATTGCAATATATCCATAAAATGAAAAGAAGAAATAAGCAAAAAATAAGCCTCAAGCCTTACTTGTTCTTCTTAGTTCAATTTTCTGTCTCAAAAGTTTAAAAACTTACATTACATACTAGAATACCTACTTACATTCCTTTCTTCTCTTCTCCCTCCCTTCTTTCTCTTTTTTCTTTTTTTTCTTAATTTCTTCTTTCTTTTTCCCTTCTTTCCTCTTTTTTCTTTTTTCCTTTCTTTCTGCTTTCCTTTTTTCCTTTCTTTCTTTCTTGTAAGCAGCATCATATGTGTAGAAATAACCAATTGAAAACCCCTCTAGAGACAAGGCTCTTGCCAACCCTAAAATGGCTCCCTTAATTAAGATATATACTTCCCTGCTCCCATATCCATCCTTCCATTATCCCAACCATCCCATTACCCCAAGCTCTCCCCATTCTCCCCTTCTCATTTGTCTCCACGTATCTCCCCTTTCCCCCATCCCACCCCAACCCCAGTTCCCAATTTTTGCCCAGCAATCTTTTCTACTTCCAATATCCAGGAGGATAACTGTATGTTTTTCTTTGGGTTCACCTTCTTATTTAGACTATCTAGGATTGCGAATTATAGGCTCAATGTCCTATATTTATGGATAAAACCCAATTATGAGTGAGTATATCCCATGCTCATCTTTTTGGGTCTGGGTTACCTCACTCAGGATAGTGTTTTCTATTTCCATCCATTTGCATGCAAAATTCAAGAAGTCATTGTTTTTTACTGCTGAGTAGTACTCTAACATGTATATATTCCACACTTTCTTCATGCATTCTTCCATGGAAGGGCATCTAGGTTGTTTCCAGGTTCTGGCTATTACAAATAATGCTGTTATGAACATAGTTGAACAAATACTTTTGTAGTATGATAGGGCATCTCTTGGATATATTCCCAAGAGTTGTATTGCTGGGTCCTGGGGAGATGTCCCCAATTAGGTCCTTGGGCAACTGAGGAGAGAGAGCCCGAAATGGCTCGATCCTATAGCCATACTAAGGAATATCTTTTATATCACCATAGAACCTTCATCTGGCGATAGATGGAGATAGAGACAGAGACCCACATTGGATCAATGGACTGAGCTCCCAAGGTCCAAATGAGAAACAGAAGGAGAACATGAGCAAGGAAGTCAAGACTGCGAGGGGGCCACCCACCCACTGAGACAGTGGGGCTGATCTATTAGGAGATCACCAAGGCCAGCTGGGCTGGGACTGAAAAAGCATGGGATAAAACTGGTCTCTCTGAATATGGTGAACAATGAGGGCTGCTGAGAAGCCAAGGACAATGGCACTGAATTTTGTTCCTACTGCATGTACTGGCTTTGTGGGAGCCTAGTCTGTTTGGATGGTCACCTTCCTAGACCTGGATGGATAGGGAAGGACCTTGGACTGCCCACAGGGCAGGGAACCCTAACTGCTCTTTGGACTGGAAAGGGAGGGGGAGGGGAGTGGGACGGGGAGTGGGGGGAGGGAGAGGGAAAATGGGAGGCTAGGAGGAGGCAGAAATTTTTAATAAAAAAAAAGACAAAAAAAAAAGAAATAACCATTTGAGAGTTTAAAATACACATCAAACTAGAAATAAATGGCTTTGGAAAGAACATGAAATATTTCAATATATAACCAATTATCATGGTGTCAATTTTGGTAGCTGAAAAACTTAACTGTACTTGACCCCAAATCTCTTCCTATAAGGGTTCCAATAATGAAGAGCCATTTCTTTTACTCAATTTTTATATTAAAAATAAATTAGGCCGGGCGTTGGTGGCGCACGCCTTTAATCCCAGCACTTGGGAGGCAGAGGCAGGCGGATCTCTGTGGGTTCGAGGCCAGCCTGGTCTACAAGAGCTAGTTCCAGGACAGGCTCCAAAGCCACAGAGAAACCCTGTCTCGAAAAAACCAAAAAAAAAATAAATAAATAAAAATAAATTAGGTTCTTATTAAAATGCATTATTTACATATGCATATATCTTTCTATATATAACCTAGTCATTCTGTATAATTCTATTCATATATATATATATATATATGTTATGAAAACTGACTAAAGTATTGGGTAATGAGCTCATGTACACTTACAAGGAGAATACTATTTCTCCTACTCTAGGGTTTCTTTAATTGTCTTTATTCTTTGCATAGGCTTGAAGCTTCTTGTTCTTTTTCCCATCTACTTTGGCATGTGTATTGTTGGTGCCATTCTTTATTCCATGACTACTCTGTCACATTGGTGAGATTTATGGAGGTAGCTTCTGACATTATTAGAAAACTCAGTTTCAAAACAAACAGCATGTTCCTTTAGTGTTACCAATCTTTCCATCTCTTCTCCTACACATTTTCTGTGAGTTTGATGTAGGAATGTGTTGAAGAATATATACACATATATATTAGGCATATAATAAAACTTAGTGAATGAAAGAAAAATAGAATTTGAAAGAGAGGGTGAATATATAAAATGATTTTACAGAAGGGAAGGGAATGGAGCAATGATGTAATAACATTGTGGAATATAATTATATATATATATATATATATACACACACACACACGCATAAATGTAATATAAAAGCTGCAATACTTCATTCGTACTGTTGATTGTACCAAAAGCAGTGATTGTTTCCTTAGGTAAATTAGAGAAAGTCAGGAAATAGTTTATATGTAGAGAGCTGCGTGGAGCTGCACCTTAAAGATGGCACTGCCTTCCGCCCTCCACGATCCCGAAAGTGAGTGCTCTCTGACAAACAACTCCTTATTTGGCTAAGGCTGGACTCTTGTGATCATTACCCCATGATCTCAAGTGGTTTGCGTATGCGTGGACCAATGGACGGTGCCCACGTGGCTATCCAGGGTTGGTAGCCCAGGCTTACTTAAGGGCTGGGAGAGGCTTGCCCAGGGAGAGAGATACAATTGTAAAAATGGTCCTGAATAAAACTGCTTGCAAGAAGAGCTCCCATGTCGCGTCATCCTTGCTGGTCCTGGCGGTCGCGACATTCATATATTCCAAATGGAACAGGATGCTACTTGTGTCTTGGTGGCTGCGAATGACAAATAATTATCCAATTCAAATATAAATGATTAGTGCCAAGAATCAGTATTATTGATTGATCTTTGTAGGCAATCCCAGTTCATTAAATGCTCTGGGGTGTTTCTGCTTTGTCCAGAGGTAAAGATTACTAGGGAACGGTAAGTTACTAGCATGATTATATGATACATTCTTGGATCATCTGTCATTATATAGCATGGCATCTTTGAAGAGTGAAGCTGTGTTGAAGGTTGTCATTGGCATTTGTCCCAAGTAAAATCTTAGAAAAATAAATTATGGGGTATTGAACTGAGAATGGTATTACTTATTAAGAACTAGATAAAATTTTCAGAAAACTTTATTTATCAGAAAATTATGGGTTTATGGTTAGTCTAACAATTAAGAAGTGTAGCAAGACAAATGAGTTGCCATTTCTACCTCTCAGAAACTGACATACAGGCAGACTGATAAACATATATAACTCAGTGATCAGACTGATCAAAGATTGCACATTTCCTATGTTACAACAAAGATACAACTGCAAATCATTTACATTTTTTTCAGATCCATACAGTCTAAGGATATGTACATCCTTAACATCTTGTAATATTGTGTTCATCAATATTTTCATATATTCCATTTTCTCCAATAGAAGATACTTGTTTAAATAAAAGCTTCAGGAAAAAGAGATTGTAATTTTGAGGCAGAAGCCTGCTTCATTTCCATCTTGGAAAAAAAAATGGTGTAATATATAAAATCATTTTAGGCTAGTAACATAAATCTGTGCATGTGTCTGATACCTGAACTGATATACTATATAGTGTTAAACAGTTTAACCTTTCCCTGCATGGTGGGGGGGGGTGGGGGTGGAAAGGCCTGTTAATGTATAATACATTGTGAACTCATAGACCAAGGGGTCTGTAAAAAGGAGGAATTCCAACACTAGCTTTTCTCCATTTGCTGTTATGTTTTAACCCTGTTTGCCTAACGCCAGTGGTTGAATGGCATTTACTGTGACCTAAGTACACTGAATATTAATGCATGAGAAAAGTTGATTCCAACCATAATGAAAAACTCCAGACTCAGACTTAGAAGGATAATAATTGGTGAACAAATTTGTGTTTGTTCTATTTACATAAAAATAGAACTTTTAGACAACCCCAAAGTTTCAGAAAGCTAGGTCAGTGTGGAAATGGGTGTGGTGTTTACAATTTTAGTTAATGCTAAGGCAATTTTGTGGTTAGTAGATGAGCTAATTCTCTTTGGGGATACAACCATTATCCTTTCCTAAGTGAAAATGTGAGCAAATGGAGGGTCTGTAAATTAGTTAAGATGCAGTGTTTCACAGGAGGAAGTATTCATTAGAGCCAGTCTTTGTCACTTTAAAAGTTTGACCAAACTACTTGAATATTTCATATAGAATTTTTTCCAAGGAGAAATTGTCATAATGAAGATGGAAGCCATTATTGTCAACAATTAGTATGTTCAATCTCTTTTCAGGTAGAAATTATTATTCTATAGCGATCACCATAATTCAGTGGTCCCAATATAAAGCCACAGAAGAATGTATGGCATAACACCATGGTTATAATCTAACCCAGAAAATTGTGATTTCAGAAAGTAAAAGATTAATATACACTTCCTTATCTTAAGCAACTAAGCCCCTTGCAATTTCCTTAACCAATTCTGAAGGCTTTCTCTATACCTCATCTTAAATTTAAATGCCGATCTGTAGTCTGTCATTTTTTTCAAAGCACATAATAAAAGTAAATGAAAATACAAAATAATTTGAGTAAGTATTTTTAATCATTTCAGTTGATTTCTGCCTTTGTAAAAAAAAAAATACTTGTTGTTGTTGAGATTTTATGTAGGTTTTTTTTCCCCAATTCCTGAGAAATGATTGGGAATATTTACATCTTTGGAACATGTCTCTTTTATCCAAATGATAACAGCAAGAAAAGCATGCCATTATAATTCTAGGTTAAGAAACAATGTGGAAAGATGAGATGGGGCAAGATGCTTTTACTATAGTCACAGCATCAACTTGTGCCAACCACCAAACTTGCTCCTACAGCATGATGACATAACTCACTCTCTGAGGACAGGACAGCTATTGACGCAAGATTGAAAAAACACTTAACAAAAGGCTAAGAATATTTCAGGTATAAGGACCAACTTTGAAAATTAGAAGTAGAAACAACATAGTGATGTCCAGTTGTTGAGGTTAGCATTCTATTTTTCTCTCTATATAAGATATGTTATCTTAATATTAGCTTCTTACTCCTTATTCCATTTATCTTTGTATGTGTATATATATGTATGTATGTATGTATATATATGGGTGTATGTATATATATATAATTCCTGATTATATATTTTATATATATTTTATATAAAAATATAAATACATATTTTTCCTCAAAACTGCCACAATGATGGTAGGATGTTAAAGACCTGTACTCAGATGAATGAATCCTCAGAATGAGCCCTGTAAATCAGGTCCCCACAAGGAATAATCTGAAGCCATGTCTAAATCATATGAATGAGTTAGATTAGCACTCATGACTAATTCTCCTGCAAATGTATATTGAAATGGCACAGATAGCAAGGATATTTCTCTGTTTTATATTTTATTTATTCTTTTGTTCATGGAATGTCTTGTGATTCTAAGCAATTAAATTTCTTGTTATAAGACCTTAATTCAATCTCTTCTTTTAAACTATTTTTTTTTGGAACTTAAACTTTTATAAATTGGACTCGATCAAGTATTCTGAGAATATGAAAAGATGTTAACACAACAGAATTAGAATCCAACAAGTGGCTAACCTTTGTTATTTTGCTTCATGTTTTAATATTCCGAAAAGGATGGAGACGTGTCTTTGCTAGTTCACTGGACTTCTGACAACATAAAAGACAGAGAATCAGAAGATTATGCTGCATGTTGGCAAACTACATCTGAATTGGTTCAGGCAATCTTTGAACTCTTTACAGTTCTACTTGTCTCTTAGTCCAATATTTGATTGTGGTTGTCCCTGAGTATGGCAGCAGGGCTGCATATAAGATTTCTTTGTTCGAAATATATAATAACAAATTACAAAAATTAAAGCAAAGAAAGGCTTTTGTGTTCAGGAAACAACATTCACATAACCTCTGGATTAATGTTAACTCTGAAGCCACACAGGGAGCAGTAGAAGATTCTCAGCATGACACTCGTTAACATCCCTTTGCGCATTGTAAGAAATAATTTGCATGGCCTCAAATGTAATGCTGTACTAAACTTGCCTTATTGGGTGAAAGCTTTCTACATACAATAAACTTACTTGAATTTCTTTCTGTTGTCAAGTATGGCACAAAAACAATGTCCATCTTTTTTTTCTGGAGAATGAGCTAGAAAAAGATACAGTAATATGGACTGTAGTATTGCTATTTAATTATATTTGTGTATACATATTCATATGTAGGTACTTATACATATATACACATACATATACATAATACACATATACATATATGTGTATATATGCTGGTTTATAAATCCAATACAAACACACATACACACACACACGCACACATATATGTCACTATAAACCAATCTGAACAGTGTTGAAATGTATAAATGTTGCTATCTCACTACAGAGAAATAAAATAGTAGCTTTTGTCAATATAATTGTCATATATTTCTCATATGTCCTCTTTTATTTTCACACTAATTTATTTTCTAATGTGTTACATAAAACAATAGAGTGTTATTGCGTTCTTTCACCACCTACCCTAAACTGATGAATGAATGAATTGCTATCTATATTATTATATCTTCTAATTATAAGATATAAACAATTATCTTATAATTGTTCATATGAAAAATACAAAAAGTCTAACAAATATTTAATTGTATTAAAATTGTATTATATTAGAACATGTTAAATAGTGGCATTACAATAAAAAATTAATTTCTGTTAATATAGAACAACTTATAATAATATAAAATGTCATTAGCAAAGGAAACAGCTGTAGCCTGTAGATTCTTTATATCACATGTGTCCCACTATCCCTCTAAGTCTCTTGATTAGATTGTGAGATAGTAGGCCTCACAAGGAATATACTGATGGACTAAATATATGTGTTAAATGATGATTTACTAGAGTGGTTTACAAGCTGTAGTCCAAATAGTTCCACTATGGCCACCTTCTTACAGAAGGAAGAAAAATCCAGTGGTTTTTAGTCCACCAGATTGGGGATCCCAGCAGGTCCAATCTGGTGCTGGAGTCCCTGGAAATTATCAAAGAGCTTCTGGTATTAAGTCTGTGTTGGAATCTTGACATAGTTTCTAATATTAGCTAAGGAATGCTTCCACAAGCCAAGCGTGAGAACAGAGATAAAAAGCAGCTTTCCTCTTCAATGTTCATTTTTCCTTTTTATTGTTAATTATTTTAAACAGTCTTTTCTCATTTTACAAGTCTATCCCAAATCTTACACTCTCCCCTCCTCCTTTTTCCTCTACCTTCCTCCATTCTCACCCCTATCCACTTTTCTGAGAGGTTAAGGTTTCACATGAGTATTTAACAAATTCTGGCACGTCAGTTTTTGAGGCTGGCTGAAGCCCTCCTTCCCTATATCTAGGCTAAGCAAGGAATTGTTCCAAAATAAATGGGCTCCAAAAAGCCAGTTATTACAACATCGATTGATCCTGGTACCATTGCAAATAGCCCCACAGACTGCCTAAGACACACAACTACCCCCACTGTCAATCTGGAGTCCGTGAACTCCCATAAGCTCAGGTCAGCTATTTCTCTGGGTATTCCCATTAAGTTCATGACCCCTTTGTTCCTTTTCTCCCTCTCTTAAACTGGTCTCTGGACAATCAGCCCAGTGCTTAGCTATGAATCTCTGCATTATGAAAGTTGCCATTATTAGGTGTGTCCCAGATTTCAAGTAGGTGTTCCCAACTCAAATGATCCAATCACGAAAATCCCCTTGGGCTTGTTCAGCTGTTTGAGATCAAGTTGACTACAAATGTACAAATTGACAACCAAGATTAACCACAAAATAATTTCCTAGAGTTTTCATATCTTTCATTTAGGTTAGTCCTTCTACTTCTCCAAACCATTGATTTTTCTCATACTCCAACACCTCTTTGTGATTATTCCTTTCCATTCCAAGTATTCTTTCGGCTTTCATCTTATCTATACTTCACTGTGTCCCTCCATTAACATACCCACAAAGGTTTCTTTCTAATTTCTTAGCATCGGTATATGCTCAAAGTTATGCAAACAAAACCAGAGATTTGAAGCTGGGATCTGAATATGAGAGAGAACACATGATATTTGTCTTTCTGGGCATTAGTTACCTTTTTCAATATTGTTTGTTAAAGTTTCAATAATTTACCTACAATTTCATTTTTCTTTGCTGTTGAGTAGTGTTTGAGGACACGTATACATATTTTTTAATCTTTTCTCATTGGCCTTGGCTACCCTTCATAACTGCAAGGTAAAAGCCAATATATGTAAACATCACGTATTTTGTGGGTATAACCTAAAATATTTGAAACTGGCTAAAAAAAAATCCTACTATCTTGCTGTCATAGTGTCAGAAGCTGTCATTTAGACTTCTGGGGAAAGAAAAGGGATTTAATGCTATTTCCCAGCACTGTATCCTTCCTGCTACAATATCTACCTGCCAACTAAGATTTGTCCATTATTAAAAGAGAAGCATGGCAGTTATAGGGTAAACACAACCTTCTGATTGGATCTGAAGGCAATTCTTCAGGAAAAAATTTCATGCCTTCTACTACAAGTCTATTCAAAAGCCCATGACTGAGTATGTCACACATCATTTTGTCAAATTGTCTTCTGAATATTTATAATTCTATTTGTAGACCCAGGCCGCCCTCATATTCATATTTGGTCTAGAAGCCACCTATTTGCAGAATGTAGCAGTCAACTCAGTGGTGTCCTAGTGATCAAGGTTCTGTGAATAAGAGTCTGTGAAGGTTCAGGCATAAATGTGATTTTCATTTTATACTGCATCCCCAGTATATTCAAGGAAAATCATAGAATAGGCAGGAACAGTAGAAGAAACGCAGGGTTGGAAAGAGCACTCTGAAATTGTCTTTGTTGCCTCATGAATTTATTTGCTATTGTTACCTTCACATAGCCTACATAAAATAAGCCAGAAATTATTCCAGCGTATATAATGTAATTCTTTTAGCCACCGTAAGGCTGCACTTCTGCATTTTAAAGAAGGAGCATGTAGGTGGATCCTTGAGAACAGGGCCTGCGTGACTCGTGTGTGTGCATGCATGGTTACCTCCACCCACAACTCAACTAAACTCCCATGTGCACATGCGTGGGTCGCCCGCCATCTGTGTCATCAGTGTCTGACATGCTCACGCAAAGCCCCTGTACACTGGTGCATGTCATGGCAATTCCCATCTTCACCGTCTGATGTAGGCACGTCTTTCACCTCGTGTGCATGAGCTAGGAAGTCTTTAAAAGCTGGACTCGCCATCTTCTCTCTCTCTCTCTCTCTCTCTCTCTCTCTCTCTCTCTCTCTCTCATTCTCTCTCTCTCCCTGGACCGTTTCCTTGGGCCCTGTGAGCATAATCTCTTTTAATAAACTCCTAATTGGGTTCGTTTGTGTCTCGTTTCTTCTTCTCATTTCTGCCGGACATTTTTATCTGGTGATGTCGGCACCAGATAACAAAAAGAGACAGGTTGGCTCCTAGCAGCAGTACTTTACTTCCTCCAAAGAAGATAGAAGACAAATGGACACACAACAACATCCATCTACACTAGCCAAAACTGCCTTTCATCTAAGCTAAACATCTCCTGACATGGACAGAATTGCTGGAATCGACAGCCTAGCTGCTCAGTTCAAGGTAGGCCTGTCTTCCTACAAATTTCTTAGCCCACGGGATCTTTTGGAGCCTGGAACGCCCTGCACTAAACAGCAAAAGGCAAATGTGACCTTCAGTGACAATGGAGGACCCTAAAAGAGTAGCTCTGGGGTGCCGACCAAGTATGTTCTCTGTCATTTTTTAATCAGTAACTCAAGTAAAATCTTATCCTTCTCAAAAATCTCTGATACAGTTTGATAGATGAGAAGTTTTGCCAGGTTAAAAACAAACAACCTCATCAAACAAATTTTAAATCAAATTTCTCTCTTATGCTGCCTTCCATAGTCTTACAAATACTTTTCCTTGTACAAAAATATGTCACAGTCATTATACAATGTATGTGTCTAAAACTTCTGTTTTCACAAACCCAAAGAATTCTTGTGAGTTCCAGGGAGCCGAATTAAAGGATCCACCTTAAACAGGTCAGATACATCCCCCTCAATTCCCTGGTCCAATTTTTTTTTCCTTAATTTAACGTTGTTCTTTGTTCTGCCAATACCTTAAACAGGTATAAGAGACATCAGATATTTCCATGCCACAAACACCAGACAGGAGCAAAGAGACCAGCTATGCTAGAATGTAGCCAGCACCCAGCCTTCTCAGGTTCCCCCACCCCCAAAGATTGATGAAGGAGGGTCATTGGCTAATAAAGGAACTGCCTTGGCCCATTTTATTGGTTAGAGGATAGGTGGGAGTAGGCAGAACAGGACGCTGGGAGGAAGAGGAAGTGAACTCAGTCTCGACAGCTCTCCTCTTGGGAGCAGATGCCTGAGAGAGACTCCATGCCCCGCTCCTGGGATGAAGCTCCGACCCAGGATGGACTTAGGCTAGATTCTTCCCGGTAAGCGCACCTTGGGGTGCTACACACAAATGATTAGAAATGGGCTAAATGAATATGTGAGAATTAGCCTAGAAGAGAATGGGCCAAGCAGTGTTTAAATGAATACAGTTTGTGTGTTGTTATTTCGGGCATAAGCTAGCCGAGCGGGCAGCTGGGGTGTTGGGGACACAGCCCCGCCGCCCATATTACTACAAAAGATGACACCGACAAATAAGCAGGAAGCAGTCTCGAGAATCCATCACCCCAATTCTGTCAACCTGTGGTGTGTAATCTCACGCATTTTATTATAAAAAAGATCTGGGAATGTTATGATTGTTCGTCACTTTAAGAGACAAGCCACACCCACTCCATGCAGCCCCTCCCTCTCTCACCATCTTGGCTTTTCTCTCTGTTCCCTTTCTTTCTTTGTCCTCTTCTCCTTCTCCTCTCTCTCTCTCTCTCTCTCTCTCTCTCTCTTTCTCTCTCTCTCTCTTCCCCCTTCTCTCTTCCCCCTCCATAAGCCCCTGAATAAATATTCAACCTCACTCTGCATGTCGTGTTTATCCATGTCTCTGTCTCCTGCCCACTCGCCATGTGTCTCCCTGCCTGGGACCAGCCCCTGCTCAGGGACTGGCAGCCGTCTCTGCCTGGGACTGGCTGCTCCCAGGGCCCACTGCCTGCCACCACATGGCCTGCTACCACCATTTGGGGACCTATAGCATTTCTGCTGCCTACTGCTGCTGGGGATCTTTCAGCATTTGGGGGGGAACTTGGAGAAACGGGATGATTGGGATAAAGGAAGGTTGGATAGGGGAGCAGGGAAGCACATATCTTAAGTAAAAGAGCCATCTTAGGGTTGGCAAGTGACTTGGACCAAGAGAGGCTCCCAGGTGCCCAGGGCGATGTCCCCAGTTAGTTCCTGGGGCAGTTGAGGATAGGGAACCTGAAATGACCCTATCCTATAGCCATACTAATGAATATCTTGCATATTACCATAGAACCTTCATCTGGCGATGGATGGAGTTAGAGACAGAGAACCACACTGAACACCAGACTGAGCTCCCAATGTCCCAATGAGGAGCAGAAGGAGGGAGAACATGAGCAAAGAAGTCAGGACCATGAGGGGTGCACCCACCCACTGAGACAGTGGGGCTGAACTATTGGGAGCTCACCAAGGCCAGCTTGACTGGGACTGAAAAAGCATGTGATCAAACCGGTTTCTCTGAATATGGCGGACAATGAGGGCTGCTGAGAAGCCAAGGACAATGGCACTGGGTTTTGATCCTACTTCATGTTCTGGCTTTGTGGGAGCCTAGCCAGTTTGGATATTCACCTTCCTAGACCAGGATGGAGGGGGGAGGACTTTGAACTTTCCACAGGGCAGGGACCCCTGACTGCTCTTCCGACTGGAGAGGGAGGGGAAGAGGAGTCGGGGGAGGGGGATAGGAAGTGGAGGGAAATGGGAGGCTGGAAAATGGTGGAATTTTTTTTTCAATAAAAAAAAATCATAACACATAAAGGAGTCTGTTTCTTGCCTCTACTCCTTACTAAGGAGTGATTGGCAGTTGTATGTTATTGGAGGAGAGAGAATTATTCTGCTTTGTGGTTGTGGCTACTGATAGATTTCTGATATTTCTGATATATATTCTGATCATATCATCCTTTACATATATACATATGAGCAACATTAAGTAGATTTTAATACATGGGTTGTATTGTGTTGGTAGAAGTTAGAGAAGCAATACTGGCAGATATACCAAAATTTTATTGCATACATGCATGCAATTCTCAAATATTAAAAATATTATTAATGATATTAATGACTATATGAAGTGTTATACTCTTAAGATATCAAACTGTGCCTTGTTTTCACATGTGTCAGATTGTGTGGGAAATTTTCATTTTATAACTCTTAAACATGTCTTGCTTAGGACACCAGGAGAATAGAGAGAAATAGAGGTGGAAGAGCATCTGCTCCTGATATATATTTGAGGTAGGAATGCATGTAGCATTTTCCCAGTGAAAACAATTTACCTTTAGCATGCAGTAGAATCTGTAAGAAGAGCAAAGATAATGTCCCTTGCTTTGTTGCACATCATTTCAGCTCATGTGGAGAGATCAGGGAGATGACACACTAGAGCCTTTGCCAGATACTGAAATATGTTGCTTTAGAGATGTGGGAAAGGGAAAGATACACAGAGCATCTAGTAAGTTGCTTCTGAGAGATATGGGCCAACCATAACAGTAAAGAGTTTATTTTGTGAAAGATGTGTGGGAAAACAACTTAAAATTTCCAACGATGAATAGAGAGGAAAATAAAAAGGAAGAAAGTACTTCTGCACATTCCAATGATGGGGCTAGAAACCCCATTGTTAGCAGAATAAGCCAGGGCTGGTGGGAAACATATTAAATGTACTCATTTACAGGAAATAATCAGAAAAAAATAAATCTGAAAGGACATAGTATAAAGAATTGGTTTTGTGGGGGACAGCGGGGTTGGACATAGGAATAGAAAATGACCACCAATGGGAGAGGTGTTTATTTTGAGAATGTGGTAGAAATGCTTCAAAAGTAGACTATTGTGTAATCTTAAGATTCCTGTTTCTGTCTAGCAAGAGACAAAAATGTGTAGATTCTAACAGAAGGGAAGATGGGGGGGGGGAATCTCAGAGAAGTTGAGAAAAATTGAAAATACATTATAACAAAAATTCTCTAGATCATATAATAACTGAAATATCCACAACTCTTTAGTTGAAAAAATATACAAATTTAAGAAGAAAGCAAGCCAAACTATCATCAAACTATGAAAATAAACTTTTGTGCTGGTTTCAAAAATTTGTAAATTGGATGAAACTGAACAAAATAAAATGGAGTAAATTTCTTATAATTTGAATCATAGTACCTCAACAAAACTGCTGATTTTTCCTAAATATTATTCTAACCATGGTCTTATGAATGGCAATGTGCGACAACCTTGCAGCTAGGTGTTCTTTGGATCACTGCAAACTGCATTTTAGCTGCTCAGATAATTTCTTTCAGCAACAATAAGCTACAAAATAATGTTAATGAGTGTGCATTTTTTGAAAAATAGATAAATTTCAACTTCATACAGTAGTTGGAAATGATTAGATTACTCATATAAAACAACTGTAAATATTTATTATCTGCAAGGGAGACCAAAGTGATGTCACTGAATGTCAAAACTGTCATGGAAGTATGGAAGTATTTTGTGTTTGACATTAAAACTTCAGAATTATTTTGAAAAGAGTAGGTTTGAGACACAATTTTTCCCAAACTCTGTTATTTATGCATTTTTTTCTAGAAATCATTGCTTTCAAATAATAGTTCTATAACTTAATTTCACTTATTTTGATCTTACAATTTTTTGTTCAGAATTTAAAGTGAATTGATAGGCATTAATGTGTTGACTACATTAATAGAAAAATGTTCTTATTCATAGTAAGATGGCTACAACCACTGTTTGATTATTTTAATATAGTCAATAGAATCTGAAACTTTAAGAAATTCACTCTTTGCCCAGAATAAGTATCAAAAAGTATCATACAACCTTTTGAAACATAATTTAAACAAAGAAAATATATTATATTTGCAATGATGATGTTATTTTTTAGTAAAATTGTCATAGTGAACAAAAATTTCTACTTTAAAATTGTATATAGGAAAAATTTGCAAAGGCTTACAAAACTTTTCTATTGTATTTTATAATTGTATATTAATGAACTATAATATTTTTCTAACCAAGCTGAAATTTGAAAGTAGTATTGAGGGCAATAAGCCTGTGTATTTTACAATAAGAGAAGATAAACCGTAGACAGAACACTTTAGTATATTTCTTGGGAAAGAAACAAATGAAAACATCTGAACAGGTTCACTGAAATTAATAAAACTGTGTTGCAGACCAAGAAGGAAGATGTTACTGCTAGAGTTGCCACCATAGATCATTCTAGCAACAACCATTTAAAAAAGATATCAAATATATGTATAAACTTACAAAGAAAGGAGGATAACCTTGAAAGACTATCTATAAGATATTTTAACACCCCGCCCCGCACACACACACACTCACTTCTCCCAGTCCACATACACACCAGATTCTACCAAGCAAAAAGCTCATAGTGAGTGACTGAAGGAATTTCATATTTTTACGAGAGATCTGGAGAGCAAACGTTACTGACATTCAGCTGTCCTCACTTGTGTCCTGCTCATCATTTATAGGAAATACCCATCTCAGAGATATTAGCAAGTGGGACCTTGAGTATAAAACCTCAAAGCTTACACCAGGGACAGACTTCTCTACCTTCCTGAGCCTGTGTGTACGTTACATATTCAAATTACAACAATCATGCAGCAGAAATCAACTGTGGAAGCCGGATAAGCAGCTGGAGCTCCTGAGTTAGATATCTGAACAGAGCAGTGTTTCCCTTCAAGTAAAAGTAATGCTTCAATATGAAAGAAAAGTATCAGCTGGGCGGTTAGTGGCACATGCCTTTAATCCCAGCACTAGGGAGGCAGAGGCAGGGGAAAGGAAGGAAGAAAGGAAGGAAGGAAGGAAGGAAGGAAGGGAGGGAGGAAGGAAGGAAGGCAGGCAAGAAGGAATTACTAAATTAGGTGCCTACAACATCTATCAGAAATGCCTGGGGAAGCCCTGCTGGAACAGTAGAGTGAATATTTCAAATTGAAAGATTTCCAGACAGGATGGAGAATTTCTTACACAAAGATAATCTTCTATCTCTGTTTCCCACGGAGGCATTTGTATACTTTGTGGTAAACAACAGTAATCTCTGCTGGAAATGATTGACTTTCCAGCTACTCACAGGGGTGCAGTGTGGTGAAACCCTTAAGGCAGATATTTCAATTTTTTTGCTGTTACAGGATTAAGGAGTCGGCCTGCCCCAGGACAAGACGTCTAGGAGGAATATTAAGATGAACTCAGTTGAATCTGAGACAATGGTACCTGTCATTTGTTCTGAGAATCAGCTCTCAACAAGACAAACAACACTGAGCAATTTATCACTCTAATTTGTATTACATATTTTGAGACAAGGGTGTCTGGAGGCAAGAGAAAGAGGTGACACCTGGGCTATGAGAAACATTTTGAGGTGATGACATTGTACTTCAGCACATTCTGTGATGGGACAATATGTATTCACATTTCAGAAAACATGTCAACCGCTGTCATGTCTCAAATATGTATTTACAATAAATTAATTATTTATTGTTTATCACTATAACTCCATAAACTGAAATTAAAAATTTGAAGTTATTAAATTTTTTTATTTAAAGTTATTACTTTAATTTAGTTAAATATAGTTATATAGCTTATAATGATAATTTGTTTTAAAAGTAATTAATTTTGGTCTTCAAATTATAGGGCATTTCTATTTAGTACTGTTTAAATAAGAATATTACTGTATATCCTAAAACCACAGAAAATAGATAGGGTTAGCTTTAAAAGAAACTATTAACACATTTCATTTCACTGAATATCTTTCATGACTTTTAGAAATATTTCATAAACATAAGCAAATATAACTTATTTTTCTAAAGTTTACTTAAGATTATTTGCATCATTTTATGTGTCTTTACCCTTAATCAAAGCCTCTTAAGTGAGTGATTTTAAAGATTAGTTCTACATTATGTGTATGATTCTTTTGCTTGCCTTCAAGTATGCGTACCACATGCCTACTTGTTGGCATTCCCTGGAACTGTGGTAATGGATTATTGCGAGTCACTAGATGCATATTTTGGGGGGCAGGGGAATGAAATCTGGGTCCTCTGCAAGAGCAAGGAGAGCCACGCTTCCAGTTCCAGCCTTTCCTCTCTGTTATGTAATTATACATATTCTTCAAATGGAAAGAATTACAATTGCCTTTTAGGACCTGTCGGAATGAATCTGGTCCGGATAAAGGTAGAGCATATCAAAGAGTTGAGAGACCTGCAGAGAATGTAAAGCCGAAGAATGTGAAAAAAAGATTTTTAGAGAAAGTTTAGGGGAAAAAAGACACAATAGGATTAACACACATATAAATTCAGAGACTGTGGCAGTATGAACAAGTCCACACAGGTTCAAAACAGCAAATATCCCAGCACTGAGAAAAGGAATTGGAAATCCCATCCTAAAATGTTATTTACAATTAATGCCTTCTCCAAAAGGAGAATCGCTGTGGTCCAATAGAATCTCACTGGGACCATCAACCACATTCCAGGGCAGTCCCTATGCACAGGAGTAGTTGAGCAACATAGAATATACTCCATGTTTTGTTTTCTGTTGTTTTATGGAATTTTCTTTTCTTTTCTTTTTCTTGTCTTATTTTTGGGGTGATGATTTTGATTTTCAGTTTTTTTGCATTTGTTTTTGTATTTAAAGAGAGAATATCAACTTGGATGAGGAAGGATGTGCAGTATATTTGTGCTGAGTTGGACAAGGGGAGACCATGATCAAATTATATTTTATAGATATCATAAATAAATAATGGATATAAAGGCCATAGATGAGTAAGTATTGATATCTTCATCAATGAAGCTTTGTTTCTTCCATTAAATGGTACAAGTTTACTGAGTGGATATCAATATAAGTGAGCCAGGTAAAACTAAACAATGTAGGAAATCTACACAAGGTGACACACATGTATAATCTTGTAACACAGGAGGTTGAAGCAGGAAGATGGTAAATTCTATACTTTTCTGGTATATAAAGACATTGTCTGAAAGAAAAGTAGTAACATTGCTTTTTGCTAACTTTCATATCTGGAAAAAATCTGTAAAGTGTATTAATGGAGACATTGAGATTTTATTATAAAAGAAGAAAGGATCAAACTGTTTTTGCCAAGGGAACTTCAAAATATGTTAAAAGGTAAGTGCTGCTTTTTTAAAATCAGTGGCTGTGGTAAGTCCTAGGTCCTCCCCCCTCCGTCCATATCTAGGAAGGTGAACATCCAAACTGGCTAGGCTCCCACAAAGCCAGCACATTAAGTAGGATCAAAACCCCGTGCCATTGTCCTTGGTGTCTCATCAGCCCTCATTGCTCGCCATGTTCAGAGAGTCCGGTTTTATCCCATGCTTTTTCGGTCACAGTCCAGCTGGCCTTGGTGGGCTCCGCATAGATCAGCTCCACTGTCTCAGTAGGCAGGGAACCCGGACTGCTCTGTGAACTGGAGAGGGAGGGGGAGAGGAGTGGGGGGAGGGGGAGAAGGGTGGGAGGAGGGAGAGAAGGGTGGGAGGAGGGGGAGGGAAATGGGAGGCTGGGAGGAGGTGGATACTTGTTTTTTTTGTTTATGTTTTTTTTTCTTCTTTTCTCAATAAAAAAAAAAGAAAAAAATAAATAAAAAAATAAAATCAGTGGCTGCTGCGATCATAATTGTTTTTTGTTTTTAACAAATGCACAACCACAAATATAGTATATATGTCTGTATCTATCACATATATACATATACAATTTAATGAACTTGTAATATGATGTGGAGTTATATTTAATATTTTATGAAGGACCTACCAAAACATTTCATAAATTAAAAAGTATGACTTTTATTTCTCAGCCAAGAATATTTTTGGTAAAATACTATGTATAGCATAAATAATGAATTAAATTAGAAAAAAAAGTATTGTAAATATTGTAAAGGAATCATTTAATACAAAAATTAAAAAATCATTATTAAATATAGAGTAATTCAAATAATTTAGAGGAACACAGGATAGAAGAGAAGTTAAGTAAATTTAACACCAGGTAGAATAAAATTTGCAAGTATGAGCCAGGCTGTGGAGTCACACTTTTGTCTAAGTGCTAGAAGACAGAGGAAGTCAAGTGATTATTGTGTGTTCGGAGTCAGCCTGGCTTACAGAGCAATCCCAGGACAGTGAAGGCTGCTACAAAGTGAATCTATGACTTGACAATATAAAAAAGCAAACATGTACATATTTAACTTTCAATTGACAGCATTGCTAGGAAAATTCTGTTTCTAATTAAGTGGTGATGTGATAACTATCTACCCTGTGCTAAATTAAAGAGATTAGACTATTAATCAGGTTCAAAGGTGTTATCATTCTAACTTTAAAGGAAGGAAAAAGTAAACTACTATAAGTCTATAATTAATTCATATACAAATTTAGAGCAGAAACTTTTTTCTAAGCTTGAAATAAAACTCAAAAAACAGTCTTGTCCAAAATATGTTGAACAAATTAAAATTTCACTTCAAAAAAAAAAAAAAAACAAAAACAAAAACATGAAGCCAAGGGGTAGACGTAACACATATGACCACAATGTTTTATAAAACAACAGCTATATTTAAAATGGGGAATGTAATGTTAAGAAAATCGGCAACTTCTATAAAAATATTCAGTGTACATGTGCCTTGAAAGAGAATTAATTTGACTATAAAATTCCACAATACTTCACTTGGAATTTTAGTTAAAAATAACATAGCACTAATTTAAAATTATAAAATAGGCAGTAATTGTGTATAATCTATTAATTTGCAACTTGATAGAATTAAACTTAAATATACCTAATGATGAAACAGCATAAAAATAGAAACGTCAAAATTAAAAACAATATTTTGGAGATTATAAATAAATCTGTAAAATTATATATCAAAATTTAAATATTTTCACATTCTATAACCATCAATGAAATCTGTGCATATTGGTGAATTCATTACTACATTTATGCATTGATAGTGATCAGCACAATTTTATGGTAATATTGAAATGCAAATAAATACTTTTATAGAAATATTATCTTTAGAACTGTGATAAGTGAACATATGTGAAGAAGAAATCTCAATATTCTCATAAAATTATAATTCAGAATTATTTGTAAGGCATGTTCATGTATACTTGCCTAGAGAGGATTTCTAGTTGGTTAATAAATCCTATCAGTGATACAAAAATCTAATGACATATATTCAGTTAGGCACACCTTCCAGACCTCCTATTTTGTACTATGTAATTTATATTTATGCATATTGAAAATCTGAAATATAATTTTTCAGTTTTATATTTAAATGTACTATTTATGGAAAAATGAAATATATGCCGTACCTAGAATATCAATTACAAGCTTTTAAATATTTCGCACTTTTAATTCTGAGATTATAACTTCCAGGCAATTTCCATTCCCTAATTCATCTTCCAAGCCTAGACTTTTGGAAAACTTACCCTAGGCACAATTAATGTCTTCCATATCTAGCTCAGGTGACCATAAATAAAGTATTGGGTACTTGTTGAATTCGTGTATACCAGAAAATTACCACCATCATTAAAATACTGCATTGCTATGTTTAGAACTGTATCTCTAGTTGTAAAAACAGATTTTAGTGATTCATTTGACCAATAATGTGTGCAGTTGTATTTCTGAGCAGTATGTAGGTGCATTAAAGAACTTTAATTATAAATTAGATTAGAAAAGACAGAGGGCTGTAAAATAGTATATGCTATGACTTTGATTTTGTAGTTGAATATTAATGGAAAGCTTTAGCTTCTATAAAAAATAATATCACCACCAGTATGAGAGGTCTTAAAAAACATGACCAAAGAAACAACCATACCATAAAATAAAGCTATATGTCATATTAATTATCTAGAAATATTATTGATCACATAGAATAATTTCATATGACATGTGGCTAATAAGAAAGTAGTATTGAGTTCTCTATGTACAAAACACCTGGCTTGTGAAATTCTATGTTCTTTTTGGGAGTTATCTAGACTTTTCTGGATCTAAGTGTATTCTGTAGAAGGCTGGGAAGCAGCCTTTCGTGTGTTACAGTAATGTCTTCAACTATAATTTATGTCACTTCAGCAAAGTCATTATTTCATAATCCCAAATTCTTCCTTTTTGTTTTACAGGGAGATTGAAATTGAAATTAATACTTTAATATATAAGCATGATGAACTGCCTGTCAGCGAGGTCCACACTTCCACTTTACAAAGTTCAATACCTAGTTCTTCTTAAGGCTGTGACTCATCTTTGGTGAAATCATTTGTGGCAGTCCAGAAAGAAAAGAGATGGTGTTCCTTTAGCAGAATATGAAATTTCTTTTAGGTTCATATTACATCTGATTCAACTTTACAGCTGAAGACAATTTTATGTGCACGTTTATAACCTTTACTACCCACTAATAATGATGCTGGACGTTAAAAAAAATGGATATAACAAGGAAGCTTAAGATCACTTTTCAGGCTAGACGGTCATTGCTAATCTTGGATACAGACATTTTAACGTTACAACTTATGTAGTGCTAATATTATTCAAGTCAACATTGAGAGTGTTATTTTCATGCAGTAAATTCTAGCTGTCTGTAAATTTAAAAGTGAACATTGTATTATCATTTACTTTTAGCTGGAAATGCAGATGAGATAACTTTCTTCTTCTAAAATTTACTTTCATGATAGCATATCCCAGGGTTTTAGCTAAGTAAATATAAAAACAATAACTTCACAATATTTTATTTGGTACCATTTATTAAAAGTTTGATACATTATTCTTTTTTGGGGGGGGATATCTTCTAGTTAATGAGAAAAGTCAAGATGTTTTGCAAGTATAAAAATGCAGATATATGTTTCCTTAGTAACAATAAAATTAGTAGGCAACAACATTTTAAACATACCTCAGATATTCTGAAAAGACAGAAGAAGATCAAGTGGGGCTTGAAGACATTGCTTAAGTGATGAAGACCATTTGCTATTCTTCCAGAGGCTTTGAGTTTAGTTCTAAGAGCATATGTCTAGCAGCTTAACATTCACTTGTCACTCTTTGCTCTAGGGATGTGATGCTCTCTTCTGGCTCTTACGAGTACCACATACACACAAAGTCATTGTACACACAGGCACATACACATACATCCATACCACACAGAACTAAATAGCATGAGATGTATAAGGAAGCAGATAATAAACAGTGTAGGTATAAATGACTTATGCACCTTTGCAAACTTTAAATTGCTCAGAATGTTTTTGATCATTTATGGTAACAGCTTAAAACCTTTTGTTTTATGCTATTATTTTGTTTTCAGAGTATTCTCATTGCAAATCTTAATATTCTACTGGACTCAGAAAAGATATCAAGAGAGTAATAATTTTTCACTACTTCAATGTTAGCACAGTTATATGCATATGTGTTATTTAGGACTACACATGACATTAATATTGAACTTTCCTGAGCTGGAGAGATGGTACAGCAAGCAGTTAAGATCCATATAACTTTCAGAAGACTCAAGTTCATTTCCAGACAACCATATTGGCCAGGTTCACAACCACCTACAACTTTGGTCCAAAGTTATATGAAGTGTCTTGCTTCTTTAGGCACCTGTTCTCATATATAAACATACACATTCATATACATGTACTGAAAATAAAATAAATTTCTAAAACTTTAAACATACTTTCTTATATAATTTTTACCAGATGTTCTTCTGAAATGAGATGAAGTCATTTCCCACCTTCCCAACGACTTATCAAAAAGTGGGAAAAAGTACTCTGCAAGAAAACTTTAGGTATAAAGTGTTTAAACTTGAAGCAATTCCTTCAAGTCTGACCATATAGCATGCTACCCAAACAGATGGAAACATCTGCACAGTTTTGTTGCTAATGCAAAAATGGAAATAAAAAATGATAGCCACATACATATTATGGAAAAAGCCGTTACCTAAAACAGACAGAAATCTTATCTTGACCTAAAAATACATATTTTGATGTAAAGATTTTTTTTCAGAGCTTTTACTGGTAAGTGTATGATAATTATTTTATAATTCAGGGTAGCTGAATTTTACAAACTGACTATACCTCCAGCTTTCTCTATTCTGATTATCTATATTTTTTCTATCATAAATCTATGCTCATATTCTTAGTGTTCATCACAGTCAAACATAAGGAGAAAAACACGGTATCTTAGTAAATTAAAAAGTATAAAATAGAGTGTTATATGATATTTAAATAATTATAAAAAGTATTAGCCCATATGGCATCCCACAGACAGGCAGACATGTACCACTACAATGAACAGACATGTGTTGGAGAACTGGTAGAGAATGAGGAGCCGTGGAACAGATCGTGTACTGTGGAGAAATGCTAAATTGAAGACACACGGGTGGTGAGGAAGAGGCTGATGTGAGGGGACTGGCTGCCATCTTGGGCCATGTGATGCCTGGTGCTGTGCTGCTGCTGAGTACTGGGTCTGGGTCTGTGGTCCTACCTCTGCTGGTGGTTTGTGTTGGTGTCCATGGTCCACGCTACCACCGTGGACCATGGGAGAGTCTAGGCACCAGAGAGATGATCTCTCTCCTTGCTAACTGCTTCAGTTGGAGAGCTAATTATTCTTATTCTATTTTATTTTTATTTTCTTTTTGCGGGGGAAGGACACAGGGTACAGATCAGACATAGATGTACTGGGTAACTAATGGTGCATGGTGTGAAATTCCCAAAGAATCAATTGAAAATTATAATAAGAAAAATCAAGTCATGCTGGAATCAGTTATAATACAATACTACAGATGGACATTTAACAATTTATTTTTATTTTTTTTTAATTTTTTTTATTGCGAAAAGAAGAAAAAAACATAAACAAAAAACAAGTTACCACCTCCTCCCAGCCTCCCATTTCCCTTCCCCTCCTCCCACCCTTCTCCCCCTCCTCCCACCCTTCTCCCCCTCCTCCCACCCTTCTCCCCCTCCTCCCACCCTTCTCCCCCTCCCCCCACTCCACTCCCCCCCCTCCCTCTCCAGTCCAAAGAGCAGTCCGGGTTCCCTGCCCTGTGGTAAGTCCTAGGTCCTCCCCCCTCCGTCCATATCTAGGAAGGTGAACATCCAAACTGGCTAGGCTCCCACAAAGCCAGCACATTAAGTAGGATCAAAACCCCCTGCCATTGTCCTTGGTGTCTCATCAGCCCTCATTGTTCGCCATGTTCAGAGAGTCCGGTTTTATCCCATGCTTTTTCGGTCACAGTCCAGCTGGCCTTGGTAAGCTCCCCGTAGATCAGCTCCACTGTCTCAGTGGGTGGATGCACGCCTCGTGGTCCCAAATTCTTTGCTCATGTTCTCCCTCCTTCTGCTCCTCCTTGGGACCTTGGGAGCTCAGTCCAGGATAGTGTTTTTTATTTCCATCTATTTGCATGCAAAATTCGAGAAGTCATTGTTTTTTACCGCAGCGTAGTACTCTAGCGTGTATATATTCCATACTTTCTTCATCCATTCTTCCATTGAAGGGCATCTAGGTTGTTTCCAGGTTCTGGCTATTACAAATAATACTGCTATGAACATAGTTGAACAAATGCTTTGGTCATTTGATAAAGCATTCCTTGGGTATATTCCCAAGAGTGGTATTGCTGGGTCCAGGGGTAAGTTGATCCCGAATTTCCTGAGAAACTGAAACACTGACTTCCACAGTGGTTGCACAAGATTGCATTCCCACCAGCAATGGATGAGGGTACCCGTTCCTCCACAGCCTCTCCAGCAAAGGTTATCCTTGGTGTTTTTGACTTTAGCCATTCTGACAGGTGTAAGATGATATCTCAAAGTTGTTTTGATTTGCATTTCCCTGATTGCTAAGGAAGTTGAACACGAACTTAAGTGTCTTTTGGCCATTTGAACTTCTTCTGTTGAGAATTCTCTGTTCAGTTCAGTGCCCCATTTTTTAATTGGGTTAATTGGCATTTTAAAGTCTAGTTTCTTGAGTTCTCTATATATTTTGGAGATCAGACCTTTGTCTGTTGTGGGGTTGGTGAAAATCTTCTCCCAGTCAGTAGGTTGCCTTTGTTTCTTAGTGACCATGTCCTTTGCTTTACAGAAGCATCTCAGTTTAAGTAGGTCCCATTTATTCAATGTTGCCCTTAATGTCTGTGCTTCTGGGGTTATACATAGGAAGCGAACTCCTGTGCCCATCTGTTGTAGGGTATTTCCCACTTTCTCTTCTATCAGGTTCAGTGTGTTCGGGCTGATATTGAGGTCTTTAATCCATTTGGACTTGAGTTTTGTGCACGGTGAGAGATATGGGTCTATTTTCATTCTTCTACAGGTTGACATCCAGTTGTGCCAGCACCATTTGTTGAAGATGCTTTCTTTCTTCCATTGTATACTTTTAGCTCCTTTATTGAAAATGAGGTGTTCATAGGTTTGTGGGATAAAATCCGGGTCTTCTATGCGATTCCATTGGTCGACTTCTCTGTTTTTATGCCAGTACCACACTGTTTTCATTACTGTAGCTCTGTAATAGAGTTTGAAGTCAGGGATGGTAATGCCTCCAGAAGATCCTTTATTGTATAGGATTGTTTTGGCTATCCTGGGTTTTTTGTTTTTCCATATAAAGTTGATTATTGTCTTCTCCAGATCTGTGAAGAATTTTGATGGGATCTTGATGGGGATTGCGTTGAATCTATAAATTGCCTTAGGTAGAATTGCCATTTTTACTATGTTGATCCTCCCTATCCAAGAGCAAGGGAGGTCCATCCATTTTTTGGTATCCTCTTCAATTTCTTTCTTCAATGCCTTAAAGTTCTTGTCAAATAGATCTTTCACTTCCTTGGTTAGATTTACCCCAAGATATTTTATGCTGTTTGTGGCTATCGTGAATCGTGAAGCTTCTCTGATTTCCCTCTCTGCTTCCATATCCTTTGTGTATAAGAGGGCGACTGATTTTTTGGAGTTTATCTTGTATCCTGCCACATTACTAAAGCTGTTTATCAGCTGTATAAGTTCTTTGGTGGAGTTTTGGTGGTCGCTTATGTACACTATCATATCATCTGCAAATAACGAAAGTTTCACTTCTTCCTTTCCAATTCGAATCCCCTTGATCCCATTATGTTGTCTTATTGCTATTGCTAGAACTTCAAGCACTATATTGAAGAGGTATGGTGAGAGTGGACAGCCTTGCCGTGTTCCTGAGTTAAGTGGAATGGCTTTGAGTTTCTCTCCGTTTAATTTGATGTTAGCTGTCGGCTTGCTGTATATAGCTTTTATTATATTTAGGTATGACCCTTGTATCCCTAATCTCTCCAAGACTTTTAACATAAATGGATGTTGAATTTTGTCAAATGCTTTTTCAGCATCTAATGAAATGATCATATGGTTTTTTTCTTTCAGTTTATTTATATGCTGGATTACATTGATAGATTTTTGTATGTTGAACCAGCCCTGCATCTGAGGAATGAAGCCTACTTGATCATAATGGATAATTTTTCAGATGTGTTCTTGGATTCGATTTGCCAGTATTTTGTTGAGGATTTTTGCGTCAATATTCATGAGTGAGATTGGCCTGTAGTTCTCTTTCCTGGTTGAGTCTTTGAGTGGTTTTGGTATCAGAGTAATTGTGGCTTCATAAAAGGAATTTGGTAATGACCCTTCTGTTTCTACATTGTGGAATACATTAAGGAGTATAGGTATTAGGTCTTCTTGGAAGTTCTGGTAGAATTCTGCATTGAAACCATCTGGTCCTGGGCTTTTTTTGGTAGGGAGGTTTTTGATAACAGCTTCTAATTCTTCGCGACTTACAGGTCTGTTTCGATTGTTCACCTGGTCCTGGTTTAGTTTTGGTAAATGGTATTTATCTAAAAAAGCGTCCATTTCTTTTACATTTTCCAGTTTTGTGGCATACAGGCTTTTGTAGTAAGATCTAATGACTCTCTGAATTTCCTCTGTGTCTGTGGTTATGTCCCCCTTTTCATTTCTGATCTTATTAATTTGCGTGTTCTCTCTCTTTCGTTTGATTAGTTTGGATAGGGGTTTATCAATCTTGTTGATTTTCTCCAGGAACCAGCTTTTTGTTTCATTGATTCTTTGGATTGTTTTCTGTGTTTCTATTTTGTTGATTTCAGCCCTCAATTTGATTATTTCCAGTCTTCTACTCCTCCTAGGTGAGTCTGCTTCTTTTTTTTCTAGAGCTTTCAAGTGGGCTGTTAAGTCTCCAATATGTGCTTTCTCTGTTTTCTTTAGGTGGGCACTTAGTGCTATGAACTTTCCTCTCAGGACTGCTTTCATAGTGTCCCATAAGTTCGAGTATGATGTTTCTTTATTTTCATTGAATTCAAGGAAGACTTTAATTTCTTTCTTTATTTCTTCCTTAATCCAGGTATGGTTCAGTAGTTGACTGTTCAGTTTCCATGAGTTTGTAGGCTTTCTGGGCGTAGCATTGTTGTTGAATTCTAACTTTAATCCATGGTGATCTGATAAGACACAGGTGGTTACTAATATTTTTTTGTAACTGTGTAAGTTAGCTTTGTTACCAAGTATATGGTCAATTTTCGCGAAGGTTCCATGAGCTGCAGAGAAGAAGGTATATTCTTTCCTATTTGGGTGGAATAATCTATAGATGTCTGTTAAGTCCATTTGCTTCATTACCTCCATTAATTCTCTAATTTCTCTGTTAGGTTTCTGTCTGATTGACCTGTCCATTGGTGAGAGAGGAGTGTTGAAGTCTCCTACTATTAGTGTGTACGGTTTGATGTCTGCCTTGAGTTTTAGTAATGTTTCTTTTACGTACGTGGGTGCTTTTATATTAGGGGCATAGATATTCAGGATTGAGACTTCTTCCTGATGAATTGTTCCTGTTATGAGTATAAAATGTCCCTCTCCATCTCTTCTGATTGATTTAAGTTTGAAGTCAACTCTGTTAGAAATTAGTATGGCCACACCTGCTTGTTTCTTAGGTCCATTTGCTTGATAAGCCTTTTCCCAGCCCTTTACTCTGAGTAGGTGCCTGTCTTTGTGGTTGAGGTGTGTTTCTTGTAGACAGCAGAATGTTAGATCCTGTTTTCTTATCCAATCTCTTAGCCTGTGCCTTTTTATAGGTGAGTTGAGCCCATTGATATTAAGTGATATTAATGACCAGTAGTTGTTAACTCCGGTCACTTTTTAAGTAGTAGGGTTTGTGTGTTTTCCTTCTTTGATTTGCGCTGGTGAAGAGTCTCTAGATGTCTGAGTTATTGTGGTCATTGTTGGACTCCTTGGTTAGTGATTTTCCTTCTATTATTTTCTGTAAGGCTGGATTTGTGGCTACGTATTGTTTAATTTTTTTTTATCCTGGAAAATTTTGTTTTCTCCATTTATAGTGAATGAAAGTTTGGCTGGATATAGTAGTCTGGGCTTGCATCCGTGGTCTCTTAGTTTTTGGAGAACATCTATCCAGGACCTTCTGGCTTTCATGGTTTCCATAGAGAAGTCAGGTGTAAGTCTGATAGGTTTACCTTTATAAGTAACTTGGCCTTTTTCCTTTGCGGCTCTTAATATTCTTTCTTTATTCTGTATATTTTGTGTTTTGATTATTATGTGGCGAGGGGATGTTTTCTTTTGATCCAGCCTATTTGGTGTTCTGTATGCTTCTTGAACCTTCATAGGTACATCTGTCTTCAGGTTGGGAAAGTTTTCTTCTATAATTTATTAAGTATATTTTCTGTACCGTTGAGCTGCACTTCTTCTCCTTCTTCTACTCCAATTATTCTTAGGTTTGGTCTTTTTATTGTGTCCCATATTTCCTGAATGTTTTGTGATGAGAGTTTGTTGGACTTGCTGTTTTCTTTGATCAGAGTGTTTATTTTCTCTATGTTATCCTCAGAATCTGAGATTCTTTCTTCTATCTCTTGTATTCTGCTGGTTATACTTGATTCTGTAGTCTCTATTCGTTTACCTAGATTTTCCATGTCCAGCCGGCCCTCTGTTTGTGTTTTCTTCTTTGCCTCCATTTCAGTTTTCAAGTCATGAACTGTTTCCTTTATCTGCTTGATTGTTTTTCCTTGGTTTCCTAGGGTATCATTCACTGATTTACTCAATTCCTCGAACTTTCTATTATACTTCTCATCCATTTCCATAAGGGCGTTTTTTATATGCTGTTTAAGGGTGTCAATCACTTTCATGAAGTCAGTTTTTTCTACTTCTTCTTGATTAAGGTGTTCATGTCCTCCTGTTGTGGGGTCACTGGCTTCTGGATGTAAGCTGAATGGGATAGAAATAGAGGCGGTTTGGGCAGTATAGCCCCTGTAGGATGGCCTGGAACTGTGGGTAGGCTGAGGTATGTTCCCAGCTGCCGCAGCACTCACTCACCACAATGATGTTTCACTCGGTGCCCAGATCGAAACTCCGCTCTGCTTGTTTAGCTCGCGAACAAAGGCTAATTTTTTTATTATTAGAAATTTCTGCCTTCTCCCCACCTCCCATTCCCTTCCCTCTCCCCCACTCTCCTCCCCCTCCCTCTACAGTCCAAAAAGCAGTCAGGGTTCCCTATTTTTATTTGAGGTTCTAGACATAATGCTCACATACACAACTGGAATGAATGAAGTGCCTCCCAGTGTAAAATCAATATATGATATTATCAGAAAATACCATAGTAAGAAGAGAATTATTAAAACCTGGCTGACCGTAATGTCTTCCCTATTGGCTATTTCTTGAAAGCATTGTTCTCCAAATTATAACTTAATGAAACATGAGTCAGTCTTTTAAAAATACAGTATAATTATTAATTCTTTTAGAGTTTCATGTATTTTATTTTGATCTTATTCATCCCATGCTTCCTTTTAACACCTCTCATATCCTTATTAGTAACAAACTTCATATTCTTACTTCTGACACTATAAGTCCGGTTTGTTGTGCCTATATGCTCAATGATGGGGACCATTCACTGGAGTGCAATTAACCTACACATCTTTCCTAAGATAAGAAATGCTTCAATTAAAATAAGAGCCAATGTATCGAGAATGCATAAATTTATTTACCGGTCTTTATGTGCATGGAATATGCTGCAAGTATTTTTCTGAGTTCAACTATTTTCTATCTTGTATCCAATTACAAATTATCAACCTACAAGCAAATCTGTGATGGACAGCTCATGGGAAAAATGAGTGTGTCTGTGTTTATGTGAGTATGTGAGTGAATGTATATGTGAGTGTGTAAATAAGAATCTGTAAATTACTTGTGTGCATTGAGTGTGTTTGTAAAGTAATAATACTCAATTCATTGTTTTTTTGCATCCTGTACCAATTTAATATTTTATTTCTTTTACAATGTAAATACAGTTTACAATTAGTACTGTTTGGTTGTGTCTGAAATATCCAGAAATATCAAGAAAATTGTTTATTTTATTATATTGTATTGAAACTACTGGGTTGCTTTTGTTTAGACTCTAAAAACAGTGAAAGTAAAAATAAAACTCAATGTTCCCAAAGGAAGAGTGTATTCTGGCATTGTATTCTAGTTAGTAACACATTTATGTAAAATGAAATAAATATGCAAATATTTGTGTAAAATAAAACAAATATCTTATACTTTCTATTACAGTTTACCACTATTTCATATTTCACTCACTATTTCATTCGCACTTTCAAGCCATTATTGGTTTTGCTAATTTGTTTGACCATTTTTCATGTTAACTTCTCAGCTGCAAATTCCAAAATTGATTTTTCAAAATTAAAAATATTTCTAAATTGTTACCTTTCCCATTTTTATAGTTTGGATTTATGATACAACTTTTTGCAATATATTAAAATAATTAAGTCAAAAAAGCAAAATCTGAGTTGTTCATAGTTTTACATTTTGACTATTGATGCTGATCAAACGCATAGTGAATGAACACTTAATGTAAAAGAAATAGAGGAGTTATATAGATGACAAAAATGCATTATACTGAGTATCCTTATCACTTTTTGGTGCGTTTAGAATGCAACAATTTAACAGTTATTTAGATATACTTCTGAACTACTTCCTCTCCTTTTAAAAAAACATATATAACGAACTCAGTATGATACATTTTTATTTATTATATAATAATAGGCCCTATCCCATTAGCATAGCAAGAATGTATTCTCTATTTATGAAAGGTATCAATTCACCCTGATTCTTAGAATGCATATACATAAAATAAAGGTTTGGGAATAAGAATGAAATATTCAAATATAGACTTGAATACCCTGTGAGAATTTCATCCCATGCTCACAGGATAATATATATAGTTATCCTCTTCAAACAAAGTTTTCATATTTTGCGTAAATTTGAAGAATAAACCATAGTAGAAACATAAAGTATATTTTATTAGCATTCCACTCCCACTTGGACAGTCTTGAGATTTTCGGTTGTAGATTTCTTTCCTATTAATCAGACATTACAGAAACCACATCTAGATGTTCAATAGAGGGTACATATGTGCATTAGGATTGCAAAAGAAAGTATATCCCACGGTTGGGTTGTAGGACCACACTGAGCAGAAAAATAAGACAATAAACACTGGCCAGCATATGAACAGCAGGTAGGCATGAGAGCACTGTCAATGACAAAGCCAAAACAGGAACTCCAAATGAGTAGATGAAAGCAGACGTCGGTCTATGCCTTTTAATCAGACTGCAGGATTCAAACCACTTTTGCAGTGATGAATCTATGGCCATTTAATGATACATATAGATCTTTGCATTCAATCAGGTCAGTGTTTGTTTACTGTGGTGGAAATCATTGAGCACATTGGTTTAACACTCAAAAACAATTCAGCCGGTTAGAAAGTATACTTAATTTATTTAAGTAGAATATATTCCACACAAATAGGGCAGAATACTGGATCAATATGATTAAAAATACCTAATCGCTTTATATTTTCAATGTCTTCTATACGGTAAAAGCAAAACTGTCAAGTTATTAACTGAAATGTAAATTATAAACCTGCAAGAAGAAATTGAATTTGAAATGGAGCAGGTGAAGCTTGCTCACAATTTCTAGCAAAAAAACTTGAGTGCTGGTGATGTAGGAGAGAACTTGACTGAGTTGCAGTAACTGCAGGACTTTCCCCCAGTAATGCAAAGAACAAAACCTGGAAGTCTAAAATCTGTTCTCAGAAGGGATATGTAGAAACCTTCCAGCAACATGAGGTCAAAGTGTTTCACTCCAGAATTAGATTGTTCTGATGTGTCTTGTCTCTTCGATAACCAGTGTTAATATGAATATCAGCTTGAATTTTTTTATTAGGATGGAAGATCACGAGGGCATCGTCACAGTAAAATGTCAAACATTATCAGTCATGTTTCAAAAAGCATGATATTATGCAGACACAGAAACAAGATTAGGACTAAAATTGCAAGTCGAGTAATTTTCTGATTTATTTTTATAGAGAAATATACTGTGAAGTCAGAGTCAACGTAATACTCAAAATTAAATTTTATTGATACTTGTTATCAAATACAAAATCTTAACTTTAGAAATTGAGCCAGGGGAATGTTTTGAGTATTTGATCAACATGGGAAAATCTCACTGTACATATGTACATAGTAAGAAAGGGTGGAAGACAAAAGCCCAAACAGAGTATATCATTTATGTTTATTCTCAGTCAAAATGTTGACTATCTGATAATCATCTTAACAGTTTGAAAGGCTTAGGAAATCAGGAAAAAAATATTTTTCTTCTTCCCTTTGTCTACGGCATTGGTAAGGTTTGAAGTCATTGAAAAGCTTTAGTATAATTATCCAGCTAAATCGTCATCTGTGCTTGCATGTACAGGATGACGTGAAGTGACTGATTGGAAAATTGACAGGCATAGTCTGCTGAATGAAAGGGAAAAAAGAACCAATAACCCACCAGTATCACCATTAACACTCTGGAATTTAAATCCGAGAGAAAACCTGTGTTCTCAGCTCCAGTTCTTTATTTTACTTATCTAATCTGATCATTGTATCTGGGCTGTAGTGTTTTCTTGGGGGAAAGCACTTTTGTAAAATTATACTTCCTTTCACTCATAAAAGGTGTTTTCTTGTAATATATTCAGATCACACATTTCCTATCTTTCATTTCCTCCCAAATCCTCTATTTCAAGCTCTTCACCTATTCAACTCCAACCAACTTATTTCTTTCTCTTTCTCCTTAAAAAAATAATAAAACAAATAAAAAACACAAAACAAAACAGAAAAATAAGAAACCCTATTCATGTGTGGTACCATGTGTATGTGCACATTTGCATACACACAAAAAATACGAAAACATAAAATGGTTAACCAATATATAACACATATAAGAAAAAAACCAACATTATTAAAAATATCATGAGACAAAGGTCTAAAAATATAAGATTGAGTTACTTTTGTGTTGACCTGTTGGAAGGAGGTCACTTGTTTGTTCCCAGAAGCTTAGACCTGAAATATTCACACATAAACTATATTTTTAAATCACTGCTTGACCCATTAGCTCTAGCTTTTTATTGGCTAGCTTTTACATCTTAATTAAACCCATCTCCATTAATTTGTACATCACCATGAGGTCGTGGCCTACCAGCAAAATTTCAGCACATCTATCTCCAGTGGTGGTCTATGGCGTCTCTCTCACTCTGCCTTCCTCCTCCCATGCTATAGGCCAAGACAGTTCTTTACTCATTAACCAATAAAAGCAACACATAGATAGAAGGACCTCCCACACCATCTTCTCCTGCCCTGAAATGTGGTTAGTGTACCCAGTGAGAGTCCATTGGAGAAAGCTAGTTTTTTTCCTGTGCAAGTGCTTATCAATTGCAGATATCTCCTTAATAGGTTCTAGGGACCGTTGTCCATTAACCCCTTACACCTGTCTGGACTGATCCTACATAGACCCTAGGAGTGATTCCATAGTGGCTGTGAATTCATGTATGTATCAATCCTGTTGAGTGTGGAAAACACTCTTTTATTGGAGTCATTCATTTCTTCTGACTCTTACATTCCCTTGAACACCTCTTTTGCGTAGATCCCTGACCCCCAAAGGCAGAGGTTTGAAGAAAACATCCCAATTTGAACTGAATCCTCCAACCTCCTACTCTCTGCTCATTGCCTGGTTAAGGATCTATGTGTTATTTCCAATCTCCTCCAAGAGGCTTCTTAATGATGACTGAAGGGGGTCCTTATCTAAAAAAGAAAAATTATGAAATTTTCAAATAAATGTATATAACTTGAAAAACATCATCCTGATTGAAGTAACTCAGACCTACAAAACCATATATAGGATGTTTTATATCTATACATTAACTTTGCAGTCTTCAATATGTATGCGACAATCTGTAAAATCACAGGGGTTAGGTACCTAGTTAGGGACTATAAGGGAGGAAAGGATCTTCCTACGAAACTGAAATGGAATGGATTGTTACAGACAGGGGAGACTTCCTGGGAGTATTAAATGGAGAAGGGAATGGAAGAGAGGCATAAAAGGAGGAAGGACAACTAACACTAAGGGCCATTGAGGATATATGGAAACCTGTCTCTGAAGAAACTTCCTAAAATATATGTATATCTGAAAGGAATCTTAATGGAATCACTAAATCATTGGGTGACAATTCCTAATTAGTCATTTTATAACCCCAGATGAAATATCCAGTGCTAGAAATGGGTTAATTTAATTAAGACCTTGGCCAAATGTACACCATAAACATTCCCAAACATCTCAGACTATTGTCAAAGCTATTGGTTGCTTTAAACAAACAAATAGGAAACCTGTATTGCTCAAGAAAACAAAACAAAACAAAACACCACTTGCATAGCTCATTGAACACAGAGAAGTCAAGTTGGTACATAGCTAGAGGCTTTACCCTAGTGATTTGTGTTCCTGGTTCTGGGAGATACTGTGTATGCTACCTAGAGAGAAAGATAATCATCAGGTTCCCTACAAATCCTGTGGCCTACAATGATAACCTGCCATGAGATAGGCTGGAACAACAGTAGCTCAAATGTTATAAGGGCAACCAATGACATTCTGATTAGAGTTGAGGCCCATTACTTGATGGAACTCATGTATGATGCTTCTTGAGTGGGTAAGAAAATAAGACTGGATGGGCCTGGAGAAAACTGAATACTGTTGTTCTGCTAAGGAACACTATAGTAAAATGACTTCAAATGATACTCTACTATGAAGTTTAACTCAGGAGTTTGAGAAAGATGTTAGATTCAGGATTAAGGTGTCATAAATATAAAAGAACTTTACCGTTTGAGAACTGAGTGCTCATTTTATGATTCCTACAGCTTATTTTTTGAATGAATCTTAACAGTTTATTAAATTATCAATTCTAAACTAAAAATGTATTCTTCTAAACATTTTAAAATTCATTTCAAGCAAATTTGTTATTATGAGTTACATAATTGAGCATTTTGATTTATTGCGTGACTGAAGTTGTTGAGAAAATTATTCTGTGCACAAGAACTTAGCAAATACCGAGTAAACAAATAGGTCCTCATCGGTTTATTCATTTCTCTGATGTGTTTTCATAATTTTTCTTTAAGAATTTATTAGTTTGACCTCTTTTCAACCTATCCACTATTCCAATATTAATTATAAGTTTGTTGTTAATTATTTATTATTAACAAATTATATAATTATTGTTAATTTTTTGATTGTCTCCATAATAGTATATCTTTTTCATAAGAAAGTTTTGAAACTGTTTATTTCCCTTCCTTTCTTTTACAGCTTACTTTCAATGCCTGGGTCTTAGTCATAATGGCAATAGTTTCTTATCACTAATCTGGTTTTCAGGAAATTTATTTATTTATTTATTTATTTATTTAAGATTTCTGTCTCCTCCCCGCCACCACCTCCCATTTCCCTCCCCCTCCCCCAAACAACTCCCCCTCTCTCATCAGGCCAAAGAGCAGTCAGGGTTCCCTGCCCTGTGGGGAGTCCAAAGACCTCCCACCTCCTTCCAGGTCTAGTTAAGCTAGTTAGGTGAGCATCCAAACTGCCTAGGCTCCCACAAAGCCAGCGCGTGCAGTAGGATCAAAACCCTATTACCATTGTTCTTGACTTCTCAGCAGTCCTCATCGCTATGTTCAGCAAGTCCGGTTAAATATTTATTGGTAAAAATATGTTACTTCCTTATAAATATATATACCAGAGCATCTTCTTTAGTAGATGCCAAATGCAGAAGTGATTATTCAGCCTCTCATTAACATCTACTCTTATGCTGTCATTAAGAATAACACCATCACCACCAGATCTCCACTACAAGTTCTTTTCATTTTTTTTTTTTCACAGATAAAGGCAAGAACCTGGCCATTGCAAGAAAATTGTCTCGGTTCATCTCTCATTAGTTACTAGCTAATTTTATATGTAAGCTTATTTATGCCTAGAAGACATCACATTATCAAAAGCTGTGGAATGGAGCTGTTTATAGTAGCACATGCCTTGAATTCCAGCACTCAGGTAGCAGGGGCAGGAAGTTCTATGAGTTTGAGGACAGTCTGCTGGTAGCATCAGTTCCATGAGACCCAGGTTTACACAAAAAATTCTATCTCAAGGGAAAAAGGAATGAGAAAAGTCAAACAGGGTTTTTGATCCTACTGCACGTACTGGCTTTGTGGGAGCCTAGGCAGTTTGGATGCTCACCTTACTAGACCTGGATGGAGGTGGGTGATCCTTGGACTTCCCACAGGGCAGGGAACCCTGATTGCTCTTTGGGCTGACGAAGGAGGGGACTTGACAGGGGGAGGGGGAGCGAAATGGGAGGCAGTGGCAGGGAAGAGGCAGAAATCTTTAATAATTAATTATTAATTAATTAATAAAAAGGAATTACAGCTTAAGTGTGTAAGTTTCTAGACAAGTTTCACTGTGTCATAGGGTAGTTCAGAGTCTTCTATAAGCAGAGGACATGCTTCCTCACATACTTCTTGTGGCTTGGTCAATGTATCAAGTCCTTTTTCGGATCATTTTATCTTTTCTTGTCATCTGGGTGAACTGTGAATATTATGCTACTTGAATGATCATGGTACCAGAAAGGGTGATTTCAAATCTAAGCATGAATCAGAGCCACTAAGCAGGCTAAGAGTAGTTTTCTGACACTGATTATATGCTTGTAAATATAGAATGTCTATGGCATTACAATGAAATTTGAGATGTACAACTATGTGTATTTACATATTATATTTTATACATACACACAACACACACAAACACATACCTCTTCTCTGGTAACCATGATGCCTTTCATATAGCAATGTGAATACAAATTGTTGTATTGGGACTGTTATATATCATTGTAAACGAGGAAAGCAACTTTTCCTATACTTGAGCTTCCTTTAGCACACAATGTATCCCCCAAAATTCAGATGATTTGAAAATTTTAGAAGTACAATCTAACATTTTCTCACTAATCAGTAAGCTAACAATCATTCTATGCATGATTTTGTTATTATAAAAACCATATATATATGTATGTATATATAAAATGATGGTATTATCACACTAATTTTCTATATGAAATTACAGATGAATAAAATATTTATTTCATTGCTGACACATAATTATACATAGTCTATGGCAATGTAATTATTCGGTACAGGTACACACTGAATGGCCAAATCATAAGCAATAAGTTTTTTTGTCTTCTAAACCTTTAAACTATACTTTTAAATTGGTGAACTTTAAATTCTTTTAATTCTTTATAAAAATAAAAGCATCAATGCTACCAAAGTATACTGCAGGACATTAAATTCATTCTTCCTAAGTGACCATATGTAGTTTCCCTTATGTGATTTGCCTGCAGATCTTAAAGGAATGGTGTTATCCTCTAAAATGCAGATTGAGAAAACATTTCACATGTGCCAAAATAATTCACACTAGAATGTAAATGAGTTTGTTTGCTGTCTCTCAGTATCTGGAGTTGGATATCAGTTCCATGTTCTAACCCCCAAGAGATGTTAGTGATTTGTTTTGAATTTTCCAGCGTTTCTGCCTTCTAAACAGAAATAGTAATTGTGGATATGACCCAAACCTCATATTTGAGCTAGTAAACAAATTAGGATCATGTTATTTGATAGCAGATTTTTAAATGCGTTGGAATTTATTAGAACCTTTAAAAAGATTGGTATGATTGAGTATCTTTTGAGTATGTTGCTGAGTCTTGAGGAAGGTTGTTTCCTAATTTTCTGAGAAATCACCATACTGATATGCAAAGGGACTATTATCAGTTTGCACACCTACCAGCATCGGAGGTATATTCCCCTTAATCCACATCCTTCCCAGCATATGTTGTCATCAGTGTTTTTGATCTTGGTCATTCTGACAGGTGTTAGATGGAATTGCAGAGTTGTTTTGATTAGCACTTCTCTGCTGGCTAAGGATGTTGAGCATTTTCATAAGTGTATTTTAGTCATTTTTTGATTCCTCTGTTGAGAGTTCTCTTTTAGGTCTGTACTCCATTTTTATTGGATTATTTGTTCTTTTGATGATTAATATCTTGAGTTCTTTATATATTTTTGGAGATCAGCCCTCTGTCCAAGGTAGTTGGTGAAGATCTTTTTCTCATTCTCTAGGCTGCCGTTTTGTTTTGTTGACTACATCCTTTGCTTTACAGAAGCTTCTCAGTTTCAGTAGATCCCATTTATTAATTGTTGCTCTATGATACTGGGATTATATTTAGGAAGTGATCTCCTGTATCAATGTGTTTAAGTATACTTTCTGCTTTCTGTTCTATGAGTTTCTATGTTGAAGTCTTTGATCCATTTGGACCTTTATTTTTGGGCATAGATATGGATTTATTTTAAATTCTTACATATGTTGATATCCAGTTATGTAAGCACCATTTGTTGAATATACTTTCTTTTTCCATTTGATATTTGTTGCTTATTTGTAAAAAGCAGTTGTTCATAGGTGTGTGGATAGATATCCAGGTCTTCAATTTGACCCCATTGATTTTCCTGTCTGGTTTAATACCAGGCAGACAAGATCTCCTGAGGAAATTGGAAGCTTGGGAATCATGGGAGAAGAGTAGAAGGAGAGGGGCAGGAAAGGAAGGGAGAGGAAAAAATATATATAGCTCAATAAAAACAATTAAAAAAGGATGGTTTCATGCTGGTGTGACACCCCTTCAGGATATGTAAAACAGAATGGAATTCTTGTGATATGGCACACTTCAGCTGGGTGAGACCTTTAGCACTGACACAAATCACAGTGGAATGGGGTTGGCCTGTAGTTCATCATATTCAAATATTTTTCTGCTGAGCCAACATGGATAGAAAAACATTTTTCCTGTAAGGGGTTTTAAAGTAAAACAAATATGTTATAAAAATGAATTCTGAGTTTTCACATTGGAAGAAATAGAAATGACTAATTTTTGTCACTCACCTGTGGTGATTGGAATTAGAAATTCTTGCCCTAGGTATATGTATTTGGACAATACTTCACAGTTTTTATTGGTCTTGTTGGAAAGTTTATGGGACTTAAGGTGTCTTGCTAGAGAAAGTATGGCCCAAGAGGGGGACATGGGAGTTTATGGTCTTACACCACTTTTAGTTCACCTTTTTTAGTCTGTGCATACGGAGAGTGGTGTGATCTCTCAGCTTCTGGCTCCTGCCTCCTTGCCTGCCTATTATCCCTACTATTATAGACCCTAACCTCTGTAACTGTAAGTCATAATAATCTTCCTTTGCTTTAGTTGATATGGATCTAGATATTTTGTCACAGCAACAAAAATGTAACTTATACAATACTATTTTGTGAATATATACACTCTCTTTTCATTTGTAATTATGCTACCTCCAGAAAATAAATGATAATAAATAAAAAAGAAAATTTCCAATATTTCCACAATGGGAATGTAACATGAATAGACAAGCTGCATGCCATGGTTTTACAAGAAATTGAGAGGCGTGAGTTGAGAGCAAAGATAAGATAGGTGTATTAGTTTGATGGCAGTCACATGGCATTTATATTTGAAGAAAATACTTCATCCTGTAGTAGTGTACTGGCTCTAAGATTTTACCCATCTTTGATGTGGGAGTGATTTCTTATTAATAAAGAAACTGCCTAGACCCATTTAATAGGCCAACCCTTAGGTAGGCGGAGTAAACAGAACGGAATGCTGGGAGAAAGAAGCTGAGTCAGGGAGTCGCCATGGTTCTCCCACTCCAGACAGACGCAGGTTAAGATCTTTCCTGGTAAGCCAGCTCGTGGGCTACACAGATTAATAGAAATGGGTTAGATCAATATGTAAGAGCTAGCCAATAAGAAACTAAAACTAATGGGTCAGGCAGTGTTTAAAAGAATACAGTTTCTGTATAATTATTTCGGGTAAAGCTAGCCATGCGGGCGGCCGCGTGCCAGGGACGCAGCCCTGCTGCTCGTAACACAACACATCTTGTAACTGAACAATGCAATCTATCCAAATTTAAATGAACAGTGGTAGAAGATATGAGACACCCGGGGCAGGATAAAGAAGACATTTGCATGCCTAGAAATAATATTGATCAGTTTATCAACATTTCTTCTCTGGATATCTGAAAATTTAAACTCTTCTAGAAAATGAAAAAGTGACCAGATGCTCTTTCAACATCTCCTAGGCTGATAGGCAGTCAACAGATCTATTAGAGGGTACTAGATATGGAGAGTATGTCATTTACTAACCCTGTGATCAAAATTTCCTTTTTCTTCAAAGACTGATGTGGAGCAGTATATGATTATTGCCCTCTTAAAATCTCAAAAGTCGTGACCAACCTCAAGATGCCCATATCAGACTTGGGTTACTAACTTTTCTCCATGGAGAAAGGGAGGAAGTGAAGAAGTCCTATATCTCGCCTAAGATTTATAGACAGTTAGCTGTTAAGAGAGAGGCTCCACAGGGTCATGCATATTCCTAGGATTTATAGGCAGTTAAAGGTTACTAGGGGAGATAGCCTCACTTCTCCTCAGGATTTATAAGCAGTTAGCTATTTCTAGAACCTCAGGGTCACAAGGCTACATCTTTCCCCAGAGATATGTAAATAGTTAATGATTATGTTTGAGAATTTTTTTTCAGTCTCTGTGCTTTTTTTTTTCAGTGTTTCTATTATTGTCCAACCCCATGTAAGTAACCAATCGCCAATGATCCTGTCACCCAATTTAACCCCCTTATTTTCACTAACATGGACTTCAATATGTTTTATGGTTTTTTGGGGGGGTGTATCATTGGTGACTTAATTAGATGATTGATGTTTACATATACCTGTGAAATGTTTATACAGCAGGTAAAAAGACCTCTGGGTTCTAAGGTTATTGCTGATTTATACATTTTTCAAAGCTTACAGAATGTTCTAGTGAGATCCTACTTCCAAGATTGAGAAAATCCTTCATCTCATATTCGTCAGAGAAAGATACAAGAAATAAAAAGCATAACTCCTTTATATAGTGACCTTTAAAGGAAAAGAGAGTTGTCCCCCTGAAAGGCAGTTGCAAGAAAATGATCCACATTTCTCCAGTTGTACTCCACATACACATACACACACATTACACATAAGTCTATATAGCTGTCTGTACCTAGAATCATGAAAGATCTGCTTAAGTCATCCTTTGTTTGTGTATGGATGTTGTAAGTAAAATGGTTCAGAACACTCTTACATAAAAAAACTTTCTTGTCAGACTATTTTTGGATCACCAGATCCCAAATAACAACACAGACTGATTATTAGTTAAGAAAGCTTGGCCTTAGCTTAGGCTTTTACCCAAGCAGTGCTTATAACTCAGATTTACTGCTTTGTTTAATCTACCTTTTATCAAACAGTTCAGTTACTTCTTCTCTGCACTGTTTGTCTTACTTGTTTCATGTCTCTTGGGCATTTGCAGATCTCTCTTCTTCCCAGAATTCCCTCTTTCTGGAAGTCCTGCCCATTAATTCCTGCCTAACAACTGACCACTTTTTCTTTTTATCATACCAAAAATATGAACTGACCTTTACACAGAGTAAACTCTTTTCTTCCATTCCTATTATCTGATCTGGCATCTGTGAACTAGATAATTTCCATCTTATGTGACAAATAGTAGCCCATAAGCACCAATAAAGCTACCAATGTGATTTTCTAACTTAGAATCAGTTATATATCCACATACACCTCTGCAAAGTCAATGTTTTTGATGTCAATACCAAAGCACAGTGAAACACATCAGGGGCAATATTTTCTATGCTTTCTGATGAGTAACACTAAATATGAGACATTTTGATATATGAATAAAAAGTACCTAAGGACAGTTATTAATTAAATAAGAAATCTTGATTAACATGGAATGATAAAATTTAAAAAGGTTCCAAGGTATGTGTGTCATGAAAAACTTAGAGTCCTGAGTCACAATTTTCCACTGGCTAAGCTGTCAAAAGTTCTATTATAAGCACACACAATATAACTCGCATCTCCCATGTTGTACATTATAATCCTAAAATTACCCCTGCTAAAAAGCTCTGAAAATACTCTTCAATTATTAAGACAGGTTGAAGCTAAAAAGCCTATTATGACATACTTAGGCCATGAAGATTAAAATGATATTTTAATGAAAAGATTGCTGAGAATTTGAATCTTGAAATAAAGAAGCATGATTTGAATTGTTCTAACTGGTTCATTTTATTGTAAGTGAAGATGAAACAAAACATAAGGAACTCAATTTTTATGGTGCATGATAGGTCAAAGTTGGTTTTGTTGATGTTGTTATCTGATTCATTACAGTTTTTATTTATGAATATGTTTTAACTTCAGGATATTTGAGTTTTTGGCATTTACAATGTCTCATAATAGCATAATAGCTTTAGTGTGTCAGAGAAGACAAGACTAGACTATTTTCAATGTAGTTATTTTAGTTTCAAAACAGAACTGGTAAAACAAAATGCACGGCCTGAATGTGTTTAAAAAATTGTTAAACTGATTTATCACATAGTGGCAAACCCTCTTATTATGCTGCCCACTGCATGTACCAATTTCTGTTTGCAGTTACATTATTATCTTAATGTGAATACATACCAACACACATATTAAAAACACATGAACAAATAAACCTTACAACAAGGCTAGTAAAATGTACATATGATCAGAATTTCATCAAATCCAATTCTGTTGATTTTTTAAACTTTTAGCTTACTTACATCTCCTTTCAAAAATCATTTTTTAAAGAGAAATATGAATTTACATTCTAAATGCAACAGTTGTGGGAAATATGATGATCTCACATTGACTTTATCAAGATATAAACATGGAACATGGACATACTCTATTTGTGTTAATTTCTCCATTAAACCCCATTGAAAGGAGGTTAAACAAATAAAAAGCTATAAAATAACAAATATAATAAAAGCAAAATATTTGATAACTTTTGACTACAAGTTAGACACAGAAATGAGAAAAATAACTCAAAAACTTTTAAGCCCACCAGGAAGAAGCAGGGTAAATTAAGACAAGGAATTTCTGATACAATATAAAGTATTTTATAACATGAACTTCATAAATTCTTAAGAATTAGAAGCTTCTGGTTTTAGGCAAGGTGAGGGTATACACTTTCTGGAAGAGGTTACATGTAGAAGTTGATAGTTAACATTAGAAGTTCATTCTCCGAAGTCTATGCACTTATTAAAATTGCTTCTCTCATTTCATCAAAGAGGACATGCCCACATGTAGAAGCTGAAAAAGTTCTAGAACATTTTATAAAAATATACACTGAGTTGTGAGAACCACTGATGGAAAAAAATGAATGGGCAAACCTTGTAAATATAATCAAAAATAAGAGAAATATTGAAAGAATCATAAATTGCTATCAAAACAGAAAATGAAACACAATCAAAAGAAAAAAAATAAAAATAAAGATTGCTAGTGGAACAAGATTAATAAGACCCAGAACTTACCAGCATCATTAAGAAGTACTCCTGGAAGGTTGTTTCCTAATTTTCTGAGAAATCGCCACACTGACATTCAAAGGGCCTTAACAGCTAGGATTCCCACCAGCAAATGCAGGAGTGTTCCCTTTACCCAACAACCTCTCCATCATAAAGTTGTTATCAGTGTTTTTGATCTTGGCCATTCTTACAGATGTAAGATGGAATCTCAGTGTTGTTTTGATTTGCAATTCTCTGATGACTAAGGATGTTGAACATTTCCTTAAGTCTCTTTCAGCCATTTTAGATTCCTCTGTTGAGAGTTCTGTTTAGGTCTGTATTCCATTTTTTAAATTGGATTATGTGTTCTTTTGATGACCAGTTTCTTGAGTTCTTTGTATATTTTGGAGATCAGACCTCTGTCTGATTTGGGTTTAGTGAAGATCTTTTCCCATTTGTAGGCTGTGGTTTTGTCTTTTTGACCATGTCCTTTGCTTTACAGAAGCTTTCAGTTTCAGGAGGTCCCATTTACTAATTGTTTCTCTCAGTGTCAGTGCTGCTGGGGTTATATTTAGGAAGTGATCTCCTGTGCCAATGTGTTCACAACCTTCCTCAAGACCCAGAAATAGCACTTTGGGCTCAATTGTGCCACAAATACATGTGCTCAACAATGTTCATAGCAGCATTGTTTGTCATAGCCAGAAACTGGAACAATCTAAATGCCCTTCAACCAAAGAATGGATAAGAAAAATGTGGTACATTTATACAATGGAGTACTATACAGCATAAAAAATAACGGTATCTTGAATTTTGCAGGCAAATGGAGAGAGCTAGAAAACATTTTGAGTGAGGTAAAAGATACAGAAAGACAATTATTACATGTACTCACTCATAAGTCATTTTTAACATAAAGCAAAGAAAACTAGCTCACAAATCATAATTCCAGAGAACCTGGACAACAATGAGAACCCTAACACATACATAGATCTAATCTACATGGGAAGTAGAAAAAAGACAAGATCTCCTGAGTAAATTGGGAGGATGGGGACCTTTGCGGAGGGTTGAATGGGAGGGGAGGGGTAAGGAGGGGAGCAGAGAAAAAAAAAGTAGAGCTCAATTAAAAGAATAGTAATAATCATAATAAAAAGCACTACTGGAAGTCTGTAAAGGAACATTAACACTTAAACAATAACAATATTCTAACCATCAGTGTTGTGTGCAGCCAAGTGATTTGTGTGTGTGCATGAGAGAAACAGGTACAGACACAGAGACAGAGAATGTGAGTGTGTATAATTTGGAAGATAATGGAATAAGTTGCCCCTAATCCTTTCTATTAAAAGGTTTTTATCTGTTTTGACTCTTTGTGTAAATGGTATGTACATGCCATGCTGCACTTGCGGATAGCAGAAGACAACTCTGTTCAATTATTTCTCTTTATCCATTTATGTGGGTCCTGGGATTGCATTTACATCATCTGGTCAGGATAAAAACTAGTTCACCTGTTGAGTCATGTCACTAGTCCCTGTAAAATGCGTTTTATAGCAGATATTCGACAGGCAATATCTGAAGGCAATATCTGAAGTCTGCTTATAATATAATTCTGAATCTAGTACTTAAAATTAATGAGATTTATAACTGAAACAGTCTTTACAATTTGCAAATGATGGTAGGGATGGACTTAAAATGTGGCATGTATTAAAATGTATACTCAATTGAACATAACTTTATAGAAATATGATAATAACTATATCTTATTAACAGCTGCATATTCTGAACAATAAAGACAACAAACCATTATCCAGGTATGTATCTTAAAGACGTGGAGAGAAGCCTGACAGTGGTGGCAAATAACTTTAATCCCAAGACTCAGGAAGCAGAGGCAGGCATATCTCTGAATTCCAGACCAGCCTGTTCTACTGAGCAAGTTCTAGGACAGCCCCAAAGCTACATAAAGAAACCTTGTCTCAAAAACAACAAAAACAACAACAAACAAACAAACAAACAAAAAGCCAAGACACAGAGAACACTGTTGGAAAAAATATGGGCTACTTTGATGATGACAGGTATGCAGTTTCCAACTTCAGGGATTGTGTTCATGGACTTCTCACAGTGCAGTGGTTTCTGACAGTAGAAAAAAATTCCTGATGCAAACCCAAGAAGGAAAAATTGATAACGAAATTATAAAGTACAATTTTATAAAGTATAATCCAAGAAGCAGATATCAATTTTAATAGAACACACTTAATATTCAAATTTAAGTAATGTTTTATGCAAACATTAGTCATGAGGTCTGTTTAGCAGACCCAGTAGCAATGTAAGAATTATTATAAAGGATAAAAGAGACTATCTGTTAGTCAACAGACAGGAAATCACTCATTTGAAAGGGTTCAAAGAAGCTGGGAAAGGGGCCTGGTGGAGAGAGCATGAATAAATAAGGTCATGAACTCAGCACCTAGTGCATAATAGTAAAACAAATCCACAACAACAAAAACAACAACAACAAAATCAAGAAAGTACATGCCATAAAAATTCAGTTAATTATCATGAACCTCAATTCTAAAGCACATATTATAATAAGTTAAATCACAATAATTTGACTGACTTATAAAATTCTCTCATTTCCGTTTATTTGTTTACTACAAATACACACATATATAATAGATGATATAGATAGATGATAGATGCCAAGACACATGAACGATAGATAGCTATCTCGATAGAGATAGAAAGAAAGATACAGATCAACAACCCTCCATTATTCAATCATATACCTATCCTCCTTCCATTTCCAAAAACTCTTAAACCTCGTAGTAATGAAATAGAAAAAAGATAAATAAACTAATTCTTTTTTTAATAGGAAAAAAATCTGATAGGTGAAAATGAATTAAAGTTGAAAAATTTCCCTAAATAATCATTACTAATTGACACAAACAATAACCAAATCTAAACTGTAGTTTGTCATTTTTCCCAGGAGTTCCATTATTACATACCCACGAAAGGTCAGAGGTACTATCAAACCCTATTTATGGTACAAACTTCTGATAAATGTTTGCATAGCTATAATGAAGATAAGTTTATAAACTCAGCAAAGTAAAGTTTAATGATAATAATAATAAAATGAGATTGACAACATAGGATACAATTTATGTGATTGGGACTCCCAATATTTGAAACATTTGAACATTATTTGTAATTTTTAATCTGGTTTACTAAAGATAACTAAAATTGTAGTGGACAAAGCCAAAGAAAATGTGGGGCTACTATCATTAATTATTATAATGTAATAACATCTTTTAATAGATGTATAGTAGTAGCATATGTGAATTCATGAGAATGCATGAAAATTGAAAATCTAGAAACCCTGATTAACAACAGAAACCAGGCGTGTTTTATATTTTATTTGGACACGCAGAGAGAACCGGAGAAAAAAACTGTTTATTAAAAGATATTGGGAGAATATGAAAATATAGTGTAGATGTTGGAGACTGAGATATTATAATATATGTTGTCAAAATTAATTATAGAAAAACACAAAGATGGATAGCAAAATGTAATATAATCTGAAGTAAATATAAATTGCGCAAGTCAGCATTTCTGACTAAAAGTAGAACAGACTCTCTTATATACTTTTCTATTACCATGACAAAATACCATGACCAAGACGACTTATAAAAGAAGATATTTAATTTGAAGTTCAGTGTTGTGGAGATTACACTCTGTGAACGTAATGTTGGGGACCATGGCAGGAGCCAGCAAGCATGGTGGTAGGGGAGCAGCTGAGAGATTTTGACAGCATGAAGTAGCAAAAGGACACTTGAAATAACATGGACTTTGAAACCTCAAAGCTTGCCCTCAGTGATGCATTTTCTACAAAATGGCTGAACATTCTAGTTCTTCCTAAGCAATGTAAGTGGGAACCAAGTATTCAAACATATGCCTATGGGGCCATTCTTATTTAAACACATACACACACACACACACATACATACACACACACACACACACACAAAGAGGTAACTGTTTCATTTTATTATAAGATTATTGTGAATGTCCTCATGCCAATGAATTTGAAAAACTAATGAAACCAAAACAATTGTAGGCAAAATTAGAATGAACAAGATTAAAGAATAAGAGTAAAACTGTAAAAATATGCATTATTGGTAAGTCTCTCAAAGTCTGTTGCTCCACTCCTAACTGTAAATTCTAAGTGTTTTATTGTCTTAGCCAGGAAATTCTAACTTTTATATGTTTTATAAAGTCTATCAAATTTCTGGCCCAGATCTGAGTTTATTTCTCTCTTGTATCTCGTCTTTCCCACCTTTAAGAGCTACTGACTCTTGATCACAAGTTTGTTAGACCTCTGGTAGAGTTAAGGAGGTATATACATTTACATAGCTGGACCAAATTCTTCTAGAATGATCCAAAAGGTGAATGCTTCAAAGTTTAACAGTGATGTGGAACTCAGATATCTCAAAAATGATTGTGGATTTGATCTTGCATGTGGAGGGGTAGTAATGGTGGTGGTGGAATATAATCAAAAGCATATGTACATACTACATATGCATGTAGTATATCCATTTGCATACATTATATATATGGTGTAATCTGTCATCTATATAGTGCAATATGTAATATACATATGTATGTAATATATGCATATGCCTACATAATCTATGTAATGTGATCAGATGCATTCACCGCAAAGCTTTTAATGAAGATAGATTGCTAAAACACTCTTGCCATAATTCAAGTTTGAAATGGGTTCAAAACTACAAAATTTCATAGGTGAAAATGAGCTGTGAACATTTCTCAAACACAGTATATTAAAGTTGTTTCTTGAGAAGTTTGCAGATAGTGAGAGTCCAAAGAAAATAATGAACTGGAAACCACTCTCAGAGAAAATAAATAAGACTTAATCAAGAACATAGCACATCTGCACAAGGCAGGGATTTGACATTTGCACAGCAGGAGAGCAGAAATGCAAATGAACATTTAGTTACATGTTCCACTTATTCTCCTTTTCAATTGCAGAGTTCATTATAATTATTCAGGCTTTGTTGTGCACTTATGAATTTTGGGGTGGGCAATGTGTGTTTGGCAGATAACTTGCCTTTTTATTTTCTTTGTCAAAGCAAAGGAGCCTTGTCCAAATGGGAGGTATCGTGAGATCACAGATTTCAGTACCCATGCTTTATAATCTAAATAATACTGCATGGGTGTCTTAAAGGAGTTTCCAATAGTTGGTATGTCAGAATGGTGGGAAGATTTGGTAGATTTATTGTGCAATTGAATTCACTCTTCACTCTATATCCACCTTCCGTTTGTTGTTGTTCTGCTTGTTTTTTGTTTTGTTTTGTTTTTAGAGAACACAATTAATTAATAATCAATCTGTTAGTTGACAATTTCCTGCAGGTATGCAATATATGCTGAATTCACTCACTCTACAAACTCCCTAATCTCTTATAAACACCTAACTCCCCAGGTTCCAACATCCTGTTTCACACGTTTCTGTCTTTCTGTTTTGTCTTAAGACTCAGGTCTGTTTATTTTTTAATTCTTTGATAATTTAATTAATATAAACAATTAATTTTATTAATATTCACCTATCACTATCTCCCTGCAAACCAGCTCCCACAAGCTGCCTTTCTTCTTTTGAACTCCATGGTGTCTATCTCTCTACTTCCTGACTTTTATTTTTTTTTTCTTTTTAGAGAAATAATCTAATGAGTCCAGTTATTACTGTTTCCAATTTACTGGGGCAAGGACAACTTACCAGTGGCTATATCACCAAAGAAAAGTGTTTCTCTGATTGTTAGCATCCATCAACTGCCAGTAACTCCTCTGAGAACAGCCTTGTCTTTCTCAGTGGCCAAATATACACAGCTATCAGGGCAAAAGAGAAAGAAACTGCTTTACTCATAGAGTATTTTTTATTCCCTGTTCTTTGCTATGAGTTTGATTTTGTAACACTCATTATTAAATATCAACTTCTCATCCATTAAAACATGTTTTGCTCAACAATTTCTGTGTGTTTTCTAGGAAGATGATCTCTTAATTTAAAGAATACTAGTTGTTCAACAAAACTTTATTTGTTGGTATTTTTATTAATAATGAGAAATAATAACTTATATCTGTTCTTCCCAGGACCTTTTCACTTGTGTTCCCAGTTCTTTGTCACCCATCTGGCAATAAGCACAAGCTTTAGTGTCTAAACCAGAACTTCCCCATTTTTTTTAATATTCTGTCTAAAATCTAATTTCCTGGTTCCTCTCTGAGTTTATTTATTCATTGTATTGCATCATTTGCAGCAAACAAGACTCCCTAACTCTTCATCATTATGCATGCTGATCTCTTAATTCACATCATAATTTCCTTCTCAGGCACATTTTTATTTTCTAATTTACCATATGTAACAGTTTACCAATGTTTTAAAAATATATGTCATGGAGTTTTTTTTTGTTTTCTAACCTTTTATATTGCTATAAATTTATTTGTCCTGTCAAAAGCTAATCACACACATCTTAGATTTTTGTTACTATAACAGTGTACTGCAGTAAAAATATCTTTACACAATAATGATACAACAAATAAAAATGATATGCTACATGCTATCTAAACTAAAACACCAAATTTATAAAGTAATTTTATAGATCAAAACTATAAAGATGTTCACCATTTTGCTTGAAAGCAATACTCACAAAACAAAATCTGTTTTACATTTGTATGTTTAATAGACAGGCAAAATATTCAACCTCACAACAAAAACTCAAATTATTAGTATCCATCATATACAAGATTACCATGAATAATGTGTGATAAATTCTAAGAAATTATTCATGTATGACTGGTAGGAAAGAGAAATGTTCTTGTAATCTTTAGAAAAATATATAGCAACATTTAATCTTCTAATTCTGCTCAGTGATTTCATTTCTATGTGTTTATCTCCAATCAACTTTTATACAAAATGTCCAGCAATAAAAATTTAATGACATTTTTGTAAAACTGCAATCATTTTATTAAATAGGCATCAACAATAAAAGGAATTTTTTTCAGAATCTCAAATGCAGTGTATTAACACATCAATATTCTATTTCAATAAAATTGCAAATAGTTAAAAATACATCAGCAAAAGAACAAATTATGCAAATATAGGTATAGCTAGATAAATTTTTGAATGCATGTAAAATATTAATGAGTTAGTTTTTCATGTAATTTGTGTGTTTATTTACTTGCTGGCATTTGAATCGCCTTATTTAAAATTCAATTCCTAGTCTGTTTCTGTCATGTTGAAAGTTTTGTCTCAAATGCTTCCCTAAAAGAGAAAAATGTATCACTTCCCATCTTGTGTTAGGAATTACCCTGTGATTTATTTTTAGCTAATGAAAAACTAGTGTCTCCATCACGATTCACTCACACTGGAACTGAAATAGTTCTTTTCCCTTTGTAGATTTCTTTAGCTTCTCCCGAATAAGCCAAGGCAGCTTTTAACTAGCAGCGGCTATTGCACGCTGACTCTTACCGACATAATATACAACAGGGCTACAGCACACGCATGATTAATCTGTAGTGTGAGAAATAACCTTTTGAGTTATAAGCCACTTACACTGTCCATTTGTTATCACTGCATAACTTACCCTAACCTGACTCATGTGATTCATGAGACTGAGGAAGAAGAAATTTAAAATAATAGTGACCTCATCATTTAGGAAATGAGAAGCAGATGGCAGGGAAGTGCATGTGGCACTTTTTGCTCATCTGTTCTGTTTTAATAATTTAAACACATTGGAACCAAATATTACATAATGTCAACATTTTACAGAAGCATTATATATATATATATATATATATATATATATATATATATATAGTTTCTCAAAAGTGAACCTCAAAAGAATGCAAAATATTACAAATTTCAATCATTGATGTACTCTTAGGCATTTTTGGCCATAAATATTTTACCAGAGTAGGATGTTGTAGTGACAAGTTAGAAATGCCTTTTGTTCTGTATTAGTGAACTTGAAAGTATTTGCTTACTAACTAATTATAACTTAATTATAATGCTGATGACATAAAATTTTATATTGTATAGTTGAGAAACGTATCTCACTAACTACGAATGGAATATATTAAATGAATTTTGTGATGTCACAATAAGCATTAAAAATATAATAGATCAAAAGGTACATAAATTCTATAAACTACTATGAGCAAATTTGATATGATTCATATTATATCCAACGCCTTTAAAAAACATTGAGAGATACACTGATGTTAGAATGCTATTACAGCATTTTTTCTTTATGATTCAGGTCAGAGTCACAGCAGGAAAACATGCAGACTCTCTGATTTTCTTTCAGAAAAACAAACAGCATTTGATTCTGCTGTTTCAGGCATTATTTCTTATGTAATGAATGGCCATTTAGTAGCTTAGCCTTTCAGGCATTTTTTCTTAAATACTTCGTATTTCAAAAGAATCAAAGGTGAGATGATATTATAGCCTATAAATAGAGACTGAAATCACTCTGCCCAATTAATTAAGACATGGGTGAGAAATATTTTAAGTATTTAAATAAGACTGGCCTATACTTTCACAGCACTATAAGAAATAAAACTAGGATAAATGCGTTTTGAATCCATATTCATTTTCACTCCACATTAACGGCACTTTCAATTGACTGGAACCTTAAAAATAGTTTAATTAATTGTTATGAGTTGAATTGCCTCATATGTGATATTCTAATAACCACTATTATAATAGATTTCAGCAGGTAAATTAAAATATTCCTCCATTCAATGGTCAAGTCTGAAATTAGTCAGGTGAGTGACAGAGGGAATTAGTAGGATTTAGTAATTGACAAATAAAGCATTATATTTATATGTAAATATGAAGTACAGGATATGGCAATGGCACTTGAGATACTTTGGCCATGTTATGAGAATGATGGCAGATACCCAAAGATAGCATTGCCTAGAGGAGTGCATGGGATAAGACAAAGAGGAAAGCCCCCAAAACACTGGATAGAGAGCATAAAGGAAGACAGTAGAACCTTGGTATGACAATAAACAAATGCATCTAGAACTGCTCAGAGTAGGAACAACTGGAGAACCACCATAAATGGGCTGCCCAAACATGCTGAAGCATTGCTGGGGTAGAAATGATGATGATGATGAAATGATTTTATATATATATATATATATATATATATATATATATATGTGTGTGTGTGTGTGTGTGTGTGTGTGTCTGTGTGTGTGAAACACACACAGGCTGCCGAAACATGCTTAAGTATTGCTGGGGCAGAAATGATGATGATGATAACTCCCAAAGAAATCACACAGAGGTCTACATTAGTTATAAACTGGCCTATTAGCTCAGACTTATTAACTCTTATAACTTATATTAACCCATTATTCTTGTCAATTTAGCCAAATGGCTTTCTACCTTTTTCAGTGAGGCTGTAAAATCTTACTTGCTCTGTGACTGGGTCACGACTGCAGACTGTGCTTCCCTTTTCCCAGCCTTCTTGTTGTTCCACCTCTACATCCTGCCTGGTGGCCCCACCCATACTTCCTGCCTGGCTACTGGCCAATCAGGATTTTATTAAAAATAATACAAGTGACAGGATAAAAGACTATTGTTCCATAGCATATATGTGTATGTGTGTGTGTGTGTGTGTGTGTGCGCGCGTGCGTGCGTGCGTGCGTGCGTGTGTGTGTGTGTGTAAATTAAGGCAAAACTCTCCACAAGTAATAGGTCAGTCTTTTCTAGATTACTTTACACTACAGTGATACAAAATACATACATAAGTGTTCTTGGTCTGTGCTACCTCTTAAAAAGCATAACATTTTTAGTAGAGCCAGATAGTTTATCTACACAGCAAAATATTCAGAGAGAAAGTTTCCAAGCCATCCACCAAATTCACATTGTTGTTCTTTATTTCAATTATTTAAATAACTTCTGAGATAGAACCTACTTGTGCATATTTCCTCTCTGCTTTAGCTTCTCAAGTGCTATGGTTACAGGAACATATTCCTACTCCCCAGCCACAGCCTTAAAATAAACAGGCATTTCTCTGCACACTGTTCAGTAAATTTCTCCCTTTGTGCCACTGCTCTGTGGTTAATTGATCACTGAAGAGAAACAAAATTACCACAATTACCTCTGATTTATACATTTTCACTTGGTCCCTGTGTCATTTGACTTGAAAAGTATTTCCTTGGCTAAAGTGTAGCTTTATCTTCAAAGAAGTTGGGGATTGATCACGGGATGCTGCTTTAGCAGCTTGCTATTTTCCTCTTACTTAGAAGTAGTAAGATGCCATCCAAAAGCATCAACAAAAGTCCCCAGATCCCACATAAAAAAAAATGCACGTAAACCCAGAATTGTAAACACACACACAGACACATAAGAAAGTGTGTGTTCCTTCACACAGAATAGTTAATGGTTATCCTAAGTTAAAACAGTCATGTCATTATACAAATCTGTGTAGGAACTAACCATCCATCCATCCATACACACAGAGAGACACAGACATACACACCTGCTACATACATGTGTGCATTATAAATAACCATTTAATATATATGATAAATATATATCATGTATATCTATGATGGCATCAGTCATGAATCTCAGGAACACAGAACAAACAGGAAACAAACTGTGCTAGTTAGAATTGTGAAATTGAAACAAACCCTGACATACGTGTCTGAGGAGCGCTTCCTTGTATGTTAATTGATAAGTGGTACCATTTCATCATAGAAGGTACCACCCATGGGCTCTCTAAGTAAGTAGTTATCCCTGAAAATAAGCAAGTAAGCAACATTCCTCCATGGGAGTTGTTTCAGGTCTGAGTTTCTTATTTCTGCCCTGAGATCCTTCTTCCCATGACTTTCTTTGAAGATGACAGCAATTTGCAAGTCACGTCTACCTTGTGACTCCCTTGGTTGGTTTTGGTCAGCAATGTTTTATCACAGCAACACAAAGAAGACAAGGACAAACACACACACACACACACACACACACACACGTATGCACACAAACATGCACACATGCACATACACATGCAACCCCCAGCACATGCACAAATACCAATAAAAAAATATTTCAAAGAATCAGTAGAAATTTGAAAGCTTAAAAATCTCACGCGGGAGCTAATGCTGCCAGGTTTTGGAAAGTTTATTGAAAATAAATGGGTGGAGCTCACGTCATCAATGTTACTCAACTTCCAGCCAGGGTAGATGTCAACACTGCTCACAAAAGCATGTGAAGCAATACATGTGCTTGAATAAATGGGTGGCATGGTAGCTGAATTGGTAAATAAAATGGACCATTGCAGCTGTAATTCGGGAAGGGTGTTCAGTTCCTTTTCACTTGATGAGACTCCCAGTCAGGTACTAAAGAAGGAAATGCCAGTCAGGCAGTGGTGGTGCTTGCCTTTAATCCCAGCCCTCAAGAGGTACAGACAGGTGAGTCCAAGGTCAGGGTGGTCTAAAGAGCGAATTCCAGGACAAGCTACAAAGCCAGAAACAATCCTTGTCTCAGAAAAAACAAAAACAAAAATAAAAGGAAATGCCATTAAATACATGAAATTGTTGTGATCTTATACTGCTAAAAAGCAGCCAACAATTTGGGTGCAGTGGCATTTCATTTGTTTTTTGTTTGTTTGTTTGTTTGTTTTAATAAATAAAGCTTGCCTGAATATCTGAGAGTAAAACAGCCCCACTGGTCAGCCTTACAGACTAGGCAGGGGTAACATACACTTTTAATCCAAGGAGCCACACCAGTTACCATAGAAACTGGGCAGTGCATGCCTTTAATCCCAGTGGTGCATGTCTTTAACCCCAGCTCTAGAGAGGAATATAAAATGGGAGGAGACAACTGTCTTCTCAATCTCATTCTTAGATGCTTAGAGGCAGAATTGCCATTTTAGACTGAGGTAGAGGTAAGAGCCAGTGGCTGGCTGTTTTGCTTTTCTTACTTTTAAGTTGAACTTCAATTTCTCCCTCTGAGTTTTTATTAATCATGCTTAATTTGGTACATTTTCAAACTTTAAATTATGGACTACATCACATGTTGTATAAAGGTAATGTGCTGGATGTCTGTGTATTTCCGATCTAAAGTTAAAATGCTAATATTTTCATAGAGTTAATATTGAATTTTCATCATCAGATATTATTATTTTATAAAAATAGAGTATTTAGAATTAACGTTGAAAGAAGTAGACAAAAATTATATCCCCCTTAATCTGCCTTGCTTAATGTTTTTCTGGATGAAGCTGTAACATTTTGGTCTGTACATTTTCTCCATTTGCATTTTATAATATGCAAATTATCATGCACAAGAATTTACTGAGCCAGCTTCATGCTATCATTTGTACATGGCTGCCAATTTGTAAACATTTCCTTGATCTATTTTTAAATAAATGTTAACTTTTCAAAAGATATTCCTATTGGTATTCTAGCTTGATTTATTCCCTTAAATAGTTGAAGAGTATTTTAGTAAGTGGTTATGGAAGAATTTTATTACTCAAATCTTAGTTTTATTGAACAGTTATTTCTCTATCAAGAATGGCCATTGTTCTTATACATGTATGCTGAGATACTTCAACTCATATTAGTAAGAATGCTGTCTTCGTTTTAACAGAGACTGCATAACATAGGAAAAAAATTAAACACAAAAGAGTTGTGTAAATAACTAAAGTGTTCTACATACATGTACTTGCTAATCATCCTGGATTCCTACTTGTTACTAATTACTTCTGACTCGTAATTATATGGTTTCTGTTTTTCCATATTGTAGAGCAATTATTTTACAGGATAATCACTTTTGGCTGGTTACTTTGTTGAGTTTATACATTTACCTTCTTGTTCAAATTCATTTCTTTAATTAATTTGCATTTGTGATAGCATACTATGGGAATTGAAGGAAATGTATTTGTACAGGCTGCTGAAGGCCCCAATAATATTTACTGTCCGGACCATATTATCCATTTCTCACTATATCAGTGTTAGTTTTCTCATACAGCAAGCTGCCATCTGATCTGGACAGCCACCTGAGCCCTCTATCTATTCAGTTTTGAATCCCTCTACAAATAGCATTTGATTGCTGATAGGAAATCTCTACAGTAACTCTCAATATCTGGCAGGCCTCATGAGTCCTTTCTCGTCCATAAAAACCCAATTTTCTACTTCAAAATTACTAATCTATATTGGGGTTTGTATTCACACATCTCAATTCCTGGATTTCCTAATGAAATAAAAATCTATCAGAAATTTGAATTAAGCTAAAATAGTCTAAAAGATAAGCTTGGAAGAGAATTGTCATGACCAGTACATTTAGTCTGCTCAGCAGCTGGCATAGAATGCACTCTCACCTGTGATTGTATTTGTCCATTCTAAAATGTGATACTTTCCACTGTAAAGTTAGAGCATGGATTTTTTTTATTGTTAAATACCAGATAGGCTTCCGAATAGTAATATTTTATCTATGTTTTAATAAATAAAAATTGCCTAAAGATCAGAAGAGCAAATCTAAGTCACTAGAAGACAGGCAGTGGTGGCACACACCTTTAATCCCAGGATTTTGAAGACAGAGGCAGAGGAATCTCTGTGATGTCAAGGCTACCATGGGCTACACAAGATCAATGCAGAAACAAATCCAGGTGGTGGTACCTCACACCTTTCATCCCAGTACTAGGGAGTCACACACCTTTAATCCCAGCAATAAAAAAATATAAAATGGGAGGAGCAAGAAGCTTAGTCTGCTTCATTGCTTAGTCAGCTTAGTCTGCTTAGTCTGCTTAGTTTGTGGTTGCCCAGGCTTGGTAGAGGTGAGACTTCTCTGGTTTGGATGCTTTACTTCTCTGAGATTCAGGTTGAATCCCAATATCTGACTCTGGGTTTTTATTGTCTGTGCTATACTTCAGAACATAAATAAGATCATACAATAATCTGTAGATATTTTAAATAATAATGTTTTTACTGTCAATTATAATGTCAAGATGATGAACCACTGTTTAAGTATTTACTAAAATATTTCCACTGGTTCACTATTATTTATTTTCTATGTCTTCTTGTGGTCTTCTATCATTAGGGTGTGGTGAGATAGAGAGAGAAATCCACATCTGTACTTCCTGATGAATTCAGAAATGCCATGGTGAGGACTTTAGTTTCAATACCCATTGATGTTTGGCATTTAACTTATGACTTTTGTGTAATTATAAATACTATTCCAAAAATGTCTACCTTTGTTTTCTTCAAGTTCTTTATTTCTTGCAGGTACTTATCTCCTCAAGTTTAAACTCATTTACACATTGATTATCAATTCTAAAATCAAGTTTCAAGTGAATATCATTTTAATTATGTACCAGTAAGCAGCAGTTTAGATACTACCCATTGTAGGCAAAATTTCTCTCCAGGCTATAATCTGGTTTTGACATGCAAATATTTACAAACTACAATGGAAGAAAAAGAATAGCGTATTTACACTCTAAAAGATAAAAAATACATCAAAAATGACAGTTTAACATTCCCAAACAAGTCTAAAACCTAGCAGGGTGAATGCTCTTAGTTTTAAAAGCTCAAAAATGGTATGAATTGCATCAACACTCTTCCATCGAGGGTTGTTGGAATGATTGGCAAGACTCCTGGAAGTGCTCAACCTCAAAAATTTTGGGTAAAGGCCATTTTGCTTTGTGACATAGCTGAAATATTTTATTTAATTACGGTTACCATCCTATGCTAACTTAAACAAGGTGGCTTCTGGATAATCAGAGTTTACTTACGATAGCACAAGTCAGGAAGTCTAACATGAAGGCTGCAGTTGGCTTTGTGTCCTGTCAAAGTTTATCTGCCTTCTGAGTGTCTACATAATGAATGCGGCTAGTTCACTCTCTGAGAGCTCATAAAACAGTCTTCATAACTTAATCACCTCCTAAAACCCTCAGCTCCTAATATGTCACATGAAGCTTAAAATTTCAAACTATGAATGAGGGGGTACAAGGACCCAAACCTGTTGAGCACAGAAGGACCTGATGATCCTAAAGAAAATTTCCCTTCTTCAATTCCATGTGAGCAGACATAAAGCCCTGAAATCTAAACCTGGCACTTCTAAGTGACTGCCTGGATTTCTTATTTCTTTAGTGACCAAGTCTTTTTTCCATTTAGTTCAAATGGGAAATGTTACTGCCTGTATGATTGCCCTGCCTTTTTTGTTGTTGTTGTTGTTGTTGTTGTTGTTGTTTTTGTTTCGTTTTACTAATTTTAAGAATCTTAGTCCTACCATAGTCTTAACGGCCCCTTAATAATAAGATTTCATACAGCCAAGAGGATGTTTCACATTCTCAAATTCTTATCCCTCAAAATCTAACAGATTTTTAAATTTATTTCTTTTGTTCTTGCTTTAGTACAAGTATCCTGAAAGAACTGAAACAATTCTTCAACACTGGAGCTTTTCTCAGTTAATAATCTAGTTCTACTGCTCACTAGGTCTACCTTCCCCCAAAATAAGATAACACAAATTGGAAAACAATACCATGTATACTCAAAAGTTTATGTGTATTCTTATAAGATTTTTTAATGATACATTTGAATTGTTGGCATCATTAATAAATAATTCTATTTAACACAGAGTTATCAATTTACATGAAGTACTAACATAAAACAAGCATGGAGGAAAGTAAGACTTTCTATAACTGCAAATAGTCTTCAAAATATATAAATATTAGAACCTACCAGGAAGGTTCTGCCAGGAGAAGTCTGAAGTTTTCCTTTTCTCTGTAGTCCTTGTTTCTACAGGAGTGGGGCCTAGTAACATTTGACATTTGCCCCATCGGCTTTGGCATGTCAACTGTTTTTATCATTGTGTTGATCAAGCTGTACTTGTTTAGGAAGGTGGCATTTGCGCATTCTGCAGTAGGTTTCATGACCTTACCAGCCACAGGACCTTGAGTAGAATTAAAGTACTTGGTATGAACCAAGTACTTCTTTCTTACAGGACGGGCCTTGAGTCAGTTAGGTAGTTGGTAGTTACCGTCAGTATATAAATAAGTCATTATACCTTTGCTGGTATTTTCCCATGCTGGCCTTGTTCATGGGTATTACAATTTGGAAGAAACGTTATTTGGTTTTCTCTCTTAAAAGTTTGATTGATACGTTCCAATGTTTGAGAGCTAGTACTCAGTGAGCATGGTTCTACATAATTCCACCTCAATTCTTCCAAGTCCTGCATGAAAAGACATGTCTTCTTCAGTAATAATTTCAGCACGTCTTTAACACTGTGAAGAGTGACTCCCATCCTGGCACTGGGGACTGTGTTAGATACACTACAGATTTTGATGGAAGCATTATGACCCAGAGAATAATAATTTCATTTAAGAACATACAGGCACTTTCTAAGAAAACACAAGATAATATGAATACTTAGAGCTTTTTCAAAATGCTTAGTATTATTATTTCCTTCTACCTTCTGTATGGTTCTCACCGCCCTTCTCCAGTAAAAATACCTCTGCACATTCTTCCTATTTTCTCTTTCATAGCACAGATCTTCCATGTTCAGCCTTAAGCAAATAAACATATGAGCAACACTAAATTGACTAAGTTGCTTGTATTTGTATATAACAATAATAATTAAAGAAGAAACTTTATGAGTTAAAGAAAGAGGATAGAGGACAGGAGAATAGTTGGAAAAAGAGGGGTGAAAATCATATAAATACAGTGTTTATGTTACTTTTGTATGAATTCTGAAAAGAAATATAAATGTTATCATTGATATTTATGTTTTGTTGAATATTTTTATTTCTCTATACTTCAAATATTTTGGGGGGTTTATATTTTGTCATCTTAAAAATTTACATATTGTATTATTTAAATATTTTAAAATAAATAATTTTATTTGTATGGTTCCTTACTTCTGATGCATATTTGTTCTGCTACTTTTTGTCTCCTGGTTTTAATTGTACTGATCGCATCAATATTGTCCTTTATTTTATAGTCTAGTGTGGGAGATTTTGTATTTGTCTTTTTTCTATTTTCCCTTTTTGACATTGTTATTATCATTATCATTTCCATCATCATAATAATTACTATTTTAGGTGTCAAATTCAAGATCTCACTCAAACATACCCCCATAAAGCCAAATCTTCAACATTTGTCTTTTTCTTTTCTTAAGATTATGTCTATGTTTATTTACCGTGCATAGCTAATACCCTGCAATCTCTAAGGCCGACCAGTACTCCCACTCTCCGGTAGAATAAGTCCTTAAAAAAATTAAAATTAAACTGTACTAATTTGTTCATGTAATTTTAACTTCAAATTCTCAAAAATATTATATTTCTTTGCAATTATTATTCCTGAATCTTCTATTACTTGAAAATAAATGAGTATGTACATTTTCAAGTGCAAAAGAAAATATAGATATTTAAATCATACTGTATAAGGCATGCCAATGCTATTGGGAATGATATAAGATAATGCTGGTTTTAATCTTTCGTTCAGAGGGGTCAATTATTTTACCACGGGCTTGGTTATATATTTATATTTTTGTTGTGACACTCTAGTGATTAGTAGTCATTAGTACATTGGGTATGTTTTCTTTTAAGTTGAATTTGAAAAGAGAAAGGAAAAAAATTCATCTGCATTTGCATATGGTGAAGTTTTTCCTGTTGACAAATAAACAAACAGAAATATCCTCCCAGACCCAGGGAAGGGCATCTAGAAAGGTTTGGAGGGGGTAAAGAGAAGGGAAAAAGTTGTAATCAAATCATAATTTTAAATTTAAATTTAAAAGGGAGAAAGAAAAGAAAAAACATAAAATAAGGCTCAGAACAGCTAAAAAAAAAAAACAACAACAACAAAAAAAAATCCAAAACAAAAAAAAAAAAAAAAAAAAACAAAACCAACCCTCTCTGTGGGACCTAAAGCTGATAGAGAGATTGACCAACCACTTTGTTAACAGCTCACCACATACTCTGCTAATTGGTTATTATTTAAAGAATTTAAAATACCTCCAGTGGCGTTGTTTAGTTCACATATGAGAGAACACATGGATCCTGTATTGCCTGGTCCAGCTTATTTCATTTTGACTCATGATCTCCGGTTGCATTCACTTCTCTGCAAGCTTCAAAAAAATATGAAAGTAGAAGTATATTATGCAATGGTAATGGGATTTGACGGTAGATGTTATAGATGTGTAAACACCTTCAAAGCATGTGAATACATATAAAAATGTCCTAATAATATATACACTCTAATCCATAGAATACAACTAGAAAGATTATGATTTTACAATGTGAGCTTGGCTATATTCTGCCAACATGTTTGAGAATCATTTATAGACTGTAGAAGGAAACAGCATGCTTTGTTAGACTAGTTGTCTGTCTAAGGTTGTTATAGACTGCCAATCAATACAGCAGAAAAAATATTTCTCTTTAATCTATCTCTATTTTTTCTTTATGAGTGAACAATAGGTTTCAGGTTGACATTCACTTTGTTCAAGAATAAATAAATGATATTTCATTCTTGTTTGGACTCTAGAGTTATAGAAAATGGTGCTCTCAATAAAGTTAATGCTCATGGACAGATATTCTGTGAATTCTGTACTGTTTCCGTGGCTACCATATCACATTTCCTCCCATTTAAAAAAAAATATTCAGAACAGACTTTAAATGTGGGCTAATCATTACTTATTATGCTGTATTTTTCTGCTACCAGATGACTAATAAGATAGCTCAACTCCAGAATATTCTGTGTTTTACACATAAACACACATGCGTGCATGCACACACACTTCTATGTGTTTCTGTGAAAATGTGAACACATATTCATGTGCATGTATATGAAGGCGAGAGATTGGTACTTGTTGTCCAACATATGTTATGAGTCACATTTTTCACTGGACCTGGAGCATTTTGATTTGGTAATAGAATCCAAAGATAGTTGTGTCTTTGCTCCATTAGCATGGAAGTTACAGAAGTGAATTGCTGGGCTTGCCTTTTCCACCAGCACTGAGCTTCAGACCCCAGGCCCTTCCATTTGCTTGCAACTTTTCCTGACTGATCCCTCCTCCCAGGTCCATTTCTTGATTCCTGGACATAGAGAAGCAAAGAGGAAATCTTATTTCTTTTATCCCATAAAGAATTCATTCCCCACTCTACCATACTAAATCATAACTAATTATTTAAAGATATTGGTCATCAGGGGCTCTCTACAGAAAGCATGACATTAGTGGCTATTGCTTATGTGGGAAAACCCAAGAAGCTCATTTAAAGATATAACTGCTAACCCAGAACAAACATTCTGGGCTATATAACTTAAAAATATTAAATGGATTGACTTGTATTTTTTGTTTCTTGACATAATATAAAATATTTTAGAAAATTAAACTTTGTTTTCGTTTTGACTTATAACCATCTCTTCTGAGAAAATGGTAAGTGTTATATTGTGAAAAATAGGGAATTAAAACATGAAATAACTTGTGTTTTAACTAAGCTAATCCTTAATTTCCTAATTCTTATGATCTACTTTTGGAAAAATAAGTAAATCTCATTTTATTTAACCTGCAAAAATGTCTACAAACATGTGTTCAGGATTTTAACTGATAAATCCAATCCAGATTTAATATGTAAAAGAAACATGGATAAAGGAAAGTTTATTAGTTTTGAAACAAATAAAAGCACAGATTGAATTAGAAGAAACTAGTCCAGCAGAGTTATGCAATGAGTGAGGATAGCATTGCTTTGGCTAGAGACTTTGGTCCTGAGTTACATACTCTGTAACCAGTACAAGTACACGACTGTTTTCAAAGTAATAAAAAAGAAAATAGATGTGACTTGGTTACCTTTGTTGACTCTTTGCCAAGTTCATACTATGAAATATGATTGCACCTTTTACTATTATGCTTCAATTCTAAGTGCGAAGAATTATTATTTATTTTAAAGTTATACTTTTGTATCAATTATTCCAAAATCCATAAATCAATTTGACTTGGCCGATATTAGATAACAATTTTCACATTATTTAAAACTTAAATATCTAAATGGTAGGCAAACTGTCCTGGTGAAAATAATCTAGTGAATCAGTGATTGACTGTCACTTGGTCACGCAGTGATTAGTTTGTACTAGTTTAGCTGTGACTTCTTAATATAAGATTAGAATATTTAAAGGTTATCTTCTCATGGTTCAAATGCATCCACTTCTCTTTTTGTCAGTATTGACATACAGTTTTCAGTAGTTATCCATCCAAGCTTCTATCTTAAAGTTGAATCCTTAGGGATTCATTACTTTGGGAATGAAAATAGAGATTTAGAAAAAAAAAAGAAAACAAAAGAAAAAAGAAAGAAAGAAAGAAAGAAAAGAAAGAAAGAAAGAAAGAAAGAAAGAATCAAATATAAAGCAAATAGCTTCCAAGCCCTCAGCTGTTCAGTGAACCTATAACCCTAAAATTTTGCTTTGTTCATAGACGGGTGTTTTGAGACCAAATTTTGTGGTTTCATTTGGGTTCATTGTCCAACTCTAATGGCAGTTGGTAAGAATGAAGAAATGAACTAGCTCCTAGAGACGTTTCCAAACCCACAGAGCTAAGCAGAGGGTGGAAACTTTTATTTTATTTTAAAGTTTCAGGTTTCCTATGGTCTCAAATGAAGAGAAACCAAAGGCAAAATGAAGTGAACATGACATTTGTGCGAAGAGACCAATATAAAGTGTGCTTCGACCGCGTCAGAGAGGTTGGAGTCCCCTTCATCCTTCCACGGGAGGTTCTGCTTCTTTCTGCATCCTCTGCTCACCATGGGGATTAAAGAAAATGATCTTTCACTTAGGGCTCTGAAAGAATGGCTTTAAAGAAAACGATTCATTTAGCTTTCCTGCTTACTCATCAAAATTAGCATAAACCATGCTCTTAGATGTGTATACTCAGTATTATCTTTACCTTCTATTTTGCTCTAAAATTTTTAATTTTATTATATCACAACTATTATTTTTCAAAAATATTGCATAAAAGTGGAACTGAAGCAGTATAAAATAAAATACCAATATATTATCAAATAATGTCATAAAATAATTTTATTTTTTAAATTGTTGCTTTAAAGTGAATCAGAAATGTAGGCGGCGTAAAAACCAGGCTAGCTTAATATGAAACAGCAAATTTTAATGAAGGTATAGCTTACAACACCAGGGATCCAGCAATGAGCAGGAGATACAAAAGAGAGAGACAGGGGCTCAGGCTGCAGATTTATATGTAAACATTAGTCAGAGGCGAACACGCCCCCCATTGGGCGGAGTTTCCCCTACACAGAAATTTTTGTTAAAGGAAATATCAATTCATTATTACTGCAGCAAAGACAAATTCAAAATTTTATCGTTTTTACACACAATTTTTATATCCATTTCTTTTATGGAAATGTTCATGAAATTATTTTTAAATTTCTGACTTTTATTTTAGTTAAAATTAAGGAAGAAAACAATTCCAGTACACACACAAGTCAAATTGTAAGGCTAATATCCAGACAATAAAATTGCATGTTCAAATCATTAAATACAGAAAAAATAACATCTTCATTTCAATTCCATTAAATAAGTGTAATTTAAACTTCGACATCTCTCTGCTTATTAAACTGAATGAATTACATTTGGAAGAGGAGTGTTTGTGATGAAGAAACCTTTGGTGCCAACATCTGGGACCCCAAGACAGGTGTATTCTTTTGAGTTCAAGCCCAGTCTGGTCTACATAGTAAGTACAGGTCAGCCAAGATACAGAGTGATACTCTCTCCAAAAAATAAATAAATAAATAAATAAATAAATAAATAAAATAAAATAAAATCCTAATCAAGAGTGGGATGAACAGCAACTGATGAAGACAGAGGCAGAGACCCCCAACAGGGCACAAGGCTATGCACCCACAGTGCTGTTGAAGAGTGGGAAAAGTGAGAATACAAGCAAATAGGTCAAGACCATGATGGGTCAACCCAATGAAACAGTCTACTTGAGATAATGGGAGCTCACCAACTACAGGGGCGCCTAGAAGGAACAAACATAGGTCATAACTGGTCCCTCTGACTGTGGTTGACGGTGGCATGCTGGAGCAGACTGAGGGGCCACTGGCAGTGACACCAAGATTTATCCTTACTGCTTATACCGGCATTTTGGGAACCTATTCTTTTTGGAGGGATACCTTGTTCAGCCAAATATAGTAGGGAGGGCCTTGGACCTTCCTCAAAGCAATGTGCACTCTCTGTGGAGTGGATGGGGATTGGTGGAGGTGGTAAGTGGAGGGAATGGGAGATGAGGGGGTAGTAGGAACTTGAATTAAAAAAAAGAAAATTGAAAAAAGAGTTGGATGAAGCAAAGTGAAGAAAAAGAAAACAGAAAAAAAGAAAGGAAAAGAAAGAAAAACTGAAGCAGGTTTGGAGAGACCGCTCAGTGTATAAAAGCACATGCTACTCCTTCAGAGGACATGAGTTCTGTTCCCTGCACCCACAGCAGGTAGGTCTTAATCACCTGTAACTCCAGCTTCAGGGGATCCAACACTTTCCACTGACTTCAGAAGTAATAAGTGGATGTGGAAGTGGAACCTGTGTGTGTTGTGTTGACTGTCTGAGAGGAAAACCGTATATGAGAAATTTATAATCATACTTTGTTCTTGTATCTGTTAGTAAATTTAAGGTTCTTTGAAACCTGTTGAATAAAAATCACATATATTGTTCATTTTATTTCTTTATTTTTTATTTAAATGTCATCTTGGCTGTTTAAGGCTGTCTTTCTGTTTATTTTGCACACACACAAAAAATAGTAAGATGGAAATAATACCAAATGGCACTCTTAAACTTTGCAGAAGCTCAGATACATTTATAAGGCATAAGTTCCAAATGGTAACAATGAAATGAAAAAATCAAAAGTTACATTTCAAAGAAACTCCAGTTCATTCAGACTTACTATAATCAGCTCATGCATAACTTTCAAATAAGTCAGAATTGAGCCTAATTTCTAAAAAGGAACAATTAGGATGCCTGTTCATTAAATCATGTTTGTGTTTTGAATTATTAAACATGTATATTATATAAATTTTAATAACAGCTAGTTATGCAAACAAATTGAAGATATATCTATCTTTTATAACATAATATGGAATCATACAAACCTTCCAAATTCACTTGCATTATTATATATCAGACACAAATCTAGAGACTCAATAAGTATTATATGGAAGGGAAGTAAAGGATGATATCCATCAACATGCAAGACTGCAGTCACAAGAAGCAATGGGAAGAATAACATAGTAAGGCTTCACAGACACCAGCATTTTCAAAGAAAATGGCTTCATTTTCCCTTTCCAGTCACAAATTTAAAACACAAAACATTGAAGTTTAACACGGGTGTGCAGGATTGGCTTCAAAGTTTTTGTAAGACTGTTACATGGGAGAGGAGTGGGGGGAGAGGGAGAGGAGTGGGGGGGGAGGAGTGGGAGGCTGGGAGGAGGCGGAAATTGGTTTTTTTCTCAATAAAACAAAAAGAAAGTTAAAAAAATATTATTAAAAATATCTTTCATAAGAAAAAAAAAAGACTGTTACATGGGGAAAAAACCTGATTGTGCTAGCATTTCCCCAATGCCCTTCTTTCTCCCTCCAACATGCCCAACCTTGCTATCTCTCATTCTTTTTTCTTTAAACAGGGGCACTTGATTGGCTGACATTGTTTTTAGACAGTGTCCTGGACCTGATCTTTATAAGAAACATATATATAATCCTGACATCATTGTTTATTACCAATAAGCCTTAAATTTTTATGTGCATAAGTGCATGTTACTCAAATATATGTTTGGGTGTACTTTTTGCTTGCCATTCATTCAAAGTTGATGTTTTAGAATGCATGTTCTATATATTTGATATATATCTTTCTCATAATGATTAGCCAATAATTTGCATTATTTCATTTAATCACATTCTTCAAACTCTGTTCTATTTTTGTACTTTAATTTACTACATGTGTGTTCTGCTTGTATATATGTCTGTGCTCCACTTAAACGCTTGGTACTCATAGAATTCATAAGATGTTGCTGGGTCCTAGAACTCGAGTTATGAATATTTGTGAATCACCAAGTGGCTATTGGGAATTGAACCAGCATCCTCTGGAAGAGCATCCAGTGCTTTTAATGGTTGAACCATCTCTTCAGTATCCTGTTGGTTTTTAAATACATACAAACAAAGCTATTCTAAACATTCAGTGTTTAAATTGATTTGATACAGGGTAGTCTTCATTTCAATCTCACCTATTTCCTTACAGGGTTTCTAATACAAAAATAATGTCATAAATGCTGTGCCATATGCAAACATCGAGTGCTTTAGACTTTCTGAATGAGAAACAAACATATACCACTGCTGTAGTGTGTGTAGGTATCTCTGACAAGTGAAAGTCATGCATTTTATAAAATAATATAGTTTAGGATTTGTTATTTTTTATCAGCATATGTTATGTTATTTAAAAGGGCACATTAATGAAAAAAAATGAAAAAAAGGGCACATTAATGTTCATGAATATTCTTGTGTTGTTAGGAAGAGACCACTTGTTTCCCGGCTGCCTGGCAGCTTAGACCTCAAAATAATCACATAGAAACCATATTATTTGCAATACTCTTTGGCCAACACCTTAAACGTATTTCTGGCTTACTCTTACATCTTAATTTAATCCATCTCCATTAATCTGTGCATCACCAAGAGGTAGTGGTCTACCAGCAAAGTTTCAGCATTTTTGTCTTTAGTGGAGGCTCCATGGATTCTCCTTGACTCTGCCCTTCTTTCTTCCAGCATTCACTTTAGTTTTCCCTGCCTATCTCTGTTCCCCTATAGCTCTGCTGTAGGCACAAATCAGTTCTTTTATTAGCCATTGTATTCACAGCATACAGAGGAGAATCCCACATCATTCCTAAGGACATTTTATTTCATAACTCCTAAATTACGCACTTATTATTTCTATATTTATAATTAATACCATGTTCTGTATAGCTTTAGAAATACCTACAACAGTCTTAATTGTGAAGCGTTTATCCATGTACTTGGACTGCTATTGCTGCTACCTTGTGAGTGAAGTATAAAGTGTGGCCAAAATAATGTGATGGTTTTATGCTTTCATTATTTGTCCTTCTACTACAGGGAAGAGTGCCTCTATTTTACCTCTTAAAAATACATTTGTTGGTTATTTATTTATTATTTAGTGGCTGATCAAAAGTAACATTGAATAGCATCATCGTTAGTGATTTCTGTTCTATTTTGATTTAAGAAAACTCATTTGCATTATATTTGCTGATCAAACTTTTAGTTTGGTTTTGACAGTCACTTCACTTTTCAACTACAAGGCTGTGTTATTTGCTACCAAGAGCAAATATATTACAACCTCTTATCTTCCTGTGAATTCTACAACACCCCTTTTCCTCCCAACAAGTCCCTCTGGGTTCACATGGTGTTTTGTTTTTTGCAACTAGTTTGAAGGCAGCCATAGCTTTTATGTATTCACAATTGCACGGATTATGTAATATGTAAAAGAGTTATTTTCATCATTTTTCCCATATTGCAGTTTTTTTTTTTAAAATTCTTTCTGGCCTTTTTCTTAAACACCTCTGGAGTTTTGGAGAGAGTTTTGTTTAGGGGTAACCACTCAATAGTTGTCTATTCTTTCATCAGTTATGTATCTCCATATTAACCATCACTCACTGTGAAGTTTCTCTGAGAAAATGCAGATAACAGTGCTATTTAAAGATATAAACAAAGAAATTTAGAAGGCAGCTGAATACTATACTTTTAGATTAGTACCAATAACAGTTATTTTCCTAGAGCCTGAGCTATATCTCTATTCATAAATATTGGACCAGGTTTGTAATAGTAGGTATGTATTCCTTCTTGTGGATGAAGTCTCAGTTCCAATCAGCATGTAGTTGGTTGCCATCCTAAACAACGGAGCTCCTATTGTACCAATTACAATATCTTACCAGGCAGAACATTATTGTAATATTCAGAATCTACAGCTAGGTAAATACATTTCCTCTTTCAACAGTTTACACAACACATAATGTGAGGACACTATGAACATTAGCCACAAGGATTGAAGTTTCTAACTTAATTCCAAATTGAATTATTTATGTGCAGCATCCTATTGTGTGGTCTGTTCAGCAATAAGGGATGTTGAGAGTCAGATTGACTCAAGACACTCTCAGAGGTCCTGAAGAAGGGACAAAGGGAATTTTAGTTCTGTGTCCTTCTCCATGAGAGGTCCTGGCAAGGTTCAGGATGGGGCTGAAGCCATTGCCTCTTTTCTGGGTGCATTCTTCACCCTGCTGTAAGGTTATGAGTTGTAAGGCAGCTATGTTTGACATAGCTTGTGGTCTTGTTGCAAACATAGGGTGATTTAGCTCTCTGTTGATGCTGGCAATTTTGTCCTATTAATACTATGTAAGAAATGTGCTGAATGATAAGCCTGCATGGCATATTTCATCAGCTTATGCAAGACCTCCCAGTTCTAGCAATGTGTCCTCTTTATTTCTTATCTCCAGTCCTTTTTGTCAACATCTGGCCAGTTGAGACCTCTTTTGTGGCTTTGGGTATGGATATTTTCATGTAAATTTATTGGTTGATCAAGAATAGTGGCATGTTACTATATATATATATATATATATATATATATATATATATATATATATATATATATATATACTCTATGTATTCCCCTACTTTTCATACCTCCAAACTTTCTTATATAACCTGCTTTCACTATCTTACAAACACATGGCCCCTTTTCCTTTAATTGCTATTACATGTATATGTGTGAGACTTCGGTTTAAATCATGGATATTTGGAAAGTTACCGCTTATTCATGAAAGTTACCTCATTAAAATATTTTTTAAATTAATTAAATCTTTAGTTACCACATGTAGCCAGAAGCTTTTTTCTCTGTCCTGTCTTGTCCTACTGAACCAGCTTCTCTTCTGCCCACAGGTCCTCACAGACGCTTATAAAATAATCATTCAGAGGCTTAATATTAATTATAAATGTTTGACTGATAGCTAGACATATTACTAGCTCTTTCATTTAATTTAACCCATTTCTATTAATCAATGCACTGTCACGTGACCATGGAGTTACTTCATTTTCTACATGTCTTGTTTCCTTGGCAGCTGACTGATGCCTCTAAAACTCTGCCCTTCTTCACCAGTATCTCTGCTTGGATTTCCTTGCTGACACTATCTTGCTTTGTCATAGGCCAAAGCAGCTTTATCAAACAATGAGAACAACCCTTATTGACAACATAGAGGATTCCATGGCAACCTCATAAATTTGAAGGACTCTATTTGATTTTTCCATATATCCTGATTTTGGTTGACACTTTTTTCTTCTGTACCTTTACCTATTTCTATTTATTGTTTTCAGTCTTACTAATCTCAATAGTCTACTTTCGTACAACCTTCATTTTATTGTTCTTTTCCCAAACCTTTGCACCCAAACTCAATTTTTATTGCTTCTTGTTTTGTTTTCTGTCATCTACAGATGTCTGTCTAAGTTATGAATAATCACCTAAAACTTCAAGCCTACTATTGCATATAAAAGAGAACATTCAGTGTTTGTCTCTGTGGAACTGGATTATCTCACTCAATTTTATCAATTTTCCTGTGAATTTAATAATTTCTCTTTTCTTAAGTGTTCTGTAGAATTCTGTTGTATATAACAAATCATCAGTTGATGTCATCAAGGCTTATTCCAGTTCCTAGCTGTTACGAAAAGAGTAGCAATTGTCATGGATGTGAATGTTCCTCTGTTATAAGGTTTGAAAAATTTTTGGAGAACTTTTCATAAATCTAATATCTTTTAGTTACAAATATACAGCATTAAAAATATAGCGTTTTGTAGTTTTAACTGTTTAGTAGTAGCTGCAATGTAAATTCATACATACGAACGTTTAATGTTTGTAATTTTGTCAATTGTTCCCAAGGTCCAATTTCCAGGAATTCTTATGAACATACTGAATTGTTTATGTCATAATCTTACCAGAGTTATAAATAATACCTGTTTTAACTTTTTTTATTTTCCTTTCCCATTGAAGTTGGATGTCTTTTCACAAATAGCATGCAGCATAAAATGATCTACAATTTTATTATAAATGAATCTCAAAAATGTACTTCTGATTATATACTGAAATATACTGAGTTATACTGAAAACAGTATATCTTGCATTTATTCTACTTAAATAATTTCCAAAAGTATTGCAACAAATTGACTTTACCTCAATAAGGATGAAAGCTATCTTTGTCACATTGCTACAACAGTAAGGCAGTTTCTGAGATGCTAAGAACTACTAGCTTGAGTTGATTGTTATATAAATATAAATATGTGTAAACTGAAAAACTTTCTTGAGCTCTATAAATATAATGTGCATTTGATGTATCTATTTAAATTTTTAAGAAGTGGTCTAAATAATGTAATCCTAACTAGGCACAGAGTTGAGTATATTGTTCAATGAGAAAAAGAGATAAATTTATTAGAAAATGGATTGATTTACATGATTTGACTATCATTGCAATTTGTTAATTTTTGCTTCAGTATTCTAAAATAATATTGTCATTTTGCCTTATGGAAAGAATGGAAAACTCTTTCTCTCTCTTTACCTCTGTCACTTAAAAGACGGAAATTAACCAATACTATTGGCATATATCAGAATGAACATGAATGGCCATCTCAACATCAGTCATTTCTGGAAACAAGTTAATTCAGTGAATTCAGACAAATTATGAGTCCCAAGGGAATATAAATGAACTTGTTGCTGCTCTTTGTGACTACTAACTCCAAATTCAATCACGTTAAAGCAAAAGTATGCCACCAGATAGGAAAAAAAATAGTAAAGTTTAAGGTAGATACCATTTTCCACATTTTTGCAATAACATGTTTGTGTGTTTATGTACAATATTAATCTATATGAAAATAAACATAGCTTAAAATTGATAAGGAGGATAGTATGTGTGTACATGATTAAAAGTATATATATATATATATATATATATATATATATATATCCTAGTGCTCAAAACAACATACCCCAATATCAGTTATAAGTTTCATCCTCAGGATTTTCACTCTGTTGTTATATTTTCCCATTAAAATTATTTTGCCTAAAATAGCTGCTTAAAAAGGTTACTTTATATATATATATATTTCATAAAGTATTAAGAAGAAACTGTATATACTACTAACTGAAAATAGCACTTGTCATTCATAGGAAATGTTACGAAACAAAATTAATTAAATACATTATTAATACCTAGAGACAAAGGCTAAATATACTGATCCATAATGAAGTACTGTGATATTATTAAAAAAATTAAATAATTTTAATTGAGATGGTTAACTTGAGGTGACTTGAAATTGAGAATAAAATGACCACATGTTAATTCTCTTATTGAATTGGGGCTTTGAGGAAAAATAAAAAGTCTAAAATGGTCTCTCTTCCTTTCACTGATTTTGCCTCCACATTGCGGGGTGCTCTGCTCTAACAATCTCCCAAGAACTGTGAACACTGTCCCATTTCCTGCCCAGCAACACTTCCTTTTGCTATCTCCATGTTTGTCTCTGAAAGTCTACTTTTCTACCTTCAGAACTTTCACGTCTTAGCCTGCTTGCTCAGCTTCTGTGACTTGTTGGTACATACAGTCCTAGATTTCTGCTGCTGTGTCCCAGAGGTGATGCCCACAGACCTGAAAGAACCACAAAAGTTCAGTTTGGCTTTAAATGTAACCATTACTTTGCAGAACTGAAATTATAAAGGGAGCAGGGGAAAAAATGATATGCTTCTCAAATGCGTATATAATACTCATTACGGAGAAAATTTGTTTTGACTGGCTTTTCAGCCTGGAATATTTTATGACTTTGCTTTGCTTCTGTTCTCATAACCCATTGTCCTTAGGAGAAAGGGGAATTTCTTACAAAGTGAAGATTAAAAAGGGGTCATGTAAAATTCTTGGAATCGAAATAGAATATCATTAGAATGCTATTATTTCATGTTTCCCTTTGAGTTTCTCTGTGGAGAGGATCAGACCATGTTCCTCCGGTGTGTGCCCCTAAGTCCAGCAGAGCAGAATCAGACGCAATAAGCATTGAATGTTCTTTTGTCGGTGACATGCTTGTCAGCAAAACTGAGAGGAATTTAGTCATAGTGAATTATTACTTAAGGGGAAAAGAAGAACACAGCATTCTCATTACAATCTCAAATGGCTAAAAGAGTAAAGTAAAAGGAAGAAAACCCTTGAAGATCAGGTAACATGGATGGAATCAGAATATGAATAAGGCCACAATTTTCTAAGGCTCAGCCAGTTCAAGAATATAATCATACAGTATGTCCAACCCCTTTTTATAACCCAAATATTTTTATGGGTGAATGATATATTTTTGAAATGGCAAATACATGGGGCATGACTTTTCCCATATAAAATTTCCCAACTCTGTGATTTATTAGACCCAGTTCTCCAACTGTAATTGAAAACCTTTTCATAATATATCCAAAAACTACAGAAACGTTAAGCATGGTAAGGTCCACTGAAGAAAGAAAATATTCTGCATGTAACATATACACAGTAATTTAGCAAAGAGAAAATATAAAAAGTAGAACATATAATTAATATGGTATGGCACCAAGGCAACAGTTACATAAAGGTTACAAAGCTGGCCTGGAACATTGAATTTCTCATCCCAGGGTCCCCTGCTATTCAGAGGCTGATTGTATCAGTGAGCTATGCTAAGTGCTAACTCTGGGCAACACTCTTTTTGAAAAGGAAAAGTACTATATTTCCAAAGTATAGAGTTATAATTTCTTTCTTTAGTATTTTACTTCATTAAAAGTATGCCAAATGAGAAGCTATAAAAACACTACAGGAAAGAAAATGATTCAAGCAAAGCCCCAAGTATTTTAAAAGGTTCCACACTATCCAATGTCATAGCCAGAAAGAGGTTTATGCATGTATTATTTGGAGTCCACCTCTAATTCTTCTGTGTGATAATCAGGCATTGGACTATGAAGCTAAATACTGAAGTCCTAGCTTCTAAGAGCCGTGACTTATATGACAAATTTCATGCCAAATGAGCACAGAACACCAGCCTTCACCTCGCTGTATTCCATCCCTCCCATTGTCACCAGAATCCAACTTACATAGGTACAAAATACTCCTGTGACCATTCATTAAATAAAATACTTAATGTGAAATTTTTAACATTTTATAGAAAAGAAAATGAGCCAAGTGAAACTTAGCACATTTTAAGGGTGCTACACTGACCTGCATCATAATGGATTTGTAATTGCCAGACGCTGTTCACTGATCTGAGTGAAAATAAATATCTCCCTCCTTTAGGAAGCTCCTTGTGAGTCATTTCATCACAACAATGACAAAACATAAGCAACACATGTAACATGTCCTTGTTTCCGAATAGTTTTGCTGAAGAGCTGGTTTTATTCAGTGAAGTTTAATCTGCAAAGAAGGATTGCAATGAATATGGCACATTACTGACTAACACACACACACAAAAAAAAAAAAAAGAAAGAAAAATAGCAGCCTACGTCATACAAGCCAAAGGGGATCTAGGCTAGTTTGTGTCTACATGTTGATAGAATAAACATATCCTCTGGAGGCAGGGATGCCTCATGCTCTAGTAAGTCTGACATCATACTTAGTACATTAGATCAAGAGTAGTGTAGTACAAATAAGTCAAAGATACAAGCTGTGAAGTATCACAGGGGATTTATCATCACAATTTCTAAGTAGGGACTGTCTCTGAGCAGAGAGACATTCTAAAATCCACTACAAACCTTGGGAAACAAAACAACAACCTAAAAACTTAAAAAAGAATTTTTGACAAGAATCCTTGTGATAGGATTTTATAGCAAAAATTAGGCTGATTAGAGAAAAGGACAAAGTTTGTCCATCAATCAAATTTCCTTTAACACCTGTTTTCAGTGTGTTTCTACACATTTTTATTTGTTTACTATCCAACACTGATTATATGCAAAAATTCTGTTGTAACATAAGAGAAACTCAGAAAAACAATGACAATTCTCCTACTGAGAATGAATTCTCAGTGTTTTATAGAAAATGTAATAGCCAATTGTTATTTTACATTTAGACAGTAATTCATCTAAACAATTTCATGTTGATTCAGTATTTAGCCAACCACTAGCTATTCCAAGATATAAAAGTTTCAACTCAATGTATCTTAGGTAAAAATATTGTAAGAGTCAACTATAATCAATACTATTACATATGGGAATCTATAATTCTTATGTTTCTCAGGTGATAAAAGAACCACCATATTCCACAAGTTTTACTAGATCATATGTTTTTCATGTTTATATATCAACTATTCTCCATCTTAAAAATGACACTAAGTCCAATCTCTTTCTTAAACCTCATATCTGCTTTGAATTATACTTTAAGTGGAGGTTTCTCTCCCACCTGCCAGTTTCTAAATAACCCTCGGAGACTTAATATTAATTAGAAAATATTTGATCTATTAGTTCAGGATTATTATTAATGAGCTCTTATAACTTAAATTAACCCATTTTTATTATTCTATATTTTAGCATGAGTCTTGTGGTTTGTTACCTCACATTTTTCTTTCCTACGGCTACTAGTTTCTCACTGTCTTTGTCTTCTTTCTCCCCGCATCTCTGTTTGAATTTCCCACCTAACTATATTCAGCCCTGCCATAGGTCAAAAGAACTTCATTATTAACCAACGGTGATAAAACATATTCACAGCACAAAATGGGGCATCCCGCATCATTATTCAGACCACTAATTTGTTAATCTTTTCAAAGAACCAATTCTTTGTTTCACTGATTCTTTGTATAGTTTTTGTTTCCATTTTGTTAATTTCATACCATACACTAATATGCTTTTGGGTGATGGCTAGTACTGTTTCTCCAACATATTAAATTCATCATTGAGTTATTCATTTGAACTATCTCAAATGGATGACTCTATGATGTCCTAAAATTGTGGTAGGTTTCACGAATTTTTAATCTCTTCTTGACCCCATGCTTGACTCACTTTTGCCTCAGGAGTATACTTTTGCTCCCAGTCTAAATTCCATACTTTGTGCTTCCTTGTACTGTCAATATCCCTTAATCCATGGTGATCAGAAAGAATACAGAATTTTTTTTAAGTAAATCCTATATTTCTTGTGTGCCGTGTCCTAATATGTGGTCTATTTTGGAAAAACATCCATGGGCCACTGAGAAGAAAGCCTGCTTTGAATGTTTGGTGAGTACTCTGTCAAGCTCATCTGATTTAGGATATCATATAGTGCCAGAATTTCTCCTTTTATTTTCCAGTTTACCTGTCTATAGATGAGTGGTTGGTATTGAAATTATCCTTCATCACTGTGTTTGCATCTATCTATGGTTTTATATTTAAGAGTGTTTCTTTTAATAAAGTGTGTCTCCTGTGTTTTGTTCAAATATGTTTAGGATTGTAAAATCTTATTGCTGGAATTTTTCTTTAATGGTTATAAAATATGCCTTTATATTTATCTATATAGTTTTTTCTTTGAAGCTTTTTGCCAGATATTAAAAAGGAAACATCTGATAGTTTCAAAGTTCCATTTGCTTGGCGTACCTTTTTGCATCATTTTACCTTTATGTGGATTCTAGTGTTGGTTACCAGGTGTGTTTCTTGGAGGCAGCAATATGTTGGATTTTGATTTCTGATCCAATCAGTTATTCTATATCTCTTTAGTGGTGAGTTGAAAGGCTTGATACTAAGAATTATTATTGAAACATAATAATTTCATGGCTCTTTGTTACTTTTGAGTGTCATATTAGTCCCCCTTGGTTCAATATTCTAGAATGGTTTATGTGTTTCTTATACCTTTCTGGAGATTTTAAACATTTCTTTAGATCTAAATATTATTTTCAGCATATACTCTAGAAACCATAGTGATTATAAAATCATTTTATCATTTTTTCTTTAATAGAGGATCTTATATAGTCATTGTGGCCCTGAAACAAGCTATATAGGTAAGAATGACCTTGATTGTCTGATCTAACTGTTTCAAATGCTAGGATTACACTTGAGGGTTCAATATCCTATTTATACAAAGAAAACTCAGAATATCATGTATACTAAAATAGAACTGTACATGCTAGGTTATATTCCTAGCATTCTTTTCTCTTTCATTACTGCTTGCATTATAATTGACTTCATTTTTTGTAGAGAATTTTTTAATGATTTTTATTGTGCTCTACATTTTCCTCTGTTCCCCTCTCTGCCTCTCTCCTCCCTTCTTCAAACATCTCCCAAGGTCCCCATGCTCCCAATTTACTCAAGAGATCTTGTCTTTTTTCTACTCCCCTTATAGATTAGATCTATGTATGTCTCTCTTAGAAGAATGGATAAGAAAAAGGTGGTACATTTACACAATGGAGTACTACACAGCAGAAAAAAATAATGACATTTTGAATTTTGCAGGAAAATGGATGGAGCTAGAAAACATTATTTTGAGTGAGGTAACTCAGACACAGGAAGACAATTATCACATGTACTCACTCATAGGTGGTTTTCAAACATAAAGCAAAGAAAACCAGCCTACAAACCACAATCCCAGAGAACTTTGACTTCATTTTTATAACTTTGCTCATTCATTAGTTTCCCCAACATGGATTCCCTTTCTTACATGCTTGCTGTTATAAACCACCATTGTTGTATGTGGTGGATTATAGGCAGTCGTGGGCTTCATCTGGCTTAAGGTCAATTATTAATATTGATTACTTCCTTGTCTTTGAATGTTCCTCTTTGATCTTCAGTTTGTCTTTCAGCACAATTGTGTAAATTTCCCTTAAGCCATGATACTGAAGAAAAAATTCTTCTGCTATAGAACTGCTTCTCACTGCTAATACAGAATACAAGAAATTAAGAATTTATGCTTACTTCCTTCTTTACCAAACTCTGAGAATTTTGTTAATCTCAGTACTCCAATAATTATAAAATATCAAATATATCAAAGAAATTAAATAATACCTCATCTGGTCTTTACCCCAAATGCTCATAATCTACCAACATGTTCACTTGGATGTTTCAGAATCAACTCCTTGAAGCAGTTTTGATATCTTCTGCTACATGAGGCAAAACCCTTGTTCTCAAATAGAACGCTTTTTATACACTGATCAGTACTGTTAACCCTTTATTTCTTTCAAAACATTGCTGTAGTTAATGAATCTTTCTCCCTTACTCTCAACAGACCTACAGTACGGCCACAAGATAATGTATTCATATGTAACTTGAAAGGGTATTTTTATATTCCCTATGTACATCGATCAGAAGCATTTCTAACTTACAGGATAAAAGTCACCCTCTAGGTACATCAAAACAATTTCATATACTTACAGCAATTGCTCTTACTCATAATGGGCCTGAACAAAACTGACTTTGTTAACTATTACTTATGCTTCAAGGTATGTCTTTAAAATTCTTGTACCGCCCTCACAATATTCCTTTTCTCAGTTTTTTCTACCTAATCCATTGTTATTTTAAATTTTATTGAGGACTTTACATATGAGCACTTGCATCCATACTACTCCCATTTCTCCTCCCTCTGTCCTTCCCTTCTTCCAACTCCTCACCCTGTTCCCCAGGCCCCTACCATATTTATAATAATCATTTTAGTTATTACTGTTGCACAGATAACCAAATTTCTAATTTATCTTTCAAACATCAGGTTAAATGTTAATTCTTCTGTCAAACTAGTCTTGTAAAGAAGTGATATATCATAAGTGCCCCATTTCCTTGTTGCTACTAGAGCTTCATTTGCAATTGCTTGTAGGGTTACTTCTTTCTCATTTTCCCTATTTGTAATCACATTTTGAGGGCTTTGCTTGAATTTTCATATGCACACAACTGTATATTAAATATAGATTAGAAATATGCGTATATCTAATAAAATGCCTGATAGATATAAGATGCCCAATATGTCCTGAATGATTAAATAAAAATGTTTATAATCTTTCTTATTTTCAATTCTCCTTAAAAATGAATTACAAAAGTAGAATTATTATATTGTAGCCTTTTGAGATAATTACAATACTTGTCAGATGTATTATTCTTTCAGGAAATTTTGGAAATATTCTTTCTTATATACAAATTAACAACTCCAGAATTATTAGTCATTGTTAATAAATGAAACACCATCAGATAAAAAAATATCATTACTCATAATCCTGAATTAAAGTTCTTAGTCAACTTCAAATTATGTTTTTTTTCTTGTTAATTATCTGTTTATATCTGCTACTCATTATCTTATTGTTTTCTTGGTATTTTTGTAATTTAAAATAGCATGACTATTCATTACTAGAAAAGAAGCACAAGGTAGTATATAACTTTCATAATTGTTTATGTTTGATGAAACAATAATAAAAATAACATTTGTCCAATCTCATTCCTCTCAGGTAGATATCTCATTTACAAATGCTGTTATTAAATTTTATTTATTTATTTTTTTTATTTTATTTTTTTTAATTCGGAAAGAAGAAAAAAAACATAAACAAAAAACAAGTTTCCACCTCCTCCCAGCCTCCCATTTCCCTTCCCCTCCTCCCACTCTTCTCCCCCTCCTCCCACCCTTCTCCCCCTCCTCCCACCCTTCTCCCCCTCCCCCCACTCCTCTCCCCCTCCCTCTCCAGTCCACAGAGCAGTCAGGGTTCCCTGCCCTGTGGTAAGTCCTAGGTCCTCCCCCCTCTGTCCATATCTAGGAAGGTGAACATCCAAACTGGCTAGGCTCCCACAAAGCCAGCACATTAAGTAGGATAAAAAAACCCCTGCCATTGTCCTTGGTGTCTCATCAGCCCTCATTGTTCGCCATGTTCAGACAGTCCGGTTTTATCCCATGCTTTTTCGGTCACAGTCAAGCTGGCCTTGGTGAGCTCCCCATAGATCAGCTCCACTGTCTCAGTGGGTGGATGCACGCCTCGAGGTCCCGAATTCTTTGCTCATGTTCTCCCTCCTTCTGCTCCTCCTTGGGACCTTGGGAGCTCAGTCCAGTGCTCCTGTGTGGGTCTCTGTCTCTATCTCTATCCATCACCAGATGAAGATTCTATGATGATATGCAAGATATTCGTCAGTATTGCTCTAGGATAGGGTCATTTCAGGTTCCCAAACCTCAGCTGCCCAAGGAACTAACTGGGAACCTCATCTTGGGCACTAGGGAGCCCCTCTAGGGTCAAGTCACTTGCCCAACCTAAAGTGGCTCCCTTAACTAAGAATTGTGGTTCCGTGCTCCCCTATCCACCTTTCCTTTATCCCAATTCTCCTGTTTCCCCAGGTCCCCCCTCCTTCCCTTCTATCTTTTCTCTCCCCATCTCCCCTTACCCCCATCCCACCCCACCCCCAAGATCCCATTTTCTCCCCGGAAATTTGGTCTACTTCCCTTAGCCAAGAGGATAACTATATGTTTTTCCTTGGGTTCACCTTCTTACTTAGCTTCTTTAGGTTCACCTATTGTAGACTCCGTGGTCCTTATTTATGGCTAGAAACCAATTATGAGTGAGTACATCCCATATTCATCTTTTTGGGTCTGGGACACCTCACTCAGGATAGTGTTTTCTATTTCCATCCATTTGCATGCAAAATTTGAGAAGTCATTGTTTTTTACCGCAGCGTAGTACTCTAGTGTGTATATATTCCATACTTTCTTCATCCATTCTTCCATTGAAGGGCATCTAGGTTGTTTCTAGGTTGTTGCACCTGGAAATAATACTGCTATGAACATAGTTGAACAAATGCTTTTGTCATTTGATAGAGCATCTCTTGGGTATATTCCCAAGAGTGGTATTGCTGGGTCCAGGGGTAAGTTGATCCCGAATTTCCTGAGAAACCGAAACACTGACTTCCACAGTGGTTGCACAAGATTGCATTCCCACCAGCAATGGATGAGGGTACCCGTTCCTCCACAGCCTCTCCAGCAAAGGTTATCCTTGGTGTTTTTGACTTTAGCCATTCTGACAGGTGTAAGATGATATCTCAAAGTTGTTTTGATTTGCATTTCCCTGATTGCTAAGGAAGTTGAGCACGACCTTAAGTGTCTTTTGGCCATTTGAACTTCTTCTGTTGAGAATTCTCTGTTCAGTTCAGTGCCCCATTTTTTAATTGGGTTAATTAGCATTTTAAAGTCTAGTTTCTTGAGTTCTCTATATATTTTGGAGATCAGACCTTTGTCTGTTGCGGGGTTGGTGAAGATCTTCTCCCAGTCAGTAGGTTGCCTTTGTGTCTTAGTGACCATGTCCTTTGCTTTACAGAAGCTTCTCAGTTTAAGTAGGTCCCATTTATTCAATGTTGCCCTTAATGTCTGTGCTTCTGGGGTTATACATAGGAAGCGATCTCCTGTACCCATCTGTTTTAGGGTATTTCCCACTTTCTCTTCTATCAGGTTCAGTGTGTTCGGGCTGATATTGAGGTCTTTAATCCATTTGGACTTGAGTTTTGTGCACGGTGAGAGATATGGGTGTATTTTCATTCTTCTACAGGTTGACATCCAGTTGTGCCAGCACCATTTGTTGAAGATGCTTTCTTTCTTCCATTGTATACTTTTAGCTCCTTTATCGAAAATGAGGTGTTCATAGGTTTGTGGGATAAAATCTGGGTCTTCTATTCGATTCCATTGGTGGACTTCTCTGTTTTTATGCCAGTACCACACTGTTTTCATTACTGTAGCTCTGTAATAGAGTTTGAAGTCAGGGATGGTAATGCCTCCAGAAGATCCTTTATTGTATAGGATTGTTTTGGCTATCCTGGGTTTTTTGTTTTTCCATATAAAGTTGATTATTGTCCTCTCCAGATCTGTGAAGAATTTTGATGGGATCTTGATGGGGATTGCATTGAATCTATAAATTGCCTTTGGTAGAATTGCCATTTTTACTATGTTGATCCTCCCAATCCAAGAGCAAGGGAGGTCCATCCATTTTTTGGTATCCTCTTCAATTTTTTTCTTCAATGCCTTAAAGTTCTCGTCAAATAGATCTTTCACTTCCTTGGTTAGATTTACCCCAAGATATTTTATGCTGTTTGTGGCTATCGTGAAAGGTGAAGCTTCTCTGATTTCCCTCTCTGCTTCCATATCCTTTGTGTATAAGAGGGCGACTGATTTTTTGGAGTTGATCTTGTATCCTGCCACATTACTAAAGCTGTTTATCAGCTGTATAAGTTCTTTGGTGGAGTTTTGGGGGTCACTTAAGTACACTATCATATCATCTGCAAATAACGAAAGTTTAACTTCTTCCTTTCCAATTCGAATCCCCTTGATCCCATTATGTTGTCTTATTGCTATTGCTAGAACTTCAAGCACTATATTGAATAGGTATGGCGAGAGTGGACAGCCTTGCCGTGTTCCTGAGTTAAGTGGGATGGCTTTGAGTTTCTCTCCGTTTAATTTGATGTTAGCTGTCAGCTTGCTGTATATAGCTTTTATTATATTTAGGTATGACCCTTGTATCCCTATTCTCTCCAAGACTTTTAACATAAATGGATGTTGAATTTTGTCAAATGCTTTTTCAGCATCTAATGAAATGATCATATGGTTTTTTCTTTTCAGTTTATTTATATGCTGGATTACAATGATAGATTTTTGTATGTTGAACCAGCCCTGCATCTGAGGAATGAAGCCTACTTGATCATAATGGATAATTTTTCGGATGTGTTCTTGGATTCGATTTGCCAGTATTTTATTGAGGATTTTTGCGTCGATATTCATGAGTGAGATTGGCCTGTAGTTCTCTTTCCTGGTTGAGTCTTTGTTTGGTTTTGGTATCAGAGTAATTGTGGCTTCATAAAAGGTATTTGGTAATGACCCTTCTGTTTCTATATTGTGGAATACATTAAGGAGTATAGGTATTAGGTCTTCTTGGAAGTTCTGGTAGAATTCTGCATTGAAACCATCTGGTCCTGGGCTTTTTTTGGTAGGGAGGTTTTTGATAACAGCTTCTAATTCTTCGCGACTTACAGGTCTGTTTAGGTTGTTCACCTGGTCCTGGTTTAGTTTTGGTAAATGGTATTTATCTAAAAAAGCGTCCATTTCTTTTACATTTTCCAGTTTTGTGGCATACAGGCTTTTGTAGAAAGATCTAATGACTCTCTGAATTTCCTCTGTGTCTGTGGTTATGTCCCCCTTTTCATTTCTGATCTTATTAATTTGCGTGTTCTCTCTCTTTCGTTTGATTAGTTTGGATAGGGGTTTATCAATCTTGTTGATTTTCTCCAGGAACCAGCTTTTTGTTTCATTGATTCTTTGGATTGTTTTCTGTGTTTCTATTTTGTTGATTTCAGCCCTCAATTTGATTATTTCCAGTCTTCTACTCCTCCTAGGTGAGTCTGCTTCTTTTTTTCTAGAGCTTTCAAGTGGGCTGTTAAGTCTCCAATATGTGCTTTCTCTGTTTTCTTTAGGTGGGCACTTAGTGCTGTGAACTTTCCTCTCAGGACTGCTTTCATAGTGTCCCATAAGTTCGAGTATGATGTTTCTTTATTTTCATTGAATTCAAGGAAGACTTTAATTTCTTTCTTTATTTCTTCCTTAATCCAGGTATTGTTCAGTAGTTGACTGTTCAGTATCCATGAGTTTGTAGGCTTTCTGGGGGTAGCACTGTTGTTGAATTCTAACTTTAATCCATGGTGATCTGATAAGACACAGGTGGTTACTAATATTTTTTTGTAACTGTGTAAGTTAGCTTTGTTACCAAGTATGTGGTCAATTTTCGAGAAGGTTCCATGAGCTGCAGAGAAGAAGGTATATTCTTTCCTCTTTGGGTGGAATAATCTATAGATGTCTGTTAAGTCCATTTGCTTCATTACCTCCATTAATTCTCTAATTTCTCTGTTAGGTTTCTGTCTGATTGACCTGTCCATTGGTGAGAGAGGAGTGTTGGAGTCTCCTACTATTAGTGTGGCCGGTTTGATGTCTGCCTTGAGTTTTAGTAATGTTTCTTTTACGTACGTGGGTGCTTTTATATTAGGGGCATAGATATTCAGGATTGAGACTTCTTCCTGATGAATTGTTCCTGTTATGAGTATAAAATGTCCCTCTCCATCTCTTCTGATTGATTTAAGTTTGAAGTCAACTTTGTTAGAAATTAGTATGGCCACACCTGCTTGTTTCTTAGGTCCATTTGCTTGATAAGCCTTTTCCCAGCCCTTTACTCTGAGTAGGTGCCTGTCTTTGTGGTTGAGGTGTGTTTCTTGTAGACAGCAGAATGTTGGATCCTGTTTTCTTATCCAATCTCTTAGCCTGTGCCTTTTTATAGGTGAGTTGAGCCCATTGATATTAAGTGATATTAATGACGAGTGGTTGTTAACTCCGGTCACTTTTTTAGTAGTAGGGTTTGTGTGTTTTCCTTCTTTGATTTGCGCTGGTGAAGAGTCTCTAGATGTCTGAGTTATTGTGGTCATTGTTGGACTCCTTGGTTAGTGATTTTCCTTCTATTATTTTCTGTAAGCCTGGATTTGTGGCTACGTATTGTTTAAATTTGTTTTTATCCTGGAAAATTTTGTTTTCTCCATTTATAGTGAATGAAAGTTTGGCTGGATATAGTAGTCTGGGTTTGCATCCGTGGTCTCTTAGTTTTTGGAGAACATCTATCCAGGACCTTCTGGCTTTCATGGTTTCCATAGAGAAGTCAGGTGTAAGTCTGATAGGTTTACCTTTATAAGTAACTTGGCCTTTTTCCTTTGCGGCTCTTAATATTCTTTCTTTATTCTGTATATTTTGTGTTTTGATTATTATATGGCGAGGGGATGTTTTCTTTTGATCCAGCCTATTTGGTGTTCTGTATATTTCTTGAACCTTCATAGGTACATCTGTCTTCAGGTTGGGAAAGTTTTCTTCTATAATTTATTAAGTATATTTTCTGTACCGTTGAGCTGCACTTCTTCTCCTTCTTCTACTCCAATTATTCTTAGGTTTGGTCTTTTTATTGTGTCCCATATTTCCTGAATGTTTTGTGATGAGAGTTTGTTGGACTTGCTGTTTTCTTTGATCAGAGTGTTTATTTTCTCTATGTTATCCTCAGAATCTGAGATTCTTTCTTCTATCTCTTGTATTCTGCTGGTTATACTTGATTCTGTAGTCTCTATTCGTTTACCTAGATTTTCCATGTCCAGCCGGCCCTCTGTTTGTGTTTTCTTCTTTGCCTCCATTTCAGTTTTCAAGTCATGAACTGTTTCCTTTATCTGCTTGATTGTTTTTCCTTGGTTTCCTAGGGTATCATTCACTGATTTACTCAATTCCTCGAACTTTCTATTATACTTCTCATCCATTTCTATAAGGGCGTTTTTCATATGCTGTTTAAGGGTGTCAATCACTTTCATGAAGTCAGTTTTTTCTACTTCTTCTTGATTAAGGTGTTCATGTCCTCCTGTTGTGGGGTCACTGGCTTCTGTTGGTTTCGTGTTGTTTTTCAGATTGTTGGGAGAATTCCTGCATTGGCGTCTGCCCATCTCTTCCTCCCAATACTCCCCTTTGGATCTTCATTTACAGGATCAGGTCTTCTTGCCCACTGATGTACCTTCCCAGTGATGTCACTCCCCAGAGATGTTTCTCCACAATGATGTTTCACTTGGTGCCCAGATCGAAACTTCACGCTGCTTGGTTAGCTCGCGAACAAAGGGCCCACCCCGCTGGCTGCGGGCAGGCTATGGGAACAAAGGAGCTACCGGCCACCCTTTTGTCCTCCCGGTTCGGAAATGGTCCCAGCGCCCTAGCAGGCTGGGCAGGGAGGCGCTATGGCCCAAAGGATGGAGGGAGACAGGGGGTGTGGGGATCTGGATGTAAGCTGAATGGGATAGGAAGAGAGAGGCGGTTTGGGCAGTATAGCCCCTGTAGGATGGCCAGGAAGTGTGGGCGGGCTGAGGTATGTTCCCAGCTGCCGCAGCACTCACTCACCACAATGATGTTTCACTTGGTGCCCAGATCGAAACTCCGCGCTGCTTCTATTAAACTTTTCTTATGAATGAGAGAAAGCTAGAATCTAAAACTAAAGTGTTAGCTAGTTGCTGAATACAGATGAAGTTCATGTCTAGATATGAGTTACATGTCTTTTCTATTTGCCTGGTGGCTCTTATCATGAAAACATAAAGGAAGAAATAAAAGAAATAAAGAGAAAGAACAGAAAGAAAGCTATCCCTGTAGTCATAGTCCATAACTTATTATAGCTTTATAGCCACTCCTTGTAAACTTGTCAAGTTCTGGTTTTAAATCTTAGCTCACCTCACAAGGAAAATTGCTCAAAATGGTTTGGGCAGCTTGTCCTACTTTTCATCACTACATAGAGTAAAAACAATTTCTGCTTTGAATTGAATTGCTCTTATGAGGTGGAAACTGAACCCCATAAGAGACAAAAACATAGGCCATTGCTTCATAAATCTAAACCTGAATTAAAATGAAAGAAAGAGAGAGAGAGAGAGAGAGAGAGAGAGAGAGAGGTGTTATGAAAAGAAATACGGGTTTTCAGTGAATGTCTGGTTCTTATTCTTTTTAGCTTCCTTTCAGCTTATGGGGTCTTGCAATTCATTCATATACTACTCTGGATCTCAAAGTTTTTAACTCAAAAGCCATAACATGAGAACATTCTGAAAATATTGGATAAAAATCTAAGAGTTCCTAGAAGTTCCTGGGAGTTCTGAATGAGATTTTCTAGGGAAGATATTTATTTTGAGGGTTTCATACAAATACCTGGAGTCCTGGTCTTCCCCACCCCTAACTTTAGTTCTGGAATTCCACTTATTAGGCAATACTAGATTCATCTTCAATGAGCTTGTGTGAGAACGTTATTTCTCAGACAAGAAAAGCAGGAAGAAAACCATGGGCTCTTCTGACTCAAATTCCCTGCAGTACTTCTGCAGTATATCAGGAGGAATGGTGAGCCATTGGAGAAGACAGCACCACCCACTCTTTGTTAGGCAACGACTGGCTTACTCATTTTTCCAGAGGAGTTCTCCTATTCACTCTATAATAAAGAAAACCATTTGTTTTTACTAGGAACTAAATAGTAAAACTGAAAATGGAATTTAACTGTTCCTTCATTTGCCTTTTTAACCCAGGGAAGTTGATCTTGTTTCTATGAAAAAAAATTCACTGAAAAGGTTACTGTAACTTTATCCTTATCTGTTGTAGTAGCCACTGAGCTACGAAGACACAACACCATCTACATCAGGTTTGACTATTAGCAATATTTAACATACAATCCATGTGTGAGTACAATTTTAATCCCACATTCTGGGAGGTAGAAGAAGTAAGTAAATGTTTGGGAGGTTAAGGTCTGCCTAGTTATGCAGAGTGTTTTAGGCCATCCAGGACTAGATAGTTAGACCTTTTCTTAAAATAAAATGTGAGGAATCAATAGAAGTGAGACTTTTCTTTTAAACAAGCTGCATCAAGCTTCAAGTTCAGGTTAGGCAGTTTTCTTATGAAGCTTGACACAGCACCCTTGCCTTCAACCTACTTCAGCTGCTATTGCCTATGGAGATTGGCTGTGTTAGCAACTCAGAGAATCATCTACTTAAGCAGTTCTTCCAACTTGCATGCAGGAAGACTCCAGAACCTTTGTAGTGCATATCATAAATCTCCTTCAGGATGTATGAGTGATTACTTCTAAGACAATTACCATAGAATCTGATCAGCATGATTCTTAGAAAAAATAAAGCATAACAAAATGAGACAAATAATGCAGTCTGTTATGGAAACCAACATCATTCATTAGAAATCTGAGGAAATGTGTCTTGAATCATCTTTCCTCTGGCATGAGGAAATGCTTCATAAAATGCTGAAACATTTACACAGACAATTTTCCTAAACTAAGCTTACCATAACCTATAGTGTTGGGTTGTCTACAGATTTATATTTCACAAGGACACCCAATGTTTTACAAATGGTCAGGGTTATTTATGGACTTTATAAAGCCCTGTTCTAGATTTAGAAACATTAGTAAAGGCAATACCTTATTTACTGATGTTTATTATTTATCATGAGAAAGGGGTATTTCCATATATTTTAGGACTTCTAAAAATTTAACTGCATTTGCATGCATCATTTAGAATGTAATCGATGCTAAAAATGCATCAATTAAATTATAATAGTAGTTATCTAGATAGAGGTGTTTATAACTAATCTCACAAATAACACAGAAGGTATCAGCCCAGGAACCAGTAAAGGTCAAATTACCAAAAGTTATTCCAGGGCAGTGAAATGATTAAGGTACTTGCTAACAAGCCTGAAGCCAAATTCCATCTCAAAGACGAACATGATAGAAGGAGAGAATCAATTACTGAAGGTTGTTCTCTGACTCCACATGCCCATAGTTGGGCATATGTACTCAACTGTACAAAAATACAAACATACAAGACAGACAGAAAGAGGAACATGGGATGTACTCACTCATAATCGGTTTCTAGACACAAATAAAGGACATTGAGCCTATAATTAGTGATCCTAGAGAAGCTAAATAAGAAGGTGAACCCAAAGAAAAATATATAGTCATCCTCCTGGATATTAACCTTCATCAGGCGATGAAAGGAGACAGAGACAGAGACTCACATGGAAGCACCGGACAGAAATCCCAAGGTCCAAATCAGGAGCAGAAGGAGAGAGAGCACATGCAAAAAACTCAGGACCGCGAGGGGTGCACCCACACACTGAGACAATGGGGATGTTCTCCCACACTGAGACAATGGGATGTTCTATCGGGAACTCACCAAGGCCAGCTGGCCGGGGTCTGAAAAAGCATGGGATAAAACCGGACTCGCTGAACATAGCGATGAGGACTGCTGAGAAGTCAAGAACAATGGCAATGGGTTTTTGATCCTACTGCACGTACTGGCTTTGTGGGAGCCTAGGCTGTTTGGATGTTCACCTTACTAGACCTGGAAGGAGGTGGGAGGTCCTTGGACTCCCCACAGGGCAGGGAACCCTGATTGCTCTTCCGGCTGATGAGAGAGAAGGAGTTGATTGAGGGAGGGGGAGGGAAATGGGAGGCTGTGGCGGGGAGGAGATAGAAATCTTAAATAAATAGATAGATAGACAGATAGATAGATAGATAGATAGATAGATAGATAGATAGATAGATAGATAAGACACCTAGAGACACACATAACACATATACACAGCTGCTTGCTTGCACACACACATTCACCCATGCATACATGCACTAAAAATAAATTAACAAAAAAAAAAAATAAATGAAGAATTTTTTTTAAGTTTAAAATGATCAAGTCCCACTGGTAAAAGAGGAGGACAAGGGTCATACTTATACAAACCTTCTCTGGTTTTCTGTAGGAGTAAAAACATTATACTTCAACCTAAAATAAAATATATCCTAAGTGTCATGGCATTATTAATTCACAGAGGGTATTTGGCATGGGATGTCCTTCTGTATATGTGTTGCTTTTATTGGTTAAACAAAAAAGAAGTTGCTTTATTGCCAGTGGTTTAAAGAGTGTAGCCAGGCCGGAAAAGATACAGAGAGAAGGCTATGTCAAAAATGGTGTGGGAAGGCCTTCTGCATATGTGTTGCTTTTATTGGTTAAAGAAGTTGCTTTGGGCTAATGCCTTGACAGAGCAGAGCCAGGTAGGAAAAGACAGATGGAGTGAGTAGGCGGAGTCAGGGAGATGCTGTGGACCTGCCAGAGGGGAAAGATGCATCTTCCAGATAGAACCTTGCCAGTAGGCCATGAGGCTCGTGGTAAAATATAAAATAACAGAAATGGATTAATTTAAGATGTCATAGTAAGTTAGAAACATGCATAAGCTAATCGGCCAAGCCAGTTTCTGTGTGATTAATTCTATTCTAGGCAGCCAGAAACAAACGGCCTCCTACTACAGGTATTGACAATTAGGTTTTATTTTCTTAGCTCCCAAATTACCTTACTCAACTCTATAATGCCACAATTGAAGCACGGAATTACATTCCTCTCCACCTACTAGAGCCAACCATAGACTTCCACCAAGAACACATTCAGGAGGAAAAAAATAATGTATGTAATTTGGATACTTTCTATTTATTCCACCCAGTGGTCCTGTGGTCTCACACAGTGGTGACTCTTAGTTCCATGAGTAGCCATTAGTTCCACTTCCCCATACTGCTTTCTCCACTTAACAACCAGGCTCATCCAAGAATTAGAAAGAGTCCAGCAGTAGCTAGGCACAACTTCCAATGACTGACAACCCTCTCTCAATGTTGGTCACTTTTAGCCTATTCCCAACAGCATGGGAACTTCTTCATGATGCTAAATTGGTGTTTCCTTAATGCTGGCTGTATTTTTCTAATGTCTTGGCAACGAAGCCATTACCTCTACTAATCTCTATCTCATATATATATATATATATATATATATATATATATATATATATATATGTCAGTTCTGTCTTCTTGATTCTGACACCTACATGCTGCCAACTAAAGACAACAATTTTAATACTTGAATTGAAAATGGTTCATAGCTAAGAAAGAGTCTACAAATTACGAGGTAGAATTCATTGCTTCTTTAACAATTTAGAAGTGAAATAAAATATATTCTGATTTTGTACTAGAGCTTAACATAAAGAACATATACACATATATAACGTGCATGTCACTTGTCTTTAAAAAACTAATTTGAAGATAGCATGTGGTAATTATTATAAATATAAAAGTTTAATAAGCCATAAAAGCAAATACCAGTTACCATTTAAAATAAATAATTTAAATTAAACCAAAATGACTCTATCCTTCTGTGCAAATTTCAGAATTTTGTTTCTTTGTAATGCATTGTAGGGAAGCATTTTCTTCTACTGAGTGATATGCAGTTTATAAGGCAACTATATGTAAATTCTTCTCCCAGCGAAACAAAATTAACAAATCTATAATTGAGGAAATAGCCACATTTTTATCAGGTTTTCACACTGTTGTTTTCTTATATACCTCTGAGCACTTTTAAAATTTTCTTCTTAAAAAATAGAAGGCATAAATAATATTTTTGGAAGCTGATATAAAAGAAATCGCAACAATATTCCAAACAATTTCCTCCACATTACGACACAGGTTTCCCCATGATAAACAGAGGCATAAATAAGTCTCTTCTTATACTTGCTTTCTGTCTTTGTGGCTGTACTCAGTCACAATCTAATTTCCCCTCAAAATACTAAGTTCTTGTTGCTCTTAAGGCCTTGGTTCATAACTATTTTGGAAAAGTCTGATGTCATTTTTGTTGTAAAAATATCGACAGTTTCAAACACTGCTTTCCCTTTTCCTTCAAACTGCAAACTGATAAGGATGTCCCAAAAGTCTTATCTACAGCATTGGTTGAGTGAATGTCTGCTTCACCTTTCCAAGACACAACCATAGGTACCCTGAAAACGTTTGAGAAGGACCATTGCCTCTTGCAGCTGTTCGGGAGTATTCTTTTAAAGTATGTTGCATTTTTTTCCTGCTGCTTTTGTTAACAATTCAAAGGTGTATTTGGTTAAATAAAAGTAACCTTCACCCAGGAGGATGAGTCAGCGAGTAGCTGACAGGAAGTGGTAAAGAGGAACCATGTGTAGCGTGGGTTTTGAGTGGGGACAGCCAGAAAGACACTGTTTTCTTGATTTTTGTTCTTTTATTTTTTGAAGACTCCCCTAAAAGGAGGTTAGATAGTTGCTATTCAGCCTCTCTAGGCAAACAGAATTCCACCTTAAACCTTGAATTGTGATTTCTTCAGTTTTTGATAAAGCTGCCCTTAGTAGCTTTCACAGAGTCGGTGCCTGAGGAAACAAAATTCCCTCAGGCTGTGGTTCTTGCAGACGATACTGTTGCTTAAAGGGCAGTCACAGCAGAAAATAATAAACTTATAACCACATGGAGCCCTTTAATAGGCAGTGCTACCATGTTTTAAGGCTGGTTGGTCATTACATTGATGGGTCACTGCTGCGAGCTGGCATCCTTCTACTTTAGTCTGTGATGCTCTGTGCTGTGGGGGCTGAGTTGTCTGAGGTGCCTCTGTTATGGCCTCATTCCAATCTCACTCAGAACTCAGAAATGGTGTTTAGGAATAAGGGCATGGGTTTGAGGCCATCCTAAAAATGACTTTGAGTCATAGACCTACACCTATGTGTTTCAGGTTGAGTAAGTATGGTCTGCTTCAAAGTAACCCCTAAAGGATCTGCCCTATATCTCCAAATCTTAATGAGCCCAATGTAAAGAATGGTGTGCAATGGCCCAGTAGGGCTCCTCCCACAGAGAAGACCTACACACTAAAGTGACATCTGAAGATACTCGCTTTACTAGACTTATTTGGATCAACTTTGTCTATTAGCAGTCATCTACCATCTAACAGTCTCCAGTGCACAGGTATGGCTCTTTCTCTATGGGGACTATGGATTTGAACTCACGATTTTATGCTTGTGCAGCAGGTGTTTTACCTACCAAGACTTCTCACAAACCCGCAAAAGAATCCACATGGAGAGCAGAAGTCACAAAAACCTTTACTAAAGGGCTTGAAGCTGATATAAGGGCTCTGGGGTTCTGGGAAAATGGCAGATTAATGGTATTCTGCTTCTTACCAATAACACATGCACAAGCACATGAAATTTATATAATATTATATTATATAAATATATATATGACATATATATATGTCATATACTATATAAACAAATAATTTTTCCATGTGTATCCAGAATAGTTTTCAGGATTATGTATCATTTCTTTAGACTGTCTTAGTTAGGGATTTTTTTTTGTTGTGAAGCTTCACCGTGACCACAGCAACTCTTATTAAGACATTTAACTGAGGGTGACTCACTTAAAGTTTCAGAATTTTAATCCATTATCATCATGATGGGGAGTATGGTAGCATGCAGTTAGACATGGTGCTGGAGCTGAGAGTCCTCCATCTTGCAGGCAACAGGAAGTCAACAGTCACACTGAGCAATATCCTGAGCACAGGAAACCTCAAATGTCCTCCCATAGATACACACTACTACAACAAGGCCACACCCACTACAACAAGCCACACTCCAAACAGCATCACTCCCTATGAGATTATGGGGCCTAATTACATTGAAACTACTATACTTCAATTTTTGAGCAGTCTTCATGCTGTTTTCAATGGCTGTCCACAACTGTGCACGTGTGCTCCAGTTTCTCCACAAATTATCTAGCATTGGTTATTTTCTGTACTTTGATGTTAATAATAGTTGACTTGATTGGTTCAAGGCAATATATTATCATATTTTTCTCTTTCTTTTGGCTGATATTTTTTAAAGATACGGTCTTTTTTTGTAGTACTGGATAGCCTAGAAGTCAATACATAGACTAGGATGTCTTTAAACTTTCAGAGATCTGCATGCTTCTGCTTCTGGAGTGCTAGGATTAAAGGCATATCAATATGGCCTATTATCGTGGCTATTATATTCACTTTTATAAAGGTTACTCATCAGAAACATATCAGTGCATCATTTTTGATCATCACTTCTAAATTATTTCAACTTTCTATATCTTTACTTCATTGATCTCCATCTCTCTGATATCACAGTAAATGCATTTTCACCATTTTTGGCTATTTATATGTATATACACATATATTTATTTTATTCTCATTGATCTTAACAAATATTTAAAATCTGTTTAAGTTCCAGAATGGCAGCTGTCCAAAGGAGCTCCTCACCCAACAAAATGACAGTGCTGAGGACATTGTCCTAAACAGGACTTGCCTTGTTAAACAGAATTTAAAAGACCCATCTCTGTTTACTAGAAAAGTAGTTCTCCCAAAGTGGTTTTCTGTTTACCAGGAACCACTTTTAATCTTTTCTCAAATTAAGCATACTGTACTTTGGGTAAGGGTAGCAAGTTTTTGATCATTCTGCATAGTAAATATGACCTCAAAGACCATATCATGCCGACATATATAATTTGCATGATTTTCTGCCATTTTGCTCTTCTCTTTACCCCATGGCAAATATCCTAAGTAGTTTGATATTTTCTTTCTTCCACAGAGTGTTCTGGCTTGATGGTTTCACCACAATCTCACTTACAGAAACTAAAGAAGAAGATATTACTTCTGTTCACTTACATGGTAAGTCTGACACATGGTAGATAGTCCCTAATACTCTTGCATTTCTGACATGATTGTCTGAACCAATTTTTTTTCTTTCTTTCTTTTTTTCTTCTTTGGCTTGGCTAGAGACAGTCTTTGCAAATGAATTACTAAAATCACTTTAAATTAATTACCATCATTTGCTTTTCCTGTGAGCCTGCTCATTATTGGACACAGAAGGAGAAATATAGTATTGTGAAATGGCTAATTTTAATCTACTATCAACTATTTTTAGATAATATGTGGAGATCAGTATAGCATGTCTTGATTACTGATGAGAAACAAAACATCAAAAGGCATACAGCTTGTTCAAAAGAATGCAGAAAGTATGAGCTGGAGTGTATTATGGCATGTATACCAGCTGCAGGATCCTTTTTTTGTTTGTTTTTTCACTACAGAGAAGGGATGAGCATTAAGTAAGGTCTTTTTCCTGAACAGATTGTGAGACCATGCTATTATGCTAGAGCAGACAGTGAAAAAGTAAGTCAGTGTTTGTGATACACTTAAGATCCTAAATTATAATCTTCCCTGGAAGACTAGCAGAGAATAATAGGTTTTATGAATCTTTTTAAAGCAAAAAAAAATGCATGTATTGTTTCTTCATTAACTAACCCACTGACCAGGGATATGTAAATCAGCATTCTCAAGAGGGACTTTTTAAGCCAAATGTAGTAGACTTTTCATGGTCTGTGTATGAGATACAATAATCTGATGCTCTTTGTTTATATTAAATACATTGGCTCCAAGGCAGACTATAACTATTTCTACATTTACCAATACTTTCATTGATTCAGAAAGAAAAATGTACTCAATTAATAAATTCTAATTTTCCAGGAAAAAGTATGTAAGGAATTTAAAATGGTCATTCCAGACTAGGCTCATTACTTAATTTCATAAAGTATGTGACACCAATAGCCTTGTTAATTACTGCATGTAATATTCCATTTATCTAAATTTGATCATTATGATACCACAGTAGATAGCTTATTAGTGATTAGTCATTTACCTATTGTTTAATTTGGAATTCATGAAGATTCTAGATTCCATATGATGTTAGATATGTATTCAAATTTATGTGAGACAGGCAAATGAAAATATGATGCTTACCCAAAGTCTAATTAGAAGAAAAAGTGCAGGTGTATGCTCTACATCTACATATGCCTGTACTTTCTGTCTCCAGGTAGTAGGGATAAAGGAAGAAATATTTACATGTTAAAAAAATTATTCTTTATTAAATGAAATGGGAATATTTTCTCTTTCTGCAATATATTTTAAAGAATTTAAGGCACCACTGATTGAAATTATTATGCATAATTAATTAATATGTATATATGTATGTAAAGAAGAAAGAAATATGTTTTGATACATATAGACATAGAAAACTTGTTTTCAGAATCAAATAATGAACATGTCCATCATGTCATGGAGGTTACATTGGTTTTCAGTTGTGTGATCAGAGCGCCTAACATCTTCCTAACAAAAATTCCAAAAATATATTAACTATAATCCTATGATCTCTACACTATTCATTCTATAGAATGCTATATTACTTTTTTTCTGATCCATTTCTCATTCTCAACCTTCCCCTTCATCCATGATACATATAGATCTGCTATTGTGTGTGTGTATGTGTGTGTGTGTGTGTGTGCATGCTTGTATTTGCACTTATATACACATGTTCAGTACATGTGGATGCTAGAGGACAACACAGCTGTCATTTCACAGGTAATGTCTGCTTTTGACTTTTTGATACAATGTCTTAACTAATAAAAAACTTATTTCTAGGCTAAACTGGATGACTGTGATCAATATTTATATACTTTGAAATATAAGATACATACAGATGCTAGAATTATGATTGTAGACATTTTAAATTAAGAGATTATATTTTCAGGCCTCGTTTTTATATTAGATTCCATCATTAAGCTACTATATTATTTTGATCCTAAAATAAATTGTGACATATTTCCTCAAGAAAAATGATTGTCTAACTTCAGTATAATTATAATTTTTGAAAGGTGGTACATTACTTTAGAATGAAATGTAGATATTATATAGTAAAATTTTTGTATTTCATGTGTTTCTAAATTTTAAATTTTTAGTGTCTTTAATACAGATACCTCAGGACTTTCAGGTACACAATTTTAGATTTTTTTAGGGATTCTATTAAATGAGGTTTAGACAGATCACAAAATTACCTGATTTTACATACAGATTCATGATAGCATTTTGCCATGACACATATTGCTCTTAATTAAAATATCAACACTGGTTTCTAGTACAATTGATATGCAACCAACTATATATCAATGTTCACAAAGTAAAATGAAAAGAAGGATGGAATTTAAAGTCGATCAAAGAATCAGTCTGTTTGTAAAAGTATAAAATTATCCTCAATTGAATAAAAAAAACTCTAAAATTTGTGAAGATTCGTATTAATATCTCCAGTAAATGAGTGAAATAGAAACATCTTTCTTTCATTAGAAATTCAGTACTTATGGCTTTCTGATAGAAACTTAAAAGAACTTCAAAGTTAGTTTTCATTGATGTGGTAGTGTCTCATTCCTGCACATGTTCTGTTTCATAAAAATTAAGTCAGAAATTTATAAAAATAGTGCACTGATAACGACAGAAAAAAAAATTCCAGAACCAGGCTTGGGAGAAGCATGTCATGGACTGTGAGCACCTTACCATTCTGGTATGCCTTTTCCTGCTATTGAGAAGTTTAGTAAAACAAACGTTTTCATTAACTTTCCTATTATACAAAGAACTTTGATAACTTTACTATTTGCTGGTGTATATACACAATTAACCTTAATGAAGTCAGAGAATTGCAGTTTGCTACTCTTCAAAAATAAGTTTCTTATGCATCTATTGAGTTGTATAAACGTATTAGCAAGAAAAAGAAAAAGAGAATCATGAGAGCTGAAAATATAATTAAATAAATATTGTAAAGAAACCCCTTTTTACTTGAATCTTTTTCTCCTTTATTTGATTCATTAACATTGTATATCAACATCATCTTAAATCAGAAAGATCTCCAGAGTCAAAGAAACTAAAATATTTTATAGGATATCCTATTATTTACACACCTCTCACTTGCCTACAAATTGTATACATATTTAACCCACAAGGATTTTAGTGTGTGTGTGTGTGTGTGTGTGTGTGCATATTTTCACTTTCTAGAAAATGCTGCATGCAAATCTAAACTGTGTGCCTTGGTTTCTTTTTCTACTATTTAGAAAAAATTTCATGACCAAAGAATTCAGAGGAAAATAAGTTTATTTCAAATGCACAATTCCTATTGGTAAGTAATTCAGAGCAGTTGATGAATGTGTTTAGCTAGACCACCACCTATACAGTCCAGGATTCTCCTACACTTATGGAACTGAATACAGTGGCTGTGTAGTTATATTTTCTTTGTGTTCTAAAGAATAAATCTTGCCTGAAGATCAGAGTACAGAACTAAGCCATTGGAGTCCAGGCAGAGGAGGAAAACCCCTTTCATTCCAGCACTAGAGAGAATATAAAATGAGAGGAGAGATAATCTTAGTCTGCAGTCACTCTAAAGAGTTGTTTGGTATGAGTGCCAAGATACAGACCTTAGAAAAACTTAATAAAACATCATATACATATGTAAATCCAGACAGAAGGATTTAGAGGAGAACCAATTTCATAATTGCATTATAAGGATAGAGAGGAACAACCAAAAATTTCAAATGACCAACCTTAAAATATCCAGTAACCTTATTTGAATTGCCAAATAAAAGATATCCCCAAGATTCTGTAAGAGCTGAATAAACGCCAGTGGCAATGTTTGATTTGAGGAGATTCAAGGATGCAGTATTCTCATATGGCATGCATTCACCTTTTGTGAAGCAAATTGTATACTTATAATCACCTTGTAATAGAATTATCCCTAAAAACTGAAGCGATCATAAATCAAATTTATAAAGATTAGATTTAAACAAGAGCAACTTCTTAATTAGAGGAGACCGTAGTTCATCAACCAGTGTGACCACTCAATTTAAATTAACTTATAAGACTAACAAATCCTTTTAATTTGATCAGCCAATATCTTTTTTAAGGGCACCACCCCAAAGTTAGGGTTGGGAAGGGTTTTGTTTTTGTCTTTTCAGAAAAATAAAAGCAAACATCTTGAAGAATTTAAAGACCTTTGGACAAATAAGAATCCTAAGAAGAAGGGAGAACTACCCAGAAAATATTTCCAAGAAAAGGGATAATCTGACCTAATGTAATCTCTGAAGTGTCCAAAAAGATGATGGGATCACACAACGATGATTCCACCAGTACTATGTTAAGACCACTAAGCTGAAAAACCACCACCTGAAGATTAACTTTGGACTACAGTTTACTTCAGACAATTTCAAGGTGGCTAAGTAAGATGGTTCAGCATCACAGACTACACTAGTTAGGACTTGAGACAAGCCCCCAGAGAGCAGAAGGTAAATTTAAGAACATAGCACCCATATTGCCAAGAGGTTTTTGTTCTTTCATTGGATTATGGATATTTGTCATTGTTTAAGGGGACTGCTTAGAAGTTGTTATTGGTAATGGTCAGCTAAACAATGGTTATTAGATTCAAGGTTCTTGCTTTGGAAAAAAAAAAAAAAAGGATTGTATCTCTTGGTGACAAAGCTTCCAGCATAATGAATTAGGTGAAAACGAAAGAGAGTTGTATACCCATGTGTCAAGGAAGGAGATATTATATCTCAGAAGAAAAATACTATTTTCAATAACCACAAGAAAATCACATTTCTACTAAACTAAGTTCATCGTTTTCTGAGTAATGGTGTGTATGTTAGATAGAATGAGACTGTAGATTGTGACAGTTATTGAATTTACATTTTATCCTGCAGGCAATGGAAAGTCATTAAATATTTTACTAGAAGACTGAAATGAGCAATTAGAATAATTATCATGTTAGAATAATGATAAAAGTATTCTTGCTGAAATAATTATTCCAAAGACAGTTCTGTACAAAGTAGAAAGAAGTGTTAAGTGGGGAAGATGATGAGGACTTTAGTGTGTTAGTTTGTGGGCCAGGTAAAATGGTGGATGTTTACTCATAGTCTGGAAGTTTACCTTCTGTAAGAGTTTCATATTAAGGTATGAGCAAACGTGGTTGAGTTTATGTTCTGCTAAGACAGAATGCTCTCTGCTGTTCTCTCCCAGCTTTGAGAACCAGAGATCCTCACTTTCCTAACAAAACCAAGTAGAGTCATTATATTTTTCCCAGTCTGTTCTACTTTTACCTTTTGTTGAAATGAATGTTCTGATGGTGTCCAGGCTACTTAAATATGTAAATGAAACCTATCTTTCAGAGTGAAGTTTTTATTTGCATAATCTTATACTTATAAACTCAGTACCATGTATTTCTTTTAATATCTCTTGCATACTCTTACATCAAGATCTCTAGTTGTTGTCTTCTTGGTCCTTTTGAAATGTCACTGATGCATCATTCCATACAATAGACATTTAATTTCCCTCTGGGTCACAGGACTCATATTTCTGTAATTAGCATGTAAGGCGATGACATCTTTTTTAACTCACATGACTGCACCTGCTTCAAGAGTTTTGTTTCAGTTACCATCCTTCATATACGAAATTCAGAATTCTTTCACCCAAAATAACATTTCTCTTCAACTCATCTAGATTATGGTCTGTGTTAAATGTTTTATACTTTATTTTTCTCTGAGTTTTGTTTGTATACTTTAATTAACCATGTTTTATATGTTTGCCTCAGAAGGATCTAAGTTTCATGGAAGCAGGAGTTTTGTCGATATAATCATACAATCTGGAAGAGATTGAAATAAAAATATTTGATGATTTATAAATAAAAATTTTAATCAGTTTTAAGGACAAAACCAGGGTTCTGGAACCCAAAGTAGATTCCCATCCCTTTCTCTCTATGCCAATTAAAGAGAGAATCAGTGGTGAAAACAGAGAAAAGGGTGCTATTCATCATGTCCACACTGGGAGGAGAAATAAATAAAGGGGTTTGGAAACATCAAGTCCATATCCAGCGCATTACAATGGATTTAATTCTGGATATCAATTTAGAGCTAAACTATAGAACCAGAAAAGGTACAACCAGTATGCAACATTAAGTAGTTCATGTCAAACTTGGTCCTGGTTTGTAATTGCTTATGTTCTGAATCTAAGAGGTATCCAGAAAAAGCCCTTCTGTCCTCAGAAGTCATTCCTTCAGACCTTAAGTCTATTTCTCAGGAGATAATTATCTCTGATCCTGGTCAACATCATCACAATGGAGTATTGACTTCATTGGTCCAGGGGATTGTGAGGATTGTGTGGCTCTCCCAGGATCCAAGATGACTTATGTTGTAGGACAATGACTTGTTTATTTGTCTTTAGGCTGCCAAAAAAAAAAAAAAAAAAAAAAGGACTGGGTGAGTGAGACAGGCTGTGAGTGATTATCGTGCTGACCTGTGGAGGTTATCATGGAAACTCAACAAAGGGAAAGGAGGGGTACGGACTGAAAGCACAACTGCCAGCATCTGTTACTTCACTCACTTTGTGGCCCAAGGGAGGAGTTGATGGCTTTTCTGAAGAGCATTTTATAACATTTCTCAGTCCAATGAATGAGCGAAATTATTGTTATAATTAAACAGAGAAACTGGCCCTTCTAATCAAATGGTATATTCTCTCATTGTGATGGAATTTTCAAACAGATTATTGATTCAAGGATGTTTCCTGTTCTTTGCCACCTTCTGCAATCTGTGGACTCCACTGGAATAATTTTGATTATTTTAACAATTATAGAACAATAAATTCTTGAGCTTTTATCATTACATGGTGTCCCTGTAGCTAGTTAAATCAGTGAAATTAGTCTGTGACTAGTTAAGTCAGTCAATTTTTTTTCTATTTAATTATAAACAGTGTGATAATATACTATCAAAACCCAAATTATATTTGATATGAATAACTTATTATATGTGAAATTTGCTAACCGAGATAATTAAATAGAGCATACTTCTTATCGCAAAATATAGACAAGAACATCTCTCAAAGTATAAACTTTCTCTTGATTTAAGCAAAGTAGCCATTTGATATTTTGGGTCTCCCAAATAAAATTAAAAGTTAATTCAAAAGCTGTAGTCATTTATTTTAGATAAATATTAAAATTTTAATCGGGAATATTTTTCTATAAAAGGCTTTCCATGAAATTTACAAATAAAACTATCTTTTATTTGATGATGTGACATTTTAAGCTAACAATTGCCAAAACAATGAGATTGAATCAATAAGCACAACTACTATTTCATAGTTTTGTTATAGCTATAAAACAGAACCAGATATGAGATTGTTATAGAATGTCTTTTTATTTATATGAAGTAGATCACAGAGGTTTTGACCTATACAATGTCTAGATTCTTTTTTTTTTTTTTTTGGCTGTTTTGAGAATTTATTGAACGATTAAGTGATTAAGCTTTACTAGAGTTATCATGCCACTGGAGGTGGACTTTAAGAGGTTTTATTTCCTTTTTTTAAAATTTTTACTTAAAAATTTCCACCTCCTCCCCTCCTCCCATTTCCCTCCCACTCCTCCCATTCGCTCTCCCCCTCCCTCTCCAGTCCAAAGAGCAGTCAGGGTTTCCTGCCCTGTGGGAAGTCCGAGGTCCTCCCCCCTTCATCCAGGTCTAGGAAGGTGAGCATCCAAACAGACTAGGCTTCCACAAAGCCAATATATGCAGTAGGATCAAAACCCAATGCCATTGTCCTTGGCTTCTCAGTCAGCCCTCCTTGTCCTTGTCTGCCACACTCAGAGTCCGGTTTGATCACATGCTCCATCAGTCCCAGCCCAGCTTGCTTTGGTGAGCTCCCATTAGTTCAGCCCCACCATCTCAATGGATGGGCACACCCCTCACAGTCCTGACTTCCTTGCTCTAGTCCTCCCTCCTGCTCTGCATTTGGACCTTGGGAGATCAGTCCGGTGCTCCAATGTGGGTCTCTTGTCTCTAGCTTCATCCATCGCCAGATGAATGTTCTATGGTGATATGCAAGATATTCATTAGTATGGCTATAGGATAGGGTCATTTCAGGCTCCCTCCCCTCAGCTGCCCAAGGATCTAACTGGGGACATCTCCATGGACACCTGGGTATACCTCTAGAGTTAAGTCTCTTGCCAACCCTAAAATGGCTCTCTTAATTAAGATATATACTTCCCTGATCGCATATCCACTGTTCCTCCATCCCAACCGTCCCATTCCCCCAAGCTCTCCCCATCCCCCCTTCTTACTTTTTTTCTCCCCATCTCCCCTTACTCCCATCCCCTAAGTTTCCATTTTTTGCCTGGCAATCTTGTCTCCTTCCAATATCCAGGAGGATAACTATATGTTTTTCTTTGGGTTTACCTTCTTATTTAGCTTCTCTAGGATCACAGATTATAGGCTCAATGTCCTTTATTTATGGCTAGAATCCACTTACGAGTGAGTACATACCATATTCATCTTTTTGGGCCTGGGTTACCTCACTCAGGATAGTGTTTTCTATTTCCTTATTAATAGTAACATACTTTTAGAATAACCAGGAACTGGTGCAATGTTTTCTGTCTCAGAAAATACCCGCTATTTCGTGAAAGACTTCCAAAATTATGGATTACTATTAGAACGTGACATCTAAATTGTCATGAGAGTGAATCTTTTCTGTAAGGGTTTTCATGAGAACACAGTAAACAAAGCCTCAGACCCTCTTCCCGATGCTTATATCAGTTCATTCTCCATATTTGAGTAAAAACCAGGTTGTATTAAATGTTATATTTATTAGTTATGCCACTAATATAGGACATATATAAGGCTAAGATAAAATATTTCTCCATATCAAAGTAAGAATACTTGCCGGAGAAACATGCACTTAGTCTCTGATTAGGGAAATTTTCAAAGCATTGTTTCCAAGAATATGTGCCATACACAGCCAAAATACATATTGTTAGAAGCGGCCCATGAATAAGACTGAATTGTGATTTCTGAAATGGTTCGAATTCACATTTAAAATTAACCTTTGCATTTGAATTTTGATGAGCTACTGAACTCTTCAACAAATGTTAACATGATGTACTTCATACATATCAAAAATATCCCTGGAGTCAAACTGAAAACTGAGTGACAGATTTAGAAAGGTTCTGGGAGAGATTGGCAAAGCAGGAGGTGAATGTCAGGAAATGCTGGCTATAACATTTCACCCTCAGTGAAAGACATGTGTTAGGGAATAAGTATTTCCTTGAGGCGTAACATGACAGTACACATGATCATGATATACAAATTGCTGTGCTGTCTGCACAGTGCCTTGCTCCTGGAATCATATCAGTGCATTAAGGAAAGGATATGGAGATAGATAAATTGTGGTATCAGCAATAGGGCTGTTAACATTTTCTTATAAAAGCTGAGGGGGAGCTGAGCCCTTCATTCTTGCTGTCCATTTACTCAGTCCTGCAACTGGCTATGATCTTGGAGGATGATGCTGTTGCAAGCCCTTTTAAACATTCCCCAATTTTGACATTTTTCTCACCTGAAGAAAATTAATATACCCCAGGTATGTAGATGTATAAAATAAGTGTATAAATCAAACATTAACTGACAAAGCATTGTAAAGAGATGCATATTAAACAATTCTTTGATGTACATATAATTTCACTTTTAAAAAAAAGAAAACAAATTTTCATTCTAACGAGATTCTTATTTTCTTTTATAAATTTATAAATAATTAAAGCATAGCTAAATATTTAATACTTAAGGATATGGAACATCATTGATGTTTTTGAAGCCATTAATATTCTGATTATTTAATCAATCATCAGTATTCAGGAAGCTGCTAAGTATAAATATATATTACAAAATGGCAGAGATGTGTTCATGAATGTTTTTGATCTTGTTCCCTAGAACCAGCCAAAATTCATTTGAAACACAAAAGTGTGAAATCTAAATGATTAATTCAAAATTTGTTTATAAAATAAAACATTCTAGCAAAAGTATTGCAAATATATACTAATTTGAGGGCTATAGTACACTGATCGAATACTTCTTAATATATACAAGGCAAGTAGAATCTTCAGTAGAGCCAGAAGCCAAACAAAGTTAAAGTTAATCTTATTTGTTATTTAATTACTAGGAAATGATAATAAGAAAATACATTTGTATTACTGTGTTTCTATCAGAGCAGACAGATTTATGTACATAAGAAAAAACACAATGGTCCTCCACATACAAGAGTCTCATATTGGCGTCTAGGTTCTCCTAGTGGTGTTGATTGACTGCTCATGACATGGCAGCTTGTGCAGTGTAACATGTACAATATGTTCAAACCCATGGTTGAAGGAAGTAAGCTATATGACAGGGATGAGAACTGCTGGAGAAACCTCAGCTTATAAACATGGTTTTTAAGTAAGATGGGCTTTTGTGTATTCAAAAACATTTTGCTCTTGCCAAACTTTTAGCCACTCACACTTTCAGTATCTTATCTCCTGTGGGGACTTCACTCACTTGTTGAGAATGATCTGGTTAAGTGAAGTGGGGACTCCATTGATAAGTCCCTTGTGACGTCATCATCCAAACTGAAGTGGAACTTTTCAGTGATACAACTCCTTTGAATCAGACATGTTCCTGTAAGTGATACCTCAACCTTTCTTCTATAAGATACTTAGTATTTTCCCTGCTGAAACTGTAGGCAGTCATCACTTCTGTCTATCAACAGTGCCTTTTTATGACATTAAACAAATTGACTACATTGACAGAGAATGATAACATTTTAAGGGACTTTTTTATTTCCGTCATTTTGTTTTCTTTGTTATAATTGAGTGGGATAAAATATTCTGTCTGTTCTAAGAAGTAAGTTATATGCTTTATCAATATGATTTGTAATGTTCAATTGACTGTATGTGTCCTGTAATGATATGCTTGTCTTGTTTTTATTTGAAAAAGAAAATGCTGACCTCTAGTAATAAGAAAGTAAACAGTGTGCATAAAATTTAAACTTTATTTCAAAATTAATCTTTTTCCTGCATAATAGAATGCCTTTCTATTTTAGGCATATTTTGTCTGTATATTGGAAACTCTAGTAACACTTCCAATAATGGGGAAAATAAATGTATTATCAATTTCAAGATTGCTAATAAAACTTGTTATAATTTGCCTATGTGATTTTATATTGTGGTTATTTGATTATTTTTGGTTTGTTTTATACTACTCAATTTTACTGCTTGGATGTGTCATTAATCTAATCATCTCTCAGCTTCAATCCTGATAAGTACATACATACACACTCGTGCACACACACAAACAAAGCAGTCAAAGTATAGACAGAATTAATGAAACCTTTTACTTTCATTTTTTATTTGCACCTGCTTATGCTTTAGGAAAAAAGGAGCAACACCTAACATAAATAGTGTGCAAGGGAACAGCAAAAGGAAAATTACATACTCTACATCCAATCAAAAATTATCAATTCAAACAATGTTAAGTGAAATGTATGATATGACAACAATTATAAAATATGTTATTTGTGACTGAGTAGTAGGAAATATATTCAAAAGTATAGTTTTTTTGTATGAAAGAAAGCAGTATGCAAAAAAGTAACTGCCTTTGTCACGGCATGTATTTAGGTATTAGACTCACCTGACAATAATGGTATGAAGGAAAATATTAGAGTTCACAGATGAATTTACAGTTTCATAAAAACTGACCTAATGATTTTTGTTATCAAGATTTTCAAATAATTATTCAAAAGCTACATTCTCAGTTTAATTTTTCTAATAACATAAATATCAATTGACAATTGTACCTAATTTGTAATGAAAATTTAAATAAAATTTCATTTATTTATTTATTTATTTGTTAAATTTCTGTTGACTTTATTCAGCACTGTGCAGTTATTTTTGATTATTTGATTATTTTTGTTTTTACTAGTGAGTTCTTCCCCTTGGATGTGTCAATAATCTAGGCTAGAACATCGTAGTGTAGGTTATACAATTGTCCTATGCATTTACTTCTAATATCCTATGTGAGCTCATTGGAGATTTTGTAAATTATTAATTGCTGGAAGCCTTGCTCCAAATGGGACAGACGACCCGGGACAGATGTGTGAAGTCGGCACAGCAAAGAAAATATAACCACCTGTTTAAAACAAGTGGCACAGAGAGCCAGGGTCACTTTTATTTATTATAGTTTCAATGGTTTGCCTGAACAGTCTTACAAGAAAATTTGTTTTCTTAGGTAGCTAATAATGGTTACAATGACTGCCACCTTGTTTCTTTTCCTCTTTCCCCTCTGTGCTCCAGCTCTCCTACTGGTAACCATTACCTACTTGATTACCATCTCTAATGTTAAAAACATAAGCAGTATTGCGGGTAACAAAGGAAGTTTTCTAAGAAGGTACACCCACAGGTGGAACAGGGGCAGCAATTACGGTTACAGTGCCATGGAAAATCAAAGAAAGTTTTGCCTCGGATATTTAATGTTTACCTCTGGTGAAAGCTAAGTTCTCACAATCAACTCATCAGCCAAGGCTAAACAAATTCATTCTTCGTTACGTACTACTCTATCCTCTATGGGGAATATAGCAGATTTTTCCCTATCATCCTGAAGGCTACATAACTTGAAAACTTAGTGTTAATAGTTAGCTTTGCTTATACTATATTCTCATGTCCCCTTCCTCTCAACTTCCTACAGTATTGGTACAGCTATTAGAAATAAGGGTGTTGTGGGTTCCTAGGATTCGGCTTCAATTCCTGTTCCCAGACTGATCCCATTCACTCCTGATATCATTTATTTATTAGCACTTCTCTTCGACTTTTGTGGTTAAAATCATTCTCTCCAGAACAGCTATGCAAATATATGATATCTTGAACTACTATGGCTCTTTCAGGCTAGCCAGAGGTACATTGGAAAGGCAACATCTTGTCCTTGAGCATCCAGAACTCATGGTCACACTTGAAACATCAAAGGCATTCAGAGCTCAATTAGGTCCATTGTATACTTTTAAAAACATCCCTTCTGGCTCATCCATAGGTGAGTCATCGAGGGGAAGTTTCCCTTTCCTAAGAGCGATTTTTACCTGTAGCTCTATGAAAGTAAAACTAGAGGCAGCCAGCAAAATGATTTGTATATTGAAAGCAAGAACAGGTAGCACCTATGCTCCTGGATCCTTTCCAGAATTATGAGGCAAACTATCAATCAGCCTTGCAAAGCGGATCCGATTCTCCAAGGCCTTGCCACAAGGAGAAATAGTTCATGCTATTCTCAGTCTTTGTCCCTTGAAGAAGTCTCATGGCCCCTGGCAATTAATGCCATGAAGTTATTCTTAGTCACATGTATTTATTAAAAACATGCTAATTTGTTGCTGACTCTAGAAGAAAACTTGATATGTAAAAGTAGCAAGATGAAACTGCTGATATCACTAAGAAATTTGAAAATAGTGTTTTCATTTCCTCATATGTCGGCCATTCTTTTCAGCAAAAATGATTTGCAAGTTGATGTAATCTTTCTTCTGTAGACACTGACATTTCAATTATTCACTCATTCTCTGCAGTACCTACTCTCAGTAACACTAATAGTGGCTTAACACATATCTAAGTTGTTATGAAGACAAAAAGCACTAATTACACAGAATCTTCCCTGGAGCCCTAAAAGAATTTAGTCATTTAAGCCATTAAACTTTATAATACCACCTAAATACCCGCAATTAAATTTATATAACAAGTAAATACGCTTGCTATGCTCTTTCAAAGTCCTTGGGAACATGGAGTCTATCATGGGGCTCTATGTTGTATAGGTCTAAAAAGAATGGAATATGGAGTGGCAGAAAGAATAGAAAAAGTTCATCTACAGGGGTAGAGAGGGATGAGGGGTACCTGATAGCGATCTGCCTTAGGCTAGGGGTGAGACAGGAGCAGTCCTAAAGGAGGAAAAGTAGAGTGAAAATCACCTACACTTTGTTCCAGCCCTCTCTGTCTTCTGGAAAACCAGGTAGAGGGCATTGCTTGGTATCTGCAGACAACACATGGTGCGGAAGAATTATCTGTATTCTGTCAATCATGTTATAAATAAACGCTGATTGGCCAGGCAGGAAATATAGGTGGGAAAACCAGACAGGAAGTAGAAATGATGTAATGAGAACAGGAGAATTCTGGGAAGAAGGAAGTTGATTCCTCCCACTCTATTTGTTTTTTGACTCATATATCTTCATGCATTTTTATTTTTCTTATGAGTCTTTTCTTGTATAATGTGGTTTCTGTCTGTGTTCTTTTCAGGAGTGTGTTGTATGTGTTTCCTATGCATATCCTTTCTACTTTTTTTTTAAAAAAAACTCTGGTTTGTTTGTTGTTTGCCCTTTAGTTTCGCAAGTTGTTTTAGAAATGGAGAATGAAAGAGAATGGAGTTTGGTCAATGGAGAGATAAGAAAGTTCTGGAAGGAAGTGAGGGAAGAGAAATGAGGATCAGTGTATATAGTATGACAAAAATATTTTCAAAAAATTCATATAAAAGAAGTAAATGTTTATATAATTAGATTACTGAGTATATGATGCACATGTAATTGTGTACAGTTCTAAGGGCAACATAGCTTTTAAACTCTGTACATGTTGAGAATATAACTTAACTGAAAAAGTGTAACATTGCATACCCTTTACTCGATTTGAAGGATATTGACTTTAGATATTACAATGGGAATCTTCTTTTTGAAGAAGTTCTAGTATCTTCTTAACATGAAAATGCCAAAGCATAATCTAAGGAAGAAGAAATCCAATGTTCATTATTGTGTGATATTTTAATTGCGTTCAGAAAAAATCAAGCTTGTTTTGTGTCAGAGGGCAGAGCTAGCCTCTAGCTAATAATAGAGTTTTGGAGGACTATGGGAGAGGACATGGGAAGTGGTAACGCAGGGCAGAGAGAGAATCTCGGCTCTTTTGGAAGGAGGAACAAGTGAGGTAGGAAGGTACTCTGGCTGCCTTCCTGTTTCTCTGATCTTCCAGGTTTTTACCCTGATAATTTACTCCTGAATTTTATTGATAAAATTAATTAGAATAACGCTTCAGTGCATGCTGTTGAGAAGGACATGCAATGTGAGGTGTAGAAAGGCATTAGGACATTGGGAAGGGAGATCTCTCTGGAACTGATAGAACTTAAAATGTCTTCAAAGACAACATTTGGTATAGGAGCTGTTGAAATCACATTGTCAGGCTACATCATTTGTCATTTCACTGCACAGGAAAGTTGATCTGATTTGTATATAATTTTGTATTAATAAAGCTTGTGTTACAGTAATATACTTGGTGTGCATAGTTGTATAATTTTAATAACTATTTATTGAGCTAGATAAATAACTAATATTGAAATGCCTGAGAGCTGAAGCAAACCTGGGAAGACATACAAGAATGTGGAAAGTGATCTGCATTCTAGTATACTTTTAAAGAAAGCATAGTTCCACTTCACTCAGGATATTTCTTGTGTATCTTTTAACTGATATTTGTGTATTTTTGTTAACCATTGAGATAAAGTTTGCTAATAAAAAAATACATTATATAGTTTCTCAAGCATTCCTTTATGAGATAATTGAACCACAAAAGCAGGACATCCAACTTCTTAATGTTTCAACTCTGATGGAAAGCATATTCTCAGGGCAATTAATCATGCATACATGTACAACCCTACAATGTAAAACATCAGTTGAAAGTATCAATGAAAAATTCTTGATTGACAAAATTCCTTTTGATTTAAAAATACTTGCATTTTTTGTGAATTTCAAGAAACATTTTGCTTTAATACTTTATGCGATATGGGTGATTTGTATAACAATGCAGAACAAAATGAAATGTTTTTTATCAATGACTTTGATCAAAAAATATTGACAGTAAAACCACACAGGAGAAAAAGTGAAATATTGATTTTTCTGTTATTATTAGCCTGTTATTAGCTTTAAATTAATTATAATAAAATACAAGGTTAGCATCATTATCATGTAACAAAGATATGTTGATTAAGTCTGACATAAAATGTACAAGAAGATTAATAACTCTGGCAAGTTAAAGGCAAAATACCTCCCATTGCTGTCAAGATTCACTGTTTCAGGTGACTAACTCCTTCTGCAGGTCCGGTTTTAGAAATACATTAGAAGGAAGACAAAGTGAGATGGTATCAGCATCACTAACCATGAGACTCTCTGCATGAGTGAGTGAAAGTGGGGTTTACTAAAGCAGGGATGATTGAATGATCCTATTGAATTAAGGAAGATTGCATACTTTGGTTATTTAAAATTTATTTATCCTTTTTGTCTTAAATAATTAAATTCTACATAATAACTTGTAAACTCTGCAATCACTAAATCATCCATAAATATGGTATGACCTTATAAATTCTAAAAATAAGTTCAAATGAAAAACACTCATTTAAAGAACAGTTAGATTAAAATATGTTGTACAATTGTATAAAAACTGTATTTTCTTTATTATAGTGATTCAAGTCACTTCTGTGTAGTACATATTGCAAAGTGTTATTAGAAGACTCAATAAAAGTTAACAAAATATGGTCCATTAAGGTGGTGGAAGGACAGTGCCCCTCTGTCTGAAAGAAGACATCCCATCATAGGGAATTGGCTCCAAAAAACTAGCTCATGCACCAGGAATAAATCCTGGTCCTACTGCCAGGTCCCTCACAGATAGTCCAAGCTTCACCACTGTCTCCCACATATGGAGGTTCTAGTTTGGTCCCATGGAGGCTCCACAGATTTTGGTCTAGAATTCGTGAGTTTTCATGAGCTTGGCTCAGCTGTCTCTGTAGATTTCCCCCTCATGACCTTGACCTCCCTTTCTCATATTAGAGAAGTGGATAAGGGTAGGGCTGGGGGAAGGAGAGGGGAGCAAGAGGAGGGATAAGAGTGAGAACTTCAGATGGAATGTGAAATGAAATTTAAAAAATAAAATAAAGACTAAATAGAAATCAACTGTCTTCATAGCCCTCATTTTGTTTATACACTAATATGTCAATATCTGTTTAGGTGGTTCTTACATCTAGAATACAAAAAATGATATAATTTCTTTTTTTAAAAAATATTTAAATATTGTGTATACAATATTCTTTCTGCGTGTATGCCTGAAGGCCAGAAGAGGGCACCAGACCGCATTACAGATGGTTGTGAGACACCATGTGGTTGCTAGGAATTGAACTCAGGACCTTTGGAAGAGTAGGCAATGCTCTTTACCTCCGAGCCATCTCTCCAGCCCCCAAAATGTCATAATTTCAAAAGAGAAAATATCTGTTGAAATTCCTATTTTTTTTTTTTAATTTATTTATTTATTAAGGATTTCTGCCTCGTCCCCACAACCGCTTCCCATTTCCCTCCCCCTCCCCCGATCAATTCCCCCTCCCTCATCTGCTCGAAATTCCTATTTTAAATGTGTTGTATAGCTCTCCAAAAGTAGTGTATACTTACTAAATATACAACAGATATAAAATTAATTTTAAACAATATCTGTGAATTTTAAACACTTTAAATAGGCTTTAATTAAAAGATAGACACACTATATTCCTTTTTATGACATCTTTGTCATTCACAATTATATCAACAGTGTAGGAATATTAGAAACTCTTTTTCTCAGAGTTGATTTGTGAGACAGAGTCTGTCATTGTCATAGTATTCATTAATTTATATATGTTGGCTAGCAAGAAATGAAGTGTGTCAATGTGTTGGCTGAGTATTTCTTGTCAATTTGGCATAATCTTAAGTCCTCTGGGTATAGGGAGCCTCAACTAAGGAATTTCCTACATAAGATTGGCCTATAATCAACTCTGTGTGGGTTGATTTTGATTAATGGTTGATATGAAGAATCCAGCCCACTGCGGGTTGTGTGATCTTTGGGCATATGACCTGTGGGTATTTAAGAAAACAGGCTAAGCAACCATGAAGAAAAACTCAGTAAGTAGTATTCCTTCCTGGTCTCTCAATTCCTACTTTCAATTTCCTCCTCTGAGTTACTGCTTTGATTTCCCTCAGGAATGGACTGTGATCAGGGCTTATAAGTCAATTAAACCCCTTTCTCTACACTTTGCTTTTAGTCATGATTCGTGTATAGCACAGTAATAGATAGCAAACTAGGACAGGCTGCAGGCTTTGGCTTTTCTACGTAGTTGAGATTTGAACTCAGTCCCTTAGGTTTCTACTGCAAGTACTATGTATAGGTGTGTGTGTGCGCGCGCGCATGTGCATGTTCGCGCATGTGTGTGTGTGCACATGCATGTGCGTGTGTCTGTGTGTGTGTGTGTGTGTGTGTGTCAGGGGTGGGTGATAAACTTAAATGTCATTCCACAGGAATGGGGTTTCAGGAATCTGTCTGTCTCCACCTCCCCAGCACTAGGATTAGAACCTGCACTCCTTTGTGTGTGGTACTGTGTTCAACTCTCATGTCCTCAAGCTTTCATAGGAAGCACTTTACTGAATTGTTCCTAAGCCCCTAGGTATTTCTGTATTTTCATTTACTTATTTTTTAAATTTCATTTTACCTTTTAACCATGGTTTTCCTTTCCACCCCTCCACAAGCCCCCACTCTCCATTTTGCCTTTCCCCAAGCACAACCCCATCCACTCCTCCCAAAGGGTAAAGTCTCCCATGGGAAATCAACAAAGACTGGCACATTATGTTGGGTCAAGATTAATCCCTTCCTCTACTGCATTAATGCTGAGTATGGCATCCTATCATATGAAATGGGCTCCAACAAGCTAGCTCATGTACCACAGATAGCTCTTGTTTCTACTAGCCGTAGGTATTTTATCAGTATTAATCTTCCATTTCATGAACATGAGATGCTGTGCTATTGATTCATTTTAATATCTGTTATAGTTCTTAATTCATGTCTCTCACATCCCTAGTTTATTCTTCGATTTTTATCTGTTTTTGTTAACTTTGTTTTTGTTTTGACACAAATGTAAGTAATATTTGTCCAGATTTTTTACTAGTTATATTACTATATGCTATATATAAATACCAGTATATTGAAAAGAAGCAGATCTTATTTTTTTCATATTCATCATATTTATTTTTCTTTATCTGGTAACCTGACTAGAGGTTCTATTTATGAATTACATTCATTTTAGATACCAACCACAGTTTCTCCTCCCACCTCTCCTTCTATACCCTGTACCACCTCCCATCCATCGCCTCAGTATTTATCCCTTCTTCTCTGTTCAGAAATGGGCATGCCTCTCCCCGTGGGAGTCAATAAAGCCTGGCACATTAAGATGAGGAAGAACCAAGCTCCTCTGCCTGCATCAGGGTTGAAGTGATAACCCAGCATGAACAATGGATTTTCACAAACTATCTCAAAGGTCAGGAACAGGTCCGGATCCCGGTGCTTGGAGCCCGACTAACAGGCCAAGCTACACATATCACATATATGTGGAGGACCTAGGCTGTTCCTATGGAATCTCCCTAGCTGTTGGTACATAGTCTTTGAGCTCCCATGAGCTCAGGTCTACTGTTTCTGTGGGTTTGCCCATCATGACCTTGTTTTCCCCTGGTTCATACAACCCCTCCTCCCTCTCTTCCACAGGACTCCGAGAGTTCAGTCTAGTGCTTGGATGTGCATCTCTGCATCTGCCTCCATAGATTACTAGGTGAAGGTTCTCTGATGAGAATTAGGGTAGACACCAATCTGATTACAGGAGAAGGCCCATGCAGGAACCCTCTCCACTATTGCTAGGAGCTTCAACTGGGGTCATCTTTGTGGATTCTTAAGAGTTTCCTTGTCACTATGTTTCTCCCTAACCCCAAAATGTCCTCCCATCAAGATATGTCTCTCATTACTCTTCCACTTTGCCCAGGCCCTAACCCACCCAAACTGTTCCTTCCTATTCCTATTCCCCCATCTCCCCACCAGACCTACCCCCAGTTTACACAGGACATCTCTTCTATTTTCCCTTTTCAGGGGAATTCATATGTCTCTCATTGGGATCTCCCTGTTACCTAGTTTTCTGGGGCTGTGAACTGGTTACCCATTATTTTAAAGCTAATATCCATTTATGAGTGATTACATACCATGTTCGCCTTTCTGGTTCTGGGTTACATCACTCAAGATGATTTTTTTTCTAGTTCCATCTATTTGTTTGCAAATTTCATGATATTATTGGCTTTTTTTTTCATCCTTGAATAGCACTCTCTTTTGTAAATGTACCACATTTTCTTTATCTGGTCCTTATTTTGTACATATAATGTCAAGGTATGAATTTTTTCCAGTAAAGATAATGTCTTATCCTTGGACAATCTTTGGATGGCATGCAGATTGCCTTACTGGAGAGATACTCTGTTAATTATCATAACTTTTTAACAGATTTTTACCTTTTTCACATAAGTTTTTAATTTTTTGCTTGGTTTATGTGGTAAAAAAATACATTCTAAGATAATATCTTTCCTCTGCTTTAAAATTCCTGTTAAAACCCTATTGACTACTCAGAGAATATTTGCAATTATACCAGACAGTAATCTTGAAATTTAACCATCATTTAAGTTTTACAGGATCCCATAGAAAGAACTTAGCCCTCATGACAGCTGGAAGTAATTCTAGAAGACAATGGCCCTTTTCCCAACAAAGTTTGTCCTCAGGGTTAGGGAATCAATTAGTGGTTGATTATAACTGGTATATGGTTGGGGGTTGGGGTGAAAATTGTGTAGGCTCAGGGATCTCACTTTTAAAAAAAGAAATTGAGTGGGATAACAGGTATATTAGTGAGAACTTACACTAATAATAACAGTGAATAAGAGTGAATACTTGTGAGCTTTTACTTATAGACAATTTACATTGGTGTAGATACTTGTATATTGATACAAATTCAAATTATATTTGTTATACTGAATATGTTTCTATTTCTGTTTACAATATTTGTACACTATGCAATGTTATTTTGTCATATTGCATGCATCCATGTTTCTATCTCTGTTAAAGACATTTTGTATATTGATGCTATTTTAGGGTATATTATCATATTGCACTATACATTTCTACCTCTGATCTGTAAATACTTATATAGTATTTACATTTTAAGGTCATTGTCTTCACTTACTGCACAGTTGTTTAAAGATTATTTAATAATCTAATATAAAGTCTTAGTCTTTAATGTATATGGGTATTAAGTATTATAGGTCAATAGTCATCCATGTTTGTCATACTTAGACTAATAGGTTCTTTAGATACATAGAGATTATATTCCACATAGACAGGTACTCTTCAACCACTTCAAAGAGCTGTAGACTATGCCATTTAAATAACTTAGGGTTCTGTTGACATGAGACACGATTGCTCCTGGCAGCACTGATCTATTCCCAAGAGAGTTTTGAGCACTGAGGACAATCCACGTGTTGCTTTTTTTCATATTGACAAAGCTGGCCTTTGGGCAAAAAACTGCCCATGTCAACCACTGACAAAATTCTTGGGTTCAAACTGGAAAAGCTGGATACAGGAAAAAAGAGTGCCAAAACTTGCCAAGACAGGGGAAGATGGTTGTAAAAATTTTCCTGCCTCTAAAAATTATCTGTCTGATACTTTAGGCCTTAGCCAAAGTGGGTTGCTCCAACATTGCAATTGTGACTTTAGGTAATTGCCCAGATAGCCGTCATCTCTGTCGTTTATTGTACATTTTGGAAGCTGCTTGATTGCACTTCCTGCCTACTCAAGTAATATTATCTCCCTTCTCAGGAATTTGACAGGGTTAAAGACTAGATAGTCATAGTTACTTTCCTTTCATGACTTAGCCAAGCCATTTCTAAAACAAAACTTAGAATTCTTAGCATAAAACAATTATTCAAACATTTATTACGTTTCTTTAATATTGTTCTGCCATTTGCAATTCTAATTTTTATATTTAATATCTGTTCTTATTGTGTATAAATTTGTATTGAGTTTGGAACACTCTTATTTAGAGAAAAGAGTGAGGTTATGGGGAACTTCCTTCAGCCAATGACCTTTGAAATCCTATACCAGGTTGGAGCATGTATTTGGGTACCAAAATGGTGGAAGCTTGCAGCATTCTCTCTCTCTCTCTCTCAGTCTCTCTCTCTCTCTCTCTCTCTCTCTCTCTCTCTCTCTCTCTCTCTTTCTCGCCTCTTGCCTGGCTTCTGGATGCAGTTCCTTTTCCCCAATCTGACAGAGGATTGTGATCTGTGAGTCCCCCTAAATAAAGAACCCTTTGTTATACTCAGTACTGGGCTAGTGTGGAACTACTTTATTCTCATACTCCTACCAAAAAAAAAAAAAAAAAAAAAAGATCTTCAGCAATCCTATATCCAACAGAGAGCAGAACTTCAAACTATATGAGGAACTCTAGAAAACAGACTTCAAAGTATCAAATAATCCACTTAAAAATGGGATACAGATTTAAACAGAGAATTCTCAAGGGAAGAATCTCAAGTGACCAAGATAGACTTAAAGAATTGTTCTCCATCCTTTGCCATCAGAGAAATACAGGTGAAAATGACTCTGAGATACAATTTTATACCTGTCAGAATGACTAAGATCAAAAATTCTATGAACAGCCTATGTTGGAGAGGACATGCAGTAAGGAGAACACTCCTCCAATGATGGTGGATGTGGTAACTTGTACAGCCACTTTGAAAACTGACCAGATGATTTAATAGGAGGTAGAATAGAAGCATTGAGAATAATAATGTGTGCATGTTCTTGAACATCAAGGAAATTTCTATTTTTATTATTTCATATGATATTAACTAGAGACTTGATGTAAATATCCTTTACAAAGCTGATACCTTCTAGTCATTGTTTGGGTTTTTATCATAGAAGTAGTGTGTTGTGATCTGTTTGTCAATTTTTTGGCAACTTTTGTGATGTGCATGTGATATTAAATTCATCTTCTCTTACAGTGGTATTTTATAATAATAGATTTTGGTATTTCAGATCACCAGCGTATCACCAGAATACACTCTACATGTTCATAGTATAGTCTCTCTAATACAAACTTAGATTGACCCACGTTTTCTGACTTTTTACAATTATTTCATTTTTTTAGATTATATTACAGTCAAATCATTTCCCCCTTCCCTTTAATCCTTCCTGATGTAGGAGGTTCTTCTGTCTATGTGTTGCTTATATTAGTTGAATAAAGAAACTGCCTTGGCCTTTTGATAGGGTAGCACTTAGGTAGGCAGAGTAGACAGAACTGAATGCTGAGAAGAAGGAGAGAGAGAGAGCCACCATGGAGCTGCCAGGTCAGACATGCTAAATCTTTTCTGGTAAACCACCACTTCATGGTGAACACAGATTTAATAAAAATGGGTTAAACCAAGATGTGAGAGTTAGCCAATAAGATTCTAAAACTAATGGACCAGGCAGTGTTTAAATAAATACAGTTTCTGTGTGATTATTTCAGGTTTAAGCTGGGGGGGGGGGGTGTCTGGGACCAAAAGCATGACATTGCTCCATGTAACACCTTCCTAACACTCCCATAAATTCCTTCTTACTCTCTATCAATCCCATGGCTTATTTATACATTAACTGATTTTATGTGTGTATGTGTATATACATATATGTGCATATATTCCTAAATATACCCTGCTCAGTCTAGATATATATGTTTTAATGAAGACTATTTGATATTGGATAGTCAATTGTTCCCCTCCCTAGGGAACAATATTTATCTAGCTCCCAGCATTCCTAAGTTTTTTCTGGTTCTTTATGTAAGGTTGAAGCATCCGGGCCTTTCTTTTGTCTGCATTAGGATCAGCATGCCTATTCCTTTGCTTTATGATTTTTAATATCTTTTTTTATTTTATTCATAGAGATTCATTTGTTTGTTTGTTTTGGAGATATGTTCTAATGGTGTAGCGCAGACTGCATTTATTTTCTAATCAGCTCAAGCTGACTGACTATATGATAGATCCTCTTTTCTTCACCTTTTATATGCTCATCTTATAAGCATGAGGCAATATATCTGAACAGGCTTTCAGTTTTAAACCATATTTTAGAAAAAATTAACTTTGATTTTTTTCTTGTAATGTTTCTTGGTCTATGATGTATCATACAAAGCTTTTATTCTCTGCCTTTAAGTAAATCTTGTTAAATTTGCTTGAAATATTTTTTAATTGAACATTTTTTTCATGTTAACATTCAGCTTTAGCTGCCTCTTGCTATATACCAATATATCTGGAGAAATGTCTATAAGAGGACAACTTTTCAATGGCATCTTATAGTTTTATAAGACCTGAGAAAGGGTATAGTAATTATTGTCATTCCATACTTCCTTACAGAATGTGGATTAATACCTTTGGAAGAGAGAGAGAAAGATAATGTTTCATTTTGAAGAATAAGAGATGTAGGCTTACAGCCATTATTAAATTTATATATTTATTAAGTTGGCAGATACTCCCTTGTCAAGTTACTCTGTGTGCGCAGGTATTTCCTAATGTTACATTATCCTGTGGGAATTGGGTGTCAAGATCATAGCAACAGTGCTTTTATTTTTGCCTCCTTATTGTTCTGAGTAATGACATTCACTTTTTCTAACCTAGGAATGCAATCTTTTCTTTTGATATCTATGAAATTGTATCACAAATTCCTATCACCTTACAAGTATGAAAAACCTTGGATTTTACTCACTTCTTGGCAGTTTTGCTCACCAACTTTGGATGGTTTTGTGGAAGCACTTTTGTGGAAAGGGGGAAAGGAGCCCTCAAGGCTCTTTAATGGGGTTGGATGAAAGAGATTGTGGTTCATAGTCAATATTTGTGTATGACTTGGTACAGGTAACCAAGAAGTCAATGGGCCCTGCTTTATTATCTATTCATTGCTTTCTAGTCAGAAAATACTTATAAGCAAAGAAGTCACACATAAAGAAGTTCAAAGGTAACTCTATGGATAATAAAATGACTGATGCTGTTTCTTTTTCTGGCAGGTGAGATATTTGATGGTCATGACCTAATTATATTAACTAATCAAAAAAAATTAGAATAAAAATATTCTGAAATTTTACCAGTAGGTACCAGAATGTTTATCTATGCTAAGTATGGAAAAGGGTGGTGATCATTTCTTGAGTATATAGAATTTTCCTACAGTCTGTAGAAAATTCACAAGTGCTATGAGTAAGAACAGGTGTATTTTTAGAACAATAGCTGATTCATTTGGGAAATGAGGGGACAGAGTCTGCATTGTGCATTAGGAAGAATTGCAACAGCTGTGCTGTCAAGGCCCAGCCCTCCAACCCCCGTGCCTCTGCACTCTATTATGCTATACTTTGATCCATTTGGCGATAACATGAAAAGGGCTCATAATTTTTTGAAGTGGGTTTCTCCCTCTGAGAGAGACTTGTCTGTGACAGACAATTTTCTACAGGAAACCATATGTGAATTTTTGTCTATGATTTCTTTAATAGTGCCCAAGATTGATTTTACAACACTGATGAAGGCTGTTCACTAGAGAGTGGAAAACAAGAAAATGTCAAAAGAAATGTAGACAGATTTCCATGGACATCACTACCACATTGCTAACTCCCTTAGTCTTCCTGTTAAATGTGGGTGAAAACTTAAAAGTAATATCTTTTTGTGGAAAGTACAATTCTCCTATATTCTTTGTACTTAAAAAAATCACTCTTTATGTCAAAATCAAATCATCCAGAGAATATAAATAATGTAGAAATAGTTGGAAAATAAAGTATTGGTAACTGTCAAATGCAGATAAAGGCAATGCTTATACAGGTAGTGTCATTGATAAAGATGTTACTCAGCTTTGTAAGGTTCCAAATGAGGAAGACAATGGGATATTTCACTTGACTGAGCTGTTTTTCTTCAACAGAAGCAATGAACTTAGGGTGAAATCTGTGACCCTCTTTCTTAGAAGCATGTAAGCTTATATCGATCTATCCAGTTATGACCAAAATATTTACAGAAATAAAAGTCCAAATTTTTTATGGATTTTATATGTACCTATGTTATCCTACTCAATCAGGGCAAAGGCACATTCAAATTCAACTGTTGGGATTGGAGAGTATTTATAATAAAAGAATTAAGATATATTATCAGTACATTTTGGGTAGGTTGATGGGCATTGTTTTGTCTTTTACTATTAATCATCACTTTCTTCTGATTTTTTAAATAATCATACTTCTGTAATTCCTAAATGCACAGAGGCTTCTCTGGACTGGTGAGATCTAATGTAGAAAATAGCTATCACTTACTATACTACAAAGTCCTTCATCACTTTGAACAAGAATTCTCAATGGTCAAATATTTAGTGATATTCCTCTATGGCAGGGAAAAAGAACCTCTGCTCAAAGGTATACTTTATGATCCGGAAAATGTTGCCATCCAATCACGGCTATTGTATATACTACTTAGAAAAGCAACTGTGATAAAATGGGCTTTTGAAATCAAATGGGCTTAGTGGCTAATCTCATGTCAACATGATGCAAGCTAGATTTATCAGAAAAGAGGGCACCTCAATTGAGAAAAATTCATTCATTCTATTCTTATTGCTGGAAGTCCTGCTCTTTTTTGAAGGGAAACAGAGAAGGAGTAAATCAGAAGGTAAAGGGAGGTGGGGAAGAACTAAAAGGATGGGAGGAAGGGGACCTAAGATCAGAATGCATGGTATGAGTAAGAGTAAGTTTAAAATAAAAACAAATGCCTCCGTAAAATACAGCTGAAAAGCATTTTCTTAATTAGTGATTGAAGAAGGAGGGCCCAACCCTTTGTGAGTGGAGACACTCCTGGGCTGGTGATCCTGAGATTTATATAAATGCAGACTGAGTAAGCCATGGGGAGCAAGTCAGGAAGCAACACCCCTCTGTGGCCTCTGCATCAGCCACTGCATCTAGGTCCTGTTGTGGAATATTTGTACACCATGTGAAGATGTATTATTGTGATAGGTGTAATAAAATGCTGAATGGTCAAGAGCTAGGCAGGAGGATAAATGGGATTTCTAGCAGAGAGTGAGAGAATATAGATTAGTAGAAACATGTTGATTAAGTCATGAGAACCTAAGTTAAGTACAAACTTTCATAATTAGTGATAAGTGTCTGTGTTGTTGTGGGCTGAAGGTTCTGATGAGAAAGCTTTCTGCAAACTTTCTGCACTGTTTTAGCTTCTGTTCTGAATTCCTCCAATGACGATCAGAAATATAGGAATGCACAGAGAATAACCCTTTCTTCTCCATTTTGCGTTTTGGTCATGGCCTGCCATCACAGCAATATAAACTTAAACTAAGAAAATGAGCCATGGATGGAAGCCTTGTTAAGCTGAGTTTATATGCTCAATCTAATGTGGGTTAATATATAATAGACTGGATACTGGAGAACATGTTGGATCACTCTTATGCAATGCAATCAAGTGTGTGTATATATTAAATGACCAGGTTTTTGTTATGCTACCTGAATATAGTTGGGAGCTTTTCAGGAGATATTCTTGTAACTATTTAAATTAGGATGATCATTAAGCCATTTGCAACCAAACAGATGTATCATAACATTTGGCAGCATCCAAACTTTTTTTTTTTTTATTGAGAAAAGGAAAAAAAAGTTTCAGCCTCCTCCCAGACTCCCATTTCCCTCCCCCTCCTCCCACCCTTCTTCCCCTCCCCCCACTCCTCTCCCCCTCCCTCTCCAGTCCAAAGAGCAGTCAGGGTTCTCTGCCCTGTGAAAAGTCCAAGGTCCTCCCCACTCCGTCCAACTTTTATAGTAGAAGTTGGAAGAGAGATTCATTCTTCCATGCTTCACAAGACTTGAAAGTATATATAATCTTATCTGTATTTAATTTTATTTCTTGGGTTTTTTTTTCTTTGAGAATTTTATATATTAGTAATATATTTACATAATTTCAGTTCCACAATTTCCCTTATTCCTAATTCACTCTTTCTCTTTCATTATTTCATTATTTCTCTTTCATTATTTCTCTTTTAAAATTGATATTGTTAACCACATAAACATAAACAAATGCATGAATAAAGTGCTTTATGTGAAACTCAAGAACTGCCTAAATGTTTGAAGAGATGTGTCACAGTGAAAATACATTAGTATGTGTTGGAGCACATTTACTTATCTTGGAGCAATTTACTCCAAGATAAAATATAGAAGCCTGGAATAGGCTTATAAGATTTAGGCAGTAAACAAACTTGACCTATATGAGAAAGATACAGTTTACAATATTTTCAATGTCCTTCCCAAGGTGTTAAAAGTGGGAGCAGATGCCAAAGGATAATTATTAGACTGCCAGGCTGCCTCAGACTGTGCAGATACTTCTAGGGTACAAGTGCATGAGCTATGAGTTGTGACCCATAAGGAGGGACCTTTGTGATGCAACATGAGTCATGCATGTTATTGTGATAACACCTCATCCATGTTTCTATACATACCTGAATAAACTCAATTGCTTCTTAAAACTGGACTGAAAAGTTGTTAAAAGTTTTAAATGTATAGATATGTATATATACATATATATCATACTTCATTTTTTTTTTAAATTGTAAAATCTTGGTGTGAGAGAGATAGCCCAGTGGTTAAGAGCAGCTGTTGCTCTCCCAGAGGACCTGAGTTGGGATCACAGCACCAATAAGGTTGTTCACAGCCGTTTTTACCTCCAGTTCCAGGGGTCCCACAACCTCTTTTATCCTCTTCCAGTCATGAAAGCAAAAAAAAAAAAAAAAAAAAAAAAAAAAAAACTCACACAAATAAAATAAAATAGAAATAACTAAAAGAGTTTAGACATAACATATTAAATACATTTGTCATCTAAAACTGTGCAGTCAGCTACAGAAATTGACTTGACTAAGAAAATAAACAAGAAGTGAAACCAATATGTAATATTAGCATGAGGTGACAACAACAATCTTATGAATAAAGTTATGAACCACTTTTTTCTCTCCAATTAAAATTTATTTATTTTCATCCTCCATTCTCAGAGCTCCATCTTCCAATCTGGATTGATAGGCAGTAGAAGAAAAATTATATCCATCTGTGAATTATCAGTTAACAGCAATAAAGAATGATCAAGAACTTTCAAAGCTTTCATTGCCACGTGGATGCTCCTGTTGACAAAGAATGTGATTAGGAAATGGTAAGCTTGCAATTTTCCTCTTCCTGGAGTGGAACACTGTAAAAATGGACAGCCATCATTACTTAAGTGATAATTACAGAAAACTGAATTCAATCTAGGCAAAGCACGGATAGAAAGAATGAATCATTTCTAACCACAAACCTCAAAAGTACCAAGTTTTTGAAGAAATTCCCAGATAAAGATAATTACCACCATTTTCCTTCTTGAAGTTTTTATTTATTTATTTATTTATTTACTTTATGAAAACTTATCTGAATGATGTTTGCTTTCTTTGGGCAGAACAATTTGCAACTCTGTAGAAACTTTGTGGTATTTATTTTTCTCTTGATATATTTTATTATTGAGCTTTAAAATAATATCATAGCATTTTATTATTATTTTTAGTGTTATGTAATACATGATCTCAAAGCACTTGAGTATTTTATAAGGTTATGTCAACATGGAATGAATTTCATGGACATGGATACTGGTACTGAGAGTTACCCTGTTGTGCTTATCCTGACTTTGCCTTCTTTTTTTCCAGCTCATTTAAACATCTTTCCTTCTGCCTTCCTGTCTTCCTCCTTTCCACTCTTGCCTTCCATTCCTTCTTTTTTTTAATCGACAATGAATTTATTCCTTTCGTTTTAGAATTTTGACCCATAGTTGAAATTTGATATTTTAATTCTGTTGATTACAAATATTCCATGCATGCCCAAAGCTATATTCATCACTACCTTTATTCCATGCTCAGTCATAAGCTGACTCAAGGGTTCTAGCTTTGAATAAAATAATGTATTCTATATTACTTTGCATATCTATGCAACGTCCTTTAATCAACAACCATATTAAGGAGTATTCAGAAGTCTCAAATGTGAATTATGAACAATTCCTTTTACACTTACAAGATGTCAGCCATAGTCTAAGAAGTATTTTCTACCTATGTATTAACTCTCTTTACTTGAGATGTTCTTTCTGCAGTGTGTGGTTTGGAAATTGGAACCTCCCACTCTGAATGCCTGCATCTAACCAATCATTTTCCGATGCAAATGGACACTAGTGTGTTCTGATTTGCATGACTGTCTCGCTCTACCACCACAATCAGTTTAACCCTACTCAAACTCGTTTTTTGTCTTTATGAAGATAATATTTACTCAGAATTTAAAGTGCCAAAAGATTACAGAATGAATTTTTTATTAATAAATTTTATACTATCACTCTTCTTATTTTATGAAATAAGAGGTACACATATGACAATCATTTCTTTCTCTTTTCATTTTTTATAATTATAATCATGGAACTTATATATTCAGTATTTACCAGTAAAACTAATTTAGTTAGGTTCAACAGATGTCTTAAATCACAATAAACTGATACAAGTTACTTGCAATGGATGTTGTATCTAATCTTTATTCTCATCAGAATAACCAGGAAGCAGAAAATGATAAACTCGATTGCTTAATATATTTAAAAAAAATGTTTTTCCTTGGGTTCACCTTCTTACTTAGCTTCTTTAGGTTCACCTATTGTAGACTCCGTGGCCCTTATTTATGGCCAGAAACCAATTATGAGTGAGTACATCCCATACTCATCTTTTTGGGTCTGGGACACCTCACTCAGGATAGTGTTTTCTATTTCCATCCATTTGCATGCAAAATTTGAGAAGTCATTGTTTTTTACCGCAGCGTAGTACTCTAGCGTGTATATATTCCATACTTTCTTCATCCATTCTTCCATTGAAGGGCATCTAGGTTGTTTCCAGGTTCTGGCTATTACAAATAATACTGCTATGAACATAGTTGAACAAATGCTTTTGTCATATGATAGAGCATCTCTTGGGTATATTCCCAAGAGTGGTATTGCTGGGTCCAGGGGTAAGTTGATCCCGAATTTCCTGAGAAACCGAAACACTGATTTCCAAAGTGGTTGCACAAGATTGCATTCCCACCAGCAATGGATGAGGGTACCCGTTCGAAAAACATATAGTTATCCTCTTGGCTAAGGGAAGTAGACCAAATTGCCGGGGAGAAAATAGGATCTTGGGGGTGGGGTGGGATGGGGGTAAGGGGAGATGGGGAGAGAAAAGGTAGAAGGGAAGGAGGGGGGACCTGGGGAAACAGGAGAATTGGGATAAAGGAAAGGTGGATAGGGGAGCACGGAACCACAATTCTTAGTTAAGGGAGCCACTTTAGGGTGGGCAAGAGACTTGACCCTAGAGGGGCTCCCAAGTGCCCAAGATGAGGTTCCCAGTTAGTTCCTTGGGCAGCTGAGGATTGGGAACCTGAAATGACCCTACCCTAGAGCAATACTGACGAATATCTTGCATATCATCATAGAATCTTCATCTGGTGATGGATGGAGATAGAGACAGAGACCCACACTGGAGCACTGGACTGAGCTCCCAAGGTCCCAATGAGGAGCAGAAGGAGGGAGAACATGAGCAAAGAAGTCGGGACCACGAGGCTTGCACCCACCCACTGAGACAGTGGAGCTGATCTATGGGGAGCTCACCAAGGCCAGCTGGACTGTGACCGAAAAAGCATGGGATAAAACCAGACTCTCTGAACATGGCGAACAATGAGGGCTGATGAGACACCAAGGACAATGGCACGGGGTTTTGATCCTACTTAATGTACTGGCTTTGTGGGAGCCTAGCCAGTTTGGATGTTCACCTTCCTAGATATGGACGGAGGGGGGAGGACCTAGGACTTACCACAGGGCAGGGAACCTGGACTGCTCTGTGGACTGGAGAGGAGGGGGAGAGGAGTGGGGGGAGGGGGAGAAGTGTGGGAGGAGGGGGAGGGAAATGGGAGGCTGGGAGGAGGTGGAAACTTGGTTTTTGTTTATGTTTTTTTTTACTTCTTTCCTCAATAAAAAAAAAGTTAAAAAAAAAAGAATCAAAAAAAAAAATAAAAGACAAGTTTGTACAAGTAAATGAGGGAATTTGTATTGTCACTTGGTTTTTCAAGTAGGAACCAATTCTGAGCTTCAGTGCAGGATTAAGAGTACAACAGGCAAGCTTTAGGGAAACATTACAATTGCGACAAGCAGAGTCTATGGCATTGGTACTGTACTGGTTCCTGCGATTCGCCTGTGGCTTGTTATGGAGGATTAAACTCTGGCACCCTGTGCAGAGAGCCAAGGACACTTCCATGCTGTTAGGAATGGAAATGCTAGGCATGGGCTAGGACATGGTCACAATGAATACCAAAAGCACAGCGAGGTCTCTGTGTTCTCAGCATTCAGATGCCAATGTCCTGCTAGAGGCTGCAGCCAGTAACTGGAAAGTACAGTTTTTAAAGATTAACTGTGAGCCACTCAATTTGCAAACTGACCCAGAATCGCTCTAATTTTTGATTGAGTTGGATCACCAGCTGTTCAACTACTAACTTTACAGAAAAAGCAAAGAAGAAAGAAAAAACAAACAAATAAGAAACATTTCCTTTATTTAAAGGAAAAAAAAAAAACCTACAAACTTTACTGTTTAGTTATTTTATATTTAAAAAAGAGTAGAGATGAAGAAGAAAAGAAATAAATAAAAAGTAAAATTGGTAAACATGAAAAATAAAATTATTTTAAAAATATGTCAAAGTAACATTAACTAAATGAATTAAAACGTGTTAACATGTCACGAAAGACATTACATAGCTGTTTTATATCTCTTAATTAAATTGCATCCTGACTGCAGTCTTCCCTCTCTCCTCCACCTCCCTCTGCCCTAACTAACATTTTGGATGCACAAGTACTTTATTACGCAATTTCTTTTCAATAGCAGAAATATAAAAATATTATCTAATCTCTCCACTTAATTTTTAAAATTCTTTTCACTTTGTTTTAGATTTTAAAATGTTTGGTCTCAATTCCTTACACACTTTCTAAGGATTTAATTTTCTTTCATAAGAAGTGAGGTGTCAACTATGTATTTTAAAATTATGCAATTGTAATTTCTGTATATCATCAGGGTCTCTATTTACTGGTTATGCTCATTCTTCTTTGTTTTAGAGGCTTACCTGCAATATTGGACATTGATTAATTAGTTTTATTAGTTTTTCACATTTAGGAATCAATACAATGTCAATTGTACTGCACACAAGTACTTGACATTATGTATTTTGTTATGTTTTGTCATAAGGACAGTATCAGTACAGACTGATAGTTTTTTTTTCAGTTTTTATTTAAAAAATTTAATTTTCATTTTACTTAACAAACAAAGTTGCCCTTTCCTTCCCTTCTCCTGCACCCTACCTTTCCCTTTTCCATCCCCCATCCATTCCTCATAGAGGATGAGGCCTCCCATGGGGAGTCAGCAATGTCTGTAGCATCACTTCAGGCTGGATCAAGGGCCTCCTCCTGTATCTAGGCTGAGCAAGGTATTCCTCCACAGGGAAAGGGCTCCAAAAAGCTAGTTCAGCACCTAAAATAGGTGCTATTGCTAGAGCCCCACCTCCATCCCCCACAACAAATCTAGGCACATAACTGTCATCTACATTCAGAGGCTCTAAATGGTCCCACTGGAAATTTATTGAAAGTCTCCTTTGTCTCATTTTCTGCTGCTTCATCAAACAATACCATTATGTTTAGTTCTCTCTCTTCTAGTGTTTCCACAAACTCTTGTTGAGAATGGCTGAAATAAAATTACATAAGGTGATTGAATTAGAAGGAACCAATAACTATTCCTAAGAGACTTCGCCAGTCAATGCATGGTATTCCACTTAGTGCAAATGTGTGCTCTGTGAAAATTAAAACAATGCTGTGATGACAACTCATCCCTATCAAAATGGCTAAGATCAGCAAAAACAAACAGAACAGCTGACAAAAAAAAAAAATAATGGCAACAAGATTGTGGAGGAAGAAGACCATTCATGTCTGTTAGTGTCTTGTAAACTATAGTGCCACTCTGGAAATCAATAAGGAGACTACTCAAAACATAAGATAAATTTACCAGATGATCCAACTATACTACCTCTTGGTATATTTTCAGTGAGTGTGTGTGTGTGTGTGTGTGTGTGTGTGTGTATGTATGTGTCAATGCCTGTACAATTGAAGGAATTGGAGGAAGGATTCATAGGAGAAGCTGGAGGAAGTTAATGGAAAGGAAAAGGGATATAATTCTATTTTAATTAATATATATTAAAAATGTAAGTGTACATTCCACAGTGAAGTAGCATTACTATATCTTTTTGTGGACTTATATGCAGATCTGTTTTGTCATAATCCTGTCTGTCTCTGCAGAAACATATACTGCTTCCTTTTTCCACTCTAATCTATTATTTTAATATTTTTGTGTTAAGCATCATTTTAATGGGTAACCAAAAAGACCTCAACATACTGCTTTTATATTTCTTCATTTAATTATATCTAAATTCTTATATATAACCAATATTTAGGTAACATCTTTGCCTCAATCCTCATTTATTATTAGTTAAAGCCTCAAAAAGACTAAGTTAAAATATCTATTTTTGTATGTTTAATCAGGGAAATTGCCAAACAATTTAATAAATATAAAAATTATGCTTACAAAATAGAAAGAATATATCTAAGGCTGCTCAGGGAACACACATTAACTGTAACATACTGACTGTACATCAACTACACTTCATTTGTGTCTGTGAGCATAAATGAGCCTAATGGTTTATAAATCCAGCTGCAGAAATAGTGTGAAATCTAGATTTTTGTGAGATATGTATATTAATTTAGTGTTTTGTTTTAAGGATTTCATCACACATGAAATATATTTGATCAATGCACCACCCTTTCCTCCCCTCCAAAATGTTTCCAATGCCCACCACCACATTCCTAAAACAATATCATGTACTGGTTGTTTTAGACTCATTAAGCTCAGTTAGAGTAACATAGAGGTGTATGGGTGAAGGGCAATCAATGAGAGCATGGGTTGCCTCACCAAACTAACTCCTCTTCCACCAACAGCCACCAAATGCCAATTGCTCTTCAACTAGGGACGTGACTTGATGAGCCCTTCTTGCATCCATGCTGTGAATTATGGTGGATTAGGGTTTGTCAAGAAGTGTGATTGTGCTAATATACACAGTAGAAGTTAGAGTCTGCCCTCTAACAGATTCAGGTAAAAGGGATATTTACTAACTAAACTACACTAATACCTAATGGCATATTTAATCGAAAAGGGGAAAACTATACTACATTACAATTAAAAAGAGCTAATGTAAACCTGGGACCCATTGTTTTTATAGTTTGTAATTGTTGACCCATAGGAACAAAAATCCAACTCTAAAAATTAAATGCATAAGTTATGGTCGAAAAACTGCCTGGAAAAAACATGATTAAAATGAATATGAATCTTAGTCCCTCACCTCCTGGAAAACCCAAGAGAAGAGACTCTTGACATAATGATACCGTATTATGGATGTGGAGTAGAGAAGCTGCTAACCTATGCTGCAAGCAGAACTGTTCAGCTCTGAATGAAAGATGATGTCCCTGTTTAGCTCTGAAGAAAAAATTTCCGGGAGAATGGGAGCTGGGATAGAATTAATTGCATAGTCACAATGTAGCATTTAGGAGAGGAAGAGCACAGCATGACCCCTTTTTGAAAAGTGTTTGTCCCACCTTCAAGTGACTCAGGACCGAAAAATATCCCTTGGTCACTAGGGTAGAAAAAGGCATTAATTTTCTGAATGTTTGTTCTCTTCTTAGAAAGTTGAAAGTGTAGTTCCTGGCTAGGCAAGTAATTTTCTTTTATTCAAACCATTTGGACGAATTTTGTGAGTCTATTTAGAATACTACAGTGTGTGGCTAGAGACAAGGAAATGGGAAACTTTGACATTTCTCTCTATTTAGTCAGCTTAAAAATGGTATTCCGGACTAGCAATTGACGAGGAATCATAAGTTCGGAAGTTATTTAAACAGGCTTAGAGTGTCTGTGAATAGGTAAGTCGTAAGTCCATAAAGCCTGCAAGAATAGATTGCCAGGCCCTGCATCTGACCTTCTGTCTGTGCTCTTATTGTGCCTGTGTAACCCACAACTGATGTCTAATGTTTTTATTGTCTCTGTCAATCCCCAAAATGAATATCCCTGAATCATTTGAACTATCAAGGTTAGGTGCTTCACTCCCAGCACTTAACTTAGCTGCTGCAGGGGTGAATGCTCTTTAGTTAACAATTATCAATTAGTGTTAGTAGAAAAATGAATGAAATGGGAACAGTCATTGAACATAAACTGGAGAAAGGAGAATGGACTAGCGGCATACATATGCATGTACATAATATTATATGTTTAGATTATCCAAATGATCAGTATCTAGACATAATAAATTTTCAAATCATACTCTTCTCTGGAAAATGGCTACAAAATTGATCAATGTCATGTAGTAAGTTAATTCACATTTATAAATATTCCCATGGAATGCATATTCAGCAAAAACACTATAGAAATACAGTTTCAAGCTAATTTTCTCCTCTCAAAACATATACCTACTTTAGATGAATTTGAAAAAGCCAATGAAATAAACATAATCATACAAGAACATACACAGTGTTGAAGGAAGTCAAATGGTTTTTAAAGAGAAGCTGATGTGTAAGTTCTAAGACCTAGATTTAAACTTGCATATACACAAACAATTGTGTGCTGCTTAGGTGAAAAATCAGTTGGACAAAAGTCATTCTGAGAGTTAAACTAATATGGATACAATTAATTCCTTTTGCATTAGTCCTCTTTATAATGTGCGTTATCAGTTCATTGGTGTTTCTGAGACATTTATGTTCACATAAACACTGTTTCAAGGCTTAATAATTTTATATATTCTATGCATTGATGATAGTAATCAGAACTTGCAGATAATATTTTAACACACTTCTGGATAATTTTGTGATGGAGGCAACTAGGATGATTTATTTTGTTGTATGTATTCATATTAGGCATGTGCCTACACCTGACAAATATATAGATATAGATTTGTGTATATATTTGCATCTTGATTTGTGACTACATAAAATAGAATCTTCTATATACTAGTCATAAAACTGATATCAGCTACTGAAAATGAAAAAAAAAATACCTTCCAGTTTTCACAAACAACATAATGTTAAAGTGATTAAAAGTGAAACACCTGAGAACCTGCTTCAAATATGGAAGTCAAAATAGCCAAGAGATGTTAACTGGATGTGAATACCACAGGCTAGTAACTGGATAAAGAACATGTGGTACAAAATAAGCAATAGGACACTATTTAGCCGTAAAACAGAATGAATTCCTACCATCTTTTGTGAGGTGAATGGGACTTGACACATAAGTGTCCATTAAAATCAACAAGGCACAAAAAGACAAGGACCACCTGATCTCATCCATATGTTAAACCAAAACACTTGGTCACAGGACAATCGAGAGTAGATTGGTGATTATCAGATGCTGCAGAAGCTTTGAAAAGTGAAAGTGGAAATCAATTTTTCTTGGGTAGTACAAGTAGTCAGTAGGGTTTGTTTGGGTTCATGATTTAAGCGCTGCGGTTCATTATCATAGGAGTCACTGCTGCATAGTTGTATGGAAACTGTTAACATTGTATCCAGAGTCAGAAAATGAAGGGAAGACTAACAACGAGAAAAGCTAAGAAACTCCATGGCCCAGTTCTTCCTTCCCCCTTAAGCTCCTTCCCCCAAGATGTTCTATCTCAGACTTTGGAAAGAGGTCACAAACAGTGCCAATGCTTGGTCCCAAGGCCTCAACTATACGAGCATATTAAGGACATTTCACATCCGAACCATAGGCAAAGCGGCAGGGTGCCATGACCACAAGGACCAGTCAGGATTGGGTGAGGCAAGACTTCAGTTAGAAGTGGGGACAATAAGTTTAGGTGGCAGTGATGAAAATGGACAGTTACAGGATTCTACTCAATATCCGTTCCATGAGATAATGTTTCCTTTTCTCAAACCCCTTCTTCTGTTTTAGAAACGAGTTGCTAGTTTTTGAAGGTTCATTTTATTGTGACAGGGGAAACACACATGAGCTCTGTATGTACTGAATTCATCTCGGATGTTTTATGAATCAGGATATATATATTTTGCCAGGCAACCTGCATCTATAACCAAAGGTTCACCTTATTCTCTGAATTTTAGGCACTGTTTAAAATTATGAACTATGTTTGGGCTACCACTTGCTCTGTTTCTAGTCTCGCTTTTTATTCTGTGCATGTTTTATTAATACTTTCATTTTACTGTTCTAACTACACCTGGTGCTTCCCTAGAATGGTGCCTTTTAAGCAATTGGTTGCTTTTTAGACATGCCCACTCTAATGGCTTGTAAAGTTCCACATCTGTTTTTCATGTGCATGCAAAGATTTGAGCACCTTGATTTGTATAAATTTTTGTGGTTTTATGGGTTACAAGAATAATGAACCACTTTCAAAGATCATCTCAGATTAGGTACAAAAATGGAAAGAACACACATGTTCTTTTAAAGCTTTCTTATATTAATGGGTCTTTTCCAGAAATTAACTTTGTATAATTTAGATGAATTGTATACTTTCCTGGGAATGGATTATTTTCATATTATAAATAATAGCCACAGAAAGTCAAATTCACCATGCACAACTCTTTCAACAGTTATTAATTTCCTGTGTTCATTTTAATAAATGCATGTTGAATAAACCACGGAATGAATGAGTGAATGAGCTATAAGATGTGATGAAATCTTCTTTCAGATTCCAGTCTTAAACTTCAGGTCCCAAGAGATGTTTCTGTGCATCTGGCAGCTTCAGTCATCTGCACTTGAATCATCAAGACTGGTTTTTATCAATGCCCTTGTCGAATGTTCCATTTTCTTTTTAATGCTACTTATAATTTATTGTGATTTGTGGCATTCCTGGGACATTTCATATCTTATATCATGACTTAACATTTATATAGATGATAATATGCTTTGTAATATGTTTATTTATTAAACTGATTATTACTGTCCTAGAAACCCTTCAGTCTAAGTATTAAATAGCAGTACAAACAATTTTTTTTAATATTGGTCCCAACCATTTGTTTATGCTCAGCATCTGTTACAGATCAGTACTGTGATTGTTCAGTATTTATTTTTACAAATCTGTAGTTAATTCATTCATTTGTGATTAATTTAGGACTTTTAAATATATTTTTTTTGCAGTTGTATCTTCCTTTGCAATACCTCATTAAGTAACTTTCACATTTGGGCTTCTTAATGTTGGAATACACTTTTTCATTAGATTAATTAATTAAGTTTTTAAAACAATCTTTTCTCATTTTACATACCTATCCCACTCCCTCCCCTCATCCAGCTCTCCTCACCTTCCCTCCTCCAAACCCCCATCGACTCTTCAGAAAAGGTAAGTCTTCTCAAGGGGGGGGTCAACAAAGTATTACACACCAATTTGAGGCAGGACTGAGGCCCTCCCTTCTATGTTTAGGCTGAGCAAGGCATCTGTCCAAAAAGAATGGTCTCCAAAAAGCTTGGTGCCACTGTCAGTGGCTACAAAGACTGCCCTAACTACATACACATCTGTCATCAACATTCAGAGGGCCTAGTTTGGTCCTATACTGTTTCTGTTATTGTCAGTCCAGTCAGTGAGCTCCCACTAGCTCAGATCAGCTATTTTTATGGGTATTCCCATCATGGTCTTGACCCCTTTGCACATATTATTGTTTCTCCCTCTCTTGGTCTTGTCCCTGCATGCTCAGCCCAGTGCTTAGCTGTGGATCTCTGCGTCTTTTTCCATCAGTTGCTAGATGAAGGTTCTATGATAACAATTAAGGTAGTTATCAATTTGATTACAATAGAAGGACAGTTCAGGCAACCTCTCCACTATTGCTTAGGGTGTTAGCTGGGTTCATTCTTAAGGATTCTTGTGACTTTTCCTGGTGCCAGTTTTCTTGATAGCACCATAATTGCTTCTACAAACAAAATATCTCTTTCTTTGCTCTCCCTTTCTGTCCTTCCCCCATCCCATCATCTGGTTCCCTCACATTCTTCTCTTCTCTCCCCTTCTATCCTTCTCCTCCCATTCTGTCCTTCCTTCCCTCTCCCCACTCCCAGTTTTCTTAGGAGATCTTGTCTATTTCCCCTTCCCAAGGGAATCCATGTACGTGTCTCTTAAGGTCCTCCTTGTTTCTCATCTTCTCTGGGGTCATGGATGGTCTAGGGAGGAATGCCTGGATATCCCTGGGAAGAAGAAATAAAATTGATTTTATGGATGGACTGGAGGCAGATGGGGATTGAAAAGGAAGGATCAGGTTGGGCATTGAATGGAGGGAGAGTATGGGGAGAGAAGAAAGGAACTGGGGTATATATGAGGAGCTAGAATCCTAGATCAGTTGAAAGTTCCTGGAATTCATGGGGATATGGAGTCTCAACTGACCATCTCTTGTAGCCAAGCAATGCTTTCCGTAGCAGGACTGGGCTGCATTCAGTTGAATTGTTAGCCAAGGAGAACCTATGGAAATCCTCAAATAACCCAAGTTGATGCTAAGGTAAAGTACTACTCTCCAGAAACTGACAGGGCGCACCATTGCCGAGAACAACACCTACACAATACATTGAAAATAGAAAAATCAAGCTGGTACCTACATGGAGTCTTCACCCTTATGTTTTAAGCTCTTTGGTGCAGAAATGTACTCTGCTATCTACCTAAAGGGAAGTGTAAACAACAGCCCAGAAACAAAGCCTTTGAGCTTCAAAATACGCTAGGATAATGGACGGCACAGAACTTGGGGAAGTAGACAACCAGTATCTGATTTCACTTAAGGTCTGTTCCATGAGAAGGGACCCAAGCCCAACTCTCCTTGTGTAACTGAGATACAGAGACTAAATAATCAAGACCTAGGGTAAAACCAAACGTGATGTGTTTAGAATAAGTTAAATAAATAACAAATAAAATAAAATGACTCTGTTATACTTATAGATCAGTGTCTTACCAAATCATCACCAAAGAAGTTTTCTCCAGTAGCAGATTTGTACAGATACAGAGACCAACAGCCTGCTATTATGCAGCAGAAGCAAACTCTATCCCATACTGGACATAGCTTGAGCATAGCTTTGAGATCTCAAAACCCACACCCACAGAGACCCACTTCCTCCAACAAGGCCACACCTACTCCAACAAGTTATCACCTCCTAAGAGTGGCAAGCATGCAAACACATGAGTCTATGAGAGCCATACCTATTCAAACCACCATATCCATAGAAGAAGAGGTGGACAAATTTAAGAGCTGGAGGGGATGGAGGACACCAGGAGTACAAGGTCTTCTGAATCAGCTAAGCAAGAAGCTTATGAGCTCACAGAGACTAAAGCAACAAGCACAGAGTCTACAGTGGCCTGAGCCAGGTCCTCTGTGTATGTTTTATAGCTATTCGTTTAGTATTTTTACAGGAGTCCTGACTGCGAGAGCGAGTGGGTCTCTGATTCATTTGCCTGCATTTAGTAATCTTTTCCTCCTGTTTGGTTGTCATGTCCAATTTCAATATGATAGTTTTTGTTTCATTTTATTATATTTTATTTTGTTTGGTTTGGCTGCTGTCTCTTGGAAGCCTATTCTTCTCTAATAAGAGACAGAAAGGGAGTGAATCTGAATGGGAGGGGAGGTAGGAAGGAACTTGGATGGCTAGAGGGAGGTGAAACGATAACCAGGATAGACTGTATGAGAAGAGAATCTAAATCTACTACATAAAATAAAAAATAATAAATGTTTATTTAAAAATTTAAAGTACAATTTGAGATTGCTTTCGGGATTTTTTGCTAAGGTGTTTACCAAAGAAAGTAAAAATCAAATAAAATAATGTTTGCTTTATTAAAAATATAAAGAGTATAATAGAAAACATTTTTTTTCTTGAAGGACAAGCATGGAATATTCTACATTTGCCTTACTTTCCAATGAAGCTAACTGTAATGACTTGATAAAACCATTATCCTCAAATGACTCCAGATTCTAGAGAATTGATTTAACAAACTTTTACTTCCACAAAAGAAGCCCGGAATCAGAGAAATGAGTCATATCCAGGAGGCAACTAGGAAGTACAAATCTGTATGAGACTGCATGTGGCCACTAGAAAGAAAAGAAGGGAAAATGTTGGCAAAAATATTCAGTTTATCTGCCTTTTCCCTGTGACCACTTTTGAGCTTTTGGTAACTAACTTGTTATCACTGATATCATATATCACTTTCCAAGTGTTCTGATTACTTGTAAATTAAACAATATAGTATAGAACTTTTACTATTTTGTGGCATGTATTTCCAACCAGTTATAATGTATGTAGTTAATATTACTCCATTATATTAAAACAAAAATTTTAAATCATAGCTAATAAATATCTAGATACTGAGTAGCTTATCTCGAAACTGCAGGAACTAAGTTCGTTATGACACACTGACCGTAGAACTGCATGAAGACAGGCAGTGGTAAGGAAACAACTATATGAAATGTGCTGGCTGATTCACCTCAGTTCTCCAAACCGACCTAATTTAAGGCCCAGAAACCATATAAATGGATCAATCTCATTTTTTTTAAAGTAGTAACCTAAAATCGATAAATTAAGTAAGAACATTTTCAAGGGATTTGTTTCAAATGAATTCAAAGATTTTAAGTCAAGGATTATTGCACATGCATTATGATTTCTCATTTATATGTGCAGCACTGTTGTGGCTTTATCAAAACTATTTTGGTACTTACAAGAAGTGGAAAAATAAACCAGCCCTCATTTTCCATTATTCCTACCCACTTCCTTCATTACATCTCTAAATTAAACTATTAAAATTTGCAAACTAGTTAAGAATATAGCAGTCTAAGTTTTTTGGGGACCTCACAGAAACAACTCAGTATATTTCTCTCTCTCTCTCTCTCTCTCTCTCTCTCTCTCTCTCTCTCTCTCTCTGTTCGACCCCTTGGTAGTTGCATGAAGTTGAAACAGCATTGCTAGTGAGATGCTCATCAAAAGTCAATATGTACCCTGCATGTCTAATCTGTGAATCTGGCATCCAGAAACTTGCATCAGGCCAGGGAGCCTGCTGGTACTCAGACTCATGACAGTACTTAGAGAAAATCTCTCCAGCAGGCCACAGCATAAACACAGCACATGGAAATTACTCAGGGTTACTTCCTCCAGGCAATACTTTCAACCACAAGACAATACAATGGCTGTGCTCATCTAGTCCTGCTGGAAGTCAAATGACTTCTAAGTAGCTTCCAACGTCCTCACTCCTAAATTATAAATCTATCTTCCAACCACAAAGGCTGTTTAGCTTGTATATTCTAGTAGTTAAGAAATTCATACATCTGCAGGGAACTAACTACATTTTCTATTTTCCTATTTCTTTTTTCTTCTATAATTATATGTTCAGTTCAATGACAAAATATCCCATCACTTTTCTTACACTGATTAGCATAAAACCCTTTAAAGATATTGACATTCAGCCCAAATTCCTGCAACAACTTTTACTTTTGGTATATAGCAACATAATTTCTTTGTGATACACTTAAAGTTACAATAACAAAGAAAAGCACCATTACAGGGGATGCTGAAAAGTCTCAGTGTATAAGAGTGCTTGCAGTTCAAGCTTGAAGGCCTGAAACTGAAATTGCAGCACCCACGTAAGAAGCAGCTGACAGTGTCCAAAGCTTCTCTAAGCCCAAGGTTATGTGGGTAGAGATAGAAACATTGCTGGACCTGGCTGTCTAGCCATTCTCGCCTGAGAAGGTTCAGTTCTTGATCCTATCTCAAACAAACAAACAAACAAACAAACAAAAATAGCAGAACGAGAGCAGCACCCCTTATATCTTCCTCTGCCTTGTGCACACCTAGGCACTTTCCAATACACTTTACATACACACAAACACACATACACAGACACACATACATTTAAAGTATAATTGAATTGATATTTTGATTTCTGGTAAGTCTATGAGTATACAGAGCATACATATATTAAAATTTATATTATATTTGCATTTATTTACACTTATTTTGTTACAAATATCCACCCATCATTAAGCATGACATTTCATATTGATTTCACATGTGCATAACCTTCTAAATCATAATTAGTCAAACATTTTATGTAATTTTCTGTCTATTATTAAGTTCTTTTCAAATGTTCACAAATACTTCTGACATTATTTTTCTTGTGTGAATAACAATTGAATATGTCTGTAAGGTCTTGCATAACTGTGACACTTTCTATGTCCTGAAACATAATGAAACAGTTAGGTTGTAGAACATCTAAAAATGTATGCCTAAGTTTGTAACTCCATTTCTGGGCATTCTAAGAGCACCATAAGCTACGATGGTGAAAAGCATTGGACATAGATTAAAAAATACAGAAAATATGATAAATGGACAAGTTAAAATCTTCCAACATCCTTCCATAATTCATGCTTCAGCTACAGATAAACCCATGCATAGATATGTAATGAGAGATACAGATAAGGTTAGAAACATAGTTAAAGAAAAACTCACTGAACTGCAGAGTTGTCATCTTGACTCTTTCCTGTAACAATTTTAGTAGCTGTTTTATTTATTGATTCACACATACTGGGGGAGTAAAAAGAGCAAGGTTTACTGCATGTGTTTTGACGTGGGCTTTCCAGGTTTTTCCTGCTGGTTTTTTATAAGCATTGCTTTCAATGACCTGTTCATTTAGTTTCCCATTTCCTTCATAACTGTAAAATTGGTACTAGGAAAATCTAAATAAATATTAACCTTTTGTCCATTTTATTTAGCTTTTTTTCTTTAAATGATTCTTTAACATTTTAGGAAAATGCAATAAATTTTGAGTTGTTTTTGGTTTAGCATTTATTCTTTTGTATGGTTTATGTACATATAGGTCACATTATTGTTATGTCAATACAAATAAAAATGTTTTGATATTAAATAATCGATATTGGATGATTTACGTACAATTTGATATAAACTATTATACATAAAACTATATAAATATTAGTTTATATAATATTAAATGTCATACTAAATAATGTTTATAAGTTTTCCCTTGTTTACTTGGACATCTGAGTAATGCCAATGCTATTTACGTGTACCACATTTCTACTTAAATATGTGCATTTAAATTAATTCCTGGTTCCTATGTGGAAATTTTACTGCAACCTTGAGTATAAGATAAGCATAAAATATTTCCCTAGCAAGGTGTGAAAATAATACAGAGGACAGAATGAAAAAAAACACATGGATTTATTACACAGTGTAATGTTGGAGTACCCTGTATTTAAAGTTGCAGTTCACCACGTGTGGGGATAGCTCTATGAGCTTGGCATGATGTAGGACTTCCTTGCACCAAGACTTCCTCTCTACCCGATTTGGATAGTGTCTCTAGTTCTGAATGCCAGATGCCTGAACTTATTTGAAAGCTCTCCGTGAATGTGGATGCCTGACCTATCTTAAGTGTGACCTTTGACATGATTTCCTACAAATGCTACCCACTTGCTATCTGTATGATAATTGGATATTGTGCTCTAGCTTTATGATAGGATCATGCTGTCGAATGCAAATTATGTGATGTCCAAGTCACTGTCCCCATCCTCTATGTCCCTCTTATTCTAAAACAGAGTTGAGCACTAACACTGAAACAGACTCCCAGAAGGCTATTTCAGGCATACTCACAGTCAAAGCCCTGTACAAAGTTCTGCAGGCCACCTCTGCTCCCTTTGTCCCCACGGACTGGTGGCCAAGTGACAATAATGAAAAGGGAGATCCCACAGTGTAATTTCCAGGCAGTCTTTTGATAGTGAGTGAATGGTCCTTTATTTCTGGGTGAATCCAAACACCTTTTATGAGCTGTATAAACATTAATCAACTATCTGTATGAAAGACGTTGAAAAGCAGGCTGGATCTGTGTTTATAACTCCTACATCACTAAGAATTGTAAGGGCTGATGTGACAGAGCTCGGCACAAAGAACATCGTCAAATCCAACTGCACTCACTACCATGATGAAGCCAATGGTTATTTTGTAAGCTTATTTACGGGCTAAGGAGAAGATAGAAAAGCATGTGCTTGCCCATTTATCTTTCTTCTGCATCACAGATTTCAGTCACAGCCTTCTTGGCATCTGCCTACCTCATTCAATAGCACAGGAAATAGAGAGCTAATAAGTATCAGAGTACATAATGAGTACTTGATGGAGGATGACTTTCAGATCTGGGCTCAGTAATTCCCAGTGTTGACACCCACAAAAGATGGAAGAAAACTTAGATAATGATGTTCTAGAAAAAAAGAAAAGAGAAATTTTCACTTAACAGCACAGTTGTTATCTTGATCCTTCCCCGTATCAATTTTAGTGGGTGCTTTTCTTTATTGATTCACCAACATTGGAGGAGTAAAGAAACAGGAGTTCTCTTATAAAGTTGCTTTAAAAGCGAGAAATATATATTCTATTATGGTACAGTTAGCCTGGAATAAAACTGGAAAGAAAAAAAACTACATTTTTAACTACATTTTTAAAGTGACAAAATATGAGGCATATAATAATGTTTCAATAAATATAATGTCTTGAAATAAAGAAAATATCAAATATAAATTTATAGTGAATTATATGCATATATGTGTATCTTTTATGTATATAAACACGGTACATTCACTAGCAGTCCAGAAAAACTGCTTTGCATTTATATGTAGGGTTAGAGCAGAAAGTGGGAAAATAAATTTAAGATGAATATAGAATAAAGAATATAAGAGAAGGGGAGGCCTTTGCTTGAACAATCATATTTTTTTTCTTATTTTTTTTTCTTTTTTTTTGGTTTTTCGAGACAGGGTTTCTCTGTAGCTTTGGTGCCTGTCCCGGAAGTAGCTCTTGTAGACCAGGCTGGCCTCGAACTCAGAGATCCGCCTGCCTCTGCCTCCCAAGTGCTGGGATTAAAGGCGTGCGCCACCACTGCCAGGCTTGAACAATCATATTTAAAGAATGTCAAATGAACAATTCTGAGGAAGTTAATAAAAACATTAAAAATACAGTGATAATGTTAAAAAATTTCAACTTTGAAACTCTAATACCATATGAAAAGAAAATAGAAGAATTTTAAATATATATATATATATATGTATATATATATATAAACTCTCACAAGTATTATTCTTCATTTTGACTTTTCTATACATTGTTTCAATGTTCGTGGGTCATAAAATTTCCTACTTTAACTATAACAACAACAACCAAACAACTCTAAGTCTCTGTCTCACTGTGCAATGTTAGAGAGTATTGATATGGTACTGAAGTAATCATGATTTAGGCAGAATCTCATTCAGGGATTAAAAATTTCATTCAACTGCTAATAAAATTGCTGCTCTAGCACACAGTGATTCTTTTAATAAACGATTCCCATTCTGAAACCCAAATAAAAATATGGAATGCTCTTTGATTTTGAAATAAATTTGTTTGCTAAAGACATCCATTTTTGTAAAATCAATTCACCAAAACAACCTTACTTAGTCTAATGTAATTATTTAGCTTTGAATTTCTATTAAGTAAATGAGATTAATCTTGTTGAAACTTATTTGTGACATAAAATTGGTATGTACAGAAAACATAATTAATATCATTAAGATCTACTTAGCAGAGTATTTTATGTGTTAACTACAGTGCTATGGCTCATGTAGAGTTTAATCATGATGCAATACAATCTTAGATAATCCCCAAGTAGCTGGAACCATGAGAAAATGTTTTTATATAAAAGAATGTACTTCTGTCATTTATATGTATGAATATAAATTATTCATTTATATCTTCTGTTCAGCTATATATAAAATAAAATATCGATATGGAGACATTTCTCATGTACCCATATTGTGTAAGTGCTGTCTGAAAGTCTAGTATTAGATAACAAACTGGTGGTCACATGACTGATTACGTTAGACCATCCCTATGTATTATTGCCATCTACATTATTACTTCTAGAATTCTCATCATCACCATTTCTCTCTTGAGCTAATCTTTTTCATGTCCTCATTGTTACTGAACAGATGTTACATATGAAATCAAACTGAGAAATTTCTGGATAAACATCTTCATATGGGCAAAAGTAAAATTAGTGCTATCTTTGCAAAAATGGGTAATCAACAATTTTCATCCAAATTCAACAATAAAAATAATCCCTCCCACATACTGTCCTGAAAGATGTAGTTATACTTTTAAAATTGTGGTTTACCAAATAGACAATGTTTTCTATAGCAAAGACTATAAATTTCCCCATATTCCATTTCTTCATTATCCATTAAATTTATCTCCTAGTAGTTTCTGCCATATGTTTTATGATCACTGAGTTCACCCCAGCTTATACATAAAATGAATTTCTTGCCTTTATACATCAGAAATAATATGTGTACATTTCTAAGATTTCGGATTACTTGCTCAAGTTTCCTTATCCAACCTTTTGATTCAAAGCAAGCAAAAACAAAATCAATTATTTTCAGTTGCTCCTAAGTTATTAGTTGCTATATATATCGATGATACAATCTTTTGGTAAATAAAAAGACAAAACAATGATTTTCATTTTTTCCTGTTTAAGAGAAGCAAGTTCATATAGTAATGATGACAGCAAAAACAAAATATAAGGAACGGAAAGTAGCATCACTTGTCTCTAATTGTAGCATTACGGTGATGAAGACAGAAGGAAGGGGCGTTCATGTCCAGCCTGTGTTGCTTGAGGTCAGGTCATAGGAAGGAAGAGAGGGAAGGAGGAATGGTGAGAGGGAGAGATAAAAAGATGAAGGAAAGAAATAAATAGAAGGAGGGAAGGAGGGAGGGAGGGAGAGAGGGAGGAAGGAAGAAAGAAAGAGAGGAGAAAGGAAGGAAAGAAGGCGGGAATGAAGGAAGGGAAGGAGGGAAGAAGGAAGGAAGGAAGGGGGAAAGAGGGAGGAAAAGAGTGCTAGAGGAAAGAAATAAAGAGAATGAGGGATAGAGGGAGGAAGGAAGGAAAGGAAGAAGGGAAGGAAAGAGGGAGGAAGGGAGGGAGGAAGAAATGAGATAAAGAACAAAAAAGACAAATAAATTAGGTTCTCCACATTTATTTCAACCGCCTAATTGCATTCTTCTATCATTTCCACTGATGTTGATCCTTGTACAGGATAATTCATGTATCTAATTCCAAGGTTTGGAAAATAATACCTATGTGAGAAATGAAAGAAAACAACCTTCTGAGATAGAAAGAAAGGAATGAACTAAAGACAAATAACACAAAAATTATAATCTCACTTCTAGAAAAGTTTAGAGCCGCCAATGTCTATATATAAGGACTACAATCCCCAGACGTCATCAATAATGTCTCATTCATGGGAAAAGGCTCTAATAGGTTGCCCTGCATTCCTTTAGTAATTGCGCCTTTCTAAAAATAAACCCAAACAAACATAAATACAAACAAACAAAAATCCTAAGCATTTTTCACAAACTGGAAGTTGAAAAAAATTCATTTCTCTAAAACATAATCTCCTATTTACTAAATTGTATACAGTCTCCTTTTATGTTCTGATTATTTTATTTTTCACTTAATGTAGGAGCATTTTTTTCAATCAAATTTTACTACTACCATCTAAATTTGTTATAAATAATATTTTCCACTTTGTGATTCTTTTGTCAGGAGAAATACACAAGTTAAATATATTTTCACCTTTTGAGACCATAAAAGAGATACAAAAATGTGTGGGGATGATGTTGCCCTAAGCATTATTCTTAAAACAAACAATGACAAGGCAATGAAGCGATGGCTCAGCAGTTGGTAGCATATACGTTTTCAGAGGACCCTGATTCAGTTCCCCAGATCTACACCCAGTGGATCACAGTAACCTGTAACTCAAATTTCAGGAGTCATCCTGTGCCTCTAGCATCCATAGCATTTGAATTTATACTCCCACCACATACATGTTCATAATTAAAAGTAATAAAAATAAATCTTAGGAAATGGTAACCTCACAAAGATAAATGACACCCAATAAATTAAACCTATAACTGAGGCTGCTCTCTGATTTTGAGGCCAGTGGGTCCACAAATTGAGTGCTAAGACTGCATAAACTCTCTTAGAACAAACACAAACCCAAAACAAACAGAAAAAAGTGACAAAGACAGAAATAGAAAATAGTAACAGTGTCCAAAGCATACTTGTTTCTATAGTCCAGGAATATTTTTGATCCTTTTGGTTTGGTGTGTAGCTTGTATCTGGGTTTTCATGGTCTATTTCTCTAAATGGTCACGGGCCTCCTTAAATTTTATGGAGAAAACAAAGTCACATTGCAAACCACAGTAAATACCCACAATACCATCAAGCTGGTGTGTTGGCTGAATTAATAAATCCAGTTCACTTTTTTCCTAGTTCCCCATGACAATTAAGTATGACCATTGCTCCTTTCTTTTACTCTTTATTTGAATACCATATTTAAGAAGTCATAACACAACCTACTCAATCATCTAAATTACAGAAAGCTAAGCCTTGGCTGATTGCAAAAATCAGTCACATTTTACCGAGAGCCTCCATAATTTTAGTTAAATATATCTATGTGTCCTTATGTATTTGTCATCATTAGTCATGCAACCTTTCCAAACAATTAAAGCAAAATGGTTGAGTCATAGAGTTAAGCCAAACCTAAATATCAGGCCTCACTGTGGGAATTGAAATGAGTAAGTGACTAAGCCAGTCTTTGCTTTAGTAACTTTAGAAAGAAAAGTAGGAGAAAAAAAAAAGACAAAATGCAGCCTTGTTCCTGACTGAGCAGATTAATGTGAAGATTGGAAGATGCTAACATGTCGAAGCTATGCCCAGAGACATTGGGCATATCTGAAGTAGTCTCAATAATGGCATGCTGTTCCCTCATTAGCTTTTCGTGGGAAATTCCTCTTTTTTTTCAAATCCAGACTTCTGCTTATCAACCTCCATTCTTCTCTGTGTTCACCATTATATAAACAGCGTAATCAGAAAAAGAACGTTCTTGTCATAAGGTCTGCATAGCAAAGTTCCATACTTCCAGCCTCTAATTGAAGCTACTCTCATGGAAGATAACTCTCTCCTCCTTTTTATTTTTTCTTTCGTCCTTTGACCTACATTTATACGTTTTAGTTTGCAATTGAGTCTGTCCTTGGATTGATAAACTCTACTGTTCAACCCTCTGGCTATTAACATATTCTACTAAAAAGCTTTCTTAATGTATTCTTTTAGTATTTTTCTTAAACTTTCAATTGTTTCCTTGTGCCCCTGAGTTCTTTTTTTTAATTTTTTTTAACTTTTTTTTATTGAGAAAAGGAAAAAAAAAAACAAATTTCCTCCTCCACCCAGCCTCCCATTTCCCTCCCCCTCCTCCCACCCTTCTCCCCCTCCTCCCACCCTTCTCCCCCTCCCCCCACTCCTCTCCCCCTCCCTCTCCAGCCCAAAGAGCAGTCAGGGTTCCCTGCCCTCCCTGAGTTCTTAAATGTAACAGATTCCCTATTAAAGCGTAAATTCTCAAGATTTCTAGAAATGGAACAGATACGTGTAGCCACCAAGACTGAGACTGTGACTGTTTGAAACTAGAGTAAAAACAATCGCAGTAGCCAACTACCTATATTCTCTCTCTTTCTCTCTCTCTCTCTCTCTCTCTCTCTCTCTCTCTCTCTTCTATGACTTTTTCAAACTTATTCCCGGTGCTCAATTTGATTTCTGTTTGACATTTTATAAAGTGAAAGAGAAATGAAAGCATGCCCATAAGAATGAATCATTGAATATCCATGAAGCTAATGGCACTTTGTGTATTGCACTGCAAATATTCTAATAATACAGGAAGAGGAAAATGCAATAGTCCAGATGACTTCTTGCTACACCTTGATATCAATATGGTATAGTGCATAACTAGTTTGCCTGAATAGGTCTGGAGATATAGAAAGTTGGGGGAAGAAGGGTGAATATTATAAAATACATTGTATAAAATTCTCAAAGTATTAATAAAACCACATTTTATTAAATATATGACTTGGGTGACAACCCAAAAGAATGTTCAGCTATTCCTGGGGAATAGTAAGACAGTATACAGAAGACAATAAAAAACAAAATACTGTTACAAAGTGCCCTGTTATTGTCAAAAAAGAAAATGAGGAAAGTTTCAGTTTTAGTTCAAAAACAATTGCAAATTACTCCTGGGACTAGGGAGTGAGGAGGCTGTTCTAGTTAAAGAAAGACAGTGAATCCAAAACACCCAGCATGTCTATTTTGAGGGTCAAAAGATAAGATAATTTAAACAATAATGAAACTATGTAAATCACTGGGATTGGAATGGCCAAAAGAGTAAAAGCTAATAACCTTAGAGTCTACGCTGGAAAAACAGGTATATTCTTAACCCAAGTTTGAAAGTATGCTGAAATGTGCTAATTAAATGCTGGTAACTAACACACCCATAATCCTGAGTGAGAACATGTCAAAGGAACAAGGACTTGATAAAGAAACCATGTGAGGACAAAGAAGAGAGTGCTGTTGTAACAGTTTTACCCCACAGCATTAGAACTTCAAAGCCAGATAAAAACAGCAGCGACAATGAAAAGCGGCAGACATTTGTAAGATAAATACTCATCATGACGGTGGAGACTGTTTCAGATAATGGATCTGTTAAGCAGTGCACTGAGCTTACTCACAGAGCTCAGAGTTCCTGTCTCTAGTGGGATGTGAAGCACAGAGTGGATGACCACTTACTAGAAAGGCAAGTGTTGCTAATTTCTACTTCAGGCTATGACGATGGGAAAGGATAATATTTTAATCAGCCCCAACTCAAAATCTCTCTGATTATTTCAACTGAAGGTGGGGAAAGAGCGTTTCAATGTTGATGACCTCATAGGGGCATTAATAGATACCACTGATAGAAAGTGCCTGCTGACCACTGGGACCAAGTTGGAATCCCTACATCTTTTAATTATATAAGCAGTGGTCTTAAAACTTACTCAAGGATGTGATATTATCCCACTCTTTCAGAGCTATACTTCTTTTATTAATGTGATATTGCTCAAAGGGATCATTTTGAAAAAAAACACCTATATGATATTTTTATGCCTAGACATCATTCTTCTGGGATTATGTAATAAACTATAATATTTTTCTATCACAACTGGTAGTACCACAATAAGCCCTTGCCCCCTCATGCTAATCTAATAGAAGATACTCTTGTTTTATTTCATATATGCACAAAATAATACAAGTCCACATATGCAAGAAGGTCTGAAATATGTCAAACAAGTCCATAAATCTAAGTCAGATTTCATACATGACAAATAACCATTATCAATCTCATGCTAAGTGAGTGTTTAAATTTTCAGAAATCAAAACAATTGGAAATAAAATCAATCATCATAAAAATCAGAGCCATAGTTCATCAGTCATGAGATGTCAGAAGGTCCCATATTTCCATAACTCCATTCATTCTGAAATAATCAGAGACAGCAAAAATAAGTTACAAAATCCATAAATGTCACTTTCACTTCCCTAGTGTTTTGAACCTGGGGAAAAAAATACAGGCTTGTAGATTCAACTAAGACATATTATTCCAGACTAATATTCCTTGTGTGACTCTCTGGATGGCCAAAGAATACCGGAGGAAAAATTGCTCAGACAGGCTACACCAACTGATCTGTTTGGAAGGGTGCAATTAATCTAATGATAATGTTACTCTTCAGCCTCCTATGGCAAAGGTAGCCCTTCTTGTTTGGGATGATTAATATATGACTTTCAAATGAACTTATTTGTTTCCTTATGTGTATGTTTTGTATGTAGACCTATCAATTCTATAAATTTCTTCATTAAAATTGTAGTTCAGCAATTATTTACACTCATCCTGGAATTTCCTCCTACATACTGTGTCTCCTCCATCTGCTTCTTGCCAATTCATGAATGAACAATTTTTTCAGAGTTCAGCATCTCCGGGTGAAGTTACTCTCTCTGTGGCTTACATTTCAGTTGCTGGAGTCTGAGTGCCAGAGACAGGCCGAGTTTGTGCCAGCTCTGGCAGCACTATTTTAAGCTGTTTTCCAACATGTTTGATCCCGGTGCTCTTTTCCTTTGTTAATTTGTATCCTGAGAGAACACAATTATAGGTAAGAGAAAAAGAAGTCTCCAAGCTTTTTTCTCGCTTGGATTTTCATTTTCATTTGTGGCAGCCAGAATTAATTGCATCTTCAGTCATATTGTGTGATGCATCTTTCTTCATTGTAGTCCTTATTAAAATAGCAGGAAGTTATTGGAAGTGTGCAGCGACCTTCTGCTCCTAGTGCCTGATCTGCTGGGAATGGACTAGAGCTGCTACGGACTGGCACGGAATGGGCGATCTGACTCGCTGCCGGATAACAGAGGCAGAGGTACTAAAGCGCATGATGTGTGAGCAGGTGCCTTTCAGGCCTCAGTGACAGCATTAGGGGCTCTGGTTGGAACCAATTTTTGTTGTGCCAGCTACCCCACAGTGCACAGCGAAGCATAATCTCTGCTTTCCAATATCACTGTTCTGGTAGAGAGATGTTTTATATTTCATAAATTGGAGGAAGTTTGAGATTCTTTTCCCAGCTTTGTACAAAATTGCTCAACACTTGTTCTCCTGCCCAGCTGTGCCCGTGTGGTTTGAAGAGTTAACTGCAGCAGTGGGCCGATTTTGCTGCTTCGAAAATATAGCTTAGAGCAGTTTCATGAGTTTTCTACTCTGATAAAACAAATTACTACAAATTTTGTAGTCGCAAAGCACAGAAACATACTGTCTCTGAGCTCTGATGGCAGCTGTGAGCTGCTCCCACTGAGCAAAAATCAAGATGCCTCTCAGCTAACTGGGCCCCAATCTGGAGACATTAGGGAAAGGTAACTTTCCTCGATTTTCCAATCCGCAGAGACACTAGCATTCCTGAGTACCTGGTCCGTTTCCCTCTTCAAAGTCATTGTAGAATGGATCGGAAGTCCCTGTGTCTTGTCATTCTGACACTCCTTTTGTTACTGTGTCTGTTTCTGAAGCTCTTCTGAATCTTATTTCCACCTCCACTCACCACAGAGTCTGGAGTTACTCAGAGAAACCAAGATGTTTATCCTTAAATGACAAATGGTAATAATTCCATCTATACACTTAACATCCCTTTGTTATAAAATATATATGTAGGCTCCTTGAGTAATACTATAAATAAGTGTGGGGAGAATAAAATTATTCACTCTACCTAAACTACAGCATTATAATCCTTATATCTTGGAATAATTGCCTAATCAAAACCGATTTCATGTTATGTGACTTCACTGGGGAGACATCAATAATGCCAATTTACCCAGGCCAATTAAACTCTTCATCTATTGCTATATTGATTAACCATTGAGTTTATTGTGGTTATTGGTAAGAGTGTGAAAGCTATGTTGCTGGAGCTCTCTGCCCAGATTGCAGGTGGCTCGGGCGGAGATTCTGCTCCTTTCGTGTGTTTGTTCATGGCTTGGACAATCTTAGAGTACAGACTGATGAATGGTGGAAATGTTTAAGAATCCTTATTTTTCTATAATTGTAAGTTTAAGAGTCTTGTGTTTCCAGAGTTTATAAATTTCTTTATGAGACTACACACTTCCTCTGAAAGGAAATATTCCATTTCACACAGATTAGCTACACAAAATATTATTTACTTACTATAATTCTTAACAGCACATGCCATAGTTGTTATGAACCTACATTATTACGCGTTTTGCACTAAAAGCAAGGGATCAGATGATGTACAGACCCCTAACAAGCAGGAAAAGAATATGATAGAGTTGCATAGAACCAAGAGAATTCCTCCCCTTTAGCTGTACTTTTGTGTACCTTCCCTTTCTCTGGCATCAGAGGAGAGCTTTAACATGCACAGGCTTAGCTGTTAATAACACCACAGAGCTGTAGACCAGAAGGAAAATTTTTGATAAAGAGGAGAACTAATGATTTGCAAAAATAGTGCTAAATTTAAAAAGTGAATGTAGATGAAAAATTGAAACACAACCTGATTCTAAGAAGTCTCTTAATTTCTTACTCATTGTATTTTTTTTTCACTTACTGTGACTTAGTCCCATTTAAGGAACAAGGGTTATACAGGCAACTATTTAATTTTCACAGCTGTGGGAAAAGAAACAAATTTAATTTACCAAGAATTAAAAAGCATCTCCAAAAGAAAGCAATTTTTTTACTCTGAAATAGACTTGATATATATTATTAGATAAAAATGACTTTTAGAAGATTTATTGATATTTTTACTTTTGTAAAATTGAAACTTTATTTACTCTTAGTACCAGTGCAAATATATTTGCTCACAATTAATTATTTGAGTGTGATTTCCTGTGAAATTTTATTATATTTATATTCAATTCTCTAACTTTCACAAATTTAACAGCAATGGGCCTCTTAGTACATCACTTTATTTCACAACTCCTGTTAATGGTAATAGAAAGTTCATAAATCATAGAACACAAATGACAAAATAAATATAAATTATATTTGCATACATTTGATGGGCAATTTACCTAGTATTGATATTATTGAATATACACTCTGCTTAAATTACAAACCCTTTAAGGTTTTTTGATGTTTTATAGCACTTAGAGAAATAATTTTTGTATTTCTAAATATTCATGGTTTTTATCTATGACATATGACATTAAGGATATTTTAATTAAGATAAAACATCTAGAGAACATGTTTCTTTCTATATTAGTAAAAAGTACGTAAACATATAGCTCAGTGACTTGCAAGAATTGAGGAGCTATTTTGCCATCACTCACATAGGTATCCAGAGTTTCCCCCAGTGTTTTATATGGCCCCTCTTTTCCATGATTTTTCATATGTTTTTATTTTAAAAATTTTAATTTTTTTTACATACCGACCTCAATTCCCCCTCCCTCCTTGGCTCCTTTCCCACCCCCACTTATTGCTTCCCATTCCCTACCTACTTCTCAGAGAGGGTAAGGTCTTCCTTGGGGAGTCAACAACTTCTGCCAAATCAACTTGAGTTAGGACAAAGCCCTCCCTCCCCTGTATAAAATCTGAACAAGGTATCTCACCATAGGAAATGGTCTCAAAAAAGCCAGTTAATGTACCTGGTATAGGTCTTGGTGCACTGTCAGGGCTCCCCTCAGCAGATCAAACCACATTAACTATCACCCATATTCACAGGGTCTTATTCAATCCCATGCAAGTTCCTCAGCTTCCCCAACTGTCAGTTCACAGCCTGTGACCTCCTTCTAGCCCAGGTCAGCTGTCTTTGTGGTTTTCCCCATCATGTTCTTGATTCATGCCCCCCTGCTCATATGATTCATTTTCCCTCTTTTCAATTAAACTCCAGAAGCTCAGCAGAGTGCTTAGCTGTGGATCACTGCATCTGTTTCCATCAGTTACCCGATATATAGGTTCTATGATGACAATTAAGGTAGTCACTAATCTGATTAATGGGGAAGGCCCTTTCAGACACCTTTTCCACTATTACTAGGAGTCTTTTTTTTTTTTTTTTTTTTTTTTTGGTTTTTTGAAACAGTTTCTCTGTAGCTTTAGAGCCTGTCCTGGAACTAGCTCTTGTAGACCAGGCTGGCCTCGAAATCACAGAAATCCACCTGCCTCTGCCTCCTTAGTGCTGGGATTAAGGAATGTGCCACCATTGCCTGGCTGCTAGGAGTCTTATCTGGGTCATTCTTGTGGATTCCTAGGAATTTCTCTAGCCCCATAATTCCTTCCTCTATCAAGATATCTCCCCTTTCTTTCCTCTCCTAACTTAGGCTTTTTGATCCCTAAAGTTACTATCTGCTATTCTCTCTTCTGCCCCATTCCCAGTTTACCTCAGTTTTCTTCTTTGTGCCTTCCATGTGTGCCCCTTGCTGTGGGATAATGCTCCTATGCACTGTAAAGATTTGTCACTCATATTAGTTTAATAAAATGTTGATTGGTCAGTAACCAGGCAAGAAGTATAGGCAAGGCAACCAGACAAAGAGAATACTGAAAAGCGTAAAGGCAGAGAGTCAGTCACCAACCAGATGCAGAGGAAGCAAATGAGAATGCCTTACTGAGAATAGGTACCACACCGTGTGACTAAACATAGACAAGAATTATAGGTTAATGATGTGGGAGTGATTTCTTTCTAATCTGTTGCTTTCATTGGTTAATTAATAAACTGCCTAGTCCCATTTGAAAGGCCAACCCTTAGGTGGGTGGAGTAAACAGAATAGAATGCTGGGAGAAAGAAGCCAAATCAGGAGTCGCCATGATTCTCCCACTCCAGACAGACGCAGGTTAAGATCTTTCCTGGTAAGCCAGCTCGTGGTGCCACACAGAATATTAGAAATGGGTTAGATCAATATGTAAGAGCTAGCCAATAAGAGGCTGGAACTAATGGGCCAGGCAGTGTTCAAAATAATACAATTTCAGTGTAATTATTTAGGGGCATAAGCTAGCCAAGCGGGCGGCCGGGTGCCATGGACGCAGCCCCGCTGTTCCTATCACAACAGGTTAATTCAAATTGTAAGAGCTAGTTAATAATCAGTCTGAGCTAATAAGCCAAGCAGTTTATAATGAATATAAGCCTCTGTTTGTTTCTTTGGGACCAAATGGCTGCAGGACTGGGAGAAAAATAAACTTCTGTCTACACCCTTTTTTTACCTAGCTTCTCTGGGATTGTGTATTGTAACTTGGTTATCTTTTCCTTTACATCTAATAGCTAAGGTCAAAACCACTGATGACAGATTATACTGGAGAATATGTGGAATATGGGGAGCAAGCCCTCCTCCATTGCTGGTAGGACAAGCGCAAACTTGTCAGCCACTTTGAAAATCAGTATGATGGTTTCTCAGAAAATTGAGAACCAATTTACTTCAAAATCCAGCAATACCACTCTTAGACATATACTCAAAGTATGCACAATGATACCGCAAGTATATTTGCTCAATTATGTTTATAGCACCATTATTCATAATAGCTAGAACCTGGAAAAACAAAGATGTTCAACAACCAAAGAACATATAAAGAAAATGTGGTACATTTATACAATGGAGTACACTCACTAGTAAGAAAAAATGGCATCTTGAAATTTGCAGGCAAATGGATGGAACTAGAAAAAAAAAAATCCTGAGTGAGGCAACCCAGGCCCAGAAAGACAAACAAGTATGTACTCACTCATAAGTGGATATTAGACATAAATCAAAAGATAGCCAGCCTACAGTCCACAACCCCAGAGAAGCCAGGAAACAAGGAGGACCCTATATAAAAAAAATGCAGGCTATTTATCAATAATGTTTTTAGTGACAATTTCTTATTCCGATGGAAGCCAACAACTCCTTGTTTCTCTGGAATAGAATTTTAAAGAGGCATTATTTTTAAAATAAGATATCCAACTATACAAATTACAAATGTTGATTAAGCAATATTTTCTCATCAATTCTAAAGTTAGGCAATCATGTGTGATGGAATCTTTTTTCATTCTTAGGGATATGCGATAAAATTGTGTTGTCCTTTTATTTCAAAAGAAAATGATTAGGAATCTTCTCCCGTAGAGAAACCTGTACTATTAAATGAATCAGTACAAAGAGGGACATAAAATAGTAAGATTACTGAGAGGAAATTTTAACCTGTATAATTGTGTTTCAAATATGGATACATCTTAAGGAAGACAACTTTCAGTCAGAAAAAAAAGACAATTGTATATTGGATCTCTATTTTAATATCACTAACAAGAGTGTGGTGACTTCATCAGCTTGCTTATGTTCAACATATTGGAGGCATCTTCTTTGTAATTTTATAAGCAGTTTTATAAGTCTTGTGAGATCAGAAAAAAAAATCCCATTATTTTATAAGCACACATTCTTTCAAACCAAAATCTCATTATAGACAAAGCAAAATACTCCTACCATGATTCAAATTATCTCAGCATCATGCTTACAGCCCCAGTGCAAAGTTCAACAGAGGTTTATAGCGTATGTTGGCCTCAATCATAGAGGTTTGGAATGATGAAATTTCATTAGTTTTTGTGAATATTCCTTGAGCCCCGTGAGAAGGCAGACTATACTGAGAGATGTATGAGTTCCCAGACAGGATATCAATGAGAATGTCTTGCTTGTTTGATTCCCCAAATTACATTGCTTTATTAAAGTTCTTTAAGTTGTGCCTCTAGAATTATATATCCTGGATAATTACTTTTTAAATATTGAACCTGGTATATAAATGTTTTAGAAAAATTCTAAAGTATCTCCATTGCCCCTTGTCTACATAAGGAAATTCTATAACAATAAATTAATGAAAATATGATCAAGTATCAATTTCAGTCAATATATTTCATGAGAAATTATGTTCTACTTTTCAGTACTTTACTACATTATATTAACATACCAAATATATTTAATACTTTATGCATGCATGCTTATTACTTTGATATTTTGTCAATTTTTAACCTAATAATATTTGTAAGACTTTTAGTATTTTCTTATCAAAGATCATTTCAAAAGTACATGAAATGTCACTTTCAAATTTAGCTTTAAATCATTAGATGCTCTAAAACATCTGTGCCAGAGAATCACTATTTGGTGTGCGGTCTTAAATGTGTAAAGTATTAGTAAACTTTTGGAATTCTAGTGGTAAATTGTCTTTTACAAGCTTTAGTAGAACTCTCTGAGTGACTGACAAAAATTAAGTCACTTAATATTTGACTCATTGCAATTACAATTCCAAAGTTTTATATATTATTTTTTAATTGGAAATGTTGAAATCATTCTTGTACTCACCTACGTAGAAGCACTGCCCGTATCAACAGTCTTTTTTTTTTTTTTCGAGACAGGGTTTCTCCATAGCTTTTGGTTCCTGTCCTGGAACTAGCTCTTCTAGACCAGGCTGGCCTCAAACTCACAGATATCCGCCTGCCTCTGCCTCCCGAGTGCTGGGATTAAAGGCATGCGCCACCACCGCCTGGCCACATCACCAGTCTTACGAATATATGGAAGAAATTAGAGACAGAGGCACTCAGTGTTGCATTTTAATTAGCGCATAGAATCTAAGAAGAGCGAAGCATTATTTTAAATTTGAAAGGTAAAGAATGCTTCTTTGCCTTTAATTCCAGCACTAGTGGTATTACTCAAAAATGATAAAAAAAAAAAAACAATAGTTTCTGCCACAGCATGACAAGCGTTTTAAACACCTTCAGAACTTTGTTTTTAAGATGTGTTTGCCATTCATCAGGATTTGCATAAACCCATTATGCCAAATAAACTGTAGTGGGTTCTTTCCACCGTGTTCTTCAGACTGACTCCCCATTTTAAAAGGTTCATCGAAAAACCAAAAGAAAAAAAAAAAAGGTTCATCTAGGTTTCAAAAAAAAAGCAAAACTACAGTCTCATTACCTGACTAGTCCCATGTTTCCAAATGACTCCATCCAAATTTGTGTGCAATTTCAGACTGTATTCAGAACCAACAGTTTGAAATCATCATCTACTAAAACAACTGCAGTACAAAATATAAAGTTTTTCATAAATAGAGAAAATAGAAGCAAACACAAATATTCCATGTAGATCGATTTACACATATTTATAGTTTAAATGAGTCATAGAGTCTATTTGATAATAGTAACAGTAAATTGTCAGATTTTTCTCTATTTTCCCTTTCTCCCTATAACATCAGTGTATTTCATACACACTATAGTTTTTTAAATAGACATTTAAATTTTATTTATTTAAGAAAAATGCTTTGTGTTGATACTCTTTAAACAAGGGAAAACATGCAAGTACATTGAAAGAGTATGACAAACTCATTCACAGCAACTATACAATCAAATCATTTCTGTGTTTGGCAGGCAAAACCAAGTGTGATCCAAACACCATTAAAAAATTTCAAACAGCCAGGCGGTGGTGGCGCACGCCTTTAATCCCAGCACTTGGGAGGCAGAGACCAGCCTGGTCTACAAGAGCTAGTTCCAGAACAGGCTCCAAAACCACAGAGAAACCCTGTCTCGAAAAACAAAAAACAAAACAAAACAAAAAAAAAAAAAACAAAAAGAAATTTCAAACATAAGATATATACTAAACCATAACGTCCCAGCAAGAAGAGGGCATTAGATATAAAGTTTTAGCTAAAGAAAAATTCTTACTACATTGACACATGGAAACTTAAATTTGCACTTGCATTTCCACAATGTTAATTTAAAACATATGCAAGTTTGAAAGGATCATCTGTGCTTATCCATGGTAGTTAGTAATGCAATTATCTATCAATTTTGAGAAATTTTAGTTATGTTTGTTTGATACAAAATTTCTCACTGTTATTCAGGCTAACCTCAAACCTGAGATTCTCTTGTGTTAAGGTTTCAAGAACCAGGGTTATATTCATATGGCATGGCATTTGGTTAAAATTTTTGTTTTAAGTAATTTATTTTTAAGTTACATTGAATTGTGTGTGCCTAAAATATAGATATATGCTTGAAGTAACAAACAAAGTTTAGAATAACCATATCAGGCTGATTTGTACAAATTACCTAACATAGTTACCATTCCTATTGAAAGACAATTTCATTCTTGCTCTTGTCTTTTCCAAAGAATAGATTATAGATTATTGCTTTAGCTAGAACTTCAAATACTAAATTAAACAGATATATATGACATACTTGTCTTGATCCTGATTTTAGTGGAATTGCTTTGAGTTTCTCCTCATTCAATTTGATGTTGGCTATTGGCTTGTTCTAAGTGACTTTTTTTATGTTGAGGTATTTTGCTTGTATCCCTGATGTTTCTGTAGACTTTTATCATGAATGGGTGTCAGATTTTGAAAAAGACTTTTTCAGCATGTAATGAAATGATCATATGAATTTTTTTTTATTTCAGTTTGCCTATTTGATGGATTAAATTTATTGATTTTTATATGTTGAACCATCCCTAAATTTCTGAGACGAAGACTATTTGGTAATGGTGGATGATCTTTTTGATGTTATGGTTTCCATTTGCGAGAATTTGTTGAGTATTTTTGCATCCATGTTCCTATGGCCAATTGGGCTTCAATTCTCAGATTAATTGTTGAAACTTTTGTGGTTTGAGTATTAGGGCGACTGTGACCTCATAAAATGAATTTGACAATGTTCCTTCTGCTTATATTTTGTGGAATAATTTGGGGAGAATTGATATTAGCTCTTTCCAGCCAGAAACAAACGATAGACATCTTGGGAACAATTGTCACAAGAACCACATGGCTGGTGGGAAGAGAAAACCCTGCCACAAGAAGAAGAAGTTGGGATTAAGTAGACCTGATGTCAGCACTAAGATTGGGTCTTGTTATTTAGACAAAGCCTGGGTTCAGGGAGTCAATAGGATTGGATGTGGGGAACTTTTCTCACAGTTTTGAGTGTTGTACCCAATAAACAAGGATCCCTGATGTTTTCTACAATGCATTCAGTAACAAGCTGGTCTCTACAGTGACAGCAATCCGTGCTGATAGGGGTGAGAGTCCCACTATGCATGCATTCTGGGGCCACATGGAGACAGAGCTGACTCCTGAGGAGGAAGAAATTTTTAACAACAACAAAAATGATGAGGGAAAATTCAAAAGAGATACCATGAAAGGAAAAGAATGCCCAAACCCACCAAATTCAGGAAGAGCAGTTCCAGCAGGCAAAACTTCTTGCTTTTTTACCCTCAAACCTGGCCAATGTGGAAGAGTGAATGGCTAGGTTCTAGAAGGCAAGTAGCTGGAGTTCTATCCAAGGAAGATCAAAGCCCAAAAAAGCAAATAAGCCATCATTCAAAGATCGTGTGATAGAGGTGTTTGTTGTTCTATGCTTTAAAGGAAAGATTATAAATGATTGTCCTCATAATGTTTAATAAATTCAGTGGTTCCTCCTGTGAAGCTGAAATTGAGGTACTTTCATCCAAACTTACAATCTGTAAACCTTAATAACCATAATCTATTGTCCACTTCTATGAGATAATTAATTTTTGATTGCTCATATGAGTGCTGTGAAGTGATATTTACCTTTGTGTGTCTGCCTTATTTAACTTAACACAATGTCTTCCAGATTAATTCATGCTGTATGAATAAGATTTACTTCCTCGTGTGACTGATACTATCATCTACACTACCACATTTCTTTATTATTTCATTCATTGATACTGGGATTGATTCTCTATCAGAACCATTGTGAATACTGTAGAAATAAGACTTGTATAAATATGTCTCTTACATACTTGCTTATTTGCACATAGAAAATATTATAATTTATTGTTTAGAAAATTATATGGCAACTATATTATGCAGAAGAAGCATAGGGTGAAATCAGAGGAACTTCACCTTTCATGATAGCCACAAATAGCATAAAGTATTCCTTGATTAGTGTAACTAACCTAGGAAGTGAAAGATCTATTTGGCAAGAATTTTAAGGCTTTGAAGAAAAGAAACTGAAGAGGACACCAGAAAATGGAAGGATCTCCCATGCTCTTGGATGGGTAGGATCAACATAATAAAAATGGCAGTTCTACTAAAGGCAATCTATAAATTCAACACAATCCCTATCAAAATCCCAACAAAATTCTTCACAGACCTTGAGAGAACAATAATCAACTTTATATAGAAAAACAACCCAGGATAGCCAAAACAATCCTATACAATAAAGGATCTTCCAGAGGCATTACCATCCTTGACTTCAAACTCTATTACAGAGCTACAGTAATGAAAACAGCTTGGTATTGACATAAAAACAGAGACATTGACCAATGAAATCAAATCAAAGACCCGGATATTAACCCACAAACCTATGAACACCTGATTTTCGACAAAGGAGCTAAAAGTATACAATGGAAGAAAGAAAGCATCGTCAATAAATGGTGCTGGAACAACTGGATGTCAACCTGAAGAAGAATGAAAATAGATCCATATCTATCACCATGCACAAAACTCAAGTCCAAATGGATTAAAGACCTCAATATAAATCTGACCACACTGAACCTGATAGAAGAGAAAGTGGGAAGTAGACTGCAACACATGAACACAGGAGAACACTTCCTATGTATAACCCCAGTGGCACAGACAACAAGAGCAACATTGAATAAATGGGACCTCCTGAAACTGAGAAGCTACTGTAAAACACAGACATTTTAATTAAGACATAAAGGCATCCTACTGAATGGGAGAAGGTCTTAACCAACCCCGCCTCAGACAAATGTTTGCTCTCCAAAATATAAAAAGAACTCAAGAAACTGGACATGAAAATTCTAATTAAACCAATGAAAAAAATGGGGTACTGAACTGAAAAGAGAATTCTCATCAGACGAAGTTCAAATGGCCAAAAGACACTTAAGATCATATTCAACCTCCTTAGCCATCATGGAAATGCAAATCAAAACAACTTTGAGATACCATCTTACACCTGTCAGAATGGCTAAAATCAAAAACACCAATGATAGCCTATGCTGGAAAGAATGTGGAGTAAGGGGAACACTCATCTATTGCTGGTGGAAATGCAAACTTGTACAACCACTTTGGAAATCAGGGTGGTGGTTTCTCAGGAAATTGGGAATCAATGTACTTCAGGATCCAGCAATTCCATTCTTGGGAATATAGCCATGAGATGCCCAATCATACTACAAAAGCATTTGTTCAACTGTGTTCATAGCAGGATTATTTGTAATAGCCAGAACCTGGAAACAACTTAGATGCCCCTCAATGGAAGAATGGATAAAGAAAGTGTGCAATATATACACATTAAAGTACTACTCAGCGGTAAAAAATAATGACATCTTGAATTTTGCATGCACATGGATGGAAATAGAAAACACTATCCTGAGTGAGATAAGCCAGACCCAAAAAGATGAATATGGCATGTACTCACTCATTTGTGAACTCTAGCCATAAATAAAGGTCATTAAGCCTATAGTTCACAAGCCTAGAGAAGCCAAATAACAAGGTGAACCCAAAGAAAAACATATATAGATCCTCCTGAAAATTGGAAGCAAACAAGATTGCCGGGCAAAAGGTGGGATCATGGGGATGGGTGTAGGGGTTGGGGTGAAATTGTGTGAAGGGGAGAGAGGGAGAAAAAAGGGAAAAAGGAAAGACTGGAGAGAGCTTGGGAGAATGGCAAGGTGGAGATGGAGGAAGAGCGGATATAGGAGCAGGGAAAAAAATACCTACATTAAGGGGGGCATTTTAGGGTTGGCAAGAGACTTGGCTCTAGAGGGATCCCAGGTGTCCACGGGGATGTGCCCAGCTGGGTCCTTGGGCAGCAGAGCAGAGAGTGCCTGAATTTGCCTTGCCCCACTATCACACTGATAATTATCTCAAATATCCCCGGATTATCTCTATCTTCATCAGGAGACGGATGGAGATAGAGACAGAGACCCTTATCAGAGCAACGGACTGAGCTCCCAAATTCCAGTTGAAGAGCAGAAGAAGGATGAAGATGAGCAAGGAAGTCTGGACAGCGAGGGGTTTGGTCCACCCACTGAGACAGTGTGCCTGTTCTAATGGGAACTCATCAAATCCAGCTGGACCTGGACGGAATGACCATGGGATCAAATCGAACTCTCTGAATGTGGCTGACAATGGGGGCTGACTGAGAAACTGAGAAAGGCACTGGGACTTGTTTCTATTGCATGTACTGGCTTTTTGGGGACCCTAGTCTATTTGGATGCAAAGCTTCCTAGGCCTGGATGTAGGGGGGGGGGGGCTTGAACTTCCCACAGGGCAGGGTTCCCTTCCCTCTCTTAAGGAGGGAGGGGGAGGGACGAGGGTGAGTGGGGGAGCAGGAGGGGAATGGGAGGAGGTGAGGAAGTGTAAATTTTTGAATGGAAAAAAATTTAAAAAAATAACTTTTGAGGTTATGTCAAAGTTATCATTGTCATACAAATGTCAGGGGAACAGTTTTTATTTCATGTAATTTTTAAACGCTGTGGTTCCATAATACACACTTAAATTTAACCCATTTTATTAAATTTTGTATATGAAAACGGATGTGTCAATATCTCATTTTTTAACACTGTTTACTGGAAAATTGTACTTTTAAGTAAGTAAGGATTTTGAAATTTGTAAAAGTTTATTTTTTTATTGAGATGATCATTTTTGTCTTTCATTCAATTAATATATTTTATCATATTTTCCAGTTGAAATGTGTTGAACCATTCTTTCATCCCAAGAATAAAGCCCTCTTGATCGTGGTGATGATACTTCAATGCACTGATAAATTTGTCTTGGTAGCATTTGGATGAAGGTTCTTGCCACTGTGTTCAAGCTTGATGCTTCTTTTATTCTGGTGTTTCAGTCTTGGAACAGTGTTAGTATATTTTTGGCCTCATAAACTGACCCTCCACAGTCTTTCTAAAAACTTGAGAGGAAATGGTGTTTATACATGAATAATTTTGAAGAAGTCAATAGTACTCCATCAACTCCAGGCTTTTTCATGGAGGAGACATATGTGATTATAGATTTGAAACCCTTATGAGATAAGAATGAAAACCTTGGCAGATTGATCTCATCAATCCTACTTCAAAATATTGTACCTCCCATTATTGCCACTCCCTTTGGGGGCTATTTTCTTTCAAACTACTACAGAAGGATAAGGATCTCGGGAAGGAGGAGTCTGGGATAACCATTCTGGTGAATTTGGGGGAGGTCTGCGTCTCTAGTAAAAGGTGGGTGAGGTCTGCCTCCACAGGTAGAAAAAAAAACAACAAAACAAAACAAGTTATTTTATTGATAAAATCCACTCTCATCTTTCTGGTTGAAATGCAGGTATTTGAAATGTATCTCCTCCTTTGAGGAGGCACCCCTTCATGATTAATATATCTGGTTCTCTTAGTGAATCTCTGTGATGACAAGGACCTCCTCCGTGTCTCCCACACCTATTATGGTGCTCTTCATTTTCCTTTTTCCTTTATTTGGACTGTACACTTGTTTTCTTTGTTAAATTAACTAAATAGCATATGTATTTTAGTCTCTTCTTAGTAGCAACATCTATACTTGCTTATTTTTTTCCTATTATCTCTCTAGTCTTTATTGTATTGCTTTTGTGTCCTAGAACTGCCTTTTTTTTTCTTTTGGTAAGTTTGGGATTTCATTTTTTTTTGGTTTATTAATGACAAATATCAGATTACTTATCTTATATCTTTCTCCTTTTGATTTGGCATTCATTGCTATAAAATTCTTTCAAGACTTCAGTTAACGCATTCTATAACCTTTGACTGCTTTACTTTTATTTTTATTTGCCTCAAATATAAATTTTGTACTAGTTATTTTTTTTAATGTGCCTGATTTTATACCTGCAGGTATGTATGAATGCAGCCAGGTGCCTTCAAAAAAGAAGTGACCATTGAATCTCTTGAAACCGGATCACATCCTTCAGTCACAGTGTGTGTGTGTGTGTGTGTGTGTGTGTGTGTGTGTTAGGAATTAAACTCAGATCCTCTTGTGTTTATAACTTCTGAGACATCACTGTAGTTCCTAGTAACTTTTCTTATTTCTGTAGTAAATTATTTGACATAGCAACTTAAGAAATACTGTGCTTAATTTGAGTGCATCATGGTAGTGAGAGCAAGCAATTTTAGTTGTGGCATAGAGATTGTCAGGGGGATAGTCCTATTGTGTCCAGATTTGGGAAGTAGAGAGAGGTTAAGTCTGGTACTCAGTTGACTTCTTAATGTCCCCCAATTTATTCAGGCTGGGTCCTCCGCAAATGCAATGTTGCTGTTCTCATTTAAATTGGATGTTCCTTCTTCAGTTAAACCCCTATGGAAACACTTTCTCAGACATTCTGAGTAGTAGAATTGGCGTTATTCTAAATCCAGAAGTTTACAATGAATATTAACCACTATAACCCACCCCATTCTGGCCCTCAGCCACTAAAAGTTGTTCTAGTAAATCAGATAATTTCTATATATCAGACAATGTGCATTTATAGCAAAAATATAACACACCTAATCAGTGCTCAAGATGGAGTGTGATTAATTAAACTACTCTGTATGTCAGTTTGCACAAATACTTATATTCCTATGATGAGAAATGGACTTGACTGGAGCTCTTGGCTCATTAAAATGGTTTTGCAAAACGTATTATTTACAGTTAATAGTTTATGATTTTAATCATAATTGTTAGTGGCTAAGATCTAAAGTGAACCCTGGCATTATAACTAAAACAGAGTGATTAAACTGTTAAACATCGGGACTCATAGTATCTTTGGTCTTCTCTAGCAGTGGTGGTAGGCTTGAAATCTTTCTCAGGTTTGAGTGCCACTGTCTTGGGGTTTGAGATCTCCATGATTGTTTGAGAATTTTCATTAAACCCAATTATATTTAGATATCGTGACTACAATAAGAACGGGATCTATAGAAAGACCCTGCCTCCGTGCGGCATGTATGATTAATTCAGTGGAAAAGCAACTGCATTAGAAGATAGCCAATGATGGTTTAAACAGAATCCCAGTAGTGTACAGCTTCATTTTAAATATGAGGTGGTTTCATGCATAAGAATTATGTACTTCTATGTACTGTATCCAGAACTTGTACTTTTTGAAGGAAAATTTTAAGTTTACCATAAATATATAATATTACGGTAGCCACATTTAAGAATCTTACTATAAAAGTGTAGTAAGTCAACAACTCAACAAGATGTAACTCATTGCTGTTTCTAGGAGGTTTATTTTGTAGGATATGATATCTAGCTGGGATATAGTCTTTTCCATCATATGGCGATTTTATGTATGTATATATATATATATATATATATATATATATATATCCAGTTTCACATATACAGTTTCAAAGATATACCCAAGTGCCCATTGAGTATTTTATGTGTGTGTGTGTGTGTACATGTACACGTGTGTGTGGAACTATTTGCATATATATGAAGCTTCCACTATATTAGCTCCATATGGCTTTTCAAAAGACCGTCAATATTATCACTCCCTGTCCTCCCACTATGACCCTGACCTATCTTCTCTCTTCCCATTTTATCCTCCTATTTTTGTTTTACCTTTATCCCTTTACAACATCATATTCTATTTTTTCTTCTTTGGAAGACTTCCTCCTCACTGTTCTTCCCTCTAGAGTTACCAAACCTCCATATACGTTATAAATGAAACAAACACAACTAAAACTTAAAGACTAACATCTACAATTCACTTATTTTTGTACCCACAATAACATGCACATATGCACACAAAAGTAAATAGATAATAAGTAAATACAAGAATCTCAAGGTCAAAATGTATGCTATAGTGAACTATCAAATGCCCATGGTCATATGGGTAGCACCAATGGTACTCACTTTATTTAAGACTAAGTAAATAAAGTTGTTATTTTACTTGAATTTTAAAATTCATGAAAGAGAATAATTGAATTAGGTGACACACTGTGCATGAATACTCACATTATTCAGAAGTAACCTAATGCAAAGTCATTGTTTACTCTAGCTAATTTATACCAGTGAAGATCATTAGACAAATAACATTTAAATGCAGATTAAAAGTGTTTATAAAAACAGAGCTCAATTATTTTAATGTAAACTCTCATAGGACATTATTTTATACCATTTGGATTAATGTTTATTAGATATTCTAAATAAAAAGTGAAAATAATCATTGTTTATGGTGATAGTCAATTACATAAATCTACAGTAAAAGAATCCTAAGTATACATATTTTCCTATATTTATTGATATGCTTAATCCACATATGTTATATTTATGGAGTTGTATTTTTATAACATATTATTACTAAAAAACAATACATCATTAGGGTCTTACAATAACTAAGTCTATAATTATTCAATGATATTTTATCTATGCATCCATGTCTTCTATACTGTGTTTGTATAAAATTGATAATTTTGGAAATACTCAATTTTTGACTTCTAGCACCTGTGGTTCAAAAGACTCAGGTGTCTACTTCTCTCCATTTGTGTTCCAGGGCAATAGGTTTTCTCTTGTAATTATTTTGTTGTTCATTATTTCTCTGCTCTTATATGAACAAGATATATTTTGGGGAGAAGGGATAGAAATGTGTCAGGTCAATATATTCACTCTGTGCTCATATTCTACAGCTAAATCACTACTGATCCTGCCAAAATAAGAAATGAGCTCATTGATTTACAATCTGAATTGACTCTGTCTTTTGGTATAAACACACAAAGCAGAGAATCTTCCAGGATTTCACAATAAAAATCTCAGGAATGAGATGAATGACCTACAACAGATGAGGAAATCTAATCCTTTCTTAGCCTTGCTGATGTCTATTCTGTGATCAGATAGATGATGCTCAAAGAATATAAAATCACTAATTTTCAGTTTTATCAAAATTCCCAGGAGCATATAAGAGTACAAGGAATTAAAGTTCATTGAAAATCCCCAAAGACACTATATTTCTTTGTAAAGGCTAAAGTTCATCAAAGTGATTAAGAAACATAGTAAGACACATATGAAGACAGACACATTCACACACACATGCACATGCACACACATATAGGTACACACACAAAAGTAAATTGTTTTGTCACAATAAAATTTTTAAAGAAATTCTGTCTCTTGTCATTCTTCTAAACTGTCAGAAAAAATCATTTCCCCATTATGAACTTTATGTACAAGTATTGTTAAAGTTATTTCAATTGCAAGCTTAGATATACAAAGTGTATTCTTAAATATTTAATGTCACAAAATAATTTAGCCTAAGCTGCCTTCCAAATCACAAATATTTTCAAAAAAATGTTTTGATCACATTTATCTGACAAGGTGAAGTTTTGTCTTCCATCACACTATGATGGCCTGTCACTCATATGACAAAAGGTTTAAGATGTATGAGAGTTAAGGAGAAAGGTCAAATAAAATGCACTGGCAACTCTGGCAGGACACAATCCATCAAACGAAAGAGTGAAACTTCCTTAGTCTCAGCATTCATTACAAAATCTTAAGTGTTCATTTTAATCTAAACTGCTGCAGTGGACTCAAAGGAAGTATTTGTTTCAAAGGTGGAAAATCTCAACAATTTGGTTAAAATAAAATTGAACAATAATTCTTTCATAATAAGTGTTTTTCTTTTCAGAGGACCACCAGACTGAATTGTATCTTCAAGATTCAAATTTATTTCATTATTTGATTCTATCTAGATTTAAGCAAAATAATTTTATGTTGGGAAAATGTCTTCAGGAAAAAACCCAAATGCATCACTAGTAATATGATGCATTTTATTGGTGCATTGATCTGGGAGTTCTCGACTTGGTGAGAAGATGAACGGAGATATAAAATTGAGTAATCTCTGAGGGAAAGTTGCTACAGTGTTGAGAAAGATCAAATGTGATATGGGTAGACAAAGAAAAATGTGACTATAGACAAATAAATGTGTGAGTGAGGATAAAATTTGAGACTGCATATTGATGTTCTAGAATTGCTTTTACTTTTGTATCTTTAAACTATGAAACTTGAAATTGGCATTCTTATAAACTTCATATGAAATGATATTTTATGCTTACTTAAATGACATAAGAAAAAACTATTATATTGTAACTCTGAGAACATGCTATTTTTATAAGTTTTCTATACATCTTAAGGAATCAGTTCCTATAAGAACTCTTGAAGAATTATCAGTTAGAGCAAGCATTACAAAAACAAAAACAGAATAGTTGCATAAGGAAACATCTTACTCTATTCTTCAGGTAGGTTCTGTAGACCATAAAATAATATAATCAGCAAATGTTAAACAAACACTATAGATGCCAAAACTACCAATTATTAAGGACACATTTATGACAAAATTGGATATATCATATGTACAATAAAGTAAGATACTGTAGTTTTTACTGAAATTATATGACATTGGAGTTGCTAGGCAAAAAGCTGACATCTCTGGCATAATTGTTACTTAAACATCCCAGAGCTCATAATGACAATGTTTATGGTCTTTGATGAGCCATCAATGGCTTCACTTCTGCTGATCTCAAATCAAGTGAAACATGCCAAGAAAGTATCACCAGCAATACCATAAAAAATGTGATCAATTGAATAAGGGAAGAATTACATAGCATACAGAAAACAGAAAGTAATAAATTACATGTGAGAACAATTCAAAATATTTTATATCAAGATCAGGTTATTTATAATTGAAGTACCGAGGAATTGGGAATATGATTATTCAAAATAGAATTATAAAAGACTATGCAAGATTAGCTTTATAAAATGAAGCATTAATTGGTAGGGAATTGTTATACAATAAGGACCTTTTAAGATAGTCAGTAGACAAGATTCTTACAAGAGGAGAATATATGGTCAGGTTTAAAAGTGTTCATAATCATGAAATGTTGATAAGTATTTTGCCTTTAAAATTATGATTGTAGAAATCCAATAATTAACCATACTATATATTCCAAGATGTCTATCTTTAAAGATACTCCTAAAATACCATGAGAATTTAAAATGTTTATTTTTGTGTATATCATTCACAATGTGTTATTAATTAACTAAAATGTGAATTTCAAAGAAGAATACTCTTCATTATTTCCTAAGATCATTTAGCAAACCACAGTTTTAGTATATAGGCCACAAGTGCAAAACAGCAAATAGTATTGCCATATAATAAGAAAGTACAACCTAAGATTGTATTTTTTAAAATAAGAATTAAGATTTATGTGCTTTTTAACAAAATAGTCTGATTTAATATATAAATCATATAGTTATGATTCTAACTATGTATTAGAAACTGAAAACCATATAAAAAACAAATACTACATTTTGAGAGTTTTGAATTATCAATTGAATTCCCCCTGAAACACAATTATAAATTTTCATGTTTGCAGTTATTTTTCTATGAATCAGAGACATCATCAGGATAAGGCAAAAGAGATTGTAAAACATAAATGAAAGTTTACTAGTATTTAAGGAGTAATAACTAGCCTAAGCTTTGAAATCATGATACTGGTGCTTTTATAAATATTGATCAGATTAATGCAATCAATTCTTTCCTTTATGAAACTGCCTTCAAGCTCATAACATGTGATCTTAATTTCAGAAGTAAAATGCAACTGTGTTAATCATTGGGCATATAGTCATTAGCAATATTTACAAGCTTATCAATTTGTGGCTTTGTTTAAGACTGTTTCGATGCTGGAGGGATGGTTCAGTGCTTAAGAGCACTTACTGTTATCGCAGAGGACCCAAGTTCAGTTCTCAGGCTCATATCAGGTGGCGTACAATGATCCCTAACTCCAGTTTTAGGGTATTTGGTGCTCTTTTCTAGATTCTGCAGGCACTGCCCAAATATACTACCCATAAGTGTATGCAGGCAAGCATGTATACATCATTGTCCAAAGCTATTTTTAAGAATAGTTTTATATAGCTCCAAACTCTGCAATATAGTAACTGGTCTACTAAGATATATCCACTGGTGTAATAGTGGCATGAATCTTATGGACATCACAAACCATTTTATGGTTGGAATTTAAGTACATTATAATAGAAGGAACTCATGCCCAGTACTATAAAATAGTACAAAAACTACATGACTAGCTGTACCCTAGGCCCTAGGGAGTTGGGAACACCTTCAACTATGATTCTTTTACATGGACATGCTTTTCAATTGCCACATACATTTTATATCTGGACCCACTGATGAGTGCATGTCTAAGTCCTCATTACACAAGCATTGTGTATTCTTACAAGAATGATAATTGATAAAGAACCTGAAAACTGGGCAGTGTTCAGCAAATAAGAGACTATAGAGGTTCAATGGACTTCTGAAAACTAAAACAAAAATCTCTTTATAATAGATCAAATTAATTTGTATCATGAGATACACTAATTTTAGTTTTATATACTTTTGACCTATCTAAATATTTGGAAAAAATTGTACATTTACTTTTAAAACTATATATTTTATATTATAATTATAAATTTTGCAATAAATGTTTATGTAATTAATTGATCCATTTTATACTTCATTCCTCTCTCTCCCATCCCCATCCTTCTCATACTGGAATGTTTCTTATTTTTATTCTTTTATCACTGTGGAATAAATTTTGTTTAATTATATTTGTGTGTGTGTGTGTGTGTGTGTTTCTCATCCTTTCCTTTCCCTCAATTCCCTCCATTTCACTTTCCTCTTCACATCTCCTTTTTAAATTGGGAACTTGCTCCATTAACTAGACTGTTACCAATTTTCTAGAATCAAGGGATGCTTTCACCTTGAACCCTCAAATAGCTAATATCATAGGTGTGCATTGACATACTTGATTTTTGGTCTTGTAAAGTAGATATTCTTGTTATGTAGTTCAGGGGCTCATTATTTATCCTACAAGAACTGTACTGAAACTCATTATGCAAGACTTCTAGACAAATCGCATTCCTGATTTTATGCATTCTTTTTCTGTGCGACTTTTTGCTTTAATTAGGTTTTCTTGTCTAAGCATGGCAGTGGGTCCTTGCAAGGATATTTATCCCCCTGGTTATTCCACTGAGAGAAATGACAGTCTCTTCCCTATAACTGTCAATTTCCAATAGTTCTTCAGGATGAAATGGTGAGACTTCCAATTTTTTTCTATGTCTTGTGTGGCTTACTTTACCTGTGAATTCATGAGTACAGAAGATTTGTCATATCTTTAAGATATAGTTTACTATACATCTTCCCAACCTCTAGCTTTTATCTTCTCTCCACTTCCTCTTCTGTGATATTCTTGAGTCTTGCATGGGGTGACAAGGCTGCCATTTAAAGAAAGAGTTCTCTAGCATCACTTATTCTCAGCATTTTTGCTAGTTGTAGGTTCTTGCATGTTTTTACTTCCACAGACTACAGTAAGAAGCTAACCCAATGAAGACTGTGAGCAGCACTACCCTATTGTAAAGACATATGTATTTAGAAGTTTTTAACAAAGTATTAGTATCCCTTCGTTGTCAATGACTTTTTATATTAACAGATTTATAGAAACATCCATGAGTTCTTTTCTATGGAAAGAAGTTCAAATCAAATCATAAGCAGTTTGTCATCCCCCATAACAGTCTTGCCACTATTGCACTAGAAGGCACAACATACGTGTTTGTTCACGTAGTTTGCAGAATTTACAACCAGGTAAGGTTGATGATTACTGTTTTGTTCAATAGCCTATGTAACCCTATCTAGCACTATGAAGGGTAGCAGGTAGGGAATAAATTTAAGGCTTATATACAGCACGATTTTTATATGTTCTTTGAACTGAGTATGATGTTTCATTAACAATAGGGTCTTGCCATCAGCTTCTGATATGTAAGCAAGAGTCATAGCAATAGCCTACAAAATGGAATATCTTGAAATATGCTTATTAAAATTTCAAGAGACCATTAGTTTACATATGAAAGTTTTGAAATAGCATCGTTTTTATTACCGCTCATTTCAGGAAATATTTGATATAGACGTTAAATATGTGTTTTTTTAATTTTTTTTCTTATTTATTATTTAATAAAATTAATATTTCTTTTTTCCACCTCCTCCCAGCCTCCCATTTCCCTCCCCCTCCTCCCACCCTTCTCCCCCTCCCCCCACTCCTCTCCCCCTCCCTCTTCAGTCCAAAGAGTAGTCAGGGTTCCCTGCCCTGTGGTAAGTCCTAGGTCCTCCCCTCTCCGTCCATTTCTAGGAAGGTGAACATCCAAACTGGCTAGGCTCCCACAAAGCCAGCACATTACGTAGGTTCAAAACCCCGTGCCATTGTTTTTGGCTTCGCATCAGCCCTCATTGTTCGCCATGCTCAGAGAGTCCAGTTTTATCCTATGCTTTTTCAGTCACAGTCCAGCTGGCTTTGGTGAGCTCCCAATAGATCAGCTCCACTGTCTCAGTGGGTGGGTGCACCCCTCGTGGTCCCGATTTCTTTGCTCATGTTCTCCCTCCTTCTGCTCCTCATTGGGACCTTGGGAGCTCAGTCCAGTGCTCCAGTGTGGGTCTCTGTCTCTATCTCCATCCATCACCAGATGAAGGTTCTATGATGATATGTAAGATATTCGTCAGTATTGCTATAGGCTAGGGTCATTTCAGGTTCCCTATCCTCAGCTACCCAAGGAACTAACTGGGGACCTTGGCTTGGGCATCTGGGAGCCACTCTAGGTTCAAGTCTCTTGCCAACTCTAAGGTGGCTCCCTTAACTAAGAACTGTGCTTCCGTGCTCCCCTATCCAACCTTCCTTTATCCCAATCCTCCTTTTTCCCCAAGTTCCCCCCCCCATTCTCCCCTTCTCCCTTTTCTCTCCCCATCTCCCCTTACCCCCATCCCACCTCACCCCCAAGATCTCAATTTTCTCCCCGGCCATTTTGTCTACTTCCCATAGCCAAGAGGACAACTATATGTTTTTCCTTTGGTTCACCTTCTTATTTAGCTTCTTTGGGATCACCAATTGTCGACTCCGTGACCCTTGTTTATGGCTAGAAACCAATTATGAGTGAGTACATCCCATATTCATCTTTTTGGGTCTGGGTTACCTCACTCAGGATAGTGTTTTCTATTTCCATCCATTTGCATGCAAAATTTGAGAAGTCATTGTTTTTTACCGCAGCGTAAAAAATTTTTTAAAATGACTTTTTCACGTATTTTTCAGGTACTCTATCCTTCACTCATTTAAGGTTTATAGCAGTGTTAATGGATTCATAGAAACATGCAATCTTTGTCACACCCACTTTAGGTTTTCATTACTTCATAAAAAACTGATGCCAGCCAGGCGGTGTTGGCGCACGCCTTTAATCCCAGCACTCGGGAGGCAGAGGCAGGCGGATCTCTATGAGTTCGAGGCCAGCCTGGTCTACAAGAGCTAGTTACAGGACAGGAACCAAAAAAAAAAAAAAGCTATGGAGAAACCCTGTCTCGAAAAATCCACACACACACACACACACACACAAAAAAAAAAAAACCTGATGTCATAACCTTGCATCTCAATTACCACATTCCCCTGTCCTATGCAAATATTAATTACTTCCTGCCCCATACATTTACTTATTCTGAGCACTTCAAAGGAATCAAATCATCTAACATGTAATGCTTTATGAGTGGTCTCTTTTGCTTTACATAATGTTTGAAATGTTCAATAGTAATAATTGAATACTATTTAACCAGATATGTTGCCAGCAAATGTAGAATACTTAAGATATTTCCAGATTATCTTTTGTGACTCAAAGTATACATCATAAAGCCTCACAAAGTACACAGATCAACTCCAAATTATCCTGTCATGAAACTGTGATTCAGCTTCAGGTAAAAGGATAAAAAGCAGACCAACAGTAAATCAGTAAACTGATGGAAATACTAAAATGGCCTTCTATAACAAGACTTGTATAAAGAATAAACAAACCAATTTTTAAAAAATGTAGTCTATGTGTAAAGAAAGAACATACAAAATGAATTAAATTATAACAAATCTCTTCAGTGATAGGGAAGTTGTAAAAATCTAAAACTGGCAGTAACAAAATAAATACAAATGGAATATTTTTTATGTTTTTCTTTTTTCATTGTTTTTATTTTGTTTTTATTTGTTTTGTTTTGTTTTTACAGTACTGGTTCCCTCTGTAGCTCTGGAGCTTGTCCTGAAAATAGATCGTGTAGACCAGGCTGGCCTCAAACTATTTTCCGTGTATGAGTGTTTGCCTTCATGTATGTATGTATGTGGAAAATGGGCATGTTTGTAGTTGTGGTATAATTTGGTAATTCAAATTTAACTAGAGATGTATAAGCACTTTTTGCTTAAACAGCGGACCAATGGTTAGTTCCTAGTACCTGTACCAGTGCTTCAGAGCTGTCTGTATCTTAGTTCCAGGGTATCCACTACCCTCTTCTAACTGTCATGGGCACCTGCACACATATGGTATTCAAAATGCCCTCATGTACACATATAACATGAAATTAAATATTTATTGCATTAAAGAAATCCTTTTAAAATGCCAATTATGAAATGTCAACTAGATCCCATGCAAATCAAAGTTATGAGATTCATAATGTTCAGAAACGATGAAGATGTAAAAGAATTTCTTACTAATGTATCTGTACAAGAAAGGTTAGAAACACTTAAGTCTAGAAATCGACCAATGGAAAAAATAGAGTGTTGGAACAAGAAAGTGTTTAGGACGTAGAAATTGATAATTTCTTCCAGACAAAATCATTTAAATCAAAGTTAATTGTGTATATTTATAACAAATATTCTGCTTTAATTTTTTGTATTTTTAGTTTTTCTGCTGTCTTGATTGAATAAAAATTAATAACATAATGTACATATATAAATATATTTATATAACATAACACAACATACAAGAAAAATTAAAATTTGAATATCTACTACAAATTTCACAAACTGACATTAAAGTAATATTATATATAAAATCTGTAGACTATGTATTTGTGCTTACAGAAAATGCAATGTTTACTATGAAGCATTCTAAGCTGTCCTGTAAAATAATATTCTCTGAGTTTTCATATAGTAATCTACTACTGCATAGCACGTTTCTGAATATAAACAGAAACTAAATGACAATCATTACAAAGAGTAATGATGGTCTATTGAAGTTAACTAGTTTATCTTAGTATACAGAAAACGTTAATTTAAAAAACAAAATATAAGCATTTTGAATTGAATTAACGACAGTAAAATAATAATAAAATGAAAGGCAAGATTTTAAAAAATTATGAGGCCTAAATACTTATACTTGAATTGGAAAATGGTCCAAATTCAATAAGTCAATAGTATTTCTTGTGTAACTGGAGGAAAATAAACACTGTGAAAACAAAGAAAATGGGAAAACTTAAAGGCAAATCAATTATTGAAAACACTAGCAAAAATGGTAGACAACACAAAAGACTGTAAAACACAGACAGAAAGAAACACTAAAAAAGTAAGAAGAGATGTTACTATCAAGCACACTACTAACACAAATGTTACTAAATATAAAACATTTATTCAAATACCAAAACAAATAAGAATGAAAGGTCAAATTAATGAGAAAAATTAGTTACCAAATTTTAATTAACATAAATGAAGACAATCCATAAAGATGTATTAAATTAAAGCATAATATTTAATTCACAATTTTCTCAAAATGTATTTTTGGGCACAGACTTTTTATGTAATGAGTAATATCGAATGCTATAACCGGAGAAGTACTGATGTATACTAATTCAGAATGTAGACTAAAGATTCTTCAAAGTTATTCAGAATGATGTCTATAACACCTTGGAATAAACATACTCCCAAAAGTAAAAATCTTGTATAGTGAAAATTTTAAGACCATGGAAAACAATGAAAAGTTTTTCTTTAACTCCTCTATTTAAAACAACAGTGTATAGACATAAAGTTTAATCAGAGAAAAGAAAACTCAGTATTATCTGTATTGTATCAACATTGTATTACTCAAAATATTTTACCTAGAAATAATTATATAAAGAATTCATATATCAAACAACTTATATTTAAAGTCAAATGTAAGAAATGTGAACAATCTATTAAAATACTAATTTTAAGGTTGAACCAGAACATCTTGTGAAATTATTTCCAAAATTACCCACTACATAAATAAAAAAGCAATACATAACAATGCACTACATTTGTTCTCACTGCAATGTCAAAGTTTTGAAAGACAGAGGACAGCACTATTTATGAGTTATAGACGATGGAAGATATAATCAGTTTTTGGTGGTGATATAAAACAGCACAGTCATTTTTAGAAATTATTTGGCATTGTGTTTATAAAATTAGACATACATATAAGTTATACTCCCTGTAACCAGCATTTATTCATGAAATAAGAATACATGTTTATAATGATATACAGAATGCTTGAAGCCATTTTACTTATATGACCCAATCACTTGGAATATTGTCATCTTTCCTTTTAAAATACATTAACTGTGATACTGATACATTGGCATAGCATTCAGCAAGTAAAGACCTATACACACACACACACACACACACACACACACACAGAGAGAGAGAGAGAGAGAGAGAGAGAGAGAGAGAGAGAGAGAGGAAGAAAGAGAGAGACAGAGAGAGAGAGGGCAATCAAATATAGTTGAAGTGTACAAAAATTGAAATCATAGCTAGTGAACACAAATGAGGATATGCTAAATTTTCCCATTTACAAAAGCATCAAAATAACAATCTATTTCTCTACAGTCTAACTCATAATAGTAGCTACTTTAGGGTGTGGTATAACTATAAAGACATTTATTTTATATTAAAAAATATTGGAATTCCATATGTATATATTAATACATGGATACATTAATTTTCAATAAGTTTAATGCTATACATTCAGTTGTGTTTAATATTTTATAATTTTACCTCAAAAGATGTAAATTATTTCTCAGTACAGCTTTGAACTTTAAGTTACTCCTGAGCAGACATGCAATAAATCAACATTCCCAAACCTTGTAGAGATACATGCAAACCTGAGAAAGTTATTAAGCCTAGAATCATTTCAGTGTTCCTTTCTCTGTAGCATGCCTATGTCGTAACCTGGCGACCCATCTAGTGGATGTTGGTGATGGGCTTTTAATGGGTGATTTGCTCAGCAGGGTTTGCCTTTACTTGTTTTCTGCCACATGTATACTCAGTAGAGCTTCTTTCTAGAGGGGTGTAGTCCTTCCCAGACAACTTAGTCAACCTGTGTTTTGTTCTTGAATTTAAAATCTGTAATTGTGATTAAATACTTATCTGTTCCCAAATCACTGAGTCTGAAATTTTTTGTTATATTGCCACAAAGAGCCAAATAACCTAGCTGTCCTTACATTTCCTATCCCCTGAAAGAACAGAAAAAGGAAGTAGGAAATCTCAGGCACCAGAAGTGACAGGGGGGTTATGGGTAATATCACCGTTCTTTGTTGAGTGAATTTATTGAAAATGACAAAAGACTCATTTCTTCCATAGCATAGAAAAAAAATTCTACCCTAGTGAGAGACTTTCACTTGAGACCTAAGAAGAACTTGTGGACATACCTGAGCCCTGGGCAGTTTTGAAGAAGCTTTTGGAAATCTCAGTTTCAGAAACTCTTAACTAAAAAAGACTTTTTCACATACTTAAGATGTCATTTTCCATATAAATTCTACAATTTCTCAATATTCCTCACACTTCCATGAAAGTGACTACCTAGGGATAAATAAATGTAGAAACATAAAGCATTAAAGCATTTTGTGGCTCCACAATGTTCTAAGCAATAAATCACACAGTAGAAAAAAGACAAGTGAATTTGATGCTGGTGCATAGGTAGATTATGTGTCCCTTAAGCCTGATGTGACAAAGTAGAAATGAATTGCTCCATGTTTAGAAATATATCAAGTAAAACTCTATAAGGGCTTATAGTGTGGAAGAAATATTCTTGTTAAATGTCAAAATATACAAATATTCATAGCTTGGATATTTTTACCTACATTTTAACTCACTACCTACCTTAGGTTATAAGAGTGGGACACTGCATGCTGTTCATTCCCATGAATATGGTATTAACATAGATTGAAAAAGTTTTCAAGATGAAAATTGTCTAGCATATAAAAACTCTTCACAACAGCCCATTCTTTTCTACACAGCTTGTACACCTAAAATTTGTGAGCTTGGTTGTTTGCATTTAAAAGAAATGAACAATTCCAGGAAAGGATGGGGAAAATCCGTAGAAAGTTATATGTCAATACAAGAGGGAGAGATTTTTAAAATGGGGTGACCAGTAATTTATTGTATTAGAACTGACACAGTAGTAAGATGGGATATAATTGTACAAATAAAAACAAGTCTGATATGATGAGCAGGATACGCTGCCTTTGTTAGAGATTAGTTCCCACAAAGGAAGAATAAGCTCTGCTGGCACAGGAGGAATTGCCATTTAGACCTTAAGACATTCAGCTGTTTATAACACTTTGTGTCTCACAAGGGAAGCACATGGTCATTCATGTATATACATTTTCTGGCTTTCTTGTCTAGTATTCTTCAATGAGACTCTTGCTTTAAGAATGATGTGTCTTTCTATATGAAGTTGATTATTGTTCATTCAAGGTCTGTGAAGAATTGTGTTGGGATTTTGATGGGGATTGCATTGAATCTGCATATTGCTTTTGGTGGGACTGCCATTTTTACATTTGATCCTACCTATTTTCAAATGCATGGACACAGGAGACCACTTCCTAAATATAACCCCAGTATCACAGACACTGAGAAGAACAATAAATAAATGGGACCCCCTGAAACTGAATTAGGTTCTGTAAAAAGAAGGACACAGTCAATAAAACATAAGGGCAGTGTACTGAAAAGATCTTCACCAACCCCACATCAGACAAAGGGCTGATCTTCAAAATATATAAAGAACTCAAGAAATTCGACATTAAAATTCTAAATAACCCGTTTAAAAAGTGGGGTACTGAACTAAACATAGGATTCTCAACAGAAGAATCTCCAATGGCCAAAAGATACTTAAGGAAATGTTCAACATCCTTAGCCATCAGGGAAATGGAAATCAAAACAACTCTGAGATACCACCTTACACCTGTTAGAATGACTAAGATAAAAGACACCAATTATAGCTTATGCTGGAGAGGCTGTGCAGTAAGGGGAAAGTCATCCATTGGTAGGGGGAATGCAAACTTGTACAACCACTTTGGAAATCAGTATGGCGGTTTCTCAGGAAATTGGGAGTCAACTTAACTCAGGATCCAGCAATACCACACTTGGGCATATACCCAAAGGATGCTCAATCATACTACACCAGCATTTGTTCAACTATGTTCATAGCAGCATTATTTGTAATAGCCAGAATTTGGAAACAACTTAGATGCCCCTCAACCAAAGAATGGATAAAAAAGTGGCACATTTGCACATTAAAGTACCATATTGAGCAGAAAAAAATGATATCTTCAATTTTGCATGCAAATGGATGAAATTAGAAAACGCTATCCTAAGTGAGGTAACCCAGACCCCAAAAGATGAATATGGTATGTACTCACTCATAAGTGGATGCTAGCTATAAACAAAGGATATTGAGCCCATAGTTCATGATCTTAGAGAAGCTAAGTAATAAGATAAACCCAAAGAAAAATATATACAGAACTACCGAAAATTTAGAAACAGAAAAAATTGCCTGATAAAATTGAGAGCATGGGAGTAGGGGGAGAAGGGAGGGTAGAAAAAGAAGAGGAGGGGTGAAGAGGAGGGGTGAGAAGAACTTGAAGGAATGGGATATTCAAGATGGAGGAAGGACAGAGATGAGAACTTGGAGAGAGATATCTTGATTTAGAGAGCCATTATAGGGTTAGCAGAAACCTGGCTCCAGAGATATTCCCAGGAATCCACAAGATGACCCCGGCTAAGACTCTAAGCAATAGAGGAGAGGGGGCCCGATCTAGACTTGCCCTTAGTCAGACTGATGAATATCTTTAATATCACTATAAAGCCTTCATCCATCAACTGATGGAAATAGAGGCGGAGACCCACAGTGGATCACTGGGCTAAGCTTCCAAAGTCCAGCTGAAGAGTAGAAGGAGAGAGAATATGAGGAAAGAGGTCAAGACCATGAGGGGTTCACCCACTGAAACAGTTTACCTGAGCTAATAGGAGCTCACCAACTCCAGATGAACTTGGAAGGAAGAAGCATAGGACCAAACTAGTCCCTCTGAATGTGGTTGACATTTGAATTGCTGGGGCAGACTGAGGGGCCACTGGCAATGGCACCAGGATTTATTCCTACTGCATGCACTGGCTTTTGGGGATCCTATTCTCTTTGGAGTATACCTTGCTCATCCTAGAGATAGTAGGGAGGGCCTTGGACCTTCCCCAAAGCAATGTGCTTTACCCTCTCTGAGAAGTGAATGGGGGTGGGGTAGGAGAGTGTGTGGAGGTAATGAGAGGTATGGAGGAACTGGGAACTTGGTTTGGTATTATTTAAAATCTAATACATTAAAGAAAAGCATGATGTGTCTTTATGGGTCTATGGATTGTAGAATGACTACTCTTTATTTAATAGTTAATATCCACTTAAAAGTGAGAATAGGCTCACTTTTATATGACTTTTTTGTCATATGAGGTCTAGGCTATTGTACTCAGGATGAATCTTTCTAGTTCAATCTGTTTTTCAACAAATTGCATGTTATCATTTTTTAACAGATGGAGTAATACTCTATTCTGTAAATGTACCACAATTTTTAGAAATCCATTCTTAGTTGTTTTCCAATGTCTAGACATTATGGATAGAACAGCTATGAACATAGTTGAGCAAGTGCCCTTGCAGTAGGATGGAGCATCTTTTGAGTATATGCCCAGGAGTGGTATTGTTGAGTCTTAATGTAGATTAATTCCCAATTTTCTGAGGAAACTCCGTATTGATTTCCAAAGTGGCTGTACAAGTTTATATTCCCATCGTCAACAGAGGAGTGTTATCCTTACTCTATATCCTTACCAGCATGAGCTGTCACTGTGTGTTAGATCTTAAGCATTCTGACAGGAGTAAGATAAAAATCTCAAAGTTGTTTTGATTTTGATTTCTTTGATGACTAAGCCTATTGAACATTTCTTCAGGTGTTTCTCAGTCATTTGAGATTCCTCTGTTGAAAATTCTATATTGAGCTACACCACATTTTTAAATTGGATTATTTGGTGTGTTGATGTTTTGCTTCTTGAATTCTTTATAGATTTTGGATATTAGTCCTCTGTTAGATGTCGAGTTGGTGAGATTCTTTTCCCATTCTGTAGGTGGCCTTTTTGCCCCATGGTAGTGTCCATTGCTTTCCAGAAGCTTTTTAGATTCCTGAGGTACCATTTATCAATTGTTGATTTTCATGTACCTGTGCTATTGGTATTCTGTTTAGGTAGTTTTCTCCTATGCCAATAAACTCAATGTTATTCCCTACTTTCTTTTTTATCAGATTCAGTGTTTATGGTTTTAGGTTGGGCCTTTGATCCAAATGCGATATGGGATTCTTCTCTGTTTGTTATTACTGTACTTTTTCACCATTGGTTATTAAATGAGCTGTTTTGGCCAATGGCAGGAAATATGAACAGAGATATATAGAGAGAATAGGCAGAGTCAAGGAGACGCGTTGTAGTTGCAGAAGGAGAAAGACTCACCATAGAATCTTCATCTGGAGATGGATGGAGATAGAGACAGAGACCCACACTGGATCACCAGACTGAACTCCCAAGGTCCAAATGAGGAGCAGAAGGAGGGAGAACATGAGCAAGGAAGTCAGGACTGCGAGGTGTGCACCCACCCACTGAGACAGTGGGGCTGAACTATTGGGAGTTCACCAAGGCCAGCTGGACTGGGACTGAAAAAGCATGGGGAAAAAAAACGGACTCTCTGAACATGGCGGACAATGAGGGCTGATGAGAAGCCAAGGACAATGGCACTGGGATTTGATTCTACTGCATGTACTGGCTTTGTGGGAGCCTAGCCTGTTTGGATGTTCACCTTCCTAGACCTGGATGGAGGGGGAAGGACCTTGGACTTCCCACAGGGCAGGGAACCCTGACTGCTCTTTGTACTGAAGAAGGAGGGGGAGAGGAGTGGGGGGAGGGGGAGGGAAATGGAAGGCGGGGAGGAGAAGGAAATTTTTTCAAATATATATATATGACTCAAGCGGCCAGCCAGAACTTACTGGTAGGTCACAACCTCGTGGTGATTCATGATGATTAATAGAAATGGGTTAATTTAAGACGTAAGAGTTAGCTATAAATATGCATAAGCTATTGGCCAAACAATGTTGTAATTAATATAGTTTCTATGCTATTATTCAGGATGGACAGCTGGGAAACAAAATGAGCATTCTCTACCTACACATATGGACTTTAATTTTGTGCAGGATGATAGATAGGAATCTCTTTTATTTATTTATTGATTGATTGATTGATTGATTGATTTAAAGATTTCTGCCTCCTCCCCGCCACCGCCTCCAATTTCCCTCCCCCTCCCCTGATCAAGTCTCCCTCCCTCGTCAGCCCAAAGAGCAATCAGGGTTCCCTGCCCTGTGGGAAGTCCAAGGACCACCCACCTCCATCCAGGTCTAGTAAGGTGAGCATCCAAACTGCCTAGGCTCCCACAAAGCCAGTCCTGTGCATTATTCTAAATGCAGTCATACAGTTAGACCAGCACCATTTGTTGAAGAAGCTCTCTTTTTTCCATTGCTTATTTCTGGCTTTTTATAAAAAGTCAGGTTTCCATAGGTATGTGGATCTGCATCTGGACCTACAGTTCACTTACTTTGATCAGTGTGGCTGTTTTTATATAAGCTAAAAATAAATTTTTAAGCAAAAAAGAAAAAGAAAGTGATGTTCTCATCTACCAAAATAACATTTAATTGATTATTATGTCACTTCTAAGTTTATATTATAGCAAGACTGAAAACATTACTGCTTAGGAAGCAACCACCACCCTCACATGATAGTACTTAACAGAATATAGATTTTCATTTTTGTTTTCTTTATTTTGAATATTTTTGAGATATTTAAAATAAGTTATTTATGAATAAGCTAACTTTTCCCATAAACTTTAGTCACTATAAATTTGCAAGATTTGTGTATTTTTGTATAACTGGCATGATAAAGACAACCTAAAGGAAAGTGGAGAAGCTCATGCCCTGTGTTAATGTCTTACCAAATTCATTAACTCCATTCTTCCAAGTATCACCACCTAGTATCATGTTTTCTGTAATTATGTAGAATGAATAAAGCATAAAGTGAAATATTTGGGATGACAAATGGACTAGTTAGAGAAAGGAATAAAAGAGAGGGTAATTGAAGTTGTTTGATCACGATGAAAGTAAAATAGGTATGATGTTATATAATAAAACTCATGGTTCTACATGTTAAGTGAAAATCAAAACTTCTGAAAAAAAGACAAAAGAAAAACAAAGAGTATTCAATCTAGAATTGCCATAGCATTCTAATATCTTTGGCTTGAACTAAACATAATTTATTTAAAATATTGGTTTTAAAATAACAAACAAAAATAAAATTGTCTTTTATCTAATTGACAATACCCAAGGAATGACCTTGAATTCAATGTTTGATTAGATACTGTTTAAAGGTTTCTCCAAGCAACTCTCACAGTGTTGAGTGTCCTCTAAACAGAATCTCTGAATGTCCTTTGTTCTGACCTCTCTTTTCAAGGATATTTTTAATGGTAACAGTGTTGGAATAGAGAAAGGGTATCTTTTATCACACCAATGGGTTTATTAATATGTACTCTTCATGTTGAAATATCTCACATCCCTTAGCTATTGTTAATTTTCCCTAAAATGTCTGCCACTGCTCAGGTAGACGTAATCAAAATTCATTTGTATTGTGTCAGTGGTAACATGCTCTTTGACATAATATTCTTAAGAAATCCTTTATCTGTGTCAATTTTTTTTGATTGGTTTTTATAACTACTCCTGCCTCAAACTGTGGTGAGTAATCTGGTAAGTGTAGGAGTTATATGGTCTCAGATCTGTTATATCTCTTTATAGATTGGCAATGATGATATAATGCTGGGGGAAAAAAATCTCTCCAAAGTACAAAGATAGATTTTAAGAGTGTAGCTCAGTGATAGAGTTTGGTATTTATGAAAGGAAGAAAAAAAAACAGTAAGATATCTTGTGATGAGGAGGCATGTTATTAGAATAAGTAGTAACAATAGAAGGGAATTCCCCCATTGTCCTCTACTGGAAAATAGTGTATATTTGGGAGCTGACAAGAAAAGACTAAAAGAATTCTGTCCAAATGGACGCTGGTTTGATCATTCTCCACATCCAGTAGTGAGAAGAATATTAAGGCAGATTATTAAGAAATGAGACCATCAGCTCAACAGCCCCATCTAAAAAGTTCCATGGAAACTAAATTAGGTGTTCAAAAGATTAAAAAAAAAATGTCTGTCTGCTGTTATAATTTTGCAAAGGAAAAATATAATACTCAGTTAACAGAAGATATAGTTCAATGTTAGAGCATATATTTGAGGACTTAGGTTCACCTTGAAAACAAGAATAAATTCTGAGTGAAACTTGAGCTGTGGTGGTTTGAAAGGAAAGCAAGCCCAAGTCTTCAGTTAGCTACTCAGAATCACTCTCCACAGCTGCATCCTCAGTGTCTTTCTCCATTACTAATTTACTTCAGATAAACATAAAACTGTCAGCATAAAATATATGTCTTTGTGTCAAACAGTGTAGAAATAAATCACACATACTTACTGGACTATTCAGGCCACTACAAAGGGTTGAATAATATCCCTAGAACAAGTCTAAGTAAGACATCCTGGCATTTTTGCATATGTAGACATTTGAAGATAGATGTAATAAAGTTAAGAATCTGGAGATTAGATCACTCTAGATTTATGTTAGGTACTAAATCAAATCACTGAAATCTTATAAGATAAGGAAATGGCTGCTCCAAATCAGAAGAAACCCAGAAACAAAGGTCTTGGGAAGACTGCCTACATCCCCAGAAGCTGGAAATGAGGTATTGGAAGATTAGATTACCACTAAGAACCTTCAGAGGAATACCATCCTTCTTTGTTTTTGTCTTCAGACTTCTGAACCTCTGGTTTACTAGAGAAGATTTGTCCATTGTATTAAGTCATTGAATACGCGTCATTTGTTATAATAGACCGGTGAAACTAAATAGTCACTGTGCCTTGTTCACAATAATGATGATTTTTGTGATACAACCGAATAAAAAGTGCAGATTGATCCTCCATCATTAAAGATGCAGTATGTGCATCATGATAAACATGGACTCTCGGTCTCCAGTACTCTAGGTCACAGTATTTCAGTCCAGTACAACCAGCCAATGCTCTTCACACCACTATGGTCTTGAAAATTAATTTTCATAATAAATTTTGCTACCTTGACAATAATGTGTAATGCATTGATGAAGCCATTCAGCATGGACAGATAGGGTGCCCAGCAATCCAGCCATTACAGTTAAAGCACTGTTCTAGCTCCCTCACTGTCATTCACGGTTATCCATCAGACGTAGAAGAGAGAGTCTTTGCCTAACATCTTAGAAATCCTACTTAGTTGTTGAGTGTGATTATCCTGAGACTGGACTCATCTACTATTTCCAGCAAAGGTCAGAGTGTTAAACAGACCTCCCTTACCAGATCTGTCTTACTGTCTTTGCTAAATTATATTGTAGATCTGTGTCCATTGTACAAAAGTTCACTATCTCTCTTGCTACTGATATTTCTAGTTAAAGTCACTATATAAGGAGAGTAGGAAAAACCTGTTGTCACTCCAAGTTTGTCACACACAACCCTACTCTGTAGTGATCAGTGTTAGAACAGAAATTAGACTTTAGATTCAGCAGCATCCCTAAAGACTTCTAAAAAGACAAGGTGCAGCAGAGGAGCCCCCAAGACAAATGTGGTCTCATAACTGAAACCTACTGCTTGTTTTGCTGTGATCCTTCAATGTGATTGCTATCCCCATTAACCTCATTGAAATAAACATCTGAAGTAGCAGCCACTAAACCTCAATACAAAATATACATCATCATTTTTATAATTTCCCCTCCTTTAAGAATTATCCCATTTAAGAATGCAAATTTTACATTCATTATTTGGGGTTAGAGAGTGTATCTAGAGTTGGCTTCTAAATAAGGGAGACAACAAATTGAGGATAACTCCCGCCAAGCACACACTACGTGATGAATTAGCAGTCCTGTGGCTATGTTATTGCGTGGAGGTATATTGTGTTTCTGAATCTGCATTTTGTTTTCTTGATTGAATAGGAGAAAATAATTTTTTACAAAGAAAAGTCTCATAAGCCATGTAGTAAGGAATTAGCTCTCTTACACCCAACCATCATCTGTCTGGAAAATCAGGACCACAACTGCACATTCATGAAGAAATAAATTCTATTATGACAAGAACAACCTTAAAAGTGAATATTTTCTTTTGGAAGCCAAAAATCAAAGTGGAACCTATTTAGACCTTAAAAGTAGCGAATCTAGATATATTGGACCCAGGCGTATAGAAAATAATAATAAAATTTAAAATGCTAAATTTGTGGTAATTTATTAGGGTACAATACAAATATAAAACAGCATAACTTAATTAATTCACTGAATGTCATTCTGTGACAAATTTACCTATGACAATGGACAAAGAATAAACTGGGCTAATTTTCCATTAATTGCCCTTAAGAAGAAAGAGAAGACTTGAATATTCATTTTGCCCGGAGAACCCTAAGAACTGCCAGCAGAAAGTAAGATAGCACTGTGCTGCATTTGTGGTCTTAAATGTTCCCTCAAAGCCCAGTATTGAAGACATATTCAGAATGTGGTAACATTGGATGATTCTGAGAAAGTAAACGGAGCTTCCTAGATGGTTCTTTTGTCACTGGAAGCCCAACATTGAAGGGAATATTGGGAAGTGCCTCCTACTCATTCTCTTTCACCCTGCCCATCATAGGACTAGCTTTGCCATTCTACATACCACCTGTTTTAATGTCTTCCTTTATAGAGCCTTGAAGACATGGGTCTTCCCAATATGGACTGAAATGTCTTAAAGAATGAGATAAACCAAACCATTTCTCTTTGAAAGTCAGTTATCTCAGATGTTACCTAGAAGAACAACAAAACAGCAGCAATAACAACAACAACAAGAGAAAACTGGTGAACACTTGTGACCTGTAACTAACTTGGGTAAAATTTGGGGGTCTCCACAAACACAAATACGCTTTCAGAGGTAGTATGTGATTGTGTGGGATGATAGACTGTGTGTGGAATCTATTGCTAAAAATATGTCTTCTCTGGGAAACAGTGATATCCAAAGTAATGGCCATAAAAATACTGTAACTGCAATCACTTAAGGAAACACCAGTTGTCCAGCAGAGAAAGGAGATATTTTCTAATTTCAGTAACCTTCCTTCCTTTCTTTCTTTTTTCTTTCTTTCTTTCTTTCTTTCTTTCCTCTTTTCCTTCTTTCTTCCTTTCTTTCTTTCCTCCTTTCTTTCTTTCCTCTATTCCTTCCTTCTTCCTTTCTTCCTTTCGGCTTTTGGTTTTTCGAAATGGGGTTTCTTTGTACCTTTGGGGCTGTCCTGGAGCTTGATCTGAAGACCAGGCTAGCCTCACTGATATTTACCTGCCTCTGCCTCCCAAGAGCTGTGATTATAGGCATATGCCACCACTGCCCAATTACCATTCATTTCTTAAGGAAGTTTCCGAGGGTGAAAGTGGGAGTCTCACTAATTTATGTACATCTTGTAAATAGTTTTCCATACAATGGAAGTAACTCATGTAGAATAGTTTTTATAAAATCTGTCTCAAAGCAACAAAAGGCTCTGAGATCTAGGTACTTTTCTCAAATTTGACACAGTAAAGGAGAAATTATAGATGGCAGAATTGCCTTAGGATTGCCATTTGAGGGCCCAATGAAATCTTCACAACACAATGCCTCATGCTACACCTTAAATACTTTAGTCAACTCCAAAAACCAATGCAGAAATGTCAATTAGGTGCAAAGAGTCATTTGGTATTTAAAGTTAGACCTTGCTTTTGTCCCCAGCTCATTGGCATCCTGTTTAGCTGCTGAGGAATTCCATCTGGACGGGTGCTGAGGAGTTCTATCTGGACAGGAACGGTTCCTGCTTCTACACTGAGGAGATACACCTAGAGAGTCAGTCACAGCAAAGACTGGACCAAGACACCAGACCACTCCTGGCTCCATTTGAAGGAAGAGATGGGAAGGCGCCATTGCAAGAATTCCTCCAACAACCTAAAAGGCAACATAACATCACCAGAATCCAGGGATCCCGAAATAAGAAGAATTGTACACCCTACTCCAGAAGAATTAGAAGAAATCGACTCAAAAGTGAATTATATGAAAATAAAAGAGGACCTTAAACAGGAGGTGAAAAACTGCCATAAACAATTAGAAATTACAAACAAAAAGGTAGAGGAAACGAATAAATAGTTCAAAGATACCCAAGAAAACCAAGAGAAACAAGAAAAAGCTATCAAACAGGTAAGGGAAGCAGTTCAAGACTTGAAGAATGAAATGGAAGTAATGAAGAAAACACAAACTGAGGAAAGGATGGAGATGGAAAATCTGAGTAAATGAACAGAAACTACAGAGACAAGTACTACCAACAGATTACAAGAGATAGAAGAAAGAATGTCTGACACTGAAGATACCATAGAGAAAATAAACACACTGATTAAAGAAAACAGCAAAACCAACAAATTCTCATCACAAGACATTCAGGAAATCTGGGACAGAATAAAAAGACCAAACATAAGAATAATTGGGATAGAAGAAGGAGAAGAAGTACAGCTCAACAGTCCAGAAAATATATTTTATAAAATTATAGAAGAAAACTTTCCCAACTTAAACAAAGATATTCCTTTGAAGGTTCAAGAAGCATACAGAACACCGAATAGACTGGACCAAAAAAAAAAAAATCTCCTCGCCATATAATAATCAAAACACAAAACATAAAGAAAGAATATTAAGAGCTGCAAAGGAAAAAGGTCAAGTTACTTCTAAAGGTAAACCTATCAGACTTACACCTGACTTCTCTACGGAAAACATGAAAGCCAGAAGGTCCTGGATAGATGTACTGCAAAAACTAAGAGACCATGGATGCAAGCCCAGAATACTATACCCAGACAAACTTTCGTTCACTATAAACGAAGAAAACAAACATTTCCAGGATAAAAAACAAATTTAAACAATACGTAGCCACAAGTCCAGCCTTACAGAAAGTAATAGAAAGAAAATCACAACCCAAGAAGTCCAAAAATGCCCACAATAACTCAGACATCTAATGACCCTTCATCATCACAACTCGAAGAAGGGAAACACACAAATTCAACTACCAAAAAAGAAAAAATGACCAGAGTTAACAACCACTGGTCATTAATATCACTTAATATCAATGGACTCAACTCATCTATAAAGAGACACAGGCTAAGGGATTGGATATGAAAACAGGATCCAACATTCTGCTGTTTACAAGAAACACACCTCAACTACAAAGACATACATCTACTCAGGGTAAAGGGCTGGGAATAGGTTTATCAAGCAAATGGAAATAAGAAACAAGCAAGTATGGCCATACTAATTTCTAACAAAGTTGACTTCAAACTAAAATCAATCAGAAGAGATGGAGAGGGACATTTTTTACTCATAGCAGGAACAATTCATCAGGACAAAGTCTCAATCCTGAATATCTATGCCCCTAATATAAAAGAACACACTTATGTAAAAGAAACATTACTAAAACTCAAGGCAGTCATCAAACTGCACACACTCATAGTAGGAGATTTCAACACTCCTCTCTCACCCATGGACAGGTCAATCAGACAGAAACCTAACAGAGAAATAAGAGGATTAACAGAGGTAATGAATCAAATGGACTTAACAGACATCTATAGATCATTCCACCCAAATAGGAAAGAATATACCTTCTTCTCTGCAGCTCATGGAACCTTCTCAAAAATTGACCACATACTCGGTAACAAAGCATACTTACACAGTTACAAAAAAATATTAGTAACCGTCTGTGTCTTATCGGATAACCATGGATTAAATTTAGAATTCAACAACAATGCTACCTCCAGAAAGACTACAAACTCATGGAAACTGGACAATCAACTACTGAACCACAACTGGATCAAGGAAGAAATAAAGAAAGAAATTAAAGTCTTTCTTGAATTCAATGAAAATAAAGACTCAACATACTCAAACCTATGGGACACTATGAAAGCAGTGCTAAGAGGAAAGTTCCTAGCACTAAGAGTCCACTTAAAGAAAACAGAGAAAGCACACATTGGAGACTTAACAGCCCACCTGAAAGCTCTTGAAAAAAAAGAAGCAGACTCACCTAGGAGGAGTAGAAGACTGGAAATAATCAAACTGAGGGCTGAAATCAACAAAATAGAAACACAGAAAAAATCCAAAGAATCAATGAAATGAAAAGCTGGTTCTTGGAGAAAATCAACAAGATTGATAAACCCCTATCCAAACTAATCAAATGGCGGAGAGAGAATACACAAATTAAGAAGATCAGAAATGAAAAGGGAGACATAACCACAGAAACAGAGGAAATTCAGAGAATCATTAGAACTTACTACAAAAGCCTGTATGCCACAAAATTGGAAAATGTTAAAGAAATTGATACTTTTTAAGATAAGTACCATATACCAAAGTTAGACCAGGACCAGGGGAACAATCTAAATAGACCTGTTAGTTGTGAAGAATTAGAAGTTGTTATAAAAAACCTCTCTACCAAAAAAAGCCCAGGTCCAGATGGTTTCAATGCAGAATTCTACCAGAACTTCCAAGAAGACCTAATACCCATACTCCTTAATGTATTTCACTATATAGAAACAGAAAAGTCATTGCCAAATTCCTTTTATGAAGCTACAGTTACCCTGATACCAAAACCACACAAAGACACAACCAAGAAAGAGAATTACAGGCCGATCTCCCTCATGAATATCGATGTGAAAATCCTCAATAAAATACTGACAAACTGAATCCAAGAACACATTAGAAAAATTATCCATTATGATCAAGTAGGCTTCATCCCAGGGATGCAGGGCTGGTTCAACATACGAAAATCTATCAATGCAATCCATCATATAAATAAATTGATAAAAATATGATCATTTTATTAGATGCTGAAAAAGCATTTGACAAAATTCAACATCCCTTTATGATAAAGGTCTTAGAGAGATTAGGGATACGAGGGTCATACCTAACTATAATAAAAGCTATTAATAGCAAGCGGACAGCTAAAATCAAATTAAAAGGAGAGAAACTCAAAGCCATCCCACTAAACTCAGGAACACGACAAGGATGTCCATACCTCTTCAATATAGTGCTCGAAGTTCTAGCAATAGCAATAAGACAACATAAGGGGATCAAAGGGATTTGTATTGGAAAGGAATAAGTTAAACTTTCGTTATTTGCAGATGATATGATAGTGTACATAAGCGATCCCAAAATCTCCAGCAAAGAACTCCTACAGCTGATAAACACCTTTAGTATCTTGGAAGGACACAAGATCAATTCCAAAAAATCAGTTGCCCTCCTATACACAAAGGATAAGGAAGCAGAGAGGGAAACTAGAGAAGCATAACCTTTCATGATAGCCACAAATAGCATAAAATATCTTGGGGTAACTCTAACCAAGGAAGTGAAGGATCTATTTGACAAGAACTTTAAGTCTTTGAAGAAAGAAATTGAGGAGGATACCAGAAAATGGAAGTATCTCCCCTGCTCTTAGATTGGGAGGATCAACATAGTAAAAATGGCAATTCTACCAAGGGCAATTTATAGATTCAATGCAATCCCCATTGAAATCTCATTGAAATTCTTCACAGACCTTGAGAGGCCATTAATCAACGTTATATGGAAAAACAAAAAAAAACCAGGATAGCCAAAACATTCTTATACAATAAAGGAAATTCTGGAGGCATTGCCATCCCTGACTTCAAACTCTATTACAGAGCTTCAGTATTGAAAACAGCTTGGTATTGGCATAAAAACAGAGAAGTCTATCAATGGAATAGAGTAGAAGACCCAGATTTTAACCCACAAACCTATGAATACCTGATTTTTGATAAAGGAGCTAAAAGTATTCAATGGAAGAAAGAAAGCATCTTCAACAAATGCTGCTGGCAGAATGGGTTGTCAACCTGTAGAAGAATGAAAATAGATCCATATCTATTACCATGCACAAAACTCAAGTCCAAATGGATTAAAGCCCTCAATATCAGTCAGAACACACTGAACCTGATAGAAGAGAAAGTGGGAAGTACTCTACAACATATGGGCACAGGAGATCACTTCCTACGTATATCCCCAGCAGCACAGACATTAAGGACAACATTGAATAAATGGGACCTCCTGAAACTGAGAAGCTTCTATAAAGCAAAGGACACTGTCACTAAGACAAAAAGGCAACCCACTGACTGGGAGAAGATCTTCACAAACCCTACAACAGATAAAGGGCTGATCTCCAAAATATATAAAGAACTCAAGAAACTAGACTTTAAAATGCTAATTAACCCAATTAAAAAATGGGGCACAGAACTGAACCGAGAATTCTCAACAGAAGTAATTCAAATGGCCAAAAGACATTTATGGTCATGCTCAACCTCCTCAGTGATCAGGGAAATGCAAATTAAAACAACATTGAGATACCATCTTACACCTGTCAGAATGGCTAAAATCAAAAACACCAATGATAGCCTTTGCTGGAGAAGTTGTGGAGTAAGGGGCACACTCATCCATTGCTGGTTGGAATGCAAACTTGTGCAACCACTTTGGAAATCAGTGTGGCGATTTTTCAGGAAATTAGGGATCAACCAACCCCAAGATCCAGTAATACCACTCTTGGGAATATACCCAAGAAATGCCGTATCATATGACAAAAGCATTTGTTCAACTATGTTCATAGCAGCATTATTTGTAATAGCCAGAACCTGGAAACAACCTATATGCCCTTCAATGGAAGAATGGATGAAGAAAGTGTGGATTATATACATATTAGAGTACTACTCAGCAGTAAAAAACAATGACTTCTTGAATTTTGGATGCAAATGGATGGAAATAGAAAACCCTATCCTGAGTGAGGTATCCCAGACTCAAAAAGATGAACATGGGATGTACTCACTCATAATTGGTTTCTAGCCATAAATAAAGGACATTGAGCATATAATTTCTGATCCTAGAGAAGCTAAATAAGAAGGTGAACCCAAAGAAAAACACATAGTCATCCGCCTGGATATGGGAAGTAGACAAGATTGCCGGGCAAAAACTGGGAACTTGGGGAACCTTCATCTGGCGATGGATCGAGATAGAGACAGAGACCCAAATTGGAGCACGGGACTGAGCTCTTAAGATCCAAATGAGGAGCTGAAGGAGGGAGAACATGAGCAAGGAAGTCAGGACCATGAGGAGTGCACCCACCCACTGTGACAGTAGAACTGATCTATTGGGAGCTCACCAAGGCCAGCGGGACTGGGACTGAATAAGCATGGGATGAAACCGCGTTTTCTGAACGTGGCAGACAATGAAGGCTGATGAGAAGCCAAGGACAATGGCACTAGGTTTTGATCCTAATATATGAACTGGCTTTGTGGGAGCCTAGCCTGTTTGGATGCTCACCTTTGTGGTCCTGGATAGAAGTGGGAAGACCTTGGACTTCCCGCAGGGCAGGGAATCTGGACTGCTCTTCAGGGAAGGGAGTTGGGGGAGGGAGAGAGGAGGAGGGGAGTGGGGGGAGTAGAGTGGGGGGAGGGGGCGTGGTGTGGGAGAAGGGGGAGGGAAATGGGAAAGGGGAGGAGGCGGAAATTTTTTTTTCAACAACTAAAAAAAATAAACAAAAAAAGATAATAAGAACTTAAGGATTGTGTATAAGTCAGTAGATTTAGATGACATGCAGAATAATGTATCAATAGAAATGACAGGCATACCTACATGGGCCTTGCTCATCTTTCCTTGAAGATTTGTGTGACATCGAAATGACTCAAGGGGCGCTAATGGAACCGGGGTTAAGACTTCATGTGTTTAATAAATATCTTGAAGAAAAACTGAAAAAAAAAATTGCAAACACCAACGACATCAATTATTTTTACACAGAAAAACATTTGAAAACGCTAGATCATAAACCACAGATTATGCCTAGGTAAAAGACAAAACTTCAGTCCTTTAACATCAGGCCAAATAAAGTAAAAATGGTAAGTTGTCTATCATTTCTGATCCCTGCCTGAAGGAGCATTAAACTTCTTCTGGGAGCAGGACCCGCCCATAAGCAGGGCTCCAAAGCTCGCATGCTCCCTCTGCTGCTGCAGGAGACTCCGCCCTCCGACAGGAAACTCCGCCCAGTTTCTCCCTGTCCCGCCCCTCTGCCCGAATATCCTGCCCAGCTCCTCCCCGTGGCTCCTGCTCAACTCCTCCTTCGCCTTGGTCCCGCCCCCTGGGCCTCTCTCCTTGAGGCTGGCGACCAATATGCATGCCTGGGTGGTGTCACTTCCGCCAATGGGCTCCAGTCTCTGGAAGGAGCTGTAGAATAGTGGCAGCGAATTCTGCCTCTAGTTAATTGGCTGCTGGAGGAGCTGGCTGAGCCATGGCAACAGTGGTGGAGGAGGTCCAGAAGCATTCTGTACACACACTGTTGTTCAGGACACTGAAGAGGACCCATGACATGTTTATAGCTGATAATGGAAAACCTGTGCCTTTGGATGAAGAGAGTCACAAGCGGAAGATGGCAATCAAGCTTCATAATGAGTATGGTCCTGTCTTGCATATGCCCACTTCTAAAGAGAACCTTAAAAAGAAGGGACCTCAGAACGCGGCAGAGTCACATCCCCATAAATAATATCCTGCCAATCAAGGACAAGATGTTGAATACCTGGTGACAGGTACCCATCCATACCCACCAGGACCTGGTGTTGCCCTGACCGCCAACACCAAGGTCCAGAGAATGCCCAGTGAGTCAGCCGCACAGTCCTTAGCTGTGGCGCTGCAGAATCAAGCCAGAGCTGATGCAAATCGTACTGGACCTGCTGAGAGTGAGTACCGACACCCAGGAGCTTCTGACCATTCCCAGCCCACAGCAATGAACTCTATGATCATGGAGGCCGGCAATAACAAGAACTCTGTATTAATGACTAAAAAAGCCCCTACAATGCCCAAACCTCAGTGGCACCCACTGTGGAAACTCTATAGGGTTATCAGTGGGCATCTTGGCTGGGTTCAGTGCATTGCTGTGGAACCTGGCAATCAGTGGTTCGTTACTGGCTCTGCAGACAGAACTATAAAGATTTGGGACTTGGCTAGTGGCAAATTGAAGCTGTCGTTGACTGGGTACATCAGCACAGTGCGTGGTGTGATCGTGAGCATGAGGAGCCCCTACTTGTTCTCTTGTGGAGAAGACAAGCAAGTGAAGTGCTGGGATCTTGAGTATAACAAGGTTATACGGCACTATCATGGCCATCTAAGTGCAGAGTATGGTCTGGATTTGCATCCAACAATCAACGTCCTGGTGACTTGTAGTCAAATTCAACTGCACGGATCTGGGACGTGAGGACTAAAGCCAGTGTGCACACGTTGTCCGGACACACAAATGCAGTTGCTACTGTGAGATGCCAGGCTGCAGAACTGATGTGGGAGCGATTTCTTTCTAATCTGTTGCTTTCGTTGGTTAATTAATAAAGAAACTGCCTAGGCCCATTTGATAGGCCAACCCTTAGGTGGGTGGAGTAAGCAGAACAGAATGCTGGGAGAAAGAAGCTGAGTCAGTGAGTCGCCATGATTCTCCTACAGGATACAAATGTAGGTTAAGATCTTCCCTGGTAAGACACCTTGTGGTGTTACAGGGATATTAGAAATGGGTTAGATTGATATGTAAGAGCTAGCCAATAAGAGGCTAGAACTAATGGGCCAGGCAGTGTTTAAAAGAATACAGTTTCCATGTAATTATTTTGGGTAAAGCAAGCTGGGTGGCAGGAAGTGGCCCTGCCGCCCCTATTACAACACAGAACCACAGATTATCACCGGGAGTCACGATACCACAATAGGATTATAGGATCTGGTGGCTGGAAAGACAAGAGTGACATTGATGAATCATAAGAACTCTGTCAAGGCTGTGGTCTTACATCCACGACATTACACATTTGCATCTGGTTCTCCAGATAACATAAAGCAGTGGAAGTTCCCTGATGGAGGCTTCATTCAGAATTTCTCCGGTCATAATGCCATCATCAACACACTGGCAGTCAATGCCAACGGAGTACTTGTGTCTGGACCTGACAATGGCACCATGCACCATTGGGACTGGAGAACTGGCTACAATTTTCAGGGGGTCCATGCAACCGTCCAGCCTGGGTCTTTGGACAGTGAGTCGGGAATATTTGTTTGTGCTTTTGATCAGTCAGAAAGCCGGTTGCTAACAGCAGAAGCTGACAAAACCATTAAAGTTTACAGAGAGGACGTGACCACAATGAAAGAAACTCACCCAGTCAGCTGGAAACCAGAGATTATCAAGAGGAAGAGATTTTAGTGGGCACTGTCTTCATGGCTGTCCCCCTGTTCCTAGCTTGGCATTGATGCGGAAGTCACTGATGCTTTGTACTTTACAATAAACTGCTCTCTGTGCCCCCCCCCCAAAATAGACCTTTATGATCTACAGACTTGGTGGGTATTTGAATTTGTGATACTTACAGTCATAGTTAGTATAATTGATAGAGGTCTAATCTACCCTACTGCTTGGACATTTGCTACAACTTTAATTAAAAACTCAATGAGAGAATCCAAAAGATTTCTTCTCTATCACTGTGCTCCAGATTAATCAGACAAGGGGGGCCACTGTTGAATCTGACAAGGGATAATTATATTGAACTTACTAGATAGTTATTGTTAGGAAACATTTCTAGACATCTAACAACTAGTAATAAACATGAATCTTTGACTCACACTACCATTCAGGGTTCTGTGGACAGCAATCATTGCTGTGACAGTGTTTGACTTTGAAGCAGATAACAGGCATGTATATTGTGCACTATGAAACAAGTAGATTCCTTAAACTCTGGTTCCCATCTCACGATGCACATATTTTGGAACAAGTTCGGAAATTGAATAGGATGCTTCCTCATTGTCTCTTAGACTTGAGGGTGAAAGAAAGCAATATGGACATGCTTCTTGCTGATTGAAATGTGATAAACTGTTTTTTCTTCTTTTGTTCACATCCCAGAATCCAGCTGGTGCTGCCAATATTGAATTAGTATAGAGCTGTTCACTGGATAATGGGAAACCACACTCTCAATAAGTTATTTTTGCTCCTCAGTACTATCACCTGCCAACAGCACCTCAAAAGGAGTAAGTAGTAGGAACACCTCTCTCATCTATGTAAATATTATGGTTAGCTTTTTCTTATGCTAACAGAGGTCTTTCTTTTATATTACATAAGGTTTAAGAAAATGTACCCTAATAGAAAAACATTTATCATATAATTTTAAGTAAGAAATGTCTTTACTAAGTGAATATAAAATTATTGCATTTTCATCTATATCCTAATGCTGATTTTAACCATATTTTTAGAGTTTTTTTATTGAATTGTTCTCTATTTAGATTCCTTTTTTTGTCTGTCAAAGAAGAATTTCAAATATACAGCTTCTACAATTATCTGTTGACTTTTTGAACTTTGTATTTCAAATTATTATCCATTCAGCATAAATGTAAGACAAATTTACAAGTTACCAGTTACTTTGAAAGATATTACTCCTACTACTATAAGTTAGAAAAAGTGGCATTAAAGATGTGGTAGAGTGATATAAGCACATGCCAATACTACTCAGAGGAGCACAGAGGTACTTCTATTTGTTATATACGTTTTCTATAAAATATAGCATATCAGTGCATTCATGTCTGTCCCATTAATACACACAATTTAATAATGCTGGTTGTATCGCTTTTCTATGACATATTTAGTTATTATTTATTTTGAATAAACAGGGGAGTCTCCAAATACAAATAGTATAAGCAATATTGAAATTAGTTCTCTTATTTCTTGTGATCTCAAAGGTAAAATTCTGTTGTAAAATTAGGGATACCGCAGACTTTAGTGGAATTAACTCTAGTAATTTTTTTATAAGTACATATATTTTTTTCCTAAAGTCTGAAGAGATGGCTCAAAAGGGTAAGAGTACTGCCTGCTCTTCCAAAGGTGTTGAATTCAATTCCCAGCAACCACATGGTGGCTCACAACAGTCTGTAATGAGATTCGATATTTTCTTGAAGAAGGGATCTATCTGGTCAGTCATCCTCATCAGCTTAGGTCATGAAACACAATAGGGACAAGTTCAACAAAACTGTCATATACTGGCTGCCTATGCATGCTTCAGTATTGCCAGGGCATAAAAATTAATTAATTAATTAATTAATTAAATTTGTACCTAAGTGATAATCTTACGATATCTTTTGTACGTCCTTATGAGGCCTGGACGTGTAACTTCCTGAGCCTAGCCTGAGTTGGCATGAGGCCTAGTATAACTTCCTGAGACTAGCTAAAATTTGAAGACCTGTCTTTGGCTACCCAACCTAGACCCACCTCTGCCCAGCCACTGCTAGTCCAGCAGAATATTATTGGACCTTGTTCCTTACTCCATCTCAACCCATTCCAAGTTTCCCCACCCTGTCACAATCCTATATAAGTCCTTGATTGATACCATTAAATGAGATACTCCCTATTGGCCAGGGTGGAGGGCTGGGTCGTCAGACACTCACCATCCTGCTCAGCCTTAGGGAAATCTAGCACGTCTGTCTCTGGCCCCCACTCTTTCTGCCAGAGGACACGGAAATCTTTAATATAACACTATTGTTTATTTACTTATTTTATGTTTTATGCAATATTTGTGATAAAATAAAAATATACAAATGAATGTTTTTCATGAAGACATAAGCATTATAGAATTACACGACACTTTTAGAAATGAATAAAAACTTGAATCATTTAATGGAGTTCATCTTTAGAAACTGACCAATGGTTATTTAAAATATAGCTCAGATTCAAAGTTCTTGCCTATCTTGTGCGGGGTCTTAGATTTGAGTCCTAGAACTGGAATTAGTTTATTAATTATCAAATTAATAATAGAATCAAACACTGAAGTATGTCTAATGAAGTAAACAAAATTGAAGGTCATATCATAATGACAAGTGAGAAGACATAATCATGCTATTAACTAATTGATACTCTCAAATGTATCCCTTTCCAAGTTAATTCGTTCTAATGTCTGTATTTATTATAGTTGCTTGCTATTAAAGAGTAGATTTTAGTAAAAACAAAATTGACTAATTCATTTAAGATTATTTTATAACATTTATCACATAGAGTTAATATATAAATTAAATCACGTTCATGAATGTCTTCTTAATATGATTTCAAAATAATGTTATGCATTTTCATAGAAAAGTAATATTTGATTCCCAATTCCAGTTGACATGATTTATTTTTCTTCCTAAAATAGAAAGTGAAAAAAATAATTTTATTTTATGGCCAGCAGTCATTCCTACTTCAGTTGAGAAGTTTGATAAATGTTTCTTGGAGAGGTCAGTTTAATCAATTGTACTTTGTGAACTAACTTCATCTAAGTTCATTGTAGAGCCCTACAGAAAAAGAATAAGCAATTCTCATACTTTTTCTTCCTTGTTTTTTTTTTCTATTGTTTTTTACATGTTTGTTTTCCAGGGACAGGGGGAGAGAGGAAGAGATAGAAAATATAGTGTATAGTGTTGGGGAGATGAGGAAGTAGGGATGGTTGGGTAAGGGTTGGGAGAGGGGGACCCTCATCAGTATATATTCTATGTTAAGTAATAAAAAAGTAAATTTAGAACTCTAAAATAAATTTTTCATACTTTCAAACGTATTGAAAATTTCTTGAAATTTTGATATCATAGAATTTCCTACATTTTTACTAATTATCTATTCAATTCTTATCACATTTACATTTTAAGATGAAAGTTTAAGGTCTGGATATATAATACTTATTTAATTGGTCTGGTTTTTACTTTCTTAAAGACCTTCTGGAAATATACAAATCCTTCAGATCAGATTTGATAAACTGATGTCATGTTCTTTATATTTGACCCATATCTAAATTTATATTATATTTTTAACCATAAACCAATTTACACAGTACTTAACATTGAAATAAATTTTAGTCAACCAATGGTATTTAGATGAGACATTTTACAGTAATCTGATTTTCTTACGTTAATGGCATACTTACACTGCCAAAATTTTATATAAAATCATATGAGATTTGATAATTATGGTAGTGAATTTTCTGAAAACTTGTCTTGAAATTAATTAGAGGAATTTCAAAAAATCATGTGCTGATAATTTCTCTTTGTCTTATTTAAACAAGTATGCTTGTTAAACTATTTAAAATAAAAATATATTCAGTTTCAAACCTGTAAACAGTAAAAAACTAATGACATTTGTACACATATTTCTTTCTAACTGATGACAGTTAAAATAAAAAGGGACTCCTTTTAAATCGTCTAGTATAGAGGTCCATTTCACATATAGCATTCTTGGGATTTGTTATTTTGCTACCATCTTTTGTGCCTTCTAAAAATGTTGTCCATCCAACATCACAAAAATGTAAAATAGTGGTAATAAAAATGAAAAGACAATTGTATTTGTGTTGATATTATATATTCATTATTTGTTAAATACAATCTGATCATAATAAAAATAAAAACAAGAAATAGCTTACTCTCTCAACATCTGGAAAACTATCCTAACATATCCAGAAGCAGATAGTTAAAACAAATTCAGTGGTATTTTTGAGATTTTTTTCATCACATATTGGCTTGGTAAGGACATTTATTTAATCTAATAATTCTTTTAGTTGTATATTTTGATTTCTGATTTTCTAATTTGACAGTATGTATATGTTTGTGTTTCTCTGCTTTTCTTTATTTTTTTCTGTGTCTTTAGCTGGTTTTTAAATTCTAAAAAGAGAGAGAAAGAAGGCATGGAATTGGAAGGTGGAAGAGGAGATAAGGCAGAGGACACCATGAGTAGTATATATTATATGAAAAAAGAAGTAATAAGCAGAAAATGTGGAAATGAAGGCAAACCATAGTTACAAAAGGTTAAAAAAGTAAGCACTATTAAAGAACATTTAATATGTCATATTCTGCATGTCCAGACAATGTATGTTATGTGTCTTGGGTGCAGTTATATTTACAAAGTCCTAATAAAAAAGAACATAAAATAGAATATATTTTAAATATATTTTATCAAAATTTTATACAATATATTTAGTCATATTCTACACCCACCAAAATCATTTTCCCAAATTCTTCCAACTTCATGCTTTCTCTCTCTCTCTCTCTCTCTCTCTCTCTCTCTCTCTCTCTCTCTCTCTCAAGTCCAAACAAACCAAAGGATGGAAAACACCAATTTAAATCATACCAAGATAAAACACTCAAAAAATTTAATTTTGTGTTCATCAATATTTTTTCTTGGCATGATTCTTATCCTAGTGTGTGGTTAATATCCTTCCTGAGATTCCATTGGAGATATTTGATTTTTCCCTTTCCAATCCGGTATCAAGTAAATTTCTGCTATAGGGTGGGACTTTGCTTCTCCCTTCTCCATTCAGGGATTTTTGTCTTCATTCACCTTTGGGCAGGTTTTGTGCTGAGAGAGACTCTGAGATTGTATGTCACATTAGCCCTGCTGTATGTGCAAGAAGCTATCTAACTAACATTATCCAAAACCCGTACAACATACACTCTTTCTGTCTCTTCTTCCAAAAAGATCCTTCAACCTTGAGGGAAGGGGGTTGATTAAGAAAAAAAAAATCCCATTTGGGCTGAGTCCTTCAATGTTTCTTACTTATTATGCATTGTCCAGCTGTAAGCGTCTGTGTTAATTCTCATCAAGTATAAGAAGAGGCCTCTCTGATGAGGGTTGAATGATTTGCTAACCTATGGGAATAGCAATGTGTCATTATGAGTCATTTTATTGCTATGGTCCATTAGCAGATTAATAGTAGTAGGTTTTCCCCTAGGGTCCATGACATATCTAGTCTCAGGTTCTTGGCCACCTAAGAAGTGTCCTAAAATGCATGATCTAAGGAGACTAAAAGACAGAAATGAGATGATCATCATATTAGATGCAGAATGACAAAATCCTTACATCCCTTCATCATGTAACTACGGTGGGATTGATGATACAAGGAACTTACCTCAGCATAATAAAGGCAATTCACAGCAAGATAACAGCCAATACCAACCTAAATGAAGCAAAATCAAGACATTTCTACAAAATCAAGAAAAAGACAATGTTACACACTCTCTGCCCTCTCCATACCTATTTAATATAATACTTGATGTCTTAGCTAGAACAAAAAGAAAATGAAAGAGATAAATGGGATACAAACAGGAAAGGAAAAAATCAAAATACTCTTGTTTTCAGATATTTAATTTATAAAAGACCAAACGTCTCCACCATGATAATTGTAGAACTAGTAAACACTTTCAGCAAAGCAGCAGATCTCAAAATTAATGCATAAAAATCAATAGTTTTCCTATATATTAAAGGCACATTATTTACATCAGAAAATCATTGGATAATTCTAACAATGCATATAAAAGAAATGTTTTTTAATAATAATAACAATAAAACTTAAGGTCATTGAATTAAAATATGCAATTTGTTTTATATAATTGTTTTTTGCCATAAGAAAAATACCACATCATCTAAATATCAATAGAAATTAAATTGGTATAAGCATATGTGCTGCATCTCTTTAATTAAGAAGGATAACTGAGCAAAACTGATAGACAGGATTCATCTATGAAACACTCCCACTCCTAAAGTTCAGGGAACATTGTTGAAGAGGAGCTGAAAAGAAGGTAAGAGCCAGAAGAGTTTGCTGTGAGACTATGTCTTCATGTCAGAAGTTACCCATAAATTCTTACAAATATGACTGTCTAATAAGGAAAAAAAGTTGTCAGCAATAGATGTGCCCAAGTGAATGAGGAAAGCCCATGGGTCTTCAAAACTATACAAAGTACTATAGGCAGATAAATGATTCTCAGCATAACAGAAAATAGTTTCCTCCAGAAAAGAATATATCAATTGGCTATCTAGCATCAAATGGACAGTTCTGAAAGCATATACATATGAAAAACATTATAAAGACTGAGGAGGTTGCATTTAGGAGTGTGTGTGTGTGTGTGTGTGTGTGTGTGTTTGTGTATTCATGCAGCAACAATTAATAAAGAAGTCATAAGTATAAAAGGGGATGAGGGATATAAAAGACCCTTTGAAGGGAGGAAAGTGAAAAAATTATATAACTATATTATAATTTAAGGAAACATGATAAAGTGGGAAAGAAAGAAAATACAAATTTATAAAAAGAGAGCTACAGAGAGGCATATGTAAGGGGTTTCAGATAAGTAAAATAATGTATGATGAAGTGTCATTTGACAACAATCACGATTTGAACAAGAAGAGAAATGCAATGCAATCCAAAAGCCTTCAGAAAGACAGATTTTGAATTTTCAAAGTAGAGACAGTGACATTACTTGGTTTATTAAAAATCTCTCACACTGTAATCACATCCAACAACATCCATATTAATGCCTGAGAAGGTGGACTTTACAGATCTCTTCCTTCAAAATGCACTATTTGTAGAACACTAAGCCTGCTACATAGCCTAATAAAAAGGGAGACTCCTACCCTTCTGACCTGTCTTACAGAAATTCACTTCAGTGGATACATAGTCAGTGGAAGTTTATTGCTATTCATTCAAATTATAAGTTGGAGGAAAATAAACTTCATGATCTATAACTGACAATTGTGGCAATCTTTAAGCTTCTCTTCCTTAGTTTTATACTAGAGCTGATTTTCTGCTGAAAGTTTCATAATTGGGGGATTATTATTGTGGAAAATGAAAAGTATAGTTTGTTGATGAATACATGTTATGACTAAGTCAGAAAATTTAATCAAGTACTGCGACGCTATTTCTGGAGAAGACAAACTCCTGCTTAGATTTAGCTGGCTTTTTTTCCCCTTTAGATTTTTTGATCCTGCAGTCAACAAATGAATCATTTATTTGGTTTATGTGTTTATATTAATAACCAATATAGTGCATTTGTATAATTCCATTCAAAATAATAGTAATGGCTCAAAGAACAATCTATTCAATGAGCAAGGACTGGCAATATAACAGTTATCAACTGGCAAGCATCAAATTTTCTATAGAAAGAAAACATTTTCAAACCACTAATGTACCTAAAAAGAAAGTCACCCTATTTTGATTAAAGACTTTTAAACTGTAAATAATAATAATGACAGGGTTTTACTACAGTACAGTTTTATTGCTCACCTGATCTCTCCAGACAGTTATTTTGCACATGCACATTTATTCCAGCTATTACTACCATATCTCTCTTGGTAAACATATGCTTCATTTTAACTATCTCCATAATTGTGCAGAAAATACTGTCTGACTCCTTCCTCTCCTCTTCCTGCATTTTTTTCCTTTCTTCAGCTACGACTGTGCTTTGCATTTCACCCCTATTCCTACTACACTCTATTTTCCTTTATTCCCTGTATCAACAATTAGCAAAACTTATGGAACTTTGTATTTTATAAAAGTAATGTAAATAAAGTATAATGAGTTGATTTAATTATTTAACAAATAAACAAATTAAAGATTTGTTCACAATCCATTTTAAGTGATCCTTATTGAAAAATTATCTAAATAAAAATTAAATTGTGTTTTTCCATTTTAATTGTAACACCACAGGCAAGAACTTTTTCTGGATTTGTGTATGAAGGAATCCACCCTCCCTCTTTCTTTCTCTCTCTCTATCTTTTAAAAAATACTACTGTAAATGTTTTGAGCAAGACCATTTGCTTTTAATTTGAGGCATTAGGATCTGAGAGCACTATGTCACATCATCTTAAATGGCTTTTCATTTGATGGATTAATTATTGTCTACTGAGCCATAGCTATAGGTTGCACGGTATACTTATTCTGTCAGTTTGTTTTGCCACAATATACTTTGCAAATATATTATAGAAGACAGTTCTTATTTTTTTCTAAACATTTTATTCATAAATTCCTAAGTGATTCATTAATTTTTTTAAAAAAATTTCCTCAGTTAGTTGTATTATATTTAATTAGAACTCAGAGAAAGCTGCTTCTCTGTCTTTCAGATTAAAAGAGTTATTGGGATAGATAAGACAAGTATAAATAGGTAGGGAGAAAGATGATAGAAAGAACAATTGATTATAGATGACACAGACAGAGCTGGCTGGTGGTGGCGCACACCTTTAATCCCAGCACTCTGGAGACAGAGGCAGGTGGATCTCTGTGAGTTTGAGGCCAGCCTGGTCTACAAGAACTAGTTCCAGGACAGGCTCCAAAACTGCAGAGACACCCTGTCTCGAAAAACAAAAATCAAAAAAACAAACAACAACAAAAACTCAGACAGACAGCTAGCTAGCTATATTAGATATGTGATAGGTAGATGTTAGACAGATAGATGATAGACAGACAGATATATAGTAAGCAGAAGCTGCTTGTTCATTGCCAGCTGCCCAGACCATAAAATAATAACTCAGAATCCATATTATTTGTGGTACTCTTTGGCCATTAGCTTACCCGTATTTCTGGCTAATTCTCATATCTTAAATTAACCCATTTCTATGAATCTGTGTGTTGCCACATGGCTGCGGCTTACTGGCATGTTTCCATCTGATGTCTCTCTCTGGCAGGGCTATGTGGCTTTACTCTACTCCACCTTCTTTGTCCCAGCATTCAGATTAGTTTTTCAACCTAGCTCTACTCTTCCTTATCACAGGCCAAAGCAATTTCTTTATTTATTGACCAATGAAAACAGCACATAGCCAGAAGGACTTCCCAGACCAATAGATGGTAGTTTATGGATGTCAACAACAGATAGTTGACCTAACTGATAGCAGAAGGAAGATAAACAGCAGTAAATACACAAGTAGACATTGACTAAAATGATTGTGAAGACTGAGATTGCATTATATGATAATTGTAGATTTGTGCCCAAAGAAAACTAACGGGATACGGAGGTAGGATGTGGGGGATTTTCATTTTCAACAAGCTCTCCTAACATTTAGGAACAGTGACAACACAACAGATCATGTACTTAGAGAAATCAACCAGCAGTCCAGAGCTCAGAAAATATATTCCCACCTATTACTGATTAAAAGCACCACTGGATGTAGTGACACTGTTCTGTGGAGAATATTGAATGTTTTGTAAGTTACTATTTTTAGATACCATGCAAGTGGAACTATCAACAATAAATCTCCATCTGCACGCTACTTTGAAAACAGAGAGGTGTTTTCAAGAATCAGAAGTGATGCAGTCAGCAGCCAAACTAGTTCCTTTAAGAGTAAAATGCAAAGGGGAAGAAGTAAGCAGGGCCTTGCTTTAAAGAATCAACTCCAATTTGAAATATAAAAGGAACTTACTGGGTTATATCAGTGTTCAACAGATAAAGATATTTCAGTGTATGCTTGATGCAATATTCAAGCTTAAGACGTGATTACATTTCTTCTTGCTTTGCATCCTAAAACCAAGATTTAAAAACACTTACGCAGGTTCTTTTGCAGTTCTTATCTTGTTGTTCATTTCTCCATCTAAGATCAAAAGGTGGGATAATCTTCATTTCATCAATAAAATAGTCACAAGCATATTAGTGGTAAGCATGGACAGTAACACATTCTTGGCATTTTGGTACTCTTCTATAGAGTGAAGTTATTTTAATATGCAAGGACCTTTGTATTAACATGGAGCCTTAAAATTTTTCTATTCTAAGTAATGAGAAAGTTTAACAGGACTGGAGAGATGGCGCAGCAATTGAGAGTAGTGGCTGTTCTTTCAAAGGACTGGGTTCAATTCCCAGCACTTACATGGCAGCTCACAACTGTCCATTATTCCAGCTCCAGGGGATCTGACACTCTCAAACATACATTCATGTAGTCGGAACACCAATGAACATAATTAAAAAAAAATAAAATGTGTATCTTGTTCAGACATTTAACCAGACTTTTGCGTCGTAAATCACTCTGGCTATAATCCAAAAAACGAACAGCCCATTCACTTTGTTTCAATATGTAATTTGAGAATTGTTCTAGTTCAGGCAGCCTTGATCCTGGCTTGCATAAGTGTCATCAACGCACATTATAATTTTATGTTTTTCCCTTAATTTTCATTCTTACATGGGCTCTTCTTTTACATCCTAAGCCTGGCTGACAGTGCCTTTCCTACACTTTCTCTTGTCTATATCTAGTAAACTCTCCACCTCTAACTTAGAAAAACCATATACTTGAAACCCACTTGATAAAACTCTGATTGCTGGGGCATTTTAACCTACTTTCACCAGAGAGGAAAATGATCTCTACAAATTTATTGCATTGTTATTCTTAGATAATCTTAATCTAGATATTGAGGTGAACTATCTCATTTCAGAAAAAGCAGCATAGTTAGGAAATTCCAGATACTAGAGAAAAGAGAGAGAGATTATAAATCTCATTATTACTTTAAAAACCTCCTGAGGTTTTGAGATTTTGAAATTCATTTCTAACTGACAAAAACACACAGGATTTGTACATTTTAATCTAATGGGGTAATATTTCATTTTTCATGTGGTATCTAAAGTAACGTAGAGACATTTAACTTCTTAAATGCTTATCATCTCTTTAAGTTCTGAAAACTTGTCTTTCTTTGTCAAGAAAGTTTTAACCATCTGCCCAGGAGAGCAGAGCATGGCGTCTCTGTCTGAGGCGTCTGCTCCCAAGAGGAGAGCTGTCGAGTCTGAGCTCACTTCCTCTTCCTCCCAGCGTTCTGTTCTGTTTACTCCTCCCACCTATCTTCTAACCAATGAGGGCCAAGCAGTTTCTTTTTATTTAACCAATGACCTTCCTCCATCAATACAGCATGCAGTCTGCAGGTGGAAAATTAAGAGACTGACCCAGTCTTCAGTTTCTGATAGAAATGTGGCTCATATCTTTCTCCTTTGGTAGTCACTGGCAAGTGCCAATACTCTTGCTTAAGGGGCCCCCATCCAAGGCAGTCAGAAGTAAAAGGCAGAATGGGCTGGAAGAGCAACATTCATCACATCCCACTAGTTTTCCTAATCTCTAAGAAGCTAGAGCAAGGGAGAGTTTTTGATTATTTGTTACAACTAAGCCTGATAAGGGAGAGAAAACAGGTAATGGATGCCAGCCCACCCATGATACCTGCCCTGGGTTTTATCCTCAATTTTAATGCACTTATCAGCTAATATCAAAAGAGTTATAAGTCTGAAGATAGAATTGAAAGTTTACCCTTATTACATACAGGGACAAAAAAGGACCATCTCACGAGAAACTCAATCTACACAATGTTTTTTTAAGATTCTTAGTATTGGCTCATGGGGATTTATTTAAAAGGAAGCAAATGACAGTGAGACAATTTCATACTTAACCTTGCCAGGTAATGTTAATGCATATAGAGATACATTCTTTTTCTGTCTGTCTCTGTCTCTGTCTCTGTCTCTATCTCTGTCTCTGTCTGTCTCTCTCTCTCTCTCTCTCTTTCTCTGTGTGTGTGTGTGTGTGTGTGAGTGTGTGTAAAATATCTTTCTTTTATTCTCTCTCTTAAATTTAAATGGCTCTAGGATTGGGAAGAAAACTTGGCTACCTATCTGAACAGGGTAGATATCAGGAACCCTGACTAGAGTTTTTGGTTCTTGGAGATTTTGCAATCTATGAACAGTGAACAGTTTCAATAAAAAACAAACAACAACAACAAAAAAACTATCACTTTGCTTCAACCTTTCACATACACACAAGCCTGTCTGAGCTGAATGTTCTACCCCTCCCATTCTTTGGAATTCACTCCCCCATAGAGAGCACAGTCTGCTACAAGGATGAAACTTAGCAGACTATTGCATTTTATCAGACTTCTAGATAAGAATTATTTGTGCATTTGCTATAAAATTATAGCTGATATCATCCAACTGTTACTCAGTGTCCTCTATGCAAAAATAAAATTCTACTTCAGGGTCCAAAATTAAGGAAAACATTTCTCCTTAAGTAATTGTTATGTTCCTATTATCTAACCAGCTGTACAACTCCTTCGACAGGCACTGTGTGTGGTTACTAAGTCAACAGAAAACTGTTTCTGCGGTGCAATCACCTTTTTATGGGGGAACACTACAAAGGTTTCCTGGCCCACCTGTGTTCAACATCATAATGTAGGATGTTAAAGTCTGGTCCAGATAATATCACTAATGTGACAAGGATTTTCCTGTATGAGATGCATAGATCAGCTATGTCTGGGCGCACATGTTTGTAATTTTGCTGTGCCAGACACCAAGGCAAGAGGATCACCAGTTCAATGCCTGAATGGCCTGCAATGTTACTCAAAACTGTCCTGAGCAAATTTCTGAGATTCTGTCTCTAAAGACAACAAGAAGAGGGCTGAGTATATAGCTGGTGGAATGTGGTGTTATCAGAAGCATGACCTGAAATTCAATATCACATAACATGGGAAGCCATAAAATAATTGAAATTAAAGGAAGGTAGGAAACATATATTTATTGAGTACAATATGGTCTCTTGTCTGCAGTGAGTAGAAGTTTCCTTTGAGAATACTCTAGCACACAGCAAATATCTTTTAAGAAACTATCCACTTAGGTATACTCACTGTAATTAAAACATGATTTATTTTAGAATATAGAAGATTGAGGAATACATACACACACACACATGCACACACATACACACACACAAACACACATGAAACTAGGCAGATTAGAAAACCTTTTAATTTTTTTCTTCTTGATCTCTGTTTCTGTCTTTCATGTTTAATAAGATTATACCTTCTTATTTTATTGTTGAAAAGCATTGCTTGAACTTTAGAAACGAAATCCATTAATTTATGGAATTAACAGTATTTAACTGTGGTACCATAGCTATTTGCAGTAGACCAGATAGATTTGACACAGTTATACGCTCATTGAAATTATGCACTATTCAATATATACTTATCAGCTGTACTTATTTATAATTCAGTTCTATTATTCATCATTACTTACTTTTTTATGTTATAAATAAACTCTGTGATGAAGGCAACTTAGAAAATAATGGACTTAGTTTTGTGATTGAGAATTCCAGAAGAATAAAGAGTCTATGTCCATCATTGTGGAGACAGTGACAGGCAGGCATGGCACTGAGCAGTCATTGAGAATATATAGAAAATTCAAAAGCATAAATACAATACTTAGAGACCTCACTGGGACTGGGGCAGACTTTTGAAACTATAAAGCCTGTTTCTAGTGACACACCACCTCCATCAAGGCCACCTGAAATGTTAAAATGCAAATGAATGTAACCTTGAGATATTAAAAATTATGGAACAGTTCTCCTAAACTCAGAGGTAATCCCATTTATCCGTGGTCATCCCATGAAGTTTACCATAGCTCCAGAGAACAAGCATTTATACACAGGTACATGGGAAATGGATAATTATCACAAAGAAGACAGAAAGGGATAAACAAAGGCAGAAACTGTACTATTAATAATATATCACAGTTATCCTTAATAGCTTGCAAATAAATTTTGGATATTTTAGGTTGAGTTCTCACTTTGTAGAAGAAGCTGGCATCCTACTCACAGCCTCCTACGTTGGCTTCCTGAGTGCTGTTTATGGGTATGTCACAACAGTTTCAATTTTTTTAATTAGCGGAAACATAGCTTTTACTTCTTTATTATCCTGTAGTTATTTATTTGTCTATTCTCACTCTTTTTCCTTATGACTATATTATCAGTGCTACATACTGATAATTGTAACTGTAACCTTCTCAATTCTTTTGCTCCAAATTCACCTTTGTTATCTTTTCCAAAATACTAGAATATAAAGGACAATCTCTGCCTTGTTTACCAGGACAACCCTGTGGCTCTATGGCTTGAGCAAACCATGATGAAGGAGCTACAGTGTAGATATTATACTACCTGGGCCCTACATGCTTTGAGGGACTGTGTTAGAAGTCTGACTGCCCTTGACCATACAGAATGTCATCATTGAAATAGCCGACCCAATATATGCCCATTTCACACCCCTCCAAACAATTTTATGAATATGAACATTCATCCTTTTTCAATAATAATTGTAAAGCTGATCTCACAATCAACTTAAAGGCCATCTTTACAAAATTTGCCAATTATTGAAAATATTCTGTCAAACCAGATTCAAGAAAAAAAAAGAACCAACAAGTTCAAGGGAAATGACTAACAATCTTATATTAAAAGTCCCTAGCATGAATACTAAAGTCTGAGAATACTGCTGTAATTTGGAGTTGAATGAAAAGAGCTGTTTCTAACTAGCTTCTCATGGAAGTAAAACTTAGCACTATTTTTCCCACTAGGTTAAACACTAAAGCATTCAATAAATTTCTGATCATAGCCTTTTAATCCATGTCAGTTGGGAAGAGCAGATTTGAAGCTGAGTTTCATGAGAAGCCTATAAATACAACCACAATCTTTTAAAATTACAACTTAACCAGCGATAAAATTTAAGACTACCCGTTTGAATATATAAATAATGGCTTATTCCTGATACTCTTTTAAAAGTGTGTGATCTGAATAGTAGCAACTCATATTACAAACATTGTGGAAAAAGGATATGGAAGTAAATTTCCTTAAAAGGCCTGGATTCAATCACAGACAATGGAGCTATATTTTATAAATTAGCATTTTTGATCCATACTTTCCTTTTAATCAATATGTCCATGAAGATAGTGGAAGATATTATGTGATAAAAGTGCTTGTGCCCACCAATTTTCTTTCTACTCAGCATCCACTTTGGCCTGTTGCAGTGCAATTTTTCTTTCCAGGAGGTCGCCACGATTTCTATAAACTAAATGAAATGTGGAGAGAGAAACAAAGCAGAGAGAGTGGCAGAGGACAATCCACACAACCCACCAGAGTCTGGTCCCAAAAAATCATGACATCCTTTCTTAGTTGAAGCCTGGGACAAGAGAAGTTTTCATTCCTCCTTTTCTGGGTAGACTTAATAAAAGGTCAAACTCTTTCAAAAATGAGAACTTATTCTTCTTAAATATAGCTGTCTTCCCTGAGGAAATCCTCTAGACTCCTCTGAGTTATTACTTGATTGCTATTCAGGCAGAGAGTCCACTTCACAGAATATGTAAGAAATAGAATGAAAAACATTCAATTATCAAAATGTCCCTTAATTTCCCCAGAACAAAGATACTCCTCAGTTTCTATAACTTTGATGAAAAAAAAAAACATTGCCTTAAATTTGTCAGTTGGAATTTTTATTTATAATAACTGGAAACACAGATTCTTTATAGCCAGAACAATTTAACTGGTTTACTGAAGATTATTGCTTTAATTGAGTCATTGGCAACATAAATACCTTAAATATTTTACTCATTTGCTTTGAGTAAAGCAAAGCACATTGAACATTTGCAAACAATCAACAATATGTTTAATTTCAAGATATCTTATGTCTGTTAATTAAGTGGGAATTTATGATAGAGAGGGAAAAATTTTTAAATAAACATTTTTGGAATGTTTTCAAGTTTCTAAGAACATACTCTATTTTAAAATATAGATGAACAATGTTTTCATAAGTTTAAGTCAACAAATGTTGTTTAGTCATATTATTTACCATGTAATTATAGTGAAGATTTAAACAACCTTCATTTCTTTGCTCATAAACACTTTACAAAATTGTTTTTTTCCCTAGTTTTCAATACATTCCTACAGCAGCCTACCCTCATTCATTTTTTCCTAGCCTCACCTATCCACTGATCCAATCCTCCTGTTTCCCTTGAGAAACAAGCAGTCTTACCATTTCAGTCAACTGAAAATGACAAAACAAGATACAATAAGACTAGTCACATACCCTCATATCTAGGCTGGGAAAAGCAAACCAGCAGTAGGAAAGGGGTCCCAAGAGTAGGCAGAAAGAGTCAGAAACACCCCTGCTCTCACTCTATTTAAGATACTCAAAGTCTAATCAGTGATACATAGATGTTCTTGGTCTAAGTAAATGAGGCAATTCCAAATTACTTAGGAAGCACAAAGCAAGTCACAATAGATACAAGAAATTTGAAGCAACTCCCTGCATCCTATTAGACTACAACAGATTAAATCTGGATTTCAAGAACAACAGAAGCAACAGAAAGCCAATGAAATACTTGATATTAAGCAACTTTCCACTGAATGACTACTGTGTCAAGACAGAAATGATTAATAAAGAAACTAAATACTTTCTTGAATTTAATGCAAATGAATGTACAACATACTCAAATTTATGGGACACAATAAAAATGGTACTGTACTAAGAGGAAGGTTCATAGCAACAAGAACCTTCATAAAGAAATTGCAGATATTTCATATTAGCAACTTAACATCACATCTGAAAGCTTTGGAATAAAAGACACAAACATACCAAAGGAGAACAGATGACAAGAAAAAAAGAAAATGTTTGTCTAAACAAGATAGAAATGGACAACAAAACAAAGAATGAAACAAAAAATTAGTTCTTTGAGAATATCAACATGATAGACAAACCCTTATGAAACCCAAGTAAAGGATGGAGCTAGGACGTCTAAATTAACATAATCAGAAACAAAAAAAAAAGTTTATAACAACAAATACTAGAAAATACAAAGAATCATCAGGTCATACTGTAAAAACCTGCATTCCACAAAACTGGAAAATCTAAAAGAAATGGATATTTTTTAACACATACTACATACCAAAGTTAAATAACAGCTTTATTTTCAAAATCAAATAACAACTTAAATAGACCTATAACCACTAAGAAAACAGATGCGTCAAAAAAGTCTCCCAAACAAACAAACAAAAAATAAATAAAAACAAAACAAAAAACCGAACAAAACAAACAAACAAAACAACAGAAGTCCAGAGCCAGGACGTTTTGTGCAAAATTCTACCAGGCTTTCAAAAGAGAGTAACATAGATACTCTTGCAATTTTTCCATAAAATAAAAGCAGAAAGGGGGCATTACTAAATTTATTGTATGTGGCAGCAGTCACCTTGATACCCAAACCATATAAAGATTCAACAACAACAAAAGAATTGCAGACCAATTTCCCTTATGTGCATAGATGTAAAATGCTCAAAAAATACTTGCAAATAGAATCCAAGAACACATCAAAAATATCACCCTCCATGATCAAGTAGACTTTATCCCAGAGGTTCAGGGATGGTTCAATATACAAAAATCTGTCATAGTCCACCATATAAACAAACTGAAAGAAAAAAAGAAACAGATGAATATCTCATTAGACACTGAAACAGTCTTTGATAGTATCCAACACCCCTTCAAGATAAAATCCTTGGAGAGACTGGGAAGACACGGACATACTTAAACATAGTAAAGACAAGTTGCCGCAAGCCTATATCTCAAAATAAATTAAATGAAGAGAAACTCAAAGCAATTCTATTAAAATTAGGAACAAAACAAGGCTATCCACTCTCCATATTTATTCAATCCGATACTTAATGTTTTAACTAGAGCAGTAAGACAGCTGAAAGAGATCAAGGGGATACAAAGTGAAAAGGAAAAAAGGAAAAGTATTGTTATTTGCATATGATAAGATAGTAACATAAGAGAACTCAAAAATTTTGTCAGGGAATTCCTATAGCTGATAAACACCTTCAGTGATGTGACTGGATACTAGAATAACCCCAAAATAAGTTGTCCTTCTATATTCAAATGACAAATGTTCTGAAAAGGAAATCAGGGTAGCAACAGTTCACTATCACCACAACAGTATAAAATGTCTTGGGTTAACCCTAAACAATCAAGTGAAAAACTTATATGACAAAGTCTTCAAGTCTTTGAAGAAACAATCGAAGACAATATCAAAATATAGAAGGGTCTCCAGTGCTCATGGGTCAATAGAATTAATGTAGTAAAAATGGCCATCCTAACAAAAGCAATCTACATATTCAGTGAAATCTCCATCAAAATGCCAACAAAATTCTTTATAGATCTTGAAAGATAATACTCAATTTCATAAGGGATAATAAAAAAAAAACATAGGATAGCTAAAATGAACCTGAACAGTAAAAGAATTTCCAGAGGTATCACCATCCCTGATTTCAAGCTGTACACAGAGACATATTAAGAAAAACCACATAACACTGACATAAAACAGACATGTTGAACAATGAAATGGATTGGAATAACCAGACATAAATCTACACACTTATAGTCAACTAAATCTTAATAAAGAAGCCAGAAATACACACTGAAAGCATCTTTTACAAATGGTCCTGGTCTTCCATACACACACAATTTTGTGTTCTTCTATTTTTAAATCCATCAACTACAGTTTGTGTTGGTCATATACAGATGGAGGAAGGTCATTGGTTAATTAATAAAGAAACTGCTTGGCCCTGATAAGTTAGAACATAGGTGGGTGGAGTAAACAGAACAGACTCCTGGGAGGAAGAGGAAGTGAGGTAAGATGCCTCAGACAGATGCCATGCAGCTCATTGCCAGGGCAGACAGAAGGAAGCTCCGACCCAAGATGGACGTATGCTAGAATCTTCCTGGTAAGCACACCTCAAGGTGCTACACACATTAATAGAAATGGGCCAGGCAGTGTTTAAATGAATACAGTTTTTGTGTTGTTATTTGGGGCATAAGCTAGCCAGGCAGCCAGGAGCTGGGCGACAGGAACACGGCCAGCAGCTCCTTCAACAGAATGGCGCCCTACGTGGTAGCAGCAATTTCTTGGGTCTGCTCTGCTTGCTAGAGGCAAGCAAGTACTCTCATCTAAGAGAGGCTTCCTGACTCAGCTTTAGCTGCAAAGCTTGCAGCTCTTTAGGAGGTCCTGCCACGAAACACTTAAATGGTGTTGATAAAAAGCTGAACACATGCTTTTCGGTTTTCAGCCATAGCAGGAAAAAAGCTGTGCCATTGTAAAATGCCAGCTTTCTGGGCCATCCTGCCAGGGCAAACGCTGACTCTTTCAGGCAGGCAGTCCATGTGGTTAAGCACACTGTTGCAGTTTGTTTGCTGGCAGGGACCTTAAAATGCCTTGAGTTGTGGCGGTAAACATGGCTACAACCGGTACCTCCGTCATGAAGCTGGAAAGCTAAGCAATGGGCTGGACCTAGCTGTCAAAGCCATGGCTTTAATCCTACCCATATTGTTCAGTAATTTAAAGGCTCATGTGTTCAGAAAAAGAGAGATACAGTAAAGAGAGATTCAAAAATATAGAAAACCTCTAAATGATTTACAGTGTGTTGAAAATATATGCACACTAAAAGTTCTTAAAGTAAAAAATGAAAAAAAGGAAGAAAAAGAGTAGTTGGATGTGGTAGGACACACCTTTAATCCCAACACTTGGAAGGCAGAGGGAGATTGACTTCTGTGACTTCAAGGTGTGGTAGCACATGCCTTTAATCACAATGCATGGGAGGCAGAAACAGAAGGATCTCTGAGAGTTCAAGGACAGATTGGTCTACAGAGTTATTCCAGGACAAAGATATACAGAGAATATAAAATAAAAGTAAAAATAAACGAAATAGAGGTTAAAATAAAGCTGCACAAAGATGTAAAATACACAGAGAATCTTGATACTGTATGCTATTATGCTCTCTTTGAATTGTTTGAATGCTGAGGAAGGTGCAAGAGCTGCTAAAAGATATTTGTTTATAAATGCTGCTGAACTAATTCAAAATAGATATTTTGAAAATACCTTGACTTCAGAATTTGGATCTAAGGATATGATACTTTGGAAAAGAGTTTCTTCTTTTGTTTTCACAGAGGATGAAACCCTGTGGATTGCTTCTATCCCAATATGGTATGATAGACCACACCCTCCTGAAGGGCTGCTGTGAACACCTTCAAAAAATTGCTTTGCTCAACTGCCGACTGAGATGAATCTAGAATACAGGTTATACCCTAAAAGACCTAAATAAGAGCACCCCCATTCAGCAGGAAGCTGTTTGGAGAGAAATAACTGCACCCATATTCCCAAATATTGTTTATAAATGTTCTTTTACGGGAAAAAGGGGATATGATATATGTATGGACAATTTACATTGGTATAAGCTTTGCTTTGTTGATATAAATTTAAGGTCAATTTTGTTATATTGTATATATATGTATATATATATTTCTGATATCAATTAAGGTATGGTGATTTTGTAGTTCATGTAAAAATGTAATGTATATAGGTTGTTAATGGATAGTCATCTATAATAGTCAAGTTTGTAGTCATGTTAGATTTTCTAGATGTACATAGATATATTTTAGACATTCTTCATATCTTTCAAAGACTACGGAATATAGCATTTTAAATGTTTTAATAACTTAGGGCTTTTCATGACAATGATACACGTCTGCTCCTGGCAGCACCAATCTACTTCAAGAAGAAGATGGGCATCAAAGAGGCACCTTATGGAGTTTGATAGTAATTTGGGCAAGAAACTGCTCTTGCCTGGACTGTTGCATAAACTGGACACAAAGAACCCTCAGAGAGAGGACTGCTGAACTTGCCTAAAGGTGAGATGATCTATCGGGGTTCCTGGTTCATGATAGAATCTGCTAGACATTCTGCAGGACACAGAAGATAGTGACTGAACTGCCTTTAAAATTTCTTGCTTCATGGAAAATGTCTGCTGGATACTATGGGCCTGTAGGCCGAAGATGGATGCCCCAACAGTACAGAGGAACTTTCGGTGACTGTCCAGGCAACGAGATGTCTCCGTCATTTCTAGAGTTTTGAAAGTTGTTTATTTCTTGTTTGCTTAGGTAATGTTGTATTTTTCTGGAGTCTTTGATGGAGTTGAAGAATAGTTTGTTATAGTTATAGCTTTCCTTAGTTATGATAAAGATAAAATAGATATAAATATTGTAATTTTTACTTGATAACTGTTTTGTTATATGCAATTTTGCTATGTTAAAGTTAAAGCCTTCCTTTTTTTTTGTTTAAACAGAAAAAGGGAAAATGACAGAGGAAGGTCATTGGTTAATTAATAAAGAAACTGCTTGGCCCTGATAGGTTAGAAAATAGGTGGGTGGAGTAAACAGAACAGACTGCTGGAAGGAAGAGATAGTGAGGTAAGACGCCTCAGACAGACACCATGCAGCTCATCGCCAGGGAAGACATGATGAAGCTCCTCCCCAAGATGAACATAGGCTAGAATCTCCCTGGTAAATGCACCTCAAGTTCTACACACATTAATAGAAATGGGCCAGGCAGTGTTTAAACGAATATAGTTTGTGTGTTGTTATTTTGGGGCATAAGCTAGCCAGGCAGCCAGGAGCTGGGTGGCAAGAACACAGCCTGAAGCTCCTTCAACAATATACTCTTAGATATATGGCCTCTACAGAAGCGTGGTCAAGCCAACAGTGGCTGAACCATTAAAAACTACTGTCCCTATCATTCACTAGTTGTCTAAGAATGGGACTGCATTTCCACCTCCTAGATCCATGCTGAGATGTTTTCATGGCTTGAGCTTGCACTGATCTTTCACATGCTACCCCACACACTGTGGCCTCATATGCGCAAATACCCTACTTTCTTTAGAAAATACTGTTTCATTGAAAGTCATTCACAACCTCTGACTTTTAATCTTTCTATACTCTATTGTACAAGAAACCTTGAGTCTAGGGAGAAGGTATGTAATATAGACATGCTGTTTAGAACTGAGCTACCCACAGGCTCTTATTCTCTACACATTGATCCATTCTGGGTGCCTGTTAATCTCTATCTGCCACAAATTGTATCTTTTCTAATAAGGGTTGTCAACTACACTAATTGGTGGATATGATAATAAGTCTAAAGGAGTCTGTTTAGTGCTATGGCTTTTTAACTTATCTAGCAAGGAAATAAGATATCACTTAGCTTTTATATCTCTAATATTATTTAGCTTGTTTATTTTTATACTTTTATACTTCTCATAAACATATTCTCAAGAAATTGTCTTACTTTTTTATAAAAATATAATTAGAAATTTCACAAAACCATATATTTTCTAACCCCAAGTTCAGAAAACTATGCATATGTCAAGCTAATAGTTTCCATCACATTTCTTTAATTAATTTAGGAGCATTGTTTTATCCCTTTATTAACAACTTGGTGGATTCTAATGAATATAAATCAGATTCATATTTCTTCATAGTGAATATAAGACCAACTACACAGACACACTCAATAAATATTATCAATGTGTGTTACTATCAATAGTCTTTGTCTTCACTTCTTTCAAAAATTTCTTCTCAACATTTAGAACAGAGACATAAGAATATTCTTGTTACAGCTCTTTGAATTTTTATTGATCCTTAGTATATAATAGTAACACATTAAAGTTTCATTTTACAGGGATCACCTTAAGGATTGCTGTTGAATTGTATTGCTGCAGAAGGAATAAGACCGAAGATTGAGGTACAGTCTATAATTAACTGAATGGTCTTTTCTCATGTCTCTTTTGTTGTTTCAATTATCATTGTTCTAAAGCAAATTGAGGGTTCTTTTTAAATTATTTTCCTAGAGTTTTGTGAATAGATTTATAACACTTGTCATTTTAATTTTTATCCCAAGATTTGATTATAACTTGTGAGTAACAGAGTCACCCATTCATTTTTCTTCAACAATTTCGGCGATTAACCACTCAAAAGTCAGAAAATCTTTGTGTATTCTGAAAATATGAAATAATTTCTGGTACATCCATATGTAGTCCTTGAAAATAGAAACTAAATTACAATACAAGTGGAGTTGTTTAAATCATACTGTATAACATCCTTCCCCAGATTGGAATATTTGCTTCACACAAAGAAGACATTTCCTTGAACCAACAGGTAATTCACTGCCTACAAGAAAAAAAAAAACAGAAGTGGTTTCCTGAACATTCTAAAACACTTCTCAAGAGGGATATTCTTCTCTAATATCAAAGGAAGTGTGGAGAATTATCTCATATTGAGATGGAAGCAAAGAAAGGACCCTAACTCACAGGGACCAATCAAAGGAAGTCCGTGGTCTTAATGTATTCTACTGCTCAGTTAAACACTAAATACAACAGGATAGTCTCTTGCTGTGTACTGGTTGCTTTTAGAAACATAGGTGAAACAATCTCTACATGGCTATTTTCTACACCCAGCCTCAGAAACTATGTTAAGTCAAGGAAAAGCCAGTTACACTAAAGTATAAGTCTTCAAATAAAAAGTTAAAATAATAGAAAAGATATAATAACTAAAGGCTATAAAGATTGCAATAACAATAAAAATGAGAATTGAACTGTGAATGAAAATGACAAATTTTTGAACACAAAAATTGCAAAGAGAAATTCACATTAAATCACAAACATAAGACGATCTGTTAACTTACAAGCATGACGAATAAGGCACTACTCTGAAGAAATGCATGCAAAGATTTGAGTAACTCAGAAGAAAAGATGAATTCCATAGATGTGTATAATATATCAAAAGTAAATTTTAGAGAAACTATAACAATCAGAACAGACAAATAACAAATATGCTCAATGAATCACTAAAAAAACATCTTCCACATACTCATTCAAGACTGCCAAGGTCTACTAAATTTTAAATAATATCCATCTTTTCCCAGCTCTTAAAATATACAGAAAGCAGCATCAATCTGATATTAATGACAAACATGAGCGTTATTTATAAGGAAAGTAAATGAATGCTTAATATTTTTGGTTAACTAGAATAAATTAAGTTCTCAGCAGAGTACTGATAGTACATTAAACAGATTATTTAATGCAATGAAATGGAGTACAAGGAATGGTTATCATAGATTAATATGTTACAATGTGTTAACACAATCAACAAAGAATGAGATACAGAAAAAGTATTTGAGAGCTGGGCGGTGGTGGCACATGCCTTTAATTACAGCACTTGGGAGGCAGAGGCAGGGAGATCTCTGTGACTTCAAGGCCAGCCTGGTCTACAAGAGCTAGTTTCAGGACAAGCTCCAATGCTACAAAGAAACCCTGTTTCAGAAAACAAACAAACAAACAAACAAAAAAGTATTTGAGAAAATCAATACCTTTCAAGGATAAAAATATTCAACAAATTACCTATATAATATTTGTATCTAAGGATAATTGAGGTCACATGAATATAAAAATAAATAGCAGAAAAACACTACAGGTTTCATTTAGTAGCTAATTAAAAAAAGAAAAGAAAGAAGGAAAGAAGACAAGAAGGAAGGAAGGAAGGAAGGAAGGAAGGAGGGAGGGAGGAAGAAAGGAAAGAAGGAAAGAAAGAAAGAAAGAAAGAAAGAAAGAAAGAAAGAAAGAAAAGGAACAAGGATGTTATTCTTCTTTACAATTTAGAAGAACACAAGATTTCTCTTATTAACTTCTTACACTAAAAATAGTTGCAGAAGTTCCAGACAAAGCAATTAGACGGGAGACAAAAATAAACATTACAAACAGAAAGTAGTGTTAATTGATATGTTTGGAAAAAGACACCATTTTCATCCAATACCAAAAGGCCAGTTCTGAAAACGTGCACACAAGTAACATTAAAAGATACTGAGCAGATATATCTAGAAATATGTACAAATATAACATGCATGTAACAACAATTTATGAAAAAAGAGGCCATAACATTGAAAAGGATCAAAGAATAATATATGTGAGGATTTGGAGGGAGTAAAGGGAAGTGAGACTGATTTTAATTATATTATAATCTCAAAAATAAAATTAAAAATTAAAAAATGAGATTTGTATAGAAAATTCTGAAGAGACAGAAAGTTAGAATTAATAATTGAACACATTGAATTTACAGGACAAGGAAACTAAAATTAAGTTACATTTTAAACATTAAATATAAACATAGAAAGAGAAAAATTACCATTATAATACATGAAAAATAGATAGTATAATTAGAGGTAACTTTAACCAAGGAGGAGAAAGATTTGTACACTCAGTCCAAGATGTTAGTAAAAGAAGCAGAAAGAAAAGCAAATTAACAGAGAGCTCTACTGTATTCATAAACTATAATTAGCATTATTAAAATTTTCTCATTGTAGAAACTAACCCATTAATAAAGTGCAATTCTTATCAAACTGCTATGATATGTTTAAATTCCTAAAATTTATATAAAATGAAATTCAAAAAGTCAATGGTCAAAGAAATTATAACAAAAAAGAATGAAAAAGCAACTTAAGCCATAACACTAAATGATTGCAAGTATTAAAAATCATAAAGCTTGAAAAATTATGCTATTAGTATAAAAGCCTGAACATCTAAATGAAACTAGTCATGTATACTTAAACCCTTTGACAAAGATGCCAAGCATTTACAAAGAGTAAATAATCTTCTAAATTATTTACAGTGACAAAGCTGGAACTACATGCATTAAATTGGAACTAAAACCTTATCTTATACTATCTAAAAATGGCAACTAAAAATAAATAGAAGTTAAAACAGTACTTGAAACAACTGTAAAATTATTGGAAATTATTATAAGGAAAATATTAGACATTAGTATGGTCATGATAATTTTACTACAACATCACTTCCATTTTTTGAGAGAGTTACTATCCATTATGATGCCATTTTCATGATTTTGATTGAAGAAAGATACACTTCCTTTTTTTTCTTCCAACTCTGCACATACACTGCATCTTCCCTTGCACCATGTAATGTTTCTGACCACTTTTTTGTTTTTATTGGTGTATATGTGTGTATGATACAACCTACTGAATTTCTTTAGTATTACTTATGTGAATAAAACATATACGTACACACAAATACACATATAATATGAATTTGGAATAAATAAAATACAAATGATTATTTATGTTTAATCTAGCATCTTTCATGTTATGTTTCCTTCTCTCTTCCTGTCCTTCTGCACTGACCTTCATCCCACTTTCCATTCAAATCTTTTTAGTTTTTCTCATCTCCCCTTCTATAATTACTCACCCCCACCATGTTACCATTTTGCTTTTGTGGTTTCTGTACTACTCCAGTAAATATACTCATATCTTAATATTTTGAGGGAAGAACTCCAAAGGAAAGGAAATGTATGGTACTACTCTTTCTGGGTCCGGCTTGTGCAGGATTTCTTTTAAGTATTCTTCTTCATCTAGTGCCCCACATAGATTCAGACTCCACACCTACCTAGTGGACGACCTGAGTGACTAACTGGTTCACAGTCCAGAAAGTCTCCCAACCCTACCCACTTGGCTAGCTTTTACCTAAGTGGGTTTTTGTTGGTGGTGGTGGTGCTTTTTTTTTTTTTTTTTTTTTTTGGTAGAACCCCCACCACAGTGGTGTTAACCGTGTGCGGCTACATGGAAATTTGCCAAGCACACGCATGCCTCCTGCCCCCACTGCCAGTTCCCTGGCACAGCTCCCTGACATGGTTCCCTACTGCTTTGCAACTTGTGCAGCTTCTGGTTTGTGCTCCCTGCCCATGAGTTCTGAGATTTTTATTCCATATATGGAATTTTTTAATTGCTTTTAATTTGTCAAGCAAAGCATATTTCTCAGTATTTAACCAGTATGAAGGTGGAAAACTAAAGCGGCTCAGGACTATTCGTGTCACCACCACTTGCATGACTGCTTGTCGCAACTCTGCATCCTCAACACCTACTGGACAATAAAGACTATTACACCTAAAACAATTTAGTGTATATCAAAACAGGTAATTAATAAATAAATATGATAGAATACATTAAAATTAAAATTTTTAGTAACTAGTTTGATAATACTGTGGTTTGTATTCTGCAAAGTTTATATGGTGATGGTGATATATCCATTTATTGGATATTGGGACTTTGTTTTTTTCTCCATATTATATCCTTAAGAAAGAATGTGGCACTTTTAGAAATGATACAATCTTCACAGACTAATAATGAACAGCTAGTTTACAGGATTAAAACCTTCAAAAATCAAGAGTTACCTGAAAAAAATAATACATTGGTAATGGGTAATTTGAGAGACAAAATTGAATTTATGTCTAAGGGTACTGAGAAATTATATGAAAGAATTCATGCTGTTGAATTTGAAAATCAAAATTTTTAAAAAGTTATGATAAGTTAGCAGATCTCTCCAGGATGGCAATCTGCATGCTATCCAAATAATGTCCAAGAATAAGGTGTTGTCTTTAAAGGAGACACTTCACACCTTGGAAATATATGTGTAGAATGAGCACCAGAGGCTAGGTGCCTCAATGAAATCACTAGAAATATATATATATATATATATATATATATATATATATATATATATGCCAGGAGATTCAAGCTTTACAAAAGACAATAGTAAACAGATTTCAAATGATTGAGTAAATTAATTATTGGAGCTGATGAACAAGGAAAGAAGGCCCAAGGACAGGATTCACCATCGCCAGTAGCTGTCAGAGATGACTTACCCAGGGTTTTAGCTTCTTCCCCTGTAATCTACTCTGACAAAACATCAAGTTCTAAAGGTCCAAAAGGATCCAAAGAAGGTAGATGGATACCTATAGGAATGAATGATTGAAAATAAATCAAGCAAGCCGTCATAACTTATAACTTGCATTCTGCATTTGTTAGGGAGATGATAAAGATATGGGCTTCTAGTACTACGGTGACACCACATGACTGGCTTCAGTTAATTTTAGGAGTCCTGGATGATGGGCCAAAGTTGATGTTTAAATGTTGTTTCAAGGAAGAGGCTAAAATTTCAAAACAAGAGGAAAAACCAAAAGGACTTGAGATTTCCTAAGATCAAATTTTTGGTGAGGGCACTTATGCTGACCCATAGGTTCATTATATTTACAATGAACAAATCTTGTCCTTATTCCACAAAGCAGCCTTAAATGCTTAGAACAGGATTCAAGAATCAGAAAAAATTAATTGAATCATATCCCATGGTTAAACAGGGCCAGAGAGAACCCTTTAATGACTTTTTACAAAGAATAACTAATGCTGTACAGTTAGGAGTAACAGACCCAGAAGCTAGATGAATACTTATTGAATCTCTGGCTTTTGAAAATGCCAACATAAAATGCAAAAGATGCTTAGTCAGCCAGGCGATGGTGGCGCACGCCTTTAATCCCAGCACTCGGGAGGTAGAGGCAGGCGAATCTCTGTGAGTTTGAGGCCAGCCTGGTGTACAAGAGCTAGTTCCAGGACAGGAACCAAAAGCTACGGAAAAACCCTGTCTAGAAAAAAAAAAAAGAGAGAGATACTTAGTCCTTTAAAGGTTAGATCAGCACCTATGGATGAATGGCTCCTGCATACAATGAATTCTGAGATATTTGATTATAATAGTGAATCTTGGGTAGAAGAAACTATTTCCAAAGGAATGGGGAGACATCAAAATTCCAAATGTTTTAATTGTGGTAGAATAGGACATCTGAGAAGAGATTGCAGACAAGGAATTTCTAGGAATAATATCTCCTCTGGGAATGGTAAGAATAGGATGATTCAGCCTTCAGGTATATGTACAAGGTGTGGCTAAGGTTGATACTGAACCAATGAATGCAGATTAACAAAGGACAGACAAGGCAACCCAAAACCATTGGGAAACTCCTTGAGGGGCCTCTCGCAGGCCCCCAATGCAAAAGTGGCCCAGTCATTCCCAGTCACTGTGGAGAACATGTCTTACCAGAAAAATTAAAAAAAAATCCAGAGCCTTCTATAAAATACCATACTGTTCTAGATGATAGAATAAATATGGAGGATATATCAAAAATTTCAATAAGAAATAGGAGATGTATATTCTGGCAGACTTCTATAAATGATCAAAGACCAAAGCAAAGACTGGATATAAATGGTATTCTAATTGTTGGTTTGATAGACATAAGTGCGAGCGTATCATTACTCCAGAATCTTGGAATCCAAATTGGTCTCTTCAAGAGGCATATGTTCAATTACTAGGACTTGGAACCATATCTCAAGTTAAACAAAACGCGAGATGGGTTGACTGTATTGGCCCAGAAGATCAAAGAGGGAATCTGAAGTCATATGTGGCTAACATTACAGCAAATTTATGGGGTTGTGACATGCTGTAGCAATGGAATACCAAGATTAACATTCCTGCAGTTTCAGGAACTCTTAATTCTGGGAAGGATATTATAAGGTACTATATGCAAAGGTCAACAGCCATTCAGAACCTAAAGCAACTAGCAAATCTTCAAAGGTACAAACAACCCTACCTTTAAAATGGTTAACTGAGAAACTAATATGGGTTATGAAATGGCCTCTACCTGAAGAAAAGCTGAAGGCTTTAGAACAACTGGTGTAAGATCAACTAGATGCTCACCATATTGAAGAGTCCACCTCGTCCTTGGAATTCTCCTTTATTAGTTGTTAAAAGGAAATCTTGTAAATTAAGAATGGTGACAGATCAAAGAGCTATCAATAAGGTAATTCAACCTATGGGCCCTCTACAATCTGTAATTCCTCTCCCTTCTCTATTACCAAAAGAGTGGCCTCTTATAGTTATTGATTTGAAAGATTGTTTCTTCACTATACCTTTACAAGAAAAGGATAGAGAAAAATTTGCTTTCACAGTGCCTACTTATAATAATTCTCAGCCTACTAGGATATATCAATTGACTATCCTTCCACAGGGAATGCTCAATAGCCCAACTCGATGCTAATGTTTTGTAAGTCAGTCATTGGAAAAAATATGTAAGCAATTTCCTCTGTCTATATTTTACCATTGCATGGATGACATTCTGCTATCTGATCCAAACATGCATACTTTAGAAAGAATGTTTGAAGAAGCAAAGAAAGTTTTTTCCTAAATGGGGATTACAAATTGCTCATAAAAAACACAGAGAGAAGATTCTGTCAATCACCTAGAATATAAAATGAGTTTACAGAAATTTAGAACACAAGAGGCACAAATTATGAGAGACTGGTTGTGGATTCTAATGACTTTCAAAGATTGTTAGAGACATTGCCAGTCTATGGCTATTGAAATAACACCTGATCTAATAATTCAATTAAACCGAATTTTAGGTAGTAGTCCCTTGAATAGTCCCAGAGAATTGAGAGACGAAGCAAAAAAAAAAAATTGACAATTGTTGAGAAGAAATTACAGGTGGCACATGTGAATAGAGTGAGTCCAAATCTTAATTATATTTTAGTCATATGGGACAATATTATCTTTTTTTAATTTATTAATTTATTAACGACTTCTGCCTCCTCCCCGCCACCGCCTCCCATTTCCCTCCCCCTCCCCCTATCAAGTCCCCCTCCCTCATCAGCTCGAAGGGCAATCAGGGTTCCCTGACCTGTTGGAAGTCCAAGGACCACCCACCTCCATCCAGGTCTAGGAAGGTGAGCATCCAAACTGCCTAGTCTCCCCCAAAGCCAGTACGTGCAGTGGGATCAAAAACCCATTGCCATTGTTCTTGACTTCTCAGTACTCCTCATTGTCTGCTATGTTCAGCAAGTCCGGTTTTATCCCATGCTTTTTCAGACCCAAGCCAGCTGGCCTTGGTGAATTCCCGATAGAACTTTCCCATTGTCTCAGTGTGGGGGTGAACCCCTCGTAGTCCTGAGTTCCTTGCTTGTGCTCTCTCTCCTTATGCTCCTGATTTGGACCTTGAGATTTCAGTACGGTGCTCCAATGTGGGTCTCTGTCTCCTTTCATCGCCTGATGAAGGTTAATATTCAGGAGGATGCCTATATGTTTGTCTTTGGATTCACTTTCTTATTTAGCTTCTCTAGGATCAAGAATTATAGGCTCAGTATCCTTTATTTATGGCTAGAAACCAAATATGAGTGAGTACATCCCATGTTCCTCTTTTTGGGTCTGGCTTACCTCACTCAGGATAGTGTTTTCTATTTCCATCCATTTGTATGCAAAATTCAAGAAGTCCTTGTTTTTTACTGCTGAGTAGTACTCTAATATGTATATATTCCACACTTTCTTCATCCATTCTTCCATTGAAGGGCATCTTGGTTGTTTCCAGTTTCTGGTTATTACAAACAATGCTGCTATGAACATAGTTGAGCATATACTTTTGTTGTATGATAAGGCCTCTTTTGGGTATATTCCCAAGAGTGGTATTGCTGGTTCCAGGGGTAGGTTGATGCTGAATTTCCTGAGAAACTGCCACACTGATTTCCAGAGTGGTTGCACAAGTTTGCATTCCCACCAGCAATGGATGAGTGTACCCCTTTCTCCACAACCTCTCCAGCAAAGGCTATCAGTGGTGTTTTTTATTTTAGCCATTCTGACAGGTGTAAGATGGTATCTTCACAATATTATCTTATAATGGATCTTTTTACCACATAAGCCAATTAAAAATTTATGTGGGAAAAAGTCTCTGAATTAATTATAAAAGGTAAATTGAGACTTCATCAATAGGCAGGTATCCACATTTCAAAATTTGGAAAATAAAGTCTTCTGAAATAAATCAGCTGGTGGACTTTCAAGGATGTGTTGTCCTCACAATGGAAGCTAGGAGATGTGCTACATTGGGGAAGGGTTTTTGCACTTGTTTCTACAGGAAAAAAAAAAACTACACAAATCAAAATTAATAAAGGTTAGCTTTAAAAAGTAGAAATGATAGCTTAATCACAATGGTGATAACCATACAGGTGGTAAGGAAACATCATAATGGTTGGGGTATGGTTCTGTTCTTGTCTTTTCAGGACTTCCAAAAGTCCAGTGACCCCAGACATCTAGATTCCTAAAAAGGAAAAGATAATTATCCAGATAAGATCACCAAGTGAAGAGAATTGTGACTTATGAGGACATGTTATTTAAGGGTAAGAATCCTAAAAACATAAACTAAAATATTAATCATGATTCACTTAAAAATCAAAGCTGGCTTTGGAGATGGATACTGGCTCTGCCCTTCTCTAAATCCAGGCATGTTGTTAAAATAAAAATTCAGAGTTTCCGTCTCTTGTCAGGAGCCATGATATGGGACAGGTAAAAAAGAATTTAGAAACAAATACTTTTCTACATATTTATTTTTATCTCTATTGTACCTGTCATTGAATATGTATGTCTGTATAGGTATATATAAATAATGTTTAAGTTTTCCACAATAAACAATGAATTTTCCTGCAGTAATCTTTGAAGTTTACAGGAAGATGATGGGGCCTCACAACAACTCCAGCTGATTGATACAGTGTCATGATGCTGATAGCGCTACTATAAGAATTGTTTTGGGCACTAGCTACTCAAGATGAAATGATGTACACTTTAAAATATTCTGGCCAGAACTTTCAATAGGAACATCCGAAAAACCCTACCGAATATCAGATACTATCTGCAATTATGCCCGACAGTAATCTTGAAAATTAACCATCATTTTACTTTCACAGGATCACATAGAAAGAACATCATCTCCATGACAGCTGGAAGTAATTCTAGAAGATGTCATCCCTTCTCCCAATAAAGTTTGTCCTCAGGGTTTGGGACATCATTTTGGGGTTGATTATAATTGGTATGGTGTTGGGAGTGTGGGGAAATTATGTAGGCTCAGGGATATCTTTGAAAAAATGTGGAAGGAGAAATTGGATGGGATAATAGATTAGTGAGAGCTTACTCACATTAATAATAATAGTGAGTAATAGAGTAAATACTGGTGAATAAGTTTTTTTTTATTCATTAAAAATTTCCACCTCCTTCCCTCCTTCCATTTCTGTCACACTCCCCCTACTCTCTCTCCCCCTCCCTCACCAGTCATAAGAGTAGTCAGGATTTCCTGCCCTTTGGGAAGTCCAAGGTCCTCCCCCCTCCATCCAAGTCTAGGAAGGTGAGCATCCAAACAGACTAGGCTCCCACAAGGCCAGTCCATGCAGTAGTAGTATTGTCCTTGGTTTCTCAGTCAGCCCTCCTTGTCAGCCACATTCAGTGAGTCCAGTTTGATCACATGCTCTATCACTCCCAGTCCAGCTGGCCTTGGTAAGCCCCCATTAGATCAGTCCCATTGTCTCAGTGGGTGGACACACCCCTCACGGTCCTGACTTCCTTGCTCATGTTCTCCCTTCTTCTGCTCCTCATTTGGACCTTGGGAGCTCAGTCCAGTGCTCCAGTGTGGGTCTATGTCTCTATCCCCATCCATCACTGGATGAAGGGTCTATGGTCATATGCAAGATATTCATCAGTGTGGCTAAAAGACACTTAAGGTCATGCTCAACCTCCTTAGCGATCAGGGAAATGCAAATCAAAACAACTTGGAGTTACCATATTACACCTATCAAAATGGCTAAAATCAAAAACACCAATGATAGCATATGTGGGAGAGGTTATAGAGTAAGGGAAACACTCATCCATTGTTGCTGGGAATCCAAACTTGTGCAACCACTTTGGAAATCAGTGTGGCAGTTTCTCAGGAAACTGGGAGTCAACCTACCTCAGGATCCAGCAATTCCACTCTTGGGAATTAACCCAAGAGATATAGAATCATACTACAAAAGCATTTGTTCAACTATTTTCATAGCAGCACTATTTGTAATAGCCAGAACCTAGAAACAACCTAGGTGTCCCTCAATAGAAAAATAGATAAAGAAGGTGTGGCACATATATACATTAGAGTTCTAGTCAGCAGTAAAAAAAAATGGTATCTTGAACTTTGCATGTAAATGGATGGAAATAGAAAACACTTTATTGAGTGAGATAACCCAGACCTAAAAAGAGGAATATCGTGTGTGAATAATTATTTACAGACAATTTGCATTGTTATAGATTCTTGTATATTGATACAAACAAATTATTTTGAATATGTTCCTATTTTCATCTACAATAGTTGTATACCTAGGCAAAATTATTTCGTCACATTGTATCCATGCATGTTTTTACCTCTACTTCAACTCATTAGGATAGGATAACTATTGAAACATTTATCACATGTTTCTTGCTTGATATAGTTGTTCTTATTGTATATAATTTTGTATTATGCTTAGAACTCTCTTATTTAAACAAAAGAGTGAAGTGCTGTAGGAATTCCTACTGCCAGTAGCCTTTAAGTTACCTGCCCACTTGGGTGTGGCCTCTTATACTATTTATGCTGATGTAAAGCAGGCCTCCGGCCTCTTTTCCAACTGTGGGATTAGGTTGCAGTTTTCTATTCCAGCAGAGGATTGTGATATGTGAGTCTACCCCTAAATAAATAACCCTCTATTATTCTCAATTCTGAGTTATGTGGGATTTAAGCATCCTTCTTCAGTATGCAGAGTAAAAAAAGAAAAGAAAGCAGAGTGAGCAAAGTCATGGTAAGCAAATCGATCAGCAGCACACAGTGGCCTCTGCATCAATCCCTGTTTCTAGGTTTCTACCATGCAGTTTCCTACCCTGTTTGAGTTCCTGTTATGACTTCCTCTAATAATGTACTAAGATCTAGAAGTATAAGCCAAATAAACCTTTCCTCCCCCCATTTAAAAACAAATCCCTAAATTATATTTGTATGGATTAATAAGAACCATTTATATAATATAAGAAAATAGACAATTTACAAAAGTAGATGACACTACTCTTTAAAAATTTAACCAAGCAAGCATAAAACCTGATGAAGAAAAACATGTATACTGTTAAAAAGGACATTCATGAATGCTGACTAGAAAGCAATATTATTCTATCATGTTAATTCCTAGCAAATATACAATAAATTGCACCAGAACTTCTATTATTGTCATAGTTTTTTTTTATTAAAAACTCCATTGTATGACTCAATTTAATTACCACTATATTTCAAGGTAAGTTAGAACTTTACATGAAGTAACTGTCACCTTGTACATTACTTAGTTTTCTAATGAGGTGTGAATGAGCTAAATGCATTGTATCTCCTGAGGCCAGCATTATGAAGAAAGCATTTTAGTGAAAAAAAAATACATTCTGTGGCCAATTTTTCAAAGAAACATTAAACCTATTCTCTACATTTACCGTTGATAAAATTGCAATGATTTTTTTCTCTTAATAAAGTAGGAAGTAAAGAGTTACCAAAATGCTGTTTGTAGAGGAGTCTGGTTAGCGAAACACAGATAAAAGCTTGTCTTATAGAAGAAACTTTAGGGAGAATAAATGAATAAATCATGAGGCTATACTGTTTCTGCAGCTGTCCCAAGGAGACACTCAAACAAAGTAGGGAAATCTGTAGGCTCCTGGTACATCAGTGTCAAAATAAGATACACCAATGGCTCTCCAGCATAGCTGTTGTCTTAAATATCAACACAACTACACGTCTTTAAGCATAAAACAACTCTAAAATTAAACATTTTTGTGTTTTATCTATTGTACTCATAAATTGGCCTTTCCTAAGCAAGAAACAAGTGGCTAAAGTCAATTGATCTGACTCTTTGGAGCCCATTCCACATGGAGGAATACCTTGCTCAGCCTAGTTAGTGACATGGGCCTTGCTTCTCTCAAGTGATGTTATAGACTTTGTTGTCTCCCCATGAGAGACCTCACTCTCTCTGAAGAGTGGATAACGGTGTGGAGAATGTGGGAAGACTGGAGGGAGAGAAAACTGGAATTGGTATGTAAAATAAGATTTTTTTAAGAGAGAAAATGTTAGAAGTGTCAGATTTTTATACTAAAGTACTCAAATATATTGGAGCTGTAATTTAGAGTAACTGTGTACTTTTAAGTGTTCTCCACATAATATTCTGGGTTCCAAACCAATTCTACTGATTAATTTTGTAACACATCCTAAATTGCTAAATTACTCATCATATTTCTTCATAGCCAAGGACACTGAAGCTCAGCCACTTGCGTGGGGCCATCTGTGTGGTGACCGTGACAAAGCACACGAGATACTCAACTATGACACAGAATCACATTTATTATCCAGGAAGCTGAACCATGAAAGGACTCAAACCATTTAATTTCTCTACAGTCTCCAGGCACTCTTTCTGCCACGTAGTCATTTTATATCCAGAAACACTGCTCTAAGAGGAGATACAGCTCTACAATCACATAGTTATACTGTAAAAGAACTATTTCTTCCTGAAATCCCAAGATATATAATTTCAAAGAAATATCTATGTGTTGACTGAATTGGTATTGTATGGATGCTGAGCAGACTCTTACAGAATATTGTTAAATCCTTTAAGCTCATCTTTAAGTACTACAGAGAAGATGGTGAGGCAGTGGAAAATAGGTTGCTAGTGAGCATTTGAACAGTTTTCACATCTTTGTTCTCCCAAACACTTGCCTTGCTTCATCCTTTTCTACTAGCAACTTAATTTTGATATCATTAAAAGAAGTTTGAAATTATATTCTCTACCAAAAAAAATTAAATGAGGCCAACCAGTAGTGTGTCCTTTTCAACTCTGTTCTGTTTGTAGTTTCAGAATTCTGTCCACCACTCACAGAACAAGACATTAAATCTATCACTGTGCAGCCTGTTTTACTGCACAGTTGAGTGATCCCAAGCAGCTTAACCTGCTTAGTCATGGTTCTCCTTGCAAATCAATGTCTACCAAGAAATGGACAAAGTAAAAAACTCTTTCCTTCGGAAATGGGTGGCAGTTAATTAATATAACTTCTCAAAGATTGCAATTACCTAATTCTCCAAAAAAGCATCTTGTTTTTGGGTAGGCATTACATTTAAGATATTATAATCATGTAGCATTTGCAAATCAAAAACCAACTGCAACATTTTCTATTTCTTTAACCAGTGGAGGCAAGTCATTTGCAGTTTATAACTTTTATTAATGACATACACAGCTTAATTCATGTGTATTTCTAATATGGCCAGATGAAGAGGTATACTCTTCAATATGAGAGAAATCAATCCAATGGATTTAATCTGCCCTTCATATGAACTTTGAGACTGAAATTAAAAAAAAAAAGGTCACAATGAACCAGGTCCAGACAAAAATAGTCATATTACATTTCCTATTTAAATTCTTACTACTTCCTGTAGCATTGTGACATTAATGAGCACTTTGTAAAGTTTCAGAACTTTAGAACCACCTGAGAACTTAGAAAAGTCTGAATCGTTAATTTAGTGATGATGATTAAAATGGTGGCACTGTGGATCAAATCCAGAGGCACACACATGCTAAGCAAGTGACTACCAATCTCTCAGCTAGTTCTACAATCCAATACCTAAACAAAAAAAAACAAGCATAAAGATGGTTAAAGTTAGATCAGAGAGTCAGTATCATTGTTCTATGTGTTCCAGGGAAATTTTGAGTTTTTATCAATGCTTCTTAATTCTTAACCAAACTGTAAATACAAAATTTTATGTTAGAAATTAATTTTCTTTGTATGAGGAAAGATAAATTGCTGTGTGCTAAGCTTTTAGCTTTAATTGTAAAAAAAAAAAAAAAAGATTTTAAATCTCAGCCCCAGGTTCTGGACTATGCCTTTATAATACCGTACTAAATCTATCGTTCCTTTCTCCGCCCCCCCCCCCATGCTTGTACTTTCCTCTGTGAAATGTGCTTTTATTTTTAAGAAAGATATTATTTAATTCAGGTAAAACAGGCTCATGTATGGAGATTGGTGACAGTTGATGGAAATCAGAGAACTCAGCATGGTAATTTCTCTAATTAGTTATATCATTTCAAGGCTGTAGCTGCCTGTAGTTTTAAAGAGCTTTTCATACATGGAAAACTACTCTTATACATATATGATCTTAATTTGGGTAGGTAGATTTAACAAAGAAACAATAGTTAAAATTGAACTTTAGATATATAAAAATTATTTTTAATATCTTATTATGATCTAAGTATTAAGACATAAATACAAATGTATATGTATGATTTTAAAATAGATTTTATTTATTATTTAAAAATTTCATATGATTCATTTTAAGCTTTTCATACAACATATTTTAATAACTTTTTATGCCTCCTACACTCCTCCCTAATAATCTAAAGTTAAAAGCTAACATTCACCTATAAGAGAAAACATACAATATTTGTCTTTCTGTGTCTAGGTTACTACAATCAGGATGATTTTTTTTCTAAATCAATTATAAACCTGCAAATTTATCATTTTTTTCTTGAATCTGAATAATACATTTTACTTTTCTTATTTATTTTCTTCTCTTCTGCTTCTTCCCTCAATTCTCTTTCTTTTCATTTATACAGATAGATTGCAATGATTTAGAGCTTGCCTGAATCTTTTTTCCTTTAATTGCTTCTTTCACTTATGAAATTATACTATGATTGAATCATTTCTCCCTTTTCTTATGTCCCTCCAAAGCCTCCCAAACAACCCTCTTTCCTCTCTTTCAATGTCATGCTACACGATTATAACATTTTAAATGTAGTGGCTACCAAAATCAGCATGGCTTTTTGGCAAATTAGATAATTGTAAGAGCCAACTAGGAGAATTCTAAAAAGAGGAAGTGTTGAGTCAAGAGTCGCCAACTAGATGCAGAGGGGGTAGGAATGGAACAAGTCATGCTAATAAAGGTACCACCATGTGGCAAAACCCAATTAGAAATATGTATTCATTTAAATGTAAGAGCTAGCCAGTAACAAGGCTGAAATATCGAATCAGTATTTATAATTTATATTCAGTCTCTGATCTTTGGGGGCGGGCAGTCAGAACAGGAAATGTCTGAATATAATTTAGTTGCCTGTAATCCTTTATTTAGGATTGAAATTTCCTAGGCTCTCTCCTCTCACTTTGCACGCCTGTTGTAGTCCTTGTTCAGATCATGCTTAGGCAATCACTGTGGTGAGACCCTATGTGTGTAGATTCTGACATTACTAAGAGACACAGCTCACAGCGAATTCCCTGTTCCTTTGACTTTGACAATCTTTCCAACTCATCCTCCACAATGTTCCCTGAGCCTTAGGTGAAGATTTGGAGATACATCCACTAGGTATGGATCCCACAACTCTTCATTTTGATTGATTGTGGTTTTCTGTAATGATATTTATCTGTTCCAAAGTGAAGTTTTCCCATTAAAGGATGAAGACTACACTCTTCTTGGGTCTTAAGGTGAAATAGTTCGAATGCTGGTAGGGATTAGCTGGTTTTACCTGAATCTTTTCATAGGAAAATAGAAGAGACAGAGCTATGATTTACTTTATTTTTTCCTTCCTTTCTTCATTTCTTTTTTCCTTCCTTCTTTATTTTGTGTCATGCTATAATTTTTCTTTATCAACCCAGGTAAAGGGCCTGGCAGAATCAAAAGAAGCTAACGTGAAGGTGAAATATTCTGTTCTTTAGAAGCATTTTCTTGGAATATATATATATATATATATATATATATATATATATATATATATATATATAATCAGTCAATAAATCTGCAAACTCCTTTCTATAAATTTTAGTAAAGAAAAGTATCATAAAATTAAATACAGGCCTTACTAGATCTTTTCTCTGTGTGATAAGCATGTTCGTTATTTTTCTTAGGAGAGAGAAATTCTACAGAGACTAACCACTCTTTTATGATTTTTCTAAAGTTATTGGCAACCTTCTCTGTTCATGCTTAAGAGACATCTGAAAATATACTTGATTTTCAGAAACAATCAGTTCTTTCAGATATATTAAAAGTATTAATATCTCAATACATAATTTATTGTCAGAAATGTCTGAACAAAAATAAATAGAATTCTTGTGACTATCACCGAGAGAAGGAAAAACTTTGAATTCAAATACATAGTGGAAAGACTTTAATGTTTCAGCGTTTCACGAATGCATACAATATATTCTGATCAGATCCATCTTCCATTCCCCACTCTCCCTACTCGCCTATGCCTCCTATCCCAATCACCCTCCCATATTATGTATTTATCTTTTCTAGTCCACTGAGTTCACTTAGTGCTTCCCATATGTGCATGGGTGAACAACTGAAGCATGTGGAGTTCCTTGGGCACTGCATCATAGGAGAGAACGAGTCATTCCTCCATGTTCCGGCATCAGTTACCAGCTGTGTTTGAACAGTATAGTCTCTCCCTCATCTGTGAGATTTTGACTGCCCTTTCTCACTCATCTATAGGGATGATATTTGAGTTGCTGATCTCATTGTCTTTGTTCCTTCAGACATAATTGCTCTAAAGAACAAAATGAAATCACACAGAAGACACCACTAAGCATATGCTATTTAAGAAGGGATTTGACATTTTTTAATTGCTACTATGTTTTCATTTTTATTAGTAAGAACATGTTTTAGTGGATCACAAATAAAATTTAGCACTATTACATGTATTACTCAAGTTTCATCCGACATTATAGTCCCTTAAATATACTGAAGAACTAGATAGTAGGCACATTGTCAGTTTTCAACTATGGGAGAAGGCTTTTTTTTTTCAACTACTAGTAATGAATTTAGATGAGAAAGAAATATCAGTACACATGAAGCACTGTCTCTAGTCCTAATTTAATGATAAATATATAAAAATGATCAGTTTGAATATATTTTTATTGCTTGCTTTCAAATCTTATATGTCACATATCTTACTAAAAATGGTAAAAATAATTTATAAACTCTATCAGTTACTATACACACACATCATAGAATAAGGTATTATTAAAAAACAATCCTCCTTACCAGTTTACCTCATATGTTTACCACAACCTCAAGCTTACCATTTCCAAAAAAAAAAAAAAATGATTGAATCCTTCCCCCATTTTTTTTCATGTTTAAGAAGTTATACAATGACTCACCTTATTAATCTCAAAAAAAATGTGTTTTCCTTGGTTCTTCTTTTCTCTCATAGCACGCATGTTATAGAGTAACAGATTCTATATCCTTTCATATATACCATATGTAGCCACATTTTATTTTTCTTGGGAGGGTGTTCCATCTAATAGTCTTTATACATCATGAAGGAAAGTCAGGACAGGAACTCAAGATATGACCCTGGAGGCAGGAAATGAAGAGGCCATGGAGGAGTGCTGCTTACTGCTGTCAACATAGCCACTTACACTGCACCTTCTGATATTTATCCTTCTTCTTACCCATGTTGTATTGACAATAAGTTTGTTTTTCTTGCTATGAGTACTTCCTGCTAAGAATCTAGCTCTGGCTGTTGTCGCTGACCGAGACACTCTTTTTCCAAATATGTATATGTTGTCATCACACTTTATTAACAATCTTATCAGAATTAGATGTTCTATAAATAAAATAACACCACTGTTTTCATATTAGCTCTAAATTCTTTTTCGAAAAAAAATTGCAATGTGGCATTTCATTATGTATTTGTTGGGTACATAAGCTGTCTCTTTAAGAGTATAACTTCTGAACTGAGAATTTTTTGCTCATTTCTCTACCCACCATTGGATTCTTTCTGCCTAAACCCTGACACATCTCTGACATTCAATAAATGCTTGTTAGATAAACATGGATTTTCAAAGGGAAAATAGGAGATTCAACAAAATAGCTTTGCAATTTTAATTCTTAACATGAAGAATGTTCTTTATGATGCACGTGTCTCTATGGAGACAGAAAAAAATTACTTTGGTGACCCAAATCTGTGGATTTTTAAGGTCATAATCTGAAGTGAACAGAACTTGAGAAAAACACAAAGGTGTCAAGAGTGTTTTATTTTTAAAGATGTGAATTATAAATAATAGTGATAATTAGACAATGTGTGCAGATGAGACTGTAGCTGTATCCCTACATCTCTCGATATCAGAATCATACAGTTCATAAATATTTCTGTTATAGGAAATAATGGGGGATCTCTGCCCTTCTCTCACCTGTGTTTCTGAGTTTATTTGTGCAATAAGGATGTCAAAGATCATAAGGAAACAGGATGAGTTTGAATACTGAACAATCAAGTGGCAAACGTACAGGAATATGTGATCCACAGTTCAGGATCTGAAAGTGGTATCTGAGATAGAGGAAGTTTGATTCATCTACATATTACTTAGAAATTGAGGCTGTGAATTCTCATAGATACATGCACAAAAATGTTACATACAGAAGGGATATCACTTTAATAAAAAGCAAATATTTATTCAAGAGTGATAATTTTTGAATAGCATGTGATTTATTTAATTAAATAGTCATTATTGCATTTAAGAAAAGATATTTTCTAATGCTCACCTTTGTTTTACCCTGAATGGCTTACTTTTTATTAACAAAACCAGAGAAAACTAATGGTAAGACAAACTCACGGAGTCTTGTTTAGTGGAAGACAGCAGACATGCTCCACAAGGTTTAGTTTTTTTGTGGCCATACTTTATGTTAGGGAAAAACAGAGTTAAAACTAAGCTGAATGCTGGGAAACAGGAGGTGGAGTCAGAGAAAAGCCATGGATCTCTCCTGGAGACAGATGCCTGAACTTTATCTGGTAAGCCACTGTCACATGGTAATATGCAGATTAATAGAAATGGATTAAATTAACATGCAAGAGTTAGCCAATAAAAAGCTAGAGCTAATGTGCCAAGCAGTGATTTAAATAATATGTTTTTTTGTGTGATTATTTCAGGTCTAAGCTAGCCAGGCAGCCAGGAACCAACAAGCACCCTCCTCCATCAATACTTATAAATTCAGACTGTTAAAATGACAACAAGCCTGAAGGTTTTAATGAGTTGTATATTTCACAGAAACCCACAGACAGAACAGTTTCCTCTTTCATGTATAATCCCACCACAAAAAGTAGTGTACACAATAGACCTCATAAAATTGTAGGAACCCAATCACCACACTTCATGAAGATGGTACAAAGAATCCATTCCTGTCCCTCTTTACCTCTTAAAATGTGCAATAAATTTATCTTTTAACATCACATATTAGTATGATTTCAAATACATTTTATGTATAGTAGTGATCTAGGCCCCAGTGTCTTTTAGTATAGTTTAGTTTAAGCAGGCTAATTGTAACTCATAGCAATTTCTACTTGTCAATAAGATAGTTATCGGTTTCTTACTGTATCTCTGCTTTGTAAGAAAAAAATAGATATAAGTTAGATGCATAAAATTATTCTTTCTTTTCAAATATTTTAACTGATATGTAAGATTAATGAAATATAAAAACATATGCTTTTAAAAAACTAGAAAAATATCAAATTAAATGTGAATTGAATTATTGATATTTACTGAATATTTTTCAGAGTGTTGGATGTTAAAACTTACTTCTACAGTTTAGAAAGTGCATCTACTTCTACTGTTAGAATACAATAATTTTTGGAATCATGGCCTTAAATAATTTTAATTCATTTATGTTTTTGTTCAGATGTAACTTACTCTCATTAAAATCGTGTATTATTTAATAATAAAACAGCATAACAGGTTAAAAACACATTTGAAATCTATGCAGTGTTTTTGTATGGAATTTTCCTTTCCAACGTTTTATGCCATGTTAGAGCCGACATCATTTTTCTATCTCTACAGTGTAGACAATTTACAGTTTATGTTACAAATAAAATGTTAACCAGCTCTGGAGAATAAGGTATTCTCTTTAGTATAATTGCTTTCTTATATCAGATTTCACAAAATGAACTTAGCTGCCTTGAGATAGTGATAATATATTTTGATTTGAAATCATACGCCATACTCTTCTTGACATATCTTCCAACGTATAATTCTAGGTGTCAGACCAGGAAAACTCAATTTCTCATACCAAATTAGTCTTAGGAAAGTCACTATAAGCTAAATAATATTCTATTGCTTGAGATATTTCAGCATATTCCTCACTCCTATCTCTAGTGTCTATCGAAGTCTTCTTCCCTTTATCTGGGATCATAAGTAAAGACAATCTGCTGATAACTTGACAACAAAGGGATACTCACATACTTGCTATCCTCAGACTTTAAATAAAAAATGTCAGGGTGTTAAATTCTTCCAAAGGTGAAATTTAAAGCCAATTATAAAACTCACAAATGCTTCTACAAACTTTCCCTGCAGGGAAGTTTAAGGATCATTACTCTGAAGAAGTGAACAGACATAAATACACTACATTTTAAAAAGTCAACAAGTATCTGAAAAACAAGCAACACATCATTTGAAATAACATTCCAATAGGATTTTTTTCTAGTATATACTTCTAGTTCTAATGTGACAACATATAATCAAGTCATGAACGTGTTGAAGGTGAGGCTGCAGTTTTGGCTCAGAGTTTAAGAATACTTACTGCTGGTGTAAAATGCCCAGATTCACGTCCTCACATTCATATGGCAGCTAAATACATTTGCTTATAACTTAAGTTCCAAGGGATCCAGTGCCCTTTTCTGACTTCCACTGGCAGTATGTGCATACATTTATACCTGGGGACAGACAGACAGACAGACAGACAGACACACACACACACACACACACACACACACACACACACACACAAGCACACACTCATTCATGCAACACTAACTAGGTAAGTAAACAAAAAACAAATGAATAAATACTTAAGAATACATTCAAGAAACTTTCTTCTTCATGTTCATTGATAAGCATTTATGGTTTTATTTTTTTCAAAGCCTCTTGAATATTGCTGGACTGAAGAGACCATCTAGACTAACCTAAGGATTTTGGAAACCTAGACTTTCTACAACAGAAAAACAACGTTTTAAAATAACAAGAAACATTCTGATCAAGAGAGGACAGAGATGAAGTTCACAATTATAGGGCAGGGAATTAATTTCAACCATGTATATTAACTGTTAGAGGTCAAATAGCAATTAACCTTATAGGAAAATTCCAAATCGATTCCTTTCAAATTCCCTGTGAAAACGTAGCCAGGAGATCTATCGTCTGTGTCCTGGGCCCATGCAGAAAAACAAGAGAAACTACTTATATCCACATGAGCTAAGAGACCTGATTTCCTGGATGGCAGGTGACTGAAAACAGGAAATGAATGAGGGTCTGATTCCTTGACATATGGGAGCCTCTGGTCATTGTTGTTCTTTCTTCTGCTTTACACTCATTCCAGTATCAAGTTGTTCGTTCTTTCCTCTCTCTCCCTCTCTACTTTTCTCCCTCTCTCCCTTTTTCCCAAGCATTAGTGTCTTCTGTGCTTCATCCCTAAAGTTAGCTGTGATGGGCAGTTAGTAAGCTCTGCAAGTGCATGCTAGAATCTTCCAGTTTATTTCTTAGGTCACTGCTTCCTCTAAATATTTATATTTCATTTCTATATATGATGAGAAAAAGGATGAAAGGAATTTAAGGTTCCAATGAAGTGCAGACATATATAAAGGAGAACACACAGGAAACACACAGGTTAATACTCATAGATTTAACCCTGCTACCTGTCTTATTGCTTACAAGATAGCTCCCAATCCCAGCTTCTCTGTGAAATAGAGATTGAAGCTCTGGGAATATGAATTGAATTTTACATAAATTGTAGGCAAGAGGTGAATCCAATATTCATTGTTGCGTTCAATTTTTTTTTCCTGTAAGTACAACCGAGGTCATTGATTATTTCCACAACCAACAAGACAGACACAGTTATTAATTCCCAGGCTAACAACTGCAAATGCTATTATGCTTTTATTTTTTATCCAAGAAAATCTCAATGTAATTTTCAAGAGCCATATTTAAACAAACAGATGAAAGTCCTTCAATTTGAAATACTCTTATTTGAATCAGAGATATAGAATCAAGGATTCAGAAACTAGTTATGTCTTATTGTGCTTTGTAACCAAAATGAGTTGAAAACTTTTCTGTTCCTAAATTTTCGTATAATGTTCTTTCTTCATTTAATTCATGGAAAATGCATAGTTAATTTCTAATCTATACATAAAATTATTAGATTTATTGCAAAATACATTGGCAGATGCTGTATTTCACTGTTTTGGGAGCTTCAGATGCATCATTTGGTAATACACAAATGAAGCCTCAGCCTGGAATATATTACAGGTTGTCTTCCTTTATGATGTCATCGAGATTCATACAATACACTCCACATGGAGTTTCAAACATGGATCTGGCATAGAATCCATGGGGTGGAAGATAGTAGTATCAATATAAGGGAAATTAGGTAACTTCTTTAAGGATTCAGATGACCTCTTTTGTTGAATATTCATGTGTAGATTTGCTTGTTTGTTTCTTGACACATCATTTTGAAATGTCCCTATTTAGTAGTGCACAAATATTTAAAGAGAACGTGAAAGTATACCATGAGTAGTCATTCTGGCTCTATGCTTTCAGTATCCTTTGCTTTCTAAACATCCATCTACTACCTTCACTAGAAATATACCTGAGTTTCTCTTACCAAGTGTTATCTAATGTGTTTACATTTTATTCTTTGTTTTGCTTTATAAGATTTAAAAACCCTACTTCCTTTTGCTCTCTCCTAAGAACTAATACCTCCTGCTCATTGTTCCCATTATGACTGTCTTAGTAATTTCTTCATATCTTTTTATATATACTTATTTCATGCACAATATCATTCACTGGCTAAAAATTCTAATGAAAATATCCTTAAGCTGAAAGAAAGCTTGAACAGTGTTATAGACTCTATCAAGAAGTAATTTGAGTTGCATCACAGTTTCCTTTTTTTTTTTATTTCAAAGATATTCTTCTATTAGAAGTAATGGGATTATAACTTTTTACTTTATTTTGTTTCTTGTTTAAAATAAACTAAATTCATTTTTAGAGCATACTCTTTCATCTGAGGTGTGCACTTCTTGCTCTTTTTATGAACTGAAATATTATGTCTTTGGAAAACTCCTTCACATAGTCTGAAATTTCACTCAAAGAACAGTGATCCTTCATTTATTATAGTTAACTCCTTTCAAGATATTGCCATCTCTCATTTCCAAGAAATGCAATTATTTGGAAATAGATTTTTACTTTAATATTAGAGTACTTTAACCCGTTTGAAGCAAGAGGTCAACAGATATTTGAATTATGGTAGGATTGTCTTCTTATTCAGACTGCTCAAAATTTTAAATGAAAATTTTGATTAAATAAACATTCCACAACTTTAAAAGTATTGGATATATTGGTTGGGCTGATATCTGTTAAATCATAACATTATCATCTGTGAGTTTTCCAAGGACCTCTCAGAGTGTGTGTATTGAAGCTGGACAAGCATCCCTGACTCTTGTCTTTCAGACTGTGAGACTAAGAGTTCTCCATATTATACATGCACAAAAAGAAAACCACATTTTGAAAATATATCAAAGTCTTTGTATACAAAGCAGGCATAGGCAAAAGTGGGGGCATGCTTGGTAGGTACTGATTTTACAGAGTTGCACATCTGTGTATTGATTTTTGCCAATAGTATGGCTAACACAAAGAAAATAAAGACTCTGCTACTTATATTGACAGGGCTTAAAAGCACAAGAGAAGCTGAAGGAGCCAGTGACTTTCTGTATGGATAGAATAAAAAGCAAGTATTCTTAGAGCCCATGTTCATCTTCCCTATGTTATTGTTCCAACTTTAGAATATGCGCTGCAAGAAAACTCACAGAATCAACTAACCTGGGCCCATAGGGAATCACAGAGACTAAAATGAACTGCATGGAGCTGACCTATTCACTCTGCATATATATTGCAGTTGTGTAGCTTGGTCTTCATGTCAGATTCCTAACAACAGGAACAGGGCATCTCTCTGCCTCTTTTACTTGCTTTTCATACCCAGCTCTTCATACTGATAACCTTACCCATACATAATGTATGGGGAGGTTCTTAGTCTTACTACAACTTGATTATATATTGTTTTGTCGATACTCATGAGAGATCAGCCCTTTCCTAAACAGAAATGAAGGAGTGATTTGGAAAGTGGTAACAGAGAGAGGGAACTGGAAGGAGAGGAGGGAAGGAATGAGGAGATGCTAAATAAATTTTAAAAAAGGAATTAATTAAAATGTAAAAAAAAAGCCAGAATTCAATGCAGTTATCAGCAAAATTCCAAGGTATGAGATTATCCACAAATTTATGGGCTAGTAATCTGGTGTAAGTGTCAAAGACAACAGAAACTTCTGCAGCATCTATCCCAGATCTGCCTGGTTTACTGTAGGGAATATGCATTGCTAGATGTCTGACTTTCCATTATCTACTATATTAATTACCGGATAAAACTTGCTGGCATAGTTTTGGAAATATTCAAAACAATCTTTTGAAGTATATATTATGAAGAAGAGGCATAAAAATGAGCAACAAAAGAAATTAAAACCCATTCTCTATGGAGCTTAGAAATAGAGACAGACTAGCACTAGAGAGATGGATTAGCACTTAAGAGCACTGACTACTCTTCCATAGGACACGGGTTCAGTTCCCAGCACCCACATGGCAACTCACAACTGTCTATAACTCCAGTTCTAGGGGAACTGACACCCTCACATAGACAAACAGGCATCTAATGCACATAAAATAAAAATAAATAATTTAAAAAGTAATAAATAAAACTATTAGCTATGATCAAATGATCCTGCCTTGCTTCAGAGACACTAATTAATAGAAAGAGGATTTCATTAACTAAATAGAATTATTAAATATTGCATAAGGCAGTTATTGCCACACACCCATATTTAACCTGCCATAGCTAATCTCAATTGAATGCATTTATATGATATTAAAGTTTTGTCTCTTTTTTTTTCCTCATCTTTCTTACATCATTGTAAAAATACATCTCTCACCTCATAGGAAATAGTTTATTTTGGAGCCAAATTTAGTGATGATGGCCAGCAAATGAATATTTTAGGTTTTTCCAAATTCTCTGTTCAAATGGAGAATCAATCACTTTCATGAGAGGTTCATTGTAACAGAACAAAGAAAGTGATAAATGTAAGCACATACAACAACGTGGTGATACCAGACTAGGTTGTGTTAATACAAGACATTTGATTCACAGTCAAGGTGTTAGGTCTGACGCAGATAATGGCTAGTTAGTGAGTGAACAATAGCCCAAACAAAATTGTATTTAAGCTTTGGACCAGAAACTTTCCAACACTCCACATTCATAGAATTTTTAATTATTCTTTGCCGGCACAGCCTTTTTTTTTATTTGTTTGTTTGTTTGTTTTTTAAAGAATTCTCTTCTGCAATTATATTCCACTTATGGATCTAAGCAACTGACTTTTTATGTTTGCCCAACAATATTATACATTCTTAATATTTGTAATTTGAGTTTATGGTACTACCTCATTGTATGAATTGTATCATGACTTGAATGATACAAATTTGGAGAAAATATTGCGGATTCAAAAGTATACATAATCAAAAGTTAATTATCCTGCTGAAATCGCCCACTATGAAAAATAATTATCCATGAATAGTAATGTGAGAATACCTGTCAAGTTTCAGTCATACCTTTGAAGAGTCATCCAATCATTCATTAATCATCCAGCTCCTTATAGCTCACAATATAGAGATGTGACTGTAATTAATGAATATCAAACATAACGACTTAAGAATACCTGCCTTAACTTGATATGCCAGAGTTTGTTGACTCCCCAAGGAAGGCTTTACCCTATCTTAGGAGTTGATAGAGGGTTCAGTGGGGGAAAATCGGAGGGAGAGGGGGAGGAGAGGGGAAATTGTGGTTGGAATGTAAATGAAAAAACAAACTTTTAAATTATAAAAAAGCATTTATTTTATACAAGAAGCTTATTGTTTTATTTTGTTTGGCTTTTGTTTTGTGTTTTTCTTTATATATAACTAAATTTTAATATTTTTTAAATTTATTTATTTATTAAAGATTTCTGTCTCTTCCCCGCCACCGCCTCCCATTTCCCTCCCCCTCCCCCAAGTAAGTCCCCCCTTCCTCAGCCCGAAAAGCAATCAGGGTTCCCTGTCCTGTGGGAAATCCAAGGAACCCCCACCTCCATCCAGGTCTAGCAAGTTGAGCATCCAAACTGCCTAGGCTTCCACAAAGCCAGTGCGTACAGTAGTATCAGAAACCCATTGCCATTGTTCTTGAGTTCTCAGTAGTCCTCATTGTCCGCTATGTTCAAATTTTAATATTTAAAGCTATTTTTAAATATAAATATATTGTGATCTTATTCATCCCCTCCTCCAAGTACTTTCAGATCGTTTGACCTACCTATCAACCCTTCTTTAAATTCTTTCTCAAGAAAATAAGCTAAAATCCAATACAACAACAAAACCTCCCCAAACTAAGAAAACAAAACTCCATGCACACAGACACATCAAAACAAACAAAAATCCCAAAAGAATAAAAAATAAATCAACAACAACAGCAAAAAGTCTTCAACTTGAACCAAATGAAAGCAAACAAACAAACAAAAAATAATTGTGCAGTCCATTCTATGTTTACCAACTACTCCTGAAATGAGACCCGTCTGGAGTGGTTGATATATGAAATGTCACTCTACTGGGAAAAAAAAAATGTTTTTTTTTTCTCCCTGCAGATATAAGTATTCATTCAGTTACTAACCTCTCTCTTTGTAGGTAGGTTTACATCCATTCATTTAAAAATTATATCAAAATAAAATATAAAAGATAAAACAAAATCTATCACAGCAGAAAAACACTAGGAAAACCAACAGAAAGAAAGCAAAAAAGAGAAGACACATGAATCAGAGATCTAATGGCTTGTTTGTACACTCAAGAATCCCATAAAATCACTAAACTGGAAGAGATACCATACATTCAGGCCCTGCTGCAGACCCAGACAGGCCTTGTGCATGATGCTTTAGTCCCTGTGAGCCCATATGAGCTTTGCTTATGATGATTCAGAAGATGGTTTTTAGCATTCTCCATACCCTTTGATTTTTACAGTCTTTCAGACTCCTGTTCTATGGGATTCCGTAAACTCTTATGCTTTAATAACAAAACATTAATGAATCTTGTTTGACAGTACTTGATGTTCAACAAAACAAAACAAAAAAAAATAACAGCTCTCTGGTCTGAAGGGGAAGTAATGGATAAGATTTTATGAAACAAAAGTATTCTGAGCCTTGAATGGTATTACAAATTAATATATTATGATGAAAACTGAAAAGGAATAATCAGAAATCATATGTCTAATTCCTGAAAGTCATTGTAGAATTTCATGTATATTATATCTGTAAAACCTCAAGAGGTCAGAAAATTTCTACTGTTTGTTCTTTGGTAACAATTTAACATTGCAGTCACAGAAATCAATTATAGGTCATTATACCTTTAAATATACACTAAGCATGATTCCATTTCCTCCTCTTTTTGTTGTTGTTGCTGCTGGATTTTTTTTGTTGTTGTTCGTTTGTTTGCTTGTTTGTTCTTTGCTGGTGTAGTTGTTGTTGTTTTCCAATACAGGGTTTCTTTGTTTAATAGCCCTGGCTCTCCTGGAACTCACTTTGTAGACCAGGCTGACCTCAAACTCACAGAAATCTTCCTGCCTCTGCCTCCTGAGTGCTGGGATTAAAGGCATGCACTGATCCCACGCAGATTCCATTTCCTTTTTGTCCTTCACTCCACACAGAAGGACTTTTGCATTGCTATTTTGGTCATAATTTATGTATTTCGTGATATTCCTTTTTACACTTTATGAAAATTTTACTCAAACTTCAATAATTATCTTAGTATATAATTTATAATAATATGAAAAAATAATTCATCTTCAATGTCCATAATTCACATTCCATAAAATACACAGTGTACCTGAAGGCTAACATTTATTTTTTTTACATGCTTCCAAATCTAATATAGGTCAATGTCACTTAAATATAAGTAATACCATTGAACAAATCACATCTAGAACTCAGACACTTTGGTACAGTACTATCCTTCTGGTTAACTCTCACCATCTTCAAGAATTTAGTTAACCCTCTCACCAAAATTCACCACAGCTCAGATGGTTGACTGTTGACCTTCCTTCTTGGTGGAGGGGACAGCTTGGTCACAGTCCTATATCTGGGTATCCAGCCACTATTTCCAACCAGTTGTTTGCAGGTTGGCTGTAATTGCACATGTGCTCAGCTTCTCTGGGAAAGCCTTGAGAATACAGACAGATAAAGGTGATGGGAGTGAACACCACTGTGAGCAGTCACCCATCATGCTGTTTGAGAATCAGAAGACCCAATGGCTCATTTCCACGCTTAGTTATCCCATATGAACAGAAAACTGAAAAAGGCAGCATACATTCAGAGGATCTGGTGCAAACCCACGCAAAATCTGTGCATGCTGTTTCTGTCTCTATGGGTCCGTATGAGCTTTGCTCATGTTGATTTCTAGTGTGGCTTCTTTTAGGTTACCTATGCACTTGCCTGTAACCTCTCACCCATTGCTTGTAAGTATGCTCAACAAACCTACTGTTTCTACAGTGTGAACATTGGTGGAATTGCTGTTTTGTCACAGAAACTGAGAGAGGGGTAGATATTGTTTACATCTCCTTTAGAGATGGAATTTCAGCAACAGACAGTTATGAGGAAAAGGTATGCAGATAGGTAGTGTGTCCTGGAATAACTGAGAAAAACCTGAATGAGCAGGAAAAACTGAAATACACAGTTAAAATAACTATCATATATGCTTGTATATATTTTTAATTTGATCCAATTTAAGGCAATATAATTGGCATTCCTCTATATATCCTTTATTACATACCAAATGCAGTCTGAATACATTTCTAGATGTTTATGTTAAAAGTTATTAAACCATTATATAACTATTGGTTCATACATTGTTAATTTTCTTCAAAATTTTTTTTTGGATTTTTTGAGACAGAGTTTCTCCGTAGCTTTTGGTTCCTGTCCTGGAACTAGCTCTTGTAGACCAGGCTGGCCTCGAACTCACAGAGATCCACCTGCCTCTGCCTCCCGAGTGCTGGGATTAAAGGCGTGTGCCACCACCGCCTGACTCTTCAAAATTTTTAATATTAAAAAATGTGTAGGCAATTGTGTTTGTCAGTGTACATTTATGTAAAATATTTGATTTTGAGTTAAAATACATTGTATCATTGTATTCTAATTTTTTGGACATATTCAAACTGCCATAATAGTAAGTGCTTTCAGTAATTCTGTAGCAGGCTATCAATTGAACTGACAGTAGGTACAGCATAAATTCAAATACTTATATATGTTGATTTTATAATATTTAATACTTTATACTTTTAGTTTAATTACTTTCTTAGGCAACTTTGGTTTAGTCATTTGAAGTTCTGTGTAGATTGTTTTCTATGAATTTTTTGCCTTCATTTTGTTCATACAGAAAAGGTACTGTGTTATATGTTTAGTATGAATGTATTTTCCACTCAGACATATGAACAACCAGTATTAAGATTTCGAACATTCTGAAGTTATGTAGGGATGCATGTGATATTAGATACAAAATCCAAAAAAAAATCAATAATTAATTACTAAACAACTTTATGCTTACCCTTATAAAAATTTAATCTTTGAATCTTTACCAAACACTCAAATGAGTATTTATGAATACACTAAAAGGAATGATAGCATCGAAGTGACTATTAACTATCATTAGGTTACAGTTCGGAAGTAGATTGAAAACCTTGATACAAAGAAACCAAGCTTATTCCTTACTACTAGCACACTAAAAGTCACCTGTGGCCCGACTCTACACTCATTGGGTGTGTGTGTCTTTCACCAGTCTAGTGAGCATTGTATGTCTAAAGTATGACATTCTTCTGGTGAATAAGTAAAGGCAAGTATTGAACTACAATCTCAAAATATATTTTAAGTTTTGCTATATCCAATAATTTGGCATATATCCTATTAGACAGAGCAACTAAGTATATAGAACCAAGAATGGATTGAGTAGGCACTTTTCCTTAGGAATTTATTGTGCAATCTATAGTAATAGACATTATTATATTGTGTCAAGTGGCATTATGTCTGGGGAGAAATGAAGAAATGCCTGTTCACCCCAGATAAGGAACCAGTGACAGACCAAAGGTAGGATATAATTGGTGTTCAGTTTTCTGAACCAGTGGGTTTTATTGGGCTTATGTACCTTCACAGCCACAGTATTGGTGGTGAGGAGTGACTTACAGATGCATAATGACTCAAAGAAGTACATTACCCAAATTGCACCTCAACAGAGGAGATGGTTCACAAATGCTGGGTATCTGGAACTTGCTGCTCAGTTGGCAGGGGGCTGAATCGTCTGGAGGGTGTCTCTTCTAGCCAACTCACTTAAATGAGTTCTTTCCAGTCTGCTTGGGCTGATCTTCGTTTTAGGTGACTCGTCTGGCATGAGCCTCTTCTAGGCAGTGCAGTTTATCTGAGAGGGTCTCGGCGCAATCCTTACTGCTTATGTGTGCTTCAGTAAGGAAAGACCTAGTGTAACAGGTCTGTTTCATTTCAAGGACTTCCTGAAGCCCTTGAATGGATTGCTTCCTGAGCTGAGGAGCCTCTCTTTGCAGAATGGCAAGTTAAACCTACCTTTGGAAACTATGTGTCTTAATGAGCTTCCTTCAAAGATGGAAAACTTTATCTCAAAGGGAATTGAAACACTGAAGTGTTCTAGTTTCTTTTCTCTTGTGAGAAAATACCTAACAGAAAAATAATATAGAAGAAAACGAAGTATATTTCAGTTTGCAATATCAGGTTACCATGTGGGGGTGTTAAGACAGGAACTTCAAGACTGCTAACCATATCTTATCCACAGACAAGAGCAGAAAAAAATGAGTTCCTATATATTCCATTATTCTCTTGAACATAGCTTTAGACATTAGTAATGCTACCTGGATAGTATAGTTCTCTCTCTCGCTCGCTCGCTCTCGCTCTTGTTCTCGCTCTTCCCTTCTTCCCTTAATTATTTTCTTAGAGACATGGTCTCACTATGTAGCTTCTGTTGGCCTTTAACTCACTCTTTATCCGAAGCCCATCTTGTATTCATAGATGTCTTCCTGAATTTTCTTCCCGAGAGCTGGGATTAAAGGAGAATCCTGTGTTAACAGGACCAGCTTTGAATAATTTAGTCTTGATGAGTAACGCTTTTGTCTACATGCTTGTATCCACCTACTCCATACAACAGTAGAGCTCAGAGTCGTTCTCCCACTCTATTCTACACTAACATTTATAAAGTGATCCTCTTCATCAAATCAGGGCCAGTAGCCACCCTTCTAACTCTCACAAGGTTAGGTGTTTGACCTAGGGTCACAGGGCAGTAATAGAGGGGAAAAAAAAGAGGTAGAATCAGAATTTTGTAATTTGTTGTTTGGTACAAAAAGATGTACATAATAAGTGAATTACAAAAGTTAATTTTTAATTAATAGTTTGACAATGCCATACATATATGCAATGCACAGTAATAACTTTCCCATGTACAAGTAGCATAACATTGTCCCCAGCCTGTGCCAGCTTTCTTCTTCCTTCTAAACATCTCCCTTATATTCATTATGTTCTTTTTGCCTCCTATCTCAGAGGTTAACTAACACAGCCCTCGTGAATCTTAAATTTCTCAGAGTTTAACTAGCATCTTAAATTGGAACAATTGGAACAATCTATTAGCAGCTACTGTGCTCACGTGATGATAGGCAATTAAGCCCAGTCCTCTCAGAATCAATGCAGTGTCCACCAATCTGTATGTGCTAGACTCTGGTAACTTTTGAGAATGTCTGGCTTACGTAGGACTAGTGCAAGAAGGCAGACCTGTTGTGGGTTTGCGATTGCTAAGGTCACATCATGCTTAGAAGATGGCATTTCACAGTGCTTCTCCTTATCTTCTGGTTCTTACATTGTTTTTGCCCCTCTTATGAATTATCTCCAAGTCTTAAGGGAATGTCTTAGGGTTACTATGCTCTGAGGAAACACCATGACTAACAGCAACTTGGGGAGAAAGGAGTTTATTTGGCTTATGTTTCCACATCACTCTTAATTATTGAAAGTCAGGACAGCTATTGAAACCCGCATGGTGGAACAAAGCCATTTGTAACTAAAATTCCAAGAACTCTGACATCATCTATCCGTCACATGCACCAGGCAGCCAGCATATGCATGATTTACAAGCATACGCATACATGTACGTTAACCACATGTAACTAAAGAGAGAGATGGAGAAATGGAAATGGGACAAGAAAATGAAATAAACTACATTTGTACGGTAAGAAACTCAGTAGGTAGAAACTCAGTGGATACTATACCAATGAAAATGCAGGAAGGATGAGAAATAAGTGTAATGCCAACTCTCTGAGATATTCCAAACCTATTTTTCAGCCAGGCAGATCTGAGGACTAGACAGCAAAATCCTCTGAAATATACTGAAAGATTCACATTTAATTCTTCAGCAGGTGAGATGCATTGATGAGTCTGTGGAAGAAAAGTATTATATAAGAGATTGAAAACAATAAATCTGGCAGAATCAAAATTGGATTGGCAGAAACATAGCAAGCAGATGCACTATAATGTTAGGTAGGAAAAATGTATACATTCGCATGTAAATATACTCTAGGAAACAGATGGTCATTACAGTTAATTTATGTTTATGAAATATGGTGCTGATAAGGACACCCTACATAAGCAATGCTGGAAATCCAAGGACCTAAGAATCACTTCAAAATTGCTGATGTTTGTAAACAGGAATTCTAAAACAAACCCAGGTGTAATCTGTTACATAATTGTTTTGGTAAATTGGTACATTTGGTTGGATTTGTATACTATACTATCACCTTGAAACAGTCGAGTGCCTTACTCTTTTCTAGCTTGCCTCTCTGCCTGTAGGCTTGTGTGCCTACCTTTGTGCAACATATGTGCTGCTCTACATGTGTGACTCTGCCTGCCTGTGTGCAACCCATGTGACAGCTCATACCTAGATGTCTCTTACCCTTTCGGCTTTTGCTTGAAGTGAATATAATTATGTCCAATCTGCCTGTTCCCTCCTTTTTTCCTGGCTTCTGAGCCGGGACCTTGCACAAATACTAGATCATGCAACATAGTGCTCAGTGATTTTTCAAAGGGAGTTTCACAATTTGCTCTCTCATATTTAAATATTTAAATATTGCATTTTTCTTCTCAATACTTTGCTACAAGTATTGACATATAACTTCTCATGTCATTTGCAGCGAAATGGCTGTAATTGGAGATTATAACATCAAGTGAAAAATAAGAACCAGAAAGACAAACATATTTACTCTTATATGTTTAAAACACATCTACCTGTCCATAATTCTGATTATCCATATACATACATACATATATATATATATATATAAAATTGTCTGCATATAAATTATGCATTAACAGATCTATAACTTTGTTTAAACACAGAGTCCTACTGTCGTGATAGTAGGACATAGACTGTGTGATTGAGGAAAATCTAAAAGAAGGGGGCAACAAAAAAGGGCAATTCATGTAACAAAAGCTCAATATCATGTCTTACCTCATAAACAGAGTCTAGATTTAAATACATATGGAGAAAGAAGATTTGGTGTGAGTCAAAATGCAGTACAAGGGGGAAAGTGGGCAAGAAGGAGTAACAAATGGGCTAAGCAGAGAGAACCACAGCATTGTAAATGCAAAATTGTCATAATGAAGACCATTATTTTATTTACCAACCCTCTACACATATATATACATGTTACCTAATTTCCATTTTTGCTAACTTAAAGAACAGAAATAAAGGAACTGCCCTGGCCCATTTTATTGGTTAGGACATAGGTAGGTGGAGTAAACAGATCAGAACGCTGGGAGGAAGAGGAAGTGAGGTCAGAGACTCCACAGCTCTCTCGGGAGCAGACGCCTCAGCAGAGACGCCATGCCCTGCTCCCTGGCAGACACACGTGATGAAGCTCGGACCCAGGATGGACTAGGCTAGAATCTCCCCGGTAAGCACACCTTGGGGTGCTACACACAGATGATTAGGAATGGGCTAAATTAATATGTGAGAATTAGCCTAGAAGAGAATGGGCCAAGCAGTGATTAAAAGAATACAGTTTGTGTGTTGTTATTTCGGAGCATAAGCTAGCCATGTGGGCGGCCAGGTGTGGGGGACGCAGCCCTGCCGCCCTTATTACTTCATATGGCGCCCCACGTGATGGACTAAACCCACTTAAAAAACCTGAGAAGACTTAAAAATAAGGGAGCGAGAGTTTAACACAGATTTTTGCTGTTTGTTGGTGGCGTGCTGTAGAGAGATTTCCTGATTCGGCAACAGTAGCAGAAAAAAAAAACGCTGTGTCATTTTAAAGCGCGACTTCCTGGGGCTGTGCCGCCATTGCGATCTCTGTCTGGCTCCTGCAGGAGACAGAGCTTTTGAATGGAGCATTTGGAGTAAAGTGCTACGATTTGTTTGATGGCAACTAGACTCGCTGTGTTCTCGGGTCTGCTCTGCTTGCTAGAGGCAAGCAAGCGCCTCATCTAAGAGAGGCTTCCTGACTCAGCTTTAGCTGCAAAGCCTGCAGCTCATTAAGAGGTCCTGCCACGAAACACTTAAACGGTGTTGAGGAAAAGCTGAACACATGCTTTTCGGTTTTCAGCCACAGCAGGAAAAAAGCTGCTCCGTTTAAAAATGCCGGCTTTCTGGGCCATCCTGCCAGGGCAAACTCTGACTGTTTGAGGCAGGAGGGCCGGCTACCTAGAGAGGACTTGAGTGTTGTCTGTTGTAGCTCACTTGCTGGCAGGGACCTTGAAATGCCATACAGTTGTGGCAGTAAACATGGCTACAGCCTGTATATCCGCCATGAGGCTGGAAAGCTAAGGAATGGACTGGATCTAGCTGGCAAAGCCACGCCTTTAGTCCTACTGAGATTGCTTGGTAAATTAAAGATTCATGTGGTCAGAAAAAGAGAGATATACAGTAAAGAGAGATTCAAAGACAAAGAAAATATTTAAATGGTTTACAGTGTGTTAAAAATATATGCAGACTAAAAGTTGAAGTTCTTAAAGTAAAAAACAAAAAAAAAGGAAGAGAGTTGTTATGTGTGGTAGCACACGCCTTTAATCCCAGTGCCTAGAAGGCAGAGACAAAGAGATCTATGTGAGTTCAAGGTGTAGCAGTGTACACCTTTAATCCCGAATGCCTGGGAGGCGGAGACAGGCGGATCTCTGAGAGTTCAAAGACAGCCTGTTCTACAGAGTTACTTTAGGTCAAAGATACAGAGAACCTGTCTCAAAAAGCAAAGAGTTAAAAGTAAAAATAAACAAAATAGAGGTTAAAACAAAGCTGCACAAAGATGGAAAATACACAGAGAATTTTGATACTGTTTGCTATTATGCTCTCTTTGAATTGTTTAAATGCTGAGGAAGGAGAAACAGATGCTAAAAGATATTTATTTATAAATACTGCTGAACTAATCCAACATAGATATTATGAATTTGGATCTAAGGATATGATACTTTGGAAAGGAGTTTCTTATTTTGTTTTCACAGAGGATGAGACGCTGTTCATTTCTTCTATTCCGATTTGGTATGATGGACCACGTCCTCCTGAATGGTTCCTGTGCACGCCTTCAGAAAATTGCTTTGCTCAACTGCCAACTGAGATGAAACTAGCACACAGGTTATACCATGAAAGACCTAATTAACGACGCCCCCATTCAGCAGGAAGCAGTTTGGAGAGAAATAACTGCGCCCATATTCCCAAAAAATGTTTATAAATGTTCTTTTACATTTAAAGGGGGATATGATATAGGTATGAATAATTTGCATTAGTATAGATTTTGCTTTATTGACAGAGATTTAAGGTCAATTTTGTTATATGTATAAGTGTTTCTGATTTTGATTAAGGTATTGTGATTGTGTAGTTCATTTAAATATGTACTGTATAATTAAGAAATATAGGTTGTTAATGGATAATCATCGATAATAGTAAAGCTTGTAGTCATGTTAGTTAGATTTTCTAGATATATAGAGATATATTTTAGATAGACATTCTTCATGTCTTTCTAAGAATAGGACTTTTCATGACAATGAGACACTCTGCTCCTGGCAGCACCAATCTACTTCAAGAGGAAGATGGGCATCGAAGAGGATGCTTATGGAGTTTGATAGCCATTTGGGCAAGAAACTGTTCTTACCTGGACTATTGCATAAACTGGACACAGAGAACCCACAGAGAAAGGACTACTGAACTTGCCTAAGGTGAGATGATCTTTTGGGGTTCCTGATTCATTTTGAAAGAGTCTGCGAGACATTCTGCAGGACACAACAGATAGTGACTGAACTGACTTTGAATTTTCCTGCTTTATGGAAATGTCTGCTGGATACCATGGGCCTGAAGGCTGAAGATGGATGCCCCAACGGTACAAAAGAACTTTGGGTGACTGTCCAGGCAGCGAGATGTCTTTGTCATTTCTAGAGTTTGAAGTTTCTTAGTTCTTGTTTACTTAGGTAATATTATATCTTTCTGGAGTCTTTGATGGAGTTAAGAATAGTTAGTTATAGTTATAGTTTTCCGTAGTTATGATAAAGATTATTGTAACTTTTACTTGATAACTAACTGTTATATGTAATTTTGCTATGTTAAAGCCTTTTTTTTTTGTTTAAACCGAAAAAGGGGAAATGATGGAGGAAGGTCATTGGCTAATAAAGGAACTGCCCTGGCCCATTTTATTGGTTAGGACATAGGTAGGTGGAGTAAACAGATCAGAACGCTGGGAGGAAGAGGAAGTGAGGTCAGAGACTCCACAGCTCTCTCGGGAGCAGACGCCTCAGCAGAGACGCCATGCCCTGCTCCCTGGCAGACACACGTGATGAAGCTCGGACCCAGGATGGACTAGGCTAGAATCTCCCCGGTAAGCACACCTTGGGGTGCTACACACAGATGATTAGGAATGGGCTAAATTAATATGTGAGAATTAGCCTAGAAGAGAATGGGCCAAGCAGTGATTAAAAGAATACAGTTTGTGTGTTGTTATTTCGGAGCATAAGCTAGCCATGTGGGCGGCCGGGTGTGGGGGACGCAGCCCTGCCGCCCTTATTACTTCACAGAAATATTTTATGTCATTATTATTAAAAATGTACCATAAACAAATTAATAATTATTTAATATAATATCATTGAAACCACAAATACACAGATTATTTAAACTGGTTGCATAAGATACACTGCCTACTATTTTGAGTTAAAACACATGAGTATTAAAGCACAACAGAGAACTGACCAACTTTTAATTTGTATATCAGACCCATATTCTTGCTCCTATCTTAGAACCCAGGATAAGATGGGGGAAAATTTCCATAAAATTATTCATTTACACAAGGAACCTTATCCCATGATTTTATTCTTCTAATAAATATGATAGCACGTAACTGCTGTCACTAAATCCTGTACTCGGCAGCAAATTTGAGCCAAACTAATTAGCAGTAAATTTGCCAGAACCCACTCAAAATGTTCTGCTAATTAATCAGAATAGGAATAGATGAACTGACAAATGTTATTATACCACAAAAGAAATCTTATCATCAATTTCTAGGGTTACTTAACTAATTTGACTGTCTTTATCCTGGCATATCCGTTAGCCTCTGGTTTTCAAGTTGGTTAAAATTGTTCTGATCACCTGGGATGAAAGGATTATAAAAAGCTTCTAATAATTGTGATTTGGATTGGCTTCCTTTTTATTTGTTAAAGCATGCTTGATTCCAGTAATAAACATTCTTTTTTTCTATTCACACACTAAAGTAGTTACTTATGCAGCTCTTTAATCTTCAAACGATTTCTGTTCTTTTAGAACTACTTGCTGCTTTGATTCTTCTGTTTAAGGATTTTTGTTTTTCTTTTTCTCAAAAATTCTCAGGGACTGTTTTCAGAATATCCTTGAGCATAGCTAATAGAGTTTCATTATGGAGAGATAATTTAAACCTTACAGCAATAACGAGCACTTGCTGATGCAAAGACAACATGCCTTTTGGAGAATCATACATTGGTAATATATTTTGAAGCTGAATAACCCAGAGTTGTCTTGGGATTGTACGTTTCTCATAGTTTTAATTTTAATTTGCATTTCCCTGATGTCTAATGATGTTGAATGTTTATTTGTGTTTTTAATTGACAATTTGAAATTCTTTTTTTAAAGCCCCTTTCCCCCTTCCTTTCCCTCTCCCTTTTGTGTGTGTGTCTGTGTGCATGTCTCTCTCTCTCTCTCTCTCTCTCTCTCTCTCTCTCTCTGTGTGTGTGTGTGTGTGTGTGTGTGTGTGGGTGGGTGTACCTGACACACACACAGAGGTCATGACAAACTTGAGTGTTGGTCCTTGCCTTCTTTCTTGACTATGATAGGAAATGGTGTCTCTTTATTTACTGATGTATATAACACACTAGTTGACTATTGAGCTCCCTGGAATTCTCCTGCCTTCTCCCCACATCTTGACACAGTGCTGTTTGGATTTCAGACACATCCTATCTACCATGAAATCCAGAGATATGAATTCAGCTTCTCATTTTTTCATACTAAGCAACCGTATCATCTCTTCATCTCTGTAATTCATTTTTTTAACATTTTCACAACTATGTGCTCATGCCTTTAACTAGTTTATGGATTGGATCATTCAGGTTTTTAATATTCAGTGAAAATTTTTTACTATGAGTTTTGAGATCAATCCTTTTACAGATGTTTATCTACTAAAGATAGTTTCCCTCATGGTAGGATGCCCTTAAGCTCTGTTGTTGCCTTTGATACGCAGAAGTGTTTCGATTTTGCATAATTTTGTTCATCAGTTCTTTGAATTATTTCATGAACAATGTTAAGAGAAATCATGTTCTTGCCTATGATTATCACTTGCTAGGATATTCCCATTTGCCATTTGCAATTACAGATTTTCAGTTATTTCATAGTCTTTGATCCATTCTGAATTTTGTGCAGGGAAGGAGATGGACATGGAGTTTTATTCCTTTACGTCTTGACATCCAGTTGTCAAGCACCAAAGTTGAAGATGCTGTTTTGTTCTCTTATACATGTTTTTGATTGTATGTTTTCTCCCACAGTCAAGATTCAAGAGAGCAGGAATCAAGTGGTACAAATTATAGTAGTTTGTAAACTAATTACCATCCCTAGTAACCCACTGAAGCCTGATAGCAGGTTAAGAGCTGACTATGGAAGGGAGAAATATTGGAAATAACCAACAGCTCTCTATTTGGACTCTCTCAATAAGATAAAAATCATGCTTTATACTGGAAACATATCTTACTACTCAGTACTAGTGTAGCGATGGTTATTAGAATATAATCAACAACCACTAATTTATTAAACTAAAATTATTTCTAACAAGACACACACATATACATACATACGTACATGCATACATACATACATATTCCATGGATAAGTGTAGTCTTCAACCCTAATCAAGGAAATTTCACTCTATAACAGAAAAAAAGACAACTACAGAAAATCACAACCAAACAAAATGCAGAGTGGTGGAGTCCAGTGCTAAAAAATACATCTACAAAACATGCTGCACTTAGGACTTAGGGAACACAGTGGAAGAGGAAGTGGAAATATTCCTGAGCATCAGAGGATCAGGGAAAGATTATGGGGAAATGGTCCATACAAAAATAACTATAAGTGACAAGCCAAGCTGTGATCTGGGGTGGTCTACTCCAGGGAAGAAGATATCAGTTGATTGATGGTGAAGTGTCAACCTTGAAGGCAAACATTAAAGTAACTTTATATGAACTGAACAGTTAATATTTAGTAATATGTATGTATATGGACATATTCATGTACTAGAAATTATTTAAAAAAATGAGGCATGATTTTGAGAAAGAGGAGGGGACTAAGAAAGGGTTTGGAGGGAGTTAACAAAAGGAAGGAATGCAATTAAGATCTCAAAAAATTTAAAAATATTTAAAAAATTAAAAAAGAGGCATAGGCAAGTTTGACAATCTAGGTTGTCTATCACAGAAGTATATCTTAATTAATGGTCTTCTTACTACAGTCAATTTTTGTTCTACTGACTCCTTTCTCATGTTTAGTTATTGCTGACAAAATTTATATAACTTTTCAAAAAACAAATGTTTCATTGATTTTTATTCTCATTTTGTCAGTTCTCACAATCTGTACAACATATTTTTATCATATTCACCTCCCCTCCCCCTCATTCCTACAAGATTCAATGCGCTTTCCCAAACATCCCAACCAAGTCCTCTGCTTTTAAAGACCCCTAAAATTACATATGTGCTGATCATTCCTGTTAGTATTTTATTATATGTACTGGCCTGACTTTGGGATTCTTTTTTTTTTTTGTTTGTTTGTTTTAATATTTATTTATTTGTTTATTTATTTATTTTTTTGTATGATAGGGCATCTCTTTTATTCTTTTTTTTTATTGAGAAAAGGGAAAAAAAATGTATCCGCCTACTCCCAGCCTCCCATTTCCCTCCCCCTCCTCCAACCCTTCTCTCCCTCCCCCAAACTCCTCCCCCCCTTTCTCTCCAGTCCATAGAGCAGTCAGGGTTCCCTGTCCTGTGGAAAGTCCAAGGTCTTCCCCCCTCCGTCCATGTCCAGGAAGGTGAACAACCAAACTGGCTAGGCTCCCACAAAGCCAGAACATAAAGTAGGGTCAAAACCTGGTGCCACTGTCCTTGGCTTCTCATCAGCCCTCATTGTTCGCCATGTTCAGAGAGTCCGGTTTTATCCCATGCTTTTTCAGTCACAGTCCAGCTGGCCTTGGTGAGCTCCCAATAGATCAGCCCCATTGTCTCAGTGGGTGGGTGCGCCCCTCGTGGTCCTGGGTTCTTGGGGGGTGGGGTGGGATGGGGGTAAGGGGAGATGGGGAGAGAAAGGTGAGAAGGGAAGGAGGGGGGAACTTGGGGAAACAAGAGGACTGGGAAAAAGGAAGGTTGGACAGGGGAGCACGGAACCACATCAATTCTTAGTTAAGGGAGCCACCTTAGGGTTGGCAAGAGACTTGACCCTAGAGTGGATCCCAGGAGCCCATGGTGATGTCCCCAGTTAGTCCCTTGGGCAGCTGAGGATAGACAACCTGAAATGAGCCTATCCTATAGCAATACTGACGAATATCTTGCATACCACCATAGAACCTTCATCTGGTGATGGATGGAGATAGAGACAGAGACCCACACTGGAGCACTGGACTGAGCTCCCAAGGTCCCAATAAGGAGCGGAAGGAGGGAGAAGAGGAGCAAGGAAGTCTGACTTTGGGATTCTGACAGAATCCATCCTCAGTTTTAGCCACTAAGAGTACTTCCTGAGCACATTCAGGATTAAAAGGGCACTGTCCATGTCCCATCTGTCTTTGTCTCTCTGTCTGTCTCTGTCTCTCTCTCTCTCTCTCTCTCTCTCTCTCTCTCTCTCTCTCTCTCTTCTTTCTCTCCGCCTCTCTCTTCTCTTCTGCTACTCCTGTCCCCAGAGGCTGGTCTCCACTCTTTCATTACCTTCTTCCCATTCACTTTTCTCCACTAAAATCCCCTCCACCTGAGTTCCATCACATGGTGTCTTTCTCTCTCCCGCCGCATTTTTAAATAAGCAATTCTTTTTTTGAATTGTGGTTTTCATGGGAGGGTGACAAACCCACAAGGTGCTGTACTCTCAAAGAAAATTAACTCTCCCTCCTGCTAATGACTCTTGATTTTTCCTTTCCATTTTATAAATTTATGTCCTGATGTTTATTACTTCTTACCATCTACTGGTTTTTGTTCTGGCTACATCTTTTCTTGTTGTGCAACATTAAGTTATTTATATTCAATACCCCTGACTTTTAGTGTAGACCTTTGTAGCCTGAAATTGACCTCTCAAAACACTTTCTTTATATCCTAAAGGTCCAGGTATGTTAAATTTTTACTACATTCTGTTTTAGAGATTTTTAAATGTCCTTTCTTGGTTTTTTGATGATCCATCAAATATTCTTTATTTCTGACAGTTACATCTTTATTATGCAAAACTTTAATTAGGTGAGCAGTCCTCAGAAACACTTTATGTCATCACAATTTTTTCAGAATCTAAGATTTTTCTAAAACATTCTTTATAATTTCTTATTATTGAAAATCCATATCATGATATACTGATGAACTTAGACAAAATAATGATATGGAAATTATTTTTATAATAAACTTCTGTTTATAATTTATGGTGTAAAATGCATTTACATTGTATTCATACCTCATGGTGAATCAGATGGATAAAAGTACTCTATCAAGATTCTTCTGGATGATATAGTATTAATAAATATGAACCATATTGACATGTGTATACAATATAATAAATACTTGTACATACCACTTAGCCAGTGTTTGCACATGATCCTATTATAATTAATTTTACTTTTCTAGCTTTCTGAGTGTATAAAGGAAATTCCTTGTTTTCATCTCTGTCTCCATACTATTGCTTTTTTAAATATTTGGGAAACAATTGCAGAATTCCTATTCCCCTTCCAAGTGTGAGCTACTTAAGCTTGTACTCTATTCTTTTTTAAATACACATTCACAATAATTAAAATACTGAATGATAACCTCTATATTTTTATATAATTCTAGATTGTGCAATTGGGTTCTCCCAGTACTATATATGACTCCCTTGCACCTCTGTATTTTTAATGATTATCATTCTAAATGTTTAAGTTTCTCATTGCCATAATTAAACGTTTGGTGGAAGTGGGAATGAACTGAATATTATTAAATTTTATTATAACAGTGAAAAATTTCAGGAATGATTTATTACTATTATTTGTTTTGTATAGTTTTGTGTAAAGATAATAGCTTTCAGAATAATAAAATAATAACTCATCTCTTATTTTGTACAGCATTTAAATAAACTAGAAGTTATATAATGAAGTTAAAAAAAATGTAGAGAAAATAATTCATTTTCCCTGGACCCTGACAAAAGATCTCTTAGGTAAATATTCCTTGCCTTAATTCAAACTTAGAAAAGGCTTAACAAATGAGGTTGACTTGTATAATAAAGAGAAAAGATACCTGAAAAGCCACAGCACAGACAGATTAATTGGGTTTCATTAAGATTTGGATGATATTGGCATATATACTTATGCAATGTGGCATATGATGCTCAGACTATCAGACTATTAAATGACTTTAGTATTGGCTGTGGCTTTTGGAAATTAGGTGATTAGTGATTTAACACAAAACGGTTAAAATAAAAGGAAATGGAAAAGAATTTAAGAGCCACTTGAGAAAATCTTGTGCAGTTGCTGTAAAAGAATAATCTGTGGCACCAGTTCATTCTCTCATTTAGATGATGGTGCTCATTCTTACAATAAATTCAGACATTAAGAAAGTGTTCAGATGTTCATTCTGGGCATAAGAGGCTTTAAAAATTGTTATTTTTCCTTGACCTGAAATTACACGTAATCTGCTTGTATCACTTTTATTAGCATTGTTCCAGTAGATAATCAGTGCCTGAGTCACAAACTAAAGCTCTTTAGGAATTCATCAGGAGTTCCAACGCTAAATGATAACAACATTATGAGAGAAAAGAAGTGAGATTTGAAGAGTTATTCAACTTTAGGGGGCTTTTGAATCTACTCAATTGGATTAAGTAGATTATAATTTTTATTGCATAGCTAGTGATAAAGGAAAAGTTATATTATAAGCTCTTTTATGAAACATAGACTAGAAAAACAAATTCTATCCCTCATGTAGTCCGTGTGGTACCCTCAATTATTATTCACAATAAATGCATGTTAACATGTCTAACCTGAGATGCTCAATTTCCATGATTAAATAAATACTGCACACATTATTACTTTCGATATATATCAATATACATATTGATATATATCTTAATATATCATTGACAATATATCAATATATATCTTAATATATCAATGACTTAAAATTACAAATGAGAGTTTTTAAATTATAGAATCAATTGTTATATAAAAGAACATAGACTCAGTAAAGATCTTAATAAACTCAGAAAAGCAATCAGAATAAAAGGCACAGATTAACACTGATCTAAACTGTAAATAATATGAAAATGGAATTTGAGCAATTGAATTGAGCTGGTGAGGTGTTTCCATGGGGAATGTAATGTAAGAAATGTTAGTCTTGAGTTAACACTATATTCAAAGAAAAATACTAAAAATTCTGGGATTGTTAGTTTATATAGTGATTATATTATTAAATGACATTATGATAAAATTTAGATGTATAGAATGAGAATTAAAAATAGAAAGATATTTCTAAATTGAACACAAGGGGAAGATGATTTAGACAAAGACATATTACTATCATAAATAAAGATAATCTATCAAACACATAGTCAGAAAAAGCAGAGGAGGGAACTTGCAGGGTTCTTAAATTTTAGTTTATTATTGAAACAAATACAAAACCATTTTTCCATGAAAAAAAAAGAGAAAGTGCTCAGGACTATTATAGTTGATTCTTGAAGAAGCAAATGTCCTCAGGAAAGTATTATTTGCTGGACACATTTGTCATGATCCCTTACTTCCTGCCTTCATTAGGAATCACCACATATGACTCTGCATGTGTGTGTATGTATGTGTGTACATGTGTGCATCTGTGTGTGCATGTGTTCTTGTGTGTGTGCCTGTGTGCTTGTGCATAGTGTGTGTAAAATTTGAAAGTTGGCATGGTGTATTGTATTTCAACATATGTTCAATATTTCAACGTTTTCTATTTTAATACACCTTCTTATTAAACATCAAAAACAACAAAGTACTGTTTTATGAATATAGTTTTAAGTTATATGAGGTATTTTTTGGTAATAAAATTTTTTATGGAAACACATAAAGAACACAAAGTACTCCTCTGAGCAGGATAAAAAGGAAGAGAAAAATGGGGAGGTATTCCATACATGAGGTGATACCACTCAGTGCTATTTATTACACTCCTTTCAAATTATTCATGAAATTAATGTAGTTACATTTAAAATATCACATTCTCATCCTCACACAATTTTGAAAGTTCATTCTAAAAAAAACCTGGATTATTCACTAAAAATAGTATTGAGATAAAAGCTGTTAAAATCTTCTGTAACAAAGACAGCAATAATGTTTATGCACAATTGGGAATTGTTATCTGCCAACACTATTTCAAAATGTTTTATGCCTAAAATCTCTCTTATTCTCCACAACATACAATTAAGTAATATAATTTCCTGGTAGAAACTAATAGAGAATACAGGTTTTGGGTGACATGACCATTTTCATACAGTAGAAACAGATAGGTAGGGAATATATATGAAGCTGGACCATCTGGTTGCATAATCTCCTCATAATTATTTCCTATTTTCAAAATATTATTGAGTTCAACTTATTGGGATGTGTTATATTGCTTTACAGTAAGCAAAATGCTAACTGGACACTGGAGACTAGATCTAAAATTTGTCTGAAATAAGTAGTATAGCAAAGATGATTTTGATAAATCAGTTTGAAAATGAGGTTTGAACAGTCTGATAAATTTCATTTAGTTGCTTTCAAGAGAACAAAACTAATTAGAAGCAAATTCAGAGCTTAAATATATCAAGTAAAAAAAAATTAAAGTTCATGTATAGTATTTTAAATATTGACTTAGTTGTTTTTGCGCAAGATTCTAAAGAAAAAGAAAAAATAACGATGACAACATTCAATGTAAAAATCTTTGTTTACACAATAAATAAAAAGAAAAAAATAAGTAAGTAGCCAGAAAGATTTATTTCCTATATACATGAAAGTTTGGTGTTTAGAATGTTCAGAATCTACTTTCTTCACCCCCAAGCTATGACAGAGGACTTTTAAGTAAATGTACAAGTTAATATATTTAGTGAAAGTGACTAATTTCTTTAAAAAAATGAAATTATTTTCCTTCCCATTTGCTGTGGAATAATCCTTCTCTACACTGTGAATATATAGTACTCTCATTGATTAATAAAGGACATGACTCACCAGTGGCCAGGCAGGAGGGATAGGCAGGACAGCCAAACTGAGAATGCTGGGAGAACAAAGGGTTGAGTCAGTGGGGTTGCCAGGAGACAGAGGGAGCAAGACATGCTAGAGGACATGTAAATTCTCAAGCCATGTGGCAATACATAGATTAATGAAATGGGTTAATTTAAATGTCAGAGTTAGCTAGTAGCACTCCTGAGCAAACGGCTGAGCATTTATAATTAATATAAGCCACTGTGTGTTAATTTGGAAGTCACTGCTGGGACAGGAAAACTCCACCTTCACCCACTGCCAAAAAGAAATATCTACATTTGTGCAAGAAGACATGCATGGCTCTATTTCAAATATCATGTTTGGAAGTTGATAAAACATGGCAAAACCCAAAATGTACAATGCTGGAGGAGTTGATTCCTGAGTACGATAGTGCAATGGAACAGTCATAATCGATGATGACGGTGGCTTCGATTCCCATGCCGGTCAGGTGTAAAGATCACTGATAAAACAGAGTGTGTTTATTTTGAGCTTTGTTTTAAAACCTATAGCACAAAACTGTCACTGTCTATAGGCACATACTCACTGGAATTTCAATAATACATTTAGAAATTTTAAAATCTAGCATCATAATTTCCCCTTTGAAGTGAAAAAATGAGGAGCAAATTGTGAAAAGAAATGTAAAAGAAAGGGGAGAATTTGTGGCATTTGCATCTTAGTCTTAGATTGGAATATTTTGAATAAATGTATTTTCTATAGTTTGGTATTTTCTGAAAAATGGTGACAATGTAAGCTAAATGAACCATGTTTTGTCACAACAAACTTCATTAATGGTTGTCAAGTTAGGAGGGAAGAAATATATTTTGAATCAGAAGTGAAAAACTTTATTTCGTTTGCAATAAAACTAAAGTATAGCTAATAAGAGGACTGAAAGCTTTTTATCTGCCTTTGAATAGCCTCTTGGCAGTCAAAAACTGTAGTGATGATAGTGACTGAATCTTGCTCAATATCTGAACTATAATTAAGATGGTTTTGAGAAAAAAGTGGAGCAACATGGTGTTTTGTAATAATTACGGCTTACATTAAAATTATTCAGAAAAAAAGATGAAAGTCACATTAATATATTTCTTTAGCAGCAACATATTTCTAATGGTTTTTTTTCTTTTAAATCTGAATTCTTTTAATTCAACTTAATAATGCAATCCCCTGCTCATTCAATGCAGCAAGAGATAATATTCACCCACTGTATGCCACATAATATGTCCTCATGGTGGGTGTTATCTCTGTACAATTCTTTTGATTTATGTTTTAAATAGGATATTATAAACTGTGATCTTTTTGAAGGCTTAATTGGAAACACATCAAATGGTTTAGCAGAAAAATTACTAAGGGAATACATCGCAAGTATTTGCCCAAAGCACTTGGTATGCACCTAAATAGTCACATTTAATCTCTTGTGTCATGATCAGCTCCTATCATCACTGTGGTTCTGCTTCCCGAAGAGTAAATATCCCCTCCTATAAAAAAGAGACAATGGTATCAGGGTGTTTGTGGTAAGTATGTGTGTTTTAATGATGACAAAACTATATCCATAGTCACCAATATGACTGCTTAGACATGGCTGAACAAAGATGACTCCAATAGTCAGTGAATCAAAGTGAATAAATGACAACCCATGATGTCTTATCCCTACACAAAGAGGTACAAGAAACCCTGGAAAGCTGGTGGGAGAAATATCTTTCTACAGGGAAGAATACAGCAATTGAGTATTAAATACCAAATTGTTATCTCTGATAACCTACATAGGAGTGACGTTACACTGACTGAGCTGATTATATTGTAGATGTATGCATATATACATATATGCATGGAGCAGTGATTAACAGAAAAGGGACTATGATTTTAAAAAAGCAAGAAGGCGTATGTGGAAGGGTTTGAAAGGAGGGCAGGAAACGGTAGAGTGACGTCATTATAAACTCAAAATCGAATAAAAAGAAAAACAACTCCTACGGGCTCATCAAACTTATAAAAAATCTGTAAGTTTCACAGACTCTTTCTGGGGTTGCATGAGCAGAGAACATTGTAGGGGAGTGTACAGGAGATTTCAAACTGTTCAGGAAACTCAGTGATGCTGCTTTTGTGAGTTATGCTGCAGGAATTTCAATGCTTCTTTAGAGTAACCACAGTTAATCCATCATTTACCAAAATATACTTGGGTGGAATGGCATCTCTCTCCTGTTGATTTGCTTTTGAGAGAATACACATTTGCTTAAAACAACCTAGGAGAAGTGGTAAAACAAGGAGCAATAGCTCTGCATCTGCATTATTGTCTCCTCTATTCATGTCACCCTTTGGCATATAGCTATGGTCTATCATAATAACTTTTCCAAAATCATTTGGTACCAATCTCAGTCAGTTGACTCCTTTCCAAGCATCATTTTCCCCGCTAATTCTGACATCTCGGTTACAATGATTATTACTAATTCACTCAGTTTATTATATTTACTATGTTTTGAAAAGATTTTAGAAACCTTATACTATACATGAAACTTCATATATTCTTTCCTTTTTAAGCTCAGTTTTAGAATCATATATACATACAGATGACCCATTTTCTTTTACTTTTTCTGGAATCAAATTTCCATAAAGCATAACGTTGTTCTTTGTTGAAAATATTTTTATGAATATAATAAACTGTTATGCCATGCTAACAAAACTGTGACTTGCCTTTGTATCCATATCTTACTTTAATATTGGTGGTATTTTGAGAATTCCCCCTGTAGGCTCAGACATTTGGAATATTTGATTTCCAGTTGAAGTGCTGTTTAGATAGGTTAATAGGGTAACATTGCAAGAAATAAGTCACTGGAGGTTGGCTTTGAAGTTTCAAAGCCTATAACCAATACCAGTTTGCTTGTTGTTCATGGTGTGAGATGTCAGGTGTTCCTGCTTCCATATCTAATGCTTGCCCTATTGTGATGGACACTTATCCCTTTGGAAGAGTAAACTTTTGTCTGTAAGCTGCCTTAGTCAGTGTCACAGCTGCTAAGTCACAACTATGATAACGCAGAAATAGGAAGCTATCAAATACACATGTTGAAACCAAGGAGTTGGCTACGGTCAAGGAGAACTGGGACAGAAGACCCTGAGAGGGCAAGAAGAGATGAGAGGGCATTGTGTAAAGTTGTGGAAATGAAGCCTGGATTTCCCTTGAGACCCCAAGATATTAGAAATGCCAGACCTATGGGTTATCTGCCAAGGGAGGCCCCACACAGAGAGTGGAACTGTCCAAAAACATTGAATTGTTCCATGGGCAGAAAAGTAGTACTGACAGAGTCATATAAGACTTTTAACATGTGACATAGACCTACAGGATTTGGCATTTGCCCTGCTGAGTTTTGGTTTTTCTTTTTTCCAGTAATTACTCACTTTAGGTCCATTCCTTCCTTATGGGGTGAAAATTTTTCTTTGTGAGAGTATATGAGTATTTTTTTTATTTCACAAAGGTGTACAAATGGAAGACTACTTTGAGTCTCAGACGAGAGTTAATTTAATAAATGTTACAATTCAACTAATATCTGAATTTTAAAAATTTAACAAAAAAATCTTTTAAAAATTTTAACAAAAATTTTAAAAAGTCTTTGTGAATAATTTTATTATTTACAGTTTTTCTGGGTTTAAGACATATGGAGAAATTGCTTTCCTTGCCTTGAGAAACTCAAAGACAAAACAGCAGTTTTTTTACTTCTATACATTAAAGTAGACCCAATCTACTATATTTTAATATTAATATGGATTAAACATTCCGACAATCCATCATTGTGGGCACCAAATCAGAAACTATTTTACTTTAAAATTGAAAAATGCAACCTATTTACATATATGAATCTATAAGATAATTTTAGAATAACTATTGCTTCATGTTACAAAAGAATGAAGGAAGCAAGAAAGCCTATGTAGAATTTTACAAATAAAAAGTAAAGCACTAGTGAGTGCAGTAGCCCATCCTACATATCAGTTTCTTCAGACATTGAAACATTACATCTTAAAGGAAAGTTCAATATACAGGAAGTAAACAATTCAAAATCCTTTAAGGAAGCCTCTGAAATGAACCAGAATCACTAGCCTCCTCCTCCCCAGCAGTCTATAAACAGAGCCTATGAATCACTTCTAGACAAGACAAACTATAAAGAGGATTCTCAGAGGAGCTCAGCTGCCTGGGAGAAGCAGAAACAAGCTGATGTGCGTAGAGGAAACAAGGACAAATAGAGTTGCTTAGAGAGGCTCAGAGCAACTGAGCCAACTGGAAAGGATGCTCTCCAACCTGTTGAGCTGCATACATTCTGACCATTTTCCCAGACTTCCAGTTTTTGGAAGGAAGGCTTGGGTGATGCAGCTAACTTTGAGTCATTTTAACATCTGTAAGTAACTCCTCACCCATATTAATAGAAGACACCCCAATAACACTCACTGATTCACCAAGCCAGATTTGGGTGGTATCCTTCCTTTCTTCTGTCCCAGTCCCCTATTTGTGTGAGTAAATGTATGTTTTGTATCTCCCTAGGAAAAGTCAGTCGCACAACAGCCTGCCCCTATAGTCCAGTATGCTGGAAGCTGAAGCAGAGAAGCAAAATTAAAAAATAGATCATCGCTAGTGGAATTATTATTTCTCCAATAATGATAAAATCTTCAAAAATATTTTGTCATTCTTTACCTCTACTAGATTTTATTTTCCATTAACATAATATTTACTAATTGAATAAAATCTTTAAAATGTATTTCAAATCATTCTACTTTCAATAACTCTAGTTACAATTATGAAAAGAGAAAACCATATTAAAAGTGGTGCTCCATACACGTTTTTTACTGTCCCTTTATTAATAGATGATCAAGCTCCCTACACGTTTTTTACTGTCCCTTTGTTAATAGATGATCAAGTAGAGAAAAATTCTCAAAATCAATTATTACCATTAGGTAAGTCACCTGTATATCAATATCCATGTGTTTTGACTCTTTCTGATTTCTTTAGACTCATCTAAGCTATAATGAAGTCAAATCTCAATCCTTTTAAGAACTTTTAGAGTCAGTCATAGAAATTTCAAAATTTCTTCTAAGTCTTTTTTTTTCTCTTTCTATGAACAGAGAATGACAAGAAATTTTCTTTGATCTTGGATTTGCCAACACAAATCTGCCCTCTGTGTCATTCAACAATACGTATAAAATATGCAAATATCTAGAGTGAGTACAAATCTTATGCGTAACAGCTACTATATTTTTGAAAATCATAATTTGAGTATATCAATGCTCATATCATTCCTGTTAATTATCTTATGTTGAATGAATTTTTAATGATTTCAGACTTTTATCCTAAACAGATGTTCCTTGAAGAATGTTCACTTTTTTTTTTCTGCTGTTAGACTGCTTAAATAAGTTGGCACCAATTTGTTAGGTTATAAAACTGGGTACTTTGCTTGAACCAATTTTACATTAGCATAAAACTTCTGCATACTCAGCCTTGAGTGTTTCCCCACGGAAAGGAAGTAGCCTTTCTTACCATTTTATTGCCTCATTCATCAGTATTTTATTTGCAAATTGGTTGCTTTCCATGGATGTCTTTCCACACTAATAAGCTACAACTTAGTATTGCCCAAGAATTGTGCAGCCCTTCAGGGTTATTTTCAGAGGCAAAGTAATTCAATATTCTGGCAATTCCCTGGAAGAGACTAGGATAGGACAGGGTTAGTGCAGACATAAAACCAAGCTTTAAATAGTTCTTCTGGGGTAGCTATCCATATATTTTTCTCCACCCTTAAGCCTTAATTACAGAAACTGTTAGAAATAATGACAATATCATTACTTGGACTTGTTGCTTTAGGCACAGTATGCAGGTTGTGAATGTACAGTTGTGCAATAACCCAAGTTGATTCTTTACAATAGGCAAGGTAATGTCCTATCTGCTCAAAGTAATTGTTGAACATTATATACTGTCTGCCTTAAAAGAACATAAAGATCTCACCAAGTCCATAATATTGATGAAAGACACTCCTATATCATCCCTTCCAACACCATACTAAGGTTTTAGGATTGCATTTAGAATGATCTCTTTCTCACTCGTCTTTTCTTCAATTATATAACGAGTGAGGTCAGAAGTTATATAGGTAATGTGTTCAAAGAAAGTGCAAATGTATAAAGAGAAAGACATTTGTTTTTGGCTTTGTACTCTCAAATGATATTGCTGCCACACTATAACATACCCATTAGTTTCAATAGCCAGACATGGAAATAGATCATTTCTATGGTATCTCCTGCTATCATTACTTGAAAGTGATGGATGCCATGTATTCAGTATGCTCTGTTTTCCATATACTGTACAATGGCCCAAGGTGTTTGGAGAAAATTGCATCTTGAAATCAAAGTAACTTTTCGTTATGACATGAAGGATCGTTTTTTTTTTTTTAGCTAAGTGATATAAAGTCACTCTATCTCCTCTATCAGATGAAAATACTCACAAACCATAGCCTGTTACATAAAACATTATATTAGTTATTGTCTCAGTAAGAATAAATCACTACATTTTAGCTTTCCAGTGAGTTTAAAATATTTCCATGTTTTAAAGAAAACAATTGGTCAACAATATCTTTCTTCCAAATTTCAAAATTAATGACAAATGTAGACCACAAACTTCATGTGGAAATATGTACCATATCCATGTTCCAAATAATGCTTTTGACCAAAAGTAAGAATATATAATTTATTTTTAAGTCAAACAAGATTAACAACGACTAAGGAACAATGATTCATATTGATCCAAATATCACATTGCAATAAGACAGTAGCTGAAGTTTTTATAGTCAAATATCAGTGAAAGCAATAAATCAACACACTTTCAAGTGCATTTGTTGTGTACATCAGGTATGTGGCTGACAGCTTTACATAAACAAAACATGGAAGCTATTATTTTTTAGAATGCTTAAAATATCTTGAGATATTTTATTACATAGCAGCTACATCTAGTCACATATTGCAATTATTTAATTAGTGTAAGTACCATACATTAAATCACATAATTAAGAAACATAATTAAGTAAAAGTTAAGATGCATAATTAATTGACATTCAAAATGTCTATGTTTACACTTAATACTTTTAGTAACAACTGTAACTTAGTAAATCATTTTTATACTAAGAATTTTAAGAGTCTGAGATGTTGGATTCTAATAAATCCGGATGTTATTCATCAAAACTATTTTTATGTGAACATACAACAGGAAAACAGGATTTTTCTTTCATTTTATAGGAATATTTAACAATAATTTGTTAGTGAGTGCAATTTATCTTTCTAAATTTTTTGACTATATTATTTAATTTTGTGACTATAGTCAATGATTTTGGAGAATCGTTAGATTTTTATTTACATATGCCTTAATCTTAATTACAAATGTTATTATGCAAAACTAAAAACAAAATATTAACAAAAATCTCTGAAATCCACTTATTATAATCAATTTTCTTTGGAGGATAGCGAGAGATAATACTGGGAGGGACAACTGGATTTTGGAGGCATGTCTGGAACGAGCTATAAATCTTAGCAGTGGAAACTCCCAGTAATCTCTGGGGGTAACAAAGATTCTTAGCAATAGGGGTACAGAGCCTGAGCCACACATCTCCTGTAACCAGGCAAGACAGAAACAACCCAGGCACAAGCTCTTCAATCTACAATTTTATCTGCCTACAAGATACGCTGGGGCAATGATTCCACAAATTGTGGGAGTGACCAACTAATGAATGGCTGGCACAGCTGTAGGCACACGCTTTGAGAGAGAGCTTACCCATGAAGGTCAGGAACCACAGGCAGAATATCCCAGAGACCTAGAATAGAACAAACTAGGACTGACAAAAAATCAATGAAATGATTCCTTATGATATTCTGCTATACTCATAGATTAGTGACTCTCCCAACTGTTATGAGAGAGAATTCACCCAGCAACTGGTGGAAACAGATGAAGAGACTCACAGTCAAACATTAGGCTGAGCTTGGAGGCTCCTGGAGAAAAGGCAGAAGGATTGTGGGAGCCAGCAGTGTCAAGGGCACACCACAAGAAAATACACAGAACCAACTATGCTGGGCACATAGGAACTCACAGAAATTGAACCAACAACCAGGGAGGCAGTATGGTACTGACCTAGGCTCTCTGCATATATGTTACAGTTGTGTTTATTTTTTGTGGGACTCTTAACAGGGGGCTGTCTCTGACTCTTTTGCCTTCTTTTGAGACCCATTCTTTCTTCTAGACTGACTTATCCAATCTTAATAGAGGAGGAAATGCCTAGTCCCACTGATTTGTTATACCATGGCTAGCTACCATCCATGGGAGGCCTACATGTTTCTGAAGAGAAACAGTGAAGAAGTAGTGGATTGTTATGGTAGAGGGCAGTAAGTTGGAGGATAGGAGAGACAGAAAACTGATTGGGATATAAAAACAAACAAACAAACAAACAAACAAACACACACACACACACACGGGGGGGGGGGGGAGTCAGGTGTGGAGAGAAGGCTTAGTGTTTAAGAGCATACTTGGCCTTCCAGAAGAAATATGTTTGATTCTCAACCACTCACAACCATCTCTACACCACTTCTAAATGATCTAACCTCCTCTTCTTTCCTCAAGTAGACACATGGTGCACAGACATACATGCAGACAAGAAATCTGGGAGCATGTTTTAAGTTATGCGTTTTAATGAAGAATAATGTTGCAAATTTTCATTTTATAGTCAAACATTCAAAGCATACTTGCCCCAAGTACATGTTCACATATGACTTAAGAAAAAAATGTGTAATTTAGGTATTGATACTGAGTAAAATGGCTTATCCATTGATATTTACGAATTTTTAAAAACACAGATTGACTTTTTTTTCAGTCTCATAGCTATCTCTGATAGTTTGAATAAGATTGATCCCCAAAGGCTCATTTTTGAATTCTTAGTCACCAGGGAGTGGCACTATTTGAAAGCATCAGAAGGATTCAGGGGTGTGGCCTTTTTAGAAGAAGTATCACTGAGGGTGACGTGCTGAGCCCAGTGTCTCTATATCTCTGCCTGAAATCAGATTGTAGCTCGTAACCATTTCTCCAATGCCATGCCTGTCATGCCTGTGCTCATGCTTCCTACCATTATGAAAACGGACTAACCCTTGAAACTGTAAGCAAGTGCCCCATTAAATGTTTTCTTTTATGGGTTGTCTTCATTTTGCACATTGCTATTCACAGCGATATTCACAGAGCAGTGACTAAGACACTATCTTTGTCTATTTTTGTAGCAGCATTAGAATATCTGAGACTGGGTAATTATAATGAAGAGAAAATCATTTTCTCATCCTCTGGAAGCTGTAAAGTCTAAAACAAAGACTCTACCATCTGGAGAGAGTTCTCTTTCTTTTTTATCACATGGTACAGAGAAAAATGGAAGAACACAAAGAGGGCTGAACAGCTTTTATGAAGGCACTATTCCTATACATAAGGGTAGAGTTTACGTGCCTCTATCACTTCCTGATTATCTCACCTCCTAAAGAGTACTGTATTTCTAAAGAATCTATGTATGTTAAATAGACTAAAGTATAACTTGAAAAAAGTTGTTTAGTTTCTTAAAATCAGATGGCTCCTACATAAGGCAATTGAACAGATATATATTTATATTGACTATATTTTTCTCAAACCCTTTTGTATTTTATTTTACATTCATTCCCTCTAGTAATTTCCTTTGTCCACTAGACAGTTTTGTATATATGTTAATATCATATACATATATTTTCTATATACAGTAACTAGAGTAACTATAACAAATGCAACTTCTGAACTGTTTTCCTATTTTAAGAGAAATAAGCTTCTTGTGATGATACTAAGCACACAGACAAGTTACATATTGTGGCATTTCTATATTTTCTTGTACAAATAGTTGTATACTTTAAGGTCAACCTATATGAAGATTTTCAAACAAATTAGTTTATATGGTAATGTTTATTTTTACTATTTTTATTATTAAATGTATTTTTAAACAATCTTTTCTCATTTTGCACATTTATCCCAGTTCCCACTCACTCTCCTCCTTCTGCTCCCCCCATTGTCACCCAGCTTAGGCCCTATCCACTCCTTAAAATTTTTTTGCAGTACTGAGGTCCTTCCCCCTATATCTAGGCTAAGCAAGGTATCCTTCTAAAAAGAATAAGCTCAAAAAAGTCAGTTAAAGCAATAGTATAAATCCTGGTCCCACTACTAGTGGCTCCACAGACTGTCCTGTAGTGGTATTTCATTTGTAGTTTAATAAATGAAGCTTGCCTGAAGATCAGAGAATAAAACAGCACCACTGTTCAGCCTTACAGACAAGGTAGTGGTAACACACACCTTTAATCCCAGTAGACATACTAGTTGCCATAGAAACCAGGTGGCACGTGCCTTTAATCCCAGTGGTGCGTGCCTTCAATCCCAGCCCTATAGAGGAATATAAGAAAGGAGAAGACATCTCTCAGACTCAGGACCATACTGAGATTTCTGCAGTCAGGAATGTTGGACTGAGGTTGAAGTAAGAGCCAGTAGCTGGCTTTTTTTTTTTTTTTTTTACTTTTTTGACCTTCAGGTTAAACCCCAATTTCTCTCTCTGAATTTTTATTAATTGTAGTCAATTGAAGGCCAACTTTTGGTGCATGAATTTACAAAAAACCATCAACCTGAGGCTTTTTAGCCACCAGCCCAGGCCAGTGTTGGGATTGCAATTCCAGCTCTAAGAATTGGAACACAAACCAAGCCACCTGGTTTCAGGAGAAGCACTATTGCTCCCAGCTCCCATCTGCCCTGGCTTAGCTTCCTCTTCTTCCATGCTCTTCCACAGGACACCCACATGGCTTTTGATTCCGGTGATCCCCTACAGCTTCCTGTGGCTCTTGTGTCTTGAGGCTTGCCTCTGTGCCTGCGGTTCTCACTGTGGCTACACCAGCTTTCCCTGACTCCTAGTACCAGTGAACAACTGCTACATGGGCTATCCTGACCAGCATGTTTTAACAAAATTCTGTTCAGTTTTGGTTTGTGTTCTGCGTAGAAAACCCACAGGTTTTTCTGGCCCACATTGTTATTACACCTTAAAAGTCTCAACTAAACCGGGATTTTAACAGAGATAAGCCATCTGCTAAATTTATTTATTTATTTATTTATTTATTATTTGTGATTTGTAAACCACCCCTAAAATAATTTCAGATAATATCCTGATACAAAAATTTAATAACCTTTTGATTCTATTGTGGGAAAAAAAAACTAGGGGAAGTATATGACCTACCTGGGAATTATACCTCATTAGATATAGCTGCTATCAGTTTGCTAAATCATATTATATCTATAAAGAAATGATTTGATAAAAGCCAAGAATGAAAAACTTGTAGAAATAATACAGACTTTACAGACTAATAATGAAAAGTAGGCTAAAAGGATTATTACCATTGAAAATGACAACCATAATTTGGCAGGCAAAATTTACTCCATGTCAATGGTTATGAAATCTTACAAAATGGTACTGAGAGATTATCTGAAAGGATTCATGGTGTTGAAATTGACAATCAAAATCTGTTAAGAAGTTATGACCCACTAGCAGATAGAACATCGCTCCTAGCAGGCAATATATATGTCATTCAAATAATCCCCAGGGATGAGAAGATGAGAAGATATCATTAATGGAAAATTTTAAAAACTTGGAATCACATGTGCAGAATAAGAACAAGAAATAATTGATTGATTTGATGAAATCATTAGAAATAGTTACTGGTCAAGAGATTCAGAAATTAAAAGACAGTGATAAATAATTTGACTCTATTGAGGTACTTATCAGAACTGATAAGCAAGGAGATGAGGTACAGGCAAAAAAAAAAAAACAATAGTAAAGATTTAGCATTACAAGTATTTCTCAGTGATGACTTACCTTAAGTTTTAGGTACTTATCCTGTTATTACTTCTGAGAGGCAACAAATACTCAATACCCAAAGGGTATACAGAATGTAAAAGGGAATCTATGTGTATGAAAGATCTAAAAGATATTAAGCAAGTAGCAGTATCGTATAACATGCATTCACCATATGTGAGGTAGTTGATAAAATTGTGGGCTTCAAGCAATATTATTCCATATGACTGGCTTCAACTAGCCTCAACTGTAACAGATCGTGGTCCACAGCTTCATTAGAAGACTTTTTGGAGAGAAGAACCAAAGGCCCTTGGACATCAAGGTAGAATCAGAGGTTCTGAGGCCTCCCAAGTTCAAATTCTTGGTGAGGGTTCTTACTTTGATCCATAGAGTCAAGTTACACACAATGGAAAAATATTGTCCATATGATATAGAGCAGCATTGACTGCTTGGGGTAAGATTTCAGAACCTGAAACAAAAAGAATTGAATAATATGCTAAGGTTATACAAGGCCTAAGAGAATCACTTAGTGACTTTCTGCAAAGATTAACTTAAGCTGTATAAATAGGGTAGCACATCCAAAAGCTAAATGAGTATTCACTGAATCTCTGGCTTTTGGAAATGCTAACTTAGAATGCAAAAAGAAACTTGGGCCCTTAATGGTCAGCTCAGCACCAATGATGAATGTATCTTACACAAAAAATATTGAGTCCATTGACAATAACACTACAACTTGGATAGAAGAAGTGATTTCCAAAGGTACAAAGAGACATCAAAATACCAAATGCTTTAATTGTGGTAGAATAGGACATCTGAAAAGGTATTATAGAGAGGACATTCCTAGAAATAATGTTCCTTCTGGGAATCATCCAAAAAGAAGGTCTCACACTTCTGGTTTAAGCTTAAGATGCAGCAAAAGCTGACATTAGACCAATGAATACAGAACAAAAATAAACAAACAAGGCAACCCATTATCATCAGGAAACTCCCTGAGGGGTCTTTCGCAGGTCCCCAGATTGAATGTGGTCCATTCATTCCCAGTCACTGTAGATGACACACCTCTCCAAGAAAGTTAGAAAACCCAATGTGTTTTATTAAAAACTGCACTGCTCTAAATGATAGAATAAGCATAGAAGATGAATCAAGAATTCCAATAGAAAGAGAAAACATATGTTTTGGCAGATTTCTATAAATGATCAAAGGCCAAAGTTGAGAATAAGAATAAATAACATTATAATGGAAGGATTATTAGATACAGGTGTAGATGCGGCTACTATTACTCCAGAATAACAGCATCCAAATTGGGCTCTATAAAAGGCAGCTGTTCAATTATTTAGAACTAGAACTTTATCTCAAGTAAAACAAAGAATGAGATGTTTTGAAACCATGGAGTGAGAAGGACAGGAGGAAAGCTAAGGCCACACGGGGCTAATGTAGTAGTGAATCTATAGAGTTGTTATCGGTTACAACAATGGAATACTCAAATAAACTTTCCTGAATTCTCAGAAACAGACCATAAAGCAACACATGTTCTAGGAAGGATAATTTATGGTACTTTATCAAACAGACACCAAATAATTCTGATTGTACAATAACACAGACAAGCAACTCATGAACTCTGAAAGGTCCCAACAGCCATACCTTTAAAATGGTTTCAGAAAAACCTGTATGGCTTAAACAATGATCTTTAACTGTAGAGAAGCTAGAGACTTTAGAACAGCTGGAACAGAAGCAAGTAGATGATCAGCATATTAAAGAATCAATCAGTCCTTGGAATTCTCCTGTATTTGATATTAAAAATGAAATTTAAAATGGTAGCAGATACAAGAGCTGTTTATGAGGTGACTCAGCCAATAGGAACTCTAAAGTCTGGAATTCCTTTGCCTTGTGTATTGCCTAAAGGGTAACCACTTATAGTTATTGACTTAAATGATTATTTCTTCACTATAACTTTATAAGAAATGACAGAGAAAATGTTGCCTTCACAGTGCCTATTTGTAATAATTTTCTCACCCTGGTAAAGATATCAATGGAAGATTCTCTCAGAGTGAATGGAAAATAGCACCACTGGTGCCAATATTTTGTATTTAAGACATTGAAAGTAATATGGACAACATTTTGCTATCTGATTTAAATGCAGATACTTAAGAAAGAATTGTGAAGTAAATAAAGTTTCACATCATTGGGGATTACAAATTGTTCCTGAAAACATTCAGAGGGGAGATTCTATTAATTATTTGGGTTATAAAATAGGTTTACAAAAAATTAGAACACAAAAATGCAAATTACGAGAGATCAATTGCAGGCTCTTAATGATTTACTAGTATGTTAAAGCCTACTATTAGGATAAAACCTCATCATAACATTCATTTAAACAAACCTTACATAGTGACAAAGACTTAAATAGATCCAGGGAATTATCAGCTTATGCTGAGAGAGAATTAAATTTCATTGAAAAGAAAACATCTTCTAAAAGTCAAGAGGCCTTGGACATCTAGATGCCTAAAAAAGAGAAGATAGCTAAACAAAAAGAATCACCATGTAAAGAGAAATCTGACTTATGATACCAATATCCTCTGCATAATAAAAATCTCACCACCTAAACAAACATATCTCCTTACTTCTCAGTATAGCCATAGTCATGACTTCCCTAAAAATCAAAGATGCTTTGGAATTGGATGGTGGCTTTCCTTCTGTAAATCCAAGCATGTTGTTAAAAGAAAAATTCAGAGTTTCTGTCTCATATCAAAAACCACCTGGTATAGGACAGAAATAAGATAAAATCTAGGGGCTAAGGTTATTAAAACTCTGCTTTCAAAAATTTTACTTCTCTCCATACTTATTTCCTTCTCTATGGCTACTTTCATTGAATATATGTCAATTGAAATTTAAACTTTCTGTTTCGATTATAAATAATGTTTACATTTTACACAGTGAACAATAAATTTTCCTACAGTAATATTTGAAGTCTCCAGAAAGAAGATGTGGCCCTTCAGCCGTGATTCTACCTGGTTCATATGATGCCAGTCAGCTGAGAGTACAACTTAAAGATTAGCTTTAACTGTTCAGAACAGTTTCAGGGTGGCTAATTGAGAAGACCTAGCTTCACAGACTACTCTAGCAAAGACTTGAGACAAGCCCTGGACTTTCCCATTATGCATAGACTGGACAAAAAAAAAAGCTAACTCTCTCTGGACATGAGAATTAACCCACATTTTCTTTCAGGCTCCCCTGAAGGTACTGTAACCCCCAAGACAGCAGAAAGTAAATTTAAAACACGATTCCCACATTCCTAAGAGGGGGGGCTGGGTGGTTTTTGATCATTCAATGAATTAATATCATATCATATTATAGATATGATAGTATAAATGTATAGATTATTGAATCTACTCTGAAATTTAGAAAGGATGATATATATATATATATATTAAGATAAAAAGGTAGATTATTGAATCTACATTTAAAAAGCAACTACTAGTTTTAACAATTTTACATTGGATTGGAATTATATATATCACAAACAAATTTTGCATATTGATATTAATTTTGTTAGAATATACTGTACATACATCTCTACTCTTGCTCAAGGTATTGAACCTATATAACTCATTTAACAATGTAATGAAAATTTTTGACCTTTGAAAATTATTATTACCAACTGTTTACATTAAGAAAATGCAGGATTAGTAGTTAATCACCTATTACAATTGAATTTGTAGTCACATTAGTAGGTTTCCAAGGTCAAACAAAGATATATCATCTTTGAACTACTTCAGTGATCTAGAGATTATGTCATTAAAGATGTTTTAATAATATATGCTCTTTTTAATGACACTGAAACATGTCTTCTACTGGCAGCACCAATCGACTTCAGCGAAGATAATGGGCATCAAAGAAACTCCTCATAGAGTTTGCTTTCTTTGTGGCAAAAGTAAGACACTGGGCTAGAAAATGCCCCTGTCTCAACTGCTGATAGTATGCCATCCTAATAAGACAAGCGGGAAAAAAATTACCCTGCTTCACAGAAAAGTCTTTCAGATATGCTAGGCCTGTAGAATGAAAGTGGATACTTCAATTTTGCAGAGGAACATTGAGCAACTATCCAGGCAGCCAACTGTTTCTGACATTATTCTCATTTTTTTGGAAGACACTTGATTGCACTTCCTGCTTACTTTGTTAATATTTCTATCTTGGGTCTCTGAGGTAGTTGAAGACTAGATACTTATAGTCTTCCTTGTTTATAAAAGACTCAGAAAAGAAATTTACTAAAAGTATATAATGTTGAGAGATATCAAAGGATGGTTTTGTATAGTAATGCAAATTATGATAGAAAGCAAATTAGGTACAAGGTTTTAGAGTCCTCAAGATAGGATAGATAAGAAGTATTTTCTCTTAATTTGTCAAAGGCAAAGGGATTAGACTTTGTTGATTCATTATTGCCTGAATATATTGTATATAGTTATTGTACTCACTATTTCTCCTCTATTAGTTATGACTTTCTTTCTGTTTTAGACAAAAAGGGGAAATGTAATGGCATTTCATTTACATTTTAATAAATAAAGCTTGCCTGAAGATCAGAGAGTAAAACAGCCCCACTGGTCAGCCTTAAAGACATATCTTTAATTCCAGTAGCCACACTAGTTGCCATGGAAACAAGGTGGTGCATGCCTTTAATTACATTGATGCACACTTTTAATCTCAGCCCTAGAAAGGATTATAGGAAGGGAAGAGATGGCTCTCAGACTCAGTCATATTCTGAAATTCCTGGAGGCAGGATCACCATTTTTGACTGAGGTTAAGATAACAGCTAGTAACTAGCTGTTTTTTTTTTTTTTTTCTGATCTTCAGGTTGAAGCTAGATGTCTTTCTCTGAGCTTTTATTAACCATCCTTCTCTGCCCAGCAACTGTCATCTGCATTCAGTGGAACTAGTTTAGTTCCATGCAGATTCCCTGCTTTCAGTCCAGAATCAATGAGCTCTCACTAGCTCAAGTCAGCTGTTTCTTTTGGTTTCCCATTATGGTCTTGACCCCACTGCTCATATTACTACTTCTCCCTCTCTTGGACTTGTCGCCAGAATCTCAGAGACCAGTGCTTAGCTGTGGATCTCTGCATCTGCTTTCATCAATTGCTGGATGAAGGTTCTATGATAACAATTAAGGTAACCATCAATCTAATTACAGAGGAAGGCCAGTTCAGACACCCTCTTCACTATTCTTTAGGGTCTTAGTTTGGGTCATTCTTGTGGATTCCTGAGAATTTCCCTAGTGTCAAGTTTCTTGTTAGCCAACTAATGGCTCCCTCAATCAAGATATCTCTTACCATGCTTTCCCTCATGTCCTCCTCCCATCTCATCCATTCCATTCCTTCATGTTCTCGTCCTTCCTCTTCTTTTCTCCTCTTCATCCCCTTCTGCCCTCCTTTATCACCCCCTACTCTCCAAATCCTCTCAGAAAATCTTTTCTAATTTCCCTTCCCATGGGGATGCTTGTATATCTTTCTTAGGGTCCTCCTTCCTACCTAGCATCTCTTTGAGTATGTTTCACTGACTTATTGTATGTGTGAACCAATAAGCATTATGGGAGTCACCTTTAGGAATGCTGGGAAGGGTTTACTTATAAGAGCATAATTGACTCAAAGACAGCTGTGTTACCAAAAATCTCAGCCTAACATGAGTCACAGCTCACAAAACTCAGATCTGGGCTTCCATGTGGCTCAACAGGTTTTTGCTTCTACCATTCAGTTTGGCTGTTTGGAATGAGTTGTTCACAACTGTCCATAACTAATAAATTTATTCATTCCTGGGAAGGGAGGAACCTGATATATCTGGTCAGCTTCATGACCTTTCTGCAGTATTGAGTTATTTGCTTCCAGATTTTAAGGATTTCTTAGCAAGAGTAAATGTTTTACTTTTTTCAGAAAATTCTTTGTGACCCCTTTTTAAACATCCTTCTCCAAATATCCTATTTTTATCTCCACTATAACATTGTGTATTACTGTTGTGTGGTAGTTTCCTCTGAGTTTAAAACCTTATATCCCACTTTATTGACTTACCATACATCCTAGTTACTTAGTCAACATTGTGAAAAGAATGTGTGGTTCTTTAAATATTTAAATACTCCCATTTTTCTTCTTATTTCGTTTTTAAACAGTATCATGGCTAAAATTTGGCAACATGTAATATCTGATATTCAATGGCTATATTATTATTATAGACTTGGAACTAATCAGACCAGTAAGAAATTATCACCCTTATGCAACCAAGAACATACCCCATACAGTCATGACTGTACACAAAGAAACATACACAATCCCGTGGAAGAACAATGCAATTACTTTAAAAGTACTTTAGATTTTATCATATTATTTTGAATATATGAGTATCTGATTATCTATGGGAATACCACATACATGCCTGATATATGTTGAACTCAGAAGAGAATATTGAATCCTACTGCTTTGCTTGATTGTTACCAGTTCAGTTACCACACAGTCCCAGAACCTAGGCTATGAGTTGGTCCACCCAATATTCACATCATCAAAGACCTTCTGAAGCGTGGAAAGAGACCAAGGATCTTCATGACACAGGGCAACAGCAGGATATCAAAGAGTCCCAGTATGGGCCTAGTAGATAGTGCAGCGAAAGTCAGAGGCCTCTGATCTATGCAAGTAAAGATGTATGGAAGAGGGCACACTGTTCGAATCCCTGTGTCACACTATGCTCTCCACTGTTTTTTCTTTTAAATTTTATTTAGTTTTTGTAGGGAAGGTTGCAAAGGCAGAGAACATGAAGGGATGGGGAGATGAATGGGATCAGGTTGTGTGATATGAAACCAATAAAAAGTTTAAAGAAAATAAGGGTCATATAATTAGTTGGATTTAAAAATTAAATCAAAAACCTAACTTAATTTAATATCTATCTACAGTGCTAATGGACTGTTTAATCTTACTTTGTCATTTGTAAGTAATCATTCCAGAAATAACTGAATAAATCTTCAAATTAACAAAAATGTTAAATATAATAATGCATGTTCTCTTTAAATCTTATGTAATCAGAAACATTAAGTTTATAAAGATAGTTGAAAGCTTTCCCAACATCTACATGATGCAGTGGTTATTCCATTTATCACTTCACCTTAGAGCTAAATTAACTACATCATAAAGCAGAGTTTTATAGATTATCACAAATACTTCAAATTATATTCTATAACCAAAGAATTGCCTTTTAGGTCACTTTTCTGTTTTATCCTAATAGGTCAGCAGTTTCTCATAACTTTTCACTAATTGGGACAGAAATATATCATCAGTCTATTTCACTCTAAGATAGAAGGTCACCACACATTCAGTAGCAATATGCTTTATTTTAATCTGGCATGAATTTTATAGATAATGATTTTTCCCAGAGTCAGCATACTGTAGGTTCAAGCATGATGGCATTAGCAGTATTGTATTAATTATTATGAGTGGATTCCTTTCCCTTTGAGTTCTTATGCATATAGACATAACAAATGGCAAGCAAACATTTACACTCATTGATTTACAGTTCAAATTTAAATTTATCATTTACGGTTTTAGTTATTTTGACTTATTGATAAAAAAATCAAGTTTATTTCTCTAATTTGCATGAGAAATAAATAAGCTTCACTGGCATAAAGTGACAGTTCCTACATGTGAAAGTGGGGGATTCTGATTGGAAGGGTGAAGAAAACGGTGTCTCCTAACAATAAGTTTAAGATAAAGAAAACAGAGACGCCTTTTTCATTTTTAAATAAGATGGCAGACTTCCAATAATATGTAAGTAACAAGGAAAAACCGTCAATCCTCTAGTCTCTCCCTAATTTAAGAATTATTCATGCTTCCAATAATGTAAGAAAGAAGAAATAATGTCTACAAGAAAAAAATGCAAGCACAAAAAATCAATACTGAATATTACATGCAAACATATGAACATTAAAAGATAATGTGAACTCACAGAGAAAATTTTCTGTTAGATAAAACTTAGAGTGAGTTCTGAAGAAGAAATGGATCAGCTAACTTTAACGTGTTATACTGGACTTCATGAATTAAGTTAAACCAGACAAACTATCAAGAAAGAAAACACAAAACAACACAAAACCTAAATAAATATACCCAAATCAAAGCAGAATACCAGTTGTCTTCGTTGGGTTTTCTACCGCTGTGCTGAAAAACCATGACCAAACAGCAAATTGGGGAAGAAGGGTTTATTTTACTTATATTCCACGTTTCTGTTCATTGCCAAAAAAAAAAGTCAGAACAAGAACTAAAACAGGGTGGGAAATTAGAGGCAGGAGCTAAAGCAGAGGCTGTGGAGGAGTGGTGCTTGCTGGCTTGCTTCCCCTTACTTGTTCAGCCTGCATTTTTATAGAACCCAGGACCACCAGTCCAGAGATAGCACCACCCACAAGGAACGAGGTCCTCCTTAATTGATGACTATTTGAGAAAATGCCTTACAGCTGTAGTTTGAATGTAACTGGCCCCTAATCCCAAAGGAAGTGGCACTATTACGAGGAATGGCTTTGTTTTAGTAGCTGTGACACTGTTGGAGGAAATGTTCCACTGTGGGGTTGAAGATTTCCTATGCCCAATATACTGCCCAGTGTCAGAGATTATTTCCTGCCTCCTTCTGTTCAAGATTTTGTCAGCACAGCATCTGCTTGCATGTCACCATGCTCCCTGCCATGATGAATATAGATTGAATTTCTGAAATTGTAAGAGAGCCACCCTAATTAAACACTTTCTTTATAAGGGTTGTTATGGTCATGCTGTCTCTTTATAACATTAGAAACCCAAGCTAAGACAAGATGGATCCCTTGGAAGCATTCCATTCCTTCTGATGATACTAGCTTGTGTCAAGTTGACACAAAACCATCCAGTACACCAGACATTGCCAAGCAATAGAAATATGTTAAAAGGTATTTTATGGATTTATAACAATTAGAACATGCTTGAAAATATAGAACTTTACATAGTGAAAATGATTTCTTTAATCAAAATCATTATGAGAAGTGACATTAAGGTACATGTATGATGCAGAATGTCAGGGCCTCAGGAATAAATTTGTGTGTACACATGCCATGCCATCTGCAAATACAGTCCTGTCTCTCTCCAAAGTCACCATACTGACTACGCAGCTCAGCTCCTAACACTTAGCCTTTTCTTCCTCTTAAATATCCACCTTCCTCCTTCTAAGAAAATTTGTAACATAAGTCTCAGATCTCCTGTGTGCAAGGAAACCTCTTAATAATGGATGGCATCACATTACTCATCCGTTTATGCCCCACGAGTCAAGAAATAAAGATAACAGCATCCCCGGACGGCTTTTGGCAAATGTGCTGTACACCAGCGTGCTCAGGCTGTTGTCATATCTGTTGCTTTCAATTAGGGTTTCTTCACCTCCTAACTCTGTGCTTTGGGGAAAAGTATACAACTTCTCCTAATTGTTAAAGATTATCCTACCTATTGATCACCTTATTTCTGCTTTAAATTTATTCAGTAAATAATATCCTGGGATGTGGGAGTGTCATATATCAATCTGTTGATTTCATTGGTTAAGCAATAAAGAAACTGCTTGGACCTGATAGGTTAAAACATAGGTGGGAGGAGTAAACAGAAAAGAATGCTGGGAGGAAGAGGAAGTGAGCTCAGAGACGCCATGCTCCCCTCTCCCAGGAAGACGCGGTAGCTCTTCTCTCTGAGGCACACGCGATGAAGCTCCCACCCAGGATGGACATAGGCTAGAATCTCCCTGGTAAGCCACCTCGTGGACTACACAGATGATTAGAAATGGGCTAAATTAATATGTGAGAATTAGCCTAGAAGAGGCTAGATAGAAATGGGCCAAGCAGTATTTAAATGAATACAGTTTGTCTGTTGTTATTTCGGGGCATAAGCTAGCAGGCAGCTGGGGTGCTGGGGACGCCCCACTGCGCCTATTACAACATCTCCTAAATGTTAAAGATTAGCCTACCTATTGATCAACTTATTTCTGCTTTAAATTTATTCAGTAAATAATATTCTGTGCTTGTTAACTATATGAGGAAATACTTTAAAAGATCCACATAGAGCAGAATAGTGAAAAACACAAAGTAGTTTTGGTTTTCATGGCTGCTTTTTTTTTTTGCTTATTAAGTGTATTCTTCTAAATACTTTCTGAAAACTCAGTGGAAATATTTAGTGTATATATAATAAATCTTAGAAAAAGTCAAATTTAAATAAAACATGGATCCCAAGAAACTGAAATGCATTAGATGGCAATACTTGTTAGAATATTCACTATTAACAAGCTGAGCATGGGTCCTCCATATAAGCATCAAGACATATAAACCCCTGCACTTACTTACAGGGTCACCTGATACAGCCGTGACAAAGGGAATGAGTCAGAATAGAGCGGCTGGAGCACAACTGAGGCTGTGATAATTGTATTGAGAAATATCAGACTTTTTATACCTTTATCAGAAATAGAATATAATGGCAATTGCCTGGATCATACAGTTCTAGTAGCCGGGATACAGTGACATTTTCAAGCGATACAGGATATACAAGATTAAAGTCTAAGACTAATTGTGCTTTCAAGTTTCCATGTTTCCTTGACTTCTAAGGGAACACATGGAGAAACACAAAGTGACCTGCATGCTTCATTGCCCGAGGGAAATAGAAGGGACATTGTGGCCCAGGACCCATAGACTCAAACCTGAACAGCCTATCACATCTCTCAAGGCAGCTGGGCCAAGGCAACCCCATGGTTCCCTGCAAAGACATTTCAATTCTAATTGATTTAGCCAGGAATTCTTCAAGATATTTGTCTATTTATTTAATTTTTGTGTGGTAGGGAGGAAGTGGGTATGAGTGGGTGCATGTGTGTATGTGTGTGCATTATCATGTGTATGTCCGTGTGTGTGTGTGCACGCACACAGGCATGTTTAGAAGTGAGAGAACAGCCTTCAGAAGTCCTTCCTATACTTTCCCTGGTTGTGCAATGCCTTTCTTCTTTCTGTCACTTTACTCCAGGCTAGATGGATCTCCTGTCAAGGAATGCTAGAATTACAAATTTGTGCCACTGAGTCCCAATTTTCATGTGGACCCTGTAGGGTATCAAGTTTTTATGGCACCCTCTTTTACCTTCCTTGTCCATGGATTTGCTTTGCTTTTTGGTTTATTGGTTTTGTTTTTTGTTTGTTTGTGGTTTTTAAAAATAGAACAAAACAATTTGTGAGTTAAATTTATAAAACGGAACACCATAATTTCTATATAGAAGTTCAGAGCAATAATGATAGGGAGACCTAATAATTTCTCCTAGCTTTTTGTGATTTTTAAAATAATAATAGTTGTCTTGCTATTGTTTACTTCTCATAAACAATAATGGAGAGATAATTTTACTTTAAGATTCATATTTTTCAGTATCAAACCCTTAGGATCAAATAATCATGCATCATCGTATTACCTTGAAGTCAAGAATGGGTCAGATTTTATTAAAATGATGGAGGTTTTATTATAAGATGGCCCAAACCAACTGTAAAGGTTTATAACCATAACCCTACCATTTTAAGGCAGGGGCAGACAAGTCACTGTAAATATGGAGCCTGTCTGTTCTATAATGTGAGTTCTGGGCAGCCAGGGTTTTAATAACAAAAATATCAATCTAACAAATACAGTCAATAAATGTATGGAAAGAATGGGAAGAAGGAAAGGGAGAGGAACGTGAAGTCGGCATATTGCTTTCATACCCTCTTAACTGTCCACAGACCACATGTTCACCCTGATTGGACAGTTAGTTGAATTAGCTGCCTGTTTAATTCCAGTGGTTAGTAGACTTGGGAAAAAAGAAGTGAGAGAAATGAGCGATATCATAGATGCCCCTCTGTTCCTTTATGAAAATGTCCCCCAAGATACACCCAAGACAGTGCTGTAAAGAAGAATCGGAAGGATTTTCTCATTCGGTTGCACCTTCCATTGATCAACATTTGCTTTCCAAGCAAACTGTCAGCTCCCTGAAAATTATCAGTTGTACTATTTCTCCTCTGAGAGCACTTAACAAGTAGTATTATGTTTCAACGTAACTATCAGTGGAAGAGAACAAGGAGAGGAATAATGAAAAGCTACAGGAGGTGAGAGCTGCAGTGCTCCGTGGCAGTAGCAAGCTCCAGAACCAGGAATATGGTACCTTCTCTAGCTTCATTCTGATTTCCTCTCCTTTCCTAGATGATGGGAACAGAATCTCCCCTGCAACCCATGAACAGGGTGCAAAAACATAACTGCTTAGTTATATTCCTGAGAACTGAGAGAGTTTGGAGCAGCTACTGTACAGAATAGGACCAGCTCAATAGGCTGATGGTCAGGGACTTGTTCCTCTGATGCATCCGTATTGTTCCCCAGCAGCATCCTAGGTCTACCTCCTCTGGTGCAGGAAGCCACTTCTAAACCTCAGAACAACAACCAGGAGCCATCACGTTGAGGAATCTACAGGGCACATAATATGTGCACAAAACGTCGAGTTTTTATAGGTGGGGAAAGAGTTCAAAGTGTATCCTTTCAGTTTCATGAAGAGTAGAAAAACTCTTGACAATGGTTTTCCTTTTCAGCATGCAAGTCTAAAAAGTCTTTGTATGTGTGGTGTATAGCATTCATAGTTTGTAAAGAAGGACATTCACAGAACTGAAACAGAAATAGACAACAGAGCATTTCAAAATTGTTCCTCATATTATTTTTCAAAATATTCTCCCTTATTTGTTTATGGAACCCAAGTTATTATTTATCATCTCTGGTCACACAAATAATTGAGAATTACATATAAGCTTTTGTACTACTTTGTTTTCATACATAGTTATAAAATCAGATAAGGAATGGACACATTGAGAAATAATTGCCTTAAGCATCTAAATGTTTAAATTGTTTCTCAAGGAAAAATACTATGTATTTTCCAATAACTGCTCCTCCCCCATGGGTTGACTTTTCAAGAATGGTCATGAGCAGAACTTGTGGCATCCATGCAGGGGTCACAAGTTCACACTTTCTGGTAAAGAAGTTAACTTTCTCCTAAATAAAAACACAAATCTGAAGGGGCCATCCATACTTCTCTTTTTTTTTTAAGTCATCCATGTATTTATTGATTACTAAACACATACAAGATAAGCCAATGAGCTCTGACCAGAGGGCTCACTACCACATCCCAGTATTTCTCCTTTTTTTTTTTTAAAAAAAAATTTATTTATTTATTCAGGATTTCTGCCTCCTCCCCACAACCGCTTCCCATTTCCCTCCCCCCCCCTGATCAAGTCCCCCTCCCTCATCTGCTCGAAGAGCAATCAGGGTTCCATGACCTGTGGGTAGCCCAAGGACCGCCCACCTCTATCGAGGTCTCATAAGGTGAGCATCCAAACTGCCTAGGCTCCCCCAAAGCCAGTAAGTGCAGTAGGATCAAAAACCCACTGCGATTGTTCTTGAGTTCTCAGTAGTCCTCATTGTCCGCTATGTTCAGCTAGTCCGGATTTATCCCATGCTTTTTCAGACCTAGGCCAGCTGGCCTTGGTGAGTTCCCGATAGAACATCCCCATTGTCTCAGTGTGTGGTTGCACCCCTCGTGGTCCTGAGTTCCTTACTCGTGCTCCGTCTCCTTCTGCTCCTGATTTGGACCTTAGGAATAGAATAGTAATAGATGCTTGGTGACAAGAGCTGCCAAGGTCTCTTTCCTAGACAATAAAGACTGTTACCCACCAAGCTTTCTTTCTTCCCTTGTTATTAATATCCATATTTGGAATGTGTCAAAAACGCATCTTCTGGTCATATCACTATATGCAAAAAAACCACAACAGGTACACAGTAATGCCATACTGCCTCCAGGAACAAGCCTACTACTGTTTTGCATTTTATATACTTTAAAAAAATATCCCGGAAGTGTGAGAAAGAAATTGCTAATGAGTTCAGACCTCTACAGGGTGCTAACAAAAGCCTGTTATTTTTTTTTTCTTCATAGAGGTGAGGCTGAATGTCCTAGAATTAACGTTGACACCTTTCCCTCAACTGGTTTTATTTCCAAGAGTTCATGTACTCCTTGTATTTGTATAACACTACACTAACTTTCTTCCATCTAGTCTCAGCAGGTCCATTGTTACCAACCAACTGACATGAGCAGTGATCTGCTATCCTCTTTACCAATAAACTACACAATTGAATTTTTTGTTGTAAAATCCTGATGACCTCTCCTTCACTTTTTCATACATTTTGGGCATCAAACTTTGAGAACTGACTGTTATAGAAATAACTTTAAACATCAAGACAATAATATTTCAAATATTTATGACATCTCATTTAATAGTAGACAAATGCATTGTCTCTTCTGGTGCTCCTATTTTTGAAATGTTGCCTAAAATTAGGAGCTTTGCCATGTTCAACATAATCCTTAATAAAATTGTACCACAATAGATAACAAGCACACTATTACATCCACAACAGAAGTTACTTGTAATCTTTCTAGCTCACTATAAAGTCGATAATGGGATATAAAATAATGTACTTTAATTTTGTTTTCCTGTCAAACACTAGGCATAAAAGCTCTTCCATTCAAATGCTAATACAATCTGGGCACTTCCTTCTATGGAAAATCACTCAGCCCTTCTATTCACTCCCAAGCTAATACTACTTTTATCAAGTTACTTTTTAAAACTCTGATTTGAAAGAAAAAAGGTTTCATTAGCATGGGCTTTGTCTCTGTGCATTCCTATGTGTTTCCAGTCAGGAGCAGGATGGAGTTTTGATAATCCTAACTCCTGGGCATCCAGAGACAATTGTTTGTTCCAAATCCCTACAAATGCTGAATCACAACATCTTAGAAGGGTGATGGTGATTTTGCTATGGAGAGTCAGTGAGCAGTAATCTTAACATTGACTGAGGATTAGGTGAGTGGTGAGAAAACAGAGATCCCCTCGTATCCAGCAGTCCTTATAACTGCTAATTTACTGCATGATTCTAATTAAATGAAGCTGGCTTCATAATGGCAAAGTATGGTGCCTGTGCAGGAGAGCTGTTAACATAATTACATCTCTAGCACAGAGAGCAGATTACAATTACTAGAGAGCCATGGGATACAGATACCATGAGTGTTACAGCATTAGCAAGGAGATTTACAGGCTAAATATCCCTACTACAATGGGCCTTTTGTATTTAAGTTTCTATTCATTAGGTGGCATCTAATAGAGATATTTAAATATTAAGTATCCTTTTCTAGGTAATCAGTTTTCATACTCAGAGGGGCCCAGTGAGGAAGAATGTGTATGTATAATAAGTCAGTGTTGGGTTAAGTATATTTGTATATTTCACTGAGGAATTTCCTGCCTTGTCAATAGATTACCTCCTTTGAAAGATATATAATGTGACAGTTATATGTCAAACTATAACTAAAACCGGCCTGTAAGAACAAAAGAAAATTAATGCATAATATTGGACCCCACTTCTTACAGACTTTGGGCTGTTTACATTTCATCATGGAATGTACTATTGACATATCAGTCAAGAATATCAGAACAAAACAGGACAATATATATTTATTTATTTTTATAAATATTTTTATTTTATAAATGTATGTATTTAATTTATAAATATTTACAATATTTATATATAAATATACAGGTAAATATATTTAAATATTTACTTATAAATAGATACTTATAATTATGTTATAAATATATATTATAAGTGTATTTAATTTTCAATATTTACATATTTATATATATACAGTATTTCCCTAGCATATTCCAGTTTAGTGTGGGCAAAATAAAAAACTTATGATCCAAATTAGACCATAGTAGCATGACACTGCCTCAAAAAATAAATAAATGGTAGATAGATAAATAGATACATAGATAGATAGATAGATAGATAGATAGATAGATAGATAGATAGATAGATATTAGGTCATCTGACTTGTTTGGATGAGCACAAAAATCCTACCCTTAGCTGAAGTGTTATTTGCAGTTGATAGATGCTAGGGCAATGCAGAGCCAGTTTTCATTATAGCTGCTACTAGATGGACCATACTCCAGAACATATGGGCAGCACAAATTGGATGTGAATAAGCATGAGATGAGGCTGGACTTTCTGTACGTGGTGGACAATGAAGGCTGATGAGAAGCCAAGGACAATGGCACGGGATTTTGATCCTATTTCATGTTCTGGCTTTGTGGGAGTCTAGCCAGTATGGATGTTCACCTTCCTAGACCTGGATGGAGGGGGGAGGACCTTGGATTTTCCACAGGGCAGGGAACCCTGACTGCCCTTCGGACTGGAGAGGGAGAGGGAGAGGAGTGGGGGGAGGAGGAGAAGAGTGGGAGGAGGGGGAGGGAAATAGGAGGCTGGGAGGAGGCGGGAATTTCTTTTTTTTTTCTTTCAATAAAAATAATAATAATAAATAAATAAGTAAACAAAAAAAAGCCCTTAAAGTTATAATATTGCCAAAAAACAGTAATAGATTTTAGAGAAACTTAAATTAAGCAGGTGTTCAGTTAACTACTATTAACTTTTAACATGTAGAATTAATTGTTGGGAAAATTAGCTTTTATATAATTCAAATCTTATTAAAATTGTACCTGATTTCCAATGATAAGTTAGTGAAACACATACATTATACAAGTTAGTAAAAATGAGAGATTGACATGAAAGTTTGGATGCTCTCCAAAGGTGAGACATTTTTCCTGATACATGAGGCCTGTCAGTGTTATAGGTGTAGCACCAGGTTAACAGTTTAATTCCCAGGTATATATTGCAATTCACACTAGACTGAAGTTAAGCCTAGGAGTGTAAATGCCAAATTTGTAAATACCTTCTCTATAAAAATCCTGAAGTACTTTAGTGTAGTCAGAGACTGCTAGTTCATTTTCCTGCAAACCAGATCCAAATAATCACATAGAAACTATATTAATTACAAAACCCTTTGGATAATAACTCTGGTGTATTCCTAGCTAGCTCTTATATCTTAAACTAACCTGTTTCTATTAATCTGTGTATTGCCATGAGGTTGTGGCTTACTAGTAAGATTCCAGCCTGGCATCTTTCTCCTTCAGCTGCTACATAGTGTCTCTGTGACTCCTCCTCCTACTCTCTCTATATATCTCTGTTTAGATTTCCTGATGACTTTACTCTGCTAAGTCATTGGTCAACACAACTGTATTCGTTATCCAATAAAAGCAACACATATACAAAAAACATCCCATATCATCTCCCCTTTTTTGTTTAAATATAATAGAAGGTATTAACTTTAACATAGCAAAATTACGTATAGTAAAACAGGTATCAAACAAGAATTATAATTACATTATTTCTTGTGAGTCTAAAGTTTCATATTTAATTCATCTTTTATCATAATTAAGGAATACTATAATTATCTGTTCTCAACTCTTCAAAAATCCCTGAAGGATATAATATTGACTAAGTAAACAAGAAGTTCATTATAAGCAATTTCTAAAACTCTAAAACTGAGAGAGAAATTTTTTTTCTGCCTGGACAGTCATGCAAAGTTTGTTTATAACATTAGGGCATCCATTTTAGCCTATAAGTACATAGTATCTGGCAGACTTTTTCACAAAGCAAGAAATTTGGGAATCTGTTCTGCCTTGTAAAGGCAAAGTTCATTAGTCTCTTTCTTCTGTGTCCTGAAGAATGTCTGGCAGTTGCTTCAGTGAAGCAGGAACCTTGAATGACCATCCTACTTTTGCAAAGTTTAGCAGTCACTTTTCTGTGGGTTCTACACATCCAGTTCATACAGCATACCATAAAGCATTCCAGGCAAGATAAGCTTCTTGCCCAAATGGCTAGCCTTGTGACACTGAAATTAAATTCCATAACAAGCTTCTTCATTGTTCATCAAACCATCAGAAATAATTGGTGCTGCCAGAGGAAGACATGTCACACTGTCAAGAAATATCTAAGTTCTTAAAACATTTTAAATGCCATACATGTAAGTCTTTATGTGTTGAAGATATCTTACTGAAATTTATCTCTGTATATTTAGAAACTCTAACTAACTTGACTACAAGTTTGACTATTATAAATGACTATTAACCTGTAATTTTAAATTATACTTTACATTTTAAAGAGCTGTAAAAACACAATACTTTAAACAAGAGCAGAAGTAGAGGTACACAGTGTAGCAAAATGAATTTAAATTTGTATCAATAGACCAAAGTTTATAACAATGTAAGGTATTCATCTCTATACATTATATTTCCTTTTAAATGAAAGTAAACATTTATAAACAATAATTTTGGGAATTTGGGCATTGTTTTCCCAAACTGCTTCCTGATCTTTCTTGAGAAAACTATTTTTTAGGGTCCTGGAGTTCTTTTGGGGGATCTTCTTCCATCAAACCACATTAGCCTGGAAGGAATCCACAGGTTCTTATCTTCTGTTGATATAAAAGCAGAACCTCTTTTCCAAAGCAACATATTCTTAGATACAAATTTTGAAGTCAAGATACCTTTATGTTGGTTTAACTTAGCACTCCCCAGAATCAATGTCTCTCTGCAGTCAAAAAAATAAAAGAAAATACAATAATATACATATCCAGGCTCTCTGTGTTTATTCCATCTTTACATATCTTATTTTTCTTTATTTCTTTTATCTATGACTGCACTGTTTCTTTAAAACTTGATTTTATTTTAATAGTATTTATTCCTTTTTATAACTGTTTATTTCCCTTTTCTTTCTTTTTTTTTATTTTTACTTAAAAATTTCCACCTCCTCCCCTCCTCCCATTTCCCTCCCTCTTCTCCCAATCCCCTTCTCTGTCCACATCTCCCTATCGCCTTCCCCTTTCCTCTCCAGTTCAAAGAGCAGTCAGGGTTCCCTGCACTGTGGGAAGTCCAAGGTCCTCCCCGCCTCCATCCAGGTCAAGGAAGATGAGCATCCAAACAGACTATGCTCCCACAAAGCCAGTACATGCAGTAGGATCAAAACCCAGTGCCATTGTCCTTGGCTTCTCAGTCAGCCCTCCTTATCCAACACTTTCAGAGATTCCGGTTTGATCAGATGCTCCATCAGTCCCAGTCCAGCTTTCTTTGGTGAGCTCCTATTAGATCAGCCCCACCTTCTCAGTGGGTGGGTGCCCTCCTTGTGGTCCTGACTTCCTTGCTCATTCTGTCCCTTTTTCTGCTCCTCATTTGGACCTTGGGAGCTCAGTCCAGTACTCCAATGTGGGTCTCTGTCTTTATCTCCATCCATTGCCAGATGAAGGTTCTATGGTGATATGCAAGATATTCATCAGTATGATTATAGGGTAGGATCACTTCAGGCTCCCTCTCCTCAGCTGTCCAAGGATCTAGCTGGGGACATCTCCATCGACACCTGGGGACAACTCTAGAGTCAAGTCTCTTGCCAACCCTAAAATGGCCCCCTTAATTAAGATATATACTCACCTGCTCCCATATCTACCCTTCCTCCATCCCAACCATCCCATTCCCCCAAACTCTCCCCGTTCCCGCTTCTCACTTTTTTCTCCCCATGTCCCCTTACCCACTCCCACCCCCACCCCCAAGTTTCCAATTTTTGCCTGGCAATCTTTTCTCCTTCCAATATCCAGGAGGATAACTATATGTTTTTCTTTGGGTTCACCTTCTTATTTAGCTTCTCTAGGATCACGAATTAAAGGCTCAATGTCCTTTATTTATGGGTAGAATCCAATTATGAGTAGTACATACCATATTCATCTTTTTGGGTGTGGGTTACCTCACTCAGGATAGTGTTTTCTATTTCCATCCATTTGCATGCAAAATTCAAGATGTCATTGTTTTTTACCACTGAGTAATACTCTAATGCATACATATTCCACACTTTCTTTATATTCTTTGATTGAGGGGTATCTAGGTTGTTTCCAGGTTGTAGCTTTTACAAATAATGCTGCTATGAACATAGTTGAACAAATGCTTTTGTAGTATGATAGAGCATCTCTTGGGTATGCCTATGTACATATTTTAAGCACACCATGACATGTTCAGAGGTTTATTTCTGTCTGAATCTGTCTTTATTATGTAACTGCAATTATTTTCGGAACAGAAGTACTTTTAAAATGGTAAGCAGTTTGATTGCAGTGGCCCTGGATGCTGGCTCAGCTTCTCTTTGCCTTTTAATATGGTAGAGGTACATTCACTGGCAGCTCTATGATCCATGCCTATTGCCCCAGCCCTAGGGATGAAGCAGATCTAAGTCACTATTAAGCAACTTGAAGTACTCAATTCACAGACCTCATTCAAGTGCTTGGCCTCCTGAAAGATCCAGAGCCTCTGTCTCTTGAAGAAACCATGCAGTTTTTGCTGCTAATGCTGAGGCAGGAAGCCTTCTCTTAAAGGAGCCATGCCTCTGTTAGCTGGAGTAAATAAAGTCTGTCTGAAAATATGTGTCTATCAAGAAGTTGAGCCAAGCTCCTCTTTTCGTGGGCCTAGAAGCTTTTTTTTTTCTTAAGCTTTGCTAGGTCTCCTGTGGATCCATGCCCCAAATGGTGGGTGCCATTTTGTAAATAGAAACTGCTCATTCATTTCCTAGCCATCCAGACTCAAATAATCATACAGAAACTATATTAGTTACAAGACCCTTTGTCCAATGACTCTAGAGTATTCCTAGCTATCTCTTAATTCTGAAATTAACCCATTTCTATTAATCTGTGTATCACCTTGAGGTTGAGGCTTACAGGGTAAGATTCTGCTCTGGTATCTTTCTCCTTTGGCAGCTACATGGCATCCCTTTGACTCCACCTACTCTTTCCTGTCTGACTTTACTCTGCAAAGCCATTGGCTGAAACAGATTTATTCATTGTCTAATAAAAACAACACACACACACACACACACACATATATACATATAAATATATACATTGATCCCACATCACTGTAGAAATAATTAAAATGTTATCTTGATGTTTTAATCCATCGATCAACTTCAAATCTGTACAAATTTGATCTATTCCCTGACCTTTAGAAAGCATGTATTTTGCATTTGAATGGATACAGAGTCCCAGCATAAAAGAATTCATGGCTCTTAACTACTAAGATCTGTAGGATCTATTTTTCCAGCACTGCTTTTATAACCCCTATGGATTCAAGTTACTAAGTACCGGAACTGCAATTTTTATGAGGTAGCATATATTCTCTAAAATTTGGTTTGTCTTTCATAGTGTATAAGAATTACAGCTAAGTCAGATGCAAATTTCTGTTACCAAAGTGATACCTATGGCAATCAACCCCCCGCCCCAGAATTATTAGCCTGAAAATTAGTGGAAAAATATTTAACTCATTTGATTGGGATAATTATTGCAATGTGATTGAATGAAATTAAATGAAGTATTTTCTTGCTAGCTTTCTGTGAATGTAAAATATTTTGTAGAAAAAGATATTTACCTAGGGTCCAGATCTGTGCAATACAAAATACTTAAAAAGAATTTCTATCTGAACATTTTATAGTGTCTCCTTTAATGGCTTAAACAAAAGTTTATAAGATTAAAAGAAATAGCATGTACAAAGACTCATAGTAAAGAGACAGGTGTATATATTAATACGAAATAGGGTTCATCTTCTTAATGGATTTAATTATTAGCTGGGAAAATGAGACTTAGCAAAACTCAATAAGTCTGCCAACTTCCAATTTTATCTTTTAAGGAAAAAAAAAAGCTAGTTTGCCAGAAGTAGACTTTAGAAATGGACAGGGAATTCTAAAAAACAACCAAAAGCTAGGAATGGACTCATTAGAGGAAAGGTGTGATTTGGATTTAAAAAAAAAAAATGTACATTCCATAGCCTTGAAAGACCCTCGACGAGGACCTTTTTTCGGGAGGAGACCTCCCCAAAGCCAAGGAACAGGCCGAGACCGCACGGATGCAAATCACAAGAGGTTTATTGAGTAGACACAGGTACCTGCGGGCGGCAAGATCTCTCGGAAGACTTGAGCACCTGCCAACTGGAGGGCGGGCTTTTTATAGGGAAGAGCAAAAAGCAAGTTTACAGAAGCAAAAGTGTGGTTATTGGAATGAGGCGGGGGGCATGAATGGTTTCCTCTCTCAGCATGGATGTCTGGCAACAGTCATCCTGTTCCTATCTTATAGATATCCTGTTTTGCAGTCAACCTGCTTGTTGATGTCCTATCTTTTTTTTTTTATTGGCTGATGTCCTATCTTATTGATATCCTGCCTTGCAGTCTTCCTATCTCATAGACATCCTGCTCTCTCAAGCACGTGGGTTGTTCTTAAGCAAATAGGATGTTCCCCCGGGGAGCATGCTAGCTGCGGGTTTTGAGGAGGGAGTCTGTAAGGTCTTTCAGCCTAACATAGTCAGTCAGAGACTTAAATAGAAACAATTCCTTTAGTTAGAAAATTGGTGCAGAAATCCCTCCTGAGGCAACACCTGCTCAACTTGAGTTCTTGTGAAAGAAAGGTGGCACGAGGGTTGGAGGAGAGTACAAACTCATGCAAAAGAGAAAACATGGATTTTGTGTTAGGCCTTTTAATATTCAAACTCCTATTCAAATATTCAAAGTTTTTATTAAACTGATCATCACTTAAAAAAAAAACACACACACACACACTGAGGTCCTGGAAAGGGGAAACAGAATGGGGAAAACATAGAATTATATTATAATTTCAAATAATTAAAAAATAATAGAAAAGCACTGCCAAAGTACAAAACTGCAGTTCACCACTTGGAGTTGGCGTTCATCACTGGCATGAAAAGTCACATTAGAATGCATAACAACTTAGGGGAGCTGGAGAACACTACTGTGACTACAGGCAGCAGCAGTGCTCTAAGCCCAGCAGGAGGGCAGCAGAGAGGAACACAAATGGGCTCTCTTAGGACACACACTGCTGTGGTGAGAATAAGAAACCATTTTTCCATTAAATTATAAGAATGGTGATTAAAATGTAGGGTTTTTTTTTTCCCAATGATTTCTGTAGCAAAAAAAATTCATGAAAGAGAGGTATTGAGTAAAAATCGTTACTTTACAGAAAATGAGAAGACATTTTTCTAGCAGAAATAATTTCCATATAAACTTCTAGAAGTGTTTTGTAGAAAAATACTAGTCCTTTTTAACATAAATGTGTTTGTAAGGGAGAGACTTTCACATATTCTCTGTCATTATTATGTGTATTTCATTCAGTTTTAATTTTTTTTCCTCTTTTTGCTCTCCCTGAAGCCTGTTGGTCAACGCTTAGCTGAAAAGAGAACTTAAATAGTCATTTGTAAATAAACCCTTTATGGAGGATCTCTTGACCTCAACACCAAGTCATATGTCATGGTGATGAATGGGGTCATCGATCTGCCTTTATCACTTCTGTGAGAGTTTTGCATTGTTCTACGGATTTGTTTCACAGAAAGACTGACTTATTTTTTTAATCCCCAAACTGAAATATAGGTACTGAATAAAAATGATAACTTATAAATCTTAAAATTATGTATTTCCAGCTGGAAAGTTGTTGCCAAAAAATAATAAAATAAAAGAGATAAACTTCTTAAAAATAATAAAACTGTTGCTTTAAAATAATTGAGGTTTCTATTCCTACATATTTTGTTTTGTACAGTATCTATTTGTTCATAATATTTATTAATCAAACTATTTATATAGATATGCTCAAAATAGAGCACACAGGTAATTTGATCCTAGAAGAATTATTCTAATAAAAATGACTTCTATCAAATATATTTAAAGGTCAACTTCACTTTTATTACAGCATTTTTTATATTTCCCAGATTTCCCTTATGAATCCAATATTGTCATATTCATACTAAGAGTTTAACTGTTAAAAACAGTTGATACAAAAATAAAGATCTTATCTCCAAAATAAAAAGAAATAGTTCTACATCCAGAACAGATTCAAGACTCTTGCCTGAGATGATCAAGCCTCACAGGAAACTCCAGTCACTACTTGATCATAATTTTCTTTAGGTCTCCATAAAATTATCAGTGCCCCCAATCAGCAGGAAGTAGCCTAGAAAACTACACCCACATTCTCAAAAATGAACTATGGATATTTTTCTTTGTTTAGCATGTTGGTTACAAGTTGTTATGGATAATGGTCAGAAGAAAAGCTAAACAAAAGATATTAGATTCAGAGTTCTTGTTTTAAATAAAGGGGGAAGTGCTGTGCGACATTGGTCTTTTATCCTGTCACTTGTATTATTTTTAATAAAATGTTGATTGGTGAGTAGTCAGGCAGGAAGTATAGGCAGGGAAACAATGACCAGGCAGGAAGTAGAGGCATGGCAATGAGCATTATGGAAAGATGTAAATTTCAGTCTGCAGTCATCATCCAGACAGAGAGGAAGGCAGACACAGAGCGAGTAAGATGTGATTGTCTCACCGAAAGCAGTACCAAGCCATGTGGCTAACACAGACAAGAATTATGGGCTAATATATGTTATAAGAGTTAATATGAAGCCCGAGATACTAGGCCAATCAGTTTATAATTAATGTAGACCTCTGTGTGTTTATTTAGGACTAAATGGTTGTGGGACCTGGTGGGACTAAAACTCAATCAACATTCTTTCCTTTTCTCCATTTTTCTTTCTTCCTTTAATCTTTCCATTTTACTTCTTCCCTCTTTCCTTTGGTTTCATCTTTCCTTTCAATTTCTTTTCCTGTTGTTAGTGCTACAGAGTGGTGTGGGATGTTGAACTCCTATAGTTTGTTCTTGAGTTATAGCCCTACTATTATTAATACATGCATTATGTGTAATGTTTAGTGTATAGAATTATTGGAACTCTGTTTCATGGAAAACTAGAGATGAAACTAATTAATTAGAATAAACAAATTGGAAAATTATCTGAAAACCTGTTGACAGAGATGATTTAAAAAAGGTTTTACTGAGTTATGCATACGTGTGGACTGCTAAGCGTGTACTGTCATGCAGTTCTTATGACTAAATGTATATGTAAACATGTTCATATATATTGCTTTATGAAGAATTCTATGGATAATAATATAAACAAATTCATTGAAAAACCTCTGAACATGATTTGAGAGGTGAGAACAACAAAGAAACTTCAGTGGAAACATCAGAATTGAGAATAAAACTTGAAATTTAATCAAGGATAACATTTAGGTCAGGGGCATTTGCTAATGGTCTTATAATTTTAATGACTGTGGTACCAAAGAAAAAAATTAAAATTCTTGAAGGAAGAACAACAGACCTAATAAAATTAGAAAAAAAAATAAGAAAAAAGATTTTTCATGATTTTAAAGGGCGAATCCAATGTTCATGGACTTTGTAAAATTTTACAATAGTTCTTAAATGAATGGAAGGACATAAGGAAAACAGGCAGCCCGTATGTAAATATTTGCAATGTTATGAATATAATCTAAGAGGAGTTCTGGATATGTGTTTATGAGGTGTTTACAAGTGTTCAAGGTTACAGCCTAGAAAGAGATTAGACCTTCCTCCCACTGTGGTTTACACATGATCAAAACTGAATAATGTGTATTAATGAAAATTTGATTTAGGTAGCTCAATTTCAGTGTATTTTATAAGCTATCAAAACAGTAAAATAGTTTTGCAGCTAAGTTAGAAAGTTTGAATTTTTTGCTAAGCATCATATTTTTGGAGAAAGGATTTTACTGTTGGCATACTGAAAATTTCCATGTCCCTAAAGGTGAGCAGATTGATTGGAAAGAAAGATGGCCAGGTGCAGAAATCGAATGGCATTATCCCACTGCACTGAATTATGTGCTTTTTAAGAGTGAAAAACCTATCTCTAAAATAAAGAGCACCTAAACATGGATAAGGAATATATATTGAAATTCTTTAAAAAAAATTGACTTGAGTCAGTAATCTTTGTATTGCCATCAAGTATAAACATTATTCACATTATTTATTGCTGATACACAAGGAATATGTATTTGTGTGTGTGTATATACATATATATATTTTATATAATGTATGTACACACGTGCACATTGTAAGTGGTTGGGAATGAAAAGTATGCAAGAGGCCAGCGGACATTACTCCATTGTGTAGACATGAAATAACAATAGGCAATAATAACTTTGAGATTCATGTTAGCACAACATTTCACTATGTGCCTAAAATTCAGATATCAGCACTTCACTTTCTCTGCACCTTGTTGTGAGAGGTGATGACATGGGGAGGTATTTGAGTCATGGAGCTGGAACCCTTGTGAACAAACTAATATTTTTTCGGTCTAATGGTTGGCTAGATATTATGTGAGTTTGGTGCATTTGTCTCTGTCATCTTTCCTGTGACAACTTGCTCTTATCTCCTTGGAGATTGACTCTGACAAGTACCACTCATAAAAGTCAATATATCGCTATGAGTGCAAATCACAAAGCAAACACATAGGATAAGACATAGGATCCGTGTCAAAGTTTGGGTTCAGAATAGCACCAAATTACTCTAAGGGAAATTAAGACATAGGTTTTATTTAAGATGTGCAGCAGGCACATTGTACTAGTGTTCACAGAACAAAACTGGGAAAACTAAGAATGTAAAACACACAGTGCTGTTTCTTCAACAAAGGAGATGTATACATGCTCTCTGCCTAGAAGGTTAGGATTGAATGTAGTTAATAGCCTGGGGACCAGCACTATCTGTAAGACCAGGCCTCATTGAGGCTCCTGAGTTTTTCTTCACAGTCCTTTATCTTGAGCATTGTTTCTTAGTCAATAAAACCTATCCTTATGGGAGATGTCACATGTCTTTACTGATGGATGACCCTCTATGTTATCTGTATGACTGAGACTACACCAGATACTCCCCTAGGCCCCTATGCTATAGGACCTATCTTTTTGGAAGAGATAATAAGCACTTTGCAGAAAAAGTTTTAATGTAGTTATGCCTTAAGCTTCATTGGGCACAAGGGACTGAAATAATTGCTGCCAGGACCTTTTTCCGAAAATTGTACTGTACTTAAATATGCTAAAAATAAAGTGCCTGGAGTTAGACTCTAGCAGTTGAACCAACACTTGCTACTGAGTCGGGTTAGACCAGATTTTCTTCTTGTCTCACACCATTCTCTGGCTTTGCATAGACCTCCACAATGTTGCCCTTTTACACTGTATTTAATAGACTACTATAATCAGGTATAGAAGGAGGCCATTCATTTGTTCTCGGCTTCCCAGACCCCCAAAAAATCACTCAGAAACTATATTATTTAAGTCACTGCTTGGCCAATAGCTTAATTATATTTCTAGCTCATACTTACATCTTAATTTAACACATTTCTATTAACCTGTATATTGCCATGTGGCTGTGGCTTATCTGCAATGTTCTGGCTACACGGCATCTCCTCTTCTGCCTTCTTTCTCTCAGCATTCAGTGTAGTTTTTCCTGCCTAGCTCTATTCTACCCTATCACCAGCCAAGGTAGATTCTTTATTCATTAACCAGTAAAGCAATACATATACAGTAGGTCCTCCCACACCAATCTGGTACTCATTTTAAAACTAGAGAATAGTCATATGCTTTACAAATGGTACATTTATATTTTCATGGCTATATTTTTAAATATAATGATCATAAACTTTACAAATAGTGTTTACTGTGTGTGAAGTTAAATTCTCATTAAGGAAATGCAATAATATATTAAAGCAAGCCGGGCGGTGGTGGCGCACGCCTTTAATCCCAGCACTCGGGAGGCAGAGGCAGGCGGATCTCTGTGAGTTCGAGGCCAGCCTGGTCTACAAGAGCTAGTTCCAGGACAGGCTCCAAAGCCACAGAGAAACCCTGTCTCGAAAAACAAAAACAAAAACAAAAAAACAAAACAAAAAAATATATTAAAGCATAGCTGTTAGAATGCAAGATACTGAACAAAGAATAGGATAAAGAAAAGAGTCTACATTCATACACAAATATTTTAGGACAGGAGGAAACTGTAGAAATGGTTGTTAAAATGGCTTACAGTATTGATAAATATGAGAAATAATTGTGAGCTGATAGAGTTGATTGCCTGTTGCTGCAATATAACAGTGATTAAACCCAACTTGTGAAGGAACGTTTTAATACATATGACCCGTAAGAGTCCATCGTCAAGGGAAGTCAGGACAGGAACACAAACAGGAACCTAGAGTCAGAAACTAAAGCAGAGATCATGTTGGAACACACTTTACTGCTTCCTTTCCATAGCTTGATCAGCTTCCTGTCTTACATAACTCAGGAATATTGCACCAGGGGTACCATCACCCACAGTGTTCCAAACTCTCATATCAATTACTAATTAAGAAAAGACTCCCTCCCACATGTCTACATGCCTGTCTTATAAGATAATTTCTCTGTTGAGGATCTCACACCATGATTGCTCTAGTATGTATAAAATTGACAAAAAGCTAACCAGCACGATAGCATCACTAGCCTTTTATTTAATCTGAAATTTCACATGCCAAAATTCTGCTGTCTGCATTTCAATCAGTGCTCTTATACTCCAAGTTCCTACAGTACATGCATTAGATACCATTTTATGTCATGGTATATATTAAAACATTATAATGTCATAGTCTATATTACATATTATATCACAGTAAACATCCCTATATAATAGAGCACTCAATCACTTTTCCAGCCCCAAAATTTAAACATCAACAGTCTTTACCAAAGCAATATTGTCAGGTCTCTCACATCAATAACCAATTCTCTGGTATCAATTTCTATTTTAGCTATTTGCTTTTTTTGTTGCTGTGGGAAAATAAACAAACAAACAAACAAACAAACAAAAAACCTCAGGGATCAATACCAACATACAGAAGGAAGGGTTCATTTTGACTTGTATATGTCAACCCCTGAGGAAACATAGAACATGTGCTCAATTATGACTCTGAATGCAGGGACTGAAAAAGAGAATAATGAGGTATGATGCATACTGGTTTGTCCCACAAAGCATAATACCTTTCACTTGTATACAATCATTACCAACTGACCAGAGGTACCAAAACCTACTGTGGTCCTGGATTTCCCGTGTAATTATTAGTCAAGAAAATGTCCTCCAGAAACACCCATAGGACAATCTCTAGAGGCAATTCCTTAACTGATGGTAGCCTATCTTTCCAGGAGCTTTAGTTTGAAACTAAGCAGCATGTTGCCATAATTCTACTTTAAGAATATCAGGATCTCTCTCCTTAACTAAATGTTGTGGGAAGAAATGCTTATGACCTAGAAACACTGACCTCAACACAACAACATATCACAATGAATTCTTAAATGCTTCCATCTACCAGGTGTCAGAACACAGCCATGAGTCCTTCAGAAACCATAACAAGTAAGCAAATGTATGGATATGGGTGCTTTAATGCTACTACATAATCACGTATGTTGAAGCATAGACAGTTGGTGTAACTCATAGAAATGATTAAACCAACCACATGACAGCAATTAAGAGGAACTAAATCTTTATCGGTATAGTGGAAGAAAAATTACTTAACAAAACCCTACCCACTACAACCATTTATTATTTTTAAATCTTTCAAAAATGCTGGGAGGAATTATCCTCAACCCAGTAAAAGATTTCTATGCAAATCTATCAATCACATGATATAGAAAGTTACCGACATATGAAAAGTAAGTCAAGACCTGTCCAGTGCTCCTAAACATGGATCATATCATTACTAGATGAGTCAAGTTCAAGTATAAATAAGCACATATTAACCATTAAGAAGTTAAATACATATTTTTTAAAAATCCTGTTAGAACGAATAGTCCTAGATGTTATTGCTGAGAATATGCAGTGGTTCACAATCAATTTGGAAGATAGTTTAAAAGTTTCCCTTGGAATTAAATACATACTTGCCAAATAATCTAGCAATTCACCTCACAAGAGTTTCCTTAAGCTAAACTAAATAATGACTCTAACACTTGCTCACTAGTATACCCACCCACTGAGACAGTGGAGCTGATCTACTGGGAGCTCACCAAGGCCAGCTGGACTGTGACTGAAAAAGCATGGGATAAAACTGGACTCTCTGAACATGGTGAACAATGAGGGCTGATGAGACGCCAAGGACAATGGCGGTTTTGATCCTACTTAATGTGCTGGCTTTGTGGGAGCCTAGCCAGTTTGGATGTTCACCTTCCTAGATATGGACAGAGGGGGGAGGACCTAGGACTTACCACAGGGCAGGGAACCCTGACTGCTCTTTGGACTGGAGAGGGAGGGGGAAAGGAGTGGAGGGAGGGGGAGAAGGATGGGAGGAGGAGGAGGGAACTGGGAGGCTGGGAGGAGGTGGAAACTTGTTTTTTTTTTCTTCTTTTCTCAAAAAAAAAAAAAAAAAAAAAAAAAAAAAAAAAACTAGTATCCATGATGGATTTGTAACTCCAAACTGGTATTGACCCGAATGCCTGTCACTGGTAATGGAGTAAACAAATTGGGAAGCTCTTGCCCAATTCAACACCATTAGAATAAAGAAACAAATAAAAATAAATTACTCTCAATGTTACTACATGAATAATGATCAAATAGGCAAAGTAAAATTTGTCACAAAGTCTATAGGACACACACATTTTGATGCAATGTGAAAAAAAATTGGTAGTGGCAAAAATATGAAAGGGTTGAAGCAGAATATTATTTTCTTGATAATAAAACTGATTTTAAATTAAAGGTTTCAGTTCATAAGAAATGTCCCACGGCTTATGGGTGACAGTGGAAACACAGTGGTAAATATTTATTTAGTGTCTGTAATTACATCTTAATAAGTTAGATAAAACCAAAATAGGCTATAAATCAATTAATGAAAAATTAAATATTTACTGTTTAGAAAGTCTTACAAATTTAAAAGCAGCTTTATATAAGGAGGATATGTGACTTTCTGTTCATTCTAAAGTGTCTTGGATTTTCCTTGACCAGGAACTGTAAATGGTCTTTTGGAGGGATTGACTCACTGGGTTTCTTAGTTCAAGTGAACTCTTTATTGCTACAGAGAAGTAATATCTTTTAGGAATGGTGACCTTTTCAGGAATAGTTGTGCCATCTAATGTGATTTTTTAAAATTTCCTGTGAGATCCTCATTCTCCATTTCCTTTTTCCTTCTATCTGTTCACTACTAAGGGATATATACTTATTTTAGGTTTTTTCCATTACTCTTCTTAGCAACACCTCCCCAAGGCTGCTGCATCTGACCTTGGAGTGTCCAAACCCTCCCCCTTCTGAAGTTCCCTAATAGCTGTTATTCTGATCCACCAGATCAAAGAGTTCACAGTAAAACCATAATTACCTTGAAAGAGTATTGCCATTTATACTTCAATAATTCCTTTGCACAAATCTTTACTTTTATTCTCGTTAAATATAAGTTGAGGTTTATGGTTTTTCTTTTCTCAGTTTTCATCTAAATTTAAGTTACAAGTGATTTTATTACATCTCATTATGGATCTTCATAACCTGGTAGGGGTATGAAGAAATTATTATTTATGTATGTACTGTTTATTTCAAGGTGGTCCAATAGATACTTATTGACTGCATAGGATTTCAGGATGTTCATATGGGCACATGTTCTTCTTAATGAATCACTATATCCATTTCTTCCTTTCCTACCACACCAATGAAGAATCCTGGATCATTTATACTTTCCCCTTAGACAGCAAGAAAACTTGTATATTACATAAAATGTAGCTTTTCTTATTTCTTTTATGATTGTTTGATAATTGTGTGATTATTTGTCTCCCATTATCCTCTTAGATCATATTCATTTTCTACTGACCAACTTTCTTCTTAACAACCTGTAGCCTCTTCGTGTGTATGTGTGTGTGTATTAGAGGACTGACTCAATTGCATGTGTTCATATCCAGAAAGCGGTGTTTAATAGTATCCTTCAGTATCTTCCAGCTTTTAACATTATTTGAATTTCTTCTCTGTGGTGTTCCTTGAGTCTGAAACTTATGATAGCTTTGCCCTATTTGTAGCTGAGGACTTGTCACTAATTTATTCACAACAATTTGACTTTTCTATAGTGGATTCCATGTTTTAGAACAGATTCATATTAAATTGAGATGATAATAGAGTTTATATAGATACTACAGGTATTTCCCAAAATATCAAGACTTCATATTACAGGTCCTTAACATGTAATATATGATACACTCTTATGAAAAAAATCAATAAATTCTAGGTATAATAAAAGCCATATCTCAAATAATAGCAATAAATTCTGTATCTAATTTTTTTGTAAATGAGATGACATGTAAACATATACATTGAGTAGATGTGATGTATTGGATGTATTCCTGAAGATCTGTTCATTTTATAGTATATGGTTACTTCTTACTACAGGACAGGTTATTATCTAGTTTAAAAATGCATTTGACTATCTATGGAGTACCTCTTTCTTGTTCAGCTACGTAAAACTACTGCTATGTTTTCTGACACAGTTGCTATAGAAACCGTATACTATTCAAGAGTGAATTTGAAAACTCATAAAGTCTTTTGGAAATACATAGATTAGAAACCTTGTTTGGCTTGTTTATGTGTTTCAAATACATCATGGGAAAGAACTGAATGACTCTAATCAGGAAAGCAATAGTCTTATTGCTACTATATTTTTCATGCACTTGCTAACACAGAGAGAATAATAAGACAGTGATGAAAGGACAAAGGGTAAAGAAATAATATTACATGGAAACAGTCTAAGCTTACAAATTTATGCACAAATATCTGTGCATGTCTGTATGTTTGCTTTTAAAAGCTTCAACTGATTACAGTTTTAAAGATTTACTTAACAAATTCATGAAAGTTTTATATATTACACAGATGAAGATTTGAAAAACAGAAATAATTTATCCTGTTATAAATTGGGCCCTGACGTACATATTTTTAAAATGCAAATAATTCATGTTATGTTATTCTTTATCTTTATGTATGCATTATTACAAGAGATACAAACAATGATGTTATTAGTGAATTTAATTAGTACAGTTGACAAACATGAGATTATAATGGTTGTAGCAGTCTATTATCCATGGAATTTTCTATTCCTTAGAAGTTAATAGCTCTTTTTAAAATACCTACTTCTAATTCAAAACACACAAATCAAGCCCATACTGCCTCAGTGAAAGGAAGGTAACATAATTACCCAATGAAATCAAAGTCTGCTGCTTTTGTTTCTTTGTGAGAGAAAGGAGCCATTTAATACCTTGGAAGCAAATACCATAATAGCATAGAGGAAAACTAAAATGGACAGCAAATTCAGCTGAAACTATGAAACTATGAAAATTTACTAACTAAATCTGAGACCTTTTAGGCTCATTAAATAATAAATATTAAAAATCTACCAGAATCACAGAACTACCAATTAAAAGAAAACGTTAGCATATAATTAATATGTCTATGAGAATTCACGTTTAAAATAAATTTCGGAAATGTTATTAAAACACACAAAGCATATACAAATGTAGATTCACTTGTTAGTCATGTCTTGTTCATAAGTCATTTCCACTGTATCATTTAGATGATAGCTTCTTAGAGCAGCACAGTTTGTAGGAAGACCTTAAGTTGTGTGTAAAGTACAGTCCCTGCTAAGACATAGAGCTCTCATTTGCGTCTTTGTACTCCAGCATAGAAAACAATAACTGATATTAAGTATATGTTTATAAATGGGAATTGCTATATATTATAACTAGATGTACTATTGTTTAGCTTTAAACAACAAAACTCAAACTCAAGTTTTTTACATTTTTCTTTTTAAGAATTACACTTTTCATTTGTTTTTTAACAGGATTTAATACAATACATTTTGGTGATGTTTCTTCTCCCCCAAATCCTAGATCCTCCACACCTGCCTACATACCCAACTTTATGTTCTTTATTTACATTCTCTCTTTAATATAAACTAAAACAAAATAACCCAAAAGAAGCGCATTAATACTACAAAACCAAAAATAAATGGAAATCAAAATCAGGTTATAGTTAGGTTTAGGGTTAGATCAATAAGACAAAAAAAATGCAGAAACAAAGCAAAAGTAAACAAGTCTACAAAAACAACAGAGTGTATTTTGTTTTGGCCAGCTACTCCTAAACATGGAGACTTCCCTGGGCAGTGCTTTGGCGAAAACTGAGTTTTCTTTTGCCAACAGATACCAATTGCAATAACTTCTTAAGTTGGAGTGAAAGCTTGTTCACTTTTCAGTCTCAGTTCTAGGACAACGTCTGGCTAGAACCTGTGCAGGTCTTGAGCCTGCTGTGACAATCTTAAAAGTTCATAGTGCATCTGTTCTGTTGTGTCTGAAGATACTGTTACATCGAGTACCAGTGTCAGGTCAATTCCTTTTGGATACTGCAGTCTTTCCACCTCATTTTCAGTATAAATCTCGGAGTCCTGAGGAAAGGAGCCGAGGAAAGGAGCTGTTTATGATGATAGAGGGCTCCAAAATTTGTCACTCTCTGCATATTGTCCAGTTGTGGGTCTCCCATCAATTTCAATAGTTCGATGGTTTCCCTGGAGTATGTTTGGTTAACAACTCAACAAGATATAATCCATTCCTCACACCGGAGTTTGTTGGGCTATTGTCTCCCCATATTTGGCAACTCAGTTCATATTACTTTTATATATGAATATGTTTTAAGAAACTACTAGAGGGCTAGAGAGATGGCTCAGAGGTTAAGAGCACTGCCTGCTGTTCCAGAGGTCCTGAGTTTAATTCCCAGCAACCACATGGTGGCTCACAACCATCTGTAATGAGATCTGGTGCCCTCTTCTGGCCTACAAGTATACATGCAAGCAGAACACTATATGTAATAAATATATTTTTTTTTTAAAAAAGAAACTACTGGAGTAGTAGGTTTCCATATGGATTTTCAATGGCCTATAATGTTAGTTGTCACTTCTACTATTCTCCTTTAACTTTCTCCCATCTCTGTCCCCTTTTAACCATCCTATCTCTCTGTAACAACCTAATATCTTTTCCCTTCCTTGAGAGATCCGTTTTTCTTCCTGGTCCCTTTGTAGGTATTTCTGTGTTTATTTGGATTACAGCACACATATGAAAGACATAAATGGTACATTCACATATAAGAGGAAACATAGAATATTTGTCATTGTTGGTCTGAGATACCTCACTCAGGGTGATTGTTTTAAACTTCATTTACATAACTGCAAATTTTTAAATTTCATTATTCCTAGCAGATGAATAATATTCCATTTTGTAATGCACTTTATTTTCATTATCCATTCATCAACTGATGCACATAAAGGATGTTCCCAATATCTGACTGATATGAGTAGAGCTGCAGTGAACATGGATGAGCAAGTATCTCTGTATTAGTTTGTAGAGTCCTTTGGTTCTCTGCCCAATAGTGATACAGCTAGATCTTGAGTTATATCTATTCCCAGGTTCTGAATGAACCACCACACTGATTTCCAAAGTCACAGTACAAGTTTGCACTCCTAACAGAAATGAATAAATGAGCCAACATCTGCATTCTTGCCAGGATGTGTGCTCATTTGTTTTATTGATCTTGGGCACTTTGACAGGTGTAAGATCACATCTTAAAGTACTTTGAATCTGCTTTTCTCTGATGGCTACGAATGTTGAACATTTATTGGTTTCTTAATTATTTGCATTTCTTTCGAGAACTTTTAAGACTGTTCCATTCCCTGTTTTTAAATTGGGCTCTTTTCTTGTTTTTCAGCTATTTTTGTAATTCTTCATATACTTCAGATACTAATCATCCATCAGATATATATGCTTGTTACAGATCTTTCCCCATTCTGTAGGCTGCTGCTTGGCCCGAGTGACTATGCCCTTTTCCATACCAAAGCTTTAAGGTTCATTGAGTCCCATTTATTAACTGCTGATTTTAGTGCCTGTGCTTTTGGTGTCTCATTCAGAAAGTCCGTTTCAATTTCAGTTTATTTCAGTTTCAAGTTTATTGCCAAGTTCTGTTTTATCAGATTCAAGAAATCTTGCTCTATGCTGAGGTCCTTGATGCATTAATTTTTTTCAGGGTGGTAAATATTGGTCATTTTGTATTCTTCTACTTTCAAACATCCAGTTTGACCAATACCATTTTTGAAAATATTGTCCTTTATCTAGTGAGTAGTTTTACCTCTTTTTTTTTTAAAAAAAAAGTGTCCATAGGTGTATGGAGTTATATTCAAACATAACTGTAATTCAATTCCATTGATCAATATGTATGTTTCTATTCTAATACATACTATTTTTATTACAAATGCAATGTATTACAACTTGAAATATGGGATGGCAATACCATAAGTCAGTTCTTTTATTTTCAGGATAGTTTTAACTTTCTGGACATTTGAATTTCCATATAAAGTTGAAATGTTTTTCAATTTATATAAATTCCAAGTATTTTATTGAGAATATTTGTACCTATATTCATAGCAATATAATTTATTTCTATATTTATACTGGTCTATAAATTTTTTCTCTCTTGTATCTTTTGTAGTTTTGGGTTTCAGCATAATATTGGTTTTGCAAAAACAACTGAGAAATGTCTCTTCAGTTTTTGCATAATAATTTGAGGAGTTTCGCTGTTAATTCATCTTGTAAAGAATGGTAGAATTCTGGATTGAAGCTATCAGACCATGTGCTTTCATTGATTGAGAGACTTATTTACTGCATCTATTTCTTAGGACTTTAAGGTGTTTTTAAATTTTCCACTTGACCTTCACTTAAAATTGCTGAGTGTTTTTGTGGCACTCCTGAGGGTGGAACAGGGTGTGTATCTGACTCTTTTGTGTTGTCTTGGGACTCTTTTCCTCCTAGTGGATTGCCTTATCCAGCCTTGATATGGTGGCTTTCCATTTGTCTTATTGTATCTGTTTTGTCCTGTTTGGCTGTCATTTCCTGGAGTCCTGTTCTTTAACTGGAGAAATAATGCAGTGGTGTGAATCTGAGAGAGAGGTAGGGTAGGAAAAACCTGGGAGGGGTTGGGTAGAGGAAACTGGGGTCAAGATGTATTCCATGAGAGAAATATATATTTATAATAATGATAATAATAATAATAATAATAATAATGATAACCTGATTTCTAGTATGGTGAAGTACATATTTTAAGTGTATGTCTCTAAGGTTCTTTGAATTTCCTCAATGTTTATTGTAATGTCACTCTTTCCTCTCTATTTTTGTTAATTAGGATCTTTGCTATCTATCTTCTGTTCAATTGGTGAATATTTCTTAATCTAGTTAGTATTTCTGGAAAAAAACTGTTTTATTAATTGTGTGTGTATGTATGTATGTTTATGTATGTATGTATGTTTATGTATGTATGTATGTATGTATGTTTATGTATGTATGTATGTTTAACTCCAAGTTTATTTTTGTCATCTAGGTTTTATCTCCTATCCTTGCTCCAGAGGTTTCTAGAGTATTTCTAAGTTTCTGATGTGAAATCTGTTCATGACAACAGTCATGCCATGCTGCTCATTGATGAGGTTCATAGACCTAGCTGAATTGTACTGTTGGTTGCCTCCCTTCTTTGGAAGCTTATAAGCATGTTGCCTTTTGACAGCATCAAACCTAGTCCTTAAGAAGGGGACATTTATGTTAGTTTCATGACATGCGTTTCTGAAGTGCACAGTTGCTTTAGTAATAACGACCTACCTGTCAACTCTAGGAGTAACCAAGGGCAATAGTGGTAGGCTATATGTTTCAGGATTCTTTTAGACCGCCCTGGCCAACAACTCAAAGTAGGGCTGGTCATGTCTGGTATTTGGGCGTTTTTAGGTGGTCTTTGGATACTGCAAGGAGCTCCTTCTAACCAGATGAGAAAAGTTCATTAAAACAAAACATGTATATTTATATACCTGTACCTATGTTAGGTGTTTTAGGCTAATTTCAATTTTAAATAATTAATAGTATCATTTCTTGTGACTTTTTCAGAAATCCTGATTGTTGTTATTTTAACTACCTATGTCCTTCTTTTGTATTTACTTCAATACCGACTCTTTCAAGAGGGTCCCTTTTCCATTTCCCTGATAAGATCACATATATGCTATTCTTTATGTTCTCATCTTCTTCTATATCCACCTCTATTTTCCTCTCAAAAGACAATGCCACCCCACTTCCTGCTTTTTTTAGAAGACCACCTGTATTTTGTTCTTCATTCTCTGTTGCTCTCCATTACTCTTTTCACAGAAGCGGTCATTTTAGTTTCCCTGGTGCGAACAACAGGCTGTGTACTCATGCACATGAGTTTGGAGCTAGGATCCTCCAATGAGTTAGAACACGTGCTATTTGTCTTTTGGGATCTAGATTATCTCACTCGACATGATCTTTTCTAGTTCCATCCATTTATGTGCAAAAGTCATGATTTTACTTTTCTTTACATCTGAAAATCTCCATAGTATACATGCACCACATTCATTATTCATTCATCAATTATAGACATAAAGACTCTTTCCATTTCCCAGTTATGATGACTAGAGGAGCAATGAATACAGCTGAGCAAGTGACCCTGGAGTAGTTTGTCCATTCACTGGGCATATGCCATAGAGCTCCATAGCAAAGTCATATAGTAGAGAGATTTACATTTCTGAGAATTCTCAACACTGATTTCGATAGTGATTGACACAGTTTGTAAAACCACCAGCGGTGAATGATGTTCCCTTTTCCCACATCTCTCCATCATCTAGTGTCAATTGTTCCATTGATCTTTGCCATTATGACTTGAGTGACTTAAAATCTTAAAGTTGTTCTGATTTTCATTTCCCTAATTAAAATTAGTGATATACATGTATGAGATAATTTTAATCCACCTTTGGTTTAAAAACTCTCTCCCATGTCAGTTTTTAAATAGTAATTTTTTGTTTTGTTTTGCTTTTGACTCTTAGTTTTTTTGAGTCACTTGCGTAGTCTTGATAATATCACTCTGTCAAATGTATAATTTGCAAAGTTTCTTTCCCATTCTATGGTATTCCTATTTATTCAGTTAATTGTTTTTTTTTTAGATGTGTAGGAGCTTTTTAGTTTTATGTAGTTACATTTGTGAATTGTGGACATTAATTCTTGGGCAAAGAAAGTCTATACAGGAAAGTCTTTTCTACATTTTTGTCATATAGGATAATTCCTACATTTTCTTCTAGAGGTTTTTGTGCCTCAGGTTAAGATCTTTGGTCCATTTGGATCTGGTTTATGCAGAGTGATAGATACAAGTCTAATTTTTCCTTCTGCATATGAACACCTAGTTAGCTCAGCACCATTTTTTGAAGATGCTTTTCCCCCAGTGTTTAACTGTTGAGTGGGGAGAAATATTTAGCGACCACTTATATTGATCAATTGGTCTCACTATTGATAGGGTGTGCAAAACACTACTTCATTATATGTCATCTTTGTGTAATGAGTATTTTACATGGAGGGAACCAATGGAAAAAAACATGTAAGAAAGACACTTTTCTTATTTGTTGCACCTTTATTTCTCATTAAATATGTAGTAGCAATCCAATTTCTTTCTAGAGTGAACTATACAATGTACATCACTGAGTTTGAAATCACAAAAGAATGAATAATTGCATAATTAAATCAGCTTTTTCTTGGTTAAGATGAGGTAACAGTGGCTTCTACTACATAGAAAAGCCTGCTATGTGGGTGCACATTTATGACTCATTCAAGATTCAGTTTGTCTTATGATAGAAGGGAATTATATCTGCTTTTTAGTTTTTAGATTTGTAGTAATAGGAGCAGCGGGGCTGTGTCCCCAGCACCCCAGCCGCCTGCTAGCTTATGCCTCGAAATAATTACGTGGACACTGTATTCTTTTGAACAATGCTTGGCCCATTAACTCTAGCCCTTACTGGCTAATTCTGATATCCCGACCAACTCATCTCTAATAATCTGTGTAACATCAGTCTTACCGGGAAAGATTCTAGCCTACGTCCATCCTGGGTCTGAGCTTCATGCGTCTGCCTCAGAGAGGGGAGCATGGCATCTCTGGGCTCACTTCCTCTTCCTCCCAGAATTCTGTTCTGTTTACTCCTCCCACCTATGTTTTAACCTATGAGGCCACGCAGTTTCTTTATTACTTAATCAATAACCTTCCTCCATCATAGATTTTATAAGAATAATTTTTTTCTGTTAAAATAAAATACCTTGAAATTTATCATATAACAGATTTTCTAAGTGTGGTAATTTTAATGTAATTGGCCCCATAATCTTATAAGGAGTGACACCATTAAGCAATGAGGCTTTGTTAGAGTGGGTATGGCTCTGTTGGAGGAAGTATGTCACTGTGGAAGCGGGCTTTGAGGTTTACTATGCTAAGGATATCTCCGAGAGTGTCGGTCGGCTTCCACATGATGTTGCCTACAAGATGTAGCACTCTTGGCTGCGGCACCATGTCAGCCTGCATGCTACCATGTCCACGCCATGATTATGATAACAGACTGACTGTAAGCCACCTCCCTCAATTAAACGTTTTCTCTATAAGAGTTGCTGTGGTCATAGTATCTCTTCACAATAATAAAACCCCTAAGACACGAAGATAACCATGATTACCTAGAAAAAAAAATTGTATCTTGAAAATTAAATAAGAAAAAAGCTTTAGCTAAAAGAAAATAAGATATAATCTAACTGGTTGCTATCACGGTGCCCTTGAACTAATTTCACCAATAATGTGGATTCTCAGTCTTTTGCAGAGAAAGAATTTCTCTCAAGCATAATCTCCATGTCATTCCCTGATGAGATGAAGTTTTCAAGCTTCCAGTTTGTGCTCTGCCAACCTGTATGTGTATTCTCGGCTCCCTGAATATGTCTAGTCCTCATGTGGAAAGAAGAAGCTAATGTGTGGACCACAGTCCAGTCATGTATCAGAGGTGTTCAAGGGAATGAGAGAACTTGGATGAAATGCTGCAATATTTTAAGGAGTCTCTTCTGTGGCCTTGCTTTCTCCATTTCTCCCCCATTTTTCCATACAGCAATATGTCAGTCTTCATAGGCTCAGTACAACATTTATTACATCAAATGTTAAATAAAAAGTTAATTTTTTGTCTTTTAAACTGAAATAGTAAACGGTAATTAAATTAGTTAAATTACTATTGAATAAAAATATAAAGAGAAAGAAAATAAAAGTATGGATCCTAGCTAAAAGGTAGATAGAACAGCACTACAATTGATCTTTTGTTAATATCCAAAGAAAAACAAACCGCGAGTGCTGTATTAAATAATATTTATCTAATCTATTTTTCTATTTTTGATGATACTTTCTACTATAGTTATTAAGCCCAGTGAAAATGCACTGGTAAATAATAAATGTCCTTTCATCTAGACAGAACTTTCTCAACAAATAAATAAGTAAAGACACATTTTCTTGCAAAGGAGAAGATATCAGATCAGAGTTCCTCCCAAAGTCACTGTTATTTATTTTTATTTCTACATTCTTATATCCTGCTTCCCTTTTCTTCTCTTGTGGAATAAGAGTGAGTCTACAATGCTTGGAGGTGAATGAGAAAGAGCAGCCACAGTCCCTCTGATCCAATTATAAATGTGTTTTCCTATTTCTGTCAGACTAGAAGCTAAAAGAGAAATGTACTTCCTGAATTTTTAATAGTATATTTGTTTATTTTTCACTCTGGACCTTTCTTCATACATTGCTAAATGTTCCTATAACTAGCTGGAACAATTTTCCATTTCATGTTCATAATTCTCATCAAAGGAGAAAAACACAGAATAAACTTTTCAATATTATCTATTTCTCACTACTTACCTTTGGGAAATTATATGAATCACTTTCAACAAATGAAAAATGGTGAGAACTCATTTTAAAAGCAAAATTAAATATTGCCTTCTAGAATTCTGTCATACTCCTTTATTTCTGATTCATGTTTAAACACATTCGGACTCAAAGGCGTACTACATCTAAAAATAAATAAGCCTACCACGTATGCCAGTAAACACAAACACTGATGGATGTGTGCATGTACACATGGCAGGAACTCAAGAATTATGGTTTAGTTCCTATACAACACAAGAAAACCATATAAACTTTAGAAGTTAGAATATTTTTTATCTGTTTAGAAAAGTAACAGTTACTGTTAATGCCATTGATATAGCAGTACTGAGTGAGACATACTTCTTTGTCCAGTTCTCCAACCATTTATGTTGAACATTAAAACACTGCAAATATATTTTCAAGATTCTCTTTTTTGTTAAATTACATTAAAAACGATGGATAGTAAGCACTGTTGTGAGTTCCAATGTAAAAATCTTTAACATGATAACCATATCACAAATAATAATCAAGGAACTAAGACATTAGTTACAATTTAAGCAATTTTTATCTAGTAAATTTTATTGCTCCTGTCACATGAAATAACGATGAAATAGTTAACAGATTATGAATAGCCAGCCAAAAGCACAAGTAATATCATCTTACTCAGGGAAAAACACAACTATTGGCTACGCAATACAAAATGGTCAATCCTAAAAACAAACATGCAATAATATTATATATACTGAGCAAGTTACATTTAGGCTTCATCACTGTATTATATTATGGCCTTGTTGCTATCATGCTTAGTACTATGCAGACTTTCAAAAAAGGTATAAAAATGGTCTACTCCCCTACAGAAAGAGGATGAACCTTGGAGTTCAAGGAAAATTGTGGCGAACTTCAAAATTGCAGGTATAATATATTGTTAATATGTGGCAAAATTTGCTCAGTTTTTTTCCCTTACATATTATTATATGTAACCGTAATAATAAGAACAAAATGAGGGCATGGTAAAACTGTTTATGAATAAGTAGAGAGATCACTTACTCCAGTACCTGGATCTACTCAGTGAAGGTTTGGATGGCATTAATACCACAATCATTATGTCTGTATATTTGAAGCATACAAATATGTAAGAATAATAGTCAGCTCCAGAAAATGAATGAAGAGGGAATGGAGAATTTTGATTTTTCAAATTTCATAATCACTAAAATATTAGTAGCAAATATAAATTATGAATATAAATTCTAAATATAAGTATCCCAAAATAATTATCTAGGATCTACACTGAGCAAGGAATAATTCAGAGCAATAAATGGTATAAAGAACACAAAATCCTCTGATATGAAATTCTTTTCCTTTTCAATTTAATTAAAGCATCTTAGCTAAGTTCTTAAGAATGGGAAGTTAAAATCTTGTTTTTATTTATGGTGAAAAACACCTCTGAGTAATGCCATCATGTGTGAGAATCTTAGAGTTTGAAATCAATGACTGTGCTCCCCCACATTCTCTGCTTCCAACTCTCTTCCCCTCTTAGTGTGACATTTATAATACGGTTTTATATTCTCATTAATCTGAATAAGAAAAGCCCAGAGATCAGACTCTAAACTACAAGGTAATTTCTCTTTAATCACCATAACTCTTACACCCAAAAAGTTTCCCCAAGGTATCTTACTTCCTTTGAAAATCTTGTATCTTATATAACATCTTTCTTTCTAAAGATAGAATGTTGTTTTCCAAGCTGAGCTTATGAGGCATTTTTGGGTGCAAGACTTTCCTTGAAGCTGCTCAGGTAGAGTTTTCTTCTGCAGTTTATAGTGCTGTAGCTCAGCTCCCAGGCGGCTCATGTCACTTCCTAGTTAGGCCTTAATAAGATATATTGACACATCCCTCCTCAGAACACAGCACCTGGACAGTAGAATACTTGCAAATTGTGATAAGCTCTCCAGTTCTTTGCTTTAAGTGTTGCCAAGGCTTTTATCCACTCCCTTTTGTCCATGGAATAGCCTCCTGATTGAAATCTGCTTGATTACACAGGGCACTCAAGTATGAGGTGAGGCATAGTGCCAAGATTCTAGTCTATCATGGTGAACTGCTAGCATTTGGTTATGTGTTTCTCAGTAATGCAAAGTACATCCTATCTGTTGGCCAGCTTATTATAGGTAAAAAGATATGTTGTGACTATATTTAAATATTGCAAATGCTGGCAGATTTTCCTAAAGAAAATTAAGGAGAAATTTAAAGAGACTAGGACCATTTGGCTTATAGTTTTCTCTAAGGTTGTTTCAAAAGCAATATTTAATAACATGTACTTTTAGCTTCTAGGCATTGATATTTATATAGTTCTCAAATCCAAATAACTAGAGCTCCATTGGGAAATGTCGTTTCCAGGATTGGACAAGAGGATTATGTAATTTGTACCTCTTGCACAACAATACAGGAACAGATTAGACTGCCATATTACAACAATTGTGCTGCATAGCACTTGACACCTCAACTCCTGCATTTACACAGAGAGAGACAGAGAAAGGGAGATAACACTATACATACAGTACAGTATACAATGATAATGATGATAATAATAATAACTAGGAAATTAAACAACTTTACAAGTTTTCTTTGCCCATAGGTAGCTCAGCCTAGAAACAGTCTGCCTTGAAAGCATGAGGACTTAAGTTTGACCTCCAGAACACATGGAAAATGGCTGACTGGTAGATCAGGCTCATAATTCCAGGGCAAGGTAGGTAAAGAAAAGCAGATTTCTGAGGCTCTCTGGTCAGCTAGTCTAGACTAATTGATGCTCCCATGCCATGAGGGAACTGTCTCAAATGAGATTGCTGGCATTGGTGAAGATATCACCAAAGGTTTTCTTCAAGTCTTGATACACATAAAAAATGTGTGCACGCGCGTACACACACACACACACACACACACACGATGAACACATCCGTACACATATATACAGAGGCATAAAAATGATTCATTCTTATTAGATCAATTATTCAATTGGTGGAAAAGGTCATATTATATTATAACTCAAAATACAAAGACATATCCTCAAGTCTGCCTAGATTATATAAGAGGAGATTAAATAAATTAATTACAGAGACAAAAAATATTCATAGACTTTGAAGATAATTTATATAAGAACTTTTTAGAGTAAATGAATGAATCCCCAGTTTAAACAGCACTACAAAATCTATAAAAATAAACCAAACAAAAAGTACAAATATATCTCCCTTTTTTTCATGACAAATGCCAGTCAATATTTTTTTTAATTTATTTATTTTAATTTTTTTTATTGAGAAAAGGAAAAAAAAGTTTCCCCCTCCTCCCAGCTTCCCATTTCCCTCCCCCTCCTCCCACCCTTCTCCCCCTCCGCCCACTCCTCTCCCCCTCCCTCTCCAGTCCAACGAGCAGTCAGGGTTCCCTGCCCTGAGGAAAGTCCAAGGTCCTCCCCGCTCCGTCCATGTCTAGGAAGGTGAACATCTACAGTCTTTTCTCTTTTTACATACCAAACCCTGTTCCCATTTCCTCTATTCCTCCCACAACCTCCAACTTTCCCCAGCCCACCGCACCCCATCCAATCTTTAGAGAAGGTAAGACTTCTCATGGGAAGTCAACAAAGTCTGGTACATCACTTTGAGGCATGACGAAGGTCCTCCCTACTATCGCTAGGCTGTGGAAGGTATCCCTCCAAAGAAAATGGGCTCCGAAAAAACAGTTAAAGCAGTAGGGATAAATTCTGGTCACATTGCTAGTGGTCCTACAGACTGCCCCAGCCATACAATTGTCAGCCACATTGAGAGGGCCTAGTTTGGTGCTATGCTGAATCCCCTGCTGTCAGTACAAAGTCAATGAGTTTCCATTAGCTCACATAACCTGTTTCAGTGAGTTTCCTCATCATGGTCTTGACCCATTTGCTCATATTATCCCTCCTTCCTTTCTTCGACTGGACTTTGGGAGCTCAGCCCAGTGTTCCGCTGTGGATCTCTGCATCTGCTTTCATCAGTTGCTGGATGAAGATTCTATGATGACGTTTAAGGTAGTTATCTATCTGATTACAGGGCAAGGCCAGTTCAAACACCTGTCCACTATTGCTTAGGGTCTTAGCTGGGGTCATCCTTATGGATTCCTGGGAATTTTTCTAGTGCCAGGTTTCTTACTAACCTCATAAAGGCTCCCTCAATCCAAATATCTCTTACTCTCCTCTCTGTCCTTCCTCCATCTCGGTCATCAGGTTTCCTCATGAGGGCAGAAAGGAGGAGGAGGGGAGAAGGGGAGGCGAATGAAGAACATCGGGGGCTGGTCAATATTTTGAATAAAAGCAACATTACAGAAAAAAAGTATTTGCTGTTTTAGGATAAGAGTTTTCAAAAGAAAACATGACAAATTAGACATGAGAGGAATGATGCTATTTTTATCACATTTTTCTTAATACAACAACAACAAAGACAAAAACAAAAACAGAACATGCAATTGCTTCCAAATATAAACCACAGGGGCTTAGGGCAGGAGTGTACAAGTTACTATTGGGACTGTCAAATCATTCAATTTTGCTTGGGTTTCAACCAGGTGACTGCTCAGAGGCCCTGATAGGGCCTGATCCACAGAACTGCTCGGGTTATTGATCTCACCACTACCCAAACTCTACTGCGTGAGTGTCTTCTAGGGTCAAAACTGCGTTGCAAAACAGTTGCCCCTATAAAATGTAGGTTAGGCCCTTTCTTCCTGGAGCTCACAGGTGAAAGAAACCTATTCTGTGGTTTAACCACTGGACAAGTTTGTAACCAGGTTGCACGCCTATGATTTATTAACAGTGCACATTTCCCCAGCTGAACATTTCCCCAGTTGAAGATAATTCAAATGTCGAAGTTATAAAAAGAAATAGCACCTTAAAGATCTCATTTGATATAACTTTGTCTTTAAGAAACTAGAGTAATGACAAATAGAAAAGATAATATCAAAAAGATTTTTGTCAATCATACCTGTATATCTCTGGGAAGAATTTAGTACAATGGGTGAGCTAAATTTGATCCATTGCTTATTTTTGCAAAGGCAGTTTTATTGAAACCTAGCTGTAAGCAATCCTCATCTATTTTCTGTTTTATTTTGCTTTCTCTTAAGGTTGCAGAATAAAGCAGCTGACGGAAACAATGTGGCTGTCAGAAGCACACACATGAAAAAGCAAGGTTAAATTTTTTAAATGTATTTAAAATCATTTAAAGAAAACTTGTTGAGCTTGGGTTTAAGTTACGGTGTCATATAAACTAAGAATGTCACAGGGTTTTCAAGGACTAAATTCTAATCATGATGCTTCTGCTTTACTCTATAATGACTTATTGGATGCCTTATTACACATGGCACATAAGATATTGATGCCTAGCATATCTACACTGGGTAAGCTTAAGTCATCTAATAAAAGTTGGTGCTTCTGAGAAATTGTAGAAACAATCTTCTTAGAGTGAAATTAGTAAAGTTCCCACCCTTGGCCTCAATGTTTGCTTAAAATTCCTGTTTCCACTTGGAGGTAAAGACTGTGACATGCTCTTAGCATGCCACACAGCAGTACAACATTTGAGTGATTATTGTCAATATAATGTCCAACTGCTGAAAGATACCCAGCTGCAGATGCCACACACATTTTACCACAAATTCAGATAAAACCAAATTACAATGATCATTTTACAAAATCAAAAGAAACACAGAAATGTAAGGCAGAAAACCACAACAGAGAAGCAAGAAGTCAGTGCTTGCAGACAGTTCTAAGTTTTATAAACAAGAAGGAAAATGTAAAATTCTGACTAATAATTGACATTAGTTAACAAAGCAGCAATGCACCCCAATTTTAAAGATAACAGGAAACTACTAAGTAATTCACAAATTTTCAAAAACTGCACAATAAATTTAAAGTCATTAACTTAGTTCAAAGACATCACATAAGAAATAATGAGAAATCGTGGGATAATTGGGATAATAGGAACAGAATAAAAAACAATTGGCTGCATTTTAGAAGAGATACATGAAACCTAAACTATAAAAGAATTTTCAACAAAAACATTAAGAGAAATATACTAAGCAAACTAATAAAAAGAGGAAAAATTAACTGGATTAAAAAATAATACAAAAATAACACTCAATTTCTGTAATTTTCCAATATTGATAAAACTTGTGGAAAAAAAAAGAAAGTTACAAAGAGAAGATATACAAACAATCTAATTGATAGAACACCGACACATAGAATGGAATATTTTAATTAGTATATGATTTTAAATGTATATAGCAGGAATATTTAGTGTATTTACATGTAACTTGTCTAAAAAATAACAGTAAGATATCACTTATTTGGAAGAGAAATGAAAAAGTCGCTGTAAGAGCAGGAACTAATGACAGGGGCAGGAAATGCAGCATAGAGGCAAATAAAAGCAAACACAGACCACTGTGCACACTAATTAAGTCAATACGCCTCTGGCAAGGCAGAGAGGTTTAAGAGAAAATGAAAAGCCAGGGTTTTCTAGTTTAGAAGTGAAGAGGGTATTACCATAGATTAGACATTAGGAAACCTGAGACTTATGCACCAATTTGCACTATAAAATTTAAACTAGATGAAATGGAGAATTTGCTGATGCTCACACCCATAATTCTGTTGCTCTTCATAATGGATAAGAAGTTCATTTAATAGCATTTTTTTCAATAAGTTTTGCACACCTATAAAAGACAGCCACACAAATGTACTAAACAACAGCATAAAGCAGACAGATTGATGTAGACTTTTCCTAAAATCAAAGAGATACAATTAAAAAAATTATTCAAATTTGGCTGAATTAAAATTGACCTCAACTAGAAAAAAGTCATTTTTTTTAATCATCCAAAAAATTGTAGCTAGCTACATGATAGTCACAGAGTGACTAAAACCACAGTGGTAAAAATTATAAACACTGATGAAATCTTGAAAATCTCCACACACAAGGTCATGCCTGAAATTCTATGAGGTTCTACAAATTAGGGAGAAAAAATAGGTTCTCTCATTGGGTGTAATGATTGAAGAATTGAAAACATTTTCTAGGATAAACATATTAGACATTCTAAAAATTTTATATGAGTGTATATAAAAAGTTTGTGCATGTGCACTTCGAGATATTTAATTTTAATTTTTGTGAGTTTTATTTAAAAATCATAAACGAATCTCAAACTAGTTAGTGATATATATTATAAAGTTTGAGGCAGATGGCATATGAAGGTGGAAAATTATTAAGGTATGTATCAAAAATGAATCAATAGTGTCTCAAGAGAGATGACAGTGTGTTTATGAGCACTTACTGGTCTTACAGACCACTCGGGTTCAATCTCGAGCATCATTATGGTATCTAAATTTCATTCAATTATCCTGTTCCATTTCCTTAAGTATCTTTTGACCATTTGAGATTCTTCTATTGAGAGTTTTGTTTACTTCAGTCCCTCATTTTTTAATTGGGTTATTTAGAAATTTAATGTCTAATTTCTTGAGTTCTTTATATATTATGGATATCAGTACTTTGTCTAATGTGGGGTTGGTGAAGCCATAAGGGAAATGCAAATCAAAAAACTCTGTGATACCATCTTACACCTATCAGAATGGTTAAGATCAAAAACACCAATGATAGCTTATGCTGGAGAGAATGTGGAGTAAGGGGAAGACTAATCTATTGCTGGTGGTAATGCAAACTTGTACAAGCACTTTGGAAATCAATATGGAGTTTTCTCAGAAAATTGGGAATCAACCTACTTCAGGATCCAGCAATGGTACTCTTGGGCATATACCCAAAAGATGCTCAATTATAATACAAAAGCATTTGTTTAACTATGCTCATAGCAGAATTATTTGTAATAGTGAGAACCTGGAAACAACCTAGATGCCCCTCAACTGAAGAATGGATAAAGAAAATGTGGTGCATTTACACATTAAAGAACTACTCGGCAGGGAAAAATAAAGACATCTTGAACTTTGCAAGCAAAATTAGAAAACACAATCCTGAGTAGGGTAATCCAGACACAAAAAGATGAATATGGTATGTACTCAGTCCTAAGTAGATACCGTCTATAAACAAAGGACATTGAGCCTATAATTCATGATCCTAGAGTACCTAAGTAATAAGGTGAACCCAAAGAAAAACATGTATAGATCCACCTGGAAATTGGAAACAGAGAAGATCGCCTGATATAATTGGGAGTATGGCGGTGGGGGGGAGGGAGAATGGAGAGTAGAAGGGGCAGAGGAGGGGAGAAGGGGAGGGTGAGGAGAACTTGAGGTAATGAGATAATTGAGATGGAGGAAGGGCAGAGATGAGAGCCAGGAAAGAGATATCTTAATTGAGGGAGCCATTATAGCGTTAGCAGAAACCTGGCTCTAAAGAAATTCCCAGGAATCCACAAGGATGACCCCAGCTAAGACCCTAAGCAATAGAGGAGAGGGGACCCAATCATGACCTATCTTCTGGTCAGACTGATGAATATTTTAAATATCACCATAGAACCTTCATCCAGCAACTGATAGAAACAGAGGCAGAGACCCACATCAGTGCACTGGACTGAGCTCCCAAAGTTTAGTTGAAAAGCAGAAGAAATGAGAATATGAGCAAAGAGGTCAAGACCATAATGGGTTTATCCACTGAAAGAGTCTACCTGAGCTAATTGGAGCTCACCAACTCCAGCTGGACTGGAAAGGAACAAGCATAGGAAAAAACTAGTCCCTCAGAATGTGGTTGACAGTTGAATTACTGGGGCAGAGTGAGGAACCACTGGCAGTGGCACCAGAATTTATCCCTACTGCATGAACTGGATTTTTGGGATCCTATTATCTTTGGATGTATACTTTGCTTATCCTAGATATAGTAGGGAGGGCCTTGGACCTCCACAAAACAATGAGTCTTACCCTCTCTGGGGACTGGATGGGGGTCGGGTGGGAGAGTATGTGGAGAATATGGGAAGAGGGGAGCTACAGCTAAAAAAGAAAAAAAAAAAAAAAACTCGTTCCAGATTCAATACCCTCTTTCGATTTCTATAGGTTCCTGACATGCATATACTGCACTTAAATTCATGCAAGCAGAAATACACATAAAATAAGTAGACCTAAAACTTAAATTTAAAAAGGAGGTAACCTGAAAAATCACGAAATGATGACAAATTATCGAAAGTACCTCTAAATTATCTGAGTATCAAGCAAGTCAACTGAAAGAAAATTTTAATAATTTTGAAAGCAATAAAAAATAAAATATTTTATTTTGTATAATCCAAAGTAATTAAATGTTCCTTTTATAGTAAAAAGCAAGACGTGCGCTACTGTCCTTGTTTCACAGAATCAGAAGCAAAGGATCAAATTTATCCACAGGATGAAAGGCAGAATCAGGATTAGAAGACAAATTTATATGGTATCATTTTATACATTGACCATCATATATATATATATATATATATATATATATATATGGCACTCATTAAAGTTTTTTTAGTGACTTTAACAAATGTAGAAAATGTGATAAGTACTATTGAGTGTTAAATATCCTCTCATTAAACATTGCAAGACCAAAGCAAAATGAACAACCAAGCAAATAAAACAGAAATTCTCAGAACCTAGAAAAAGAATAACAACACAATACAAAACCAGCACAATGACAAACCCAGTAATAATAAAAAGAACAGAAGTGAGTGAAGGTGAAAACAGAAAAATATGACAAATAACAATATTCATTAATGCCTATAAGAAGGCAAGAATTACTGTAGACATTAAAGACATCTAAAGAATGAGGAAGGAAAGCAAAGAACTCTTTAGATACAGAGTAGATGAGACAGGGAAGTTTCTTAGTTAAGCCCAGTAATCAAAGATTTTGTAATAAGACTTTATTCAGTTATCACTATTATTATTAAGAGTACTGAATTCACAATTTCAAACACTTTAAAAATCTCCAGTTTTAAAGAGCTATATTGGATTATTTCATCATATATTTAAAAATAATTTATAAGATTATGCATAATCTTTTGTGAATATAAAAAGACAAATGATCCAAATAATTTTACAAAGTTAATGGTACTGCCGTCTCAGAACTAGACAAAAACTCTACCCAAAAGAAGACAACTAAAGCTGATTTCCTCAGTATATACTTTTGGTAAACTTTAACAAAATATTAGCAAGCAAAATTAAATTAAAAAAATAATTGTATATTTTGAATTGTGAGACTGGATCAGAGTTTGAAAGCAGTGAATACAGTTCAGCAATAAGGAAAGGGGAGAAAAAGAAAACTAATAATAAGGAACGATTAATACAAAAAGTATCAGAAAAAATTCAATAAAGATTAGCAAAAAGATTAAGAATAAAAGTGCTAAGAACTTGCTGATAATTTCAAAACAGTCATAAAACCCATGCAGCTGACGCTAAACTGGATGCTGGAAGACTGTTCCCACTCTGATTTTAGGTGCAATGAATTCCTGTCTTGTAGGATTCATTCAGCACAGTACTGACAATGCTAGCAGGCAATTGCCATATAAAAGAAGACAAAACAAATCAGAAAGAAAAGGTATGCAAGACAGAAAAAAAGAAAGAAATGCAATCATCTGTAAGAGAAGACCCAATTTTCTAAATAATATTCTTAGGGATTTTATTGAAAACACATGACTTATAATCTAATTATTAAACGCAGTATGGTGACAGTCTACACGGCACACACTCAAATTAATTGTACTTCCGAGTATTAGAAGTGCTTATACAGATACCACTACAAAAATATATAATACCATTTACAATCACTCAGGTTAGAAAGTGGACGAAAGCTAAGAACAGTTATTTCTAGGAATAAGTTATATCAATCACAGAGACGTGAAAAGAAACTTAATTTAACATTCCCATTGTTTTGTTAAAAGATTACCATTGTGAAAGATGCCAGTTGAAACCAAGCATTAATCATACTAAATGCCATTTTAAATCAGAGACATCAAATGCTGGCAAGAATGTGGGAGCAGTTAGTTAGGAAAGCATCACAGACAGCAATGCAAAGTGATGCAGTGACGGTGGAGTATAATCTGATATCTTTCTCAAACTAAATATAGCATTAATGTAGTTCACAGCAGTGAACTGCTGGGTTTTATCCCAGAGAAGTGGAAAGTCAGTTCTTTATTATTATTATTATTATTATTATTATATTTTTTAAACTTACAACTGGTTTTTGAGGGAAACTTCTTTTGTGACAATGAAGGTTGCAAACAAACAAAACATATTTAAACGCCTGCGTTTCTAAGAAGCCTAAAGAGTGCGCACATAAGGCAACCCTGTTTATTTTGAAGAAAAATAGTGGTACACACTTGTTATCAGGAACCTAGCTGTGAAATGCCAGAGTTTGATTATGGAAAAAGTCAATGTGAAACATACAAAACAGATTTATTTCTATAAAATTTTTGATTTGACAAAGTTATAGGTTTGGAAAATTGATTAGGAATTTCTAGGGGGAAGTCAGGCGTAGCTATAGAAGAGCAATGTGAAGAAATGTTATGATGATCAAAATGTTTTCAGTCCAGACTCTATCAATATCAACATCTTGGCTGTGGTATTAAAGTACAATTCTTCAGAACATTATCATCTGACAAAATGCTGTAAAGATTATATGACACATTCTGTGTTGCTTTTAATGTTTTTAACTTTTTGTTTGAAAGTGGGGTGGGGTGTGCATGGAGTTCATAACACAACTCTCTGTCATCAGAACCCCTATTCCATGAGAGTTCAGATCATTAGTTTGGTGGCAAATGCCCTCACGCAGTATCAAGTGAGCCACCACTCCCTCTCTAACTCCTTTTTATATTGGTATGTGAATATAAAATCCTCTCAAAATAAAATAGTTTAACTGAAAATATTTATTATATATGTAGAATTATGTCATAGCTGGGATTATGTAATCACTGATAAGTAAATATTTTCTTCAACGTCCATGGATGTTTTTCCTTAAAATTTTTATACCCTTGGATATATACCCAAAAGTGATATTACTGGGTCTTGAGAAAGGTTGTTTTCTAATTTTCTGAGAAATAGCCACACTGACATCCAAAGGTGTTGTACCAGCTTGCATTCTCACAAGCAATGCAGAAGTGTTCCCTTTTCCCCACATCCTCTCCAGCATAAGTTGTCATTGGTGTTTTTAATCTTGTCCATTCTTACAGGTGTAAGATGGAATCTCAGAGTTGTTTTGATTTGCATTTCTCTGATGTTTAAGGATGTTGTACATTCCCTTAAGTGTCTTTCATCCATTTCATCCTCTGTTAAGAGTTCCATTTTTTTTATTGGATTATATGTTTTTTGATTACCAATTTCTTGAGGGTTTTTTTTTTTTGTATATTTTGGAGATCAGACTTCTGTCTGATGTGGGATTAGTAGGCTGTCGTTTTGTCTTTTTGATCATGTCCTTTGCTCAACAGAACTTTTCATTTTCAGGAGATCCCATTTATTAATTGTTTCTTTCAGTGTCTGTGCTGCTGGGGGTTAATTAAGAAGTCGTCATCTGTACCAATGTGTTAAAGTGTACTTCCCACTTTCTCTTCTATAAGGTTCAGTGTAGCTGGCTTTATGTTGAGGTAAAGACCCAGTAATACCACTACCACTTTTGGGTATATATTCAAAGGATGCTCAATCATGCCACAAGGACATGTGCTCAACTATGTTCATAGTAGCAATAAAAAAATTATACCAGCATATTGTAATGGTTTAGATTTCTTCCCCAGAACATAACGCACGTGAAAAATGCCATGGTATCTTTTGGGCCCTTTTGACAGTTTCTATTAATGAAGATAAAATCAAGTTATTTAAAAAAAAAAGAAAAGAATCAATGCTTTTAAATATATTTCTCTCTCTCTCTCTGAAATTTATATATACATTGTATCTTGTAAAATACTTTAACTTCCTAATAGGAAATACATTGTTAATTTATTGTTATTCAAAACTCAATGTAGAGATAATTCATTACATTTTAAAGCAAATCACATAAAAACACAGAGAAACACCTTGAAAGTAGATTGTGTGTTTGTGTGTGTGTGTCTGTGTGCGTGTGTACATGCTCACATATGTGTGTGGCACGGCATGTATATGCCTGTGTGCGTGTATTTGTGCAGATGTACGTGTGTGTGCATGCGAATGTGCGTGCGCGGTCTTGTGTGTGTGTGCCTGTGTGTTGACATGTAAGAATAACCACCCCTGGTGTCATTCTTCACGTGTAAAGTTTTATTTATTTATTTATTTTAGACAGGGCCTGTCACTCATCTGCAGCTTGCAGAATAGGTTAAGCTGACTGGCCAGGAGGCCCCAGGGGGTTGCCTATCTGCACCTTGCCAACAATGGGATTACAAAGTGTGTTATCATGCCTGGATTTTTAATATGGATCCTGGGACTCATGGGTCATCATGTCTGCAAGGCAAGAGCTTTCCCAACTGAACTGTTATGAGTGAAATTTCTGAGGATTAAAATTATGAGCAAGGAGTACATTCAAAATGGTATCATAGATTATGGGGTTTTTATATTATTGTCTCTGAAATAAGTACAGAATATTTAGATAGACGTTATGTCAATGGTACTAAATGATTAAATGAAAATGTTTTCTGTAATAATAATTAGAGACCTATGAACCTATGGATCAAGGACATATGCCCTCAGGATGGATCCTCTCGCCAAAGAAATTATGAAACTATTTTACTGAAGTATATGGATACAGTAGAGAACTAATTAATGAGAGGCAGCTTGCAGATGAAGAGTGATGATAAACCTTGAATCCTCACTACCAATATCCCAAACTCATGTATTATGGGATCATTTGCTATCTTAAGTGGTTTTTTTTAAATTTCAGTTATGAAAATTTGCTGTAATACTCTGTTGAAAACTTGCTCATAAATGATTTAAAAAAAACTTACAGTGCAGTTAGCTCTATTACCGTGTGTTGATTTATACAGTACAAACTTTTAAGCTCATTTCCACAAACGTCCACTTCTCTAAGAATTTTGTGATCACTCTTTGTTGATGATGTAGAAGTGACTGCCCCTGTAGATTTTTGCATAGAATCCCCATCACCTCAACATCACATCTTAAGTTGGGTTTTTTGTTTACTTGTTCTGTTTTGTTTCTTGAAAGGATAGTAACAGAGTTCTTGCACAAGAACAAGCTTCCCTTTCTAAAATAATGTGTTCCTATTATCTATCTGTAAATCTGAGTAACTACTTTATAGACTTTATATTAAGAACCCAAAGACACACAAAAAAAGTAATGTATGAATCATGACTTGCTTGGAAGGCTAGGATATATTTCTTGAGATTATTCAAGATTTTTATCAACACAGTGCACTTGAAAGAAATGTAACTAGGTTATTATTTTTTCATCTCTAAGGACAAAGTACAAAAATAAATTTCTTCTGATTGAGGAATAGTCACAAATTCACTTCTCCACTAATGCAAAAGCCAAGATACTAAGATGAAAGATACACCCTACCCTTAAGTAGTGCACGGAGGAGGTAATTCTAAAATTGCAAGGCTGGATTCCATTCACTCAACAAGAGGATGTGAATGCTGGGAAGCCAGGAATCAGAAACCTTTATTACGATTACTTGAGCTGGTTCTGTCATCTAAGAAAAAAATGTGACATCTAATTAAATAAAGCTTAGAACTGGAGAAATACTCTTCCCCAATGAAAAACACACCAACCATTTATCAAATCCCTTAACAAATACACCCCATAACACATAGTCACACATGGTCACCCCTTAACACATACATGTTGTGGGATTCTGATGGAGGAAGGTCATTGGTTAAATAAAAAGAAACTGCTTGACTCTCATTGGTTAGAAGATAGGTGGTAGGAGTAAACAGAACAGAATGCTGGGAGGAAGAGGAAGTGAGCTAAGACTCCACAGCTCTCCTCTCTGGAGCAGACGCCTGAGAGACGCCATGCCCCACTCCCAGGCAGACACATGCCATGAAGCTCCAACCCAGGATGTACTAGGCTAGAATCTTCCCGGTAAGACCGGTTCTCACAGATTATTAGAGATGGGTTGATCGGGATATCAGAATTAGCAAGTAAGGGCTAGAGCTTAAAGGGCCAAGCAGTGTTTAAATGAATACAGTTTGTGTGTTGTTATTTCGGGGCATAAGCTAGCCGAGCAGGCGGCCGGGGTGCTGGGAATGCAGCCCCGCCGCCCATTTTACTACAGGATTCCCCTCTGTATGGTGTGATTACCATTAATGAATAAGGAAACTGGCTTGGCTTGATAGGGTAAAACACAACTAGTTGGGGAGAACTAAACTGAATGCTGCAAGAAAGAAAGGCAGAGTCAGAGAGAAGCCATGTAGCTCCAGAGGGCATAGATGCTGGAACTTTACCCAATAAGCCACAGCCACATGGCAATACACAGATGACTAGAAATGGGTTAAATTAAGAGTTAGACAATAAGGAGTTAGAGCTAATGAGCAAAGTAGTTACTTATTTAATATGGTTTCTATGTGATCATTTCGGGTCTGAGCAGTCAGGCAGCTGAAACGACCAAGAAGCCCTCCCTGTAACACATACATACAAATGGCATTACAGACTGAACAGGTGATTTTTAGGAATATTGTTTATATTTGCTTATATGTATGTAAGAAAAATTAATAGAAAAAGTGACTCTGAATTTGAAAAAATAGAAAGGAGAGAAGGGCTATTTGTTGATTTTGGTGGGAAGAAATGAAATAAAAAATGTTATTATATTATAATCTTAAAATTAAAAAAATAGCTTCCTCTACTCATTTGTTTTCTTGGAGTCACTGATTTATAAAACTGTCTGATTAAAGTATAGGAGGGACCATATTTTTAATAAAATATGTCCTTTTCAGGGAAGACAACAATGATTAATTCTATGAATACATTCTGAGGCTAAACTGAAAGATGATCTTTTCCTTGTTTTCTCATGGGAGCACTCTCTAAGATCCCAGCCATGTGTGGCAGTGAAAATGAACAGCTAATCTATTGGCTAAAACGGTTCTGTATGCTCTATAGTAAAGAACCAGTAGCAATCTAAAAGTGTTGTTTTTGTCATCTGTTTTGTAATCTGTAACTCAAGAACACCCTTTAAAAATCAAGCTTAGGGCAAGAGGTACACCTGCTTTGTGTTTGTGTATTTAGTATCATCTCTTTGCCCTAGAGGTGATCATGGATAAACCCAGTGGAGCCGGGTCTGAGTGCATAGATGTGATGTATGTGCAGAAGACTTCTTCATACATCCAGTTCTACCCTCTCTTTATGATTCCTAACTGATGGATGCTATAACTCCTTGACATTCTACTTGGATTCTTAATATCTAATTTTAATAACCATATAACAATCAATGATTTTGATAGAGAAATTTAGTTCCTTACCCTAAACATAGTACCTTTCCTATTTTTATTCTTTGATGAAGTAGAGCGTTTTAGGCTAAACTTCAATCTCTATTGTATGTCTCATAGCTTGAGTCATCTTAATTGTTTGACAGTGCTCATCATTAATGAATAATATATTTTATACATTTTCCTTCATCGAAACAAATGTTCCAAAGGCAAGAAGTTGATTCATTTCATAAATGATATATTCAATTCCCCAAGACAGATGCAATTCTTTCTGTCAATAAATTGGAATGATGATGCAAAGGGTTCTTTAAAGACAGAAAAAAGATATACAGAGGGAAAACTTTTAAGAATTATTATTAGGAAAAAAGTGAGAAATCCAAATCATTAGAAACTGACATTTATCTAAGAAACAAGGCACTTATACTCTCAAATTCATTGCATCACTATTTACAATGACCAAGAAGGTCAAACTAAGTGTTAACTAATTCATAAATGATTAAAGAAGATATATATGTATGTATTTATATTCATAATATATATTTATCAGATAGATAGATAAATAGATAGATAGATAGATAGATAGATAGATAGATAGATAGATAGATTCATCCATAAAAGCATTGACAGGCTAGGGATCATTACGTTAAGAGAAATAAACAAGGTTTATATTATCATCCATATATTGATAAATAACAGCTTATTTTCATTAGACAAAATAATTAAATTATTTTCAGATACTAGGGAGAAAGGTTACTCACTGAATCAGAAATTTGCAATGAGGTAGTAGCAAGAACCTGCTGTACTGTTAGGTGGTTATAGATAACGATAATTCACTAATGCACGATATGCTTCAAAAAGTTCAAAGAAAGTAATTTTAAATATTCTGATGTAAAAAATGCTATGTATTTGAAGGTAGAGGTATGTTCTTGTCTATTTTAAAATGTGTTAATATAAATACATGCCTCAAGTTGCTACGTGACACCCTACTTTTTACATTTTTATGTATCAGATTGAAATGAATTCAAATGTTTTTCAAATTTTTCTTTGTAGAAAACAAATGTCAAACAAAATAGAAAGTATCCATTATTTAGTATATTTTATTGATTGATTTTGTACTTGGCTCTTTAACACAGTATATGCTACTTGTGGAAAATCAAGGCAGGGCACTAAAGGTAGGGCTCTCCACAGAACAAAACCAGACTTTGATACAACACTTAACATTCACCAAAGTCAAAGTCACATTGCCAATGTTTGTGCTTTTGTGTTTTTTGTCGTTTGTCCCTTACTGGATATGACAGTATATCCTGTTCTCTTTAAAACCTCTAGGCAAGTAATCCTAGTTATGTACCAGTTACTTTTTGCTCTGAAATACCAAGATGCATGAAAATGAACGAGTGGTTTCCTCGGGGTAATTTTTGGGCTCTATCTTGCTGTGGATTTTCCTTTTCGGCACATAGTTAGCTGAGTGTGCTTGCCTCTGGGCATAATGGATTGATCTGGATAGATTGCAGCTGTGGGGAAAGCTATTGGGGTTTTGCATAAATGTGCAACTCAACACCTAAAGCTTCACATTCTTAGAAATAAAAAGGGTGGCGTGTGATGGGCACTCAGGAAAGAATAACTAGGAGTCCCGACACTTCCATGTCCAAACAATAAGGAGAGATGGTTGTTACATTAATGTTCTGTAGATATTTTGCACCGTATCCATTGAAACAGCCAGTTTCCAAGAGGCAACAATGCAATTCCAGCAATGATTGTGTTTCCTGAACTTCACTATCCAGTTGAACAGCCTGTTTAGTCAGTAAGTCCGAACCTGCCAAGTTAAGTCAGGTTTGTCCATTCTTTGGAATGGTTTCCACACTTCCATTAAGGTTATTTTTCCTCTCTGGAAGAACTGGAGCAGGAATATCTCAGCTGCTTTTCTTTCAGGTACACTTAAGCTGTACAATAAAGCACAATAACCTAATGGATAAATAATAACAAGGAATCATTTGGAGGAGCACAACGGCAGCCAGAGAGGCTTTTCTCCCCCACCAGTCAACGCACCCTACAGAAACCCATGCTGTTGATGTGAAATCTTGCTTTTCAAGCATCACTGCTGTGATCATTCAGAAACAGTTTTTTTTTTCAGCAAAGGGATTTATTTTCACAGCACTGGGAAGTAAAATCTGTATTAATCCCTGTCCTACCATCACATTTACCTTTCTGTGTCTCATCTTTTAGGCAAGCCAAACTATGAGAAATCAAAAATGCTTCAAGGACACTGAGGGGAAAAAGTATCTATCTATTATAAAAATAATTTCTTATATAAAGTATGGTTACACAAGGCTTCTAAAACAAGGATATCTTAATCTTTGACTATTATTTGAAGACTAATAAGTTTTAAAGTAATTGAGCCACCTTCCTTACCAAATAATAAAAATAAATGAAGCGAAATTTTGACATTGGAATTTTCCCATTATTTTCTATTTTTCCACTAAAGCAAAAAGTGCATTTTCCTTGTATAGATAGAATTTATTATCATCCATCAAGTGCACCTATAGTGTAATCCTACTTGAAAACAATATTTATATGTTTTATGTTGACTTAGATTTCTGAAATTATTTAAATAATCTTAAACATGAAACTGTTATTTCAGAATGAGTGATGTATTTAGGATTTATTTATGGTTTACATAATTATATCCAAACACACTTAAACAAAATCCTTTGTGTCTAAATGAAATTATTTTCATGTTAAAAACAAAGGACCAATTTCCTGTTTGTTTTAAAGAAAATATTATATATACATAGGTCATGGTGAAAGTTCACATGGCAAAAAGGAAGAGAATATAAAATGCTTCCTGAGGTTGAACAAAAGAAAAGGTAATTATGTCATCTTAGAGATATACCATGTGCATGTACTTAAACCTAACTTGCAGACTGCGAAGAAAAATGATCTGAATGATTCATGCTTCATGTTTTTATATATTTAGGGAAATTTATCTTTCATGTTACAACACATTTCCCTATGAAATATTAATGCAGAAGTGTCTGAATGTTAATCATTTATTATATTCACAATAGTTTATCTATTTCTTCTTCTTAAATTATTTAAAGCAAAATCCTTCTTCAAAGATTTTCTTTGTAGGGCTTTCAGCCTGAAAACATAGCAAGTGGTCAATATTTGAAAGCAGACACTTACGCTGCTTCTTAACAGAGAACAGAGCTGTACTCCATAAGATGTTCAGAGATGAGTGGCCATGCAGGCAAAAATCAAGGTTACCTGCGGCCCTCACCAGGATTTTGCAGAGTAAATGGAAAAGTGAATGCTAACTTTGCTATATCTTAGCAAAAGCTTAGTCACAAAATTTTGACAAATGGTGCAAGCTGGGAAGGTTATATCTATTACCTCTCTCTGGGATTTTGCACATAAAGAAACTATTCAGCTGGTATTGCTGTTAATACAGCTGGTAAACTAATGATTTGTATTGTAAACATGGATTTAACAGAAGTCTGGCTGTGTTCACAAACAAGGAATTGTGTGTGAACAGAAGCTGAAGAGATTTAAAACACAGCTTCCCCTGCACAGAGGAGAAATGTCCTTTGCATCAGCAAAGGTGTGCATGTGAAAGTCACTAAAGATCATAATTTTTGCTAATAAATGGAAAACAGGAAATACAGAGACAGATGGGAGGGATAATACACTGAAAAACAACTTAAACAAAACAAACTAGTATGAAAATCCCATGCTCACAAGATCCATCCTTCGGAGATGAGAGATATGGGTTCATTCTGGGGAAAAGACAATGGCATGCAGATGAGCAACTAACCTTTAAAAGAATCCATCCTGAGCTCTTTCTGATAACCCTGTCTCCTCTCCCCTCCTTGGTACCTCTGGACCTTGCAATAAATCAAGCAGTCAAAAACTCTTGATATCTGGGCTATGTCATAGTCCCATCAATTTCTAATGGTGGTAACTAGGAATACCTTTTGAATGTAGCTGATTCATCTGAAAATGTAGCTAATTTAATTAATGAGGAACACTATATTAGCACTTGCAAATACACGTTCCTTTCTCTTTCTATATATTTTCTTTCCTGTCAAGTTTCCTACAGGAGGAATGAGTAACACTAATATTATTAATTTATTGTAAGTGAAATGTATCATTATTTATTCTTTATGTATCAGGAAATTAGATATCCTCTAGTGGGACCATTAATTGTGGAATTTGAGGACAGAATTGCATTTGTTCTGGTTAAGGTCCTTAAACATAACCATAAAATCCATAGAATGTGTTAATCCCATGTCTCTGTACAAGATACATTAAAAGAGATCAGCTAGTTTACAGGTGTATTAGGTCATAAGAAAACATATGTTTGATGTTAATAGACAATGTGTTCTGCAGTTGACATGGTACATGTGGTCAAGCAATATCATGATCAGATGGAGGAGGAAGATGGTGGTTTGTTGTAGGCAGATGCTGGCCTGCTTTTCGTCCTACCCTGCTAGCTTATGCCGAGATAATCACAGGGAAATCTGTATTAATTAGATTACTATCTGGCCCATTATTGTTCTAACCTCTTATTGGCTAACTCTTACGTATTTGTTTAACCCATCTCCATTAATGTATATCAACACTTGACTGTGGCTTACCGGCATGAGTCTAACCAGCATCCATCTTGGAGTGGAAAGCCATGGAGTCTGCTGCACTGCCTTCTTCCTCCCAGAATTCTGTTCTGTCTACTCCACCCACCTAATGGCTGGCCTATCAAAAAGGCCAAGGCAGCTTCTTTCTTTAACCAATGAAAGTAACACATAGACAGAAGATCCTCCTACACCAGTGGTTTTATTCTGAAGTCTTGGAAATGATAACATTGCTACTATGTATTTGCTGGAAATAATTGTAATAAAGAATAATTACATTAGGATAATAATTATTATTAATTTACTGCTATGTTATAGTCTTCTTACTCAGTTTTTATAACTTGTGATGATATCTCAATTTTCCTCTTATAAATTTCCAGAGATGATATAATAAATGCCATCCTTTACATGAATCCCTAAGAAGCTATTTATTGCTTAGAAGCCTTTGAAACTCTCAGGAAAAGTAAAAATGAATTAATTAATTAATTAATAAAAGATGAAACAATGCAGAAATGAATTATTTTTGAACTGCAAATTCTATCAATTATTTTTTCTAGTCCAGTTAGATAACTATTGTTACTAGCTAGAATCTTAAATTTGTGCAAAGTGCTTTGCTTTTTGCCTGCCTTCAGAAATAGAAGTTTATTGAATTTGCTTACCACTCAATTTTTATTTTCAAAATTTCATATATATATATATATATATATATATATATATATATAATGTTCATATATATATATATATGAAAATAGTAGAATTATTGTCTTTGACACACATATAGATTAATGATAAACTAGATTTTGAGCAAGAATGTAAATCTTATTCCTGTACAAATATCTGAATACATTTTATTTTTTAAGTATTTATTTATTTCATTACATAAGTGAAATCTCATATAAAAAATGGAAAATCTGCATTACTTATTAAGTGATACTCAGTGGAAATCTTTAATCTTATTTTTCTTCTCCTTTCAAACACCTTCACTGTCCTATTGGTTTTTTGGAACTGCATTATTTGCTATTTAGAATAAATGAAATATGATTGCTAATTTGGGTGTGAAAGTCTATATGAGAATGTCACATGGTTATGTATTAATATTTGATGTTGATTTAAGGAATTTTCAACTTATAAGAACAAAAACAAGTGAAGGATAAATTTGTCTTCACTGTACTAGCTCAAACATTATTGGTCTAAAAGTTTCAAAATGCTTCCAGAGCCAGTATTAAAGCTTCTGATGACAGGTTTATGCATAATAAAAGAGATTATAATACTTTACACATGGCCATCTGGGAGAAAGTTTAGGTGGAAACTATACTTATCAAAACAAGTGTCAAGAATTCCCCTTAAAGGGAAACCCTTAAAAATATTTAATTTCCTTCTCCTTTTGTTCTTGTTTTTCTTTAACTGTTCTTATAAGAAAACAAAATTCCAATGTCTGGTTTCATGTGCACCTCACCATTGACTATGGAGCACTAAAAGAGAAAAGATTATTTGCTCAGGGGAAATTCTACTCTTTTGGGGGTTAGGTTGGCATAGTGCTGCTCAAAAACACCCTCTAGGAAGCCAGGTTTGATCGTTTATCACAGTGCCAGAAATGTATACTGTATCATGGAGTAAAGACATAAATCCCACACTGCTCTGCCCTCATTGGTTTCATGAGATCCAACAGAGGGATTTGGGTTATAGATACACTCATGTAAACAGTCCATGAACTTTCAGGAGAAAATGATGTCTTCAGCATGCACTGAAAGCAAAGCAAAACAAGAACAAACAACATGATAATGCACTGAGCCTCTGAAACTGTAAGCAAACAAGTCTACTGAACATTTTCTTTGTAAGAGTTGCTATGGACATTTTGTCTCTTCACAGTAATAGAAACCCTAAGATAATAACCTCTCAGTTATTCCTCTATTTTTAATGAATAAACAAATGCTAGTAATTTCATAAAGGAAAGCATAATGTATTAACTAAGACTTGTGAAAATTTTACACTTTTGTTTCTATTTCTAAAACCCATGGTTTTGCTTTTAGATTTATTTTTATATTTGAGAAACATACAAAATTCCATAAATTTCAGTTAAATAAATAATGACCATTATCTGACTTTAAAAATTTCATATATATGAGAGTTATATGCTTTTACACATATAAATATTCAAATATATTTGACTCCACAATATATATGTGTGTGTATGTAGAACTATAGTTACAGAAGAATTTAAAAATTACTGATATCCTACAAATATAGTTTTGAGAATTCCCTTCTCTAAGAGGATATATTATAAATCTCATGACTAAATAATCTTTTGAATCATTAAAACTGTCAGTTCATTTAAATATTAAATTTAAATTTGTATGTTTAATTTTTACCTAAATGTGAGTAAATACATTCAAGCACCAGCATGGAATTTTATGCTTAAATAATCAATAATTTACAACAATTTAAAATTTTGTGCAATTTCAGTAATTTTAAGAGATAAAACAATCTTGACTTCTAGGAATTTTATGTTTTTGTGCATTTTTAAAATAATATTTATTTAGCTTGACATTTTTCTCTGCTTCCCTTCCTGCATCTCCTCTCCCCGTTCAACCCTCCCCCAAGGTCCCCACACCACTAATTTACTCAGGAGATCTTGTCTTTTTCTACTTTATTCATCCCATGTAGAGTAGATTTATGTAAGGCTCTCTTAGTGTCCGCATTGCTGTCTAAGTTCTCTGGGATTTGGTCTGTAGGCTGGCTTTCTTTGCTTTATGTTTAAACATTGTGTGAAGCCGAGTGATTCAAAAGTAAAGATGCTGCTGCTACTTTTGCCTTATACTGTCATCACCACTCATTGCCTTTAGTCCTTTAAAAGAGTCAAATATTGAGTCCTGGTATTTTGCCAAGTTGTGTATTCCTGGAATAAAACTAAACTTGGAATAGGCTCAGTACCAGTATATGATGGCTTCCCCTCAACAAGAAGTTCTAATCAGAAAAGGACAAGTAGCTGCATAATGGTGCAGAATGAGCTTTAAACGGATCGTTGCTTTAAAACATTAGTACATGGCTGGCAAAGTTATCTCTCTCTCTCTCTTGCACATTTCAAGTTATTGCAAACAGTAATGTAACACTTGTAAGCTAACCTTGTTCACTGGTATTTCCATTAGGTACTCTAGTAAATTTGTGTCAGATAATGGTTACGCAATGAATAACACTTAAATTATCATTCAAGAAATAAATAGGGATTGCAATTTTTCCTCAATCTTAAATACAGTTCCTACTAAACTATTACAAATGAATGTTATACTCAAGTATTATTTTTATCTGCCTTGAAATCTCTTTCAATCAACAGCATATTCCCCTAATTAAACACTGTTCTGATTTCTATTAATTTCTATTCATTTGAGCTATTTTCAGTTTAGTGAAAATTACCTAAGAATTATTTATTTTGTATTCTTCATCCATTGCACTGACTTGTGGAATACATGGGTTCTATTGCATGAAGTAGTATATTAATTTCTACTTGTTTATATTGAAAAGTCAATATATTTATTATTATGTGAAGTTACTGGAATGCTCACAGTCTGATTGATAGTAAGCTAACATGTCATGCTAGCTTAATCAGGAATTTCTTTTTTTTTTGCTTTCTATTTTATTTTCTTTCTTTTTTTAAATTTATTTATTTATTAAGGATTTCTGCCTCCTCCCCACAACCGCTTCCCATTTCCCTCCCCCTCCCCCAATCAAGTCTTACTCCCTCATCTGCTCGAAGTGCAATCAATTTCTGTTCACAAGGTAGACATGTATACTTGTCTTTCTACTCATGTGCTTTCTGTTGCTTTGATAAACATCTTTCCCAAAAGCAACTTAGGGAGGAAAGGTTTTATTCAGTGGTGGAAGTCAGGGTAGGAACAGAAGCAGGAAATCTGGAGGAATACATGGATCAAAGACCATGAAGGCAAACTACTTGCAACTTTCTCTACGTGATTCTTTTTTTTTTTTCCCTTGTATATATCCTTTAAACATCATAGGGACATTTATCCAAGAGTGACACAACCCATAGTGACTGGGCACTCCATATCAGTAATTAGGCAATAAAATGCCCCAAAGGAGCACGGAAGCACAATTCTTAGTTAAGGGAGCCACCTTAGGGTTGGCAAGAGACTTGAACCTAGAGTGGCTCCCAGATGCCCAAGCCGAGGTCCCCAGTTAGTTCCTTGGGAAGCTGAGGATAGGGAACGTGAAATGACCCTATCCTATAGCAATACTGACGAATATCTTGCATATCATCATAGAACCTTCATCTGGTGATGGATGGAGATAGAGACAGAGACCCACACTGGAGCACTGGACTGAGCTCCCAAGGTCCCAATGAGGAGCAGAAGGAGGGAGAACATGAGCATCTAAGAAGTCGGGACCACGAGGGGTGCACCCACCCACTGAGACAGTGGAGCTGATCTATTGGGAGCTCACCAAGGCCAGCTGGACTGTGACTGAAAAAGAACGGGATAAAACTGGACTCTCTGAGCATGGCGAACAATGAGGGCTGATGAGAAGCCAAGGACAATGGCACGGGGTTTTGAACCTACGTAATGTGCTGGCTTTCTGGGAGCCTAGCCAGTTTGGATGTTCACCTTCCTAGGAATGGACAGAGAGGGGAGGACCTAGGACTTACCACAGGGCAGGGAACCCTGACTGCTCTTTGGACTGGAGAGGGAGGGAGAGAGGAGTGGGGGGAGGGGGAGAGGAGTGGGGGGAGGGGAGGAAGGGTGGGAGGAGGGGGAGAGGGTGGGAGGACGGGGAGGGAAATGGGAGGCTGGGAGGAGGTGGAAATTTGTTTTTTTTTCTCCTTTTCTCAATAAAAAAAATGGAAATAAAATAAAATAAAATGCCCCATAGACTTGCATATATTCCCGTTTAATTTATTTTTATTTGTTGAGGTTTTCTCTTTTTAGATGACTTGAGGTTGTGTCTAGCTTGTGTCAAAAAAAGATAAACAGCACAGCACATCATCAACTTTTATAAAAAATGAAAATCTATTTTAAAGAGTTTCATACAAACTCACATATATATATATATTCCTAAATTATATAATAAATTATATAATTATCATAGTTTTCTGAAGTTTCAAAATGACAAGTATTTTCAGTATGTTTTATTTTCTTTTTAAGCTGCTCCTGAGAGTGAGATAGAATCATGCATGGCATTCACCTGTACTTCTTTATATAAATTTAATATTTTATATATGTTGAAAGCCACATGAATATCCTGCCTAAAGTTTTCCTTCACATATTTTTATTGCACTTTCTGTGATGTCCATAGATCTATCTATATTTTAGATTTATATTTTATTCTCAACAGTAACAACAACAAAAGTCATTCCTTTGTGTTTACATGAAATACATATTACTCAACTGAACTGATAAATTTTCTAAAAAAACTCAATGATACCTTGTAATGAACAGAATTTCCAAAGCCTGTATTAGAATAGAATTTTTCTACTAAATTGTCTTCATGTCATCCTAAATGTATACACCTCTGTGCAGAAATAATACAAGAGCTTGTTTACATATCTTTATGCCATTTGATGCTACCTGTGTTCTCAGTCATTCTGCTTAAATTGTTTTTTCTCACACATAAATTAAAAAGACAAACTCGGTTTTATTATTCTCAATTTCTTATGACAATTTATCACTCAGATCACACTGTTAATTGGAAAACTAGTGCTGGGATGTAGCTAGTATAGAGATGGATTGATGGCATAACACACATGAATCCTGGGATTCAACTCCCCATACAGCAATAATGAAGAAATAAATTGATAGCATTTACTCAATGCTAAATGTCTTATCAATAGTGCCATGAAATGAAAAACACAGTAATAACGGCCAGAAAGAGGAATATGAAAAGTAGCAGCTTTATTTTACTGAAATTTCAGCTTATAATTGCAAAGCGATTATGGATTATAAACTTGGATTCTTTATTGCTGCAGATTGTTACTGCTTTGGAGTGCAGGGCATCATTGAATGTCTTATTTTTGTCTCTTCTACATTGCTTAGATTATAGTAGTATAACGCCATGCTTAGATCATAGTAGTACAACACCATGCTTGGATTTGTGTGGTAGTGAAGATGAAGCTCAGTGCCTTATGCAGGCAAAAGAACGACTCTACCCCTGGAGCTACACCTCAAGGGTCAAGATTATTACTTTAAATTATATATATATATATATATATATATATATATATATATATATTTTAAAAAGCAGGAAATTTTACACGTTTGTCTGCAGATGTAATAAATTAGAAGATCTTTAACTTCATGTTTCAACATTTAACCTGAAAACTCATAAGATACTTTCTCAGAATTAACCTTATTAATACTCAGATCCCATAGTCCAGTGTGAGTCTTTTGTTGTTCAATAGTTTCTTGACATACATCAGTAATTCTACTTTAAAATTATATCTCATGCACAGACTGTGCCAGTTGTATTTCTGACAATATATAAACATCCAAATTTACATGTAATAATAAGTAGTGAAAAAAGGCCAGAATTTCAAAGAATATGGGAGGGTTTGGAGGAATAAGAGGTAAGAAAGGAATGCTTATATTATAATCTCAAACATAAATGAAAACATTTTCCTCAAGTGTTATATGCATGGTTTATAAAATTTCAATAGTTAGCTGGGAGGGATGGCACACTTCTTTAAACCCAGCACTCAGGAGACAGAGACAGGCAGATCTCTGGTGAGTTCGAGGACAGCCTGGTCTACAAGAGCTAGTTTCAGGACAGTCTGCAAAGATACAGAGAAACCCTGTCTTGAAAACCCCCCAAAAAACCCCAAAACATCAGAAGTCTTGAGAAAACAGTAAATAAAGTTGTGGGTGGTATGATATATTACAGAAAGTATAATATTAATTCATGTCTTTCTTTCAAGATCACATGTCATAAATTAAATATTTAAACACAAGTTCAAAAAACCTATGTGACCACCTATAATGATTAATTAGACCAGTTAAATTGGTTCCTTCATTTTATAATTAATAAAATACTTCTCTTAATTTCTATTTGGGTAATTGCAGGGATCTATAATTAACACTGTCTAGAAGAATTTTATACAAATCCAGTGTTATATTTTGTATTTTTTCCTGTTTTTGATTTAAACCGATTCATGTCACTTTCCTTTTCCTGCTTCAACCCTCTCAGCATCTATTCTCCTTTTATTCCCTCTTTTGACTACTCCATTCTGAAGTTCCCAGCCCCTTTTCCTTTTATTATTATTGTTACATATATTAATATGCATGAATGTGGATGCACAAACATACATGAATATGAATATAAAAATTATCTAGTCTGTTTCTGTTATTATCTGTATATGATTTCAGGGCTGACCACTCTGTATTCAACAACTAATCATGGATATCACATTGGGAAAAATGCCATGATCTTTCAATCAGTAACTGTTATTTTTTTGTGCTAATTTCTCTGGGGATGGGCCCCTGGAAACTTCCCCTTTCATCGTAACTATGTCCAATGATGTTGACACTGGACCAATGATGTTGACACTGCTCTGGTATTGCTGTGTCCAATCTTTTTTTAACTTATTTGGCAACAAAGGCATGTGTCATGGTCTGTCTGTATAAGAGGTTAAACTCAATCCCATGGTGAGTGCAATCTTTACTAACATAAATAGGCTAATTTTTTTAAATTTATTTATTTATTAAGGATTTCTGCCTCCTCCCCGCCACCGCCTCCCATTTCCCTCCCCTTCCCCTGATCAAGGGGTACACTCATCCATTGCTGGTGGGAATGCAAACTTGTGCAACCACTCTGGAAAGCAGTGTGGCGGTTTCTCAGGAAATTCGGGATCAACCTACCCCTGGACCTAACAATACCACTCTTGGGAATATACCCAAGAGAGGCCCTATCATACAACAAAAGTATATGCTCAACTATGTTCATAGCAGCATTGTTTGTAATAGCCAGAACCTGGAAACAACCAAGATGCCCTTCAATGGAAGAATGGATCAAGAAAGTATGGAATATATACATAGTAGAGTATTACTCAGCAGTAAAAAACAAGGACTTCTTGAATTTTGCGTACAAATGGATGGAAATAGAAAACACGATCCTGAGTGAAGTAAGCCAGACCCCAAAAGAGGAACATGGGATGTACTCACTTATATTTGGTTTCTAGCCATAAATAAAGGACATTGAGCTTATAATTCGCCATCCTAGAGAAGCTAAACAAGAAGGTGAATCCAAAGACAAACATATAGGCATCCTCCTGAATATTAACCTTCAGCACGCGATGAAAGGAGACAAGAGACAGAGATCCACATTGGAGCACAGGACAGAAATCTCAAGGTCCAAATCAGGAGCAGAAGGAGAGAGAGCACGACCAAGGAACTCAGGACCGCGAGGGGTACACCCACAAACTGAGACAATGGGGATGTTCTATCGGGAACTCACCAAGGCCAGCTGGCCTGGGTCTGAAAAAGCATGGGATAAAACAGGACTTGCTGAACATAGCAGACATTGAGGACTACTGAGAACTCAAGAACAATGGCAATGGGTTTTTGATCCTACTGCATGTACTGGCTTTGGGGGAGCCTAGGCAGTTTGGATGCTCACCTTACTAAACCTGGATGGAGGTGGGCGGTCCTTGGACTTCCCACAGGTCAGGGAACCCTTATTGCTCTTTGAGCTGATGAGGGAGAGGGACTAAATAGGCTAAATTGAACCTTACATAAATATTATTCATTCTTAAGAATCACAGCAATTATTTAGAACTTAGAAAAATAGGTTTAATTTCTAGAAGAAAACTTATTCCTCGAGTGCTAACAAAAAACATATTTTTATTTTTTGTGTTTTGTTTTCAAACTCTCTACAGAGGAAAAATAAATTTCCAAATCACCAACACTTAGTCTGTGAGATCCTTCAACACCATCAATTTTCTAATATTAAGAATAATTCAAATTTCAATTTTCCATTATGTCTATCATTTATTTTTCAGTAAGTGTTTGTGCATCTGCAGGATATGTGCACAAGAGTAGACTGAGAGATGAGAGTATGGATCCCCTTCAGCTAGAGTTGCAGGCATTTTTGTTACAGGCTGCCTTAGGCATGGGTGTGGAAACTATGTTTCCTCTGTTAGAACATGTGCTCATAAACACATAGGAAACTCTCCACTCTCTTGATACTTTTGATAAATAACACAAAAAAAACACATAGTTTGTTATTTTCTTTATATGTCAGATAATATTTTTTTTTAATTTCCAAATGAGGAAAGTGTGACTTGGAGAAGTTTACTAATTTTTATAGTTCTTTTATTTATTCATTCAACAAATGCATAATTAATTCTCTATGCAGAGCAAGTATCAATATGTTCTGAAAACTCTAGGACTGAGTTTGTATTTGACTGAGTTCTGAGATGGTGGAGTATCGCTCAAACATTGCTTTTTTCATCCTTACTGTACCTCCTGAACTTTAGGAGCAGAGGAAGAAAGCACAGAAAATCTCGACAACAGTTAAACAAAACAGACAAACAAAAAGTTACTGAGTTCACAACCCTAGGTCTCTGCTTTCTTGGGTGTTAGCTATGGACAACAGGCTGAATATAGGACACAATACCTTCTTATAAGACAATACAAAAGGTCAGTGTGGAAAGTAAGACAAATCATCAGAGTACATTATACCTATGCTAAAATGTTAACTCGTATTCCTTTTAACAAGAATTTAAGGTAAAAGGAAAATTCTCTTTAATGGTTATAACTAACTCATTATTTTACCATTATCACTAGGAGTGTTATTTTTTCTTATATTTTATTTGTAAGATGATAACATTTCGAGCTACTAGACTTGGAGAAAGAAAACAGGAAGCAGAGAGCAGGGTTACATTTCTTTTTTTTTTTTTAGCTTTCTTTCTTTCTTTATTAAAGATTTCTGTCTCTTCCCAGCCACCTCCTCCCATTTCCCTCCCCCTCCCCCAGTCAACTCCCCCACCTCCTTCCAGGTATAGTAAGGTGAACATTCAAACAGCCTAGGGTCCCACAAAGCCAGTAAGTGCAGTAGGATCAAAACCAAAAAAAAAAAAAAAAAAAAAAACAGTGCCACTGTTCTTGACTTTTCAGCAGTCCTCATTTTCCGCTATGTTCAGCTAGTCCGGTTTTATTTTAGGTTTTTTCAGACCCAGGCCAGCTGGCCTTGGTGAGTTCCCGATAGAACATGCCCATTGTCTCAGTGTGTGGGTGCACGCCTCAAGGTCCTGAGTTCCTTGCTCGTGCTCTCTATCCTTCTGCTCCTAATCAACCCAATTATAAAATGGAGCACTGAGCTGGACAGAGAATTCTCAACAGAAGAAGTTCAAATGGCCAAAAGACATTTAAGGTCATGCTAAACTTCCTTAGCGATCAGGGAAATGCAAATCAAGACAACTTTAAGATACCATCTCACACCTGTCAGAATGGCTAAAATCAAAAACACCAATGATAGCCTTTGCTGGAGAGGTTGTGGAGAAAGGGGTACAGTCATCCATTGCTGGTGGGAATGCAAACTTGTGCAACCATTTTGGAAAGCAGTGTGGCGGTTTCTCAGGAAATTTGGGATCAACCTACCCCTGGACCCAGCAATACCACTCTTGGGAATATACCCAAAAGATGCCATATCATACAACAAAAGTATATGCTCAACTATGTTCATAGCAGCATTGTTTGTAATTGCCAGAACCTGGAAACAACCTAGATGCCCTTCAATGGAAGAATGGATGAAGAAAGTATGGAATATATATGTATTAGAGTACTACTCAGCAGTAAAAAACAATGCTTTCTTAAATTTTGCATGCAAATGGACAGAAATAGAAAACACTATCCTGAGTGAGGTAAGCCAGACCCAAAAAGAGGAACATGGGATGTACTCACTCATAATTGGTTTCTAGCCATAAATAAAGGACATTGAGCCTATAATTCGTGATCCTAGAGAAGCTAAATAAGAAGGTGAATCCAAAGAAAAACATATAATTATCCTCCTGGATATTAACCTTCATTAGGCAATGAAAGGAGACAGAGACAGAGTTCCATATTGGAGCACCGGACTAAAACCCCGAGGTCCAAATCAGGAGCAGAAGGATTACATTTCTTATTCTGTAAAAACAGCAGAGTTCTTGTATCCTCACATGGAAGAGCAAATGGACACATTCTCAGTATGCTATACAATAAGCTATTAAGATAAAGTGGGAAGCAAGTGTTTGTTGCTTGTCCAGAGATCTTTCAAAACATCTGTATAAGCAGTTGTTTTAATCATAAAGGAATTTTAAGCAGAAAAGATTAAAAAAAACCATTTTTTGTGTGTCTCTGTGGTGAATATTTTAAGCTATAAGAAAAGAAAAGTAAAAATAAGTGAAGGATGTAAAGAATGAAGATAGCATTGTTTACCTCAGTTTCTCTATCAGTAGATAATAAGGTAGATTAATAAAGTCCTTCCTGTGTCACAATCCATTCAAATTCCACATTGGCGACTACATGTGTTTGTCTTGTGATACTATTATTTATACACCATTTTAGTGCCATAAATAAATGAGGGTTTCTAATCTGAGTTGTATTTTTCAATACACCAATATTGACTTAATTGTAGAAGAATAAAACTAAGACATAGCAGGGCTTCAATTAGATTATGTTTTGCTGAAGATAAACAGCCTGCATTTGTAATCACATACTTGCTTTGTTGAATAGTTATGACAATTCTCCTGCATCACCTAGAGGGCATTAGAAGTGAACATATTATGTTGGGAAGAATCAGAAACAAGTGGTCTGCTGTTTTCTAGAGGGTTAGGAATGACACAAGATACAAAATGTGTGTTTCATGGTCATTACAATTCCATCTGAGGCTACAAGATCCACAATAATCATAATATATTATTTCACTTACCTGTATTACTAATGTTCTTTCATAGTGAGAATAAAAGGAAACATTTTGTTGTATATAGACAGTTAAAATAGCATAGCAATAAGATTTTTCATATACTTCAAATTTTCATATTTAATTAGATTGTACTCAATCCCAAAATTAATAATAACTTGATAAAAAAGTAAAAAAAATACCTTTATAAGATTTTTCTGTTTGTTCTCACCCTTCTGTGTTATGATGAATGAATTAACACTGAATTTAGCTGATTTACTTTAAAACAAAAGATACAATAACACTTATTTTTTTTTACTAAAATGGAATCATTTAAATACAGGCTGTTTATCTTCAAGACATTCTAAATATTTTCTCATCATCACATGAGTCAGAATCAATTGTAAAATTGCCCTGTATTTAACGTAAGCATGCCTTAGAAATTTTTGGTTATACAAGACTTTTATTGGATTCAAGATTAAGTTTTTAAAACCATGTGAAAAGAAACTTTATTGGATAAAGTTCTAGCAGGTGGAAAGTATAATGATTAGGGAAAAGCCAAAATGCTACAATGATCAACGAGAGTAAGAATTAGAAATAGAATACTCATTGATAGCCAGATGAATAACTCAATTTCCCATTAGAATCAAATCTCAGTAAAACAACTTTAGAATCCAATTGTCCTCACCACTCCAGTAAAACTCTAATAACTACATTGTATATGAAATGCAATGTGTAGTATTCCTTTTTAGGAAGTAAAATTGTGTTTTGTTTAAATTTTCCTCATGTGATTATGGTCTAGATATTTCAATTAAGTTTTTTTTATTAAGAAATAAAGAATTTCTTAAACATTAATATGTGTCTAGCTATGGAATTTTCCTATTTTGTTCTAATGAATTTATCGAATTAAACTAAAATTTTAGTATTTTGAAAAGGACCCATTGGGAATCTTTCCTCTGCAGAAATCATGTTAAAGTACAAAGTGACAAAAAAATCCTACAAATTTATAGATATTACTTTAAAATAAAATAATAAAGTTATTTGAAAAATTATGCATGCTTTTCTCCTATGGAGAAATAAAAGTGTACAAAATGAATATTTTACTTAATGTTATTCCTATTAATCATTAATTGTTAAAGAAAATGAGAAAATATACTGCTTACAAAAGACATGAAAATCATTTTTCCAATAAAAACTCTTTAAAAATATGCATGAGCAGAAATCACAAAGATAAAATCATTGATTTTATGTTATAAAGAATTGATCTTATAAAACTTGAAAATTTAAAGGGTATAAACATAATTAAATTTGGACTATTAGGAGTATATCAGAGACATCACCAAATAAATGAAGAAGGAACAAAGATTTCAACTCTAGAAGATATTATTTCTCAAATTTGTTCCTAAAGCAAAACAAAAAATAAATAAATAAAATCAATGGGAACTCTAGAATCATCAAGTAAGCTTCATAGGAAAAATTCCTAGGAAAAATTAATTTAAAAAAAACCTGACTTTATAGTAATTGACTAATTGCTACAATAAAAATACAGAGAATTTAATGGGTCCTTATACTGTCACATTGAAAAGTCCTTTGAGTGTGATACTTTCAAGGGAAAATAAATGAAAGAGAGCCAGTAATACCATTTCCCTTGTGACTTAGTCAGCAACTGCTGTGAGCCTGCCTATCTGTCCTCTTTTCTTGTCACAGTGAAGACTGAGGACAATGTCACAAACATGATAAGAGCACGTGTGGACTGTTTGTGGATTATCTAAGCAAAGAAAAGGGGGCATTGTTTATTTATTTACTGTAAGTGTCAAAAACTGTAACAGTGCATGCCTGGGTGGAGAAGTAGGGAAGACTTTAGTGTGTATGGTTCTATTGAATGAAATGAAGATTGTCAAGTGAAAATAATGCAAGATAGAGAGTTTCAAACAGGGACATGACATTCCCGATATCAGACACTGATTATTTTTAAAGCGACATGAGTCTCTAAATACATCCAAGTTAGGAAAAATGAGATAGTAGGCCATTCCAAAAATTCGTGCTCTACTGAATCCCTCCTCTGTTTCAAAGCAAAAGAAACCACCAGACCTTGAGGACAGAAGTCAAGTTTGAACCTTGTGTGTGTGGTGGATTTTGTTTTGTTGTTTTTCTTGTTTTAGATGTATGCTAATTTATGTATTTCCTGGAAGAGTGAGTAAATATCTGAAAATGACATAAATATCTCAGACTCCAAACAATAGTAGGTTTCTCTGTTTGTTCTTTTATGTCGTATCCAGATCTTTCGCAGTAACCCTATACCAAGAAGCCCAAATGTTTTCAGAATTGAGGGATGTTATAACCATATCCAAATCCTAAAAAATGAAGGTAAAATGAAGATGAGTATTATACAATCAGAGCTGGAAGAAGTCAGTGATCTGGACCATGACCTAATTCCAAAATAAATGGCTTGAAATAGTGCATATGCTCATACAACGAACATGAGATACAGGTACTGAGGAATATTAAGACAGTGTTGTCATAAATCTCTGTAGATATGACAGGAGTTGAAGATGTTCAAACAGAGGAATATAAATAACTAAACTGAAAACTAAGCTGATAAGATCGAAAATTTACTTTTCAGTTATTTGAAATTATAATGAAAATTATTCCTGCTAATTTATGTAATATTTGTAAAGTAATCATGAACTTAATCCTAGAATTAAATTTATACACTCACTAGTTGTATTAGCCCTCCTATCTCCATGTAATCTATACATCCTGTGGTTATAAACTATAACCTCAATAATATATTCAATTATTATTTCTGTGACATTTTCCTTCTCAGTTTTTCCACCCTGCTGATTGTGCTTCATATTCTATCTGGTCATAAATCCTAAAAAAAGAGGCCCCCAGACAGAAATGGGAAGTGATTATACCAGCTTAGTTAGACTGATGACAACCTTTCTTTTTAAATGAGAAATTACAGAACTACACATAAATTTTCAAATGAATAATGTGAATCTGGAAGATTCATGTGTTTTTAGCTGTTAGCAAACATGATGCACCTGAAACTATTATTCAGTAATTGTCATGTAAAAGTTAGATAAAGAAAATTTCTGTTTCAAATATCAGGATACACACATCAAATTACTTCTTTATAGAATAAAGTACAACTAGGAGATAAGGGACACATGCTAAACACCTCTGAAGCAAAATAGGGAGGAACAAAGTCAGTGTTCAAAGGTTATTTAGATTTTTAAATCAATTTCTTTCTGGGTGGGAGAGGAAGGATTAAAGAGCTGGGAAGAGTCGAAGGAGGGGAATCCATAATCAGAATACATTATGCGAGAAAAAATCTATTTTAAATTAAAGAAAAAAGTAATCTCTCTCATATATACCTACACACAGAGAGACAGACATAGTGACAGAGAGCTGTGGAAATCTATTTAGATATATATAAGTGTGCTTGCTCACCTGAGATCCTGAAGTGACCAGAGACTGAAGTTGGAACATTTTCTTCAGTGACCCCTCCCCTGTATTTTTTGAGACAGGATGTCTCATGGAACTTGGAGCTCAATATTTGGCTAGGATGTCTGGACAGTGAGCTTCCATGTTTTCCACCTAGGGCAGGGGTCTTGGATACATACTTAAATTTCCAGTTTTTATATGGATTCTGGGGATGCAAACTCATAGCCCTTATATTTATGAAACAAGCACCTTATCACTGATCTATCTTCCTAGCCCACATTCCCAAATGCCAGTAATTTTAAAAGACAATTCACAGTAAAATACATCACATTGTTTATAAGGCACTTAAAGTAGTAGAACTTATTTATCAGTGTTTCTCGAAAATATCTGTAAAATCTATGAGGAAAACTAGACACTCTGTCAAAAAAGTTAAGAAGAAATAAATAAATACAGAAATATTTTGTGTTCTGGCATATTAGAAGGCTCAGTGTTGGCTATAGTATCAATTCAAGAAGTCAACCCATGAATTCAAATAGTCTGGAGATTCCACAGAATTATGTGTGAATATCAAAAACTGACACTACAGTTTACATGAAAGATTCAATGATACAGAGTATCCTTGATCATACTTTAAACATCATGTTTTTGAATATCTAGCACTAACTGATTATGTCATTTGAGGGAGTTTAGAAAGCCTTTTTTTTTAATTTATTTATTTATTAAAGATTTCTGTCTCTTCCCCACCACCGCCTCCCATTTCCCTCCCCCTCCCCCAATAAGTCCCCCCCCCCAGCCCGAAAAGCAATCAGGGTTCCCTGTCCTATGGGAAGTCCAAGGACCGCCCACCTCCATCCAGGTCTAGTAAGTTGAGCATCCAAACTGCCTAGGCTCCCACAAAGCCAGTGCGTGCAGTAGGATCAAAAACCCATTGCCATTGTTCTTGAGTTCTCAGTAGTCCTCATTGTCCGCTATGTTCAGAGAGTCCGCTTTTATCCCAGGCTGTTCCAGACCCAGGCCAGCTGGTCTTGGTGAGTTCCCAGTAGAACATCCCCATTGTCTCAGTGTGTGGGTGCACCCCTCGCGGTCCTGAGTTCCTTGCTCGTGCTCTCTCTCCTTCTGCTCCTGATTTGGACCTTGAGATTTCAGTCCTGTGCTCCAATGTGGGTCTCTGTCTCTGTCTCCTTTCATCGCTTGCTGAAGGTTAATATTCAGGAGAGTGCCTATATGTTTTTCTTTGGGTTCTCCTTATTTAGCTTCTCTAGGATCACTAATTATAGGCTCAATGTCCTTGGTTTATGGCTAGAAACCAAATATGAGTGAGTACCTCAATATCAGTCTGAACACACTGAACCTGATAGAAGAGAAAGTGGGAAGTACTCTACAACACATGGGCACAGGAGACCACTTCTTACGTATAACCCCAGCTGCACAGACATTAAGGACCTCATTGAATAAATGGGACCTCCTGAGACTGAGAAGCTTCTGTAAAGCAAAGGACACTGTCGCTAAGACACAAAGGCAACCCACTAACTGGGAGAAGATCTTCACCAACCCTGCAACTGACAAAGGTCTGATCTCCAAAATATATAAAGATCTCAGGAAACTAGACCGTAAAAGACTAACCAACCCAATTATAAAATGGGGCTTTGAGCTGAACAGAGAATTCTCAACAGAAGAAGTTCAAATGGCCAAAAGACACTTAAGGTCATGCCCAACTTCCTTAGCGATCAGGGAAATGCAAATCAAGACAACTTTAAGATACCATCTTACACCTGTCAGAATGGCTAAAATAGAAAGCCTTTTGAGTCACCACCAAACTGATGGTTAAGGGTCACGAGGAAGGTGTAATTCATTTCTATCCCTTTGTCTTTGTGTTTATGAAGCTAAGATGGGAAAGACAGTTTTCTCAGAGCACATGATTCTTAAAAACTGATGACCAAAATACTGAATCTAGTTAAAACAGTCATTATAAACAAGACTTTTTTTTTGAGATATTAGCCTTCAAATTACTCATTCTCATACTGTTCAACCTTTTTTTTTTCTAATCAGTAATCCAAAGAGTGAATGAGCGTTTACAATTGGCATGTGGCTCCTTGCTTTAGAATTCCATAGTTAAATGTTCCTTTTGTAAGCATGGGGACCCTGGGAGAGGGGTGAAGGGGAGGAGAGGGGCAGGATAAATAAAAATCAATAAAAAGATAAAGGTTTTCTCATTCTATCTCCACACATGTTCTAATACATTCAAATCATGATAATACTTGAGCATAGAAAACAAAAAATGATTAATTATCACAACAAATTATTTATGAGTTGTAGGTGATAACTGGAATTTCACAGTCAAAAGGGAGTTCAGAACTGAGAGAGACACAGAGAGAAGTAGATGCTGAGAGGATGTTGTCTATGGTGTGGAACAATTCTATATTCTGTCAATTATATTTTAAATAAATGCTTTTTGGCTGGTATCCAAAGAGGAAGTATAGGAAGGAAAACAAGAATGGAAGTAGAGGTGGGGCAATAAGAACAGGAGTATTCTGGGAAGCTCTTTTTGGAGTCCTTCCCAGACCATGGAAGAAGAAAGATGTGATCTACCCTGCTGAAAAAGGTATCAAGCCATGTGGCTAGCATAGATAACAATAATGGGTTAATATAAGTTATTCAAGCTAATACATGTCTGAGCTAATGGGCCAATCAGTTTATAATTAATGCAGACTCTCTGTGTGATTTTCTTTGGGGCTTACCAGCTGTGGAAACTGGGCAGGATGGAAACCCCAAGTAGCAGGCCCCACATGTTACATGTCTCTTCCTGTTAAATAAAGTCCCAGAGAATGAATCCCAGATTTGATCCTCTCCTGACAAGAGGAAGGAATAAAATCCAGATTATGGGCAAATGAAGGGCAGGGGAATGCACAGGATGTGAATTTTCTCTTCTTTCCTACCCTACTTCCTTCCTTTCGTCCTTCTTTTTTCTCCCTGTCTTTCTTTTTTTTCTTTTTCTTTCCTAATTTGGCCTGTATTTATAGCTTTCATTTATACTACTTCTTATAGAATGATATATACATAATAAATACCTTCAGTCACAGTTTTCAGGTTTTAACTAAGATAAAGTTACATGATTAATGTTATAACATGCCATTTTACCATTCCTTCAAGTAGGGAATAATGCTTTACAAGAAGACTGTGTAAATGAAATGTCTCAGTGAAGTAAGGAATTAGGAATTCTTTAAGGTGGATTGTGGTTTGTAATGGCCTCTTGGGAAGCATTCAGATATGAAAATCTATCAAAATTGCTACTATCTTAAAATAAATTACCATTCACATTCTAATTATTATTTTGTGACATATAATACATATTATACTATATGATGAGCATCTATCATTACTTTCACATGTAAAAATACTGTATGTATATATGTGTATACACATATATACCATGCTTATTAAAAATATTTATTTTAAAATTAATACTTGATGTCATGAGACAGAGCACTGCAATCCATATCATTATTTGAAAGGAGATGCTAAAGTAAGATGAACCAGTATTTAACTGAACAGATATATAAACAGTGAGCACTATAAGTTCACCATGTTGCTCTTCAAGGAGCACAGTCTAAAGAATGGCATTATAAATCAGAGTGCACCGAAAGCTCATAATCAATGAAAAGGCAGAAGCAGAAAGAAATCTACTAATTTGCAATACTAACGTAGTGAGAAGACGAAATATACAAATGAAGCTATGCCTAGACTACTTGACAAATTGGGAACTTTTATGACTTTTTCTCAGCATAGCAAGTATTTTCTAGACAGAATTCATGGCTTGTTATGAATCCAAAAGAAAAGCAAAGAATTAGACAGGAACACCTCCAATAATTCACCCTATTTCACAATTTTGTGTGTTTCCAGGGTGCTTTGTAGTATGTAGACCTTTATTAAATCTACAAAACCATGTCAGTTTACCTAAAGTTTCCACTTGATATGACCCATAGAAAGGTGTAAAATTAAGACTTCTTGGTCCATTCACTGTACTGATTCTGTCCTGGTGTGTATCTAGTCATGCAAGTAATAGCATATGCATGCCTCCATTGTTTTTATTCACAGAGAATTATTTGTACTGCAGCTCATTTATTCATTGTATTGTCCTTGTGGACAGATGAGACACCTTCTGATTCATTTCATATTCTTGGGGCTGACTTTCCACTAGACCCAGTGAGCTACTTATTATTTTTTATATCTTCACATAGAGCTACATAAGAGACAAAATTAAGACTTACAAATGAATCATAGAACTTCAGGGGAGATTTATTTCAGAACCACTCTCATTTTTAATAAAATATAAATTGTCCCCTAAATAGAAAATTATACAAGAATTATACAATAGATAGTTCCCCCAGGGTTACAGAGAAGAGAAGATGGATGGAGCTTGCTGAGTTTACCTGAAAACATTTTACATGTGTCTCCCCCACTGCTGTTAGTTACAGATTTGTTCAACAAACATTTATTGAGCACCACTGCTTCACTGGGGACACATTGATAGATAAATAAAGTTTTCTCTTCTAGAGGGGCTTACAATTCAATAAAGCCATGAAGACTATAAGTAAATAGTGGCAAAATTCAGTGAAAACATAGATCTTTTCACACTGCCCTGGAAGCACAGAAAAGAAATGTCTAGTGAAGTCATTCTCTGTTTCTCGAAAGTTTGCTGAGAAATGAGTGTGCATAGAGTATGTACATTGCACTGATGATTGAAAATCAATCACAAATGCACCAACACAGAGATTATTCTCATTTCAAATATAATAGTAATAAAATGAAGGATATGATAGAAGTTCTTTTAGAAGTGTAGTAGAATAACATCAAAATTTGCTTTTCGTTACCCTACTCACTACCCTCTTCTCCCACGTTCTTTATTTCTCCCTAAATTCTTCAAATGAAAATATTTCTTAATATTTACTAATAGTCTGACTTATTTTACCTACCATCCACTTTTCAAGAAAATACATAACTTAATTCTTCTTTACAGGTGAGTAAAATTCCAATATGTGTGTGCTTGTCTGTGTCCCATGGTCAGATTTTATCCTTTGTTGTAGTAGGGAGCTGTGGGCTGCATTCCTGCCTCCCTGCTACCGGCCGCTTGGCTAGCTTATGCCCCGAAATAATTACACAGAAACTGCATTCTTTTAAACACTGCTTGGTCCATTTCTATTAATGTGTGTAGCACCACGAGGTAGTGTAGGATATATAGGTAGGTTTGGAAGGTGAAAAGAGGAGAATGTTGTAATTATTACAATCTAAAAGAAATAATTTAAAAAAAATGTTGGGATCTGGGTATGGTGCTAGTCTGATATTCCTCAAGGTCTATTGAGGTGAGTAGTCAAGAGGATCTATGAATTAACAAAAACCAATCAATATGCAGAATTTCAAAGCCCAGTCCCAGTGTATACATCTACAAGCACTCCTTAACCTAAAACTTAGAGAAACTTATATAAGAGTAGGAATGGTATAATGGCCACAGGATCAGGGATTTTGCTGTGAGACTATCTCCTTGTGATATCAGAAACTATACCCATAAATTCTAACCAAGATGATTTCATAAATGTGAATTAAACAAGGATAACATCAATAACTATGACAAATTGGATAGGGGAAAGCTGATGAGGCCTCAACACTACACAGCGGACTATCAGTACTGAGGAAATCTGGGAGGGGGGAAAGTAACCTTTCACAGGGAATAAGGTAATGATTGGCTAGCCAATGCCAAATGGTCATCCCTGAAAACACATAAAATTAACATTTTCAGGGTTGAAAAGATAATATTTAATAATATAATCATATATACATTGTATATACATATGTGAACAAGCAGAAAATAACAATTAGGGGGGAAGATTGTGAATAGGAAGAAGTATATGGGAGGGTTTGGATTAAGGAAAAGAAAGAGAGAAACGTTGTAAATAAGCTATCACCTCAAACAATAAAAACTCTTTTTCAAAAAAATAATAGTGCAGTAACAATAAGATCAGGAGGAAGAAACTGGCTAACTGGTTTTACCCTAGAAAACCTGAGAAGTAGAATGTTTGTCTCTTGTTCATGGCAAGTTGTCAGAGCCACTCTATGTTCTTCCAGAAGTTTATCTCAGGCAGAGCCTAGAAGTGAAACAAATATTTAGGGGTACGTGTTAATGTTCAGACTTCTTGCTTTGGTCTATTTTATTTAGCAAAATAACTTTATTGAGTACATTTAAGCTGTTTGGAATCTTTGTATGATCATATGCCCAGCAAAGTGTGCCTACATCTCTAGCCCAGACACCAAGATAGAGGGTGAGACAACTAAATGAGGTAGCTCATCTCTACATGGCCAATAAATGCTTACTAGTCACACATCTGGGCTAGACCTTTCTTGAGATTTTCCTACTCCACAGGAGTTGGCCTTGCTTCCTTTCTCTTAAGTTTTCAACTAGTATAAATTAAATTGTTTTTGTGAAATTTTCCTATTGCCCGTGAAATGTATTCTTTGAGTTTATGAGACAAAAAACAAAACAAAAAACAAAACAAAACAAAAAAACCCTAAGCCACCTGTGTTGGCAGAGCCTGCTCATTTATTCCTTTGTTTCCAACTGCTCAGATATGAAACAATCACACAGAAACTATATTAATTACAACACTGCTTGAACAACAACTCTAGCGTATTTCTAGCAAGCTCTTACATTGTAAATTAACCCATTCCAATTATTCCATGTATTACCATGAGGCTCATGGTTTACCAGTAAAACCAGGGCACACCAGTGGCTACATGGTGTCTCTCTGACTCTGCCTATTCACTATATATATATATATATATATATATATATATATATATATATATATTTATACACACATATATATATACATATATATATGTATATATATATATTTTCCATCCTGGCTATATTCTGTTAAGCCACTGGCCAGAAGCAGCTTCTTTATTCATTAACCAATAAAAGCAACACATATAGCGAAGGACTTCCCACATCATTACTAACCCTGACTTCCTAGAATTATCTGGGACACCACGAGTCAGGATCACTGGAATCTGGAAGGACTTTATCTTACAAATAGACCTCCACTCATTTTTTCCAGGTGTCAACGATATTCAGATTTGATAATTGATGTTTAATTAGAATTCAAGGCAACATAAAGGAATACTTTAAAAACCACTAATCAAAACAAAACAGTGAAAATTCAACAAGACAACAATTCTAAAACATTCTAAAAAATTTTTAGAATGCTTTTTTTTTGTTTGTTTTTAAGAGACACATAGAGTGAAAACATAAATTTGGATGGGTAGGGAAATGAGGAAGATCTGGATTAAAAAGTGTGAAGAGAAAACATATTTAAAATATATCACATGAGAAAATTTAAATAAAATGTATTTTTTATATACCTAGCATTTTACCAGCCAGGGAAGCAAGCAGGCTAATTACCTTTCCTTCTCGTCCTTCAAAACAATTACCCAGTCCTTTCCCCAGCTTTGCATCAGAACTCCTGCTGCAGCCTCCTTTTACCCACTTCCCTTATCTCCAGTGACATTCATAGATCTGCCCCTCCTAAACTATTTCCCCCAATCCATTGCTTTCCCCAACCCCCAACTCTAGGAGGTACTCCCTTGGAACCACATTTCATTCTGACTAGCGAAGCAAGTAGGCTAACTCTTCCTCTATTCTTTAAAGTCCAATACACTAGTCTCATCCTAGGCTTTATAGTTGATCTTCTATATCACCACCTCATTCATTCCCCTCATTCCCAGAGATCTAAGTAGATTTTGGTAGAACACACTGCTTTCCACTTCCATCTCCCCAAACCCTGGCCCTTCCTGTTCGGTTCCAACCCCCCCCCAAAAAAAACCCATTATACCTGAAACTTCTGGTGTGCACACAAATTAGGACCCAGGTGATTTTCCTAAGAGAGAGCACACAGCTGCCACACTGTCATAAGAAACACAAATAAATAGAAATCAATGCACAAAACATCTACCCAAGGTCTGATCTCAGCATGTAAATTACAACTTTCCCAATCCCAGAAACCAGGACAGTAGACTAAAAACAAAATCAGTAACACTCAGGAAAATATTCCTCCACTAGAGCTCAGCAACCCTACCAAAGCAGGCCCTGAATATTCCAACATAGCTGAAGCAAAAGAAAAATACCTTAATGAAGTCTTAGAATTATGATAGAGGTTCTTAAAAAAGAAATGACTAAATCACATAAAGAAATCTATGAAAATACAAACAGTGGGAGAAAACAAATGAACTATTGGAAGACATGAAAGTCTGTAAAGACTGTATCCTATATAAAAGTGCTTCAGTTTTCGCTCTGTTATCAAACCATTTCATGTCATGATATAATATGAAAAGCAAAGCGAATTCTCAAAATCAAATAAATGTATAAGGAAAATCACATAAGCCTTGTATAATACCATCCATAGTGCAAGCAAAATAGTTATTAAATTCATGAATGGTAATGTTGTCATTAATCTTATAACTTTCAAATTTATTACTTCATTTACCTTCCTTAGACAATTTCAGTGAATTGGTGTATGTGTAATAATCTTTATTGGCCAACAGGTGTCACGGTTGCAGCCATTTGGCCGAGAGGCATGCATGGTGTGGGAGGTCCTTCTTTCTATGTTGCTTCTATTGGTTAATGAATAAAGAACTGACGTGGCCTATAGCATGGGAGGAGGAAGATGGAGTTAGAGGGATAGAATGGAGCCACTCATCAGACAGGCCAAAATTTTGCCAGTAAGTACTGCCATGTGGAGATACACAGATTAATAGAAATGAATTGAGTTAATATAAGAGTTAGCCAATATGAAGAGCTAATGAGCCAAGCAGTAATTTAATTAATACAGTTTCTGTGTGATTATTTCAGTTCTGGGCAGCCGGGACAAAGAAGCTACCTCCCTCCAATCCATGCAATGTGACCAAGGACCTGCAAACAGTCCCACTTTGGTTACATGCTTGTTGTCTACTTAGATACTGACCAATATGTTTTGTTTAACAAATTAAGAACAGTTATTAAGAACAATTAAAGTGATTCTGTACATGGAGGATCTTTTTTGGTGACCAGAATAAGAAAAACACCCAAAGCTTCCCCTCAGTCACAAGCCACTATATGCAGAATGACAGGCTGTGGTCAGGAAAGTCCGGGTCCTAGACAGTAGCTGGTGGGCCATGGGTGGGTGAGAAAGATGTACCCAGGAGTGCAAGAGGGGCAGGGATCACAGTAAGCATGAACTCATTCCTACATTGAGATGAAGGAGAATGAGTCAGGTCGGGGAAACACAAATAAAGCAATCCTACACTAGCTCTGAATAGGGTATAATAAGGGTTTTTTTTTCTTTTTTTAATTAAAGAGGAACTCACATATCACAATGGGGAAAAGGAACAGAATCCAAGATCAACATCCAGGTTTGGCAAGTGGGAAGCGAGAGAGTGAATAGGCAGACCTATATGCTTTTTGGTACACAAGACCATACTCAACCTGGTCCAACCTCTCAAAGGCCATTGGATAAAGGAGATTCCCCATCAGAAAATGATATTAAGTATAATTTCATGAGGATGATAGAGTGCCTTAAAGAGGAAATGAAAAATTCCCTTAAAGAAATGGAAGAAAAGGAAAACAAAAAGAATCCCAAGAAAACCAAGAAAAAAAAAACAATCAAAAGGTGAAGCCAACAGTTGAAACATTTGAAGACTTGAAAACTTAATAAAGGCAATAAAGAAAACACAAGCCAAGAGAGTTCTGGAAATGGAAAATCTGGGTAAACATTGGGGAACTACAGATTCAAACATAACCAACAGATTACAAGAGATTGAAGAGAAACTCTCAGGTATGAAAGACACTATAAAGGAAATAGATTCATCGTTCAAAGAAAATGTTAAGTCCAAAAAATTCTTAACACAAAACATCCAGTAAATCTGGGACACCATGAAAAAAAGACTAAGAATAATAAGGATATAAGAAGGGGAGCTCCAGCTCAAATCCACAGAAAATATATTCATTAAAATCATAGAAGTAAACTCTACTAACCTAAAGAAAGATATGCCTATGAAAGTACAAGAAGCTTACAAAACAACAAATAGACTTGACTACAAATGTCCCCTCACCATATAATAATCAAAACACAAAACATACAGAATGAAAAAAATATTAATAGCTGCAAAGGGAAAAGGCCAAGTATTATACAAAGGCAGATCTATCAGAATTACACCCTACTTCTCAATGTAAAGCCTCAAAGCCAAAAAGTCCTGGATGGACATATTGCAGACACTAAGAGACCATGGATGCAAGCCCAGACTACTATACCCAGCAATGCTTTTGATTACCATTGATGAATAAAAATGATATTCGATGACAAAAACAAATTTAAGCATTACATATCCAATCATACAGAAAGTATTGAAGGAAAACCCCAATCGAAGGAAGCTAACTACACCCACAAAAACATAGGCAACTGATAACCCCCCCAACATCATAACCCAAGAAGGGTAACACAAAAACAATACTACCAAAAAATAACTGGAATTAACATCCACTAGTCATAAATATCACTTATTATCAATGAACTAAATTCACCTATAAAAAGATACAGGCTAAGAGAATGAATACATAAACAGGATCCAACCTTCTGCTGTATACAAGAAACATTAACCTCACAGACAGACATTACTTCAAAGCAAAGGGTTGGGAAAATATTTTCAAATCAAAAGAACTTAAGAAATAAGCAGGTGTAGCTATCGTAATACCTAACAAAATAGACTTCGTACTAAAATCAATTAGGAGAGATGGAGAAGGACACTTTATACTCATCACCAGAATAACCCATCAAGATGAAGCTGCAAACCTGGACATCTATGTGCCAAATGCAAAAGCACTCACATGTGTAAAAGAAGCATTACTAAAGCTTAAATTGCACATCAAACCCCACTCATTAATAGTAGGAAACTTCAACACCGCACTCTCCTCAATGAACAGGTTAACCAGACACAAACTTAACAGAAAAATAAGAGAGCCAACAGATGTCACAACTTGAAATAACAAACATCTATAGAGCATTTCACCCAAGTACTAAGAATATACCTTCTTCTAAGCACCTCATGCAACCTTCTCTAAAATTGACCCCATACTTGGTAACAAACAAAACCTTAGCAGATACTCACCATGGTTTAAAGTTAAAATTCAACAACAATAATAATTACAGAAAGCCTACAAACTCATGGAAATCTAACAGTGCTCAATTGAATCACCCCTAGGTAAAGGAATAAATAAGGAAAGAAATTAAAGACATCCTAGAATTCAACAAAATGAAGGCACAACGTGCCCAAACCCAGGATCAGTATGAAAGCAGTGCTAAGAAGAAAGTTCATAGCACAAAGTGGCTATAATGAAAGTGGAAAATCTCCCAATAGTGACTAAACAGCATAGCTGAAAGCTCTAGAACAAAACAAGTAAGATTCACCAAGGAGGAGTAGATGACAGGAAATAATTAAATTAAGGGCTTGAATCAACAAAATAGAAACAAAGAAAACAATACAATGAATCAGTGAAACAAATATTTGGTTTTTTGAGAAAATCAATAAAATAGACAACATTATTTCAAAGTAAGCTAAAGGCAGAGAGAGAACACCCAAATTATTTTAAAAAAAAACCCTTAAATTAAAAGGAGGCTATAACAATGGACACTGAGGAATCCAGAGAATCATTAGGTATTTCTTCAAAAATCTGTAATCCACAAATTGGAAAATCTGAAGGAAATGAACAATTTTCTAGTGAGGTACCACAAACCAAAGTTAAATCAAGACCAGGTGAACAATTTAAATATACCCATAAGCTGAAAGAAAATAGAAACAATAATCAAAAGCCTCCCAACCCCAAAACCCCAGGGACAAATGGTTTCAGGGCAGAATTTTACCAGAATTTCAAAGAGGAGCTAACAGCTATATTCCTCAAATTGTTGCACATAATAGAAACAGAAGCAACATTACCAAATGGTTTTCATGAGGCCACAGTTACCCTGATACCCAAACCACACAAGGACTCAACCTAGAAAAAAAAGTATAGACCAATCTCCTTCATGAACATTGAGGCAAAATACTAGCAAACTGAATCCAAGAACATATAAAAAATAATAATTGTCCACCATGATCTAGCCAGCTTCATCCCAAAGATGCAGGGATGGTTCAACATATGAAAACCTATCAATGTAATTCATCACGTAAATAAACTGAAAGCAAAAACCATATGATCATCTCATTACATGCTGAATAAGCATTCAACAAAATCCAATACCTCTTCATGATATGGTCTTGGAGAGATCATTAATACAAGGAGCATATCTAAACATAATAAAAGCAATATGCAGCAAGCTGGCAGCCAGTGTCAAATTGAATGGAGAGACACTCAAAGTGTTTCCATCAAAATCAAGAACAAGACAAGGCTGTCCACTCTCTCCATATCTATTCAACATAGTTCTTGAATTTTTAGCTAAAGCAGTAAGACAAACGGAGATCAAGGAGATACAAATTGGAAGGGAAGAAAAATTTTTGCTATTTGCAGATGATATGATTATATATATAAGTGAACCCAAAAACTCTATCTGGTAACTCCTACAGCTGATAAATACCCTTAGTAATATATCAAAATATAAGATTGACTCAAAAAAAAAACAGTAGCCCTCCTATTTACAATTGATAAAGAATGTGAGACTGAAATTAGAGAAACATGACCATTCACAATAGCCACAAATAATTTAAAATATCTTTGGGTAAATGATATAAAATATCTTTGATATATAAATATCAAAGAAGTAAAAGACTTTCTCAACAAGAACTTTAAGTATTTGGAGAAAAAATTGAAAAGGGTATCATAAAATAGAAAGATCTCCCATGCTCTTGGATAGGTAGGATCAACATAAAAGAAATGACAACCCTATCATATTAAACCTACATAATCAATGCAATAACCGTCAAATTCCCAACACAACTCTTCACAGACCTCGAAAGAACAATAATCAACTCCATATGGAAAAACAACAACAACAACAACAAAAAACCCAAGATAGCCAAAACAATCCTGTACAATAAAGGAACTTCTGAAGGTATCACCATCCCTGACATCAAGCTCTATTCTTAGAGAAAAAAATTAAAAAAAACTTGGTATTTTGTATAAAAACAGACAGATTGAGCAATGGAATCAAATTGAAGACCAAGATATTAGTCCACATGCCTATGAACACCTATTTTTTGACAAAGAAGCTAAAATTATACAATGAAAAAAGAAAACATCTTCAATAAATTATGCTGGCATAACTGGATGCCAACATGTAGAAGAATGAAAATAGATCCATATCTATCCCCAAGCACAAATCCTCAATATAAATCCAACTACACTGAACCTGATAGAAGTGAAAGTGGGAATTCATGGCCACAGGAGACCACTCATAAATATAACACCAGTAGCATAAACACTGAGAACAACAATAAATAATTGGTAGCCCTGAAACTGAGAAGTTTCTTTAAAACAAAGGACACACACAATAAATAAGACAAAAGGCAGTCTACTTAAAGGGAAAAGATCTTCACCAACCCCACATCAGACAGAGAACTGATCTCCAAAATATATATAAAGAACTCCTGAAACTATGTATTGAGAAAAGAAACAACCCGGTTAAGAACTACAAACAAAAACTGCTTTGAGATTTTTTTTCTCCTTCTGCCAGAATGGCTGAGTTTGACAAAAGAAGTGACAGATCATGCTAGTAAAAATGTGGAATAAGTGGAGTGTTCATACATTGCTGATGGGACAGCACAACTGTATAACCACTATAGAAATAAGTGTGGTAGTTCCTCAGGTAGATGAGACTCAATCTAACTCAAGACCCCGCTAGAGAACACTTGGCATATAAGCCAAAAGGCATTGCATCATATAACAAAAACTGGTCCAACCAAGTTCTTTGCTACTCTATTCATGAAAACCAAAAACTAGAAACATCCTAGATGTCCCTCAATAGATGAGTGGATGATGACAATATGGTACATTAACACAATTTAATATTATTTAGACATTAAAAAATATATCTCAAAATTTGCAGGGAAATTGATGGAACTAGAAAAAAACACCCTAATTGAGTTATCCTAAACCCAGAAGGAGAAATTATGGGATATATTTTATTATATATGGACATTAGTTCTTAAGTCATTGATAACAGCTATAATCAGTAGAAAACCAGAAAGAGTAGGTAGAGATTAAGAGACTAAATGGAATATATAGATCTTGTTAAGAAAGGCAAATGCAATAGATAATTATAGGCAGACAGAGGAACTGAAAGCAAAGGATCAAGTGGGTAGGGAGTAGGCTATGGGAGGGAATACAGGGAGATACCGCTAACACAAGGGACATTTGAGAAGTAGTATGCTACCTAATACAACAGAAACTTCCTAAAATATATACATATATCTAGGCAACCTAAATGAAATCACCAAATATTGGGAGAGACAGAGTCCCACGTGGCCATATCTTGCCACCAAACCAAGTTTCCAGTACTGGGCTTGAGTTACATTTGAGTTGTTAGCCAAGGGGTCTCACATTAGGGAATACTTAAGCCGCCCAGGATTTTGCCAAGAATGTAGGCTGCTCTCCAGACACTGACCGCGAAGTCACATTGATGAAGACCAACATATTTCATTGAACATGGAGATATCAAGTTGGTGCCTGACTAGAGGCTCTTCCCCTATGTTCTAGAATCTTTGATCACAGGGAGGTACCGTGTACACTACCAAAAGAGAAAAATAATCACTAAGTAAGCCATAAATCCCTTTATATATGATGGTATTGCCTATAAAAGATGCTAGGGAAATGGTGACACAAAGTTTGTGGCACCAACCAACCAGTAACTTATTTGACTTAAGGCCCACTCCATGAGATGCAACTACTTTCTGATACTGCTTAGGTGAGCAGAAATCGGGGACTAGATAGACACGGGGCCTAAGGAAAACCAAAAATCAAAAACTAAAACAAGAAAACAAAACCTAAAAGAACAAAACAGTGATAAAATGACTCCTAATGGTATTCTGCTATACTAATAGGTCAGTCTCTTTAGTCATTTTCAAAGAATATTTCCTCCCGTCCTACTGCAGTAGCTAGGAACAAACACAGAGACCCACAGATAGATATTGCACAGAAGCTGAGGGATCATGGAACTCTCAGCTATAAATATGATGTCTCCATCAACTTCCTCCCCTCTGAGCTTAGGAAACCTTGTGAAAGAGGAGGTAGAATATAAAAGCCAGAAGGAATGGAGGGCACTAAGAAAACAAGGCTCTCTAAATCAACATGAGCTAAGTTCATATGAACTCACAGAGACGGAAGAAGCATGCACAGGGTCTGCCTGGGTCTCCATCAGGGGCTCTGTGTCTGTATTATAGCCTCCAGGTTAGTGTTGCAATGGCATTCCTTTGTGTAGAGATGAGTGAGTTTCTGATCCCTGGGCCTTCTCTCAGGTTCTTTTATTTACATTGTTTTTTTTTTTTTGTTGTTCTCTACAATTTCAATATGATAGTTTCGTTTTATCTTATTATATGTCATTTTGTTATACTTAAAAAACGAATGAATCAATCAATGGAAGCCTAGTCATGGGTAAATCTTAACAATTGCCCTGTCATTTACACCTGTTCAGAGAGAGATAACCAATTTTCTTCTAAAGAATTCCACTGAATCATGACCTTGGGGAGAATATTGCAAAGCCACAGTGGTTAAGACTCAAAGAAACAAATGGTCAATATCAGAATCATGTTATGTGGGATCAAACAGAAAGAACTGAATTTCTATTGTGAGATACTTGCCTATTTTATTTGTCTGAAAGTAATAAACAGAGGGAAAAAATGAACCATAGCCATAGGGTCTGAGAAAGAAGAGGCCAGATCAGTGAAGGGGAAAGACTTGGAGAGAACACTGTCAAGAGGAATGTTCAAACAGTTAATTTTGAAACACAGAAAAATAAATTTCTAATACTGATAATTGACTACAAATGTAGAAAAACGCATTCTTGTACCAGGTGATGGAGGTGCACACCTTCAACCCCAGCATTCTGGAGGCAGATACAGGTGGATCTCTGCGAGTTTGAGGCCAGCCTGTTCTACGGAATAAGTTCCAGGAAAGACTCTAAAACTACAGAGAAACCCTGTCTTAAAAAGCAAACAAAGACCAAATAATAATAATAATAATAATAATAATAATAAATAAAAAGCAAGTGAAAGGAGAAAGCAGAGTTGGCCCAGCTTGCTCTCTTTTCCAGATATTCCACAGTGAATGCTAATATAAAGTTGAGAGGTACAGCTGCTATTGTGCAATCATAGGCAAATCAAGAAAAAAAAACATTAAAACTCTTAACCAAAAAGCCAGTGGGTTATTGACCTTATTCCAGCATGTTTGTCCTCTTGGGTCATAATAATTTAAGTTGTAAAAGGTTTTCATTTATTGAATAATATTTCATGTTTTGTATTACTATCAGCCCTATTAATCCTAAATGTTATATATTTAAGATATTTGTATGTAGGCATAGCAAATTACCAATAAATTATACACTCTTATAAGATTGGTTATTTAAAAAATTATTTATAGGGACTTTTATGATTCAGTAAATTGCTTATTCTGTAATACCAAGCTATAAAAGGTGGAATACATACAATATATAATATAATCTACAAATGTGGATAAAAAACCAGTAATATGTCAGAATTTTGATTATTAATATGGCTAAACTAAAAGACGGCTTTGTTTTTTTTTTCTTTAAGTTTTGAGGGTATACAAATAAATGTTTGATACGTTGAAAGTAAACAAGATGATTGTTTAATGATAAAATACCCTCATGAATTAAAAAAAATGAATGAATACGTTGCCCATAGCATAAAATAATGAGAAGCACAAGAGCGCTTGCCACAGAGGTCTGTCGTTTACTTTTAAGATTCTTCACATGTGTAGAAGCTAAAGTTGAACAGAAATGACCAGTTCTCTATTTTATAAAGAGGAGTCCAAGCTTCAAATCTTAATTCATTGACAGCAAGGTCAGATCATGTACTGTCCACCTCTTGCTAGCCAGAGTTCCTTTGAGAGGGAAACCTACATAACAAGCAGCCAAATGAAGCAAGACACGGCATTGTGTCTTCAAAAGATAGAAAACACATCTCCTTTTTGTAGTTATATGCAGGGCCTTGGAAAAACTTCAGAATGCTAAAAATATTTACTTATGGTTTGACACTTACTATAAATATTCCAAGCCCCAAACCCCTTCTTCTAAGATAGCATTTTATTACTACAAAAACAAAGAAGACATTCTGAACTTCCCAAATGCAAATTTTCCTGAATGCGCTGCCTAAAACATTCCAATCAATCAGTTTTCATCCTAGCCACTTAAACCAGATGAGTAGACAGATCCTGGTGTCTTGGTTATACTCAGTGTGTCTGTGTACATAAAATATCCACCATTTAAATAAATTAAACTATAAACTATAAGGCATAGGTACAAGCTAAATAAGAGAAATCTAAAAATGAGACGATAGCCTTAATTAGTGTAAGATTACAAGGTAAAATTTTATTTTGCAGCATTAAATAAAATGACCATGGTTATTCATAATGCACATTTGACGACCCAAGTCTGAGATAAAATGAATACAACAACATAACATCTAGGCATCTATGTCTCCTTTAGAATTGCTAGCCACAAGTGAACAATTTCCACTTTAAAATTATGGATAGGATAGTGCTTTCAGCAAAATAACCTTTGTCTTCTGTTACTGAAGAGTTACCACTGCTTAAGATCAATATGTCATGGAGTACTAATGCTTTTAAAGATACACAAAATAAACTCTGCACTGGTGTTTATCGCTTCCTTCTGTTTCTACTCAAAGGAGTACTTTATCTATTTTAATAACCTTTATAATTCTAAGTATGCAGTCTTCATATTGAGGCATATGAGAATTTAACATTAGCCTTCTTGGTTTTTTAAAGTCATTTCAAATTCCAACTATAACTAACAAACTGTTACATTGGGAATGTTTGAAATAATTGCAACCTAAAGTGCTTTGTTACAACCCCCGGCTCTGTGTCCTTGTTATGGAGGACAGGCATGGTCTCATCTTAAACCAACATCATGTCTTCTTTCCACTGAGATTTTGATTTCTTTACCTCAATACTTCTGTAAATGATCTGTGGCCTTTCAGTAAAAGAAAGTAAAGTAAGGTTTACTCTTGGGGAAAAATATCTTTCAATCAGAAAAATAAATGTAAGCTATTCATACCTTTCTTGGTCCTCTAGAAGTAATGGTTTTGTTACTACAGCCAAATTCCTACACATTCAAACATGATCATCCCAAGAAAGATACAAGCACATTTTCTGAGTTCGATGCCGTGACATTTGCACAGAAACGGTTCATGTTAAATCTTGAAGGACATGATGTTCTTTCATCTCATTTAATTTACATAATTAGTGGATATATTTTGGTCTCTTAATAAAGGTGCATTCTTTAATTAGTGATCAGTAAACATTGCAAACAAGTGGCCGTGCAAGCTCATCCAGTCTGCTTAATAGTAATGTAGACCTTTCAAGCTAATACATTTTAATAATAAAAATTTAAAAGAACAAAAGCATTATATTTCATAACATATGAGTTTTAAAAATTTACATATTCAAAATGGTATTCCAATTGCAACATTCCTACATTTCTTCTTGCGGGAGTTTTCTGTGCTTTCATTCTTGATAAAAGCAGATAGGGCATGTTGGAGTAGTTAAATACCAGTCTACAATACCTAAAATATTTAAATCTTCACTGATGAAAAACAGTCTCCTAATTCTGGGTTTATAACCCCTCTGTTTTTGGTGCTCATACCTTCACTCCATTATTAAACAAATTGAAACTTTCTTATAGTTCCCACAATTGCAAACTAGTCTCGGACCAAAAGGGTAGAGTAGTAATCACCAAAAAACTACTATAATAGTAAGGCTTCTTGCATATGTCTTGACTCTCTATAACTCTCTATAAGCCTTGCACATACAGGAAATAGTTAAAATTAGAATGGGTTCAGACACGTGTGAGTGTGTGTGTGTCTGTGTATTTCTAATAAGTGTGTTTACATATATAAACAAGTTCTTGCTTGTACAGACTTAGGTAGATGTCAGAGATTAATGTTGACTGTCTCCCACTTTTTCTACCTTCTTTATTGAAGCACAGTCTCTCATTAAGCCTAAATCTCTCTTCTTTGTATAGATACATTGTTCACAGAGCCTTGTGGATCTTTGCCTCCCTTGCAGTCCAGAACTGAAGTGACACAAATATGCCTATGTAGCCAGATAGTTCAAGAATGTCAAAAAACTTAACTCAGGTCTTCATGCTTGGCAACAAGGCTTTTGCATAATCATCCATCTCCCCTAAAACAAGAGGTTTTTTTTTTTTTTTTTTTTTTGGTTTTTCGAGACAGGGTTTCTCTGTGGCTTTGGAGCCTGTCCTGGAACTAGCTCTTGTAGACCAGGCTGGTCTCGAACTCACAGAGATCCGCCTACCTCTGCCTCCCGAGTGCTGGGATTAAAGGCGTGCGAAGAGTTTTTACATTTTTGGAAGTGTAGAAAATGATAGAATTTCAAAAATATTCTGATTGTGAACATTTCATGATTTCTGGAAATGATAAAAACAACTGAGCAGGTTCTAAACAAAAATATAAACCAGATTTTCATGGGTAGGAAAAGGAGGCAGTATAAGAACGTGACACTATGAGATTTAAATCCTAATGAGAGAATAGTAGCTTGATTCCCATGAAGTAGAAGTATGATATAGTTATATAGTATGTCATCATTAAGAGTCTTGATCATATTTATGGGCATCTGGAATCATAAATATGACCCTTAAAATTTCTGATCTCTGATTAATATTTTATGGGTCAGAGTATCATTGCATTGTTCTTGAAGATAGTGTAACTACTCATCTACAAATATTGCTACAGAAGATCATACAATTTATAAAATTCTTTTAAATAATCTTTGGATCATGGGAGTAGAATTTATTATATCAATATCACTATGAATAATTATTATTATTGGATGAGTTTTAAAGTTTATTCAAGGTTTAGATTTACATGTATAATAAAAAATATTAGATTTTTTTGTGGCTGTATCATAAAAACTAAAACAGCTGCTAATAATGTCTGCCTACTTATGGTCATTTCAAATCTTTCTCTAAAAGTCAACATTGTTACCAAACATAGTTTGATCTTATGTCTCTTCTCCTCTGTCAAATGGCAGTGTCAAATACAGGGTCAGCATTCAATAATATGACAGAGTCAACAAAAACTAGTGCTCTTTCTTTTTTTTTCTTTTTTTTTTCTTTTTTTGGTTTTTCGAGACAGGGTTTTTTCTCTGTGGTTTTGGAGCCTGTCCTGGAACTAGCTCTTGTAGACCAGGCTGGTCTCGAACTCACAGAGATCCGCCTGCCTCTGCCTCCCGAGTCATTACAGAGTGATTCCGTGATTCACCATTTCTTCCCCTTATAAGCAGAATAAACTGAAATTTTGTGGAAGAAAATAATCTTCCATAATGGTCTCTGGGGTTATATTGCCTTTAATTGTTCTTGTTTGGAGAAAAAGAAAAACACACTAAGACTCAATATTTAAACAAAAACCAAACTCAGATTATCAGGTTTGAAAAAAATATTTGTATGTCTATCTGAATATATGTGTATGTACATATTTAATATCATTTAAAGGAAATAATTTCACATTTATTTTAGATAGTTTCATAAATACGTCCTAAAAGAAAAAATACTAGAAATATGAGAAGTCAAGTTAAAATTTGTTTTAAGTCTATGATGATGTGTATTAGCAAAGTAATTTTCCTTCACTAAATTTACCTTACTAAGAGTAGTTTTTTGTTTCTATTAAAACACAGCTGGGGGCTAGAGAGATGGCTCAGAGGTTAAGAGCATTGCCTGTTCTTCCAAAGGTCCTGAGTTCAATTCCCAGCAACCACATGGTGGCTCACAACCATCTGTAATGGGGTCTGGTGCCCTCTTCTGGCCTGCAGGCATACACACAGTTGGAATATTGTATACATAATAAATAAATACATATTTTAAAAAAACAAACACAGTTTATTAGCTCAAACATTACACAGATAAGGTATTTGAGATTTTGTTGTCATAACAAGCTTTGGGTTTTTATCTGTAATAATATTTCATATGATTTTTAAACATTTATATAATGTATAATGGCTATATTTATCTATGAGTACTTCCCTCCAACTCCCCCTTACATGCCTGCCACCTAATCACCTTCCTTGATTCTTGTCTTTTTACTTGATTATTTTTTGTTATTCTGAGTTCAATCAATGCTACTTACATTCACAGGTAGGTATGTATGCATACACTGGGGGTCCAGGAGCAACCTGCCAATAGTCGCATCCCCCAAAAGAGAGACCCTCCCTCAATAGCAATCGCCTATAACTCCTCCGAAAAAGGTGGGCTCTGGGGACTTCTCCCCAACCATGCTAAAATTTTGATTCCAGGTAATCATTGCTGCTTCATGTGTGTGTGTGTGTGTGTGTGTGTGTGTGTGTGTGTGTGTGTGTATGTATGTATGTATGTGTGCGTGTAACAGCTATGTGCTGGGCAGAAGTCAAAAGTTCCCAACACTTGTATTCTTTCTACTCTTTCTTCCTGGAAGTTCCTAGAGCCTTGTATGGACAGAGAATAATATAGATGATACATTCATATCTAAACACTCCAAATCATTTATCTTCAGCACTTTGACCAGCTAGGAGTCTCTGCTTTAAACACTGTCTGTTGCAAAAGTTAGCAGCTCTGACCAAGTTTGAGAGCAGTAAAATCTGCAAATACCAATTAAATTTTAAAAAAATATGAAATTTTCTCTCACTTTAAAAACTTGCCAATGATCACTAATATGGAAATTAAAAATCAAATGGCTATAATAAAGATTCCTTATATTAATTAACCCATAGTAGGATGTTATGGAATTTTGACACTCCTATTTTTCAGGTGATATATGCCAACATATACCTGAATTATATTTGAAAAGCTAAACATGAACTAAGTCCTCATTTTGCCATGGATATTTACGAGTCTAAGATAGAATTAAATCATCTTTTATTTGCAAAGTTATGTTAGTAAACTTTTGATGTAGATGTGAACAGAATCTCAATATCACATTTAGTCATTTTGTGTATAGGTGTTTTTACCACCAAGACACTGTAAGTATAACACAAATATCAGGAGTTTGAGGCTAAAATTAGTTTATTTAGCATTATGATTACTTATAAAAGAACTTAAAAACCTATTAGAATGTGAGTTTAGTAAAGTTTTATTGTTGTGAACAATATGATATGACCAGTTATGCAAAGGTAACCGAAGACCTCATCCACTGTAAAAATGAATTTTAAAGGAATAATAAAATTATTATGAAATAAAGAATTAATACAAAGAAAATTTAAACTTCACTGGTGAACTTAAAGAAAAATTGTGAAAATAGTGACAAAATTGATTATGGAGAATGACTTGCTATTGAAAACATGCTAATTTAAGTGAAGTCAATGAAAAGAAAATGAACACTAAAAAAATCAGTGAAAACAAGATCTACCTGAAACTCTGAAAGCAGAAATGGTTGTTCTCATAAATTATTATCTTCACTATACTAAAATTTAATATGGTCTACTTTAATATTTAAAACACATTTTTAATCTACATTTGGGACATTACTCACACAAGACATGATTAATCAATGATCCAAGTAATCTTTCAATTATCGAATCAGTGAATGATAATTGAGTTTTGTGACCATCCTGGAGTTTCAGAGTCTTCATAGGATGAATACAATCAGATCCCTTAGGAAAGACTTGGTAGACTATTGCCAAGGCTATAATAATTCAAGTAATAAACTACACAAAACATAAATATATAAAAAACAAATTCTGTGAGTATGTGCTTATATAAATAATGTGTGATATATAAATTAATGAAAGACAAATCTTCCATTCTCAGATGGATGCTGTAGCTGATACACTGTCAAACAACTGGGAAGGAAATGGCTACCTCCCACCTGTCAAGTGTACATTCTTTGTGGTTACAACTCTCTTAAAGAATAGAAAATAGGAAGGGAAGGGAATCAGAACCTCACAGTGGAGAGACTGGTAAACATACTTTAGCTGGGCAATCAAGCTTAAAGCCAATCATGGGGAATCACGATGATAGTGCCGACCCTTGGCATGATGTGATGAGCGAGCCACTTTTCCTCTGAGATGCCCCTTAAGGAGCCCATAACCCAACTCTAATCAAGAGGAAAACATCAGAAAATTCTCAGTGGAGGACCAGTGTAGAGAATGCCTGGCATTTACCATTATGGAAGAAAGAATACACAATTGGATAAGCTATGCTAAAGCAGCTTATCACTGGTGATATGAAGAAAACTGGAGAATAACTGTACACTTATCTCACAAAATACAAATAAATTCACAGAATGATCCAAATTTAAATAAAAACATCTCATATCCTTAGGGAGGATATTTTACATATTACAATTCCACATGCTATCACACAAACAAAATATACTATATGGAAAATACAAAATGAAAGCAAAGGTTTAAATAGCAAAACCCAAATCCACATATTCAGAAGATATCACTAAATATCAATAAAAATGTAAATGAGTTTGAAAAAATAAAGTTAGCGCGTACCGAACAATGATTTGTCACTTTCTTTTTGCCCTCGTGTACTCTTCCTGACTGCTAACTGAATGTTTCAATCCCTTTTCCTCAAGACCTTTCAGCCTATGTAGGTGACTTTCACTGTCTGGCCTATGAAGTAGGGAGTACAAAATGAAAGTAGAAGGGAAAAAAGCCAGTCTAAACTGATCTTACAAAATAAGTTGTCACTCGTGCAGCAGAAGTAGAGATGCTGTTGTGTGAGGTTCCTGAAACAGCCATAGGCCACATGCAGGTAATCCTATAAAAAAATCTAAAAGGAATCATGAATCTTTAAGCTTTTATATATGAAAAACAGTCAGTCAGTTGTACTTAAATCCTCAGGGTGCATACCCACTCATCGGTAGTCTTTTATAGCAGAAAGCTGAAGGCAGAAATGCGTACAAGTAATTAATCATCACCCTTGATCACCAACCCATCTTAGAAAGATACGGCAGCCAGAGAGAGCCAGGTGGCCATTGTTCAGTGAATCCTCACTCAACTCTGTGCCTTTCTAAACATTACATTGTTCCCAAGATTTTCTTCCTCAAAGCCATTAACAGAATATATCTCAGCCTAACCTTACTAACAATTCTAGATGTTTAAATTTCTTCTAAGGTTGGCAGTTGAATCATTAATATGCTCTAGCAGCAATTTTGGGGAAAAGTCAACCATTATTATTTTAAGTACCAGTAACACTGCCCTGTGAGGGGGCATATAAATCATATGCTATGAGGGATATGGTGGCAATGAAGGCAACAATCCAAGCTATGCTCAATAACAACAAGAGATCCTCAGGACAGACACCTGTAGTCCTTGGGGCTTTGCCTCTCCAAGGTTCATTCAGTCTTGGCTTTGTCAACTGCCCGGTTGTGTTCCATGAGTTCCAGTGCTGCCTGTTGTTTCCTTGGAATGGTCCCTGACACTATTCATTGGACTTGGTTGTTTCTGGCTGGTCTCTACACAGTGAAGTCTGGGTTCATGCTGTCTCCTTGCAATGGCCAAAGCCACATCTTCGTGTTAATATTGATTAGAATGGCTCGAGTGATTGAAAATTTAGGAAGAAAACTAGACATGGTGTAACATACCTGTAACCTCAGCACTAGCGAGTCTGAGGTAGAATTAATGTGAATTCCAAACAAGTCAGATATACATAGTAAAACCTAAAAACCTCTTCCAAAACACAAGATATGCCTCAGAAAAACATAAACAAAGCAAAACAAGAAAGAAAGCTTAGGGGTATAAACTTATTGCTAATAACTGCTACCAAGTTATTAAAAATAACTTGTGCTAACTTTTTTGAAAATAACATGCTTTATTTTGTCAATTTATTTGAATAATTGTCTCCATTATAAGCAATTTGCATACATTATTTGAATACATTACAATATAGTCTACTCTAATTTTATTGAGATAGATGCCAATCCAAACACAATATCTTTTTAGATTTCTTAAGCATAGTTATGGTTAAGTCTCCAAGTCCTGTCAATATTTCCAGCATGGATGTAGAAGGGCAGGGAAGACAGAGCTTGCCACCAATACTCTTTGTTATGTAATATTTGTTAGTCATGCCTCCACCTATCCAGCCTATCACGGTGTTTACATTGCTGCCTCGGTGTTATTTAATCACACATTATCTCTGGTGCAGAGCTCAGCTTCTGTCCCATGGGTTTCTCTTCAACTCTGACTTACCCATGGCACACATATACAACAGTTACAGGTTCTATACTGTCATATAGCTTAATAATTCCTTCCCTCTCTAGAAACACTTTCCTCCATACCCAGTTTACCTTTCTTACAATTAGGATTTTTCTATAAACCTTGTTCAGACTTTAACATCTCTAATTATTTACCCAAAGGACAAATAATCCCCACTTACTGGCCAGCACAACAGACTTATAACTTGTCATCAATTTATGGAAAAGGGAAAATCTCTTTTTCCCCCTTGTCTAGAAGGAGAAAAACAGACACATCACTTTTTTTCATTTGAATTATGCAGCCATGCTTGGCTATAGCAGCTGTGGGTAAGCAAAGAAATGAAACTTTTCTTAATTTCCCCTTCCGGCTAGTATTTCTTTATATTGTTAACTATTTTTGACTGCATTTGATCTCCTTTATCAAATAACCACCTGCCTTTTAGTTATTTTTCCTTGGTTTATGTCTTGATCCACTTTTCTTTCTTTATATTTTGAACATCACATTACTGTGTGGACTCTAGTGTCAAGGGGTATGTGCGGGTGACAAAGGCAACTTGCAAAGGTCAGTTCTCTACTTCTTCCATGTGAATCCAGGGCTGTAAACTTGGGCTATGAGACTGTTGGCAAGCTTCATTACCATTGATCCATTTTGCCAGTCCACTCTCATCTTTGTATTTCTTATGTGCTTCTTATTTCCTCTGTCAAAATTTCTTTACATGGCAAGTTTAGAAAATCTGACTTAATGAAATCATACTACTGATTTGATTTTTTGCTCCCTGTTGAATGTTTTAATATGTATGCTTGAACCACTTACCTTTTAAGATAACACTTACCACTCAGAGTTAGAATTCATCAGAACAAATCATCTTACACATGATCTTAAATGTACTTGATTACAAAATTATAATATGGTGCAATATTAGTGGAAAATTCTATTTATGTTTATGTGAAAACTTGATGTAAATTCCACTTAAATTAAAATATCACTTAATTTGAAAGTTATTATGAAATATAGTATCAGTTTACAGTTTCATCTTTACAGTAAATATAAGACACCAGTCCTCATTCTTTTATCTACAAATGCATTTATCTCACAACATGCAATTATTTAGAAAATATTAAGTACCTGCTTTAATTTATAAGTTTTGTACTTATTCCCAAGATAGAGACGGAGCAATGCAAGAATTGAACTGTAACTCAATAGGCATTCTTCCAAAAATTGAGTAGCATATTACTTATTTTTATACTGCTGTGTTAAAATACTTTGGCAAGAGCAACATAAGGAAGGACTCACCTTGATTAACACTTTGAAGTTACAGTGCATCAAGGTGGGGAACTGAGTGGCAAGAGTTTCACACAGCTGGTCACGTTATTTCCCACTCAATTAGAAAAAAAATAAAAGCCAGACCTTATCTCTACTTCTGAATTTAATCCAGTCCAGGATCTACGCAGTTGAAATGGGTATCCCACAGTTAAGATGGTCTTCCCACATCAATTAGTTCAATCAGGACAATTCTTTACAGAAGTCCTCAAAGCCTGGCCTCAATCTAGCTAATTCCTCACAGATGGGCCTTAAGGTATACCTCCTGAGTTGTTATAAACTATGCTAAGTGACAAGAAACACAAACATCTTACACAGGAAACAAATTGCTTACAGTAATGACAATAACTACCATATAGGAAGTTTTCATAAGATACATCTATATCAGTACATATTTGTAATATATATATTTACTTTTATAATATTACAAAAAAGATTGACTACCCCCCTGTCTTACTCCAAAGTCCATATGTCATACTGTATTGTTTCCACTTCTAATTGACACATTTCTTTTAGGTACATAAATACATATACTCCTAAAGGTAAACATGCCAATTTAATAAAATAACATAAATTCTAAGGAGAAATTTTCATGGAAATACCATATCTTCTTATATTTACAATTCAAAGCGTCAAAATATACATACTCCAATATGATAGCTAATAACTTCTCCCTACAGTGATAATTAAGGTTACTCTCAAATAACTGTCTTTGAAATAACCTTGTAGAGAGCGGAGGAAGAGAGAGACTGAATGCAGGAATCCCTTAACTGAACACAAGTATGCCATCCGGCATCAGGAACAACACCTGAAGATGGCATTATCTAAAAGTGCCGTTTTCCAGAGCTAGGTAGAATAACTAGAGATGATAATCACGGGGAATAACAGAAATTTCTAACTAGACAACTCTAAACCTTTTATATGCTGCTTAATTAAAAATTTTCCTAAACACCTGTAGTTTCAAGGTTGCCCAATACCTTTTATTTTATTTTCTTAATTGTAAGTAGATGAGTTTCTCCTTTTCTCCTGTATATAGTCCCCCATTCCTTCACTCTTTCCAGTTTTTTCCCACCACACCGCCTCTCCAGATCCACTCTCTGTCTCCATTAGAAAACAATAGGTTTCTAAGAGATAAACATACATGACAAAGTAAAATATAATAAGATTTAAAAAAAAAACCATCACCTTGAGGCTAGAAGCCAATCTAACAGGAGGAAAAGAGCTCCAGTAACAGTCACAAGAATCAGAGACCCAATCCATTCATTCACACACTCAAGGGTCCCATGAAAAAACTAAGCTGAAAGCTATTATATATACACACACACATACATACATACATACATACATACATACCTGATGCCAACCTATGTAGATCCTCTTTGTTGCTTTGGTCTCTGTGAGTTCACATGAGCACTGCATAGTTGATTCAGAGTTCTCCTAGTGTCCTCCATACCCTTTGGCTCTTTTTCTTTCCACCTCCCCTTCTGAGGCATTCCCTGAGGTCTGAAGGGAGGGATTTGATGGACCTCATCTCACTTAGAGCTATATATTCTAAGTGTTTTCTCTGTATATAATATCTGGCTATGGGTCTCTGTATCTGTTCCTGTCTACTGCAGGAGAAAGTTTCTCTGACGATGACTAGATAAGGCACTGGTTTATGAGTAGAGAAGAATATTATTAAGAGTCATTTTATTCATCTATTTTTTTTTAAAGAACAGTAGTGTTTGCTCTTTTCCTGTGTCTCTGGGCTATATGGTTTCTACTTCTTTGGTAACCCAAGCAGTTTCGGGTATGTGTTTCATCTCGTGAAATGAGCCTTAAGTTAAATCAGACATTGGTTAACTACTGCCCCGAGTTCAGTGCCACCACTGCCCTAGCATCTAGCACCCCTTGGAGGCAGGACAGATTGTATGTAGATCAAAGGTTTTGTGGCTGGAACAATGTTTACATTTCTGTTTGGGTAGCTTGCAGAGCACCTTCCCACATGAAAGACCCTAAGACATGGGGGTGAAGGATCACCGTCATACATTTAAGGAAGTTTCTACTTCACTAGCTAGTCCCGTTTTTGAGTTGGATTTGGAAGAACTTATTCAAAAATCAATAGATTACAAATTTAAAACGTTTTCTCTTTTGTGGAAGGCACATATAATTATCCAAAACTTATTTTTAAGGGAAATATATGACAATATTCAGAGCTAGCAAATCAGGAGGTTGTTTTTGCTTCTTATGAAATGTTAACAGATGACTATATTGATTAGCCCTTCATTTATATGCTTTTTTTGTGATAACCATCTGTTATTCTGAAGTAACTAGAGTTACAAATTTTGATCATGTTACTTTCAAGATGGTTTGTCAGAGGAAGTAAACCCAGACAAACTAAACAGAAAAACAGTAAAGATAAATAGAAAATTCATTTCAGCTTTGGTTTGACAAAAGACGGAAGACTACTTTTTGAATGAAATGCAAAGCATGTGTCAAAAGACAACGCCCTAAGTAAATATGGAACAGAAAAGACAAAGAACTATTCCATTTGTCAGGTTAGTTTCTGAGTTCCTCTTATCTTACATTACTGAGTGAAACTGGACTCCAGACAAACGACTAACAGATTTTACGAAGGCTGAAGATAAAGTAGACCACATCAATGATAAGCAGCTTGTGGGAATGAAGAATGGAACCACGGACATATTAATTTCTATGTATCTTGAGACAGAACCAAATCCTCTCAGCCACCTGCAGTAATTGCAGAGAAATCTGTTGCCTGTGAAAAGAAATCAACTCAGATCTATCAAAAGAAGAAAAAAAGCAGTGCAAAAACAGACCTTGAGCCAAAATGAACATGAAAGCTGAGAAATACCACACCAGGAAGCTTTCTCTGACACCCAGTTTCAAGGTCTAGGGAAGAGAGATCCTTTTTAGAAAGCTTTTGAGATATAATTACCTAAACTTTGCTTATAGTGGCACAATAAAGTCTTTTCTGTTCTTAGGCTGCCAAGAAGTTAAGTCCTAATGGATTAGACCGTCAAGAGCTGAAAAGCTGAAGTCTGAAGTGTTCCAAGGCTGCTCCTTCTCTCTTAGTGACTGGACTCTACTGTACCATGAGCTCCAGGTTCTCCCTTCAAAGTCTCCTTTGTCCATTGACTCCCCGTTTCTTAGTTTTCTAACTATGTGTAACCCTTAACATTTTTATAACCAACTTTATGTACATGAGTTTCCTTACAAAAATTTTTCACTATGTCTGATTAAGCTGAAGGAATAATTCTTCTTGCATTGAACAAGACACTGTATATCACATTTTGATTAGGCAATGCTGTATTTTTCAATTTTCTATTTCATCCTTTACAAGAAACTGTTTTCTTAAATTGTTCAATAACAAAACTAAATGCCTATTTGTCTTAATGCACTATTGTAACATGAGTGTGTAGCTGCTATTAACAAATGATTATTTGTGCAGTTCCTTGTCCACAGCTGATGAACACATGGGAACTCTCAATAATGATCCTGGCAGACTCCAGACTTAAGAGGCTCAGTTGCATTAATAACCATGAACACATTGCCAAATTTGTTCTTTTTGTCTCCGAGCCTCTTATATATTGCAGCCTTAGAAATCTTTTCAGCTTATTTGATTTTCCCCACTCCTGCACCATCATCACTGCTACCCACAAAAACCTCTTTTACCCAATGAAGACCCACAATGCTACTGGCCAATTTTCTCTTCTTTTTTTGGCCAGGCTAAATACTGGTACCACATATAGATTTATCTCCTATAATCTAACTTTCTACTCCCCTATCTTGAATCTCTGCTTTGGAGGTTAACTCACTTCGATCTCTCAACTTTGAATATTATTAAATAAAATTCCAGAGATAAAAATAGAAATATATATGCACATATATGTGTATGCTTACCTGTTTTATAATGTAACATTTTGATTTTAGTAGATATAAAATATCTTGTCATATAAATATTTATCTTCAAGTAATTAATTTTGGTTATGGTCTAGTATTTTACAATGGATAAACAAATAAAATTTTGTCGATGTAAGTTATTATGTCACCTTATCTGTGGGTCCAGAAGCAAAGAGTTACAATCCGACAGAAGACAGCTAATGCTGCAGAAATGCTTAGTCCTCAAAGTTTAGCTATGACCTAGCTGGTGGAATAGTAATCTGGCAGAAGTGATGGGTCTTACAGACACAGTCATCCTTCATGACACATAGAGTTTATTTTGCTTTGTGTTTTCGCCAAACACAAGAACTAACACACAGGAGGAGCAGAATCAGTCTTAGTAATAACATTTACTGGAACCACACTCCTTGCTTTAAGTACAGTTCATCTCCACTACTTCTAATGTCCAAAGAAAGCCTTTTGATATGTTCCTTGAAATATTTCAACATCATTCCTTATGGTGAAATGTAATACATGCCGCCCACCATAGGAAAATAGAAGGTTAAATATAAATATAAATGCCCCACAAATCCCATGTGAACCAGTATGAAAACAATTGTTATCCTTCCCACCACGATATGGTAAGGGCAATCATATAACCAACTGTAAAACATATTAAACATATTTTAAATACTTAAGCTAGTTTAACTAAAAGTATTCCTGGTAATGTCCTATGGAACTGATTGTCTTTGGGACAATGCTATCATTCACAAAGTTCTTTCAACTCTACATGACATGCTTAACTCTTTCTGAATATGGGCAACTTGCAATAGCATTCATGATCATTAGTTTACCATTGTTTCTAAGAGGCTCACTTAATTTTAACCTTACTTGAAGCATTTCTTTACCTGAAATTACTCTTTATTTCAATATTCATCACCAGTTGTTTTTACTATATTTTCTATACATACTCAACTTACTATTTCAAAGTGAATTTTTAAGTGATATTTTTATAACATTGGGATAATTGTTTTGCTAATTTTCACTTCTATTAAGTTAAACATAAAAACATTAAATACACAATCTGTGGTTTAAGAACCTTAATTTTCAATTCATTTCAGTTATTCTGTTTTCTGTTATAAATGTCCTTTCCCACCAGGATGTTTGTAGTGATTCTCTGCCTCTCTTTGTCTCTGTCTTTTTGTATTTCTGTCCCTGTCTATGTATGTATGTATGTATGTATGTATGTATGTATGTATATATATATATATATGTGTGTGTGTGTGTGTATTTATGTATAATTCAACATCTACTCAACATAGATGTACAGTCATTAAATATCCTGAAATGTTAAAATCTTTCATCTAAATTAGTAGGTTTATCTCCAAACAATTTTTTTCTGTAATAAGATTGAGTCTCTCAAACATTTTCTTCTCATGTCCTTATGTCTTGTTTCTTAAGGTTACTTCCCGAAATGCTGCATTCTACTGAGCCCTGCAAAGTGACTCCTATGCAGTCACTGTGTTGTCACTGTAAGACTGACTGAGGACACTGTTTCTTGCTCTTGCTCTTGGTCAGGTGTCACCTTCATCCTAGCAACCACCTGTGTTTTCTGCTATGGAGACTGACCCTAAAAAGGGCTTGACGTTTTTGGAACAAAAATGAAAGCCTGTAGAGATTGCTATTGGGAAGAAAGCTTACAGAGAAAACTTGCTTGTAGCAGAACATCACATCATTTGTGCAATTACATTATGCTCCAGGACATAAGAAGAATAGAGGCTATCTTATAGCATACATCTGTGCTAGAACTGAATCTTACTCCTCATTTAGAAAATAATCAAAAGCACCAGTGGTCCATAGGTTGTATAGTTATTGTGTTTAACTGAAGGATACAATCTGCGGCGGAGTGAATCTCAGGAATATAGGTCACTCACCAGCCATCACCTGAAGAATCATGGGTTTTAGGCCCTCAACATCACCTGTAACTTAAGTTCCAGTATCTCTGATGCCCTGTTCTGATGCCTGTGAACTCTTAAAAATTAATGAATAAATGAATAATATATATAGAAAATACAATTCACCTCATAGATACATTATTACTGCTTATTCTTAAAATCATTTAATTAGACTTCTGAAATGCTTTCAATTATTAATTCTGGATGTGGATGCTTTTAAAAACTGTTATGAGCTTTCTGTACTGATAACACTATTGAAAACATGAACATCCCTATGATTGTCTGGACTTTCTATAAGAAATGTAACAAGCATCAGCCCTATCAAGGTGACACAGTACAAGAAGGGCAAGGCTTCTTTTAATGCCCAGGGACATCAGGCTGATGACAGGAAACAGAATGCAGGCAAAAAAATTAAACCTAATTTCTGCACAAAAGACTTAAGATACAAAGAAGCCTCTTCTGAGGTTTCAGGGTGTTGAGACCAGCTGCAGATCTGAGAGAATGCTGGCTGATAAGACCTGCAAACACTTTGACCTGGGAGGTGATACAACAAGAAAGGGAAAGGTGTGTCAGTTTTAAGCAGATTTCCATTGAAGAAGATAAAACTACTACCATTTGCTAAAAAGATATGGAACATAGTTAATCATCTTTTACAAAGATGATTATTATTGCTGTCATTGATGTTCTGTGTGTGTGTGTCGGGAGGGCGTGTGTGTGCATGTGTGTGTGTGCATGTGTGTGTGTGATCTTTCTGTGTCCTGGTGCTTGTGTGGAAGCAGAAAAACAGCTTTCAAGAGCCTGTTGTCTCCTTATACCACAAGATTTATGCAACAGGAGCTCTTACATGCTGAGCCATCTTTCAGGTACACTTGGTACTTATAAAGACTACAAAAACCCTGCAAGAAATATGTGTCTTTGGTGCAGTTACGTACAATACTGAGAAAGCCAATATACTAGTGGAGATCCCATAGCTTTCTGCTGCTATCACTACAAAGTAATATTAAAATCAGTTTCTTTAAAAAAATTTGGATATTATCATTGCCATATATATAATTTTATAATTTTCCATGAAAATAGGTATGTACAACAATATTATTTCTAAGGGATATGTCAAATTTGTAACATCATTCAACTTCCTTTTTCAATATAGATTATGTTTCTAATATTGACTCATGTTAGTATGTTCATATTCTGTCATATCTGTGCATAAGCTCACAGAATTAGTAGCTGCATTTTGCACATTCGTTACTGATGGAAACATGTTCCCATGGTTTCTTCACTACTTAAACATATTGCAAGTAAAATCTTGTCTATTCACATACACTGGTGTTGAATGCATAAAAAACTAATGTGTGTCTTGTGTGACATTTACTGGGGCATAAGAGCTGTGTTCAAAATTAATAAATATTGACACTTCATTAATTTAAATGATAAATTTTAAAGGTTTCCATTTTGTATGTTTTTAGAATTTTTTCCTGCCAATGTCATGAAACTTATGCAATGTTTGTTCTTTATAAAAAGTTAGAACTTTGTTGCTAGCATGAATGACTAATTGTTTAAAATCTTTCGGTTGGACATAGTAGATAATAGAGCTTTACATTGTAACTGATTGTCTGCTAAGAGAAACTTGTACAAAATTATCTTGACTGCTCTTTCCCATTGTATGTTCCAAATTATTATAAGAATCCCATGCCAAATAGCAAAATATTAAAGCTTTTCAATAAAATTGTGGTAAACTAATTGATTCATAAAAATAATTACCATATTAAGAATACTTTTTCTTCTCAGTGAAATGCTATGAATTATAATATAGTGGTTTTAAAAATTTTTCAATAAAATTTTATCTCTATAAACAATATTGCAGTCATGCTTGAGTTACTATAGGCCATTTATTATGGTTGAAATGAGTAGTATTTTACATAAATTATATATATATATACATATATATTAAAATCAAGATATTTTGAGACTTTTTCAAGATTGAAGTTGAACATTTATTCTCAAATTTTATTTTCATTAACTTATTCTCTTATAAATGTAAAAGGACTTTCTTTCCCCATACCATCTTAAATCATGATTTTGGAAATGGAAATTTATTTTTGCATCATCTATTATGAACCTGCCCTAACTTCATGCCACTATCACAATTTGTGTTATATATGTGGCTTTAATTTTCCAAGTACAATTTCTTTCCAAAAAAAAAGATTTCCAAAATCTTTTATGTATACTGACAATTAACTTTCTGTCATTGCTATTTGCTTTGCTTCCTCTTGACAATTTTATAAGGTGTGGAGGAAAAAATTATCAATATCAAACAATAGAATGCACACATTTCTCTTCCTGAACTTTGTGGGGATGCTTTTAGTTTTTCCGTCATGAGCATTGATGTGTTAGGATTAAATTAAAACATGGGAGCGGGGGATGTCACTCAGTGGCCCAGCACTTCTCTAGCATGTTCATGGAACTTATTCAATATTTGTTGCTGTAAATAATTAGTAAATATAAAAACAACCAAATAAATTAATTCTATTTGCTTAAAACAATTTCATGCATTCATTTTGGCTTTTTCACTTTTTCATATGAAAATTTTGTCAACCAAATTTTCAGAAACTATAGGAATTTCTAGAAGATACTCTTTCTGAGAACTATGACAAATTACATTAGCATTTCTTAATATTGAACCAATTCTGTTCTGTCATAAAACTTAGTACATGAAGTTTTGTTTTCAAATCTTACACTAAGTGATATTTTTTTCAGGACTATTGTGTCAAAATACCTCATTTACTACATCTACATTGATTTTAAATGTTTTTTTAATTATGTATAAAATATTAATTGCTTCATCTTGAAAATACAAAAAATTATAAATATTCTATAATTTACTATTCTAAATGATATTTTATCTTCTTAATTATTAGAGTTGTTTGGGAAAATTTCTTTTGTATATTTTATGAAAATGATCTCTGTTCCTTCCTTTTTATTTATCAGTTTTGCATTTAACATATTTACCAAATACTTGGTGTGTTTGCTTGGTTTTCAAATTTATTAGAATACATTTGACCCTAACAGTTTCTGTTTACATATATTAAGTTCCTCACATAATTTATTATTTTAATTTTTTGTTTGCTTTTTAAAGTATCAATTCTCAGATTTGCTATTTGGGTATATATATATATATATATATATATATATATATATATATATATATATATATGTTTTATTGTCATTTGATTATATAACTAAATTTTTGACTGCAGTTGAAAAAAGCACTGAGTCCAAGCATATAGGCCTATGGCATGAGCACACTAAGAGGAAAATGAAAAGAAAGGAATAGATCTTTTTGCCATTATGAGACAAGTTTTTATAATATTTTTCTTGAGCAGCAGGAAGAAGAACCCTGGTCCAGGTTGAACTCCTTTTTCCAGTGATGTTATCTGCTGTTACAGGTAAAATGCAAAGAGAACATTCATTCTCCTAATGGAATATCACGAGTTGGGGTAGTTCACTGAATCTGTAAACACATAACTTTTAATTTTCTCCTTACCATAAACTCAGTTTAGGAATTGATCTTGGTTTCCTCCAAAGCTGTATTTCAACAAATTCTAAAAATTCTAAAAGAAATGGGTAACTTCTCCACACACACCACTTACTACAGTTAAATCAAAATCAGAAAAGCAATTAAGACAGACTTAGAATCTCTAGTTAAATAGTCGGAGTCATTAATATTCCCCCACCCAAAGAAAACCCCAAGACCAGATGGTTTTAGCAATAACACTTTCTGTTTCTTTTCTTTTCTTTTCTTTTCTTTTCTTGAGACAGGGTTTCTCTGTAGCTTTGGAGCCTCTCTTGGAACTAGCTCTTGTAGACTAGGCTGGCCTTGAACTCATGGAGATTCGCCTGGATCTGCCTCCCTAGTACTGGGCTTAAAGGTGTGTGCCGCCGCCGTGCATCTACAACATTTTCAAAGAAGAGTTAGTGCTAATACTCCTAAAATTACTCCTCAAAAATGAACATCAACCAATTCATTTTATGAGGCCACAGTTACCTTGATACCCAAACCACAGAAAGACACAAGAAAGAAAATGCTGGAAAAAAAAAGTGAAGGTCAGCTGGTGTTTACTTGCTGTCTAGAACTAGTGTCTTTAGTATAGGAATGTACTCTACCAAAGGCCAAACCTAAGCACCAACCCAAACGCAAATCCTTTGATCTCCAACCATAGCCTACCTGTAAATATGCTATAGCAATGGTGGCATAAAGCTTGTAGGAACAATCAATCGATGTCTGATTGATGTAAGGTCCACTCCATAAGATGGAACTCATGCCCAACACTAGGAGACTGAGAACCGGAAACTAGATAGCCAAGGGACGAAAGTGAAAACCAAATGCTCGTGTTCTAAACAACAAACAAATAAGCAAACAAAAATCACATAGCAATGGCATGACTCTTATAAACAAATAACTTTGGTAGGTTAAATTTGTAATCTAGATTTCAAACATAAAAAAAAAAATGGACCTACCAATGACCTGTTGCTATTGCTATGTCAGTGCCCCGCAAGAGCCCCTGTAGAATGCTTGGTCCCCAGTGTGGCAGTATTGAGAGCAGGTAGAACGTTTACAAGCCTATTAGATCTTGAGGGCTATCTTTGGGCATGATTATTTCTGATCTTATGGAATTGTTTCTCAGGGCAGTAGATTAATCACCAATGGTGAGTCTGAGCCCTGAATCTTTCTGCTCCTAACTCACCATGTGACATCTGGCACAAGTGATTCCTCCATGCCATCTGTAATGAGGCTACCTTATCTTGGACTTACTGTTCCTAAGATACAAAGCAACGAAGACAATTTCTTTATAGATTCCCCAACTTTAGGCATGTGGTACAGCAAGAAAAAATTAGACTGATACACCTATAGAGACTTTAGTAATCACAATATTCTCTGGAGTAATTTAATAAGATAAATTACAGTTAATATTTTAATATGAACAAATACCCAAACAGAGCATTATTCATGAAGAAATATTTTAGATTATTTCCTTTTTTGAAAGTATAATATAATTTCATAATTTCTCTGTTTCATTTCCTCCCTCCAAACCCTCCCTTACAGACTTTGACCTTTCAAATTCATGGCCTTTTTTATGAACATGTTTAAGATATAATCAAAAACATTTCATGCATGAAAGTTACAGCAAGAGGCTTAAACATTACTACGATATAGTATAAACAAAAATAAACTATATATAAAAGAATATCTTGAAATTTATGCAGTTTCAATAAAAATGTGTTTTAGATTAAAACCTGTCTTAATTAAGAAGAAAAATAGAAACTTTAAACTCTGAAAATTGTTTGAGAATACTGAATAAAAGTTTCTTATATTTATATTTATTTAAATATAAATGACCTAATTTTAAAAATAAATATGACCTAACTTACTTGCTGTCTGAGTATAAAAGAAATGCATATGTCAAATGTTTGCATCAGAACAGCAAAATGGACAAAATGATTCCATGGAACAATTCCCTTATAAAAACTTGGCAGACTTGATTAAGTGGCAGTTTCTTAGGGAAAAAAGCCAATTTCCCTGAGTTTGTGTCTATTAAAACCCGCCTTTTATCAGAGAAACTCTGTAACATACACTCTGTCTCCATGGTTATGTGTACCCAACCCCTGCAGCCTCGGGAAGGAATGAGTTCTCTTTTGCTCCTGAGAGTTTCATAGATTTAAAGCTTTCCATGGGTGTGCTTGGGTTTCATGTGGTGAATTGGAATCTGGTGTCTGGCATGGGACATTTTTTGTTTACTATTTAATGAAGAAGGTGCTGTCATATATGGGAATGGGAAAAGTTCTTTAACTGTTGTATAGAAAATGGTACATTGTTGGTAAAATTATGCAAAGGTATGAATCTAGTGAATAAAACACTTAAAAAGGAACACTTAAAAAAGAGCTTGGGAAGAAGTGGAGAAGGAGGGACTAAAAGGAGGAGAACTAGGAAAAGACTAAAAGGAAGGGGGAAGAGTGAGAGATGACATTTGAGCAGCTATTTGAAGCCAGTGAAGAAACTTGGAGTTAACATCATGCATTTTGAAAAAAAAAAAAAAAAGAAAAAAAAAAAGGTCTTCATCTTGTATAGAAAGTATGCGTGTGCATTTTTAACACACTTTAAAGATGTTAAAGATTTTTAGAAGCTTTAGTTCCCATATTTTGCTCCCTTGAGTAGATCACAAGTGCTTACCCCATCTATATTAGTCCTTTCAAACACTAAACACTACAACACGGACATTCAAGCTTTCTCTACTATGAAGTGAAGTTTCTTGAACTTGTTCTGTTATGCCTTGATTCCTAGAGAATGTGTTCATGTTTTTAAATCATCACTGACTGTTCTTAATGCCTCTATGCTCCCTCTGGAGATCTAGCTTCCATGGGATTCTCCCTCATAACTTGTTCTTTTAAATTAGTTATTCATTGATGAAATAGAATTTTGAACAAAGACTCTCCCTTTCTGTTGTTCTTCTCTATTTTCATATTCTTTCCCTTCACTGTGACATGTGTCTGTCACCTCATATACCTGATTAAAGGGTCCGCTAGAATGTCACTTTCACTTTTCAATTTTTATTTTTACAGGCGGGCTCGCTGATGGGTGATTACTTATCTACAGACTCTACTGATTGATAGGATTTTAACTTTGCACAAACTCCTTGCCATTTCTGTATCTATAATATCTACAATTAGAGCTATTTTCATAAAATCTTATTTTTTGTTATTTATTTATTAATTATTAAAAAATTCCGCCTCCTCCCCACCTCCCGTATCCCTCGCCCTCCCCGCTTCCTCTCCCTCTCCCTCTCCAGTCCAAAGAGCAGTCCTCCCCTGTGGGAAGTCCGAGGACCTCCCCCCTCCATCCAGGTCTAGGAAGGTGAGCATTCAAACAGGCTAGGCTCCCACAAAGTCAGTACAAGCAAGGATCAAAACCCCTTGCCATTGTCCTTGGCTTCTCGGCAGCCCTCATTGTCTGCCATGTTCAGAGGGTCCAGTTTTATCCCATGCTTTTTCAGTCCCAGTCCAGCCAGCCTTGTTGAGCTCCCATTAGATTAGCCCCACCGTCTTAGTAAGTGGGTGCACCCCTCGCGGTCCTGACTTCCTTGCTCATGTTCTCCCTCCTTCTGCTCCTCATTTGGACCTTTGGAGCTCAGCCGGATGCTCCAGTGTGGGTCTCTGTCTGTATGTCCATCCATCACCAGATGAAGGTTCTATGGTGATATGCAAGATATTCATCAGTGTGGCTATAGGATAGGGCCATTTCAGGCTCCCTCTCCTCAGCTGCCCAAGGAACTAGCTGGGGACATCTCCCTGCACCCCTGGGAACCACTCTAGTGTCAAGTCTTTTGCCAACCCAAAATGCCTCCCTTAGTTGAAATATATACTTCCCTGCTCCGATATCCATCCTTCCTTTATTCCAACCATCCCATTTCCCCAAGGTCTCCCGATCCTCCCCTTCTCACTTCTCTCCCCATCTCCTCTTTCCCCCATCCCACTTATTTAACTATTTAAACAGAAAGTTGTTCTTTTGTTCTTTGATCTTATGTGAGAGGCATTCTTTTTTTTAGTACCCCGGTAGGATTGTGCAGTGATTATCGGTGATGGAAGAATGCTTTCTACATCTCATTTGAATTGGCTCAGGCTATAGGGCCAGGTTGTTCTACAATATAGACTAGCAATCCTCGTTTAAAGTTCTGATTCACAGGCTCCTGTCCAGAAAATACTTCATGACTAATACACTTACTTTGATTGTATAATCTTATGCCAAAGCCTTTCTTTTTCATCCTTAGGATATCTGACACTATTAGAATTATTTACAAGGTTGTTCTTGCTCAAAGTTGTTTTCTTTCAGGTTGGGCAGCCCATCTAAGAAACTATATTCCTTAAGAAATCTTTTGTTCTAACATCAAATGTTCTCTACTACCCCTCCTCTCTCAACCATTTAAATCTTGAGAGCTTTCTTGGTGATTTTGGTCCCACAGGCAATGGTTAGCATTTATTTGTAGCTGTACATCTCAATTTTTTCAGACTTCTCACTATACTGAATGCGTATAAAATAGTCTGAATTTTGGCTTTTTGTGGTTTATATGCGGCTAATAGTTCTCAAAATTGTTACTATTCAGTTTTCATTACTGTAATAAAATGTCTGAAACAATATGGAAAATTTAATGTGGCTCAAAATTTAGGATATCCATCCCATTTCTGAGGACTTCTGTCAACACCCTAGAGAGTGTATGGTGGGGCAAATCTATTCAGTTCATGTTGGGAACTAAAATAAAGAAGGAAGTTTTGTGGTCCCAGTTGTCTTCAATAGATAGTCAGGACTCAGAAACTGGATGGCAACGAGACATAGGGTAGAATTAAACAAAGCTCACAAACAAAACAAAAAGTCAGCAAAATGTTTTCTTTGTTTTTCTGCAATACTCAAAAGTTTGGTACCTAGTTCAGTCATCATCAGAGAGGCTCCCTCAAGCAAACTGATGAGAGCAGATGCAGAGACACAATCAAACGTTAGATGAAGTTCTGGAATTCCACAGAAGAGTGGGGCAAAAGATTTCAGGAGCCAGAGGGGTCAAGGACACCATAAGAACTTGGCCCACAGAATCAACTAAGCAGGGCTGATAGGAACTCCCAGAGACTGAAGCAGCAAACAGGGAGCATTCACTGGTCTTTTAGAGACCCTCTGCACACATAATGTGATTCTTTAACTTGCAGATTTTACTGGACTCCTGACAATGTGAATGGAGGTGGGTCTGACTTTTTGTTGTTGTTGTTGTTGTTGTTGAGACAGGGTTTCTCCATAGCTTTTTGGCTCCTGTCCTGGAACTAGCTCTTGTAGACCAGGCTAGCCTCGAACTCACAGACTCTTTTGACTGCTTATGGGACCTAATTTTTTCTACTGGATTGCCTTGTCGAGCCTTAATATGGGGGCAGTATATGCCTAGTCTTATTCCATCCTGTTATACCATTGATATCCCTGGAGAACCCTGTTCTTTTCTGAAGGGATATGGAGGAGGAGTGGATCTGGATAAGGGGAAGGGCAGCAGGATAAGTAGTAGGAGGGTAGACAGAGAAGGCTGCAACTTGGAAGTATTGTATGAGACAAGAATAAATAAATGACTTTTTTAAAAAATGTGAATGTCTTTTTTTAATGAAAAAATTATACACTTATATGTCCAAGAAAAATAGACAAATAACAGGAAACAAAAAAAGTTTTAAAGAACAAAACTTCACGTCAGGGCAGAAACTCAAAATAAAGAAAATGATGGTGGCAAACAGGAAAATGTACAAAATTCAATTACAATAGGTGACGAATTATTACCCTACATTTTCTTATTATTCTAAAGAGTTGGGAATAATAATTTTCAAGGACTAGAGATTTGCATTATATTGTTAAATGACCTGTATAGGTACAATACCTTCAACAAGATTAGAAATGTATATACAGAATGTTTTAGTAAAATGAAATTTAAATTTATATTAATATACAAAATTTGTACATAATATACAAAAGTCCAATCCAATGTAAAACACTTAAAACTCATAGTTGCTTTTTAAAAGTAGATTCAATAATTTACCTTTTTATTTTATTATATCTGTATCCTCCCTTTTTTTTCAGAGTAGATTCAATAATCTACACTTTCATCCAATCATATCAGTATTGCCTTTTTTAAAAAAGAAGTTCATATCTATATCATCTCTTTTTTCTTTTCTAAAGAAGAACCTTGAATAAAATTTTCATTGTTTAGATTTTTTTCCTGATCACTATGCATAAAAACTCATAACCAGCACACTAAATAAAGATAAACATCCATAATTCATTTTTTGAGAATGTGGGCATAGTTTTCGAAGCTACTTGCTGCTGATTGAGGGTGTTGGTAATATTATGAGGACCCAAAGAAAATTTAAAATTATGGACAAGTACTGACTGGAGTATTCTGTGAGGCTGGATCATCTTATTCAACAGTCTTGAGGCTATTTTGGATTTAGAACTCAGAGAACATTGCAACAGAGGTACTCTAAAATATTGGATCATCTGGCCATTCTTTCCCACTAGAGATTTTTCAGGGGATTTTCTTCAATTTTTTGAAGTTGGGTTTTTTTCCTGCAAAGACAAGAACAGAACACTATCCCAACCCTTATGAGGTTTTCTTACAATCTGTAGAATTGTCACCTCTGTGGATGAACTGTCATTTCTCTTTATTAAGAGGTTTCTCCTTTTCACACTGAATCTTGATTAATTTAGATGGTATTCATTGCTTTTCTTCTCCTGTGGAATCAAGAGCAAAACCCCTTCTTTAACATAGCACATCTCTTGGTTTCCATACCAAGGTCAACACATCCTTGAAATACACTGGCTGATTTAATTCCGAAGATTTTTTTTCTATTATCAAATGTCTCTCTGCGGCCATTGTTATTTCTCATTAGCTTTAAGAAAATTCAAGGTTAATAATGCATTATGCAATCTATTTGGGGGGATCTTTTTTATTCCTTTCTGTTTGTTGAAAATACCTTTATAGTTTGATTTGACTTTCTAAGCTGCTTAATCTGTAGGATTGTGTGGTATATCTATAGTATACTTTAAATTATACTAAGCAAAAACCATATCATTTTCTTAGAGACATATGCTGGAGCATTATCTGTTTTTCTTTGTGCAGTTTTACTCATGATGGTCATAACTTCTAGTAAACGTGTGATTACTGCATCAGCCTTTTCTGAATTCAAGGCAGTTGAATAGGTATTGATGGTGTGGTGTTTTTAGTTTTTCAAATTCTACAAAATGGAACACATTCACCTTCCTTATTTCATTCCTTTGAGGGCTGTTTGGTTAACTTCCTGCAGGAAATGGTGTTTGACTGTATAAAGAACTAGTAGGACATTTCCTTAAAATCTCCATGGCATTCTGCCATGTAATGGAACAGTCCTTTTTAAACTTTTGCTGTTGACATATGCTTTTTATGAAATTCTGAGGCCTTCATCACATTTCAAATCAATAATCAATTGATTTCTGCATAACGCTGTGCTAGAGGTCACAGCAGACACATAGAGGATCAGATGTGTGTTAGAAATATGGGATGAAGCCTATTCCTGATTGTATCTTCAACCTTAATATATAAAGAAGTCAATTCTGTATCATCTGGTATAAATTCAGTGCTTTCAATAATTGAAACAACTCTTTCTGCATATTGCAAATGAGTAACTAAATTGAGAGGTTCTTTAAAATCCCTTAGTAGCTGGGTAGTGGGAGCACATGCCTTTAATCCCAGCATTTGGGAGTCAGAGGCAGGTGGACCTCTGTGAGTTCAAGGCCAGCCTGGTCTACAAGAGCTAGTTCTAGGACAGGCTAGACAGCTACAAAGAAACTCTGTCTCGAAAACAGACCAACAAACAAAAATTCCTTAGTATCATGAGAATAGCAAATAATTCTGACTTTTGAACAGAGTCATAAGGTCTTTGTTCTACTTTACTTAAATCTTCTGAATTGTACCCTGTCCTTCCTTATTTATTTGCATCAGTATACAATGTAGGGACTACAGTTTTTGGTGTGTCACATACAGTGTGAGGAAGGATCCAATTAGCTGTCTTTATAAGTTGAAACCTCTCACTTTTGGGATAGTTGTCATTAATCTCTCCTAAAAATTTAATATTAGCTCTTTGCTAGGGTTCATTGTTTTCTCATATTTCATTAATTTTAACATTAGTAAAAGATACTATAATTTCTGCTGGCTCTATTCCTACTAATTGATAAAAGTCGCAATTTTCCCTTTATAATTAATTAAGAGACTTTTTCCACATAAGATTTTAATTTTTTTTCTCGGTTTCTGTGGTAAAAAAAATCCATTCTAAGATAGTATCATTCCTCTGCATTAAAATTCCTGTATGGAAATATTTGGAGTGTAATATTACCAGAGTGTAGTTAAGATTCAGATCCACATGACCCACATGCACATCCTATAACTTCTCATCAATCAAAGTCAGTTCTCTCTTACTTTCAACTGATAATTCCCTGGGACGGCTTAAGTCTTTGTCACCATCTAAACTTTTGCTTGAATAAATTATTTGATCAGATTTTATCCCAAAAGTAGATTAGAAATGCCTCCTAGAAATCCTTGGAAGCCATTCAGAGTCTGCAAGCAATCTTTCCTAATTTGCACTTTTTGTGTCCTAATTTTCTGTAAACTTATTTTATAACCTAGATAACTGATAGAATCTTCTCTTTATATTTTCTCAGCAGCAATTTGTAGTCCCCAATGATGAAAAAAACTTTCCTTACTTCTTCAAAAAGTCTTTCAAAAATACCTACATTTGATTCAGATAGAAAATACCATCCATGCAATGTTAAACTATAGATTCAAGAAACTGCTTACATTTCATTTCCAAATGACTCACAAAATATTTGAACAAGGTGTGGCTACTTAACATTCCTTGTGAGAGGATCTTCAATTGATATCCTTTAGCAGGCTGATGATTATTATAACTAGGCACTGTGAAGGCAAATTTTTCTCTCTCCTTTTCTTGTAATCATATAGAGAAGAAACACTCTTTTAAATCAGTAACTATAAGAGGCTATCCTTTAGGCAATTGAGAAGGCAAAGAAATTCCAGATTGTAGAGGGCCTACTGGTTTAATCACCTTTTAACAGTTCTTAGATCTGTTACCTTTCTCCATTTTCCAGATCCATTTAACTACAAATAGAGGAGAATTGCAAGAGTTAGTTGATTCTTCAATATGTTTAGTTTCTAGTTGCTCATGTACCAGCTGTTCTAAAGTCTGAAATTTCTCCATTGGGAATGGTCATTGCTTCACCCATACAGGTTTTTCTGTCAACTATTTTAAAGGTAAGGCTGTTGGTACCACTGATAGGTTCCCAGTTGTTGTTTTGTGTTTTTGTACAGCATGAATAGTTAGTGTCTGTTTTTATAGCACCTTATTATATCCTTCACAGAATATAATTTGGTTTGTGGTCTGGTTCTGAAATTGTGGGAATGTTTATCTGCATATTCCATTTTTATAACAGATCATAGACCCATAGATTCACCTCTCTCAGCCATATATGGCCTTGCTCTCTGTCCTTCTACCCCTATGCATTCAATCCCGCTCATGCTTTATTTTTTATGAAATAGGGTTTTAATTCCTATGAGTTGAACATCTGCCTCCTGAGGAGGCCAATTTTGATGTCATGATTCTGGAGTAATAATAGTCACATCTGTACCTGTTTCTTCCACAGGGACTGGACCACATTCAACCGAGGGACCTGCAAGAGACCCCTCAAGGAGTTTCCCAATTATAATGGGTTGCCTTGATTGTCTCTTTTTGCTCTATGTTCATTGGTTCAGTGTCAGCCTTTGCCACATCTTCTACGTAACCCAGTAGTTTGGGGCTTTCTAATTTGGGGATTCCCAAAAGAAACATATTTTTTAGGAATGCCTGTCTACAATCCCCCCTCAGACAGAATATTCTACCACAATTGAAGCATTTGGTATTTTGATGTCTCTTCATATTTTTGGAAATCTCTTCTCCTATCCAAGCCTCCTACCCAAGTATTAAAATCGAAGAACTTAATATTGGCTGCATGTAGGATCCATTTATTTATTGGTAATCTGACATTTAAGGGCTCACGTATCTTTTTACATTTTAAGTTAGCATTTTCAAAAGCCAGAGACCCAATGAGTACCCATTAGCTTTCTGGATCTGCTAATCCTATTTGTACAGCTTTAGCTAATCTTAGCAAAAAGTCACTAAAGGGTTTTCTTGGGCCTTGGATAACCTTAGTATATGTTTCAATTCCTTTTCTTTTTAGTTCTTGAATCTTGTCTCAAGCATTCAAGATTGCTGTACAGCATAGGAACAATATGGGTTCACTGTATGTAGCTTGACTATCTAGATCAACATAAGGGCCCTCATTAAGAATTTATTCTTGGGAGGCCTCAAAACCTCTGACTCTACCTTGATGTTTAGAGTCCCTAGCCTCTTTTTTCCATAAACTCTTCCACTGAAGTGGTGGACTGTTGTCTAGTACAGATAAGACTAGTTGAATCCAGTCATGTAAAGTAACCTTATTTCTCAAAGTTCATGTCTTTACCAACTCCCTCACATGAATGCATGGCATAAGATACTACTGCATGTTTAATGTCTTATATGTCTTATATGTCATACATATAGGTTCTTATTTACATTCTGTATAACCTTTTGGGTATTGAGTATTTTCTAGCTTTTCAGAGGTAATAACAGGATAAGTAGCTAAAACTCTTGGTAAATCATCACTGACGCTGAGAGGTACTGGCAATACTAAATCTTTACTATTATCTTTTGCCTCTATATTCTCTCCTTGCTTATCAATTCTAAAAGGTTCCTCAGTTGATTCAAATCTTTTTATTACTGTGTTTTGTAAAGTCTGTATCTTTACTTGTGAATATTTCTAATGATTTCATCAAATCAATTAATTTCTGGTTCTCATTCTGCACATATGATTCCAAGTTTTTAAATTTTTCCATTAATAATCTCTTCTCATCCTTAGAGAGTATTTGAATGACATGTAGATTTCCTTCCTGGAGGTATGTTCTATCTTCTAGCTTTTCATAACTTCTTAACAGATTTTGATTGTCAATTTCAACAACATTGATTCTTTCAGATAACCTTTCAGTGCCATTTTGTAAGGTTTCAGAACCACTGACATGGAGCGAATTTTGCTTGTGAAATTATGGTTGTCATTTTCAATTGTATAAATCCTTAAAGCCAACTTTTCATTACTAGTCTGTAAAGTCTGTATGATTTCTAAAAGTGTCTCATTCTTGACTCTGTTATCAAACCATTTCTTTAACGATATAATATGAATTATCAAAATGATGACAGCTATGGCTAAGAATGTGTAAGTCCCACGTAGGTCATATACCTCTCCTAGAATTCCACCCATAATAGAAATAAAAAGGTTATTAAATTCTTGGATGGGAATATTTTTTGCACTTATTTTATGAATGGTTTACAAATTGCAAAAAAAAATATAGTTAGCAGACAACTTACTTTTGCAGATTACAATAAAATAGTCCCACACTATTTCAGAGTGGGGCATAATAAAGGTTTCTTTATTAGGGGTAGACTCTCAGATCAGCAGTTCTCTGCATGAGCAGGGATCAGGAACTGAATCCAACAGCTGAGCGGCTGTGCATGTTTTTACATCTGTATATATAATTCATGTGGCCACAACCAAAGTGGGCCAGTATCTTAAAGGATGTTGGCTGAAGGAGTTCCCTCAGCACCTCCCACTTTTGTCTAAATAATAGATACAATCCTAATATAAAACTATATACAATAAGAAAACACATCAAGTATAAAAATTAGAACTACAACCAGCATAAACAATATATTGGCTAAAGGAGTTCCCACCACAGACTTACCTCTGTTAAAATCCTGGTTTAGTTGAGACTTTTAAGGTGGAATAATGATGTGAGACAGAAAAACCTGTAGGTTTTCTAAGCAGAACTCAAAACCAAACTGAACGGAAATTCGTTAAAGGGATGCAGGTAAGGCAGCGGTGCAGCAGTGGTACATAAACTTTAGGAGTCAGAGGAAGCTGCAATAGACACACGGGGGCCCCAAGCAAGTGAAGCTGGGGGCAAGTCTCAGGACTGCAGGAGCCACAGGAAACTGTAGAGGACCACAGGAAGTGTGTGGGTTCCCTGTGCGCTGGCAGCAAGGATTGGCATGGCAGGAGAGGAAGTTAAGCCGGGGTGGATGGGAGCTGGAAGTGCTCGTGCTTCTCCAGAACCCAGGTAGCAAGGTTTGGTTCTGATTCCTAAACCTGAAATTCCAATCACAGCCCTGACTTGGTCTGATTGCTAAAAAGCTTGAGGCCAATGGCTTTTTCATAAATTTGTGCTCCCAAAAGTTGGTTGAAAATGAAGCACGATTAATAAAAACCCAAAGAGAAAATTGGGGTGCAATCTGAAGATCTGAAGAACAAAGCAGCCAGGCACTGGCTTTTACCTCTACCTCCAAAATGGTGATCCTGCCTCCAACAATCTGAGAAACTAAGAGTCATCTCCTCCCGTAATATAATATTCTCTAGGACTGGGTGTAAGAGAGACCCAGCCAATCACCTTGCTAGCAGGGGGCGGGGTCCCCCGAGGATATTTTTTACTTATAAAGATTGCAGGCATGCTTCCAATCGCCCCTTCTGCTTTCCTGTTCTCCGAGGGAACCTGTGGTTCTGTAAGTCTATTTCCCCATTAAAGCTGTATATATTATTACATTCATTTACGCAGATACAACTGGGATTAAAGGCATATACTACTACTGCCTAGTTTCTATGGCAAGCTAGTGTATCTACCAGAATTAAAGGTATGTGTTATTGCTACCTGGTCTATAAGGCTGGCCACTGTGACTGCTTTACTTTCCTAATCCTCAGGAAAGTTTTTTTTTTATATTAAAATACAGTTGAGATGCCATGACTGTGGACTTTCAGAGATCAACAGCAAGAATGCCACTCTTGAACTGTTAACTTCAGTAATATTGTGACACCTGGCTTTTCTGTATCTAAATAAAGAAGATGAGCAGAATGCTTCATTCTGGCAATTATTTCTAAAAGTTTCATTGACAAGTATATGCTTCTTATTTGTGTTTAGATCACTTATTTAATTGGTATGAAGTTCACCTATTTCTCTATCAGGAATTCTCCTCAGTCATTTCTAATTTACACACTTGTTTGTTAAGTTATATAATTTTCCATCAAAGAGTTTTGCCTCGTTTTCGAACTTCATTAACTGAAAGTTTTTGTTTTTTCTTCTCTTACATCCTGCACTTGATATTCCTTTGACTACATCAACATAATGGATTATGGGTAGATTAATGATTGCACTAAGAAGACAGGGATAACCACTTACAGTGTTCTCGTGGGCATCACAGCTGTACAGCTCTCTAAATGATTTTAAGAGCCCATGCCCAGAGGACATGTCAGAAAAATGACAGAGACAAAGAAATGGAGTACAATTAGATTATAGCGTTTTAAGCATAACATTCTTATAACTCATAAGATAAATGTACTTGTGATGTGTTATGATTATGAAAAAATAGAGAAACTGATAAGACAATTCAAGCAAAAAACTAAAAAATAAAGACTTTCTTTCTCCTGAGTGTTTCATAAAACTTAAGTTGTTACTTTATTTTGTTTTTTTTTCTCTCCTATACATCTTTTAATATACTATCAGTGTATAGCAGACCTCCAATTTCTTTTGAATTCTAAAATTCTCTATTTCAAACTTTGAGACCTTGAAATCTTCATAAACTACATAATACTGAAAGTTTTACTCTACCTTCACCTGACTGCACATAGTAAGTGTTTTATTAATATTTGTGTACAACATTTCACAAAGGTCCATTTATTCTATCCTCATGCTGTAATAATACTCAACAACCCAGTGAATTTGTTTCCCTGTGCTTTTGATAGAAAAAAATACTACTCTTCATATATACATTGAATTATTTCTAAGTTCACTAGAACTTCCCATTATAAAAACTGGGACAGAAGATAACACTCTAAAGTTTGGATTATGAAAGACAGACCAATTAGTATCATATGTAGAATATTTGAACTATCATTTGGCCTAGTAATTTATCTGTTAGAAATTTCCATTTCAAGTGTGTCTCTCACTTGGGAAAATACGTCATTCTCATGAAGAATGAGAATGAAGAAACTGGAGGTTACTTTATATATAACACTAGATAATGAAATAAATTATGATGATGTAGTGTAATAAAAAACACTGCATGAAGAGCAATCAGGGTTCCCTGACCTGTGGGAAGTCCAAGGACCACCCACCTCCATCCAGATCTAGTAAGGTGAGCATCCAAACTGCCTAGGCTCCCCCAAAGCCAGTACGTGCAGTAGGGTCAAAAACCCATTGCCATTGTTCTTGAGTTCTCAGTAGTCCTCATTGTCCGCTATGTTCAGCAAGTCCAGTTTTATCCCATGCTTTTTCAGACCCAGGCCAGCTGGTCTTAGTGGGTTCCCGATAGAACATCCCCATTGTCTGTGTGGGTGCTTCGAGCTGATGAGGGAGGGGGACTTGGTCGGGGGAGGGGGAGGGAAATGAGAGGCGGTGGTGGGGAGGAGGCAGAAATCTTTAATAAATAAATAAATTAAAAAAACAAGAATAATATAGCTCATTAAGGCATATTTCAAAATTGCTAAGAAACAATAAAATATAAACATGTTTCATTCAAAAAAATAAAACACTGCAGCCTAAACAAGGAATTGGTATCCATAAACTCATAATTTATAATTTTAGGAAAATACCATTTTAAAATTTTCAGTATGAAAATATTTATTCCTGTATTTCATTTGCATTTTTCTATGAATTATAAAATCACTTGCTGGTTAATTGCAAAGTACTGGATCATTGACTTTGTACGTCTCCCAAGTTGACACATCAGAAGAACCACATTCACTAATAGCACTAATGAATCATTAGAAAATCATGTGAAGCCGGATGGTTTAGCCACCCGCTTTTAATCCCTGCACTCAGGAGGCAGAGTCAGGAGGATCTCTGTGAGTTCAAGGCCCCAGCGTGATCTACAAGAGCTTGTTACAGAACAGGCAACAAAGCTACACAGAGAAACCTTGTGAGTATTCATACTTTACCAAGTTTTCTTAAATTATAATTTTTGCTTGAAAGATATTACAATTCATTTGGTTTCACTGCAATGTTTCTAGTCTCCCAAAAGCTGCACGTTAATCTTGCCCATCTTCTCATCCTTATCCAAACACACCCTATAGCGTTTGTTTATCCCTCAAATTTGTTTCTGGACTTTCAGCACTTTCTCCTCCCAATCTCTTATTATTACTATTTTATCCCATACTTTGATAAACTTATTTACTGATTTCTTTAAGAGAGTGACAACATGCCAAATGTGTCACAGTATTTTTCTTCTTCGTTACAAAATATATTTTTCCATTTGAAACATTTTGTTGAAACAGGATTTTATACTCATTATTGATGAATAAGATTTCATTGCATACATATGATATAAAATGATTCATATTTTGGCCATTGTGAATGCTCATATAATATACTTGGTGATTCAAGTATCGTAGGCATAAAGACTTGATTTTTCTTGAGGACAGACACTGGCTGAATTGATGAGTCATATGGTACCTGTCATTTTGGATCATTGAAAACTCTCATGCTGTTCCCTATTAGCAGTGTCTGAGTTTCTCTGATGTGGAATTCCCCTCTGTATACTATGAATATGTTTTATTGCCATTGCTTAATAAAGAAGCAACGTTTGGCCAATGGCTTAACACAAATATCGAAAGCCTGGAAAAGATATACAGAGAGAGTAGCAGCGTCAGAGCGATGCCATGTACCTGCTGCAGGAGACAGACTCCAGACCACAACAACATAGCAATACACAGATTAATAGAAATGGGTGACATTAAAATAAAGTTATCCAGGAATATGCCTAAGCTATTGGCTAAGCAGTGTTGTAGCTAATACAGTGTCTATGTGATCATTTTGGTTCTGGGCACCCGGGAATGAACAAGCAGCACCCCGCAACATTTTTCTTTCTTCAAGAGTCTCAACATGTCTTAAATTATTTCTATTGATTTTTTGAGGAGGGGTATTAATTACATGCTTTCATACTTAAGATTGGATCACTGGTTTGTTATCCATTAGTTTGTGTGCATATGTGAGTATGTGTGTGTGTAAAAGGAATGAAGAAATATAGTTTCTTACTTAGGCATATGCCAAAGTTTCTAGCCTCAAATTTTGGGGGCCTGATGACAAGGAAGTCTTGCCTTTTATTAAATCTATATTCTTGGTTCTAGTCTTATTAAACCAAATGTCAACATACATGACATACATGATTCATTACTATGTTATATTGTTTGTCCAAACCATGTGTTCATTTTTACACCAGTGATAGGCTGCTTTAGTAATTTTAACTTTGTGATATGATTTGATTTCAGTTATTCTAAAGTACATTTTTTCTTCTTTTTTCATGACTCGTTTAGCTATTCTAGGACATTTTTGATATTTATATATTTTAGGACTTTTTGTGAAACAGACTTTGGAATTTTTTGATGAGGTTTTTTAGAATCTATGAATCTATGGAATACTTTAAATCGCATGAAAATTGCAATGATATAAATTCTTCAGATAAATAACACAGAATATCTTTTCATTTTTTTATGTATGTGTTCTATAATTGCTTTGTTGGAGGATTTATTGTTTTCTTTGTAGAGCACTTTCACTTAGCTAAATTTATTTCTTTGTTGCTATAATAAATGAAATTTATTTCTTTATTTGTTATCTTAAATAGTAATAAAACTATTTTATGATTGCTACTTTTTAACTTGTCATTTTACTAACTTTGTTGATGGTCTATAAGTTTTTATGGAGTATTTGGTTTTTTTATACATATGGAATCATGTCATATTCAAAACACATAAATTAACTTTATCTTTCCAATTTATATGTCCCTGATTTGTGTATTTCTTTTGAGATATTATCACTTTAACGATTCTAATACTTCATAAATATTACCAGAAAGTGGGCATCCTTGTCTAGTTTCTGAGCTTAAAGAAACATCTTTTCCCATTCAGTATTATGTTGGCTAGGGTTTTTCATGGGTCCCATTAACCAAAGTTATATAGCTTTTATAATTATTTTCTGAAAAGACCTATCATAAAGGAAATTTGAACCTTATCAAATGCATGGGTTTTTTTTGCCTTTCTTGAAATGGATGTATTTTTTTTTCTCCTTAATTCTGTTGATATCTATTACCATATATTGATTTCCAAATGCTAAATCATCCCTTTGTCCCTCAGACAAGACCTGTCCATCATGGTTGGTGCTCTGGTGCTCTTTTTTTTATATGCCTACTGGACAAAGAAGTGAGCAACCTGTTCTATCTGTGTGTGTGTACATGTATTGAACTAAGTATTTTTAAGCTTTATGTCATTTGGCAAAATCATAAACTAAGATGTGTTCTGCTGGATTTAAGGATTTTAAATTTGTCTTTTTCACTTTTACTGCAGTTGAATATGCTATTTATTAATAAAGACATTTGAAATATATAAAACAATTTGAAAAGTTTGTCGAGTATCATTTTAATAATAAATTTGGATTTCGGGAAAATATATATATATATAAAATCCATTTTCAGTGGTCCTTCAGTACCCACAAATAAGCTACAACTTCCTAGAAAGTGAAACCAAGTAGATGTTAGAAAATGTATATTCAAGGAATGAGCTAGAATGCACAGTGGTGATTTATTACCTTGCTCTATCGCCTAGCGTTAACGGATGTATTTTGATAAAATCTGCAAAGCAGCTGTGGTAGAATTCATCTGTAGTAGTCGGGCCTACTATGGAACCTCACAGGACTGTTAGTTAAGCCAAGGAGTTTGGAGTCAGCCCAAGCAGCAAAGTGATAACCCACCTAAAAGGCTCCTAGTTGTAGAAAAGTAAATTATGTATAAGAAAAATATCCAGCATGCTTAAATAACCCAGAGAAGAGAAAATTGAAGTATATGTTAAATGTTATGATATTTACATACAACCACTACATTAATAAAATAATAATAAGGTCAAAATAATGCTATAATGTTAAAGAATGTCTTTTTATTTAATATAACCCCTTTTTACTGTAATATGTAAAAAACTCACAAAAATAAGTTTCATGTTATTCTGTAATGGAATTTAATTATATTCAATTAATTGTGAATAAATAATTAAAATAAAATATTTTCCAAGATTAAATAAAATATTATCTTACTGGTCCATAAGGATTCAGCAATTTCTCTAAAAATATTGTCTAATTAAATTATAACCACTTCATAGAAATTTTAATATGTGACTTAAATAACATTAAAATACCTGAAAATATTAATTATTATTGATGAACATGTTTACAATAAAACTATACAAAAAATGCATGTGTACTATTAATATAACTTCTCAAAGATTTGTGTCAGTGACCCAGAGAGATTAATGAAGTCATACACTTAACCTAAAAATTTATAATATGGGTATGTTTTATGAAACTTTATTTATTTATAAAAGAATATTTATGAAATAAAGTTTCATAAAACATACCCATATTATAAATACCCATATTATAAATGAATATTGAAATGAAATCTCAAATAAAATTCTTGCATATGTACTGAAGTTGGTTATAGATACATGTGCTTAATTTTATCATAAAAATAACTTTAATCATTCTTACATATTGATCTGATTAAATTTTAAGACTTATAAACCATAGGTCTCCATTTGATTATTGCTTCCTGGTTGCTAATTATGTGTCAACTTTATTTACTCTCATGGGTAATAAAATACAATATTATCAACTAAGCCAAGTATTGCCAATGATGATTTTTCCAAATCTTGTGATATTTCTAAATGAAGTTAGTTTCTTAAGATCTGCCTGTCAATAGAGTTAAAGTAAAGGTGTATCCGTGTCTCCTGTTATTTCACTAATAACAATTAAGTGTTTCCCATTGCTTGATATTTAAAACTACTGTACTTTTAGAACTTACTGTCTATCATGTTATTAGGAACAGATCATAAGAATGAATGAAACTGTTCCTGGACAACAAAATAGCATAGCAGGCAAAGAAATTGTTTCCCTCTTTGATGAACTGCTTAAATATTTATAGGAAATGTTGTCATCATAAAATATGTTTTGCTACTTCCAATTTTCGGTCTTTGCCTTTGTTAAACCCAGTGCCATAAAATGGAAGCATATAGGAGGATTCTGCCTAACATATAATTGTATCTCACCCTTATAACTGATGCCACAAATCAGAACACGTGTTTGACACACAGTTACACCCATAGCATTTGGTAATCCTAAATTAAGGCCAAATTATATGAAGCACTTACAAGACATACAGTAGTTTGCAACATTTTATTTCATTTAGTTGTTCCACTTATAATATTCACATGATTTTAAAATGAGAAAGTTGAGTGTCAAAGTGTGTATGTATAGCCAGCAAATGATAAAATTGTAATTGAATATTAAATAAACATATTCAAAAGATTTCATGGTTTATAACTATCACATATGGCTTCCTATAAAACTATAAAGATATAACATGGAACATAGGGATTAAAAAGCTTAGTGGGGAATTATATTTTTCTGTATGTATAAGTTCACTAATACATATATTCATGTATTTGATTGGGCACATGTCTGTATACTTGGATATCTGTATATGTGGTAATGAAGACAGAAGATACATTTTTCTGCATTGTTAAAAGTGCATGGTTTCTATGTACATAGTTGTTCATACCTGCTTCCTCACATAAATAAAATAAATGAACAACTATGTTTGTGTTTCTAAGGTTTTTAATGTGCGTACACATGTGGCCGTGTACATGCGTGCATGTATACGTATCTGTGTATCGCAAATTGTATATTTTATAAAACATTTCTGCTATAAAAAGTCAATCATATAACATCTGCGTCAAACTGATTACCAGACAGTCCTCAGGGTTTCTAAGTAATCCAAAACTCAATGTTGTGGACACCAGGTTCATTTATCTCTTTAAAAATCATTTTTAAAAAAAGAGGAAAGTAAAGCATACATTCCAATACATGATTGAACTTAAGTTTACCCAAAGCCTTCAATTTGAAAATATAGATAAATTTTCATTTGCATAAGTAGGCTCATAGTAATCAGAGAACTAAATGCAAACAGTAGTAAAATATGTAGTTGGTTCTATGATAAATAGGAGAGAAATGGCTTAATAGCAAAAGCCATAATTATCCACAGTGCTCAGTTTACAATTAGTTTTCTTTGACAGTTATAGTCATAAATGCCAGCTTTAATCATGTGTTCAGGTTGAATTAGGCCTCGCCAATGCTGGAAAAGATCTAATCCGCTTTCTTTCCTACTCATAATGAAATAATAATGCAAATTCACTACAGTGATGGGACAACCCATGTGAATTTATTATTGGCTCGGGGAAGTCTCTTGAAAGGGATAAATTCTTTCTGGGTATAGACTTGAGGTAATTCAAACCAGACGAGGAAAAAAAAAGTGCAGCTGTCATCAGAGGCCAGGATATGGAATGGATTTAATTTGTATGAATAGGCTTTTTAATAAGTATAACAGGGCAGAGCTCTCACTATATTTGGGGGATATCACTGCTGTCAATTTCCAGGTCTGAATGTACTAACTTTATTTCGGGGCCCAAGACCATTTCCAAAACCCATCACTTGCTAGCACTCTAATGACTCCACTAACACATTCTGCTGAAGCCACAATGAATAGATCAAGTCAGGGCTGAAGGCAACCATTCCACTGACCAGCACCAAATGTCACTCACTTGTGTTAATAGAGTACATGGCTGAGCACTGTAGACTGAAAAACAAACACACAAAGAGCAGAGAATAGAACCCTCCCTTTTTTGAAGATGTATGCCAAAATAATAATATTTAAAGAGTTAACAATCTTTTTAAAGCAACAGAAGAAATCATAATAAAAGTATCAAAAAACAATATTAAAATCCAGGCATCTATCCTATCAACCCACAAGGAGCCAAAGTCTGACAATTTTAAATATTTCGGGCTAATAAAGCCCACATTGCTTGGCTTAAAAACATTTACTTTCTTCAGGGGCTCCAAGACCATTTCAACCTCAATATTAAATTACTTTAAACTATGCCAATGATAGTAAAATCAGACTGTAGAATTACTATGTGATTTGGATAATGACATTGATTAGTTTGGCATAAGGTTTAATAACAGGTTTTCAAGCATTTAGTGTGTGGTATGACACATAAAAATAAAAATAAGTTACATATTTAGGTCATAAGTATCTATTTTCTAAAATCTATTAATTAGACTCATTGTATTCTTTTGCCTTATACTACTAAATTCATAGTATCTATTTAATGCTTTCATTTATTTTATAATAAATGAAATGTGTTGCTTCTAAAAGTTACAGAACTATGCTGTTGTTTTAAATGTTCACTGATGTACAAAATAGCCATAATTGTTGTACTATAATAGCCTCATACATGTCTATTATCCCACTTTTCACAGAACGGTCAACAATCTTGTTTTACACATATGATCATTCTATGATGCATTTTGCTTGCATTTGCATTCATTACCCTGCATCCATTTCTCTCTCCCTTCTCACTACTCCTCATCTTTTTGCAACATAATTATTCTGCCCAGGTCTTACCATGATCTAGATTGCACATTTGAGACAAAAATATATGATAATTTTGTCATACATGTGGATGACTAATTTTTGTATATCATTAATTATAACAATATAAAGTCTAGTAGTACTTCATAAAACATTTTTAATCAGTTAAAAAGAAGTGTAAACTACAGACTAATGGAGCACTTTTTAGAAAGTATTGTGAGGTTGATGATGTGGGGGTGTCATATACAATCTGTTGATTTCATTGGTTAAGTAATAAACAAACTGCTTGGGCTCATAGCTTAGAACACAGGTGGGTGGAGTAAACAGAACAGAATGCTGGGAGGAAGAGGAAGTGAGGTAAGATGCTTCAGAGAGAGATACCATGCCCCGCTCCCGGGCAGACACATGCCATGAAGCTCCCACCCAGGATGGACGTAGGCTAGAATCTTCCCGATAAGACTGGTGCTCACAGATTATTAGAGATGGGTTGATCAGGATATGAGAATTAACCAGTAAGGGCTAGAGCTAAAGGTCCAAGCAGTGTTTAAATGAATACAGTTTGTGTGTTGTTATTTCGGGGCATAAGCTAGTAAGGCGGCCAGGGTGCCGGGGACGCAGCCCCGCCGCTCCTATCACTACAGGTTGATTTAAAAAAAATCCAAGAAAACATTTTACTGTTCTCTAATCTGCCTTCCTCATTCTGTTTTTCATGATTCGACTCTGAATGTTTTCCATTCAGCAATGCACATCACATCTCCACATCCACTGTTCTCCAATAGCATGTGATGGTTGCACTGTTCATCTTAGAGTTAAAACTGCAGCCCTGTGAGAAATCACTGTATCATGCAGGAAAGGGGCCTTTGCGTTCGGACTACCTTATAGCAGAGGCGCTGGGACTAACAGCTTGACACACAGATAACATGTTGCAGTCCACCACAGAAATGGAGAAAGCAAGAAGGGGCTGACATGAGGAGTCATACACATGCTAAACGTTTTTTTTCACTGAAACGTATCTGGGTTTGATCAGAAAAAGTTTGAAGGGTCCAAGACAAAATTTATAGTTAATTGCAATTTATTATTAAATGCTTCTAGGGACAATCCGAGGCAGTGTGAAATTATGTAAACTTTTCCACAGAGTAAATACCTCAGATGCTATTTCATAACTGATGGACATATTCCAGTAAGAATCTTGGAAATGAAAATCCTGAATTATGCCATTCGTGTTATAAAAAATAAATATTCATATTATAAAACAAATGAATCCTGAAAATACAGACTTCAGGAGAAAATGTAACAATTACCAATTAGAACTCTGGTGAAATGTCCTCAGGTTACTTCATGTTCCACATAAATAGTCAACAGTTGCACTAACGTAGTTCAGCCGTGCAGATAAGGAGAGCAGGTGTGACGAGCTTTCCACCGACTATTTCAAGCTAAAATAGCTACAGCTTAATGTTCTGTACTAAACGGCATGCATTATACTTTAATTACTCAGTTTAAATTAGCACTAAAATAATATTAGCAATCATAATTTTTACTGTTTTCATGCCTGTGTGATGAACGGGGTCATGTATAAAGCATTGTTAGTGCCTGAAGAGTAAAACTGGAGAAAAATTAGTGAGGACAATTAAATTTTTACCCAGTAGTGGCTAATAAAAATCAAATCAATAAAATATGCTCTGAACCAAAATCATATTAAGGTAGGTTGTCTCACAACTAAGAAAGAAAAATGACATATATTTTGGTAGTTGCAGTGTGAAATGAAGATTTTCTTGTCTGTATAATATTCCACTGTGTTTTCCCTCCATTCAATTTATACTATTTTTATTGTAAACCAAAGGTACAGAACCTGAGACAAATAGAGTGAGGTGGCAATCAATTTATAATCTGATTCATTACGAGATTGGGATTGTAGGGAATTGCAAATTATGCAACCCATTTGTAATTTACAAAAGGAGAGTTTGAAATCTTAAATTACTTTCTGAATTACAAAGTTATGCTTTCGTCTGATGAGAATTCTCTTTTCAATTCAGTACCCCATTTTTTAATTGGGTTAATTAGAATTTTCATGTCCAGTTTCTTGAGTTCTTTATATATCTTGGAGCTCAGAACATTGTCTGATTCAGGGCTGGTTACGATCTTCTCCCAGTCAGTACAATGTCTTAAGACAATATTCTTTGCTTTATAGAAGCTTCTCAGCTTCAGGAGGCCCCATTTATTCAATGTTGCTCTTGTTGTCTGTGCTACTGGGGTTATACATAGGAAGTGGTTTCCTGTGCTCATGTGTTGCAGTCTACTTCCCTTTTCTCTTCTATCAGGTTCAGTGCGGTCAGATTTATATTGAGATTTTTGATCCGTTTGGACTTGAGTTTTGTGCATGATGATAGATATGGATCTATTTTCATTCTTCTACAGGTTGACATCCAGTTATGCTAGCACCATTTGTTGAAAATGCTTTTTTTCTTCCATTGTATACTTTTAGCACCTTTGTAGAAAATCAGGTGTTCATTGGTTTATGGATTAATATCCAGGTCTTTGATTGGATTCCTTTGGTCAACCTATCTGTTTTTATGCCAATACCAAGCTGTTTTCATTACTGTAGCTCTGTAATAGAGTTTGAAGTCAGGGATGGTAATGCCTCTGAAAGTTCCTTTATGGTATAGAATTGTTTTGGCTATCCTGGGTTTTTGTTTTTCCATATAAAGTTGATTATTGTTCTCTCAAGGTCTGTGAAGAATTTTGTTGGGATTTTGATAGGGATTGCATTGAATCTATAAATTGCCTTTGGTAGAATTGCCATTTTTACTATGTTGATCCTACCCATCCAAGAGCATGGGAGATCCTTCTGTTTTCTGGTGTCCTCTTCAGTTTCTTTCCTCAAAGCCTTAAATTCTTGTCAAATAGATCTTTCACTTCCTTGGTTAGTGTAACACCAAGATACTTTATGCTATTTGTGGCTATAGTGAAAGGTGAAAAGAGAATTCTCATCAGATGACGTTCAAATGGCCAAAAGAACTAAAGGTCTTGTTCAACCTCCTTAGCTATCAGGGAAATGCAAATCAAAACAACTTCGAGATACCATCTTACGCCTGTCAGAATGGCTAAAATCAAACACCAATGATAGCCTATGCTAGAGAGGATGTGGAGTAACGGGAACACTCATCCATTGCTGGTGGGAATGCAATCTTGTGCAACCACTTTAGAAATCAGTGTGGCAGTTTCTCAGGAAATTAGGAATCAATTTACCTCAGGATCCAGCAATACCACTATTGGTAATATACCCAAGAGATGCCCAATCATACTAGCATTTGTTCAACTATGATCATAGCAGCATTATTTGTAATAGCCAGAACTTGGAAAAAACCTAGATGCCACTCAATGGAAGAATGGATAAAGAAAGTGAGAATATATACACATTAGAGTACTACTCAGTAGTAAAAATCAACGACATCTTGAATTTTGCTGAATGGAAATAGAAAACACTATCCTGAGTGAGATAATCCAGACCCAAAAAAATGAATATGGTATGTACTCACTCATTAGTGGACTCTAGCCATAAACAAAGACATTAAACCTATAGTTCGCAAGCCTAGAGAAGCCAAATAACAAGGTGACCCCAAAGAAAAACATATATAGATCCTCCTGGAAATTGGAAGCATACAAGATTGCAGGGAAAAAGTTGGGAGCATGGGGGTGGAGGTAGGGATAGGGCTAGGGGAAGGGGAGAGGAGGAGAGAGAAGGGAGAAAGGAAAGACTTCAGAGAGTTTGCGGGAGTGGGAGGGTGGAGATGGAGGAAGGGTGGATATAGGAGCAGGGAAGAAGATATCTACATTAAGGGAGCCATTTAGGGTTGGCAAGAGACTTGGCTATTGAGGGGATCCCAATTGTTCAAAGGGATGTCCCCAGCTAGGTCCTAGGGCAGCAGAGCAGAGGATGCCTGAACTTGCCTTGCCCCACTATCACACTGATGTTTATCTCGATATCACCATAGAATCTTCGTCTAGCAACAGATGGAGATATAGACAGAGATCCTCATCAGAGCAATGTACTGAGCTCCCAAGGTCCTGCTGCAGAGCAGAAAGAGGGAGAAGATGAACAAAGAAGTCTGGCCTGCGAGGGGTTGGTCCACCCACTGGACAGTGTGCCTGTTCTAATGGGAGCTCACCAAATCCAGTTGGACAGGGACTGAATGACCATGCAATCAAACCAGACTCTCTGAATTTGGCTGACAATGGGAGCTGACTGAGAAGCCATTGATAAAAGCAATGGGACTTGTTTCTACTGCCTGTCCTGGCTTTTTGGAACCTTAGTCTATATGGATGCAAAGCTTCCTAGGCCTGGGGAGGGCTTTGGACTTCCCACAGGGCGGGGTTCCCTGCCCTCTCTTAAGGAGGGGGGCAGATGGAGGAGGATGAGCGGGGGAGAGTGAGGGAGGGGAATGGGAGGAGGGGAGGAAGTGTAAATTTTTGAATGGAAAAATAAATAAATAAATAAACAAACTTATGCTTTCACGCCAGCAACAGAGTTAATTTTTGGAAGCCTCCATTGTTCTTTCCATATTTTATATATGTTTTAATAGAAATAATAAAAAAAAAACCAAGCAGGTTGTTATGGTATAAACAAAAGAATCTTTGTTTGGACTGGTGTAGAGCAAGGGAATGACTTGCTTCTGGTAAACAACTGCTTCCTGGCACAGCATCCATATACCTATTATTTTCTATTATTTGAAAATTTCCCCAAATCTTTATTTATCCAATATATAACAAGATAATTCCTTCCTTTGTTTATGACTGTAAAAATGAACATGGGATGCAATACTGTGATCACAAAACTTGACAGAAATGATCGGTTCCTCTGAACCCTAGCAATGAATAGAAGGTGAACATGTAATGGTAAGATAGCTAAGCTTTCAAGTGAGTTTCTTAAAGTAACTCATGTGAAGGTTGTTTTGTCCATTCCTAGCCTGTAGATATGAGGCCACCATGAGTGAAACAAGGTGCCTGGCAGAAGTAGTTACTTATGTCACCAGAGAGGTAGAATTCATTCATTCCTGATCTACTACTGGAAAACTCAAGGATATGACAAAAATTTTGCTTTTGAGCACGTTTGAATCTTATTTTGCTTCCATCACCAGTTTTCCCATTAAAACCCTTTCTTAGCAAATACTGGCACACAGCTGTTTTCTTCACTGAAAATGAGTGAGGTGTGTGTGTGCAGTGAGCTTCACTGCAACATCAGTATCTAATCATGAAGGCATAGATAATATCTATTTTAGTGTTCTTAGATTTGCATCTGACTTAAAGTGTTATATTTCAAGCAAAGTATCCAAACAGCTTTGCCTAAATTGAATTAAGATAATTATATTTTAGTTCATATATCCTTAGAATATTGATATCGTTTACACGCCTAGCTTGTATATAATAAAATAATTCAAAAATTATGTCTGTATATACATCAAAATTAAAATGTGGTGTCAATTTTAATATTTTTCTAATATTCACATTTTGGAACTTTTTAGTAATTCTCAGGATATTGCTTTTTACATAGTGATTTCCTGAGTATTTACAAGCATATATTGTATTATAATTATCTATATGAAAGGACATATGAATTAAATAAGTTTAGGAATAAAGTCCTCATGTCTTTAAAAGTCAACATATGTTTGATGAGTAACTGTGTGGCGACAGGGAATTCCAGATGATGGGAGAATGGTGACATATGAGAACAACCAGGGAGAGCCCATGGCACCCCAATCCTTCAGATACTCACACAGGCAGAAAACAAGAAATCAGGACTATCTCATCAGAATTTTTTTCTGATTTATTATGTTGGATAAAGTAAACAGCACTTTAACGTTTAAAAGCCTAAAACTCTCCTTCTACAGAAATAATGTGTTGAAAGCTGGGCCGTCTATGCTCTACTCAGAGGAGAAGAGTTCCAGAAATGACTGGCAATGGCACTTCTGACATAGTAAATTAACTTACTTGTGGTTTTCTAATTGATGACATTATTTGGAGGTGGCAGAAACTAGACAACAGGACCTTGTGGGAAGAATATGTCACTGGAAGCCTCATTGTCAGTCTCTGGCCCTGGAAGCTCTGAGATCAGATGCCTCTCCCACATCTGATCTATGGGACCACAAACTGGAACCTCTGCAACTTTGAACCTACTCAGTACCCTTTGGAACATTCTCCCTCATGCACTTTTCACAGTGACATAGAGCAAACTAGAACTTAATATCAGTGACTGAGATTGGGAGTTCAAGATGAAAGCACTTTTATTATGATTGTCTCAAATCCTCCCTACCTCCCTCTCTCAATTTCATGATAATCCCCCTCTCTCTCTCACCTGCTCTCTCCCCTTTCTCAAAACAAAACCAAAGAAAAAACAATAAGCACAAGCTTACTCAGTCAACACACACACACACACACACACACAAAACCAATCAAACAACAAAATATGACATCCAGTTTAGCTTAATTCATAATTCCTGTACATGGGACAGACATAAAACTTTAAAAGATAGTATATGCTACAGATTTAAGTTGAGTAGTATTTGTTTCAAGATCCTCACTGTACTTAGGAACTCTATGATGATCCTGCCTGAAAGGAAGTTGTATAAATTGTGTAAATGTTCCTGGAGATGCATTGAACAATTGTGTATAGGAAAAGACACTATTTGTATAGCAAGATTTGGGTCTCACCAAATTATGCATCTCTTTTTTAGAAGGACTTATTTAATTAAATAAAATTATTCAGGTAAAAGAAGAATCAGTATTTTATTTATCAAATCAGTTCAGTCAAGTAATTGATAGTTGCTATGAGGTGAAATAAATGGATCTTGGTAAATAAAAACTAACCTGTGGGCTTTTATTTCATTTCTCATTTTACAACAGAAATGTTTCTTTTTTTAATTCTGGGACCATAAATCATTCAGGCTAAAATAATACTGAATATCACATTCCATTTGTATCAAATGTGTTAAATGGCAACATTCAAAACATATGCCCAGTTCTGGTTGATTCTAACCCAAACTTACAGATGGACAAGGGTGAGATAACAGAGGAGCTCTCAATATAGTTATTCCAGAAGATGAGAGAGCAGTGCCAGGCAAAACAACCTGCCTCCTCTGGATGCAGACTTCATTCACTTCACATCTGCCTCTGCTTACAAACTGGCAATACAGGATCACTGATCCTCAGATCATAGGGGCATTTCACCCACTCTCTAAACACCTTCTGTCAATCACAGTGAGGGAGCCTATTTGAGAATGGCGTTACTTCTGAAAATTATTTTCAAGGGAAAGGCTATTGAAGAATTAGTCCTAGTAAGCCAGGGCAATGAAATTCACAGGCTCACCTTCTTTTTCAGATCCCAGAACAGGATGAGAAATAGAAGAAAGATGTTAGAATTCCTATTTACTAACCTCAGGATTGTCTTCATTCATTGCTACGAATAAAACCTATTTTGTTGGGTATGTATATACAAAAGAACATTTTAAACCATACATAAAGAGGCAAAAAGTATATTTATAAATTGTGAAAAATTATGAACTTAAAAAATAATATAAAATAATAAAATCTATGTGAGATCTATAAAGTAATATCATTCATACATGGAATAAGAAGGTTACTATTGCAATTGCTTTGTAGTTCATGATTGTTTGTAATTGAATCAGCTCTGGTTGGAAATTCAATAAAGAACTGGACCAATCATTTAACCAACTTAAAGAAACAACATATTTTACAAAGTTCACCTGGTAGCTTCTTGCCCTTCCATGTACATTCCACTGTGATTGTACTAGCCTGTGTTTCATACTAGATTCAATCTGTGTAATCAGGAAGCGCTTTAATAGATGTCATGATGAGATATTTCTACAAATGCTGATTGTCAATGTTACAAAGACTGTTTATATATGATCTCCCATCCACACTGGCCTGTTTTATCATGATTGAATTTCTCTAATATATAAAAGGGGATTATTAAGTTTGACATTTCAGGGTGTGAAACTTTAAACACATCAGTTCTCCAATATGTTCAAAACAAGAAATACATTAATTGTCTGGGTATTGGGAAATGTTTTAGAAAACTAGGAATGCATTTATCTTCATATATTATTTCTTATCTTAGCATGAATCCATATTGTAAACCTATGAATACATGTGATATAGGAAGCTCTGTTTCAAAATCTTTCCTGTGGTGATATGATTTACTTGAAAGATTTATTTCTCCTTTAATGTTAAAGACATTAAAATATCATAATTATAAACCATCATCCTAAACATAAATTTGCTATTGAAATGCTTTCAGAAGGGACTGGGGCTTCTTGAACATTTGAATGTATCTTTCCTGATTGGTTTATTATGTGGTCATAACTGTATTTCAGCTGTGGTTTTCCTTATTTGTTAAAGAAGATTATCAGAAAAAAAATGTTCTTAGCAAACTCTGTGGCATAGAGTTTTTGTTTGGTATTTATAGCCATTTTTATGATATGATTGTATGCATATATACTCATATTTATTATATTGTTGCTTGGTAACTAATGATGTTTAAACATTGACCCTTCTGAGTGGTGAAAGAGATCATGGCCAGCGGCGGGACCCAGGAAACTGAGAGAAGGCATTTTGTAAGCAGGGCCCCTGGCCAGCAGGAAAACCTGTTCCTGTTTTAAAAGACCCATTAGATAGCATCGATAGAAAGAGATGGGCAGGCGCCAAGGCAAGAATTCACCCAACAATCTGAAAAACAACATGAAAACACCAGAACCCAATGATCTTACAGCAGAAGGACTTGAACACCCTAACACAGAAGAAGTGGAAAAATTGACTTTATGAAAGCAATAGAGTCCCTTAAACAACATGTAAAAAATGCCCTTATAGAAATGAATGAGAAGTATAACAAAAAGTTTGAAGAAATGAGTAAATGCGTAAATGATACCCTGGGAAACCAAGAAAAAACGATCAAACAGGTAATGGAAACATTTGCTAGCAAATTATGAAAACACATGTAGTCAAGCAAATACACCTTTTCTCATAACTCATGTCCTCTTTTTTCATGCATTATAATGACATGTCTTCACCTGCCCTACTCTAAGTAGTTCTATGAGCATTGTCCCACATCAGCCCACATCCAGTCTCTCCTCTAATCCAGTGACTCCTCTAATGCTATTATTGGAGTATCTATCACTTTCCATACCTACTTCTTAAAGCCTTTTTACATCTTTCCATGTCTACTATCACAAGCTACTGTTCTTTCTCTCGAATATTATAACCAATTCTGAAGCTATCTGTATTTGTAGATTACATAATGACAGGTGAAGTGACCATAATTTAAATATTTCTGTGGTGATTACCTATTTCTATTAGAATATTCTTCCAGCTCACGCTGGTCTTGAACTCATGTATTACAATCTTAATATGCGTTAAAACCAGGTATCAGGCATCACATGATTAAAGAGCCACAGCTGCTCCATGCTTTTCTCTTAAAGGATTCTCCAAAGCAGGCTGGAAAATGAAGCCAAACAACGAAACACCAGTTCTGCTCTGAGACATAACAGTTTTACTTCAGAGCTGCCAAAGGAGTGTGAGCCTAGAGAAATAACAGAGAATTAGAAACAAGAAAGATGCCCACAAACTGTAAGTATGTTGTCCTTTTTCTTGTTGAATATAACCTTTGCAGAATATGGTCCATGTACCAGTAGATAACACTAACCAGGATCCTGATGAAAAGTAGTAAATATGGGAAGCCTTAGGATCCTAGGAACTGATTATAGAATTAAATGTTATGAAGGGATAAGAGCCTTTGTCATTGTTTTGGACCATGTGGCGTAACATAACAAAGTGGACATTCACTTGGAGTACATTCAGCCCTATGAGATAAAGTATAACACCATCAAGTAAGAATTTCAATTTACAATCAAGGACACACTGAATAGAGTAGAAAGATATTTAAATCTAGTCATAACACCAAAACGCTAATGAGCACCAGGATGGGGTCTCCAGCAAATAAAATGTTAATAATATGTGTTGTCATTTTGAAAATGAAAACACTGCTAAAGATAGAATTTATCAACAATTCACACTTCTTTTTTAGAGTTATATATGAGTGTGCCACTTGCAATTCTGATACCAAAGGATGACATCAAAGAATTTCAGATCTGGAAATTGAGTTACAGATGGTAATGGTCTACCATGTGAGTACTAGGAACAGAACCTGAGACCTCTGCAAAATCAACACGTTCTCTTAACAACTCAACAATTTCTTCAATCTCCCTTAATTATATATAAAGTGTAATATATTTAAGTTGTTTGAGAATTTCATGAATGTGTTTTGATCACGTCCGCCTCTCCTGGTTGTCTAGGATTTCTTCCTATATTTCCTACTCATCCCACTTTGTCAGCATTCTCTGGTTTCTTTCCAGTCCAATCTGTGGTGCACATATATTCTCGGATGTGGAGCTTTCCACTGGAGTATGGTCAGCTTAACAGTGACCATGTTCTTAAAGAAAGCTTCCTCTCCCTCTCTCAGCTGCTATCAAGTGCCAATAACTTAGTGTCTAGTGATGAGAAATTGTTACCACCTCACCTCTCCATGCTGATATTTCGTCTGGCTTGAGTTTCTATAGAGTTCATGCTGTAGTAATTGTTGTGACTTCACGTTACAGCAGTCTGGTCATGCCCAGAAGTCATTATTCACTTGTAGTAATCCACATAATCATAGGAAATGATTAGACAATTTCAGATTCTAGCAAATGCCATGAGATTAATGAATAAGTAATGGTTTGTGCTACCATGACAGTTTTGTAAGGTGTTCTCCATATAATGACAAAGAGCTAGTGTTCATCTTATGGCTAAAGTTAAAAGACCAACTATGAAGTTGAGACATGTGATTTCCCATCCTCTCATTGGCCAGAATGAGATAATAGCCTGTTTTACTGATTTCTCTGATGTGGCTCAAGGTATTGCGATTCTTTCCTGTATGTCCTACGTTAATTATTTCTGTATCATCTCCCACAGAGTGGTGGCTTGTGTGTACCACTGTGATGATCCATCTTGACTTTCAATTTCCCTAAAATTACAAGCACTAGGACATTAGTTAAAGATAAGTCTACAAATGTCCACGAGGACAATTCTAGAGAAAAGTATATTCAGGGAGACGTCCCACCTGATCATTGTTACTCAGTAACCTTAGAACTGAGATAAAGTACAAGGGGAAAAGGAAATCTGGGAATAAATTCTCATTCAGGTCTCCTGCTACTATTACTTCTGCTGATATATCCAGTTCACATACCCCACACGATAGACCAAAGCATCTAAAATATTGGGAAAATCAGCTGTTCTTATCTTTTTCATCTATTTGTGTTCTTTGCTATTTGGGCTATTCATAGTGGCCATAAAACTAAGGCAATATACCCTTTTTAACTACATATAATATGCTTGTGCTCTTTCTTGCTATAGTATTTTTGCCTTGCTCTTGAAACAGAATTTTGAATATGAAAATGTAAGTGTGAAATTTCAGAGTTCCATGGTCTGTCACCCTGAGTTTTAAATATTCCAGCCTTTATAAAGGAACATCCCTCTCTATTCTATGTTTCCTATGAAGGTGCTACCTTCTACGATGAAATTAAAAGTGCAAAATAAATACTATGACTTCTAGAAGAAATTCTCTAAAATTGTGTGGAAATATTCTTTTTTTGGCAAATACTATAGAAGTTTGGTATTAGATATGATGAGATGATCATGTCTACAAAATATATATCCAATTACTTTAGAATATTTGGTATCAATCATGAAAGTATTATCAATAAATACAGGGTCTTAAAGAGGAAGCAGAAGTTTCTAAACTGAAATTATGCAAAGTTTATTCAAATGGAACAGTTCAGATTAAAGTTGTAAGGAATATAATAATCCAATGGTGTTTTGAAAAGATGATAGCACAAAAATAGGAAACTAAAATTATTGATATAATAAGAAGTTAAAATGAAATTACAATACGATGATAAAGAAAGTATATATAATACAATAAAGTAAATGTTTACAGGTAAATTATAATTTGCTATATTCTATCAAAAACTGAATGTAAATTTGTTATATTCATCTAAACACAGCAGAAAATGTTATAGACACATAAGGAATACACAGAGCAGGAAAAGTAACCTTCCAAATTTTGTTATAAAATACCAAATGTTCAGTCCTCCAGAAATATTCATACAGGTAATATTATTTTGACAAAAAAATGTTATATTTGGATATTTAAGATTTTTACACACACACACACACACACACACACACACAGAGAGAGAGAGAGAGAGAGAGAGAGAGAGAGAGAGAGAGAGAGAGGTATAGCAACAATTATTTGAAAAGAGACCATGAATTTTAAAGAGAATAAAGAGGGCTATTTGGGATGGTTTGAAGAGAGTAAAGGGAAGAGAGAAATAATATAATTATTTTATGATCTAAAAAAAATTAAGTAAAAAGCTACACTATAATAAACGTGTAAAAATAAAGTACAAATGATAATACAGAAACTGTATTAATTAAAACACTGCTTGGCCCATTAGTTCTGATTTCTTATTGGCTAACTCTTACAGTAATTTAACCCATTTCTATTAATCTGTATATCACCACATGGCAGTGGCTCACTGTAAAAGATTCAGAATGTCTGTCTCTGGCGGCTCCATGGTGTCTCTCCCCTACTCTGCCTTTCTTCCTCCCAGCATTCAGTTCTGTCTTCCCTGCCTACCTAAGTTCTGTCCTATCAACTTGGCCAAGGCAGTTTCTTTATTCATGAAAGCAACACACAAACAGAAGGAACTTCTACAGTAACCAGGAGAAATACATTATTTTTCTATCTGTATATCCATGCTTATACAAGTTTTTTATTGTTTTTAGAGTTCACCTATATTAAACAGGCCTGATAGTGACAAGTACATAATTTGGAAATTCTGTAATAACATAAAATGTGTATATAAAACTCAGCAATCTTGCAAGTTGAAGCTATAGCAGAATTTATTGTTACAATCATTGGCAAAATAGCTTAGTCAATAATTCTATTAGGTGACTATGTTACAACGACATGATTATTTTCCTGTGTGAATTGAATCATGGTACATTACAGATAAGTATCATTTTTAAATGCAATCAAATGTAAAATCAAGAGATAAAGTAATTGAGCTGTTTGGCTAATCTGTGTGATGTGTTAGAGATTAACTGAATAAGTATTTCTTTCATGATAAATCAACACAGCTGAATTCTTCCACATTCTTGAGATGGAGCAGGTATTGCAAGAAAAACCCATCATTCTTATTATTAATAGTAGATGCTTTTTTAACCTTTTATTGGATATTCAAGACCTAAATGCATTAAAGTGGATGGAAGTAGCACAATTCCTTATTGCCATTTAGCTACTACAATGCGAATTACAAATAACAGAATCATGAACAGCATCTCTAAGTACTTAGATTACTTATTACTATCATAAGTCCTTTAATAACCATGAGGAGAGGAGTAGAAGTCAACTAGGTCCAAGTGGAGGGACAAAAAAAGATGGCGTTTTAACATATAAGACTTTTTCAATAAATTAATAAAAAATATTGAGTTACCTGGTTAACAGCCACTTAATACTGCCTTGACTTAACAGAGAAGCAAATAAACAAGGAGAATTTGCTAAATAGTAAAGTATCACATTTTACTCACATCATAAATTCTTTGTTTAAAGAAATATAACCTCATCAAAATACCAGTGATGAGAAAATTTTTTGCATACTATATAATGTTCTGTTGTTGAAAATTTATCATTTTGCTATTCATGAGTTTTCCTAATTTAATATTGTCAATTGTTAAGAATTCTTAAAATAGACTTAATTCTGTAGAGATGGTATATTTAAATTTCTAATATGTTTAAAATTTTAGTATAAGATAGTTTCTTATTAATATTTTAAAGAAAGTAGTATCAATGCAAATGGGAATCTGAGTTGAATACTATAATTTTCAATGGGGACAATATCAGCATTCAGTAATAAGTATCTGTGAATAGATGCTGCCATATGCGTTACTTGAGAGTTGAAGAACATACTTAGTAATTAGTCAAATTCTTAACACTGTTGGACAGCAAAATGCTTTTGGAATGTGCTCAGTAGAGTTCTGGAAACAACTAGACTTTATAATCCCTTGCTTAATAGAATTCCTACATGGAATGACTTCTCAGACTTAACCATTCCACAGTTTTTATCTGTATGCAGGCAAGTCACCAGTGGTCTCTCCCCACCATTTAATGAATGAGATATATTAACTATTAGAAAGGCAGACAAGGCCATAGGAGTTGAGTTGGTCTACATTACATACTTGAGAGGGGAGATTCATGTGCTTTGTATGAAATGGAGATTTGAAAGAGAGCAAGGAGAGCATATGGAGGGAGGACAGGGAAGAGAGAAATGTAAATATATTATAATCACAAAAATAAATACAGTTTCCTTTCTGTGTCTCTTCAATTTTTAACTAGGATAACGTGAGAAACTACATTACAGGCAGAACATGATGAATCAGGAAAGAGGTGACAGAGGAACCAGCAAGTGGAGAATAGAAGAAAGAATATGTATGCATAGGAAAGTTAAAAAGAAGTACATAACTCAAAAGCTAGGACCCATGGTGAAAGGAAACCTGAAGACAAACAGGCAAAGTTTATCTTAAGTGAAGACTATAGCAGGCCCTACTGATGCTGGTACTAATGGTAGGGGTTTTCAAAGGAGAAACGGACAGTTCTCAAATCTTTAAATCTACCATGGTGATTTATTCTGGAAGTCATCCTATTACATGGTTGGCTAACATTGGAGGATTAAGCTAATTACTGATTGCACTGTCTCCGTGTTTCAAATCCTCTTACCCAGGAAACATTGTTCAATAGGAACTTACTGTCTGAGCAATTCTGAGATAAGACAAAACACAAATCCATTTCCTTTTGAAACTTCTAGGTTAAACATCAAGAAGCAGGCATAGACAAGCATAGACCCTCTGAATGAAGAAGAGGGCGTTTGAGTTATGAAGACTTTTGTAGTTGGTTGTCTACAAGGAATAAGACTCATATAGATTATTGCACGTACTTAAAGCTTGAAGCTCAAGACCAACTGATTACTGGCTTTTGAAAAAAAATCTCATTCTATGGCATGTGTTAGTGGCACCTATGCAATGATTATATATAATTGGAGTCAAATGTTTGGAATAAGGAATAGTTGCATAAATCTTCATCATTGCCAAGTGGTTTCTCTCCCAATGTAATTCTTCAGTCTTTGCAGAAGCCTTACCCTCTTTCTTATTCTTTTGTCTCAAAATCATAAAAACAATTGGAACTAGCATTATGCTTTATAAGTCTTTTGGTAGATTGATGTACCATTTACAAAGAAGAATCACACAAAGCCACAAAGTGTGTTCCTTGTCTCTTAGCTTGTTGAACAGTTAGCATTTGTTGATGCAAATGAATACTTGCAGGCTCTCATTCTTTATTGAAATATGGAATAGTTTTGTTGTGTGTTTGTGTGTGTGTGTGTGTGTGTGTGTGTGAATGTGGGAATCCCTGAAACAAGAGTTGTAGGTGTTTATGGACCACCAAATGTAGATGCTCAGGGCCTCTGGAAGAACAGAGAAATTCTTAACAACTGAGTCATCTTTCTCTAGCCCTGAGTGATGGATAATCTTGACTGACAGCTTGACTTGGTTGATAGACCCTTGAGGTTTAGTAAAGCACACTTATAGGTGAATCTCTGAGGATGTTTCCAAAGCAGATTGACACTTTAGAGTGGATGTAGGATCTACCTTGACTGGAGTAGTGCTATGTGATCAGCTAGAATCCCTAAACAAAACAAACATAGTTACAGAGAAAAGTAACCAGGACATGCAAGCTCCACTCCTCCAGAGCAAGTATTTCTACTCTTACTGCCATCATCTGTGGACATGACATTAAAATATTTTTAGCCTTTCAGTGGAAATTCATATAAGTGATTGACTACAAAGTTTTCAAGCATTCTGTCCTGGAGGAATATATCATGTGCCCCTTTATTATGAGGATTCCATCTTCCAAAACTGAGAAGCTGAGGTTTTTCTTCCTCTCTAGTATGCGGATATTCAGATGGCATGGCTAGACTAATCCTCATTTTTAATTATATACACGGAGTATGTATTATATTTTCCTACATATACATATGTAAAAATACATAGATAATATATGTTCTTCATGTGCATAAATAAAATACATATATAATTTATATGTGCTTTTATGTAAATTTTATTGGTTCAATTTCCATGAAGAACAGTTCATGTTTGTAGAGAACTGCATGATATGAGTTCCAGTTTTCAAGACCATTCAGTTTATGACCACATAATTATACTGGAAGGCAAGTCATCTAATAACTATTAGGTCTAGCAGTTTTACTGAAGAAAGTAATGAAAACACAACCTTTGTTGTTGTATTACAATATCTTTAGAAATGTAACCAGCATAGATTAGGGTCCTAGTGTCATCATTCCACAATATTTATGCTTAGATTTAATGCTAACTAAATGTTAACTAAAATAAAAAATGTATTTAAACATGTCTGACACATAATTCAATAAACTTCTTCCACTTCATTGTCTTTATTGAAGAATGATCTGGTTTAATATAATTTGAGATCAAAAATATAATTTATAAAGAATCAAGTCTAAAAGCAAATTAAGGCTCCAATTAGAATTTAAACAATAAATTAGTTAAGTTGGTAAGTCAATTAGTCATTAAAGGACTTAGAGCTGCAAAGAATGGATAGTGGGAAAGTCTCTTCAGTAATCCACCAAATCACAATTTCTTAATACATTACAGAGTTACTTAGGTACATAGGAAGTCAATGACCCAAGATTTAAGCCAGAATAGATTTCTTCAATGAAAGCTGGTAAATGATGCCAGGATCTCAGGGTGAGGAATATTCAGAAAAAAAAAATAATACTTAGCAAGTCACTGACAGCTTGTGTGGTGACGCAATGCTTTGAGAGTGCATACATAAAAACAATATGCATAACTTAGGCATCCTTTCCTTACATCCAGGAGAAAGGCACAGGGCAGAACACACATGTTCTCAAAGAACACGTTCCTCAAGATGAAAACGCAGAAAAGAAAACAGGAGTTTGTGCTTCCCCAGGGCATGGAATGACCATCCACACAATGGGCATGCTAACCTACACAATACTGTGCTCACCTCTGACAAGCAAATAAGTAGAATGCAGAGATAGTTGGGTCTATACGTCTGTAGATCTGTAGTTCTGTAGCAATGTTGCATTTTTTGTCATTTGTTTGCCTTTACTTGAATTAGAAATAGAGTTTTCTCATGTTTTATATTTTAATTATGTTTTTTCTCTTTCTGCCCCTCCCAGATTTCCCTGCTTCCCTTCTCATCTGGATCCATGTTCTTTATGTCTCTCATTAGAAAACAAGCTTCTAATAATGATATATAATATAAAATATAATAATATAAAACCAAAACTAATGCATCAGAATATATCAAAACTAACAAATAGGAAAAGAGCACAACACACAAGAACCAGATAAAGATGCAGAGACCCATTTGTTTGCATCCCAGAAGGCCCATCAAAACACATAACTGAAAGCCATAATATATATATACAAAGGAGTAATTATATATAGAGAGAACAAAAGAGAGCGCCAGAGAGAGAGAGAGAGAGAGAGAGAGAGAGAGAGAGAGAATGAGAGAGAGAGGAGAATAAACAAAAATAAAATAAATAAAAATAATTTTTAAAAATATTTAAAAAAATAAGACGACATGACATTAGGAGACAAGAAACTCCCCAAGATAGAGTTGAGTTCATTTTCTGCTAACTATTTAGTGCTTGGCATGCTACCAAACCGTAAGAGTAGTTCCTCCCCAAAAGAAATATTACTTTATCTGCTGTTACTGCAGTTATTTACCTAAATTATTAATTAATTATATATCTTGTATTACTTTTCAAGGCTGTGTCAAATATGTAATTAAATTAACTTACTAGAAAAAAAAAGTAGCTTCTCGATTGGCACTCCCTTGGAAAAAAAGGAAAATTCATTTGCAAGTTGGTTTTTGATTGGAAATTTCTTCTGGGTTAGAGATGGGGCCATGTGTCCACTTATCCTTTCAGGTCTAGGACCCTATCTGATGACACAGCAGTCCCATGAATACTCTTGGCATGCTGCCTCAGTCTTGTAAGGATGAGTGGGTAACAGTCTTGCTGATTTAGAGGACGCTGTTTCTTAATGTCCCCCATCTCCTCTTTCTTCTACCCTCTTTCTGCCTCCTCTTCCAAAGTGAATCACAACATTTAGAGTTGATTGCTTCAAGGTCTCTCAGAATGTCTACCAGTGGCTCTCTGTATTTGATCCCATCTGCTCCAGAAAGAAGCTTCTCTAGTGATGGTAAACAAGACACTGGTTTTTGAGTATAGCGCAATGTTGTTAAGAGTGGTTTTATAACTATGTTATTTTATAGACCACAAGTGTGTCGCTTCTAGGTTCCTTGCCTATATAGTCTCAGAATCTAGGTCACAGAAGTGTCTGGGATGGGTCCAACTTCTGGAATGAGCCTTAAGTCAAATAAGATATTAGTTGGATAATTGTGCCATCATTGCCCTAGTGCATCTTGTAGACAGGATACCACTCTACATTGAAGGTTTTGTAGCTGGGTTGGTGTTTATGCTTGTCCATCAATAGAGCACAGCGTACTATATCCAGAGAACAGAACTATTATGGATTACATCAGGATCTCAGTCTAGTGTCTCCTTGGATCTCTGTCCCTGTCTTCTCTATCAGGACAATTCAGACTAAACACTGGGAACACAGTAAATCTGGAGAGGCCATTTCAGAGTGTAGAAGACCAACCCTCAACGAATAAGAATATACAATGACCGAAGAGGCCATTGTACTAATTTACATTTATTCTTGCTAAAATCTGTAGGAGAGTTTTCTTTGGGGACATTTTTTCCTATGGGTGACTAGCAGAGCCATTTAGATTGACTCTCACAGGACAATGTAAAAACCTATTGCTCTATGGTATAAGATTTAAGGTTTCCAGAATGATGTTTTTACAGTTATCAACTGATGATTTACCAAACAGATTCAAATGGCCCATCTCTCCAGAACAGAAATACTATACTCTCCTGTATTCCGTTTCTGTGGTTTCACAAGCTATTGATTTTAGGGGGGATGGATGGTGGTTAAGCTCTAGTATATTTTAAACTGATAATATATCATTAATTATCTAATATGGCTATGGCTGAAGAAAATGTTTATACTTTTAAGATAAAGGGGTAAATAATTCTAGATTCAAATCAGTAGTCATATCCTGAGTCAATAAAGGTCCAGGATCACTAGAAGGCCACTTTCGGGAATATGAAATAAAGAATTACTGACTCTGAGCCTGCTCAAGTCAACAGAATGCCTATTGTGTCAGGATTACTAGAATGAATTGAATGAGAAGTAACAATTTCTACGTTAATGGAGGAGACAAAATCTTGAGAGTGATTATCTCAGAAATGTATTGGGAAGGGGAAGAAATTAAGGACAATAAACAAATGTCAAGCATGCAGAACTGTCCTGTAATCCATAAACTATCACTTCAAGTGAATGGTTTAGAAATCTGAAACCAGGGCGGAACAAATTGAAAGTGATAGAGCCAAATTTTTCTCTAATCATAGTGGCATTTTATTTGTATTTTAATAAATAAAGATTGCCTGAAGAACAGAGATTAAAACAGTCCCAATGGTCAGCCTTACTATCAGGCAGTGGTAACACACACCTTTATTCCCAGAAGCCTCACCAGTTGCCATCAGAACTGGGTGGTGTGTACTTTTAATCCCAATGGTGCACACATTTAATCCCAGCACTAGAGAGGACTATAAAATGGGAGGAGACATCTCTCAGACACAGTCTCACTCTGAGATTCCAGGAGGCAGGATCACCATTTTGGACTGAGGTTGAGTTAAGTGTCAGGAGCTGGCTGCTTTGCTTTTCAGATCTTCAGATTGTAGTTTCTCTCTTTGAAGTTTTATTAATCATGCTTCATCCAATAATTCTAAAAACAATGGAGAACTTTAAATAATGAAAGATAAATAGTTTTAAAGACTATAAAATGGAAATAATTGTCAAAAGCTTTGGATTATGAAAAGAATTTTTGTTTATGAATTATGACTAATTTTCAAAAGGGCTTTAGAAACCAGTCTATTCCATAATTCTATAGATATTATAAGAATATGAAGATAAATATGATTAAGGTTATTACATATAGGAAAATAATCATGTACATCACACTTAAAAGATATATGAAACTGTTGTCTAATTTAACAAATAAGAAAACTTATAACTAAACTTTACCAACTTGACCAAAGCTATAACTTCAGTATCTCTATCTCCCACAGCAAAAAAGTAAGAAATTCTATGACATTTCTTATGAAGATATTTCTGAAGAAGATCCTCATGGTGTCCTCCAGGCCATGGTGACATGTCAAGCTGATAGAGCAAAATAGTGCAATTTCTGGTTAACAAATTGTGCAGTGGATAAATTTCTGTTTGAACTGCTTTAATTATTACAGTTTTATTTGTGAACACATGCAAATAAAGTAGTTTGTTCCAAAACCAATGTTTTCAGTAAAATTTCTAGAACACAAAAGCTTTAACAAAAAAAAAGGTTGTCATTAGTATACACCACTATACATTATACATTCACCTTATAAGTCATCTTTATGATACTGTTCAGTAAAAGAGAAAGAAGCACGTGTTTACAGGATTAATTACTGTGTTGCTACTATTGATTGATATAGTCACGGTAGAATTGTGCTTAATTATGCTATTTCAGTATCTACATTATTTATGCTATCAAAAATTTATCGAAAAGTTTGTTAAAATGATGCATGGAACAGTGTAAACTCAGTTACCTTGAAGTATCAATAGCACCACCTTGGGGTGCTCAGTATTTCAGAAATCTTGTAATATACTTCAACATAAATTCTGTACTTCAAACACAACGGGGCAGTAACTAAACTGAAATACCACAGAGTTTAGAAGCATGTCTTTACATTTGTGATATTTGCATTGCTGTGCATTTATGGCAACAAACTTCAGGAACAAAGGGAAATGGTGGTTGAGAGAAAATATCCCAAAGGAACTGTTAAATTTACCTAATGACATTACATCTTTTTTTCCTGTGTCTTAATAGTTACCATTAGGAACAAGGCACACTTGAACTTTCAATAGTAGGATATCTAACACCACTATAAATTTGAGTGCTTATTAACACATTATCTGCACTGAGTCTGAACAAGGCTTGGGAGCTGACCAATCAATCTGTATCCATTCACATAAAATTTGTGATGAATGTGTGTCTCAAGAAATTAAAAATCTTTGTTGTTTTATGATGGAAATTTCGTAACTATGTGAGGTTGGCCCAAGGGATAAAGTTGGCTGTTGCTAAAACTAATGACTTACATTCAGTCCTGAGGGCCATGTGGTACCCTCAAGTTCATTTTTGACTTCTGCTGATGTTATGTCTCACAAGGGTAAGCACACACATAGAGACAGCATATACACACTTAGACACACAAAGAGACAGACACAACAGTGTGACACACAAACATAAATATATAAAACTTTAAAAATGTTTAAATGTAAGTACAAGATGTCAAAATTATTAGTGGTTATTACATTTTGATATGTGTATTACAATCATAATCGGGAATATACTATTTCTATCTGGATCATAGATTCATATATAAATTGACAAGAAAAATTCTAACTCACATTTGTGAGTAAAGAAACTGAATATACAATGTGATATACAGATTATTAAACATGATATATACAGTAATAAAGAGAAAAATCAACATATGTTGAAAAGTTCTATTTGATGAAAGAAAAATATTCTCTGAACAAAATATTATAGATCAAGAAATCACCATGTACTTTCATAACTCAGTATAAAACAAATACTTTGCAGTGTTAATTATATGTCATCTATAATTAAATATTTGATGATTTTAAAAAATCGTATTATTTTACTTTTTGAGATTATAATACAGTTACATAATTTCTTTTTTCCTTTCCTCCTGTCAAACTCTGAATAAAAGAAAAAGTATTCAATATATTACTCATACAATCAAAATATCAAAAGCCACAACTGGTCAAAATGCAGACAACTGACCATGGGGTACCAAGTCCTAACTCATATATCTGTACTACACCGCCTACCCTAAGACTCAGGGAACATCAAAGAAATGGTGGTAGAAATATTTTAAGGGCACTGAAAAATTATTTATTCCATTTGTGAGAGAAAAACTGTACCCATGAATCCTCAAAAATATAGCTGCCTAAACAAGCCTGGCACAATGATGGTACCAGTTGGTATATAAATAGGGTTGGAGGAAATCTCATGAGGTCCTATCCATTGATGAAGAACCGAACCATAATGACTGATAAGAGAGGGAAAGTCAGTGTTCCCCAGGGATGAGCTTTCTAGGTGGTTCTCTGATGGTAACTGTTCAAGCCTGAAAAACATATGCATTTAAGAAATACAAAATGGACTCAGCAAGTTATTTTTATATATTTATTTATCTATGTGTCTGACTGTGTCTGTGTATATAGCAATAATTAAAGAAAAAAGTGAAAATAAATTTAAAATGTGGGTGAGCTAGAGACGTGGAAGGACAGGAGTTGGGAGAAGGGCAGCAAAATAATTTACATACAATATACAAGCAAATTTAAAAAATGTAAAATATTGTAGAATACACACAGCTATTGAATTAGGTATCACTATTGTAAACACGCAAGGTTTTCAAGCCTATATTAAGAAAAGGCCTAATTGGCAGTCTTTCTCTTTACACATGTTCAAAGCACTCACTTTATACGTTCAGTCTTTGTCTTCATACTTCTCTGTTGGCAGATGCTGCTTGTTTGTTCCCGGCCACCCAGACACAAAATAATCCACACAGAAACTGTACTGTTAAAACACTGCTGGCCTATTACCTCATGTTTCTTATTGGCTAGCTCTTACATATTAAATTAACCCATTTCTATTAATCTGTGTATCGCCATATGGTTGTAGCCTACCTGTAAGATTCTGTATGGTGGCCAGTGTCTGTCTTCTGAGGCAGTTATATTGCCTCTCTGTGACTCTGCCTACTATCTCTATATATCTTTTCCAGCCTGGCTATATTCTGTTAAGCCACTGGCCCAAAGCAGCATCGTTATTAACCAATGATATTCACAACATTCTGGGGGGAATCCCACATCACCTCCCTTTTTCTGTCTAAATAAAAAGGAAGGTTTTACTTTTAACATGGTAAAATTACATATAACAAAACAGGTATCAAGCAAGAATTTCAGTTAAAATATTTATATCTTCTTTATTTTTATCACAACTAAGGAAAGCTATAATTATAGCTATCTTCTCTTCAACTCCATCACAGACCCCAGAAAGATGTACTATTACCTAAGTAAACAGAAAGTGCAGTGTGAGCAAGTTCCAAAACTCTAGAATTGACGTAGACATTTCACTGCCTAGACAGTCACCCAAAGTTCTTCTATAATGTATGGGCATCCAATCTTCGGCCCTCAGGCCCATAGTATCTAATAGCCATTTCCATGAAGCAGTAAATATTAAAACCTTTTTCACCTCTATTGATAGTTGGTCAGGCACTTTCTTCTGTATCTTGAATAATGTCTGGAAGACTCTTTCATGGACTATCTCACCTTTAGGCAAGTTCAGCAGTCACTTTTCTATGGGTCCTAAATATCCAGTTTATACAGAAAATCAGCAAGAGTCCATGCAAGAGCAGTTTCTTGCCCAAATGGCTAATGAACTTCATAAATAGCTTCTGTGATGCCTATCACCTTCTTGAAATAGATTGGGGTTGCCAGGAGCAGATGTATTTCATTGTCATAAAAAGACCTAAGTTCTTAAATGTTTTAAATGTCATATTCTGTAAGTATTGAAAGGTTTGAAGAATACCAAGAAGCTATGCTAAACTCTGTTGTTTTTGTTTATTTCTATTTGTTTTTGTGTTTGTGTGTATGTGTGTTTATAATTCCTTTTTAAGCTCTCTCAGGTTTTATGTGGATGAATTCAGACCCACATTGTGTGCCATTCTGTTGAAGGAGGCTGCTTGTTTGTTCCCAGCCACCCAGACCCAAAATAATCACAGGAACTGTATTATTACATCATGCTTCTTATTGGCTAGCTCTTATATCTTTTTTTTCCATTTTTTATTGAGAAAAAGAGAAAAAAAACAAGTTTCCACCTCCTCCCAGCCTCCCATTTCCCTCCCCCTCCTCCCACCCTTCCCCCCCTCCTCCCACCCTTCTCTCCCTCCCGCCACTCCTCTCCCCATCCCTCTCCAGTCCAAAGAGCAGTCAAGGTTCCCTGCCCTGTGGTAAGTCCTAGGTCCTCCCCTCTCCGTCCATTCCTAGGAAGTTGAACATCCAAACTGGCTAGGCTCCCACAAAGCCAGCACATTATGTAGGTTCAAAACCCCGTGCCATTGTCCTTGGCTTCTCATCAGCCCTCATTGTTCGCCATGCTCAGAGAGTCCAGTTTTATCCCATGCTTTTTCAGTCACAGTCCAGCTGGCCTTGGTGAGCTCCCAATAGATCAGCTCCACTGTCTCAGTGGGTGGGTGCACCCCTCGTGGTCCCTACTTCTTTGCTCATGTTCTCCCTCCTTTTGCTCCTCATTGGGACCTTGGGAGCTCAGTCCATTGCTCCAACGTGGGTCTCTGTCTCTATCTCCATCCATCACCAGATGAAGGTTCTATGATGATATGCAAGATATTCGTCAGTATTGTTATAGGATAGGGTCATTTCAGGTTCCCTATCCTCAGCTGCCCAAGGAACTGACTGGGGACCTTGGCTTGGGCATCTGGGAGCCACTCTAGGTTCAAGTCTCTTGCCAACTCTAAGGTGGCTCCCTTAACTAAGAATTGTGCTGTCAGAATGGCTAAAATAAAAAACTCCAATGATAGCCTTTGCTGGAGAGGCTGTGGAGGAAGGGGTACCCTCATCCATTGCTGGTGGGAATGCAATCTTGTGCAACCACTTTGGAAATCGGTGTTTCGGTTTCTCAGGAAATTCGGGATCAACCTACCTCTGGACCCAGCAATACCACTCCTGGGAATATACCCAAGAGATGCCCGATCATATGACAAGAGCATTTGTTCAACTATGTTCATAGCAGTATTATTTGTAATAGCCAGAACCTGGAAACAACCTAGATGCCCTTCAAAGGAAGAATGGATGAAGAAAGTATGGAATATATACACACTAGAGTACTACGCTGCGGTAAAAAACAATGACTTCTCAAATTTTGCATGCAAATGGATGGAAATAGAAAACACTATCCTGAGTGAGGTAACCCAGACCAAAAAAGATGAATATGGGATGTACTCACTCATAATTGGTTTTAGCCATAAACAAGGGTCACGGAGTCTACAATTGGTGATCCCAAAGAAGCTAAGTAAGAAGGTGAACCAAAGGAAAAACATATAGTTGTCCTCTTGGCTATGGGAAGTAGACAAAATGGCCGGGGAGAAAATTGAGATCTTGGGGGTGGGGTGGGATGGTGGTAAGGGGAGATGGGGAGAGTAAAGGGAGAAGGGGAGAATGGGGGGAACTTGGGGAAAAAAGAGGATTGGGATAAAGGAAGATTGGATAGGGGAGCACGGTAGCTCTTATATCTTAAATTAACCAATCTCTATACATCTGTGTATTGTCATGTGGTTGTATCCTACCAGTAAGGATCTGTCTGGTGTCCAGCATCTGTCTCATGAAGCGGCTATATGGCATTTCTCTGACTCAGCCTATTCTCTCTATGTATCTTCTCCATCACGGCTATATTCTGTTAAGTCCAAAGCAGATTCTTTATTAAACAAAGGTATTCGTGTCATACTTAGGGGAATCCTATATCACTTCAACACATAAAAATCTCTAAGTTTTCTTAATTAATTGAAATAAATACCCGATATCCTCAAAGACATGTTGTAGACAGAACATATTAGCTTAACTTTAAATAATTACTATATATTTTAAAGCTTAAATTTTTAAAAATAAATTATTTGGCTTAGAAAAGAAGTTAAGTTTGAATTTTATATAAATTTATTTCTATTAAAAATAGTAAAAATTTAACAGATGTTTGCTAAATGTTAAAAATGTATTCTATTCAGATTCAGTTAACATATGACTATGTAATCTTATTTAGAAACCACTACTTAATAAGATTGAGTGCTTAGTCCTAAACAAAATATGCATGCTGTCTCCTTCAAGTCTCAGGGAACAATACTCTGAGAAGATGTGGAAGAAAAATTTTGCAAAGCCGAAGATAGAGAGAAAGGCTATGAAATGCCATATTGTCATTACACAGCCATGGCTATCAGAACTCTAAACAACTATGTATGATTATCATGAGTCTGCACAAGAAAGGAACCATTCACAGCTAGATGAAGATGAAAGAGGCACTCAGAAAGGCTCTATCATTGGCTACTGAGTGAATTCCTATGAGTAGATTCAGGAACAAGTGGAGTCATTGACAAAGATTGGCTAGCCCTTTGTAACTCCACCAGGCAACAGTAGTAGTACCAACACAAAGGACATAAAAATGGTTCTCTACATGGGCCACATGACCAAATCAAAAGTAATAAATCTAAGATTGAGTCTGGTATGGAGGAGAAAAATTAATAGGTGTGAGAGGGAAGCAATGGGTTTGGAGGGAGGAAACAAGAATATATTACAAAAAATAAAATTATCACAGAACAAAGAAAAAACACTGGAATAAATGGAAAATATTACCTAAGAGTTTTGTAGTACTGACTCATGGTGTTGTAGAGGACTTTTAATTCTAGCATTTAGGAGATAAAAGCAGGTGAATCAACAGTTCAAGGTCATCCTCAACTGCATAGTGAGTTCAAGGACATCCTGAAATATACAGTTCTCTTCCTCAAAGGAGTAGGTGCTGAGACTCCTGAAAATGGATGAATCAAAGATAATTTTTCTTTGCAAAACATAAAGCATCTCTCGGAAGTCTGTCTTCCAGGAAAATTCCCAAATAAATATGACCAATGGTTAATCTCCCTACACAGTACAGAGAGAAGAAATTGAAAACTTAGCTTGTCAGCAAGGTTTCAGAGAGACGGGATGCCTGCATAGATCTAGCACTCCAATGGAAACCACTGCATAATTCAGCTGAAGACGATTATAGACCGATCACAGAGCTTAGTTTCATTAAAGTCAGCAGTCTGCATTTTCATTAAATCATCGTCATTCTGAGGACAACCTTTATAATAATACTTCCTTTGACAAGAAAAGTAGAAGGAAATATATGGCTAAGAATAAAAATCTTGGATCAATAAGGTAAAATATGCATGAGATATAGAAGAGAGCCGTGTTTAAGCATCAAATAATAAAATATGCCCATGATCCTACATAAACATAAAAAAGAGCAATAAAAAGGAGTGCTCATTAGGAGACCTCTTCATCAGCATTAGAGCAAATGGTATCTGAGCAAATCGAATCTTAATGCTGTGCTGGTGAATGTAAAGAGCCACACCATCACAGTGAGGATTTCCTCACTCTGCTCATATGAAAGTAAGAACAAGCCTGAGTCTTTGCTCTTCTAATGAATGTGGTCTCTGTTCGAGCTGCTAGAATGTTAGAAGACATGAGGATTCAGCCAATTTTTCCAGTCGAGAAATATACACTTAAGTCATCCTCAAGCAAAATTACAATACCAAAAGAATAATGCTGAGAATTATATGTGGACCACAAATGAAGCTGTTATTAACCTGAGCATTCGTGTATCCGTTCAGCACAAATTTATTCTATGCCTAGTATTGCTACAAAGTGTTGAAGATCTAGCATACACAAAATGAATATAAAATGTTCCATGTTCTCAAAATATTACAGCTTGCAGAGATAGACAAATTGTTCAAATGAAGGCTACAGGGCTCTGAGATGCTTTGAAGAGGGTTGTGGGATTAATTTTGCTTTGAATTAAATGACTTTTTGAAAAGTTCTTCCTAATTAAGAAAATCATGTGTCCTATATCCCTAGGATCCTTCTTGCATACGTAGACAGAAATAGGAAGATAAATACTAGTATTTAATTACCAGAATGTATAATTAAATAAAAAATTATGTTGTATATACACTGTTTTCTGAGGAATTATACAAAAGGAAAATGTATAATGTGAACCAATGGAATAAGATATTTTCAAAGAGAAAACTAATATAGTGGCAAAATTGTTACCTGCTGTTAGTGGCTAGAAAGTTGATCTAGCAGGTGAAGTTACTTACTGCCCTTGGTGCTGACCCAGGTTCAGTTCCCAGCACCCAGAGGCTCACAAAAGCTTAGTACCGAATTCCACATAATCTGACTCCCTCCGCTAGCCCAGCCCCCACAGGCAGCTATCTCTTCTCACAGACTACACTACACAAATGATTTTAAAAATTAAGAAACCTTTTAAAATAATATGCTACTAAAATACATGAAAACAACCTAGCTGTCATCAGCTGAGGAATGGATAATGAAAAGGAGAAAACCTTTGTCCCTATACACAGTAGAATTTTATTCAGCTATAAAGAAAATTGAGATGTGCAGATAAAGAGAAGAGGAAAACATTATACTAACTGAGCTAAATCCAAAGAAGGAAGAAAGCAAATATGTTTAATTTGGTGTGCCTGAAAAATTTAAGAAACTGGAAAAGGAAGGAAGATCGTAAGGGAGGGATTATAGCAGTATATAAATGATATGGAAGAGAAAAGAAAGATTAAGTTTGGAGAAAGAATGGAAAATGTGGGAAAAGGAAATGAGAAACGAATAAATAGGAATAATGATGAAGAAATAAACAATATAGAAACTTGCTATTTAGCAAAAATCATGCATATATATTAATACAAAATATTGTATTATTAAATTATTTGTATTATTAACATAAAAGACTCACCCTAAATGGTGTTAATGTTCTTTCTAGAAACCATAGTCTACCAAATTAAAAAAAAAATTGCCAGGTATGGGTCACCTTCCCTTGAGTTGTTGGTCAGAGGTGTCCCAGAGACCCCCAAAGCAATATAAGATATTACCAGGGATTGTTTCTTGCTTGTCAGAATGAACTAAGAAAGAAACTTTAAATGAGATTTAGTTGGCTTTAACTGAGGGCCAACAGATAAACTGGTGGTGGTTGTGACTTTTCCCTGAGGCCAGATATCTCTCTTGAGCTCTCAGTTGGAACCATCCTTAGGTTCCTTCCCTGCCCTCGGCCTTTATTATAAGCACAAAGTGCAGGAAGCCAAAGAATCTGCAAGCCAATGCAGACTGACCTGCATCATGAACTGCCATTTATCACTAACACATAAACCTAACCAGGACTCTAGGAATTGGTGATCTGCTTTTATGGTAACCATCCCATTGGTCAATAATCTGTCAAGGTAAAGCAAAGAGTAACTCCATCATCTTGACTTTGTGAAGGTGTCCCTTTAATTCAGTTTGTTAATTACCTGTAGCTCTTGGATGCTTTTAAGGAAAGCAAGTGTTTCTTATATTATTTCTCAGTTGGTACAGCTTGTCAGTGAGGGACATTCTTTATCTCCTTCGTACATATTATCCAGAAAATAATCCAAGTCTTTTATGTTAAATAGTCATTAAATCAAGGATTTGATTAGTGATTTCTTAGCTCACTAAGTTTCTTCAAATGTTGGTCAAAATTTCACATTTGTTAGGAAGCTTTGTGAATAGTAATTTTGGTTTAATTGAAATAAGTATAAAATATGCACTACTCTACCAGTGTCCAACCTTGTTTCTCAAATAACTATGGCATGTCTCAGAACTCTACTTAGATGGAATCATCTTCTCTATTTATTTCCTTGGGACTATAAAAAAAATAACACACTATTATTCAGACTTTTTTTTTTACTTATGCAACTCTTTCATCAGTGAGATTTTATGTATATACCTATTATAGAAATGATATAAAAGTGGAACATTCTGTTCAAAGGTTTGGCAGGAAAGATGAAAGAATTCCTCATTTCTGCTCTGTCTCTCAAAACTCCAAAGAGGCTTTGTAAGCAGACTAATAACCTGTGAGTTTTGGAAAATAAAAATCTCCAAACTACTCCAGATCACTTAGTGGGAATTTCTAGAAAGTAAGACCAGGAATCTTTCTTTTAATTTCCTCTTTGGACAGTTATTATGTTTTAAAAATCTCAAAGAAAGTAAAGGATCTCTGAAAATGCACACAATTATATTAATCTGATCAATAGAATTGATTAAATTAAAAGAAGTATATGCATAAACATTTAGAAAATAATAATTACATTATAAAGTAAAAATATTGAACTTACATAAATTCTCACAGCAAGGATGTTTTCATTTTGTTCTTTATTTCCTAAATTAATTTCAAATGTTAAAATATTTGTATACTTGGTGATGTACAAAGCAAGAATACACAAATTGCATATTTCAATTTTTCAGTAAAAATACTGCAAAGCTTTCTACACAAAACATAAAAATATTTGCTTTTAAATAAATTGTAAGAAGTCATATTTAAAATTTACAATTCTGTAATAAAATATATAGTGTGTAAACTTGATAATATAGTAATCAGAACAATAGAAAAATATTTTCTTAAATAGTACAACTATTAAAATTGAGCTACCAAACTTAGCATTTAAAACTCATAGGTTGTGTTGCCTTATTATTTACTCTAATTGATTTTAAATAAGTAATTATTGACTCACGTTAAGCCTATAAGTTCAAGTCTGTAAATCCCATACATTTAGCTCTTTCAACTAATTATTTGGATTTCTCGTTCAAAGTACATCAATAAGATTAGCTTTTCCGGTTTAGAGAGATTCCTATTTCTAATCATAACAAAATGCAGGATGCTTAATGCCTGAAACAAACTGTTAGCTATGAAATATTAGAGACTATTATTTGGATGATGGATAGGGCATTATATAAAAACAATGGGGAGAAACACATGTCAAAGAGATTACTGACATAGAAGAATTAACAGGAGAGAACCTAGTAGTACAGAACTACACAGCAAGGAAACCTTAAGTTAGACCAGTTCCTGAGCAAATACACATGTGAGAATAACACACGTATTTCATTAAGAGAGTATTGTAGGAAGGCTGTTTGTTCATTTCCAGGCTACCCAGACTTCTGAAATAATAACACAGAAACTATAGTATTTAAATCACTGCTGTCCAAACGCCTAAGCGTACTTCTGGTTTACTCTTATATCTTAAATTAACCCATTTCTATTAGTCTATATTTTAACATGAGGCTCGTGGCCTACTGTCAAAGTTCCAACTGGCAGCTCCCATCTTTCCTCTCTGGTGGCAACATGGCGTTTCCTTGACTCCACCTACTTTCCCCTAGCATTCAATTTAGTTTTGCCTGCCTACCTCAATTCTACTCTATCAAAAGCCAAAATAGTTTCTTTATTCATCAACCAATAAAAGCAACACATACACAGAAGGACTTCCCACACCAAGAGAGAGGTCTTATGCGAATAACCACAGCAGCTGTGACATCATGTATGTGTATGTAAGAGCCATACCATGTATTACATTAGTTACTTTCCTGTTTCTGTGATTAAATACCCCAGAACAACAATAACAAAAGAAACTTAAAGGAAAAAAAGATGTTATTTTTAGCTTCCTGTTCTAGGGAGATTACATTCCATCATGGTGAGAAAGATGTGGTAATAGGCAGGGAAGGCAGGAAAGCAGAATCTGGCTGATCACATTTCATATGAATTCAGGACCCAGGTATATAGAACATGTGAAGTTAGACTATAAAATCTTAAATTCTGCCTCCAGTTCTGTACCTCCCCAGTAAGTCTTTACCTCCTTTAGATTTCATAACCCCTTCCCAAATGGTGCTACTAACTGTGGACCAAATGTTCAAATATGTGAATCTATGAGGGGCATTGCTCATCTAAATCACCATATGTCCAGATGCCAGCCTTTCATGGAACTCATTCTAATTCTTGTGTTCTTATGCTCTGTTCTGTAGAGGGCTGCATTGTGCAGTGCCATGAGGGTGGTGCTGCTTTCTGCCCATCACCCCCTTTTGAGAATGTGCTCTAAGTCATATACTATTCCCATAATGGCTAAGACTGATAAGGTGGTCTAAGTTACATACCATTCCATATATGGTCTAAACTGAGAATGTGGCTTGCTTTCGTGTACCTAGATCTATCCGCATTTCCCACGTAGCTTGCTGGGGCTGACTGACCAGGGGCTACTTTAGCTGTGGGTTGGCTTTTCCCAGTATTCGAAGATTGTTCAAGGTTCCTGAATAAACTGCTAAAAGAAGAGTCCGGTGTTGCATCTTCCTTGCTGGCCGAGGCAGTCACAACACTGTTCTGTCTTCCATAAATAACCATAAGACTTAGGACTGGGGAGGAAAACATAGATGCTCCCCCATTTATGGCTGAGCACACACTGTATTATTCTTTGTATATTGAGTGGTTATGAGTCTGCAAGAACCACTACCTTCCGCAATAAAAAGCTTCTTTGATATATATTTGAGAGCAACACAAAGCTATGACTAGCACTAACTATTTAGAAGAAAGTTTAACAACATGAGCATTTAGCAAAACAACATCAATAGGTTGTTCCCTAGAGCTCCCAGTTTCCCTAGTCATGATTTTGACCAAGTATACTATACCAGGCATGAATTACGTCTTGTGACACAAACCTTATATCTAGTCAAGATAGTAGTTGTTTACACCTATAAACATTATTGTCACTATTACATCAGTAGATACATCTTCCTTTGGATGTCATTATGGTAGCATGCAGAATACAATGCTGTATGAGTTCATTGAATTTTCCTTCCTCCCAGACAGCTTACACCACACTTTCCATTAGTATGGAAGCTAACCAGCAGGGAATTAATTTCTTTTCCACTATTTCTTTCATTATCTAAGCAAGGCAGAATCCCATTTAACACTTTCTGTAGGACACAGGTGTTGCTGAAAAGTCATTTTCCTTATAGCCCCAAAATAAAAGAAAAGACACAGTCTTTGAGTTTTGTTGGGGAAGGGATCTGACTGTTGTCTATTATTGTTTTCTCATTTGTTATATAATAGCACTATTAATTAAAAATAGGGCTAACTCTTCCAATAATTTGAAGTAGTTTAATGTGCATTCCAATTGTTCTCATTTCCTCCTGTATTGCATGGATAAAACGAATGTTTAAAAAATGTAAGATTGCTACTCAGGAATAATTTTAACCTATTATAAAATAAATTATCTGAATCAGAAAGCTTAATGAAGATACAGAATTCATAGAGAAGAGGGACTTTTCATAAAGAGTTAAATGGTTTTCATCTTGCACTGGAGAAAGGACAATGATGCATGCTATCAAATAAACTGTGTTGAATTTATTTCGATTCTTTTAATTCAGTCTACCTATTTGTCTTCAGTGTGTACTGCTGTGGAGACTGGAAAAAGGAGTTTGAACGCAGAAGCTTAAAGAATTTGTCTTCATGAAGATAGACTGGAATTCTGGAACATGAAGTCTGCAAACAAGTAATGCATATGGGAGACAACACCACTAAAACATTCAGAGAGAACAAAGTCAATATGAAGAACTTTTAATGAACAAAGTAGAGGGGAAATTAAAAACAAACTCAAAGGTGGGAAGCTTAGCTCTGCCAGATTCAGGTCCTCTGTCATCCTCTTTCCTTAGTTTACAGACATTTACACTCCATGCATACGCTACGCAACATGATATAGTGGTATGAAGACTTAAAAAATAAAGTATAAAGGAGATGATAATTGAAGTTTAAACTAATTTTTATTCTGATACACTAATAGCTTTATTGATAGAAACAAACTTGAGGATGGTTATTGTGAACTTAACACTCTCACCCATTTACCTTACTTGCTTTTACTCCAAAGAAATTTACAATTTTCACCCTTCATCCTTGGGCATCAACATTTAAGGTGAATGGAACTTCTGTCATACAACTATTTTAGCTGATTTTCCTCCTTCAAATAAGCAAATTTTTATATATCCAGAAATATAAACATTAAAAAAAACATTAAAATGGTTCAATATTGCAACATCAAAAGTTAACTATTGTGTATTATTTTGTATCATTATCCACATTGATTTCACTTCTGGTTTTCCCTTGCTATTTAAAACTTAATTGAAAATAATTTCAAGAATTAATAGAAATTATACTTCCAGTCTTCCAATGAACACTGCTTTTAACTGACACTAGTTTTCACACAGGGTTTCTGTCTTGCAAAAGCATCCATTCTATCAGCTAAAGCCTTTAGAAGCACACCAGAGAGCCAGAAAAATTACTTTCTCTCCAAATATATATGTACTTCCAGCTATTTTATTATCTCAATGCCTGTAGAAAATTATTTCTATTAGAAATTATTTCTACAATAATACAAATAATATATTATGTATATACATATGTATGTATGTATATACATACAGCTCATTGAGAATTTGCTTCTTATTAAATGCTCGTGTTCTCCCCAGCACTCTGAGTTTCATTTCTTTAGCACAGCCTCTAAAGACTCTTTAGTTAATGTGTGTTTGAAGTATCATCCTACTCACAATGAACTGTGCTGGAAAGTACCATCGAGGCTTCAGCACTGAAAGAAATCAATCTAGTGATGGTAATGGTCTGTGGTCTCACAGGGATAGACTCATCTGTTAAAACTTTAAAGCCATACAAATCAAACATCCTCTCCTTTGGTAGAGTGCTTTACGTGGAATTAATGTGTTTTAACCCACATGACACCAGCATTTTCTATTTCTATTCTTGCAACATGTACAGAAAACCGATACCTTTTGGTGCCGTGAAATTTGCCATTTCAGATCAGTTTTGCTGTTTGCATTGATTACTGTGGCTAAATACTGAGACCCTCATCAATAACTGATCAGTTGTCTAATTTGTTTTGGTGTTTTATCACTGATGCAAAGACACAATTAGTTAAAGGTGTCAATCATTTTCAAAATATTTTAGCAAGTGTAAAAACTTAAAGTGAATTAGAAATTGTCCACAATAATTTAAAAATGGCTGTATTATAAATAGACCTACTTAAATCCATCTAACACCACATAAAAACATATGAATACAGAAAACTATGAGGCTGGTAGAACAAAATATTGTTTTATTAAAAGAACTTTAATAGATATAGTATCAAAAACGATCATTTTAAGTTCATTGGAAAGTCTAAAATCTTGAGGGATCTTCTCTATCTATTCTTAGTAGATAAATCATCCAAAGTTCATAGAAATGTTAATAAACGATGCTCCATACTTCATTTATTTACTATGTCTGCCATTTACCCCATATTTGCTTCCTAGATAAAGACTAAATTTACAATTGTAATTCAATATTTATGATGTTCAAGACAACATCATAGAAACAACACAATCTATGAGTACTCAGACATTTCTCTATTTGTCAGAAAAAGCAAAAATGTTAATCCAGTGATAACATGACTAAAATAAATGAGTTCAAATATGGAATATTTTTAGCAATCTAGTGAGAATAATTGTGATAAGAAGAGGTATGCAATCTGTACTCATAAATACAAAAGGCATGTTTATTTTGCTTGTTCCATCATATCTTACTTTGAAAAAGAAAAATAAGTCTGCTATTTCTGAACCTATAAAGTTATTACTTACTTTGTTTTAGACTTCCCTGTAAGATAAGAAAGATTTGAAATAACATAGTTGACAAATTTCTCAGGCAAAAATGTAGTATTTCAGATAATCCTTGAGGAAAATTCCTGGAATTCATCAGGGTTAATGAACTTGGAACGAAACACTGTGGAAACATGAGCACCTATGCATATTTTCTGTTCTACTTCTAAGCCTACACAGGCAAAAAGGCAGCTCTCCATGCAATTCAAGCACACAAAATTGCATTATTTGTTAGGTATTAGTCATTCCCATTATTATTTTTTTGCTCTTTTGCTTTGCTTGTTTTTGTTGTTTGACAACACAACCAAAGAGTATGATAGTCTGCCCTTCAGCAACACAATAATTAAGAAAGAAGTCCTCAAAATCATCAACAAAAAGCTAGAAAAAATTCATCCGAGACTCCAAAATATTGGAGCTATGTTCTTCTCCCTTTTAAACAGCTTGTTGGAAAGAAGAAATATAAATTGCTACATCTCTCTGACTGCAAAATTACAGAATTTTCTCTCTTACATTTTATTTGTCCTAATGTAATTCAAGGCTGTGATCACCACGGGTATATGCTTTGATTGGAGAGTATTCTTAATAAATTTTGAATAATATTGGTATTCTTTGATTGGCCAACCTAAGATTCTAAGAATTTAAACTAACTAAAGTATACTTTGGTGATTAATAATAATCTATAGATAATTTTAACACCTAGATACATTTTAGTGCCACAATAAGATATACATTTAGAGAGATACAAAATATCTGATGCAGAAAAACAAATTATATTTTAGCAAACTAGGCATGGTGATGCATGCTTGCAATCCCATGTTGCAGGAAGCAGAAACAAAGCCACTTGCGTACATTCGAGTTCAGCCTTATCTAAGTAGTGAATTCCCATCTGAACAGTGTTACATAGTGAAAGAAAAGTATTTTAACTTTATTCTTTGATAGGTAAATAGTGAAGAAAAGAGAGTCCTCATTGAACTGAGAGTTCAGGACTATCCACTACCTGCTTTTTGTTACCTGGTACTAGAAAGGTTCTTTTTGCCAGGTACTTATTTGCTTTGTAGACAGGAAGACATATCCCCAATAGACGAGTCCTAAAGAATATTAGCCACTCCTGGAACCCTTTTCCATTGGTAAAATAAATCACAAGAATATTTGATGCCCCCTGGAACCTACTATGAGTGAAGTTTTTTTTTTTTTTTGCTTGATCAGTAATGGAACCTGAGGTCTCTCATATAGGACTGTACTAATCCAATCCATTCAGAGGAGATCCAAGGAAATCTTGACTGTGAAGAGGTATCATGTCAGTTTCCTTGTTGACATGGAGCCAAATTACTAGCTTCTTCCTTCTTCTGATCTTTATTTACAATAAAAACTACCACTGGGAATATATCACGCCATCCCACTAAGAGACATTTTACTCAGGTTCTTGCCTGTTCCTAGGGAGATCTCGATGTCTGTCATCCCTTCCCAAAAGTTCCCAAGATCGTGACTCCCCTTCTAATGAGAGACTTCGTGGTGGTTTCAATACGATGTTCTCCATAAACTCACATATTTGAATCCTTTTTCTGTAGTTGTTGGAACTCTTTGGTAGGTCTCTGACAGCAGGCTATTCCAAGTTCATTCTCTGTCTGTCTGTCTGTCTCTGTCTGTCTGTCTCTGTCTGTCTGTCTGTCTGTCTGTCTCTCTCTCTCTCTCTCTCTCTCTCACACACACACACACACACACACACACACTGACTTTTCAATCAAGATGTAAGTTCTCAGCTGATTCTAATCCTATTAAACTGTAAATTCAAAGACAAATCTCTTGGTTAAAATGAAGCTTAAGCTCCTTTCACCCTTAGAACACCAAAATTGATCCTACAATATGGACAGATTAGACGATAATAGTCAGGACAAGATGGATAATCTTTCATTCAATTCAAAAACTCTATCCTCTTTAGTCACCAAAAGTGTATGTGTTAAAATGAGGGGTTAGTGAAAGACTAATATCCATAATCCAGATGTTTGCTGGTTGAATGTCCGTGTCTTTATGTGACCTCAATCCTGGATTAGGAATGGTACTAATAAGTGGAGACTTATACAAGAACTCATGCTTCCCAAACCCAGTTGTTCTAAAACCATGACTAATATTGTCTCAGAGGCAGTATTAGACCTCAAGGATCACAATTTTGTTATTCAGTTAAATCTTGATACCCAATGTATTTCAGGACCTTGCTTGTAGTTCAGGGACAAGTCAGTTGGAATATTTTCCATAGTTATTTCAAGAAACATCCTACATTTGCTTGGGATATCATTCTTTTTGAATCTGATGGATTGGAAAAGTGCTAAAATGGTGACATTCCCATGTATGGACAATTGAAGAAATAATTTCCAAGGCCAGAGAGCTATTTTAGAATGTACCGATGGAATGTATATTAGATATCTTGAGAATAGCCCAACTTTGCCAATCTATAGTTACCTATCTGGGTCTAATTTTAACAAAGGTTACTAGGGCTTTAGAATCTGAGAGGATCTTACCTACATTTTTTTTGTTGTTGTTGTTTGGTTGTTTGTTGATTTTGGTTTATATCAAGACAGGGTTTCTCTGTGTAACAGCACTGGCTGTCCTGGAACTCTTTGTGTAGAACAGGCTGGCTTTGAATTCATCTTCCATCAGACATTGACATGGCTAAAGACTTTTGTAGAAGTACTTAATATTGCAAAATTTGGATACTTGGATATGTTGAACTGGCTAGGCCCCTTTTTTTCAAGATTTGTAGAAACTCAAATCTAGCATTTAATAGTCTACTTACCCTCAAATCTTGTAGTTGGAGGCTGCTTCTTCATTACCAGCTACCCAGACAATGAAATAATCACTAAGAAACTATATTGTTTAAATCACTGCTGGCCTATTAGCTCTAGCTACTTATTAGCTAGCTCTTACATCTTAAATTAACCCAATTCTGGTATTTTATATTTTATCATGAGGCTTGTGACCTACCGGCAAGGTTCTAACTAGCAGCTTGTATCTTTCCACTCTGGTGGCTACATGGTGTCTCCCTGAGTTCACCTTCTCTCTCTAAATCTATCTCTTCCAGCCTGGCTATATTTTGTTAAGCCATTGGCCGAAATCAGCTTCCTTAATAACTGATAAAAAGCAACACATATACAGAAGGACTTCCCACACCAAAATCTTATTTATTTATTTATTTATTTATTTATTTTAGAAGCCCTTACATGGGCTCCCACTTTGGGTCTGTCTACCCAGTCCTGCTTCCTTCTATATGTGAATGAAAGCAATGACTTAGCTTTGAGTTTGATTATACAACCTATAGGCTCAACTTCTCTACCACTATGCTACCTAACTAAGGACTCAAACCAGGTAGGTAGCAAAGGTATGGCCTACTAATCACCAGAAAGTGGCAGCCTTGGTGCTTTTCATCCCTGGAGCTCAAAATTTTAACCTTGGACAGTCTTTATAGTTTAAGAGCCAACACAACATTGCAGGTATTCTCAACTCTACAGGATATTTGTGACTGCCAGATAGGCAATTACTTAAATACCAAGTACCCATGCTGAAAGCTCCTAGAGTGACCATTTAGGTATATCAAAATTTATATCCCGCTACATATTTAACACATAGAAGGAGAATTTCCCACTCCTGTGAGGAGTTCCCAGTGGAACACTTTTCTGAGAAATCTCATTGTTCCCATTATCCATTTCTAACCTGCAACATAAAAGCCTTGACTTACTAAGTGTAAGAGGTCTAGACTAGAATGGCAAAGGGGGATGCTTTTCAGGGACAGTTTACTATACCGCTAGAGCTCTAGTTAAGAAAACCCTGCTCGTTCCGCCAGCAATGGGAAAACAAAGTGGTTGTACTTTTCAGACAACTCATCTGCTTTTGGGTTTCCATCAATGCCATTCCGTTAAAAGCTTCTCTTGCTGCTATAGAGGACAGGAAATGAATATGGAGGGCCTATTGCTACTCTACTCTCTGACACACTGCACCTTGTATTCCCTGTCTTGTAGCTATGGTTGGATTATTGCACCTGTGGCAACAAGCACCTAATTGGGGAAGGTAAGTTGACAGACATATATTTCTAATGCTATTATCATTATAATAGCTGTCAGTCTATGAAAGTCCCTCTGGGAAACATAGACCATAGCCTACCTATTCACTCCCACATTTTAACTTTATAATGGGATAATTAAAAATCTGTACATAATTACTATCAAAATAGTACTCTTTCAAACATGGTCCACCATTTATATAAAGAGAGCTCTCTTAAACTGTATACTGGATTAGGCCAAAACAGTAGAAATGCGCATCTTAGAGGAAAGGTTTCCCTTTATTAAACTGGATATTCTTTGAGGCTAACATTCCAAAAGAAAACTGGGATCTAAAAAAAGAATGGACCCTACAAATTTGTTTGAAAGCTGAAATGACAATTGTACTGTAAGCTTACCAGACAAGAATTATTATTAGCTATAATAATACTATTGGAATCTGACCTAGCAATGAGATGATGTCCATCCCTCTCTAATGTCGAGGCCTAGGCCATAAACACTTGGAATCCTATGCCATGGAAAAGAATAGATACTTGCACTTGATTAGTTCATGTTCAAAGGTTACAAATTACTCTGTAATTCAAATCACAGGGATAAGAGATGCAACCAAGAACATCCACATCATTGGGGTCATAGGTGGACAGTCATCCATCATGAATCCCATTTGCATTTGCTATCCCCTTGGACTTTCCTTAAGAAGATGGCATTTAGCTGATCCTCCAATGACAATACAATCCATACTTCTCTCTGGTACATTATTTAGTGTGTACTTTTGCTATAAGTGAAGTCTGATATATAGGGAAGAAAATTTTCTATTGGAAATGCACTACTAACAAAACTACTCCACTGAGCATTCTTAAAAACTACTTAAATATATACTTTGTCATATTAGAATTAAGTACAGTACCAAAACAATAAATTAAACACACCTTGAGTCAGTTGATAACACCTATGCTAACCTAGATACCAATGAGTCATTGTCTTTAAAATTAATGCTGGATCTACTGCACGGCATAAAGTTTATAGAGACATGGAAACAGAGATCCAGTTTAACCTAGAAGATAAGGAATGATCATCCACATTTTTAAGGAACTTTTCACAAAGCACACATAATGATTGACAAGGGAGGAAAAGATGTGCTGTCAACCAGCTCCCATGATAAACATGCAGAGATTCCATGTCTGGGTATCATGCATGTTTCTATCATCTCTGACCCTAATGACCATGGGGAAGACTCTGCTCTTAACTGTCCTATTTCAGTATTGCTAATCCTATTTTATATGTGTTATCAATTTCCTTCCAAACACATGGAGCATGGAACTAATGTAATATGCTATTACAAGGAGGTGAGACCCACACCCAGTCCAGCATTAAATGGATCCTTCTACCATAGGCTTCTTGCCTAGAAGCTCTTCAGGGAAACACTCACTGCTCTCATGAAACATCTCTTCTTGTCAGTTCGAGGGAACAGATTTGCATTGGCTCAAATCCTAACCACAGTTAGCGGAATGTCATGACAGATTGAAATGAGAGACATAAAGATTAATTTAGTCCTTTTTGAAGGAAGATACTGAGGGACAGAGAGGTCTCAGTGAACATAGTTCCACAAGCATGTCTTAAGTTGTTGAAGAATATTATCTTTTCCCTGGTTCTTCCTTCTTGGTAACAGAGGACATGAAATCGTTTCATGGACATGGGATATTTTTAGCAGGTTTACCCCAGACATGCCCAGTCTGACACATGCTGTGTACCAATCAGTCCTTCAATCTTTAAGTAAACCAACAAGGAGAAGACTTTGAAAGAATTCACACTACTACCTCTAAGTTCCCTTCACCCCAATAAAAGCCCTATCCCATCCCCTTTGGCAGAAAGGTGGACTCCAGCTTGTGTTCTCTTCAGTCATGAAGAATTAATTTTATCGCTTATTTCCACTTGGATAAGATTTGGTAGTGTTCATGTTCTTTCCTGGCTTTTATTTCTTCAACCAACAGAAAAAAAAATAAAAGAACCTATTTCTGTACACTTAGCCAGAGATATCCTTAAGAGATATATGTCTCATGAGAATAAAAGAAAAAGATTTCAAAAACACCTTCACATTTCAGTGTCAACAAGATCATTAAAATAACATTCTTATGAGGTTATTATTAATTCATATTTGATTCCTTTATAATTTTAATTTAAGTTCAAAGCACTTATCATGTGGCCCACTTTTTAAAATCTATGTAATAAAAGTAGTGATTAAAATTTTAATCAGGAGCCTGGAAAGATGGGTCAATGGTTAAAAGCATTTACTGTTCTTTCCAAACACCAACTTAGTGGCTCAGAACTATTTGTAACTCTAATTCCAGAGGATCTAATAACTTCTGACATCATTGGACATCATCCGCATATGTGTCACATACACATACAAGCAGACAAACTCTCACACAAATAAAGCAATTTAAAATAAATCTTATTAGAAGAAACTAGACCATAAAAGGCTAATCAACCCAATTATAAAATGGGGTACTTAGCTGAATGGAGAATTCTCAACAGAAGAAGTTCAAATGGACAAAAGACACTTAAGGTCATGCTCAACTTCCTTAGCGATCAGGGAAATGCAAATCAAGACAACTTTAAGATACCATCTTACACCTGTCAGAATGGCTAAAATAAAAAAAAAACACCAATGATAGCTTTTGCTGGAGAGGTTGTGGAGAAAGGGGTACACTCATCCATTGCTGGTGGGAATGCAAACTTGTGCAACCACTATGGAAAGCAGTGTGGCGGTTTCTCAGGATATTTGGGATCAACCACCCCTGGACTCAGCAATACCACTCTTGGGAATATACCCAAGAGATGTCCTATCATACAACAAAAGTATATGCTCAACTATGTTCATAGCAGCATTGTTTGTAATAGCCAGAACCTGGAAACAACCTAGATGCCCTTCAATGGAAGAATGGATGAAGAAAGTATGGAATATATACATAGTAGAGTATTACTCAGCAGTAAAAAACAAGGACTTCTTGAATTTTGCATACAAATGGATGGAAATAGAAATCACTATCCTGAGTGAGGTAAGCCAGACCCAAAAAGAGGAACATGGGATGTACTCACTCATATTTGGTTTCTAGCCATAAATAAAGGACATTGAGTTTATTATTCGCCATCCTAGAGAAGCTAAATAAGAAGGTGAATCCAAAGACAAACATATAGATATAGGCATCCTCCTGAATATTAACCTTCATCAGGCGATGAAAGGAGACAGAGACAGAGACCCACATTGGAGCACCGGTCAGAAATCTCAAGGTCCAAATCAGGAGCAGAAGGAGAGAGAGCACGAACAAGCAACTCAGGACCGCGAGGGGTACACCCACACACTGAGACAATGGGGATGTTCTATCGGGAACTCACCAAGGCCAGCTGGCCTGGGTCTGAAAAAGCCTGGGATAAAACCGGACTTGCTGAACATAGCAGACAATGAGGACTACTGAGAACTCAAGAACAATGGCAATGGGTTTTTGATCCTACTGCACGTACTGGCTTTGTGGGAGCCTTGGCAGTTTGGATGCTCACCTTACTAGACCTGGATGGAGGTGGGTGGTCCTTGGACTTCCCACAGGGCGGGGAACCCTGATTGCTCTTCGAGCTGATGAGGGAGGGGGACTTGATCGGGGGAGGGGGAGGGAAATGGGAGGAGGTGGCGGAGAGGAGGCAGAAATCTTTAATAAAAAAAATATAATAAATAAATAAATAAATCTAAAAAAAAAAGAAACAATGTTTCTCGTGTGCCTTCGGCTCTGTCAGAACATCAAATGTCATGGCCAACCATTTACAACTTGAAGCAGTGCATAACATTGTCTATAGTGGATAGCGGACTGCAGCCTGTAACTTTATGGAAGACTCTAGATTCTAACCCTAATGTCTCTCACAAACATGTAAACTGTCCTCAGACTCTCCCTGCTTGACAACTACAACCATCTGAACATGACGGTCTCCTAGTAACCACAATTTGTTTGTCTGGTTGCTGACAAGCTACCCAGCAGACTTAACAGAGCAATGACAACAGGAGCATGCTGGGATCCCTCACTGTGCACGAGCTTATCCCCATCCAAAAAGCATATCTTTATTCCAGCATAAATCATTCATTTCACAATTGCCTATACTTTAGAATAAATCAATTTTAATGGTCAGATGTAGATATTAAAAAACAGTACTATACTTTCTCCATTAATATAATCCCTACTGACATATAAATAAGGGTAAACTTTACTTAGAAATATAAACATTTAAAAAATAAAAATAAATACAAACATTTAGGAAAAAAACCTAACAATTAATTACTTTTAATGAATATCTATCAAATGAAATAACAAGTAGACATACTTTTGGGGTAAAAAATAAAACAGTGAACACAAATAAAATTGTTCCTATTACAGACTTTAGTTGTAGGAATAAAATAAGCAAGTAAAAGCCTTTCAGATATATAATTAATTCATATAATTAAATATTTAGCCTATAAGCAAAACTTTCTTTATTTAACCTCCTAAGATGGGGATTTATTAATCATTTAACACCATTTTTACAAAATTAGCATATAGACACTTATCACTCAGGAGGGAAAGAACAGTATGAAAATTATAGCCACTGGAAATACCAAAGAATATTATCATTAAGCAAGAATGTGTAAGATTGTACAAAATGGGAAAAGCGTATTTGTAAAAACTACAATATGCAAAAGTATTTTCCCATTTAAATATGTCCAAAGGAGTAACTAATAAATGATAAAAACTTTAAACTATGCACGTTTACTGAGATGCAGACCTGTTCATGTGCATGAATTCATGAATCCACATTCTAGCATCCTAAATATACTATGATAGATACAGCAACAAGTTCTCTATGATAATCATTACTTTCATAGGCAAAGGCTCAGCAACCTATATAATTGATATGAGGCAAATAGGTACGTAAACTGTGGTTAAGTCTACGTAATAAATTACTTTGCCATTAAATACAGCAATTTCAAACAGTCTCCTCTTAATTAGTTACATCACAGCGCCAATGCTAAGTAAACATATGTAAGTTGTGCATTGTAAATATGTATAATTTTTATCTATATTAGCTCCTTGAGAATTTCATAATGAGTTTAATCTATTAACCCTCTTCTAACCAGCTCTCCTAAATTCATCCTCTTATCTAACCAACTCTTCTCTCTTTTTCCCCCCATCAAGATTAATTGTCCCTCTCAAATATGCTTATCCTTGTGGCCTTCCAATGGAGTGTTATTGATTTTTCAGGGGCTATATTCATAATGAAAAGTTCCTCTTCATCACTGGTTAACAATTGCTCTATGACTAATCCTGGGATTTCATGACCAATGCCCCTTTTTCATACTGGGATTTAGGTTGGCTTCAGCTGCAACAGCTCCTGTTCATGCTGTCATGTTATGGAGCAATCTTTGTGGAATGTAAATAGGTATTGCTCTCATTGTTAATAAAAAGCTGATTGATCAATGGCTAGGAAGGATTTTCATAGCAGAGAGAATGCTAGGAAGAAAAAGGTGGAGTGAGAGGAGTAGCCAGCCAGATGGAAAGAACAGGGGACATGCAGAAGAGGTAAAATCCACGAGGCTTGAAGCAACACATAGATTAATAGAAATAGGTTAATTTAAGTTGTAATAAGCCTGAATGGTCAGCCGAGCATTGCCAACACTTATATTTGGGAAGTGGCTGGTGGGACAGAACTGACTGTGGTCCCAACAGCAACAACAAAATTCCATTTACATTGTGAGAACTGCTCTGAGTTCACATATGCCACTTCCTTGATTTGTCTAGAAGAACCTGTTTCCTTGTTATCATCCATTTCCCTCTTATTTTATACACCTTGACCAGTTGCAAATCTCTGTGTTAATCCTCATCTACTGCAAATAGAAGTTTCTCTGGTGAGGGTTGAGAAATACATTAATCTAAGGATATAAATACAAATGTTTAATAAAAATATTTAACTAGTGTACAATTTTTCTTAAGGAGATATAAAAAAATAAACCTCTGCACACCATAAATAGTGCACCAAAGACAATCAAACAAACAAAATACTACTTCCATTCAGTCCTACCTAGGTAAACCAGAGAGATTATTGAGGTCCCTTTAAAGAACACAAGGAGCTACTTACAGAAGGATAGGTATTCAAGGGCAGCTTAAAAGCACACACAAGTTGGGGAAGCTCAGAAAGCTGATTCCAGCAGCATACTGCCAAACTTCAGGTCACTGCATCAGAAAGTCTCCTTGTCTCAGCAAATGTTTATTGCTTCATAAACTCTGGAATGTTCTTTATCAGTCTTGTCACATTCTGAGCTTCCCTGGCCCTTTGATTGCTCACTACTTCCTGAATCTTTTGAATTAGGAAATATTTCAGTTCAGAGGAAGTACCTCTACAGTGCTGACCTTGTACCCCACATATAAAATGAACATGTCAGACAGAAGGCAATCACCCTGAAATAACAAATAAAAATAAGGCTATTAAATTCCAAAACACATTCAAATGAAAGTTAAACAAAGAAAAATCTTTTTTCTCTTTATCTCTCTAGTTAAAGAAAAAAAGGGGGTGTGAAAAGTTCAAAAGGCTTGGAAGGGAGGCAGAGAGAGGATCATGTCATAGATTTTGAATAGGTTGAAAGATAATAAAAATATTTAGTAATACAATTTCAATGGATTTGCTGTTTTATTTAGTCAAGGAAATTGTGGTTATTAGGCACATGCAAATGAAACTCAATATATATGCAAAAATATTCATTTCTGAATTGTCTGATATACACATGTGCATGAGCATATACACACTCATGCCGGCATGCGTGCACACACGCACACAATTTCATGCAGCAGTTAGAGTTGTGTGTATCAATGAAATACAGGAATTTTTGTAAGAACAATCAAATTTCAGTAAACTTTTTCACAGTTGTAATCTTTTTTTTAAAAAAATCACTTGAATATAAGTGATGTATGCATTAAACATTTTACTTTTAAGTTTTGGAGATTGCACCTAGGGCATCGTACATGATAAGCAAACAGTCTACAATTATATACACAGAAAACATCCCTTTAAATACTTATTAACACCGTTGCCGAAATGCTTTTACAACTCCTATAAATGATCCAGGTTTTGTTCATACCTGCTACATTGTACAGTTGAACACATTGCAAGCTATACAAACATATGTCAACCTCCATAGGCACCTGAGCTATCATGCACATAACACATGCATGCAATTAAAAACAAACACTAAACCTTTAGACCTTATTTATTTATTATTTATTGTTGAGATCTAATACAGGGTCTTGCTAGGTTGCCCAGGGTGTCATTGGCTCCTTCTGCAGTCCTGGTACCTTAAGCTTAAAGTCCTCATGTCTCAGTCTCTTGAAAACCTTCAAGCCTATATCACTTGGAATAGTTGATATTATATTATAGATCCTAACAGCATGGTGCAAGTGCTAAAACACAGAATCTAGTAAGACAAACTCAAAACCAAAACAAGATGAAATAAATACATATAGTGTAATTTCAATTAGAAATATCAATATAACTACTTTCAATTACAAATATTAATGTATAAAGTATAAATTTCATGTAGGAGAATAATGTACTCATGGATAGAATAATAACCATAAAATAAATTTACCCATTAACTTTTTATTTATTAGTTAAATTTAATTAAATTTCTCTATCAACTATTGGAATCTTTCAATACCTTGATTATGTTTCATTTTTGTTTTGTTTTCTTTTTCTGTAGCTGCAATGCTAAATTATAAATTAGTAGTTTTCATTTAATAAGATGAAAATATTAATTTTTAGTTTAAAAACAATTAACACAGAAACTTCAGTTGTCTAAAAATGCATGAGAAAGCTTTAAAGAAATGTACCCTATGTACTTAAGTACTGCCCCAGTGAAGAAAGGAATATGTCTGCATTATACATGAGAAACTTTGCTACTGGGACTGGAGTAGGATGAAATCTCAAAGCATTTATACTTACATTCCCCTCATGGATAATGATGGTGAAAAAAAAATATGTTTCTTAGCTATTTATATGAACCCTCTATGTAATTCGATTTTCCATTATTTAAAGATTTTTCTTTCTTTTTAATAGTTACTTTTAGATTTATTTATATTTTTGAAGTATAAATGTTTTACCGACATTTGTGTAGATATGCCTGGTGTATATCTCATGCTACAAAAGACTGGAGAGGGGACTGGATCCCATAAACCTACTTGTCATGTGCAAATAATGGTAAGCACATTCATGCATTTTGATACATTGACTAAACACAGTTCCTTGAACATGGAAAAACATGTAGCCTTGCTTTTCAATTTAATACAAGAATTAGACAGATTTAACATTTAAACAGATTGAGAAATCAGGAAAAATAATCTTTATTCAGTACATTTGTGACTCTCCATTTATTTGTCACAACAAGTGTGTTCTGAGACCATTTTCAATGATCCACATGCAGCTGTAACCCGACATTAAGCTTAGAGAAAACTGTGATCATAAATCATATTTATGTATTACACTTTCATACGTCATGTCTCCCTAGGGGCAATAGCCCTAACTTCAAAATCACACCCTATTCATGCCATTGCCTTTTGGCAGTGTCTATACTTATGGACACTATTTTTGAAAAGGAAATGAACTAAATAAAAATATCATTGATGAGCACCTTAAAACTTCCACAAAAAGCAATATCCAAAATCACATCATCCCTTTCATCTTTTACTTTTAAAATGAAAATATTCTAAGCACCAGTGAATTTTGATGACTGAGACATGTCCATTTCATATATTAGTATTTGCAAACTTAAGACTTTAGGATAAATTTCAAGGACTCCCCATGGGTACTACATGACCAGGTTTTGTGAGGGTCCTTTCTTTTATCTATGGGCATTAGTTGGTAGCGTTGAAATGCTGAACATCCGAGATTCTCTTTTCTTCCTCACATTTCTCATGTGTTTGTGTATTTCATATATTGCTCGAGACAATTCTTCTCTAAATGTGCTCCAGAGTCTTTAAGAACTTAAATGTTTTGCTCTTACTGCTTTGTGCTTCCTTAGAACACAATTGTAAATTCTCCGTCAAAACCTGGGACCTTAGCTGAATTGTGTATTTCTCAGACTACACAGCTAAGCCAGCCCTTGAAGGCACTCACAGACACTTGACTTCTTCATATTTTCAATCCTGATTGTAAGTAACCCATCAATGTCCTTTGAAGGCTAGACTCACAATCAATATGTCAAGAATCCATTGATAGAACTAATGCTTTACCTTCTTTCTTTTGGTTATGAATTACTATTTAAAAATCTAGAAGGAATAAAAAATATACTTTTTTGCTACTAAACTGCTAATTGCTGAATAGGAACTGATGTAAAGCAGCATATAATTTAAAATATTTTAGTAGTGAAAAAAATGAGATTTGGAAATTATTCAGAAAAGTTTCATAATGTGATTTTATATTGATAAAGTTATTTATGGATTAAGTGTTCTTAGTGTAATGTGGAAAGTCCTTCTATATATGTGTTGCTTTTATTAGTTAATGAATAAAGAAGCTCATTGGCCTGTGATAGGGCAGAATAAAGCTAGGTGGGAGCAGGGGGAACTAAACTGAATGCTGAGAGAATGAAGGAGGAGTCAATGGGATGCCATGCAGCCACCACAGGACACAAACACGCCAGAACCTTATGGTAAAATATAAAATTATGGAAATAGATTAATTTAAGATATAAGAATTAGCCAAAAATACGCTTAAGTGATTGAACAAACAGTATTGCAATTAATATAGTTTCTGTACGGTTATTTCAGGTCTGAGCAGCCGGGAAACAAACATGTGGCCTCCACCAATATTAGTCTATAAATTTTGAATGTTTTCAAAATACTTTTTCTAAACAATTATATCTACAAATAATGCCACACTTAGAAAGATCTACACTTGGCCTTCTGAAACAAGTTAAAGTTGAATGTGGGCACAATGAACATATTGTTAAAAAAACCTTCAAAATGGAGCCAACTTCATATAATAAATATATACTTAAAAATTAAAAAAAGAAAGTGAAAAATAAAATCAACTTAGTCTATGTATGGTTTATAAAAAACATAAGTGAATTTTTGTCTGCTCTTTCTGAGATCAACATAACTCCTTATACATATGTAAATATTTCAAAATTCAAATAACCATAAATTCTGAACTATTTTTTATCTTGAGCAAGATAAATAAAGGATACTTACTTGTATTTTCATTTAATTTAAAAAGTATTCCTATTTTTCTGTATCATTTCCTTAACTTTCTTTTAATTTTATTATCTAATGATTTATTTGCCAAGATGTTAATAGGCTTCTAGAAAATGTTCATTTCCTTGATTCAGTATTCAAAGTGACTGCTGCACTCTGTATACACTGTAGCATTATAAACAATACTGAGAAAGGAGTAACAGTTTAAGACTCCATCCACTGAGGAAATCACGAATACCTGCTCTATGGAAGAATGTCATAGGAAGAATCAGACATCACAGGAGGAAGTATAGCTGATGTGGGATTCCCCTCTGTATTCTGTGAATATCATTGGTTAATGAATTAAAGCTGCTTTGGCCCACAGCAAGGCAGAATTGAGTAATGCGGGAATTCTGAGTAAATGGAGGAGGGAAGAAGGTGGGGTCAGGGAGATGCCAAGTAGCTGCTGGAGGAGAAAGGCGCCGCCCGCATGCCAGAACTGGTTTCCCACAAGCCTTGTGGTAAAATATAAAATAATAGAAATGGCTTAATTTTAGATGTAAGAGCTAGCTAGAAATATGCTTAAGCCAAACAGTATTGCAAATAATATAGCTTCTGTGTGATTATTTCAGGTCTGGGCAGCTGGGAACAAATGAGCGGCCTCTGACCATATAGAGCCCATCACGTTAATTGAACACATCCTAGTGCTGCATGTTCTTATTCACATGGAGAGAATTCAAAGATCCTGACTGCAAGGCACTTGAGAGCAAAATGTAACTGGAAAACATGTTTGCCAGGGATGATCAGTTCTTACTAAGAATGGTTAATACAACAAGACAAGCTGGCATAATGCCACATAGTGTTGACTATGTAATTAAATCTGTGCTATCTATTTTAAAAATTTAAAGAAAGTTTTTAAAACTTTCATACTATGTAGATAAAAATTAAAGTGTGTGTGTGTGTGTGTGTGTGTGTGTGTGTGTGTTTAGACTTGTTTAAACGTTATTTAATGTTTGTAGTATTGAGCTTATATGGTTCTCTATTAGTAACTACACATTATGTTTTTATCATTAAATCTACTAAAAAGAGAAATATAATGTATTTTTATTCATTTGTAAACATTTGTAGAATATTTTTATAGAAAGAATAAAAACAGTTCTTTGAAAATAAATACTTTAAACATATTTTTAAAGTAACATTAATATGTTTTAAAATTGAGGATTTTATGCAAACTTCAGACAATAATTCAGAATTGAGAGTTACCATGGTAGTTTGCAACAAACTAGAAGAGATAGAAGTAATCGCTATTATGGGTGTGCTAAGAATAAGCCTTGTTAGACAAAACTCGCTTTTTTGAGAGGCTTGCCAAGATGGAAAATCAGAAAAAAAAAACATTAGACTAGAAACATGCCTATTTCAGTATGATGCTTACAAGCCTCTTGCTATCCTCCTGAATGAGAGGGGGAATATGAGTGGAATGATGACACAATTAGATGAACTTGTGTCTGATTGAACAACTATACTCAGAGGTTTCCAATTAATGGATCACACCAGTTTTGATGGGCATTATCTTCCATTCTGTGCCTCAAGATAGCACTTTATCCAGAAACTTAAATGAGGATCCTAATGAATATTGATGAGATTTCTGAATGATATGAAGCCAGAATTGAAGGAAAATTAAACCAGAGTCTCTAAAATGGGAGGAAAAAAAATAAGCCATGTAAATGCCTGAACACACATACTCACACACACACACACACACACACACATAGACGTGCACACATATGCACATGTGTACTCACATAGACACTCACTCACACCCCCCACACCACCAACCTTGTGAACTCAATTCACATGAATATAATGATAAAAATATATATAATGACCACAAAATAGGCCTATCTTGCTCATCGGATCTGAAGTACTGTGTTCAGTTCTGTGCAGTTGGATTTATAATAAAATGAACAATAGATGAATGCAGCTAGTAATAATGGCAATAATAATGAACTAGATCGGAAAACAGAATAAAGTTACTGTAGAGATATAGAAATAATATAGTATAATAGAGGTAGTTTAAAAGAGAAAAAGTATTACAGAAAGAAAGTACAGTTGTTTCACACATTTTTTAAAAAAACATTTTTTTTGTTTTACATACTAATCTCAGTTCTCATTCTCTCACCTCCTCTGACTCCCTGCCCACTTCCCTCATATAGAGCAAGGTCTCCCATGGGGAGTTAACACAATCTGGCACGTCACTTTGAGGCAAGGCCACCCCCCCCAATACATCTATGCTGAACAAGGTATTCTTCCAAAGAAAATGGGCTCCAAAAAGCCAGTTCATGCCCTAGAGATTAATTCTAGTCCCATTGCCAGTGGGCCCACACACTGTCACCCACATTCAGAGGGCTTAGCTGGGTCCCATACAGGTTCCCCAGCTGACAGTCTGGAGTCCATGAGGTCCCTCCAGCTCAGGTAAGCTCTTTCTGTGGGTTTCCTAATCATGGTCTTAACCCCATTCCTGTTCACCCACTTTATAAATGAAAGCAAACATGAATACAAGATATTTCTGTTGCACAAGAAAAGCCATTTAATACTAATAATTTCTGTGACCAAAGTGTGCATCAAAGTGTGTAAACCAAGTTCTGATGAGCAAGAGTGATGGCAAAAAGCAGTAAGTTTGGGGTCTCTAGAGGACACCCTTAAGCAACAACATCTGTTACTGTACTTATTTGGTTTCTGATAAGAACATAACCTCCCATGTAGGGCAATTCCAATTTAACTCTTTTAAGGCTATATATAAAGCTTGTGGAAGAATAGGTTTGTATGTCGTCGTTCCAAGCATCTTCAGTGTTAGTTATTCATCCCTAAACCTTTTCTCCCACCATACCCTTTTATCTCTCTTCCCCACTCAGATTTTGTCCCCAGGCAGGTATCAACCAGGATCTTTCTTCCCTGCTGGATAGCTTTAGGATATCAGTGGGTGCTATAAAGACTACTGTGTGAGAAAAGCTATCAACTCTTCTACCCAGATGAGAATCCCACAACACACAACTTGTGCAGCAAGGTATGAGCATGAGTGCATTCGTGACCTACATAGTAAGGAATAACCAACCAGTTTCTCATAAGATTCAAGGCCCATTTTAAAAACGAATCACATACCCAGCCCTGAAAATCTGATCGAGAATCTGTGGGGCATCTCTAGAACATCCCTATACTCCAAGACTCATGGCAGCTAAAGAATACAAGTTAAGAGATTTTAAGATTCATAGGTTAGAGGAAATCAAAGCTAAACTGTGTCTTCTGGACATAGACATAGCAAGCATGTTATATCCATGAACTCATAGCAACGGTAGTTGCCCACACAAGAACGGCATAAGAACAAGCCAGTTAAAATCTAACTCGAAGCAAGAAGGGCGTATGAGGCTCAGCTCCTAGCTCAGGAGCTACCGACAGTTGATAACTTCTGTGGAAGGGAAAGTCAGTTTACTTTAACAATATGGCCCCTTAAAGTCACCATGCCCATGGTTATAGGAAGTACAAAATGGACATAATAGGCTGCTTTAAAAAATAAAAGAAAGAAAGAAAGTGGCTAAGAAATTGGGAAGTGTAGGGTGAGCTAGAAATGAAATAGTTCCGATAAGGAATATGGAGTGAATATAACAAAATGCAGTGTGTGCATGTATAAAATTACCAAAGAATTAATAAAAGTGTTATACTTTAAAATATTCATAGTGACATGAAATCGGAAAGATCACTTTCATAGGATTTTTGAAAGCACAGGGGTCCTATCTGTGTAGCAGAACTGTCATTGTAGAATATGAGAATGTGTGAGTTAGCTTCCCACCTTTGTGAAACACCACACCTGGTGTATTATCAATTCAATTTAAGAAAGGGTTTCATTGTGCACTCGGGAGCATCTGTTTATGAGAAAGATTGATTTTTCAGTTCCAGAGGTTTTCCACCCACAGCCACCGGGCCTGCTGCCTTTCGCTCTAGGTTGATGCAACACCAGACTGTGAGTGTATGCTGGAACAAGAAGATGAAAGCACAGAAAGCTACTGAAGTCTATAATTCAATTATCTTCTTTGCAGGCACAGTCTACTAGCATCTCCCACTAATCCAAAATTCTTAAATGTTTTACCATCTTTAAATATTGTAAAACAAGAGGCTAAACCTACATACAGCACAGGGGTCTGTGTGGAACATTCTAGATGAAAACCATAGCAAGGTACTGTTTAGCTTTAGACCGTATCTGTTGCAGAATTCAAAAGTGCTACAATGAGCCTTACATGCAATAAATCACACATGTCTTTCATATCACAAAATTATGATTGCTAAATAGTAGAATATTATTAGAAAGTATTACAATGTAGGCAGGGTTATTTTCAATTGAGTTGAATATAAAGTAAATCTTTTATTATACATATATATAGACAGATTGTTATGCTGATTGAGCATTATAATCTTTTGCTGTGAAGAAATAAATAAATTTTGTTTTCTATTTTTTCTTACTAATGAAGAACCAAGAAGGTACCCAAAATGAAATAAAACAGATAAGAGAGAGATCTGCTTTCTCAGGAAGTAAGCAGAAGTTAATAGACATGTTTACATGAAAGTTACTTTTTAAACTGACATATAACTCACAGGCAGTCAGGAATACCTTTGTTATTAGATAGCTCTCCATGATTTTACAAACATAAACTAGTTGAATATGCATAACCAAATCGGCAAATAGTTCCACAATCCCTAAAATGCCCTTCTTCCTTTTTCCTAAACAAGCCTCTCTTCAACTTTAGTCTCTGATATTCATTTGTTCTCATGCATTAGACAGCCCTAGGATGGTATCATTATGTAGCCAGTTGTGTCTAGTGGTTTTCTAATGGTAAAGAGGGGGGAGAAAATCAATGCTGTCCTTGTGAGAACAATAATGGCAGATTTTGACAAAAAAAAAAAAAAAAACAAGTGTTTAAAAGTAGGATTTCAACTTACTCTCGACCTGCACATTTGTTTATTCTCATTTCTGGGTAGTCATGAATTGTATTTTCATTGGCACACAGTCTATATTGAGTAAAAATATCACTGTATCAATGGTTTTAAAGAACCAATGAGCAGAATAAAGATTTGAAATGCATGTATGAACGTTCTTATACTTCTCGCGGTGGGAGGGATAAACCCCTGCACTTGCTTTCCCAGCAGTATCTGAGTACTATACAATGAAGGCTCTTGGACAAAAGCAAGATTCTGCCACCTGAAGAAATGCCCAGACCTCAGACATCCACGCAACCTGAGGCCCAGTGCAAAAGGGGAACAGAAAGCAGGGCATCTAGATGTGGGTGTTACCCAGGCAGCTGGTTGAACTGTTCCCTCTGCTGCTGCTCTGCTTCCTTCAGACAGAATGTCTCCACTGACCAGGTCCCACTGAGGCTAAGCACTGATTCCTCAGTGTGGATCCATCTCAGTACCCAAGGAATCACCAAGCACACAGGTAACAGGTCATCTACAGCATTCCAGAGGAGTTACCTTCTCTACTGGTGCCTCCACCAAAGGGCTATCTTTTATTCTTAGTTAGCTAAAGAACAGCAAGGGTATTAAATGCCTTTCTTTCCAATCCTACCAAAAAATTTTCAACTTCAAACATCATTTCCTCCCCATACAACCTAGCTGTTCTCTAATGTTCCACCAACATCAGTTAACATTATTTCATCTGGTTGTGTTGCACATTTTAAAGTTCTTTCTTTAGTACAGGATGATATGAACTACTGATATCATTTTCTTTTTTTAGGAAAAACAATAAACACTGGAAATCTTCTACATGCTTTACCACTCTTGTTAGAAATAATCTTTTCCTTATCTAGAATGGCTTTAAAATGAAGAAAAATGGGGATGGTAAGATAGCTCAGTAGTTAATACTCTCCACATTGGACAGCTCACAGCTACCTGTAACTCTGGTCCTAGGAGAACTAGAGACCCTTCCTGCCTCTGTGGACACATGCACACATGTGGAATATATAAACTCACATGGACACAAATACCTACATATTAGAAACAAAAAGCTTTACCTTGCCATAGGCTGCATTAAGATGTCACATTCAAAGTGACTATACAGAAAGTATGAAAAATTAGTTGCTACAAGAATCAGTATTGGGGAGCAGCAAAATTACCTAATAAGTAAAAGCACTCACTGCTGAGGCTGATGCCCCAAGTTTAACTCCTGGGACCCATATGGTGAGAGAAGAGAAACAACTCCTATAAGTTTTCTCTGACCTCTCCACATGTTCCATGGCACACACAGTCTCTCCCTGCAAAATAACCAAAGAACCTCAATAAAAAAAGATCACCTATTGAAAAAGGGACTCCTATGCAGCTAGCCATACTTTGGAACAAATTGGGGCTGGAATTAAACTTCACCAAATTTTATAGTTTTTTTTATAAAAAATTATAGTATTGTAAGACAAGAGTGAATGGGTCCTGATTTTAAATGTATAATAATAAATACATTATGGTTTTAGCTATAAAAAGGCATAAAACTTCCAGGAGAATATATTTATGAGTTTTTCAGCAAAGCATTTTTAAATTAACACAAACTAAACAATTCATGTAAGAAAGAGATGACAAATATATCTAGCCAAGATAACACAATCTGTTTTTGCAAAAGTGTTAGACAACCAGAAAAAAACATAGGATGGGAAGAAAATATTTTGACTATTATCCAGCAGGGGATCAAAATAGAGAATATATAAAGAATTCTCAAGTAAGGAGGTGATGATACATGCCCTCATTTCAGGTACTATGAGCAGAGGCAGGAAAACCAAAAGCTAGAGAACCACCTGGGCTACATGGTATGACCATCAATCAAACAACAAACCCACATGCACAGACACAGGCACGTGTACACATACATGCACACACACACACATGAACACACACACGTGTACCCACTCATGCATGAATACACATACATGCATGCAAGCACACACACGCCTACATCATCTTTTCGGGGTAACCTGTACAAGTGCTGCACAGATTACATCTATCACATCTATATCTGTTTAATCTTGGATAAAGAGAAGCTAGGTAAAAAGGAGACCCTAAAAGAGACATAAATGTATCCCCCTGGGAAGGAGAAATACATAAGATCTCCAAAGATGATTGGGAGTGGAGAAGGAAGTGCAAAAGGGGAGGGAGAGGAGGACAGGGAGAAGGACAACATGAAGAAAAGGGATGGTCAAGATGAGGGAAGGACAGAGAGGAAAGGAAAGAAAGGGTAATCTTGATTGAGGGAGGCATTATGGGGCTAGCAAGAAACCTGACACTAGGGAAATCCCCATTAATCCACAAGGATGGCCCTAGATAAGACCCTAAACAATAGTGGAGAGGGTGTCATTACTGGCTTTCCCCTGTAATCAGATGGATGACTACCTCAATTGCCATCAGAGAACTTTCATCCAGCAACTAATAGAAGCAGATGTAGAGATTCGCAACTAAGCACTGGGCAGAGCTTCCAGAATCCAGTCCCAGAGAGGGAGGAGCAATAGCTGAGCAAAGAAGTCAAGACCTTGATGAGGATACCCACAGAAACAGCTGACCTGAGCTTGTGAGACCTCACGGACTCCAGACTGACAGTGGGGAAACCTGCATAGGCTCAAAGTAGTCCCTCTAAGTGTGGTTGACAGTTGTGTGGCTTGGGCAGTCGTGGGACAACTGACAGTAAGACCAGAATTTATTCTGAGTGCTTGAACTGGGATTTTGGAGTCCATTCTCTTTGTAGGGATACCTTGCTCAGCATAGATATAGGGAGAAGAGCCTTGATCTTGCCTCAAACTGATGTGCCAGACTTTGTTGATTACCCATGAGGAACCTTACCCTCTCTAAGGAGTGGATAGGGGTGGGGTGGTTAGAATGTGGGAGTGTGCAAGGAGAAGAAGTGGGAACTGGGATTGGTTTGTGACATAAAAGATTGTTTAAAATATGTAAGTACTATAATAAAAATTTTAAAAAGCAAGACCTTATCCCTCACTAGAGGGAGTTAATAGTGGTTGAGGAGGGGGTATCATTTTCTTCAGGAGTGTAGCCAGAGATACACTGTACCAGTACCTGGCATTGTATACCTTGTACCGTGCCCCTGTACCAGTAAATAAGCCCTTTCCCATGTTTCTCAAGGAATTCTAATCAAACGCAGAAAGTCACACAGAATTCCATTTGAGAAGAGTTGCTTTGAAGAGGGAAGGGGCTTAAAGAGGATAATGAGACATTAAAATGTCTAAAATTAATTAGATAAATTTAAAAAAGTTATTAAACTATAAAAATATTAAAAATAAATACATCATCTCTCAAAATTTAACGTTCAAAATTCTGATAATTAGATAAAAGTTATACCCAGTTCATTGAAAATGCACACAGATGTGAAAAATGGCACGTGTAAATATGTTCAAAATTATTAGGCCTTTAGAAAAAAAGGCATCTTAAAACTACAATGACTAATTAGTGCACAGCAACCATAAGAGGTTTAACAATATTCATAGCATAAAACCAGGGTCATCCCATCATTTCTAAGGAGACTACTGGTGGCATAGTCATTCTAGAATGCAGACAACATATTCTTTACAAATTAAACATGTAATAACTATTCTTTAACCCAGAAAGTCCTCAGCACATACTGACCTCTGAGAAATGAAAATGTGTGTTTATACAAGAATGGACATGTGAATATTCAACTACACATATTTCCTGTACATAAAAATATTTGTTCATAAATGAAACTGAAGTCTGCGTAGAAGTCCTACCATGAGTTCATCCACAGTATAGCATACTACTGAACAATGGAAGAACAAGTTATAGATTATACAATGTACAATGATATCTATGCATATGCAAACATTAATATGAATGGAAGAAAAGCATATCTCTAAACTTTATATATTATATTTCTAAAATAAAATACATTAAAATAACAAAATACTTGAAATAGATAATATAGGCATAGTTGTCAATGATCAAGTAAGAGATAGAGGGCAAGAGGAAAGGTACATATAACTGGGAAATAACACAGAAATTATACTCTTGTGATGACATTTCTACCATTTGAGCTGTTGATCCTAAACTACAGAGAGAAATAAAAGAGTTTAGAATTGATAAACAAGAATATAAGTAAAGTTGGAGAGCTATGAATAAAGATAGCCACATAACTATACCATTAATAGATAATACATTGTTTGTAATTTTGGAAAACATTACATTGGAGTAAGAAATATAAAGTTTTCAGGATATTACTGCCAAGTCCTTACACTCAGCTCACATAACCCACAGCTCTTCATAATTGCAAACTATAGTATAATTATAAATAAACAATGTAAACACCACAATAAAAATAGTAATTAAAATTTTAAAAGAATTAAAACAATACAATATGAAAAGATTGGAAATTAGTAGACTTCTACAGAGTACTAATTTTAAAAGGATAAAATTGGAATCTGCATCATCATAACTAGATATTTATCTTTGTGAGGGATGTTACCTATCAGACAAATGGCTGAGAGAATCACATAACAAAGAAGATTTATTTGGGCTTGGCATGTTAGAGGTTTAAGTCCTTGTTGGATTAGGGGCATTGGATTTAGAGTCTGATAAGAAAGCAGCATAAAAGCATAGGAGACATGGTATTCCTTTCTCCATGGCAATTAAGCAGACAGGAGGAAGGTTCTAAAAGCAAGGTATACCTATCAACAAAACAGCCTTATGGACCTCTTTCCTCCAAACAGGTCCAACTATGACTTACTTCCCAGTGTTTTAACCCAAAGATGAAGTCAGATGCCTTGTGATATTTGAGACAGCACCTTTTACTAGCCTTCAAGAATGTCAAGTTTTATAAGCTGGCTGGGCAATGAGTTCCAGGGATCCATCTGTTTCTTCCTTCTCAAGGATGAGATTACAATTCTGGTCTACCATGTCAAGGTTGTTTTTTTGTTCTTTGTCGTCCCCCCACCACAAACAAAACCACTACTGAACACTCATCACTATGGCCTGTTGTAAGTATTCTGTATATCCAAATGGAGCCATCAAAACTTTTTATTTAAAGTACAATCTACATTTCAGATTAAAATAGTCACATTTGACAGAAGAATTATTCCAGAATATCTGTACAAGCTACCTTCTATGCCAGGCTTAACTAGCTTGAATAAATCAACTTCTCACCCAAATTTGGTGATACATGAATACCAGGACATCACTAACAGTTCAGATATATGTGGGTTTTTTTTTTAATGAGCTTCTAGCCTCAACTCATCAAGTACCATTTCTACATCTTCTAGAGCAATTTTTAAAAGCTTATTGTTTCTTCTGCACTGGTTAGAAAAGCTATAATTCCCCATCTGAGTTTCCAAGTCATTATGTTAAACATTAATTGCTCTTTAAAGTCTGTTTCCCAGCTTTTGTGTTCAGTATGCTTAACAATCCCATAGACATTTTTCTAGCGAGAGTCCATTTATTCTGTAACTTTTTTAGAGCCTCGCATACATAAATGAAGAAGTCATATTTAGTGTAGTCAATTTCACAAGAAAATGTCTTTACAGCCTTAGATTGATTATTCTCTATTTACAAGTATCAGACTCTCAGATGTATACAAAACTTTTCGTAACAAAAGCCATTTTCAACAAACCCTGAAATGTTTTCATAAAATAAAGAAACCAGCCACAAGATTGGCACATGCCTTTAATCCCAGCACTCGGGAGGCAGAGGCAGGTGGATCTCTGTGAGTCAAGACCAGCCTGGTCTACAGAGCTAGTTTCAGGACAGGTTCCAAAGCCACAGAGAAACCCTGTCTCAAAAAAAAAAAAGATTCACAGAAACTTTACAATATGTTTTATTTTATTTTTTTCCATTTTTTTTATTGAGAAAAGGAGAAAAAAAAACAAGTTTCCACCTCCTCCCAGCCTCCCATTTCTCTCCCCCTCCTCCAAACCTTCTCCTCCTCCTCCCACCCTTCTCCCCCTCCTCCCACCCTTCTCTCCCTCCCCCACTCCTCTCCCCCTCCCTCTCCAGTCCAAACAATGAGGGCTGATGAGAAGCCAAGGACAATGGCACGGGGTTTTGAACCTACGTAATGTGCTGGCTTTGTGGGAGCCTAGCCAGTTTGGATGTTCACCTTCCTAGGAATGGACGGAGAGGGGAGGACCTAGGACTTACCACAGGGCAGGGAACCCTGACTACAATATGCTTTAATGTTGAGAGAGAGAAAAAAAAATAAAAGTGTCATCTTTGTTTAAGTCATGGTCATTATTTCCTAGACTGTTTCAGTTTTATTCCAATTGTCTGTGCTCTCACCAGTCACAGTTCATGTAGTGTTATGACACTAAAGTACACTTTTAAAAGAAAAACAGAAATACCTTATCTTATGGTTCTCTTCTGGTCAAACTTTCCAATAGGTTTGCTTCTCAAGAAGAGCATACCACCCTGTAGAAGACTGTTGTGGAATTTCCCTCTGTATGCTGTGATTACCATTAATGAATAAAGAAACTGCTTTGGACCTATACCAGAGCAGAACTTTGGTAGGCAGGAAAGATGAAACTAAATATTGGAAGGAAGGAGGCAGGGGCAGGGAGAAGCCATGGGACCACCTCCGGAAATAGACATGCTGATAGGCCACGACCTCGTGGTGATGCACAGATTAGTGGAGATGGGTTAAATTAAGATATCAGAGTTAACCAATAGGAAGATAGAGCTAATGGGCCAGGCAGTGATATAATTAATACAGTTTCTGTGTGATTATTTTGGGTCTAAGATAGCCGGGCTGCCAGGTCGAACAAGCAGGCCTCCTCCTACTAGAGGAGACCACTTCTGTGGCCTCCCCTTTTTACTCTGTCCCATCCCAAGCATATGTCACAAAACTCCTGCACTCACTCACCATCCCATCCATTGTCTGAGCTGCTGACTTCTGCACAAACTCCCTGGGAACCCAATAGCCACACATGTGAGGGAACCAGGTAGGATCTTCAGACTTTTACCTCTCCATCTTTATCTCTGAATCCAATTCCTCAGTTTTAGCCCCAGTCCTTGGGGAACCAACTACTCCAAGCTCTCTTGCCCTCATCTCTAGTAGATAACACATCTTCTTTGCCAAACTGCTTTTCCCAACTCACTGCTTTATTCCAACACCCAACTCCTGCAGGCATTCTCAGAGAAACATGCAGGCCACTCTGGCCAGTGAAGTAGGTATGCTAACTGCAGATCTTCACCTCTCCCTCTGTTCTACCATATCCAATCCCCCAACCTCATCCCCAGGTCTATAACAGACCACCTGATGAGGCCTCTATTCCCATCCCAGGGGACTAAGCAGATCCTGGTAGAGAGAGCCCTGCTTTCTGAAGGTGAATCCCCACAGACACTCTACCTCCTAGCCCATTTCCATTGTCCGCTCTGAATACCTAGAAACACATTTTATCTGGAACCCTTAGAGATCATATCTTTCAGGATCCCAGAAGAATTCCCTGTCCAGCAATACTTAGCTGCCACTCTTTCCAAAGAAGCAGAGGGTGCAACAGAGAACAAAGAACAAAACAGCTACCCAACAAACACAAGAGCAGATAACAGTACCAAGGTTTAAAATTTATCAAACCAAGGTGACTAGACACCAACACTGACACATGATCAATAATAGCCAACAAAATATGCCTCTGTTAGAGTCCAACAACCTATCACAGCAGTTCATGAATATTGTCAACATAGTGGTAGGGGTCCTGTAAGGGAAAAAAATTAATCCTTTAAAGAAATCTGTAAAAACACAAAGAATCAGTGAAAGGAATGGAATAAAACAGCTCATGATATGAAAGTGAAAAGAGAATCAAGAAAGAAAACCCAAATTGAGGTACATCTGGAAATAAAAAAATTTAAGAACTTGAACAGGAACATAAGAGACAATCTCACCAACAGAATACAAGAGATAGAAATCAGAATTTCAGGCAGTGAAGACACAATAAAAGAAATGGATACTCCTGTCAAAGAAAATTTTCAACCTAAAATAATTCCATTATAAACATCCAAGGGACAAGGGACATTATGAAAGATCATGTCTAAAAGCAATCACAGTATAGGAAGGGGAAGAAACATAGGCAAAAAGCACAAAAATATTTTCAACAAAATCATAGAAGACAATTTCTTGAACCTAAAGACTTAGATGCCAAGCAAAGTAAAAGAAGTATACAGAAGAACAAATAGACTGGGAAAGGAAAGAAAGTCTCCTTGGCACATAATAATCAAAATACTAAGCATAAAAGCAAATAAAATTAAAAACTTAAAGAGTTTTCAATGGAAATTCTAAAAACTAAAAGTTCCTGGATAGGTATTCTACAGACTCTAAGAGAACACACATGCTATTGCAGACTACTATACACAGCAATACTTCTGAAGACAATAGATGGAGAAAAAAATTCTTCCATGATAAACTCAAATTTAAGCACATTTATTTACACAGCCAACTATAAAACACGAATTAGATGGAAAACTTTATTTATTCTGAAAAGACACAAAAGAAAACACAATGGTTAAATAATTTCATACCAATAAATCAAAAGAAAGTGGAAGAGTCCTAGCACACCAACAATAAAAAGAAAATCAGTAAACACTGCTCCTTGAAAACTTTCTACAGTACTGGAAGAAATTATTGGAAGATTTTGGAGTCAGGTAGAAACCTGATACAGTGAACATGCCTCTGCCATGTAGGGCTGAGTGGAGCCAACAGGCAGGGCCACAGAAGAGTTAGTCCTAGCCATGCCTGCTGAATATAAAAACAAAAAAACAAAACAAAACAAAACAAAAAAAACGCTTTAGGTCAGTCAGTAAACAATTACATTGGATAAGAGATACACATGCAATAAAGACAAATTCAATAAAAAAGACCTCTAAATGTGTCACAGTGTTGAATAGATGTACATAGACTTGAAAGACAGAGAGAAAAAGTATACACAGTTATAAAATAAGAGTACAGACAGTCATAGATTAAAGGAGTAAAGATAATAAAATAAATGTTAAAATTATAAAAAAATAAGAGAGTAAGAAAAATAAGTCATGTAAAGACAAAATCTATACAGAGTACCTGGATTAAATTTATTATTGTGTTTTCTTTAAAGTTTTGACTGTAAATGAACTAAGTACAGAGAGACATTTCATTTTACATGTTGCTAAGCTAAATCTATATATTAAAGGTATCTTGAATTCAAAATTTGGGTCTCAGGATAAGTTGTTTTGGAAAAGAGAGCTACTTTTGTTTCCACAGAGGATAAAAAAGCTATTTTTTTTTTTTTACTGGCTAATATGGTTTGATCAAACAAGACCTGAAGCATTTGGCTTCACGATGGTCCAACATCCATGACAGTTTCAGGACTGTTGGCTGAGATGGACCTAACACACAGAATACCCTCATCATAAAAGGCCTGATTAACTGTGTCTTCAATCACGAGGAAGTATTCTAAAGAACAAATTCCCAAAATGATTTTTATAACTGTTTGTTTTCATTTAAACAGGATATGATATAAAGATAAATACTTTGCATTGGTATGGATCTTGGCCTATTGATAAGGTCAATTTTGTTATGTGTATATTTCTTAATTAATGTATTGTGTTTATGCAGCTTATTTGAATACCAAATGTATAATTAAGAAATACAGGTTAATAGACAGTCATCTATAATAGTCAAGCTTATAGTCATTTAGCCGCATTTGCTAGATGTACAGAGATGAATTTCAAATGGACAGTTACTCGTCAAACCACTCAAAGACTAACAGGATATGGCATTTAAAATGTTTAAAAACTTAGAGCGTTTAATGACAATGACACATCTGCTCCTAGCAACACCAATCTACTTCAGGAGAATGAGGGACATTGAAGAACCTCCTTGTGGAGTTCATTAGCCATTTGGGCAAGAAACTGCTCTTACCTGAACTGCTTGATAGTATTCTGTAAAACCTGGACATGCAGGACACATGGAATATATAGATTTAGCTTAGCAACATGTAAATAAATTTGACTGCTGAACTTGACTACAGAAGGTGAGACAGTACTTCAGGATTCCTGTTTCCTGAAAGAGTCAGTCAGACATTCTGCAGGACACACAAAAAGTGACTGACAAGCTGCCAATAAAGGCAGAACTATCTTTGAAATTTCCTGCTTCATGAAAAGTCTGTCAAATACTATAGGTCTGTAGGCTGAAGATAGACGCCCCAGTATTACAGAAGGACTTCCCACACCACTATAGTAATAAAAAACAGCATGGTATTGACATAAAAACTGGCACATCGATCAATGGAATCAAATTGATGACCCAGATATAAATCCACAGCAACTCTGGATACCTAATTCTTGATAAACATGTCAGAAAGATACAACAGAAAAAGAAAAGCATCTTCAACAAATGGTGCTGAATGTCTGCATGTAGAAGAATGTAATTAAACTCATATTCATCTTTCTGCACAAAAGTCAAGGTCAAGTGGATCAAAAACCTCAACATTAAACAAGATACACTGAACTTGATAGAAGAAAAATTAAGGATTAGCCTTTGATGATATTACACGGTCTGTGCCTCTTTTTATTGTAACTTGTTATGCTGTGCTCGGGTGATATCCCTGTAAGACCTGTTCTTCTCTGAAGGGAAAGGAGTGGCAGTACAGGGAGGTAGGAGGCAAGTGGGAGGAGTAGAAATAGGGGAAATCTGTGGTCAGATGTATTAGATAAGAGAGTAAATAAATATACATACACACACTTATTATCTTTGGGTTACTCTAACTAAGCAAGTGAAAGAAAAGATGTATTATAAAAACTTTAAAGCAATGAAGAAAGAAATTAAAAAAGAGATCACAAGATGGAAAGAACTCCCATGCTCATAGGTCAATAAGAATAATATAGTAAAAATAGGCCATCTTACCTACAGTAATTTACTGATTCAGCACAAACCCCATCAAAATTCCAAGACCAATTGTCACAGGACGTGAATTGACAATTTTCAACATCAGATTTACAACCATACACACACACACACACACACACACACACAACAAACAAACAACAACAATAAGAAGAAGATACCTAAAACACTCCTGAATGGTAAAACAGCTCCTGGAGGTACATGTGTAGAGCCAAAAAAAATCTTCCTGAATGAAATAACTCAGATTCAGAGACAAATATGATTTATATTTGCTCATATGTGGGTGTGTTCTTTAAGTCAATGATAAGCAAGCTATATAACCACTAAGATAGGGACTAGGGCTAAGGATGTATCTCCCAAGGAAAAGAAAACCAAAATGAGTTATAGATGAATAAGAGGCAGAAAGTGAAATGTGTGAATCAAACTGGAAAGTAGAGGGAAGCTGATGATGAAGAGGCTTAATGCATACTAAGACCTAACACTAACGGTCTAATTCTAAGGACCATTTGAGTGATAATATGAAAATCTAATACAGTAGAATACATCTATAATATGTACAAATACAAAGGCAACCCAAATGAGATTAGCAAATAATAGGGGAGACAGAGCCACAACTATACATCTCTCATAACCAGTGAAATTTCTAGTACCAGGAATGGATTAAATCTAACTGAGCTGTTGGCCCAAGAGGTGTGGTAAGACCCCTAAAAATTTAGTCTATTACCAAGGCTCTCCACAAACAGATGGTATAACACTATGGTGATTATAACACTTACACAATTTATTTAAACATTGTGAGTTGAGCCAGTGGCTATTTAGAGACTTTATCCCTACAGGATAGCATTCCTTTTACTTGAAGGTACTCTGCATGCTGCCTAAAGAGAAAGGTAAATACCAATCCAGGAACAAATCATCTGTTCTACAAGATTGACTTGCCTTCAAGAAATGCTGGAGCAATAGTGGCACAAAATTTGTAGGAGTACACAATTTGATTTGACTAAAGGCTCAGTCCATGAAAAGGAACCCATATCCAATGCTACTTTTACAGTCAAAAATCTGAGACTATGTAGGCCAGAGACCTATGGTGTTCATGTAGTAACACTAACTACTACTGTTATGGTAAAAAAAAAAAAGTAATAATAAAATGATTTCTAATGACATTCTGTTATACTCATTGATTTCTGTGTGTTCAGCTATCGTCAGAGAAGCTTTCTTTTGCAGCATATGGGAATAAATAGAGACCCATGCAGAAAGTGAGAAATCATAGAGCCCTCAGCCATAAAAGGAATATCTCCATCAAATCCTTCCCCTTATGTCTCAAGGGACTCTGCACAAGATGAGAGAGTGAGACTGTAGGAGCCAGAGGGCATGGAGGACACAGAGGAATCAAAGCCTTCTAGTCATAACATGACTGGCACATGTATGTACTCATAGATACTCTGGCAACAAGGGTCTGCACCACACGGCATTCTAGAACTGAAACGGGAAGTTAACACATGACATCATGCATAACCCAGAAGCTACTCCAATTGAAAGCCACTTTCGAGCAATAAAAAAAAAGAATAGTTTTCTCCAAGGGAGACTCATTAGAATTGAAACAACCACTCTTAAGTGTAGGTACTAGGCACAGCAGTGGATGACCAACCCAAAGAAAACTCTATGGCATCTTTGCTGGGTCTTTCTCTTAAAATGTTAAGTTGGGCATTGTTTTAAGTCTTACAGTACTTTGAGTATTTACTGTCTATCACTTTATGGCTTTTGTAGGACTTCTATGTTTGTACACATGTGTGCCTCTACATCTATGTATTTACTGTGTTTTTTCGTTGACTTGTTTCCTTGATTTATTATTTTGTCATATTCTAATTTTTTTGTTTTAAAATTTACCTATGTTGTTATTATTCCTTAGATACCATTTGTTTTCTAAGGAGAGACGGAAAGGGTTAGACCTGGATTGGAGGGCAGATGGAGAAGAACTGGGAAAAAAAAAGAGGGAGAGGAAACCCTAATCAGAATATACTATAGAAAAAAATAAGCTATTTTCAAGAAGAGAAATAAAAGTATAGAGATGGATTGCTTGTTGTCATAGCCACATTAGCCTACAGTGCAAGCCATGTTTGTCTGCTCATAGACACATTGCCAACCCCAAAATTGGTGTCACATATTTAGGAATAATTTGTAGTAAATAGTAGTGAATAAAGTAATAAAATAATTTCATAATTGATACTAATTCAAAGTTTCTTCCACTGCTATATTAGATATAATTATGGGTCACTGTTGAGTTTCATATTTAATACAGAATTATCAATTTTTAAATCTAAGATAATTAAAGTAAAACTGATTTATGCTAATTGCATGATTAATAAATATAATAAATCCCCAAACACAATTCACTTTCCTATATTGCAATAAAAATCAATTAAAAATAGAATAAAAAATATGCTTGCACATAACACCAATACAAAACAGAGTAAACCAAGAATGAAACTCAAAATTTTAAGTTTTAAATAAACATAATGTCAAAAATATAAATCAACTGCACAAAACAACTTTCCTGAATGGAAAATTGTACTCTGGTCTCATTATTATAAATATGTTAATGTATTCATAATGTCTTAGGATTTCTATTGCTGTGAAGAGAAACCATGACCAAGGCAACTCTTATAAAAGATAATATTTAACTGGGGTGACTCACTTACAGTTTCAGCTGTTGTCAGTCCATTATCATCATGGTTGGATGTGACGGAATGCAGACAGTCACGGTGCTGAGAAGTAGCTGAGTCCTACATCTTGCACGCACCAGGAAATGCTCTGAGTGTCACACTGAGGGAAGTTTGAGCAAATGAGACTTCAAAGACCACCTCACTGTCAGTGACACACTTCCTCCAACAAGGCCACACCTACATCAGGAAAGCCACAATCCCAATATTGTGATTCTCTTTGTGGGCCATTTATTTCAACCATCACACATAATGAATTTATACATCAAATAAAATTGAGATTATTGTAACAATGAACAAAATAATTAACATTATTTTGGCAGGGATGAGTTTAAATCAGTTTTGGGTAAAAAAAATTATAATTTGATGAATTAGGTTAAAGAAGGCCAATCTCAGACTATCAAATAGGTAGGAATTTGTTGCTTGACTGTTAAGAATAATTGAGAAATGAAAGATCATCAGTACAGAAGCACGAGCCTGCAATCCCAGCAAATAGGATTCTGCAGCAGTAGGGCAGCAATTTCTAGGCCAGCTGCAACTATATATTGAGACCCCATCTCATCAAAAGAGCAAATAAGTTACCATTCAAGTTTTAATCAAGCCTATATGCTACCATGATCTTTCAGTTCATAATTTCCATTCAGTAAACCTCTATGCCTATTAGTTTTAAAATATCAGCAAGAGATAATGCCTACAGTCTCCATGTGTTTTACTTTGCGAGTGTAATCAATCAAAAATTATCATTTTTCTGGTATGCTACATTTTATATTATTGAGAAAATTTGTCACTTTGGACAGTACTTAATAATTTATTAATGAAAATTTTCTTTAAAAGTATTTTGTTATTTCCAAATGATTCATTTTTTAATTTTTTAATGTTTCCTTTATTATTTAATATGTGTACAGTGTTCTGCCTGCATGTCCACCTGCAGGCCACAAGAGGACATCAGATCTCATTACAGATGGTTATGAGCCACCATGTGGTTGCCGTGAATTGAACTCAGAACCTTTGGAAGAGCAGACAGTGCTCTTAACCTCTGAGCCATTTCTCCAGCCCCAAAAAATTCTTTTTCAATTAATTTTTTCCCTGTGCTAGTAACTGAGTGTACACATATATGGAAATTGCTTTACTTAGATACATACTCATCTCACTTTATTTCTCATTTTGTTCACTCATTCCTTTATCTTTTGAGACATGGTCTGGATTAGTGGCCCAGGCTCTTTCAAAATTCACTCTAAATCCAACACTGACATTGAAGTCTCCTAAGTAGCTAGAATTACAGGTTTAGGACATCAAGCCCTGCTAATACCCTTTAAAGTTTTTGAAAATTATCAGAGACTTCCTGCATATTTTATGGGCATCAGCAATGTATTGGTATGTTTGTACATTATCAGTGATCAACTTGCTTTTTGCTTATTTTGCTATAGGTCTTCATAGCATCTGTGTATTTAGAACAAAGTCATCTCTTCTAGGTCATTTAAATTATGCAACTAAATATTGCTGACAATAATCACTCTTGTGTACAATAAAATACCTAAGGACAAATTTAAGACATGGTTTTTTTCTTTAGGCATTCCTATCACGTACTGTGAGTTGCTTTAAAGTCCTGAGATGTATAGAGTATGCATATGAAGTGTGATTCGCTTTCTCTATTATCTACTTGCTGTTTCTCTATATCACACATAAACATTTTTTGAAAAGATTCATCTGCCCTCAAATAACCTCTTACCCCTTGTGTAATACTATACGAAATGAATAATACATCACATCAGTTGTATAAACCATTGAGGCAGTTAGTTAAAAATGGCTCATTCTTTGTGCTTTCAGATGGATCTCAGATTTTATTGATTCATTTTAAATGTCCTCCTTTCGCCTTTTAAATTGCACTTTAATTGTACAAAACAGTGGCTCTGTGTTATCCCAAAGTGTCTTTCTTGAAATGTTTTATGTACGCTATTCATCTGTTGACATCAAGTTCATCAGACTGTGATTTCCGTTACCAGCATTTGTTTTCTGTCATCAACTGAGTTTATGACACATATTTTAGAACTTCTTGCATCTGTATTTATTCTTCTTAAGCCTCTCGCAGAGCTTCCATAATCATATTTAGCCCTGAGAAACAATTGTAACTTGTCTGATTAAACTTTGGTTTGATTATTTCATCTCAACCTTCACATTCCTCTTTCCTGGCATTCTGAATAAATGGTCCTTTTACAGTATGTGTTATGGTCACACAATATTAGGAATGTCCTCAAATTTAAGATTAGGTAGTTCATGCACAGTAGTTATATCTTTTCAGGAATTAACAGGTTACCACAATTAGAAGTACTTATATCCTTCAGGGTATCAAATATATGGGATTAATCTCTAATACTCTTCATAAAGAAAACACACACACACACACATGCAAAAACTCTCTCTCTCTCTCTCACACACACACACACACACACACACATCAACAATGCTTTGATTGGCAAATTTGATCTTTTTAACACAAGAACCCAATTGAAAATGTATTTATCACATCAAGTTTAAATAGCAGGCAGGTAGTGACTACAACTGAAGTAAACTGTTAAAGTCTAAAAGAAAAAAATTAGAACAAGCATACAAGATGTTAAATTTGACTGATCAAATTGGAAAGTTAATGATGAATGTGTATGTACGTGAATGAAGGAAAAGAGAAGAGGCAGAAATTTGAGAACATGCGTGAAGTGACTAGTATATACTTTAAGAAAATGCTTAGGACATATTTATGTAAATTCATAGCCATTGTTTCAGTTATAAACAATCTACTATATGATATTGAATTCTATCAGTGGATTATTATTAACTCTTCACATAATTAAATAATGTTATTTAATATTTGATATATGAAATGGACAATTAAAAGTATTGAATTTAATAACCCAATTGTTTGTGGTATATTTTGAAGTACTGTGATGATATTTAAAATGATTAGCACTGTAGTAATAAGAGCGACGGGCTATGTTCCTGGCACCCGGCCGCCTGCACAGCTAGCTTTATACCCGAAATAATTACACAGAAACTGTATTTTTTTAAAACACTTTCTGGCCCATTAGATTCAGCCTCTTATTGGCTAGCTCTTACATATTGATCTAACACATTTCTAATATTTGTGTAGCTCCACAAGCTGGCTTACCAGGAACGATCTTAACCTGCGTCTGTCTGGAGTGGGAGAATCATGGCAACTCACTGACTCAGTTTCTTTCTCCCAGCATTCTGTTCTGTCTACTCCACCTACCTAATTTTCTGTCCTATCAGAGGCCAAGCAGTTTCTTTATTACTTCACCAATGAAACAACAGATAGAAAGATGACCCTCCTCCATCATTTCCCCTTTTTCTGTTTAAACATAAAAGAAAGGCTTTCACTTTAACATAGTAAAATTACATATAGCAGAACAGTTATCAAGCAAGAATTACAATATTTATATCTATTTTATCTTTTATTATAACTAAGGAAAACTATAACTATCTATTCATTTTTCAACTCCATCAAAGATTCCAGAAGGATATAATACTACCTAAGTAAACAAGAAATAAGAAAACTCTAGAAATGACAGAGACATCTCATTGCCTGGACAGTCACCCAAAGTTCCTCTGTACCGTTGGGGCATCCATCTTTGGCCTACAGGCCCATGGTATCCAGAGACATTTCCATGAAGCAGGAAAATTCAAAGACAGTTCAGTCACTTTCTGCTGTGTCCTGCAAAATGTCTCATAGACTCTTTCATGAATCAAGAACCCTGAAAGACCATCTCACCTTTAGGCAAGTTCAGCAGTCCTCTCTCTGCAGGTTCTTTGTGTCCAGTTTATGCAATAGTCCAGGCAAGAGCAGTTTCTTGCCCAAATGGCTTTCAAACTCCATAACGAGCCTCTTTGATGCCCGTCTTCCTCTTGAAGTAGATTGGTGCTGCCAGGAGCAGAGGTGTCTCATTGTCATGAAAAACCCTATGTTATTAAAATATTTTAAATGCCATATTTTGCAGTCTTTGAAAAGATATGAAGAATGCCTATCTAACTGAAATATATCTCTATATATCTAGAAAATCTAACTAACATGACTACAAGCTTTACTATCATCGACGATTATCCATTAGCAACCTATATTTCCTAATTATACATTACAGATTTAAAAATGAACTACACAATCACAATACCTTAATCAAGAGCAGAAACACATATACATATAACAAAATTGACCTTAAAATCCATACCAATGCAAATTATTCATATCTATATCATATCCCCCTTTAAATGTAAAAGAACATTTATAAACAATATTTGGGAACATGGGCATACTTTTTTTCTCCAAACTGCTTCCTGTTGAATGGGTGTGCTGTTATTTAGATCTTTTATGGTGTAACCTGTGTGCTAGTTTCATCTCAGTTGGCAGTTGAGCGAAGCAATTTTTTGAGGGTATTCATAGCAACCTTTTAGGAGGACGTGGTCTATCATATCATATTGGGATAGACGCAATACATAGGGTCACATCCACTGTGAAAACAAAAGAAGACCCTTTCCAAAGCATCATATCCTTAGACCCAAATTCTGAAATCATACCCTCATGATATCCGTTCTGGTTCCACTTGGCAGCCCATATAATGAAATGTCTCTTTGTATTTAGCTCCTTCACAGTCAAAAATTTTAAAGAAAACACAATGTATATAATCCAGACTCTCTGTGAATTTTTCATTTTTACGTGGCTTATTTTTTTTATTTTTTTAATCTCTTAATTATGTATTCTGTCTCTTTAAAGACTTTACCCCCATTTTTAAGGGCATTAACTTCATTTTCTCTCTCTATTTTTTCCTCTCTCGAGCCTATGTATATTTATCCAACATTGTGACCCATAGAAGTCTTTTATGTCTGAAATCTGTTTTATTGTGAATCTTTAATTTTTTTATTATCTAGGAGAATTTTTTAAAATGTTAAGCATTTCTTAAAAATTTAAGTTGCACCTTGTACCGCCTGTATCCTGCCCAGTCTAAACTTAAACTGCCCTGTTATCACAGTAATTACGGTAGTTCCTGCTTGAGACCAGCTCAATTCAGCATGGTGGAGCTGAGCCATTCCTGCCTCCTAGCCATTTGGTGCCCCTGATCCACACACAGTTCCAGGCACACAGCAGTCCACATTGCCATCAAGCAAGCCGTTGCACTTTACTCCAAATGCTCCATTCAAAAGCTTTGTCTCCCGCAGGACCAGACAGAGATCGCGATGGCAGCACAGCCCAGAAAGCTGGCATTTTAAAACAGCCAGTTTTTTTTCTGCTGCTGAGTCAGGACAATTTCTTTGCAGCAAGCCACCCACAAACAGTAAAAAGCTGTCTTAAATTCTCTCTCTCTCTCTCTCTCTCTCTCTCTCTCTCTCTTCTTTTTTAAGTCATCTCAGGTTTTACGTGGAGTTCATCCCCACGTTGGGCGCCACTCTGTAGTAATAGGATCGGCGGGCTACGTTCCTGACTGCACTGCTAGCTTTATACCCGAAATAATTACATGGAAGCTGTATTCTTTTATACACTTCCTGGCCCGTTAGTGTCAGCCTCTTATTGGCTAGCTCTTACATATTGATCTAACCCATTTCTAATATCTGTGTAGCTCCACGAGCTGGCTTACCAGGAAAGATCTTAACATGCGTCTGTCTGGAGTGAGAGAATCATGGCAACTCACTGACTCAGTTTCTTTCTCCCAGCATTCTGTTCTGCCTACTCCACCTACATAATTTTCTGTCCTATCAGAGGCCAAACAGTTTCTTTATTACTTAACCAATGAAACAACAGATAGAAAGATGACTCTCCTCCATCATAACACAAAGTGTTAACAGTAGAAACACAATGAAAGATAAGTAAATGCTAGAATACATGGTACTTATTAAAAGTGAAAACACAAAGTTGAGCTAAAATAATTATGATAGAGATCTACAATTTGTGTATAATTTTTAATTACTACTTTCTGAATTATTTGGAATCTTCAAAGTCATTTGTTTACTTTTTGTCAGTGCTCATGTGTGTATTTTTGTCAGCTTAAAAATATTGAGAATAGGAAACGCTGTAAAAGAAACAGCAGAATAGTAGCAATTCAATGGCCACTAATGATGTTAACTAACAAAGTTTTGTTTTATATTAAATGTAGACATATAGTACCTTTTATTTTAAACTGAGAAAATGAGCTTTACTTGTTTCTGTGACAATTAATTTTCCAAAGAAAGAATTGCAGAAACAGAATTCCATTCACTCATATTTCAGATCTCATTTGATTCCTAACTTCCCAAAGAAGGGGAGACTTAATTCCATCACCCCAAACCCAACCTAAGAGCATTAAAACACAAGATTGATGTGTTTGTTTTAAAAGAGCTAATATGCCATCCTTGGTTAAGGCTGCTGAGTTTCATCAGTGATAAAGAGATGCCAGTGAGAGAGTAGCTAATGCACAAAGAGCTGTGACAGGAAGCAACTGGAACACAGCTGCTGCCAGTCTCAGATTCATGCTTCTGAGCTGGGGTGCTCAGAACCATCATTGAATCATTCATAAAGCAACTGAGAAACTTGATGCTTCGATGGGAGGCTACAAGTCAACATTTAATTGAGGTGTTCCGGGTTCAAATAGTAAATGGAAATGCAAGCCTAATCACAAAGGAATAGGGTGAATGGGGTGGATGTCTGGATGTAGAGGGATTAAAGAAAGGAATGTGGATGAGGCTAAAGAAGTCCTTCGGTGATAATACACTGTTGTGGAATTCCTCTCTGAATGCTTTGAATGTTTTATTACCATTGGTTAATAAAGAAGCTGTTTCAAGCAAAGCAATGGCTTAGTAGAGTAAAGCCAGATGGGAAATCCAAACAGAGATGCAGAGAGAAAGTAGGCAGAGTTAGGGAGAGGTCATGTAGCTGCTAAAGGAGTGACATATACAGATTAATAGAAATGGGTTAATTTAAGAAGTAAGAGCTAGATGATGCCTAAGCCATTGGCCACGCAGAGTTGTAATTAAGCTTCTGTGTGATTATTTGTACTGGGCATTTGGGAAACAAATGAGCAATCTTCGTTTACAATAAACAACAAGAGACTATGTCACCTATGTTTATTTTCCCATAATGTATCACTTTTATCTAATGTCTTTATAAGCTCTTTTTATATATCTATCTATCGATCTATCTATCTATCTATCTATCTATCTATCTATCTACTTATCTATCACCTATACATCTATATCTGTAACTTACATAGTACAGATAGGCGATAGATATATATTAGAAAATAAATAGATCTGTAGCTTATATATCTAATATACAAAATATCTATCACCTATTTGTCCTATATAAGTTATATATAAGCTTATATATCTATTATATACCTATTACATATCTGTCCTATATAAGTTATACATGTAATAGTTACAGATCTATTTATTTATCTAATATATATCTATGTATATTTCAAACCCCTGTACACAATGTGTGTGTTTGGTTCCAACGAAAACTTTGATAGAACATAAGGTTTTTTTTCTGTCTCTTTATATCAATTTAAAACTACTAGACATCTGTCTTTTGAATGCATTGAGACCACCAGATGCAATAATATAAAATTCATTTTCTTGAGTTGTATTAAGTGTGAAAATTATTGGAAAAAGGGCAAGAGCCAGAGGAAGCGTTGGAGTGATTTGGAATTATGTCTCCCAGGCATGACCATTCTGTAGGTCATCCCATTCTTGAACTTTAGCAGTTTGATTACCTGAATAGTACCTTTACAAGACTGTATCCATTAACTTAATTCTTCTATCATATAGGGCTCCGGAAGCCATGTCCCTGACCCCAGGAAGTTACAGTTACTTAAGGGTTTCTGGGGGGAGAAAAAGAGATTTCTATTCAGTGTGTGTATAATAACACATTACATTATGTGTGAAAGTGTCATAAGAAAGCTCATTATTATGTGTAGCTCACAAAAGTCTTTTTAAAATTTATATTTTGTGTAGCTATAGTCATGTCACTTGATAGACTTTTTATTTTACTTCTCTTTGAAAGTACGTATCAACTATCATAAAGATTTAAAAGCATGTTCAATTTCTATAATTATCTTACAATGCAGTAGTTTATTCCTAGAACTCAAATCTATACTTTCACAGTAATGCCTGTAGTAGCATTGCCACAATATCCATGATACTCAACATGCCTATCAACAGATGTGGACTCAAAGGTGTCCTGGTTATACAAGGTGGAATATTATTTAGCCATGTAAAGGAATAAAATTTTAGTGTATCCAACGACAGACAGAAACAGTAAAACTCAGGTAAGAAACAATAGCACCAATAGTATACAATCTCCTGTGCAAAGTATAGTACTGGGGATTTTATTTTATTTTATTCTAGAAAGCATCTTCCCTGACTAATAAAAACGCTGAATAGACTCAGTTCTCATTAAAATTCAATTTTTAAACCTTTATCACATGTTAACTTTTACCCTCTTAACTGAAAGGCCAGAGGCATCTGTCATCAGGTGGCTTTGGTGGGTACAATGGCTTGCTTCTCAGATGCACTCCCACTCCCTCTGCTATGAGTGCCTTCAGCCTTTGCAAGTTTGATATTTTAAACACACTCCACAAACCTGCTCATATTCAGTGATTACATTTGACTGGGTACTTCTTTGTTCAGTAACTACTAAATAGACAACAATCTACTCTTTCCAGTTTCCTGTCAATGATGTACATGGGGGGTCAGGTTGGTACAGCGTCCCCACGTTTAGTAGAGTAGCACTGTTAGTCCCTTCCTTCTCTCACATTTTCTATTTGTCCTTTTTATTTTCACCTTGTTCACTAGTTTCATTCTTATTGTTACGACCACACCTCGTTCACTAAATCAAGTAACGTATATTTTATGCACTTTCCAAATATCTACAAAAATGTCCCAATGATTAATGCAGGCTCAGTCACACTAGAGCTCTGTCTCCCACTCAGCTTCAGGAATACATAATACTAAACTCTCAATAAGAGAGAGAATTTTCAAGTGAGTTCTTTTTGTGGGATTTGTTACTTGTTGTTAAGCAGACCCGGAAGTGGGGGGGAATTCTTGCTTAAATTTTCCAAGTCATGAACCTGTCTTTCTTTCCTTGATCACACAGCACAGGAGAATCATTGTGTATCTGATAAGACTATGAACAAAGCTGTTATCTCAGCATGGCTCCACTGGCACTGCCTGGCAGGTATCCTGCATTTGATGCTTAGGGAAACAGACTTAAGAGGAGCCCCAGGCAACACATTCTTAACACTTGCATGTTTTCCTATTCCAGTAGGAAGGAGCAGAAATATCAATGTATTGTGAGAAAATTATAAATGTTTTTTTAAATAAAATTAGAGAGCACAATAAAAGCATAATGAAAATAAGGTTAACTATAAGATCGGAGCCTAAAACCAAGAATTCAATGGTGGAAAATTCTTCAGGTGATTCAAATATTGGTGTGTTCTCTATTGCTAACTTTCAAAATAAAAAGCATGCAGTGATCCTTTTTATCTCAGATCCCTAGCATTTAATGTTAAGAAAATATTCCAGACAATGACTTGGTAAATTATTGGAGTACAAATTAATTTCAAATAAATCTGAACTCTTTGTATAGAAAAAAGAAACTGAAAAAACCTCAGATGTCCATATGATCATACATAAACTTGTATATTATTCTGAATTTATAGAATGCTGCATAAATGTTTGTGGTTTGATTTACACAGTGAAACTGCCAAAAGTATTCTATTTGTATCACTTCTGAAGGATGTTACCGTGACACTTGTTTATAGCTCAAAGAGTTATGTCTAGAAAATGCCAAAGAGTTCGATGCATATGACTTTTTTCACAAAGGAAATTTTTTTCTTTTTTTTTTTTATTGAGAAAAGGAGAAAAAAAAAACAAGTTTCCACCTCCTCCCAGCCTCCCATTTCCCTCCCCCTCTTCCCACCCTACGCCCCCTCCTCCCACCTTTCTCCCCCTCCCCCCACTCCTTTCCCCATCCCTCTCCAGTCCAAAGAGCAGTCAGGAGATTCTGCCCTGTGGTAAGACCTAGAACCTCCCACCTCCGTCCATATCTAGGAAGGTGAACATCCAAACTGGCTAGGCTCCCACAAAGCCATCACATTACGTAGGATCAAACCCCCGTGCCATTGTATTTGCGTCTCATCAGCACTCATTGTTCGCCATGTTCAGAGAGTCCAGTTATATCCCATGCTTTTTCAGTCACAGTCCAGCTGGTCTTGGTGAGCTCTCAATAGATCAGCTCCACTGTCTCAGTGGGTGGGTGCATCCCTCGTGGTCCCGACTTCTTTGCTCATGTTCTCCCTCCTTCTGCTCCTCATTGGGACCTTGGGAGCTCAATCCAGTGCTCCAGTGTGGGTCTCTGTCTCTATCTCCATCCATCACCAGATGAAGGTTCTATGATGATATGCAAGGTATTCGTCAGTATTGCTCTAGGATAGGGTCATTCCAGGTTCCCTATCCTCAACTGCCCAAGGAACTAACTGGGGACCTCAGCTTGGGCACCTGGGAGCCCCTCAAGGGTCAGGTCTCTTGCCAACCCTAAAGTGGCTCCCTTAACTAAGAATTGTGGTTCCGTGCTCCTCTGTCCAACCTTCCTTTATCCCAATCCTCCTGTTTTCCCAAGGCTCGACCTCCTTCCCTTCTAACTTTTCTCTCCCCATCTCCCCTTACTCCCATCCCACCCCACCCCCAAGATCCCAATTTTCTCCCTGGCAATTTTGTCTACTTCCCTTAGCCAAGAAGATAACCATATGTTTTTCCTTGGGTTCCCCTTCTTACTTAGCTTCTTTAGATTCACCTATTGTAGACTCTGTGACCCTTATTTATAGCTAGAAACCAATTATGAGTGAGTACATCCCATGTTCAGCTTTTTGAGTCTGGGATACCTCACTCAGGATAGTGTTTTCTATTTCCATCCATTTGCATGCAAAATTCGAGAAGTCATTGTTTTTTACGGCAGCGTAGTACTCTAATGTATAGATATTCCATACTTTCTTCATCCATTCTTCCAATGAAGGGCATCTAGGTTGTTTCCAGGTTCTGGCTATTACAAATAATACTGCTATGAACATAGTTGAACAAATGCTTTTGTCATATGATAGGGCATCTCTTGGGTATATTCCCAAGAGTGGTATTGCTGGGTCCAGGGGTAGGTTGATCCCGAATTTCCTGAGAAACTGAAATACTGACTTCCATAGTGGTTGCACAAGATTGCATTCCCACCAGCAATGGATGAGGGTACCCCTTCCTCCACAGCCTCTCCAGCAAAGGTTATCGTTGGTGTTTTTGACTTTAGCCATTCTGACAGGTGTAAGATGATATCTCAAAGTTGTTTTGATTTGCATTTCCCTGATTGCTAAGGAAGTTGAGCATGACCTTAAGTGTCTTTTGGCCATTTGAACTTCTTCTGTTGAGAATTCTCTGTTCAGATCAGTGCCCCATTTTTTAATTGGGTTAATTAGCATTTTAAAGTCTAGTTTCTTGAGTTCTTTATATATTTTGGAGATCAGACCATTGTCTGTTGCGGGGTTGGTGAAGATCTTCTCCCAGTTAGTAGGTTGCCTTTGTGTCTTAGTGACAGTATCCTTTGCTTTGCAGAAGCTTCTCAGTTTTAGTAGGTCCCATTTATTCAATATTGCCCTTAATGTCTGTGCTTCTGGGGTTATACATAGGAAGTGATCTCCTGTGCCCATCTGTTGTAGGGTATTTCCCACTTTCTCTTCTATCCTTTTCAGTGTGTTCGGGCTGATATTGAGGTCTTTAATCCATTTGGACTTGAGTTTTGTGCACGGTGAAAGATGTGGGTCTATTTTCATTCTTCTAGAGGTTGACATCCAGTTGTGCCAGCACCATTTGTTGAAGATGCTTTCTTTCTTCCATTGTATACTTTTAGCTCCTTTATCAAAAATGAGGTGTTCATAGGTTTGTGGGTTAAAATCCGGGTCTTCTATACGATTCCATTGGTCGACTTCTCTGTTTTTATGCCAGTACCACACTGTTTTCATTACTGTAGCTCTGTAATAGAGTTTGAAGTCAGGGATGGTAATGCCTCCAGAAGATCCTTTATTGTATAGGATTGTTTTGGCTATCCTGGGTTTTTTGTTTTTCCATATAAAGTTGATTATTGTCCTCTCCAGATCTGTGAAGAATTTTGATGGGATCTTGATGGGGATTGCATTGAATCTATAAATTGCCTTAGGTAGAATTGCCATTTTTACTATGTTGATCCTCCCAATCCAAGAGCAAGGTAGATCCATCCATTTTTTGGTATCCTCTTCAATTTCTTTCTTCGATGCCTTAAAGTTCTTGTCAAATAGATCTTTCACTTCCTTGGTTAGATTTACCCCAAGATATTTAATGCTGTTTGTGGCTATCGTGAATGGTGAAGCTTCTCTGATTTCCCTCTCTGCTTCCCTATCCTTTGTGTATAAGAGGGCGACTGATTTTTTGGAGTTGATCTTGTATCCTGCCACGTTACTAAAGCTGTTTATCAGCTGTAAAAGTTCTTTGGTGGAGTTTTGGGGGTCGCTTAAGTACACTATCATATCATCTGCGAATAACGAAAGTTTAACTTCTTCCTTTCCAATTCGAATCCCCTTGATCCCATTATGTTGTCTTATTGCTATTGCTAGAACTTCAAGTACTATATTGAAGAGGTATGGCTAGAGTGGACATCCTTGTCGTGTTCCTGAGTTTAGTGGGATGGCTTTGAGTTTCCGTTTAATTTGATGTTAGCTGTCGGCTTGCTGTATATAGCTTTTATTATATTTAGGTATGACCCTTGTATCCCTAATCTCTCCAAGACTTTTAACATAAATGGATGTTGAATTTTGTCGAATGCTTTTTCAGCATCTAATGAGATGATCATATGGTTATTTTCTTTCAGTTTATTTATATGCTGGATTACATTGATAGATTTTCGTATGTTGAACCAGCCCTGCATCTCAGGAATGAAGCCTACTTGATCATAATGGATAATATTTCAGATGTGTTCTTGGATTCAGTTTGCCAGTATTTTGTTGAGGATTTTTGCGTCGATGTTCATGAGTGAGATTGGCCTGTAATTCTCTTTCCTGGTTGAGTCTTTGTGTGGTTTTGGTATCAGAGTAACTGTAGCTCCATAAAAGGAATTAGGTAATGACACTTCTGTTTCTATATTGTGGAATACATTAAGGAGTATAGGTATTAGCTCTTCTTGGAAGTTCTGGTAGAATTCCGCACTGAAACCATCTGGTCCTGGGCTTTTTTTGGTAGGGAGGTTTTTGATAACAGCTTCTAATTCTTCGCGACCAACAGGTCTGTTTAGATTGTTCACATGGTCCTGGTGTAACTTTGGTATTTATCTAAAAAAGTGTCCATTTCTTTTACATTTTCCAGTTTCGTGTTATACAGGCTTTTGTAATAAGATCTGATGATTCTCTGAATTTCCTCTGTGTCTGTGGTTATGTCCCCCTTTTCATTTCTGATCTTATTAATTTGTGTATTCTCTCTGCCGTTTGATTAGTTTGGATAGGGGTTTATCAATCTTGTTGATTTTCTCCAGGAACCAGCTTTTTGTTTCATTGATTCTTTGGATTGTTTTCTGTGTTTCTATTTTGTTGATTTCAGCCCTCAGTTTGATTATATCCAATCTTCTACTCCTCCTAGGTGAGTCTGCTTCTTTTTTTTCTAGAGCTTTCAGGTGGGCTGTTAAGTCTTCAATATGAGCTTTCTCTGTTTTCTTTAAGTGGGCACTTAGTGCTATGAACTTTCCTCTTAGGACTGCTTTCATAGTGTCCCATAAGTTCGAGTACGATTTTTCTTTATTTTCATTGAATTCAAGGAAGACTTTAATTTCTTTCTTTATTTCTTCCTTAATCCAGGTATGGTTCAGTAGTTGACTGTTCAGTTTCCATGAATTTGTAGGCTTTCTGGGGGTAGCATTGTTGTTGAATTCTAACTTTAATCCATGGTGTTCTGATAAGACGCAGGTGGTTACTAATATTTTTTTGTAACTGTGTAGGTTAGCTTTGCTACCGAGTATGTGGTCAATTTTCGAGAAGGTTCCATGAGCTGCAGAGAAGAAGGTATATTCTTTCCTCTTCGGGTGGAATAATCTATAGATGTCTGTTAAGTCCATTTGCTTCATTACCTCCATTAATTCTCTAATTTCTCTGTTAGGTTTCTGTTTGATTGACCTGTCCACTGGTGAGAGAGGAGTGTTGAAGTCTCCTACTATTAGTGTGTGTGGTTTGATGGCTGCCTTGAGTTTTAGTAATGTTTCTTTTACATACGTGGGAGCTTTTATATTAGGGGCGTAGATATTCAGGATTGAGACTTCATCCTGATGAATTGTTCCTGTTATGATTATAAAATGTCCCTCTCCATCTCTTCTGATTGATTTAAGTTTGAAGTCAACTTTGTTAGAAATTAGTATGGCCACACCTGCTTGTTTCTTAGGTCCATTTGCTTGATAAGCCTTTTCCCAGCCCTTTACTCTGAGTAGGTGCCTGTCTTTCTGGTCGAGGTGTGTTTCTTGTAGACAGCAGAATGTTGGATCCTGTTTTCGTATCCAATCCCTTAGCCTGTGCCTTTTTATAGGTGAGTTGAGCCCATTGACATTAAGTGATATCAATGACCAGTGGTTGTTAACTCCGGTCACTTTTTTAGTAGTAGGGTTTGTGTGTTTCCCTTCTTTGAGTTGCGCTGGTGAAAGGTCTCTAGATGACTGAGTTATTGTGGGCATTGTTGGAATCCTTGCTTAGTGATTTTTCCTTCTATAATTTTCTGTAAGGCTGGATTTGTGGCTACGTATTGTTTAAATTTGTTTTTATCCTGGAAAATTTTGTTTTCTCCATTTATAGTGAACGAAAGCTTGGCTGGATATAGTAGTCTGGGCTTGCATCCATGATCTCTTAGCTTTTGCAGTACATCTATCCAGGACCTTCTGGCTTTCATGGTTTCCATAGAGAAGTCAGGTGTAAGTCTGATAGGTTTACCTTGATAAATAACTTGGCCTTTTTCCTTTGAGGCTCTTAATATTCTTTCTTTATTCTGTATATTTTGTGTTTTGATTATTATATGGCGAGGGGATGTTTTTTTTTTGATCCAGCCTATTTGGTGTTCTGTATGCTTCTTGAACCTTCATAGGTATCTCTTTCTTCAGGTTGGGAAAGTTTTCTTCTATAATTTTATTAAGTTTATTTTCTGTACCGTTGAGCTGCACTTCTTCTCCTTCTTCTACTCCAATTATTCTTAGGTTTGGTCTTTTTATTGTGTCCCAAATTTCCTGAATGTTTTGTGATGAGAATTTGTTGGTTTTGCTGTTTTATTTGATCAGTGTGTTTATTTTCTCTATGGTATCTTCAGTGTCTGATATTCTCTCTTCTATCTCTTGTAATCTGTTGTTAGTACTTGTCTCTGTCGTTCCTGTTCATTTACTCAGATTTTCCATCTCCATCCTTTCCTCAGTTTGTGCTTTCTTCATTGCTTCCATTTCATTCTTCATGTCTTGAACCGCTTCCCTAACCTGTTTGATTGCTTTTTCTTGTTTCTCTTGGTTTTCTTGCGTGTCTTTGAGCGATTTATTCATTTCCTCTACCTTTTTGTTTGTAATCTCTAATTGTTTATGGCAGTTTTTCACCTCCTGTTTAAGGTCCTCTATTATTTTCATATAGTTCACTTTTGAGTCGATTTCTTCTATTTCTTCAGGAGTAGGGTGTACAATTCTTCTTATTTCGGGATCCCTGGTTTCTGGTGGTGTCATGTTGCCTTTCAGGTTGTTGGAGGAATTCTTGTATTGGCGCCTTCCCATCTCTTCCTTCAAATGGAGCCAGGAGAGGCCTGGTCTCTTGGTCCAGTCTTTGCTGTGATTGACTCTCTGGGTATATCTCTTCAGTGTAGAAGCAGGAACCGTTCCCGTCCCAATGGGATTCCTCAGCAACTAAACAGAGCCTCCGGTAGCCCAATGATCCAGGGCCAACAGGATGAATGGAGCGGGGGGGGGGGGGGGGGGGGGGGGGTATCCAGAAGTGCGCAGGAAGCCTGGCACTGGAGCTGAAGGTGCCTGGCTCCCTTACAGGGGACCCTGAGGCCTGCCCAGTAGGCAGGCACTCACTGCTCTGGGTGGGTTGCCTTAGTTTAGGAGCTTGAAACTGTACTTGAGCACTGGTCCTAGCATACAGCAGGGCAGGGTTGGGGAGGGGTGCTGGGGGTGCTGGGTCGTGCTAAAGAAAGACAGCCCTGCAGAAGGAGCTGGGGGAGGGGGTTTGTGCTCTCTTCTGGGACAGTCAGCCCCTGGATAGCACACACTCACCCATCCTGATGGGATTCCTCAGCAACTAAACAGGGCCGCCGGTAGCCCAATGATCCAGGGCCAACAGGATGAATGGAGCAAGGGGGGGATGGTATCCAGGAACGCGCAGGAAGCCTGGCGCCAGAGCTGAAGGTGCCTGGCTCCCTTACAGGGGACCCTGAGGCCTGCCCGGTAGGCAGGCACTCACCGCTCTGGGTGGGTCACCTTAGTTTAGGAGCTTGAACAAAGGAAATATTTTTAAGGGGAATTCAGTAATCTGGTTATCTGTATTTCCAAGTAGGAGAGAGCACACAATGTTATTATGAAACAGAAACAACTTCTAATATAGTATTGTGATTAATTTATATAATTTAAAGAATTAGAACCTATTAACTGCCTTATTTTCCCAACAGAGAAAAAAATATCATTTGAATTTTAAAATAGAAAATATGAATTGAGAGATACACAAACAACTCTTAATTCGGAAAGATATGTATTTCTGAGACCATTTCCTCTTCACCACCTCCTGCTTTGTTTATATTCAAGGCCCCACATTTACTGAGAAACAGAACAGCAGCATTTGATTCTGGCATAGTTTCTTTTTTTCTAAGATCTGTCAAACTCAAAAGAAAAACAAAGGACTTCAGACTGGCATTATGCACTGATTCTCTCTAAGACAATAGTATTTAGATATGGTGCATTATCAATTAGTGTTCATTAGGCAAAAATAGCAAAACACTTTAGAAAGTGATGAAACCATTGCCTTTTGTTAAAATATTTGTAAAGGAAATTCAGTTTTCAATTTGAACTGACTCTTTTTCTCATCTACTACATGTTAAAGTGTTGACTCTCAGTACTAAAATTATGTTTTTATCTTTTCTTTTAGGGGATGTAGTTTGAATGGAGAGACTTTCTCATTCTAGGCAAGTCCTTTACTACTGTTAGACATACCTATTCCTTAAATTTGGTTTGATGATTCCTGAAATGTTAGATTAAGAAAGCTACAACCATTAAAATTCCGTGTATCAAGCTTTCAGCCTGAGAACAACATGCTTGAGAAATAAAAACTTCCTGAAAATAATTATTGACTGGCTCAATAAATGAAAGCAAGATTTGTAATAGGCACAGTGGTCAATGACATCAGTGACAAATATGGTGTCTTTTAAGAGACTAGTCTATGAACCCAAATGCATTCCATGGATGCTCAGCAATGTAGGTGAATGTGTTACAGTAGTGTTGCAGGGATATCCTGACTTATCAAGAATCCAGGATATACTTAGAGTCACAAAAGAACAACACTAAGGGGGTAGAGCTGCAATAGGACAGCTCTGGAGGGGTAGAGCCACAATAGGACAGCTCAATCCTGGAGTCAAGGTGTCCTGATCATGGGAAGTCAGACTATCTAGAGCTATAATAGGACAACTCTGGAGACTGGAGCTGCTATGGGACAGCTCAGCCCAAGAGGAAAGGTGTCCTGACCATTAAGAAGCCAGGCTACCTGAAGCTGGGGTACTGTGGGGATGGTCTCCCTGTAGGATATAGGGATCCTTCTCTTCTGGAGAGCCACAACAGCTGAGTTCTGTTCCCTTATGGGAGGTCCTAGCAGAGTTATGTGCTTCTTCTCCAGCCCAAGATGTTTCTTCTGCTAACACTCTGATAAAGGGAAGCTCCCTGCAGAAATGTAGCAGTCTCCTGCTCCAAAGAAAAGTTGTTACTACCCCATCTCCCCATCCGCCATCCCCCTCTGGCCTTGCTCAGCCCCCCTTAAGGAGAGTACTAGCAAGCTTCTTCTGTTCTGTTTCCCCTTGCTAAGGCACCCTAGGGAACATCTCTGCAAGGTTTTTCAGCTCAGTACCCTAAGGGACATTCCAGCCAGGTTTTTCTGTTCTGCCTCTGTGAATAAAAGTCACCATCCAAGACTCTTTTGAGAAAGAGATTTGTTTGGGAAGGAGGAATTCAGGAGAGTTGTTGCCTCTGCCAGAGAGGGATTAATGGCAACTCTTAACTAAAGGGGGAGAAAAGCTTATATAGGTCTTCTTAGATACAGAGTTTTTCCAGGGGGAAGGGGATTGCTTAGTTTTTCTTTTCTCAGGGTTTGGTCAGTTTAGTTGGTCAGGGGTAGAGATGATTCTGACTTCATGGTCAAACTGTGTTTCTTTCACTGGTCCTTTTTAGCTTTTTTACTCTAATCTTAGGACAAGGGCATATTTCTTTCACTGGCTCTGATTCTAGGGACAAAGGGTGTTTCTTTGACACTAGTTTCAGAGCCTGGACACACGTCTTTAGTTCTGAACTCAGAGTTACAGATGTTTCTTTACTGGCTCAGGCCTCAAATACAGTGTATTTCTTTCACCAGCTCTGGGTTCAGAGTCAGGGTGCTCAGTGATTGGTTGGTTTCCTGCTCCAGTTGTCCCTTTTACCCTGCACACAAGATGGTGGGGTATCTAAGGAGAATTTATGGTAAATGTTTATATAATAAACTGTTCTTTTCTCTGCTCTTCCAAAAAGGAAGTTACCATCTAAAAACTGTTTCAGTGAACATTGTCTATGATTGATCTCTATTCATACACTGTTGTGATTCTCTTTCAGTCTCTGTGTGTACATCCATATGTAAATACATACATGTATATGTACAAAAATTTTATATATACTATATATTTTCAAAAAAATTAGCATATTTTAAAAATATCAGACATTATATTCAACTGCTGCAACACTAATATATGAACCTCTTCCACTTACAGATGTTCACTGTAATGTGGGATTCCCCTTTGTATGCTATGAATACCACTGGTTAATAGAAACTGTCTTGGGCCCACAGGGGAAATAGAGATAGGCAGGGAAAACTAAACTGAATAGTGCGAGAAAGGGGGTGAAGTCAGGGAGAAGCCATGGAGGTGTTGTTGGAGACAGACATGCTTAAACTTTTCTGGTAGGAGACAACCTTGTGGTGATGCACAATTAATACAGATGGGTTTAATTAAGATGCAAAAACAGCCAATAAGAGGCTAGAGCTAATGAGCCAAGCAGTGACTTAAAAAATATAGTTTCTATGTGATTATTTGGGGTCTGAGCTGCTGGGCAGCAGGGAAACAAAGAAGTGGTCTTACTACAACAAATTGGTGCTTTAATGTGTGCTAGCTACATCCATGTAAAACCTAAAAGCTTAAAAAGTAACTTTAGACACAAAAGAACACAGTTAAGCATGGCTTCTTGGTAGCCAGCATTTTCCTGGCAGAATGTCACAGCCCTTTAAGAGAGGTCTTCCTGATTCTATGATAGAAAAAAAAAAAAAAAAAAAAAACTGGTTTTGAACTGTTGGCTTTCAGGGCTATGGTGCCAGCGCAAATACTGGAGGTCTGGCTGTGGTGCATTTAAATAGGGTGTGGTGGGAGCTGCGGGCCTCTTCCCACAGCCCGGCTCCTGGCTGCTTGGCTAGCTAATGCCCCAAAATAACAACACGGAAACTGGATTCTTGTAAACACTGCTTGGCCCATTATATCTAGCCTCTTCTTGGATAACTCTCACACCTGGACTAGCCCATTTCTAATAATGTGTGTAGCACCCCAAGGTGTGCTTACTGGGAAGAATCTAGCCTACATCTATCCTGGGTCAGAGCTTCATCGCCTCTGCCCCAGAGAGGAGAGCTATCGAGTCTGAGCTCACTTCCTCTTCCTCCCAGCATTCTGTTCTGTTTACTCCACCCACCTATGTTCTAACCTATAAAATGGGCCAAGGCAGTTTCTTTATTAGCCAATGACCTTCCTCCATCAATAGGGTCTGTTTAAAAAATGTACATAGGTTTGGGGCAGAGAAGAAAAAGTGTATAAAGAGTTATAAAAGAAAGAAAATGGTTTATTAAAAATTAAAACAATGTCTTTAATGAGACAGAGAATAGACAGTCATAGATTAAAGGAGTAAAGATATAAAATAATAGAGTAAAAATAAATAAGCCACATAAAATGGAGAATACACAGAGAGTCTTGATTACATATATTATTGTGTTTTCTTTGAAGTTTTTGACTGTGAAGAAGCTAAGTAAACAACATATATACTTTAAATGTATCTTGTTTTCAAAATTTGGATATAAGGATATTTTGCTTTGGAAAAGAGGTTCTTCTTTTGTTTCCACAGATGATGAGAACCTATGGATTGCTTTCAGACTAATGTGGTTTGATGGACCAAATGCCCCTGAAAGCTTGCCTTGAACACCCCCTCAAAAAATCACTTTGCCCAATAAACAGCAGAGAGCAGTGTGGAGAGAACTATACCCATATTCCTAAATATTGTTTGTAAATGTTTCTTTACGTTTAAAGAGGGATATACTATAGAGATTTACATTGGTATGGATATTACTATATTGATACAAACTTAAGGTCAATTTTGTTATATTTATATTTCTGATCTTGATTAAGATATTGTGTTTGCACAGCTCATTTAAAAATGTAATATATAATTAAGATGTTTAGGTTAATAAATAATCATCTATAATAGTCAAGCTTCTAGTCATGTTAGTTAAGTTTTCTAGACAGATAGAGATATATAGGTATCCTTCAAATATTTCAGAGACCTTCAGAATATGGCATTTAAAATATTTAAATTATTAATTTAAGATTTTTCATGACAGTGAGACATAACTACTCCTGGTAGCACCAATTACTTCAAGAGGAAGATGGATATTGTAGAGGCTCTTTATGGAGTTTGTTATACATTTGGGCAAGAAACGATTCTCCCCTGGACTCTTTGATGGTATGCTGAGTGAACTGGACATGCAGGACCCACAGAGAAAAGACTGCTGCACTTGTCTAAAGGTAAGACAATCCTTTGGGGATCCTGTTTCATGAAAGAGTCTTCTAGACATTCTGCAGGACACAGAAGAAAGTTACTGACAAGCTGCAAATATAGGCAGAACTGTCTTTGAAATTTCCTGCTTCATGGAAAAGTTTGCCAGATACTATGGGCCTGTAGGCTGAAGATGTATACCCCAATGTTACAGAAGAACTTTGGGAGACTGTCCAGGCAGCGAGATGTCTCTGTTATTTCTAGAGGTTTTGGAGTTGCTTACAATGAACTTATTGTTGAATTAGGTAATATTATATCCTTTTGGTATGTTTGATGGAGATGAAGATTTGATTGTTATAATTTTCTTTAGTTATAATAAAAGATAAATTAAATATAAATATTGTAGCTATAATTGTTTCTCAATAACTTTTGTTATATGTAATTTTACTATGTTAAAGTTAAAACTTTCTTTTTTATTTAAACAGAAAAGGGGAGGTGATGTTTGATTCCCCTCTGTTTGCTGTGAATACCATTGGTTAATAAAGAAACTGTCTTGGGCCTATGAAGAGAATAAAGGTAGGTGGGAAAAACTAAACTGAGCTGGGAGAAAGGAGGTAGAATCAGGAAGAAGCCATGGAGCTGCCACTGGAGAAAGACATGCTGAAACTTTGCTAGTAGGCCATGACCTCATGATGATGCAAAGATTAATGGGGATGGGTTAAATTAAGTTGTAAAAGCTAGTCAATACAAAGCTAGAGCTAATGGGCCAAGCAGTGGTTTAAATAATATAGCTTCTGTTTAATTATTTTGAGTCTGAGCTGCTGGGAATTTGGGAAACAAACAAGTGGTCTTAGGACCACATCACTGTAACTTCTGCTTTAAATAGACAAATGAATTAAGAACAGAAAGCATGGTTTGTCTACTGTAGACATTAGTTATGGCTAACTCCTCACCTAAGCACATCCTAGAAGTTCAATCTGCTTTTGAGCAGAAGAAAGTGTCTGATCTCCTGGAGCTTGAGTTCCAGGCGGCTGGAGACTCCAGACATTGGTGTTAAGAACTGGACTCAGTCTGCAATAAGATCAGAAAGCTTCCTTAGCCAGTAATCCATATCTTCAGCCTCCACTTCAAATTTTTAATATGTACATATTAAGCCAAACCAAATTGAATTAATTAGTCTAATTATCAAAATAAAAATCTGACTAATTGGTACTTGTTTTTTCCTGCTTTCTTTCTTCTTTCTCTAATTTTAGATATGACTCAGAAGAACTGGCCTTCTGCATAGACACTGGACTTATCCCAAAGGACCTGTCAGAGCAAAATTTTTCAGAGTAAATACTTTCAGAATAATTTTTTCTTATTTTTTTAGTAGAAACAGTATTTAGTGTTTTGGTTTTTCAAAATGTCAGCTATTAAGTTAATCAGTCTGATGAATACCCTCTAATCACTTTATAATCTTGCCTGAGCTAACTCTAGTAAATGTCAATGGGTAGGAAAAGCAAAATTCTAGAAAAAAATTTAATGCGATTAAAACCATGATTAAAGGAGTATGATAGATAAGGGAAGAATGAGATACTTGTTGTTTATCTATAGTGATTAAATGTATTATTCTGTAAAATCGTCTTACCATTCATTCTAGAGACATTTTCAGGACTACCTATCTAAAGAGGAACACTTTGGCTATCTAAAGCTATGACTGAGGAACTTAACATGGAGACGTGACTGTGAACCCCATTCTGCTCACTAAACTTATGAAATATGACCCTTTTAAATTCTTACTCTTGATGTTATCTGAAAAAGTAAGGTATGTGGACTTCTCTACATAATTTCCACAGGATCTAAATCCAATAATTAAATATATTTATTAATATATTTCTTTGGTTGAAACACAGGTTACAGAAATTAATTCTGACTAGTAAATATAGAGGCAACATTTGCTTCCTAACAGTGTAAATTACATATGGTTTGTTATATATTCATAAAAGGATAATTCAAATATATACACCTATATGTAAAATTTACTAAATTTTATCTTAAGCAATGAAATCTGTTGAGATTAATAACTAGAGCCACCTATAAATATGTAAATTAAAACCTCCCATTTATATGTAAATCAAATTCTCTGCAGTATAAAACTGGCAGATATTCATACAATCGCCAAAGAAACTGGTGATATTCTAACACCTCACTAAAGTTAAGTGAATGAAAGTACAATAAATAATTATCAATGTATCTCAGTAAGATTCATATGTATCATATAATATGAGTTCAAATTCTGTGGAGGCTAAGAATGAGTAAAACCAAAGAGTAGAATTATACAGATACCATCAAATGTCCATTCTATCTTGTTTGTGTGCAGGCTGTGATTTTTTAGTTTTTCCATCTCTATATCACTCCCTAATTCTTATCCCAGTAGAAGAAAGAAAATAATATTTGGGTGATAGTTTTTATTTCCCATATTCTAATAAGTAATGAAAAAGACTAAAAGACATCAGTCCTCAGTAATGAGTTTTGGGGATTGCTAGCTCATAAAAGCTTATGAATTTATCTTGAGAAGAATCTGAGAGGTCAGCTTGTCCCTTTCAACTTATAATGAGGCGGGCAACTAAACTCACTAAATTGATGGCATCTCATCCTATTGTAAATGACCTTGAAACAAGATTATTCCATTTCTTCTCTTGATAATCCAATATAATAAAAATCCAGTCATGGCTGGAGCTACATAAATTCACCTCCTTCAGCAGTGACAGGGGTTATTGCTACACGGAAGAAAAATTGAAGCAAATTTTCAATAGAGCTTAATTTACTATTAGGAAATAACTTTGAAATTCTTTAAAGACCAAAAAGATATCATTTTGACGAAGGCTATTGAATAGACCCAGGGCCATGAGTCTGGGAGCTTCAACACTGTACATATGCTTTTCCTTCACTTTCTGCGCGCAAAGTGGCTGGGGACCAATGGCGCAGCTCATCACGCACCTCTCATACATCCGCTGTATACAACGTTGGCCTCGCCTTAGAGCCATGTTTCCTTCACTAATCACCACGCCACTATTAATGTCATGGTCATTAAACATTTTGGGTAAATAGTGACCGTGTTGCGGGCCAAATGTATAATTCACTCCTTGAAAATTTCTTATCTCTCCAGTGCTTTCGTGCTCACTCCCATCATCCATGTTTAAAACATTGGAAGGATCAGCAAGTCATTTTGCTGTGGCTGCATTCCATATCTCTTTGGTTGATGAGTGCAGTGTCTCGTGATGCAGGACTTTCCCTCTTTCATGATTTGCTTCGTTTTGTGAGTACGTACATTCTCTGGCATCAATTTCCAAATATTCAGCAAGCTTTCAGGAGGATATGAACTACCTAATTAAACAAACTAATGTACAGGATTTTGCATCCATTCTCACTTCTAGCTTCTTGATTCTGTTTCTTCTGCTGCTGATCTCTCAAATTCCTGGGTTCATAGTGTATATGAACATATACATAGTGACAAAGTAGCCCTTAGTAATCACTCATTTTCCTGTGACGTCAAAACAAGGATGAAATCACAGTACCCACAGCATCTTACAAAGTAGTCCATCTCAGAGCTAAAAAGGAAACAGATATAGAGCAGTGTAATTTAATGGTTTAAAATTCTTATAACTATTGTTTACTTGGCTGATAAAGCACAACACATATATACTGGTTAGGAAACCTGTATTTTTGAATGAAGATTTGAACTTCTTTCCAGGGAGAAAAGGAAAGCACAAGTGAATTGATTTTCAGAGAGTTTATTAGCTCTAGGACAAAGTACAGTCATAGTGTCTACCTACCAGAGGCCTCCGGGGCTCCATTCTCCGGGAATTCAAATGAAAATTAAAGATGAAGAGAAGAACCATAATCTGAGGAGAACGCATCACGGCAAGAAGAGCCCTTGTGAGAGAAGATGTAGTGCAACCAATTTCCAGAGGCATCTGGGGCTCCAGTTCATGAAGAGGCACTGTGTGTCCAGAGTTGGCGAGATTGGCGACGTGAGCTTTAGTTTCTGTGGCTACAGGCAGTTTCCACAGTGTTTTCAAAGAATCAGGTCCACAGAGAGATCTGAGGCTCTGCTTCTGGCCCCGTAGCTTCCAAATCCAGTTTTCCCAAACTCAAAGATTCTGTGAGCTTCATAACATCCTTTCATTTCCCTTACCAAGAGCTGGCTCCTGGTATTCATCAGCAGTACCCATAGCTGTGCTACTGATTACTTAGGTGGAAAGAAAGCCACCTGCAAGCCTTCATCTAGCTAAGACTTTCACAAACCTCGACAAGGCATTCCAAGAGCACACTCAAAGTTTCACTCTCGGGACAAAAGTAAAATGTATGTGACTTGAAACACTAATTTGCTTAGACATACGGAATATGTATAAATTCATTTTCTCTTTAAAATTTTATTTTTAATTTGTAAAATTTATGTCAAACATGTTTTAGAATCAAAACAAATCTAAATGAAAAGTAAAGAATTTTCACCCCAGCTCTGTGTCAACTAAGCACACACTCCTGTCTACATGCCACATCTTAGTGGCTCCTAAGTTTTCTGTGTGGCTCCTACGTTTTCTGTATGTTTACAATCCCATGCTCTGCTTGTTCATTGAGAGTTTATTAGATTGAAGCTTTTTTGGACTATTCAAGGTAACCCATGTTTATGTAATATAATGTGATGGTGACCAAATATTTGCTGTAGATTTCATGACCTGATTTTAATTTTTAATTCTTCCCTATTCAAACATGTAATTTAGCGTAACTTGATGTAAAGAACACAGAGTTGTAACTTACTCATTCAAAGCAAATTAAAAGTGTATTTTCTTTTAAACATCATTATAAGGGCATCTGTAATCATAAATTATCAATGGTCCCTGATATCAAGAGTCGTCTGCTTAGTTAGGAAGATAGCTATTTAAAGAATTAACATGAGCTATCTGGAAAATGTCTAAAGAAGGTTTCTGTATCTGTGATTTTTTTTAAAAAAAAAAAACTTCCCAATGGTTTATTTACTTTTTCAAAATTTCACAGTTTCATAACTCCACACACTCATGTGTTTATGTTTGTTTTATTTTAGCTTTTTTATTATCTACTAAGTTCAGTTAGTGTGGCCCATATCTATATGATTTATGACCCATATCTATAAGGTTTTCTTGATAACAAGAGGCTATTATGTATTAGTTGAATTTCTTTGATGATCATGATCTTGGTCCTTTTCTTTGTGGAGGTGGGAAACATAGGTACTAAGGTTTAAAACTTACATTTTTTTGTGATTTTGTTTAATCAAAACTGTTTTAATTGAAATGCTCCATTTTTGAATCAAGAATTTTAAGCAATAAATATCAGCAAAGTCATCCTTTACATAAATGTTCACACTGGCCACAATTCCTTAAAAATAAAAAGAGCAACGTTAGATGGGGTGAACTTCTTTAACAGTAAGCTTTACACTATTCAGGGACCTCAGACTTCTCCTAGTTTCTCCTCTTTCACTCCTTTAGCAATTGTTGGCATCTCCTACTGTTTCCCAGATGCCTATGACAATGCCTCTGTGGATACACGTTAAGCAAGATTGTTGTTGCTGTGCTTTATTCTTTATTTATGTTAATAAATCAAGCTCTATATGGAAGAGAACAGGAAATTTTATATCCTGATGGGCAAATAACATCTGTAGAAATTTTAAACATTCAAAATGTGTCTGTCTGGAGCAGCATGAGCCACCAAATTTTAATGACAGGCATACAAACACATTCATCCAGAACCACCTGACTGCACTAAAAATTCCTGCCCTATTAAAACAGTATGTGATGCTCTCTGTGAGACAGTAATCGGTATTGATGTGGGAGATGAAGTATCGGTGGACTACTCCACTATTAGTTGTGCAGATCTGTTCAGCTTGTCCTTGCAAGATCAGGCCTGTGACTAGATTCAGCGAGGTAAATCTCAAAAGCCGTTCATATGGGATTCGGGCATTATTCTTTAATCAATGTTAAAAATGAAGTCTACAGTGGGAGGAAGAAGCAACGAGTAAAAGTAACACTGAACTAATCATACCCTTTGTCAAGTCTCTCAGGGAGCCTCAATTTAAAATTTTTGCTTCTAAGAGTAGCCCTGTCCCTCTCGACCACTTCCATTCCCTCAACCAAAAGACAAAAATATAGTCCCAGGATGACAATTTCCGCACTACATTTCATTCTCTTTTTTCTTTTGCTTGTGTTTAACTTCAATCTGTTAAGACAATATTAGAAGCTTAGTTTAACCTACTATTGCAGAATACCTTGCACAATTCTCTTATCAATTCACACCACCTCTCTTGTTGAGGTCTACAAGGTGTTCATGGAAGGCCTGGGCAATGAGTCAAAAGGAAGCGAAGTAAGTTATTAACTTTATAAGAAAATTATTGCTGGATTAAAGCATGTAATAGAGTCGAGTGCTTTAATGCAGGATAATAACTCTGCCACTGTAGCTTACCTAATAAACAAAAAGACAAAAGCAATAATTTAAATATTATTAGGAAAGTTGGGGCTGAAGAGATGGCTTACCAGCTAACAGTGCCTGTTGCTCTTACAGGGACACCTCGTCCCACATTGGCACACCCAGAAGCACATACACATACACATAAAAAGAAAATACAGTAAACCTTGTCAGTAAAGAATTAGAATGTCTATTAAGCATCAAAGGAGCTTTCTTTACAGAACTGCCCACTTAGAAATAATTGAATACATCGCAAAATATCATTTTTGAATGGTGGCTAACAAAAGCAAGGCAACTTTTCCACTGTGCAAAACTTAAGAATAGTGTCTGCACTCTCCTCATGCAGCTGTCTAGCTAGGAAAAGGGTCTTTCGTGAGTGATAATGAAGTGTACCTCTGATCAAACAAAAACGGATGTAACTGTTTCCAGCTGCAACCGTGAATGAGTCACAAAAAAAAAGGGGGTATCTTGAGTTCACTTGTCACATTAGTTCCATAAGTTTAGGACAAATAACAATAGAGTTCCATGTCTGCGTTTTCCTTCACACATTTCTCAAGTATCATATTCCACTGCCTGTACCTTCAGTGGTCTTCCCTGTATGATGGGCTCAACTTTGACTGGCCTTGTGCGCAGCATACATTCTTTGCACGAACAGAGCATCTGTCACTTCTACCATAATTAGAGCCAGGTTCTTTTCATTACCTTACTGAATTTTGCCCCAAATATGGCATGTTCATAATATTTTTTCACTTTATTGTCAAAGTCCATGGAAATCAACTCAGCAGAACAGTGACCATCAAGGTGAGAGACACAAAAAGGTACCAGCCTCAAAGGGAGGATGGTAACCCAACTATTACAATGAACAAACAAACAAAAACGGAATGGGAAAATACCTGCAGTTGACAAAGGTCCACTGCAGGATCACAAAATACCTCTGGAGACATCTCAATTTCACAGTAGAATTAATTTAAAAAAACAGGAAAAAAGCATCCAAGGTCAGACAAGATGGGTCTTGTTCAGGGCAGTATGGCTCTCAAGAACAGCATAGGTTCAATACAGACAAAATTCCAACACCAAGAAGGAGAGGGTGACATAAAATCCCAAACTAATCAAGAAACTGTTTGCAATTTATACCTGCTAGAAAAGAGAAGATCACTTTTCTCCAAAGGAGTGTCAATGGTATATCAACCACAGTACAGGGAAGGCCCAATGCCCAGGAGTAGTTGATCAACACAAGAAAAAAAAGCTCCATATTTTGGGGGTGAGAAGGTTTTTCACTTAGTATTGTTTTGATATATTTTGCTTTATTGTTTGTTTGTTTAGGTTTGTTTTTTTTTTGGAGACAGGGTAAGGAAAGGAAGAAAGGGAAGATAGATAGATAGATAGATAGATAGATAGATAGATAGATAGATAGATAGATAGATGCACGCATGCATACATACATACATGCATAGATATAAATAGAAATTAGTAGGCAGGGAGTTGAGAAGGATCTGGAGGAGTTGGGGGAGGAGGAAACATGATCAAAATATATTGCACAAAACATATTTTTTCAATAAAAGAAACAGCAAAGCTGAGGTGGTTCTGTAACAATACAAACAGAAACAATGCCAGTGTGACAGATTTTATCACCATCTCGCTTCAGTGGTTGTTGCAGACTTTCAAGGTATTTACAAGCATGCTTTGAATTCATTTTCACATAATGCAAGCTCTTTGAGCAAATGAATATTCATCAGCTGTGGTTGTTTCAAAAGATGCACAGCTTACTCTGTATCTGCTTGCAGAATACTGCATTCTTTAAATAATAGCAATATCATTCATCACTGCTTTCCAGTATGAGTACTGCTATTATCCAAATGGCTTTCTCTTGGACGATCACTGCCTTTGTCTCTCCTGGAGGTTGGAGGATCCTGAGAGGAGGCCAAATTGACCTTAATTACTTGGGGGTCTTTAAATCAAATCCAACAGTATGGTTGATTTTCTTTTGATCTGAGCAACTACTGGTATTAATTCAAGTTCTCATAGTTTATGTACGGGTTACTTATGAAGCAATGCTATATGCACATTTTAATGTCTCATTGAAGGGTTTATCATTAAACTTTTTTTTTACATACTCTCCAGCTGTGCATTCATAATGTTTTGCTTAAAGGGGAAAGTATCGTTCTCAAAATTAATTGACAAAAGTCAGAGCTCGTTGGCCAGCCTAAGCATTTGCATATCATTATCTGTAAATTCCACTTGAAGGATGGCCAGGCCTCTTAGCCTCCAATCTTAGCTATTCAACCCATGTGAATACCACATGAAATGGAGCATTTTCTTACCCTGCTGTACCTACTTGAAATTGAATGAGTGCTAAATTTTGTTTTGCCTAGGAGCAACATGCTAATTGCCTAGCAGCCTTGCTGTAGATTCCAGACAAGATAATAATATGACTGATCCAAAAGATTTCACACCACATGTTGATACTTTTGTACTTTTATGAGACTCAACTCAAATGTTAAGTTTCTTTTTTTTTCTAATTTGGATTCCATTCTTAAAATGCATATGAATTCAACAAGATGATTTTAGATGTATGCTACTCAAGTATGCATTTACTTAAGACTTATTGTTCTGCCTAAGAGAGCTTTGTATAGTAGTGCAGATGAATAAATCTAGATGTTATTTTATATCACAAAGAAAGAAAAACAAAAATATGAAGCTATGGCTATCTAACAACTATATGGTCATTGCATGTGGTATTATGTCCCTCTGACACCAAAGTTGAATCTTTTTCTACTTTATAATGAATATGATAAAATGAAGGAAACTATGCTATTTTTTCATGTCCAAAGTTCAATATAGTAAATGTAACCTTTAAAATATTTAGGGAAATAAACAATTATGTTTTTGAGATATGTTTTATTAGAACCTTGAAATCCCACTAAGCAAAAAAGGCCTTGACCCTGACAAAAGAAGGTCAAGGATGGAAAGAGTGCATCCCCCGTGCTCTTTTTTTTTTGAATGTAATCTATCTTTTATTTATTTATTTATTAAAGATATCTGTCTCTTCCCCGCCACCGCCTCCCATTTCCCTCCCCCTCCCCCAATCAAGTCCCCCTCCCTCGTCAGCCCAAAGAGCAATCAGGGTTCCCTGCCCTGTGGGAAGTCCAAGGACCACCCATCTCCATCCAGGTCTAGTAAGGTGAGCATCCAAACTGCCTAGGCTCCCACAAAGCCAGTACATGCAGTAGGATCAAAAACCCATTGCCATTGTTCTTGAGTTCTCAGTAGTGGTGGCGCACGCCTTTAATCCCAGCACTCGGGAGGCAGAGGCAGGCGGATCTCTGTGAGTTCGAGACCACCCTGGTCTAGTTCCAGGACAGGCTCCAAAACCATAGAGAAACCCTGTCTCGAAAAACCAAAAAAAAAAAAAGCATCCGCCATGTTCTTTGACAGTACAGTGGGAAAGACAGTGCTTGCAATGGACACTATTTCAAATGCACCTTTGATTCACAGATACGTGAATCTGTACAGTCGACATAAATGTGAAAGAATGAAACAGAGGGAAAGCACAAAGTGAGCAAATATAAGTCAAATGCTTTGAGAAAGTTGATACTACATTTTTAGATATTTAGTATATCAAAAAGATTATGAGACACATGAAGAAATGCCACCACTATGGATTGAAAAGTCCTTTCCTTGGATAAAAAAAAAAATCCTACAATTCCTGTCTTGTCATGAAAAGCTCCAATGTAGATTCCTATTTCTTCCCTGATATGTACAGCAGCAAGAACAGCTGTAGTCTTTATCTATACTTGTATAATAAATTGCACCGAAAATATGATAATTAAAAATAGCGAAATTGAATCCTTCTGTGATGACTACAGATGAAGATCTCAGAACAGCATTATTGGATGGCTCCAGGTTTGGGTCTATCTCAAAAATTTCTAGTATCCTTTTTTTAGACCCAGTTTCCTAAACGCTTGCTTGGAGCAGAGGTCATCTTGGACGGTCCTGAACCTGTGCAACCACAGTGAGCAGAAATATCAAGATGGCTAAGATGGGAGTCACAGTCTTTCCAAAGTAAAGTAATCAGTCTGCAGTGTGATAGAGGAAAGGGGCAAGAAAAGGAAGAACTAAGAAGGAGAAGGGGAAAAAGAGAAGAGCCTTGGGTTTCACCATACCTGCCGTGTGCAGCAGCAACAACACCAACACTGTTACAAAGTCAGTAGAGAGATTGTTGTCAGTCATCTCGGAAGCAAGCTATGAATTCATATTGGTCTGCTCAAACACTGAGTTTTAATAAAATGGTTATTTTGTTGTTTGTTTGTTTGTTTTGTGGTGGGGTCTGTTGATTAGTAAACCAAGACTTGCAGCAAATAGAATCAAATTCACAAATTTGAGTTTGGAACCTGGTGCTGTTTATTTCTATAGGCACACACTGTGCACCAAGTCTAGGTCACAAAAGGGAAACTATCTGAAGAAACTCAAATGTACCTAGGTACATAAAGTTTTTGAAAATATAGACAGGGGTGACAGGCTCTAGACACTTGTTTATGGCATCAGGATTATTGCATGTATATGTAGCTTTGCTCTTAGTAAACACCATGGTTTTCAGTAATTTTTTGACACTTTTGATCCTAAATTTGCTTTTCTAAATAATGATTATAACAACTAACTGTTAAATGGCTAATTTCAATAAACAGTGTAAATGTCAGTAATTGTACAGAAATTACTATGTGCTTATATAATATTTTGATTGTATAATAAACACTTGGAGAGAGTTGAATGGTTTTGAAGCAATTTCAGACACATACACAAGGAAGAATATCAGACAGTATAAGTCACAAATGATAAATAATTTTAAAAAGCTATATATTAACTCCTTAACTACAATAAATTGTACCATCGCCAATATGTATGTATTCTCCTGAAGAGCAGAGAGCACATCAGCTTTCTGGAACATTCTATTGAATACTGACTCATTCACTGTGCTTCATGTTAAGCATATATAAACCAGACATATTCAAAGATGAAGGAAAAAATTAATAATATATAATATACTGTGATATTTATTTAAACAAATTGTCATAATTTTTCTGTGGCTCTATATTTGACATTTACCAAAATACATTGTGACTACATCAAATTGTGTCTTTATATAGAAGATAAAAACAAAGAATGATGTACTAAAATACATTTTTACATTATTAGAAATATTCAACTTTGGGAGTTGAGCATGTATGAGAAAAGCGATGATTGAAGAAATTGTATTTATGAATACATGTATTATGCATGAACTTCAAATGATGTTATGGATTTTCTGAACCAACTTGAATGGAAGTTTAGTAGCAAAGGTCAGATGCAAAATTACAAGTGCATGTATAAAATGCTGTCTGAGCATATAACCCATTGTACTCATTTCTAATAGGTTAAAGCACATGCCTGCAAATTTTTCTTAGTGTATGGAATATTGACAACACTATGTTAATCTTATTATGGAAAATAATAAATTCATAATGCAATTTAAAGAATATAAATTCCTCATCCCTAATTTACAATCAGATTATCATATCATTAGAATATGGGTAATTTACCTAAATACATAGGCTAATAACCAGTGTTTTATAATCAGTTAGGAAAAGGAATTAAGGCCTTGTCAGTTTGTACCAATACCTGCCCTCTTATTCTGAATCTTTCAAAAAAAGATTTAAAATATATTTGGAATCCTGTATCATTTTGTTATCAGTGATGTAGCACATCTCTAGAACCTATATCGTAGAAGACACAAACTGGCATTCTCCAGTTGTTGAGGTTGAATTCTGAAAGTAGTGTTAGAGCTGAGTCCGGGAGTTGGCAATCGGACACTCTTTAGAGAAATCATCTTGTTCATCTTAGACACTAGCTGCAGGCCTACCTCTCTATATAAAGTAACACTTCTCTTTCTGCGCTCCCCTTGATCCTTCACTTGAACTTGACCTAACTGGTGCTGTCTATAAAGAACCCTATGGTTACATTGACCTACCTAGAAACTGCAAGTTGAAGTGGTCGGGAGGGGGGGATATCTTTCATTTAGTCGCATCAGGAGACTCCATTCTACCACATAAAATCACATGTTCAAAGGGTATGGATATTTTGAATTTGGATGTTAATATTTCTGGTGTCATTATTTCATATGTGAGAGACCACATAGGAAATACCATGCAGTAAAAACTGTGCATTGCTAAAAGTATTGCTGAGAGATTGTTGTTTTAGATACAAAATTTATTTGCAATAAAGAGGAAGATTTGATTATAAGAATCATAGGAATTAAAAAAATCATCACTTGAAACTCAAATTATGTCTATATTGGATGTACTAATTCAGGCAATTATTTCAGCATCACAGAATAAGCCTAAGTGTCTCACTCTTAAAATCAAATCAGCATTCTGTTTCTATAATTTCTCCTCTATTACTTGAACCCTTTAAAAACAATAAGAACAAATACCCTCTTAATCTTTAAGTATGATTTTATTGGCTATAGCTAACTTTATATTTGAATCAGGAATAATGATGCTGGTATTAGCCACTTTGGATTTATAGTATATTGCTATACTTAAAAAGGCATTAAAATATTCCAACTTAATATTTCTACTATAGTTATTTTGCACATTACCTTAAAATTCATTTTCTATAATACATGTATAATACCTCATAGTCATTTCTACAAATGCATTTAATTGATTCAATTAAAATAATTGTAAGCCACTGATAAAATTAGTTGTACCTGAAGTTTGAATTTGCAGTCTGGATTATAAAATAATGACTCTTCTATGTGATAAAATAGGAATTTTTTACAAAAGTTTTAGTAGAAGGCATGTATATTTGTATTTGTGCTTCATAGTTTGAGAAGTTCTATACTTTATCTTATTAAAAATAAAATCTTACCCATTTGATGCATTGTTATTTAATAATCTTTAATAATAGGTTACTTGAAAATTACATGTTGTAATTATTAGTAGTAGCTTGATGATAACTAAATACTGGAAAGTTTACCTACATTAGTGATTAAAATACTATAATTAAAGTCCTTATGGTAGGTTAAAAAGTCCTTGATTGTTTTTGTCAAAGTTGTGAATGTGGGAGTGATGTACCCATGCCTCATCTGTCTTGACAGCATGGGTGAGAGGAAGATGCCTTCCTACCCCCACCCATTAATGCTTAGGAAAGGGGGAGAGCTGGCCCTGTGGTCATAAGAGTGGGAGACTGCCTCCTATGGCTTCTTACAGTACCTCAGAAATTGGATGCCTGTACAAAAATAAACTGATACTTCAAAGAGATACCAGAAGATTAGCTGGGATTGGACATTACATGATCACAATGCTCAATGTAGAAGAGGGAATGGAATATTATAAGAGCCTTAAGACCAGTAGGTTTTCTGTGAAATTTTGTCTCCTAGAAATATCCGAGAGTCTACCCCCACGAAATCTTATGTCTGTGTCTTCTATATTACTCATCAGTCCAAATGTCTGCTTTTGTGCAATACCATATTGTTTTCATTACTATAGCTCTATAATTAATCTTGAATTTAGAATCACAACCCTGCCAGTGTTGCTCTTTTTTTCCTCAGGATTACTTTGATTATCTTGAGTCTTTTCTGGTTCCATGTGAATTTTATTTCCCTTCTTTTCTATTTCCATGAGGAATCTTTTTTTTTCTTTTTGTCATGATGTTTAATCAACAACCAATAGAAAATGAAGGCATCTGCTGAGGAACGAGGGATAGCCCTGTTTGCCTGACTGAGTCCTCATTTCACCAGGAAAATAAGGCAGGCTCGGGGGATGTAAAAGAGTTGTCAAGAACAGACCCGGTGTGTGTTAGGGGTGGATATTTCAACAGTTAAGGGCATTCATTGGCAGCTCTTCCAGAGAATCCAGGTTTGATTTCCAGCACCCACAAGACAGTTCAAAACCTTCTATAGGTCCTGTCTCAGAACTCTGACATTTTGGGCTACCGTGGGTACCAGGAACACCTGTGGTACAGTAATGAGCATAGAAACAGATCCCTCTGAATGAATAAATAGAGGGAAATCTGTAGTGTAGATAGAGCAGGAAATTTATAGAGAATAAGAATGAGTGCAACTTGTTATGTGTGGTGTGAAAAATTACTAAGAGGCAATGTTAACTAAAACATGTATGAAAAACACCCTTGATATTTTGAAGTAAACATATTTTCCAGTAAGACACAAGATGAGCCTCACCCTTCGGTGCCCAGTCGATACAGACTTGGAGTAAACATGCTTACCAGAAACATGGACATGAGAGGGACCTCATCCCTCTGTGCCCAGTCAATATCGATAGCCTAGGACATCTGGCTATTGGAAGGCAAGTAAACAAGTTGTTTGCTAATGTATATAAAAGAGAGACAAAAGTAAGACAGTCATCTCACCATCACGATGGCCCTGGCAAACTGCTGAGCCTCATACGGATCCTCCAAAAGCCTTGTCTCCCAAGACTCTGCCACCCAAGAGCAGAATCTTCCAAAGGTCCTGCATCCCGTGATAAGACTGGCACCAGAATACAGACTAACTTCATGATCCAGCACCCAGTACCAGCCTGAGAGCAGAACATCAAATGCCTGCCTCCCAAGAGCAGAATCCTCCAAACCTCCTGCATCCGGAGATAAGCTACTATCACCAGACCACACAGATTACGCTGTCAAGCAAGCTTCCATGAAGAATCTTGTAGGTACTTGATTACTATTGCATTAAATCTATAGATGGTATCTCTTCACAGAAATAGAAACGCTAAGTAAGACAATAGTGAAACATGGCAATATTCAAATATTTAAACAGTAGCATGTAAATTTTTATTTATTTATTTATTTATTTATTAAGGATTTCTGCCTCGTCCCCACAACCGCTTCCCATTTCCCTCCCCCTCCCCCGATCAAGTCCCCCCCCCCCCTCATCTGCTCGAAGAGCAATCAGGGTTCCCTGACCTGTGGGAAGCCCAAGGACTGCCCACCTCTATCCAGGTCTCGTAAGGTGAGCATTCAAACTGCCTAGGCTCCCACAAAGCCAGTACGTGCAGTAGGATCAAAAACCCACTGCAATTGTTCTTGAATTCTCAGCATGTAAATTTTACAGTTTGTCAAAAGCAGAAAAAATTTAATGTTGGTCTCATAGCTAAATCTTAGCCATTTTGTGTGGTTGTCTATTTCCCTCTGTCTTATGGAGAGACAGAATATGTATAAAGACAATTTATTAAATGAACACAACTTAATCTATCATTATCAGTAAGAAGAAAAAATATTCTTTTGACAATAATCTAATATGTGAAAAGTAATACTTGGGTGTTTAGAAACATGATGTGCTTACGTACCACCCTATCTCTCCTATAAGGCTGAAGATTTTACTTCATTTTAGCATGCCATGCAGTTTCAAGGCAGGGACAATTTCCCCAGAATAGTCTTGTAATACTTCACCCTTGAAGCTGACACAGCATTGTGAATTGAAAATTTTTCCATCTCTAGGGTTTGTGATTCTTCTCAATAAATCTGTTAAGTTTGTTTGTAAAATGCGACTTGACAACTGGAAGTGGAAACTTGTATATATTCTAACCATGGATTCATCTCTATAATTTCATTAATGGCATAAAATTCTTTATTCCACAAGGATGCTTCCATCATTTTTTGGTATTATGTATAGCCAGTCTGTCTTTGAACTATATCACACTATATTTTTAACCAATCAGCTTTATAAAACACAATAATGAAAATTTCTTTAAAATATGTGCTAAATTTTATTAAATTTAAAATCCTCAATTTACTGTATCTTAAGATGTGTGGTTCTATTGAATTACACAAATTATCTGTGCATTTGTTACTTAGACATAAACTGCTTTAACAGAGTGTTAGACATTTTAAAATGAGGGTCTCATATTTAAGTATAAAAATATGAGAATGCCTTTGTGAACAATTTATAGTCATACTAGCTTCCTCAATAAGCATAATTACATACACAGCGTAAGACTCATTGAAGAAAAATCAAGCATAAAAATGGTCATGTTAAATATATCTCAATGGGATATGAAAATATCTCAATTGGAAACATTAATGTCCTACAAATCCTTTGAACTCTCTAGATACCAGTGAGTGCTTGTAATCCCAGAACCCCAGTGCTGGGAGGCAGAGATAGGAACTTCCCTAGGGTTTTGTGGGTCTGGAGAGCAGATGAGGCGCCAGGTTCAATGAGACCCTGCCCCCCTCAAATAAAGTAAGAGTATGGAAGGTGGGTAGCACTAAATGGTATCCTGGCAGTTTAAAAGATAAGGGAAACAGAAGTTCTCACGTAGGATAACAGTCACTTCGGTGAAAAAAACTCTTTTGATATCTCATGATCGATACAATACTGTTTCTTGACTGTCAAATTTTTCATTTTCCTTTATTTGGATGCACCTGAATTGATTCTAGACAATTTGTAGCAATCTGTAGTAGAGATAGTATTAGAAAACTGCAGGTGATCCTTAGCTATCTCACAGCTACGCTATCTATCATTTTGCTGTTTTTCATTTGCTATACTTTTGGTTATTATCTGAGTTTTGTGAATTTACCAGCTATTTTAATACAGCCAGAATTATTTTAGCATAGATCCAGCTATTAACACTGATTAGTTCATAAAGGCCCCGGTGTAGATATATAATTTATCAGTGGTCCCTCCAGAAAATGACAGAGGATATATTTGACCAAGACAATTGTTTTCATAATCTTGCTTTTAGTCTTTGTCCGGGGCTGTCCCTTTCTGCAAGCCATGATCCTCTACTTAGCAATTGGTCTAACAACATTTTTACCATTTGCACATACGTGAAAGGTAGATAACCAAATGAAGACTTGGGAACGAGACAGTAATCACAGTGGAAAGTATGCCTGTCATTAGTGTCTCTTTCCCAAGCTGCATATGTCATAAAGAACCTCATGAGAGCTAGTATCAATAACTCCAGCACAGAATGTCTCACAGTAGTGTTTAATTCCAGAAAATTTGACCAGTGGCAGAAACTCAGTAAGAAAATTAGTAGTATTTCCCTAAGCAGAATAAACATGTCATTGGGGGTATGCTAAACAACACTTCGAACCACCAGAGATGTTAAAACCCAGAAGAGAAAACTGATAAAATGAAAACAAATAGAAGTCTAATAGGACCAAATCACAGTGTAAAATATTTGATTCTGCACTTCACATGTGCTAAAGAAGTCATCTGTGCTCTGTAGAAGAGCCTCCGGGCCTGGGAGAACAACAGTTGTAAGGGGGTTTGGGTTTTTTTTTTTTTTTTAAATCTAGCTTAGGGTGTCCCATTTGGTGTTTCTCACCTGTCCTTTTTTTTTATTAGCTTAAAGAAGTCTATGCCTGCCTTCTACTGTCTCTGTGATTACGTTCAGCTGGGGTAAATTGGTTGCCCAGACCCTGCTCCCAGTAAAATAGTTTGGAAGGCAAAGTTCCCCACAATGGTCTTTCAGCACTAACACAGTATAAACTATTCCCACCCACTTAGACAGTTGAGTTAGAAATGTCTGCATGTCTTCAAGAACTATACAAGCACGAGAGAACTATACATTATCTTTGCTCAAAACTTCCTGGTATGTAATTTTTTAAGTCCTCTCCTTTTTCTACCCATCGATTGCTCCTTTGTCGAATATTCTATTTCTTTCCTATCCTCTTCTTTACATGTCTAAATCCTACTCGTATAACTCAGGTTCTAGTTAGAACATTATATTGTCCATAAATTTATTCCTTTCAGGATGATCCTTCCATCCTCTGGACACTATTTAGTACTTTATCAACATCTTAATATTTACATCGTATGTGAGAGTAAGTTCTTTCTGGGCATTTAACATGGCTTAGCAAACTATCTTCATGACAATTGCTGTAATAAAAATTGTCAAATAATTTAGAGCAAGAGCTGTGGAAATATTAGGAGAGGGATTTGGTGGACTCAACAGGATTTACGAGCTGATTAAATGTGGAGGGCTTAGAGAGGAAAGTTTCTGTTTGTTTTTCATAATTCAAGCTTGACTACCTAGGTACAAAATGATGTCATTATGATACTTAACTAAAATATGAATAGCAATCTTAATAACTAGAATATCAATAATTTAATTGTAGGTAACTGTTTGGAGTTCTTAGCATCCATTTCGATTAGTAAGTTTAATATTGACTCAGAAGCTGAGTATGAATCAAGTTAGAAACTTAAAAATCTAGACAAAATTTCTCAAACAAAAGTAATAATGGAAGTTATATAAGTATGTCCTTAAGCCTAACCCTAACTTGAACCCAAACCTTAAACCTTGTATTGTGTGACACTATTTCTGTAGAAATAGTAACAAACATTGTTGGTCCCAGTTTAAGAACTTCTGAGAGACTATATTAATAATCCCCTCAAAGTCAGCCTTGATGAACCAAGGATTATTTTGGGGTTACTTGCAGCAGTATGGGTGCCAGGTTAACAAACAGGCAAACTTAAGCCATGTCACTGAAATCCCACCCCACAATGAATGGCTCTGAAAGACTTGTTGGCAACTGGACAAGTAAGAAGAGAATCTGTAGGAAGCTCCTGGATGCTTCTCTAACCTTGGAAAGTGGCCGTGTGAACCTTGTACGTTTCAGCCTTCTCTTAGGTCTGAAGTGTGTTTCCTGGTCACCTGAATCTCCCTCTCGGATTTCCACATAACAACACATGTTATCAGTCAGGAGAAGTATATTAAGTATCTTCATAGACAATTTCATAAAATGCTAAACTAAGGGAATTGGGACTTAAAATCAAGCCATAACCAGAGGAAAATCTTTGAATTGAGATTCAGAAATCCATGAGTTCAAAAAATTGTAGAGCTGAGAAAAGTTGTTGTTTTTTGTTTGTTTGTTTGTTTTTAAGAAACTATATTTTAGCATTTAACCTGTTTGGTCCAATTCTTAACCTTTCTTTCAAGAATGCTTCTTGCTTTGTAATTTTACAGTCCCTGATATGAAACACAGTGTGTTTCCTCAGCTTGACAGGGAGTTCAGCCTTGGGTTTTATTTTGGCCAATAAAAGACACACAGATGTCAAAGTGACCAATCCTGAGAGTGATCATTAAGTGACTTCACATGTTTCCACTTGGCCTGCTGAAATCTAGTCATCCTTATGAACAATCACACGCTAGATAGCTGACTAATCTGAAACAAAGAACCAACATGGTGGGGAGCATGCTGTTCCTGGCTACATTGGCAGCATCTTCCTTCGACAAGGCAGAAGCAACATGGCTACAAATGTTCATGGACTCTAAGTGCACACTGTTATGTGTCATTGAGAAACAAGGCTTCATTGACAGAAGAAATTGCTGACTTTAGCAGACTCGTTGGCCAGATGTTGGTGGGCAATAAATCAGATATGGGTAACTTTAAGAACAAATGAAAAAGAATAAATGAAGAGAAATTGGTCATTGCAAGGTTGCAAAAAATGGAAACAGTGATTTTCTGAAGACTAGGTATTAGACATTAGAGAAGCATGAATTGTCCCATCCCCTATGCAGGAAGTGGTTGGATACATGCACACCATTGTTGATTAAAAGAAAAATTGCCAGTTGAGTGAGAAAACTGATGGGGTAATCAGGCTTTTAATAAAATTGTTTATATGATATTGTATAGTGATGGAGGAAGGTCATTGGTTAATTAATAAAGAAACTGCTTGGCCCTGATAGGTTAGAACATAGGTGGGTGGAGTAAAAAGAACATAATGCTGGGAGGAAGAGCAAGTGAGCTCAGATGCCATGCTCCCCTCTCCCGAGCAGATGATAGCTCTGCTCTCTGGGGCAGACGCGATGAAGCTCCGACCCAGGATGGACATAGGCTAGAATCTTCCTGGTAAGTGCACCTCGGTGCTACACATATTAATAGAAATGGGCCAGGCAGTGTTTAAATGAATACAGTTTGTGTGTTGTTATTTCAAGGTATAAGCTAGCCAGGCAGCCAGGAGCTGGGTTGTGGGAAGAGGCCCGCAGCTCATACTACAGTATAGTAACAATAGTTGTTCCAGTGGAAAATTATCAGAAAATATGTATTTCCCTTCAGCAAAAGAGAAGATCGACCAAGATCTTTGTCTTAAAAACAGCAACAGTAATAATTAAAAATAGCACCTGAATAAATGAAACAAGATGGTTTCCACGAATGCTAATGAGAACAGTTAAATATTTCCAATTTAGCAAATTGGTCTGTATGGAAATTAGTAGTGTTTTAAATAAAGAAAACATATTAAAGGGCATGCCTGTTCATTTATTTTGACATTTTATAATTTAGTCTAATTATTTATGGAACTGTAACCCATTAAGCTGGCCTTTGGTATAGTTTGTGAAAATAATGACATTTTAGTCAAAGAAGCACGTACATTCATTCCTATATTACACCCAGGCAAGATATTTAGCAGAGTAATTAATTAAAAACTAAAATGTCAAGCCTTACACACAGTCCTGCGCATTAGCCAGATACACAGATAAACTAGAATCCAGAGAACTCAGAATGGGTACTTCAATAAAACTATGCATTTTCAGAGACAAATCTGTGAAATTAATTCTTGGAGTCATCCACGAACTGCAAATTATAGCTAATTATTAACCTTCGCCATCAGCCGCACCTCCGTTGCTTCTTTTTGCTAGTCTATTCAAAGTCTATAATCTCCTATCTCTGATCATTTGTCCCTGGAAAGATTCAGTGTAATGGTATAGATGTTTAGTTTTATTTCTTCTCATTCTCACATTAATAACATGCTTTTGAGATAATTATTTTAAAAAAACAAGTAATTATGCACTTTTTGTAGAATTCTGCTGGCTTTGTTTTGTGTGCGATTTCACTTCAAGTGAAATAATTTCTACTCCTGTCAAGACTGCAAGCCTATTTTTTTTTTTCACTTCAAATTATTAGGACCACATACAAGTGCAGCCCAGCCACATTTTTTCCAATTTATTCTTCTAAGTAAACAAGACATTCAGCATAGTCCCCTCTTAATGAGGGACGAATCTGAGTCATTCCTGATAAATCAAAGGGCTGAGATTATTAAACAAAGATGATGGTATTGATTCAAAGGGCATGCACTTTAAGCACTTTTTCTAATTGTTCTGCAGATTCATCCACATTGTATATTTTATTTCCTTCTTTAGCCACATGAGTCTTGTAAAATGCCCAACCGAGCGAGCTTAGAAGCTTATTGTAGGCAAAACAAGATACAACTCACTAGCCAATGAACTGCAGCCCCTGTGACCCTGACATTATTAATGGCAACTTGGGCTAACTGCCTGCTAAGAACATTAATCCTAGTGTCAACATCAAGGAGAATTTCTGTTTGAGTTAATATAAATTATACATGTACAACATATAGGACAGAAGAGCAATATAAATACCTGGAAAAAACCTTTGTCAGAGAAAAGAGAAAACATCTTTTGTCCTTTTGCATATGTGTGAAAATAACATTTTAAAAATGAAAATGATGACATTGATCTACATTGGGCGCAGCTGTCAGAGAGATGTTCGATGTAAGGGTTGCAGCTCTCTTTCCTTGCATGAGCTGTAGCATTCACTAATGGAATATGACACTGCAGTGACATTTTGCTCATTTTCCTTGCAAAAATAATATTTCTAAGTTAATAGAAATTGTGCTAGAATACATAGCAGATTAGCATGGCACACTTTCTTCTTTGAGTCAAAAACATTTTATTTTATAAAATGGCCCCTTATCCTTTCATAGTTGCTCTATATAAACCAAAATACTATAATTTTTCCATTATTGAGTGTAGTATAAGGGTATGGCAAGTATATCAAATTTCTTCTTTGTGCAGTTCATACTCTCTGAGTCATTATATCTTTAACTATTATCTCTTCCTGAAATAATGTGAATAGTGATGATATGAAAACAATAATCAAACTTAAATCGGGTTGGTTAATGAGAACACAGGAATAAGATGTGACAATAAATGTCCATTATCAACTCCTGAAATCTTGTAATGATATATATGTATATTAGGTTCATATATATGCCATATGGATAGCAATGTGGACTACATATTGATAACATAGAAACTTAAAAAGCCTCAGTCTTACTTAGGGTTTCTAGTGCTGTAAAGAGACACCATGACTATGGACCTGTTATAAGGGAAAACATTTTACTATGGTGACTTGCCTACAGTTCAGAGGTTTAGTCCATTATCACCACGGTGGGATGTAATGCCATGTAGGCAGACAGGTTCTAGAGAAGGAGTTAAGGGTTCCCACGTGTCAATTCACCAGCAACAGGAAGTGCTCTGTCTCACTAGTGCATACATGAGACCTCAAAGCCTACCACTATGGTGACACATTTCCTTCAACAAGGCCATACCTCCTAATAGTGCTACCCCATTTGGAGGGCACTTTCCTTCAAACCACCACAGCCTCATTTTGTCCTTGATATATTCCCTTGTGTTAGTAAAATACCAGTATCAATTTCTAGACATAATTTTGGCTTGAAATTTTCTTTAAGACTGATAAGGTTGTAAATTTCATTTTACTTTAAATTTTTATAGGAGACATTTCATTCCATCCTTTTGGTTCCAGTCTCAACTATTATTTCTGAAGAATAAAGAGTGACAAATAGTTGAGACTTTTATTCCCCAATTCAGTACAACAGTACTATTTTAAAAATACTTTGTTAGTTTACACTGAGTGTAATTAAAGATATACTTGAAGAGAGACAAGCAATTAAAAGTATGCATTAATCTAGTAGATGTCCAAGTTCCCTGTAAACATATGGTTCACAACTATTTGTAACGCTAGCTCTAATGGTGCTGCTCTGTCATAGGCATCTGCACACATGAGTGTAGGTACTGGCATTTAGACACATTCATACATGTGTATAATAAAAATAATACAATCAGGATTTTTAAAAGATGTACTAGTCTTAACTGTACTATGATGCTATTCACAAGCGCTAAGCTCTGAAATTAGCTGAATGCCCATTAAGAGATGAATGAGCTTCAGCTAATCCTGTGAGAAATATAGACTGAACTCAGAAAGACAGAAAACACATGTTTCTCTCACAGGTGGAATCTTGATTTAATTGCATATACATGGTATGAAAGTAGATGGGTGTACGTTTGGGGTGAAGAAGGGCGCTAATGTGGGAGGAAGAAAAGAGAGGACAGTGGGTGGGGAATATGAGGGAATCAGACATGTTCATAATATGCCCAGGTCTGAAGCCAATCACTTTGCATCATGAATATGCTGTAGAAATGTTTTATTTGGATCCACATAAAATCCGGTTCCTGTTTTCTTTGACCAGCCTGATTTAAGTTTTGATTATTATTTTCATTGGTTTACTATTCAGTTTTCCAGTATTAATTTGTTAGTTGTAAATTCTTTCTCTTTGTTTTCATGTTATTACGAATTATATTATCTGCTACAATCCAATATGAATTCTTAACAATTTGTCTAAAGTACTTGGAAATAGGTCCTTACTCCATCTATGCCAGCCCATCCTTTGCTTTAATGTTTTGAAGCTTTTAAACAAATGTCTGTATAGGGCACCTTTATGGCTATTATTATCATAGTTTTTAGCCAACATTCAGTTTCACTTTATCATTTCTTTCTGTACTTATATATCCTGAGAATATTTTCCTTTTAAATAAATACTTTCTCTTCATTCACAGTACAGGTACGGTGGTAATAAACTCTCTATGACTTTTCTCTGTGTTGAAATATATTTAATTCAACTATAGCTTTTAAAGATTTGCTATTTTACATTATGTGTATGGGTGAGTTGCCTGCACATATGTCTATGCACCACATGTGTTGTGCCTATTAAGGTCAAAATAGTGAACCTGATGCCCTGGAAATGAAATGACAGACAGTTGTTAACTGTAGTGTGGGTACTCCACATAAAATGCAGGTCCTCTGGAAGAGCAGCTAAGCCATCTCTCCGGGCCCTCATCTGCAATTTGAGAACACTTCTATCTCCAAAATTCATTGATGTGCTTAACAGTATTATTGCTTTATCCTTAAAATGACTGTGTTCATCCGATTTGGTGGATTATAATGTTTTCATTTATGTGGATCTGCCTGCTTTATTATGTTGTGACTAAGTGCAATATGATCTGTATTTATTAAGAAGTAACTAACTGCAATGTGCTCTGTATTTATCTTATTCAGGTTTAGTACCTATTGTCAATTTTTGGAAATTTTCAGCAATTAATTTTTATAATTGATGATCTGCCTTAGGCATTTACTTCTTTCTCTATATAAGTTTGATTTTATGTGTGTGTGAAACATTGTCTCAAACATTCTGTATATACAATGCTATTTTGAGTATTTTCAACCACACACACAGACATACACATATACAAACATGTGTGTACTCTTCTGGCTGAATATTTACTATTGATATGTATGATTTATTTTATAAATATCTTTTTTCTGTCGATGTCCAATTTGTTATATACCAATCTCTGTTGTAAATATTTAGTTCATAGTTTCAGGTAGAATTTCCTTTAAAGCCTGATTAATTGATGTCTTCATTCAAATTGAGTATCTTTCATCTATGTCGCTGGGTTGACAGTTTTCTTTTAGTTATTACTCATATTTACTTTAAATTTCCTTTATTAGCGTTGACAGTTTATAAACTTGTTTCTTTTCTTATCTTTGGGTGATGTCATTTCTCATAACTTTGAAGATGAAATGTTGACTGTTACGATTTTTTTAAATCAGTGGTTTTCATGGTTACATAGCGATGCTAATAATCTGCCCTTCTTAAGATGGGCAGAGAGAACAGCGGATAATGTTTAGAACCTTGTCACAGGTGGAGCTCAGTAGAGGTGCGATCCTCATTTTCAGAAGACGTGGAGCCTCTGATTCACTGATTCCTGGAGAGGCCTCCACGATAACCAGTGAAGGCTGAGTGAACTCAAAAGGAGCCTGTCTGCTGAGCCCCAAATTCTTCACTCTTCATCTGGGAAACTATCCAGCTCAACCAGAGATGTCTGGTCTCCCTCTCCAAATCACCACGATTTCAGTGGGCTTCCTAGATTTCTCATGGGGTCTAGGGAAGGAAACACCAGTCCTCAAGCTTGCTCAACAAGTCCTTTAGAAACTGAACCCAATGCCCTCCACTATATCTTATAATTTTTAAATGTAGATTTCTTGGTAATATTTAAAATTATATTATAAATATTTTTCATCCTTTGGGGATACCTATAATGAGAGTTATCAAATGTCAGTATTATTGGAAATGTCACTTGTGAGTCAGCTTTCCCAGGAAAACTGAACAATGATCCCAAACAACTAGAGGAAATAAGACTAGATGGTTTCCTAAAATGTTGGTCATTCTGATCAAGTATCACGTCATTCTGATTTCTGCATTATTATCTTCTTTCAATAAAATTCCAAAGCAATTCAGAAACCTATGATTCAATTTGACCTTAACCTACATGAATAGTACTAAAAGTATCATTTTTAAAGTGTAGGTAACTGGAAATCACTAGGTTGATTGATTACCCTAAATATACATTCAACTAAAATCTTGTATAATAAACAACCCAGGACTCAGCCTACCAAAATCAATGAATTTTAAAGAGCTATTAAGTAGCCCTGGATATTGAGCTGACAGAATTCAACTATAACAATTGGTTTTATTTTCTTATCAACTTATTCTAACCTGGAATAGCTTTGAAAATGTAACTAAATTTGATCCTTTCTATATAATTGAAAGCACATACACACACATATATAATTCAATATATAATATAGATAATTATGTTATTAAATATATTCTGTATTATTTAACGATTTGTTTTAGAGTTTTATGAACAAGAATGTGCATGTTACATATTTCACATTTGCTTTCTCATCTGTTAGCTTCCATTTAGAAGATATTTACACTTATAAATCTGTGATTAAGTTGTTATGTTTCATTGGTAAAAATAGAAAAAATAAATATGTATTTTTAACAATTTTCTCATTTGAAGGATTATTAAAAATGACAAATCATTATGTGAACTTTGTTTATTTTTTTATCGCTTATAGGTCAATAAAAATAATTTAGTATACAAATCACCAGGAACTTGTAACTTGTGTAATACCTTCTTGAAGCACAGTAAATTTTAACTGATGGAGAGACTAGAGGATGTTGGAGAAATTAGTTGAGGATGTGTATGATCAAAATACATTATATAAATCTATTAAAATTTCAAATAAATTATTATTAAAATATTGTCACCTATTATCTGAACACTCTGTGTGCCCATATATAAAAATAATTTATAAAAAATGATTATTTTATCACAATAATTATAAAAGAAAACAATCACATAAACTCTAGTTTAACATTTTTAACCTCATCTCAGAATCTGTGCAAAGTTTCTTCCAGAGTCCTCCAATACTCTCCCTTTAGGTGGAGTTGGAGGGAGTAGCAGGGGATAAAGGTGATCAAAATACATTGTATTAATGTTTGAATTATGATGAGAAATGCTGAAGGTGCTAGAAAAAAACATAGGCAGTGCCCTATGAGATAGAGGTATAAGAAATGACTTCCTGAATTGAACTCTATTTGCTCAGAATCAATAATTAACAAGTGAGACATCACAAAATTAAAAATCTTTCCTATAGTCAATGAAACAAGTCATCAAGTGAATATTAAGACCATAATGTAAAAGAGAATCATTGCTAGATATGCATCTAACAGACTATTAAAACCCAAAATATACAAAGAACTTAAAAATCCCACAGTCAAAAAGTCCTATTTAAAAATAGGCTACAATTCCGAAGGTAGAGTTTTCAGAAGAACAAGTAAAAATGGCTAAGAAATAACATTTCAATAACATTTCAATATTAATTGTTTTGAAAGTAGATTAATTATTAAAGAAAATACTTATCCAACCTCAAGTTCCACATTTTTCCTATGTTCAATGGTAGATATTAAGTATCTTTAAAAGTTTACAATAGGAGGCAGATGCAGGCTGATCTATGTGAGTTCAGGACCAGTTTGGTCTACAGAGCAAGTTACAGGACAGTCAGGACTACACAAAGAAAGCCTGTCTCAAGAAATGAAACAGAACAAATAACAACCTTATCAGTTGCAAAGATGCAAGATAAAACTTCGTTGTTATTTCATCTCACCTCAGTTTGAATGTCTAAGTTTGAGAAATTAAATGGAAGCAAACACTGATGGATACAGGGGAAGAGAGCCCTCCTTCACTTTGAGATTGCAAACTGATGAAGCCATGAAATCAGTACAGGACATTCTAGAAAGCTAACAGTGGATCTTCCATAAAATCTAGATATACCACATACTAACATTTGTACAAGGGACTGAACTTCCTTATCAACAGATACTTGCTCAGTCACGCTTATTGCTGCTTAAGTCATAATAACTATGAAAAAGAAACAACCTAAATAAATTCATCAACTAATGAATGGGTAAAAATGTGCTGTATATCAACATTATGGGATTATATTCAACAGTAAAGGAAACTGAAATTATGAATTTGCTAGGAAATAGGTTGAATTAGAAAATATTATATTAAGTGAGGTAACCCAGACTCAGAAAGACAAATGCATTATTATCTTTCCTACTTGTAGATCTTAGTTATAAAACTGTAGATGTGAGTATATAGCTGGGAGTAACTACAGAAATAAGAAAATTAAAAGATTTCTCCAGAGAGGGGCATAATAGGACCTAGGTTCTATGAAGGGAAAAATGGAAGCGCAAACACTATGAAGGGCAAGAAAGGATAATATAGAAGAAGGAGTACAAAAAACAAAAATAACAGCAATGATGTTTGATAAACCACAGGGAAACATGATTTTAAATATGTATTTTAAAAACACATACAAAATATGTATAAGCATATATTTTAAATGAAGTTACATTTTCTCCCTTCCAAAAGTCACAGACTGTCTAGCAAAAATTGTAGTGCCAGGCATGGGAAATATCTTTCAAGATATTAATCAGTAAACTCAAAGACATGCCTCCAAATTATAGAGATGTTTTTGTTTCCTTTGTCTCTCAGAAATTGAAGGTAAGAATGTATTGCTGAAGACAATGTGTATCTCAGACAAAGAACTTAGAGGAATCAAGCTGAAGTGACCTGGAACCCCACCCCCACCCCCGCCTTCCTAAATACTAGCTCTCGTGGTATCCAAAGGTGCTATGCAAGCTTCTAAGGGAAACAAATTCATCCTACACAGCTCCAAGTCCTATGAACCAAGAATGACTAGCACAAGGAGATGGCCCCAAAGTTGCAATAGTGGCACTTATGTCTTTATTGTGTTATTGGATTTAAGGAATGTACAATGAGAGGAATTCAAGTCCGGTACCAAAAACACAGCTAACTACCTATGTATGACCAGTGAAGGCATAGATCCTAGAGGAGAATCTACTACTGCTACTTTTCTAAACCAGTATAATTTCTAAATCCATTCAAAATACATGTCCTTAAACCCACAGGTCACATCAGAGAGGCCTCACCTCCATCAAGAAGAAAAAAAAGGAAACAAAACTTAAGGGGGCTGGAGAAATATCTGAGTGGTTAAGAATGTCACTCTTCCAGAGGACCGAGGTTTGATTCTCGGTGGATCAAGACGAGGTATAACTACAATCCATGGGATTCAATGTTCTCTTCTGGCTTTCACAGGCACTGTACGCATGGGGTAGACACACAGAGATACAGACAAAATTCCCATACACAAAAATAAAAACTAATCATGGCATGGTTATGCATACCTTAAATTCTAGCACTTGGAGGCAGAGGCAGAGGAAGATCCCTGTGAATCTGAGTCCAGTCTAATTTACGTAGAAGTTCCAAGTCAGGGCTGCCTGTCTCAGAATTAATTAACTAACTAATTTACTACAATTTAATTTTTAAATTAAAAAATGTACCATTCTTAAAATTGTCTTAGAACAAATGGCCAAACACAGGAGGTCAGTCTTCAATTCCCGTCTTAATCAGATGTTCAAAGGAAACATTGGACATGTTAAGCAATAAGTTTCTTTCAATTGGATTAATTAACATTCTGGAGTAGGTTCCAGCCTATAAAAGCAAGAGTAGACTTTGACTAGTTTGAATCACTTCTAGTAGGTAAGTAACACGAAGATGTGCAAAGGCTGCTTTCAGAACGAAGCAGCTTCACTCCATCCCTCTTACAATCCCAAAGTTAGTCAATGAAAAGATAAAAGCATGTTTGTCTTGGGTCAAATGTGCATTCCTCTTTAGAGAGCTAGCATCGATCTACTCAGGTCTTGTAAAGGTAGTTTTTTAAGAGGAACAAAGATTCATCAAAACTGACAGAGCTGTACTTTAGATACCCCAGAGCTAAGAATATCACAGAAGAATAATTGAAATCCACTGACAACAACAACACGACCAAAACACCAGAGCACTGAGGGGCCAAGAAAAACCAAGCCTAGGGAAGGGAACAATAGTGAAACAGCACTTTAGAACATCTCCAGACAGTATAGCAAATGATCACATCTCTTTATGTGCTGTCCAAAGTAGCCTTTCCAAAAACTCAGAGAGAAACAGAAGTGCAGAGTCCAGAATTAGCTGGAAAATAAGAACAGAGTTGAACAGCCATTCATTACTTCATTGAAGGCTTCCAGGATAAAAGTGGCTGAGAGAGAGCAGATTAAGATTCACAAAACCAAGTTAGAACTTCAGTTGTTATTGTGAGTTACAAATATTGTTTGGTAAATTGAATAACGATGCTCAGACTTAAGCAATTATAAAACTATTAGTGAAGCATGAGCAAACAACTCATAGAAAAATTCCCATGAGTGAAAATCCACTAAAAATTTAAAGCTATGAGTTAAGCTTATTCAACCTATGTCAACACATATTAATCTTCATGGAGGGTTAGTCACGATATAATAAATTACAGTTACTAACGTACCAATCATTAGCATAAAGATCATATTTAAGCACAATACAAATGATTATTTGAGTTTATTTCCTAACACTTTTCACACAACTTGGAAAACAATAAATTCCCCCATTCACATTATCACTGTGAAACTAATTATCAATACAAGTAAATATGCTTTAAAATTTGTCCAAATTATTATTATACATTGCTGCCAAATATATAATATTTAAAACAATAAGATTGTTTTTTAACATATTCCTATATTCCATAACTGAAACAAACCATAAGATACGGTGAGGCCATTAGAATAAAGGGATTATCTTTGCATACTTTATTAGAAAATTTTTAAAAAGTGATTTTTGTCTTGACAGTGTAGTGAAAGACATGAATTTTATGAATTATACTCACTTTGAGCACATGTCTCTTTTTGAATTATGTATCTATAAACCAAAATATAAGCAATAAATACAAACTCCATCTTAATGAGCAGCAAGAATCCAAGAGATGAAAACCAAGCAAAAGTCCAAGCGAGCCACTTGTTACAATTGCTACTATGAGATTTTCACATTCAGATAGCAGCAGTATGATTCATGAACTAACTAGCTAACCTTTTATTTCTCCCATCATCAAATTAAAAAATTTTTGGCTAATTTTTATGACCATGACCCATTAATTTTATTCTAATCCTTCATTTCCATTCTATACCAAATCAAGAGGCTAAGGTTAAAAATGAATCAGGTTTCCACTCCTTGCCTAAAAGCTAATCCACTTTTGAAGTGGATAATTTGCTAGAAAACAAAACATGATGTTTTATGGCTTTCAAGTTTAACCCAAAGTAGAAACACTGTTTTTTTTTTCCTAACTACTCCAATTTTACATTGTGTTGACTCTTTCTATGTACATTTTTATTACATATGACATAACTGTTTCCTTGTGTTGCCATTATAATCAAACAGTAAAGGACACCAGAACCCATTCTTACCTATATTTACCTATTTCTGGAATATAGATAAAGGGCATTTTAAAGGCAGATATATACAATAAAGAAAAATTCATTTTAAAAGTACATAGGTAACTCCAGGAGTGCTGGTGCATACCTGTAATACAAGAATTCAGCAGGCAGAGACAGAAGGGATAAGAGCTTCAGGCCATCCTGGGCTCCATAACAAAGTCATGCTTCAACAACAACAACAAATAGTAAGAAGAAATCGAGTTAAATATGCCTAGGCTTCCTCTCTTATGTAATGTAAAATGTGTTGAAATACAGTTAACAGTTTATTTGAACCTAACTCCTTCCTTGGGCTGATCTTAATGTTCTGATTTTTTTTTCAATGTTCTGATTTTAATAAGCATCTACTGGTCAATAAAAGATTTCCGATCACTTGATTCGAAGTTTCATCAGGAAGGAATCACAAATTGTGACCTATTTTAAGGGGAGAAACAAGCATTGTCAGGGCTTAGGAGATGGCTCAGTGGGTAAAGTGTTTACTATAAAGAATGAAGATTTGATTTCCAAACTCACATTCTTAAAACGTAGCACTGTTGCAAACCTATAGTCCCAGCACCGGGGCCCAAAGACCTGTGGATTTCAGGGCTCGTTAAGGTACTTATTAGTAAGGTCGTGGAACCAAACTGACCTCAGATTCAGTGAGAGACAGAGCTTCTAAGCTTAAAGTGCATGGCATGGTGGTAACTAACAGTTCTCTAATTGGAGCATTTGAAGGGAGAAAAGTGAAGAAATGTTACAATTATATGATAATATCAAATTTAAAAAACTTAAGGTAAAAAGAAATTGAGGAAGTCCCCCAACATTCACATTAGCTACACACACACACACACACACACACACACGCACACACAAGCACACATACAGACACATAGACACATATATAAGCAGACATGCAGCCCACACAGGCATACACAAAAAGAGATTTTCCTACCGTCTGTAGAACCTTCATTTTACTTTTAGAAAGTTTTCCGGTCATGATGAGGTGGAATGAGGACTTAGATTATGTACATTCAATTACTTAATCCAAAGAGTACACTCTTTCCCCTCTAAAGCCAGTGACAAACTGCTAAACATTGTCCTCTGGGTGACTGTCCCTATGAAAGATGAGAGAATTTAGATTAACAAGAAAATTTTTCCTAATGGAATTAACTCATTCAATTTTATGGATCCTAACAGCCTTCCCAATGACTCTATTAACTGACTTGTTTATTTATTGTCTGCCTTTCATCTTTAAATTTCTTTTTATTTTCATTTTCTGTCTTCTCTTTTTCTACATAAATGCAACTCTTTTGTTTTTCTCTGCCAGACGCTGAATTCAACAGCCTTCTGAATGCCATGCCAGTATTCTCACTGTGAGGTACGAGCCTAACAATGAATACATACACTATTTTTGCTTTTATAGCTAATGGCATAGCTATTCTCCTATATGCAAAAATGTATTAACAGTCATTTTCAGCTCGAAGTCTGTTATCGCTTTGCTGGTGTTTTCAGCATTACTACAATATTTTCTCAATTTTTTGTATGTCTTTAAATTGTTTTTTTATTCTATGTAAAATTCTGTATTTAATTTAATTCCCCAGAAGTGTATGGTGTCTTAGTATTCCCCTGTAATAAGATGCTGGTTTTCTTTGCAATGTATGCTAATCATCTGTCCTTTGATGGAATACTTAACTCAGATCTTACTTAAGGTTTCTATTGATTCCGTGAAACAGAGTGGCCAAAAGCAACTCAGGAAGGAATGGGCTTATTTCGATCAAACTCACATATAATAATGCATTAGCATAGGTAGTTAGGGCAGGAACTCAAACAGGTCAAGATTTGGGAGGCTGATGTGGAAGCTGATGCAAAGGCCATAAAAGGGAGGCTGGTACAGGAGCTGATGTAGAGGCCAGGGATGAATGCCACTTACTGGCTTGCTCCTCGTGGTTTTCTCAGCCTGCTCTTTCATAGCACACAAGACTACAGACCCAGATTGACCCCACCCCAAATAGGCTGAGCCCTTCCAGCCCTACGGTGTTGCCTATATCCTGATCTTACAGAGGTGATTACTCAGTTGAGGTTTCCTTCCCTCATATACCCAGCATAAGTTATCATTTGTTTTAATAAGAATTACATAGGCTTCAATTCTATATTTGATTCTATAGTTACCATTGTTTCTGGGTTTTTTATTCCTAATTTCATTCTTTCTAAGCCTTCAGTGTTCTCTGTATGGTGAAAGGAGATCTCTGTGACTCTTCCTTTTTCTTTTATCTAAACATCCTTTGAACCTTTGTTTTAAATACAAGCTTAGATATTGAGTATTGATTTTTTTTGTATTAGTTAGTGGTTAACATTTTGAGGGATTAGGAAGTAAGTCACAGACTACATTGACAAGCAATACTAATCCTGTCAGACTTCCCAGAGGGCAAGGGACATGCCCAGTCTTTTGTTGGTATATTTGGTGGATTGCAAGCATTACTGTTTTCACCAGTAAAGTCTCTTTATTATTGTCGTCAATGTTGTTATTATTGTTCTTTATTTTGATTTGACTTTTGTTTGCTTGTTGGTTTGTCTTTGTTTTTGCGTTTGTGGGGTTGCTTATTTGTTTTAGGATGCCTTGGCTAGTTTTACTAATAGGTGAGTGAGTGAAAATGATTTTGTACTGACTGTAAGCACCCAGGTATTGGTTTGCCTCTTCTGGTCTCCAGAGCTGAAAAGAAAGTTCCTGGTGCCCTTCATGAGACAGGATGCATTTTTTGGCAAAGAACACCAGCTAAAATGTACATTATAGATTATGTATTATTCTCACAAAGTAAAAATATATAATGTGCTTAAGACAAAGAAATAGCTGTAAATATTATATCTTTAAAATACTAACAGCCAGGCAGTGGTGGCACAGATCTTTAATTGCAGCACTCAGGAGGCAGAGGGAGGCGGATCTCTGTGAGTTCGAGGCCAGCCTGGTCTACAGGACCTACGTCCAGGACAGGCTCCAAAGCAACAGAGAAACCTGGTCTCAAAAAAAAAAAAATACTGACATACATTTTAAAGTATTTAAGTTACTAAATGGCTAGGACAGTAAAGTTAGATAGAAATTTTGTTTTTTTTTTTCAAAATTGCCAAATTTCGCATCAAATTGTATCCACTGTTGTCTGCACCCCTTGATTTTGCAGGAAACATTTGAAAAATTGTGCCATTCTTTCCTGTCACATCTCCTTGTCAAATGGATGGATGAACTTTGAGAAGGAAAGCCAGTTTGATAACTTGGTTGTAGCATGTGATTGTCAAGAAGGGTCAGATTAAGACAGGCCAGAAGTTACAGAGAAATTGTCCCAGTGTGGATATCAGACTCAGACCCTCCCTACAGACCACGTTCTGTTTTCCCACTCAGCTGACTCAATGAATTCACAGGTACAACAGATCCAAGAACACTTGGAGCAATTACCAACTTCTTACAGAACTGATTATAAAATATATCAAGCTGAAAATATCTTTAGTATTTCAATTTATATTATACATTAATAACGCACTATTTTCCTCAAAAGGTTTGTTGTGAAATGTTTTCTATTTTCCATTTACTATTTAGGAACGAGTATCTTAAAAAATACCCCGAGACCAAGAGTCAGGCATAGTGATGCCGACTTTTAATCCCAGTGCTCAAGGGGTAGAGGAACACAGACCTGTGAGTTCTAAACCACACTGGTCTACATAGCAAAGCTACAGGATAGGCAGAGCTACAGAGTAAGACCATGTCTCGAAACTATATATAGAAAAAACATATATACATATACATTTATATTTACATGTGTGGGGGGTTTAGATGTATATGTATATGATGTCTATGTATACATGAGGAAAGGTTATGCTTTCCAATAAAAAGTACTGAGAAAATTGGTTATCCACATGCAAAAAGGGAAAGTACATACTTATCTTTGTTTTTGAATATAATCAAAACACTTAAAGAACCAGAGGTCATGAATTAGAACTGAGGTAAGTATATCACCATCATCATAATAAAATTAAAAAAAAAATAAAAAGGAACTATCATATGATTCAGCAAACCTACTACAAGCAATATTTCCAAATAACATGAACCTGTCTGCCAAGGAGACACCTGCACTCTTGTGTTTATTTCAGCACTACTCCCAATAGCCAAGAAATGAAATTAATGGGCTGTCAGCTGAAAAATGGATCTTGGCATGGTGGTCTACACACAAAATCCAAGCATTTAGGAGACAGGACGATGGTTGCAAATCCAAGGTCAGCCTGTGCCAGAGAGTTCTAGGCCAACCTGGAAACCCTGTCTCCAAAATGAAATAAACTGAAACAAACCCTCAATAATGTATAAATGATGCTATATTTACCTTACTGAAATTATTTAGACCCCTCAAAATAAAGCTCCAACATTTGTGACAACGTAGACAGAATTAGAGATTTTCATCTTAACTAAAATAAGACAGACACAGAAAGACCAAAACTGCTCACGTGGAACCTTAAAAAAAAATCTGATAGACACAGAGAGTAGAATGGTGTCTACCAGACCCTAGAAAGAGTAACAGCATGAGGGTTGGAAAAAAATGTTCGTTGATGGGTTTAAAATAAAGATGCATAGGGATAAGCCATTTTGGTGAGTTATTACAGTCAGAAGACAGTAGTATACTATGCATTGCAGAAAGTCTTCAAAAATATTTTTCACATTTTTTACTCCACTGTGAAGAATAGTATGCTTGAGAAGACACTTGTATTTTATTGTGCATGGACATTACACTATTTATTTCAGTATTAAACTTCATGCCCCACTACAAATGTATGCAATTATTATGTGTCAAATAAAATTTATGCAAAATTAATCCTTAATTTAAAATATTTACAGATTACTAATCCATCATGCAGTAACTAATTGTGATGCGTGTTGTATTAGAAAGCTGTTGTGATCTACATCACTCTTCTCTTTGCATATTTTAGCCATCCTATGAAATCAGTTCTATCAACACCCCAATTTTAACCCAATACAGTTTAGAATCTAAAAGTAATAATCTGAAATATTTCTGAATGGATATCAAACTTTTATTCTAAAGATTATGGAATAAATCTGCTAGTTTCCATGATCAACTTTTAACTGGAATAATACAACTAAGATATCCATTAATATGAACCAGACCTATTTAAAACACTCATAATAGGCCACATTCACTGCCTATAAAATCAGAGCCCCTAGAATCAAATGTTAAATGTTGCTAAAGACATACACATGCCAAAAACAAAAGTACACGTGCTCATGAACACACACATATAAACCCACATGCATTGCTAAACTGCTTCCAATGTTGAGACTGCATCTTTAAAAGCTGTACCATTGTTTAATTAACATTGTTGTAGCAGAAGATAATAAAACTACATTACTAAAACCCTAGGATAATTTCAAGGATGTTAATAGACATAATGCCTATTCATACTCATTCATGTATGCTACAGAGAGTTCACAGTTTGAAAAGATTCATGACTTAATATCACTTTTTTTTTCCCACCATGCTACAATTTTCTTAACATGTCAATGTTCCCATCATAATAACCCTTATGTGCATGTCAGGACAAAGACATGCTGGTTGATCTTCAGATATGTCTACCCACTGATTGCTTTGTAAACTGCTTCAGCAGCAATGAGAAGGAGGAGATCCTCCCTGGCTCTGAGTTACTGCTTGTTCTTCAGCCCCTCCATTCTCACCTCAATTTTCAGCACACACCTTGATAGAAAGTTCAACCAAGGCTCCAGAAAACATGTTACTTAGTAACAGAGACTTGCCAAGAACAAAAACTCTGCCTGTCAGAATCAAGAGACACCAAAGCACTGTATGTTGCGTCTCACTGCTGACATATGGCCTCAGCATTTACTTACTTTGACTCACGATACCCTCATGGAATTTCCCATTTCTAATCATTCTGATATTGGTGAGTATTGTGGCTTGTTGGGAAATCCGGAAGATTTACGGTACTTATAACCCAGGATATAGATGTCTGACTGGCGGTATAAGCAGACACATGTCATAGAAAAATACTTTTCCCATAGAGAAAGGAGACTTGTGTGTGTGTGTGTGTGTGTGTGTGTGTGTGTGTGCACGCTCATGTGTGTGTGCGCATGCGTGTATGTGTGTGTGAATGTAGGAAATGGAGTGTTAAAATCTCAGTGACCAGGATGTACAAAGGATGTACAAAGGATGTCTCATTTTCACAAGCTTTTGAGGTCACTAGCAAATACCATTGACTTTCTCACCCAAGCTATTATGTGTATATAATGATTACTGGTCACCTATAGATACTCTGGAAGGCCTCTGTGCCTATGCTAGTGGCTTCAGTCCCTTCTGCCACATCTCAGACTGGACGTTTCCAGTCTTCCTCTTTACTAGTAACTTTTGTTTTTTTTATGCCAAATTTTTAGTCTTTATGTAAGGTCTTCTAGACTGTACTATCTGCTCCACTTTCTTGCCTCAATCCTACACCAGCTTCCTAAAAACTATAATTATAATATCACATTTATTTATTGTTTATGCATAGGTTGATTTAATCATATCACAAGATCATACAGTGAAGCAAGAGTATTGGAATTCAATAGACAAAGGGAAAATGAAAGAAAAAAGAAAATGCTACCCCTCTGTCAATCTTGTTAACAAGATACCATACTCAATTTTCCAGCTGACTTCCTTCTCAATGGTTGTGCTACTGATGGGTATAATGTTCGTCACACCACCGGGACCTAGCCTAAATATTCTTTGCTCCATCTTCAGATCTTTTAACTACCTTGAATTAAATGTGCTCAAAATAAAAATTATCAGAAACTATAGCATGAGCCATTCAACAGGTTCACGCTAACTGTATATCAGTAACATGCAAGTATCTCTAAACCAGGAATCAGAAAAGGAGACAAGAATCCACCAGTTCACAAACCAATATATTATTTTTGATTGAATTTTTCATTTAAAAATTTCTGTATAAAAGGTCAAGATCTATTCATTGATGCCTGAAAAATGCTTGAAATGTATGAATGGTTGACATTTTCTCTCATTTTTCTTGAAGGTAAAGTGGTGTCAAACAGAAATTAAGAATTCATTTTTGTTCAGTCTAATTTGCATTTTTAGTTGGTGGCATCAAACTTTTTAAAATTATGATTCTATTCACTATTGTACTGCAGACACCATTTTGAGTAATTCTTAGTGTGCTCATATTATTTAAACCAATGACGATAATGAAGCACTTGTTGATGTTCTGCTGTGACAATGAGCATTGCCCAAATAACACAACCATATTTATACATTATGTGCAGTTTGAATCCTGGAAAGTAGGCACAGTTATATTTTCACCATGCACACAACCCTTATCTCTAAACTAAGTAAGTCCTAGAACATTGCTTAATTCAGATCATGTCTGTTTGTCGTTGCAACTCATGAAACTAGCTGACTTATATGTGTTATTTGCAAAAAGAAGTGAGAAATACCATTCAGTTATCTACGTATCTTTTAAAATCAATTTTTATTATGTCTACCTAGATGAGTACAGATAAATACTTAATCATTTGTCAGAAAAGAATGCCTGATATTCGAATAAATTTACAAACTGTGCATTTTTCTTTTTTTCTTTCTTTCCTTCATTTTTTAAAATTTGTGTGCTAATTTGGGGGTATAGGGTTTCTTTGTGTAGCTCTGGCTGTCCTAGAATTTACTCTATAGACCAGCCTGGCTTCTAATTCAGGGATCCTCAAGCCCATGCTTCAAAAGTGGTGGGATTAAACCCTGTGTGCATTTTTCCTCTTACAGACCTTAATGAACGTAAGGCTTCAGAGACAGAATTTCATTCTTGTTCCTGATGGACTCAGTGATCAACAATCTTGGAGCTTAACATACACAAACAAGCCATATGTCATGTGTGTGCAGTTTTGATATTGCTTGATAATGCAATTTACACATAAGCTTTTCCTTCTTCAGTCTTACTAGTCTGTACTCCTAAATTTGTGGTCTTTGGTTTCTAAGATTTGTCACAGACTTCTGTGGGTCTATTAAACACATCCCAAGAGTTATCTAACGCAAGTTCCCTCCTTTTGTTGTTCAGAATGAAGACCTGTTCACAGTAGGCACCCTGACTTTGATCACTAAACTAACCATGATCCTCGGGATCCTTACACTCCAACTCGTCATTTCTATGAATGCACATTTACCAAGAAAAACTTGAAAATCCTTCCAGATATGATTTCTACTGCATAATCAGAGCAGTGAAAAAATATTAATGAAGGCTTTCCAAACTAAAACCAAAGAAATCCTCTACAAGCAAATAAAGAGACGTAAGATTGCTCTACAGGATTAATGGCCAGTGGCTCAGTTACAAAATTGATTAGCAAATTCAATACTGAAAAAAATCATGGTCTTTGACCTTCAGCACACTTGCATTTAAATTCTTGCTGCATAGCATATATCCTGAGAGAGGTTAGAAAAGTTGATTAAATTTGTTGTACCTCATGCTTTATCATCTGTGAAATGGATTAAAATTTCCTTCTTCAATTAATTTAATCTATTTATTTCAAAATATAAGCTCAATGGTTACTATGTGCTATATGAACTAAAAATCAAACAGCAACTTTCTTGCTTTGATTTTCATAAATCTCTTGTGTTAAAAACACTTTCTTCCCTTGCCTGAGCTGAGCTTTAGCGGGATTGTGTCTAATGAGAATAAGACTCACATACAAAATATAGAACTTTCCTTCCCAACCTAGGATTTAAATATTGTTCCCATGGGCAGTCGTAGTTTCTTTCTCTATTCCTGGAAGTGTCCTAACTTAGAAGGAATATACATGAACATAACTTCACTCTGTTGTGGCAGTAATCAGGATGCGACACAGCTGTATAATAGGCAAGCATTGCTGTGTAATAGAAGCCAAGACCAAGGAATAGGTAGTAGGTACTGCGCCCTTCATCTCCCTGTGCTGCAAAGCATCTTCGTGGTTCAAAAGCATAGAGGATATTGTTAAACTATATTATTATTGGTCCATATTTGCCATATACTATCGCCTAGAAATTTATCTTGCCTCCCATTCTTTACTACGATCTTTCTCATCCTCTGAAAAGCAGCATTGGATCATTTTCTGCATGTTTTACCGCTTAATCCTTGGTAGTACTCTCTTCTTGCCATATTTCCAGTGCCTCCAGATCTTTTCTTTAAATTATTTTCCTATGCTTCCCTGTGCAGGCAACATTGTCCAAGTTTCTTCCAGCCATAAATAAAAATGTATTATTATGTTTTTGTAGCATTCACAAAAATATTAAATATAAATGAACTTTAAAATTTCAACTTGGAAATATCCATTTTGATCCCCAAGGACCCAATTATTTGTGTGCATTATGCTGTTTGCTTAATATTATGGAGCCAATATAAATATATATAACAATCCATATTTAACCTGATTGGAATGTGTTATATTAAATTATATTATATGTCTGATTCAAAGCCTTTTAAGAGTATAGATTTATAGTTGTGAGGTTATTTTTTTTAGCTATTTAATGAAATAAATTCTGTTTTCAAACAATAAGTGTTGGTTTAAAGAAAACATCCCAAAAGACTGGTTTCCCTTTTGGATCAGGATATTGATTTTTAATAACTTTTCTATGATGCTTCTCTGAGGACATTTTAACCAAACTGGATTTCTGGGCAATTTATGTGGGAGTCTGGATTCAGTGTAGGTAGTGAAATAATTTGTCTTTGATAAATTACAGTTAACTCTCAATATTCCAGATATGAGAGCACATTGGCTGAAATATTAGAAAAATAATCTCAGCTGTCAGTTAGCTCTCCTCAGGGCCTTGCAGGAAGCGATGTGGAGGTGAGGAGAGCATGTTCCCAGCTCCAATCTGTGCAGCATTACCTGTCTCCTGAGAACCGCTTCAGTCAGCCTCTATAAAGAGAAAATCCACAAATGGAATGCACACCATGAACGTGGGAAGTAACTTCAAAGCCATTGACTTCACACTATCATTTTTGCAGATGAAAGGTAGACCTCAGAGAGATTAATGTGGAGCGCAAAGGTCACTCAGCTGGGACATTGTCTCCTCCACATTACCACTACAGACACTACCAACTCTTTAAAATAGTTTGTTTCTCTTAACCTAGGGCAGACACTTCTTTTTTGTTTAAAATGGAATTACATTATGCTAAATACCCTTAAAATTTGTTGAATTAACATTAATTTACTATTATAGGACTGGAAATTATTTTATTTTTATAAAAGTGAGGCTCTGTTTCACAAGTAGTTTTATCATGTATATATTTCTTATTTCATATTGGAATACATTATTGATAAATGTGGTTATGCTATATGTATTTTAACATGTATTTCTTGATTTATATTATTTTTATTACACAAATGACATATGTGTTGTTTGTTTTATATTTTATGCTACATAAATGTCACTAGACAAAATTTTATTTGCATTCATAAAGTGGTTAAGACAACTCCTGCCGTTAACCATGCATTTGTTCCAGGAACTGCTAACAAAGATTCAGAGTGATGGTTGCTAAAGAAGTTCTACATGGTGATGAGAGTGTTGAAGGAGAATAGAGGCATGGCATGAAAAATTGACAATGACAAACTGAGTTGATTTTTCTACATATACAGAAGTTGCCAAAGAACTGAACATGGACGGGTCACAAGTTGTCAAGCCTATGAACCAATTGGGAAAGATAAAAAAGTCTGAAAAGTGGGTTCCTCCTTAGTGGACTAATTATTTTTTAATTACCTACCTTCTTCATCTGAGACAAAAAAAAAGAAAAGTCCCAAGTCTGAGGACAGTTCAGGTGCATGCACACACACACACACACACACACACACACACACACACACACCTCAATAAATATAAGAAAACAGAAACATGATTGTGATGCTGGCGAATTTCGTTTTCCTTCTCCTTGGTATTTTTCTTCCTTGCCATTAGATGTGTGCTTAGATATTTAGTAAAAACTATGTAGGTACCCAGAGCCTTTGAGGTCATACTAATCGCAGATATTAATGATGCCCAAAGCAGATTTTAGAACAATTGATATTAAGCAACAGTATACTTCCTTGAAAGTGTAATATCTACAACCTGGAGCTGAATAAATCCTACTAATTAAAGTCCCTAATCACCAAAACAGTCTCAATTCTTTGAGTCTAGCATAACTAATGTTTTTATGGGCTGATCAAGCACTATTGCTTTAACAAGAACAGCATTGTTGAGCCTAAGTAATCCCTTTTGCATTAGGTACTGTGCCTCAGTCTGAATGTCAATCAATTAGTAATTTAAATATGATGTATTCTTAAACATTATAGTAGAATTCCAGGATAAAATTGCATACAACAATATAGCTAAGCAACATATTACAGCTATAATATATTAATTTGGGCCTATCTCTTGAAAATGACCTTGAGAATAGTTTGCAATTTGTACAAGACAAGCAAATATTCAGTGCAGTAAAAGAAAATAGAGCCTTATTTCTGTAAGGTTTTGTGAAAGAATAAAATGTAGTCCCTGCCATAAAAGGACCTTCATTCTGGATTGAAGATAGATTTACTCCTTTTAGATTTATCCAACTTGAGAAATGCATGAGAAAATGTTTTTGAAGAAGCTTGATAGCATAAAATTACTTCAGATATTTCTAAACAAACCAAAAAAAATTCAAAAGTGAAGCACTCTGTGTGAACAATCATATATCACATCAAATGTCTTGTTCTATGTGCTGCATATATTGTGTTAATAGATGTGGGAAGTGCTGAGAAAATTATGCAGTAAGCGTTCATATAATGTTTTATATAGTGTATAATGTAAAGCTACAATGAGCTCTTGAACACTCCATCACAGTTCATACTCAGCTATGGTATACTCCTCCATTCTTGCTCAAACTGTCCTGTTTTCAAATCATACTTTGGCTTATATAGTTAACCATTTTAAACACTCAGTTATTAGTGTCCTTCATATTATTATATTTAAATAATTTGTATATGTTTTAAGTGCTTCGAGTAAATGATATAAGTGATAGCATATAGCAACAAGGTCCCAGTCTGCATCTATGTGAAAACAACATTTTAAAATATCTGCAAATATGAATAATGGGATAGTCGGGGAAAGAGGAGTACATCACTGCAAGGGAGTGCAGAGTTGCAAATGCCAAACCTTGTTTCAAAAGGTAGTTTGAACAGAGTACAGAATTTCTAATTTTGCCACTTCCTCCCAGATTCTGTACAGATAAGCCAAATACAAAATCATCTCTCCCATGCTACCACCACACTTTCGGCTCCCGAGTGGAGCTCATTTTGTACATCTGTATCCTAAAACAAACAGCACCTGTGAGAAAGAAATGCATGAGCGGAAACGCAGAGCTCTCATTTGTCCAAACACTAAAATTAAGAGAGAGACAGGACTTTGAGTTTCTCTCAATTTCTGTCTTTACCAAAACAGGGACATTTGGTTTGAGTTTTCTGATACATTGTTGTCCATGCCTGCAACACAGAATTTGGGAAGATCTGGCAGAAGAATGACAAAGATCAGCTAGGACACAAAGAAAAGAATAAAAATAAAGACAAAGATGATAGAGAGCTAAATTATAGTTGAACAGTATAGTGATATATAATAGGTGGATGAATAAATGATAGATGATAATAGATAGATAGATAGATAGATAGATAGATAGATAGATGATGGATAGATGATAGACAGATAAATAGATTGATTAATATAAATAATACATAAATAGATGTTAGACAAATAGATGATAGAAAGATAGACAGACAGTTAGATTTATTGATTAATAAATAAATGATAGATAGATGTTAGATAGACAGATGATAGATAGATAGATAGATAGATAGATAGATAGATAGATGATAGATAGATGATAGATAGATAGATAGATAGATAGATAGATAGATAATGATAGATAATGATAGATAAATAATGGAGAGCCAGATAATAGGAAGATACATTTGACTTTACCTTTAAATTAATAGTTGGTCCTTTTACCTTCTTTAGGCAGGTCATTATGCCTACTTCTCAGCAGAACTTAAAAACAATCATCATTTTAAAAAATATGTTACAAAACACTCCCAAATGACCTGTTATTGAATTATAACGAATATTCCCCATTTAATGTAAATATTCTAACCTGTGGGCTCATTTACATATGCACACTTGAAAGCTGACGTGTTCATTCATGCACATCCAGAGAATTAGATTGTAACTAATGTTTTCCAAATGACTTTGGGGAAATTACAAAGAAATTTGTATTATTAATTGTTCCAGAACCACATCCACACACTGTGTTGTGCCTATTTAGCAAGATTTACCATGGAAATCTAAGCTACCTTGTTCATTTGTTATAATGTATTCACTCGGGGGTTCGCATCTCTAGCTTGAATATAATGAACATTTATTGAGGACATATTCTCAAGTGATAGTGTGCAAATGAGTATGAGGCGTCATAACTTACAAATGACTGTTTGCCATTTAGACTAAATGAGAATTCTGACACTTCAGCTCATTTTCCTGAGGTATTGTATTTTCAACATTATAACTCTGCTTTTCATTCAGAGTTAGTGAAGATAGTGGTGGGATTAGAAATCGCAATCTAAAAAGGGGCAAATGTTGGTTAAAGAGTAGAAGTCTGTAGGGAAACCTATCAAGGAGGTGAGTGAGAACCCTATCAGGATGAACTAGGAAGTGTCAGCATGTCCAGCAATCACTACTGAAGACAATGTAACTTCCAAGTTCAGAATATATTTATTTTATTTTTCCTGAAAGAAAAAGCTGCGCGTTTAGCCAGGAGAGTGTACTGTAATTGACTGTGCTTGTGGCCTGGGAAGTAGGTGCAACTATCCCTTCTGTTACTACGCGTGCCCTCCATGTTGACTTATTTATTATATCCACGCATCTACCTACCACCGATTTGTCTATGGATTACAAATATTTCTGAACATTTAATATAAAAAACATGGAGATTTTCCCAGGGTTTTATAGAACAACAAAATTAGTAAACTATTTCCTCTGTCCTGACAACAACTCACAGAGAGGTTAAGGGTAGATGCAGGTTAGACCAGTATGCCTTGGATAAAATTCTCGATTTCATTAAGGAAAATATTACTTCTACACAGTGACATTGGACCTACAGAACCTAAGGAGCTAAAACCCAGAGTACCAACCAGACTGTGATCTGTCCTTGTCCTTATGCACATAGATAGAGTTCTGGGTCATTCCCTTTCCTAGTTGAACAAATCCCAATTGATTGGAGGAAACTAAAAATATTTTAAAGTCTATTTCTTGCATATATTGAGCTTTTCTGATTTTCAGGGCTATGCTTGATCATAACATGCCAGGCCATTCTGATTTCTCCTAGTCCCCTTTTCAACACAGACATAAGTTATCATCTGAGTGTGGGTTGAGCGGGTTGGCCTGCCTTAAAGTACTTTACTTTGAAATGAGACAAACTTGAGTTAAAATTACAAATTTCCATATGTTGGGATCAATGTTAGGGTGCTTCTCTTCTTTCTGTTACATTTAACTTATGCTGGTAATATCTGCAAACACTTGCAAAAAAATCTGTACTAAACAGAAAATGATTGTCTTCTTAGGGAATTAGAAGCATATTCAGTAACCCAAAGGACAATGCTAAAATGATCTTTTCAAACCCCTACTGCCAAATCCTTCTACAGTCCAATATGTTGTTTACTAAATGGGATTGAGTATTTTCCTCTAAATTTTAATTTTCTTCCTCATTATTACAATGTGCCTTGGGATGCCCTCCTTCACCAAGTCAAGCCGCTCACTGTTCTGCAGGGTGTTTTGGTGTGAGTTACTAAGGATGCTTGGTGCATTTTCCTGAACTTTCTATATCAAGTACAGTTGGGTAACCACATTGCTATAGTTCACAAATCTCAGACCACATTTTGCTCCTGATGCCCTTGCATCGTTTATCCACAGAAACTTGTAGAGAGCCCCTTCCCCATTCTTTCCTCCTTCTCTAGTCCCTTCCACTGTTTGCTCACACTCTCCCTCTTTCTGTCAAGAATGGTGGAGTAGACACTCTAATCAAAGTGAAACACTGCAGAGGCGCCAAGATCCACCAGGAAGATTACAGTGCAATAAAAATGACTCCAGCCCACTTGAATGATCCGAGAGAGCTTGAGAGCAGACATTTCGGGGCAGGTACAAATGTAAGAGAATTCTCCTCAGGATGACTCAATGTCTGTCACCGCTGAAGAAAAGCCAGAATAGAAGAGAGAAAGAGCCAGCTTCTTGTGACTTCTGCTTTTGCATGCACTGCTAGTCCCTGCCCATTGCATGTTAAACTGATTAGCTCTGTTATTGACGTAAGAGTTGCAGCCTTGGACACATGTTGAGATATGGTAAATCACTCATTAATAGGAATTATTACTTTTTAGCTGTCACAAATGCTTACAGAGAAAAACTGTCAGGCGGTTTTTAGCCATTACTGGAGAATCCTGACAGATTTCACATTTGTAAAATGATGTTTATGTTGCCTTGGAGCTATCGGAACGTTTAAATCTACTAATAGTTGTAATGTTCTTCTTTCATAAATTAGAAGAGAAAAGAGGAAAATGGCTAGTTTTAAGAAAACCATATGGTATTTTAAAAGAAGGCAGGGGCTTAACCAAAAAAAAAAAAATCAGCTGTCTATATTTTGCTTTCTCAGTTTACCAAAAAAAAAAAAAATAGTATAAATAACACTTCATCATTTCTTGGAGTAATCTACAAAAGTTGCCAGTTCTAATGGTTTTAAATATAAGAGCAAAATAGAATACAGTTTAAAGTATAAATACAGGATTTCCTTAGTGAAGTGTCAACAATTTGAAGAGACATTGCCAGTAAACTCCATTTGCAATTCCCTGTCTACTAGACCATAATCCAGGAAAGAAATAAAATAATTGAGAAATCTACCTGCTGTCCAAAACTTCATAAAATCAGGATGAAATTTTCATCACTATCCTATTAGTGGTCAATCTTCTCATAATGAGGTTTGGTGAAGGCATATTAACAAAAGCAAAAGGAAGTAGAGCAATGTTTTTACAGAAATAAGCATTTACACAGCCTTGGATTTTCCTTACAGGGCTGCGTAAGCACCTTGGCCTGGATTGCCAAATCGCATGGCAAGAGTAGATTACTTGACATGGTGTCAAGTGCTTTTAGCATTCTGGATGACTAAGCATCTTTATTTAACCACCATGTTCCTAACCTTGCATGGGAAAGGGCTTGAAAAGGTTAATGTAAACATTGTCTACTTCCTCCAACCCACACCAGAATACCACATCTGGTGGGTCAGCTCACCCTGATGTCAGAACTCAAAGGACATTTGCTTTGTGAATGTCAGAGTCATTTTATGAGAACCAGACACCATACTACTGAAGTGGAGCTCGGGGAAGAAAGAGGCCGGGTTGTTGTATATGAACTGATTGGGTTGTAAAAAGGGTATGAGTATGAGGCCAGGACCTGCTGTAGTAGTCATTGAAGCTTCCAGACAAATTATATCCATGCTATGCCTAACATCAAATGGCAGGGAAACTCCGCAATAATGAGATTTTGGAGCACACTGACTCCACATGAGCAAAAGCCATGGAATAGACAATTTAGTCACATCTGGCTGATTTTGTGATAAGAGAAAAGGATGCCAGGATGCAATATTTGACTCATGCGACAAAAAAAAAAAAGTAACTAAGTAAAAACTATCTGTTGCTTGCAATTTTAACATATACACAACTATGTACTGATTTCAACTCTGGATATTCAAGTTGACCAAGGGGTTACCCTCACCCACCACAGCTGCATAAAATGGTCAATGAGTCTCACTAAAGTATTAACTTTGGTGGTGGATGGTGGACTCTGGGCCAACCTGAAACTATTTCAGTGAGAGGTAGTGACCATTTTATGCCATGTGAGATTTCAAGAGAGATAAAAAGAGAGGAAGATTAGTGTTTAAAAATCACAAATTATAGCTACACCGAAAAAATGTATAAATAATGCCAGGCTGTTCTGCACCATACTTGTTAACTAATTCTGTAATAGGAAAATCAATTTCTGTTGTAAATATGATTAATTATAGAACAGAATGTTTTCTTCTCCCTACCTACTTGTCTTCCAGAAGCAGCATAATCCATTCAGTTATATGCGAGGAAGCTCTCTGTTCCCAGACAAGCACTTGTTTTCCATTTTATTTCTAGTAGTCACCAATCCTGTGGAATCTTTAACATCTACAGTAGAGTGAACACTGAAAAGTGTCTTCTGCATTCCCCCATGATTCTCACGCTGCCAATCTGCTGGTTCTCCTGTTAATTTACCATCCTGATTTCCTTCTGCTTTAATGTGATCCCTCATAATGTCTTCCTATCTGAACATCTGTTGTCCTCCACCTCAGCAGCATGACACAGATGTCTTCCTTCATTCAAAATGTATCTTATTACAGTAATAGTCCAAACATCACTGGAATTATGGAACCTCTTCTTTGAACCTATACTGGTTTGCAAACACCTCGTTTTTGTTTTTTTTTTTCCTTTTTTGACTCTTCACATTTAAGTTATTGTCAGAGAATGTCTTTTCTCACAAGTAAAAACTGACCCCAAAGAAGACATTGCATGGCCTTTGCATACCCAGTTGCTGAAAATGATAGCATCAATAGATATTTCTAAAGGGATTTTTTTTAGAATTTATTTTTCTCAATATGTGTTACTGTGTTGTTGAATGCACATATGTGCAGGTGCTGCTGGATGAGGCCAGAAGCATTGGATCCCTCTTGAAATAGACACAAGTGGTTTTCAGCCACCCAGAGTGGGAGCCAGCATCCACGCAGTATGTGCTCTTAACTGCTGAACCCTGCTAAGAGGACTTTTATTCCATTGGGTTTTTGTGTTCTCTTTTCTAGTTATAGTTAATTATCAGACAAAAAAAGTCTTGCATTAAAATGCTAACAGAAAAAATATGTCTTTTAATAATTTAATAAGTAAAATTGTAAAACATTTTTGTTATACATTTATGGGAAGAAAAGAAAATATGTAAAGAAAAGTAAGAGCAACAAACACTCTTTTCTTTGTTTCTTCTGGGTAAGAGACCAAAAACAAGACTGGAAGGAATACATTAATGCCAGTATTTAGAAACATATGTATTTTTTGATTGTATCATATGATAAGTTGGAGGTGAGAACAATAACACTAATAACGTTAAAATAAATGTAATATGTGGGAAAGAGAGGGAGAGGGAGGAAAGGAGGGAGGGAGGGATGGGAAGGTCATGGTCCAAGATGTTACCAAACTGAATTACAGAACTTGGATAACAAAATTCTATAACACAGATCTCAGAAGGTTAAGGAAGAAAGGGAAAATGGATGTAACTGATTTTTATTCTCCTTCCTGTCTGTCACTGGAACTCCTTTAATTTTCTCCCTCCGTCACTAGAGCAGACCGTTTGCAGGGGCCTGCCTCCCCGTCCCATACTACCTCCATTTCTGGGGAACTCTGAAGAACAGAACATTGAGGTAGACCCGGTTTCCTCACTCCCCCATCCCTTTGTGTCAGCCACTTACACCTAGGAGCATTCTCTGTCTGGGAACTAAGTGGGCACAAGAGGCTTGGTCTTGTTGTCAATATCCACTCTCGTTCCTGTCCATCATTACAACCATTTAGTCATAATCCTGTCTATGTAGGAGCCCGCTTGCTGGGGCCTGTCCTCTCGCCTTACCTCCACTCCTGGGAGATTCTGCCCAAGCGTGGAAAAGACTCAGCTTTCATCCTCTCAGTGGACCCTCAGACCCATTCCTGCAGCTCATTCCTGTTCCTTCATGTCAGCCCTGGATACCTAGAAACACTCGACTGGGATCTCCCAGTGGCCATAGCCTGCAAGGTCTCGTGTGGGTGAATCACATTACCCTTCCGGTCTTCCAGTAAGATTTCCCTGTTCTCCCCCTCAGCCCTGGAACTGCGTGCTTATAGGAGCTCTCCTCCAGTGAAGAAATACACTGGAAACTCCAACTCCTGCTTGAGACCAAAGCCATCCCCAATAGTCCTTTTGTTCACGTCTTTCCAGATCATGCTTTGCCATACTGCATCCTCTTTCAGGATTCTCTCTTCCTGCCACAAAGGCTACTTCCCGTCTACCCCATCTCTAGGTGCCAGCTGGATCCATTTAGCTTTTTTCCTGAAGCACTTCGTAGTCTTCTCTCTTTGCCAATCACTATCCTTCTCCACCGACCACCTCTCTGTACAAGCATTCCCTACCAGGCAAGACCCAGGCAACATACTTTCTTGAGAACCAGAGAGGGCTACAGAAATCAAGAAACAAAGCACATGGATCCAACAAAGACAAAAACAGATTTCAACACCTAGAATCACAACTATCCCAAGCAACTAAGTATAGCAAATTATAGCAATAAAAACATAGGCACTCTAGGTGTTTATCCAATGAGTGTATTCAACAATGATTCCAAAATCAAAGCAACTATTTCTAGAACTGGGAGTGAATAATAAGAGAGCTGCATGGTCTTGGCCAACCAGGAATGCAACATTTACAACTTTACTGAAAAAAGAAAAGCTTGTACCTTGATAGAGAATTGGGAATTAAAAACATTTGCATTGTAATTACTTAGATGATGGTGAAGACATTAGAATGTTTGTAGCCACAGAGTCCTAAATTCTGTGACTCCATTTTGTACTTAAAGGCATGAGATTCTTGAATGGGTAGATACATCAACTGAAGGAAAATGATGAATGACACCCTGGATTTACTCTGCTATAATTTACAAGTGAGTGAACCTAATAAAAAATCTATTCAAGATGGACCTATTCTTCTGTGGTTTAGTTTTCAAAAATACTAGGATATTTAACTCAAATAGAAGAATCTAGTTGTATAATTAGGTGCTTGCTTAACTTTGTGATTTATCAATTTCTAAGTAGGTAATACTTGAGAAAATACATTAAATGTTGCAAAATAGTACAATAAAACAACAGCTAAAATGTGGCTCTTTCAGTGAATTAAAATATTTTTCTTTTGAGGAAATATATTGTTATTTTGACTAAGATAAAAAATAAACAAGCTTCTGAATTTCAACTTCCTCTTTACAACTTTATAGAAAGTCTTTTAAATGGAGTCTAAAAAAGAGGAGCTAGAGTTGCCATATTTTGAATTTGAGACTATGTAGCTCTGAAATTTGAATGACTCTCACATCCTGGGCTGCTGGTTAATTATTTAGAAACATCAGTGATCACAGCATTTGACTCAGTAATTCCACCTTTAGATAGGAAACATCATTTAAAATAAATAATTAGGCAATATATTCATCCAAATGCTAGAGTGCCAATTAAATAATTTACAAAATGACTATGTGATAGAATATTTAACAATATGTAAAATAGATATAATACAACCTTAAATTTTAAAAGCTTTATATAAAAGTGCATTTACCTACTAGATAAGTTTAATGTTTTATGTCTTGGCTATAATCCCTAGCTTTAACATATCTATAAATATTTCTATACAAAGGTATTATCTTTTGATATTGGGATAATGGTTGATTTTTTCTTTATTGTAGTTGCTATTTTTGTAAATTATATCCATGCTTTCCTATAACATTAATACTTGTGAAAACAAAACACACACGCGAAAGTGAAATATGTCACAACACTCATTTAAATAGACAGCTGCAATTTTGGTCCACTTAGCTATTAGAAACTGCTAACACATTAATATTTAAATGGCCTCTCTAGTAATTTAATTTTTGAAAGCCTACTATTTAAACTTGAATGTGGGGTAAAAACATGAAGTAGACAATAATTTACTTTTGCAACTTTTCACAAATTGACCGGAGTATAACTTATCCTCTGAAAGAAAGCTCAACCAAACAGTAATAACAAGATCCTTTAACTTTAACATGACCCGCCATTTGGAGTGTAGCATAATTTCACCCAAGTGGAAATGTAATTTTAATAGTTTTTGCAGCCATACACTTTAATCAAGTTCAAATGTCTGTAATTTAGACCGTGGAGTAGGTATTTTAGACAATTGCACTTGCGATTTTTCAAAAACATCTCCACCAAGATAATTTTCCTGATGGGTTGCCACATATTCTCGACAAAACTGTTATCCATATCCTATTCTTTCTTAAATCTATTGGTGAAACTGCTTTTAGGAAAGACACTGTCTGGTGGAGAAGAAGGGGGTTGGGATAAAGGGATGGGTAGTGAAGAAGGGAAAAGGAATGGAATCATCTTCTAGGATTTGTAGTTTTCTCTAAAGTATAGAGGAATTTTGACTTGCATACACCCTATGATTTCATTTTCCACAATGAGTTAAAACAAGGGAAGGCAAATAGGGAAATGTTACATCCTTGCTTTGTTTTCCTACACTTACTGCAACTCTTTGAAGAGTTTTAGGTTTTCTTTGGGGACAGAAAAAGTGGAAAAATTTAATAATTAAAAACATAGTTCAAACCTTGGCTTGGTCTATGGCAAGTGGGGAAAGCCCAAATAAACACTGCACAGTCGACCTACATGGGGAAGTAGAAAGCTTACATCCTGTAACTGATGGGAGTAGATGCAGTGACTAATAGCCAAGCACTGGCCTGGGCTCTGGAGTTCAGTGAAGGAGAGGGTGGAGCGATAGGGGAGGCGGTCAAGAGCATGTCGGGGTAAACCACAGAGACAACAGACCTGAGCTAGTGGGAGTTCAAGGACGATGGACTGCACGGGGAGGCTGCATGGGACTGAACTAGATCCTCTGAATGAGAATGAAAGTATGTGACTTGATCTGTAGTGGGGAGGTTGCTGGCAGTGGCACTAGTGCCTACCCCAGGCGCATGAGCTGGCTTTTGGAGCCCATTCCATATGGTGGGATAACTTGCACATCCTTAATACAGAGTCAAGGAATTGATCCTGCCTCAACTTGGTATGCCAGGCTTTGACTTCCCAAGGAAAAAGGCCTTACACCCTCTGAGGAGCATATAGGGAGTGAGAAGGGGAGAGTTAAGGGGATGAGAGAAAGGGAGGGAAGGGGGAACTGGGTTTGGTATGTAAAATGAAAACTAGACATTATAAAATAAAAAAATATAAAACCAGCACGATCACACTGCTTCTGCAATCTTCTAGCACTTTCTTCTACTTTTGAGCTTTTTAAATAATAGAGTCAATTTTGTGGTGGATATATTTCTATAAAATACACCACTCAAAGCTATTTTTAAGTTCTGATGATTTTCCTATCACTTCCTATGGTGTTGAATATACGCATTTGTATTCCCAGATTATTTTATATGTATCTCTTTCTGCCTAAGTAAGTACTGGTACGTGCCTCTCTACCTGTTATTGATGTATCTACCACTTGACGGATCATATTGGTAACATTGATTTGTTAATTTTTATGTGTTTGTGTGTGTGTTCTCTTTAAGACTTTAAAGCTAAAATTTGATAAAAGTTGTTTTATGATTTTGATGCCAAAGCTTCTCGTGTCATTATGATATCATGTATGCCATCATAAATGGATCCTTTTAGCAATTAGAAACACTTACAATGGAATCAAATTCTGATTGCTTAAAAATTTATTTGTAGTTTTACCATCTTTTATGATTTTTTAATAAAATATAATAAAACTAGAATTTATTTTCTTTTGTAACTCTCTAAGGATCCTTCGGTCCTACCCATTCAGAGGACATCTTTTGCTGATTAAACCTTCCTTAGCCATGTTCACTATCATGTAGACAAGAAGTCTGAGAATTTTCATCTTCTGCTTTTCTATTATTCACGTTTTATTCTATTTCCCTATTTCACCTCATTTTATTCCATCAATTTTGTCTCTACTAAGTTTTCTAATCAATGTTTATTACGCATCTTTCATATGTCCTGAGATACTCATTTTTTCCATGTTCTATTCTTCTGTGGATAGATTATTTGAGAAAGAATTTTGTGATTTTTTTAAGTCTTCATAAATTCATTTATGAAGAAAAGGTCAGCCTAGCATGTCACTTTCTGTGTGCTGGTGAGTTATGCCTGCGTGTTGGGTTGTAATTGACGAGACTGTCCCCAAAGCTTCTGCACCGTATAAACCCTGATTAAGGACATTTCCAGCAGTTGTCATTGTTTCTCTTGCTTTCTTGTTGGGAAAAAAGACTTGATCTCATTATTTACATTTTACAGTTTTTCTCATTCATTAAGTTTTGCTAAGTAAATGCTATAATCTTTAAATTTTAAATAATGGTGTGTAGTTGTCTGATGATGGTGGTGGGTATGTAATACACCCACAGAACCATACACACACCACACACATATACACATAGACACACACCTCATACATTCACACAGCACATATACACACTCTACACACACCCTACATACACAAAGATACACCGTACACACAATACACACACATCACACCACATGCATGCATATAAACCACACATACATACACACACATTACACACCACACACACACATTACACACATACACACCACGCATATACACATATCCACACATACATACTACGAACACACACATGTACCACAGACATACACATGCAAACCTACACACACATAACACACGAACACATATACAAATTTAGGAAGATATGATTTAATGATCGATACCAAAGGTGTACTACTCCATTTTCCGTGAGAAATATGATCTTTGTAAAGATTCCACATGAGAATTAGCAAGCAAAGGACATTTCTGCAGTGTACGTGCAGACACTGTATCTCTAAAGCTCCTTTTAATATGTTGTGTTTTAGTTGTCTTTAGTTCAACTACTAGTCATATCACACCGCTGAACTTCTGTATCTGACGCTGTCAGCTTCTGAATCTTTGATTTTGCCATGGGTTTTGTATATTGCCTTAAACTGGCTTTTATTTTATTATTACTTTCTGTGTTGTTTAAATTTTAAATATATGTCAGAAATATCAAAGTGTGTCATTTTTTTCAGACATATTCCTCCCCTCATTAAAGTTTGCATATCATTCTAATAAGGTCACTAGGGTGCTCATTTAACCGATTATATTACCATTTATTGTGTCTTTAAAGGGTGCTGATTACAGAATGTCCTCTCCCATGTCAGTAGGAACTATCTGGAGACTGTGATAGAATAAACACATTGTGGAAGACAATTTCCATGTGTTGACTACCTCTAGATCTCACATCCGATCTAGACTGGAACCAGCCCTACCACTGGTTCTCACTCTTCTGACTGGGGCTAGAATTTATACTCTTAGCTTTGTATATTCCCACGTAGTTCACCACAGTTCATAGTACTTCTCAAACTCTCTGCTTAAAAGAGTGAGTTTCTTGTCATTTCATTCAAATTTTGTTCAAATGCTATGTTGCTGGAGAATCCTAACACACAACTTGTACTGAAAATGTATATATTTTTTATTAAAATTTTCTGCCTCCTCCCCACCTCCCTTTTCCCTCCTTCCACTCCCCTCCCCCTCCCTCTCCAGTCCAAAAAGCAGTCAGGGTTCTCTGCCCTGAGGGAAGTCCAAGGTCTTCCCCTCTCCATCCAGGTTTAGGAAGGTGAGCATCCAAACAGGCTAGGCTCCCACAAAGCCAGTACAAGCAGTAGGATCAAAACCCAGTGCCATTGTCCTTGGCTTCTCATCAACCCTCATTGTCTGCCATGTTCAGAGAGTCCGGTGTGATCACATGCTTTTTCAGTCACAGTCCAGCTGGCCTTGGTGAGCTCCCATTAGTTCAGCTCCACCGTCTCAATGGGTGGGTGCACCCCTCGCGGTCCTGACTTCCTTGCTTGTGTTCTCCCTCCTTCTGCTCCTCATTGGGACATTGGGAGCTCAGTCCATTGCTCCAACGTGGGTCTCTGTCTCTATCTCCATTCATTGCCAGATGAAGGTTCTATGGTAATATGCAAGATATTCATTAGTATGGCTATAGGATCAGGTCATTTCAGGCTCTCTCTCCTCAGCTGCCAAGGACCAAGCTGGGGACATCTCTCTGGTATGTTAAGGGAAGTCTATTGTGTTTAGGGTTTGCTACTTGACTCTTACATTTAACCTGTTAGGCCTTTACTATGTGGCTATTTTTATTTCACTATTTTGTGTGATTTCCATAATCACTTGCTTTTCTACAGTGCACTAACCATTGTAATAAAAGTATAAATATCATGATTATTCTGTCAACAGATTATATGCTTATGAGAGATTATCATCACCTATTTTTGAGTTAGTAAATCACAGGAAGAATCATAAATACAAACTCTAGCATATCAATCAACAGTTTCACAGCACAGGAGAGACTCAGACCAAAATTCAAACTCTTTTCTCTCAAAACACTTATTTCTCTACCATGTTATGTATGTTTGTTTTTCCATATGGAAACCCTTTACATTTCTATTTACTAAAACTATATATATTAAATGATAAGTTGTTTAATTTTTGTACAGATAGTAAAAGTATTTTTTGTTTATTTCAATCTTTTTTCCATGTGTAATGATGTAGATCATTTTTGATCACTAAAACAGAGCATATATATTTGATGCAAAATTGACAAGTACAAGTTACAAATTAAAGAAAAAGAATACGGCAAACATGATCTTAGGTATTCATGCAAAAACATTTGGAGAATTGTTTTTAATTTTAACAAATTAGAGAAATTTACCAGTTGAGGTTTACATCTCTTATATGCTCAAAGAGATTTCTTCTGTTTCAACACTCGCATCAAATATCACAAGAACAAAAATAAACTTCTGAGATAAAATGAATCTCTATCTCCCCAAACAGCAACATTATAATTCCTAAGAGAAGAATCTTAATAGCCTTCTTCACAATGATTTCCAGGTGCTTTCACTGAAAATGTATAAATTAAATCAAGAAAAAGTGGTCTAATATCCTCAAATCCAATTTTAAAGTTCTCAACACATTCAAACATTATTGAAATGCAACGTTCACCTAATTACTTACAAAATCTTTTTTTTTTAAAAAAAAAAACAGATATTTGTAAATCTGCACTGTCTCCCTATTTTATAATCTCATGTAAGTTATCAGCATCCCCATGGAAAAAGTTAAAAGCATTCTCTCTAAAATGCAGGAAGGAGACAAGGATGTTCATTTTGAACTATTGCTCAATCTACTATTTGAAATTGCGATTAGAGAGGCCAGGTGACAGGCAGAGAGAACATGGAAACAAATAGAGAAGGAGGGAGTCAGGCGAGAGTTCCGAGGATGCTGACCCAATGGTGCTTACAAACTCCTAGGCTCCAGCTGGAGTCAGTTGACCAATTCAGTAAAGTAGGAAACAACCTCAGTGTGCAAAATTCCAGTAGCTTGTCTACACGCCAACAAGGCATCACCTAAAGATGTAATTAAAAAAAAAAAAGAAAACAACAACCATAACAAAACAGTCCTACTCACAATGGCCTTAGAAATTAAAACAAAACACCAATACAAATTAAGGCCTTGATGCACCCAAGAGGGAAAACAGTACAATAAAAACCCGAAAGCCCTGAGGAAAGAAATCAAAGAAGGCAGAAAGAGCAAGTTCATTTGTGGAAAGAGAGAATTAAAATCGTTAAAATGTCCATATGACTAAAAGTTCTTTACGTATTAAATAAATCTCCATTAAAACATTGTAGTAATGTGAAGGTAATTGGCCCCATAACCCTAGAATCTCATATGAAGTGGCACTATTAGGAGGTGTGGCCCTGCTGCAGTAGGTATAGCATGGGTGGAGGAAGTGTGCACTGTGGAGCCGGTTTTGTGGTTTCCTATGCTCAGCACTCCACTCCGTACGTATGTAGATTTTCTGTTGCCTGCAAGATGTAGCAGTCTCAGCTCCAGCACCAGGTCTGCCTTCACACCACCATGTTTCCTTCATGATCATCATGGACTGAACCTCTGAAGTTGTAAGGGATTCCCCCCAATTAAATGTTTTCTTTGTAAGAGTTTCCTTTATAATGGTGTGTCTTGTCACACCAACAGTAAACCCTAACTATGACAAATATCAAAGGTATTCTATGCAAATTAAAAGTAAACTTTGATAAACATGACTACATAAAGATAAAAATCTTCAGCAAAGCAAAATAACTAACCAGCAGAGTACAAGATAACCTGTATAACTAGATAAAACCTTTGCCAGTATCTAATCTGACAAAAATATTGTTTAGAATATATCAAGCTCAGAAATAAAAATTAACAATAATTAATTCAGTTAATAAATGTGGAATAATTTGAAAACTTCTTAAAAGAAGTCCAAATTGCCAGTCAATTTATGGGGATAAAATATACTTCAACACCTTCAGATATTAAGAAATGGAATTTAGACTACGAGGTGATTCCATCTTACACCATGGTAATTTGAATGAGATGTCCCCCACACCCTCAGGCATTTTAATACTTGGTTCCTAGTTGTTGATAGTGATATTGGGAGGTTTAGGAGATTCAGTCTTGTTGAAAAAAGTATATCACTGCAGGATGAGTTTTAGTACTTTAAAGACCATTTCTAGTTGACTCTCTCTACTTTCTGTTTTGGGTGTCAGATGTGAGCTCTTAGCTGCTACTTTGGGCACAATGCCTTTGCTCTTCCATCATGGGCTCCAACCCACTAGAAGCATAAGCCAAAATAAACTATTCTACAAGTAGCTTTGATCATGGTATTTTATCACAGTAATAAAAAATAACTTAAGATATAGCCCAACCAAATCGGCCACTATCAAATAAAATATAATGAAATCAGGTAAGGGTATGCATAGGGGGTGAGAAATGAATCCATTGTTTGGAGTGTGTAAATTAGTGTGGTCACTAGAGAAATTAGTATGGAAGTTCCTAAAAGATAGTAACATTAGAAACACCATGAGATCCAGCCATGCAGCTCCTATCAATATGTCGGTTGGGATCCTAGACAATATGCATACAAGATATCAATGTTCTCTTGTTTGCTAAAATACTCTCCAGGACAGCAAAGCAAGGAAACCAGTAAAGGCAGCCTTGCGTGTACAAGGTAACAATCAGTCATGGAGAAGAATAAAATCACAAAATGAATGTATGTTACTCACAGCCAATGTATTGTGCAAAATAGTTAAAGAAAGGCAAGTACCACATTCCTTTTCTCTTATGTGCAAGTGACTCACAAACACTTGTGATGACCTGAAAGCCAAGCAGGCACTATTGCAGAAACATGAGAATTAGTCAAAGCACTGTGAGAGGTAAGGATAAGAAAGGGGGAAACATGTGTGATCAGAACTCACCACATAGATGTGTGGAAGTACTCTTTTAAGCTCCTTCCATTAAAAAGGTGAGTCAGTATTCTGGATCTATCAAGATTTATATTTAGCATATTTTCCTTACAGAGTGCTGTTCCTCTTTTCAGTTTGCTCATGACCATGAAAGCCATATATAAACATACTAGTCATATGCATTAATGGGTAACATTTAAAAGTTTCTGCTTGCCACAGTTGGTTATATGTGAAAACTTACATTGGGAATTTAAAGAAAATATCACACATAAAAGCCTACGATTTTTAATCTTTATTTTATTTTATTTATGAGCATAGAGATGGGTATGCACATGAATTCAGTGCCCATGGTAGACATGCTTCTTGAACTAGAGTTGCAAGTGGTTGTAAGCTCCCTGACATAGAGTCTGACAAACTGGGGTTCTCTCCAGGAGTCTTATAGTTTCTTAACCACGGTGTGTTCTCTCCAGTCCCAGAGATTTTAATCTCTCAAAATTGCTCTGAGATAGCTGACTAAATCACAATTTTCCTGATACTAATGATGGCCTACACTTATTAAGATGATGAAGAATCATTCGGACGATGAAATCTGTAAGCAGAAGTCACAGCTCTGACTCACTGGACTTTATTTTATACTGGGAATCACAAACTTTGCATTTTTTTTTCAAGTAAGTGTGTACAGTCAAAGTCATTTAGGGTCTCATTGTAGCTTATTTCACATTGAAAGTTATGAAATCAGTAAAAAGACCTGTTGAATAATATTCGTCATCCACCCCTCTTTAGAACAATTTACTTGTCACCATGTAAATTTATTCACATAAATTACAAGCAGTATATCATAGGTTCTAAAGCACACTTTTAGGCTCCTTTCATTAACAAAGTGGATCAGTATTCTGGATCAATCCAGATCTATATTTAGCCTTGCATAGCATTGTTCCCTGACAGAATGCTTCTCATTTCAGCTGGTTCATCACTGTGACCCAAAGATTCAGAGTCTTTGAGAATTAAGATGATTAAATCAGGGCATGGAGTTTTACTTAGTGTCCTGCAATGATGCTTGGTAAACGCTAGCTTCTTACTTTATTACATTAACATAAATGATTAAATGCAGAGAAGTTCTATCTTTCAGACTTGATTGTTTAAAATCTCATCTGTCTCTTTGCTATGCCACTTCTAAAATCAGCATTTCATCCTCTCTGACTCTATGACAAAAGAAAAATCATACTGTGAAATATATTTCCATAACAAAGTGAGAATTTAGAATGACTAGTAACTCTGTATACTGTGTAATACCCCCATTCAACCTAGCATTATGTATACTGTCTTGTGTGAATACCTTCTTCAACTCAGCATTGTGTATACTTGTAAACAGAGACACTGCTTTCATTTTCCCAGCCACCCAGATCCAAATAATCACACAAAAATTATATCAGTTATAACCATGTTTGGCCAATGGCCCAGACATATTCCTAGCTAGATCATACAACTTAAAATGAATGCATTTATATTATTTTATATTTACCAAGAGGCTCGTGATTTGTTACCTCACATCTTGCTTCATGGACAGCTATGTGGAGTCTCTTTGACTCTGCCTACTCTCTCTTTCTATATCTGTTTGGATTTCCCACCTGGCTTTACTCTGCCAAGACATTGGCCAAAACAGTTGTATTCATCAATCAATAAAAGCAACACATGTTCTTCTGTCTAAATAAGAAAGGAAGATTTTTAACTTTAACATAGTAAAATTACATATATATCAAAACAGGTAAGAATTATAGTTACAGTGTATATTGCTATGTGTGAATACCCCACCACACAACTCAACATTGTGAATACTGCCATGTATGACTACCCTACTCAACATTATGTATACTGCCATGTATAAAAGCCCCACTGAACTCAGTAAATGTCTAAGTCATGTGAATACCCTACTCAATGCACATTATTTCTTATTAAATCACACAGAATTCCTTGTTCCTATTGTTGCATCTAAACAATACTTCTTTTATTTTTGAATTATTTACTTATTCTTGGATAATTTTACATAATAATACAATAAAATATGATCATCTCCACCCTTGCTTTTCCCTCTGTGAGTAAACCTTTAAAACGCACGTCCCAACTTTGTCTTCTTATGTTTGTTATAAGATTATAAAATTACTTTATTTCTCCATTCTCTTTCCTCCCTCCAAACCTTTCATATACCCCTCCTTTTTCTCTTTTAAATTTATGGTCTTGCTTTTCATGGTCATTACATGTATACATGTATATGCATAAACACAAATATTTCTATATTTGACCCACCCATATTATATAATGTTACCTGGATGAACCTTTGAATATCCAATATTATGTGTAATAAATTTTACAAGGATGCCAGTGAGATGCTTAGTTGGTAGAAACACTTGCAGCAAGACTCACAACCTGACTTCAGTCCTAGGAACCCACATAGTATAAGAAGAAAGAAGCCCTTGAAAGCGTTCTCTGATTTTGAAACACATGTAACAGGTGCCCGCACGGGCGCGCGCACACACACACACACCACGACCACCACCACCACTAACAACAACAACAACAATCACAACAACAAATAAAATTAAAAATTAAATACACAAGACATATGTGTATATTTACATCTTACCTCATTTACTGATTATATGGCCAATTATTCAAATATTTACTGAACAAACATTGTATTCAACATTATAAAATACATTAATACTTGTTTAATATATAGCTAGCAAAGGGATATTGGGGGGAGATCTGTGTTCCAGTTGTATTATTTTATTTTTTTGCTTTTGAAACTGGGTTTTATTGGGTAGTCCAGGTTGACTTTGACTTCACATGAAAACATTCAGCTTTTTAAAATATTATTAACTAACATACAATGACATCTGTACTCAAGTACAAAACAGTAAACTAGTAAGGGATATTCAGCACTAGTTCTCACAGGCTTGCAAAATGGTCTCATCCATAGTGTACTCTGTTCCCTTGCTTTTTCTTTCTAGTGTCTTTCCTAGCCTTTGCTTTGTGCTATTCATTTCCAGACATAAGCTACACACTTTTGGATTTTTGATTTCATGCAAAATTGGTAGGTCCATTTACTTTAAAAGAGAATAAAAGAAAAACGCTTTTTTAACTTATATTTTAACCTAACTTTTACATAAAAATTATTTTATTAAAAATATTTCAAGTGAAATATATGTGTGTCTATCCATGAGTATCTAGGAAAACCTGAGATTGTATAGGAAGACAACATTTGTCCCAGTTCAGGCATTAATCTCATATATAATGAGCCCGACCAAGTGAGATTATCGATCCTGCATTTGTCTCCAAAAGACCCTCTGTAATTTTTACTTTTTTGTTGCTTTGAAAGAAGATCCTGACAAAGACAACTTCAGGAAGAAAGAGATTTCTTTAGCTTACAGTTCGAGGGGAATGCTTTGCATTATGATGGGGAAAGTATGGCAGCAGGAGTGTTCCATGCATCATGATGGAGAAGACATAGTAGCAGGAGAGTACCATTGTGATGGGGAAGACATGGCAACAGGATTGATATACCAGGCATCATGAAGGGGAGGCAGGGCAGCAAGAGTGTGAGGCCAGCCTTGCAGTGAGAGTACAGAGAGATCACATTTCCTCTGCCTCTAGGAAACAGAACAGGAATAAAAACAAGGTTTTATTTCTCCAGTAACCTTCAACTTCTTAAAGGTCCACAGCTTCTCCAAACTATGTCACCAGCAGAGGACCAAGTGTAGTAATACACGAGCCTGTAAAGGGCATTTCTCACGTAAACTGCAGCAGCCTCTCTTAAAACTTAGCGAGAAAAAATTCATGGCCAATGTCCATCTTTTTGCACCATTGTATGTGTGACCCTCAATAAAGTTTTTAGTATCAACTAACAAGTATCACACAGAATTGAGAATTGTCTGAGAATTGTAGAAGCAAATTAAGATCAGCTCCTACAGTGATATTCTCCTCTCACAAAATGATGTGAAAAAAAAATTGACAAACTTGTTCACTATGTAAATCCTCTCCTCTCCCCACTGAAAATTAGGCTGTGGAATATATGTGTCATTGTGGGAAGCACCAGCTCTCAGCTTTATGGAGTAGTAGATACGTCCTCCTTCACCTGTGTACTTGGAAACTATCATTCCTGTCTGGCGTTAACATGCTGGGAATTTCTGCTTGGCAAAATCATCCGAGATCAGATATACATTAGTTAAAAGGAAATAACGACAGCCTTTTTTTAAGGTATTAGGAGATCAGCATTCTTCAGAATGTCTTTAAATCATGCCTTAGGCTTTTAATAATCTTTATCATAATTCCAGTTCCCTATCTAGAACTGTATTCAGAAATAAAATATAATATGCTATACAGAATTATATATTACACACACATATTACTTTAGAGAAACAATGCCAAAAAATGGGGAAAAAATGATATTATATTGGTGTGAAATTTTAAGCATAGCATCTTAGAAATATTAAAATTTCACAACTGTTTTAAAATTTGATAAACATTTATTCATTCTTTCAACCTGTACTTCTAAACTGTGAATGCCTCGGGAATGCTGAAAATCATTTACAATATTCTGAGAAACAAATATGTGATTGCCATCTATCTATGCTGGATTCTTCCAAATATTTTTCTTTCTGTTAGGAAAGAAAACTAACTTGTAATTTTTCCCAGAGGTATTCTTGGTGAGGCAGTAGGCACATGGTACACTTGGAAGCTAATTATATTCATGTTCTTATTTGCATAGTTTTTCTCCTGTTCAATGTCACCCAGGACCGACTGAGCATGAAAGAATCAGCCAGGCTGTGCCGACTGTGCGGTGCTCTCCCCTTTGCTCTCCCTGTGCAATCTGAATCAAAGGTTGGCGGTCGTGGGCCCTAGGCTACGTTTGACTCACCACCGCTTATAAACTAAGTTATTGAAGCACAACCACACCCATTCATTTATATTATCCAAGGCTGCTCTTCAGCAACAACCAGAGCTGAAGACTGATAAATTATACTTTATGGGCCGCAAACTCCAAAATACTGACTATCTAGCCCTGAACAAATACAATTTGCTGATTTCTGACCTGAATAATCATCTTACTGTTTGAGAAGGCTATGAGGAAAGTAGTGGTTAATATCAACAAAATTACAAGATGTGTTCATGCGAATGATGTGCCAGCTAATCACATTACTCGCCTATCTTGTGTGTACAATGTTTAAATCAAGTTAAATGTATGTACCACTTCATATATTTATGAATTACTTGACTACAAAAGCCTTGGGAGCCTAGCCTGTTTGGATGCTCACCTTCCTAGACCTGGATAGAGGGGGGAGGACCTTGGACTGCCCACAGGGCAGGGAACCCTGAGTGCTCTTTGGACTGGAGAGGGAGAGGGAGGGGAGTGCGACGTGGGGAGTGGGAGGACAGGGAGGGAAAAGGGAGGCGGGGAGGAGGCAGAAATTTTTAATAAAAAAAATCTTTTCTACCTCTTTATAATTCTCAATATAGTATATTCAGACACGGTAGTCTCCCATACTTTTACTCCTATCTATGTCATGGAACTCACTTACCATTCGTCCCCTTGTTTTCAGCCTCCTTTAACCATAGCTCTGTGCTCAACTACAAGGACGACAACCTTCAGAATGTACTGTGACTGACGTCATGAAGTGCCTAACCTCCCGCGCTTGTTTCTGGTTCTGTCCATCTTGGACACAACACAACTTCATTTTCTTTGACATGAATAGTGCTGGATTGTGTGTACATGCCAGTCGTTTCTTGATGGATACTTAGGTCGATAGCATTTATTAACCCTTACGAATAGCGCTTAAGGAACATGGAAATGCACACGTCTCTATGAAATACGGATTTCATCTCCTCAGTACACATACTCAGCCGCAGACCTGCTGGTTCTTAGGGCATGTTTATTTTTGTCATTAGGTTATAAGGAAATATCGTACAGTTTTCCACAAGGATGGCACCAGTTTGCATTTCCAGCAAAAACCAACTAGTACTTCCTTCTTCACATCCTTGCTAATGCTTATTATAATGTTTCAGAAAATCTTATTGTTGCTAAATAATAGAGAATATGTTATCGTGTTAAAAAATCTAATATCATTTCACAACTTATTCTTCAAGTTCCCAAACTAATTTCTTCAGATACGAAGGATGACCGTGTAAACCTCCTTATGCACCAATATGAACCATTTTAGAGGCTGAGCTGTTTTGTATGTAAAACTCCATTGCTCTTACTCAAACTCTGAGTTTCAAGTACCACTGTGGTGCTGATCTTTTTACAAGTTTCTGCATGGAGATTCTGAAACAACACATAAGGAAAGAAATGATGGGATAAACATTCTCTTTATATTATTTAATTTTCTTTTTTAAGTTTTTTTAAATTATTTTTAATTTAATTTATTTATTAAAGATTTCTGTCTCTTCCCCGCTACTGCCTCCCATTTCCCTCCCCCTCCCCCGATCAAGTCCCCCTCCCTCGTCAGCCCAAAGAGCAATCAGGGTTCCCTGCCCTGTGGGAAGTCCAAGGACCACCCACCTCCATCCAGGTCTAGTAAGGTGAGCATCCAAACTGCCTAGGCTCCCACAAAGCCAGTACGTGCAGTAGGATCAAAAACCCATTGCCATTGTTCTTGAGTTCTCAGTAGTCCTCATTGTCCACTATGTTCAGCGAGTCTGGTTTTATCCCAGGCTTTCCCAGACCCTTTTGAGACTGGGTTTCTTTGTAGCTTTGGGGCCTCTCCTGGAACTCACTTTGTAGACAAGGCTGTCCTCAGACTCATGGAGATCTGCCTGCCTCTGACTTCAGAGTGCTGGGGTTAAAGGAGTGTGCCACCACTGACCTTCATGATATACTATTTTTAGAGAATGTAGAATACCCGCAATACACTATAATTTTATTTTCTATGCTGAAAACTGTGCATAGCTCTGAATATCCCTAGAAGTAAACTCTTAACATGCCTGTGCAGTGTATGTGACCTACTTGAGCTGCTGTGTTCTCGGGGTGCACCCACCCACGGAGACAGTGGGGCTGATCTATTGGGAGCTCACCAAGGCCAGCTGGACTGTGACTGAAAAAGTATGGGATAAAACCGGACTCTGAACATGGCGAAAAATGAGGGCTGATGAGAAGACAAGGACAATGGCACGGGGTTTTAATCCTACTTAATGTGCTGGCTTTGTGGGAGCCTAGCCAGTTTGGATATTCACCTTCCTAGACAAGGATGGAGGGGGGAGGACCTAGGACTTACCACAGGGCAGGGAACCCTGACTGCTCTTTGGACTGGAAAGGGAGGGGAAGAGGAGTGGAAGGAGGGGGAGAAGGGTAGGAGGAGGGAGAGAAGGGTGGGAGGAGGGGGAGGGAAATGGGAGGCTGGAAGGAGGTGGAAACTTGTTTTTTTTTCCTTTTCTCAACAAAAAAAAAAGATGGGAAACTGCAGCCATCACTAAAAAGATATTGCAACTCACTTCAGAGAGTGTTCTGAATTATTCAAGATACCCAAAACTTATAATGTCCACATCTGGGCTGGAGAGACAACTCAGCATCCATGAGCAATTGCTTCTCTGGCAGAGGACCTATGTTCTGTTGGTTCACTCAGTGCACAAACATCTGTAACTCCAGTTCCAGGCGAGCCAATGTCCTCCTCTGGTTGCCATGGTCACCATGCATGTGTTTGGCACAGAAACTAAGTATAAGGTGCTCACCTCTTCCATGGATGTCTCCCTAGCCAGCTTTAAGCTCTTCGCAAAAATATCACATTTTATGAATTCTTTTTTCTTTTTGACTAAAAGCTGCAAGCCATTTTTCCCTTAAACAATATCCAAAATACCTCTTCCCTCTAATTTTCTTTATACATTGCTGGTTACTTTCAACTATGGATTTTTCCCACTTTCTTACACTTTCAGTAAGTTTTTGTAAAAACTTATTTGTTTCATTTTTTAATATACACTAAGCAGCTAATGCTAGGTTGAATCCATGGTCAGAAGTCTTGACATGTACGTTATGAATTAGTAAATGAGATGAAATATTAGGAAAACAATGAAAGTTTATCAATACTTAAAAGTGCACTTCCGCTTACGTGTATGAAAGCAAATGTTTATGTAGAAAGTTAGCACAGTTTCAGTCTTATTTAAAGAAATCTGCAAGAAACATCTCTGGGTTGCACCAAGATTTAAACACCCAGAAGCAAATGGCAGAGCTGAGACATTACATTCGAGAGCATTTCATGAACACAAAGCAGTCATCCTTAAGATTGAGGTCTAGGTTCTTATTACTACCAGGCTGGTTGAGATCTTTCAAGAGAGAGGAAAAATGGGGTTAGTGTGGCAGAACCTGAGTCATGTCTCAATGGTTCTGATACATGATATTTAATCTGTAGGATATATTTTGAGTATTATGAAAAGTTGCCATTGTACCTTGGAACTATTTAGAAAACAGTATGCAGGCAGGACTGCTATATGATCAATAATATACCTACTGGCAATATATTCAAAGAAAACAGAAGCAATATGCACTGTTCAGTCCATAGTTAGCACTACTCACAATAGAACAAGATTGGGAACAGTGTAGGACAAGAGTCAGTTTATTGCAGAATGAATAAAGGAAATGGGTTAAGTAAAAACAATAGCAATAATCAATGATTGCATCAAGGTAGTATGAACTAAAAACCACTGTGCTAAGTGACGTAAACGTGGCACAGAAAATGAAAGGCCGAGTGTTTTCACCACTGTGAAATCTGAAAACTATGATTTTTTAGAAACTGAAAAAAGAATGGTGTCTACCAGAAGTAAGGAAGAGCAGAGGTTCAGGAGGTTTGACTAATGCAAATTAAGTTACACTGAGAGAATAAAAATTTTCAAGCACATTACTGTACAACATATAGCCTATGAAGAACACTGTATTACATGATGTAATATAATACACATATAGTATATTATATTGCTATAAAATATACTATATAATATAAAATATACTATAAAGTATATTTTCTATAAATAAAGTAACATACGGTATAGTTCAAAAAGCTAGAAGAAAGGATTTTTAATTTTTTCTTCCTAAAGAAAAATAAATACTTGATCCAATAAATACGTTTAAGCTAAAAAAAATCAAAACATCATTTTGCTCTTATTAATATCTTTAATTGTTGGGATTTGATGCATCAGTTAAAATGAAAAAAAGAAGATAAAGAATATTAAGGACTAAATTCCAGTTTTCTTATTTTGATCTACTTGACAAGAACTATAAGTCTTTGAAGAAAGAAATTGAAGAAGACACCAGAAAATGGAAAGACCTCCCTTGCTCTTGGATTGGGAGGATCAACATAGTAAAAATGGCAATTCTACCAAAAGCAATCTATAGATTCAATGCAATCCCCATCAAAATCCCATCAAAATTCTTCACAGATCTGGAGAAGACAATAATCAACTTTATATGGAAAAACAAAAAACCCAGGATAGCCAAAACAATCTTATACAATAAAGGATTGTCTGGAGGCATTACCATCCCTGACTTCAAACTCTATTACAGAGCTACAGTATTGAAAACAGTTTGAATTCAGTTCTTGTCATCAAAGCTTCCCAGAGTAAGAAAAGAATTTGAAAGATGCTGACGCATGAGGATGGCACAAGCGTGGTACCTGAGGAGGTAGGGAAGCCATCATAGATGAACTAGATTCCATGAAGGGCATACTAAGTAGGGTTAACTGCCATCTTCATCAGATCCAGAACCACCTGGGAGACATTCCTCTAGGCATACCTCAAGGATGGATATCTTGATAAGGTTAATGGACTTAGGATACCCATCTGACCTATGATGTAGACAATCCCAGGGTTGGAATCCTGGACTGTAAAAATGAAGATAGTGAGCTGAGTTCAGAACTCCATTCATATCTTTCTGCTCTTGATTGTGAATGTAAAGTGACCACCTGTTTCAGTATTCTGCCATCTTAATTTCCCTGCCATGATGAACTGTATCTATAAAATAAGAGCTAAAACACACTTCTTCCCCCACACTGCTGAGTTGTCCTTGCCAGGATATTACATAACGACAATAACAACATATCACAATATAAAGCAAATTACAATAGAGGTTCAAATTTTTAAAGACAGTTTATCAAATTTACATAGCAAAAGACAGTTGTTTATTTTTTTCTTTAGGTAGCTGCCCAAGTACTTTTTATCTTAGAAATCAGAATTAAAGGTACCAATAGTTCTTATAACCACAGGTCAAGACTGAGGTGAACATAAGTAATGTTGTTCCCTTAATAGAGCACAATTGCTTCACATGGAGTATAGGAGAGATATATGTCCTTGTATTCACAGATAAGCACTAGGGGAAACCAGGACCCTAAACACATAAGCATCATGTTGTCTCTTCAAAGAGAAAGATTGATAACCTGTTTTTGCCCAGAGGGCTGGGAGCAGATGTGGTTAGGATCCTTCCCCAGACCCCTTTCTTGAGTTTCACTGTCTCAATCAATCTATAGAACCTACATTTAGAGACGAAGTCACCTGTCCATTACAAAGAGTTTTGATGTAGTCATATCTTAAGCTTGTTGTGTACGTGGGATTGAGTTACTTATGTCCAGGACACTTTTTCCAAATCGTGCTGTGCTTAAATATGCTTAAGCACAATCTCCTCATAGTCTGAAGCCACAGTGACTACTGAGCCTTGTTGAACAGAACTAGCCTCTTGCTTCCCTGATGGTTACTCTGCTGGTCGAGCAGTGGTGGTCACAGAGACTTTCCCTGAAACTGAGTTTTATCTGCTTTGTTTTTGACTACAATCGCCACTCGGCCTCTTCTGAGATAAATGCCATGTACTAGTCTTCATTCTTATTGAAATTCTCCTCCCCTCCTCCCTCCGCCCTTTTCACTGTGGTTGCCTTAAAGAATCTTCTCCTTGTCCACATCATTTGATGACCAGTTATATGAGACTATTGCCACCTATCTATAGGATTTCTCCTAAGATTTCTTTTAATAGATCCCCTTTCTAAACTGCCAAACAGATTTAGGAGTGGGGTGCAGGCTTTTGTAACCTACCTAATTATAACAATGGATTCCCAGCAGACACATCCTGCAGCTTCCTTTCCAGATTCCCAGTCACTGTAGTCTGCTCTTTTACTGAGCTCCTCACTAACCAGCCCTTAATCAGTGTTGCTTGTGTCGAGCTGGCACAACCGTAAGTCACACGTAGGCCTTCCCCTCTGTTCCATGGTTATCAGGAGTAGACAATCACACACAATTCATTCAAGCACAGCTACAGTTTAACCCTAATTTGCATTGGGGTTGTAGACCTGCTTTCTGCCTCTGAAACCTCTGGCATTAGCCCCCCGTGTCACCTGGAACAGGAGCACAAGGAGACTTAGAGAATGAGGCAGCTTTCCTCGTGCTACTACACCCTTTGTTCCATAGTTCATAAAAACAGATTTTATTACATACATATCTCACCTTAAATTTCATGTTACCCCACTATCCCGGGACTTCAGGTGTGTTCAGTAATTAATTATCCACTTTCAATTGATCCAAAGACCTTTTTTGTTATCCTTTTTTTGTTTGCTGTCGTAGTTCCTTAGTAATTTAAAATCTTTAAAAAAAAATACTACCTTCTGTCTTTCTTTTTTCTTCTTCCCTATTCTAACTCATTGCTATTCTGTAAAACTCTAATACATATGTACAGCTCCTAGATAATGTGTGAGTAAGGCTGAGCAAGAGCCTTGCTTGAATAGCCGTGGAGTGAAAGCAACAATTGTACACCAGTTCTATGACATGGACCCCTTTACACTTCGTGCCAGGTAACCTTTTATGATATACTAAATCACTACCTTAGCAAATCTCAAACTTTATATTTAGATCTGTTCTTTGTGCATGATTATATTTTCTGTCATTTATTTACCAACGGTAAAAACACGGTTGTTCTTCTTTTCCTAGCCCTGTGTGGTTTTGAATCGCTAGCCAGCGCTAAGTAGGAAGCTTCTGTGTTGTGTCAAGCCAACCAAAATCTACAGTTGGTTGGTAGGTTTTTTTTTTTTACCCCAAGAAGACACTGCTAGCTGATGACAAATGATTTAAACAAGCATCAAACACTAGAAAGGAAAATGTTCACTGAAGGCGAGGCTGACATCTAATTGTCGACACACTTTTGTAATATATGTAATAAATGTAATAAATGGCTGGCCATGTGAGTGAAGACATGGTTCCATCAGTGAGAGTACTTTCTCCTGCCAAGAAACTGGGTTCATTTTCCAGCACCCACATGGTATCTTACAACAATCTATAATTCCAGCTCCAGGTAATCCACCTCCCTCTTCTGACCTCCACAGGTAACAAGCATACAATCACTACACTTACACACATATATTCAGGTAAAATAATAATACACATAAAATAAAATTAAATAAATCTAATAAAAATAAGTACATAAATGTCCAGTATTTATTTTAATGATTAAAGAAAATAACAATTAATTTTTTTTTTTTGGTTTTTCGAAATAGGGTTTCTCTGTGGCTTTGGAGCCTGTCCTGGAACTAGCTCTGTAGACCAGGCTGGTCTCGAACTCACAGAGATCTGATTAATTTATATATGAAGTATGGATACTTAAGCATTAAATACGTATAGTTGGTGTTAATTAAAATCTGTCTTTTGTTCATAAGTAAGATTCTAATTAAACCATATATATTTTCCCTTCATTATAAATTTTATAAAATATTTGTGTAGTAATTCACAGGTATATGTTAAATTTATGATACCTGGATACATTTTAAAGTATGCATTTAGAGTTCAGAAGTATGTCATACTAGTAAAGCTAAAATAAATATTTGCTGTAAAAACTGACTAGTACTTTTCTTTTTTCTCTTCAATATCTAAATCAATTTAGTCACATTATCTCTTTTGAAGAATAAACACTCTATCCTATCATGGCATATTTTGCTGATGTCAGAGCTCGTCCTATGCCTCATAAAACTGCTTCATTGCTTTTATTATTATGCATTTTCCCTTTCTGAGACCTAAAACGGCTATTTTTAAAGAATCCATGTTAAAAAAATTTATGTTCAGTTTTATCGGTGAATAAGCTCAAAACATTTCATGTCAAATCATGTCAGAAGAATACAACTCCACCGTAAACTTGTGCTGGTTGTGTTTGGGTGGAGGACAGGCCTGGTGCACATAGCAGGAAATTGTCATTGATACATGGCTTTGTCTCCTGTCTTCCCAAGCTCATTGGCGAGGGGCAGTGCTTGGAAACATGGGGTGCTGGTGAGTATCAACGCCATGGAACTAACCCAGCAAAGAAACACACAGGTCTATAGTTGCTGTCTCTGCCTAATCGTGTTCTTCTCGACAGATCTTCCTGCCTCCTCCGCGCTAGAGTGACAGGCCCATCTGTTATCAGTGACCTTAATGAACATCCAGTCAGGGTCTGAGTTTTCCCATTTATGGATCTATAAATCGTACAGGACCACCAGACGAACATTTCTCACCTCTGCCAGAAAAGGAAAATCTTTGTACTGAGGACTGAGAGAGAATTGCTAGAAAACTACGTTCTTTTCTTAGACTTCAACTTGAAATTTAAATCATTTTGTCTTTGTTCCTTTAAAAAAAACATAACTTTATGTGCTAATTTTTAAAACGTTAACTTTACTAATGGATAAATATCAGTGTTTGGAGACTGTCAAAATCAATTGTTTCCACTCAATCCTTATCTAGCTTCTTTGTGCATCTAACTTCTTCTGAAATGGAAATGGGTATTCCCTGACCTAAGCTTCTTCTGAAGATTAAGCAATACAGGATTAACAAAGTGCTGAAAATAATGTCAGCAATATGGCAATCCTTCAACACTCATTATTTTTCATATTACCTGTGAGTTATTTTTATATAGTCATCAGATGATAATTTTAGGATTTTATTGTGATCTATTGTATATTTTGCCTTTTTCCTGATAAACATAATGACAGATATAAAATAGCTATAAACCAGACAATGAGGACTACTGAGAACTCAAGAACAATGGCAATGGGTTTTTCATCCTACTGCACGTACTGACTTTGGGGGAGCCTAGGCAGTTTGGATGCTCACCTTACTAGACCTGGATGGAGGTGGGTGGTCCTTGGACTTCCCACAGGACAGGGAACCCTGATTGCTCTTTGGGCTGACGAGGGAGGGGGACTTGATCGGGGGAGGGGGAGGGAAATGGGAGGCGGTGGCGGGGAGGAGGCAGAAATCTTTAATAAATAAATTAATTAATTAAAAAAAATAAAATAGCTATAAACAAAAATGATTTGCCAGTAGGAAACCGAGACAAGAGCTCTTTACACTTACAAATTCAGTACTAAACTAGATCAGCAGTAGAAAGTTGGTTCTGTCCATTATTGTTATTCTTGCTGTCCTGGGGCAGTGTCTTGCTTTGTAGCCCTCACTGACTTAACAAGTCCTATGCTGACCAGGCTGGCTTCAAACTTGTACTGATGCCCCTGTCTCTCCCTCCTGACTGCTGGAGAGACAGGTTAGACAATGAAACCTGCATCTCACGAAGAGTTCCTTAGTATTTTAGAATTATTGTGGATTGAAATGAGTAAAACTAATCATTAGCTGGGTTGCTAACTCCAAAATCAAAAGTCACAGTGAGGATCCATTATCCTCTATCTAAATCCATTTCAACCAAGGGAAACTCTATTAAACTCCAAGATTTATGACCTTTATGTGGAGTTAAAGTGAAATATATTATAATATCACTGCAAATTTTAGAGTAAAAATAAAAAACAAATATCTTCTGCTTGTGGATTTTTAGGAGCCTTTCAAGAAAAATAAAAGAATATCTCAATTTGTTAACTGCTAAAAGAAACTATATACTTTGTTTGATATGTGGACAAAAAGAAAGAAAAAGAAAGAAAATTGTGGTTAGAAACAACATTATCCCAGGACCATGAAGGATGTGTCATTTTTTCTGTTAATTTGTACCAATTGACAAAAAAGTTAGATATGATCTATCTTTCCAGAGAATATGACAATAGGAAATCCGATCACAGCTGTTTGCCAAATAACAATATGGCAGGGTAGGCAGTGGGTAATAGGAGAGGTAATTTGATTTGTTGAACTCCAAATGGCTTTGGAGCCTGCATATGACATTTTGATGAGTGGTTACAGCTAGGCTGGATGAGTCAAAGATCAAACTCCGTACTTAAAGCTCCTTGTATTTCCTATTCTTAAACCATCAAATGAAGTAATTTAGTCTCTGGGAAAGACTATTTCTGTCACCTGAAACTTAATATTATAACTGACTGTGCATTTGTATTCATTAAGCTGAATTTGTTGTTCACCTTTATGGAGAAATGGGTGCTCATTTCCTTTGGTTTTTTTACCTGGTTATTTGATTTTTTTTAAAATCAGGTCTGCAAGTTAACAAAAGATAAATAATATGAGGTGTTCATGCATTTTCCCTAGAAAAAAATTAAAAGATTATATTATTAATTGAACAAAACAATACAAAGACAGACAAATATGACATATTAAAATATATTTATAAAAGCAAAAATATTTTTACTAATTGAAAAAAGCTTTATATTTACATATAATATGTGAAGTGTAATTTTGTACAATCAAAGTAGACAGAAAGATAGCATCCTGTCACTGGGATTTCAGCTATTTTACCTACATCACCCATTCCCATTTCTGAACAAACAGCTTATTCAAAAAATTATTTAATTAACAGACTGTTCTCAAAATATTATTGGACTCTAATTTTATTATTTTCATAGACATAGTGATTTTCCAGAATTTTCAACATTCTTCTTGATGCTGTTTAAATAAACATGTTTCCTCAACAATATATGTTAAAATCTGCTTTCTCTTTAAAATTTCTTCTATCATTTCTTCCTGTGAATTTTTTACTCACTTTTGATTTTCCAAAGCAATTGGTACATTGTAACTCACTAACTGGCCTTTCTAAATAAGTTGGAGACTTTTTCTTTGCAGCCTGATGTTGAACAGTGTGACTTAGATAAAGTAACATAATAATTCTTTCATAGTTAACAGGTTTATTTGTGATAGGTAGGTAGGTAGGCATGCAAGCAGGAAGATAGATGATAGATAGATAGATAGATAGATAGATAGATGATAGACAGACAGATGATAAATATATAGATAGATGATAGATAAACATATAGATAGATGATAGATATAGATAGATAGATAGATGGATGGATGGATGGATGGATAGATAGATAGATAGATAGATAGATAGATAGATAGATAGATATCATTATTAGAATTGGTTCACACTTAAATAGAGTTAGAAAGGAAATGTTATCTACTGCCTCCAAGCTGAAGACTCAGGAAAGTCAGGGGTACAGTTTTGTCTGGTTTAGATCAGTGTTTGAAGATGAGAAAGATAGAGGTCTGTTATCTAGTTTGAGGCTGAATGACACAGAACGAATTGCTTGGAAGGCTAGAGCTTCTATAAATCAATAATTTGAAGGCTCTAGAATTAGAAGGGTGGTAGAAGACATGTGCCATAGCCTTGGTGTGGAGAAGCAACTAAAAATTCTCCCTGGGTGTTCTCCGAGAAGAAGATGTCTTTCTGTATCAGTGAGCAGAATCTCCTGTACGAAGTACACTAAATGCTAATGTATTCTGTTAACACCCCCACAACACCCAGTTTCTCCTATCACTGGTTATCTAGCCATCCATGAACACAGACACATATATACATCCATCATAGTGTAAACAATGCTGCAAACCAGGCTTGGTCGTATGCCTTTGATCTCAGGCCTCCAGGTACAGAGGCAAATCTCTGTGAATCCTAGGCCAGCCAGTGCTACAGAGTGAAAGTCTGTCTTAACTTATTGTTGGGGAAATGAAAGATAATGAAGTTTTCATCGCAATTTACTATATCTTAGACATTTCTTGTTGTCCCTAGATAAAATTAGTCAACCATATATAAATATTATTGCCAATAATTTAAATACCATTATAAAGTATAAGAATTAAGTGATAGTTCTTGAGGTGAAAGACAAAATTTTGGGGATTAAATTTATCTTAGCATGTCTGTTTACCAAGCTCTTAAGGAGAGACTATTATATAACACACCTCTATCCAGGCTCTACAGAGGAAAAAGAATGCATAACATCTTATTTCCTCAAAATAGCTTATACATAATAATTTTGGGTAAAGCCAAAAAAGAGAATACATCTAGAAAATCAACAGATGAGACATATACAATAGGCTTTCTGAGACTAAGTTCTCAAACAGTTGCCTCTAATTTTAAATGTGTTTTGTTTTTAAGAACAACGTTGATCTCTACAAAGGCAAAGAGGAAATGCATCAGAGAATCATTTTGATTGCGAGTGTATCGCTATGGCTTAGAGATGAAATATCTTCCTCCAAAGACTCATATTTTAAAGCCTCATTGCCAGATGAGAGAATCTTAAAAGTATATGGGTGAAAAGGGATCAAACTTCATCAGTATTAATCATTACTATCAATTAAGCTGAGAAAAAATGCTTTTTACATGTCATTCGCTTATCTAATGATCAGGTTAACCTGATATGAATATCAAGGCAAATAGGCAACCAGAATATGAGGCTTGACAGGAGGATGTAGGTCATTGAAGTAGACAGTGTCTTGTAAAAAGCCTGTCTTATCCTTGGTCCCTTCTTGTCAATCTATGTCTACTCCTTGATGTGAAGTGATAAGTTCAACTCCATCACATATTCTCCATTATCATGTTCTACCTCAACACAAGCTGACAGTAATTAAGAGATAATGGACTAAAGAATAAAAAGAAAGTAATTTCCTTTTCCTATCAATACTTTTGAGTATTTGTTAGAGGGACTCCATATGCATGTTAGTTTGTATGAAAAGAATATTCTCCCATAAAATTATTTACTCTATTAGGCAACCAACAACATATAATAATAATCATTCATAAAAATAAAACAAGCTGTAGAAAGAATAGAGAGCAATGAATGGCACAGAAAGATTAATAATATTTCATGAAAATCCCTGATACATATATTTATTTTATAGTCTGTCACAGGTACCATTTTCAGAACCCAAAGATAGGATATCCACATAGCAACCTAAAATAATCAACCTTCTTCCTATCATTAGAGGGCTGGAATACTGACATCATCATTATAAAACATACCACAAACCCAAAACGGAGTTGAACAATATAGGTGTTGTTGGTTAATGAGTAAAGAAGCTGCTTGGGCCTATGACCCAGCACTATAGAACAAGGTAAGAATTCCAAGCAGAGATAGAGGAAGAAAGACGGCAGAGTCAAGGAAATGCTGTCGAAGAAGACAGATGCCAGAACTTTACCCATTGAGCACAACCTTGTAGCAATACACAGAATAATAGAAATGGGTTAATTTAAGATGTAACAGTTAGTTAATAGGAAGCCTAAACTAATATGCCAAACAGTATTTTAATTAATATAGTTTCTGTGTGATTATTTTGGGACTGGGCAGCCAGGAAATAAACATATACAGACAGCCAAGAATTATATACAAAAACAAACAGGGCTCTCCTACTCAGCATAATATATTCAGGCACAAGCTTCTAAATTCAAGCATCAAACAAAAAAAATTCAAAGTAAACTTTTACTTATATAAGGCACATTCTGCTGCTATCCATAGATTTTTATTTAAAAATACTATAAATAATTATGCCTGTTGTTTGCAGTTACTTTCTACAAAACCTTAGCCATTGAGACAATTCCATTTCCAGCTCAAACTTTTTCAATGTTAAATGAACACATTTTAATTAATTAAGCTTTTGATTAATCAAATCACAGATATGCTAATGATATGTACAAAGCATTTTTCATCAGTAAAAATTTATAAAATCCCTGTAGCCAGCTTTAAGCAAAAGCAAAATTACTACAATGATGCTAACACATACTACAGCTAAGATAGACCCAATTTAAACTTACGTCCTTCATATATTATACCTACATATTTTCTATAATTTGAATATGTCATTATCTACTCATTTATTCACAATGCATATATGCAAATACAAATATGTATGTATTTTATTATACTTATATATACTTATTATATATGTGTGTATTCACTATATATTTTCATGTATATCTCTATATGTATGTGTGAAGACATAGATAGAAAGATAGACACATACATATATGCATAAATACATACCTACATCCATTGATTTCTTATGGATCTTATTTGATAGTTTTGTGCTTAGTTATTCTCAAAAGAAACTCAATATTTTCCCAAGGGCCAAGTTAAAAGAAAATTCTGATTTTCGGTGTATATACATTATATAATTGGGATGAAAAAATACTGAAAAGAAATATGTTTATATACTGTTTTTTATTATAAAACATTTTGATATATTGCATAATACCTGTAAAATCAGACCACTTTTGGAAGAAGAGACATGGAAATTTGGTGTGCAGGCCTGGACAAAAACAGGGCCTATGGAGCCCCCTTTTCCTTTTCACATAGACCAAAATAACTGTACCACAGAGAAAAGATGCTGTAAATGGTTAAATGTTGGAGGTGGGGAAAATAACATGAAAGCAATCACAAAACCAAAGCTAAAAGGATGAAGGGACCCAGGAGAGCTATCTTTAGCATTCACGAAAAGTGCTCCTGAGATTAAAGTGTGATTTCTGAGGAACAAAGCATTAACTAAATTCTAGTTCAATGAAATGTTTTCCTTCAATTTAAATTTAATACATTACAGAAGAGTATTCTTGTTTTACACCCAAAGGGGGCTTACTTGTAGACATTCTCTTTTGCAATTACACAATTACAAGTGCTGTCAATTACAACGGATGCTGTGCCTTTTTCCCATCGTACTCATTTTTTAACACTAGTTAATTCTTTCTTGTAACTCTTTCTTAAACAAGAAACAACAGAAAGATGTTGCTTGGTGATAACCTATTTGGTTGTTTTATTTTTTCATGTTTAGTCCAGCATGAAACATTCCTATGTGTTTTTAAGAAGAAACAATGAATATAACATTTTTCACTTACTATAATGAAATATTATAATTATCATAAAACTGCACTATAACAAGCACAGTAATGTGGCATTTTAGATTTGGTAAAAAATATTACACATCAACATCATGCAATAGGAACAACCTTCTGGTATATCAAATGACAAGAGAAATCGCCATTGTTTCCATTGTTTTCCAGCATATTTTGCCTTAAACCATTTTCAGTGAGTTTGGAAAAATAATATGGAGATGATTATTCAGACAGCAAAGAGCAGTGTTAAAAGCGAATTATAATGAAAGACAGACACCTGTATTCAACATCTCAGGGTTATGTTCCCATTGGTATGAGACATTGAACTTACAGAAAACAATGGGGAAATGAATAATTCCCCCTGAAATATGTATTAGCTCTTTAAAACTGATGTTCCCATGGAATTAAGGTTTGTTGATTTCTTTGTCTTGGCTCCAAATATCATTTAATAAATATAAAAATAGAACTGTTCACAGTCCTTATGAAATATTACAGTTCTCTATTGTGCTATTCAATTAAGATTATTTTCCTTTTTTACCCTTTTCAAAAATTAAAAATGATAAAAGGACAGAGATAAAAAGAAAGGAAAAACCAAATGCAAAACAACCATCGCTTCTGAGACTTAGGTATAGGAGATATGTTTTTTGTTTCATGATTTTGTCTCACAGATGCAAGAGATTTTTCAAAAGGCAAAAGATTTCAGAAAACATCTGAGAAGTGAGAGTATTATCCCATGGAAAATTATTTTTCCTTCCTTGACAATTCCTTAACAGGATAACAAGAGGCATCTGGATTGTAAAATTCAGTCAACCAGCCCCTGGAAAAATTAATACTTTAGAATTATAGCATTTCTTCTCTCTCATCTTTCAATATGTATGTATGGATATATAGGTGCATGTGTATATCCAGACTTCCTTGTTGTTGATCAGATTACCTATATGTAATTGATTCTGTCCTCAAATGTAAAAGTATTTGGCTACCTAGGCTTCCAAAGTGATGAGATTGCAATTATATACCACTATACAGTGTATTTATTCGTCTATTTTTTAAAAAAAATGAGAAAATGGGCATTTAAGTGCTAACTAGGAATGATAAATCAAGCAAAATAAAAAGCAATCCAGCTGCATTATGAACATAAGCAATAATCTTTGGAAATGTTAGCAGAGCTGTGACCCTCATGGACCTAAGTTCTAAGTGATCAGAGAGGAAGGCAGTACCTAGATTTCAAAGGAGATTATGAATCTCAAATACATTTACTTTCACTCAGATTGCATCTAAATGTCTGAAAATACAAAAAAAAAATAGTAAGAAACCAATCAGGTAAATTGGTTAAGCTATGAAAAAAGATTATTCCTTATACTGTTCTCAGACATCAGTCTCCATAAACAATTCTTCAGGAAGGATTATTGTAGTAAGATTTCTCATGTAAGAAAAATATATAACACTTTCATCACTTCATAATTTTTAGTCACCAGTTTGAAACAAAAATGATGAACAAAAGGAGGAGGTGGGGAAAGAAGAGAAAGGAATGGAAAAGGCTGTATGTCCAAAAGCTGGATGAAGAAAGTATGGAATATATACATATTAGAGTATTACTCAGCAGTAAAAAACAAGGACTTCTTGAATTTTGCATACAAATGGATGGAAATAGAAAACACTATCCTGAGTGAGGTAAGCCAGACCCAAAAAGAGGAACATGGGATGTACTCACTCATATTTGGTTTCTAGCCATAAATAAAGGACATTGAGCTTATAATTCATGTTCCTAGAGAAGCTAAATAAGAAGGTGAATCCAAAGACAAACACATAGGCATCCTCAGGAATATTAACCTTCATCAGGCGATGAAAGGAGACAGAGACAGAGACCCACACGGGAGCACCGGACAGAAATCTCAAGGTCCAAATCAGGAGCAGAAGGAGACGGAGCACGAGCAAGGAACTCAGGACCACGAGGGGTGCACCCACACACTGAGACAATGGGGATGTTCTATTGGGATCTCACCAAGGCCAGCTGGCCTAGGTCTGAAAAAACATGGGATAAATCCGGACTAGCTGAACATAGCGGACAATGAGGAATACTGAGAATTCAAGAACAATTGCAGTGGGTTTTTGATCCTACTGCACGTACTGGCTTTGTGGGAGCCTAGGCAGTTTGGATGCTCACCTTACGAGACCTGGATAGAGGTGGGCACTCCTTGGGCTTCCCACAGGTCAGGGAATCCTGATTGCTCTTCGAGCAGATGAGGGAGGGGGAATTGATCGGGGGAGGGGGAGGGAAATGGGAAGCGGTTGTGGGGACGAGGCAGAAATCCTTAATAAATAAATAAATTTAAAAAAAAAAAAAAAAAAAGCTCATAAGCACTCAAAACCCACATATTCTGCTTATCTTTAAAGGTTGCTAATTTTGAGATTTTACCTGTAGAAATTTCAGATGGTTGTAGTTTTGGAAATGTAATGATATGCTAATTATCTCTTCAGTGAAACTGTGCTGTTTAGTTCTTAGTTACTGTGTAAAGATAAGCCACATCCAAATGTACAAGCTAATGACTAGACAGAATTCAATGATAAACATCGAGGGTCAAGGACTTTGCTTGATGTTTATAGCCAAAAGAAGAAAATCCTGTAAAGACAGCCAGAAACATCCAGAAAAATGAATAATTTGTTTATGATAGAGTAGTAGTGTGTGTTGAATTCCTGTATGCTTCAAAAAATGCTGAGTATCTATCACCTGGCAACAATGAGTGTGACCTTATTTATAGCAAGGACTTGTAGATGTAATCCAGTTAAAGCTGTCCTCAAACAGAGCAGATGCTATTCAATATGACTGCTGACTTCATAAAAAGACAAAAGACACAGATCCACAAGTAGAGTGTCATGTGACAACAGAGGCAAAGATTGGAGTGAGGTCTCTATGGACCAAAGCGTGCCCAAGTCAATACCAGAAGCCTGAAGACAGCATGGAACTGAGCCTTCCCTAGAGACTTCAAAAAGAGTGCATGCCTCCTGACTGTATTCCACCATGCAGGAATGTGAGGAAATACATTTCTCTGTGTAAATCTATCCGTTCAAGTTTGTTATGACAGCCCTTGTAACTAATACAGTGAAAATCCTTCACCAATTCTGTTGGTGAATCATTTTTCATCTAGGAAGGTCAGCATTCTTCATAACCAAGCCAAGTGCTCTGAACAAAAAGTACACAGAGTTCCCTGCCCTGTGGGAAGTCCAGGGGAGGGAAAGGGAAATGGGAGGCGGGGGCAGGGAGGAGGCAGAAATCTTTAATAAATAAATAAATAAATAAATAAATAAATAAAGTACACAGAGTTCTTGCTGGTGACACATGGCACTTATATTGAAGAAAGTCAGTAGCTTTCATTTCATTCTTTCCTAATGTAAATGGTCAGCACAAAAGATCACTGGTGATAACATTAGAAGTACTCCTTACAACTAACTTTGATAGAACAAAACAATATAAATGTGTATTCCAAAGGATAAAACTCTAACAAATATTCATGAGCCATCATTTCACCTAGGTTGAAACTAAGGAGGTTGTTAATGTTTTGCATCTTTCATATGCTTGTCCTTCTTTCTTTCATCTACCTTCCTTTCAGGAATCTATCCAAATACACACACACACACACACACACACACACACACACGTGCACACCATGGAAATAATTTTCCAAATTTTTATATTATATTTGCCATTTTTTCCTCTTTAGTTAAGAGTTCATAACTTATGAACATACACAAGCAGTTAATATGCTTCTCAAATAAGTATAAACTGTTTCTTTTCTTTCTTTGCATGTCATTCTTCACCTTCCACTATAATATATATGTCACAATAATAAGATATATGTATATATATAACATCATAATATTTATATGTACACACACACACACACACACATATATATATATATACAAAACAAGGAATGAATCTCTCTATTCGTACTCAGAAATATATAATGTGACTTGGTTCATTTTTATCACTGTAAAATATTGATATTCTCATACTCCATTATTATAGCTATTGAATGATTAATACCTTCTGGGCATTGTCTAGTGGAATTTGGACCATGTCATTGCATGACAAAGAAACTGGACATTTGACAGAAAGAATAATAATCATGAAACATGCTATATTTCAAGACATTCAGCATTTTGGGGAAGAAAAAAAACTAAGTTGAAGGGTTGAGGAGCAGCAGAATTGCTAATAGGAATCAGGGTCTCAGAAGTTGTATCACCAACTCCAGTTCTAAGTAGGCATACTAGAAAAAGTGGCATTCAGGGAAGAAATGGAGGCTGAGGAAGGGTTGACCTTATAGATAAATGAAACAAAGCAATCTCTATAATGCAGTAAAATCTAAGAGATTTGTCATAGTCTACAAAAACAACATGGGAATATGACACATATGTGAGCTATCAACAGAGAATAGCAACTAAGGCAAACTGAGTCAAGGGGAAAAGAAGAAGAGGTGCATTCATAGAGGTACAGACCCTCAGAACACTTGTTAAGGGACTTGGCTACCCTAGTAAACAATGCCATCTTGGTTTTAATATGATGTAGATTTAAAAACTGAACTGTATGCACATGACACAAATATCCCCCCCCACACACACACAGTCAAAGATCTGGTGTAGTGTTGTCCTTTTATGTCAATTGGCCACATGCCATGCGAGCAGCTTTGTGTACCACCAGAAACTTCCATGGAATGTAACATTAGATTAGCCTACCACTCTTTTCAATAAAATAGTATTCGAGAAAAGTCACCAGTATATGTTGGTTACAGTATGTGGCTTCAACTTTTACAGTTTTGAAACACAGCTCACTCAATACTGACCAGTCTCAGAATTTCAATTCCTTGTTTTATTTGTTAGTTTCCTGTTGGCTGTGATAAAAGACCATGCCCAGGGGTAACTTATAGAAGGGAGAGTGTATTGTGGTTTACAGTTCCAGAAGGATAAGAGTCCATCATGACAGGGAGACATGGAAGTAAGAGGCAGGCATAGAGGCAGAAGCAGGAAACTTCACCCACAGAAATGAAGCAGATAGATCAAACTGGAAGTGGGATGAGGTAATGAACTCTCGAATCCCAAACCCTGATGGCATACATTCTCCAGCGATTAGATGCGATCTCCACAGATATCTTTAGCACATATGGAGACTACTAAGTCCAAACTTCTAAGTCCAGACTCCAGTTGTCCAAACTTCTGAGCCGATGGGGGATATTTTTATTTAAACTACTACACTCACCACTGAAATAATGGTAAAATTGAATTATACTTCCTGGGACACAGAGGGAAAGCTTTGTATATACTATGTAAAATTCTATGAAAAGTATCATGCTGGGGCAGACTAAGAAGCCACTTATATCCATAAACTATCATAGAGCAATTGAACGTATTAAAGAAATAATCTAAATAAGCACACATGGTAAGTACTCCATATTGTATGTAATTATTATTAGCATACTACTTATTAGCATAAGTAACTATGATTACTGTTGGCAAAACCAACCTTCAAAACACATTATTAAACATTATGCATTTTCATGCAATAATTTCATAGACTTCGCTGCATTTAGCATGCAGAATGAAAATGACAATTATACAATTACAATTAACATTTTAATCCAATGCACTTCAACAAAAGATTAGCTACTTGCATGAACCCTAATAATGTTTGCAGAAAATGCATACTAAAAGAAAACTGCAGGAATATAGAAAGTAGCGTCAGAAAAAGAATATTAAAAAGAACGTTTCATTGCTATAAATAGTATTCCTCTTACAATGTACATTAAATTATTTCATTTGTTTTAATGAAACTGTAACACATGTTTATAGTGTATATATGGATGAATATGTCTTACTGAAGTGTTGTAAAAGGAAAGAAAGTTATTTTATGCACAACAAATTTCACCCTAAACCTAACCACTGCTCAGTATTCAAGGCGGCCCCAGTGTAATACCTAGATAAAGAGTTTTGTCAAATCATTTAACACATGTATAATTGTTTCTTAAAAACATGCAATCAGAACTATTGAAATTTGGCTATATACTGTGATTTCTAGAATAGGTTTGCATTTCTTTAGCTTTCAATACCAATATTCAAAACACTGTTTTTCTTTGATTTATAATCAATTTCCACGAGCAACATACATTTATCTTTACCTAGAAGTTCTGGAAATTTTGCCATCTAATCTAATGTCTTTATTTATGCTTTTATCTTTCTCAACTAATGACTGTATTTGCTTTATTTTCAAAGAAACTTAATAATTAAGTTTAAAAGTTAACCAGGTATAAATAAAGGTGAGGGAGAAATTTCTTCCATATTTGTCTGCCTCACAACCTGGTTTCTCCAAACTTTAAATTCTGCCTTTTGTGCTAATTGTGCCTTATAGAAACAAATGCTATGGGCAGGGCAGGTGGGGAAACATTGAATCTTGGTTTCGAAAACATAAGTATATTTTTTTTAACTTCATACCAAGTGGTGTAGCTATTTAATTAACATTTTGGGTAGGGGTCATTGCTTTTTATTTGGATGAAGAGAAGCTGAAAAGACAACCCCAGGAGAAAATATAACATCAGAACACTTAACTGAACGGAAAAAAAAAATGGGCACGAGACAGTAGCTGGAGGTCTGCACTGAATCCCATTGAAGGCTGTAATTAGCCCGTGCTTCCGTATTCTGCACAATACAATGAAACACTATTTTACCCAATATATCTTAATTAAAAGCAAAACACAATACAGCACAAAGCTACCATCAAAGAGGCGTTTTTGGCACTCACATAATACAGAAGATGAGGAAGGATTTTGTTTTCTTTGTGTGACAAGAAAATTGGAACTAGGCCTTCTATTTTCCACACTTCTCTCAATATAGCAGCATTTGTATAGCAAAAAAATAGCATTCCCACTGTAAATTCTATGGATGAAAGCCATAGGGAAAGAGATAGCCGTTGTTTTAGGATTCAATAGTAGTAATGCTTCCCTTTCTCTGCTTTCTCTTTCACAAAGAAAACAATTATTCAAGGTTTGGTTTTTTGTCACAATGGGAGAGTTAGTTGAATATTATCATGTTCATATTTTATATTCCCTCTTACTGGGAGGCATTGATTATGCAATAACATTAAAATACACACCAAAATAATTTCTCGAAAGTTTTACGCTTTGAATCTCAAAGAAACCAGAACAGTCCATTGTTGTCTGTTAATTGTAATTTCCTACTACGGGGGGAAATGTGGGGAAACTTCTCTTTCATAAAAATTATCTCTCCTGCCAGCAGGCTATCTTTATAATATCTCAAGAAAAAAAGTAAAATAGCATCAAAGATGGTTTATATTTGCATTCTGCAGAGACTTTTATTCAATTTGAATAATACAGCTAAAGAGTAGAACTCCAATCAGTGCTCTAAGTAATTCATAAGGAAAAGACCCGATACTTAGAACAAAGTCAAACACAGAAGAAACCACACAGAGAGTATGAAGTTGCAGCATCATTTACTTCACATATGAGAAGATGCTAACTCTAACAAATATTAATGTTTTATCGTCCATATGGTCCCCTTAAGTAAGACATCTCAATGGTACATCTCAAGGTTTCATGGAACAGCCACGCCTTATCAACTGAGGAGCAAAGTGAACTGTAGTGCACCTGCTGGTATGTCCAAACAGCTTGCCAGGTGACTCACTTCAAATTGTCAAGTCCTAAGCTGATCTATAAGGAGTGGCTCATGTTCACTGCTCTTGAAAAGAGAGGAGGGAAAGAATTCCAGGATCTAACCCAAACCAGTCCAGAAGCACTACAAACAAACGAGTAACCAGAGACAACTGATTGCTTCCAATAACCTTGCAAGTATTACCAAAGGGAGACTAGGCACCCAGATTATGCATTTTCCTAATTATTTACTTTCTTTCCTTCGCACCCTGCTGTCTTTCTTCGTCTCCCTTTGCCCCTCCATCTCCTCTCCTTCCTTTTTGCTGCTCTAGATTTGCGTGTGTCCGTCTATCTGTCTGTCTCTGTCTCCCTCTGTCTGTCTCTATCTCTATATCTCTGTGTCTCTGTGTCTGTCTCTCACCGTGTGTGTACGCATGTGCCCACATATGTGAGTGTTCCTGTATGTGTTTACACATATGTGCTCCAGTGTGCGTGTGAACATGAGAGGACAACCTCTGCTCTCCCACCGCATCTTCCACATTGTAGGAAATGGGGTCTCTGTGTTTTATGTCACTGTGTGTGCTAGCTGCTCTGTTAGCTTCTGGGCATCTCCCACACTGCTTCCAGTCTCTCTGTAGTTCTGTGACTATACGCAGAGACACTGCAGCTTGCCGAATGTGGGCTTTGCAGAGCAGCTCACTTCCTCATGCTTGTGTGGCCAGGGTTTTACTAACTGCACTGCCTCCCCAACTCACCAATGCATTATCTGTGCTATTAACTTTACAGAGATTATGTGATTTCTAATGCCAATATCTCCAAACTACAACCCAAGTGTTCAAAAAACTCAGAGGTTTAAAAGATATTTAGACTTGAAGAAATTCATGTTCCTTAGATCCCACCTTCTCATAGAAATGTGCCCTTGTGTGTCATCATCTGCCCACCTAGGAACTACAGGCCAGCCTCTCAGTAATTTCTCCATACGTAACTACATCACACAGTAGAAAAGCAGATTCCAGGGCAAGAGGAAAATAGTGCCCTCCAGTGAACAGATTGCAATTGATTTTATTTGGATTTATTAGAAGAGCAACGGGAACAAAGCCAATACTAAGAAATGGGAGAGGGTGTGTTTATAATAAGATAAAATAAGTTTGCATAGATAGTGAAGAAATTAAAGGGAATTTAATGAGTCAGAAATATTTTCAGGCATGTGGTCTTTGTATTGGTAATAAAAGATGAGCCATTGAGGTGTTAGGTTCACATGGCTAAAATAACAGGACAGATGTTCCCATAGAAATCAGAACAGCATATGTGTGCATCACAGATACCTAACTAGTGAGCAGGAGATAGTTTTAATGTGTGCATCACAACGTAGTGAGTGCATCTTAAGGATGCATTTTCTTAAAATTAAGAAAATGTGGTAGATTAAAATATATGCCGTCGAAGCAGTGTATGAGGAGAGCCAGGACAAGGAGTCAGTTGGCTGCAGAGTGGAAAATAAAGCAACGAGGAGAAGAGAAGGCCAAAGTTGGCATCTGAGTAGATGTTCCATCAAAGCATTGTAACACAAGGGGGTAGTCTTCGGAAATACTGACAAAGAAACCTGCCCAAAAGTGTGGATGTATGCAAAGGGGTTGGCAAAGCAGAAGACTCACAACTGCTTGTCCAGTGTGGCTCCCCTTCAGTTGTCTCACATCTAAGACTGAGTCTGACAATGAAGAACATACACCACACCTTAGTTCATGAAGTTTCTTGAAAGATAAACTACTTTGGGATGGGAATCTCTGTCTGTTTGCTTGCTTGCTTTCTTGTTTTTGCTGTTTTTTTGTTTTGTTTGCTTTTTGTTCTTTTTTTTTTTTTATTGAGAAGCGTTCTCACTAGGTAGCCTAAGCTGGCATTGAATATAGGAAAGTGTGGCCTGAAGCTTGCAATCAATGGAATAATCTTACAGTAACCACATCGTTTTTATCTTTAAATCAGGCACTGTGCCAGAGAACTCAGTTTTGCAAGCTATATATGAATGTTCACTTTAAATTCAAATCTGCAAGTCACTGCAACGGGAGACATCAGCCATTTTTGTAATGATAGGATTGAGAAACAATGATAACAACTTAGTATCCTTTTTTTGTTGAAAATGCGAAAAAGGTGATTGGCATATAGTTTACAACGTGTGTGTGTGTGTGTGTGTGTGTGTGTGTGTGTGTGTGTAAATGTAAGAAACAAAGGGTCAAAAACTGACAAAAATTAATGTGATAAAACTTGAGTGTTTTCTAGCAGCTGGATGAAGGAAGTCAGGAAATTAAGTCCAGGGAAAGAAAGCAAAGGTCCCTTTCAGTTATACAGCAGACGAGGCAAGTGGAATTTCAGGGTTTGCAGTCTGGAATTTAGAGCTTTGTGGCTAGAAATATAAATTTGAAAAAAACAAACTAATAAATTTATATGGCAATGTGCAAGGATAAAAAAACTTGAGTGTTTTGATTTTCTCTTGAAGTGGTTTTCTTTTTAGTTGGTCATAATTTGTACCGTTATAATTTGTGTATTTTTTCTCTGTTCTTCACTATGGTAGCTCAAGTTGCTCAGAAGTAACAACAATTTTCTTATTACGAAATTTACATTAAAAACCTGTACTCTACTGGTCTGTCCTAATTGATCTACTTGTCTTCATACATATTAATATGAATTGGAGTAGAAGTTGTTTTATGATTTTCTAATTTACAATTTCCCCTACTTTATTTGGCTTACAATGCAAGTTATTCTACATCACAGCAGGAAAATCAAAGCAGAATCTCAAAATGTAGCACCCACAGTTAAGAAGAGAAAGGGAATAAATGTATAAACACTTGTTTGTTTGACAGCTTTCTCCTTTCCTATGCTGGAAAAAAAAAAAAAACCCACCTCCAAGGGAATGGTACCTCCCACAAAGAGCTGAATTTTTCTGTACTTATTATTGACAACATCCCCATCAGGTATATCCATAGGCTGATCTGAACTAGAAAATTCCTTCTAAGTCTTTCATATCAGGAGATTCTAGGTTGTGTTATGTTGGCAATTTAAAACTAACCGGAACAATATGGGTATTCCTTTGGATGCTGTGAAATCCTACCTAGTCCCTGGAAATCAGACATTATGGCACACGAGTGCTAATTTGGATAACTACAGAACTGAATTATACAGAGTAAAATTTAAAAAAAAACCCTTGATTCTGTCCTTCTTGTCCCCAATTTTTAATAAACTTCCTTGCATCTATATGTTTTGTGCTAAATATCTTCCTAAATAACTCAGTAATTATTTTAGATTACTGGCGTCTCAGATAAGGTCTTTATATTTGTTTGTTTGTATTTTAACATAGAATTCCACTTTACCCTGAGAACTTTGGGAAATTTGTGCAGGAGGAGAGTGGAAACCTGCAGGGGTATGACAAAGCTATGGGCCTTGGAATGTTTGAGTACTATAAACATAGTAATACAGACAAACAACATACTCAATGAAATGCTTAGCAATTATATCATCGTCTCAGCCCTAGTTGATGTTCTAAATAAGTTTGCTTTTGTCTTTGTCCATTCAGTCTCTTAGAATCAAGATCCTCAGGCAGGGTGGCATATCCAATGACCAGGGACATTTCTTTGTTTACAGCTTTACAATGAAAAGTAAAGCTTAGGGTATTTATTTATACAGTTTATGGTGAGGGGCTTTACAGTCTAGATCTCTGCTTCCTGTCTGTGTCTTTACAGCTGAACCTAAAATCTCTGTCCCTTCTTCTCTTTTCTTTTTTCCTTAAATGTGTTTTTTTGCAAATATGTATGAAACATAATATATATTTATAAATATAGATGTATGCCTATATATTACATCTATATTTATAAGTATATTATGATACTATGCATATATTTGTATATTGTGTGTATTTATTTCTGGAATTCCTATCATCTTTCCTCAGTTTCCCAAGTGTGAGAATTTCATGTCAGCATTCCTCATGAACTCATTCAACCTTCCATACATCATAGAATTCCTGTCATAGAATACACTTGCCTCAGGAACTAGGTCTTCAGTGTGTGGACGCAACACAGTAAACACAGTAACTCCTCTCTTACTAGTTTCACAAGCAAAATCTGTACAGAAAATAAGAAAAAATAAACAAAACACATAGTAAGTAAACAAAGCTAAGAAAAACACAAAGTCAGAATTCTCTTACAGACTAGGCTCTAACTGATATTCATCAGTTGATATTCATCAATTTATATTGCAGAATTGGGTTTACAGTAGCAGATGTGACAGTAGCAGATTCTGCGAAGATGTGGCCCCTTTTCTATCCCTGTTTCATGTAAACTTGTTCAGATAAACGAACAAGTACTCTCCCAACTTTAAGTGAGATTTATAACGGTCTTCACATCATCCGTCCTGGGAAATTCTGAACATCTTAAAATCATCGCATTTCCCTATTTTAATTTCCTCATCCTATATCAGAGTGCACCACAGTCTCTTCCTCCAACATGATGGCTGCCACTAAAGCTGGGGTGCTATCACGCTAACAGAATGCTCACTTCATGTGAAAGCTTTCTCCATATCTTGCTTTCATTTCCTGTTCTATTTGCTATAAACATAGTTATTTCCATTCTGTTGCTTTCAGTCACATATGGCATTTTGAAACTGTTAAATAAAGAGATTATCAATATTAGATCTACCTCAGCTGTAAAACCTACATTTATGGAGAAATATGATCTATTCAATTTCATTTCTGAAAGCCCAGCAACCTAGTGATGGTCATAAATTCACATGATTACCCATAGCATTAGGTTTTGCATTTGGAACAGTATTTAACTAGAAAGAGAAATCAGACATTCATGCAAGCAAGCGAGCAGCTCCCTATTAATGACATGTGCAAAGAAACTGCAAAATATAAATGATTCTAACTGAGACCATTAATAAAACTTGACACTCAAGCAAAATGGCTCCATAGTATCTCCTCTGGGAATGAATGCATGAGGAAAATATTCATATTTTGCCAGATTCAACATTTTGTGGGAAATGATTTTCTCCTTTATCAACTTGTCGGGAAAGTAGTAAAATGTTTGCAAAAAATACATACACGCTATTATTTCTAAAACCACAAGATACACACTAATATTCATTTGAATTCTTCCTGAGAGATCTTCAGTTACATCAATTATTTCAACATAGTAGCATAGTAACCCACTCTGATATAGAATTGTGGTTTTAAAAAAATAAGTCCCAAAATGCAACTGTTTTAATATAATATTAATTACTGTAGAAAATAAATTGTTTTAGGACTCTCCTTCATTGGAAAAGACAGAATGCTGTTTAATTTGGGAAATGAATGAAATAATCTAATGGGGCATTTACTTTTTGCTGTTGTCCAGAAAATCACTTGAAAATTATCTTTAAGTAATAAATTAACTTATTTGCTTGATCTTGTTCCTGCAGCTCGTCTAAATACAATGCTCAACTTACCATAAAGGGAATAGAAGGTATCAGAGGGGGGTTTCTTTCCTGGAATTTGACTGAATTCTCCCTGTTTATTCTACTAATAGTATATCCCTTAGGAATATTTGGAGAATAAGACATGAAGATGTTATAATTGAAAACAAAATAGGGGCTAATGTCCACCACAGGGGAGATAATTAGAAAAATCCTGTATTGAGCTACTGTTGTGAATGATAATCAAGTAGAGCTCTACCATTTGATTACAAGCCTCATTCAGTACAGACTGCATGTTCTTTGGCATGAAGTGATTAGCAGTCAACATGCTGAGCTGCCACTGGGGGGTAGAGAAAGGCTGGAGACATGAGGAGTGGTGCAGAGCTATTTATTGGTTTGGTGAGTGGGTGTCTTGATGAGCACAAGAAAACTAAACTGAATAAAAGAATGCAAGAAACTCAAGTGAGCATATCACGAGGTCACACCGTCATTCTTAGCATTAAGCAAGAAAATAGCCAGCCAGTGTAGATGCAACATTCTCTTAACATTTGAAATGATCGACTCAATGGATTGAAGCTAAGCATTTAAGAGTATGGTTATTCCAATTGCTTATTGTGTAAATTTCAGCATGTGTGCCATATGCACTAATGAGTTAGAATCCTAGTAGCATCTTCTCTTTATTAAGATTATCACGACTAAATTCTGATTCTTTTCAAGCCTAAGATTTCTTGTTTAACTAAAGATAAGTGTCTTGAGTAACCACTATAATCTTCAGTGAAGCTCGGTTCTGTACTTGAGTAAGATATTTTATTATAAAAGCAACCTTTAATGTGGAAAGTAACCAGAGCAAATCAGACCAAAATTAAACATGTTCATAATTATATACCTGAATAAGTCAGAAAGCAGCATAAAAGAAATTCCTTAGAGCACACTTAAATGTTCTATTTTGATTTGTTTGAAGACACATCCCATGTTGACCTAGAACTTGCTTTTGAAGCTGAGGGTGATCTCAGTCTTCCGATCAACCGCGAAAGGATTTTTTTTTTTTCATAGCACATTCAAATGTTGACTATCTGGCTCATGTGTTAAAATGGATGGAACTTTGAAGGGTTGTTTCTCCTTTTTTCTAATGGATACCCTCTTGGAATTTACTTATAAATTTTCATAGCATTGAGGAAGCCAAAGATTTTTTTTTCTGGTATGAGTTCAAAAAGTTAAAAGGCTACAAGTTGTCAAAAATGTAGGATACGGATCCCTTTAAATGTTTTTGTTTTAGTATATTCCAAAACTTTTATTATATTCTGAATATTTCACCTAATCACAAAATCATTTATGCTTATGTTCATTTCCAAACTACAGTTCATTTCAAGATATATATTTATATGCATATAGGGAAGAATGAGTATTCTTTATTGTCACCAAAAATTTTATAAATAAATTCAATGAAAACACAAGGGAACCACAGAGTCATATGAGTGAACTAACCACCAATACTTACAGGACAGGACAAAGTCAATAAAATGAATCTTCTCAAACAACAACTCTGCAGAGACATCAAAGAAATGAATTTTCTTTCAGAAGTAAGATGAATGCAGTTTAATCATCCTTACAGCATAGATACATTAGAAATGATGCTTTTTTTTACTAGATGTTGTCATGAACAAATTGTTTTAATAGTTAATTGTTTACTAATTATCTTAGATATGAAGATTTTAATTTTTTTGATCAATACAAATGTTACAGAAAACAATAACATGGAACAAAACATATATATATTCTACATTTTTACTGTTTAAAATATAAATTTTATGATCTCTTGTCTTTTCTGCCCTGGATTTAAGTTCAAGGCCTCTGGTCTGCCTTGTTGATGTGGACAAAAATATAGAGAAGGGTTTTTAAATAGTGACAAGGATAAATATCAAAACCTGCATCTCTTATAATACTAAATGATGATGTTTAAGTATAATTCAATATATTTTACTTGTACATGCATATTGTATTTGAAAAATGACCTACAATATGAAGGCATGTTTGTAGACAGGAAAGAAGTTTAGGATACTTCCATGTCCATGCAGGGATGAAATGTACTCTGCTTTTATACTGTGACTGACAGGCCAAATCACTGATGCCTTACAGAAAGTCTTTCCACATGATGAAGGACATCTTATCTACTTTGCTTCTAATATTGTGCTTTCTGAGTGGTCCAGCAACAGGGGGAAAAATACAGTATTACTCTTACAAACTACTGTCTCCTTCAAATCCTACAGAATTATATGATAATACATTCATCTCTGAAAATCTAAACGTATAAAAATAATGCATAAATATAAAATGGCAATCAACTAAGTCTCTAGAAAATTTTCTCAATATTTTCATCAATATAGTTATTGAAATCTCATTATGAATAGCATACAGAGATAAGGGATGGTGTAAGGAGAGTGAGAGCAAAAGAAGAGAAAGACAGACAGACAGACAGACATACACACATGTAGAGGGCTGATTTATTATTGTTGAGTCGATGTGGGATTTCCCCTCTGTATTCTGTGAATCCCATTAGTTATTAAAGAAACTGTCTTAGGCCTGTAATAGGGTAGAGGAGAGCTAGGTAGGGAAAACTAAACCGAATGCTGGAAGAAGGGAGAAGTAGTCAGGGAGAAGCTATGGAGCCACTGCCAGAGACAGACACCCCAGAATTTTGCCAGTAGGCCACAAGCCTCAAGGTAAAATATAAAATACTGGAAATTGGTTAATACTAGATGTAAGAGCTAGCTAGTAATACACTTAAGTGATTGGTCAATCAGTGATTTCAATAATATAGTTTTTGTGTGATTATTTCAGGAGGCTAGGTGGTTGGGAAAACAAAAAAGCAGCTTCTTACCACAAATTGGCATACCAACGAGGGCAACTAAATCCACTTAAATCCTGAGAGAGCTTGAAAAAGAATTCTAAACACAAAAGAAGAGAGTTTGCCACAGTTTCTTGGTAGCCACAATTTTTTTTTTCTAAATGGGCTCGTGAGGAGTAGGGATGCTACAGCTTCTTTAAGAGAAGTGCAATAAAAACTGTGTGGCTTCCTGGTTCACAGCTACAGAGCATTTAAATGGGGTCTGTGAGAAGAGTGCTACAACTTGCTTAATGGCAAAATAGACCCACTGTGTGCCTAAAAATGGGGCAATGTACATGACTTTCAGAGGCAGCAAACAGCTGAACTGGTGGAGCCCTTAACCATACTCACTTAGCATAAAAAGAGGCGCTTCTTGTCAGAAAATAATTACACAATAAAGACAGATTCAAACAAAAATACCTCTAAATGAGACAGTGTGTTTAAAAAAATGTACGTAGACTTGGGATAGTGAAGAAAAAAAGAGTATAGAGAGTTATAATAGGAAGTAAATGGTTTATTAAAAAAACCAATGTCTTTAAAGAGACAGAGTACAGGCAGTCATAAAATAAAGGAGTAAAGATAATAAAATAAATACTAAAAAGTAATAGAGTACTGGGCCATGGTGGGACATGCCTTTAATCCCAGCACTCGGGAGACATATATCTGTGAGTTTGCGGTCAGCCTGGTCTACAAGAGCTAGTTCCAGGACAGGCCACAAAACTACACAGTTTTTTTTTTTTAAAAACCCTGCTTTTTAAAAAAAAGGAATAGAGTAAAAACAAATAAGCTATGTAAAGATGGAATATACACAGAGCATCTGTAGTATGTATATTATTGTGTTTTCTTTGAATTTTTTGACTGTGAAGGAGCTAAGTAACCAACATATATACTTTAAAGGTATCTTGACTTCAGAATTTGAGTTTAAGGATATGTTTATTTGGAAAAGAGATTCTGCTTTTGCTTCCACAGAAGACAAGAACCTGCGGATTAATTCTAAATTAATGTGGTTTGATTGACCAAGACCCCACAAAAGGTCATTGTGAACACCCCTCAAAAAATTACTTTGTCTAAAAAAAGCAGAAAGTGGTTTAGAGAGAACAATGCCCAAATTCTCAAATATTGTTTATAAATATTTGTTTAGATTTAAAGAGGGATATGATACAGAGATTTTTCATTGGTATGGATCTTGGTTTATTGTTACAAATTTTAGGTCAATTTGTTATATGTATATTTCTTCTCTTGATTAAGGTATTGTGTTTGTGTATCTCATTAAAAATGTAATGTATAATTAAAAAATATAGCTTAATAGATAGTCATCTATAATAGTCAAGCTTGTGGTCATGTTAGTTAAAATTTCTAGATATACAGAGACGTATTTCAGATGGACAGACATTTTTCAAATATTTCAAAGACCTTCAGAATATGGCATTTAAATGTTTACTAACTTAGGACTTTTCATGACAATGAGACATCTATTCCTGGCAGCACCAATACACTTGAAGAGGATTATGGGTATCAAAGAGGCTTCTTATGGCATTGGTTAGTCATTTGGGCAAGAAACTATTCTTGCCTAGACTGCTTCATGGTATGCTATAAAAACTGGACATGCAGGACCCACAGAGAAATGACTGTTGAACTTGCCCAAGGGTGAGACAGTCCTTCAGGGTTCCTGCTTCATGAAAGCGTCTGCCAGACATTCTTCAGGACACAGAAGAAAGTGACTGACAAACTACTAATATGGGCAGAACAGTCTTTGAAATTTCCTGCTTAGTGGAAAAGTCTAGGATATTATGGGCCTGTAGGCTGAAGGTGGATGCTCCAAAAACAGAAGAACTATGGGTGACTGTTCAGGCAGCGAGATGTCTCTGTCAATTTTAGAGTTTTGGAAGTTGCTTACAATGCATTTCCTGTTTACTTAAGTAATATATCCTTCTGGATTCTTTGATGGAGTTGAAGAATAAATAGTTATAATTTTACTTAGCTATGATAAAAGATAAAGCTGATATAAATATTATAACTATAATTCTTGCCTGATACCTGTTTTGTTGTATGTAATTTTTCTATGTCAAAGTTAAAACCTTCCTTATTTAAACAGAAAAGGGTAGGTAATGTGTGATTTCCCCTCTGTATACTGTGAATAACATTGGTTAATAAAGAAACTGTCTTAGGCCTATAGAGTAGAGTTACGCAGGAAAAACTAAACTGAATGCTGGAAGACAGAGACAGACATGCTAAAACTTTTCCAGTAAGCCACAGCCATGTGGCGATACACAGATTAATAGAGATGGGTTAAATTAAGATATAAAAGTTAGCCAAGGGCTGGAGAGATGGCTCAGAGGGTCACCGACTGTTCTTCCAGAGGTCCTGAGTTCAATTCCCAGCAACCATATGTTGGCTCACAACCATCTGTAATGAGATCTGGTGCCCTCTTCTGACCTTCAGCATACATGCAAGGAAAACTGTATACATAATTAATAAATAAATATTTTTTAAAAAGTTAGCCAATAAGAAGCTAGGGCTAATGGACCTAACAGTGGTTTAATTAATACAGTTTCTGTGTGGTTATTTCAGGGCTGAGCAGCTGGGAGAAATCAGGGAGAAGCCATGGAGCTACCACCAGAGACAGATGCTAGATAAAACTTTACCCCGTAAGCCACAGCCACAAGGTGATACACAGATTAATAAAAATGGATTAAATTCAGATGTAAGTATTAGACAATAAGAAGCTATAGCTAATGGACCAAGCAGTGATTTAATTAATACAGTATTTTTGTGGTTATTTCAGGTCTGAGCTGCTGGGCGGTAGGAAAATGAACTAGCAGTCTCATATAATATTGAGTCTAACAGTTACAGGCATTATAATATTCTGGAAACTATCAGATGACATTATAAGAGTTTATTTATTTGTCCCACCAATCCTTGGAGATACTGTGAGTTTTGAGTCCAAGTTAATGTAAAGGCAAACTTCATACCTCTTTAGGACACCTCAGTATTTTACTGATGGTTCAATTCAGTATGATTCTTCAGTTTACTAATTTAATTATTAATCACATCTAAATCACTTCTACAACAGCAATAGACTGATACAAGTAGGCACAATTACCCGCTCAATCAAACATAAGTTTACCTGTTTCCACCTGTGAAGGTTAGTTTTCATTGTTAACGTGACATGATCTAGAAACACCTAAGACAAAAGTCTCAAGAGAGAGAGATTGTCTAGATCAGGTTGTCCTGTTTAATGATGGAAAAAAATTGTCCTACATACCCTCATGTATTTGAACACTTGGAGCCCAGATGGTGAAACTGTTTAGGAAGGAGATCTGGCCTTGTTGGAGAAGAGTATCACTGGGGTTAGCCTTTTCTGCTTGTGAATCAAGATGTGATCTCTCAGTTGCTGCCATAATGCCTTCAATATACCATCATAAATTCTAAACTTCTGAAACCATAATAACAAATATACTCTGTCCTTTTAAGTTTCCTTTGCCATGATGTTTTATAGCAATAGAAAAGCAATGAGTATAGAATATAAGTATGTCTGTGAAGGACTATCTTAATAATGATAATGGAGTTAGTTCTTTTGGCAGTATATTCTTTAATAGAAATAGAAACAAAACTGAATCACTACATTAACCAATCCTTTTCAACAAATTAATATGAAACAGGAAAACAAACTCTAAGCAAATTTTTTCAGAAAGCAGAAAGTCAAATATAATAAGATTCCTTCATTATGCAAAAGTCAAGAGTACCAAAGCAAGATAAAAAGCTCCAACAAAGGGGTGCTTAGATATAATCAACAAATGAGAAGGTGGTGTAGGAGTTCCTTCTGTTTATGTGTTGTTTTCATTGGTTAATTAATAAAGAAACTGCTTGGCCTGATAGGGCAGAACTTAGGTAGGTGGAAAAGACAGAACTGAATTCTGGGAGGTAAAAAGGCAGAGTCAGAGAGCCGCCGTGGAGCCACCAGGAAAGACATGCTGAATCTTTCCTGATAAGCTACGACCTCATGGTGATATACAGATTAATAGAGACTGGTTAAATCAGGATGTGAGAGTTAGCCAATAAGAGGCCAGAGCTAATGGACCAAGCAGTAATTTAATTAATATAGTTTCTGTGTGGTTATTTCAGGTGTAAGCTAGCTGGGTGGCTGGGACAAACAAAGGGCCCCCCTCTAATTATAACAAGAAGGTATCACTTACACATGGATAAACTCTATCCTTGGAATAAAGGAGAGCACAATCTTTGAAGCAAGCTTGGTCAAATTAACCAAATGTGTAATGTCATACAAGGACACAGGTATACCAGATGCTTTATTTAAAAGAAGCACCTGCCTCTGTGAAGCAGAAGAGCTTTTTATAGTATACAGTCTGTAATAGTACCTAAGAAACTCCATACTCAGCTTCGCAGAACAGCCTACAGGTAGTTTGTTTAGGGAGACCTCACTTTCACAGTGATGGGAAATTTATATATATATATATATATATGATACAGCATCAATATAAAGGTATTACAAAACAGAATGGTTAGGATTCCTAAATTCTGTATGCTTTTCTCTGTCAGTTTTAATATTTCAGGTCTTATGTTAAGATCTTTGATGTACTTTGAGTTTATTTTTGTACAGAGTAAATGATAGTGGTCCAAGTTTAATCTTCTACATGTGGATATTCAATATTCCTAGCTCTAAGTTCACTTTCCTCTAACTTAGAATTGAATATATTGGCCAAAAGTCAGATGATTGTCATTACATGAATTCATTTCCGGATCTTCTAGTCTATTCCATACAGTACATGTCTGGTTTTTTATGCCAGCCACCACAGGAATTAATTTAAAAGTTTATAATAGCCTAGAAAATCAACCCAAAACTTGGCAAATTTGGTGTCATGAAATGAAAAACATCCACTTAGTAAATGAAACAGTTATATAGAGAAAAGACAGGTAACAAAATGGGAGAAAACCTTTTCCAAATCTAAATCTCATAAGATATCAGCATCTGGGATAACTTGGTATGGTGACTCATGCATGCCTTTAACTCAACTCCTTAGAAAAGACAGGTAAATCTCTGTTAGTTTAAGGCCAACCTCATTTATATAATAAATTCTGGGTCATCCAGGCCCAAAACAGTGAGATGATGTTTATAAGTAAATAAATAGACATATAAACTCTAAAAACATTTATCAAATCAAGAAATTGGCAAAATAATTGTACAATTATCTCTCAAAATAAGATACAAATGGCCCAAAACATATGAAAATATGCTAGCAAACAGGACCCCACCTCTTTGGATTGTGGGTATCATATTCTTAAATTTACTCCCTGCTGTCTGGGGGGAGGGGGTGTCTTTGGGGGATCCTGAAAGGAAAAATTTGGGTTGTCATATCCTGAGACAGCGTTTAGAAAATTAAAAGGTAATAAATCACTATGTAATCTATTTCTTGGGGTTGTTATCATCTCTGTCTGTTTAACTTATCCTTTCGAGCTTGGTTTGATCTTTCTATAACTACCTGTCCTATTCAATTGTTTGGTATACTTATTATATACTTTATATTATAATAATCAAAAAAACTGTTTCATTTTCTTAGAGACATGTGCTGGAGCATTGTCCCTCTTTACGTTTACAGGGAGACCATAATGACCATAATTTCTAGCAAATGTGGGATTACAAAATCAGCCTTTTCAAAACTCAACTAGCTGCCCATTAAAAACCTGAATATATATCAATGGTATTATGTGCATATTTTACATATTTGTATATTTTATTTATAATATTTATATATTTTATATAAATCCAATATAAATTAGATATCCTCTCATTTAATCAATGTTTCAAACTGTCTAGCATTTTGTCATACAGAGACTCAAATCCCTTCATTATAATGCTTTTTTCCATTTTTTAATGTGGGAATAAACTTTCTCTTTTAACTAATTCCTCCCTTGAAGAATTTCCAGTGGACTTACCAAAGCTACTGATGATGTCGATGAAGATGTGAAGTTTACTATTGCTGCATAAAACAGTAGAAGCCTGATTGGATTTCAGGGTAGCTACCTAATTTGGCAGCAGTCTAAGAAGGGAATTTAGGTGGACCTAGCAATCCATGCTGAAGAGAGGAAGAGGGGGAGAGAGAGGGAGAGGAAGAAGGAGAGGGAGAGAAAGAGAGAGAGAGAGAGAAAGAGAGAGAGAGACAGAGAGAGATGGCTTAGAAGTAGAGAAGTAGTTTTATAAAATTGTGAGGAACATATAATAATGCTCTTTGTACTTACATATCAAAGGAGAACCATATTATAGGCCAGAGCAAGTAGAGTACAAAGATCAATAGCAATACACCCTGCATTAAAGTAAGAAAGTTTAAATTAAAAAAAAAACATTCAGAGGAAAATTAAATAATACTTACAATGAAAAAAGTTAGGCTAGTTTAGATATATCAAAGCAAAACATGTCAATAGAAAATGATGGGATAATGGACAAATATATTTACTATATTATATATGATTATAAATAGATATTTACAATAAATATATTATCAAAATAAAATTACATATATAATTTTAAAAGGGGATTGTCATCTACAATTGTGTTATTGTTTGATAGTTTCATCTGTTTATTCAGTGAACTTTAGCCATTTTCATCCCATTTAATTCTCTCATTCCCTCCCACTCTAGCCAAAACTTTCTCAACAACTCTCAACATTTTCCTGAAAGGAGTAACTGACAGGAGTCATAGCATGGCTTTGTTTTATAAGATTGTTGTCAAAAGGCTACATAGCATTTTCTGGTACCATGAAGCTCCCAGCTTCATTTTGTATATCCTCTACCAAATTGTGTCCACCACCAATTTTGATACTATGTCAAGGAAAGTGAAATATAAATCTAGGAAGTATATATCATTGCCATTTCCATTGGTGAGTGAAGTCCTCCTCAAACAACAAAATTCAGTAAAAAACTGTATGTATTAAGATTAAAATGTCATATTGTAAGACAGTATTTTCTAATACAAATGCAGTAAAAATTTAAAATAACAAACTAAATAGCTATGGATATCAAAAAACAAGAGAAATATTCTTTTCAATTTTGGGCCAAACAATGTTTGAAATAATAACGCTTCTAGAAAGCAATGGTAACAAATGTCATTCCACATCACACGTGTGCTCTAGGGATGAGTCCTGCTCACTCTGCATCACACGTGTGATCTAAGGATAAGTCCTGCTCACTCGACATCACACATGTGTGCTAAGGATGAGTCCTGCTCATTCCACATCACATGTGTGCTCTAAGAATGAGTACTGCTTATTTCACATTACATGTGTGCTCTAAGAATGAGTACTGCTTGTTTCGTATTGCGTGTGTGCTCTAAGGGTAAGTCCTGCTCAGATCATAGTCAAAGACTTGGCTATTTCAAGGAGTCTAACGAAAGACTGGATTAATTATGACATTCAACAGAAGCACAAACAGTAAATGGAAAAAAATTAAAACAACAAAACCAAAAATAAAACTTTCCAAATTCAAAGCTTTCCAATAACAAAACAATAAATCCTAAATGTGCTTCTTTGAATACGCCAGAAATAAAACAGAAATCAACAGTTCATCAATTTACAATTAGCAGAAAGTGTGCAGTAAGTGGTACTGTCTTAAATCCTCAGAGTAGAACACAATAGTCATGGGTTACATTATAAAAAGCAACTTGAAATCTAGATGCTAGATTTTTTTTCCAGGGACAATAACTCACTGAAACTGATGGTGTAAACAAGAAAGTCAGGAAAGGACAATTATCATAAAATAATAATTTCCATTAAAATAGCCAATGATTAATCCTCAAAAATAGCACAAGAAGAAAGGGCACCAGAAGAGAATTCCAAAAATATCTAACAATCAGGCTTCTAAAAAATGGCTAAACTTCCTCGGGCATAAATACAAGCAAGCTTATAAAAGAATATAACAACAATCCCAAAGACTAGATAAAAATATGATGATGAACCAGGCACAGAGCTGTCTCATTTGTGAATATTCATATAGAAATTCATGTAAAACCTCGTTAAAGAAAGCAAAGCAAAACTAAAAGATTATTCCACCACACTGTCTTTGATTACAAGAACGTATATTTTAACATTAGAAAATTTACTAATATAATTAATATAAAACACTACCACTGGTGATAAAAGGTCTGGTGAACCAAATGGGCAGCCGCTGTGACATTAAATGAATTATCTTTTTGTAAGTTAAAAAAGGGCAAATAATAGCATTTCTTCATTGTTTAACCTAACATCATAAGTAACAGAAAAAGATGGATAAATGATAAAGATAATGCATCTCTACTAATAGGCTAATATATTTTGAGAATGTTGAAAATAGCAGTGTAGTATTTTGGAAGGGAGGTTTGAATTATAACTATTTTTCTAAGATGCATCACTTGTTTATAGACCACAAGATTAAAAAAAAAAGTCTGTAGCCCAGAGAGATATTAAACTAATACTCAAAATCCAAGTTTTCAATATGCAAATAGCCAAGTAGGAAATACAATACAAGAAAGAAAGTACTCTTTTAAAAAGTATGCCTGGATAAAAAAATAAAATTATAAAGATGTAAAAGATATTTTTACCTGGAAATATAATCATTGTGTACAAAGGCAAAGGAAAAACAGCTACAGCTTAAATTCAGTCAGCTGTAGGAAAAGCCTAAGGTAGTGATGCTTGCTATATTGAGAAGTAAAATGGCATTCGACCCACTGAGCTCAGCAATAGGAAGAGACAACCACATTGTTGAGACTGGCTTTGAACTGCACTCTGTGTAAACTTCCCAGATTCTATGAGTTGACTCTTTTGATTCTTATCAAACATCACAGAAAGTCTTAATGAGTTGTAGAATTGTATTCTTGGATGAGAAACATTCAAAGAGTTGCAGCATGCCTTACACTGCAGATAAAGATGTCAATATCATGATGAGAAAATGACCAAGTTGAATATGAAAATGATTCATAGACTTTTAACCACTTTCAAAACACATTGCTCATCTATTACAGCCTTTTCCTTGGCTTCTTTCCCAAAGACCACAAGAGAGCCTGGTGGCATTTTATCGGATAGGAAGAGCTCCTGATAAGCATGGGGACACACTTCAGTTGGTATATTTTATTTAGTATTTGCTGAGCATGCTGCAGCTTGCCAGGGACACATGACTGCTTAATTGGCTCTTATTGAAATGGCAGGCAGATAACAGTACGTTGTGTGCGGTTCGTGTATGGCCAGCCTGAAAATTTCAAGATTTGATGAAAAAAAGGGGGAAGAAGATTTTCAGTTGATAACTCCATAAAAAGCTTACTAATGGTCCCGCCCTTGTGGTTTAGTAATAAGTATAAAGCTATTTTCCACACCAAATTCTGGCTGTGGTGGCAAGAGGGAAACACAACTCATCCCCAGAGAATTTTCATGGTCTCTGCAATGGAACCTCAACGTTGGCTAGATTGAGGCAGCATGTTTTTTTTTTTTTTTTAACTTCAAAGAGTGCAGAATAAAATGAGTTTGAATCACTAAACACTCCTCAGAAGCTTAGGTATAGCCCATCCGGCACTTGGCTGGCATGAGCCATCATGGAAACACAAGCGCTTAGGAAAAATATTTACTTTCTTATTGTAGATGTTAAGGAGGATTCTGTTAATGTTTATAGTCAGGAATGAGATGGATAAATTTATGATTTATAAAAGCAGGCACGCAGCAACGAAGAAAAGAATAAATCATGACAATAAAAAAATTTAAAACTAAAAAAGGAAGCTTTCTTTCCTTTGCTATTTCTTTTTGATACAAATTCCAGACTAGCCTTGAACTCAGACTCTTCTCCCTCTGCCATAGCTAGGATTGCAGGTACATGTCACCAAGTCTAGCTACTGACAAAAACTTCATAAATGAGCAAAAATGACTGTTATCATCTGTGTCCCAGATACTGGTTGATATATGCCTCTGAGAAACACACTAAGACTATTTTAAAGTTTCAAGTTCAAGTTCCAAATAGGTATGTCTCATTTTTCTAGAGAATATAATGCAATTAAATGTTTAATGTTTGAAATCATTATTTTTATTATTATAAAGGTGGCATATATTAGATTTGAAAGTCTCAACTTCTCCGAGTAAAGCTGGAATAGCGGAAGATGCCCCAGTTGCCATTTGCCTTTGTTTCCTCTGTCATTGCACAATGTGATGTGATAACAATAAGCTTTATGGGGAGAAATGACACAATGGAGTGCATAACTGTATTAGGGAGAATTCCTTAAAGACACAGAACTAGTAGCAGAAATATGCATGTAACAAGGGATTAGTCTGTGTGTTTATGGACTTGTGAACCAGAGTGGGCAATGCTGAGGTAAGCAAGACAAAACATCATGTTTTCTAACGTGTTTAAATCTACATGAAAGGAGGACAATGTGGAAGGAGGAATGGGCCAAAGAAGGAGGGGATAACCAAGGAAAGACAGTAGAGAAATACTGGGGGTAAGTACATGGATGAAAAAGCATAGGGAAACACATTATTTAGTGTGCTAACTTTTAAAAAATTAATTTTAAAATATGAAAAGGGGACACAGCTAAACGTTTTTAGTCAATTAACTATTGGTATAGTGCCAAAGAAATAACTCCAATCCAAATCAAAATGCCTATTACCCGGGAATGCTAAGAGTGTGAAGTCCACTGAATAGGCAGTAGTGAGTTTTACCATACCTGTTTGGACAGTAAGGCAAAGTGTATCTCCCATTACTTGGTCTTTCATCTTATTCAGGTCTTAACTGTGTGGATAAGTCCCAAATTAAAAAAAAAAAAAAGATAGCCAACTATTTAACTCCATCTATCTCTAAATCACATCTAGAAATTAATTCCAGGAAAACTGAGACTAATGTTCAACTAAGTTTCTTGGTAGTTCATAGCCAAATAAAGTTGTCATATAAAATTAAATATCATATGTTTGTACATTTGTCTTTGTTCTTAGGAATAAATAAGGTAAGTTGTCTCTCAGTGTGTAAAAAGGGAATTGCCAAGTATTATTTTCCTTTGATCATGAACCTGCTACTAATGTGGCTCATTAAGGCAAGGATATATTCTCTTTCAGTGTTGGCAGAGTGTCTAAGAACAGAGGCCTGGCTGAGCCCTAGGCAAGAGTGCTCTTAAGACACCTGTCATGATGCTGAATTCTATCCCACATTCCCTGACAGAACCTGTGTCTTCCATTGGTCTTGGCATAAATTTGAATTGGGTACTGAAACTGTGAAATAGAAAGACAGATTTAATAATCATCCCACTTAGTAAGTACAGCTGGGGCAGGTAATTAAACAGGTTTCCTCTTGCTAGCAGGCCTCAAGGAATGTAGCTCTGTGTCTCAGTCACACCATTGGACAGAGATGGAAATCTAATATTAAACAGGACTTCTCCAGCAGGCCCATGTCAGCATCTCTGTTCTTGGCAAACAGAAGTTATTAAAGGGACCTAGTCAAGCCTCTAGAGGCATGCCAAATATTCATTCTCAGGAATATTGCATTTATAGTTTGAAAAATGAAAGGAGAGTAGAATAATTGAAAAATATGATCATTGCTATTGAAGTGGTACTCATCTAATAAAATATGTTCATTGTGAATCTTTCAAATTATGATGATATGAACACTAAGATCTTGGATGGGAATAAAGATTTAAAAACTTGCAATTTTCTCAGCATTATGAAGACACAATATTTTTCCATAAATATGATAAATATATTGTATTTATAAATATAGTGAAGTTAAAATGGGTCAGTCAATCATTCAACATATCCTGAGTCTACAGCATGGGAGGAAGATGGGTTCCGTATAGAACCTTCATCTGGTGATGGATGGAGATAGAAAGAGTGACCCACACTGGAGCACTGGACTGAGCTCCCAAGGTCCAAATGAGGAGCAGAAGGAGAGAGAAGATGAGCAAGGAAGTCGGGACCACGAGGGGTGCAACCACCCACTGAGACAGTGGGGATGATCTATTGGGAGATCACCAAGGCCAGCTGGACTATGACTGAAAAAGCATGGGATAAAACCGGACTCTCTGAACATGGCGAACAATGAAGGCTGATGAGAAGCCAAGGACAATGGCACGGGGTTTTGATCCTACTTCATGTTCTGGCTTTGTGGGAGCCTAGCCAGTTTGGATGTTCACCTTCCTAGACATGGACGGAGGGGGGAGGACCTTGGACTTTCTACAGGGTAGGGAACCCTTACTGCTCTTTGGACTGGAGAGGGAGGGGGAGAGGAGTGGGGGGAGGGGGAGAAGGGTGGGAGGAGAGGGAGGGAAATGGGAGGCTGGGAGGAGGCAGAAACTTTTTTTTCCTTTTCTCAAAAAAAAAAAAATATTTGCCATTTCCTTACTGGAAAAGTACACAAACTTTCTTCTTCTGCTTTGTTGAAAGACAATGCATTGTCATTATCTGTTATTATCCAGCTGTGCAATGCTGCACTCACATTCTGTTGATTTATCTAAGCATAACATAAGACATGCATCAGTATCAATGTAATTGCAATACATTTCTTCTCCTGCCTCCTCTCTTCATTCAGATCCAATCCACAATCTGCTTTTACCTTCATGACGTAAGCAGTTTGTTTTCCACATGGTTGAGATGATGCAGGATTTGTATTTCTGGGCAAGGCTTGTTTCACTCAAAGTAATGATCTAAGGTACACTGATGCTGTCACAGGTGGCCTGACTTCACTTTCCTTTATGATTGAACAAGATTTGGTGTGCAAATATACCACATTTTTTGCATAAAGTCACAACCACTAAGGGACACATTAATTTGTGGCTTGTGAATATACTAGAATAAACATAAAAATATAAATATTACTTCCATTGTCTAATTTAATTCTTCTGAATATATGAATAATAGTAGTATTGCTCCATATTATAATAGTAATAATATTTTTAATTATTTGAGGAACATATATATTATTTCCTTATTCATCATGCTAATAAGCTTTAGACTAAGATCACAGTGTACAAAGTTTCCCTTTTCTCTACACCCTTACCAGACCTGGTATTTAACCTTTTAAGTTAAAATTTAATTACATCATTTCCCCATTCCTTTTTTCCCTTCAATTGTTCCCACACATCCCCTGTGCACTCTCTCCCCTTCATTCTCCCTATATCTCAAACCCATATCTTCTTTGTCTTTAGGTGTTGTTGCTATAGACATATAACGTGCAAAAATACTATCTACTCTGTCCTTTTTATCTGTACATATATACCTGTATTTTTGCATGTTTTCAAGGCTGATCACAAGTTAACCAACTAGGAAGCTCATCCTCGGAGACATACTAGCATTTGTCAGGTGCCTGTAGTTCTTTGTCTACAACAGGACTGGGATCCAGTGATATTTTCCCATTTCATACCTTGTTTATTGGTGTTGCCATTGTTCAGGTATTGCTCAGGCAGTCATAATGCTGAGGTCCCATGCATGAAGTTTTCCCATCATTTCTAGAAGATAATCTCAACCATGTTCTCTGTTTCTTATGATATCTCCACCACCACTTCCATGTTCTTTTCAGGAGTTGTGATATAGATGGATCAATATGGGAGCACTTCATGGGTCAGTTGTTCTCTGTATTTTGACCATATCTGTTGCAACAAGAATATTCTTTGATGAAGGGTAAGAGCCACACTTCACTGTAGGAATAAGGAAAAGTATTTAGAATACAGTTAGGAATTATTCTGTTTTGGAAAAGTAGTATTAGTAGGTTCTGCTCTAAGATCTATAACCTCACTAGCCAATATCAGACATAATTTTTTCCTGTTGAGTGGGTCTTAAGTCCAAAGATACAGCTGTTGATTACCATCAAGATATAAACCATTAAGGATATCTTACTATGCCAGTCATTGCCGTGGTTCACAGGTATCACATGATATTGATACCATATTTGAGAATGGCTATTGGCTGCTTCTCTCTCTTGGCAAATTGAATAGTATCTTCTGGTATCAGTAAAACTAGTCTTCATGGAGGAGGTATTCAAGTCAGATCCCCTATATCCATCTAAAGTCGTGTTGTCTTCTGCAATAGGAACTTGCTTGCCTTCAACCTCTGATGTGGGATTCCCCTCTGTATGCGGTGAATATCATTGGTTAATAAAGGAACTGCTTTGGACCTATATCAGAGATATAGGGGAACAGAGACAGGTGGGGAAAACTAAACAGAATGCTTGGATAAAGAGGAAGAATCAGAGAGTTGTCATGTAGCCCCACCGAAAACAGACACTGGGAACTTAACCTGGTTTATAGAAATAGATTAAATTAAAATGTAAGAGCTAGTAGATAAGAAGCTAGAGCGAATGGATCAAGCAGTGATGTAAATAATATGGTTTCTGTGTGATTATTTAGGGGCTAAGAGGCTGGAATGACCACTACAAACCTCTGCTAAGCCATCAAAAGTAGCAGCTACAGGCTATATTTTTCTGAAAATATCTTGTATATCCCTGATCAACAACTTGAATGGGAGGGGTGTCTCATGGCTTGTATCAGGATTTTATCTGGTAGTCTGTGACTTTGGGGAAACATTTTCAGTTCAAATGGTATAACTTGCTTTAAATAATGCATGTATAAACATGAGTTTACATATAATTCGAGTAAATAAAATTTTGAATCCTGATGGTTTCTTTAGACATCTTTAATGTATTTTTTTTCCTTCTTATCTCATTCTATTTCTATAATGACCTCTGTCTTATTTATTTGTCCGTTGTCATGATACAACATCATGACCAAGACAACTTTTAGAAGATATTTTATTTGGGCTTACAATTTCAGAGAGTGAGTCTATGGCCATCATGGTAGTAATGATGAAAAATGAAGTCAGGAATTATGAATTAGCAATAAATGAAAGTTTATATCCTTATCCACAAGTGTGAAGCAAAAAGAGAGAGAGAGACGATAACTAGGAATGGTAAGGCTTTTTGAAACCTAGAATCCCATCCCCACTGACACACCTCCTCCAAGAAGGCTACAACTCTTAGCTTTTCCCAAGGAGTTCTACTGACTGTGAGCCAAACATTTAAATCTATGACCCTATTATGGGCAATATTTAAATCACCACCACCCCTTACACTTTCCCAAATAAAATTTCTTCTCCACCTTTTATTTTTTTTTCGTTTCCTCCTTCATAAAATTGGATCCTGTTGTTCCTTAGTGTTCCTCACAACTATGGGCTCTTTGAATTTCTCTAGGTTTTGTGTTTATTTATTCCATGTAATAAACACATATGAGGATCTGGAGATAAGAAACACAAATGAATGAAAGCACGAGGTGTTTGTCATATTGGGTCTCAGTTACCTTCCTCAATATAATCTATTCTAGGTCCATCAACTTACTTACAAAATTCATGAATTCATTTTTCCTTAGAGCTGAATGGTATTTAATTGTGTATATACATAACATTTTCATTATCCATTCATCATATGAAGGATATTTAGATTTTTTCGATTACTAGCTATAATAAATAGAGTGACAATAAATATGACTGTGCAGGTTAGTTTTTGTCATAATGTCATCTAGATATATCTAGAAAGACAGAATCCTTTTTTTAATTAATTTATATATTTATTTTTATTATTTATTTCACATCCCAACCACAGGTTCCCCTCATCCTACTTCTCTTATATCCTCCCCTATCTCCTATGTCCACCTACACCTTTCCTCCTACATTTCTATTCAGAAAGAATCAGGCCTCCCATGGATAGCAATAAAGCATGGTATATCAAGTTACAGTAAGACTAAGAACATCCCCTCATAATAAGACTGGGGAAGAAAATGCAATAAGATCCCAAAGCCAGCAAATGAGTCAGAGATGGCACCTGCTCCTACAGTGAGGAATCCTACAAGGAGACCAATCTATATGAGAAAATAAAAATATCATACCACAAAAACCATCATATCAAGTTTGGACATGGCAACTCAATAGGAGTAAAAGAGTCCAAGGAGCAGGCACAAGAATCTGGGACCCACTCATTCTCACACTCATGAGTCTCATGTAAAATACTATCCAAAATCTATATTCTGTAGAAAGAGGACCTATTCCAGACCTTTATAGGTACTGTGCTTGTGGCTTCCATCTGTGTGAGTTCATATGAACCATACCTAGTTTATTTAGAGGGCTCTCTTCTCCTGGTATCCTCCATCTCCTCTGACTCTTACTCTTTCTGCCTCCTCTTCCATGGAGTTCCTTGAGCTCCGAGGAGGGTGGAATTTGAAGAATTCCCATTCATATAGGCCTTTCTTCATATAATATCTGGCTTTGGGTCTCTGTATCTGTTCCCATCTGCTGCCAGATGAAGCATCTCTGAGGATGACTGAATAAGACACTGATCTTTGAGTATAGAAGGATATCATTAGGATTCATCTTATTGATACATTTTTTTTTACTTTTATTCTTTTAACTAGTCATATTTGTTTCACCCTAGGTCTGTGGGCTATCTAGTTTTTGGGTTTTGTTGTTACCCTAGCAATGTTGAGTAAGAGTTCTAGTTCATAGAGTGGGCCTTAAGTCAAATCAGACATTAGCTGACTAGTCTCATAAGTTCTGCAATAGGCCATATTTTTAAAGAAGGTTTTGTGAGATTTTGCTATTGTATATGTACCCTGAGTAGTAATCCCTGTCAAGAAGTAGGTTTTAAGTATTTATGCCTTTTAAGACGCCCATTTCTTCACTGTTGGTGCTGTTTTTGTTGTTGTCTAGTAATTTGATAGTTTGATTTTTTTTCTCATTTGTCAATTTATACTTTTATTTGGTGTATATTTGGATCCATCTACAAAGTTCCTTGTCAATTCCATAGTATTGAAGTGTTTCCCGTAGTTGTTTCAGAGTTTTAAGATTGTATTTAAGTCTTTAATCAATTTGAATTGATTTTCTCCTATCACCAGCTAGGATACTGACTTTCAATCACTACTACTTTCTAATGAAAAGTAGGTTATTTTCTGTAATTCCTATTTTTGCAGCTACATTAAAACCCAATAGGTTGCAAATGCACAGTTCTATGTACAGTTTTGTCATTGAAATTCTCTGTTTATCTCTCAGTATTTATGAAAATGGTGAGCTGTCAATTTCCTGCATTACTGAAATGTGTTTTGAGTCAAACTCCTACTTTGATCTTTTCGATCAAAATGGTATTGGCTAAATTGGTACTATACATATATATATTTTTCAGGATTGTCCTTTCTAGATGTATGATATTGTAGCTCACACTGAATAATATAAAAACAGTATTGATGTAGCTAATCCATAAATCTGGGATATGTTTATGTTCTGGAGTATCCTTTTCAAATATCTTATACCGTAGAATAATCCTCTTACACTGTAAAGATTTGGCATTTGAATTGGCATAATAAAATACTGATTGGCAAGTAGCCAAAAACAAATGATAGGCAAAGTGACCAAACTAAGGATAATAGGAAGGAGAAGGGCAGAGTCAGAAGTCAACACTGCAAAGGAAGCCAGAGATGAACATGCCATGCTAATAAATGGCAGAATGTAAATAAGGAATATGGGTTAGCTTAAAATGTAGGAGCTAGTTAGTAAAAAGCCCAAGCTATTGGCTGAGTATGTGTAAGTGATATTAAACCTCCAAGTCAATTATTTCAGAAGCAACTGTCAGTTATTTGGGAAGAGGCAGGCAGGAGAGAAACGTCCATTTAGAGTTTTATAATTTTCATTCCATGGTTTATAATTTTCATTCTAAAAGACTGTTACTTCCTCATCTAAATTTCTTCTTAGATATTTTATTTGTAACTTTTATATTGCCTTCTTTACATATATTTTAATTAGATATTTGCTATGTAGGTATTCTATAAAAATGTCAACTTTTTTTTACTACATTGTTTAAATTGATCATTGATTTTTACAACTTTCTGTTAGAATATTTAGAGTATGTTTCTCTATAAAAATATATTATCTACATGCAGTGACATTTTTTCTTTTCCTACTTCAATTTCTTTTATTTCTTTTTCTTTCATAATTTTTGAGTATATAATCTTCAATATTATATTGAAAAATTGTAACAAGTAGCATCTATCTCATTTCTTAGAGAAGCAGCTTTTGGCTTTATCCCATATCATCACGGTAGGTGTGAATTGATAATCTGTCGTACCTTGTGTTTACCCAGATACATCGGGTACATACAGACATGTACGAGGCATATTGACATCTGATGGATGATCTAGCATAGATCATTTTCTACTTACAACTTGGTAGTTTTTACATGACTCTGGGTATATAGATATATAAACTATGTATGTAATTTGAGCATTTATTTATTTTAAAACAGAAAGGAATTTGTTTTAAAACCATTCCTCAATATACATAAGATTTTATCATATATCAAAGATGAAAAAATTTTTTGGACAGAATGCTTTTCATATTGATATAACTAATTAAATCTTGACATAGACCACCTTCAATACTTTAAGAGTTGGTGCTAAAAATATAAAACTTTATTTAAACACATAATAAAGTGTCAGAAGTATGTTTAGGGTGATCTGAGAATTTGTTGAAAATTGTGTCCTTATTTCAAGCCAAAAATTCATTAAATAATTTTAATGACACTGAGTTCCAACTAAAATAGCAATATTTAAAATCAAATATTGTCATAAAATAATGATCTCATATAAACCAATTTAACACATGTTTTGAAATGGCACAATAAAAATAAAATTATGAAGTCTATATTCAATAATTAAACATTATGTCCTATAAAAGCAGAAAAACTATATACACAGAGAAATTTGTGTGGATCATGCATGAAATAGTCTTCAGTCTGAACTGCAGTGTTGAAGGTAGCATTGACAAACACTGTGCATGTGACAGCCTCAACAGTGGGAGGTATACATGCTATTTGTTTAGAAACAGAGCTGCAGACATGGAACATGAGGCAATGCAGACAGACAGTGCAGAACCACCTTGGACTCACTACGCATTTGGATTTTCACTAATTTTTAGTCATTGCATACTCATAAAAATTGCATAGTTACTAAAGTTTTAATAACTTTCATTTATGCCAACATACACAGTCTTGGAACCCACAGCTTTAGAAGCCAGTGTCCAGACAATTCAAGGAATCTGGTGTTTTACTGAACATTTATATGCTGGGACACCCTGGGTTTTTTCACTTTCTCCATAGTCTTGGGATGTCTTTTTATCTCTACAGTAAGATAGCTAGAACTAAGTCCCCATTTCTTCCTCAAGGAATTTGTCCAATTTTCCATAACCAAGGAAGTGAAAGATCTATTTGACAAGAACTTTAAGGCATTGAAGAAAGAAATTGAAGAGGATACCAAAAAATGGATGGACCTCCCTTGCTCTTGGATTGGGAGGATCAACATAGTAAAAATGGCAATTCTACCTAAGGCAATTTATAGATTCAATGCAATCCCCATCAAGATCCCATCAAAATTCTTCACAGATCTGGAGAGGACAATAATCAACTTTATATGGAAAAACAAAAAACCCAGGATAGCCAAAACAATCCTATACAATAAAGGATCTTCTGGAGGCATTACCATCCCTGACTTCAAACTCTATTACAGAGCTACAGTAATGAAAACAGTGTGGTACTGGCATAAAAACAGAGAAGTCGACCAATGGAATCATATAGAAGACCCGGATTTTATCCCACAAACCTATGAACACCTGATTTTCGATAAAGGAGCTAAAAGTATAAAATGGAAGAAAGAAAGCATCTTCAACAAATGGTGCTGGCACAACTGGATGTCATCTTGTAGAAGAATGAAAATAGACCCTTATCTATCACCGTGCACAAAACTCAAGTCCAAATGGATTAAAGACCTCAATATCAGCCCGAACACACTGAACCTGATAGAAGAGAAAGTGGGAAGTACCCTACAGGAGCTGGGCACAGGAGATCGCTTCCTATATATAACCCCAGAAGCACAGACATTAAGGGCAACATTGAATAAATGGGACCTACTTAAACTGAAAAGCTTCTGTAAAGCAAAGGACATAGTCAATAAGACACAAAGGCAACCTACTGATTGGGAGAAGATCTTCACCAACCCCACAACAGACAAAGGTCTGATCTCCAAAATATATAAAGAACTCAAGAAACTAGACTTTAAAATGCTAATTAACCCAATTAAAAAATGGGGCACTGAACTGAACAGAGAATTCTCAGCAGAGGAAGTTCAAATGGCCAAAAGACACTTAAAGTCGTGCTCAACTTCCTTAGCAATCAGGGAAATGCAAATCAAAACAACTTTGAGATATCATCTTACACCTGTCAGAATGGCTAAAGTCAAAAACACCAAGGATAACCTTTGCTGGAGAGGCTGTGGAGGAACGGGTACCCTCATCCATTGCTGGTGGGAATGCCATCTTGTGCAACCACTGTGGAAGTCAGTGTTTCGGTTTCTCAGGAAATTCGGGATCAACTTACCCCTGGACCCAGCAATACCACTCCTGGGAATATACCCAAGAGATGCTCTATCATATGACAAAAGCATTTGTTCAACTATGTTCATAGCAGTATTATTTGTAATAGCCAGAACCTGGAAACAACCTAGATGCCCTTCAATGGAAGAATGGATGAAGAAAGTATGGAATATATACACGCTAGAGTACTACGCTGCGGTAAAAAACAATGACTTCTCGAATTTTGCAGGCAAATGGATGGAAATAGAAAACACTATCCTGAGTGAGGTGTCCCAGACCCAAAAAGATGAACATGGGATGTACTCGCTCATAATTGGTTTCTAGCCATAAATTAGGGCCACGGAGTCTACAATAGGTGAACCTAAAGAAGCTAAGTAAGAAGGTGAACCCAAGGAAAAACATATAGTTATCCTCTTGGCTAAGGGAAGTAGACCCAATTGCCGGGGAGAAAATTAGGATCATGGGGGTGGGGTGGGATGGGGGTAAGGGGAGATGGGGAGAGAAAAGGTAGAAGGGAAGGAGGGGGGATTTGGGGAATCAGGAGAATTGGGATAAAGGAAAGGTGGATAGGGGAGCACGGAACCACAATTCTTAGTTAAGGGAACCACTTTAGGGTGAGCAAGAGATTTGACCCTAGAGGGGCTCCCAAGTGCCCAAGATGAGGTTCCCAGTTAGTTCCTTGGGTAGCTGAGGATTGGGAACCTGAAATGACCCTATCCGAGAGCAATACTGACGAATATCTTGCATATCATCATAGAACCTTCATCTGGTGATGGATGGAGACAGAGACAGAGACCCACACTGGAGCACTGGACTGAGCTCCCAAGGTCCCAATGAGGAGCAGAAGGAGGGAGAACATGAGCAAAGAAGTCGGGACCACGAGGCGTGCACCCACCCACTGAGACAGTGGAGCTGATCTACTGGGAGCTCACCAAGGCCAGCTGGACTGTGACCGAAAAAGCATGGGATAAAACCGGACTCTCTGAACATGGCGAACAATGAGGGCTAATGAGACGCCAAGGACAATGGCACGGGGTTTTGATCCTACTTAATGTGCTGGCTTTGTGGAAGCCTAGCCAGTTTGGATGTTCACCTTCCTAGATATGGACGGAGGGGGGAGGACCTAGGACTTACCACAGGGCAGGGAACCTGGACTGCTCTGTGGACTGGAGAGGGAGGGGGAGAGGAGTGGGGGGAGGGGTAGAAGGGTGGGAGGAGGGGGAGAAGGGTGGGAGGAGGGGGAGGGAAATGGGAGGCTGGGAGGAGGTGGAAACTTGTTTTTTGTTTATGTTTTTTTTTCTTCTTTTCTTAATAAAAAAAATTATTAAAAAAAAACTTTCTATATATGTACAAGTCTTTTTCATGGTTTAATGTGGCAAAATCTTAAGAGGCAACAGTAATTTCATTTGGGAAGCATTGAAAATAAACCTGAAGCATGTCATTCGTTTTTTTTTTTTTCTTCTGGTTTGTTTAGTATTTTACTACATGTTATTTAAAAGAAACAGATTTCTAGGGCTGGAGAGATGGCTCAGAGGTTAAGAGCACTGATTGTTCTTCCAAAGGTCCTGAGTTCAATTCCCAGCAACCATATGGTGGCTCAAAACCATCTGTAATGGGGTCTGGTGCCCTCTTCTGGCCTGCAGACAAACATGGAAGGAATGCTGTATACATAATAAATAAATAAATATTTTAAAAAAAAGAAACAGATTTCTAAACTAAGGGATTATAAGATTATTTAAGACTAAATCTATTCTATATTTTATAAACATGTGAACTACTTCTACATCCCAGACCATAGGTAAGAGGTCACAAAATGGGGATAAAACAATAATACACATGAGATGTCTTAAGATGTAAGCAAGGTAAATTTATAAGAAAATAAATATATTTCTTATTGATGTGTCCTAACAGAGATGTAAATTGAGGAAGAATTCACCAATCCCAATATATGGTAAGACACTAATTAAAAATATATATCATATTTATAAAATATTTATTACATAGCTTTAAAACAAATTATACATTTAATCCTCCAAACAAATCTGTACGTGTGAGAATATGCTCATTTTACAGTTGAAGAATTAGCCTAGAAGGGGATGTGACTTATGTTAGTTCTTTCAACTGTGAGAATGTGGAAAGCCAAACATGACCCAAGTCATTCCCACCCGTTTACTCTGGTGATGACAGCCACTTGTAGCACGGCCCATAATTCCATGCATGCAAAAAGACAACATTTTAATCAAGAACTAAGAGACATATGGCAGCTTTTATATCCTTGGCTCTTAAGTTTCCAGTTTAGAAGAGTATAGTCAGCCAAAATATACGGCAGCTAGTCCCTATAGACAGTCTACAATTACTGTTAGGATCAATCATTCATGTCTTCATCCTTTTGTAATGAGTATAAGGCATGACAGCTGTGAGCTGCATTTGTTCTCTAAAGCTCCTCAAATTGCCGGTAGATAGTAGATTGTTAGAGAATTCTAATTCTTTTCTAATTATCCAAAACTCCAATAGCTTAAAAATTGTTTGCTGTAGAGGTATTTCTATCACAAAAATCAACTGTTTTGACTCAGGCGTATTGTTGTTGTCAGTGGATACAAATAGAAGTATTCCAAATAAATGAGTAGCACATTTTTATTTCTTCATATTTTTTGGCTAAAAAGTAAGACAAATAAAAGGGAAAAAATAAACAGAGTAGTAGATTATGGCATATAAAATGAATAAAAAAGCCACAGAAAGAACTGATACCACACAACATTTGTATAATTCATCCTCTCCTTTCAAAACACAAGCTAATTAACCTATTCTTAAATAACAAGTATTGTTGTTACAATCCTGTTGAGAATAAGACACAAAGAGGTTCCAAGCACTTCAATGCCTTGAACAGATTTCTATGTGATACTGTGTTAAGCAGAATTAGAATTCAGTTCCTGATAATCTCTTCCAAATCCAGCTGTTTTTATAAGATATGTTCTCAAATCATGTGTTAGGAAGTGTGGACATTTTGTTGTTATTGTTGTCAAGGAAGAGAGAATATTGGGTGACTTTTTGGGATTATGTGCCATGGAGTGACAGGTTGCGAGTAGTGAGTAGGTAAATATTTTCACTTACACTGAGAAAGCTATTCAGTGATATTCTAAAATAAGAAGGTTTTTGTCTTTTTTCCTTGGTGGTAAGACAATCGGAATTTAAATGATGTTATTCTTAAGACTAAAATAAATGGAAGTGACTAGCAAGACATGTATATTACCCACTTACAGCTCAGGGAATTTTGCAGAAGAGGTGTTGAAAAAATGTAAGGACCTGAAGACAGGAAAGAGGGTTGTGAAAATCAATCTCCTAAATACTACATGTTCCAAGCAATCATAAACTCATAGAAGCTGTGCCCAATGACACCTGTCCACACAAATTAGGCCTGCCTACATGACATTTTAAACTGCAGAAATATGAAATATTTTTCTAATATTTTGATACCTCACGCTTCAATTTTTGAAAAGTTTGAAGCATATGGACACATTGCTATGGCTTTTCTCCCACACTTTTTTCTTGTGTTTATTGTATTTGTATGTTTTAAAGAAGCATTTATGATTCTTTTCTGGAAGAAATATAGGTGCTTCTTATAGTTTCCATTTTTAAATTTTTCTTATTATTGTTGTGTTGTGTTTTACTATATGTGAACGTTCAATATGTATATCTTTTTTTAGGCTTATGACACCCATTTTTATTTCTGTGGAGAAGCAGGCAGTGGTATCAGAAACAAAGGTTTGTCAAGCATGTCATTAACATGCAGTGAGAAACATTTATACCCTTAATAAGGTTTTGAAACTGTAGAGCTGGGTTACTATTTGGATAAATATAATTTAAATATTTTTTAAACCTAACAATTGAAAATCAAGAAGTGAAAATAAATGAGAACAGGAAAGAGGAAAAAGGTAAAACAGGAATGAGAATAAAAGTATGATTTTGAACAAGCCTTAAAAAATAAGAAAAAAATCAAACATTTAAATTATATGTTAAAATTTAGAAAAAGAAAAATATGAAACATTTTAATAAAACATATTATACTCAATATTTCCTTCTTATTGACATGAACATGGTTTCCATCTCCTCTTAAGCTGTTTTTTTATAGATGGTTCTGAAGGTAGGAAGAAAGATACCCTTGTCTCTACGGAAATGATGATGAGGTAGACCAGATGTCCACATGGCAGACTAGGTTCCTCTACAAGAATCACTGCAGAAATTTTACAATCCAATATGAAGATGTTCTGCATTATGTGCACACAAACTTTCTACTTATGATTTTCAATATTTAAAGTTCTGTGGAACTTGGGTGTATTCCTTATGCTTAGCTTTGAATGTAAGATCTTTTTGCATAAAATATAAATTGAATGGTTTAATTTACTATTTTTTTAACCAAGAAAATGTGTTGGCAGAGGCTGTTTGTTCATTTCCCAGCCACTCAGACCTGAATAATCACATAGAAACTATACTAATAACAACACTGCTTTTCCAAAAGCTTGGGCTTCTTATTAACTAACTCTTACATCTTAAATTAACCCATTTCTGTTATTCTGTGTATTACCACAAGACTGTGGCTTAGAGGGTAAAGTTCCGGCTTCTGTATCCCTGATTCTGCCTTCTTTTTTCCTCTATCCCTCTTTAGAATTTCCACCATGCTCAATTCTGCCTTATCATAGGACCTAAGCAACTTTTTTATTAACCAATGGTAATAAAACATATTTGCAGCATGCAGGGGGGAATCCCACATCACCAAACTGTGATGGAAGAAATGTGTGTGATGCTTCATTGAAAAAAGCAAAGTCCCCGAGCAATTTTCCATGTTGACTTCCTCAAGTTGCTGGGATCTCAATTACCACAGGGGAAAGTGGTGTTTGTGGTACATGGATTCCTGAGTGATTGTTTGGAGCATACATATCTTACAATCCATCTGGGATATATCCATGATTATATTATATATAATATAAATATTATATAATTCAGTTAAAGCTTTGGATATGTTTATTATAACAGCCTATTCTAGTTGACATGATACATGCCACGCATATCAACTCAAAGTATACTTAATCCCAAATTTCTCCATGGCACTAAGATCATTATTATATCACACACTAATGTGGTTCATACTATATTTTTCTCCTAAATCCAATCAATGCCCTTCCTATAAAAATCTCAATGTTACTCCTTAACCCAGGTCAGAGTTTGTTCTCACTAGGTTATTAATATGTAGCTCCTCACTGATGTTTCTGCTTTCAGCTTTTCACACTCAGATCTTTTTTCAGTTCACTGTAATTAATTTCTATATGCAACTTTGCCTTACCTCTTTACCAGTCTTTCCTCTCAAACACTTTCAAGTGTTAGAAGTCAAAGACTAATAACATAACATTCAGTTTTACCATGAATTAGCCATGTAAACTTTCCAGTTCAACTTCATTTGTCTAGACAGTAAGCCTTTAGTAATAGCTAACTTACCCACAGTTCTACCCCAACTGTATTGCTACCATTGTGATGTCCTTCTGGCTAATCCACCAGCTGGAACAGTGTCACTAATTCCCATTTTGACTCGCAAGTCACCTTCCAAGGTATAGATTACAAACTTCTCCCTTAAGATCTTATATTATGTTGTCTCACATGCTTGTATACATGTACATCTGCTGCTCTCCTATTGCCCTATTACAATGAAATCATGTCTCTTTTACTTACAAGCTCCAGAAAAATCAATACAAAGCTATACTTGTTCTGTTTCTTCAAATTTTTTCCTTCTACCATAGTGCCTCTACTGCTTTGTAAATGTTCAGAAACTCAGAAATTCTCCTGGCCTTGAGGGTCATTGATCTAACTGCCTTAATTGCCCTTTTAGCCTCTATCAAGCATTTATTTGCCTACACTTTTGCTCTCATAATTCCCTCTGAACAACAGCCTTTATGATTATATTTTTCTGTCATTGTTCTCCTGAGATAGAAGTCTTACCATAGAGCAGGCCCTTGGGATAAGGCCTGCTTTCTCTCTGTCACCTGTCTATCTTGGGGATAAACTCTGTCCCACATGCATCCTGATAAGAGGGAGGATCATACTACAAACCGAGTGGTAATTTATACTTCATGATGTATAGTTCTTGGTGTTATTGTCCTTTTTTATGGATCTCCTTCCTCAATTCTACCCACTAAATTAAAATTTTCATGTCTAACATAAGTGTACATTTGACCTAATTGACTATAGCTTTATCATCTGTTTCTCAAACCTATATGTGTTCTGTAATGGTGACAATGATTTTAATCCTCCAATGAAGGCCTCTCATCCCTCTATGATAGCATGTTGACAGATCCAATCTCAAGTGGGTCTTTTGTAGGCATCACAGCTACTGACAGTTCTTTGTCAGTAAGCAAGGCTCTACAGCACTTCATTCAAATTTTCCCATCCCCTCTTCTGTAGTGTTCCCTGAGCCTTGGAGTGAATGATATAGATGGTGAAGACTGAGCATTCAACAGTCATTCTCAGCATTTTGATTATACATTCATGTTATGATCTCTACCCACTGCAGAAACTTCCCTGATCAAAATTATCAGACGAATCGATGAGCGCTAAGATTTTTTTAATAACCTTTTATCTTCTGAGAGTGGTTTTCTTCTTCTACATTAGTGAGCCTCCACTCAAATTCTTTTTAAAATAGTTTTCATAAATGTGTATATTTTATATGAACCACATTCCTCCTTATACTCCACTACCTTCTCATTTCTTCTCTCCTCCACTCATTGATCTCCTTTAACTCATTGGTTCTTCTTTCACATCCAAGGGCTGAAACTTAATTGAGTGATCTGTCATAAAGCCTGTTTAAAACCTTAGAAGATGATAAACAAGAGTCATATGATCATGTGTATTTTGTTCTTAGAAACTACGGTGTCTTTGCTAAATAGTATATTTCTTGTGAAAACCTTCCTGAAAATGTTATCAACCATTATAAGTAATCTGTAGTATATAATCTTTTGATAAATGTAAAACTAAAAATTCTACCTCAGCTATGTTCCTGGACTCTTCTAAAATTCTTAAAAGTTGTTTATTACATAGGACACTAAGAAAATTATATAAATTATTCAGAAAACATAATCATATTCATCAATCTAATCTATGTCAAGTATTCAGCAGTGAGGCACAATTCAAAGATTTAATTAGAGAAAATGATGCTTAAGGCTTTTTCACCACCAAAAACCTATAGATACAAATTATAAACAATCATCTTGACAGCTGTTAATGTATTATTTTTATGTAATGCAAATTGAAACAAAGATTGTTAGTATTCCAGGGTAAATTTAAATTTAAACTCCTCTCTTTATAGTTTATCAGACTATAATCAACCATTTAAGTCTTCTTGTACCGTAAAGAGCAGTACTTTGTTTACAATTAATTCCCTGAGCCTTCTCTTTGAGAGTTGTGATCAAGACAATTCCTTTTGTTACTCATGCATTTGCATAAATGTTCAACAGTGTTTTACTGCGAAAGGACACTTAAAATGAAGGGCAACAGTCACTCATGTTACTCCCCCTACCATTATTCTTATTTCATGTACTACTTGAACAGAGTTGTTATGACTAGCAGATAGGAACTAGAGAAAATGTAAAGGTAAGTTTCAATTTATGATAATTTATGACTTTAATTGTGTAGACTGTGAGGTGAACTGTTAGGCCTGGGAAAGTTTCCTTTAATCTAAGGATCTAAGAATGATTAGCTTGCTAAAAGAAAAAAAAAGACACAACTAAGCTGATCATTGGTTCATTCATGTAACCATTTATTAAAAAGGTAAGAACAAAATAAAAAATTTTCAGAAAGGAGCTACCCATTACCTATAGAACACTGACCCTAAATTCTTCAATAAGAAATAGGAGACAAATAGAAACAAAGATGGCTGACCCTAAGTCTCCAATAAGACATAGAAAGATAGAAACAAAAGTGTCTGATGTTAAAGTTTTTGATAAGACATAGGAAGATAGATAGAAACAAAGATGGCTTCTATTATAAAGGTTACTTAGAGAGGATGTCTTTGGTGAATTAATAATGAAAACCAGATAGTATCTATGACAGGTAACCAAAATAGAAGACTCCAGTTCCAGGAAACATGAAGGTGGATGGATTTCAAGGTAATATACTCTTCAAGATCAGAGCCTCTACACTGTAAGATACTGTTACAATTGGTAGGCTATAGGCAAATGCACATATGGGCATCACTAATTGCACTCTGTGGACTGAAATATAATGAACATAAAAAATTTTAAAAGAGGACAAAAAATGGAAGAAATATGTTTAAAAGAGGTAGTTCTGGGGAAAATTGAAATGGGTGAGCAAGGAGAGGTCTGACTAAGATACATTCTATTCATGTATGAAAGTTTCAAAGAATAAATGTAAGACATTTTAAAATACAAATTAGTGATTAAGGGAAAATGCATGTAGAAATAAGGAAGATTTGCTGACTAACAAATTTTAGGGAAGGACATAGAGAAATAGGAGCTCCCAACATGAGGGGAGTGGAATTGTTAAGACTACACTAGTGGGACTTGAAAACATTTTCTTGTGAAATAATATGTCTAAATATTTCTCCTCGGATTGTCCTCATAGACTTGAAATCTAGAGAAATCCCTACATATGAGCATGTATAAAATATGAGAGGAATGTCCAGTGAGACCTTCTTATAATAAAAACAGAGTGGATACATAATTAAATTATGATTTAATTATGTAATAATATATAGTAATAAAACTAGTAAATAAGGTCAGCATGGGCAAATTTATACCCTAATTATTAAAGTAGTAAAAATTAAACCAAATTAATCTATTTATATTAATCTAAAATAGACAAAGTAATGTGAAACCACAAAGGTACCTAATATGTAAATTACTATTATCTAAATCATAATTAATAAATTTCATGTGCTTTTACTTAAACCCCTACCAAAACATTATTCAACAGCAGTTGAAATTCAGAAAACAAGCGGTTTCAGATAACTGTTTGTTTTGCTCCATAAACTTTTATCAGCTCTCATTTTCCAAATTCAGATAGAGATTATAATTACATAGCAAAGGGAGGTTTGCTATAATGTCACTGGAGAGAAAGTGCCAAGTCCACAATAGTGATTGATTTGGAGTTAGGAAAGAGACCATGAAAGAATAGCCGAGAGAACTGAAATGTTTCTATAGTCCATTCACTGTTTTAAAAACCCCTGAAACAAATTTAACAAAACATTTAATTTGATAACAAGGTATAAATCATAATATTTGCTATCACACTCTATATGCCTTTCTCATAACTGAAATAATTCACAGCTGAGAACTATAAAGGAATCAGAATGGAATGAGGAGAGATAAGAACATTCCAGAAGGGAAAGCATAGGCATAGTTCTTTAAATGGAATATGTTATAAACAAGAACCTTCTCAATTCCTATGTTAGGGTGGAGAGACAATGAATGGCATGTACTTGAATGGACCTTACCAAATTTACAAGAATTGTTAGGTGAGAGGGGCTACATCTAAGACCAAGTGAATACAGTAGAGCACTTCAGAGGTAACTATGGGATTAATTGTAGTCCTTGAGTTGACTTTTTAAAAGTATTTAATTTAGTCTTAAGTCTCAGTGATGTAATAAATGAACTGGAGAAAAACAATGGGTGTGGAGAATGATCTGGAAGGCACTGTAGTAGCCCAGGTAATGAAAAATACAAGCATCACAAAATTCAATAACATAGAATCTCAACTCTGACATTATATACCTATTGTAATATGAAGAATGAGACCCTAAAACAAATGATGACATCTACATTAATGATTTGTGTGTATGAGTTTGAAATTGGCAGCAAAAATATCCACTGAATCAGATTTTCTGTGCATTAATCCCAAGAGAAAAATGTTTAGTACAAAGCATTGATTCCATGTCTAGGAGTTAAGGTAGAACCATCAGTTGATAGCTACTACAAAGATGTATCTATGTTAAAGGACTCCAAAGTAAGTGACTACCAGATCTCTAGGAGTATAAACTATCATCACTTAGCTCTCAAGTCAAATACCATCTTGCCTAACATCTTCTCAAATCATTACTCATACTATTTTAACTTTGTAGAAGTTACTCTATGAAATTATCACACATATTTTTTCCTTTTGAATATCTTTCCCGAGCAATTCTAAGTTCTTTAAGGTTGGAAGCAGTGTCAAATACTCTTTTCAGTACTTAGAGAATAGAGTTTTAACAGCTATTCAAAATATGAGCAAATATATTCATGAGAATCAAGATGATAAAAAGTTTTTCTCTCTCCAGATTCCCAAAGTTTGAGGGGAGATTTAAAAACAGAGGGGGAAAAACTAACAGTGTCATTCAATCTGTGTAGGATTTCTTTTTATAAAGAAAAGAACCATTTTCAGAGATGTCAAACTTATTACAAATTACACATCAATGTGTACATTGGCACTCAATATGAAAACTCCATATTCATGCAGTTCATCTCATAAACTCTAGTGTCAGTTTTTGCAATTAATAAATATTTACTACTACTATTGTCTACTTCAAATGCTGAGAAGAATATTTAAGACTCCTCAAGAGACATAAATATTTCATGCTACATATTGTAGTGACAAGTACAAAATATAACAACAAAATTTAACGGATGGAGCACATTTCGCATAATCAATCATGTCTTTGGACAAGTGTTACAAATAAAATGGATGATTTCAACATTTATGGGTCAAATATAATTGTCAACATGCACTTATGTATTTGAAAACAATTAAGTGACTAGAAATATTAGATAAAACGCATGCTTCAAATAAATAGAATGGTGTATATAAAATAAACTATTAAATTAACTTACATCTCTGTTGAGATAAGTTAATTTCACAGCAATTTCAATCAAAGTAGTATCCAAATAATTAGGAGAATGTATACACAATTTCCTTACCGGTAAATCAAAGCCTAGGTTGACAGAGTTCTTGGTATGATTTTTCAGAATTAAGCATAATGCAATAATGAATAACCCCCAAAATCTCAATGACTGAATACAAGAGAAGTTCATTCTCCATCCATGTCAAATCATGTGTGGAAGCCACTTCCTGGGACATGTGTAATCTATGTAGTAAGTCAGGGTTCTAGAATGTTTCAAGTTTGTAGTTCTGACATATCGGTATAAAGTATTCACAATTATCACAAGCAAAGAAAAACATGACAGAATCACTAGTAGGAGGTTAGTTTCATTAGGCTAGCCCATGTGACTTAAGTGTGTACCTGTAGGCTGAAGCTAATAAAATGGCCCTGAATAACTGCAAGATGTTAAGATATGCAACTTTTTGTTAGAGAAATCACACTTGACATTTAATCCACAAGTTCTTTATAATTCCTGTCATAACATATTTCAAATAGATTCATATATATATAGAGAGAGAGAGATTCATATATATATATAAATATATATATAGAGAGAGAGAGAGAGAGGAGAGAGAGAGAGAGAGAGAGAGAGAGAGAGAGTAAGATGCAGTTTTAACAACTATTTTGATGAATGGGTATAATTTAATTGACAGATGTATGAATCACTCTCAAAAAAATTTGCTCAGAATCAATTTTGTATACAAATAAAAAATCTTTTATTTTGTGGCACAACAGAACCAATCTCTGACTTATATATGTGACATATCATACACATGTGTGTGTATGTGTATGTGACTAATTGAGACGAAGAGGAAATTAGTAGTAAGAGTTAGGACAGAAAGACAAACAAGACAAAAGTCCGTTAGTTTGGCATAGTGCTTCAACTGTTACATTGCTACTCTAAGAATCTGGTGAACACACACATCTGTTTTGAACAGCCATGTTTCTCTATTTAACAGCTAGGGAAAAGGGCTCATTCAGTATGCTTTTCCTGCCATCTTAGAATTAGAGGGACAGAGACTGAAGGATTCCTGGAGCTCACTTGCTAGTTAATCCTGCTGAATTGGAGAGCTCTGGGTCCAATACAAAATCCTATTTCAGACACTAAGGTGGTGGACAATGGGATTGTCCAGCAGGTAAAGGAGCATGGAGCCAAGCCTGACAACCTGAGTTTAAGCCCCATGACCCACATGGTATAGAGAACCAGAGCCAGTTCTGGCAAGTTATCCCTGCAGCCTCCATAAGCTCTCTGTAGCACTCACACACGAACACGTTTGCATACACACTAAATAAAATAATACATAAATACATTCATTAACATGAAATAAGAGCAATAGAGGTTGATAGCATTGGACGAAGACATCTGACAGCCACCATCGGCCTCAGCATAACACACGAATAAACACTAAATTACATACAACACATAGAAAAAAATTCTTCCTCTAAAGTTTGTTAACTCTTCAAATTCATTCAGAGAGTGGCTGGAGAGATGGCTCAGAGGTTAAGAGCCAGAGGTCCTGAGTTCAATTCCCAGCAACCACATGATGGCTCACAATTATCTGTAATGAGATTTGTTGCCCTCTTCTGGCATGCAGATAGAGTACTGTATAAATAATTTCTTAAAAAAATTTCTAAAAAAACCTTTCAGAGAGTGTTGAAAATTATCAGAGAAATAAATTCACATATAGTATTTGATAAAATTCTCAAACAGAAATTTTAAATTACACAAATATAAATCAGAAAAATAACAATATTTAACTTTTACATTTAATCATAACTTTTGAAATTAGTAATTCTAAAATAAGTGTCATATTTATTATTTGTTCTTCAGAGCTAAGTGTTATTGGAGCAAAGTGAATGCTATTAATTAAACAACTTTGTTTTTTTTTCTTGTTTTGTTTTGTTTTTTGATTTTCAAGACAGGGTTTCTCCGTAGCTTTTGGTTCCTGTCCTGGAACTAGCTCTTCTAGACCAGGCTGGCCTCGAACTCACAGAGATCTGCCTGCCTCTGCCTCCCGAGTGCTGGGATTAAAGGCGTGCGCCACCACCACCCGGCTACAACTTTGTATTTTTAATATAGCACACTAATTACAATTTCACCTTGCATATATCTCTCATTTTTGTTTTAATATTAATGAAAATAATCACGGTTTTCTATGTTTGTTAATAATTGTTTTTACTGCGTTTCCAATAGATTTATGAAGCTAAAGTATTAAAAACCTGTGGTTTTGATGACTTTACTTGGAACAAAGCACTTGCAGTCATTTTTAAATTAACTCTAAAATACTATCTTTTATATTGCACCAATTTAATCCCAGCACTTAGGAGGCAAAGGCAGGTGGATCTCTGTGAGGTTGAGGCCAGCTTGGTTTATGTAGAAAGTTCCAGGACAGAAAATTAAAAAAAAATAAAAATAAAGTACAGTTATTGTTTATACCATGTTACTTGTAAATTAATACAAATATTTTTTAAATTGAATAGTTTCCACTCTGTCTAATTGCACAGAATGTGTGTAGGAGGAGGCTGCTTGTTGGTTACCAGCCAGTTAGTCCCAAAATAATCACACAGAAACTGTATTATTTAAATCAGTGTTTGGCCCATTTGCTCTAGTTTCTTACTGGCTAACTCTTACATATTAATTTAATCCATTTCTATTAAACTGTGCAGGCCACTTGGCAGTGGCTTACTGGCAAAGTTCAGGCATCTGCCTTTGGGAGGGGTACATGGCTTCTCTCTGACTCTGTCTTTCTTTCTCCCAGCATTCAGTTTAGTTTTCCTGCCTATCTAAGTTTTGACTTGCTATAGGTCCAAAGCAGTTTCTTTATTTATTAATTGTAATCACAGAATACAGAGGGAAATCCCACATCAAATGTGTATGTGAAGTAAATGTTATGTATTCCATGTCCTTAAAAATGTTTTTTAAATAGATAAATATGGCATTGAGAAAAATTATAATATTATTATCTATAAAAATACCTATCCCTGTCATGCTTAGCTGGCTTTTGGAAACCTGTTCACCCTGCTGGATTAGATCACCCAGCCTTGATGCACAGGGAGGAACTTGGTTCTACCTAAATTTGATGCACCATGTTGTATTCACAACCATGGGAGGCCTGACGCTTTCTGAATGGAAAAGATTCAGGAGGAGTGGATGGGGAGAGGGAAAGATGGAAGACAGGGAGGAGAGGAGGGAGGGGAACTGTGGTCAATGCATAAAATAAATGAAAAAAATATGACTAATTGAATTCAGTAACTTCTTAAAATATAACTAATTATAGCCAAGTAGGGTTTTTCAAACAATGAAGACACATTTTGTGTGAATCACAACATAATGAGATTAAAAGTCATATAATCATATCGTACTGTTAGATGATGCAAACATTGTACCCAAAAAGATACTTCACAAAACACTGATCCATAAGCATCATCTTAAAAATGATGAATTTTATCTGCCTCAAGTAAACATAGTAACATAAACAAAAGTGATAAATTACTGTATAGCTTTGCAGATAAGTCAAGTAACAATATATTGAAGAAACAAGACCAGAATAAAAATTGTGTTAATACTTAACTTCATTCTATCCAATGCAACAAGACAAGAAAGTAGAATAAAATATATATGTCAAAATTATCTTCTTGTTTAAAACTGATGGTCAATCCATCAATAAAAATATAACCAAAATAAAATTGATATTAAAAGTTTGTTTGATTCATTGATAATAGAATTAACCTGACAAATTCAAGGTATACCTAATGAAAAATTAATAATAATCTATAAAGTATAATAACATCATTTTAAAATACATATGTGTATAACATAAAGAAGTATGAAATATGAACACATACGCTAGATTTGATTATATAAAGACATAAAATGTACAGGATGGGAATTACGTATGCTATAAATACAGTGATTTTCTCTAATTTAACATAATTCCAATTAAAATCCTCATTAAATCAGTTTGAACTTGTAAAAATTCATTTTTAAATGGTTATGTAAAATAGAAGAATTTGGTAGAGGAAAAGCCATAAAGAAAAATAAGGATTAAATTAGGGTCCCATTAATTCATACTACGTCTCATAAAAAGAATGTAGTTAGACCTTGTAATTAAAATGGAGCTGGCAGGCAGACCAGAAGAATTAGTATTTTATTTCAATTCACATATTTTGCAGCAAATTGATGTACTTTTGAGAATGCTAGTTGCTTAGAGAGAATCATTGCAAACAGTGAAGGAGAAAGAGATGCAGGTTTATTAATTCCTGCAGAGATTTTAGGAATCTGCCTATAGCAATGAATAACTGCACTTAAAAAGTTTCAAAATATTTTTATTTTATCAAACAGAAAAGGTATTTTCTATCCTCTAAAAATAAGACTTTTCTAAAAGACTACTGCATAAGGTTTTGTCTGGTTTAATATGGTTTTAATTTTTAACTCTCATTTGAAATACACTTACCATAATGTAAGGAATAGGAAAAATTTAAGATATTTCGTTTTATAAAATCTATGTCTACTCGCAATTAACATAAGTGAGGACAAGGTTGACAAACTTAATCCACTTCAGAGGACACAGAATACATGGGTTCTAGTACTTATCCTGGAATGTATATTATGTTGTCTCCTGTTTCTCTCCTCAGTCTAAGAATGTCATACAAAAAGATTCTAACAAATGTTATTATTTTTGCAAACATGTGAATATAATTCAAAAACCTTGATTAATTCAAAAAAGGAATAAAAATAGTGGGTAATAGTGTAAATATTTGTGAGCTATTATTTATGGATAGTTTATATTTGTATAATTTTTATATTAATACATGTTCAAATTATATTTGATATTTCTGTTTACAATATTTGTACATCTATGCAAAGTTATTCTGTCAGATTGTATACATGCATGTTTCTACCTCTGTTTAGGAAATTTTGTAGATTAATACAAGCTTTAGGATATATTTTCATATTGTAGTATATATTATTCTTAGGTCTAAACAAGATACATATACATTGTTTACATTCTGAGGTCAGGAGAGCATGAGGCTCTTAATCTCATGGTCATGGATTCAAGCCCCATGTTGGGCACCCAATGTTGAAATAACCAAGCTAGTTATGGATAAAACTATTATTTTTTTATTATAAGCGGAAAACTCACAAAACAGGAAATGAGAAAAATCTAAGCACAGCAATGTCCCATGGGAAAAGGTGCAGAGAGAGCACACACACAGAGGTACACATTTTTTTTTTTTTTTACTTTGGGTCCCAGTGAAGCCATGCCTTAACTAAGACCCAACTCTTAAAGATGATTGGCTAACAAGGTTCCCTATCACTCTCCCCGCATTCAGTTTAGTTTTTGACCTGCCAAGCCAAAGACAGATTCTTTATTAACCAATGGTATTCACAACATACAGAGGAGAATCCCAATCAAACAATAAGTGAAAGGAAGGAAGGAAGGAAGGAAGGAGAAAGAAAAAATGAAGAAAGGGGGAAGGTAAGAAAGAAAGATAAAAGAAAGAAAAGGAAAAAAGAAAAAAGAGAAAGGAAGGAGACATAAAGGAAGGAAGAAAGAAAGAAAGAAAGAAAGAGAGAGAGAGAAATGGAAGGAAGAAGGAAGAAGAAAAAACGGAACTTAACTTTATAAGATAACCTTCAATATGCTATTGAATTGGATTTTATGCTGCCCCTCTAAAGCTGAACATGGGTTTTATCCTTAAAGGTAGTTTGTTTACCCAGTAAGACTCCAACAAAGAAAACTAATTTTTTATTTGTAGATGACTATCAATTAAAGAAAACTTCCAGGTTAGGGATGGATTTTGTGTCTACTTCTTTCAGCTCTAGGGTATCCTCCATGCCCTATATTTTTTCACCTTCCTCAAGTAAAGTATTAGCTGAGACCAGAGGGGAAGGTTGTGATGGAAGGATCTCTTTTAAAGATGAGTGTTCCAAGATCTGCCATTCTCTGCTAATGGACTGTTCGTGGATCTCTTTTAATCTGTGGTGGGTTACCAAGAGCCTTGACAAGAGCCAGGATTGCTTGAGTGTTCCTGTGGGACCCTGTTGGTCTAAAATTAGATTTGAAATAACCCATTCCAGTACTAGAAACTGTATCTAGTGACAACAGATATCTAGTTGGAGCTCTGTTTCTACCATTATTTGGTGACATAGTTTATATCATCTTTACCAATGTATAAATTTTAGGAAGCTTCTACTGTATTAGGTTTCCATATGAGTAACCAAATGTCTCTTAGTTTTATCTTTCTCTCCCTATATTTTCTCCCTGATTCCACTTTCCTCCCCTCCCTACTTAATCCCCTCTAGTTTCTCCTTCCAACAATAACCATATTTCTATTTCCCCTTCTTATGGAGATCTATCCCTCCCCATCTATTCTATACCCAACTTCTGTGGTTATATCTTATTTATCAACTCTTAACATTTGGACTTTCACATGTAAGAGAATTGATACTATATTTGGTTTCTGAGTTATATCACTCAGAGTGATTTTTTTATTCTAGTTTCATATATTGGCTTACAAATTTCATGATATCCCAGGCTGACCGTAATTCACTTTGTAGACGAGGATAGCCTCAAATTCTGAGATCCACCTAACTCTGCCTCTAATTGCTGGTATTAAAGTTATGTGCCACTACATCTAGTTAGTGTCTTAAAGTTTTTATCATACAAGTTACCCCCAATTTCTAATGCAAACCTCTAACTCAGTTTGGTACTCTCAATCTCCTAAGCCAATATAATTTGTAACTGCCTTCTAAGATCTTATCATTATTCCCAGAGATAAGTATAGCTCTCACCCTTCTTCAGAGAAGAGTCTTTACAACAGATAGAGATCATTACAAAAAACCATAACTGGTCAAAATGAAGGGGACAGCAGCCCCTGGACTTCCTGGCCTAATTTTTTGTCTGTAAGACAACTAAAGGATTAGAGAACATCAAGGAAGAAGGAATAGAAATATTTTAAGAGCCAGAGGACCAGAACATTTGCTGAAAGATAGTGTCTTGTGTTTATGACAGGAAAGTTGCACCCATATATTCTTTACAATATGACTCCCTAAACAAGACCTATACAATGATAATACCAGCTGACAAGCCAGCATGCATGGTAAAAATCCCAGTTCTGTTTCCCCAAATGAAGAATTTCAGACAATAAATGCTACTGAGAGGGTAAGATTACGTCTTCTCCATAACTGTAACATTCTCCATTAACACTCTGCCACACTTAATCAGTTTTAGTTGGTCTGACCTAAACATACACACATCTAAACAAAATCAAATGTACTCAGAAAGTTACATTGATACTTCATATGTGTTTTGTTGTAGGAAGGCTGTTAGTTCATTCCCGGCTGCTCAACCCCAAAATAATCACACAGAAACTATATAATTTAAATCACTGCTTAGCCAATCACTTAAGCATATTGCTAACTAGCTCTTATATCTTTGGTTAACCCATTTCTATTATTTATATTTAATACAAGGCTTGTGGCCGACCAGCAAGGTTCCAGCTGGCAGCTCGCGTCTTCCCACTCTGGTAGCTACATGGCATATCCCTGATTTTGCCTTTTTTCTCTATCTTTTCTAGACTGGCTACACTCTGTTAAGTCAGTGACTGAAAACAGTTTCTTTATTCAGTAACCAATAAAAGCAACACATATACACAAGTACTTCTCACACCATGTGTTAACATATGTATTTATATTTATATACATATATGTATATACATTTTATATATGTAACAATAATTAAAGACCAGTTCATGAATTTATGGAGATATGGGAAGTTGAAGGAGGTATAGAAAGGAGTGGAAATTACATAAATACAGTATTCAAGAATGAAATTCTCAAAATAAATAAAATAAAAAATAAAATTACAGCCCCAGATCAAGGTTTTTTAAAAAATACACAGATCCTACTGGGAAGGAAAAATAGACAAGATCGCCTGAGAAAATTGGGAGCATGTGGATGGGGGAAAAAGGGAAGGTGGAAGAAGAGGAGGAGAGGGGGACAAGATCTTGAAGAAACTGGATGGTCGAGATGGGGGAAGGACAGAGACAGAGAACAAGGAAAGCAATATCTTGGTTGAAGGAGCCATTATGGGGCTAGCAAGAAATCTGGCACTAGAGAAATTACCAGGAATCCATAAAGATGACCCCAGCTAAGACACTAAGCAGTAGTGGAGAGGGTGCCTGAACTGGCCTTGCCCTGATGTCAGATGGATCACTATCTTAAATGTCATCATAGAACCTTCATCCAGCAACTGAAGGAAGCAGCTGCAGTGATCCATGAGGGAACACTGGGCTGAGCTTCCAAAGTCCAGTAGAAGAGTAGAAGGAGTGAGAATATGAGCAAAGAGGACCCACTGAAACAGCTTTCCTGAGCTAATGAGAGCCTACCAACTCTGGCCTGATAGCGAGGGTACCAGCATAGGACCAAACCAGGCCTGGTGAATGTGGTTGACAGCTATATGGCTGGGGCAGACTGTGGGGCCACTGGCAATGAGACCAGGATTTATCCCTACTGCTTGTTCTCACTTTTGGAACCCATTCTCTCTGAAGAGATACCTTGCTCAGCCTAGATATAGTGGGGAGGGCCTTGGTCCTGTCTCAAAGCGATGTGCTAGAATTTGGTGACTCCCCATGGGAATCCTTACCTGTTGGGGACTGTGGACCCCCAGGCCCTGAATTTCCTGTGACCTCCTGCCTGCCAGAATAAACAACTTGTTTTCCTATGCTTGCAGCTGTTCTGAGCAAATAACTTGTTTTGCAGTTGCTCTGAGCCCCAGATCCTCAGGAGTTCTTGATAGCAGGGAAGTGGTTTCTGGGGGGCTTGCTGCTGAGAGTTAGGGTGTGGCCATTAGTCAAGGACACCCTGTATAAGCTGCCCTGGAACACAATAAATGGGCATTCTTGGGTCATTCTTGGCGCTACCCGTGTCTCTGTGTGTTTCAATCTCCAGGCCCTTGCCCCACTCGTGAACTGTACCTTAGCACATAGAGCATAGAGCAGATGTTGCACTACACTTACCCTCTCTGAGGATTGAATGGGAGAGGGGTAGGATGAGGGGTGGAACTGGGGATGAAAAAGGAGGGGGCGGATGGAGAGGAGGGAGTGGGAACTGGATTTGGCATGTAAACTGAGAAAAGATAGATTCCTTTTAAATAAATTTTTAAAAAAGAAAAGATAAAAAAGAATAAAATTGAACAAAGCCAGGCACTTCATTCATGCAAACCCAGAGCCTATGGAATTGTCTGATGGAATCAGCAATCTACCTAGCTAGGAGATGGTGAGGAGGGGAAGAGATGTGGGGAAAAAAATACTAGAATATCCATTGCAGAGGTCTTAGTATAAATCTTTAAATTTATTTTTCTTCTTTTGATTTTTATCATTATTGTAAATAAAATTCTTAAATTTCAAATGTATATATCAATTGTATACAAAATCTATTGACATTTTATTAGCTTGTATGAGGTTTAATATATCTTATACCACTCAAATTTAGATGTCATAACATGACCATAATGATGTTTGGGTAATGAAATTTATATAACTATTGTTATTAAATTTTTCCTTATTTACTGATATGCAAACCATATCCTAATATAATTTCTTTTGAGACCATATCTATCTTTCCAAATTAAAAAAAATACAGCCAAATGTTTTCCAAATGTTCCTTTTGTTCGATTCCCTCATTGCTATCTATTCAATGCCTTCAGCATTTTCTAGTGAATATGGATAATTCCCTAAAATGCCCGCTTTCTAGCAAACACTTTTGGAAATCTCCACACAGGTCTCTAATTGGCAGCTCTCAAGGAGGATTGCTACTATCTGGCCTTCAAAAAGAGTTCTCACCACAGAACGGAAAACGCAGCAGCACCCTGCACTGATTAGCATGAATTTATTGATTAGCATGGCTTCTGTGAGAGTAGTTTAAAATTTGTCTTTCTTAGTTGTGTTCCTTAAAACCTAACACAGCAAATTACATGAGAGAAAAATCACTGAGTGCTTACAAGTTTGAGATGACGCTTACTCCGACCTGCCTTAATACAGCTTTCAGTTAAAAATCATCTGCTCTTGGAATTGCAAAGGCATACATACTTTAAGGAATTTAGGGATATGAGTTAACGCCGAGATGAGTGTTCCGTTTCTTGCCACATTGACAAAGCTTTATCATCCATTCCTTTGGATCTTTTAGAAGTATATCACTAGTCTGAGGGATATGAACTTATACTATGTTGTGTTTTGGTGTGGTTTTGCTTTTTGGTTCTTTTTTCTACTATATTTTACTGATATTCAATACAAATTTTCCTGTGATTACTTTCCAGATCTGATGGAATTTTCCTCATTATTTACTTGACATTGCCCCTTACTTCTGTTTCCCTTTTACTGTATCCCCTTTTATATATAAGTATATGCACATTTTTCTTAATTTCCAGAATAAGTAATGATCAATCTGGTGAATTGCAGAGATAACTAAAGTCAAAAAATAATTAACTTAGATTCTAAGGAGCAATTTATTAGAAAGTCTTGAAAATTAGAAATAAAGAAAGCATAATATTATCAAGCTATGGATGAACACAAGATAATTTTAACACAGTTAATCAATTAACCTATATGTTAGACCTGAAATAACATGCATAATGATGGGTACATTTATATATGATATTGTAATTAGGCCTTCAGAAGACATGAAATAGAAAGATTAATAATAATGGGAAATGTATAGAACATTCATTATGTCCAGTTACTATCATGTTTCATTGAGTTGAATTCATAAAATCATTTTAAACATTGGAAAAGCAGAAAAGCTACAAATGTACACCAGTAAGCATCAGATCAGGAGACTGATGTCCAAGTGTGCTGCCTGCTCATAGGTTTCCCTCTTGGTTGTATTTCAGTCATTCTTTTATCTGAGCATGTTCCTTCAACTGAAGTAAAATTCTGCATGTTACTATGCCACAGAAAAACAGCACTCTGCTACTCTAAGCTAGCTCTGGACATAAAATGTAAAGTCGCAAAAAGCACATGTTCAAATGAGATTATTAAAAGAATTAATTTGAGTAGTTTGGTCTCTCCCCACCATCCCGAACCTTCAGTCCTTTTTGTCACTGAGTTGATATTTCTTTCTTCCTTCAACACATTTCCTTGGAATATATATCCCATGCATTACAGAGGACATAAAATGAATTGGATAATGAATTCTGCCCTCAAAGAACTTAAAGGGCTATAAAGTATCAACTCTCATTATGAGGGTTCAGAGAAGGTGAAATGACTCCTGGCTGAGATTAGTTTCAGAAAGTGTGTAGAGTTGGGCAAACTAAGGAGCCAGCAGCTCTTTCCATGGAGCGGAAGCTCTCAAAGCGTGAAGAAAGAGGAAAGGGAAATTGTAATTGAAAATCAAGTTAGGCTCAGACACCAGAAACACTGAAAACCAAGGAACTCTGACCTCATTCTATGAGTCAAGAGCCTCCAAATTTTTGACCAAATACCCTCAATAAGTATTTTCAATTAAAATGAACATTGGAATTAAAAGACTGATAAAACTTTAAAAGTAATTTTAAAAGTGGTAAGTGTGCTACTTATAAAAACAAAGAATGATTAAGGCCATAACCATTATAAACTAAATATTCATAGGTAAATATACACACAAGATAAGGGTTTCCATTTCAAAGAGTTGATATAAATTCAATTCATGATAATGTCATTGATCACATTTTTTAAATATTTGGTAATTTGTGGTATTGTATTTGGAAAATGTTCTCATCTTCTAAAAATTGCAAAGAGTTTTGTGGATATAACTGAAAGCATCAAGGCTATTTTTTCACATGAATGTACATTATTTATGATTCCTTCAACCTACAATTTCTTTCTGATTGCATTTTTTAGATTTATTTTATTTTATGTATATGAGTGTTTTGCCTCCATGTCTATATACCACATATGTCCCAAGTGTCCCTGAATGCCAAAGTGGGATGTCAGATATCCCAAAACTAGAGTTGCGATTGTTATGAGCTATCATGTACTTGCTGGAAATGGAACCCAGGTCTTCCTGGAGAACAGCCAATGTTATTAATTGCTGAGCCATGCTTCCAATCCCTCGAATTGCACTTGAATTCCCCCATACAGTGTGAAATTTCTATTGTTGAAACTGGATGATACATTTGATCTCTCCACTTGGCACAAGTAACTGCCCAGTGCAGTGTACTAAAGAGAAAAACATAAGGGAAATTATCATTCTCTCCTGTTTAATATGCCATTTTCAGAGTGACTTTTAAATAATTCTCAGCTATGTTGCTTACTTGCACACAAATGAATGGTCCTATTTGTATCCCCCAGTTAATTGTATGCTACATTATAACTAAATATTTCTTTGTTATTTTTAGCTAACAAAATACAAGAATTGTTCATGCACCTCTCTATACTTCTGTGCATATGTTGAAAATATCTGCAGGCCATATGCTCTCACTTTGAAGAGTTCTGTAGACAGAGAAGAATCAATGGGGAGTCTTTGTAGAGAAGACATGTCAAGCTGTGGTTGATGACAAGGAGGCTGACAGGAATATCTAGTGATCCTCAGTACGAATGGGAGATACAGAAAGTGATAGCTAAGTGTTAAACTTTAATTCAACAGTGTTGCATCCTTGAACATTGTTTATATGAAATTTTGCCATTGAAACAAACTATTTTCTTTTTACCCCAGCTTTTCCCAACCAAATAAAAAACTTCTTCCAACAGCAATGCAAATGTAATGAGTTTGAAAATGAGATAAATAATATGTATTGACAATCAAATTTGTTTCTGAAAACAACAATCGTTGTAGCTTAGTACTCTGAACAAAATAGTAAAATCTTGATGGAATCTGTGTTATTAACATGTAACAACTGAATGTGTAATATTTTAGATCATAATGATCCATTATCAATTGATCAGAATACTTTGCAGTGTGACGATTGGGCTAGATGACAACATATATGTGAAAGAATTTAAGCAGTAGTTATTAACTTTAGCTTACATCAGGATTTCAAATAGGGGCTGTTAAGACAGGGAGCATTTGGTATGACTCCCAAATGTGTAGATTTCATATCTCAGAAGTGGGGTGTCATTTCTTTCCCTAAGGTGTTTCATAGAAGTACAATACTACTGGTAGAAGGGGGACACTGAGAATAATTAGTACATTAGTTTAAAAAAAATCTAGAGTTAAGAGGTTTTAGTATTGATTAGTTCAACAACACAATGGCTTCCTAATGCCTTTGTAATAGCTATTTGTCTTTCATTTTTATGACTTTTCATTTATTACCACATGATGGATGTTGTAAGTTCTGTGTCTCATGTGTCTATATAACAGTATCCAATGGCAAAATGTGGATGAGCTATCATCAAAGAAAACTTTCTTCACACTCCCATAGACTTCTAACCTCCTACTAGTTAGCACTGGATATGCCATTTTTTCTATCAAAAGAGGATGGTGAAAGACTATATAGCATTTGAATTCTGCATTTAAAGATCAGGCTTCTCAATCTAAAACTCTTAGGGATGCATATGAATAGCTATCTTGAAACATTTTTACAACCATCCATATTCAAACTTCATCTATATTGACCTCAAAGCATCTTCTTTAGACAAAAGGAGTAATAATAAAAAAAAATGCTACATTTTTTTTTAAAAAATCCATCCTAGAAGCATATTACCTAGCAACCTTCATTCTGAAAGTCAGTTTTCTAGAAGGGAACTGAACTGGCTCATAGAAATAACACCAAACAGTGGTTCTAATCTGTTTAAATCAGTGCTCATTCTGCATGAGGACCTTAATTTATGAAATAAAGCATCCTCAGAGTCTAGAAAACCACAAGGTTTACAGGGTGTAATTAATTGTCTTGTTTCAGTTGGTCTGTAGTATTTGGTAACTAGGTTCATACATCAAGGGAACTTAGAAATTTTACTGACAATATCCTGTAATTTTGAACTCAAGATTTTAGCTATGTTTAAGAGAAATTTGGCTTTTCAGGACTGTTTGAGTCAGTGTTCTATTGCTGTGATGAGACAACATGACCATGGCAACTCTTACAAAATAAAACATTTAATTTGGGCTTGCTTACAGCTTCAGAGGTTTAGTCCAGTATCATTCATGGCAGGGAGTATGGTGGTATGTAGGCAAATACCATTTTTGGAGAAGTAACCGAGAGTTATATATCAAGATCCACAAGCATCAGGAAGAGAGAAACACTGGGCCTACCATGAGCTTTTGAAAGCCCAAAGTCCAACCCCAGTGACGCCTTCTTCAACAAGGCCACACCTCCTCATCCTTCTCAAGTAGTGCCACTCCTTAATGACCAAACATTTAGATATATGAACCTCTTGGAGCTGTTCCTATGCAAACCACCATAATGACTAACTATATATATCTAGTATAATATAGAAGTATGGGTATTTTGTTTAAGGAAAATGATGAATTTTTAGATAGAAATAACATATATTTGCACTGAGTCTTGAGTCCTCCTTAATTCAGAGCCATGAGCAACTGAATAGGTCAGTCATCTGTGAACTGACCTGTGATTTCTTACTTTGATTTTCATGGTGACTTTAAAAGCTCCCAGTACATCTAATTTTCTTATACATTTTTCTATTATCTCATTGTGGGAAAGGAAAGGAAGACCATACAACCATTTTTCTAAACATTGTTCACTGTAAATCACTCCACTGACAGATGGAATGAAAGGCAGGCAACTTTGATTTAAATATTAATGTGATTATATCCATCACATATTTTAAAAATCTATGAATAAATGGCTATATGGAAGGAGTGACTCAGCAGGTAGAGAATTTTTTCAGAGTAGCTATATATAGAAAGAAAGATTGGGGACCTAGAATCAAACAAACAAAAATCCTCAAAGAAGATTTATCTGCATTTGAGGTGAGAATATCAATGAGGGTCATCAGTTATTCTGAAAGCCACAGAGGAGAATCTCAAAGTTAAAGTCTTCTACTCCTACATCCAGTTCAGTGCAGGGGGAAATTTTTATCAGTCTGGTGTCCTTGTGACATCAAAGTAATATCCATTTTCCCCCCTTGTAGCAGCCGGGACAGGCACGTTTGGCTTTGTAAGGAAGATGAAATGCTGGCCTGATAAATCACCTGCCAATTGAATCGATGTAGAATGGAGACACTAATGGAGCTAAGTTGAGGACAAGGACCAGAATGGGGAGGTGGTGAGAGAAAAAAGACTTAGGCTTGGCAACTACTCAAATCAGACTGTCTGACAGACTCATTTTTGCTTTGCAAAACCAATACAACATGAAGATCTCTGGAATACATTCATTTCTTCTCTGACTTCTCTTTGAATTATGTCCCCAAATTTATCTTTTATAGAAGCTACATTTTGTACATATGGTGTGATTACTTTCTTATGTACCACACACCAGCACTTCAAGATATCTCATTAAATAATGGTCACCCCATTTTGGAGTATCTTTTATCACATAGTATTGAACAGAGCATTTATTATTCTATGAATAGTTGTAATGTTTCTGAAGTAAGTTTTGGCAGAATATTACTCCAGTGTTAAAAGCAAAAGTGAACTTTCAACCATTTTGACATTCTAAACAATCCTGTTTTAAATATTGCCACTTTTATCAGAGTGTCTCTGTAGGGTCTGGGGAGATGAGTGGGTGAATAATGTTGTTCTGCAAACATAGGAAGGTTAGCTCGGAATCCTAGTGCTCATATAAAAGACTAGAATTGCTAGCACATGTCTATAATCCCAATTCTGGGAAGGGTACAGAAAAGGTTTCCTGTGGCTTCCCTGGTGGCTATCCTAGTCAATCTCTGTGCTCCTGGTCTAGTGGAAAACAATTAAAAAATAAGTTTCCCTGTGAGGGTCATGTCTGATGATACACATAAGACCTCAACACTTATTCATGTGTGCATGCAACACACACACACACACACACTTTTTGAACTGCATTATTCTATTATGTATTGTTCCAAGTTGGCACTCACTATGCTGAAACAGAAGCTATTCAGTAGGATGCGAGGGGAAGTCATTTTTCCCCGTATGACCAGTGGAATTGGAGAGGGTAACATCAGGATGAACATCCACAAGCAATTGTTAGGATTTGCTTTTTTTTTTCCTATGTGACATACATAAAATTTAAAAACTGGTTGTGTTTTCTTGTGCAAGCTTGTGACAAGAATCTGTAACTGTGAATATATTTTAATGTTTCATTAGTTAATATTTGATATTCCACCTTTGAGTAATACAAAAATGTCCAAGGGAGACATTTTCAGAAAATCTTAAAATGACTGAGGTGTGAGAAAAAGACAATTGGGAAAGTTTTGAATCAGATAATGATTTGATGTTTTCTCAAGGGCAAATTCTTTGGGACTAATGCTACATCATATCCCATTAGGAACACAGTGGTTTTCTGCCTATGGAAAGCCAATCTTCCTCATGTTTGCCTAAAAAGTCCCTGCCTACATTTAGTGTCCATTCTAAATTAGAGGCTAAGAAGCCATATTATACTCTCATAAGGTTAATACATAGTGTCAGACATAATTGTGAGCAAATGTTTAAGATAACATTGGAAATTAGGCATAGATTGAACAGATTGTTCCATTTGTTTTTTATCAAGTAGCCTATATAACCAGAGAAGAAGGAATTCTATATGTTACATTATCCTTTGAGAAAAGGATTTAGAGAGGGCATCAAGTGTCTGAACCATTGTTGCTACTCCATGCTTCAAAGGTGAGGTAAATGAACAGAGTTCCTGCCAACACAGGGTTTCTTATCCAGCTGAGAATAGAAACAGGGAAAAGTGATAAGCTGACCAAATGTGTTGTTTCCTATGAAAAGTGGTTCTCAAATTAGATCAAAATGAAAGAAACTTATGCTGACATCTTCTTTACCTCAAGAAGCATCCCTAAATCGGTCCATTTTATGTAAATAAAATGGAAGTACTATTTTGACAAGTAGACGCAAAATTTAAAAATTAAGACTAAAGGTTAGTTGTAGAAATAATGGATTAGAGAAAGTGTTATTATAGGGAAAATATTAATTTCTATGGTTTTAAGGAATTTACAAAATGTGAACTAAAAATATGAATGAACATGTGAAAGCTTTCAAAATTCCAAAATAAAGGAAAATATAAGACACATTTATCATCATCATCACCATGTAATTTCTATTCAAATTCTAAAAATTACCAAATCATATTTCTTTGGAAACTTATAGAATCTTTTGGTAGATAGTGTAAAATTATAATCTGAGGAAAATCACAACTGCTAGACTCTCACTGTCTTTTTTTTCTAGTAATCCTCTTGACCTCTCTGAACTTCATGAAAAGGCCAACATTTTATGGCGACATTTGTTTGTTTCTTTTTCTTTAGATTTAAATGGATGTAATCATTGCTTCATATATAACACACCCTCTTCCCCTTCATCCCCCACATACACACACACACACACACACACACACACACAAATGCACACCCTTTAAATTTAATTAAAATAACTGAAATGAAACTAGAGATAATTTGTTTTTTAAGTAGACTGCCACATGCTCCATTTACATAAAACCCATTAGTTTGCATTAAACACAAATTAGCTGCTGATATGAATTAAATCACGTATAAATAGTTCAGAATAGCGGCAGAAGCAGGCATTTTAATTAATATAACTGTTAACCAGATTTATTTGTAAGGTAATCAAGACTCTTACTCATTTATTCTCTAGGACAATAGGCCAGGCAATACTGGCTGTTCTAGCACAGGCCTTCATTTCTGTATGAATACAAATCCTAGAGGAAGATTGATGAGAATGATTTCAAAGTGTGCAAGTGATCAAGAACTACCAGTTTGGAAACTACGACAAACGAGAAGATAGATGAAAACTCCACTCAAATAAGTAACTATATGTATAAAGTTTATTGATGACCCGAAATATTCAGGTTTCTTTCTCCCTTCCCTATTTAATTGTGGCTTAATTTAAAGCAAGATTTCCAACAGTATGAAATAATTATTTTGTTGTTATTCTTATTTTGACTGTTTCATGCATCACTAATAAGTATTTCATGGTTAATAATCATTTTTCAGGGTAATTAGAATTTAGAGTTCGGTAAATGTTTCTGTGCTCTCTGAAATGCTTTTTGTTATAAAGTCGCCTAATGTCAAAGTGACTTAGTACTCAGAGTCATATGAGCAGCTGCACAGAACTCAGAATGCACATGCTTGCTAGGCACAGAGCGATGGCAGGAGCTAGCTAGTCCACCAAAATATCTGTAGCTCTTAGCATGGATGAGCCACAGTGAACGGTCCTCAAAATGAGTTCTGGTTGCTCTAGATTACATGCTTAACCTGAAGGTGGATATTAATAGCCCAATCCCATCTGACTCATGGGAATTAATGAGAGGTGGAGCATGTTGATAAAAATGAAAATTGTTTTCTTTTCAGATATAGGATAGGAAGGGGTACTAGCTTTCGGGGGAGGGGGCAAGAAAGAAAGAAATAAGGGGCAGAAGCATGTAAACCCTAGAAGAGAACCTACGATTGCTACTCTCATAAACAAGTATAACTTGTAAGTATTCTAAAGGTTAATCCTATACCCATAGTGAAATGTATTTCTCAATCTCTCATTACAGAAGCATCTTTTTGCAGCCAACAGATGCTACTGCAGTGATGCACAGCTGCATAAAGTGCTAGGAAGTAGGTATTGGGTATCCAGCCCATTTCAGTACTATGCAACCTCACACCTAAGGGTCATTGAACACTGAAGAAGAGGAGGTGGAAAGATTGTAAGAACTGCTAGAGATTATCATCCAGATATGACAGGAAAGCACCACCCACGAGCAGCATGGTTGCCAAAATAACAGCTACATCAGGACAACACCAGTCAACCTACCAATGTCAATGGGGGAAACCTCACAGGGTCCAATCCCTATATGAGGAGTTACAAACCCGTTTTTTTTTTCTCGAGACAAGGTTTTTCTAAAGCATTGAACCCTATTCTAGCTCTTGTAGAGCAGACTGATCTCTAACTCACAGAGATCCACCAATCTCTGCCTCCCGAGTGCTGGGATTAAAGGCATACGCCACCATAGTCCGGCCAGGCAAACACTTTCAACCAAAAGAGAATCAGTTTTCTTCAGAGATTAGCACTATTATAGTTTAAGCAATCCCATGTAGTCAGCCTGATACACATGTACAAGGCGCTAAACAGACCAAGAAGGTTATGTAAATATGTGTCTGTCGTGTATAAAATAATTAAAAAGTCATGAATTTGTGAAATACTGAGTGGGGACAAAGGAGGAGTTAGGCAGAGGAGACAGTGAGGTAAAGATGATATAAACACTGTACTCATGGATAAAATTCTGATTTTTTTTCCTAATTTAAAAGAGTGAGAATAGAGAGCCATTGCAAGAGTATGATCCCTTCTTGGTTTGGTGCTAAAATTTCAGTTTTCTCCAGTCACTTCCCCCAAGCACCTATTTATCAATGAGATGGAATATGAAATGAAAAAAGAGAAGAAAACCAAAGGCATGCAATCAATATCCATGTGGAAAAACGCCTGTGCAAGCAACCACATGACTTCTAAAGGGCAGCGATGGATACTCAGCAAAGTGCCCATACAGAAAAGCCTTCATCAGCCTTAGATTGTGCCACTGGATATAGAGTGTTAAAATATAAATGCTGTAGTATGTGTGCGTTCAAACTGAAGGTTAGACAGGATTAAGAAACAGGTTTCATTGACTGCAACAAAGAGTCTTAGAGAAATGTAAAAGAATACAACTTAAGTCATAATATTGAAATCATGACATGCTCAAAAGCAACATTTCATTTTAACCAACAAACCCAGGGACTTGCTCATATTTTCTGACCATTTTTTTTAATAATTTTTTTTATTAAGAAAAGAAGAAAAAAAAACATAAACAAAAAACAAGTTTCCACCTCCTCCCAGCCTCCCATTTCCCTCCCCCTCCTCCCACCCTTCTCCCCCTCCTCCCACCCTTCTACCCCTCCCCCCACTCCTCTCCCCCTCCCTCTCCAGTCCACAGAGCAGTCCATGTTCCCTGCCCTGTGGTAAGTCCTAGGTCCTCCCCCCTCCGTCCATATCTAGGAAGGTGAACATCCAAACTGGCTAGGCTTCCACAAAGCCAGCACATTAAGTAGGATCAAAACCCCGTGCCATTGTCCTTGGCGTCTCATTAGCCCTCATTGTTCGCCATGTTCAGAGAGTCCGGTTTTATCCCATGCTTTTTCGGTCACAGTCCAGCTGGCCTTGGTGAGCTCCCAGTAGATCCGCTCCACTGTCTCAGTGGGTGGGTGCACGCCTCGTGGTCCCGACTTCTTTGCTCATGTTCTCCCTCCTTCTGCTCCTCATTGGGACCTTGGGAGCTCAGTCCAGTGCTCCAGTGTGGGTCTCTGTCTCTGTCTCCATCCATCACCAGATGAAGGTTCTATGATGATATGCAAGATATTCGTCAGTATTGCTCTAGGATAGGGTCATTTCAGGTTCCCAATCCTCAGCTACCCAAGGAACTAACTGGGAACCTCATGTTGGGCACTTGGGAGCCCCTCTAGGGTCAAATCTCTTGCTCACCCTAAAGTGGTTCCCTTAACTAAGAATTGTGGTTCCATGCTCCCCTATCCACCTTTCCTTTATCCCAATTCTCCTGATTCCCCAAATCCCCCCTCCTTCCCTTCTACCTTTTCTCTCCCCATCTCCCCTTACCCCCATCCCACCCCACCCCCAAGATCCTAATTTTCTCCCCGGCAATTGGGTCTACTTCCCTTAGCCAAGAGGATAACTATATGTTTTTCCTTGGGTTCACCTTCTTACTTAGCTTCTTTAGGTTCATCTATTGTAGACTCCGTGGCCCTAATTTATGGCTAGAAACCAATTATGAGCGAGTACATCCCAAGTTCATCTTTTTGGGTCTGGGACACCTCACTCAGGATAGTGTTTTCTATTTCCATCCATTTGCATGCAAAATTCGAGAAGTCATTGTTTTTTACCGCAGCGTAGTACTCTAGCGTGTATATATTCCATACTTTCTTCATCCATTCTTCCATTGAAGGGCATCTAGGTTGTTTCCAGGTTCTGGCTATTACAAATAATACTGCTATGAACATAGTTGAACAAATGCTTTTGTCATATGATAGAGCATCTCTTGGGTATATTCCCAGGAGTGGTATTGCTGGGTCCAGGGGTAAGTTGATCCCGAATTTCCTGAGAAACCGAAACACTGACTTCCACAGTGGTTGCACAAGATGGCATTCCCACCAGCAATGGATGAGGGTACCCGTTCCTCCACAGCCTCTCCAGCAAAGGTTATCCTTGGTGTTTTTGACTTTAGCCATTCTGACAGGTGTAAGATGATATCTCAAAGTTGTTTTGATTTGCATTTCCCTGATTGCTAAGGAAGTTGAGCATGACTTTAAGTGTCTTTTGGCCATTTGAACTTCCTCTGCTGAGAATTCTCTGTTCAGTTCAGTGCCCCATTTTTTAATTGGGTTAATTAGCATTTTAAAGTCTAGTTTCTTGAGTTCTTTATATATTTTGGAGATCAGACCTTTGTCTGTTGTGGGGTTGGTGAAGATCTTCTCCCAATCAGTAGGTTGCCTTTGTGTCTTATTGACTATGTCCTTTGCTTTACAGAAGCTTCTCAGTTTAAGTAGGTCCCATTTATTCAATGTTCCCTTAATGTCTGTGCTTCTGGGGTTATACATAGGAAGCGATCTCCTGTGCCCAGCTCCTGTAGGGTACTTCCCACTTTCTCTTCTATCAGGTTCAGTGTGTTCGGGCTGATATTGAGGTCTTTAATCCATTTGGACTTGAGTTTTGTGCACGGTGATAGATAAGGGTCTATTTTCATTCTTCTACAAGATGACATCCAGTTGTGCCAGCACCATTTGTTGAAGATGCTTTCTTTCTTCCATTTTATACTTTTAGCTCCTTTATCGAAAATCAGGTGTTCATAGGTTTGTGGGATAAAATCCGGGTCTTCTATACAATTCCATTGGTCGACTTCTCTGTTTTTATGCCAGTACCACACTGTTTTCATTACTGTAGCTCTGTAATAGAGTTTGAAGTCAGGGATGGTAATGCCTCCAGAAGATCCTTTATTGTATAAGATTGTTTTGGCTATCCTGGGTTTTTTGTTTTTCCATATAAAGTTGATTATTGTCCTCTCCAGATCTGTGAAGAATTTTGATGGGATCTTGATGGGGATTGCATTGAATCTATAAATAGCCTTTGGTAGAATTGCCATTTTTACTATGTTGATCCTCCCAATCCAAGAGCAAGGGAGGTCCATCCATTTTTTGGTATCCTCTTCAATTTCTTTCTTCGATGCCTTAAAGTTCTTGTCAAATAGATCTTTCACTTCCTTGGTTAGATGTACCCCAAGATATTTTATGCTGTTTTTGGCTATTGTGAATGGTGAAGCTTCTCTGATTTCCCTCTCTGCTTCCATATCCTTTGTGTATAAGAGGGCGACTGATTTTTTGGAGTTGATCTTGTATCCTGCCACATTACGAAAGCTGTTTATCAGCTGTAGGAGTTCTTTGGTGGAGTTTTTGGGGTCGCTTATGTACACTATCATATCATCTGCAAATAACGAAAGTTTAACTTCTTCCTTTCCAATTTGAATCCCCTTGATTCCATTATGTTGTCTTATTGCTATTGCTAGAACTTCAAGCACTATATTGAAGAGGTATGGGGAGAGTGGACAGCCTTGTCTTGTTCCTGAGTTAAGTGGGATGGCTTTGAGTTTCTCTCCGTTTAATTTGATGTTAGCTGTCGGCTTGCTGTATATAGCTCTTATTATATTTAGGTATGACCCTTGTATCCCTAATCTCTCCAAGACTTTTAACATAAATGGATGTTGAATTTTGTCAAATGCTTTTTCAGCATCTAATGAAATGATCATATGGTTTTTTTCTTTCAGTTTATTTATATGCTGGATTACATTGATAGATTTTCGTATGTTGAACCAGCCCTGCATCTCAGGAATGAAGCCTACTTGATCATAATGGATAATTTTTCGGATGTGTTCTTGGATTCGATTTGCCAGTATTTTGTTGAGGATTTTTGCGTCGATATTCATGAGTGAGATTGGCCTGTAGTTCTCTTTCCTGGTTGAGTCTTTGAGTGGTTTTGGTATCAGAGTAATTGTGGCTTCATAAAAGGAGTTTGGTAATGACCCTTCTGTTTCTATCTTGTGGAATACATTAAGGAGTATAGGTATTAGATCTTCTTGGAAGATCTGGTAGAATTCCGCATTGAAACCATCTGGTCCTGGGCTTTTTTTGGTAGGGAGGTTTTTGATAACCTCTTCTAATTCTTCGCGACTAACAGGTCTATTTAGATTGTTCACCAGGTCCTGATTTAACTTTGGTATATGATATTTATCTAAAAAAGTATCCATTTCCTTTACATTTTCCAATTTTGTGGCATATAGGCTTTTGTAGTAAGATCTAATGATTCTCTGAATTTCCTCTGTGTCTGTGGTTATGTCCCCCTTTTCATTTCTGATCTTATTAATTTGCAAATTCTCTCTAAAAATATGGAACGCTTCACGAATTTGCCTGTCATCCTTGCGCAGGGGCCATGCTAATCTTCTCTGTATCGTTCCAATTTTAGTATATGTGCTGCCGAAGTGAGCACTTTCTGACCATTTTAATAATGTTATTTCACTCAATTGTACCATATTTCTCATATTCCATGTTTTATATAACATGTGATAAATACTGAGACATCAAAGTACAAGTACCGTTAACCTCTCTTACACCACGAATTTTTGCAGATATATGATGACTATTGACAACATAAAACATTTCTAAAAATCTTTCAAATTCAAACAGAAAATAATTTTATATAATACAAAGGAAACCAATTACAATAAAATAAAATTACCAAAAAATATTTGAAACTGTAATTCAGTAATGCATGTGCTTCTGACTTGATATATTAAATAAAAAAGCAATGCCTTCCTAGTGCAATAAATGATATTTTGAGATTCTATTGCTCTAATATGATATAAAAATACCTAATATTTCAATTGGGTAAAATGTCAGAAGAAATACTAATCCTAATGTGCTTTGTGCAGGAAACTCACGACTGAAGGAAATGTAAATTTCCGCTCAAGTTTGCTGAAAATCAAGATGCAAATTTACCCATCCTCATACATGGACTTCTGCCAAAGAACACTTGGTCATGACTCAAGGGGGAAAATGCCCTGCAAATGACTATGATAACGCATACTACCCTTCAGCTCTTGAACACAGAGCAATTTTCTTACTCATCACTAGTTGATTCCCTGCCATATTTTCACAGAAACAATTCCAAACTTTATTACCCAATTCTTTTTTTCCGTGTAGCTCACTTAAAAATGGATGCAACATAGCACTACTTCCTTTCCTCGTGGCCCTAAAATGGTTGTGAATATTCATTGTTTCACCTCCGCCCTCAGGATTACAGATCACGGAAAAGCTATGGCAGATAATTGATGGCTCATGAGAGATAGTAAGAAGCATGGTGTCAGTCTGGTAGGAAGTACTGGGCAGGTGCTATTACAGGTAAAATAGGAGCTTCCCTGTGATGTTTCTTTCCGGAAACCCTTGTCCCGGGTGTGAACATGGGCATTCCTTCATGAATAACTGTAGTATAATCCAGTTCCAAGAGAGGCAGGTACAATAGGAAGAAGAAAAAGATTTAAATGATATTCAGTAGGATCCGGAAAAAGATTTTGTCTCTAGCACCTCCCAATGCCCTGACTCTTAGAAACAGTATCACCATAGGGCTTGGTACTTTACAGGGGCAGCTAATCCTACCTAGTGTTGCCTGTGGTGAGCATTATTCTCACCAAGATTATTTCTCTACTTTTTTCTTTATTTTTACTGTGTCAGAGAACTAGCAATATCTTTCATTTATAGATGTTTCTGTTGTGATACAAACACCCTCAAGACAAAAAAAAAAATCAAGGGTCTTTCAGGGCCTTATCTTCCACAAGGAAAATGATTTGGGTGTCTCATGTGACTAATCTTCTGTTCAAAGACCTGATTCTCTTACATGCCAGAGTACATCCAGGAGGAAAACACGCTTCAGCTCATTCTCCTTCAGCGGAATTTCTGAACATGGGCCTTCTTCTAATTAAGGGTTGGGGCACCAAGTTGGTTCAGCATGTCCCACCAAACTTGACAACCTGACTTCAATCCCAGGAACACACATGATGGAAGGAAATAAAAGCTGCCTCCCACAAGATCTTATCTGACCTCCAAGATTGCTTTCTTGCACGTGAGGGTTTTTCACACACACACACACACACACACACACACACACACACACACACACCAAATATTTTTTTTTTAAAGTTATGATTGAATGAGAAATGCCCCCCCCCATGATCTCAGGTATTTGCCACTTCTTCCCCAGGTGGTGGCCCTGTTACTGTTTGGGGGCGGGGTGGGTTATGAAATCTTTAAGAGATAAAGTCTTGCTGAAGTCAGAATGTTTAGGTTTTGAGAGTTGATAGCCTTCTCCCACTTCCTATTAACTTTCAGCTTCCTGTGTGAAGATGGAGCTGTGATCCTTTAGCTTCCTTCTCTGGCCCCCATCATTATGGACAACCCCTGCCCCTTGCTTTGAAACAATGATCCAAAAACAATCATCTCTTTTGTAAGTTGCTTTGGGTCATGGTATTTTTTTTTATCACCTCAAGAGAAGTCACCAGTAAAGGTTAACTGCTTGGCTGGTGGACACTTCAAGTTTAGTACCTACGGAAATAGGCATCACAGCTCCCTGCCCAGAGTTCCAAAGCTAAAGTTTGTTTTTGCTTCAGCCTAAACCCCAAACCTTAGTCTAGTCCCCCATTGCCACTCTCCTTAATCTTATCATCTTTTTTTCTGACTTGGATGAAGACCTTTATCCAAGACTTTCAATCTTTTTTGCTTTTTAATCACACAGCTTTCATTAGTGTAACATGAAGAGGGCCGGCTTGTTTGTTGTTGTTTTTGTCCCACCCTTTTCCCCATAACTGTTTAGCCCCAAAGAAAATCACACATAGATCTCTATAAGTTATAAGCTGATTGGCCCATTAGCGCTAGCCTCTCTCTGGCTAACTCTCACATCTTGATTAACCCATTTTTCTGATCTGTGTTAGCCATTTGGCTCAGTACCTTTTTTCAGTGGGGCAGCTCACATCCTGCTGCTTCGGTGGTCTGGGCAAGAGTGGGAGGAATCAACTTCTTCCTTCCCAGAAGTCTCCTGTTCTCATTACATCATTTCTGTTTCCTGTCTGGTTTTCCCACCTATATTTCCTGCCTGGCCAATCAGCATTTGTTTATAACATGATTGACAGAATACAGACAATTCTCCCACACCACATTAGATTATGTTTGCAGCACTGTTTAGCTTCCTTTCCTGTCCCTAAAATATTCTGGCTGTAGTAATAGGAGCTGCTAGTTCATTTTCCTACTGCCCGGCAGCTCAGCCACAAAACAATCACACAGGAACTATATATTTAAAACACTGCTTGCCCCATTAGCTCTAGCTTCTTATTGGCTAGCTCTTACATATTAATTTAACTCATCTCCATTAATCTGTGTATCGCCACAAGGCAGTGGCTTACCAGCTACAGTTCTGGCAGGACTACATGGCTTCTCCCTGACTCTGCCTCCTTTCTCCCAGCATTAAGTTTAGTTTTCCCTGCCTAGCTAAGTTCTGTCCTGCTATATGTCCAAAGCAGTCCTTTATTAACCAATGTCACAGCATACAGAGGGACATCCCACTTCATTCTGACAAAAGCAATTTAAAGAAGAATCAGTTTATTTTGGTTCACAGTTCAAGGTACAGTCCATCTTAGAGTGAAAATTAAGTCAGAAGGAGCTGGAAGCTGCTGGTCACATGGCACCCACAACCCTGAAACATGGAGGGATTATGCGATCAGTGTGCTCAGTTCCCTTTCTCCATCTCTACAGTTGAGCATCCCAGTTAGGGAAAGCTGCCATCTGCAGTAGGTTGGTACACCCATTTCAATTAATGTACTCAAGAAAATCTTCCATAAGCATGCCCAGTTTTCTTCCCAGGTCGACAACTGTGACTAAACACAATACACACCCTGTCTTCTTTGAATACAACTCTCAATTATGTACCTCACTGTTCTTCCCAGATATCACCTCTGTCTTTACATGCTACCTGTAAATACTCACTGAGGAAACAGGTCAGTCACACACATGGGAGTTTGGATGTCTCTTAGAGGACATGTCAGAGTCGTCCATGTAAGAATATTATAAAGTCAAATTGATAATGCAGTCAGTGGTTGATGGAGTAGGCAGACAAAGTAGCCTCTCTCACACATCTGGAGCAAAAGACAGGGAGGAAGGAGAGAGGACGGGCACAGCATGTGCATCCTGCCCTGCATAGGGGACACGGCACACTCTGACTTCTTCAAGGCCTGTGGTTTTCTGTGTTCACGCCAAATCAGTTTACATTCTCCCAAGTGCCCATTTTCTACAGAAATTTTAAAAATTCCCCTTATATGGCCTCTTCTAGGTACTCACATCACTTGCTCTGTTACTTTTACCTCAAAATTTTCAGTATTGATATTGATCCACCATAGTAACATGCATATATACACAGATAACCTGTATCACACATACACACATACACGCACACATGTGCATACACAGAAATTCACACACATACACAAATACACATGTTCATATGCACACACAAATGAATAAACATACACATATACACATTATTTTTCAAGGCCACAATGTACATATACATGTGTATATTGATGCCTTGGAGATTATTTGGATTAAGCATTGAGCAGATATTTTTATTATTTGTTTGCATTTCCATTTTCATTACAGAATGGTTACTCTCATATCTCCTTTAAGATTTTATTTAATTATATTATTTAACTTAAATGGGTATGTTTATCCTTCATTTAAGTTTCATTTAAACCATTCACCCTGAGGCTGTGCTTCTCTGTGCTCAGACCGCATTAAAAGACAAAAACCCATTAGAACAAGGGATTATCTTATTCATCATTTTTATCTCTCATGTCTAGTATTCTGTCTCAGACATGGGAAATCCATGATAAATATTCCATGAAAGAAAATGAGTTTAAGCAAAATAAATTATAATGGAAGTCTGGTAGAATAAAACAACAAAGCCAAATACAAATAAGTTGATTGCTTACAACTGTAATAAACCACTAGGTAGGATGTATCTATTTAGCTATAAGTAGGATCCTTTTGTCAGAGATGGACTTCGATATTCACTTATGAGGACATGAACAAATTTTGGAACATATATTTACCAGGTCTTAAGCATCCATTTTTCTCAACCTCTACTTTCAATGAAAAGTTGATAGGCAAAATATTCATTTCTAACTAGATGAAATACATTTTAACTATATAAAATGGATAATCATAATTTCCTTTTTATATACAAATATGGTGATTTTAATTACATGTAATGTTTGTGTGTAAATACACACTATATATATCGTTTAATACATAGTTATATGTTCTATATCATAACAGGAAAGGATTAAGATATTAAAAAACATGAATAGGCTGGGAATTGTAGCTCAGTGGTACAATGCTTGCCCACCATTGTGCCTAAATCCAGTCTTTAGGAAAACAAAAAGAAGTGAGAAGGAAATATGAATATGGACTTGCTAGAATAAGGCTGTTCTTTGTCATGCTTCATAATACAGAATAGAGTGCTAGAGCAACAAGTTTTTACTGAGCATAAGCAGTAGCTAATAGGCACTGTATCAATTCAGAGATGGATAGAGGGGGTAGTATCCAGAGATGGCAATCTCTTCATAGCCAACTGACCTGAGTCAGATGGAAATCAGTCCAGTTACATAAACATTGGCACATCATGTAATAACTGGAGTGACACAAATAGTGAAACACAGCAAAGGCTCTAAGTCCTTCTCATACCAAAAAGAGGCCAAGACTCCAGATGTTTCCACTGATTCATAAATAAGTGACAACTGGTACAGTTAGATTGGATTTTTGTGCTGTAATGAAGTGGGGATATATGATTAATATTAGCTTGGAATAGCATAAACTAGTTCAAACAATATATAAACAAAATCAGTTTAAAATTACTTATTAATAATTATTATCATCTTCTTATACCAATGTATCTTCCTTATCCATTTATCTTTTGTGCTTAAGATAAAAGAATTTGCGAATATTAAAGTTATCAATAAGTACAGCAACAGGATTTTTTTTATTCAAAGGTTGACTACTTTTCAACCTTTTCATGATTCAACTGCTATTAGAAACACTCAAATGTTTTACACAGAACTTTGTTCCTACTGTACTGGTAATGCCCGTTATTCTCATTCCCACTGTATCGTCATCCCCATCTTAACCTAATTGTCTAGACAAGGGACTCTGGCAATGAACACTTTTGAGCCGCTCAACAGTCCTCCCTTAGCACTTGTTTGCTACGTTTTGACATATTCTTTTGAGTTCAACCACTGATTAGCATTTTGCTATTTTCTCCATATGCATTTAGTAATCATTGCTAGTAGAATGTAAACTTCAGGTTTAGCAGTTAGGGTAATCCACAGGAAAGAGAGACATTTCACTTAATATTAGAACACAATTAGAAGCCATTCAAGAGTATGGAACTGAAAAGCAGAGGCATCTAAGGCAAGACCGTGTTTTGAAAACTGAATGGCTAGACAGAAAGGTAGTATAACAAACAGGTACTGGGCAACCGCAGTAACAGGAAAAATGCACAGGGCAAGAACAACCTCCCACAAAAATAGGTAAAGTATTTCAGCATACTTGGTGCACTATGAATTAATTCTTCAAGAGAATAGCAGGAAATAATTTGTTTTAAAATACATTTTTATTAATGAATAGGAAATGAATCCATTAGATTAAAATAGAATTTGGGTTGGCTAGATAGCACCTTCCTGTGCAAATCTTTTTTTTTTCTTTTTTTTTAATATTTTTTTCTTTTTTCTTTTTTTTTAATTTATTTATTTATTAAAGATTTCTGTCTCTTACCCGCCACCGCCTCCCATTTCCCTCCCCTTCCCCCAATCAAGTCCCCCTCCCTCGTCAGCCCAAAGAGCCATCAGGGTTCCCTGCCCTGTGGGAAGTCCAAGGACTACCCACCTCCATCCAGGTCTAGTAAGGTGAGCATCCAAACTGCCTAGGCTCCCACAAAGCCAGTACGTGCAGTAGAATCAAAACCCAGTGTCATTGTTCTTGACTTCTCAGTAGTCCTCATTGTCCGCTATGTTCAGCGAGTCCGGTTAACCACCAAGAATGTAAAGTTCAGACTTAGAAGGTTGTCCATTGTCTATTCGCAATACGCCAAGGCCTTCAGATTAGAATTAGGTAACAGCCGGTAGAGAGTTTACTTTACCAAGACACCAGTATCGCTGTCTAGAACTAAAGTGAAAACTACATTCCAGGTTAACTAAATACAAAACAGAACAAAACAAACACACAAATTAAAAATCACCAGAGACAGGAATTTAATTGACTTTACAGTATTATCAGAAAGATTAGATATTTTTGAAATGCTGTAAAACTCTAAAATCCATGTAAGAGCTATTTAAACAGAAATCACTTTCCCTGAGTTCTTAAGACGGTGCAAGGCAGAGTATAAGCAGTGTCTAGACAATAGACTACTAAGTATCTAGGCAATCAGAGAAGCATCTCCCTGCACTTTCTTTTACAAATCTACCAAGAGAACAGTTGCATTGGTCTGCTTTCTCTATAGGAACAGAACCAATACCATATGCAGATGTGATTTGCTACAAGAAACTGGTTCAGGAGGCCAAGACTCAGGAGAGCCAACAGTGCAGGTCCAGTCTGAGAACCAGGAGAAAAGATGGTGACTGTCTTCAGGCCTGAGATTCTGCAATGGCCAGTTTCATTATAATTCTAAAATCAAGGGAGAGGGAAACACATAAAAATAAGGTGAACCTGTTTTGATTATCTGACCACTCATCAAACACTTCTAACGAATTCTGCAAAATAAGAAATGTAACTCACTTGACCTACGACTGTTCATTTAATAACCTTACATTCATTATCTGTAAGCCATCCCGTGACATACAATAAAAGTGTGAATTCCTTGGAGCTGGTTCCTATCCTGCTCTGTGAAGTCAAATTTCTAGTTTCAAATTGTGTGGCCTGGAGGTGACCCAGTGACCAGATGAGTAACAGAAAATACTAAGGGTTTTTGGTTGTTTTACTCTTTAAACTCTTTTGGCTTAGGGAGAAGCCGGCCACCCAGCTTCCAAATAAATCACATGTGGAGGCTTATTCTTTCTTATAAATGCTAGGCCTTACCTTGGCTTGAGTCTAGCCAGCTTTTCTTAACTTAAATTATCTGTCTACCTTTTGCCTCTGAGTTTTTACCTTATCTCAGTTCTGGAATCTTACTTCACAACTGAATGACTGGCTGGCCAGCTGGGCCCTTCTTTTCTTGCTTCCTGATCTCTCCTTGCTGTATCTTGCTCCTTCTTCTCCTCCTCCTCCAAGGTTTCTCATTCTATTTACCCTCTCTGCCTGTCAGCAGGTTGATCCTTTCTCCTGCCTCGCTATTGCAGCTCAGCTCTTTATTAGACCATCAGGTGTTTTAAACAGACCAAGAATCACGGTTTCACAGAGTTACACAAACGCAGCCGAAACAAGAGCATCACATCTTTACATCATTGCACAAATGTTCTGCAGCATAAACAAATGCAACACACCTTAAAATAATATTCCACAACAACTAATATTTTTAAATTCATTGTCGTTGTTCTATGACATTCCCTCTCTGGGTTACTTCTTAGGATGCCAATGACATTTTTTTTACCTAACCCTCTCTAACCTGGAGGATGCCTCTTTTCTGCGTTATCCCACCTTGGGAGTCATCCTGGGACACTTTAGCTTTTTCCTCCAAAGTTGACTAAAGTGCATATTATCTGGTAAAATTTCACAGGTTATTTGATAATACACATTAAAAATGTAAATATCTGTAATTTGTACTTCATTTTGGCTCCTGTAAAAGCTTACAAAAAGAGCAGTAGTCCGTTCTTAACTCCAGAGCTGTGGGATGGATGAGTGACAGTGCTCCATCATGAAAAAAAAATGAAAGAGTTCTTTTATGTACTAAGAACTAAACTGGCCATGACCACACATGCTAACATCACAAATACAGGAGATGATAGCAACATTATTAAAGATATGCAGTAGCGTCAAAGAGATAAGTAATTTGCCTAGACACAGGCAAAGGTTTGATCCCAGTCTTCCATAAATGTGGCTATTATATCGTAACTGGACCTCTCAGTTTTGAAAGTAGTTTGCAGCCAGGAATGCACAGTAATTCCATTTCAGTAGGCCTCACATGATCTGGTATCAAGTTTCTTTTATCAATGGAAACCTCAGAATGAATGCCATGCTCTTTTACGTCAGTGAGATTTAAAGCACTAACAGCGCTGCCACCACACTTTGTTACTTCCCTTCCTCATTGGTATTATCAACGTACCCACAGGAGCGAATCTGCCTCTGTAAAAACGGCATTGTGGTTACACTTGCTTGGTTGTTGAACAGAAGTTACAGTGCCATTAGGGCCACTTAATGAGAAGCGTTACTGAAGTGCATAGCGTTATTAATCATACTCCAATATGGAGCTGGCTACAGTCATAATGATTGCAATTACAGGCTGATGAACTGCTAAACTTGAAGACTGACCCTCCCCAAGTTTCCTTTCTTCAAAAAGTAGTGAAAAACAGAGTTCTGAAAATGGTTTTATTTTTGTGGGCTCTCCTGCTACCCCAAAACAACCTGAGAGATATTTTCTCATGTTCATCATATGTAGTTGTTGTGATAATTGAAGTTTACAAACCTGAAAGATAGGGTCAACTCTAATCTGAAACAGTCAAGATTTAATCCTGCCCAGACTCACTGCCTGAATGACAATGTAGAATTCTGTCTGAGCATTTCCGAGTGTCACACATAACAGAAGCAAACAAGAAAAAAAAAAATAGGAGTCCATGAAGCCTGAATTTGCCAAGAGGTAAATCCAAGTTCATATGAGAATATTTGTTCCCTCGGCTGTGACTGGACAAGTCCCTACAAACTTATTACACATGATAAGAACACAGCCTTAAGTTGGCCTTCTTCAAATTTTCCAATAACTATTTGTCGCACCTTGAATGGTCCCTGCAACTTTCAGTTTTAACAAGTATCGTAGAGTCTACATAAGGTCCAAAGTGTTTAAGGTTTGCCTTCTTAGTATGCCTCATTGCAGCTCTACAAATCCCTCTACTTAGCCCCTCTTTATGAATGGAATAACCTTACTTTGCACAAGTGACAATCAGAGTGTCTGTTCACTCTTGAAGCTTTCTGGAGACTTTCTTAGAATTAGTGGCGAGTTGGCACAACAATGGGTTTTGTCATGCCATTGCATGCGTGCAAATCACTGAACGTCGCTGATTGGCTAGACGTGCCCTCCCACTCCCATCCTGCCTTCCACTGCTATTCATTTTGCACTATGTATGTTTTAAAATCTATATTCCACTTAATAGAAAAAAAGATGTGGCAAAAAATCTCCTGTTTATATGCTAAAGAACACTGGCTTTCTTGGTATACAGGTATGTCCCTAGTCTTATTGTAATTTTTTTAATTTTTTTTTTATTAAGAAAAGAAGAAAAAAAACATAAACAAAAAACAAGTTTCCACCTCCTCCCAGCCTCCCATTTCCCTCCCCCTCCTCCCACCCTTCTCCCCCTCCTCCCACCCTTCTCCCCCTCCCCCCACTCCTCTCCCCCTCCCTCTCCAGTCCACAGAGCAGTCCGGGTTCCCTGCCCTGTGGTAAGTCCTAGGTCCTCACCCCTCCGTCCATATCTAGGAAGGTGAACATCCAAACTGGCTAGGCTTCCACAAAGCCAGCACATTAAGTAGGATCAAAACCCCGTGCCATTGTCCTTGGCTTCTCATCAGCCCTCATTGTTCGCCATGTTCAGAGAGTCCGGTTTTATCCCATGCTTTTTCGGTCACAGTCCAGCTGGTCTTGGTGAGCTCCCAATAGATCAGCCCCACTGTCTCAGTGGGTGGGTGCACGCCTCGTGGTCCCGAATTCTTTACTCATGTTCTCCCTCCTTCTGCTCCTCATTGGGACCTTGGGAGTTCAGTCCAGTGCTCATGTGTGGGTCTCTGTCTCTATCTCTATCCATCACCAGATGAAGGTTCTATGATGATATGCAAGATATTCGTCAGTATTGCTCTAGGATAGGGTCATTTCAGGTTCCCAATCCTCAGCTGCCCAAGGAACTAACTGGGAACCTCATCTTGGGCACTTTGGAGCCCCTCTAGGGTCAAATCTCTTGCCCACCCTAAAGTGGCTCCCTTAACTAAGAAAGGATATGGAAGCAGAGAGGGAAATCAGAGAAGCTTCACCATTCACAATAGCCAAAAACAGCATAAAATATCTTGGGGTAAATCTAACCAAGGAAGTGAAAGATCTATTTGACAAGAACTTTAAGGCATTGAAGAAAGAAATTGAAGAGGATACCAAAAAATGGATGGACCTCCCTTGCTCTTGGATTGGGAGGATCAACATAGTAAAAATGGCAATTCTTATTGTAATTTTTATGCCTTGTTAGGTTGATATCCCTAGGAGAGCCTGAGCCTGTTTTTTTTGTTTTTTTTTTTTTTTAAATGTTCTGAATAGAGGGGCGATGGTGAGGCAGAACTAGGAGGATAGGAGGAAGGTGGGAGGGGAAAGTGTGGTTGGATGTAATATATGAGAAAAAAGGAATTAATAAAAAAGAACACTGGCTTCTTTCTAAATGTCTAAATGTTCAAGGAAAACTATCAGGTTACACTGGCTCTGTGTGTCTGTCCTGTGACTCACATAGCCTTAAGTATTGCTTACTGCCAAAGAAGAGACTGGAATTCGTGTTTTCGAAAGATTACTTCATAGTACATCCTACAATTTTGAAAAATATTATAGATATTACATGTATGTTCTTTGCCTTAAAACAGAATTTGGAAGTGTACTTCTAAAGAATGAATATATATACCATACTCTAGAACACTGTTTGACGTGCAGTTTACTCACAGAGTGCAACCTCTTCTAGGTAGCATGTCCAAAACAACGTCTTGAGAGTTGGAAGGAGCAAGATTCCTGCCTTGTTTCTCAAAGTAACTTTGCCTTGTATAAGCATATCATATAAAATTTCACACATATTACATTTCCACTACCTTTATTTACATTAGATAAAATGATCTTGATTTTCTACTTGTACGGATTTTGAGAAGACACAATGTTGAATATTCTTTTGCACAAAAGGAGTACCCCAAATACTTGTCTGAAGTGGTTGTAAAAACATTTCTGGCAGTAACATTGCAGTTTGCCTTTGGCCAGTGCAAGACCTGGAGAACGGTAAATACCCTGGACTGTAACGATGAGATTGAATCATGTTTTCCTTAATTGTGTTTCAAAATTACCTTGTTCTAATCAATTCAGGAAGTTGTCATTTGATATAACCCAAATTCTCTTAAGATTACGCCATTAAAATAACCGACTGCTACACCTCCAGAGAAGGCTATTTTGTCCAGGCTTCCTTTGCAGGTTTGAATTGAGGAAATGCGTTTGATCTTCCTGTGGAGAATTGAATTAACGCCTGAATATGCCACACCCAAGCGTGCAGTCTGAGTTCACAGGAGGCCCAAGGCAGACAGGCAGCAGGATCACTGTCCTAAATATGAAGAACAGACACTGCTTTACAGTTTCTCCTGCCATATGTCGACTCTAGCACAAACATCTAGTTCAGAGCCTATTTTTCCCCCGTTTAATCAGACAGTGGCTTGTGCTCTAATTGTGCCGCATTATAGCATTGAGTGCTCCGCCAGGAAGAATCTCATCTCACTGATTTGAGTCACACAGGGTAGATGTGATTTGCTTTCTTTTCTCTCGGTGCCCCAAATTCTAAAATGCCCTCTTGCTCTCAGATTTCTTTGAATCAAAGTCTGTTAATACTTTCCACAGTGTCAATTAGAATATACACTTCAGGGTTGTATAGTGATGGTTTTTATTTTTTAATGAAGTATTATATCATTATTTGTATTTTTGTTTATATATATAAATAAATTTTTCAAAAGTTTTATATATACTATATATAAAACATATAAGAACCACACTAGTCATCTAGAGAACAATAACAATCTGAAAGCAGAAAGAAGGCTATTGGAGACAGGGGAGAGAATCAGAGAATAGAAAGGGACAAGTGCTGAATGTGGTCCCATAGACCCCTCCACCAAACAATATAGGCTACTGTCATGACTCTTGATTACCCAGCAGAACATGATGGTAAGACACTATTCTGCAAATTACACACACACACAAGTCATAGGACAATGGGAATTCCAGTTGGTCCTGACCAGAGACCTTTATCCCTATCAGCTAACGTTTAGTGTCAGGATGTGCCATAAGGATACTAGAGGAAAATAATAACCAATAATCATACTCAGCTGAGAACGCTGTGAGCTACAGCAATCAGCCTGGTTAAGGTAAACCCATTGCTGCATTAGTGACGTGAAAGCTGTGAGAGCAACGACTCACTTTTGGACAGAATTTAAGATTCATGCCACAAGACAGAACGCTTGTCTGATACTATGAACTGCACCAAGAATTCACAGCTGGATATATCATAAGCAGAGAACCTACTACTACTATTCTACAGATGGATATAGAATCAAACCACCATCTAAAGGCTTATCTTCATACATAGATTACTGTAGCTTTCAACCCATATCGGAAAGGCTTCTTTTTGTACTCACAACTGGCCAGAGTATGGATAATGAGCCACAAATTTAATATAGATAGATAGATCTAGATATCCTATATATGTGTGTGTGTATACATATATGTGTGTGTGTTTGTATATATATATACATATATATATATATATATATATATATATATATATATATATATATATATATAATCTTGCATTCTTTCTTCCTCCAAAGGATCAAGGATTATAGTGTAAAGATTTTGGACCTAAAATCAAAACATAAAAAAAATTTAAAAACTCAGAGATTTATCTGCATTTGAAGTGTGACTATAATAAATGTGTGATGTGAATTATATAAGTGAATATAACTCTCAGTTATTCTGAGAGTCACAGGAGAGCCTTTTCAAAGTTAAAGTGCTCTACTTACACATCTAGTTCAATGAAAAGATTGTAAGAGCCAAAGGTTGTAGAGGATTGTTTTTAAATAGTGGTTTCTGGACACGACAGGGCCATTATACACAGGAACTCCCCACAGCTGTGACTGGATACTCAAGATATGTCCAAGGTCGAACTGGCAAAACGTGTAGCACAGATGAAAAAGGAGCTTAAGAAGTCCCACTCCTGTCTGGGTGGTGGTGGTTTATACCTTTAATTCCAGCACCCAGGTGGCAGAGGCAGGTGGATCTCTGTGAGTTCTTGGGCCAGTCTGGTCTACATAACTAGTTCCAGAACAGGCTCCAAAGCTACAAAGAAACCCTTTCTTGATAGAAAAAAAGACCCACTCCTAGTTGAAGAGCTGCCAGTAGCTGATTTCTGCTGGGGAAGGGAAAGTCAGTTTTCTTCAACGGCACATCCTCTGTTAGATTATCCATTCTCCAACGGTTGCTGGTACATCACACACATTCTGATAGCACTAAATGGATTCAGTGCTTCTCCCTTCTCTCTTTTTAGTTTTTTTGTTTGTTTGTTTGTTTGCTTCGGGTTTTTGTTTGTTTGTGTTGTGGTTTTGGGGGTTTTTGGGGGGGGTTTTTTGTTTTGTTTCTTGAGATAGTCCTACTCTGTGTAACAGCTCTAGTTGTCCTAGAACTAGCTTTTGTAAACCAGGCTGGCCTTGAACTCACAAAGATGCACCTGCCTCTGCCTCCCAAGTGCTGGGATTAAAGCTTTGCATCACCACTGCCTGGCCAGTGTTTCAATAGAAAGAGTAGATGAAGTTGGGAGGGAGAAGTGGGGGAACAGGACAAGATGAGTTAGAGGGAAGAAGGTCATGTGTGGAAATGTCAAAACACACTGGATACACAAGTGGAATAGATTTTAATTATATACATAAGTAGCATTTCCTTTAAGCTTATATATATGCAAAGGAAAAATGCCTAGTAGCTGCCATTCTCTATGTTTCTCGTGTCCTCATATCAACATAGGTAAAACTCAACACAAGGTCCTTCATTTCCCATTGTTATCACTTGCAAATCGAGCATTGGCCAAATGCTTAGTGTGCTTTCAATGAAATCTCACGCCTCAATAAACTCTGATCTCACTCTTTATAAGGATCCACAAATTGTGTGAGTTGTGCAGAATGGAGACTATAATCACTTATTCCAAATTTGTCATTTATGACTTGTTAAGTTCACAGGGAGAAGGGGGCTTTTCGTATAATGCCACAGGACACACAAATGGGAGGAGGGAAATATAATAATCAAGGGCGAGAAACTCATTGATTTTTATGACAAAGTACTACATTAATTTATTAAAGAAAATAACTGTGTAGCTGAAAGAAAACATCGGGCTTAGAAACAAATGAAAACTAAATATTTCTAATGAGGTACTCTTTGTCCTCCTAGCGTATTTCCTAATGAACCGCTCCCATGGACAGTAACACCTCAGCTTTGGTTCTATTATACCATTAGTAAGCACAAAATATCGAAGGAAATTTTGAAGTAAGCAAAGAGCACTGCGTTTTATTTCATTTTTTGAAGTTTTCACGCAGAGAATTATCATTTTCATTTTGTTTGTTTTCCCAGCTGACTTTGGTGTTAAATTCAATTATTTTTAAAAAATCATATTAATAACAGCATGACCCAAGAAACCAATTTTCATCCCTGGAAGAAAGTGAGACAGTGAAGAGGTAACCAACCAATGAGGGAGAAAGAAACATTGGGAAGTGACATTTCTGATTCTTATTTTTAGAATGTACATTCTTTACAATATAAAAACCATCAGAAGGAGAGGGTTTCACTGAGATAAACTATAAGTACTCTTTGAAAATTATCACTAATGCAATATATATAACATATAATATATACTGCTATTCTATGCATTACGTTATATTATATCATTATATATAATATTACTTAGCATTCATTGTTTCAATACCCCTCATGGCATACTTAGATACATTTGGTGAGGCAGCCTCTTCATGACTTGAGTGGGAAACCATATGCTGTTCACCCTTTTCTCATGACTTATTCAATTTAATTTCCCAGTTAGGCATTTATTGAGTCAGTACGGACGTATACTGAGATAATAGGGGTACCACCGAAATGCTGGAAGGAAATCAGTGAAGGGAGAGGGGAGAGCAGAATTTTTAATGGAACTGAACTTTCTATTGTTTTTTTTTTTAATTTCTTCATTTTTATTACTACCGCCGGTCAAGTAGTACATTGTGCTTCTGCTAAACCTAACTAATAACTTACCCATGCTGCCAATTACTTCTCGGTGTACACTTGTAATTAAACTCATTCTGGGATTCGTGTCAACCCTCCTGCTCAGTAATCAATACTAAATTGTAGCAAAGAAAGAGACAATATCTGTTGTGAGTGAATTTTCCCCTGTATTTGTACAAATAAGATTAGAAGCATCATGTAGAGTGAGCTGTGAGTACATGACACTTTCCCAATAACTGCTTTTCATTATTTTGAAGTGTGCATAGAAGTCCTGCCATCCTGGCTCCCCTCAGCCTCAGCAACATGTCACAGAAGATTCCACTTTGATGGCTGTCTCCAGAACAGCACAGACTAAGTAATTTATAAAGAACAAAGAATTCTTTCGCACAGTTCTGGGAGCTGGATGGCCGAGATCACTGTCACATGGAAAGTATCTTGCTAGTATGTCATCTTGTGTTAGAAGGTGGAGAGACAAGGTCACGAGAAGAAAACAACAGGCGGAAGAAAACAACGTCCTGAACTCGGGCTTATGTTCCAACAGATGCTTTTTCCAACCACATTGTTAGTTCTTTAGCAATTTCAAGCAAAACAAATCCTTGGCACCTCCTGTTCCACCACCCTAAAGTCACTGATTTCTTAAACAACAAAAGGTTCTGGAAACAAAATAATTCCTTTTGGTATGAATATGCAGATTAACATGTGCGGTGTTGATCAAGTTAGTCTAGTGCCCAGAGAAGCAATGGCAGAGGGACAGTTTCCCTCGTGCCCTCTGTTTCCCCAGTTGTGATAAGTCACCCAGTTGGATTCAGCTTCCAGACCTCTAGGGTAATTGCATGCATGTATGAAATTCTCAGAGCCTTAATGAAAATACAATTTTAAGATATTAACATATATTTACAGATATAAATCCAATTATTTAATTTTCAAATAAAACAGTTAGCATAAAGTATGAAGTCAAAAATATATAGAGATAAATAAATGTCCATCAAACAAAAGTTTTCCCTCAAACACTTCGAAACAACAGTGAAAACCACAACAAAATAATATCACTTTCAGAATATCTGCTGAGTTAAAATTTGACTATGGCCTAGTATAGTGCACAGGAGCTGTATTCACACAATTAGTGAAACGGTTAGCTTAAGTTCAACATCTTTTTGCTGTCTAGATTGAAATATCTTGGGCTAAGAATATGTCAGCTCCCTCAATGCTTTTTCTTGCTTTTTTTGTTGTTTTCATAAAGCAAACATCTAGATGTAGGGATGCCTATATCTTGAATTACACGGGTTTATGCCCTTTCTTCAGTGACCAGTTTATATTCACCAAAGTTAAAGTGTGTTATATGTACAAATCTACAAATGAAGGTTTTTCTGCCCCACCCTGTCCCATAGAGCCACGTCTAAAGAATCACTCAGTGCCTTATGCTAATTATTAATGCTCAACCAACAGCTTAGGCTTATTACTAGTTAACATTTGCAATTATGATAGCCCTTATTGTTATCTATATTTTACCATGTGGCTCAAAGCTTTTTACCTCATTTTCAACACATCCTGCTTGTTTGACAGCTGGCTGACATCTCCCAGACTCTGCCCTTCTTCTCCTGTATCTCTATTTGGATGTCTCACATCACCCTATCCTGCCTTGCCATAGGCAGCCTGATTTATCAACAGAGCAACACATATTCACAGCATACAGAACGACATCACACAGCACAAATATCTGTGGATAGAAATAAGGATGTAAGTATTAAGGATACTCTAATGTATTTTTATAATTACTATTAATGTACTTCTTACCATGTCTATGTGAACTTGGGTCATATGTATGTATTAGAAGTGAGATAATATTTAATTTCTTGCATTGCTATTGAGATATTATCAAAAATTAAATATGGTATTTACAATTGGACAAAATTAAAGACTGCAACATAAGGACAGATACCCTGAATCATATAGAAAAGAATATAGGGAATAATCTTGAACTCATTGACATAGAAAAAGACTTTTTGAAGATAACAGCAAAAGCTCAGGCACTAAGAACAAAATTAATAAAATGACCTTGTAAAACTGAAAAGCTTCTGTAGGGCAAAGAAAACCATCATTTTGACCATACAGCAGACTGTAAAAGAGAAAAGATCTGTACCAGTAATACATCTAATAGAGAGCTCAAATATATAAGAAACTGAAAAACTTGACGTCAGGAAAACAAATAACTGAGTTAAAAATGGAGTACAGAATTAAATAAAGAGTTCTCAAAGTAAAAACACAATGGCTGTGAAACTCTTGAAGAAATGTTTAATATGTTTACTTATCACGGAAATGTAAACCAAAACTATTCTGAGATTTTATCTTATATAGATTGTTATAGTAGGAGCGGCATAAACTGGACACAGAGAGCCCTCAGAGAGAGTACTACTGAACTTGCCTAAAGGTGAGATGATCTTTCGGGGTTCCTGACTCATGAAAGAATTCGCAAGACATTCTGCAGGACACAGCAGATAGTGACTGAACTGTCTTTGGAATTTCCTGCTTGATGAAAATGTCTGCTGGATACTATGGGCCTGAAGGCTGAAGATGGATGCCCCAACGGTACAAAAGAACTTTGGGTGACTGTCAAGGCAGTGAGATGTCTCTGTCATTTCTAGAGTTTGAAAGTTGCTTATTTCTTGTTTGTTTAAGTAATATTGTATCTTTCTGGAGTCTTTGATAGTTAGTTATAGTTATAGTTAGTTATAGTTATAGTTTTCCTTAGTTATGATAAAGATAAAATAGATGTAAATATTGTAATTTTTACTTGATAACTGTTTTGTTATATGTAATTTTGCTATGTTAAAGTTAAAGCCTTCCTTTTTTGTTTAAACAGAAAAAGAGGAAATGATGGAGGAAGGTCATTGGTTAATTAAATAAAGAAACTGCTTGCCCTGATAGGTTAGAACATAGGTGGATGGAGTAAACAGAACAAATTGCTAGGAGGAAGAGGAAGTGAGCTCAGACGTCACGCAGCTCCTCTCAGGGCCAGACACCATGAAGCAAACTGCCAGGTCAGACATGCTGAATCTTTCCCGGTAAGACTGATGCTACACAGATTATTAGAGATGGGTTGATGGGGATACCAGAATTAGCTTTGTAAGGGCTAGAGTTAATGGGCCAAGCAGTGTTTAAAAGAATACAGTTTGTGTGTTGTTATTTCGGGTAAAGCTAGCCAGTGGTGGGAGCTGGGTGGCGGAATGCAGCCCCGCCGCACCAATTACTACAACAGATCAAAAAATAAAATCAATTAATTAAAAAAACTAGGTCAATAAAATAAATGACATTTCATGCTGGCAAAGATATGGAGTAAATGGACACTCATTCATTGGTGATGGAATTTTAAACTTTTACAATCACTGTGGGAATCAGTGTGGCAGTTAATCTGGGAATAGATCTACTTTGTGATCAGGTTTGGGCATCTACTCAAAGGATGTTATATCCTACTACAGAGATACTTGCTCATCCATGTTCATTGCTGCTCTATTCACAACAGTCAGAAATTGGAAATAGTCTAGATGTCTATAAGTGGGTGAATGGATAAAGAAAATGTGGTACACATTTACACAATAGAATATTATTCAGCTGTTAATAAAAATGAAATAATAAAATTCAAAGGTAAAGAAATGGCACTAGGAAAAATAATGCTAGGTGAGTTAACACAGACTCCAGAAGAAAAATATGCTGTATATTCTCTTATATGGGGATGGTAACTTTTAGCTCTTCCCATACTTGCTACTACATGAATAACCAGAAATTTTAGGTACAGAGTAAGTGACTAAGAGAAAGGGATTATTTTTCAAGAAAGGGTTAATAGAATATATATTTGTGGATTAGATTGGGAGGTGAAGTGGAAGGATCAAATGAGGAAGACAGAAGAGAAGGATAAAGGGAAGAATATGGTGATGAACAGCTCACACTAAAGGCCATTTGAGAGGTCCTATATAAACAAATTATTCTAGAAGTTTCTTAAGATATAAGCATTATGAAAGAAATATAAACAGAGTCACCAAATAACTAGGGAGTCAAAGCCCCAACTAGTCATCTTTTGCCACTAAGTAAAACCTCCAGTGCCAGAAATGGGTTGCATCTACTTCAGTAGCTGACCCCACCAAATACCTCATGCTATTGCCAAGGATATTGGCTGTTCTATACAAACTGATAGTCAGGCTCTATTACAGAACACTGTCTACATATCTCACTGAACATAAAGAAGTTTAGCTGGTGCTTATTCCACTCAAGTGACTAGAGTTAATGGTATTGGAAGGTACTCTTCACACTATCCGAGGAGAAACATTAAGAATCCTGCTTCAACCCCTACAATCTCCAACAGTGACCAGTCTACACGATATGCTGGTGTAAGAGTGGCAAGAACATTGTGGGAGCAACCAGCACTCCCTGATTGAAATTAATGCCCACTCCATGAGATGGAAATCATTATTAACAGTGATCAGGGGGCCAAGAACCTGGGACTAGAAAGGGTACAGATCTTGGAACATAAAATCATAATCATAAAATGACTCCTCATAACATTCTGCTATAACCATTGGCTAGTACCCTGCCCAGCCATCATCAGAGAAGCTTCCTCTCCAAGCAAATAGGAACTAACACAAAGATGCAACACTGGATGGTGTTCAGAGATTGAGAAACATTGGAATACTGCATCCTAAGTGGGATGTCTTCATCAAATTCCTCTCCTCGGAGCTCAGAGAGATAGGCAGTGTGTAACATGGATAATAAAAACCAAAGGACAGATAATTGGGGTTCAACCTGAAGGTCAAAAAACAAAATAGCTAGCAACTGACTCTTATCACTCCCTCAGTCTGAAATGACGATCCTGCCTCCAGGAATCCTCAGAATGAGACTGACTGAGAGCTGTCTCCTCCCGTCATATATTCCTCTCTACTACTGTAATTAAAGGCGTGCACGACTACCCCCCAGTTTCTACGGCAAATTAGTGTGGCTATGGGATGAAAGATGCGTGTCACCACTGTCTGATCTGTAAGGCTAACCAGGGGGGCTGTTTTTGCCTCTGATCTTCAGGGAAGTTTTGTTTGTTAAAATACAAATGAAATATCACTACACAGAAGAGGAAGTAGTAAGATTGTAAGAGCCAGAGGGATTAGAAGACACCAAGGAAACAATGTCTTTTATACACAACAGATTGATGCAGATTTGAACTCACAGAGCCAGTAGCAGCATGAACTTGGCCAGTTTAAGTTCTAGCCAGACTGTTTCAAAGTGATGAGGAAAGGAAGTAGACACAAGCTCCCATCAATCACCAAGAAGGGATCTCAAACTAACAATCATAACAAATAGAAACTAATTTTTTTTTTACAAAGGAATCTCACTGAGTATATAAACCACACTTAAGGGCAGGTCCCATGCACAGTAGTAGATGGTCAGGACAAAATGAACTCAATACTTTTGCAGACATTTTTTCATATATGTAGGTGGAGCTTTCTCATCCCAGCGGCCGCTTCCAAATTACCACACAGAGGCTTATATCACTTATAATTTCTCAGCCAATACCTCAGTCTTGTTGCTAGCTAACTCTTACATTTAAATTAACCCACATTTCCTATGCATGCTTTGCCACATGGTTCATGGATTGTTATCTCATTTTCTACACATTCTGCTTCCTAAGCAGCTAGCTGGCATCCCCAGACTCCAGCCTTTCTCCTCCAAGCAATCTCCTAGTCTGACTCACCTGCCTAACCCTATTTTGTTCAGCTACTTACCTGTCTGCTTCCTTATCCAACCAATCACAATGACATATATCCACACAGTCTAAAGGAATATCCCACAGCACATATATGTCTTTGTTTGGTCATTTTTTTTTGTTCTTTTACTTACATATTGGGAGTTTTTTTCTTTTGTGTTTTACGGTGTGTGTGTTGCATGTTTTGTTGCTGCCGTTCTGTCTGTTTGGTTTTGCTTATTTGCCTGTTTTATAAAGAGGAAGAGGGGGGAGGGAGAGAGAGAGCACACAGAGAGAAAGGGCACACATTTGGATGAGGAGAAGAGAAGGATATAGGTGGAGTTTGGAGCAGAGAAATCATGATCAGAATATATTGTATGAAAAATTTTATTTTCAATAAAAATGTATATGTTTCTTTTATCTGCATGTCAGTTTTTATTTATAAATTCATGGGAAACATTTCTAGGGTCAGATGTGTATTTCTCTTACAGAGTTGCCTGATAAAGAATAATATGGCTAAATACATACAGTTCTGAGTTGTTTATTCAGTGAGCAAGCCTGCTGATTCTAAAATTTACCTAGTTATTTCCCAACTAAGATGAGTATGGATTTTTTTTTTATTCGGAAAAAGCATAAAACTCTTTCAGATCATTTGCATGTGTTCTATTTCTATTGCAAGCACTGAAAAATGCCACAACCCTTTTCTTTTAGCCAAATTCCTTTTCATGCTGGCCAAACACAATACATTCTTATTTTTAACAGTAATGACTTTTTCTTATGGCCTACGTGGATTTTCAAATTTAGAAAGATGGTGAGACATTATTGTTTTGCATAGAGGGCTTCATGAACATCATAACACACCTTCATGACCAACTTGTAGTTTGGTGTTCTTTCATCTTTGCTAAATATTTTGAGCTATCCATTCTATATCCAGAGAGTTGTTAGAAGACATTCACTTTTTTGGAGCCATACTCACAATAAAAATGTTGTTTGCTTAGACTGTAAATTCAGTGACTATTCTATATTTTATTTGTTGCACTTTCATCATATAATCCTTGAGTTAAATTAAGATATTTGGGTGATATTGTAGAGTTTTATTTGGGGCATTCTGTTGTTAATTTCTGTTGCAATGGTATTGAATATGAGCTCAATAATGCCACGGAAGATAAAAAGGAAAACTCAAAGGACAAACCTGTTTAAATTATCAAATCTTTTGGTTATATAAAACAAGGGCAGTTTTTAAAATAATGTCACTTTTCTACTTGAAAAGGACAGTGCCATGTGGGAGAAGGAAGCGCTCAGGGGACGGATAATGAGATACAGGCCTTTCATTGGTTTGAACATAGCCCTAGGTGGTAGCAACAGAGAGATTCTGCCATCTGGTACCTGATCAGTGGCTGATGTGAAGTTGTTGATTTCACTTAAAAAAAAAAAACAAATAACAAGTGTTCTTGAAGAAAGGTAATTTTACTGTCTACACTACCTCTATAACCTTGAACAAGTCATTTTTCTCTCTTAATTTCTCCATCTCCGCAAAAACATACTGTTTATCTGTCCTTGAATTAAAACATCATCAGTTATTAAAAGAAATCTTTATGATAATATATTAAGAAGACTTTTTATTTATTTGGGAAATATATACAGCTGCATAATATGCAGTTAAGAAATGTCCACCCAGAATATTTTAAAGAAGCAAGGGCTACATATTTCAAGAGCTTATATATCCTGAGAGTTTAATGCATATTCAATTTGTTATTTAGAAAGGCTTATACCTCCTCTATTCCATTACCTTTACATTTAGTTCCTCTAAAAAGAGACATTCTGAGTTTGAATAAGAAACCCAGAACTCATAGTTCATACCTTCCCTTCCATACTTCCAATCTTAAAGAGTCACATAAACTCTATAAAACTCTAATGTTGGTAATATAACTCTTGGTAACTGTTTGTTGAAATGATACTTTATCCTTTATTCATTAAAAGGAATGCTAACTATTTATCTAAAAATAAATTTGGATATGACTAAAAGTCTTAAATTTTCACTTCCTAGTTCAAGCAAGGTGATGAAACGGGGAAGATAGAAGAGCAAGTGGGGTACTGGCCAGGCTTTGTGTTTTTGCAGAGTGCCATTAGTTATAATAGTCTGAGTTGAGCTATTAGGGAGAGAGGGTTGCTCTAGAGAGATGGTAATAAACTGACTCTATGAGAGTATTGTTTCCTACTTGAGATAGAACTCTAGTCTATAGCGTGCGCCACCACCGCCCGGCTAGTCTATAGATCTTAAGAGTGTTGAGGCTGCTGGATTGGAAGGGAACAGTAAGAGAAGTAGAAGAAACTTGAAGATCAAAGAAGATCAGAACATGAAACAAAGTAATAATAAGGATAAGAAATAGGGAGCTGAATATGAGAGCAATTTATATAGAGACTCAGAAGACAAAGAAAATTTAGACAACGAGAAGAAAGGAGTCTGTCCCACAGGTTTACATATTCCATGACTAAGAAGATACGGGTATCAATTAAATGTTTAAGAATTTGAAAAACTGCAGAGATGTGCGAGGGAAAAACAATATGCTTAGCTGTCAGCACATTGTTTCTAGCATTATTACAGATATGTCAAGGTGAAGTACTTTATAGTCAATAATACCTAAGGAGTCAAGAGGCAAAAAAAACAAATACAGGCTACAAATGGGAAGAGTTAGCTGCACAAGATTCTTAGTTGACCTTTTAATCCGCCTAGGCTAGGACAATTAGAAACAGAAAGATGCATCCGGATAGGATTCCAGAGCATACAGAGACTGGTGCAATGTACAGAAGAATCTATACTTAGAGTTTCTAAAATCTACACTCTCAATGAGATCCAAAGAAAGATGACCAGTGGAGATGCTTAATCTCCTAAAATGGGGATGACATAAAGAGAGAAAGCTGCCAGAATGTATATGAAATGAAGAACTCTGCCAATTCATAATAAAGCAAGTACTTGAAAGCAGGTGTTCTCTTTCTTACCCTTAGACATCCCCAAAGTTAAGAACTAAATACCAAGTCCACCACTAGTTAATTAGAAGTACAGTAGCCTTGATGGAGAACACATGTAAACTATTTCTCATCTTGACATTGAAGCTTGTATTGTGTATATTTGTTTCTCAGAAGGTACAACAAATGCCAAATATGCAAAGATATCTGGGAAATACAGTTTTTAGCTATTCAACCTCTAAATAGAGCTTCTCAAAATGGAGTTTGGAATGGTTTTCAGTAATCCAATCTGTCATGAGTTTAAAATTGATGTATAAGGACGTCATGGTGTGTATCAGTAAAAGACAAAAACTGGAATCAGACGAAAACAAGGGAGTGAAGAGAAGCTAAGGACAAAAACCAGAAATGTCAGTATTTAAAGAATATAAGAGATAGGAGGACATAAAAGACTGAAAATAACAAAGAAATTCTAGAAGTAAAAAAAAAAGTACTTGATGGCTTGGCTATTTAAAAAAGGACATTTTCAGAAAAGGAATTCCTAGCTTTTGTGCTGTCTAGTACTCTTCAAGAAGTATTATATTTGTCTAATAGTACCTTTGCTAGAAAAATATCACTAGAGAGACAAAAAACCACAGAGAAGTGTAGGAAGTTAAGGCCTACCAGGCAAAGAGGAGCCAGCCTGAAGTTGCCTGGTGCTGACAGAGGTTCCGATCATGCTGAGGCAATGAGGAGTAACCATGCAGTGTCAACAGATCAGAACAGCTGGGTGCTGGGAGAGTATATGTTGTAATAGGCTGTTTGTCTCTGGCTGCTCAGTCTCAAAATAATCATACATAAAATTTATTACTTAAATCACTGCTTGGCTTTTAGCTCTATTCCTATCAGCTAGCTTTTTCTTCTTAATTTAACTCATTTCTATTATTTTATATTTTACCACAAGGCTCGTGACCTAGCAGCAAAGTTTCAACATGCCTCTGTCTGGCAGCAGCTCCATGGCTTCTCCCTGACTCCACCTTCTTTCTCCCAGAATTCTGTTTAGTTTTTCCTGCCTAGCTCTAGTCTACCCTATCAAGCCAAGCCAGTTTTCTTTATTCATTAATAGTAATCACAGTATATAGAGCAGAATCCCATATTACCTCCCCATTTTCCCTCTGTATGCTGTGAATACCATTAGTGAATAAAGAAACTGCCTTGGCCTACTGATAGGGCAGAACTTAGGTAGACAGGAAAAACTAAACTGAATGCTGGGAGAAAAGAGGCAGAGTCAGAGAGAAGCCATGTAGCTGCACAAGAGACAGATGCTGGGAACTTTACCCAGTAGGTCACAGCCATGTGGCAACACACAGATTACTAGAATTGAGCTAAATTTAGATATAAGTGTTAGCCAATAAAAAACTAGAACTAATGGGCTAAGCAGTGATTTAATTAATACAGTTTCTGTGTGATTATTTCAGGGGTGAGCTGATGGGAACCAACAAGATGCTCCTGTACAACAAATTGGCATGCCAATGTGGTTGACTAAATCCGCATAAAACCTGAGAAAGCTTGAAAAGCAATCCTAGACACAAAAAGCATGGTTTAGTAGTGACATTTTCTTGAGTGGGCTCTGTTGACTAGAAGCAAGTAGAGGCATGGCCACTTTAAGAGAAGATTTTTTGATTCAGTGGTATCAGAAAAATAGCCATGCTGTTTTGAAAACTTTACCTTCCTGGACTGGGCTGCCAGCACAAACCTTGACTCTCTCAGGAGACCTAGCATTTAAATGGGTTTTGTAAGCAGAATGTTACAAACTGCTTAATGACTCAACATAGACCCACTGAATACTTGGAACTGGGGTGGTGTGCTTGGCTCAAGGCAATGAATGGACCTCTTCCACCACGTTATATTTGGCTAAGCATGCAGGCAAGGTCGTATTTGACCTAACAATGCTGCAGTGTAAAGTTTTAAGAAGCACTTAGCATTTTAAGAAGTGCTTCTGTGCAGTAAAGAATTAAAATACCCAATAGGACAGATTCAGACATGAAAAACCTCTAAGTAATACACAATGTGTTTTAAAATTGTACATATGCTTGGAAGAGAGAAGATAAAGAGTATAGAGAGTCATAAAAGGAAGTAAATGGTTTAGAAAAAATATAAAACAAAGTCTTTAAAAGGACAGAGAGTAAAAGATGCAATAAAAAAATAAGCCACGTAAAGATGAAAAATTTACAAAGAATATGGATTAGCATATTATGTTTTCTTTTGAATATTTTTGACTGTGAAGTAGCTATGTATAGAGAGACATTTCATTGTATGGGCTGCTAAGCTAAACTAGCATGTATATTATAAAGGTATCTTGACTTCAGAATTTGAGTCTAAGGATATGTTGCTTTGGGAAAAGAGGTTCTTCTTTTGTTTCAAGACAGAATGAAAACCTGTGGAATGCTTCTAGATTAAGGTGGTTTGATGCACCAAGATCCCCTGAAAAGTTGCTGTGAACATCCCCAAATTATTTTGTCCAACAAAAAATAGTCAGCATCTTAAAGAAGAATTATGCCCATATTACCAAATATTGTTTATCAATGTTTACATTTAAAGAGGGATATGATATTGTATTGGTATGGATCTTGCTTTATTGATACAAAATAAAGATCAATTTTGATATAGTGTGTATATGTATATTACTGTTCTTTAAGGTATTGTGTTTGTGCAGCTCATTTAAAAATATAATTTAAAATTTAAAAATATAATGTAAAATTTAAAAATATAATGTAAAATTAAGAAAAAAGGTTAATAGATAATCATATGTTACTTAGATTTTCTAGATGTACCGAGATGTATTCCAGATGGATAGGCATTCTTCAAACTTACAAAAATTACAGAAAATGGCATTTAAAATGTTTAAGAACTTAGGACTTTTCATGACAATGTAACACATATGCTCCTGGAAGTACCAATCTACTTCAAGAGGAAGATGGGCATTAAGGAGGCTCCTCACAGAGTTTGCTAACCATTTGGGCAAGAAACTGCTCTTTCCTGGACTGTTTGATGATATGCTATATGAACTAGACATGCAAAACTCACAGAGAAATGGCTGCTAAACTTGCCTAAAGATGAGATTGTCCTTCAAGTTTCCTGCTTCATCAATGAGTCTGCCAGACATTCTGCAGGACACAGAAGAAAGTGACTGACAAACTGCCAATATAGGCAGAACTATCTTTGAAATTTCCTGCTTTTTGGAAAAGTCTGCTGGATACTATGGGCCTGTAACCTGAAGATGGATGCCCCAATGCAATGGTACAGAAGAAATTTGGATGACTGTCCAGGTAGTGAGATATCTCTGACAATTCTAGAGTTTTGGAAGTTTTTCACAATGCACTTCCTGTTTACTTAGATACTATTATATCCTTCTGGAGTCTTTGATGGGATTGAGAAATATGTAGCTTTAGTTATAGTTTTTCTTAGTTATCATGAAAGATAAAGTAGATAAAATATTGTAACTGTAATTTTTTCTTGTTACCAGTTTTATTGTATATAATTTTACTATATTAAAGTTAAGGCCTTCCTTTCTATTTGAACAGAAAAGGGAAGGTGATGCAGGATTTTCCTCTGTATTCTGTGAATACCATTGGTGAGTAAAGAAACTGCTGTGGCCTGTTGATAGGAGAGAACTTAGGTGGACAGGGAAAACTAAACAGAATGCTTGGAGAAAGGAGGCAGAGGCATAGAGAAGCTATGTAGCCCCTTTGGAGACAGATGCTGGGAACTTTACCCAGTAAGCCATAGCCAGGTCGCGATACACAGATTACTAAAAATAGGTTAAATTAAGATATAGGTGTTAGCCAATAAGAAACTAGAACTAATGGGCCAAGAAGTGATTTAATTAATACAACTTCTGTGTGATTATTTCATACAGGGCTGAGCAACTGAGTATGAAACAAGTGGCCTCCTTGCAACAAATATATAAGGTTTACCCAGATGCTAAATAAATGAGTCTGCTGTATCTGTTTCTTCAGACTCCTAGCATCTATGTCATTGATGTTGCCTCTTCTCATCCTCTCCCCTGAGAAAGATGTTAGGGTCCAGCTACAGAGCAAGTGTTCAAAAAATTAGGTGGAGGAAATGAAAATAGCTTCATGCCAGAAAGAAGAGTGTGAAAGATGGGGGGGAGATAAGAAATTCAAGAATTTTCACAAATGGAAACAAACCAGTAGAGTGGTCCTCACATGTCCAGAGGACACATTTTCACTACTTTGGTATTTCCTGATATCTGACTCTTATAAACTTTATATACCCTTTTCTGTAATGGACCCTGGGCCATGAAAGACAAGGGTAACACAGGTATCACACTTGCGTCTTAGCGTTGAATGGAAATTTATTCTGCTCTATGACCGGCTGTAATAAGTCTTTGAATCAATGATATTCTATTAAAGAAATGTAACTTCTCTGATGTGTTCTGAGAGCTGTCCTAATCTATGGGGAGACTTGTGACTTCAGAGAATCATTTGAGAGCATATTGACACTTGTTAAATTTTACTTTATGAAAGTATTTATGAGGTTATAAAATAAACAGTCATATAAAGAGATGATAGTTTTGGTTCATATTTATATTAATGTTACTGGAAATTTTATATATTTAGTTATATAACTGTATAATTAAGGATAAATATTCATATAAATGCAAGTAATTTTTATTACTTAGCTGTGATTTCATTATAGGTTTTTACTTTACTACCCTACCATCAGCAATAATTGGATAAATCATTTTACTTTTGTTTATAATGCTCAAGAGAAAGGGATATTACCTCCCCACCCATTCTGAAATTATGGTGTCAGGACAACTACATGCCTGCCTGAACTATAGCACATTATATTATAGTAAGTCATGCTTCAAAGCAACATGAACACTTTGACATTTTTCCTGAAGCATGACCCAATACTCACTTGGATAATAGTTTTATCTAACTGGGAAAGAGAACTTAATGTTTAAAATATCGTAATTTCAAAATGAATTTTAATTCAACCAGAGGTAACTGCATGCGTACAATTCAAAGTATCACTAAAGAAGTCTAGTACATAGGGGACACTATTCACCAAGCTTTGTTGTAATATGAGCAGCAGGCCGCTTCCTGCCACCTGGCTCCTGGCCACCAGCTATCTTATGCCCAAAATAATTACACGGAAACTGTATTCTTTTAAACACTGCCTGACCCATTAGTTCCAGGCTCTTATTGGCTAGCTCTTACATATTGATCTAACCCATTTCTAATAATCTGTGTAGCCTACGAGGTGGCTTACCAGGGAAGATCTTAACCTGCGTCTGTCTGGAGTGGGAGAATCATGGCGACTCTGACTCGGCTTCTTTCTCCCAGAATTCTGTTCTGTTTACTCTGCCTATCTAAATTTTACCCTATCAGAGGACCAAGCAGTTTCTTTATTAATTAACCAATGAAAGCAACAGATAAGATACAAGACCCGCCTCCATCAAAGCTTGAAAAATTAATACTTATCAATTCATCCCTCTATTGATGTGAACTTCTGACAAATAATGTTTGTTCACTTTCTTTCTAGAATGTGAATGTGTAATAACAAAATTAACAGTACCACACAGAATTTCTGTGTGTCGGGTTCTTCATATGTTTTCACAGCAGTCTCACAGACATTGCTAGTATTTTTCTGTGACGATGAGAAAACTGAGTCACATAGAAATTGAGTAAATCTCGCCAAACCTGCATATCTAAGTGTGGGGCCATAAATTAAACACACAACTTGGCTCCAAAAACCACATTATATGATGACTATCTAATTACAAATACTTCTTACATATTAATCTTCATTCCTCTTTGGTTTAGTGGATGATAACGGAGGGAGCAGTTTAAGACATGCATCCCTACCACATAGGTAGCCAAGAAGAAAAACAGAAGCACAAGGATAAGGCACCATGAATACCATTGAACCTTCACCTTAGGAATATTAAATAACATTTGTCTCTCCAAAATTTGTTTATCATTATTGGCATTTTGTTTATGTAAAAGCTAGCTTTTATTATCTCTGGCATGTACATCATTATAATGGTCATAAAGCTTCTTATGTTTATGATGTTTATGTTGGGTCAGCTACATTTCTTATTAACTGTTGTTTGCAATGCCTCCCTATTTAGCACAAGCTGCCAAGTTCCTCCAATGTGCTATTCACAGATTCTTTTTTGAATCCTTAATAAATGATAAATGTTAAAAAATGATCAGTTTAGACACCACCTTCTGTTGCACCACCCAAACACCTCCTACAGTTTTGCTTCATTGCAACTTTTTTCCTATGCTTTATTTATACTCTAGAAGTTAGTTTGGAATCCATATGATTAGTTTCACACCTACCTTAAATTGCAGTCAACTTCATAATTCACTTTTAAATGATGGCATAGTTTTTCTAATTAGGTCAAATTATTCAATGTCTATTGAACTTCCTGGCATATCTCTTCATCAAGAAAAAAGACATGACAAATATAATTGGTCATTAATTCATAATACCCACTAAATGTATCCTATTTATATTCAGGCATTGAGCTAGTGGCTGATAAGAAGGCTAGAAAATCCTGCACTGTTTTTTATTTATATTCAACTAATGGTAATAATCATAAAAAGGTGACTGTCAGCACCTAGAAGAAATTGAGCACAGCAAGGCTAAAACATGTTCAGCACTGACACCTAACTACAGAAAATGAAAAAACTATCACCAAGTATTTATTCATAAAATGTAAGTAATAGATAATGAAGGATCGAATGGTAAACTTACATTAATTGTGTGTGTTCAGAGTAGGCAGAGATGAAAGATAATATCACCGAAATCCCACCTAGTTTATAGACTAACAGAAAAAAAAATCTGGGTAACTCTCTTCCTATATTACTAAAGCATCTACTTTAGAAAGGTCATAACACACCAGCAGATTTTAATACTCCATATTGTCTTATTTTTTAAAATACATTTTTCTCTCTTTCTTATTTTTCCTTTTTTATTTCTTCCTTTATTTGTTTATTGTTTGTTTGTTTGTCTGTTTGTTTCAATGTGTGTGTGCATCTGTATCTGTGTGTCTATGGGCATTTGTGTGCCATGTGTGGAGAGCAGAGGACAACTTGCAGAAGTCATTTCTCTCCTTCCACTGTGTGGGCACATGGGCATTGAGGTCAGATTGACAGCCTAGGTGCATGTGCCCTTACCCAGTAAACATCTCATCAGCTCATCCGACTTTTTTAATACATCATTTTATACCTTTTAGTAATAGATCATTCTTTTAATTTCTTATTATTAGACTGAATTATTAAAGAGTGTTTTATAATATAATATCTGCATAATGAAGAGATCTAACAGGAATAGATAAGGAAAAGGTAAGCAATTAATTGTAGTCAAATATATCTAAATCCCAATTCTAGCAGAACTTCCGAGAGTAATGGTTCCTTTACTCCTAAGAGATTGCTGTACTTTCTGGACATGCAAAAATGAATATTATAATATTGTTATAATTATATTAATACTTTTTATTAATATATAATTAATTTTGCAAGTCAAGAAACATAAGAAACAATGTGAGATTTTTAGAACAAATACAATTCATCATTGATATAATAATCTACAATTCTGTTAAATCATAGCAAATAAAATCTGGTGAGTGGTAAAATATTTATAATAAGTTAAGGAAAACAAATATTTACTGATTTGAAAAGAAATGTTATTCCAAAATAGAGCAAGAGAAAAGAATAAACACTGAACAAAAGAAAATGCTGTCAAAGTGTACTGATGTGTTTAACTGAATATCAGTGGTAAGGAGTGGGGATGTATTATTCTGCAAGCCTTTGCTAGGTAATGTTGTAAGTGGAACTCTGACATTCTGGTGGAGTAAAAACTCCTTGAAGCAACACCCCAGTTATATGCAGTTCACAATGTCACCAAAACAGAACACGGAGCTCAGATGTTGCTTCAACAGCTAGTTCTGGCACATAGTGTGAACATATTAGGAAGGAAATAACTACATTAAGAGTCCCATTTGTTTCAGAATCAACATTGAAATCATTCCCACAACAATCGCAACCAAACCTTTCATTTTGAAGCCACATAAAATTCACATTTCTATTCTTATGTGCAATTAGAACAGAAGACAATGCTTGAACAACTGTCTTTCATTGATGAATTCTTGCAAAATTATCAAAGAAAATACATACAAACTGTGTTATGCCTAAAATACACCCAGTAAAACTGGGTAGCAGACATCAAATTTTACTTTATTTACTGAAAAATAAAAAGGAATCTTACATGAATACATTTACAGTATCCTTCTAGGTATACATATTCTGACTCTAGTAAATCAAGTTACTATGAGTGATGCTCACTTTCCAAAAAGGCGGGGTAGTACCCTTTAAGAAGCAATGCTCTTGGTGCTTAGTCAAGTACACTTTCGCTCTAAAGCTCACTGGTGAGGACAAAGCGTTTAAACTCAGTCATAGCAACAAGTTTAACTTTTTTTTTTTAACATTTTAACACTATGTTCCAACTAATGTCCTTCTAATTCTAGTGGTTTTGGTGAGGCAGACACTTGATTTAAAGGGGATGTTACTAAGTGTGGCTGAAGATCAGAACATGGGAGGCGCTGTGTGCAGAGACTGGAAGGCAAACAGTTCAAATCCGTGCCCCTAAAGATAATTGGAAGCTGCAACTTCACCTTTCTCTGGGAAATTACTATTAAAATAAGGTGTTAAACCGACGCTAAAAAGCATGAATGAAGACATTTGGTTAATTTGAACAGATAATGAATTTTTAATATGAAATGCTTTGCCTACACATTATACAAAGTGTTACCTTATCTAAGTTTCTTTGATTAAATGGCACCAGAGAGTATTGGAATTGGTTTCTGGTGAGTGCCATTATCATTCCTCTGAACATTAGACAATGTATTAGATATATTCTCTGACCTTTTGAGTAACATATTGAATTCTAGAATGCAACACAGTATGAGCAACAATAATGTTCTTTTACATCATTTGAACTATACCGCATTTTATTTTTCTTCTTTTATCCTGATGAATCCTTAAAAAACTATACATGTTGTGCTTAAATGACAGGCAGGAAACATTTTCCTTGAAGATAGAGCTCTTGCAAATCAATCCCCCAAATATCGGGCATCGAAGATGGCCAATAGCTACGTATGCGAGATTGATAAAGTGATGTGTACGGGATTTTTCCACAACTGTTTGGCCAATTTTAGGAAGCATAGGAAACCAGAGAGAGTTTTCTAACATTTGAGACTGCCTCAGGAAGTAGAGGATGGGCCTAAGATTTTCTGCTTTTGCAAACTTTCAGTAGTTGATAACGTTCTTGAACAACAGCTTATAACTTGAAAAGGACCAATTGCAACCGACTATACAATATTTATCTTATGTATTTGTGTCTTTCAGGAGACAGAATAAACAGGGCTAGAAGTTTTCATCAGCATCCTCAAATTGACATGATATCCATACCACTATGAAAATTTTCACAAACTGTGTTGATCCTGGGGAAGGACTATGAATCTTCCATTGTTTTTTTTTTAAATGTATCCAAAAAAATGCCATGAGAGTCACTGTTCATAAGTATATTTTCAGTGCCTCCTGAGGGTCAAAAATTATAGTAAAAACAACACAAATAGATTAGGAGCCTGATGGGACCCTCCTCTTGGGTTCCTAAGAAATACTTGCAGAAATACACAAAGACAGCAGCCATTAATAAAATGCCTTATACTCAGAATAAGTTTTAACAGGGAAAATGATCAAGAAACTGAGATGCTAGTAAGAAGACACACAAAGACACACAAAGAAAACACTGGATACACATAGTAATAAAAGGAAAGACTTGGTTTAAAAAAAAAGTAACACTTTCAAATGCACCTTTAAAAATATTGGTTAATCACTCTATTAGGAGGCTTTTAGGACATGCTCTTTTCAGAATGTAGTAATATTTCATTTGTATTTTAATAAAACTTGTCTGAAGTTCAGAGAGTAAACTAGCCATGGTAAGACAAAGACGGTATGCAAGACGGTTTATGGGGGAGAGCCATCATTGCAGTGAGTGAGTGTGGCAGCAGCGGGGATCAGGGAACTCAGACGTTCCTCATCCCCCCTCCACTTCCTGGTCATCCTGCAGGGGCTATACTGCCCGATACCTCCTCTCTCTTTCTATCCCACCCAGCTTACATATAGAACCCCCTACCCCCTGTCTTTCTCCCTCACTCCCTCCCTCCCCTCTTTGGTGGCATAGCACCTCCCAGCTCAGCCTGCTAGGGCGCTGGGACCGAATCCGAATCAGGAGGGCAAAAGGGAGGGCGGTAGTTCCTTTTTCTCCATAGCCTGCCTGCAGCAAGCAGGGTGGGCCCTTTGTTTGCGAGCTACCCAAGCAGCACAGAGATCCTATCTGGACATCAGGAGAACCATCACTGGGGAGTGACATCACTGGGAAGGCACATCAGTGTGCAAGAAGACCTGATCCTGTAAAAGAAGATCCATAGGGGAGTATTGGGAGGAAGAGATGGGCAGACGCTAATGCAAGAATTCACCCAACAATCTGAAAAACAACATGAAACCACCAGAAGCCACTGACCTCACAACAGGAGGACATGAACACCTTAATCAAAAAGAAGTAGAAAAAATTGACTTCATGAAAGTGATTGACACCCTTAAACAGCATGTAAAAAATGCCCTTATAGAAATGGATGAGAAGTATAACAGAAAGTTCGAGGAATTGAGTAAATCAGTGAATGATACCCTAGGAAATCAAGGAAAAACAATCAAGCAGATAATGGAATCAGTTCAAGACTTGAAAACTGAAATGGAGGCAAAGAAGAAAACACAAACAGAGGTCCGGCTGGACATGGAAAATCTAGGTGAACGAATAGAGACTACAGAAACAAGCATAACCAGCAGAATACAAGAGATAGAAGAAAGAATCTCAGATTCTGAAGATAACATAGAGAAAATAAATGCACTGATCAAAGAAAACAGCAAGTCCAACAAACTCTCATCACAAAACATTCAGGAAATATGGGACACAATAAAAAGACCAAACCTAAGAATAATTGGAATAGAAGAAGGAGAAGTGCAGCTCAACGGTCCAGAAAATATACTTAATAAAATTATAGAAGAAAACTTTCCCAACCTGAAGAAAGATGTACCTATGAAGGTTCAAGAAGCATACGGAACACCGAATAGGCTGGATCAAAAAAAACATCCCCTCGCAAGACAGTTTATGATGGCCTTGGACTGACTTAGAGAATGGCATGAGGTCATCAGGAAAAGGGATCTAAGCCCAGGGACTAAAGTGAAGGACACCAGCACACAGTTCACAGTGGCCTGAGTAGAGTGTTCTCACATAAAGGAACCCCAAACACAAAAAGACTGAAGAGGAGTGAAGCCTGGAGTTGTGTCTTCATGTAAAGCAGTGGCTCATTTTGGCATCTGATGATGGAATTCTGATAGACGTCGAGAACCTGGAATATGGCAATGTGAACAAGTGAGCTGTAGCCTTGGTCTACAATGAGAAGCACCACAGTGCCCGGAGTGTCAACAGAATAAGCCAGCACTCACAGACTATGCCGCTCTTCACATGCTACGCATTTGCAGAAACCGTGCAGCTTCAATGTGATTCTGATTACCATACTGGTTTTTTTTTAAGGCAAAATTTTGCCTACCTACCTCCAATTAAATATGCTCCTGCAGTTCTTAAACAAATTAGAAGTTCTTAAACAAATTAGAATTTCATGAGAAGGCATTAAAAAGAAGATAATTGGGCTTCTTGCTACTAGGACCTGTATGGTAAATTGAAAGAGTCGAAAAGAATACAGCATAATTATATAAATTACAATTCCTTTGATCACAAATAAATATCAAGTGGTACACACAGTACTGAGTAGAGCAATTAAAAGGGCAAAATGAATAAAAAAAAATTCTTCAAATTTTACTGTATTAAAACTTGTCCGTGAGACTGGTCTCAAAGAGTTTCCATGCATTTGACATACCTAGGCTAAGCAGCTGCTAGAGTAGAGTTCACACATCAACGCCAACATACTATTGCCAGATAAGACTATAGAGCATTACAAGTTCTCCATGTTTAGATAAGCGTAGCCTAGTGTGTCTAAAAGGAAGGAGGGAGGGAGGGAGGGAGGGAGGGAGGGAGGGAGGGAGGGAAGAAAAGAAAGAAAGAAAGAAAGAAAGAAAGACTTTCAGTGTAGAAGACTGTCACTGTAGTGACCACTAGAGAGAAGAATGAGCCTGTGAGTGTTGATAACCAGGCAGTGGGAGTGTCCTGATTCCATTTAATTTGTAATAATCAATCACCAAAGCATCGGCTAAAACTAAGCATAACGATGCACACCTACCCATAATTATAGCACTCAGGCAGAGAAGGCCGAAGAATGCCAAGTTCAAAGCCATTCTTGGTTGTAAAGAATTTGAGGACAGCATGAACTACAAAGGAAGACTCTATTTTAAAAAAAATATCAACCAAATCAGCACAGTCATTTTTATGAAAACACCAAATGACAAAATTACACAGAGACAGATTTGCCTTACAGTCCACACAAAATTGTAGTCACTCATATAAAATATGCATACTAAGCTATTTCATACTTACAAATATTTCTTCCTAAGGGTGTTGCATTCGAATCATACCAAATAATTAGTGAACTAAATGGCAAGTTTCAAAGACATGGCTTTATTGTACACTAAAGTATTTAATGACTGGCAATGCTAAAAAATAATAACATTCTTCAAACTATAGTTTAACAAGTTTAAAGCTAAATGAGTACAGATTATCTTCTGGGAGCAATATCCAAAACCAATTTTTAGAGTCATGCAATTTTTCATTTTGCATGTCTGGTTTGTATTTTGAATGCATATCAAGTCGAAGTAGATAAGGAAACATGATGTGTGGTTTGGGTAAAATATTCATTACATGCCAAATTTGTTCTCAACCTAAATGATGTTCTTAAAGGTATACGCTTACATATGGCTATTCAAACTCTGTCCAAACTCAAAACTTCATCTTTCATTATAAACAGTATATTATGCCAAAGAGTCTAATATATCACCCAGACAGGAGTGAGGCTACAGAAGGGAAGAAAGATGAAGAAAAATACTTACCCACTGAATAGTCATAATCAGGAGACAAAGTATGATAAGAACTTATTTTCACTGCCAATAATTATCCATTATCAAGCATGTTGGATCCCAAAATTATTTTTGAAGTGTTACATTCTAAGCATCACCTCAGAAAAGACTAACAGAACATTGATGTAAGCACAAGTGTTTCTTGGGAGCCCCTCGAATATTTCATTTATGTTAAGATGCATTTTAGAATTAGTGAACAGAATTAGTAGCTTATGGATTATTAAGCCTATGCATCCTATATACACAAAATGACTGACAAATTTAAGCAGTGGGCAGTTGAGTTGATGGAATACAAATGTGAGTACGGACGAGTTCATTTGTCTCACACAGGTTTATGTTTGCCCTTAGAAAAACTATGTTGTGGTTGGGAATGCTGTCTTAGTGTCCCATTTCCCAAAGGTCAACATGGCACTGGTTTATAATGACGAAATTTGTCTTCATTGTGAAGAGTATAGTACACGTACCTGTGAAATGATACGCTTTCCAAAAAAAAAAAAACAAAAAACAAAAAACAAAAACAAAAAAAACACTAACTTGTGACTTAGTATCTCATCTATACAAAAATAATCACGATTCATAGGTTGATGGCTGGATCTAATGAAGTAGCAACCTTGAAGCACTAGCATAGCACATGGTAAATACCTGAGTAACAGTACTAGACCAAGACACTCTGAGTTCTAACATGACCTTGATTTCCTTCCACTTTAGCATAATCTCTGTGCGATTTTTATAAAATTTTATTCTTTTTTGATAGAACATGATCATACTCAGATAATAGGCCAAAGAATTAAGGTATAAGTTTAGCCAAATTCAAAAGCTTTAAAATATACATAAATTTAGACCCAGCCAATTCATTTCTAGTAAATATGTACAAGGGCCGTAAAAGTTTTTCCATTAAAGTGTTGATTGTAGCTTCTTTGTAATGAAAAAGTTTAGGAAGACAATTAGATACTCAACAACATGCGCTATCAAAATTAAAAGTGAAATACACAGCAGATTCTAAAGCCACTAAAATTATTTAAAGGAGAATTTTTGGTGGTGTGAAAGATGCTAAGAATATGCAGTAGGATTGGGGCAATTGTTCTGATGCCATCTTGTAAGATTAAAAAGATCATTTATACAGATTTATAGCTCATGGGACAGGATTTACCTGATCAGAATAAAATATTGTCATAGATGCTTTTCTTTATTTATTCAATTGTTAAAACTGAACTCCTAGGAAGGCAGTGTTGGCACACGCCTTTAATCTCAGCAATCAGGAGGCAGAGTTTGGTAGATCTCTGAGTTTGAGGACAATCTGGTGTATAAAGTGAGTTCCAGGACATCAAGGACTAAACAGAAAAACCGTGTTTTGAAGAAAAAAAAAGCATACAAACAAACAAAACACTGAGCTTGTATTATTTTCCAAAAATAGTGAAATTGTTAAGTTTAGCCTCTAGAAAAGCATTGTCAATTTTTGCATTGTGGAGTGGTTTTAAGACAGATTCCTAGTGTTGTTTTATTCAACTTCTGATCAATGTTAACCCAAATCAGCGTTGTTTCCAGGTCTGGCTCATTATTAATAAATGTATTTGAAATCTATTGTCACATTAATTTCAGCATAAAATAGACTTTCTCAACAAATATGGCTAATACTTTCCTCTCATAGACTCCATAGGTATCTTTAGGACATTTCTTCTAGCAACTATCGTAAATGTATTTAATCTAGATGTTCCTGATACATGATTAAGCTGTTTGATGTTAACGTAAGTAGACTATTTGAGAACAAAGATGTAACAAGGTACGCCATATAGAAGGTCATTATAGATTTCTTCTGTGTAAAGGGCTTCAAAAAGTATAAAATTCCACTTTCCTTTGCACTATGTTTGAAAAGATAAATTTCTTTTTTTTAAATTTATTTTTTTAGGTTCAAGTCTCTTGCCAACTCTAAGGTGGCTCCCTTAACTAAGAATTGTGCTTCCGTGCTCCCCAATCCAATCTTCCTTTATCCCAATCCTCCTTTTTCCCCAAGGTCCCCCCATTCTCCCCTTCTCCCTTTTCTCTCCCCATCTCCCCTTACCCCCATCCCACCCCACCCCCAAGATCTCAATTTTCTCCCCGGCCATTTTGTCTACTTCCCATAGCCAAGAGGACAACTATATGTTTTTCCTTTGGTTCACCTTCTTACTTAGCTTCTTTGGGATCACCAATTGTAGACTCCGTGACCCTTGTTTATGGCTAGAAACCAATTATGAGTGAGTACATCCCATATTCATCTTTTTGGGTCTGGGTTACCTCACTCAGGATAGTGTTTTCTATTTCCATCCATTTGCATGCAAAATTCGCGAAGTCATTGTTTTTTACCGCAGCGTAGTACTCTAATGTGTAGATATTCCACACTTTCTTCATCCATTCTTCCATTGAAGGGCATCTAGGTTGTTTCCAGGTTCTGGCTATTACAATAATACTGCTATGAACATAGTTGAACAAATGCTCTTGTCATATGATCGGGCATCTCTTGGGTATATTCCCAGGAGTGGTATTGCTGGGTCCAGGGGTAGGTTGATCCCGAATTTCCTGAGAAACCGAAACACCGATATCCAAAGTGGTTGCACAAGATTGCATTCCCACCAGCAATGGATGAGAGTACCCCTTCCTCCACAGCCTCTCCAGCAAAGGCTATCATTGGAGTTTTTTATTTTAGCCATTCTGACAGGTGTAAGATGATATCTCAAAGTTGTTTTGATTTGCATTTCTCTGATCGCTAAGGAGGTTGAGTGTCTCTTGGCCATTTGAACTTCCTCTGCTGAGAATTCTCTGTTCAGTTCAGTGCCCCATTTTTTAATTGGGTTAATTAGCATTTTGAAGTCTAGTTTCCTGAGTTCTCTATATATTTTGGAGATCAGACCTTTGTCTGTTGCGGGGTTGGTGAAGATCTTCTCCCAGTCAGAGACTTGAACCTAGAGTGGCTCCCAGATGCCGAAGCCAAGGTCCCCAGTTAGTTCCTTGGGCAGCTGAGGATAGGGAACCTGAAATGACCCTATCCTATAGCAATACTGACGAATATCTTGCATATCATCATAGAACCTTCATCTGGTGATGGATGGAGATAGAGACAGAGACCCACACTGGAGCACTGGACTGAGCTCCCAAGGTCCCAATGAGGAGCAGAAGGAGGGAGAACATGAGCAAAGAAGTCGGGACCACGAGGGGTGCACCCACCCACTGAGACAGTGGAGCTGATCTATTGGGAGCTCACCAAGGCCAGCTGGACTGTGACTGAAAAAGCATGGGATAAAACTGGACTCTCTGAGAATGGCGAACAATGAGGGCTGATGAGAAGCCAAGGACAATGGCACGGGGTTTTGAACCTATGTAATGTTCTGGCTTTGTGGAAGCCTAGCCAGTTTGGATGTTCACCTTCCTAGAAATGGACGGAGAGGGGAGGACCTAGGACTTACCACAGGGCAGGGAACCCTGACTGCTCTTTGGACTGGAGAGGGAGAGGGAGAGGAGTGGGGGGGAGGGGGAGAAGGGTGGGAGGAGGGGGAGAGGGTGGGAGGAGGGGGAGGGAAATGGGAGGCTGGGAGGAGGTGGAAACTTGTTTTTTTTTCTCCTTTTCTCAATAAAAAAATGGAAAAAAATTAAAAAAAAATATTTTTTTATTACAGATTTCTGTCTCTTCCCCGCCACTGCCTCCCATTTCCCTCCCCATCCCCCGATCAAGTCCCCCCCCCCAGCCCGAAAAGCAATCAGGGTTCCCTGCCCTGTGGGAAGTCCAAGGAACCCCCACCTCCATCCAGGTCTAGTAAGGTGAGCATCCAAACTGCCTAGGCTCCCACAAAGCCAGTGCGTGCAGTAGGATCAGAAACCCATTGCCATTGTTCTTGAGTTCTCAGTAGTCTTCATTGTCTGCTATCCGACTTACTCCAGAAAATGACTGACAGTTTCTTGATTTCTTTTTCATCTTTCTTCAGTCTAAGTGCAGTGCACCCCGACTGGGGACAGCAGAGTCCAACCTTTGGATGCCACTGCCACTGGAACCATTGTGGTACTTTACAACCACATGCACATCCTATAGTCACAATGTTGGGGTCCATCCACACAATGACGCCTTTAATGTGCTACTTCAAATTGCCAGCCAGCTACCACGGGGTTGGAGCAGGACTCTTCATCTCCCTGCTTTGGCTGAAAGAGCCCTGAAATCACCCTTGTCTGTGTGACATTCGGACCTTATTGGGAAAAAAAAACACCGCAATGTTTTGTGATTAGCAATCCGTTCTTCCAAACAGTTGCTAAAAGTTTGAATCATTCCGTCAGCAAGTTATTGTATGTGTTGTATGTGTGACCTGTTTGTGTCTCAACTTCCTCATGGGCATGAAGGACTAATCCTAACAGCAGCTACAAAGTTATTGTAAGGATTAAGTTGACACAGAACTTAAAGCATTGCTTGAACAAGCTCATTTCGTCACCGGTAAACAGACTTCAAAAAGAGGCATCATGTAGGGCTGTGTGTGTTCTGCCATAGAGTCTGGGGTTTGTTTTGTACAAACTGTGATAGAATCCACTTCAAATTCTGTAGCAACTTAGATCTTAGGATAGTACTTAGGATAGGAACCAATATGTGAAGTATGTGCTTTTAACTACAAGCTTTAACTCCATATGTGGAAAGGAATATGCATCAATAAATCTGATTACCCTGTGTCTGCCAAGAAGAAGGCTGCTACAGGTCATCTGAACAGGAACTATCAAGTACAAAAGAGAATGAGTCATGACCTCAACCACACAAGCATTGCTGGAATGAGTGATTTATAACAGTGCTGAGACACGGATTCATCGTTTATCCTAAGATTCAGAGGCTGGATCCAGGAAACCTGCCTATTTACATAAGGTTTTTGCCAATCCTAGTACAAGCAAAGGTAAATTCCATCATGTGAATGTCTATGCTCTCAATATGAACATCACCTGAGGATCAAAGCAAAAGCATTCTCTCTATTTCTTCTCAATCCGTTAACATGAAGTTCCTTGGGAACAGGCTAGAGAAGCTGTCTGAATAGGTAAAGAGCATGCTCATGTAACATAAATACACCTTACTAAAAAGCGCAAAGATAGCTATTATGCCAACTACTGATTAAAAAGAAACTATAAACCTTAGGAAATCTTAACTGGCTAGGTACCAAATCCCAAGGGGAATAAACTCAACTCTGAAAAATGCTCAGGCTAATAATGGGTACAGCTTTGAATATGAGGACTGCAGGGTAGAATATGCCCACCTGGTTTGTAAATATAGTTTTTTTTGCTGCTTATAAAACCAAATATAAAATTAATGAAAAATTCAAGTATACATTATAGCTTTCTATATATTATATATACATATGTATATAATACATAGGCATGTAATATATGTGTGTGTCCTACCGACTATAAAAAACCATACTCCCATCTATAACATGTTTAGTCTCAAATATGATGAGTATCATACTGTAAATGCTACCTACATAGGCCTTTCCTCTGCATGATATATTTATATTTATGTAATGCATATATATGCATTTTAATGCAAAAAATGGATCTGCCAAATGCATAAAGAATTTGAATGTTTATCATCTCAGAGGTTACAAAATTGGGTAGACTCAAGGACTGCCTGATATTAAAAGTTATCACTTTGTATTCCTCTAGGAGGCAAGGGCATGCCTGGCAGTTCGGGTACCACTGAATTTACTGAATCTCTGTAAACTTCAGTATTACAGAAGACAAACACTGATGTTATTAAAAAGACAACTGAGTGCCTGCTATACAGAGAAGAAGACTATGTAAATAATATTTACAGTAGCAGACTCATCATATTTAAAACCATGTAATAGGTGAGATTGCGTTTTATTTTATACTCTGGAAAACCATACAGTAAATTAACTGCTTTTATCTAGAAACGACCTCTGATTTTTGTTCTACTGTGTCTGATCTTTCCAGTATATGCACAATTTTAGGATTATAAAAACAAGTATTTAAATCACATCATCGCGATAAGAGACTAACCTAAACTCTCTGAGTTGGTAGAATTTGGATTCTTAGTGCAAACTGATGGGACCATAATAGATTGAAGCCCTTAACTGTTTCAATGTAAAAATAGCCTGAAAACATATCTAAGTGCTGTGCTGGAACCAGCTTCCTTTGAACCAGCTTCCTTTGTTCGCGGCCTGTGACTTGGACCTCATACTGGAATGACAGCTGACTCTGCCACGGAGGAGGAGGCAGTTGTCTGGCTGGACATCATGTTCATCTCCATCTTGAGGGAATGTTGTTACTGATAACTCCAAGAAATATGCAGGGTGAACAACATACGAGTCTGGCTCTCAGCCAAGCAGTTCTCCTCCTGATATCTAGTGAACGCTAAATTACTACTTGCTGAATGACTGACTAGTTAACCAAGAAGTAATTGAAGAAACCTTAGACACCGCAGCAGATGTACCTCTCCTCCAGGATGCCTCAGAGAGCTTCGTGATTTCACAGGCACCTGCCTGTGCATGACTCAATCCCATGCTTTGTATCGCCTGAACCCTCAACACTAATTGGTTTATGGCAATGTCTGCTATCACTGAAACACTGAAGTCATGTCCACATCAGAGGACTGCTTCTACACACCGCTGTGTTAATCTAAAAGTCACATGCACAAAGGCATTTCTCCACAAGACAGAATTCTATCGCAGCTCCAAACAGAGCTTGATCAGGATTTCTTGGGAGATAAACATGTGTAGCCTATTAAGCATTAAATGTTAAAATCTGCTTTGTAAAAAGTAAAATAATTTATAAGTATGTGAAGATGCATAGAAAATCCTCACATTCACCCAGTACTACCTCAATGTTGTACGTGTTTTGAGGAAATTAATATAGGTAACTCTTTCTCAACACATCAAACAAAAAGTTAAGTCAGTGTTTTCTTATGTAATCTTAACAACATATATGTAGGTAGTGCCTGCAACTGCTTTGGCTGAGGAAAATCCATACCAACAGTCCATGTCGGTGAAGACAAGCTAGTGTAGGAACACATTTATTGATCTGGGCTTACCAGCACTCAGCCAAGAATAACTGAGATTCTCCATACACTGTCATATAATCTAAATTATGTACAGGCTGCAACCAATGGTCACATAGGTTCCAGTTCCTGAAAATTGCGCAACTTGAATAAATGTTTATATTGGTACAAGACTCATCCTGTCCTGTGCTCACCTGACCCTGTTCATGAGGGCTAATAGGAATATGTACATAACAAAAGTCACTTTTATTCAGGGCATTCATGAGAGAACCCATTAGAGACTCTCTTGCATATAAATTTCCACTGGATGTACATTAGTGAAATTCATATTCCTCAGCACAAGCTTTTAGAAACTCTAAATTCCAAACAGCTTCAAATGCCAGGTGTTAACACAACTCCTACTTCCCCTATGTCTACTTGAAACACTTCCAAACACAAGAGATACCTTTCCATTCTATATTCAAAAAGCAACAGGGGAATTTTGTAATACATGTCTGTATCAAACTCAGTGTGACAATGTGCTTTGTGAAACTTGTGAAAACTCACATTGGAGGCGTCTTTCCTAAATAAGACCATGTGGAGCACATTTTATACCCACCAGGTTCTCGGACTTGATCTGCCTAAATGACAGCATATGGATTTCAGATCAAATTAAATAAAATGTGTGGCTTTCTTTTCCATGCATCCTAAGTTGCTATTTTCAATTGGAATACCAGAGCTTAACATTGAATTTCTGTGTGTGTAAAATGAACTCTGTGTGAAAAAAATAACATAATATATGCTTTGTTTTGCCATTCATTCCACTAAAACATGAGAAACTAGTTTCAGACATTTCAAAAATGTAAGAAACTACTGGAATCGATTCTTAAACTCTCTCTCAGTATACCAACTATGAGCATCAAGAAATTTTGGGAGGAGGGAAGGACTGGATTCTGTTCCTCTCTTCTTGTCTTGAAATAACTTAAATATCATAAACAGAATTTTTGGATTAAAAAAGTATGCAATATAAAAGTATTTCTGTGTCACTAATTTGGAAGAAAAAACATAGCTGGATGTTTTTTCACTTCTTTGTTTTGGATTGTGAGTTTAATCCCAGATCGAGTTAGGAAAATGTTCTTTTTTTTCCCATTGCCTCCTCACTGACCCCACACAGACATTCCTTCCTTTATTTTCCTCTTTTCTTCCTATCCTTTGGGTTTGCCCACTATTTGTATTTCCAGAGAGTCCTGAATCATGTCAGCGATTTGGTTTTTAAAAAGATGCAAATTAAAGTAATACTTACAAAAACACCAGAATGCACTACTATTCCAACACTATTTAAGTACATTTAACTGTGGCCAAAAACGGTTATGCCCAGGAATGGGGAGTCATTTGGGGAAATTCAGGGCTTTCAAAATTTAAGATCAAGTAAGGACAAAGGCTATTTAGCATTTCCAATTAGCTCTTTGAAGACAAGTGCCTGATTCCCATCATCTTCATGGACAAATTCCTATTTCTGGTGTGAAAAAGGAATTTCTACTTACAAATCACAGCCAGTGGTTGATTTTCAGACTGAAAATTATGAAGGATTTCTACACATTAGTGACTGGTCCTATAGTCACAGTTGGTGAGGAAAGGTAGGATTTCACAAGTGTCAATCAGCACAAATGCAGCTATTCTTCAGAAGGACTTAGCTCAGCACGCTGTTTAGGCTGATAATTGATATAAATTGTACTCCATCTCTAACATAAATCCTTGCAGAAATTTGGGGACGCCAGTCAATGTTCGGGAGAAGCAGTTTCCAATGATGCTGTGTTAATCAGAGTTTTTCTAAAGGAACAGAACTGATTCAATGAATATAGTTAGATTAGATAGATAGATGATAGATAGATAGATAGATAGATAGATAGATAGATAGATAGATAAGTAGATAGATAGATTGAAAGGAAATTATTAGTGGCTAAGAGATGTGGCCTGGGTATTTGAACAATGGCTGCTTCACGCTAGAGATATGGAGAGCCTGGCAGCTGTTCTTTCTGCGAAGCTGACTGTCTCTGCAATACTGGCGCTAAAGGACAAAGAGGCTCCTGAAGAGCCTCTGATCTGTAGTCTGTGTTGAAATGCAAATGAAGTTGGGTCTCATATCATTGAAGGAATATTGCAGCAGTACGATAGATAGATGGAATGGCCAGCAAGAGTGAGGGAAAAGAGGAGAAAGCCAGGAGTCCTCCCTTCTTTTATCTGGAATGCCACCAGAAGGTGCTGCCAGAGCTTTGGTAAGAAAAACCATCGCGAACATGTCCAGCAGCTTGTGCTTTCCTTAATTTCAGAAACAGCCAAGTTGACAACAAAGATTTTAGACATCACAGATGTCCAAGTGAGTTCCAAGCAGTGTATTCCAAGACCTAAATTTATATCTAGGTGTTCTTTCATTGAGTTAAGTAGAAGGGATGAATCTACCAGTTGGGGTTTGCATCCCAATTCTACTCTATTCTGTTTTACTTCTATAGGATCCATAACTTTGACAATTAACTCATAGAGCTCAGGTAGGTAAGAAGAAAATGAGGGATTCTTATGCCTGACTCCATGATATTCAATTTTTAACAAAAGGCATATTCTTTATTGACCCTTTTATTTAACTGAAACATAATACATAGTTCAAGTGGTAAAGTCCATGCACAGAGTAAAAGTCAAGGAAGGAAAACTGGGATATGAGACAAAAATAAAAGCCAGTAATTATTTCAAGCTATAAAGCATCTTTAAAGTGTATTTCCTTGCTAGTTGACAAACATGCATAACCAAATATCCTGTCCCAAGAACCATGCCTATCTTTGACCTATCACCCCACAATCCCTGTGTGTTTTTGTATAAATTTTGCTCTGCTGTTTCAAAATATCTTCTTTCTGTTTATCATTTCCTCTTCCCAGGTTAGTGCCCTCCATTTGCACACCACTTCATCTTCCCTTTTATGTACAATTACTGTTTTCTAATTGTACATTAGAAAAGAAAAAAACAAACTTGGAAAAGGGTGAGCAGAAGGTGTGTACAATTATAGGCCAAAAACAAAAGAACAGTCATGTTGGCTGTAACTACCATTAAGGTGCATAATATTAATACTAACAGATAAGTGTCTCAAGATAGAGGTTCTATTGGAATCTGCCTTTAACTTCCTGCTCATTACTCAGTGTTGGGACCTCGGAAAAGACATCATAGCCGTTTTACTATTTCCACTTGGAACCCATTTCTAACTTTCCCAAACTCTTCCCTTACCATTTACTGACTCGACGGAGGAAAGTCAAATATTATGCCTTAGACAGAGACAGAAATCTACACTTGCAGAGATAGAGTCATCCCAGCAGAAGCAAGCAGAAGCAGAGACTTACATTTCTGCCCAACGGAAGTACCCTTTCAGCTTTACTCTTATGCAGATGATCCTTAAATTACTTTTTCTTCCAGGCTAAAAATGGCCCCTTATGCCAATGTAAAGAAACCATGTAAGAACAGAGAAGAAGGCTCAAAATTGATGCTGACCAAAAGCGCTGCAGTTATCAGAAGGAAGTGAAAACTACTTAGAAATACCACTGATATAACCATGTACAAAAAGTGAAGGAAATACTTGAGCACATTTAGAGAACGTTTTAGAATTCACATGGGATGACCACAAATACCAAAAGTACCCAATAAAAGAAATAAGATATTGGCTATAAGAGAGGCACTGTTTCACTAAAAACATGTGACTGAAGTATTTCCACAAATCGCTAGTAAGGAAAGCAGATTGTCACATCAGAATACAAGAACTCATTAATTAGATAATTAACTCTACTAAATAGTCACTATTTCACTCTACTACTTCTATCGTGAGATTTCAGCTAGACCCTCAAGGATTCTGTAGTCACATAGCCCAGACTTAAAGGAAACTTTATGTTCTGTTGAAACAGCTGTTTTGATTGATACACTGCTTTTAGAACACTCATATTTATAAGGGATAAGCCAAAAAGTATCTCCTACCAACAAAGATGGTCTCCATGTTTACTGCCCCATTTGAGTTTGTTTCATGTGTTACAGTAATGATCAGCATAAAAAAAATCGTCCAGCAAAGCTTAATGACAACATTGTTGTATCCTGGTTTATATGCTGTGTGCTAGAGATGTAGGGATAAGCCCTTGTACACTGTTTTCATACACAGAAACATTCATAGGCAATTCTTAGTTTCAAGGTTCTAGAAACTGTTAGTACACTATCATGACAGTATTAGAAGGACGAAAAAAACTAACAACATTGAACCCTTTTCTATATTTAAAAAGACTGTGTCTTCTTTATACCAACTTTAGACTTCAATTCTATAAAATCAATCTTTCTCCATGTCCCATGAGTCTTCCATATCAATAGCAGGCTCTGACATGCAGTAGGAGGTTGGGATGGGTAAAATTTCATGCTTCAAAAAAGTTAGAGTCAGCAAGATAGCTCAAAATATAGGGGCATTTGCTGCCAAGTTTGGCGACCTATGTTCTATCTCTGAGAACAACATGATGGAAGAAGAGATTGACTCCATCAGATTGTACTCAGATCGTCATGAACACACCACTACATATATAAATACACACACACACGAATAGTGTAATGAATGTGGGAAAATAATTATTCAAATGGGGAATGGGACGAGTAGAGCTCAGGGGAAGAGCATCTGTCTAGTATGTGCCAGTCTCTATGTTCAACCCAGTACCAGGAAGAATGCAAAATACTCAAATAAAAAGAGATTTTCAAGAGATTTGGGATTATTCCTTGTTATCAAAACTCAAATTTTATCACAAAGGGCTGGAATGGAAAATATTTCCTTGAATTCTGTTATACTCTTGCAATATTGGAGAACATTTGAGAGAGAAGTAAAAGGATTTTAGGAGAAGCAAGATTTCTATCAAAAATACTAAAGTTCTGAAAGTCATAAAGATTTCTATTAACATAGTTGAGCGTCAGTTCTCAATAAAGCTGAGAACTTACCCACAGTACTTAGATATTTTAATGCCTGAAGTTCATAAATAACCTCCAAATACATAAAACAAGTTTGTCCAATAAAAGACTTCATCAATTTTAATATTTCTGAAAAAATGATCATTATGATAATGAAATCTCATTGTTAGAAGAATATATTTTACTGTAAATTATCCCTAGCGGAGTTCTTTAAGATCTTTATTCTTTTTTAACTATGTTTTTGAGATTGTAATGAAATAACATCATTTCTCCTTTCCCTTCCCTTCCCTTTTCTCTCTCCAACTTCCTCCTTGAACCCACCTATTTCTTGCTCCCATTCAAATTCATGGCAATTTTACTTTAATGGTGTGTGTGTGTGTGTGTGTGTGTGTGTGTGTGTGTGTGTGTGTGTATACATTTTCCTAAGTACGGAAATACAATTTGTTTCGTCTACATACTGTTACTTTTACATATGATTTCAGGACTAACCATTTGGTATTGGAAAGCCAGCTGGTGCTCTCCTTCTTAGGGCAGAACTATTTCTCCCGTTCTCAGCATTCCACGCTGCCTGTAGTTCTTTGTGTAGGGCTGACTTGAGATTTTGCCCCCACCATGTAAACATGTCTATGTTGTCCTTGTTCAAATCATGTTTGGCATGCATGTCAGGCAGGCTTCTTGGGTATAGGTGTTAGCATTTTTTGAGACATATTCTCCCAGCAAATGTCTTGTTTCTCTGGCTCTTACAGCTTTCCAGGTCTTCTTGCACAATGATCCCTGAGGTGCAGGAAACGTGTTGTAGATATATCTGAGTGACTGGCTTCCTCAACTCCGCAGTTTGATCTCTTGTAGCTCTTTATAATGGTCTCTGCCTCTTGACAAGGGCTTTTCATAACATGGAGATTTTTTTTAGTTATTTTTTTTCAAAGAATCGGGGCATTAGAAGAAAAATATAAATGTTTTTTAATTATAAAGAATATCCAACATTTTGGATACTATTCAGAACAAAATATCTAAGTGAAGCTTCAACAATAATATTAGACAGTGTTCTATCTGGAGAAAGAAAGCTTCTATCTTCAACACAGTGTTTTATTTATAGAATATGATGCAGAACCCAGTTCTAGAGGGGTGAGAAATAAGTACATGATGAACACTTGTAGTTGCTGACTCAACTACCCTGATCATTTACAAGGACATTTTCACTCTAGCTAAACACATTTAATTATTTTTGTTAGGAAGATTGAGAGTAACTTGATAACAGTATGATACATATTAAAATTTGCATGTGTCCAGTCCTGTTTACAACAACAACAGAAAGCGAGTATTTGTAGAAATTTTAGTGGCATCGTATTACAGATAAAGTTTGCAAAGTGGAACAATGTGAATCTAATTCAATTTTTAACTTCAGGTTTCAGTAAACAACATGATACATTAGTGAAGCAATATCATTCTCAGCACAGTGTGACTTCTTACATCTCTACAGACAACGAAATTTGGGGGGTTATGCAGGCTTGTTTTTATTTTAAGTTTTATGTAAAATTACTTCACTCAATACACTACCCCAACATTGGTCCTCTTAGATGCCAGATTTTCTCTTTAGTGCTAATCTTACATATGCTGCTTAATCGGTATATGTTATTTTTATAATGATTAATTACACAGAGACATTCTTTGAAATATGGACATGAAAGATAATGGTGACAGATTTAAATGTGATGAACTTACTAAAATTTACTTCTCCAGAATCTCTAAAAGTTGATGTTTGGAAAATAGCATATTCACTTACACCCATGAGCAGACATAAAATCTTGGAATAGAAGAGACATTATACTCTAGGTTATTTCACTCTCTCTACCTTCATAGGCAGAAATTTAACAAAACAATTAGAATATTTAATATAACTGTTAGAATATAAGGTATATTACTACTTAAAATACATAAGATCAGTTCTAGAATTTTTAACATCATTTTTAAAATTGTTCATAATAAAATACATTAATATAACCAGCCTACAAGAAATAAAGAGAAATACATATTCTATTTCTTCATGGAAACACTATGAGGAACTACCTTACAAAGCAGAGAAATTTTTTTAACTCTTTATTAAACTCTTATGGAGAGGTGTGAATAATTCTTTTATCTACATTTTCACAAAGACCAGTCTGTCTTTTTCAAGACATAATAAACTAGTATTACAGTGCTTCCATGAATATATGTATTAATAATAATAAGCCATTTATATTCCAAGTCCAGCAAACCTCACCTTGAGGGACCCTTTGTCTCATTTACTTGAATCATTATTAGTCTAACTAACAGGATTTCAGTTTCTCCGTATCAGTGTCCTATTTAGTTCTAATTTGTAACATCATAACCTTTGCTTAACCTCTTTCAGGAAAGTCTTGCGGTTCTTCCACACCGAGAAACTGCATAAATATTTAAATGTTAATTCAGAGTATGTAAGAATGATGTCAAAGTGTCCCTTGAAGCCAAATTTTCATGGATTTCCAATATGACATGACCTAAAAACCAAGAAGGTGTCAATTCTTTCTGTCTGTCTAAAATACTGTTTGTTCATGAAAGAATTTGAAAATATCTCAAAGGTCTAAAGTTGCTCTCCTCATAGCCCTTTCATTTTAAAGACAAATGGGAACTTGTCAAACAGCTCAGAAAACTGTGCAAATAATTATGGAGATGCCAGTCAAGAGAGCTACACTTCTTTGCTTCTCAAACTGTGGCTTTGATAAGTCAAAAACTTTTCAACCTGCTTATCTTGTACATTACGCCCACAAAATCCCTGAACTAATCATAGCATATGAAGCCATGTTGTCAAAATAAAAAAAATTATAAAGGTATATATACTTGATATTAAATTAATTTTGGCAGTCATTCAAAGTACTAATTTAAATGCTGAACTGGAGATAAATGCTTCCATTATTAGGTAGATATTTTATTTTAAAAGACTAGCAGAATTCCTGACATGCCAAAAGATGAAATTTAAAGGCACCATATAGGAGGATTTTAGATTTGACAAGATCACATATCCAATAATAAGTTGACATACTACATGAAAGATTGTACAATAAAAGTGATGTTGAGCTTATCAATTTTCTTCTTTTGTGTGATAATTTATAAGTAATGGCCTTACGGTTAGAAAAATGTGAAGGAAATATTGTTCCCTCTTCAATTTTAAGGGGTTGTTCCTCTTGTAGTCTCCTTCAGAGTTCTAGATTCTACTTAACTAAAGTTTTTCAGGGTTTGAGTACTTGTGATTTCTTTCATGTACAGTCCCTCTCTAATCCTTGTTAGCTAATATTCAGTAAAGCACACTGTCACTCAAATAACTGTAAGGCAGGATTTAGACATACAATAGAGTGATAAAAATAATACTATATAATATAGTATTGTTGAAGATAGAGAAAAAACTCTGTTGTTTTGATAAGAGTATAGAAAAGGCTAGCTGATTAAAAAGGAAATTAGTTCTGAAAGACTCAGAAGACTTTGAATAAATTGAAATTAAAAGTATAACAGTGAAGGAATTCAATCTCCTGAAAAATGTTATTGTAGTTACAGAAGTAAGTCTTTGTAGATATAGTAAGAAGATACAGTCTGTATGGAAGAAACTCAAATGCTTTGCTATTAATGCTCTATTGTATATGCACATTCTACTAGACATGTTTCACAAATGAGGGAATTGATGGTAAGTACATGCAAAAATATTTCACTACTGATTGGTGTACTGGAATCAATTTTAATCCTTAAGAGATTAATCCCACCAAACCACTTACATAAGGTGAATTCCATGGATTCAAACAATTCCCAGAAGGAAGTCATTATGGAATTACTGGCATTTCGTTTTGCCAACCACAGTAAAACATAATCAAAATTCAACTTGCAGTAATTAACAGTTCATAAAATAAAGAACATTTTGCTTTTGTGTGATAGAACTTTATTGTGAATATTTTGTCATTTCCCTAGCTTTCTTTGTTGTATTACTTTGTTTTCCTCTTTACATGATAAAATACCATGACCAAATGCAACTTGGAAAGAAAAGAGATTATTTGGCTTGATCTTCATGGCCATGGTCCGTCACTGACAGAATTCGGGGCAGGAGCTCAGGTAGGATTGAAACAGAAACCATTGGAGACTAGGGCTTTCTGACTCACTCCTTTGTCTTGTCTTGGGCCAGCTTTTTTTATGTAACCCAGAACCACCTGCCCAGAGAAGGCAACACCCAAAGTGGGCAGGACCCACTACTCAAGGATCAGAACAATACCCCACAGGTAAGATGACAGGCCAATCTGACCTGGGCAATTGGTCCATGGGATTTTTTCCTTCCCAAGACTCTTGGTTGTATCAAACTGATAACAAAAATTAACCAGGACAATGAATTCACCTCACACAGGTGGAGTCTTTGTCTATGTTACAACTTAAGATTCTTATTTTCTACTGCAGCTATCTCCCAGGAGATAGATAGTATGATGATCACTTGCAGGTAAATTTTTATATATTTTTGTATATATTTAATAGTATAGATGTATGTTAAAGATGTATGCTCTTAAGGCTTATTTAGCAGTATAAGGTTCTTTGATCCTACAAACATACATATTTAAAATAAATATTTATTTTTCTCTGTGAAAACTATATTCAATTCAATCACTGTGTTATTTGATCGATAAAACTACATTTATTTAATCATTATAATTCATTTAATATATTCATCTAATAATTACTTGTGTGGCCTTGTATAATTTTAGTGTGTTTCAGATGAACTGGTAGAAGCTTGAACAAAAACAAAACATAAAAAAAAATAACAATTCCCAGTCCCCAATGTACTGTAGTAAGAAAGGGGTACCTCATAACTGTCTATAACTTGAAAGTAAAAAAAGAGAGAGAGAGAGAGAGAGAGAGAGACAGAGACAGATTTCTGTGCCTTCAAAATACATTTGCAGGTCACTGACTTAGTACCTAATCCTCCAAGAAATTAAGAGTAACAAAAAGCAGCTTTGAGTCGAGGATTAATTTGTTTGCTTTTCCCTATAAGTAACTCTGTTATCTAGGGTATCGGGTAATGATGTGTTCTGCTTAATCAAATATTCTGGCTAATAGATTATTAGTCTACTTAATTCCATGTATAAATCACTGATTATGAAAAATTAAACTGCAATCAAGTGTACTTAGCACAGAAACCAGACTCAGGTTAAATCATCATCTCTTCCTTGTTGATTCAAACTGTGACTTCAACACCTCACATTTCCCCTTACAGAAAACCTAGTGTCCTGGCATATGGTAGCACAAACACAGACATGGTTTTCTGTTTGGTTGGTTGGTTGTTTCTTTGTTTCTCTTTTTAACAAGAATTATCAGAGCTGCCAGGCATAGTGACTCATGCCTTTAATGACTAGCACTATGGAGGCAGAGTCAAGCAGATCTCTATGAGTTCAAGGCCAGCCTAATTTACATAAGGAGTTACAGGTTAGCCAATGATAAATAATAGAGACCCTGTTATACAAACAAAAACAGACAATAGCAACAAAAATGTTTCCAAATTCATTCTTAGAAATGCTTAAGAATGGCTAGGAAATTTTTTAGAATTTTTCCATACATTATACTTTGATTGTGTTTTCTCTCTCCCAGTTCCTCCAAGATCCTCTCTACCCACTCAACTTTATGTTTCTTTCTTTCTGTCGGTCTGTCTATCAAAAGGCCAATAGGACAAACAATACCAAAACACACACAAAAAAAATTAAGCAAAAGTCCACAGAAATACCACTTAATTCCTTTTGGGTTTTATCAACTATTCCTGGGCATGGAGTAGGTCCTGGAGTGCAGGTGATGTAACCAGTGAGGAGCCACTGATTTTCAGTTTGCCAACAAATATCAATTGCCAGTCAGTCCCTTCTTCACTAGGTTTGGGGACCCAAAGCAGTCCAGGCAAGAGCAGTTTCTTGCCCAAATGACTAGCAAACTTCATAAGGAGCCTCTTCAATGCCCATCATCCTCTTGAAGTAGATTGTTACTCCCAGAAGCAGATGTGTCTCATTGTCAAGAAAAGTCCTAAGTTTTTAAAATATTTTAAATGCCATATTCTGAAGGTCTCTGAAAGATTTGAAAAATACCTATCTAACTAAAATATATCTCTGTACATCTAGAAAACCTAACTAACATGACTACAAGCTTGACTATTATAGATGATTATCTATTAAGCTGTATTTCTGAATTATACATTACATTTTTAAATGAGCTGGACAAACACAATACCTTGATTAAGAGCAGAAATACTTATACACAAAACTGACCTTAAATTTGTATCAATAAACCAAGATCAATACCAATACAAATCTCTATAGCATATCCCCCTTTAAATATAAATAAACATTTATTGACAGTATTTACAACATACAGAAGGAAATCCCTCATCATAAATGTGTCACATATCCATTATCAGTTCATTAGTTAATTGATATCTAGATGGTATACAATTTCTGGATACTACGGACAGAGTAACAATAAGCATGGATGGATAAGTTTCTCTGTAGTAGGGTATAGTGAGTACCCTTTGTGTATAATATGTCCAAGAGTAATATAGCTAGATCTTGAGGTAAATCAATTCCCAGGTTCCTGAGCAATGACCACACTGATTTCCATTATCTGTACAAGTGTTCATTTCCATCAGGAATAGGTAAGTATTCCCCTTATGATGTGGGACTGTCATATATCAATCTGTTGATTTCATTGGTTAAGCAATAAAGAAACTGCTTGGCCCTGATAGGTTAAAACATAGGTGGGAGGAGTAAATAGAACAGAATGCTGGGAGGAAGAGGAAGTGAGCTCAGAGACGCCATGCTCCCCTCTCCCGGGCAGACGCGATTCAGCTCTGACCCAGGATGGACGTAGGCTAGAATCTTCCCTGTAAGCGCACCTTGGGGTACTACACACATGATTGGAAATGGGATAGTCCAGGTGCGAGAGTTAGCCGAGAAGAGGCTAGATATAATGGGACAACCAGTGTTTAAAAGAATACAGTTTGTGTGTTGTTATTTCAGGGCATAAGCTAGCCAGGTGGCCGGGGTGCCGGGGACGCAGCCCCGCCGCTCATATTACAATACCCTTACTCCCTATCCACACAAGCATAAGCTGTCATTTATTTTATTGATCTTGGCCATTCTGACTAGGGTAAGATGAACTCTCAAAGTAGCTTTAATTTGTATTTTCTTGATGTTTAAGGATGTTAAATATTTATTTTAAATTTTTCTCAGTTGCTTGCTTCATCTTTTGAAAACTGCTTTGTTTTGTACCCCATTTTAATTGAGTTATTTGTTTTCTTGATGTTCATTTTTTTCTTTTGTTTTTGTTACTGTTTGGTTGGTTGGGTTTCTTCACTTTTATTTTTGATGTTCTTAATATGTTCTAAATACTAACCGTCTATCAACTATCTAATTGGTAAATATTTTTTTTAATCATTCTGTAAGATGCTGCTTTGTCCAAATGATAAAGTCCATTCCTGTCCCAGGCTAGTTTGTCTCCTACTGAAGTCTTTGATCCATTTGGAGTTGAATTTTGAACAAGATAATTTGAAGAGGAGCTGGATTTTGTCAAAGGTATTTTCTGTATCCAATGAGATAATCATGTGTTTTTGTCTTTCAATGTGTTTATTTGGTCACTTGAGTTCATTGATTTACATACATTGAATCATCTTTAAATCTCTAAAATGGAGCCAATTTGATAACAGTGGGTAAAGCTTTTGATGTGTTCTTAAATTCAGTTTGCAAGCATTTTATTGAGAATTTTTACATTAATGTTCATAAGGGATGGAGATTAATAATAATTTTTATTGGGCCTTTGTGTAGTTTAGTATCAGGCTAACAGTGTTCTCATATAAATAATTAGGCAATATTTGCTCTCTTTCTATTTTATGGAATAATTTGAAGAGTATTGGTATTCATTCATCCTTAAAGGTCTGGTAGAACACTGGACTGAAATCATATTGGTTAGGATATTTTTCATTGACTATTTCTGTTTCACTAGGTTGAGTCTATTTAAATTGCTTACTTTTATTTAATTTTGGTAAATAGTACATTAATAAATTCATACATTTTTTACTTAATAATCTGTGTTTTAATAATTTTCACAGGTTTCTTACTTGGTGCTTATTATGGAAAATGAAAAATATATATCAAAAAGTGTGACGGTTTGAATGAGAATGGCCCTATGAGCTCATATATTTAAATAATAGTACACAGTTTGCGTACCCTTTGGGAAGGACTAGTAGGTATCGTAAGTATAGTTGAAAAAAGTACATCATTGTGAGCAGGCTTTGAGGTCTCAGTAGACTCACAAACTTCTCAGTGTGTCTCTCTGTCAGTCTGTCCCATGCCTGTGGATCATGATGTGATCTCTCAGCTATTCCTGTCTCCATGCCTTTGCTCCGTTAACATGGACTCTAACTCTCTGGAGCAGCAAGCCCAGCTGAACACTTCCTAAGCTACCTTGGTCATGGGGTTTTTTTTTTTTTGTCACAGCAATAGGAAAATAACTAAGACCAAAAGTAAGTCCATCTGATGACACTGCCAATACCTTGTGACCTAACTAAACTATAAATAAACTGTGGGAATTTTTTTAAATATTTAAAAGTCCTTAAAATTACTTTATTTATTCCTAAGTCTAGCTTTCCAAAATTACCCTAGTACTTTTTTAAAAACTGCCAACCATATTTTCAAGCTATATTTTTTAAATGAATGCAAGACCATTGATCAATTTCCGTAAATTTCTACAGAAAGTGCTTTTCTGTGTTCTAAGTCCAACACAATTAAATTTCTATTTAAATAACAGCATCTTGGTCATTGTCTTAATACACCATCAACTTTTTATGGACACTTACTGCTGTAAAATGAAAATCCTGTCAACGTCATTAGGAGTCACACAAAAGGAGTCTAAGAAACTGTTTATTTGAAGTACCTTCTGATTAAATTTTCTATGTTTTATTATTTTATATCTTCTGAACATAGATGTCAAATCACACAAGTTATCTGAAATGAAACATAACTTTTTCCCTCAAAGCTGTGGTAATGTATAGATTGCCTTCTGTGTGTTCTGCTTCTGCTTCTGTAAAGCAATTATCTAATGATGATATGATGAGCCAGCCTTGAAATCTCCTAGAAAAAGCTGCTTTTGTATAGTTTGCATTCCTGTTTTAAATATGCAAACATTTTGGTTTCTTCTGAGTAATCAAACACTCTACAATTTAGAATCTATAAGTTGGCATCACTTTTCAAAATATGTTTAAAGCCTATATTAAAAGTTTTTAATCTCTTTCTTAGTTATTTATTTTATTTTTGAGATGACAATATAATTACATTCTTTACACCTTCTCTTCCCTCCCTCCAAATTCTCCCATGTACCCCTCCTTAGTGTCTTTCAAATGCATAGCCTGTATTTTCATTAATTGTTGCTAAATGCATGTACCTATATTGAAAACTCTTTTGTGGATGTATCTTATGCATTCAAAAGCAACATTGAAAGTTTAGCAATATTTTAGGAAATATATGACCCTCATGCTTTAAAATGTTCCTAGTCATTTTCAGTCTCAAACTTTTACATGTTTCTTTCATGAATATTTTCTATGTGATAAAATAAAATAAATATAAGATATATTTTACTCCACAGAGAGTAAGCAATAAATGATACTTTAAAAATTATTCTCCCCTAACCAGAAAATTTTTCTTCCATTCCTTTTCCAAATTTTTGTTGGAATGATCATAATCAAGAAATTTAATCTTTAATTCTCTGTCCTTATCTAGGCTGTGGTTGATATAACAACTGTCAAATGTATCAACATTGAAAATGCAATCAAAATAGGAAGACCCTTACAGATTTAAAAAATGTTTTATTGTCATATTTTATTGCGGAGATGTGAAATTTTAGTGTATTGTTTTGTTCGATTGTAACATGTATTTTCACAGTAGATTTTTAGTGGAAAGTTTCCAGAAGAGATTCGAAAATACTTAAGGTTTATAATGATTGTGTTTCCATTAAACATGTGTAGTTCATTAAGTTCTTCCACATGGTAGCCAAATCATTAGTCTCCTAAATGTAGCAAGGAAGATTATGAACTAAGGGAGACAGACAAATCTACTACAAGGACAGTTACTTTCCACAGAGTAAGTATTCAGCTCTCATTATTACTGCAAAAATCCATTTGTTTATTTATTTTCTCTTTGCCAAGAGTTCTAAACTAATTTTGAAATTTTTAAAGAGATTTTTTTTTACAACTTTTCGGTGTTTATTTTATTACATTCTTTTTCTTTTTAAAAAAAACTCACAGTGCAAATTGACTGTCAAACATTCACAGCTAGTTCATTTAGCACAGAGCCCTGAATCACTGTCTTGGCAATAATGAATTTGCTTTCCAGATTAAGTCAAACTAATTACATCCTGGTTAGTTGACTGTGAAGTCATATGACACCACTTTTAATTTGTTTATGCCATATTACTGATTGGGTAAAAGAAGATCTACCCATATGTTCTTCTGTAGAGAAGGTGGTTGCCATTATGCACATGAACATACTCATGATTCAAAAATGCTGTATGTGATGGATATATTCCTTCCTGTGAGGAAGGTTTGACCCAAAATGCTTATATTAGAAACAGCTCTTATTGCATAACACCGGGATTACCACCTGCAAGCCCATAGTCATTTGTATGCTGCAAACTTGTAAAGTTTTGTCAGGACTGCTTAGAATCCTTTCAAACAGAAGAGAAAGAGGGACAAAGTGAATTTATCATAGCTAATACATGACAAGAACATCTGCTCATAATAATCTAGGCAAAATTTGCTTAAGTCTATCAGGCACAAAAATTATTTAAATGGCCGAAGGCAACGCATCCAGATTTATCATGGCTGCTCCAAGAATGTCACTGACTTACTTCATTTGTTTTTAATCATCTGTGAGCCATGTTCACGATTCTAGTCCTAAATCCACTGGTGGGACTGTTGAAATGACATGTGATATACTTCTCTTCAGTCCTTAGCCTGGATACTACATGTAGAAATAAGAACTGTCAAGAAAATTCTTTCTCAATATTCTTCCTTCTTTAACTCTTTTTCTCATTTTGACTCTTACCCCTTTCTAATATAAATCATAATCTTCTTGAACTTTACTGAGCGTATTTCCACCACGTCCATCATTTTTAATAAAGGCAGTCCTACCAGAAAGTGATAGATGCTCATAATTTGGCTAGACAGCTTTGACAAGCCATCCTGGTTATAAGCATCCTCTAGTTTCTTTCTCTTTCTGCTCTTCCATATCTTCTGCTAAGAGCTATTTCAAAGCAACTTCCGCAAGCGGTTTCACATCCTGATAATTATACATATTAAATGTTTTGATAAGTTACTTAATTATAGTCTTAGTTAGGGTTTCTATTGCTGTGAAGAGACACCATAACCACGGCATCTCTTACAAAGGAAACACATTTAATTGGGTGTCTTACAGTTTCAGAAGTTTAGTCCATCATTATCATGGTGCTACATGGTGATGAGCAGGCAGACACGGTGCTGGAGAAGGAGCAGAGTGTTCTTATATCTTGACCACAGGCAACAGGAAGTGGTTTGAGTGTTATACTGAGGGAGCAAAAGAAACCAAAAATCCATCCCCACAGAGACACACCCTCTCCAACAAGTCAAACCTACTCCAACAAAGCCACACATCTAACACTGTCATTCCTGTGAGTTTATGGGGGTCAATTACATTCAAACTACCATAGTCATCTAATATAGAAAAGGTGTCTAAACTTCATAAAAAAGTGTACGAACAGAAAGTAGTTTTGGTCATGAAATAAACTTGGAGTCTTTTAGAGCATCTTATATTTACTCTATGCTGTTGCTGAGTTTGAAGTATACTCTTCTTGAATTTATCTCCAATTTATAATTATATAACATTCTCTTTAACTAAACATTTTAAAATATTCATATTCTTAGAAATGACAAAAGAAAGTTTAAATCTTCATAATATCCTTAAAGTGCATATTAATGATTAGTCATTTAACATGCGTAATTCAGTAGCATTATATCTAAGGCCTGAATTAATGTGTTCAAGAAGATATGCATTGGGTCAATATTGGGAAGAAACTGTCTTTCAATTTCTAAGATAAGAGACAGTTTCCTTCTCATCCCCCATTTTTCTGCTCCACTTCTCCTTCTGAAAAGTAGAAAACCGTTCTGGTTAGTCATATTTTAGTACATTTACCAATGGGCTCCAACATACAAAACTCCATGGAATTGGAACTAGTAAACAAAGACAAGATTCTTCAATGCCAAACTGCCTTGTTCGCACTCAGTCTACATGAAAACTTGATCTCCAGGGAATTCTCACCAGAATTTACTGGACAGGTAGGTGATAATGAGATCAGAGGTCATGTGATAAGATTTTTGATACAAGACCCCAAGCAAGCACTCTAGTAAAGTTGAACAGGGAGTCCCGATTGAAAACATCAGATGGGTGGCTAGCTTCCCCAACTCAGCACAGGCCAACCCATTTGCCATTGTTCTTAGTGTGCCTGTATGCACAGCTTCTACAAGAACTTTATAGAAAGTGACTGACAAGATGCCACTTGAGCTGTGTGTAAAGGTGCCCAAGGGATTCTGGGCATTGAACATTGAACCTAAGATCTCCTTTAAATATTTTAGCACTGAGCAATTACCTCCTCTCTAATTGGACATTCTCTAACCTTGGGGAATTTATTCCCTTTGGTATTTATCAACACGTATCATAGGTAAGATTTTGACAGCCTCTAATTAAAAACAGAGTTATGAAAATAATTTTTTTCTATCTTATTTTATTTTTTTATTAATTTTTTAATTAAAAATTTCCGCCTCCTCCCCGCCTCCCTTTTCCCTCCCCTCCCCCCACTCCCCACGCCCCACTCCCCTCCCCCCTCCCTCTTCAGTCCAAAGAGCAGTCAGGGTTCCCTGCGCTGTGGGCAGTCCAAGGTCCTACCCCCTCCATCCAGGTCTAGGAAGGTGAGCATCCAAACAGACTAGGCTCCCACAAAGCCAGTACGTGCAGTAGGGTCAAAACTCATTGTCATTGTCCTTGGCTTCTCAGCAGCCCTCATTGTCCACCATTTTCAGTGAGTCAAGTTTTATCCTATGCATTTTCAATCCCAGTCCAGCTGGCCTTGGTGATCTCCTAATAGATCAGCCCCACTGTCTCAGTGGGTGGGTTCCCCTTGCGGTCTTGACTTCCTTGCTCATGTTCTCCCTCCTTCTGTTCCTCATTTGGACCTTCGGAGCTCAATCCATTGCTCCAATGTGGGTCTCTGTCTCTATCTCCATCCATCGCCTGATGAAGGTTCTATGGTGATATGCAAGATATTCCTTAGTATGGCTATAGGATCAGGCCATTTCAGGCTCTCTCTCCTCAGCTGCCCAAGGACCTAGTTGGGTACATCTCTCTGAACCCCTGGGAACCCCTCTAGAGTCAAGGCTCTTGCCAACCCTAAAATGGCTCCCTTAATTAAGATATATACTTCCCTGCTCCCCTATCCAGCCTTCCATTATCCCAACCATCCCATTCCCCCAAGTTCTCTTTATCCTCCCCTTCTCACTTTTCTCTCCCCATCTCCCCTTTCCCCCATCCCACCGTTTTATTAAAATATATTCTGATTATGGTTTCTCCTTCCACATTCCCCGCATTTCCTCACCCACCCAAATCCTCACAACTTCTTTCTCTCTCTCATCAGGATTCAAATAGAAAATTTTAGCAATGAACAGTTTTTAAATTTTTCAGAACTCCACATCAAATGTGAAGTGAGATCACATAGATGAGAGTTAGAAGAATAATCAGCATTAAAAAATATTTGCTGTATGGAAATATGAAGATATGTGGTATCAATGCCAACGTTTTATACTGAAGTCCAGAAGGAAGTTAAAATTTCAGATTTTCATAAACCCATCATCATAATTTATCTACTCAGAAGTAAATTACAGAAAAAAAGACAAGGAAGAACAAAAGTGTACATGGAGCAGTGAGACAGGCATGCATTACATCATCCCAGCTCTCTGTAGCTAGTCCTTGAGGCTCAAATGAGCTTTGGTGGTTAAGGCTGGGCAGGCAGCAGGTGGGGAAGACAGAATTGAAGTGTGGTGGTGATCTACTTCCGGAGTTCAGTTTCCTTATTTTTCCCCAATGTTGTCACTCATGGACAACTTTCAGTGGTTAATGCTTATTTATCCACTATGTGAAAACTTTCTGTAAAAAAACAACCAGATAGAGTTAGCAAAGGACACAATGAAACACACACCATGGAGCAAGAAGTTGATAAACATGTAACACGGTGAATTGTCACATATGTCTGAAACCCAAAGTGTATACAAATATTATGAATGATAACTAATAAGGTAACTAATAAGGTAAGGAAGAAACGAAAAGGCTATACCACATGAGAAGAAGCTGTTGGCTAGGAAATTCTTAGACTCTTAGATGTCAGGATTGCAGATAAATGGGTAGAAGGTCTCCCTCTGTTTCACAGTTGAGCAAAATTGCCAGGAAGATGTTTCCTCCTGATTGAAGTTTAAAAACCAGTGAGTCACTTCAAATTCAGAGGCTTCTGCATATGATGACCACATGTGCCTTAAAGTCTTTAATAATTAAATGCAAATAAATGAGTGAGATCAAACTCTTCGCTAGCTACTCGGCTTTGATGAGTTGTCATCACTTGCTTCTGTTCTTTATAAATAGATTGGGCACAATGACTTCAATTTGGTACATAATTATTCCACATTCAAGATGCAGAAGGTCTCAAGTGAAGATAGCCTTTATTTTGCATGACTGTGGACTATAGAAAGGCAAAATATATATCAATGGATGTTTCAGGGAAGATTAATACTACTCCAAAGGACGGGCAAGTATGCAGAGCAGTTTTCAAACATAATCCAGAAATGGGATGGAGAAGCAGGCTTAATCTTTATACACAGTTTGAACACATCTGTATGAGTTCTTTAATTTGAGCTGCAAACTTTACGAATTGGTATTATGAAATCATATCGTCATAATTCTGCCTTCTACAAACAAAAAAATAAATAATGAGGTGAACATTAGGAAGGAAAATTATTTGTAGAAAAATAAAGATATTCCATGTGTATCAATTCTAATACACATGATATTCTTTATCCAAACAAAGTTTAATATTATTTTAATGTATTCACCTTACAAGAGTTTTGTCTTTGCTCTGACCTGAAGGCACATACTGTTACTGCCTTGTTAATCTTTCTGCATCCAAGCTTTTTTTTAAATTGTTGTTCAAATATCTTAGCTTCATATGATGGCTCTCCTTCCCAACTTTTTCCTATTAGAATGTTCCACAGACATGAATCAAGGTAGTATTTAAATAAATTCTACTGTGATAATATAACTTAAATGCTGTGATATTTCAAAGTTTCAAATTCTCAAAAAAATTCTAGATAAAACTGTGAAATCAGTTAATAGATGCTCCAGTGGATATAATTTAATCTTGGAGTATTCATAAGTGTGTTACCATAAAGACAGTGAGTAAAGACCTAGAATTAGGATCATAAAGGATCACACCATTCTTGGCATTTACATATTAAAATGCCTTCTCTTCAGGCTTCTTTTGTAGCAGTATTGATATAATAAATAGATTGAAGGATTATACTCAAGCTGTTTGTTCCTAGTATGTTAATAATTAAATATGTTGCATATGTAAGAAAGAAGGAAATGATCACTGATATTCCATGAGAGAATGTTGCAAAAAAAAAACAAAATCAATGTTTATTATTTAATTGATAGCTATTAAAGTTCTCTTCTGATAGTGGAGAGATAGCTCAGCTCTTAAGAGCTCTTTCAGTAGAGCAAGTTTTGGGTTTCCAGGTACCCCCATCACGTGGTCCAAAACCACCTATAACTCAAGCTCCAGGGAGTCCAACATCCCTTAGCCCCAGTGGTACCCACACACATATACACATAAGTGAAAATAAAATAGATCTTTATTCTTCTTTCTCTGAACCATGTATGGTGAAATAGTCTAAGTCCTGGCATTTGTCATGACCTGGGAAACAGTAAAAATTCCCCCCCCTCCCTGAATTTTCACTCTTTACCTTCCTTCTCTGCACTGGAAATTATTTTTAAACAACAGATTTGTCACTGTAAACCTCTCACAACAGTAAGAAAAGAAAGAATGTATAAATAATCTAAGAAGCAAAAGTGCCTGTACAGACAAAGTAGGGATGTCTTGGTTTTATTTCAGTATAGGCCAGATAATTTTCTTGAAATTTCTATATTTTTGCAACTTTCATTTTCTTTTCTAGCTGAAAAGAAAATGGGGCAAGTTTCTTTCAGAGTCGACTGATTGCTGTGGTGCACGTTGTTAGCTAAACAGATGCAGGCAGATTTTGTCTTCTCAAAGAAAGGAAAAGAATAAGTTTGTTTAGAATTGACTTCTGTGTATTCTAAGCAACCCTACCCTTAGCAAAATAGTCAGTGAAATTCCCCCAAGTGAAGAGGACAGAACTTTCTTTTTGTTCCCGAAAACTAGTATGCAACTAAGCCTCGATTGTTCCATGACAGTCATTACTGACTTTCAAATTGTTTGTTTTTCCCCAGATTTAAAAAGGAAGATAGAAAGAAAGAGACTCACACTTCAACATCCCTATATTTTAGATGCTTGTGGCAATAAAAGAACAAGGGTGTAGCAACCTTCAGCATAGAGCTGAAGCTCTTTATTAGGGTCTACTCCATTTTCAGGGAGTTTGAGGAAGAGAAAATGTAAAATATTCAAATACTTCAAACAACATCATTAAGATTGTAAGGCCAAAGTTCGAAAACCCATGAGTGACTCTCAACTCTCTCTGCCTTGAGCGAAACTGTTCAGCATCCCTTCCGAAACACCAGAGCACTTAATTTTTGCATACCTTGATGGTCATTGCCTAGAACAAAAATCTGCATAGTCTCTGGCCAATGTGAAACCCCAAGGAAAGGAACATTCACACATTGAAAAATAACACATGTCCTTGTCTAATGCTTTTGTGTGATTTAATTCAAAGTTACCTACCACAAAATCTATAATGATGAGATGATGATGATGATAACCCTAAATAGCATGAAGCATGATAAGTTAGACATACATTACAGTTTCATAAGGATCCATATCATTGGTGTGTCACCTCAGTTTGGACTGATACAGAGATATTTTCATTGACTTCAACTTTTTCTTTATATTTGAAAGTAACAAATAAAATAATTTATTTCACATCTATGTAGTATCATCAAACCTACAGACAAAAGGAAAGACACTTATTTAGTGAAAGGAGGGAAAACATAATGGGGCGCTCCAAAGACCTTTCTCACTAGCACTTTTGAGCCTCAAACTTATCTTGATATAATATTGACATAAGCATTGATATAATTTTGAATTACAATTATATCAATGTTTCCAAGGATTCCAAGCAAATTGCAAAATGGAAGCTAAAACAACCTCAAAAGAAATTCCAAAAAGCCAGAAAATCTTAATCCATATATATATATGAATTAATAAATATGTCACTTTAATAAAATGACACTATATTTGGCCAATAAAAACTAAACTATAAAGAATCAAATTAGCCATAAATATTCCTGGCCTAACAACACCAACTAGACAAGCATAAAGAACAGATAAAACGTAATTTTTGTTGACCGTCACTAATGATGAAAGACAGCTACATCTTTGTCTTTTCTTTCCCACTTCCTCGAAAGAAAAAACCATACACACACCAAGTTGCACAGGGTTATAAAAACAAATCACTATTTGGTTTACACTTATGTCAAAGAAAAGAATTATCTAGAGAGGAATTTAAGAGACCCACAAGTAACATTCAGTTAGGGAAGAGCACCTGAGATCTAGGCCACTAATAATTAAAGCAATTAAAGTAGAGTCTAAACCGCTGAGTCCCACACAATGCAAGAACACAGAGAGGCTTAACGTTTCCAGCTCCTTCCACACTAATTAAAGTCTGATGATTTTCACTGTTGTTGTTTTCTTAACTTTTTCTCTGCTTAATTGAAACAGGCTTTATCCATTCGACCTTTGTCCTAAGATACGATTACATGTATCTCAATACACTTCAGTCTTCTTTGTCTTCAATTCACCAGTAAAAAATGGACCCAAGGATGGACTGAAATGATCTGGTTACCATGGTAAACCTGGCAGTCCAAACACTTCATCAGTATGTGTTAATGTACATTTGTTGGCTATGAAAAAGATAGCTCATAAGCTTACAAGAAAGATAGACACCTCAGAATTCACAATGAACTTTAAAAGATAGAACAAAATAAAGATTAGATCGGTGGTTATATTGTGAAAATACAAAGAGAATTTAAATAGGCAGAAAGCCTGTACTCAAAAGTGAAGCAGTGCCTCAGTCCAGGTTTGGAACAAAGGAAACTGTAGGAAGCAGTTTACACTCAAGGCGTACTAGCATAAGAACGGAAAATGTTTCAGGAGTTTCTGGAATGCTAAGAGAAAGTGGTTGTAGAAATATGTATGCAAAGTATCAAATTTCTGGAGCACTTACCTTCTCTCAGCAGTTGTAGAAGACAGTGTCTTCTCATGTCTGCAAGTCCCATCAGAATCACCCCCAGCAGCACAGAGAGAGGGTTCTCAGCATTGCACAGCAGGGAGTAGGTGTGTTGGCCCCACCCAGATGTGCTAAGCAGAATCGCTGCTATCCTGTCCAGTAACTTGCCGTTCAGGAACCCTACAGAGTCCATTGGTGTCATTGTACAGAGCCTTTCAGCTGCTGAGAACCAAACAGGTGTCTCCATTCCCACCCAAAGCAAATTCAAACTATGAGAATGTGGTTGAGTTGGAGGAGGCTTGGCTATTATTCAAGCTAGAAATGATCATTACAGGAGATGACAGAGTTTGAATTGAATGAAGATCGATATTTCACCATTTTAATTCCTTTTGATTAACTTTTGGTTCTGTTTTAGGTAACCTACTTCATCACTGATAAACCACAATATTAAACAGTGTTTGTTTGAGTTTGCCTTTGGGGTTTATAAGACAGGCAGCCTTTGAATATGGCTTCTGCCTCCCAAATGATGGGATGGAGTCCCACACCACCATGTTCTGCTTTGAAATAGTTTAAAGGGAAATATTGTCTCTAGGCCACCCAATCTTGTCCCCATTTTCCTTTAAATAATTAATATTCCATATAAATGAATGTACATGTTTTGAAACTTCTAAATAGGGCAACTTAGATATGCTTTCAACACCAAATCAAGAGCCAGTTTCAATAAGCACAGAACTTTTGACTTCTAAATTTTGCTTCTGCTAAAAGGAGGTTTTTATGTTGAATTTCAGAATTTTTTTTTTACAGGTAGTACCCCAATTTAAAAAGAGAGAGAGAGAGAGAGCTTTATCATAAGCAACATTTTGAAGACATCTCATGTTTCCTAGATTGCTTTCTCTTGGAAGATTTACATAATTGTAGAATTCAAGAACTCTTGCAGAACAGCACTTTAGAATCTACTGTATATTTCCGGAAGTGATTGACAGCCTCTTTTTCTAACTACAAAACAGGATATAGATTGTAGATATTTTGCACGGGAGCTGCATGTGCCTTGGGACTGAGACAGAAGTGCCTATTCTGGGACAGTGGTTCTCAGAGCTTCACTTTTGGATTAGCAAAGAATTTGTCAAAATGGAAATTTCTAGTGTATTACATAATCAAGGAATTAACTCAACAATCTGTTCTAACAAGCCCTCAAGGTAACTGTGTGGAAATGCAAGTTTAAGACCCTCTGTTCCCATGAAAGGACGGTACATGTCTCACCTATAAAGACGTAATATCATTTTATTCCTGACTGGATAGTCTTTTTCAAAACATAGGGTATAATTTACTAGTTCAATCAGCTAACATTTGTAGACTACCTACTTTGTGCTAAGGACTGTCCTTGTTGCTGAGATACAGTAAAGAAAGCAGCCAGAGTCCCTGATGTTAAGAGATACTGGGCATTTAAAAAGAAATCTCACACTAGCTTAGAACTGAGAGTTAGACAGTTACTTATTTAGGGGAAAAACTTACATATCAGGATTCTCTGCTTGAATGATGCATGGAGATACATCTAAAACAAGCCGAACAAGCTAATGGGGATTAGGAGGGATGAGAGAAGAAGCGGGCTAGACCATCCGGGTAGTCTATGAGGCCATGCCTCAGTAGGTGGGTAAACCTTCCTGCAGCAAGTCCCTACATACAAGGAGCTCAAAAACAGCACAACTGTTAAAGTCATGAAGAAAAAAGAAACTTAGTACAAGGGACAGTTATGAAGCATACACAAGCAACGTACAGAGAAAAGAAGGCAGTTTTCCTCTCTCCTTCAAGTTTTATGAGTGTATTTATGTACATGTATGTGGATCACATATGTATAGTATAACAATCAAACATATACCAATAAATAAAGTGATAAAGATATATTAAGACTGTTCATCTATTCAATTCTATCCTCTTAATGGAGCAAGATGGTAGAACTGTAGTGTGTCTATCATTTCTACTTCAATACATAAAAAGTATCTCAAAGAATATGGCCGGAGAAATATAAAATTCATAATAAAGAAATAAAACATAAATATCACTTCATTCTCCTTTTGTATTTATAATGACAATTCATCTAAGTAAATATTAAATGTTTTTCTTGATTCTTTGTAATCTTTATTCCATGTCCAGTCTACTATCACATACTAACACTCAAGACATAAAAATCCGCTCTCAGTTAGACATGGTGGTATATGCTTATAGTCCCAGAAACTTGGTTGCCTGGAGTAGGAGAATCACTAGAACATAGGTGAACTGCCTACTGAGACTTGTTTCAAATAACAATATAAAAATAGACCACAATCATTTGATCTAACGATATAGCTCACAATAAAGAGCTCTCCTAACATCCATGAGGGGTTGATTCCCAGCACTTACTTGAATTAAAAAAAAAAAAAAAAAAAAACCTGTGTCAGGGGTGTACATATATCTATTAGATGTAGATGTTTAATTTTGTAGCAAATGTGTTGAATTCTAATTATGGCCACTATAATATTTTTGGTTGTGAGTCTAGCCTTTAATGGCGGAGCCATCTCTCTCATGGGTTATTATGATGCCCTCTAGCAGGTCTCCTTTCTCATTCTCACAGTTTATGGTTCATTCTCTACAGAGGAATCAAAACACAATCTTAAGATAAAAACCAGAATATGTCATTACCCTATTAAAATATTCAGATAATGTGTAACCCACTTGGAATATTAGTCAAGTGTTTATGTTTTTCCCCCACAAAGTCCTACATGATCGGATTCTTCCTAAATTTCTGACTCAATACTCTCACATTCCCCTCACTGCCCACTCGATCCATAGTAACCAAGAACATGTGGTTGTTTGAATTTCATTTTATTAAATTATCAAAAACCCAATTCCTTGAGATACCCTAATGTTCTTTGAGTAAGAGCAGCTGCAGAAGCTCATATATTTGGCTACTTAGATCCCCATTGGTGGATGACTTCGGATGGATTATATATGCATGTTGTAGAGTGAGTGTGTAGGGTGGGGTTCTGAGGCCTCAAAAGCTCATGCCAACGCCCAGTATCACTCTTTTTATAGCCTCCTGCCTATTGATTAGCAATGTAAACGCTCAGCTACTGCTCCAATATTATGCTTCTCTCAATGATAATCATGAACTAACCTCCTGAAAATGAAACCAAGTCTCCAATTAAATGCATTTCTTTTATAAGCTGTTTTGGACATGGTGTCTCTTCACAGCAGTAGAACAAAAATTAAGATCAGACTTGGAACTAAGGTCTGGGGTGTTGTTGTGACTTATCTAACTATGCTGTTATTTGGAATTATATGGAAGAATTTTGGATTTTGGATTAGAAAAGCAGCTGGATCTTGTAAAGAGCCCCTAGGCCATCCTCGTAGGAGTCTGGAGGGCAATAGTGCTGAGAGAAATGTGTACTGTGGAGGCCCAGGGAAGAAGAATATCAGAGACCATTCTTGAGGAGTTTGGGCAAAGAATAGAACTGCTTTCAGTCCTTGTCCAAAATATTTGCCAGGGGCTACACTAAAGAGTTTGAACTAAAATAATTGGTGCAGGACTTTTAAGATTGTCTAGTACTGACTTTCATGGGGTTACTAGTGCTCACTGATATGCAGAGCTACAATAAGAAGGAACAAACATGGCTGGTCCGAAGGTAGTGAGTTATCTCAATTGATTCTTCACAGTCAGTTACAGATTGAATTCCTGTTCTACACTTTCTCCCCTTCTCACTACTGCGCTTGACTAGTCTTGAAGAAGAAGAAGAAGAAGAAGAAGAAGAAGAAGAAGAAGAAGAAGAAGAAGAAGAAGAAGAAGAAGAAGAAGAAGAAGAAGAAACAAACAGGGCCAAAAGATATACAAAGTGTACAATATAAGGAAAGACCACCAGGGAACGTAATGTTTGAGCCAAGCCTTAAGCTCAAAAAGATGAAAAGTTTAAAGAAAAGCCTGATGCTAAATGGAATAAAGGCAGTGGCACCCTCAGAAGAGCCAACCATTTCACCATACAACCTGAGAGAGGAAAATACCAGAGGAATATTGTTGTTGTAAACAACACAGAAACAAAGAAAAGCTTTGGCTAATGTAAATCAAGAAGAGGGCCAAGGTGTAGTCCAAACAACCAGCAGAACTTGGGAGCTTTGACTAACTGGTTCCAGATTCAGGGTCAAGAAAGATAAAGTAAAGGGGTTGTTCCTCTTTGCCTAAGTAAAACTGCCAAGTCCAGGAAGGTAGCAGGGGTGGCCTTGCTTGCATTGGGAGGCCCAAGGAGGCCATTGGGCGAAGCTATGAAAGTGAAGCACTGAATGCATTAGAAGCCAAAGATGTTGAAGACAACAGAGCCATGGGATACCTGCCAAGGAGAGCTGCAGACAGAGTGAAGAACGAGTCCGGGAGAGAGACGTGCACTGAAGTCAGCAAAACTGGGAGGCAAGGGCCATTAAATAAGCCCTTCAACATCAGACATGAAATTGGAGGAACTGGAGTTTGTCCTGCTGGTTTGGGGTCTTGTTTTGGTCCACTCTGTCCGCTTGTCTTTCTCACTATGTCCTTTTCCCTCCCTTTTGAAATTGTAATATATATTTTTCATCATTATATGTTGGAAAAATGCAATTTGCTTCTTGGTTTTGCTGAGTCTTACAGTTAAGAGATTGCCTTGAGTCTCAGAAGAGACTTTGGACTTTTAAACAATCTTGAGACTGAAAGACTGGGAACTTTGGGGGTTGGATTAAAGGCATCTTGTTCCAGGCCTATGGAAACCAGGGAGAGAAATGTTATGGATTGAATATAAATGGAGCCCACAAGCTCACGAATATTTGGTTCCTAGTTGGTATACTCTTTAGGAAGGATTAGGAGGTATGCCAGTGTTGGAGGAAGCTTTTCACTGGGGGTGGGCCTTGAGGTTTTAAATGCCTATGCCAAGCCCAGTCTGTCTGTCTCTCTCTCTCTCTCTCTCTCTCTTGCTTTTGCTTTCTCACTCCTACCTTCTAATTGGATGTAAAACCTTCAGCTACTGTGCCATAACAGCCTACCACCTTGTTCCTCACTTTGATGACAATGAACTAAACCTGTGAAACTGTAAAGAAGCCCCCAATTAATGTTTTTTATTTTATTACATGTCTTGATCATGTTGCCTTTTGATAACAAAAGTATAATCATTAGGACACCTTTCTGCATTTACATTGCTCACATGGTTTACTAGCCACAAGGTTGGACAACTTATGAGTAACAGTGTCACCTATAACGAGTAATGATGACATCAGGGTAACTTACATCTCTATCACCTGAACTTTGTACTTCTCTCTGACACCTGCATCCAAAATCCTCTCTTCTGTTTCCAGAAGCCCAACACACTGCCTGTAGCTGTGTTCACCATATCGTGACATGGAACTCAAAGTCCTATTCCTTCCCCTGGAACACAGCATGTACTCACTGACCAAGCTCCCCACCCCATTCTCCACCTCATGCTTCCAGTCTCTGGCAGTCATTTATTCTGTTCTCAATTTTTCTGAGATCAGCTCTTTTGTATTTTACATATGAGTGAGATCATGTGGTTTTTGTTTTCCTGTCCCTTATTTGCTTCCCTTAGTATAATGTCCTCCAGCTCCATCTGTGTTATCACAAGTCACAGGATTTCCTTCCTTTTTATGGATGACTATCCCCCCCCCCCACTGTGTAATTATACAGCATTTTCTTTAGCCATTCATTCATCGAGGAACATTTAGGTTGATTCCATGTCTTAGTTATTGTAAATAGTGTTGCAATAAACACAGGAGCGCAGGTGTCTCTTTGACATGCTGGCTTCATTTCTATAATCAAAGACAGTTCTGGTGAATAATGCCTTAGACAAACTAGCTTGCTCCCCTCTGTTTCTTGAGAGTGCCATGTTTATTCTCATCACCAAGCTTTTGTGCTACTTCTTTCCTCCTAAATTCAACTCTCCAATCTGTATACAGTTCTTCTTTGCTGATATCTCAGTCGAGACAAAAAAAAAAAAAAAAAAAAAAAAAAAAAAAAAAAAAAAAAAAAGTAGTGGTTTTTGTAAGGTTCCTGGCTGAGACCCCATAGCAAAAGACAAATGAATAAGATAAAAGAATCACAATTTATTTAACACAAATGTTCTGTCTAAAGGAGCCTTTGGAAATGAAGACTTGGGCAAACAGGAACTGTGTATTTTCTAGGCAGTCTTGCAAATGTATAATTAGAGGACAAACATTAAGATCTAATTGCATGAAAATTGAGACCTCAGCAGGGGCTTCTATTCAGTCTTCTTGGCATCCTTATGGGTGACATTCTTTCTCCATAGGGTGTGAGGGAGGATAGCTTGTGTATTAGGGTCTTGAGGGGAAAATGGAGGAAAAAGGTTATGAATCAGTCTTTCTTAGGTTTCATGACCTGCTGCAAGGAGAACATTTCTCAAATTCCAGCATGTAAGATTTTGAAATGCAATCTTAAACCCGGCTACATCTCTCAGATCGCTCAAAGTATAGCCACTACACAGAGTCCCCTGTTCTCCCATTCAACTAAATTTTCTGAACATGGACAGCTACCTCCTATGCCACTTAGTCACTCATTGTTATTTATTTCCCCCCATAGAACTTGAGTTCTATGATGCGGAGACCCCATCTGTCTTCTATTCACTGTGTTATCTGTATCTCCATTACTGTCTAGCAAAAAATAGTCACTCCATAAATACTTAAAGAAGGAAAGCAAGCAGGAACATATACCACTGCTCACAGTACATACAATTTTAAGTATGGTATAAAAAAAAAACTACCTCATAAAAATAAAATGTAAGCACATAGCATGTACCTAATAATGAGGTCAGTATGTTTGTTTTGAATTAAGTTCGATGTCCAAAGCTCCTTTTCCAGATCTGCCTCTCTGTTGGACATATCAATTCACTTCCAAGGGCCTCCATCTTCCTTATAAAAAGCAATTCAGCCTGGAGTTACAGGATTACCTATACTTCCTTGTTCCAATATATTTATGAAAACCCTGAACCCAAGAGAAATAGGTAATCATTTTAATATGCCCAGAAAATACCTGTTCCTGTACCCGATCTTCTTACAATATTATGTGAATATTTATTCTCTGTTTTAAATCATCATAATATCCCATAGTCTTAAGCTGCTTAAGTGTTCATAATATTTTTAAACAGCAATTTTAATCACATAATATTAGAGATTTTTCACATAAAGAAACCAACCTACTCATTAAATTGGAATTTGGAGATATATCTGTTTAAGAATATCAAATTAACCACCATCTGATTGATTGTTAAACAATCGATCAGATCAAATTAGAAAAATCAAGACCCTTCTACCACCATCAGTAGACTTTAAGGTCATACAGAAACAACCTAAGTGTCAAGTAAAAACAGCTCTCTCCTTATGAAATTCCATTTGAAGTTCCTAATGTGTGTGCATAGAAACCACATCTCTGGCAGTTTATTGGTCAAACAGACCAGAATTCAATTGAGCTTTTATATATCAGGTCATTGGAGACAATTTTCATAAAAGAAATAAATTTCCCAAGAAACTTACTTAGAAGGTCACAAATGACATGAAAGGCAAATAGGGCCCATTCTGAAGGAATCCAATGAAGTCCATTCATGGAAAGATTTGCTTAAGCGTTTGTAAGCCAGGATTCCTGATTGTTTGCTTTCCAATCATTCTCAGGGTCTAAGACATTACACAGAATCTTCAGATGCACAAGAAATAATTAGGTAATTATTTTTGTAGAAGAAACAAAAATACAAAACTGCCTTTTAGATGAATTACAAAACTTTAATTGAATGCCCAATCATGACGCCATGTCTTTATGTTTAACATGACTGTTTATAAGTAATAATTTCCTCAAGCTATGTACAGAAATGCTCACACACATACATGCCATATATAACATCTCACAGAACAATGTCCTCAAATAGATGCTCAGCGATGAGCTAAACATCACCTTCTTATGCAAACTGCTGAATAGGACCAATCTTCCTCGGCAAAAGGCCCACACCACCAAGCCAGTGTGCTGCTGGAGCGTTGCACTCCTTGAGATTTACTGCATATTAAAATGTGGGAGGCCATTACTTCCCCCCAGAACAAATTTTGTGAACAGAGATGAGCCTAGGAAGCTTTTAACCCATTTCCTGAGTCATAAACAAAGAGCCCTGTACACAGCATCTCTGCAAGATGTAAAGGGGAGTATATTATATGATCCTTATTGGATTACTCAAAGCCTCCGCGAAGCTCCCTTCAGAAGTCATATAAATCAAAGCTAACTGCTTCCATAGAAAAGCAATCAAGTTTTTAAGAGAATATCTTTGTTCCCCGAGGTTGCACAGTAAGATTTAGGTGCTTCTATTAGGACCTTTGCAATGGAGCATACTTAAGTAATTATAAAAATCCAACCTGGAAAAACACCTGGACAGGCTCTGAAAGGAATTAAATTGATCTTTTGGTTTCAAGTTTTAGATTTTTTTAGAAACAGTTCTCCAATTATCCTCTAAATATTCACACTAACATACACACACACACACACACGCATGTATTCATGTGCACAAACAACTCCTTTGTTAACAACAAACAGCTGTATTAAGTATGAAATGTTATGTTAGTTTTGTATTATATTGTTTTATTGCTATTAAATCAATACTGCATACTATAGAGCTTTAAATATGTGTCCTTTGTGCGCATTTTGAAATAACTTAAATTTGGCTTGGAGGGACAATTAAATCCCCCCCAAACAATGTGTCTTTGGGAACATTGAGGGAGATTTTAGAAATGGAAACTGAATTTTTCTCTGATCATTGATATTAATAATAATGGGTTTCTTTGCTGTTACTGAGACATACCTTTAAAACTACCTAAATGATAGCAATATCCTGCCTAAGTAGTTTGTTGCAATTTGTTTAAGTCCTCAAGAGGTTGCTTCCCACAAATCATTTCCCTTTCTTTATGTTTTATGAGAAAATATTTAACAATAACCCTATATTTGGAAACATACAAATTCTTTTTTCTTGGAGCTGGTCATACTATAGAACTTCAAGTCAAAAGAACTAGTATTTATTTGTTTATCCTGAAACTTTGGAAAAATTAAATGTTTTCTGACACTCTCCTTTTTCAGGAAATATATTTGCACAATCAGATATGAATTTGCCTTATCTAGGAAGCTTCTAAGAATAAGTGACTAGTCTGTTGAATACTATTAACAAGGATTATTTTTATGTTTACCTTGAACTCTGCTGGATTATAGAAAATGCAAAATATAGGATCAAGGATCTTAAATTTTAGTGGACTGAGATAACATAAAATATGGGACTAATACAAGATAATAAACGTGTTAAATTCTGTGGCAAGATTATAGGTGCTGTAAGAATTCAGTCACATAGAAAATCAATAAAGCTTATCGGGCTTGGAGAATCTTGTGGGGGAAAAAATGCATCTTAACTTGGAGGGAGGGAATTTAGACTGGTGTGATAAATTGTTCATAGTAATTGTAGGTTTTGGAGTAGGGGAGTGACTGATGAAACTAACACAGGAAGAAAATTTACGAAGCATCAGTATGCAGGAAGTCTTAGATGAATGAAGAGGGTATGCTAACAAGAAGCCTAACATAATACCTTCGGGACAGTATGATAAAGGCTTCAGCTTTGAGGTGGCTTCTGGAAGGAGAAAATTAATATTTGAAAGAAAAATTAATAGGTCTTCATAACTAAGTAGAAAGAGGAAGGAGGGATTATTACTTAGAATACGTATTATAGGAGTTAACAGCCAGGCACTTATAAACTATAGTTACACTGATTTTATTGACATAAACATGAAACCAAGCCTGAACATGATCCGTGACATTTAGTTGGGGGTAGGGGAGTTCTAAGAAGCAAATGAGGAAGTAAGAAATGGGACAGAAAGAGAAGGAGGCCAGTAAAGTATATCATTAATGGGTTTGTTACCAATGTGGATAAAAGGATCTCATGGGGACTATCTTCGTTACCTTTCTGTTGCTGTGATAAGACATGATGACCAAGGCTACTTATAAGAGGGGTGTTTAATTCCAATCTTAATATTTCAGACAATTAGACTCCAAAATGGCAGAACAAGAACATGGCAACAGCAATAGCTGAGAGCTTACATCTTGATTGGCAAATAGAAGTGGAGTGTGAAGGAGGAAGGGAATGAAGTGGGGAGGGAGGGAGAGAGAACAGAGAATTTCTAAAGTCTTCTGAAATGCCCAAAGCCCACTCCACTGACATGCCTACTCCAGTAATGTCACACCCCCAAATTATTCTCAAACTTTTCCACCAACCGGGGATTAAGTACTTAAATATATCAACCCATGGGGGTCTTTCTCATACAAACCACCACAGGGACCTCCAAAAACACCATGACTATCAATAGTGCCAGAATTGTGATGCTCGAAGCTGTAGAATCGAGGCAACTCCACCAATGATACCCACATTTTCAGTTGAAAGTTACCTTTTCATCATTATGTTCTAACAGGTCTCCATTGGTCATGTGACTAAACATAGATAAGAATTATGTATTAATTTAATCAGTGAGAGCTAGTTAATGATGAGCCTGAACAATAGGCCAAAGAGTTTATAGTTCATGTAAGCCTCTGTGTGCTTATTTGGGACTGAATGGCTGTGGGACCAGGCAGGACAGAAACTTCTGTCTACAGCCTAGGCCACTGACACATGTCAAAAATCCCAGTATTCAGAAGGCAGAGTCAGAAGGATTGAAAGCTTGAGAAAGCTTTGACCTACAGAGTGAGTCCCATTCTCAGAATTTTTTTTAAATAATGAATATTATATGCCCATATAAAGTTAGGAAGCACTCACGAAAAGTACAACGGGGATGAATTGTTAAATCTTTACGCTAAAATATTTTTTAAATGCACAACTACATGTGTGATTTCCTCTATATGAATTGTATAAAATAGGAAAATCTAGGGAACGAAGTAGACAGCTGTCAAGGGGTTTGAGAAAGACATAGCTATAAGTAACTACTAACAAAGAGATAAACTTGGAGTGGAGGAGAGGTGATGGCAAGGGTGTTTAATCAGTGGTGATGTTTGTACAAAAGAGGAATGTTCAAAAAGAAATTTGTATTTGTATTTGAAAATGGTTAGGATGGTAAATTTATCTCAACAAATGAATTTAATCTGCCATTAACATTCATTCTTAATAGTAGTGTGGGATAAAGGATTTGCACATCTTCTAGATTATAGTCACACTGCTTTGGTTCCTGCATATTAAAATGACTAGATTTCACAGAAAGCATTGTTTTTATTGCAAGTTATTTCAAGTCATGAATCCTACATATGTGCTTGTTTAACTTTTCTTGAAATTTGAACAAAGAATGTTCTCCCTAGATAGGTCATGAGTAAATAATGGATCAATAATGATTCCAGCCAAATCCGTTCTGCTAAATCTATGAGATTATTGGGCTTGCTTACAGTAAAATGGGTGGGGGTGACCTACAGGAGATTAGCTGACCCCACACACTGAGATCACCAAAGTCTCACTCCAGTGTGTATAATGACTTCTCTACAGCTTCATAGATGAAGACCCTCCATCCCTGCATACTCTAGCATGTGCAACTTGGGTGGAATTACATGTACCTGGGATATACATGCAGCAGAAAGTGGCTGTCATCTCAGATGAGAGTCTAATGACTCTGTGTACCCATCTTTCTATGAGGGTGAACAGGCCTGATCTTGAGAGAATTTTGTATACAATCACAGTTGTCATGATTAAGATGGTAATAGCTATTATGCTCAGAGGACAGCATTCTGCAGCAAACTTATGCCTCTACTGGGAAATAGGGAATAAAGCCACATCACAAAACAGCCCTGCTCATAAAGCTGGAAAATCATATCTCCTTTTTCTTTCCCTGCCTTTCAAAACCTCATCTCCCAAGTCGAACTATAAATTTCTGTGGGGTACTGAATAAATCCTGAACCAATTACGTTTCCTGTGAAAGTAGATTAACAAGCCTGCCAAAAGGGCAACAGGAACAACAATAATGCCAATTAGAACTGCATAAGTCCCTAGTAGTGATTGAGATCTCGGCATTAACAGAAAGGATGGATGATTCACATATGCTCTCCCAAAATGCTCATTGAGTGCCAATTACATGAGGCTGTGTAAGGTACAGTAGGATATGCCCAGAGCCTACTTTTATAGAATCGTATCTGGACATGGTCAGTATCACAAAGCCAATGTTTTTATAAATGAAAACAGGGTCAGACAAAGAAAATAGAGGCACCCACATTCATAGCAGATTCCTAGTCTGATGTATTACTGTATCTACCCCCAGAGCTCTCCTTGCTAAGCTGCATAATTCCAAAATGAAGGGTGTATTATGAAATGATTTTGACAATTTAGTCAAAACTCAGAGTATGGATTACTCTACACGTATTTCATATTGTTTGTCAATAGCCATACTTTAGAGGACAATACTATTTGTCATTAGGGTCATTTTTACAAGAGATATTTTTATAGAATTGTTATTATCCATGTTATGCTAAAGAATATTTCTGTGTTTAAAAATCTACACAGAGAGACATGTCTTTAGATAATACTAAAATTCAGAATTAAATATGTTACTTATAGTATTTCAAAATATATGTAATATCAAAAATATCTTAACCTTTAATCCCTTATAATTTTAAAGTTTTAACCCCTTTACTTTAGCTGATCATTTTTCTTTGTTTTTTTCTGTATTGTTTCTTTTATTGAAAACAGATTTTTTTCATACACTATATTCTGATGTGGTTTCCTTTCCCCCTGCTTCTCCTAGTTTCTCCTTACATCCTCTCCCATATGGACCCACAATCTTTTGGTCTCCCCTGAGAAAATAAGCTGGCAACTAAGGAATAACAATAAAGTCAAATAAGATAAAGCAAGAACAAACCAGTAGAAATAAGACAAAACAAACAAAAGAGACAAAGAAAAGGCACAAGAAATGTACACAGTTGGAGAGACACATCTTCACACACATAGTATTCCTTTTAAAACACAAAACCGGAAGCCATAACTTTAAAATTAAAAAATGAGCACTGTGATACAAAAGCCTTCCAAAGATGTCATTGAGTTCACGTGCATTGAACTTCTACTGCTGGACATGGGTTCTGCCCTTAAGAGTAATTTGTTTTCCTAATGAGACTCTCTTGGAGGAAACTGTTTTTATTTGAGTAACTAATCAATTGGAGATAGCTTCTGAGTTTATGGGGACACATGCCCACTTCTCTGCTCATCTCTAGGACTCCACCTGGTACAGACCCATGTAGATCCAATGCATCAGTCTGTTTCTGTGATTTCATATATGCATCCCCCATGCTATGGTTAGAGTCCTGTTTTCCTGGTATCCTCCATACCCTCTGGCTCTTACACTGTGTAACTGGTCATTTTCATGCTGTAGAAAACAGTAAGATTTGTTTTTACCTCGTAGGCAAGAAAAATGGAATCAGAGCATGAATTAACCACCGTAGGAAAATACCTGGCAAGAAAAGCTTGAATCTTTCTGAATCATTTCTTTCCAGATGGAATCAGGGAAGTGTGATATACAATAGTTGAAGTAGTAGTACTTGGCAACTTTTAAAAAATTATTATCACTTGCTTTAAATACTTTTCTAAAATGAGTAGCTCACCTCCCAAAGAGTTCCTGATTCTTAAGTTTAAACCTTCATCTTATGCTATTTATTGAATTTGACTAATAATTTCAACAATTTAACTATAAAAACTTTGCTCTATCTTTGTAACCTACTTTGTTGTGCAATAGAGCATCCTGTTGAGATGTTACAACAGTCACTAGATACAATGAAAAAGTCGTGCTGGTTTCCTAGTTTACAACAGTTCTAGAAACAGAAAATACACTTGATGTATTTAGTCAGGGCTTCTTCTATCACAGAAAAAAAAAAGGGCAAGTTGGAGTGGAAAGGGTTTATTTTGCTTGCACTTCTACATCCCAGTTCCACTGAAGGAAGTCAGGAAGTCAGGACAGGAACTCAAATAAGGCAGGAACCTCGAGACAGGAGCAGAGGGGGGAGCTGTTTACTGATTTGCTTCTCATGGCTTGCTCATACTATATTTTTACAGAACCCAGGAACACCAGCCCAGGGATGGAACAACCCACAATGGTCTGGGCTCTCTCCCACCAATCACTAAGAAAATGAAGTCATGGCTTGCCTACAGCCTGATCTTATGGAAGCATTTCCTCAACTGAGATTCCCTCCTCTAAGATGACTCTAGCTTATGTCAAGTTGACACAAAGACTATCCTCCCAGTCCTCTTGAGCAGGCCGAACTGTTTCATGTAGCTTATCACAACAATGTTTCCTTTGTCTTGGAGTGCACTATCAGTAAGATTTCACCATATGTTAAACATGTGCTACACTGGGATCTTTAACCACATCAAACAATCAAGGGCTTTCCAAAAAAAAAAAAAAAAGAAATGAAAGTTAACAGGAAAGAATCATCATCAACACAGAAACTTCTCTTGGGTAAAGAAGAGTGGAAATACTTTGATTCAATAATAGATCATTTATTTTTGAAGAGAGATAAAGACTAGAGAAAATAAATATGTGAAGTTAAATGTGCTAGCTTCTTACTATAAAAATATTTATTAACATATATATCAGAACAGAAAAGTCAAGAACAGGCTTGAAATCTCTTAGACTGTTTGCTCACTGAAATCTATATCTGGCAATTGCTGCACGCATCATTCAAAGCCTGAGATACATTTGTATAAGCTCATTATTATTGTGACATTCTCATAGACATCAGGACCCTGTCAAACTGCATGGAGGACAAAGCAGAAATCTTGGTTCTAGGTGAGTGGTCAGTCATTCACGGGCATTCATCTTTCTGTCACGTATACAATTCCTTACATATTCCACTTCTATGACAATCCATTTTACATTTCACGTAGAAATAAAATACATAAGACTTGTTTCTGTGAACAATTTTTATTTCACTTGATATAATGCCCTCTTGGTTTATCCCCGTTGATTCTAATGTCAGAGTTTCTTTTTTGTAGTTTAATCATAGAATGGTCATTAGCAGAGACAAGTGATTGGATGATCAGGGAGAGTCGCTGGGAGTTGGGAGGATATTGATCAGACACAAAATTACAAATAAAAAAAAATAAATGACTGAAAAGCATCAGGAAGAAGGACGTTAAATGGTCTCACCACAAAAATGGTAATAATATGAAGTAATGTATATTTTAATTAGTTAAAACTATTCTTTTCAAAATATGTATGTATATTATACTGGAAAACATAAATAGAAATAATTTTGTATGTTAATTAAAATAAATAAGTATATGTGAAAATTTTACAAAAGTAAATGACTTATTAGGAAAATAAGGACAAATTCTGAAATCATTAATTTGTTAAATAATCAACAAGTATTTAAAAGGAAAATAATCAATATTGGACCATATTGATTATGTCATATATAGTTATATGGGAAAAATCTAAATAAAATATCATAATTTCAAAATTGAGAAAAATGGGTAATATATGATCATGAGCAATTAGTACAACCATTTATAATTCCTTTGAATTCATAGCTCCGTTCAACTTAACAGGTTACACTTAAAGAACAATGACTCAGCAGAAGACAGTAGAAAAGTCAATCAGGATTAGAAAACTGACTCTGGAAACAAATTAAGCTGAGAAAATAATTTGGGAATTCTAGACAGAGTGTAAAATGTAAATTTTATCTTAAGATTTAAAAGCCAAGTTTTGAGGAACACAGTAGACAATATTTGACTAAAATACTGAAATTACTAATAAACTATTATAATTACCTGCACAGGGCCCAGGTAAGACTCAGCCTATCAAGAAATAAGTCAGAGAAGCTGGGGGAAAAAAAATCAATGACTTCCCTACCCTTAGTTACAGGCTATTGATAGATTCATGGGAAACTATTGTATTTCATTGTGTCTTCACTGGTGAGCCTATCAGATTTCAAACCAAGGTCACACAAGCAGCTCGAATTCATCTCAATGGATCTAGAAACAAAATAAACAGACAAAATAGGTACATAGGACTGGTAGGAAGGGAATGAGGGTGGTTGGTACGCATGTGTACCTGTACAAAGCTATTTGAAAATCAACTTAACTAATTTTAAACATCTTAAAAATAATATAGATGAATATAATCAAAACGGGTTGCATGAAATTTTGAAAGAACAACAAAAAATTTTAAAAATAAGGTGGGGACTTAAAAGAATAGTCCATAAAAACTATAAGAACTTAAAGAAAGGGTGACATCTATAAAACGAGTGTCTTAAGACAGGGCAATGCATAGAGATAGAAGTGGAAGTAAAGAGAATGGGGAAATAAGCAGAAGCATCCAGAGCTCCACTTCACGCTGATTAGGATACAAGTCAGCCACGTCGGAAGTCCAGTGGTCACAGCCACAAGGTCCGAGAAATTCAGGAAATGTAGATGTGAGTGTATGTATAATTTATAGCAAATGTTATTGAAAATAGCTTCTCTGGAAGAAGAAAAAGAAAATTACACACAGTTAAGTGTTCTATCAAAGAAATACAAAATTGCAGTTAGGGCAAAGGAAGTGACTACTTCAAAATAGTAGAGATATAGATGCTATTCTTTTTAGAAGTTGGACAAAATGAGGAGTGAGAAAGAATATTCTGAGGAATCAGGAATATATTTATGCTGTAACTTACCAAGTCGGCCAAAGGTAAACTAAGACCAAATGGATTGTAAACAAGGGCTCAAATTCGTACCTTATCGGACAGTAGTACGGCAGAATCTAAGGAATACTACCCCAATCTAAAATAAATTGGTTTCGGAGTCAGATAAATTTGATACTTTAGAATTTCTTAGTGGACGAATCAGGCAAAGCAAGAGGAGTTGAACGTACAAAGAGGAAAACACAGCATAAAATGGAAGATCACTTCTAATTTCTGAGTCAATGGTAGTAGATATGGTAAGCAATGGTTGCATATTTCTACTTCAGAAGGGAAAATCTAGGATCTAGCAAAAGGATTCAAGGCTTGTACAGAGTTCTGTTTGACAAACAATGCAGTGCATCAAAGATACGCTGTGCCATGCTTTTCACAGACTCAAAATATATGTGAGAAAAGCAAATCAAAACAACTCTGTCGTTCCATCTTATACCTGGAAGAATGGCCAAGATCAAAAATACTTTGACAACTTATGCTGTAGAGGTTGTGGGGTATAGGGAACCCTTCTGCATTGCTGGTGGGAGTGCAACATGGTACAGCCCCTTTGGATATCAGTGTGTCGATTTCTCAGAAAATTAGGAAACAACCTTCTTCAAGACCCAGTAATACCACTTTCGGATATATATCCAAAGGATGCTCAATTGTGCCATAAGGACATGTGTTCAACTATGTTCATAGTAGCATTGTTTGTCATAGCCAGAACCTGGAAACAACCTAAATGCCTGTCAGCCGAAGATTGGATAAGGAAAATGTGGTATATTTACACAATGGAGTACTACAAAGCATAAAAATATAATGACATCTTGAATTTTGCAGGCAAATTGATGGAGCTAGAAAACATCATTTTGAGTGAGGTAACCCAGACACAGAACGACAATTGTAACATGTACTCAATTATAAGTGGTTTTTAAACATAAAGCAAAGAAAACCAGCCCACAAATCACAATCCCAGAGAACCTAGACAACAATGCGGACCCTAAGAGAGACGTACATAGATCTAATCTACATGAGTAGTAGTAAAAGACAAGATCTCCTGAGTAAATTGGGAGCATGGGGACCTTGGAAGACGGTTGAAGGGGAGGGGAGAATCAGGGAGGGTAGAAATGAAAAATGTAAAGCTCAACAAAAATCAATAAAAAATAAAATGCAAAATCAGGAATGAAAAAAGTATATTTAAGAAAACACAATGGTAGGATCATAATGGGCTTGTGAAACAGTATAAAGTAGTTCAACATAACACACAATTGAAATTTTTGGCTTTTTAACCAGAAAGAAAATACAAACACAAGTAATAATACCTAAATCTGTCCCAATATTGGAACAAACAGAACCAAAAATTTCAATAAGCCATAAAAATAATGAACCCCAAAAGAGTTATATTGAACTCAGTAATAACTTACTTTGTAAAGCTCATGAACAAAAATCAGCAAAGAGATTATTTTTTATTTCTGACAAAGTCCTTTATAAGTCTAAAGGGTTCTATTCAACAATTTGTTTTGAGAAAAAGGCAATATGGCAATAATAATACAATAACAGAAGTAATCAACATTATCAAAATTGCAAGGCCAGTGCAGTGCAAAACATCTTTCAAGTGTGTTCTTAGCAGGCAAACGTGCTACCAGCAAAAGTCTGGGGATCTGAATTCTCCATGAAACCCATGTAGAGGAGGAAGAAGAGAACTGATGCCACAAAGCTGTCCTTTGACCTCAGAGCACACTGCCATGCACATATCCACACATACATTGTGAACACACAAAGCAGTGGCAATAAATATTTCCAAAGCTCCATTTCAAAAATAATTGAAAATGAATAAAAGATGATAGAATAAAAATCCAGCCATAATAAAGTCCAGTAGATGAGTATTACAATTCCAGAAAATTGATAAAACACAGATATTAAAAAATTAAAACTAGAGGTTGTCATGACAATTTTTCCTTTTCATCCTAAACTGAACCCAACCCAAAGTCTTCTGAATGCTATGCGAGCACTCTTCACATCACCAGAGACCACGGTACTCTTTAAAAATTATGCAAATACAGACTGTATTTAAATAACTAATTTTAAATATAAAGACTTGGAGACACAGTCTGAGATATGAAATATTTATTCTCTATAATTTTTAAGTATTAGGCAGGAAAAGTTAAGACATAAAATAAAAATTGTAAACTCAAAAGAGGTTTTAAAACATGAAGAGGGTAGTGGTCTCTAACAATAACAGCAGACCTTTGCAAGCCAAGGAACAATATTTTACTCTCTAGAGAGAAGATATGTGAACATAAAATTACAAGATTTTAACAATTTACTTCTATTAGTTAATATAATAATTAGTTGAAAATAATAAAGGATATATTACTTGAAAATATTATCAATTGACTGGATTTTTTGAAAATCAAAAACACCTATTGAGAGAGACTATATCATCTTTTCAAATATAAAGAAAATATTAACTACTAATAAGCTGTACCACAAAAAAATATCAATAGTGTGTTTACATTAAAATCATATATCACGGTAATAGAGATAGATCAGAAGTTCAAGCACTCATCCATAAACACAAGGACTCTGAATCTCCAATAACCCATGTAAAATCAGACGTGGTAGTGCATCTCCTCTCACCTCTACCCCATACCCTGATACATGTATGCATATAACACACACACACACACACACACACACACACTCACACACACACATACTCACAGACACTCCCCACTTACAGATTTAAAATCATAGGATGTGTTGTCTTATCCAAAGAAATTAAAATGTAAATTAAGAAAGTTATATCCAAAAGCTTCCCAATAATTGGAAATCAAAAACAGTCCACACAAGTAGCCATGAATTCAAGAAATTATTAAGTATTTTATTAAATATTTATTTATTTTTCAGATTATTTATTTATTTATTAAAGATTTCTGTCTCTTCCCCGCCACCGCCTCCCATTTCCCTCCCCCTCCCCGAATCAAGTCCCCCTCCCTCGTCAGCCCAAAGAACAGTCAGGGTTCCCTGCCCTGTGGGAAGTCCAAGGACCACCCACTTCCATCCAGGTCTAGTAAGGTGAGCATCCAAACTGCCTAGGCTCCCACAAAGCCAGTGCCTGCAGTAGAATCAAAAACCCATTGCCATTGTCTGCTATGTTCAGTGAGTCCGGTTTTATCCCAGGCTTTTTCAGACCCAGGCCAGCTGGCCTTGGAACAACCTAGATGCCCTTCAATGGAAGAATGGATGAAGAAAGTATGGAGTATATACATATTAGAGTACTACTCAGCAGTAAGAAACTCAGCAGTAAGAAACAAATATTTGGTTTCTAGCCATAAATAAAGGACATTGAGCCTATAATTAGCGACCCTAGAGAAGTTAAATACTTTTTATTTTTTTCAGAGATTCATTTTGTGTGTGTCTGCATGTATGTCCCTGCATCACGTGCATGCAGTGCCCTTTGGGACCAGAAGAGGGCATCGGATCCCCGGGAACTGGAGTTTGACAGACAGCTGTGAGCCTCCATGTGGGTGCTGGAAATTGAACTTGGGTCCTCTGCAAGAATGGCCAGTGCTCTTAGCTGTTGACCATCTCTGCTGCATCTGCAGTGTTTCTTGGTTGTACCCACCTTCCATTCTCCCCTGCTCCTCCCCCAGGATTCTCAACACGTCTCCAACCTGACTTCACGTGTTTCTTTTCAACTTCTAACTTACTCGTTATTTCTTTTTAAGTAAATGACTTGTGGTGGAGGACAGTGATAAACCCACAACTTTCCATGTCCACATCTTCCTCACACCCCATACTCCGCCCAGCATTCAGAGAGACATCTTTATGCTAGAACATCAATGTGTAGACCCTTTCTGTCCATTCTTCCAATCCCCTTCCAGCCTCTGGGGTGTCGCCTTGCCAGCTGTCCGTTCATATCGCACTTCACATAGAAAGCACAGATATGGAAGGAAGCAGCCGTGGGGTATCCAAAGAACCCACTACGTGTGTCAAAAGAATTGCAACCTGCAAAAGCGAATGTCAAAGGCAGGCAGGCACCTCCGTGGGAAATGACCTTTAGAAAACTCAACCTCTCTAAGATGCCCTCCCTTCTTTGTGTATGCCCAAAGTAAACCTTGTTAACATTGCGTCTACATTCAAGTCTCAGTTTCAAAACCAACATGCCCTCTCCCCTAACACTCCTCCAACTGGGCATCCTACAAGTCTCCAGAGATTTTTAAACGTTTCAAAATAAATAGCAATTTAAAATTAAAGAAAAAAAAAAAACCCTGACTGCCTATAGAACCAGAAAGTGAAATGAGAAAAATACAGAAATTTTTGGGAAATTTTAAAGCAAAGTTAAGAATGCTAAATAAATATTCTCTTTAAGAAGCTATAAAAAAAAAGTTCAACCCAAATTATAAAATGAAAAGTAATTAATTATAAGAGCTGAAATGCCAAGTTAACATGACACAGAAAGAAGTTATCAGATCTCCACCATCATATCATGAGTGGCGTGAAGGCGATCAAATTGGTCACAGTAACCATAGTGTAATGCAGGACCAGATCTCAGGGATTTGTGGACAACACTGGCCACACTGCCATGTGATTCATAAAAATTTGAGAAGAAAAAGATGATGTACTTACACTTTTGTAGCCAGAGAGATTTCAGGCTATGCTGAACTTGCTGCTGTGTCCTGGGTATCCATCACTGGGTATCCAACAGGATTCCCTGCATTTAAAATAAATGTTTTCATAGTATGTGTTTATAAATATGCAAAAAAGAAAATAAATAATCAATTATAAACCACTAAAGGGGGTACTAGAACTGTTGTTACAAAAATTGAGCAGTTTTATTTTTGCAACAAAGATGAAACTTGCAGAAAATGGACATGATAATTTGCAAGACACAAATTATCAAAACAGATCATCAAACTGACATAAGAAGAAATAGATAATTTGTATTTCCGTATGTGTTGTGGAGAATGTTTTAATTGTTGCTTTGTTTGTTTGTTTTCTTACTGTAGATCCTGGTGTCAAACTCAGAGTTGACACCATTTTTATTACCAATGAGCTACAACAAACCTGTGAAATGCTTCGGTAAGTAAAGAATTCCTATAGTAAACGGATTAGAAAGGTAAATTCCATCCAAACCTCAGAAAGAAATACAAGTATTATACAAGATATTATCTCAAGATATAAAAAAAGGAAAAATTTTTCCTCTTGTTTGTTTAAAGAATGGTATCATGGCCCAGCCATGGTTGAATTGGAATGTACTAAGAATAGCAGACTGACCCTGAGTCATGGGTTGAACACTTCTGACACTTCTTCCACTTCTTCTCAGGTGTTCAGATGACAGACATATGTCACCATGCCAAGTTCATTCTTTTTACAGTCATATTAGTAAAGCCAAATAACAAGTACACTATGTTGAAATGAACATGTGTTCAAGTATTAAAAAAATAAGCAGAAAATTAACCAAAAACATAGAAAAGGATAAAAATTACACAAGAAAGTAGGACTAATAAAGAAATGAAAATTAGTTCAAAACAAAACAATATCGATCAATAAAATTTAGTACATTAAAAGAATTTTAAGAAAAATGCTTATCTCAATTGTTCCAGGAAAATAATTTAATAACAGCTCTTAGAATATGGTCAAAAGAATTACACATTGTAAAACATGCCTTGAGGAACTGTGAGAGAGGCACTATGTAAAAAGCCAGAGGGCATTTTACCTCAAATGAATTTTGTTCCCTGAATTGTTCTTGGATGTAATTGTGTGCCTCCTGTGTTAAATATTTACGTTCATTTTATTCTTACTGGATGTCAGTTCATAGCTATAGAACCCAATTCAATGAAAGGATATTCTGAGTGCTGTCCTCAGCGTACCCAATCTGGATATGGCTTTCAGCTTGCATTCATCCTTTCCCAGATTCGCTCTATAGTACATGCCAGGCACAATTGTTTTTATGAATTGGTGTGTCCTGAGAAAGTTCTGGGAAAGGGCAGTTCTGTCAATATTTAGTGTGTGTTTACTGGCATTTATTTACACTTATTTTCCAGATCATGTTTTTCTTACCTCAAGCAACTCATTGAATCATTGCTTTCTCTGTCACAGTCATATCTAAATGACACTGAAGCTGAAGCAAAATTGTCTACAGCATTAGACTGTAGTCTGACCCATCTTTAAGGCCCTCAAATCCCAGGTCTATCAGAGAGATCTGCAAAGGTCAGCAAAAATAACCAAATAACACCTGACCAATTCAATACCAATTAATGATTAAGGATTCAGAACTCTCAAAAAGCTAGAAAGGGAAACTTTGATTTATATTAGTAACGGTAGTGGTGGTGGTTGTTTGTTTTTGCAGTGCTGAAGATCAAAACTAGTGTCATGATGCTGCCACTGAGCTATGCCCCCAAGCTGTATCTTAATTATTCCAGCATAAAGATGTCTGTGAAAAGTAGTTAATAGTACAAATAATGGTGAATATGAAATATATTCTGATGGAGGAAGGTCATTGGCTAAATAAAAAGAAACTGCTTGGCCCTCATTGGTTAGAAGATAGGTGGGAGGAGTAAACAGAACAGAATGCTGGGAGGAAGAGGAAGTGAGCACACAGACTCGACAGCTCTCCTCTCGGGGGCAGACGCCTCAGAGAGACACCATGCTCCCCGCTCCCGGGAAGATGCATGCGATGAAGCTCCGACCGAGGATGGACGTAGGCTAGAATCTTCTCGGTAAGACCGGTGCTACATAGATGATTAGAAATGGGCTAGTCCAGGTGCGAGAGTTAGCCGAGAAAAGGCTAGATAGAAATGAGCCAAGCAGTGTTAAAAGAATACAGTTTCCGTGTAATTATTTCGGGGCATAACCTAGCCATGTAGGCGGCCGGGGTGCTGGGAACACAACCCCACCACTCTTATTACTACAATATTCCCCTTATGATTCAGAAAAGTCCAGTTGCTCACTCTTTGCAAATATCTCTTCAGGAATTTGCTGGAACATATAGCAAGCTTTTCCATTGACTGACAGCTCACAAATAACAACACAGAGACATATTATTCATTATGAAAGCTTGGCCTTAGCTTAGGCTTTTTCCAAACTAGCTCTAATTAACTCATATATTTTTAATCTATGTTCTGCTATGTAGCTTGGTTACCACTTCTTAGGCCAACACACCCAACTTGCTCTGAGTGTGCTGGAAAAATCCCACCTAGATTCCTCCTCCCAGTTTCTCTCGCTCTGCCATAAAGTCCTACCAATTCTCTCCTGCATAGCTATTGGCCATTTAGCTCTGTATTAAACCAATAAAAAGGTGCATTAGGCAGAGACATGTCTTTACATTAAAAGAAAATATTCCACAACAGGAACAGAGCACAATGGAATCAAGTAAGAGCTAGTAATGAAAAACAAGGCTTTATAAAAAGTAGTCAAATTATTTTTATTCACTCATGACTTCATAGTGAAAATTCAAGGTAATAAATTACAAAAATACTATAACTAATAAATAGGAATATATGATTAAAAAAGTCAAAATTTGATGTTGGTTTTTAAAAATAAATATCTATTACTAAGAATTACAAAATAAATCTTCAAAACCATTCTTCTTAGTAACTAAATTTACATAATACTTAGAAATAAATTTAGAGTATATCAAATAAATAAATAATTTAACAAAGATAAGGGTGGAGATGAACCTTTACATCCTATTGATGGAAATGTAATCTTATCAAGCCACTATGGAAATTAGTGTGGAGGTTCATCAGAAAATTAAATACTGAGGACTCCATGATCTAGCTATATCACTCACGAATACATAAAACCAATCTTAATGTCCATCAATGGATAAATGGATATTAGTGTCTCCACAACATTAAAAATTAGCATACAGTATACACAGACACAATCCACCATTATTCAGCCATAATAAAAGCACAAAATTTTGTCATTTGTAGGAATATGGCTCTATCAAAGAGCATTATATAAGGCATATAAGCCAGATTCATAAATACAAGTATTAAATATTTTCTTTTATATGTAGAATTAAAGTGAAAAGGACAATGAAGACAGAAGTCACAAAATAATTCCACACTAGTTCAGAATTATGAATAATAAGGGGTAATTTATTTAGGGGAGACTCGCAGATCACTGTCCTAGTTAATCCTCTGCACGACCAGGGAACAGGAACAAAGTCCAGTATCCAGAAGCAAGAGCCAGAAACAAGAGAGCAAGCACAGGCTTTACAACTGCATTTATAGTATAGGAGACCACACCCAAGTGGGCTGGTATCATAAAGGCTATTGGCCGAAATAGCAGAAGGAACTCCCACAGCACTGTATTCTAAATGCCATTGGCTGGAAGAGCAGAATGGTGCTCTCACAGCAGGACAAGAACTTAAAATAGGAGCTATCAAGTACAAGAAAAGGAAAGGGAGGCAGAAAAGGCAGAATTGAAAAGAATATTACATCACCAAGTGTGGTGGCTCAATCCTTTCATCCCAGCACATTAGAGAAAGAGGCAGGCAGGTCTCTGTGAGTTTTAGGAGCTCCAGGACAGCCAGTGCTACATAGTGAGAACTTGTCTCAAAACAAAACAAAATAAAACTAATTCTACAGGTTTAACTATGTTTATAGTATGTTACATGCACATATGAATATGTCATATTGAAACTGATTATACAACTGACATATGGTAATAAAATAATGTTTAAAAGAAAGCTATAAAGAAAACGAAATCAATTCAGTGGGAGCTGCACATGTTTCTGTAATAATTTTCTTTAAGCATTGAAAACCCAAGGAACAAAACAATGAAAGACAAACTGAGCAAAAGGCCCAGGGGTTATATGATGGCAACGTCCCCCCTATTTGGTCCATAAATGTTTAGGTAGCAAAATCAGCATCTTACTAAATCTATGACATGATTGAAAAGTTTTTATAAAATTTATAAGAAAACCTAAAATCCTAATGGCAGAAGTCAGCTTTGACTGAATTGGGGTTTTTTCGCTGCCTTGGTTTAGGGCTCACACTGAAATCTGTTGTAACCATCAGTTGCTGGCAACCTAAAGACAGTCAAACAGATTTAGAGAAACTCAAGAAAACCTATATAAATACATTTGTACTTATAAAATGACTCCACTTTTTTTCACATTGAAAAATGTAAAATTTAATTCATTGACAGTTATTTCTTGCAACGTAGAATTTCATTAAACAGAAATATGAAAAAAAATTGATTTAGATTCTTTGTAAATAAAATCAAGGTTATAGATTTCTTCTTTATAATTTCCCTTATTTGGGGGAGATTACAGTATAATTACATCATTTTCCTTTTCACTTCCTCACTTCAAACCCTTTCTTTACTCTCTCAAATTTGTGAACTCTTTATTCATTAGTTGTTGACACACAGACACAGAGACACACACATTCCTAAATGCATAAATACATTCTATTTTCAAGACTATTTGATATTAGAAAACCAATTGTTGTGTCTGTCTCTTGGAACAAACTCTTTCTTGGAATCTCAGCATTCCCTAGATATGCCTGTAGTTCTTTATGTGGGTTTGGGCCTGGTAGGCTTTCCCAAATTTTTAGCATGTCTAACATTTTTGTTTGTCATTGTTCAGTTCATTTTTGAGAGTCATGTTGGTTGTAGTTTCTGGAGATAGAGTTTGCTCTTCCTAAGACAAAATCTCACTCTCATACTTTCTGATCCTCTAACTCTTAACAACTTCCTCCCTCTCTTCTGCAGTGTTTTCTGAGCCTTAGGTGTAGGAGTATTTTGTGACTAGGTTCTACAACTTTACATTTTCATTAGTTAGGGTTTTATATAATTGCCTACATTTGTTGTAAAAATAAGTTTCCTTGGTGAGGGTTGAGGAACCTGTGAATATAAGATCAAATTTAATAATGTAGTTGGGAAGTGTGTTGTTTTAATAATGTTGTAGCTGTTAGTTGCCCTCCATGATCTATAACTTCACTAGATCCAAGCAGCTGATTAGGTTTCCACTACCAGACATGATTCCTTTATTGTTGAGAGGGTCTTAATTCCAATTAGAGAGCTGTTTGTTAACCCCGAGCTAAGAGTACCACTACTATACCATACCCTTAGAGATAGCCTGCCAAGCTGGTTGTTGTTGTTGCTCGTAGGTATGACTCATCTTTTACATGCACTCCAAGTCAATTTAATGTGAAAATTATTTTTAACAAACGGTGCTAGAAAAAAGAAGGGAACTGAAACTCTCCAGGACTGTGACTCCTGATCATAATAGATACTGGGATACAAATATAAGACCGTGATGCCACTAGAAACATTAAAAAGAAAATCATCCTAACCTTGGACAGTCAAAGTTCTCTTATATAAAATACAATAAATAATCAATTAATGAAATGAAATTCATCACAAGTTTAAGAATTCTGCTCATCAAAATAAATCATTAGCAAATGAATGATGAGCAGGGGAGAGTCACGTTTATATGACTTGCATTTTGAAAAGCCCCTCTTGTATAGAATTTCAACAACTAACTAATAAAGACAAAGAATCGATTTGAAAATGAATAAAACATGAAATAGAAATCTCACAAAAGGTAGATACAAAAATGAATAACAATGAATGATCAATAAATCCCAGACATCATTAGACATTAGGGAGGTTCTAATGAAATGTAATAAAAATGTCCCTAGATTTTCGCTAAAGTAGGCTACTTAGTATTGAAATCCCTTAAGTTTGGTAAGAATGAAGAGGAAATAGAGCTCTTGCTGACTGGTGTTGAACGTGAAACTTGCAAAACACCATTAGAAAACGGCCTGGAAGTTTCTTAGAGTCAAACATGCATATGACATGAGCCCTGTAGTTTCATTCGCTGCTGTTTACCAGAAAGCAATAAACCTGATACTCATGATCAAGACAGATGTAAAAACATCCCTGGCATCTCTATTTATAAATCCTAAAGCTGTGTTTCATACATATTAGCCAGCAAATTGTGTTCTAATCAAACAACAAACTACTTCTCAGCAACGGTCTTTCCAACTACATAGGCACAACAGTGTGGAACGCATGCATCTATGTGGGCGAAACTCTAGAACAGCAAACTAAACTGTGGCCACTTTGATGATTAATTATCATTGTCAACTAGACTGAATTAAATTCAGGTGAGACACAGCTCTGATGGTGACTAGCAGGATGTTTTCAGTAAAGAGGTACGGTACATCCTAAACTCAGATGGTACCATCTCATAGTCTCAAATCCGAGACCGAACAAAGAGGAAGCAATCTGGGCACCAGAGTTCATCTCTTTCTGCTTACCCGCTGTGGATACAATGTGACCAGCTGCTTGCCACAATTAAACCAATGCTTTCCACCCTACCTTCCCCCATCATAATGGACCATACTTGCAGAGTGTGAGCCAAAATAAACCCTTCCTTCTTTGACTTGCTTTTCTCGGGTGTTTTGTCACAGAACAAAAGCAAAGATAAACAATACAGAAACCAGACACGAACTGCATCTGTGGGCTGGAAAAAGGGACTAAGAATGGGGCATACATGTTTTGTTTTGTTTTGTTTTTTGGTTTTTCGAGACAGGGTTTCTCTGTGGTTTTGGAGCCTGTCCTGGAACTAGCTCTTGTAAACCAGGCTGGTCTCGAACTCACAGAGATCCGCCTGCCTTGGCCTCCCAAGCGCTGGGATTAAAGGCGTGCGCCACCACCGCCCGGCGGGACATACATGTTTTTATCTGATAAAATATCTCATAGTGGTGGTGTGACTACCCTAGACATCTGCATTCACCAACACTCACCACGATGTACTTTTAATAACTGCATACTTTGCCATTCTTTAAAAATTCCAAATAAGTTATTGTTCATAGTAGAAATATAGCGCCTGCTTTCTAAGTATATGCTAAGCTGGACACAAAAAAGCAATTATTCTACTCAACATGCCCCTATTTCCTTCAATGTCACCCAGTAATTGCCCTCAGAAACTGATCACTACTGGGAAAAAATAATAAATTCTATCAGTTCCTATGCATATGGAATAAAATGCCCTATCCCAAGCTATCAGATAGAACACATTTGACACTATTTTCAATCCAATGTGGTCTAATTTTCACATTAAGCTCTGACACTAGGCAGCTGATTATCTCATCACTATGCCGACTCTGCGAATGGTTTTGCTAGTTACAATATGGCTTATGGCTTTCTAAGCTTATTTGATGACCTAGGGGAAAAAAAGCTTACCTAGATCATTGACTGTATCTACTTATTAGCATCTTTTGTTTTCCAAATAGTTCCTCCTATTCACTTAGGAGAGTTTAGTCCATTGTAGTTTCATTTCCAGTTCTCACTGGACCCTAAAGGGCCGACTTAGCTTACCTTTGGAAATAAATCCCCTGTGATTGTCTATTCAAAAGCGGCTCATTTTGACCTTCTATCTTACGGGCTTTCATCCTAAAGTCAAAGACTCATTCATTCAATGCAACCTTCTTTGTATTTTATATTCCAAGGTGTCGGCAGTGGGTGATGAGACCTTTTTAATATAGAACTAAGATTCCTCTGTCTGGATAACAGGAACAAATTAGGGCATTCATCTAAAAGAAGCAAAGTACTTGAATAGTGCAATCTTTGATGAAGAATGAGTAAAAATGGTTCTTGAGTCCTAAGAATGAGAGCATTAGTTCTGGTCCCGAAGAAGAAGAAGAAAAAAATCAGAACATTAGGCAGAACTAAACTGAACAGAAAAACCAATAGTGCAGAATAAACTGGAAGGTGCTCAAATCAGGAGAGAGAAGGTGAATGCTGAGAACATAACAAGTTTCAAAGGTAGGACGCTTAACACCCAGGGATCTGAGTCACATGACACACTATATTCAGAAGGCCCAATCTAGGCTTCACAGTTTCTCAAGATAGAAAAACAGCATTCCCAATTCAGGCTGCAGATGTCCTGGAGAAGCTGCTGCTTCTACGTAAAAATGGGGCCAGGATCTTAAGAAAACAGCAGTGAAAAACTAAACACGTTGTGTGCATAATTCAAGTTTTAAAAGTTTAATCACAAATTAGCCAGGAATGTAGGCATCTTTATATTCAGGCAGAGGTAGACTTGGGAGCTTATGCTTTAAAAAGAAAGTCAGAATCAGCAGATTTGTGAGTTTACTCTGATTAGTAGATGTATGTTGTATTGCTTCACATACCTAAATATTTAAAGTAAGTTCTTTGGTGCCTAGATATCCTCGCGCAGGGTTTATCCATCTTTGCTTGTGTGGATAGGTCTTAATGAAAACTTGTGTTGCATTGAGAACACTTTTAGTTTGTTGAAAATATCACAACAATGTAATGCATAGAAACTCAAGGCTATGTGTCATTTAGAGAGTAGAGCTAGCAATGAAAATCAGGAGCTTGAATCAAATATTTTCTCTGAAGCTGGAAGTGCTTGCTTCCCATGCTAGGATCCCATGATTTAAGGAAAACACTGGCTCCCTACAACTTGATCTTATGAAGGCATTTTCTCAACTGAGGTGTTCTTCTCCCAGATGACTGGAGCCTGTGTCAAGTTGATGTAAAAGTAGCCAACTCTGTGTGCTTCTCAAATATAAGTGTTATGAGATGCACATGGTTGGAAAATGAAATGAGAATGGATCATCCTGCATTCACCAGGACTAAGAGAGAGCATTTCTGTATGCCAGGCATGATGTCCTTGGGAATTTACAAAATCAAAGCTCCAAGTACAGCAGTGCCATTGGGAAGAACCTTACAGTGTGCTTTCCAATTCAGCAGGCGGCTGCTGGTGGGAGTGGGGGAGAAGGTTACTGCATCCGTCCAGTAGGGATAAGAGCAATACATAACGAAAGTCACACGTATCATATTCTCTTTGATCTGGCAATTCCATCTTAAGAAACCTACCCTAAGGAAAGAATTACAGCTGTGTCTAAAAACAATGCCCATGAAAGTTTTGCTTAAAATAAGAAAAATATGGAAAGAATCTAAAATACACTCAATATGGAAGTGGTTAAATGAAATGTCATGCCTCCCTTAAAACCGATGTACAAAAAAAAAAAATAGGTGGGGGTGGGGGCAGAAGGAAAAAAACAAGAAGGATCACATCACAAAAAAAAAATAGTTGGAATATAAGAGGCTAGTTATAGAAAGAAACTTTTAGAAGCTCTAAGTTTTAACAGATACAAATTTATACCTATACATAGGAAACAGATAAAAGGACTATATTGGAAACCTGAGGCTGATGGGACAGCTCAGCAATTCACAGCACTTAGGGTTCTGGTAGATCACCTCGGGCAGTTCCAAGCATCATCCAGGTGATTCAGAACCACCTCTAACTCCAGTTCCTGTTGGTTCCAATGGGATCCCTTTGACCTCCACAAGTTCCTGTACAAACATATGCTCATGTGCACACACACACAAACACGCACATAAAATAAATGCATAATTTTGCCCTATCATATGACAAAAACATTTGTTCAACTATGTTCATAGCAGTATTATTTGTAATAGCCAGAACCTGGAAACAACCTAGATGCCCTTCAATGGAAGACTGAATGAAGAAAGTGTGGAATATATACACATTAGAGTACTACGCTGCGGTAAAAAACAATGACTTCTCAAATTTTGCATGCAAATGCATGGAAATAGAAAACACTATCCTGAGTGAGGTAACCCAGACCCAAAAAAATGAACATGGGATGTACTCCCTCATAATTGGTTTCTAGCCATAAATAAGGGTCACAGAGTCTACAATTGGTGAACCTAAAGAAGCTAAATAAGAAGGTGAACCCAAGGAAAAACATATAGTGATCCTCTGGCTATGGGAAGTAGACAAAATTGCCGGGGAGAAAATTGGGATCTTGGGGGTGGGGTGGGATGGGGGTAAGGGGAGATGGGGAGAGAAAAGTGAGAAGGGGAGGATGGGGGGAACTTGGGGAAAAAGGATGATTGGGATAAAGGAAGGTTGGATAGGGGAGCACGGAAGCACAATTCTTAGTTAAGGGAGCCACCTTAGGGCTGGCAAGAGACTTGAACCTAGAGTGGCTCCCAGGAGCCCAAGGCGATGCCCCCAGTTAGTTCCTTGGGCAGATGAGGATAGGGAACCTGAAATGACCCTATCCTATAGCAATACTGACGAATATCTTGCATATCACCATATAACCTTCATCTGGTGATGGATGGAGATAGAGACAGAGACCCACACTGTAGCACTGGACTGAGCTCCCAAGGCCCCAATGAGGAGCAGAAGGAGAGAGAAGATGAGCAAGGAAGTCAGGACCATGAGGGGTGCACCCACCCACTGAGACAGCGGGGCTGATCTATTGGGAGCTCACCAAGGCCAGCTGGACTGTGACTGAAAAATCATGGGATAAAACCGGACTCTCTGAACATGGCGAACAATGAGGGCTGATGAGAAGCCAAGGACAATGGCAGGGGGTTTTGATCCTACTTCATGTTCTGGCTTTGTGGGAGCCTAGCCAGTTTGGATGTTCACCTTCCTAGACATGGACAGAGGGGGAGGACCTTGGACTTTCCACAGGGCAGGGAACCCTGACTGCTCTTTGGACTGGAGAGGGAGGGGGAGAGGAGTGGAGGGAGAGGAAGAAGGGTGGGAGGAGGGGGAGGGAAATGGGAGGCTGGGAGGAGGCAGAAACTTTTTTCCTTTTCTCAATAAAAATAAATAAATAAATAAATAAATAAATAAATAATTTTAAAAGAAACATGATTGTAGGGATACATGTGAGCAAAAGTCCTTCCTCTTCTTTATGATCAATGTAAATTTTTATGCCCTACATTAACACTCAGAATTTTAAGAATAAACTTTGTTAAGGAAAACATCAAATATGCCCCAAAGACAAAAACTTTCTATCTCTGCAGTTCCCTAGCTATACAGTTGCAAAATATTAAGCATGGCTCAAATAGTCAAATAAAAGTGCTAAAGCTCAGACAAAAGGATGTATGTAAATGTAATTTTAGATTCTTAAATAATGGAGCTAATCTCCTTTAATGAAATGACTTAATGTGTTCCTAGAAAGTGTGACAAAAAGGAAGAAAGAAAATTAAATTTTGCGATAGAAAATATATGCATAAGTGTCAAAGGGGGAGCATAGCATTGAACTGTCTAAACTTTTCTTGGGAAGCCAAAGGTCAAGGATTCCCACATGGGAAGTGACTCAAGAGTGTGCTAAATCACGGCTTTGAGATTAGTGCAGTCAGTCCCCCATCCCGGTTTTGTTGGCACTTTAAGATTTTATAAGTCAAGCAGATCCTTTTTTTAAAGTCGTGAAAAATAGGATAAGACAGGTCATAGACAGCATTAAAAATGTAGTTTACATTAATGCTTGATTGTGAATTTAACTTGTCTCAAACATATTAACAAAACTAAAGACAATAGCAAAAGGAGAACTGTTTGTCATCTTCCTCTAACACCCAATTTTGTGATCTGTGCTTTATGGTTTGCCTCATAAAGTCCAACAGCTGACATTAAATATATGTAATGGAAAGAAATGAAGATAAAGTGAACGCAAATACTGGGCCTGCCCATGGTGTGGTGCACAGGAGACCTTTTGGCTGCTATGGAAATGGCAGAGTTGCACACAGGACATAAAGCCTAACATAAATTTGACCATGAAAACAGTGACTTCAGCAACTAGGAAGAAATCTTTGAAATTCTTTTTCTTTTGTTTGTTTTTTGAGACAGGGTTTTTCTGTGTAACAGCTTTAGTAAGAGGTATTTTGTTTGCTTGTATATTCAAATTCTAACGTTTACATTTATTGGTTTAAAATAATTTCTCTTATTTTTATTCAATACTATGTTCTCTGTAAATACAGAGAACATAAATACAGTAATAATATTTAGTATTATTTCAAGTTGTTTTCCATTTTATTCATTCATGTATAAATACAATAATGACTCTCTCTGTCTCTTTCTCTATTCTCTCTCTGGCATAAATATGCAACTTTTATGAGGTGTGTTAATGAAGATGCCACATTGTTTAACTGGGAGTTTTGTTTTCTCCACAGGAATAATATAATTTCTAGAAATAATTTTTTATTGTTTTTAATTAAGCTATATTTTTCTCTATTCACTTCCCTTCCTCTTCCCTCCCTTTCTACCCTCTCCCATGATCCCCATGCTCCCAATTTACTCAGGAGATCTTGTCTTTTTCTTTTTCCCATGTAGATTAGATTTATGTATGTCTCCCTTAGGGTCCTCTTTGTTGTCTAGGTTCTCTGGGATTGTGAATTGTAGGCTGGTTTTCTTTGCTTTATGTTTAAAAGGAACTTATGACTGAGTATACGTTTCTGTTTCTGAGTTACCTCATTCATTATGATGTTTTTTAGATCCATCCATGTGTCTGCAGATTTCAAGATATCATTATTTTTTTTCCTCTGTGTTGTACTGTACTGTTATGTAAATGTACCACATTTTCTTTATCCATTTTTCAGTGAGGGGTATTTAGATTGTTTCCAGGTTCTGTATATTATAAATAATGTTGCTATGAACATAGTTGCACATATGTCCATGTGGTATGATTGAGTATTCTTTGGGTATATACCCAACAGCAGTATTGGTAGGTCTTGAGGTAAGTTGTGTTACATGGGGAGGTTGTTTCCTAATTTTATGAGAAATCACCAACCATACTGATATCCAAATGGATTATACCAGTTTGCACTCACATCAGCAATGGAGGAGTGTTCGTTCCCTTTACCCACATCTTCTTCAGCATAATCTGTCATCAGTAATTTTTATCTTGGTCATTCTGATAGGTATAAGATGGAATCTCAGAGTTGTTTTGCCTTGCATTTCTCTCATGGCTGAGTGTCTTTCAGCCATTTTAAATTTATCTGTTGAGAGTTCTCTGATTAGGTCTATACTCCATTTTTTATTGGATTATTTGTTCTTTTGCTGACCAATTTCTAGAGTTCTTTGTGTAATTTGGAGATCAGCCCTCTGTTCAATGTGGGGTTGGTGAAGATCTCTTCCCATTATGTAGGCTGCCATTTTACCTTGTTGATGACGTCCTTTGCCTTACAGAATCTTCTCAGTTTCAGGAGATCCCATTTATTAATTGTTTCTCTTGGTGCTTGTGCTACTGGGGTTATATTTAGAAAGTGCCCTCCTGTGCCAATGTATCCCACTTTCTCTTCTATGAGGTTCAGCGTGGTTGATTTTATGTTGCGGTCTTTGATCCATTTGGACTTGAGTTTTGTACATGGCAATAAATACAGATCTATTTTCATTCTTCTACATCTTGATATTCAGTTATGCCAGCACCAGTCTTGGAAGAAAGAAATTGAAAAAGACACCAGAAAATGGTGATGGAGGAAGGTCATTGGTTAAGTAATAACGAAACTGCTTGGCCTCATAGGTTAAAACATAGGTGGGAGGAGTAAACAGAACAGAATGCTGGGAGGAAGAGGAAGTGAGCTCAGACTCGACAGCTCTGCTCTCTGGAGTAGACACCATGCTCCCCTCTCCTGGGCACATGCGATGAAGCTCCGACCCAGGATGGACGTAGGCTAGAATCTTCCCGGTAAGCGCACCTAGAGGTGCTACATAGATGATTAGAAATGGGCTAAATTAATATGTGAGATTTAGCCTAGAAGAGGCTAGATAGAAATGGGCCAAGCAGTGTTTAAATGAATACAGTTTGTGTATTGGTTATTTCGGGTAAAGCTAGCCGGCGGCCAGGGTGCTGGGGACGCAGCCCCGCCGCTCATATTACAACAAAATGGAAAGATCTCCCATGCTCTTGGATAAGTAGAATTAACATAGTGAAAATGGCAATCTTACCAAAAGCAATCTACAGATTCAAAGCAATGCCCAACAAAATTCTTCACAGACTTTAAAAGAGCAATACTCAGCTTCATATGGGGGAAAAAAAGGATAGCCAAAAGGAACTTCTGAAGACTTCAAACTCTACTAACACTACTGAAAACAGCCTGGCATTGGCATAAAAACTAACAGGAGGGCTAATGGAACAAAATTGAAGACCCGGGTATCAATCCACACACACCTAGGAGCACCTGATTTGGGGCAAAGAAGCAAATATATATATATATATATATATATATATATATATATATATATATAGTGGAAGACATCTTAAACAGAGAGGTAAGCTGTTTGGAGAGAGCAGATGGCTCCCTCCTCTATAGCTTGATCTTCTTCCTGGCTTATAGCGCCATGCATACTTGAGTAGGTCATTCAGGAAATCCTGGAGTATTGGATCTTGTGTCTAAGATGGAAAAGAACATTCTCCACCCAACACAGGTTCTAGAAACATATCCAGATGGACCATTTACTTGGCCTCTTAGCATTGTTTTTATGACTTAGCAGCATTCTGTTCTGTCTTAAAGAGAATCTGAAAGAACCATCTAAAGCCATCTTCCATCCTTCCTATGCCTGCCATGGCACGTGAACACGCATACGCGTGCACGCACACATACACACACACACACACACACACATACACACACACAGATACACAAGCATACAATCATAATATTTTAATATTTAAAATGTGGCCAGGAATCAAATATATCAACAAGGAATCTACTAACTCAGGGCAAGTGTAGCTGTGTCCTGCCAATTTAATCCATCTACATTGTATGGAAACATTAATACTAAAGAAAATTGATGCAAGCTACAGCTGGAGGTTTTTTAATCCCCTCAGTCTTTGTCAGACTGCAGGGCAGAAGCTTTTTATGTGAGGCAGCTATTTCAACCAGTCACTTAGGACCCATTGAACAGAGCTATCCCTTCGGAAAATTCTGAGCTTTAGAGAAATAATGAGTAAATCCACACTAAATGTTAACTGATCAAAGAGAAACCTACCACAAGATGAAAAAGCATGTTCATTGTCACAGACACTGAAAACTAGAAAACAATTATGTAAAGAATATTTGAAAGCAAAAGTAATACTCTTTATTTGCAGATAATAGCCAGATAATTTGTTAACCTACTGTGGTTAATAAATTTGCCAATTGATGTAGGAGGGTCTTCTGTTTTGTGTTGATTTCATTGACTTTTTGATAGAACAGAAAATTAGATAGGCAAAATAGACAGAACAGGATGCTGGGTAGAAGGCAGTGAGGCAGACACCATGGCTCTCTGGCCTGAGACAGACATAGGCTAGAATCTTGCTGGTAAGCCACAGTCATGTGGTGATATACAGATTATTAGAAATGGGTTAATTAAGATGTGAGAGTTAGCCAAGAAGAGGCTAGAGATAGTGGGCCAGGTAGTGTTTTAAATGAATACAATTTCTGTGTAATTATTTTGGGTAAAGCTAGCCGAGCAGTGGGACACGGCCCGTTCGCCTCATCACTACAGCTAATACAGAACAATTTAGATTATTAAAATTAATATTTGATAAAGATGCTGATAGGAAATATGAAGGTTTTTTGTATATATGAGAAAGTCAAGGAACAATAATGGACAAAAAAATTTTGCCTGAAAAATGAAGATTTGAAGGAAAGGTCAGTAAAAGAATGGATTTTTTTCCTTTCCTATATATAAATTGATTGATAACTATTTTCTGTTTTGGAAGTTAAACTTCTCTAGGCACATATATTTCAACATCTAACAAGCAAGGTATTGATTGGCTTTTTGTAGAGCCTAACAGAAGGGAGAAAATACTTTTGTCACTTCTTGCTAGATTCATGAGATCCTTACAACACCAAAGGATGAACAGGAAAAAAAAAAACAAGCTCTCCAATATGTCAAGTATATGGCTTTTATGGCATGGGAGGTGTGAAATATTAAGACCCAAAGATATGAGAAAAGCTACATATCTTACAGAGAGTTTGGTGAGCTGTTATTGGTCACAAACGAGGAAATTCCTAAGACCTCTTGACTCCATTGGTTCTCTATGCCCATGCATTCTCAGAGAAAAGAATGTTTTCTTTAGTCTGGGGAGGATTCTTATCACGAGGATATATGATCTATTTTAGAGAAAGATTGAATATTTCTTCTCTGGCTATTCTAGGGGTGGGATAAGGAGGAAAGGAATGTTTTCTCAAATAACATAGTGCCATATTTGTCCTAAACCTCATTGCTATCTTCTACAAGATGTTTGTACAATGAATATGATATAATGAGAGAGTTTCTCCCCCTATAAATAGCAGATTTGTTTAGTCCCGAAAGGTACATCTCCTTCCCACATAGCAGAGGTCATTCAAACGACCTGTAATACAAGATCAGGATGCCCTTCCTAACCTGAAATGCAGCCAGCTCAATATGAGGGACAATCTTGCCCACACCAACTGAGATGTTAGTCACTGCTATCATTAGAGTAGACCTCTGATGCAGGGGGCTTATTTTTCTACCAGAATTCATGAAACTGTGATGAACAACTTGATGGCTTGGAAGTCTAGCACACCAATTCTTTCCAGCTCTGTTGTATACTTGCAACTCTTTTGTTAATATTATTAATGTGTAAAGGTGAAAGATGAGGATTCATTTATCTCAGTTCACAAAAGACTTCATATGAATATGAATATACAGTGAAGGCAAACTGCAATCAGAGTGACTCAGATGCATAACGTTCTAAACTCATGTGCACTATTAAATATGAGTCAAAAAAGGAAGCCCTGGGAAAGCTTCTGGAAATAATCCATAATGTTTTTTTTTAAATAGAAACATTATTTTTAATACAATTTTATGTTTTTGCAGGGCAAAATATGAGTTTTTGTAAAGATTTCTTTTTATATTCTAATCATGTTTTCCCCTCCCTCTTGTCCTCCCAAATCATTCCCACTTCCCACAAACCCCAACTCCATGCTTTTTTTCTCTCTTCTTAGAAAACAGACAAAAACAAAACAAAAAATATAAAAGAAATACAGCACAAGAAACATAACTTTAAATAGATACTGAAGCAACTAATTTTGAAATAAAAATTAAGGCTAATTATTGTATGAAAAACATCCAAAGTAATTTACGCTTCAATTTAAGAGTGTTGGTTAAAAAAATAAAATAAATAAGTGAATCAATTTTGCTAAGAAGGCTGAGAAGTTAAATGATGATAGAATTACGTTTTCTTAATCTATTCTTAAAATTCCTATTAATTTTATTATAAAAAATAACTTTCTATTTCCACAAAATGGATCCTGAAAATGCTAGTACTCTGGGGAATATATCCTCAAAAGCTAATTACATGTACAATCTGACTTAAGCATGCAAATATTCAGAAACATTTTCTGTAGACAATGAGGAAGACCAAATTGAAGAACATCTTCATAATGAAGCTCCAAGCATATGTTAGACACCATATTGTAGAGAAATATCATTGTATGGCAAACTGTTGATGACCTCGTAAGGAAAAAAATTATTAAGTGGTATGTAGAACATGATACTAATGTTTTAATGTACAAGAGACTTATGCTACAGGAAATGTGCTAAACCGTGATTTTTCTGTTCATGGTGAAATAGTAGTTTTACATTTCTTCTCTTTGATTTTTTATGTTTTCCAGATAGTCTACAATGAACATACATTGGTGATATTACAATAATAAAACTGGGAAGAATCACAGCCCTGCAATAAACAGAACCAGAGCTAAGGAAACAGATATGGGGAGGTAATCTAGACAGTATACATACAGGAGAAAATTGCCAGTTATTTTATAGGATTCCTCTTTTTTCTTTTTCTTTCTTTCTTTCTTTTTTTTTTTTTTGACCAAAGGCATGGAAAGAAAAAACAATGAAGAAGATTTGGCTAAAAGTTATCATTTTTTTAAACTGAGAGATTCATAAAACTGAACATAGAACCTTCATCTGGCGATGGATGGAGATAGAGACAAAGACCCACATTGGAGCACTGGACTGAGTTCCCAAGGTCCAAATGAGGAGCAGAAGGAGGGAGAACATGAGCAAGGAAGTCGGGACCACGAGGGGTGCACCCACCCACTGTGACGGTGGGGCTGATCTAATGGGAGATCACCAAGGCCAGCTGGACTGGGACTGAAAAAGCATGGGATAAAATCGGACTCTCTGAACAAGGCGGACAATGACGGCTGCTGAGAAGCCAAGGACAATGGCACTGGGTTTTGATCCTAATGCATGAACTGGCTTTGTGAGGGCCTAGCCTGTTTGGATGCTCACCTTCCTAGACCTAGATGGAGGGGGGAGGCCATTGGACTTCCCACAGGGCAGGGAACCCTGACTGCTCTTAGGACTGGAGAGGGAGGGGGAGGGGAGGGGGAGGTGGGGAATGGGGGAGTGGGATGGAAAAGGGAGGTGGGGAGGAGGCAGAAATTTTTAATAAAAAAAAGAAAAGAAAGGGAATATCAACTATGAAAAAAACTGAACAGATTTCATAAATAATATTTAAACTCCTGTTTCTTTGGAGTTTTGTGGGAACATCTTCATAGATGTGTCCAGTGAGTGGGAAAGCTGGTACAAAAAAAAAAGAGTGCTGTTGCTTGAAAAGCCAGCCTATAGAGAGAAATCAAATCACCAAATGAAAGATAATGCTGCAAGATAAATCACTGAAAAAGTAAGACAGCTTAGTAACCCGGGAAGCCACCCCTGTTAACAGGTATCCCAAGTCTCAGGTGGCAAATATGGCTCAGAAAGTGCATTCATTTTCATTGTGCCATGCGCCCTATCAGCTACAGTTCGTCTTTGCCATGAAGAGCTCAGGACACAAATCAATCTTGATGGTCACTGTCCACTTCATGCTCGGCGGTATATACAGGAAGATAGACACCACGCTATCAGAAACGGAGGAAATACTAGGAGAAAATCGTGTCTGCAAGGAAAAGAAAGGCATGCCCAAGCAGCTGTCAGTGGCCAACAGGCTCAAACCCCGGTAAGATGAGAACAGTGTAGTCCACTTGGTGTTTCAGAAATCATTTGCAGTGTCTTCCAAACTAATTATAACTGATATGTAGCCATTTTTTTAAATTCCTATTTCTTGTCATCTTATATTATATTGTAGTTCATTTTATTCTTGAAGAAATAATGATAATTCTATTAAAATAAGGTGGTTAAAATAAAATAGTATTTCTGCCAAGCAACTCTGAAGAATTAAGGCCATGGGGGGGGGGGGCATCATTTTGTCCCTTTCCTCATGGTAACACTTGGTAGGTCTCCTTCTCCTTGGCTATGATGGCTGAACACGGCGAATTCTCAGTCTCAGTTCAAGAGAATCTCTCGGCAGGATCCAGGGTAAGAGAAAGACCTTAGGAAGCTAGGTATAAGGGAAACATATGCTTCTTGTCGTCTTCACGTTTTCTTGTTTGTTTTATGACGGGGCAGTTGAGAGCTCTTCATGTCCTGAAACAAGAGTACTTATGCAGATATGTGTACCAGGGCAAGACAGTCCGGGGACAGGAGATTTAAGAAGAAAGCTGACATCAACACAGAGGGACTGCAGATCACCTGATGTCTCCAGACTCAAGCCTTGGCAGTGTGGTGCTGAGGAAGGCCTAGGAAGACTAAGCGCCTTGTGTTCTGCATGCATCTGCGGCCTGAGCGAGAAGGCACGCTGTCATGTGAGGGAACTTTCCAAAGCTCTAGCAACCCGTTTGTCCTCATATTTCTCTGCGCCTCTTTGTCACTGGGATTAGAGCCTGCTAACTGCGTGCAGGAAAGAGGGACCTCACAGACACACAAAAGTCCACTGTGAGACGTATCGTCTCAAGCTACGGGAGCACATAATGCAGTCATAGAGAACTGCAGCCTAATCATAATGGAAGTGGTTACCTCACGCCGAAGACCCTAAGACGGCGTGAAATGCTAAGCTACCTAGGACTCATTTTTATCCCACACATTCTTAACAGAAGAGACCGACAGATGCTATTCTTCAAAAAGTAAATTGTCCAGCTTAAAGAATTCATCTGAAAAATAGCATTCGTTTATATTAAAATTAGTGGGGGGAGGGGGATCCATGTTCCATGTGACCATTTATGCCTACTCCTTGTCAAACTCCAGACGCAGAATGGCAACGATCTCAGTCCTTCTAAATTGAGGCCAATTGTGAAAACAAAAATAGCAACAACAAAACAAAACAAAAACGGAAATAGGGGAGTGGGTGCAGGAATAGAAAAACTCAAGAAGTGTTCATTCTTCTTATAAGACAAGACGTTATACTCAACTATTAAATAAATACTGGTTTTTAGTTCCTGCCTGAAACCTGATATAGTAATTTTCTCACACTACAAATGTTTCATTAATTTTGTTTTGTATTATTAATCCGACGACATCTCTGGAGTTTAAATTGTGTGGGATTCCATGAGGAACAAACCTACCTTTCGTTGTATCCCACAATGTGACAACTGTCCTTGGAGCACACTGGCTCCTGGAGGATGCTGCAGAACAATCTCCCACCTTAAACTATCCTTATCCCCCCTTGTCCTTTCGCCTGTCCATATTTCTATTCTTATTTTAAAGTACGTTTTACTTACTAAAGAAGGGCTTTGGCTTTTGCGTACCTATTGATTAATGTGTGCACTTATTTTCTTTCTGATCTCTCCCACTTCTCTTTTGGCACAGGGTGTCTTCCTTGCAGACCATTTTCTGATATGTCCTTCTGAATTGTTCTATTTTTTTCTCCTAAAAGTAACCCTTTCATTGTACTGATAAATAAAATTCCAAAGAGCTTTCTTCAAGGGTTTTAAACATTTCAAAAAATCTGTCCTATTGTAACGGGAAACCTTGGAGACTCATTGAAATAGCAAAGGCACAAGTTCCTCTTTATTATGAAAGATGTTTGTGTGAGGAACAAAACCGACAAGAGAAAGTAACTGTTTCAGAATACTTGATGGGCACTTTAATCTTCTATTAATATGCAAATTTTGTTCTTTAGAACCCCAGTAAGAGATTTTTTTTCTCGCTCAGTTGGGCTATTTGAAAGTAGTCCTATTCTCCCAAAGGTCCTTCTTGCATGAGTCTAAGTGAAACAGTGTTTTTATGCTAATTCCCAAGGTGCTCCTGTATGCATCATTTTCTTTTGAAATTATATAGAGTTTATTGAACCACATTTGTAAAACATTCCACAGCTGATTTCATCCTAAAGATCGTCTTTAATAGAACTGATTCCCCTGTTGGTCGGTGTCATAGGAGAATGTTAAAGAAAATCAGTTTTAACAACAATGGCAGAAATAAGAAAGGAGTTATTGGCAGACGAGTGGAGTTTATGGGCAGAAAAAGGACAGTGCTTGTTGAATAACTAATCTCATCAGGAATTTGAGACTGTTAAATGACATTGTTGGTATCATAACTATAAAGGAGCATTTAATAATCACAAACCTCAAAAATCATCGTGAAGGTAGAAAACCATAGGTAGGTTTGTTTGTTTCTAGAAGCATCAAAACAGCTTCCATTTCAAATCAACACCTGCCTTTTTAAAAAGAGTCATTAAAATAGCAATAAATGAAAATCCTATAACTAGTACAGTAATTAAGATGAATCACAAAATTATTTTCATATAGTCATTCCTCTCCACACACCAAATCTTTTAGGGACTCACTTTATATTTGAAAAGAATAGAATATTTGACATCATTTCTTATCTTGTTCTGATGGACCAGAAAGTCTGGACCATCTTGTTAATACAGTGAAAGACGATGAGCTAATTAGTTTCCTGGAGAATTGGTACTGATTATCTATTTGATTATCTAATTACCTCATAATAGTTAGATAAACAACTTGGATACTTTTGAGGACATAATGCTTCCTTTGGGCTAAAAGTTTGTCTTTATATTTGTACAATTGTAAAAGTTGGTACTCGATCCCGTGAAAACATATTCTCCTTTCTTAGGAAATATTGATGACTTTTTTTTTCTAGAACAAAAAAAAAATTTATTATTCAGGCATAAAATTATGCCTCTTCTTATGACTTTATTATTTCTTTGCTCTCTGCACCAAATGCTAGTCCTCAAACTTCTTCTTCGCCTGTGAACCTGACAGTGCACTGTAAGCTGTGTGTATTGCCTTAATGATCAAAGTCACACTGACACAGGAGTGGTGAGGAAAAGGAAGAGAAAGAAAGCATAGGCTTCCTTCCAACCCCTGCACCTTGAAAACTAAACCCCCTTTGTCTCCAGAATCATTGTTATCGATTCCACTTGCAGAAATTCTTCATGCTCCAAATCTAACATGTGTTCCTGTTACGGCTCTTCCTTGATTCTATTTCCCCCAGGTGAAATGAGTCATCTATCTGTAAGAACAGAGAGTAAAACAGGCACTCTGTCTCTTACGTATGATTTCCCAGTCATTAGCATACAAATTGTAATCTTCTGTTTACACGCCTATTTCCCCTGCTAAAATCCATTTATCTGTCTTTTCTCCTTCTATCAATTTAATCCTCAAAACACAGAAAAGACCCAGTAATTCACCTATCCATCTCTCTTAGTATACTTGACTAACTATTAATATTTTAAAACAAAATAAAAGTGTGTATCAGGCTAAAATTCCAAGCCTAAGAGTGTCCTCTGTTCTCCGTGATCCTTCCAGACTAGGTTACTTGTAAAATCTCAAAGCTCTACTGGTTCTGTCTTAAGAAAAAGAACTCACTGCTCCTGTATAAACATTAGGTAGCCTTCTACCATTCTATAGTGCTCTTGTTATGTTGATTGGCGAGACAAACGTTCCCAGGAGCACTGGAGTCCTCTGCAGTTCCTTCAAAATCTGCTGATTTAGAGCCGGAAAACTAGCCTGACAATAAAAAATTCTCATTCCTTAGCAATAACAACTGCGGAGTATTGATAACCAATACTTTAAATCTCAGTGCAGATTTAACAAACAGCCCTGACTGCTTGGGACCTAGATACAGGAAAAGCATGCAGTTTTATCAAGAAACAGAAACCAACGCTAGTTGCACAAAAATTGATGGAGTAGGTTTGAGGATTGGTTTAGAAAGAATGGAGCTTACTGAGTTATTACTACGTGGTTCAGCCAGCACATAAGCGATAATAGCCATGTAGACCCTGGGTAGTTATAGATACCAGCTCAGCAGAATCTAACCGTGCCCACAGAAATATTTATATTTAGCAGAAACTTTTTTGGAAAGGCATACAGAGAAACCCCAAGATGTATTTTTGGAAAGATTTTCCCCCACAAATGACTAAGAGAAAGTACTAACATAAATAAATAAATCATGAGTTTTAGAACCCGGTAGCTAATAAACCTACTAGTTATTGCCGAGATCAAAATCTCATTATTATAACTGTATTCCCTGAGATAACTCAGAGCAGATTCCATCTTATTGTGCACAACAGCTTCGCTGTGAAAGCCTTGGTTGTACAGATATGACTCAATGGGGAATAAAGAATATGTCTATGTGTTTACCAATAATTAATATTGCCTGTTGTCATCCTTTCTGAAGTTGAAGCCGTTGGCCTCTGTCAACCTTCAGTCTTCAAAGTGAAGAAATTGTCATATTTAAATTTTTCAACCATGACTTGATGTATTCCTTAAGGATATGCTTTCATTATTCTGAGAAACTGGTGATCTAAAAGCAAATTATATTTTTCAAGGATCCTCTCACAATATAAAAAAAAATCATTTTTTTTCCTTCTGTGCGAACATCACAGAACATAGAAACTGGAGAAAATAGGGACAGCTACTTCCTTTGAAGGGATGCACATTAAAGCAGAGATTCTCAGCCTTTCTACCACTGCAACCCTTTAGTGCAATTCCTTGGCTTGTGGTGACCCTCAATCGTAAAATTATTTTTGTTGCTACTTTCATAACTGTAATTTTGCTCCTTTTATGAATCGTACTGTGTTGTCCGGTGGTGTTTTCTGGTGGTCTTAGTCAACTCTCCACAGGTTGAGGGCTGTTGCATTAAAGGGTAAAATATCAATGGATAGAGTTTGAAATTCAGCATTACATGTACTGTCTATTCTGTGTGCTCATTTCTACTGAAACTCAAGCTTGAAGAAATGGTGTTGGACCTGTTTTCCAGGTAAATGGGATAATTCTAGAGATAGGTTTATAAGACAAACTTGGCATGAAGCAGAACGCAAACAGATACAGTCTTAAGAAGTTCTATCAGAAGGGAGAACTGATTCAAAAATGAGCTAGCATCCTACAGTGTAGCATAATGTAATTTACATGAGACTGGAGAATGTAAAACTAAGCAAAAGTTCATTGCTAAGTCAATGCTGGTGCCTAGGCCTTTAGGAGAGTCCTGTCAATGAGAAATTCTTTAGAGAGTTTACATGTTCTAACCAGCCAAACAGAGCATTCAGCTGCTGTTTGTGCTTTCCTAACATCACCAGATCAATTACTGGAATCAAAATTTCCCAGAACTTTGAAGGCAATTAGTAGGAATCCAGCAGTTATTCTCTGGAATGCTAAAGAAGTTGCTGACTTTTCTCTCTCATTTCCCATAAGCTAAGATATTTCCAAAGAAACTTCCCCATATTTACCACCTCAGCTTAACTATAGACCTAGGCTTTTCGTGTCACCCCAAATACAGCCCATTTTTCCCTAATCTGAAATTTCTATAGATGTTGGTTCATAAAAGAAGGGTATGACACTTTTGAGATAGGATCCACATATTTGAAACCCTTTTTTTTTTTTACCCTATTTTTCTACACATAAGCAGTTGTCACCTGGCAAGAGATTTAGCTACTGGTTAAGCCTCTGAACATCAGAACCTGCCATTGGTTCACCAAAGTCACTGTTAAGATTACACCAGAGCATGGGGTTAGGGAAATAAGTATCCTTCCTTCATTTCTTTTAATTATATATGTATAGTATGCATGTATGTGTGTGCACAGCATCCATGCCCAGTACTCTCGTGGCCAGAGGAGAGTGTCAGGTTCCCTGGATTGGATTTACAGATGGTTGTGAGCCACTGGGAATATGCTAAGAATCAAGCCTGGAACCTTTGGAAGAACAGTGATCTTCAATTCACCACTGAACCGTCTCTCCAGCTCCTACACATCTTGTTTTAATACCACTATGCAAAGTAATCTCTGGAACATACAAAATTTGTCTTAAATGCATCTGTCTCACTTGTAACAAATCCATATTAAACATAATCAAAACTAATCTATTGATTCCACCATTTTTATATCGATGCCAAGCCTTCCCTCCCTTTCTTAAAATGTGATAGCCATACAGACAGTTCAAACAAAAACTGCATCACCATTGATTCTCCCTTCATCTTCAGGGTTCACTTTCAATAGGTAAGAAACTCATATCTGAAATCCATTTTTAAATCTTTAGAATCTCTTCATATGTTTTACACTATTATTACAATAGATTCCTAAACTCTCTGTCCTTGGAACCTTCCAATATGTATTTTTGTCTACTCTAGTTCATGATTCAGAATGCAAATTTTCTCATTTTACTGAGCTTTTGAAGACTCTTCTCTTAAACCTTTTTCATTGAGCCTAAAATGAAATCAAAATATTTTTTATCAGTGTAATTCAGTGTGAGTCTGAGGAACTGGTGATGACTTGGGACAGAAGAAAAGCAAGTTAAGAGTAAGCATTTAGAAATATTTAGAACACTTGGCCAGTACCACACCTTTTGTCTGTGACCAGTGAACTAGTATTACTATAAAATGAAAGGTCTGTGGTGATATTTTCTTTGTGTTTTAACAAATATAGCTTGCCTGAAGATCACAGTACAAAGCTAAGCCTCTAAAGGCGAGGTTGTCCTGGAACACACCTTTAATCCCAGGATTTGGGAGACAGAGGCAGACAGATCTCTGTTAGTTCAGGGCCATCCTGGGTTGATCCTGTCTAAAAGAGAAACAACTCACACAAAGGTGTGAGTCCAGCACTTGGGATCACACACCTTTAATCCCAACAAGAGGGAGGTGGAATATAAGGCAGGAGGAGACAGGAGCTCAGTGCAGTCTGAGGATACAGTCACACAGACTGAAAACAGGATCTCCCTTTTGATCTGAACATTGGTAGAGGTAAAAACTCAAGTGTCTCTTTTTCTCTAATCCTCCAGCTTTGTCCCTCTCACAGCTGACTTCGAGTTTTTATTATTAAGAACAATTAAAATTCTGCTCCAGGGTTGCTGAATTCACATCGTAAATTGTGTTGTGACTTATTAGGCGCCTGGTACAATAGACCCCTAAATTGGTCCACTATGCAACAGAATTTTTCAAAGAGAAAAGAAGAGTCCTCCCTACAAATAGTTTGGGAGTCTCCACCATTTTGGCTAAATTATCAGTTTCTTTCCCATCCCACTCGAGAAACTGTCCTCATCTTTTCTACAATGGACAGGGGAACCTCCTGGTTGCTATGACAGTCTTTTCTCACGCATCCTGCTGCACTGATAGTTCCTATACCTGTAATTAGCAATGGAAACTTATTACAGGCATAAGCTCCTACTCTGCTATTTAAAAAAAGCTTCAGTTTTATATGTTGTTTTAAAGAAATGTATATGCTTGCTCTGCACCAAATTATCTCTTTTTTCCCCCAATTTCCTTTCTCATTTTGAAGAGTTATTTGCATTCTCTCTTGCTTTGAAGGTTTTTTCCCCTCTGCTGCTTTTTCTTTCTTCCTTTCTTTCTTTCTTTCTTTCTTTCTTTCTTTTGGTATTCCTTTTTCCTTACCACATGTCTTCTGAACTTGCTCATGTAAAATAGCTCCTCTCTCTCCGGCCTTTGGCCTGACGTACTCACTGTTATGTCCAGATCCCCCAAAAGCCAACAAGGAGACCAAGTCCCATATGTAAAAGCAAAGAGCCTTTATTTTATGCAAGTTTGCAAACTCAGTATCTCTGCATGCCCAACATATTGGAATAATCGGAGAGCCCCAAGTTCAGTTAGAGTTGGGTTTTATAGTAGTAAAAATGGGGGTGAGAGGATTCTAAGGTCCAGGACTCCTGATTGGCTGACATTTGTCGAGGTGTGTCCTGGTGAGTGTGTGCTAGCAGATGATCCTATCTACAGCGGTTGGAACGTTAGGCATTTCCTTTGGATAGTCTGTTCTTGGGTGGTGCTCAGGTAATCTCAGTTTGTGGTTCTTCCTGCAACCAGGTATTGCTTTAAGGGTAAACTACTGAGACTCAAGCCTCCATTAAGCTTATCGATGGGATGGCTGAGTCCTACACTGGCAGGTGATAATGGTTGGAAGTAAAGAACTTCCTTTTGCTGGTCTGTTTCTATTTAGCTTATTATCGCCGGCTCCTACACTCACGTTCCATTCATTTAGCATTAGAAAATACAGAGACCAAGGCATGCTTCTTTACAGCTTTTCCTAAGTTCAGCTCATTTCAGGTAGAAAAATCAAAGGGTCTCCAAAGCATGTCATTGTTGCTCTGCTAGTGTGAAAAAGGAAGTATTGAAAGTCATGAATCAAAGGACTGATGATTGTAAGAAAAGAAGATAAAAGGAAGCAGGATAAGAAGGAAATTAGCAAAGAAAAGAAAAAAAAGCAATACCACATGAATCTATATTTTCTACTATCAAAAATCTACAAAGGCAACTATATTCCTTATGCTAGCCATTATTTTAAGAATTTAATAACACGTTTAAGGTATTCAATCAAAATAAGGTGTTGACCTCTGATACTGATCATTTTGGGTGTTTTACAGAACTATATGTAATCAATACAGAAAATACAATTTAGCCTTGGGCAAAATCCACATAAAAATGAATTTCTTATCAATTATGTAGCTTCAAACAAAATATTTGTAATTAAATATATGACTGCATAAACATGATATAAAGTTATATAAAATAGTATTTTTTATTAATTGAATCTACCATACCAAGATATAATAAAACACTTGGGAGGCAGAGGCAGGTGAATCTCTGTCACTTTGAGGCCAGGCTTGTTTACAGAGCAAGCTCCAGGACAGGAACTGAAACCACAGAGAAACCCTCTCTCTCTCTCTCTCTCTCTATATATATATATATATATATATATATATATATATATATATATTCAATAAATATAAAAATTTGTGTGATATAAAAATTTTCTAAATAGTTGTGGAGATTATAGTAGACAGAAGACAAGTAGATCCACAGTAACAGAAAACTCTAGAACATATTAATATTACTATAGGGAAACATACAAATCACTAATTTCATTAAAACCCTATCAGTGACAATATTAGAAAGCTGCCTATCCTCATCAAGTTAAGAAATAAACTGTAATATCCAGTTAGAGGGGATGAGGGTCAGGGAAAGGGCTGGTACTTAGTCTCAGGTCTTCTATCTCAAGGCCTGTCTGTCATGTGATGGAGGTGCTATTCCATACTCCAGAGGAAAATCATATTTATTATAGTTTCCTTTCTCTGGTTATGAAAGAACCAGAATCAATTTAGGGGAAGAAAGGATTTGTCTGGTCCACACTTCCAGGTTATGGCATAGTGTTGAGGGATGTCAGGGCAAGAACTCAAGCAGAAACTTGAAGCAGAAACCCAGGGGGAACATTGCTTGCTGACTTGCTAGCTGGCTCCTTCTTTTTTTTTTTTTTTGCAAGCAATTGATATGATAATTACACATCATTTTTATTTATTCATTAAAATGGGGATCCCCTAAGGTGCCCTTGTAGAGAATAATGTGGTTAGCCTACTTATTTCTAGTAACCCTTTTGCTGTTTCTGAATTCTGTGTAAAATCATTTTTTTTTTTTTAATTTAAACTGCTTGGGCCCAACTTCTCAGGGTATTGGGCTGCCCATAGTGGACTAGGCACTCCTATGTCAACTAATAATCAAGATAATCCTCTACAGACAGGCCCTTGAGACAGTCTGTTCTAGGTAATCTCTCTATTGAGACTATCTTTGTGGGTGGCTTTCTGATATGTCAAGTTGACAATTAAAGCTGATTAGGACTAGTTCCCATTTGACTCAAAATCACTGCCTTCTAAGACTCTGCAAGAATGGCCCTTTAAGTTCTGAGCACCCTAAGTTCCAAATGTTTCCAGATTCTTCTAACAAAATAGTTCAAAGGCATCAGAAGCCACCTTCCAAGATTCATCCCAGCAACACCCTACTTCCTCATTTCCAATGTCCATCCCAATTCCCTGTTGGTTGCTGCTTACAGTCCTTTGCTGAAGGAAGTCAGAGCGAAAACTCAAGCAGGGACTTGAAGCAGAAACAATGGAGGGAGACTGTTGGCTGGACCTACTTGCTGGCTTGATTCAGTGCTTTCTCATACAAACAAGGAACACCCACCCAGGGAAGGGGGTAACCCACAGTGCTCAGGCCATCCTTTATCTACACAATCTTATCCTGGGAACCTTAAGTGGAGGCTCCTTTCTCAAATGACTCCAGACTGTGTCAAGATAGTGGTTAAAACTAACAAGAACCATAGAGGAATCGGCCCTGTACCTTAAGAACACTTGGGTCGCCTCCTTTGTTTACCTTCAAGTCCTATCATCTACTCCATTTAAAGCATCAGAGAAGCCTCCTCTCTGCTCCATACTTACAAACTTATCTCTCCGATAACAATTTTCTGCGCAAAATATGAATGAGATTGGCTTAATTTAACCAGAAGTTTCCCAGTGTTCCTGTATTTTTTTTTTTTTTTTTTTTGGCCATTGAAACAACACAGCAGACATTGTTAGGCCCCTTGTCTTGCTCAGCCTTATTACCCCCAGGCTTGCCGAGCAACTTATTTGCCAGTCTCGGTACATGTGGAGGATCTCACAAAGTAGAGAGAAAACGGTGAAGAGCAGAATGAGGAAAATGGAGAACAATAGAATGAGTAGGAGCTGAAAAGAGATAAATGGTACCCTGCTGACATTCCAAACAATAAGTTTATTAAGAACTAAGAACAAGACTGAGTAGATTTCTTTCTGCATGCATACATATATATATATTGAGATGTTAATATTATGTTAATATTGTATATTAACATATATATATAATTCATAGACTCTTAGAAGATACAAAGGATAACAGTATAAGGAGATAGAAATTAATGCAAATATTACCTTAGACAATTAAAACTAATACATATTTGGAGATTTTTAAAAGCATATCACACATAATTCTTCATTCTTCCAATTTCTTCCAGTATCATAACACAAATATTTTCAATGTGGTACATGTTTATAAGAAACAGACAAACAAAAAAGATTACTTTCATTGATCAAACAATATTTCCAGACCACTCATGTCAGATGTAAATTATAAAGAATAAATCATCAAATCTTTATTCTGGTGTGTTCTATACTTCCTTGGACCTTGGATCTGATCTTGAAGCTGAAAATTTAACAATGAAAGGGAATCCTGAATTTTAGGTATATATATATCTGTCTTGGTTGAAAATACCATTCCATATGTTCACCATGCTTTGAAACAACCCTCTCCGGTTTTGAAACTTGGAGTAAACTCAATTTATTGTTATCGTGTGTGTGTGTGTGTGTGTGTGTGTGTGTGTGTGTGTGTGTGTGTGGTGTGTATTAGAAAATTTGCTTTGAATTTAGGCTTTTGGCTTTTGAGAAAGATTCTACATATGAAGCGCTGGCTGTCTTATAACTCACCATGGGAACTAGGCTGGATTCAAACATGCAAAAGTTCTCCTGGTTTTAGTTGCTGGTGCTCCTCTTTAATTCTTTCTCTTTCTGTGATGCTGGGATAGACCCTGAGGTGTTTTACGTGTCGGCCACTCATTCCACCACCGAGCTGTTATTTATCATGAGTACTGTGCTTTCCAGAGTTTTATGTTGAAACTACGTGTGTGTGTGTGTGTGTGTGTGTGTGTGTGTGTGTAATGCATGATTTAATTCCTCCCTAAATTGTACTTTAGCCTATCATTTACCTTGAATTTTTTTGTTATTATTTCAAGAATTTTCTTTTAAAACTTCTAGAGAGATTACTTTAGTTCTCTTTAGATTGCTTATTGCCTTCAATAGCTATCAAATAGCAATTTCTTGTTTGGCAGCAATGTTTCCATGACTACAATAATGCCTCATGTTTATAAAGTAGCTTTTCCTGGTTTCAGAATTCTTGTTACATAATTTACCTTTCACACTGAAGAAAGTGACTTCTTGATTTTTCTAGTCTAGCATATGTTACCAAACTAAATTTATTTACACAACATCCTATTGTCTGCCTTATATAAAAGGTATGTTTACCTACAAATGTATATGTTACTTATTTTATATGAAAATGTAAAGGTGAACACAAATAAATTAATCTCACACTAGCTCAGTATTAAGTATAATAAAAGGATTCTTTATCTAAGGGGAACTCACAGATGACAGTCCTCTGTATGAATGGGGAACAGGAAGCCAATCCAGCATTCAGATAAGAGGGAGAGAAAAAGAGAGGGGGTGAGTTGATGGGGCTGAAGTTCCCCATCACCTCCCCTTTTTGTCTAAATAAGAGTATTTCAAACCCAATATAAAACTATATGTAATAAGAAAAGATATTCTGTATAAAAATAAAAATTAGAATTACAACTAGCATAAACAATATTAAGCAAGAAACACATGCTAAATGTTTTAATAATTATTTTATCCCAAGGAGCCTAAGTCTTGTATTAGAAAAGGCTTAGTTAAGTCATAAAAGAAAAGTAAATATGACTATCTAGTTTTCAACACCATCAAATACCTGAAAAGGGAAATAATATTAATTAAGTAAACAGGAAGTGCAATCAAGCAACTTCTAAAATATGCAAAAAATGGCAGAGACAACTGACTGGGCAATCACCCCAAGTCTCATTTGCAATATTGGAGCAACCAACTTTGGCTAAGACCTAGAGTAACTGACAGACCGTTTTTAGAGGCAAGAAAATGTTTAGAACCATCTTATGTCTTGGCAACGTTTAGCAATCTTTTTTTTTTTTTTTTTTTCAATTCTGCTTGTCTTGTCCAGACTCCATGCTTTTTGTCAGTGGTTGAGGCAGGGACAGTTCCTTACCCAAAGGCTAGTTTTGTCAAGAAGGAAACAAGCTCCAAGTGGAGTGTCTTTAGTGCTCAACATTTTCTTAGGAATAGATCAGTGTTGCCAGGAACAATCATGTCTCACGTCACCAGAGCTCTAAGTTATTTAAATGCTATATTTTTACAGTTTTTTGAAGTGGTTGAAAATTACCTATATATGAAGACTATAATCTCTATGTATCTGAAGAACCTGAGTAGTCTAACTATAAGTATGACAAACATGGATGGCTATTGACCTATAATACTTGATACCTATATAACTTAAAGACTAAGACTTCATATTAGAATATTAAACAATCTTTAAACAATTGTGCCTCAAATGAGGACAATAACCTCAAAATGTAAACAATGCATAAGTATCTTGATCAGAAGTAGAAATGTATAGTGCAATACGATAAATATATCTTAAAATTGTGTTAATATACAAAATGTCTTAAACAGAGGTAGAAACATGCATGCATACAATATGACAAAATAACTTTGTATAGCTGCATAAATATTATAAACAGAAATAGGGGCATATTTAATATGACAAATATAATTCGAATTACTGGTCAGAAGTACACAAAACAGTTAAAAGTATATTCCTAAATTATTATATTTAGTTGATTCTTAGATTTTGTTGTGTTTTTAATAACATAGCCTTTTGTATAAGATATATGAAATATAAAATTATTCAGTTATGTAGTTGATCATTATATTCCTAGAGATTCAACATCAATTCTATATATTTACAACTTGCATAAGCACATATTAAAAATATTTGCTTATTTTCATTTACTTTTTGTTTGTTTTTTAACCCAGGGTCTCACTATGTAGTCCAGTATGGCGACAAATCTGTTACCTGCCTGTCTCCCAGTAGCTGAGATTACAGGTGTGTACCGCCACATCCAGTCAATAAAAAAAAAAAGAATTCATAGATGTGTTTGCACATGAAACTTAACGGTTATTCTCTTGAAGTTCTACTTTTCTGCCCTTCTGTCATATGGAACATTTGTTCCAAACTTACTCTGCAGCCTTTTCATTCCTGTTAGGATGATTCCAGACATCTCTCAGGCTTGTTGTATTTGTGATTCACAAGGTAGCATTTTTGTTATGCCCACAAACAGTCAACAAGTCAAAAGCTCCCAACACAGAGGCACTGCGGTAGCTATCACAAGCCTTTTTGTCCAAACAGATCAGCACGTTGGTAACACAGTCTTGAACTTTTATTTGTTCTGCCAGCATTGACAGCTCATGGGAGACCTGATGTCAAAAGCAAGGTAGGGAGAAAAGAGAGCCATGGCTTATCTGCCTGTCTGCATGAGTGTAACACACAACAACATAAAGCAGTCTATGAAAGAATCTACTGTCTTCTCTAGGTAACAACCTAGACATTGTCTAAAACCTTTGCCTGCTGGACAATGAAACTGATATTACAGAGAGCAGATATTTTATGTTCCCTTTTATAACTGAATGCATTAGTACAAGTCAAGAAAAGAAATGACATCCTTTAATAACTCATATCCTTCCTAAAGTTTGTGGATAAATTTTCTATACCTCAATATTGATGTGGATATCTAGTTTTCCATGGAGTCTGAATTCGAATGTTCTATATCTCATTGTGAGCACAGACCAAGGGGATGTGCTTTTATGCACATATTATCAGATGTGTGAATCTTTTCCCCAATTTTATACCAAATTTTGAAACACAATGTGAAAATATTTTCTATAAGCATTACTTAGAGCTGCTTTGTAGAAAAATATCTGCATGTTTTTTACCCCAAATAAATGTGTTACTGCCAGAACTTAGGTGCTATAACTGTTGTGTTCTTCGTCAAGACTACAATGAATAAAGGGTATAAAAAAGTAGCAGAATATATTTCTTTCTTTCTTTAATTTTTTTCATATAATATTATCATCATTTTTCCTCCTGAGTTCTCCCAAATCACTCCCATCTCCCTTCCCACCCAACTTCACGCTTTCTGATTCCATCTCAAAAATAAAAACAAAAATCAAAACAAACAAAATCAATATGCATAAATAAACAAATAAAATTTAAAAAATGAAAACACACGTCGGGTTTTTTTATTGTATTGGCCACTTATTACTACGTATGGACCCTGCTTTAGGGTGTGGTTGGCAAATCCAATGAGACTTGATTGGAGAAAACTGGTCTTCCCTTTCCCAGCAGGTATCAATTGTAAACAGCTCTTTGGTTAAGAGTGGAACTTTGTGTCTACCTTCCTTCTCAGAGCTAGGGCATTTCACCAGAACATTTTTGCAACACTAAAGCACATTATTATTAATAATATCCCTAAAGCAAAACAGGTTTTCATAAAACCAAGTTAAATAAAAGTAGAAACCATGTGATAATAGATAAAATATTTTCTTATTTTGATTGGGATTAATAGAAACAGGTTGGAATTTGAGAAATCACCCTATATTTTCTGGAATGCACAGCAGACAAGGCCACTAACCAGTGTCAGATGAAACAGGAAAATGCCTGTTAAATTATACTCCTGGACTTCAAAACATGATCTTATAACCTACCAGTGTGGTTCCAAATAAGGCTACAGGAAACTGTCTCCTCCTGTGCTACAACTGCAAACTGTTGTTGGGAAAGATGCCAAGTATAAAAGCTGATTACATTAGAGAGGTCATAACTTTACCATATCAGAATGTCCCCTAAAATATCACTTGCTATTATTTGACCTAATATTACATATCTTGAAAAACTGTCATCTCAACATGACTCTAACAAGTAACTGGCAACAATCAAATGTGTCTATTTTCTTGTGAAAGAAGGATACAATTTCAAAGTGTAACAAAGTCTCTGTCTGCACTGTCTCCACATTTTTCACATCCTTTTCCCCAAGGTCCTCTTCATGGGGAAGGGATCTGGGCACAGCAGGTTGGACTACCTACCACCCAGTATCAGAGAAGGGGAAGGGTGATGAACCTTGGGTGTTGTAGCAGAGTGAGGGGCCCACCTTCTCTCCTTGTTTGCTTGTGAAGAAAAGTGGCCATTTGTACCAGATTTGGTCTCAAGCCTGATTTCCTAATTGTAGTTACTTGAATTTAAAATGCCTCTTATGTGGAAAAAAAAAAGTGGAAAGGGAAGGGAAGGGAAGGGAAGGGAAGGGAAGGGAAGGGGAGCGGAGGGGAGGGGAGGGGAGGGGAGGGGAGGGAAGGGAAGGAGAAAGAAGGAAAGGAGAGGAGAGGAGAGGAGAAGAAAGGAAAGGAAAGGAAAGGAAAGGAAAGGAAAGGAAAGGAAAGGAAAGGAAAGGAAAGGAAATAGCACGTGTTTCAGAGTTGTGAAACCCAGTCCACTTCATAAAGGGAGTATGGAAGAGATAGTTAGCCTCAGTTGTCAACTTGATGAGATCTAGAATCACCTGAAAAAGTGATCTCCGGGTATGTCTGTGGGGCTTACCCTTAGTTAGGGTCACTGAATTGGTAAGATGCCCCCGCTGTTAGTAACACCATTCCTTGGGCGAGGACACTGGGCTGTAGGAGAAAGAAAGTCTAAGTAGAGCGAAGCTCTGTGCTTCCTGACTCCAGATGCAGTGTGAGCAACTGCTTCACATTCTTTCAGCTTTGACTTCCCCTCCACGAGGGGCTGGACCCTTTCATGGTATTTTATCTCAGCAACAGAAGAGGGAACAGAAACAAGCAGCCAAGGGCTCCAGGTATTACTCCCCACACTAAATCCAGGATAGACTTTTAAATGGTTGAACATACATCATTCATTCACTGTGCTAAAGATTGCTCTCCCTGAAAATAAATTCTAATTCCTTTGTCTGAGCCCTGCTTACCACTTTGCATTCATGCTGTGTGTTCTCCCTTTTCTCACAGTTTTCTAACCACACCATGTTTTCTTTTATGAACTTTTTAATCAGATACAATAGAACATAAAAATTGTATATATTAGTAGGGTATCAACATAACGCATCCATGTAGGTATATGCTGTGCAATGTTTAAATCAAATTAAATATGTCTATTCCTTCAGTCACTTCGTCATATATTTATGGCAAAACTTTCAATATCTCTTCTAGCTTCTAAAAATGAATGAAAGTTATTGGTAGCTATAGTGAACATAGTATGCAATAGTACACCAGAAAATCTTGCTCCTACATGACTGTCAGTATCCATTGATGAAGACTTCTTCCTTCACCCTCTATTCTGCTGCTTTGAGATACAGGTAGAGTCTATTTAAGCTCATCTGTTTGAGATCAAAATTCTACATTTTACGCATGGTCAGGATGTGGCCCTCCCTTCTATGCCTAGCTTATTTCCTTTAGGATAATGATCTGTTTCAGTCCATGATGCCAAATACAGATACAGTCTGCTTGCCAATTTTATCACCTTTAGCTTTGTATGCCATGGCTAAGCACCAAACATTGCTCTCCTTAGCTGTGCAGCATTGCCTACCTTAATTAAATTCTATGAGTAGGATTGTACCTATCTTGCTTGCTACATGATCCATCTTCCAATACTATCTGTTCTATGAATTACTATGTATAATGACCAATGTGACCGTGTCAAATTTCTCAGAAACTTTCTTAATGAAGATTCACCCAAGTATGGACATGAACAACCAAGATAAAAAGAAGAAAAATAAACGAGGACCTATTCTGAGCAATTTTAAGATAAAACCATATGATATAGTGAATGTTAAGAACCTGAGTATGATTTAAAAAAAAAAAAAACTGAGGTAAACCTGAGAAAGAAACAAAGGCAAAGATACCATGGGTAGCAAAAACCCATTCCATAGCTAAATGTAATTTAGGATATTATATGTGTGTGGACAAAATATAGAAATGTTTCTTTAAGGCCGATGCTTTAAGTGACATTGAAAGCACTCAGTGGTCTACTCTTAAACATTTATTCTGAAGACAGACACAAAAACTACTTCAGAAAGGGTATCAAGGTGACTGTAAGCGCCATAGGCCATGTTAGAAGTCAATCAATAGTTAACATCTCAAAGCCTATTCTAATGAGACCTTGGATGGCATTCTCACAAAATGGTTCTATTTTTAAACCCCAAGTTTAGTTTAACTTTGAACATATGGATTGTGTGTGCATGTAACATCACAAATATTATAAATGATGACCTTGAATCAGTTAATCTATCTCAGTTCTTCATCAGAAAAATGGAAGTAACATTGCATCATTACGTTGTTCAAATTATTAAACATTTTTGTACTTGTAGAGCACTTAGAAAAAATGCATGTAACCTAACAAATAGTTGAAATTAAATCACTATGTTTAAATACATTTTGGTTATTCCATCACACATGTGTACTACTCATTATGTTATAGACATTATAGCATGGATCCCATTAGTAAACATTTAGTGAATGTTTAATGCCTACCAATTAAAAGTATTTATGTTAATATAAAGAAGGGAATCACCAGACTCAAGATAAAATGACTTGAACAAATATAGACAGGTTAATCTAGTACTGATCAAATGAAAGCATTTATGAGATTAAATGAATTCATCCCCCGGGGGAAAAAGCATTAATAACCTAGGAAAATGCTGAACAGTTGACAAGTGCTTGTGCACATGTTATCTCATTTAAGCTCTGTAATCGCACTGAGGATGCCGGAAATTTAAAAGGTTTATGAGACTTACTTATGATCACATTTCTAATAAATCTTGCTGCCATCCCAAGTTCTAGTTGGGTGCTGTTTTCATAACTTTTTTAATATCTATTTTGAGTTCACCGAAGAAAAGAAAGGCACAATTGGTGTGGGAGGTCCTTCTGTCTGTGTGTTGCTTTTCTTGATTAATGAATAATAAAACTGCCTTGGCCTGTTGATAGGGCAGAACTTAGGTAGGTGGAGAGATGGAACTGAATGCTGGGAAAATGAAGGGCAGAGTCAGAGAAATGCCATGGATCTGCCACCTGAGACGTGATGAAACTTTGCTGTTAGGCCACAACCTCGTGGTGATACACAGATTATGGAGATGGGTTAAATTAAGATGTAAAAGTTAGCTAATAAGTAGTTAAAGCTAATGGGTCAAACAGTGATTTAATTAATACAATGTGTGGTTATTTCTGGGCTGAGCAGCCTGGAACAACGAAGCAGCCACTCTACTCCTACACACAATAGTTCAGTTACTTTGTTTCTTTTCTTGTTACTCTTTTTTCAATATTCAATGAACATGTACTAGTTGCCAAGCTCCATACTAAGCACGGAAGATACAGTGGTGTAATAAATAAATAAATCAGAATTTCCGGGGCCTTATTAGAGCTCCCATTCATTACATTTTACTTTAAGAACAGACATGTAGAAAGACAGTGCAGCAGAATGTGGTGATAGGTGTATGACTTGATATTTTGGGATGGGGGGGCTTGCAGTGGCACCAGGACCTATCCCAGATGCATGAACCAGCTTTTGGAGTTCATTTCCTATGATTGGATAGCTTGCTACCTTGCTCTGCCTTAGTACTGCAATACTGCAGGGAGGGCTTAGTCCTGCCTCAAGATGGTTTGCTAGACCTTGATGACTCCCCAAGGAAGGCCTTACCCCCACTGAGGAGCAGATGGGAGTATGGCACCAGGAGAAAATGAGAGGCCGAGAGAAGGGGAGGGAGAGAGATAGGGGTTGAATGTAAAATGAAACATAAATTTTAAATAAAAATTATGAAAAAAAGTGAAAAAAAGAGGGAAAGGATGATGGGAAAGCAGAGTACTTACAAGTTGGCAAGTCATACATAGCAAAATCTTTCCTTCTTGCTGTTGTTTTCAGTTGACCCGAGAACAGAGTGAGGATTCTGCACAGATGAGTGTCCAGACTGAACTGAATTTGGAAACAATAATAACGATAGTGATGTGATGACTCTGCTTCCAACTCACCTAGGGTAGAGAGACACTGGAAGAGTAAGGGAGAAGCAGAGGCCAGTGTTAGCAGGATGCTCCAGTGTTGCAGAGCCAAGAGAGCTGTTGTCTCAGGATTAAGCAGTGTGGGTGGCAAGAGGAAGCTGAATTCTGACTGCGCTGAAAAGGTTAATAGAGCCAAGACTGATGGTGTGATGTAGGAGAGACAAGAAAGAACAGTTAAGGGTGATGTAGGTCTGACTCCTCCATAATGGCATTCCCATAAGCTGAGAAGTGATGGTCTATTGAGGTGACAGGTTTTAGTGGCACATGGTGCAGGACGGTATTTTACTTTTGAAACATAAACTGTGAAATTCATATCAGAGTATTGGAGGTGTCGAGGAGCCAACTAGATATGCAAGTGTAAAATCCAGGAAAGAATTGTGAGGGAAAATCTCAATGTCTATTATGTATTATAAAGAATTATAAAGTTTGTTATATGTGTATGTGTATTCATGCATATGCATGTGTCTTTAGCATACATATGCAAAGCACATATAATTTTAAAACTAACTGAAAGAAACATGAAAAAGTTGGGAATTTCAAAAAGACAAATATCAAAACTGAGCCCTGATACTCCTCATGCTGAGAGACAGGAGAAAAGAGAAGGAAGGGATGGATCCACAGCTAGTTCAGGTTGCCAGAAGAGTTAGTGGTCAGAAATGAAGTTTATACGACACTTATGCATCAGTTGTTCTATAGTGAGTACCATATTCTCATCATTTATCCAGGATTAATAGGACAAACAACAGAAGCACGCATCTCAGCATACACAGAAATTATAAAAAGCTGAACCTGTGATTTCAATGATGCGAGTCTCAGCCAAGTTAAAATTGTCCTTCACTTTTCTTCAATGCAAGTCAAGTGGAAGCTGGCCAGTTTCTATCACTTAGGTTGCCAGAAGTTAACACTTAGGGTAAATGAAAATATCCAGGATGGACAGCTACTTCTATTCTAATAGAATTAGCTGAGCATTCTCCGTCCTGGAAAAAAAAATTAGTCTTACATATTTTCCTCATGCAAATAATAAAGCCTAAGTTGCTTTCAAATAGATTCTAGATCACTTTAAATCAAGGAAGTCATTTTGGAAGAAAGTCAAAAGCAGGACATAAAAAAGACATGCCTTCAGATTATTTTTTTTCAAGTAATCATTACTCCCATTGGCTACTTGTCGAAATATCCACCCAATCTCCATTAAAAAGGCATTTTTATTTACCAAGTGATCTGTTTATAATTTTAAAATAATTTTGATAAGATTAAGTTATTTGTACTTTTTTTCTTTCCAATTTACAGGGGAAGAGGGTTTGGAGCGTAGCAGAAATTAAAATACCCATGAAGTTGCATGGCAATTGTATATCTGAAAATGGGTCCAAAAATTGTGAGGAAAGAATACTCCTCCAAGGAGTATTGTGAAGATTTCATTGACTATTATAAGACATTTCCCTTTGATGTAAGTTCGGTTCAAGCTATGGTATTATTCCCCTTTAATGTGCTTTCTGATTAACCATTCAAGTTTAATAAAAATAGAAAAAGAGCAGAGGTACCGACCGAAATAAAAGGCTGAACACTTCCCATAATTCATTCTGTAACCACTTTCACCAATATAGAGTTGTCTGAATCTTGTTGTCAATGCTGATCAATTTATATTCAAAATATACTACATTTGTATCTATCAGCTCACAAAAATAACCAAAAACATCCAAATAATCTCTTTATAATTGTCAGTAAAGTTTTTGTGAACACATCTTCAATGCTTTCTAGAATGGTTCTTTCTGGGGCAGCTAAGTGTGGATTGTTATATGAGCTCAAATTCCTCTGTTCACCACCAAAATGATGAAGTTCAGAAATGTAAAGATAGCTAAGGACCAAAAGTCCCTCTAAAAAAGGCAGTGTTCTACCATCTCTATTATCATTTTATTCAAAGGTTTAAAAATATCTAAAAACAAAAGCACAGACTATCTTATTTTACTTTGTTCTACAAACTACAGAACCATGATGGAAAAAAATCAAAGTACAAAGTCTCCAAAACTCTAGTGCCAAAAAGTAAAATTTCTTTTTAGTATAAAAGAAGCAAAACTATAGGTTTTTTTTCTAAATAGCACAGGCTGATTTACCTCATAAAGACAGGTACCCAGGGGGAAGAGTGTCATTCATTTCTCTTAAGTTACACAAGAAGTCAATGGCAAGTGTTAAGCATGAGACAGAAATGAAAAATCTTCAAAGCAATAATGGACACATGAAATACATCCCATAGGGAAATAAGAGAACCACAGGAAAGAAATAAGTGGAGTGAATACAACCTCACAACCAGCACAATTCCCACAGGAATTCTCCTAATATGAACCATTAAAGCCATGTGTTTAACATTTGATGACGCTAAGTTCCTCTTTGTCGAGTGCCGAAGCACCGAACACAGCAAGCAGTAACCTGATTCTATAATAGGCAATGGATCATCCAATTTTACATTTTATTTTAAAATAACATTGCAAATGTGTACACTGAAGCCTGCTGGTTCTTTTTCTTATGGGTTAAATAAGCAGGTGAGATTCTTGTTGGACTATTAAGTTCAATGTGTTTATTCTTTCCAAAGATGGCTATTGTGAAATCTCATAGTCATGTCTACAGAGTGAAAACATCAGAAACAATCTCCTCCATACTTTGCTCCACACATCACTTTTTACTCAGTCAACATGGAAAGACTAAAACTATTCGATGAGAAGAGGAACTCTTCAGTATCTCACAGGAGAAATGCCAAAGTTGTCTCGTTTCCCACACTAACTCTAAATCACCCTAAATTTCTACTCAACCCACAATAATCAAATTAAACAAATATACAAATCCTACTAGGTTGTTCTAGTCACCATCTATCCCTGTCTCAGCACTGCCTGTATTGGGGGGCAATATGCTAAATCCATAACAGAGATTTCACCATGCTCCACAGACACCGTGAAAAGGCATTGCCATTCAACCTCCTTGGTGATGAAAATAGGTTTGTTTACCAACCACTGGAAACTGAAGCTTGAAGAATAACCCGTACCTCCATTCACTCTCCCCTCTCAGTCAGCCTGTAGAGCAGGCAATGCTGCAAAACAAGAGAGCTCACCCAAGCCTTTGAGACAGCTGTTAGCAAGTGGAGTAATTGCATGCCTTATTTGGAGGTCAAGGAAACAGAGTTGATTTCAAAATAACCACAATGTGACATGCTTTAAGATCCCATTTCGAGTTGTCCTTGATCTGTGGAGATTGTTGAGGACATTCTGAAAAGTACCTAACATGGTACCCCCCCAAGAACTCCAATGAAAAGGAAGAGGCAAAGTAAGACCATAGGTGACCTTAATGAGCTCCCTTGCCTAGAATTTGAAGGAACTAATATCAGACATAATGCTGCTTAAAAAGTACACTCAACTGCATAACCAGCATTCCTGTGACCTCGCTGTAGTTACCAGTATATGCATGCCAAGCATCTCCTCACTTCAGAATTCCATCCGAGGAACAAAAACACTGGCACGAAGACACAGTGTGCTGCCCATCACCCTATTCCTTCTGAATGCTCCTAAAATCTAGGGTCACTCTAAATGAAGAGGCTTTGGTTCTCAGAAACACTCACCCAGGACTTTTCATTTACTTTGTAAAATAAATAATATTTTATTGATTATCTGAGACTTTCCTACATGTTATACAATGTTTTTTGATTATATTTGCACCTACCCCTCTCCCAACTCCTCTCTTCAGTTACCCCTCCAAACTTCGTGTCCTTTTTTTTTTTTTTAATAACTCACCAAATACAATTTATGTTGCCCATAAACTCATGGGTATGGGCCAATCCAGTAGAGCATAAGAGACCTACCAGGAGCCATACCCTTAAAGGAAACTTATCTGTCCCCAGAGTCATCAATCGCCAATGGGTCCTAAATTAGAGACACAGCCCTTGTGCAGGTCGTGAGTATGGCAGTCCTTCATGTGCAGAGGACACCATTTCTCTCTGGTCCTCGCCAACCCCACACTCTCACAACCTTTTCATGTTTCTTAGGCGATGGTTCCAGAGCTTGAAGTGAGTGGGTTATACAGATGCCCTGTTTGTGACTGAGAAGACTACAGACAATCTTCACCTTAACTGTGAGTCTCTGTTAAGAAACTTCCCTGATAAAGTTGGAGTTTGGTACTAATATATGACGATAGGGATATTGGCTCAGGGATAGTTTTATACTGTGTCCATGTTGCAAAATAATAGTAATAGTTTTACAACTATAACTGGTAAACTCCCCAACCATGGGTTCTTGGCCAGGTTTACAGAACCAGGCATGAGTTTCCTTTTGTGAAGTGGTCCTTAATCCAATCAGAACAAGGAAATCTACAACTTTATAAGATGTATATTTCAATATTTAACAGTGTATATTTGGAATTAACTTACACAGGAGTTAATGTTCCTCCCAAAAGTCATAGGCTATCAAATTAAAATCCCAGCACTGGGTATAGAATACCTCCCTTCAAGTGGTTGGTCAGGAGTTATGTGGAGACACCAAACAATACAGACAATTGCAATAGCACTAAGCTGCCCACCAGAACTTGATGGTACGATCTTGTTGCTGAAGACATCAAACACACACTTCGGTCACAAGACATGGAGAAATCAAGTTGTTACTAACCAAGAAGCATGCTCCCTGCTGATTCGCTTTTATAGTACTAGAAAGAGCTGCTATGCAGACTGCTGGGGGAAAAGCCATCAAGGGTTTTAACCACAAGTAGACTATCTCAGCTGTTTAGGCTGTTAAGGATGGAGCAGATACAACTAAAACATTCCAATGAACTTCATACTTAAAGGTGACTACTTAAGTAGAATTAACTACGACAGTTTCAAATCTCATAAACCATATGCAGGAGGTCAGGGATAAGGGCCCACAAAAAAATTACTGGAAAAGTATCTCTCCATCCAGGCAACAGGGTAAATATAAACCTTCCCTTCAAAAGTCAGTCTGAGATTATAATCTAAAAATCCAAAGAACCATGACACTGCCGTGGGAAGGCTTTTAAAGCCAGTATTCCTTTCCTTAGAGTACTCTACTGGGTTCTCCAAGGCAGTCAGTCAAGATCCTTCTACAGTAATTTATGTGGTATTTTCCATCCTAACAGCTGGGCCCTTCATGTTTGTAGAATTGCCATGTGGCACATTGTTCAAAGGGATGGTGTTTTAGAAGTCCTGAAAGCAGGACGCCCACTTAAAGTCTACATAGGACATGTTACAAATTTAAAATATGAAAAGGAAAGGAATTCAGTTTGCAAAGAGCATGAAACCTGAGTCCACACGCTTTTGCAAGGCCTTTTTAAGGCAGTCAAAGGGGGAAGAGGATGAGAAATAATTCATTCTTTTATCTGTCAGCAAATTTGTGTAAACAGCTTAACTGACTTCCACTGGCCTCAGGGCCTTTCCCAGGGTTTAGCTCCATTCCAACAGGATTTTAAAATCAATAGCATTGTTAGGTCAGACTTGTCTTCTTAGATATTTATTTATTTATTTTTAAAAAAGGGTCACATTTCTGGTGAGGCCTCATATTCAATATATCTGGAACTTTCAACTGATTGATCCCTTTTATTTAATAGCTATTACATTGGAGACAGTTTAAAAAATTAGTGCAAGTCCAGAAGTATATTTTGATCACACACATATAAACCGTTTCATTTATATTTCAAATTGCAAATTGCAAGTTCAAATTATAACAAAGGAAATAATATTAAAGACGAATGTTATTAAATATTAAATGTTACTCTAAGGGAAATGATAGACATTAGCGTATCTAACATTATATATTATATACAGAAAGTATTTCTTATCTTTGTTGCTTAAAAACTGAAAGAAGCAACTTCTGGGAGCAGAAATAAATTTTTCTTCTCATATATTTGCATATTTAATATTAAAGCTTTTTACAGGAGGCTTATACCTATTCAAAATTCATCATTAAGCTAATCCATAGCTTTTGATCTAAAAGTTCCAGCAGACTTTTTATACTTTAATATCCATTTATTTTTTTTTCATTCCTTTAGTCACAAAAGAATTCAAATATTTTACAGATCATGTGTTAGAAATCTTGGGATACATGACATAAATAACTTACTATTTCTCAAAATGTATCTATGTCCCTTTGCAAATTATGTAGCACATATACGATGGCCACAGAAGCTATCTCAAACTATGTGTTTTCATAAAACACCATGGGGACTTGATTGAAGAACCCTTGCTGTATCAAATGCTGACAAAAAGTCAAACACACGGTTAGCATGCCACGTATAAAGCAAGCCAAAATCAACCTTTTTCTTGTCTCCTTGTCTCCGTTACCTTCTTTAAAAGCATGAAAGAGCCAGAGTTGTTCATGCATGGTCCAGCACTCGCTCCAGCTTTTCTCTTTTCTGCAATCAGCCTGTAGATCAAATTATCAAAACAAAAAGCAAAACCATTATGTAAAAAAAAATGTTTAGATATATTAAAAGAAAGTCATTAGCGAGGTGATGGCAGAAAAAAAAAACCCTCAATAAGAATCTTGTGTCAAATTTTTTACAATTCGTGTTCGCGTACACTTTTGTTCTTTAAATAACTGTTGAACAGGTCATAGGTGCCACATACGGTCCTAGACACTCAGAAGAAATAATGGGTACTAATGATAATGACTCTCTCTGACCCTGTGTTATAATCTAAGAAAGACATAGATCAATAATGAATAAATAAGATAATGGCTAACGTTGTAAGAGCTCTGATGACTTGGAATGGGGGAGATGTGTCAGAGAAAAGGGGGCAGAGAAACCAGTTAAGATGACAGGAAGATATCTATGGAAATAACTTCATTTGAATTCAAACTTGGACAATGAGAGGATCATCACATACATATTTTAATGAAGCATTTAACTTAAAAGGGACAGTAAGTGTATAAAAAGACTTTGATGCCAGGTGAACGGGCACTTAAGAGGAAGGAAGACAAGAGAGGGGGAAAAATATGACAGAAGGAAGGGGGGATGGGAGGGAGCCAGCCATGACTGTTGAATGCACAACGTAGAGCAAAGAGGAGGTAAGCAATTCAAACCCGAGTAAGAGACACATGGGGCAGCCTGGTCTCAGGATTGAGAATACTATGTGAATGATGCTTCCATATCTTTAAGAGTTGCAGCTGTATCTCTGTTCTCCCTTCTTTAGTCTCATGTCTAGTTTCATTGTCTATAGTCTTTCTCTCGAAGCTTTAATTCAATATATTCATTTAATATATGAATAAATAACAAATACATTTCTGTTTATTTATAAACAAAACATATACAGGAATATTAAAATTTGAAGATACATATGACTATGAAACAAAAGTTAAGAAAAGTTTTTGCAAGAAATGTTAAAAAAAATTCTTTAAAAATCAAGACAATCATTCCATGTAAATATGTGTTTGTGCATTTAAAAAAAGTGCCTAGAGCCGGGCAGTGGTGGCACACGCCTTTAGTCCCAGCACTCGGAAGGCAGAGGCAGGCGGATCTCTGTGAGTTCGAGGCCAAGCCTGGTCTATAAGAGCTAGTTCCAGGACAGGAACCAAAAAGCTATGGAGAAACCCTATCTCGAAAAAAAAAAAAAGTGCCTAGAGAAGCTAAGAGAGAGAAAGAACACAACTAAATTATATACAATGCCACAAATTTGTGGAGCCCCATTTGGAAAGGAAGTAGGGAATTGAGTTGTGGTTATTAGAATTGCTCACAGATATCCCTCATATACAAACTTCCTGACTGTTTGTGAGAGTTCTCCACTGTGGAAAACTAGGCACTCCATGCAGAGCTATTCCTAGTACATTTCAGGATCAAACCTATTGTCTCCTGTATTTTTTGCAGTCACTAAGAATTCCTGTGCTGCACTTTCAGAATAGGAAAGGGTAGAAGCATCCGCTTCGAAGTTTTGACCTCTTAATGTCCCTCTGAGTACTGTCAACTTCACAGCACTATAAATCCATGTTAGTCTGCTCTCTTCTGCCTGACGGAAAGCCAGTGACTTCTCCCCAGGCAGAGGGAGAATGACAGTGAAGCTGAGCTTTTCTACCATTTCTTTGCAATCAATAAATTGAGAAGTGAATTTATTCAAATAAGAAATATCTGATATATGATGAACAAACACATTAATGTAAAAATGTAAAATACTGTCATTTACTACACTGATTTCTTATTTTAATATAGATCCACAAGCCTTAAAAGGTTTCAAAACATGCAAATACAAAATTACTTAAACATAAAATATTTTGTCTACTGCAAAGTCGGTAAGTATTTTAAACTGTAGCTATTATAATTTTTAAGTGTAATTTTCAGCTACAGAATGTGCAATAACCATATATGAAGTTTGAGCATGTCAGTAATTCTAGCACTTGAGAAGTGGAGCTAGGAAGATCAGTACTTCACAGTTAGTCTTGGCTACCTAACAAGTTTTAAATGAGCCTCAGTTATATAAGAACATCTCAAAAACTGCCCCTCCTCCAAAAATAAAGTGTTAGATAACTAAGAATAACCATTTGTTGAATATACTTTCTTTTTTCCATGTCATATTTTTAGCTTCTTTGTCAAAAATCAGGTGTTTGTAGATATGTGGATTGATATCCTGGTCTACAATTCCATTGGTCCTTCTGTTTGTTTTTATGCCATTACCAGGCTGTTTTCATTACTGTAGCTCTGAAGTAGAGTTTAAAGACAGGGATTCTGATGCTTCCAGAAGTTCCTTTATTGTATAGGATTGCTTTCCATATGAAGCTGGCTACAGTTAGCCTGTTACCCAAACCACACAAAGACACTACTAAGAAAGAGAATTACAGACCAATATCATTCATGAACACTGATGCAAAATTACTCAATAAAATCCTGGCAACCCAAATTGAAGAACACATCAGAAAAATCATCCCCATGACCAAGGGGGCTTCATCCCAGAGATTCAGAGATTGTTCAACATATGAAAAATTATCAAAGTGTCCCAACACATAAACAAACTAAAAGGAAGAAAACACATGATAATCTTATTAGATGATATAACACCTTCAACAAAATTCAACACCCCTTCAAGGATAAAGGAGAAAGTAGAGATACAAGGAGCATACCTAAATATAATAAAAGCAATATACAGCAAACCAACAGACAACATCAAACTAAATGGAGAGAAATTCAAAATGATCCCACTGAAATCACGGACAAGAGAAGGCTGTCCACTCCCTCCATATCTATTCAATATAGTTCTTGAGCTTCTAGTTAGAACAATAAGACAACAAAAGGAGATCAAAGGAATACACAGAAAAGAAGAAATCAAACTCTCACTATTTGCTGATGATATAATAGTATACATAAGTGACCCCAAAAATTCTACAGGGAACTCCTATAACTCATAAACACCTTCAGTAATGTAACAGGATACAAGACTAACACAAAAAATTTAGTAGCCCCGTTTTATATAAATGATAAATGGGTTGAGAAAGAAATTAGAGAAACATCACCCTTCATAATAGCCACAAATAGCATAAGATATCTTGGGGTAACACTAACCAAACAAGAGAAAGACCTGTATGACAAGAAATTTAGAATTCTGAAGAAAGAACTTGAAGAAGACATCAGAAAATAGAAAGATCTTCTATGCTCTTGGGTAGGTAGAATTAACATAGTAAAAATGGCAGTTTTGCCAAAAGCAATCTACAGATTCAATGCAATGCCCAGCAAAATCCCAGCAAAATTCTTCACAGACCTCAAAAGCACAATACTCAACTTCATATAGTTTAGTTTTATTTTAAAGAGAAAAAACAAGAAGTTAGAAGTGAGGTAGGAGGGGGAAAGTATATGATCGATTGTATATGATATATTGTATAAAAATTAGAAAAAATACTATTAGAGAAAAAACTTTTCCAGCAAGGACTCCAGCTTATTCCTTCATTGACTCCATTCTTTAGTAGCTTCTAAGAAACTAAATACTTTACTTCTATTATATTAGCACAGATCTCATTAAGATTTTTCCTTCATTGTTTTATGTTACTTTTGGGGTTTGGGGTTTTTGCTTGTTTAGTTGGGTTTGTTGTTGTTTAGTTAGGTTAGGTTGGGTTAGAAAGTATTTGTTTTGAGACATGTTTTTACTATACAACCCTGGTTGCCCTGGAATTATCACATGGGCTATACTAGCCTAAAATTCACAGAGCTCTTCCTGTCTCTTCCTCTAGGGTGCTGAATTCACAGCCATAAGTCATCACCTCGGCGTATTTTGTTTTGGTTAACAGGAAAGAGCTCATCTTTCTTTTTTCAAATGTTCTGTTTAGTTTCTGCTGTCAAGGCAGGCTATAGAATCATGAATACTTGCTTTGATGTTTTTTATATCTTTTGCTTTATTAGAATTGAGTGAGTCATAATGTCCTGAATGTGATAGTCTGCATTCGATGTAAGCAAATTACATGGAAATTAAAAGGATGCTGTCTGGAAGCAATCATTGTGTCTCTTACAATAATGTGTTGCCTGCATTTCTATGGAAAGTGTATGAAACCGCGTTCATTTTCATTGTATTTTTACTCGGGTAACAATGATCCACAATTGTAAAATTTTACAGCTAGATATCACACTGGCTCCAGAAACAAAAGAAAAGGCCTTAATTGTACTGGTGCATACAGCCACAGTGATCTCAATTTTAAAGGACGGAACTCTTAAAACTGTAGCTAAGAGCTATTTGACACTTTCCAGTCACTGTTAACATGTTAGCTAAATTAATTAATTTAACCCACACAACAAACCTCTGAGGTACAAACCATTATCATATGCCTTTTAAGATGTAGAAGTTGAAGTGCAGAGAGGTCATGTGTCAATTAACATCTTATTAATCTGTTAAAATCTCTACTAAAAAGACTTTTGTTAAAAGTCTCATGTGAGTCATTTTGCTTCAACTGTTGACGCAGTTATTACACATGAGAGAAATAAAAATCTCCTTTTAATTGTGGGGTAAATGTTACCTGATTAGGGTGAGTGATGCCCTGTTTCCTAGCACTATATTTAGAATTTTCTGTCTATTTTAACATGCAATATTTTCTGGGGGTATTCTTTTTTATGGCATTAGCACAAGATTATTCTAGATTTAAAACATGAATTATATAGCTTCTGCTCTATCTCTGCCTTCTGATACAGCTAATAATTTCTAAATCCTCTACAAATGTGGGTTTGATCTTTCTTTGAACGAAAAACTATTTTGTTAAGTGCTTTTTTAAGTTTCATAGTGGATCTAAACAGAAATCAATTAACAAAAGCTAAACTAGTAACAAGTTGTTTGCTTATTAAAGTTTTTGCTAATTAAAGATACTTAAAACACAGTATGAATGGAAAATATTGACCACCATTCTCTAGAAAGTGTGAAGGTTTGAAACACTTTAATCATAGTTTTGCCAATTATCTGTTTATACTGTTGAAAGGTTTGCATAGGCCTAGGCTTTTATTATTTGAAGTATCAATCTTTGTTTCGAACATGTGTTGTAGTACCATGTTTATTAATTGAAGCTGGGAAAGACAACATCACATCACAAAATGGTGAGGACCCTTGACCACCAATGTATCTTTACTAATGTCTAGCACTCTATTTCTTTCTGTTTTTCTCATATATTACATCCCAACCTCATTTTCTCTTCTCTCTACTCCTCCCAGGCCCTCCTCACCTCTCCTTTTCCCTAGATCCACTCTTCTCTTCCTCTCCCTAACCCCAAAAGATCAGGGAACCCAAGGATATCTATCAAACACAGTAGAAGAAGTTTCAATGAAACTAGGCACAAACCCTTATATCAAGGCTGGACAAGACAACCCAGTAGGAGGAAAAGGATCCCAAACACAGGCAAGAGTCAGAGACCTCTCCTACTCCCACTGTTAGGAGTCTCACAAAAACATCAAGCTATGCAACCATAGGATATAGGCAGAGGGTCTAGCTCAGACCAATACAGGTTCTGTGTTTATCATTTCATTCTCTGTGAGCCCCTGTCAACCCTCTTTAGTTAATTCTCTGGACCATGTTCTCATGGTGCCCTCTACCCTTCTAGCCCCTACAATCCTTCTACCCACTGACTTCACATAGTGTTTCGTTGTGAGTTTCTGCATCTGCTCCCATTACTTGTAGGAGGAAGCCTCTCTGATGACAATTAGGCTAAGCACCAATCTATGTGTAGAGCAAAGTATCAATAGGAATCATTTCATTGATTTTTTTTTTTAGACAATCATGTTTGGTTCTGCCCTGTGTCTCTGGGCTGTGCTTTCTCTGGTTCCTAGACATCCAGTCAGTGTCATGTGTGGACTCCCTTTCTTTGCGGTGTCTCAAGTTGGATTAGTCATCAGTTGGCTACTCCCATAATTTGCATACCACCATTACCCCAGCAATACTGTCAGAGGGTTAAATTGTAGGTAGAAGGTTTCATGGCTAGGTTGATGTCCCAGTCCCAATGCTGGGAATCTTGCATGACTATAAAAGATGACTAATGGGGCTCAATATTCCCCAGTACCTAGAAGACTTGTCTGGATTTGTAGATGGTATTGTGATTATTCTTTACTTTACAGCTAATGTTCATACCATGCTTCTCTTTCTGGTTTGGGTTACCTTATTCAGAATGATCTTTTCTAGTTCCAAACATTTTCCTGAAAATATCATGATGTCATCAGTTTTGAAAGTTGAGTAATACTCTACTGTATAAATGTACCCCATTTTCCATTCTTCAGTTGAGAGCTTCTTTCTCCAAAATTGACCATATACTTGGTCACAAAGCAAATATTAACAGATAAAGAAAAATAGAAATAACCCTCTGAATTCTCTCAGGCAATCACAGATTAAAGCTAGACTTCAACAACAACAGAAAGTTACAGCCTTGTGAAAAACTGAACTAGTCTCTGCTGAATGAATGCTGGGTCAAGAAAGAATAAAGAAATTAAACATTTCCTAGAATTAAATGAAAATGATTTCACAGCATACCCAAACTTATGAGACACAATGAATGTGAGGCTAATATAAAAGTTTATAGCATTAGGTGCTACATAAAGAAATTGGAGAAATCGCATATCAACAACTTAAAAGGATATCTGAAAGCTCAAGAGTAAAATGCAAGTATGCCAAAAAGGAGTAGTTGACAGGAAATAATCAAATTGAGGGCTGAAATTAGTAATATAGAAAGGTAGAAAACAATACAAAAAATCAATGAAACAAAAAGTTGTTTTTTGAGAAAAACAACAAGAAAGACAAATGCTAATCCAAACTAACTAGAAGACAAAGAGAAGTTGCCTAAATTAGTAAAATCAGAAGCTAAAAGGGCATTTAACACAGATACCAAGGAAATGGAAAGAATCCTAGATCCTACTTTCAAAGCTGGTATCCAACAAAATTGAAAAATATAAAAGAAATGGATACTTTTCTTGATGTATACCATCTACCAAAGTTAAACAAGCTCAAATAAACCCATAACCCATAAAGAAATAAAAGTAGTCATTAAAAGTTCTCCATCCATAAAAACAACCCACAACCAGATAGTTCTATCACAGAATTCTACCAGACTTTCAAAGACAAATTAATGCCAATACTCCTCAAATTATTCAGCAAAATAGAAACAGAAAGAACAATGTCAAATTCACTTTTATGAGGTTACAGTCACCCTGGTACACAAACCACACAAAGATTCAACAAAGAAAGAGAATTACAGCGCAATTTCCATCATGAACACAGATGAAAAAGTACTCAATAAAATACTCACAAACCAAATCTAAGAAAATCATCCATCAGTGTAGTAAAGAGGCTACTAGTTAGTTTCTAGCCGCTTAGTGTGGTGAAAGTTCGGTCACCACATCTGCTAGTCTTGCACATTGCCCGAGTTTTATGCACATAGCTGGTTTATGTTGTCATTAAGCAAGCTATAGTACATTACTCACAAATTCCATTTAAATGCTTGACCTCCTGAAAAAGCCAGAGTTCATGCTAGCAGCATGGCTCAGAAACCCAGCATTTAAAGCAGTGCAGCTTTTTGTCCTGCTACTGCTGAGACAGGAAAACCTCTCTTAAAGGAGCCACAATGTTAAAGCCCTGCTTAACTCTTTTTGTTGTCATTGTTTATTTTGTTTTTTTTCCTAGAATTTCTTCCCAAACTCTTTCAGGTTTTAAGTGGATTTTAGTTGCCACACTGGTGCCAATTTGTTGTAGGAGGCCACTTGTTGGTTCTTGGATGCTCATCCCCAAGATAAGCACACATAAACTATATTATTCAAATCATTGCTTGATCCATTAGCTCTAGCTGTTTATTTGCTAACTCTTACATCTTGATTTACCCCATCTCTATTAATCTGTGCATCGCCAAGTGACTGTGGCTTACCAGATAAAGTTCCATCTATTTGTCTCCAGGGGGGCTATGTGGCTTCTCCCTGACTCCTTCTCCTCTTTCTCCCAGAATTCAGTTTAGTTTACCTCACTTGCTCTGCTATAGGTCCAAAGAAGATTTTTTACTAACCAATAATATTCACAGCATACAGAGGGGAATCCCACATCACATCAAGAAGGCTTCATCCCAGAGATAAAGGGATGTTTCAGCATAGGAAAAATTAGTCAGTATAATCCACACCATATAAACAAACTGAAAAAATATCATACATGATCATCTTACTAGATACAGAAAAGGCATTTGACAAAATCTAACATTCATTATTGGTTAAAAAAAAAAGTTCTGAGAATATTGATACAAGGGACATATCTGGGTATTATAAAGGAAATTTATAGCAAGCTTATAGACAAAATCTAATTAAATTGAGAGAAACTCAAAGAAACTCCACTAACATCATAAACAAATTTGCCCCCTTTCTTCGTATCTATTAAATATAGTGCTTACAGTTCTCACTGGAGAAACAAGACAACTGAGAAGATCGAGGGGATACAAAAATGGAAAGGAAAAAGTCAAAGTATCATTATTTACAGATGGTATGATAGTATATGTAAGCAAACCCCCAAATTCTACCAGAGAACTCTTAAAGTTGAAAATCACTTTTCATGCAGTGCCTGGGTACAAGATTAACTCAAAAAAAAAAAAAAATTAAAAGCCGTCTTGTCAGGAGCCTTTTTTCCCCCCAAAATTATTACAGGAACCATCGCCCTGGGGAATCTGCAGAGAACCCCACACCCCCAATTGTATTAAGAACCGTTCTATTGACAGAGCCTACCCCAAACCCAATTAGCTGTTAATAGAGAGCTATCTGTTAGCGGAACCAGCCCTACATTCCAAACTATCTAGAGAACTAGGTGTGTCAACTTGTGACTTCCTGGCCTACGTAACCTGGCTGAATGTAACCTCCTGGCCTATGTGACCAACGTGAACCACACACCAAGAGTCCAGGTCCCTGTGCCCCCCCCCAAATTCCTTATCCTATATAAGCTGCAATCCTGTCTCTAATAAACGGAGGCTCTGACAAACCTAGCATGGCCTTCTTCCTCTCTCTCAGTCCATATCTTACAGATAGCACCTCTCCAGTACCCTGGAATTACTGATCAGCCAGGCGGGTTACACCCCTAGACTGAGGAACCCACCCAAGGCAGTCAGCACCGTCTTGTAAACAAATGACAAAGGGCCTAAGAAAGAAATCAATGAAACAATGCCCTTCACAAAAGCCACAGATAATATAAAATATATTGGAGTAACTCTAACCAAGAAAGTGAAAGACTTGTTGACAAAAACTTTAAGATTTTAAGGAAAGAAATTGAAGGAATTTTCAGAAGACAGATCCTCCATGCTAATAGGTAGAATTAACACAGTAAAAGTAACCATCATACCCAGAGTAATCTTCAGATTCAGTAAAATCCCCATCAAACTGCCAACACAGTTCTTTACAGACCTTGAAAAAAATATTCAACTTCATATGGAAAAACTAAAAACCCAGGATAGATGAAACATGATGTATAATAAATTAACTTATAAAGGTATCACCATCCCAAAATTCAAGCTCTACTACAGGGATACAGTACTAAAAACCACATGATGGTGGCATAAAAAACAAACAGGTGGATCAACAGAATCAAATCAATGATCCATAGATAAACCCATAGACCTATGGACACAAGATTTTTGATAAAGGAGCCAGAAATATCCAAGAAAAAAAGATATATCTTCAGCAAATGGCACTGGTCTAAATGGATTTTGGCATGTAGAAAAATGCAAATAGGTCCATATCTATCCCCTTTCTCAAAACTCAAGTCCAAGTGGATCACAAACCTCAAAATAAAGCCAGATACACTGAACATAATAGAAGAGAAAGCGGGGAGTAGCTTTGAACACATTGGCATAGGAGGCAACTTCCTGAATAGAATACCAATAGCACAGGCACTAAGAACAACAATCAATAGATGGGACCTCATGAAAATGAAAAACTTCTGTAAGGCAAAGAACATTGTCAATAGGACAAAGTGACAACCTGTATAATGGGGGAAAAAATTCACTAACCCCAGTTTGGACAGAGGGCTGATCTCCAAAATACACAAAGAACTTGAGAAACTAGATATCAAAATACCAAATAATCCAATTTAAAAAATGTGTTACAGATCTAAACAGAGAATTTTCAACAGAAAAATCTCTAATGGCTGAAAGGTACTTATAGAACTGCTCAACATCCTTAGCCATAAGGGAAATGCAAATAAATTCCATATTACACCTGTCAGAATGTCAAGTGACGACTTAGGTGGGTGAGGATGTGGAGCAAGGGGAACACTCCTCCATTGCTGGAAGCAGTGCAAACTTGTACAGCCACTATGAAAATCAATATGGCATGGTGGTTCCTCAGAAGACTGGGGAAACTCTCTTTCTAACATTGTTTTTTTTCTTCCATTGTGTTTTTTCTATGGTACATGCACTACTTTATTTTTTAATTTTTTAACATTAATATTTTCTTATCATCTCATAAAAAACATTATCTTTTTCATCCTGTAAGTGAAGAGAAATTACTTCAAATTTTTCCTCTTTTGTTCATAATCTTACTTTCTAATAAAATTAGTACTTTATAACGTGTATCTTTAGAACATGTTTTCAAATTTGTAAGAATAAACAAATTAAAATTTGTGAGTGCGTGTGTATGTGTGTGTGGTAGGTGAACATACGTGTATTCATGTTTGTACATACATGTATCCTTGTGTGTCTTTGTAAGTATGCATACAAGTGTGTGCATCTGTGTGAGGAAGCCAGAGGTTGACATCGGGTGTCATTCTGGTCACTCTCCGTGTAGGCAGAAACTTCCCACTTTGTCCCAGAACTCACTAATTTGGCTAAGTCTAGCTAGCCAAATTGCTGTTGATCCCCCCCAACTCTGCCTCCTGATTGCTGGGATTACTGGCGGGCTACCATACCTACCTCAGATTAGATGAGTACTTGGGATCTGAACTCATGTTCCTATACTTTTTATTTATTCAGCCATCTCCTCCGGACCAGTGATATCATGTAATCATTGTTGTACTCCACTTCCATGACTTCTTGACAAAATTCTTTGCTGTGATCTGTTATAAGCACCCTGTTCTGGTTTGTGTATGAAGCATCCTCCCCTAAGACTCATCAATTAACAGCAGGCTTCCCAAATCATAGTCTTATCAAGAGAATTAGCTTATGAGGAGATTGATACCATCAGTAAATTAGTGTGGATTAATTTGGTATGGGATAACTCCTCTCTATGCTGTGAATCTGTGTTATTACCATTGGTTAATTAAAGAAGCTACTTTGGCCTGTAGCAAGGCAGGATAGAGCCAAGGGGGAAATCCAGACAGAGATTTACGGAGAAGAGCAGAGTCATGGGCAGATGCCACCAACCACCCAAGAAGCAAGATGCCAAAAGGCTGGTAATGCCACAGCCATGTGATAGTATATATATTAATATAAATGGGTTAGTCTACATGTAAGAGTTAATTAATAATAAGCCTAAATGGGCCAAACAGTTGGTAATTAGCATAAGTTTCTGTGTGATTATTTGGGGTAGTGCAGTCAGGACGTGAACACTCCAGCTCCGTTTACATTAATTCATTGACAATTCATACCTAGATGACTTATCCAGAGCTGGGCCATAGATGGAGTGAGTCATTAGGAGTGTACTCTAAATGGTAGATTTTATTCCTGGGTGCCTCTCCCTGTTTTCCTCCTTTTCTCTAAGATCTCTGCCCCTCCTTCCTCACTTCTCCCTGTCTCTGTCTGAATGGCTCTTCCTCCCTCCCCCTTTCTCGGTTTCTCATGTGTTTCAATCCGACTGTTTCTGGGTGTTTCTCTCTCTCGATGTGTCTGTCTCTCTGTCTTCTCTCTCTCTCTCTCTCTCTCTCTCTCTCTCTCTCTCTCTCTCTGTGTGTGTGTCTGTCTGTCTGTCTGTCTCTCTGTCTTCTCTCTCTCTCTCTCTCTCTCTCTCTCTCTCTCTCTATGTGTCTGTCTGTCTCTGTCTTCTCTCTGTCTTCTCTCTGTCTCTCTGTCTCTCTCTCTCTCTCTCTCTCTCTCTGTGTGTGTGTGTGTGTGTGTGTGTGTGTGTGTGTGTGTGTCCTTCTCAGCCATGATAAATAGAGAAGGCCTTATACACTGAGCACTCTCTACATGATGTTCGATGTTCTGCCCCATTAGGGGCACCAGTGATGGAGCCTAAATGACCTGCACTAAAACCCGTGAAACAGTTAGCTAAGTTAAACTTTTCTTTCACTTACTTCTTTGAGGTTATTTTGTCACTGTGATGGAAAAGCTAACTAAAGCAGGTACAAAAAGGAATAATAGCTAACATTTATAGATCAATAATATTCCAGCTGCTATTTTAAGTACTTTAAAACAATTATCTAATCAATCCTTTGAGAAAGAAAAGGTTCTATTTCTTTGTAGTAGATGAGAATACCAAAACACAGAGATGTTATATCTTCTGAATAAATGTCACACAGTTAAAATAAGAGAACAACATCATGGACTCAGAATGTTAGTGCTCACGCTCCCCTCTGCCATTCAGCTTTGTACTACAGGCTTTTTGTAATCAATTCGTTTAGAATTTTATTTTTTCATTTATTGTTCCTTTATATTTGCTAGAAACATCTTTCAACATTTCTGCCTATTCAACTTTTCCATCCAATTTTTTGAGGATCTGAAGTATTGTAACTATATAAAACTATAAGTATATATTATATATAAGCTTTATAACTTTTTATTTTTCTCTGCCTCTAATAAATCCCTTATTTTATTTGTTTAGGATCTCTCAGTGAGTTTTCTATGTGGTTTTAGAAAATGTGGATTTCTTAAGTAAAATAAACTGAAAAAAAATCATTATTTTTATAGAGTCCCATTTTTTCTCTCTTTCCACACATCTTTTCATCCTCTCCACTTATGCTACACATACACCCACTATTTCTAGCACTAACTACTGTCAAGAGGCAAGATTTTCTTTGGGGAGACTTTCAGTGAGGACCTCTAATGAACTCATCATAAGATGATGGTAAGTTTTTTTTTCTCTTGGTCCTTACCTCATCAGTACTTTCTGTATGTTGTGGGGAGACCCAGAGCTCTGCACACACGCTGGATAAATTATTTTAGAATCTGTGCCCTACAGCAATAACTAACCACAGACAAAACCATCCGCACCACACTTCTGTTTCTGTTCTGATTATGCATAAATTATTTCTTAAAATTTCACAAACTAAACCATGGTCCAAGTGAAATGGACAATTACAGCATCCTCCAATTCATGTAATAGGAATAGGAAAATACAGTGGAAATAACAACTTTTACTTGAATCATCTAAATTGAGCAGGCTGGACGTCTGTACTTCTGTGTGTAACTACCCAAATTTATATCTGCGGCTGTGTGACACAAGGTACACATTTTCATGAAAGGCCACAGACTTTTTACAGAGTAGGAACATGATTCTCTTGAAGAAAAACTAAGAGTACTTGTTTTATAAAGTAAATGTTGAGGAAAATGTTCGTCCTTTGCTATCCTCCCACAGGGGTTTTACAAGATGGGAATCTGGCATTTACTAATAGGTCATCTGAGGGTCGGTGGCTGTGGGAACTCAGACTCTCTGTCTGCATTTTATCTTTACCATATGATTTTGCTATGAGTGTTTAAGTCTTGTAAAGTATAATATATCATGAATATTTAATAATTGCATTTTAAAAATGATATAAATTAATCACCTGTCTGTTATGAGGCTATGTTATCAATAAAGATGCATTTAATTCTTCATTAGAGACCTTTAGTTTATTTGTTGCTTGGCCTTTCATTGTGTGTGTGTGTGTGTGTGTGTGTGTTTGAAAGCCGTGAATGATTTTAACTATGTATAATGGCTTTTTAATATGAACTTGAATTTTATTTTTTGGCATTTTTTGGCTCCTTAGTTGAAAATCTTTAATGCACAGGTGATTTAACATTCTGGTTTTTCTTTTTAAAAAAATATATTTATTAAAGAGCTACCGAATCAGCTAAATCGAGACTAATTAGTCCTACTGGACCAGGATACTTAGTCAAGTGTTGGAGGGTGAAGCAAAGAAGAATAAAACTATGGTTAGGACGACTCATCATGAGAAACAACTCTTTGAACTTTGTGCTATGTGAAATGTAAACCAAGAGGGCATGACACCTGACCTCAGAAAACTTTAACAAAAAGTGCAACACATAGGTGTATAGCTCAAAGCAACCTAGAAGAGGACACACAATGGCGTCCTGATGCCAGGATCTACCTTAGGGTAGGAAGACAACCTCTAGGCACTGATTTTGCTTCTTAATATGCAACTTAGTACTCAAAAATTAACCTCTCTTGGGCCTAATTTGTTCATCATTTAAATAGTCTGTGGGGAAAATGCATTTACATATTTCTTTATATCTGCTAAATGTCCCGTTGTTCATGGAACCCCAGATACTCGGACCTCCTCTCACTAAAATATACACTCCTTAGGCCTTTAGAGGAAGGTAGTCTTTCTATTCCTTGTAGTGATGAGGCAAGCAGACCTGTTTTTCGTCCCACCCGCTCCCACATGCCTAGTTTTGCCCCAGAAAAAACAACACACAAACTGTATTCTTTTAAACACTGCCTGGCCCATTAGTTTCAGCCTCTTAGCTAATTCTCACATCTTGCTTTAACCCACATTTATTAATCTGTGTAGCACCATGAGGTGGTGGCTTACCAGGAAAGATTCAGCATGTCTGACCTGGTGGCTGGCTCCATTGCATCTGCCTCACTTCCCTTCTTCCCAGCATTCTGTTCTTTCTACTCCACCCACCTATGTTCTGACCTATCAGGCCAAGCAGTTTTCTTTATTAATTAACCAATGAAACAACAGATAAATAGAAGACCCACTTAAATCAATTCCTAGATACTCTGGTCCTGGTTCACTCTGGTCCTGGGTTCTCTGTGTGGACAGATGCTTCTCTGCCTCCAACTTTGGCTCAATATTCCAACTAAGATCCACATCACATTTCATACCCAAACTTCAGGACAGACACGGAATCAGTTAGCAGCACTTTGACCTCTCAAATGAAGACTGTCTATGTCTTGCTCTAATAACAAAAGAATGGAGAATATCCTTAAGCAAACAAAATATTATCCAATTTTCACTATGTATAATAAGACATTTTGCAAAATTTTTTGATAAATATATGCATCATGGTTAGTAAATAAGGAAATTTGTGATACCAGAGTATCCATTCCTGAAGAGATACCAAAATAATAATAAAGTGATGTGGGATTCCCCACTGTATGCTGTGAATACCATTGGTAAATAAAGAAAGTGCCTTGGCCTGTTGATAGGGCAGGGTGGAGCTAGGCAGGGAAAACTAAACTAAATGCTGGGAGAAAGGAGGCAGAGTGAGGGAGAAGCAATGGATTCACTGCCAGAGACAGATGTGCTGAAACTTTGCTGGTAGGTCATAACCTCGTGGTAATGCACAGATTAATGGAGATGAGTTAAATTAAGATGTAAGAGTTAGCAAATAAGAAGCTAGAGCTAATGGGCCAAGAACTGATTTAAATAATATAGTTTCTGTGTGATTATTTCAGGAGTTTGGACAGCCAGGAAATGAACAAGTGGTCTCTTACTACAATAAAGTCTTATGACAATCAAAGAATCAGGTAAAATATCCAAAAGTCACCATATTCTGACAGCATAGCTTTGATTAGCCACTCAAAAGCAATTTACCATATGCAGGGAAATTTTTAGGTGTGTTGTTTTTACATAGCTCAGATCTCACTCTTTCCTTGCTCTTCACAAAAGTGCTATGTGCCTTAAAAATTATAGGTGAAGTTGAACTACACCTATATTTTTAAGTTTTCCCTTGAGTACACTTAGTACATTGAAAGTCTGTGTTATAATATTTTTGTAGATGATGACAAGTGTCTTGGACACACAATCTGTCTCTGAAGTTTGGCCTTCATGGGCTATTTCCGAACTTAAGGCAATTGGATTGTCAGGCTCTCAAATTTATGAACTTCTTTTGCAGAAGAATAAAGAACAATTAAGAGGTCGAATTTTGTTTACTGATCTGGAAACAAGAATTAACTGTTACCATGTGTTAACAACTGCAAAATTATGTCACTATTTCACTGTTTTTCCCATAGTCACCATTTTAAGAAACACACACAAAAATGTAAAAATAAATAAATAAAAAGAGATGTCAAAGTATTTATATTTCTTGGTGTTCAGTTCAGTTATTAGAGATTTCACTTCCTTGGGGTTTTTTTTATTTTTTTTCCTTTTTATTCTTTTTATTTAGTCTTAGTACATATGTCTATACTAATATTTCAGATCCCTTTATGGAAGTTTATTTCAATCTGAAGTCTAAACTAGATAGTAACTCACACTTCACAATATAGTACAAGACAAAGCGTTCCCCATTCTTATAATATGGTACACAACCCAACATGCTATAAACTGGTATATTTTCACAGGGAGCATTGTGCCATCTGAACAATGTTCTTGGAGTCAGTGTGGCTTTCATAGAAATCATGTATCAAAATGTGTCATCAACACCAGCTCCTGAGTGTCCCTGGAAGTTTCCATGACACTGCACTGTAAAAGCACAACATCTGACACACCATATGTACCCAGTCCTTGTGTCTGCTCTGCTCCTAAAGGACAGTGATGGTACAGCCGGGGCTCTGGGGACTCATGCAATAGCACAACCTCTGGCAGCCCTGTACCTTCCCTGCTCCATTTAGCTTCATCCTCTGTTCAACTACAACACCGTGACCCACTGGTTCTTGATCTGTTTACATGCAGGATTCTTAGCCTCTGGTGGGAGCCACATCGGGTGGTGCCCACCCCCACACCTGCCCTTCCATGCTGTTCAGATGCAGATACTGTTTTTGCAGCATCCAGAGAAAGCACAAGGCCAGAATGGTCAGACTAGACCTGTGATAATACGCCCATGACTTTGGCACAAATAATAGGAAACAGTCTCTTCCCTCTGAAATGTCCAAATAGTGAAATAAATATCTATAGTCTTTATAAACTACTATAAAACAGAAATTTAACTCTAGGACTTGCAGGAGTAAAAGTGATGGAGAGAAATTGATATCCAACAACATGCTTTCTGTTTCTGAAACTATTTTTTCCCGAAGAATTCAGACACTCCACCTTTTTAAATTATACAGGTTGATGAATGTTTTGATATAACTTTTATTCTAGTTTTAAGGTAATTATGTCTCTGTGCTAAATAATTCCTTCCCATTCAATGTGGGCTTCTGGTAAACAGGAGAAGGCAGGGGGGTTGGGATGTCAGTTCTATAATTAGATGACAGGAAATTCTGACTTATGCCTTGTTGGCATGCTCTTTTATTGGCGTGTGGGCTCTCGTGCTTTGAAGAAGCAGGCTGAGGTGCGGGTGAGGTGCAGAGAATAGCAAGCTCTCAGACACCAGAAAGGAAGGAACAAAGACACCAAGTCCAACAACAGTACAAGAAATGGAATAATGCTAACAGCTACTAAATGACCTGGCAAATAGATGCACCATTCTGGCTGCAAGATGAGTCTCCCACTGCTCGAGATTTCAGCTCTACTTTGCTCCTGACAGAAAAGATCCAGTCATATCTGTGCTGTCCTTAGTGTTCCATAAACTCGAAGATAAATGTGAGATGCTAAGATGGGGACTCGGAGACTGTACAGCAGTGTAAGAAGCACATACTCTCCTCTTGAGCTTTATGAAAGTCATGAAAGTGGACTCGTGTCTGTATTATCTACAAGACTCTCGGCAGTCAGACTAGGAAACGCTTTGCCAGGGAATAAGGAAAGACCAGACCAGCAAGATAAGCAGCATGGAGGGGAAGATGAAATTTCAATAACACATCCAATACCCTTGAAAATCCCTGAACAAAGGCAAAGCATGGATTCTCCCCCAGCATGCCTTTTCCCCCATCACTTCAACCACAAAGGAGAAATTTTTAACTCTTTAAAACTTAAATAGCTTAAATTCACCGAACGGTTAAGAACTTAAAAAATCTTTCAGGAAAAATGTATAGGTAGGAACTAGGAAAGAAAGACATTCTGCCAGAAAAAGTACAAAGAAATCCCTGGAGTATCAAGAGAGTGAAAACGTGAATAGGAAAAAGATGAAACAAAGATCATGGAAGTTCAGGTGTGTGGGCTTGTGCGTGTGTGTGTGTGAGTGTGTGTGTGTGTGTGTGTGTGTGTGTGTGTATCTGTGTCTTACTGTGTGCTTCCTCACATAACCAGAAGATCATCACACACAGACTACAGATAACTTGTTCATAGTTAGGGACATTTTAATGGAAGGAACATTTGTCAAAAGACTGAGTACAAATGAGAAATGGCAAAGGCACCTCCTCTGAAACACATAGACAGAGCAGAAGTTTATAGCAAATCCTAAATTGTATTTCAAGTCCTTGACACCTAGATCTCAGAAACTTCCAAATCCAATCTATCTTATTATTACACACCCAAGACCAGGGGGCTGGTATAGTTATTGCCCTTAGAGCTCAAACTAAACAGGTACAAAAAAAAGGCTTGCTTTTTTGTTTTCAGACATTGAGTCCATTTTTTTTCTTAAATCATTAGAGCTACATACTAGAGAGTATACAAGAACAACCTAAGGTTAGACCTTAAAGGACAACCCCAAAGAAGAACTTTTATTAAAAGGTATTCTGCACCACAGTTCTGATTCAATCAGAAGCATTGATGACTAATTGCTTACAATTAGAGCACTTGGCAAAGTGTTGGCGATTCTGACAGGCAAAGTTCATGGTGTGTTGGTTGTTTGCAACATATTCTCAGTATCTCTGTTGACTCCATCCCTGCAGATCTCAGTCAACACCAGAACACCTACCACTGAGGGCCGCCCTTATGTGTAGTTAGTTTTCTTTCTTTTTAAGACTTCTACCATTCCTGGTCTGACACATTTATTCTTTCATAACTTCAGAAACTCTCTCAAAATAATTGAGATTACAATACCATTACATCATTCTCCCCTTTTCTTTTCTTTCCCCTAAACACTCCAACTCTCTCTCAGTTCATCACCTCTTTTTTCTTTAATTGTTGTGATGCACATTACACATTCCTGGATGTAGAAATACAATCTGCTCCATCTGAATAATGTGGTAGTATACATATGATTTCAGACACGGCTGACTATTAGGAGTTGGATAACCAAATAATGTCCTCTTCCCTGGGGAAAAATAGCTATTCCTCCTCTCAGCATTCCTTTGTTGCCTGTAACTCCCTAGTTCTACCTTTTCCTACAGTGGAGGTTTTATCAGTGTTAAAATTCTTTCATTTTGTGTCTATCGATCATCACCTGCCATCAGTGTAAGGGCCTCCCTCCTGAATATTTCAGCCACAGTGCCTTTCCCTTCCACCATTCTATTAATTTAACAATGAAGATATTTTTGCCCTCCCTTCTCCAACTACAAGCTTATTTCTCCGCAGTCAAAAATAAAATCAGATTGCCTAGCTATCTTTGAACACACACTTTCAGATTTTGGCCTTACATTCTCCCATAGGAGTCCCCACTCCTGATAATCTCTGCTGTAGCTTAAACTTATGTGTCTTTTCAAAAATACATAACACTAATAAATATATATGTGTGTGTCCAATATGTGTGTGTCTACATATAGACATAACTTAAAATTTTGAAGATACTATAGTTGGCAGAAGGTAGGAGGATACAACTTGAGGAAAAAATGTCCCATGTCCGTCATACTGTTCAGACTGATATGTCCAAAGGCACTTTCTAATCTTTCAAGGATTCCCATGAGAAACTCAGGAGCAGTCCGTACAATAATAGCAAAAGAATCCTAACAGATGGATGAAATGGAAAGGAGAGGTAAAGCTCCACCTGTGGGTCCTGACTCCTTTGGAGGTTGAACAGCCTTTCACAAGGACAGCAAATCAGATATCCCACATATCAGTTATTTACATTATGATTCACGACAGCAGTAAAATTACAGTTATGAAGTAGCAATGAAACTAATTTTATGTTTGGGGTCACCACGACATAAGGAACAGTTTTAAAAGGTTGCATCGTTAGGAAAGTTGAGAACCACTGGATAAGAGAGAAATGTTATTATTTGAAGAAAAGAAAAAGGAGGAAGAACAGACAGAAATTCAAAAATCAGGGTATTTAGATGATAGATACCACTTCTTCATTGGAGTCCTTTGCACAACATCATGTGTATTATAATGAGGATTTAAATAACTACAACATATGAAATATAATTCTTGCCCCTCAGTTAACCCCTCTTGTATCCCCAGATCTCTCCATCTCCTGGAAATGAGAGATATGGCAAATCTAGCTGCAACTCTCTGGCCATTTCTCTAAAAGTTAAACGAAATGGAAATGCAGAAGAAAACCTCCATTAAACAACTCCACATTGTTCATCCTCCCCAAGCAATAGGGCAGCAGTTTTCAGCCTTCCGAAGGCTGCGACCCTTTAATCCGGTTCCTCATCCTGTGACTCCCAATGGTAAACTTATTTTTGTTGCGAGGTCACAACTGTAATTTTGTTACTGTTATGAATTGTAATATAAGTATCTGATATGTGACCCCTGTGAAAAGGCCCTTCAACCCCCAAAGGAGTCTCTATCCACAGGTTGAGAATCACCGCACCGGAAGAACGCATTCTGTTTTCTTGCCTTCTTCTCTATAGACGATGACTTCTGCATGGCCTGTGCTCAAAGTCTGTCCCGTATATGAATACTCTCTATCTAAATCAGGAAGTAAACATTTTCCTTTACTAAGAAGTAAGACAAGTGAGATATCACACAGGTCTGTATTCAGCACACCGGAGAGGGAGGCAAGATAATGATGTACCTGAACCAACTCGAGTTACATTATTTGACTGTGTCTCCAAAAGAAGAAAAGTTTTTAAAAGAGAAGGAGGAGTAAGGAGGCAGACAGGGATAGACAGCATCTAGTCATGGTTCCCACCCTGATTTCTTACCTGTTTTTCCATTCTTGTTACCCAAAGCATATTTGTGCATTGCCAAGACCTTTACATTCAAAACACAAGGAAAAATCTATAACAAGTTCATTATATTGAATGATTTTCACAAAAGGGCAACAAGATCCCCTTCATCACTTTACCAAGAATCCTTTTTAAAAAAAGTAACTAAAATGTTACCCTATGACATCATTGTTGTCGTTATAAAACTGGGGGGAGGGGGGCTTTCAAATAGATGTGATGGGATACTTGGGGCTTTGTCATTTGGCTGGTTCCCTGACCTGGGCAGTGGCTCGATACTTCTGAACTTTTCTTTCTTCCTCAGTAAATTAAAATAAGACTGACGTTAAGGCAATTCTGTGCCTAGATGGTCATACATGTTCACTACAGGTCAGTTCCTCTTCCTCTGCCCAAGCAGTCAGTGTATTTTCATCATTAAACTTACAGAGTATAATTTTGCAAATGCATTTGTGAGGTCCAGGCTAGCAAGACTCATACAACCCTCTGCTTCTCCTCCATCTGTCTGCCAACTGACATTCTTTGTTGCTAATCTAAACCCAGGCCATATGTTCTCCGTATGGGAGACTCCTTCCTGCCCAGGTGGGGAAGCAGACACAATGATCTAATAAGGCTTTTCTGTCTCGCTAGGGCAAGTCTTGGGAAAACTTCCAAACATTGAGAGGCTCTGATGAGGCACCACAAGCTTGGGTGACTATGTTCTTCATCAATTTTTTTTTCTTACTTTCATTTTTTTTCTCCCAAGATCCCCAAACTATGTTTCAATCCTGTCATTACCTGTTTCCTTGTCTCTGTTTAGTCTAGCAGACAGGTCGAGACTCAGAAAAAAAAAAGGTTTCAGCATGGGATGTCTGTGTGGTGTCAAGGACAGTGTAGATGAAAAGTACAAATTAAGAGCTGCAGAGCTGAGTTAAGAGGCTCCAAATGCCAAACCCGTAGCCTCCCAGCCAAAGGAAACATGCCATACTGTCGAGAGGGATATGGAAGTTACTTGGGCACACAGTGCCACAGGGTGGTTAGCTCAATGATACTATTGGATCCAAAGTACAGGAGAGAGAGAGAGAGAGAGAGAGAGAGAGAGAGAGAGAGAGAGAGAGAGAGAGAAGAAAGAAAGAAAAAAAGAAAGAAAGAAAGAAAGAAAGAGAAATAGGAAGTGCATAAAAAGTGCGGTCAGAAAGCAAAGTTCTAACCAGGCTAGTATAAAAGAAGGAACGAATAAACTGAGAAGCATTTATTGCTTAGGCAAGCTCTTTCCTGTCTTGTCATAATAGTACAGATCTCAAATAATAACATGACCATATCGGGTTCTGAATGAATTCTTTGAGACATCCTTGCTGATAATTACATAAAACAGAAAAATTAGGTTTTCACTTCCACCTTCTTAAAAATCCACTGTTCTTCTTTCTTTTGTTTTGTCTTTGTTTTTTTAGACTACTGAAAGATTTATCCTTAAATAACTCCATGGAGTTAATCAATAGCTAAGTTAAAAATGGAAAACATATTTATAGTCATACTCACTAATATCCCAGTGTAGGTCTGAACAACGAAATTAGTTTCCTGTTTTATTTAGTTGTCTCCCACTTTCCAGATTTTTAACTCAGCTTGTACTGCTCTAGCTCAGATAGCTGACCCTGGTAAACTTCCTAAAAATCTCTGCAGTACGATTTCGACATCCACACCACAGCAATTACAGTCTCTGCCAGACAATCGTGTCATGGATGCATAATCCTAAAGGCATTTTTACAAAGGCATTTGCTTCTTCTAAGGAGTAACACTTAGATGTGTAACAAGCACGGGTTCATAGATTTAATTGGCTCCCGGTAAATACAGTGTCAGGCCTTGGCCTTGAACCGTGTGGTCAGATTCCATCATTTGGATCTCTGTGTTAACTGGCCATCATATCATCCTTCTTGCTTGCACTGGATTTCTTCATAAAGGAGCAAACAACGGTGTGTGAACTTCTCAGAGGAAGACACGGCAGAGCGTCACAGGCGTTACCTCTTTGCAGGCTCAAGCCTGTCCAAGGAAGCTTCCCATCATTATCCGCACCTCTTTCCACAGTGCACAGGGCTGCATTTTGCTACCACTTGAAGCCACTATACAGTTAACAAGAGCATATAATTAGTGTTCTATGGTGAACACAAATTAATGATGCTTCTTGCGGATGAAGGCAGGCAATACATGCTCACATGTTATGTTGAGACTAGGAAAACTGCCACAGACCTTGGTACGGCTGACCTTCAAGTCTCCAAAGAGAAAATTCAACTGTCTCACATTAGTGACGTGCCTTTGGATTTGTCTGTGGCTGCACTCTTTAAGGGAAGCATTCATACAGCTGTCCATGCATGTGACAATAAAAATTGCTTCTATAAAACTGGTCTCTCTGAACATGGCGGACAATGAGGGCTGATGAAAAGCCAAGGACAATGGCACTGGGTTTTGATCCTACTTCATGTTCTGGCTTTGTAGGAGCCTAGCCAGTTTGGATGCTCACCTTCCTAGACCTGGATGGAGCGGGGGAGGACCTTGGACTTTCCACAGGGCAGGGAACCCTGACTGCTCTTTGGACTGGAGAGGGAGGGGGAGAGGAGTGGGGAGAGTGGGAGAGGAGGAGGAGGGAAATGGGAAGCTGGGAGGAGGTGGAAATTTTTTTTCAATTAAAAAAATTTAAAAAAAGTAGAAAAAAATGAAAAATTGCTTATGTAGTGAGTGAGGAGCTCACATATATGAACTTGTTTCTTTCTAATCTGCAGTTTTATACAAGATTTAAAAAAAAAAGATGAGAGGGACTTAATGTTATATAATGTATATTTCCTTCCCAAATTAGTGCTGCATTTAGAAGATCATGCTGGATAGTTTTCCATGTAATACTTTCATTATAACAGAATGGCAAGAAATTGCATTAGCCTCAAAGAGATATGAACTGGAAAGGTCGTTTCAGTGATAATGGGATCCATCACAGAGATGGAGGAAAAACCGAGGAAGAGTCACAAAGGATGTCCTTTTCCCCATACTCCAAGTTTTTTTGATTACCCAAAGAAACTTAGTCTTTATAAATGTATACTTTTCAAATTACCTGGGAGCATGCTTTGAGTAGATTGCACAGCTCACTAGAAAGGCATTAGGCATTTTGGTCTAAGTGAATCATACTGGGTCATCAAGAGGACCTGAATATTTAACGTGGAGCAAAGAGGATTCTCCATCATGTTTGATTTCTAACCATTTATATCCCCAAAATAGCTGCTCTTTGCCAGGCATTAAAAATACAATTTTGTAAGGCTGTCCCAATCTCTAAGGTTCTAAAAAGACATCAGAGTTCATGGATTCTACATTTAAAAGTTCTAAACTCTGGCAAGCTATCTCTCTGCTGCCAGGGTAAGGAAATTCTCAGTATCAATATCAAATATTTTTTTCTTAATAGAAGAGTTTATTTATTTTATCCAGTGGATAATTAATTTAATAAATAAACATTTAGTTTAATCTCATTTCTATGCATACTTATAGAGTTCTAAAAAATCTATCATGTGATGCTTTTGTGGGAATCCTATAAACTCATCACATTGAGAATGTCTTGAAGGCTTCTTGGTCATTGGCAAAGTTCATACCATATTTTATTAAATAACTGCCTAAGTTATAAATAGTTGAATTTGCCACTATTTTCCCCACATGTCTAACCTAAAAATATTTCCTGTTTCTAACCTCTACTGAAATTCCCTATTACAAGAAAGCAAAGAAACAAAAATGACTGTTTCTTTAATTCTAAAACAGTAAGGATAAAACTCTTGTCTTAGATATCCCATAATAATTTGATAAATAACATAAGAACATATGAGGAGTAAGTTTCCAGTTATAAAATACCCTGAATGGTATTTGTTTCAATCCTTCCTTTCTTTTCAAGAAAAGAAACCCACCCTCTCAATTTCTAAACCCATTATATTTTAATGGGTCAAACTTTGAGACCTATATCCTTTCTGCTCTCATGCTTCAGGTTAAATGAAAACTCTTTTCTGCACTTAATTGAGTTTTTAACAAAGTATTTGTATACATTTCTGCAGTGTAGAAATGGTTGGGTTATGTTCAAGAGCTGCCAGTCTGTGTGGAACCCCCTACTATCAAACAGTGCTAGATTGTGTACACATCACCTCAGGTGTAAGTTAGGGAAACTGGGTGATATTACAAACTCAAACTCGGTCACCTACTCCCTTCTTAGTCATCACTGAATGCTGAAGGGTGGCCCAGGTTTGAAGGACTATTCCAGGAACTCCCAGCACACTGCCCAGGAAAAAAAGCTCTTTGACATAATTGTTTGTCCCCACCAACCAACAAAATGGGATCATCGACTTACATTCAAGAGTTTGTATGTAACTTAAAAATTATTTCCAGAGCAAAAGAGAATAGGAAAGGTTTAAGGCTCCATGCAAGCTTAATAAGTCCACGTTTCTCTGAAATACTATGCTATGAAGTAAATTAGAGCAAGGTTAGGGACGATTTAATACCACAAAATGAGATGGGAAAAGACGATTGTACCCTGGATCTTGATGAAACTGAAGTATATTTAGACAAAATCGATTGTGGGTTTTAGAGGTTTTAGAAAACCAAAACAGAAAAATTTTCAAAACTTTCAAAATTTTGTGTGTATTAATCATTATCTTTTCAGATGAGGACTAAATATCTTTTGGTAGTGATGTAATATTCTCCTTTAGGATCCTAGGTAGTTTCTGCTGTTGGCGTAAAACTAGGACCTATCAAGAGCAACTTAGGTGGTACAAGATTAATTTTTCTTACACTTTTATGTAATAATGTGACATTGAAGGAAGTCAGAGAAGGCATTCCAGGCAGAAATCTAGAGGCAGGAGCGAAGCAGAGACCATGGAGGAATTCTGCCTACTGGCTTCCTCTCCTTGGTTTGCTCAGCTTGCCATTCTCTACAACCCAGGACCATCCATCCAGGTATGGCAATATAAATGGTGGGCTGGGCCCTCCCAAAATAAATCATGAATTTTAAAAATGCTTCCAAAGGACAGGCAATCCTCAGCTGAACTTCCTTCTTCTAAGGTTACTCTAGTTTGTGTCAACTTTATCAGAACTAACTAACGCACTCAGTTATCAGTATAGTCTCTTGGAGGTTCACCACGGGGACATACACAGAAGAATGGATAAAAGAGAATGCAGTGAAGAGAGACTTTGCATTAAGACCTGTGTAAGAACACAGAGAGAATGGAGAAGGGAGTTAGCATGAATGAAATAAGTCAATGTGATGAAATAAAGATGTCTAGATCATGTTTACTGTGATCTACACAAAAGCAAAATAAAACATTAAGATGTTTGTGAACTAGCAGAAAATGGTTCAAACTAAGCAATTTAGCACCTATAAGAAACACACACACATTCTTTTGGAATTCAGAAGGTGGCTGGATATGAGGCGTTTATATGCAGAGGGCAGGAAAAATGGGCTGAATAGCAAGACTGTTCAGAATGCTTGCAAGTCAAATCTTCTGAATGTAGAGAGTGCCAGCACTTTATGGAAGCGCCACTCTGCAGTAAGCTCAGAAAGCAACTAAGTGCCCATAAATATACGTGTAATAGATGATGAAACTTAGGATGCTCCTGCCCATTTAAAAATGCTTTCCACAAAACGGATAGTAAGCATGCTGAAAGAGCTAAGTACAAGAGTGCAAATATATTAACCAGTAAGCCAATAATAGCATCTGGTATTGCCAGTAGTCCCACAATGTCTTGATATATTTCAGTAGTTAAAACAAGAACATCACCATGTGGGTAACTGGGGCGGGGGGGGGGGGGGGGCTATACCACCGTCTGACTGGCATACAAGTTGCTGAAACAACAAACCATTTGGCAAGCACTCTAAGAAACAAACACTAGAATACCTCTCCGTATCGAGAGCTTAAGAGCAGATACATATGACTTTTCTACCTCCTGTGCATGACAGAACTTCCTGTCTAAACCACTATTGCCGAAGCAGCATGGGGTCATTATGTACTGGGCGACATGAGAGGGAACTCAGACAAGTTAAGAGAGAGAAGGGAAAAGAGACGGTGTTTCATTAGTACTCACCTTAGAAGCGAAAATCCAAACAGCAAGATGTCAGGTCAAGTAAGTCAGCTCCATTTCCTGTTACGTCATTGCATCTATGACTTCAAGGGGCTGGTGTTTAATAGTTTAATGTTCCCGGGAGCAGGCGACAGTTCCTGCAAGACCCTCCTACATTGTTCTAGTATTAATAAAATGCTTAATTGAAAATGGTGGAAAATTTCTCCTTACCAACCTACACTGCTGTTATTTTGCAAGTGAATTCATATTGTCTTCATGAAAAGAATAAGCAGTATGTTTAATAAATAAATGTAGCCTATTTATGAAATTTAAATTCTGGACAATAGGATTGCAAGAGTAATACAAAACCCACCACAAAAGTCATGTGTGGGAACATCAAAAGTTTTTAAAACAAGAACTAAGATCAAAGGGTAAAGGTGCTTTTTAAATACTTGGCCCTACACACATTATTATTTTTTAGGTATTATAATAATATAAGTTATTATTGCTATCATTAATCCAAATTATTAATATGCTTAATAATAACAAAAAATGACTGATTTCTTTGTCATTTTTGCCATCTTACCTATATCTTTGCCTGCTATGTTCTCACTGCTCAAACCCACTCTGCACGAAGCAGTTATACATGAAGGTGAGGGATTAAAAACTTAGAGTAACTAGACTATGGCGATGCCGTCAGGGGACAGTCATAAATCCTGCTCAGCCTGCAGAGAAAGCTTGGGCTTTTTCTCTCAGGCACTAGACAAGTAAAGATAAGATTGCATTTGGGGTTCAACTAAACTATCTAGCTCATAAAACAAGAAAGGAAGACGACACAAGAAGAATTATCTTACAGTTTATCGTACTCTAAAGATAAGCAATTCCAAGCAGACAGATGACACCCTTCATATGAAGAGAGCAGCCGCGGTAACAGTTACTTCTGCTGAATTGACCCTGAGCCCCTGGTATTAGCACATACCTCAGAACAGCAGAGACAACCTTGTGGTTCCTTGAAGAGTCCCGGGGATGCTACATGATCTAGGTTAAATTCCTAGCCCTGTTGTTTTGCATTGGTTCATCTGGGGATATACTATTTAACATGTCCACACTTCAACATCCTCATCATAAAGCAAAGAAAATGAGTGCAACCTTACAGGGCCATTGTAGTTTAGAACACACAGGAAAAGCATCTCAATCATGGTGGGAGACAAATGGAGCAGGGACAAATTAACGGGAATGGCTGTTCTTCCGAAAGCTGCAGTGATTGTGTAGCTAAGGACTGAGAGATCAGAAAGGTCCTCAGATGCCAAAGTGTCCTCTGCTGGAGCTCACTCAGGAAGAAGGGGAGAAAGGGCTTAAGAAGAAGAGGGACTGCCACACTAGAAGACAATGCCACGCTAGCCAGCTTCCTCCCATCTTCTTGTGTAACTAAAGACAAAAGAAAATTTGGGAGTTTGACCCGTCAGCTTTTGCTGAATATTAGCCATGCAGTAACTGGGTTCTTTAGGTGGTTCTGGCTGATTTATTTCTCACCAGAGTTTTGACCAATTCCCATGCACACCTGCAGACCTTGAGCTCTCTCAGCAAATCTTTCACTGAGCTGGTTGTCACTTCTTAGAACTTGAGTTTCCTGAATAATATAGCTTTCCTTGCCTCGATTGCATCCACCTTATATGTAAACTGCGTCTTTCCACAATTCAGAGGGTTGTTTTGCCTTGTGCCATCTTGGAGGTCAATGCCGATATTATTTCCATCCTCAGATTTTGAATTAACCTTACAAATATACTTTTTTATTGGAAACACAGAACAGAGGGCACTATAGTCAAATGTCTGTTCTCACACTCCCTTCTCAGTCTTCCTGAACTCCTAATATTCAAGAGCATAAGTTAAAGTTATCTTAATATTGAAACATCATCTAATTTAGCCTATACATTTCCTGCTTTCTCAGGCTGCCCTTGGCTTGAGATCTTACCTTAGAATTTGGATGACCTGAAAAGCTGTTTGGAAAGGAGGGAGGCTCAGAAGAGAAACTCAGACTGATCAAAGAGAAGCTCTCTCAACGGACGGCACTTAGATCACATTGAGAGACAAGGGGCTGCTGTTCATAACTCTGACCTAAGCAAGCCTGCATACATCACAGGGCTAATAGGGACACCAGCCTGAGGGGCCTGGGACATTGACCTGGCCTCTCTCCTCTTGATTGGCTCAGTATCTTAAACTGAGTTTTGCTAAATTGTAAGAAAGTAGAGCTGGGACACTTCTACTTCCCTATACTTTGTTTAGAGTGAGTTTAAGGCCCTTGCCATTTTTAAAAAGATAAAGAAATTGAATACTCTCCAGTTAACCCTGTGGCATTTCCTGAGAGGCCTGTTTGGAAGAGAAATGTATACTGAAGTTTTAAACATTTGGAGCCTAGGCTGCAGCACAGGGTTAGAGAAAGTACAGTGCAGGCCCTGGGCCCTGGGTTCAATATAAACAATATGCCCAAAGATGTATTGATGTGCAAAAAAATGCTTCTATTAAGAAAAATTGATCCTGAATCAGAAGATATATATGTTACTGAAATATGCTTAAAAGTAAGGATGTGGGGATTTCTAAGAAGAAAATTACTGAAAGTTATTTCTTGGTGTGGGTTAAGTGCTAGCCCAAGGTACGTTAACGACATAACTTCCTGAACTCTCTCAGAGCACGGCGTCTTTAAAATTCAACCTGAAAGCTTTCAAACCACATCGTTCTTTTCTTCCTTTATTGATTCATATGAAAAAATACATTTGAAGCATGTCTACTGTGTGCTAGGTTCTGTGAAAAACGCATGTTTAAATGACCATGTTAAAGTCCCTGGAAGAGAATGGGGCTGCTTAAGGGAGGAGGGAGCATAGACAATGAGCTGGACATGATCCCCACTGAGACTTCATTAGTTTGTTCTGCAGCTCGCTCACCCCTTCCCTCCTGCCATGTTCTCTAAACCCCCTCCTTGTCTTCCAGGATTCTTTGCTCCAGTGGTCCATGGTTTCTCACTGTTCTTCCTTACTATTCAAGCCTACTATAAGAGGACATGTAGGTGGTGTAGGAGGGTCTTCTTTCTATGTGTTGCTTTCATTGGTCAAATAAAGAAAACTGCTTGGCCTTTTGATAGGGCAGCCCTTAGATGGGCGGAGTAGACAGAACAGAATGCTGGGAAGAAGGGAAGTGTGGCAGATGCCATGCTTCTCCTGCCCAAGATGGATGTAGGTTAGACTCTTGCTGGTAAGCCACAATCACATGGTGATACACAGATTAATAGAAATAAGTTAATCAAGATGTGAGAGTTAGCCAATAAGAAGCTAGAGCTAATGGACCAGGCAGTGTTTAAATGAATACAGTTTCTGTGTAATTATTTTGAGTGTAAGCTAGCCAGGTGGCAGAATGCAGCCCGCTCCTCCATATAACATGTAGTCTTATTAAATGTGTTAGTTAAATTACACGTGGTGAATGTGTGTGCTTAGTTTGTGCACATGATTATCGGAGCCCAAGGAAGCCAAAGAGGTCAGATCTTCCTGAGCTCGAGTTACAGGCTATCGTGTCTGGTGTGGGTGCTAGAAACTGATCTGTAGTCCTCTATGAAAGCAGTAATAAATCTTAATCAATGAACCATGTCTCCAGCCCCCTTAAATGTACTCTCAACAAATATCTAATTTAGAACCATCCTAATGAGTGAAACAGGAATATACTTGAAATGATGTGTGTTGATACAAATTAATGATTCCATTCTGATGAAGAACATAAAGTGAAGACATTTAGCTCCAGCGTGGTAGAGAGTTGATCAGGGATGTAACTCTTGGCACTCCTGAGTCACAGGTATATGAACTTTCCTTACATGGCCTTCTCTACCACTCCTTTGTGTCACTCTCAGATTCTGCTCCTGTGACAAATATTTGAGAGAAACCACTTAAAGGAGGATCTATTTAGGTTCAAACTTTCAGAGGAATTTGTATTACTTTTATGATTATAATAGAATTACACCATTTCTTCCCTCTTTTCCCTCCCTACAAGCTCTTTATATACCGCTCCTTGCTCACTTTCAAATTCATATCCTTCTTCATTTATTAATGCTATATGCATATAATATATATTATATACTTAAATATATATTATATTATATTATATATTAGGTATATTATATGTATGTGTGTATAGATATATAATATACCTAAATATAATCCACTTAGTCTGTTAATGTTATTTTTATATATGTTTTAAGGGATGGAAACTTGGTATTAGATAACCAGTTGGTGTGCTCCTCCCAGGGGAAGACTGCTTATCTCACTCCGACTATTCCTTAGTTGTCTATAACACTTTGTGTACAATGGCAGTTTTATGGTATTTCTGTTGTTGTCCTCATTCATCTCATGTTTAGGTTGTCATGGTGGTGAGACATTATGAGTGTACCCTCTGACATTACTAGAAGACACAATCTCACAGCCAACCCCATAATCCTCTGTTCATTACAGTTTTTCCACCCCTTTTCTTCCCTGTTCTGTGAGCCTTGGAGTACAGGAGTCTTTTGTAGATGTATCCATTGAAATTGGACTCCACAACTCTGCATTTTCAATTGGTTGTAGTTTTCTTTAATGGTCTCTATCTGTTGCAAAGACAAGTTTCCATAATGAAGAATGAGAACTACACTTATTGTGGGTGTAAGGCTAAATGTTTAGAATGTTTGGGATTATTCTGTTTTATTAAAGTAGTAGTTATAGATTCTTTTCCAAGCGCCATGGTAGATGCAAGTTTCTGTGAGGCTGGATCATCTCAGCCAGGATTTGTGAGGATGTTCTAGATTTAGAACTCAGAGGAAACTACAACAGAGGTGCTTAGAAATGGTGGATCCTCTAGGACCTCTGTTCCCATTAGAGATTTTTCAGGGGTTCTTCCTAAAAATCAAACCTTATTTTTCTTAAGCCAGAATGGATCCTCAGCCTCTCATTTCCTGTGGAAACAAAAGCAAAACTTCTTCTTCAAAGTAATATATCTTTGGACTTAAATTCTGAAGTCAAGGCATTTTCAAAATATATAGGTTGAATTAATCTAGAAGTATTTATAATCAAATGTCTTTTAGCAATTGTTGCTCCTTCCTTAATAGTCAAACAATTTGAAGACAACACAATAACATATAGTATCCAGATTCTCTGTGTGTTTTCCATATTTATGTGGCTTGTTAACTTTGTTTTATTTTTATTTTTTTAATTTTTGGTTTTCTGAGACAGGGTTTCTCTGTATATCTTTGGCTGTCCTTTTGACCAGGTATTTCTTGAACTCATAGAGCTCCACCTGCCTCTGCCTCCCGAGTGCTGGGATTAAAGACATGTGCCACCATGTACTCCTACTCTATTTTTTTAAGGACTTTCTCTATCCTTTTTTACAGCAGGACAGAAACTTCTGTTTACAATCCATAACTTAACTATAACTTAGGAGCTGGCTAGGTTTCCAGTACCAGGCATGGTTTCCATTTAGCTGAGTGGATCTTAATCCCAAGCAGGGAGCTGTTAGGTACCATTAAGGTATGCACACCACTACCATACCCTTAGGGTTATTGTGCCATGCTGATCATTATTCAGATTCATATGTGCCATCACCATGTAGACTGTTGGTTGCATAGCACCTTTGGAAGCTTTCATGCTAATCATCAGGAAATAGGTTTTCAGGTCAGTTCTAGTTCAAGACTTTCTGGGCCCCATATCTGAAGGACTTGGAGTCTTTAGCAATAGGAGATTACCGCCTACCTATGGGGGGCAACCAAACAAATAGAAATAGGTTATTTGTTTTGTTATCTCTTGGATACCCATGACCAACAACTTAAAAAGGGTTCCTCACATCTGGCATTGGGAATTTTGTTAGATGGTCTTTAACTCTTGGAGGGAGCATATCAGCTCAGTTAAGAAAAGTTCATTAGAACTATGAGATATATATACATATATATATATATATATATATATATATATATATAGAGAGAGAGAGAGAGAGAGAGAGAGAGTTAGTTCATGGTTAGCCTATTGCTATGAAGTGAGGCAAAACATCATGAGAACAGGTCATCAGACAGAATTACTTAGCTCACGGCATCTAGGAAGCAGAAATGGGGACAGGATACAAAGTGACCCCCCCTCCCAATATGAGCCCACAGTGACCTGCTTCCCCAGCTAGACCACAACTCCTAAAATTTATAGCACCCTCAAAAATCATACCACCAGCTGAGCACCAAGGTGTGGCCATTCCATATTCAAACCACAGCATTCTAAATAGTGCCAAGTCAAGTCACCAGCAGAAACATTCAGATCAGTCTCTACATCATCCCCTGTCAACATCAAATTGTTAACATTATACATAGACTTGTTTCACTGTAAGCCTTTTACATCTTTGGGGAATATTAAAAATACAACCCATTGTCTATGATTGAAAAGCCTCTTGGAAGAAATAAAATGTACGAATCAATAAGAGAAGGTGTTGTTGAAATTCTCTCCACCCTTTGTACACTCCACTACTACCCAATTCAAACCATACAGAGACATAGGCAAGGTCTATCCCATTGAAATGACAAGCTGAAAAATAGTCGGATATGTGGATGTTGCCAAGTATCCAAGTGTTTGGTGTTATGTTGACAAACGCATGGATGGCAGCCAGATCTCTAAAATACGGGAGACCGTTTAGGAAGATGCCTTCTCATGACCAAGTCTTCCATACAGGGAAGATCGTCATCCCAGTTTTCATGGGGAGACTATGGAAAAAGTGATTTTGAGGAAAGATAAAGGGAGCCTGTCTTCCTGGGTAATATCAGATACTGAACCAAAATAAGTGCTCTTGGCTAGTCTGAAAGGTAAAATCGCAGCATCTGGCATCTCTCCATTGTAGCTGATGTCATGCTGCTCTACTCCCAGAAACGCATTCCTTCCTCCCACAGCGTCTCCAGTAGTCAGGCAAGCATGGGTAGGGTAAGGCCAGCAAATGAGGTTCCTTAAAAGCAAAGGCAAATATATAGTTCTCTTTCGTTCACATTAATTCTCAATTTTTCTGCATTTGGATGGAATGAACCCTATTGGCAGGAAAAAAAAAAAGAAGGGGACGAAAATAAACCTGAAAAGCCCGCGTAGACTTTTAGCACCCCATCCATCTTACTTTGTGAGACTGGGGCATACACCCGCCAAAGCTGGAAATTTGATTAGCTGGTCCCATGCATAAGCTATCTCATGGGTATGGCATTTTAAAATATTTTCCAGATATACAAAGCCATATTGGTTTCTTTCTCCCTGTCTGTATAGAGTTAGCTTTTAAAAAAATAGAAAGAAAAAAATTTCACATAACAAGAAAAATATTATTTTTTTCCCAGTGATATTTCACAAATAATCTCAAAGAGAATGGGTTGGATAAACTTTGAATTGTGGCAACCTTTAAGTTCAGGGTATTTTCCCACTTAATTCTCTAGATTTATCAGGATCTAGCAAAGTTTTTTTTCCCCCCAGTGGCAATTTGATAATAATTTCCAATTTTATACAATACTCTAGAGTTTTGAGAAAATCCTGCTGACGGACATGTATCCAGTTGAAGTCATTCTGAAATGGATAGTGAATTTATTGGCTTAGTCGATAAGGTGATGAAAATCTCTTCTAATCAGATAAATCTCTTCAGAGAATCAAAGAAACCTTTTCCACTCCTCTCTAACTCATTAAAGCCTTTGCAGATCTCAGGGAATGACTTAATGGTACATATTTTCCTCCCTTTCTTCTTTTGTGATCTTTAAACAGTTTAGCAAATTGTTTCTAGAGAAAACTGTGCATCGGAGCGCAAATGCTTCAATTCAGGAGACACCACAAACCTTGTGCTCATGAGGAGTGGGCCAACCGAGCTGAAATCAGGAGGACACCAAAACTAATCTGCAGTAGATTCCCTAAGACCAGAAAAAAAAAAAAAAAAGTTGTAATACACAAGGGCATTTTCTCCTGGAGGCTTCACCTGAGATTTCCATCCTGTCTCTCATTTCCACATTAAGCACAGAGAATAGAAGCATGGCCTGAGGCAATGCAAGGTCTATTCCTCTAAATTCTTGAATAGTGTCACCACTGGCAGACACAGCTGAGTTAACAGTGTGAGTTACGGCAGATATATTTGCCTGAGATTTGTCCAAAGCTTTGCAGGAACAGCAGCACTGGGCAGTGAAGGTTAGTAGCAGGCTTGGGTACCCATTCTTCAGCTGATACTTGCTATCTAACACTTGTGAAGAAATATGCGTTAACACTACTAAAAACCAAGGTCCATTTTCATTCCACGTGTATGCAAATGAACATGTTAACACCTGCTGCCTCCAGGAAAGGTAAAATCATACCCATTCTGTTACTGCCTTGGCGCTTGTTGCTCAAAAAACCTCCATATTCTAACACTTTGCCAATTCATAACTCCATTCATAACTCTTTGCCAACATGTTTCCTGGGAAGAGGAAGACAACGGGGAAATGAGGGGCTTTTCCTGGGTCTTGGACCACTTCCTGTGATGTGCAGGTCTCCACAGACTGAAGTGCTTTGCCTGAGCCACTTCCTAGCTCCTCAGCCAGCTCATTCTGGAGGAGAGTCACCAAACACCGGACTAATGCTGATGACAGCTTTTTTTTTTAATTTATTTATTTATTAAAGATTTCTGTCTCTTCCCCCCCACCGCCTCCCATTTCCCTTCCCCTCCCCAATCAAGTCCCCCTCCCTCATCAGCCCAAAGAGCAATCAGGGTTCCCTGCCCTGTGGGAAGTCCAAGGACCACCCACCTCCATCCAGGTCTAGTAAGGTGAGCATCCAAACTGCCTAGGCTCCCATAAAGCTAGTACATGCAGTAGGATGCTGATGACGGCTTTTAATCACGGAAGGTGTACAGATGTCTTACAATACAGAAACAGCCGTCAGTCATACGCCAGTTTGAAGATATGCCACTCTGAAACGTGTAAGCTTCTAAACTAGCTCCTTTTGAGTATAAGATTATTTTCTGATCATTTGCATTTCAGAGAATAAACCTAATCACCCCTCAAAAAAAAGCACAGGTTTCAAATTTGCAAATGCCTATAAATTTGGCTGAGTAGATTTTATAACAAAATCACAAACTTATACGACCCAGAAATATTACTTCTCCCACTTCATACAAGGTCCAAGCCACTATATTTTCTTTATAACCAATTCATCATGCCATTCCCATTTTAAACAGATTTTAGGAATAAGTTTTAACTTTTTCCTCGGTTCTCACATCTCACATCTTGCTTGAAGAAGTTGCATGAACTTTAACTGAGGAGTTTCGCATATTTTCCTCATCTCAAATGCAGTCTCTGCAGGGAATAATTTCCTGTGGGAAGTGAGGGTGGGAGTGTCTCCATTTCTACCGAAAAGCAAGAACAGCTGCAAGCTGAAAAAAAAAGGAAAAAAAAAACTATATAGAAAAATGTCAAACTAGGGTCATTTCTACCTTTTCTCTGAGTAAAGGCAGCCCTCTTTCTGTAAGTACTTACTAAAAGAGAATTTGTTAATAAAGATGATGGCTCAAAAACAGGCTAGATAGCACAAAGAGGACATTCACTACTTTTCTCACCATTACAGAAAATACTCTTAAACACCATTTGTCATGTCTGCCTTTAGATGATGAATGTGGTCTATGTCCCCCCCCCCCTCTCTCTCTCCTCTGTGGATCTTTCCCTCCTCCTCTCCCCATCTCTCTCTTATAACCAGTAATAATAATATAATTTCACTAATCTCTGAATTTATTGTACATGTCAAAGCCAGAATTATGAAAAATACAATGCTTATCCCACGGTGTTGAATGTAACAAATTAAATATGCATTCATACCTTTGAATATAGATACAACTTGAATATATGTGTGTATATGCATATATAATATTATGGTTCTTTTGCATACAGATTAAAAAATATATATAATATTGATCTTATGCACATACACAATTTCTTAAATCCACTATAATGAAATTTCATCATTTGACGGTCATTCAGATTAAATTAAAAGAGTGCTAAAGTATATACATACATATAATACTTAAAAGATGTTAAGACTACAGCAGGAGTATTTGTTTAGGCAAGAGATACTCTGTGCTTGGTAAATTGCCAAACCGTGCCTAAATTACCCTGCTGGGAAATTCTGAGCTCCAGCTTCGAACTCCGTGCACCAAATCAGAACATCTGTGAATGGCCTAGTGCACGAGCTCACTTGCAAAGATAGAGGATTGTTGTAATGCATATCGGTGGTTTCCAATAATCACCCCAGAATTTGTCTTAGATCACTTTGAAATCAAACACAGAGCTGGCTTTAAGTGTCCAAACTAAATAAATGCAAATAGAGATGAGGTCGTTAACACTAACTTTTCATATTTTTTGAGCTTTTCTGTGTTAGGATTGTGTTTATGTTGTCATTCTTTTCAGAAAGATTAAAAAAAAAAACAGAGTAATTCTGAATATTTAACAATGCTATCAGGGCCAAGGTAAGAATTTCAAAGCATATGATGTACTAGAATGCTGAAAATTTCTCTCAAGTGAAAGTACAGTGTTAACACAAATGGTATTGTGTTATGGGGTGTCATCCATAAACAAAGAATGATAGGCAACTAATAAATGCCGAGAGTGGGAGAGTCCCCTAATTGGTTTATCCAACACTAAGTGGTTAAGCCTGCAATCATATGCATACCAATAACACTGAACAGACTAAGTTGTGCTTAGATATTAAAGTAGTGTGTGTGTGTGTGTGTGTGTGTGTGCGCGCGCGCGCGCGCGCGCGCGCGTGCAAGCGCAAAACAATAGCAACTAAAAAGGGAGGGCTATGACTTCAAGAGGGAGCAAGAGGGGATGGTACATGGAAGGTATTGAAGAGAAGAAGGGGAAAATGATGTAATTATATTTTCATTTAAAACTGCTCATTAAAAGTTTTTTGAATAGGAAAATATCAACATGATGCCAAAATTAAATTTTCTTCAGTGAATATTATAAAATAAAAAACTGAAAAAAAGGAAAAATCATAAGAAATAATCCGAAAGTCAAAGCATATTCACAAGAATTTAGTTTCAAGGTTCATGGTATATTTATCCATTTTACATTTATAGCACCAAGAAACAAAGTGGTGTCATTTGTTTCTTTAAAAAATTGTATCGTACCTATTTATTTCTGTGTCGGAGGTATGCATAGACACATGACCCCTATGTGGACATAGTATGATAACTTGCAGGGGTTGGTTCTCTTCCACCATGTGAGTCCTGGCAATTGCACTCTGGCCATCAATCTTGATGGAAATCACTGAACCCATCACGCTGGTCACATTTATTTCTTTTTGAATATGGTCTACAATGGGGTTTTATAAAAAAATAACTATTGAATAAAAATTTTCAGTGTTTAATATAAATAATCGAAGAGATATGTGAAAATAATTCAAAGGGATGAAGGAATAACACATGCAACGTTTAAAAGTAAAGACTACATCTAAGCAACGCAAAGTCAATGTAGAACAAAGCATTAGCACTAGCCGCATGTTACACTCATGAAGTATTCAAAATTTGCCCCATTCTATTTATGGAAAATGTCTAGGAAGCTGGAAAACAAGTCAATCTTGTGGCTCCTCTCGATTTCATAGATTTGGTTCCAGTACAGATAAAGCCTCACTCTGAACCCAACTATAGAGAGTTCTATTGGGTTTCTAAGAATATAAGTTAAATACTATGAGAAAATTAGTTCGAAGAGACTAGTAATCCCTATGTCACTACTTTCAGCACAACTCTGGATACCATTTAAGAATGGGCATTGACCTTCTGTGTTCTGCAGTGTGTAGTTGTTTATTTGTCAGCCCTCCCCAAAGAAACTTCTGTTTGAAAGAAACGGAAGCTGCTACATAGGCACAGCACTGATCAAAATGCAAACTAGCAACTGTGAAATGTCCATCACCAACTGTCGCATCAGTGCAAAACCCATACCTAAGGCTCAGGGAATATTATAGAAGAGGGGTGCAGAAAGATGATAAGAGCCTGAGGACCAGGAGACCTACTGCTAGATAGTATCTGTCTTCTAAACATGACCGAGAAGCTGTTTCCTTGAAATCTCAACAGTAGGGTTGCAAAACAAGACTTACATAATGACAGCATCAGCTGACAAGCCTATATGGTTAGGGGAAACTTTACAAGGCCCCATCCCTAGATGAAGAACTACAGGTAATCAACAGCTGCAGAGAGACAAAAACTCAGTCCTCTGCTGGAAAGAGTCCCTTGGAATGTTACATAATTCCAAATGCTCAGCCTTTAATAGAGGTACCTAACAGCAATACTAAATGGGATCAGTAGGTTATAGATGTATGCGTGTGTGTGTGTGTGTGTGTGTGTGTGTGTGTGTGTGTGTGTGTGTGGCTAATAATTATAGAAAAGATCATGAACTTGAGAGGCAGTGGGAAAACAGTGGGAGTTGGGAGGGAAAGGGGGAAGGGAGGAAATGATACAGATTCAGCAAGTGCATGACATTTAAATTTGAAAAAAAAGTTATTAAGTGTATATATGTCTCTGCACGTGAGTGCAGGTACACACAGAGGCCAGAAGATGACTGCAGAACCCTTGGATCTGAATACAGGCAAGAATTAGCCACCAAACTGAAGGGTCCAAGGATGATAAGACTATAAAAATGAAGATTCCAGAAATAGGAATGTAGAAATAAAAAATATACATCTTTTTGGGTCTGGGACACCTCACTCAGGATACTGTTTTCTATTTCCATCCATTTGCATGCAAAATTCAAGAATTCATTGTTTTTTACCGCAGCATAGTACTCTAGCGTGTATATATTCCATACTTTCTTCATCCATTCTTCCATTGAAGGGCATCTAGGTTGTTTCCAGGTTCTGGCTATTACAAATAATACTGCTATGAACATAGTTGAACAAATGCTTTTGTCATTTGATAGAGCATCTCTTGGGTATATTCCCAAGAGTGGTATTGCTGGGTCCAGGGGTAAGTTGATCCCGAATTTCCTGAGAAACCGAAACACTGACTTCCACAGTGGTTGCACAAGATTGCATTCCCACCAGCAATGGATGAGGGTACCAGTTCCTCCACAGCCTCTCCAGCAAAGGTTTTCCTTGGTGTTTTTGACTTTAGCCATTCTTACAGGTGTAAGATGATATCTCAAAGTTGTTTTGATTTGCATTTCCCTGATTGCTAAGGAAGTTGAGCATGACCTTAAGTGTCTTTTGGCCATTTGAACTTCTTCTGTTGAGAATTCTCTGTTCAGTTCAGTGCCCCATTTTTTAATTGGGTTAATTAGCATTTTAAAGTCTAGTTTCTTGAGTTCTCAATATATTTTGGAGATCAGACCTTTGTCTGTTGCGGGGTTGGTGAAGATCTTCTCCCAGTCAGTAGGTTGCCTTTGTGTCTGGGATGTACTCACTCATAATTGGTTTCTAGCCATAAATAAGGACCACGGAGGCTACAATAGGTGAACCTAAAGAAGCTAAGTAAGAAGGTGAACCCAAGGAAAAACATATAGTCGTCCTCTTGGCTAAGGGAAGTAGACCAAATTTCCGGGAAGAAAATGGGATCTTGGGGGTGGGGTGGGATGGGGGTAAGGGGAGATGGGGAGAGAAAAGTTAGCAGGGAAGGAGGGGGGACCTGGGGAAACAGGAGAATTGGGATAAAGGAAAGGTGGATAGGAGAGCACGGAACCACAATTCTTAGTTAAGGGAGCCACTTTAGGGTGGGCAAGAGACTTGACCCTAGAGGGGCTCCCTAGTGCCCAAGATGAGGTTCCCAGTTAGTTCCTTGGGCAGCTGAGGATTGGGAACCTGAAATGACCCTATCCTAGAGCAATACTGACGAATATCTTGCATATCATCATAGAATCTTCATCTGGTGATGGATAGAGATAGAGAGAGAGACCCACACAGGAGCACTGGACTGAGCTCCCAAGGTCCCAAGGAGGAGCAGAAGGAGGGAGAACATGAGCAAAGAATTCGGGACCCCGAGGCGTGCATCCACCCACTGAGACAGTGGAGCTGATCTACGGGGAGCTCACCAAGGCCAGCTGGACTGTGACCGAAAAAGCATGGGATAAAACCGGACTCTGAACATGGCGAACAATGAGGGCTGATGAGACACCAAGGACAATGGCAGGGGGTTTTGATCCTACTTAATGTGCTGGCTTTGTGGGAGCCTAGCCAGTTTGGATGTTCACCTTCCTAGATATGGACGGAGGGGGGAGGTCCTAGGACTTAACACAGGGCAGGGAACCCGGACTGCTCTGTGGACTGGAGAGGGAGGGAGAGAGGAGTGGGGGGAGGGGGAAAAGGGTGGGAGGAGGGGGAGAAGGGTGGGAGGAGGGGGAGAAGGGTGGGAGGAGGGGGAGAAGGGTGGGAGGAGGGGAAGGGAAATGGGAGGCTGGGAGGAGGTGGAAACTTGTTTTTTGTTTATGTTTTTTTTTCTTCTTTTCGCAATAAAAAAAAAGAAAGAAATAAAAAATATATATAAAGTTGTAAGCCTAGCAGAATGAGGACAGACTGTCAGCAGCTTTCTCAGTAGCTAAAGGATTAACTATTAAGAGTGGGTTACTCTGCTTTACAACCCATAGCTCTACTTACAAGGCCAAAGCATCTCTCCGCAAACTGAGAACTAGCCTACGGATAGGAGTTGAGTCAACTTTTAGAAAATAGATATATGACATCAGGGTTACTCATTATCCCTGCTATGTGGAACTGGGAGCATCAAAGGGGAAAGCACAGGGCTTCAGTAAACACTACCTGGAAGTACCAAAAAAAAAAAAAACAAACAAACAAAAAAACAAAAAAAAAACAATAGATTAAGTAGAAATACTAGTTTAACTGAAAAACTCTGTTAATGGAGATTGCAAAATAAGGCAATCTGTATCTCAGTTTTACCTTGAGATTGTAAAAAATTCCTTTGTTCAGGCCTAATGCTTGGTGTGCCTAGTATAAAAAGAAAAGTTCAGAAACCCGCCTTTGCTACAGCCTAACAAAATCCATCTCTAGCTGTGGTCTCAGCTAGCTGATAAGCTTTTTGTGCCACATGGAGATTTTTTTATTTTTTTCTAGATTCTGGAAAAAAAAAACTTTGCTTCTGGTTTATTAAACTTTGGTGGTCTGTTCCCATCTTTGCGTGACCCCTCTGGACCCAACATAGACAAGGATGCTGGGAACCAGACTTGGGTTTTCTGAAAGACCAGTACATGCTCTCCAGCACATCTGAATCTTTAAAAATTGCATGAAAACTCTAAAAGAGCATATGAAAACTGAATGGAAATTTTTGTAATGAAATATTCACTGATTCAAAATAGTGCATCCAATATGCTACATATATGATATATGAAATATGAGGATAGTAGAGAAAGGTAAAGTAAGAGAAGAATTAGATTCTATGTAATTTACAAAGAGAAATTCTTTGTTCAAAGAGAAATTCTTTTATAATTGAAGTTTGAGTTTTTCGCTTTGAAATTCTTATAACTGATCACGCATTTTTCTAACATCTCATCAAAGAGCGTAGGGTAGTCAATATAAACAGACAGAAAAATCTCTTATTTGTGCTTAAATGATGAGATGAACTGGGGAGGCAAAAATACGAAGACTACCGGAGTAATATCAGACATCAATCTCTCTTTATCTAATCTACATAAATGAAGGAAACAGAAAACTGCTTGCAGTGTATATAAAGATTTGGAAAATATTTTAAATAGGATTTATGTTTTAAAGCCAAATTCATCCATTATTAGAAATGGTCAGCTCTCAGGAAATGCTTGACAAGGGGAATATCTTCAAGACCTCCGTTCGTCCTTTTGAAGATGAACTACCCTTCAATGAAAAGGACAGCATGGAGGTAGCTTAGAGCCTGGCAAATGATGAAAATAATTTTATTTCATATTCTCAAGAAAACTCAAGTCTTTCATTTATAGCTATATGACCTATACCATTAAACAAATACCCACAGTGTTAGGAAGCAAAGCCATATAACGTTGACGCATTTTTTTTTAAAGAAAGTGTCAAAAGGTTAATCCAATTCTACACTAAAGCATCCCCCTAGCTCTCCAAAGTAAAGTTTAAGATGTATAATCTAGTCTCCTGTGTCTGTTAATCCTTTCCACCTACGATTAGTTCCTGTTTATGTTAGCAAATAGAAAAGATTTAATGTTGGTCAAAGGTTCTCAGAGCGTATTTCCCTTTTTAACAAAAATCAATATCCCTAGGAAATGTAACTCACTCTTTATAAGAACTGTCTCTCAATAAGTAATAATAACAAAAATAGTCAGGTTCCCTGGCTGAAGCAAGCGGATAAAGCAGGCAAATAAAATCAAAGTTGGCTCCTGGCAAGGGTCAAAAATGTTAGTCTTTCTTCAAGATTTGGATCAACATCTGAGTCCTGTAACTATGCTTAATTGAATATTAAGAACCGTCACTGAAAAGCAAGGAAAACAGTGATGATGTAATAGCCTACCGTGGAGATTATTCTTGTCTGGCATATGGACTATTTCAAATCACACTTCACAAGCTCCGATACTTTTAACATCGTAATCTAAAGTAGATACTGCTTAAAATCCTCTGATCACTAAAGTGCTCTCAAATACGAGCTATTTAAATATGCATTTCCTGGCAATTAATGCCAACCAGTGACTGTGAAGAAATGCTTCATTAGAGGTCTATAAAGAAATCACAGAAGGGAAACATAAGAGAAATATCGAGCACATACACACCCATAAGCTCTCACACTGCCACAGAATAAACAGACTCCACACAGCAATTCTTTAACCTTCCCTGAAGGATGACGATTAAGGGCAGTTCCTTAACACAAAATATTAGATTTTGAACACGGTTGTGAATCACTTTCAATATCCAATTTAGGAACTGTGAAGAGTTGTCAAATTTACAGAGAAAGGATCAAGTTAGTTTACATAGTAAATGATTTGCCCATCTGACTATATGAATGTTTAGACAGAGATACTGATTGGGGAGCCCAGAGATACTGATTGGGGAGCCTAACAGAAAGCAGAGTGTTGCCTCGGATTATTATGTCTGGGAAGAGAAAACGCAAGGCCATTGTGCTAATGCTTTGTCTATTTTAATTATCTACGAAAAAAAAATCCCTTACATTTAGCATGCACGCAAGCAAGACGCATGCAATTAGGTAGAAGAGAAAATCAACTTCAGCATAAATAAGGAAGAGGCTGAAACCATGAACCTGCGGGTGAGCCTAGACTGCTCTTCTGCACTAATTCTCAGTATCCGAGGGAAAGGAACTACTTTTAAAAACAAATACTTTATTATAATAAATGTGTTTTCCCCCGGAGAAGTAAGCATCACGTGGTCTGCTGTATTTTCAAAGTAACTATGGTCCCCCATTATTCAGTCATCCATCTAACTTCTGAAGAGCAGATGATGCTCACAGGCCCTGGTTGATCACAGCTCATCTGACTAAAGGTAGAAAAATGCAGAGGAAGTTCATTTAATTTCCTGCAAGCCTGCTTATTCTCACATATTCTATCAGGCCCCGTTTTTGATCCCGTAGCATTGGGACTATTTCACCGTACGAATGCTAGGGGAAATGGGCATGGTAACCACATCAAATTCCCAGCCCAATAGGATATTTAAGAAATTTTTCTTACCAAACAAATACTTTTAGATTTTATTAATGTGTTTAAAACACAGAAAACACACAGTTGACATTTGGGAGATTGTTTTTGTAGAGAAAAAGATGTAACTGTTTAACTACCATTGCTTAGTTAGAAAGAGAATTCCTAGGCACATTGTCTTACTTAGGACATCTCAGGTTCAAATCACAAATTAAATGCCTTCCAGAAACTTAATTTATAGGCTCAAGATTAATTCTGTTTCCCTTCACCTTCCCAAGTATGCTACGTTCAGTGGTAAATCTTGACCTCTCTCCCATACAGAGTGCATTTGGCAAAAACAGGAACATTTTCTCAGCTCTGTAGGCGATGATGACTGGTGGTTAAGTGCCCAACAGCGTCATGGCTAGTATCGCCGGCTTTCTGCTTTCGATATATATATACAACTCTTTCCTCCTGAACATTCATATATGTGAGATTCAGCTACGATTGCAAGGCATAGATAGATAATGCCTTCATCGGTGGCATCTGGTCATCTTGACCGGACTCTTCTCTTATTCTTCCCAGTTCACAGGAAGTAGAATATTACATTGACACATTCTCATACATAGAATCCATTAAGTGTAAAATACAAGAGCCCTTTCTTGATGTAAACACTGCTCGTATGCATACCCTCTCACAGAAACAATAATTATTCTCTGAGGCATTTTCTTAGCGTCTGAACGCATGAGAGAACATGTAAACACATAAAATGACAACAATAATGGCCATCATTGATCAAGCAGGCGTTAAACACCTGGAAGAGCTGGAGCGTGGACAAACAGTCCCTGAGGCTGGGTGACATCTACATGATAGCTCACTGAGTCGATTCACAAGTGAACTGAGACTATAGAATTAGGTTTCTCAGCTCAAGACCTTGGGAACTGTCCTGACTTCAGATCCACGATGTGCACAGTGCTATCCTCATATTGTTGCTTGCGGCAGTGCTTGTCCTCCTGAGTAACAAGCCTGTGTTGGAGTCTGCAAACTATCCTATCATCCTAACTGAGATCTGCCTTTGTCTTACAAAACACAGAGAAAACATCTTCCTAACTAACATAAGATCCCATCAATAGAGAGGTGTGGGATGAGCTGCAGCATTTTGCTCCTGGGAATATTTGTGAGGAAAGAGCAACTTTAGTTGTTTGGCTTTGAATTGCCGTAGGCTCAGTCCCTGAGAAGATTATCCACCTCACCTCAGGAAGGCCTCCTTTCCACAGGAGGATGACACTGAAAACAACCCGGGCCTTCCTATTGGGCTGAGGTCAATCTTGGGCTGAGGTCAATCTTGAGCCTGAGAAGAAACCACCTTCACTAATTTACACTGTGCAATTCTAGAAAGTTACCTCTAAAGAAACAGTAGAGCACCGAAGGGGGAGTTAGGCTTTGTCAAAGATTTCTCTCTCACAAATACATAAGTGTATTTCTAAATGGTGAGTTAATACATAGATTGGCTTAGTTGTATGATTACTGTTTACCCAGTAGACTGGAGATTTTTATTATTCATTAAAGCCAGGGGACTCAACCTACACACTGAGTTTTTACTGTTAATGCAGTTCTGCCAATTTTTCTTAACAGTTTAAACTTTTGAAGGTTATAAATATGGTAAAAACACAATGAATGAACTTGAAAAATAGTAAAATATATACTAGAATTTGACCACTATCCAATAATTATTAACATTCCAACGACAACACTAAGTTGCTTTTACAGATAACCACAGACAAACAAAATTTAAAGAAATGAATTTTATGAAGTATGTTTTGCTTTCATTGGTCACGTGTAATTATGCTGGTAGCATCTCATGTATAACTGCTCACTTGTTTCCAATGGTCTCGTCGGACCAACTAATAATGCATTTCATCTGTTTCCCTGTACTCTCCATATGTAACCATTTACAAAACACATTAGAGAACTTTCAACCATTTGCTTCACAAAAATTACCTGTTATATTTCCTTCAAAAGAATCTTGCTGCTATATATCTGAGTAGGTTTAAATGTAATCTGTGTTTTTATTTTCAATAGAGCTGGATAGTGTGTCATAATGTAGATGTCCCATACTTTTTCCCCATGTGATAATAATGGTACATGTTTCTAATTTTAAAAATTAATTTCTATTTATTTTTTAAAATAATCTGATATTTTAATCATCTTCTTTCACCCATGCCAGACCAGCTTCTTCCAACTCCTCTCTTCCTCTCTACTCATCCAACTTCATGTTTTCTATTTCTCTCTTTCTCCAGCTCTTTATCTCTTTCTCAGAAGAAGAAAAAGAAATCTAAAAAAAAAGATAAAAATCACAAAACATGGTAGTCAGATGGGATGAAAGGTGTTATTTCAATTTTTTTTTTTTGTATCACTTGTGGCTTGCTTTGTGCCCTAATATGTTGTAACCTTTGGAGAAAGTTCCGTAGGCTGCTAAGGAAAAAGCATATGCTTTAATATATGGGTGGAATGTTCTGTAGTTGCCCATTAGGTCCATTTTATTTATGTGTGTTTCTTACATGAAACACAAAGATGAGTCATGTTTTCTAATCTAATATATTTGTCTAGGTATTTTTAAGGGGGAATTGATATTATTAATGTTGAGAGTTTTTAAAGAGCAGCATTCAATTCCTGTCATTTGCTTGTGTTGGTTTGGGTCGCCTCTCTTGATTAAATGTTCTGGGATTATTTATTGCTTATGTCCTCTTAAAGGTAAGAAGAGGTAACTAACCTCTTCAGATTCAAGTTTTCCTTCCAATGCCTTCTGTAGAGATGTAGTTATAGATAGATACTTCTTCAATTTGTTATTATTATGAAATGCTTTTCTTTTGACTTCAATTGTGGCTGATAGTTTTGTGAGGTGTGGTGGTTGGGAGGGTATATTTTGTCTCTTAGAGCTTGAAGAACATCAAGCCAGGTTCTTGGACTTTCAGAGTCTCCATTGATAAGTCAGGTTTTACCAAAATGAGCCTGCTTTTGTATGTGATTTGTTTTTTCCCACCTACAGCTTTTAATATCTTTTTTGTTGTTATTGTACTGTACATTTTAGTGTTTTTATTATTATGTGTCATAGGGAGTTTCTTTTCTGGTCCTATCCCTTTGATGTTCTATGCACCTACTGTACCTTTATAGACATCTCTTTCTTTAGATCTTCTATGATTGTTAAAAATATTTTCTCTTGTCAGGCAATGGTGGTACACACCTTTAATCCCAGCACTCAGTAGGCAGAAGCAGGAGGATCTCTGGGAGTTCAAGGCCAACCTGATCTACACAGATAGTTTGGGACAGCCAAGACTGTCATATAGAGAAACCCTGTCTCAAAAAGACACACACACACACACACACACACACACGTTTATACACACACATATTATATATATACACACACACATATTTTTTTTCCTCCGCCTTTAACCTGAGTTTTTTTCCTTCCTCTAAACCTATCATTTGTAAGTTTGGTCTTCTCATAATGTTCCAGATATCTGGAATGTTTCATGGCTGGATTCTTTTTTTTTTAATTATTGAAGATTATCTTTGATTGAGCTATCTGTTTCTTCTACTTTGTCTTCAAGACCTGAGATTCCATCTGTAAACATGGGCAGAGGAAAGAAGCCCCCTCATCAACACCTGGGGCAGGTGGAAAAGTTGGCCCTGGGGTCATGAGAGTGAAAGAGACATTCCTAACCCCTACCAGCTGTAACACTCAGGAGAGCAGGCCTGCACCTCAACAGAAGAGAACAATGGCGTCAACCCTGTTAGTGCAGGTGTGGGTGAGCCAGGCCTGAAGATGTGAGCACAAGAAAGCTGCCCCATTTCTCATCTGTCTTATGCCAAAAAAGAACAAGGGAAAGTGAAGCATGATTAACAAAAACCCAGAGACATAAATTGGGGTTCAAGCCGAAAGGCAGAAAACAAAACAGCCAGCAACTGGCTCTTACCTTTACCTCAGTCCAAATAAGTGATCCTGTCCCCAGGAATCTTAGAATGAGACTGTATGTGAGAGCTATCTCTTCGCATCTTATATTCCTTTGTGGTGTTGGGATTAAAGAGATGCATCACTACCTCCCAGTTTCTATGTCAAACTAGTGTAGCTACTAGGATTTATAGTGTGTGTCACCACTGCCTAGTTTGCAAAACTGATCAGTGCAGCTGTTTTACTCTCTGAACTGCAGGCAAGCTTTGTTTATTAAAATAGAAATGAAATATCACTACAGGGAAGAATCTTTTGCCCCTGCCCACCAATGCCTGCAGCAGGTGGGAGAACTGGCCCTGTGGTCCTAAGACTAGGAGAGCTATCCCTAATCCCCACTAACAGCAAGAGTTGGGAGAGCAGATCCTGTACACTGCAGAGAAGCACAACAAATTTAACTGTGTTAGCAGAGTTTTGAGTGAGCCACCACCCCCAAAATCGTGAGCATGGGACAGCTATTCCCATTTCCCAACTGGCAAACCAACCCTATAGCTGCTGAGGCTCAGACTCAGGGTGATGACTTGATCTGCCCCAACATCTATGATCTGCTGGAGCACGTGAAGGGACCTAACCTACAGACCCAAAGCCACAGGATCCCAACAACGCATGGCACTAGCAGGATGTACAGGAAGTCCTAGTGGGGGCCCAGCATCAAACATATAATGGAGACCAGGGGCCTCAAACCCGACCAATGACTCCTTGCAATGAACACTTGTAGTAGAGATGTACGAACCAAGAGGTATATGGTGTGATTTGTTGGGTCGCACAAAAGCTTCCATGACAAGATTTTTAATCCCATCCCATACCCACACACTTTTTAATTTTTTCTCATTTTATTTTCTTCATTTTTTCTCTTAAATTTTGTTTTATGGGGGGGCACTTCTGGGGCAAAGAGTGGATGCAAAAGGTTTGGGAACTAATGAGATCAAGATACATGATGTGAAAAATACATAGAATAAATAAATTTTATTAATTTAAAAATAACTGAGATCCTGTTTCACATCTTGCAATCAGTTGATGAGGCTTGCCCCTGTGCTTTTTGTTTGATATCCTGAGGTTTTCATTTCTGGTTTTATTCCAGTTTGGGTTTTCTTTAATCTTTTTCTTTGTTAAATTCGGCATTTGTGTCTTGAAAGCTTTTTATTATTTCATTCATTTATGTTGTCACAGTCTTCATTAAGATATTATTAATTTCCTTTTTAAGGATCATACTCATAATTGACATTTTGAAGTCCTTGTCTTGTGCTTCAGCTAAATTGCTTTTTGGAGAGCCTAGCACAGTAGGGTTGCTGGATTCTGGAGGAGGCCTACTGTCTTGGTCAATTGTGTTTTTGTTTTTGTGATACGGTCTAGGTGACCAGTTATGATGTTTAAAATGTTTCTTGCTGTAGCTATCTAGTCTTGTCCTTGTCAGGTGGGTGCTCTGTTCTTTTGTTGCCGTTGCCTACTCTGATCTCTAACCAAGTGAGATGGCTGTGGGGTCCATGATAGAGAGAGGTGTTCTGTGGGTCAGCAAGGGTCACAAAGAAATGGAGATGGGCTAGAAGGGAAAGCTGCAAGGAGCTGAAGAAGAAGAAGAAGAGAAGAAGAAGAAGCTTAGAACAAGGAGATTAAACCTGGCCTTGCCTCTATTTTTTACTATGAAAAGGAACCTTTGGGCTCCATGTGTTAGACATGTCATTACTTTAATGGATATATTTTCAGAAGCTGTCAAAATATGTATATGCAGATACATGTGTTTATGCCTGTTTATACATGCATATATATGTATGAATGTGCATGTATATGAATGTATGTGTGCATATAAATGTGCATGGATGTGTATGTGCATGGGCGTGTAGTTTAAGATCTTATCATAAAGCTTTCCCTGTGTCCAGAAGCTCTATTTTACATGGATATATAAACAACAAGGAAATATATACCGCTTCAGTGTGAAGAAGGTAAAAGATGTTCCAAAAGCATCTCCTGTTCAGCCTGTATAATCTTTTATGTATGTATGTTTACAGGACTGACCACTGGGTACTGAATAACCATCAGTGTGCTTTTCCCTGGGGAAGACTATTTCTCCCCATTCTCAGCATTCATTAGCTGCCTGTAGTTCTTTGTGTAGGGCTGAGGCCCTATTGACTTTTCCCCGACCACAACTTTATACCATCCACATTAGCACATCTACTGTTGCTGCCCTTGTTCAGCTAATGTTGATAGTTGTGTTGGTGAGACATTATGGAAAATAAGTGACACTGATAGACTGAACAGGTTGTAGGTGTACACATGCATGTATCTATGCAACAACAATTAATGAAATGAGAGGCCATGAGTTTGAAAAAGAGCAAGGGAGCATATTGGAGGCTTTGGATATAGGAAAGGGAAACAAGAAATTATCTAATTATAACCTCAAAAAACCAAATATATATATATATATATATATACATCCCCCATTCCTTCTTCTTTCACACAATTTCCAAATACTTAGTGTCTACGTGACAAATACAAAACAAATCTGTCACTTCACTAAGGTAGCCAGAAATAACAATGACATTTCTAAGTACAAGAATTTTTCCCATTGTTTTAAATATTTTTCAGTAGCTTGGGAGGAAAGAAGGGAGGGTAAACTGCAGTCAATATATAAAATAAATGGAAAAGTATTAACTTAGGGAGCATTTGAGGGTTGTTGCTTACTACAGGAGAACTGGTAAGTTAAGGTGATTGGCTAGTTGACGGTTATTGCTTACCATGGGAGAACTGGTGGGTTAAAGTGGTTGGCTAGTTGGGTGGGTGGGTGAGTGAATGGTAAGTGATACAGTGGATGACTAGCTGCTTTTCCATTTTCTGTACCCTGCAAATTCACAATGTCTATTAGCATTTACAGAAGCATATACACAATGTCTATTAGCATTTACAGAAGTGTATACACTAAAACTATTAGATGTAAAAGATTCAAACTACCAAGAAATAAAGCCTCAACAATAATGCATCAAAATATGTATTAGAATTTATGAGGTACTTTTAATAAAAATTAAGAACAGTAACACTTCTAAAATTCAATAAAATTCAGTAAGGAAAATTTGTGACATAATTTATACATTGCTCTATGTCTGATGATATTATATAAAGCTATTTTAGATTTTGTTTTTAACTGACACAGAGGAAAATGTTATATTAATTGAGGGGGAAAAGTCTTTGAATAGGAATAGCATTGACTTTTAAATTATTGGCCTTATCTTGCTCTTTTATGTATGCTCAGAATAGTGACAGCATTTTCAACAATGTTCCAAAAGCCATTTGGCTTACAAAGTGGAATTATTGTGATACGGTACACTTAATGCGTTTCTTCTTCATAGCGTCTTATTTCATAAAAATCAATTGGATTTTATGCCTTGCATAGGAGCCCTTATTCTGCACTGAAGTCAGAGTTATTATGGGCAAGCTGGGTAGGTATCACCAAATGCACCAGAACCTTTCTACAGTGCTTATACTTCTGCAGAATGAGACAGAAGCACTCCACCACACCATAGTAGCACTTTTTCAAACATGCCCATCATAGAACACTTTCTAGAAAACTATCAATATTATAAAGACAGGCAAGAATGTCTTGAAGCTTTTCCAGAGAGTAGCTGTAATTTCTTTTGAAAATGAAACAACAAAAAGCAGTTGCCTTTTTGCAAACCTACACAGAATGAGCATTTAGCGAATAGCTGGCTTGTGGTAAGCATGTGCCACACAATGTGTAAATATACGAAAGGAAGGCAGGTTTCTCATATATGCAGTGATTTCATAAGAGTGAGAGGTGCAGATAAGGGAAGGTAGGTTACATTCAAATAGAAAAAGAAAAGACATTCGATTTGAATATAGTTAGAGCTGGCTACTCCGTGTATTTCAAGTTGGAAACACAATTCCCTAATCTTTGAAAGCCTACCTGCAGATAAGGTCTCAGAGAAGGATTGCATCCAGGCTCATCTGGAAATCCAGTTCCTTTCCAATGCCATTTGAAACTTCCCAGTTCAACTCTGACAGAGGAGACTAAGTTTATAGATGTCCTCCCTGACTAGTAATGAGCATGGGACATTCCTGAAATTGTCCTCAACGAAAGATTGCCACAAAAGCCTTTGTTTGCATCTCTTGTCATTGAACTTTTGTTTTCCTGAAGACTGTCCTGCAGTAAGAGTTCCAAAGAAGAAGCACTGGCAGAGTGTCACTGCATGCTTAATTCCGTCTAAATCACTAGGCAAGTAATCATGTTACTTGAAAGGTACCTTTGCCAAACCAATGACCAAAAGGGAAGGGTAAAACAGTTGCCACAAACTGCAATGATGAAATTAAGATGCATAGAATATGTTCTATTCTTTTTAGAACATTCATTATTGTAATGGGTCTGTCCTGTCCCTTTAAGAGACAAGCCTCTCCCACCACCAAGGCAAGCAGATCTTCATTTCTGAGCCCTTTTCCTTTCCATCTCTCTCCCAAAGAGGCAGCTTCTGCCTCTCTTCCTTCTCTCCCCTTCTCTCCTCTCCTTCCCTGGTTCTCTGTCTCTGTCTCTCTCTCCCTCTCTGCTCTTCTCCCTTCTCCCCTTCCCCCTAACCCACTAAATAAATATCCAACCTCACTCTGCATGGTGTGCCTATCCATCTGTCTCTCACCTGCCAGAACTGTAGCTCCTCATGGGACAGGTCGCTCACCTGCCACACAGCTCCCTGCCTGGGACCCAGCTGCCTTCATGGCCTGCTACCCACTGCCACCACTTGGGGACCTGTGGCATGGATCTGCTGCCTGCTGCAGCCACTCAGGGAACAGTGCTATTTTATTTTTAAACCATAACATTGGTGCCGTCCGACTCAGTAGACCCTCCTGCCACCCTCCTGGAGCCAGGACCTAGAACTGGGTTTCTCCACAACAGTCCTGTATTCTATCTGCCTGATCACCAACTTCTAAGCAAACCAGCAGCTTCAGTGTTGAGTGTTTCCCTGCCTGCCAATCAGCCAACCACAACCTTCATGGCTATGGTTGAACCCTTTGTTCACATTCATCTCTGGTTGCCTTCCATAGCTAAAAATGTGACCAGATGACCCAGGGTCAGTCCTCCCATGCTTTCACTGCACGTGCTGTGTGGTGCATTTGACTAGGGCTCAGGGCCCTCAGATTTTTCTTTCTCCTTTTGTTTTTTATTTTCTTTTCTTTTGGATCACTCATCAGTGGTCCCTGCCATGATAGACCACTCGGAGAGACCTCAAGCCTCTCTGGCATCCAAGTCACCTGGACTGAAGCCAGTCAGGCTTTAACACCCTGCCTGTAGAGAGATGACACTCTTCTGCATGCCCTGTGGTGTTTATCGCCATTTTAGTGGGTTTTTACATTTTCAGCTATGGTATAAACCTTCATTCCACCAGTGTCCCTCTTTTCCTCAAACTGTTTCTCCCACCACTATGGCTGTGGCTTGTGGTATGGCATCTCAGCAACAGGGCAGATCACACATCTAGATCTCTCTTCCATAAAAAATATGACTGCCACCATTTTGACTGAGGACAGGTGACCTTACCATCATCTTAACTGAGGTCAGGTGACTTCATTGCCATCTTAACTGAGAGCCAGGTCAGGTGACCAAGTGCTTCCATCTTTTCTGAGGTATTTCCTGCCTGGTTCCGTGGTGTTGACTGTTCTCTACTATTGTCAGTTTTGCCATTAACCTTCTATTTCAAGCAGTTTTTTTTCTTCTTTTTGTCTTTTTACGAGTATAAATCTTACCTGTTAAATTGAAAGCCAGTACAGTCAAGTTTGGACCCAGATCTCCAGGCAGATTTTATACTATAGTTGTGCCAGGTAAACAGTCCTCAACTGCTCAGATCTGGAGAATATAGCATTTAAATATTTAATTATTAAAAGACTTTTTCATAACAAAAAGAGACAGGTTGGCTCCTAGCAGCAGCACTCTACTTCCTCCAAAGAAGACAGAATACAAATGGGCACAGAACAGCGTCCATCTGCAATTTGCTTCAACTGCCAAGTGCTGACCACTGGGAAAAACTACCTTTCATCTAAACTGAAGATCTCCAGACAGTGGGCAGAATCACTGGAATCGACAGTTTAACTGCTCAGGTCAAGATAGGCTTGTCTTCCTATAGATTTCTTAGCCCATAGGATCTTCTGGAGCCTGGCAGGCCCTGTGTTATACAGAAAAAGGAAAATGTGACCCTCAGTGACCATTGAGGACCCTGAGGAGTAGCTCTGGGTGCCAACTAAGTAAGTTCTCTGTCATTTTTAAATCAATAACTCAAATAAAATTTTATTCTTCTCAAAGATCTCTGATGCAGTTTGACAGCTAAGAGGTTTTGTCGTTTAAAAGGACAACTTCACCAAACAAATTTCAGCAAAATACAAATACAAGTTGTTAAGGTATGTACCTGCAAGTTATAAAGGTATGAGGATAAGTGCATGCTATCAAAATTTTCTCTCATACTGCCTTTCATAGTCTTAAAGATACTTTTCATTATGCAAAAATATCTGTCACAGTCATTCTGATATAAATAAAATGCTGTTTATGTTTTCACAAACCCAAAGAATCCTTGTGAGTTCCATGGAGCTGAATTGAAGGATCTACCTTAAACAGGTCAGATATACCCCTCTCAATTCCCTGGTCCTAAAAATAGTTTTCCTAAACTTAACTTTGTCCTCTCTTCTTCCAATACCTTAAACAGGTGTAAGAGACACCAGACATTTCCCTACCACAAACACCAAACATGGGACAAGAGCAAAGAGACCAGCTACACCAGGATGTGACAAGCACCTAACTTTCTCAGGTTTCTCCTGCAAGATGGTACCCACAAATAAGCAGGAAGCTGTTTTGAGAATCTGTCACTCAATTCCTTTAACCTATTGTACCTAACCTCCTACATTTTTAATATAAAAAAAAAGAGATGGGAATGTAATAGTCTGTCCTGTCCCTTTAAGAGACAAGCCCCATCCATTCCCTTTCTGGTCCATTGCTGAGGCAGGCAAATTTTCTGCTTCCAATCTGTCTCTCTCCCAAAAAGGCAGCTTCTGCCTCTTTTCCTTCTCCCCACTTCTCCCCTTTCCCCCCTCTGGTTCTCTCTCTCTCTCTCTCTCTCTCTCTCTCTCTCCCTCTCTCTGCTCTTCTCCCTTCTCCCCTACCCCCTAGCCCACTAAATAAATATCCAACCTCACTCTGCATGGCATGCCTATCCATCTGTCTCTCACCCGCCGGGGCTGCAGCTCCTCATGGGACTGGCTGCCATGCCAAGGTCTCTCACCCAGCATGTGGTTCCCTGCCTCAGACCAGGCTGCCTTTGTGGCCCACTACTCACTGATGCCACTCAGGGACCTGTGATGTGGACCTGCTGCCCACTGCAGCCACTTGAGGAACAGCGCAATTTTATTTTACCATTACCACTATAACATATTTACCTATCGTAAGTATTTTTCTTATAATTTTTTTTATTTCTTTATACACATACATATGGTTATACTTTAATTCATAGTTATATGTAATCATGAATGACGGGGCTTCCTTAATGTAATTTTTTTCAGATTCTCCTTCTCTTTCTGTTGCTTTCCACTAAGATAAACAAATACCAACAATTTGGCATATTCACATGCAGGTCTTAATAGTTTTCTTATACCATACAATCATATATCATACAATCATCATAAGTGTGCAAACATACACATCAGACAACCTCAGTCATGGATTTTCAGGCAATATGCTCCAGTATAATTACTGTTACTAGAAAAGGAGGTTATGAATTGTTCCTACAAACACTGTTTCTCCATGTTATCATTACCCACAAATGCCAAAAACATGAAATGTACTGAATTTATTCTTCCATAAATACAAATATTGCCTTTTATTCCAAAAAAATAAAATGTTATTTTAGGATTATAGTTCTTTGCTGTCATAGTGATATCTCTAATACATACATTTTGTTCTCTTTCTTTCTCTTTTCTTTCTAGATAAACCTTTTTTTATTTGAAATAACTTACATATTATTTTTCCTTTCAGGGAATTTTAGAAAGTTGTATTAGTGCTGTATTTTTTTTTCATTGTAGCATTGTGGATACCAAACTGGTCTTTCATCATAACCTCTTACTGATGGTCTTAAGAGATGCTTTGTGCTGCCTGCTTAGTTTTGCTGTTCTCTATGTTTTATCCATTAATTTCATTGTAATACTATTATTTTTCTAAAGTTAACATTTTACATGTGTAGTACGTGACCTCTAAATGTACTGTCTAGTTTGCTTATTGTTTTAACCTTATATTTCTTTGTGCTTCTGTGAACGGTGAGTAGCTCCCTTTTCTATCTAATGGCTCACATCTACATCAATTTGAAATGAAGACATCTATCCATAAAGAGATTTTATCACGGTATGCATGTTTCTGTAACAATTCACATTACTTTTCGTGTCTAACAAGTCTCTTTTTTCTCTAGCACCTCTTCATTTTCTTCTCTGTGATTCCTAGTAGTCTTTCCAGGTCACTGTGACTTGAGTCTGGCTAACTATCCTCAGTCAAATTACACTTCCCTCTCCCCACATAGAAGGTGAAGCTTTCTGTACCATATGTACAGGGAGGGGAGCCACAGGCAGGGTGCCTGGTCCCACTGACATTCTGGGATGAAGTCCCTCCAATCTCATGTCTCCTCATACATTCATTGCCTCAGGAAGTAGATGATAATAGCCTCGCCACCCAACGATGCCTCAGCATCTTGTCTGAATCTGGCATTCTGTTATTTACTCTCTGTGTTCTCTAGCTTCTCAAAAGATTAAGTTCTCAGTATTCCTGGACATCAGTCCTTGCTAGGGGGTGTTCTGGTTCTAATCTCAAGCCTGTCGCCTGAGCCAGTAAGTGAGAAACCATTTGCTTCCTCCTCACCTTGAGCCTCTTTTGTGTCATATTCAAGAATAAGGAGTGAGGCGCCTTGAGGCAGCTCCATTCCCACATCCTCCCTGGTGGTCAAAGCAGTAATAAGCTGATTGTGTGAATCTTCCATTTTATAAAACTAGAACAAGGGAAATAAAGTCTTGCTTCATGGTTTCCTCCATTTGGTAAAGGTTTTTAATGACAAATTCATTTGCTTATCCCTTCTCACCTCCTCCACAATCCTTCATTGTTTCTTAATCGGAACATCCACTACATCCTAGGAATTCTTGCGCACCTGGTGTGTTCTTCCTATTGTAATAATCCATTGTTTTCTCTCTCCAAGGGAAAGATCCTGTGCAGATGGACTCTGATGTCATGCAAATGGTGTTTGTATCTGTACTTCCCTTTGCAAGCTATGAGGATTGGAGAAACTTCACTAAATTCAGTTTCCTCACATAACAGGTTAAATTTATATTACTTACCTTCTAGGAATTAGCAAATGCTCAAATTTGGTGATGAATAGAATTATCTAACTCGGACTATTACTGGGTTCCTATTGCCTTTGCTGTAACTACTTATACTACTGCATTATTTAACTAATCTTCTATATGGTCTAAAAATTGACATGTGGAGCCAGTGACGATTCTGAGAGTAATTCATAGACTGTGTGAAAAAAAAAGTGAATTACAGAGCCAGAGAACTTAGCACAGCGCTGAACTATTAGGCTGAATTTCAATGACAAAAGCATCCTAAATGTGCTTATTTTGAAGACAAACATCAGGAAAAAATTAATTTAGGCACACAAGTTGAAGGAAATGGGATGGTCAAGAATAATAGGTTATTTATAATGTCGAATCTCTTTATTAGTTTTAATAAACGAAGTGCTGTTTCACTGATGTTTTTTTACACGCGTTGGTCTTATTCCTCTCCCTCCATCACCGCCCATCCAGCTCCTTCCACCACTGTCACGTGTCACTCTTGCCCAACAGCTGCAGCTTCTTCTCTCATGTCACTGGTATTCCTTCCTTTCCGTGACCGTGTTTAAACGCGAAAATCTTACTGAGACTTGATTAAAGATTGCACACACACATACACACAGGACAAGACATTTTTAATGTGCTAAATATTTTTCTGTGCTCATGCACACTTTCTCTCTTTTTAATAGCTTCCTTTCAAAATAAATATGTCTGCATATTCATAAATTGAATGTTTTTAAACGCAAATAATTGAAAATATAAAGGGAATATTTATACTTGTTCAACTCACTTGTAACATAGATAATCAAGGAGAAAAATTTCAGCCCTGGAAAACTATTCAGTTATTATTAAGCACCCACTTCCTATAAGGCAATGAAATATGACTTTGGGGGAAAAAAACAAATTTTTACATGCTCTTCTCCATATTTCTCCAGGATGGCATCATTTCAGTACTGCTTAAGAGAAAGGTCTTTAGAATTCTTTATACAGTGTATGTGGAAGATATACATATTCTACTAAGTTCATTCGAGATAGAAATGTAATTATGTATTGTATATATATTTAAGTACATAACAAAATCCATGTCTTATTCTTATGAGTGAAACAAAATTAATACTTAACATTTTTCCCTATGCCTGGGTGATTCCTGGCTTTGAAGGCCAGAGTCTTACACAAAGAAAAAAATATGTAAATGAACATTTACTCTCTCCCTTTCTTTTAGATACTAACCTTCAGAAATGGAAAGCAATAGTATTTCCCCAACATGAGGAAAAGAACAATGCTTTATTCTGAATTTTGTAGTCAAATGTCACATAAACACAGAATTGTTATATGCTGGGAAACGAGCTATTTTATTAAGTAACAGAAATATGAGGATATCTAAAACACACAAATGATTTGGGCACATCTTCAAAAATATTTATGTAAGAAATATTTTAAATATATTGTATAAACTGAATCCTGTTGGCAGTTCCCTGAGCTAAGTGGTGGACTGTCGTGTGGATTCTCTGGAACTCTGTTCAATTCTCCATCTCTTAAGGAAACTAATAAATTTAAGAACCAAATGGTAGTAGAAGATCCTGAATGGTCATATCAAATTACAACACAATAAACTACCAAGTGTCTAAACCCTTACATTCTGCCTCAAAGTCAAGACCTTCATGGGCTCTTATTTCTCCTGTGTGTTTATGTCATTGCAGCTGGCTGCAGGCTGAACCAGATAACAAGGTGGGTTGCAGTATAAAAGTTTATCTTCGTAAGCAAAGGAGCTTTAGCTTAAGCCCCTCATTGTCTTTAAATGAGAGTTTAAGAAACACAGCAAAATCTTTGAATGGACGCTAAATAAGATTGTTGTGGATTTGTAGTGCCTGGTCTACATAGACTTAGCATGCATTATCAGAAGACAGAGGCAGAATTTCTCTAATTTGGAATATATCCTATTAATTCTCCAAAATGCCTTTTCATCAGCCTCCAAACATTTCTGGTAGGTAGATTAACACAGTCCCAAGTAACTGAGAAGCATCCCTTCAGTTACCATCTCATTAGGCTCCGGAGCGGCTGTTAATAAGAGCGCTAAGAAAGGGCTTCCGGAGAGAATCTTTTCAGCCATTTGATAGGAAAACACCGGCCGACAAGAATGGAAGTCATTAGTTACACAAGGGATTTCGAAAAGAGGGGAACCTGGAAGACGAAGCGGCCCTGCTCTGTCGTTAAAAGCCTCCTCCCTCAACCCCAGGCTTGGAGAAAGAGCTACAGTCTCCAAGTGGGTGCTTCAGAAAAATCATTTCTCTACCAGATTTGACACATCTTGCGATGGATTCACACTGGCTTGGCAAGCAAAGGGATTAGCTTTGATGGCGTTGCCAATAAAGCCACAGTCTTTTGTTGCTGCGCAAACACATTTCTCTCTTTCTTTATGTGGCCTCCAGCAAACGACACATGTTACTTTTGTTTGGATAATTTACTGTCTTGGAAAGGGAAGTCTGAAACTACTTTGCAGAGAAAAGCGCGGAAACTCCTCGCCGTCGGGATCATAGGCCCCGGCAGTATCGGCACAAAGCTTTCTCTGATCAAATGGAAATATTCAGAAGGAAAGAATAACCCTCTTGCATCCAACCAGCAAAATTCCTCCAAACGCCCTCCGCAAGGCCTGACTCTTACAGACCATCTGTTTCCAAACAGACTACATTCTTTCTCTAAACACGGCTCTCCATGTTCTCGCCAGCCACTGCCCCCATTACTTATCTACGAGATTCATAAAGACCCCTGGAACGAGAACTCTAGCTCACTCCACAGCCTCTTAGAATTGTCATTATCTCTTCTTCCTTAAAAAAAAAATTACACCTAAAAATGTAGACTGCATTTCTTTGGTATATCTAGATATTCAAATCAATACCAAAATATTTGATAGCTTGATTGCTTTTGATGTTCATATTTTCTTCACAATTTTGTATAATTTTTTTCTGATCAAAATCTGATGCTCGCATGATTTGATGATAAGATGGAAAGCTAACCATTTATAAGGAATAGAAAATAATTTTTCACTGTTATATTTAAAGAGCAGTTAGGATGCTCTTTTACCATCTATAAAGAGATGAGTTAATTATTTACTTTAAATGCAGTGCTCTTAAGTCTTCCCTGTAAACATATAACAACAGTTACTTGCACATGGGACTTTTAGTAGGATTTTCATCTTTGTCTAGCATTATTTGAAACTATAACAAACTTTAAAATTCTTTTTTTTCTTCAGATGCTCAGTATGGCCATTAGGAACATACAGATCAAAATGACGGTGAGATGTCACGTCTGTCATAAGAAGTAAGAAAAGGAAGGAGATGGTAAATAAAGAGAACCAGCAGAATGTGGAGAATTGAGCCTGGGGGCATCTCTGGTGGTGATGTAAAATAGTAATTCATTGAATGCCTCTTTCCCAGTAGCATGAATACAAAAATACTAGTAATTCTATTTCTGGATACATAGAAAAATGAGGTGGAAGCTGAGGCTTGGACGGAGAGTTTACATTGACTGATATCCATAGCAGCAACATTCCCCAAAATGGAAACAAACCAACCGTGCTGGAGAGTCTTCTGTCAACTTAACACCAGCTAGATTATCTGAAAGGAAGGAACCCAGTTGAGGAAATGCTTCCAGAAGATCCAGCTGTAAGGCATTTGCTTAATTAGTGATTGACGAAGAGGCCCCAGCCCATTGTGGGTGGTGTTATCCCTGGGCTGGTAGTCCTGGGCTCTTTAAGAAAGCAGACTGAGCAACCAATGAGAAGTAAGCCACAGCCTCTACATCAGCCCCTGCCTCCAGGTTCCTGCCGAGCATGAGTTCCTGTCCTGACTTCCTTCAGCGATGGATATGATGTGGAAGGATAAGTCAAATAAGCCCTTTCCTCCCTAACTTACTTGTGGTCATGGTGTTTCATTGCAGCAATTGAAACCCTAAGATACCAATTAGTAAATAAACAAAACAGGGTATGTATATATAAATACTATTTTCCAGCCTTAAAAAAAGCCATGAATTTCTAATACATACTACACCAGGTATGAAATTTGATGACACCATTTTAAGTGGCTCAAGATGGGAACCAGTGAACAAAATCTGTATAATTCTATTTCCATGAGGTCCAGAGAGGAATCAGCTTTGTGGGGACAGACAGCAGTGTGTGGTCGCTGTGGTGGAGAGGAAGAGGAAGAAGAACTGTTTAATGACTCTTGCTTCTATTTTCTGAGAGGGGCAAGCTGCACGACCATGTAATATACTAAGTGTCCCTGAATAGTGTTCTTAGAAATGGTTAAAGTGGTAAAGGGTTGTTATGAATATTCTACCACAATAGGATTCTTTTGTTTTGAAAAATGCACACATTCTCAATACAGACTATGTTTTTAAAATGTCTGCTCACCTCGTTCTGAAGTCCTTTTGTCCACTTAGCCCAGTCAATGAATTCGCTTCCTGATTTAGGATTTAACAAAATCCCAATAGTCTCTTCAGAGTCTAAAAGCATGCGTGGATAGTTTGGACCTAATAAAAACCCAAACCCTATCCAGTTCCTTTGCTGGAGAAACAATTTTCGAAGCCTCCTATTGAGTCAATCTCTCTGAAGACAGCTCAGGAAACCTGACACCAAACCCACTTTTGAGTCTAGAATTATCTCCACCGAGGGTAAATAAATATGCTGATCTTCATGCCTGCAGAAAACTAAGGGGTATTATTGGTGTCTGGAGGGGTCACATTATAGGAATTCAGAGAAAGACTAAATGTGCCCATACTCAGAGAGGCAACCCTCTTCCCTAAAGTCACTAAGTTATAAGCAGGCTTTGCACATATACCCCTAAAAGATGCTGGCTTATAAATAGTTCTCATGTATGTACGTAACCTACATTTCCTAAAAGCATCTGTGTGAGTGGTACTGACCACAGAACTCGGACAACAAAACACTGGGTCTCCTTTATTTACATCTCTTAACCACTTTGGATTCTTTTCCCCACCACTAACCCCATTTTATGCCCAGGGTTTGTTTGTGTTCTTGCTTTGGTTTGGTTTGTTAAAATACAATAATATTAAGTTGGTTTAAAAATAATTTCATAATAAACTATGCCACTTCAAAACATATTTAAACCATGTTTAGTTTAAATATTCAGAAGTGTGTACGCTATTTTAAAATGACCGCATGTCCCAGGGTGTTCTGTTATTATGTTGGCAATGGTTCTAAACTGCTGCTGTTACTAAAAGAAACTAATTTTCACTACTGCTAACTAATCTTTACATTCACTATATAAAATATGCAAAGAGAATTTTTAGTTTTGTTTGTATCATCTCCGTAAAATGCTAACAACTATAAACCAGACATGTTATATTTTCAGTTATATACTAGTTCCAAAAAATAAAATGTAAACATAGACTCATAAATTAAAGGACAATAAACATGTGGCCAGTACCTCATTGTTCCTTGGGAGTGTAGCCATGCCATGAGTAGAACTGGTGTATAGACACACACACACACACACACACACACACACACACACTTACTTCAAGTGTTATACATTTATATTAAAAATTCATTCTTGAAATCTGGAAGAATTATGAATTTTCAATTGATTTGGAAAGTCTGCTTTTTTTTCTCAGAATTTTGTTTTCATGTGGACATATATATTCAGATTATGTCAAAATCTATTTACAACTAAACCAAAGAATCAGATCATTTTATGTTTGGCTGAATGATGTTATTTTGAAATTTGCTTCTAATATTTTCACTCTGTGTTACTGTTCAAATTAATTTCCTGGTAACCAGGAATGAGAAAGCAGTATTTCCAAATGTTATCTATCCTACAAATCCTCACGTAGGCACAAGGTTATCAGAGACATCTCAGACAGATGTCTCTTTAATATACTGGTACTCTGGGGGAAACATACTCATTCTTAGACTGCAAAAGCCATTCTAGGTATCTCTTGGAGAAAACACCTTCTTCACACAGCTACATTAATGTATTAATCATTAGATCATGGAAATCCCTTCAATCACCCCTTTATTCTCTGTGTGCGCTAGATAGTTTTCATTCAATACAACACAAGCCAGAGTCACCTGAAAGGTGGGGACCTCAGTTGAGAAATATCCCTTCTTAAGATCCAGCTGTAGGACATTTTCTTTAATAGTGATTTATGGGGAGAGTCAAACTCACTGTGGGTGGTGCTAACCCTGGTGGTTCAAGGTTTTGTAATAAAGCAGGCTGAGCAAGACATGGTAATGTTGAAGGAGCAGCGGGCTGCCTTCCTGTCACCCAGCTCCCAGCCGCCTGGCTAGCTTATGCCCCAAGATAATGACACACAAACTGTATTCATATAAACACTGCTTGGCCCATAGCTCTAGCCTCTTACAGGCTAATTCTCATATTTTTGACTAACCCATTTTTAGTAATCTGTGTAGCACCAGTCTTACTGGGAAAGATTCAGCATGTCTGACCTGGTGGCTTGTTTCATTGCGTCTGCCCTGGGGAGCAGAGGCATGGTGTCTGAGCTCACTTCCTCTTCCTCCCAGCATTCTGTTCTGTTTACTCCACCCACCTATATTCTAACCTATCAGACCAAGCAGTTTCTTTATTGATTAACCAATGAAATCAACAGATTGATATGACACTCCCACATCATGGTAAGCAAGCCAGTCAGCTGCACCATTCTTGGTCTCTACTTCAGCTCCTGCCTCCAGGTTCCTGACTTGTTTGAGTTCCTGTCCTGACTTTCTTTCATGGTGAACAATGATTTGAAAGTGTAAGCCAAGTAAACTTTTTCCTTCCAAGTTGCTTTGGTCATGGTGTTTCATCACAGCTGTAGGAGGCCTAATTAGAAATGAAAATTGCAGCGGAAGTGGGTATTTCTGTGACATACCTGGCCATATAATTTATGAAAGGATTGTAGACAGACTTGGAACTTTGAGCTGGAAAACCCATTAAGTAATCAAAGCATGGATAGCCATTCTGTGGGGGTTTAGAAGACAGTAATGTTGAGAGCAATGATGGGGCCTGACTTGTGACATTCAAGAGAGAAGGTTGAGAACCTGCTAATGACTAGCATAGTCATTCTCTATTTTGAGTTCAGAATCTATGGTTCTGGTTAGCTTGGAATGAAGCAACAGCTGGGTTTAACAAGAGACCAGAACTGCTTAAGTGAAACCTTCGCTCTGCTGGGACCATGGATGCTGTCCAGCTGAGGCTGAAGAACCAGCTGTGATTAAGAGACCAGCATCATGGAGATGAAAACTTCTGGGAGCTATTTCCTCAGGGTCAATACACAAAAGTTGTGTTCTAGATGTGGCCAAGACTGTACCTCATGCTGGGAGTCAAACTTGGCAGTCTAAGAATCACCCGGATGATACTAGTTTCGAAGGCATGAAGGGGTCAGGGAGAGCAGTTGGGGTTTTGGCACTGTGTGGCAAGGCTGGAGTCTCCTTAGAAACCCAGGAGAAGTTACCGGGGAAAGTGCAGCAGAGAACCCAACATTTTGAAGATGAGAGTACCATGGGATGACTAGCCAGAACAGCAGCCACAGTGGAGTGGAGCCAGACGTAGCCTAGAAGACAACTGTGTGCTGCAGAAGAAGTCAGAGCAGTGATTCAAGACTTTTTGTGGAGTCCAGAAGATGATAAATGAATTCCACACAATGGGTTATATACCCTCTTGGAGTCTAGTTTTGCTATGTTCTGATTGTGACTATGCCCTGGTTCTCCCCCATCCCCAAACAAGAATGTTCTGACTCATTTTCACAGGATCCCACAGTTGAGAGACTTTGAACTTTGAGAGAGATTTTTGGAACTTTACAAAGACTTTGGATTTTATTTTAAGAATATCTTATAGGACTTGTGTTTAAGTCTTTGAATTTTTAGACTGTGGGACTTTTAAACTTGCCATGTTTATATTGTAATGTTGATGTTCCTGTGTGATCTTGGGGATGAACAAGAAAGAAAAGGTTATGGCTTAGCAGTGATATGTTTGCGTGAAGTTGACAAGGGATCACTGTGTATAGATTATTGTTAACATTTGTTTGAAAGTAGGGAAAACTAATTGCTTTGCAGGTCACTTGTACATGCTCCACAGTTCCTCTGATTTTCATAACAGTATGGAATGTATTGATTGTAATTTTCTATGCTGGGATTTATATGGATTCATTATTACTTTACATGGGCTTCTATACGTTTTTAGGATATTAGAAGGGGTAAGGTATTGTTTTAAATAATAAACTTTCTCTCAGTCATAACCAAAGTTAAAAAGGAATTATACATCCTAACAGGATCTCTAAGGAAGGTTATTTACAAAAACTCATAAGCATGCATAAGAAGATATCACGAGATACACAGGGGGCCACTAGGAGTGGGCCTTGTCAAAACTAGACCCAAAGGAGAAAGGGTGAGAGGAGTTAGTGCTGAGGGAGCCAGGGAAAGAGGAATGGCATCCATGGAACTCAGCTCACTGGCAAAATCCAAAAAGAGAGGAGGCAGAGCTGTAGTAGTTGTAAACTCATCCTCTTTCATCCTTCCGATGTCCACATGGTGATTCCCTGTGGCAAATCTGACCAAGGGAGCTGTTTTTGTCATTTGTATTAGTCATCGCCTAGAGTATAATAAAATAAAAGGGGTGGACACGGGATGTACTCACTCATAATTGGTTTCTAGCCATAAATAAGGGTCACGGAATCTACAATTGGTGAACCTAAAGAAGCTAAATAAGAAGGTGAACCCAAGGAAAAACATATAGTTATCCTCTTGCCTATGGGAAGTAGACAAAATTGCCGGGGAGAAAATTGGGATCTTGGGGGTGGGGTGGTGATGTGGGAGTAATTTCTTATTAATAAAGAAACTGCCTAGACCCATTTGATAGGCCAACCCTTAGGTAGGCGGAGTAAACCGAACGGAATGCTGGGAGAAAGAAGCTGAGTCAGGGAGTCACCATGGTTCTCCCACTCCAGACAGACGCAGGTTAAGATCTTTCCTGGTAAGCCAGCTCGTGGGCTACACAGATTAATAGAAATGGGTTAGATCAATATGTAAGAGCTAGCCAATAAGAAACTGAAACTAATGGGTCAGGCAGTGTTTAAAAGAATACAGTTTCTGTATAATTATTTCGGGTAAAGCTAGCCATGCGGGCGGCCGCGTGCCAGGGACGCAGCCCTGCTGCTTGTAACACAACAGAATGGCGCCCGACGTGATGGACTAAATCCACTTAAAAACCTGAGAAGGCTTAAAAATAAGGGAGAGAGACTTTAACACAGATTTTTGCTGTTTGTTGGTGGCGTGCTGTAGAGAGATTTCCTGATTCGGCAACAGCAGCAGAAAAAAAAAGCTGCGTCATTTTAAAGTGCGGCTTCTTGGGACTGTGCCGCCAGTGCAAACTCTGGCTTTAAAGCATTTCAATGGATTTTATGGGACTGGATGTTTGTGTTCCCACTTGGGATCTGAAGGAGAGTGCTCTCAGTGCTCCCTGCCTGCACCTGGGCAGATGGCAGAATCAGGCTTAGGCAGGCGGAAGAGCATGGTGGAAGAGACATGTTTTCAGACTCCGCAGTGCTCTGTGTGTCAGATTTGGTTGTAACTTGGATAAAAAGAGTTTCTGTGCTGCATGCTCAGTCTCAAAATTAAACTGCTGAGTACGGCTCCAATGAGGACTTGCTGTGTGCCTGGAACTGTGCACAGCTCAGGGGCACCAAATGGATCTGAGGCAGGAGAGGCTGCTCCTTGCTGAACTGTGCTGATTGGCAGGAACTACCATAATTACCATAATAACAGCACAGTTAAGGTTTAGACTGGGCAGGACACAGGTGGTACCGTATTACCTGTACATGGTGCAACTTAAGTTTTTAAGAAGTGCTTAACATTTTAAGAAATGCTCCTGGATAGTAAAAATATTACAGATTCACAATAAAACAGATTCAGACATAACAGACCTCAGTGGATCACAGTGTTGGATGAATGTACATAGGCTTGAGAGAGAGAAGAATAAGAATATAGAGAATAAAGTAAATGTCTTAAAAAAAGGGTAAAGTCTTTAAAGAGACAGAGTACAGATAGTTAAGAGATTAAAAGAAATAAACAAAAATAAGCCACGTAAAAATGGAAAATTCACAGAGAGTCTGGATTATGTACATTGTGTTTTCTTTAAAATTTTTGACTGTAAAGGAGCTAAGTACAGACAGACATTTCATTACATGGGCTGCCAAGCTAAACCAGAATGGATATAAAGGTATTACGATTTCAAAATTTGGGTCTAAGGATATGATACTTTGGAAAGGGTCTTCTTTTGTTTTCACAGAGGACCAGACCCTGTGGATTTCTTCTATCCCAATTTGGTATGATAGACCACGACCTCCCGAAAAGTTGCTGTGAACATCTTCACAAAATTACTTCACTCAACTGCCAACTGAGATAAACCTGACACACAGGTTACACCCTAAATGATCTGATTAACAGCGCCCCCATTCAGCAGGAAGCAGTTTGGAGAGAAAAAACTGCGCCCATGTTCCCAAAATATTGTTTGTAAATGTTCTTTTACATTTAAAGGGGGAAATGATATAGGTATGAGTAATTTGCATTGGTGTGGATTTTACAGTCAATTTTGTTATATGTATATGTATTTCTGATCTTGATTAAGGTATTGTGATTGTGTAGTTCATTTAAAAATGTAATGTATAATTAAAAAATATAGGTTAATGGTTAATCATCAATAATAGTCAATCTTGTAGTCATGTTAGTTAGATTTTCTAGATATATAGAGATACATTTCAGTTAGATAGACATTCTTCATATCTTTCAAAGACTGCAGAATATGGCATTTAATGTTTTAATAACTTAGGACTTTTCATGACAATGAGACATATCTGCTCCTGGTGGCACCAATCTACTTCGAGAGGAAGATGGGCATCGAAGAGGATCCTTATGGAGTTGGATAGCCATTTGGGCAAGAAACTGCTCTTGCCTGGACTGTTGCATAAAATGGACAAAGAGAACCCACAGAGAGAGGACTACTGAACTTGCCTAAAGGTGAGACGGTCTTTCGGGGTTCATGACTCATGAAAGAATCTGCGAGACATTCTGCAGGACACAGCAGATAGTGACTGAACTGTCTTTGGAATTTCCTGCTTCATGGAAATGTCTGCTGGATACTTTGGGCCTGAAGGCTGAAGACGGATGCCCCAAAGGTACAAAAGAACTTTGGGTGACTGTCCAGGCAGCAAGATGTCTCTGTCATTTCTAGAGTTTTCTTATTTCTTGTTTACTTAGGTAGTATTATATCCTTCTGGAGTCTTTGATGGAGTTGAAGAATGAATAGATAGTTATAGTTTTCCTTAGTTATGATAAAAGATAAAATAGATATAAATATTGTAACTGTAATTCTTGCTTGATTACTGTTTTGCTATATGTAATTTTACTATGTTAAAGTTAAAGCCTTTCTTTTTTGTTTAAACAGAAAAAGGGGAAATGATGTGGGAGTAATTTCTTATTAATAAAGAAACTGCCTAGACCCATTTGATAGGCCAACCCTTAGGTAGGCGGAGTAAACAGAACGGAATGCTGGGAGAAAGAAGCTGAGTCAGGGAGTCACCATGGTTCTCCCACTCCAGACAGACGCAGGTTAAGATCTTTCCTGGTAAGCCAGCTCGTGGGCTACACAGATTAATAGAAATGGGTTAGATCAATATGTAAGAGCTAGCCAATAAGAAACTGAAACTAATGGGTCAGGCAGTGTTTAAAAGAATACAGTTTCTGTATAATTATTTCGGGTAAAGCTAGCCATGCGGGCGGCCGCGTGCCAGGGACGCAGCCCTGCTGCTTGTAACACAACAGGGTGGGTTGGGGGTAAGGGGAGATGGGGAGAGAAAAGTGAGAAGGGGAGGATGGGGGGAACTTGGGAAAACAAGATGATTGGGATAAAGGAAGGCTGGATAGGGGAGCATGGAAGCACAATTCTTAGTTAAGGGAGCCACTTTAGGGCTGGCTAGAGATTTGAACCTAGAGTGGCTCCCAGGAGCCCAAGGCGATGTCCCCAGTTAGTTCCTTGGGCAGATGAGGATAGGGAACCTGAAACGACCCTACCCTATAGCAATACTGACGAATATCTTGCATATCACCATAGAACCTTCATCTGGTGATGGATGGAGATAGAGACAGAGACCCACACTGGAGCACTGGACTGAGCTCCCAAGATCCCAATGAGGAGCAGAAGGAGGGAGAACAGGAGCAAGGAAGTCAGGACCACAAGGGGTGCACCTACCCACTGAGACAGTGGGGCTGATCTATTGGGAGCTCACCAAGGCCAGCTGGACTATGACTGAAAAAGCATGGGATAAAACAGGACTCTCTGAACATGGCGAACAATGAGGGCTGATGAGAAGCCAAGGACAATGGCAGGGGGTTTTGATCCTACTTCATGTTCTGGCTTTGTGGGAGCCTAGCCAGGTTGGATGTTCACCTTCCTAGACATGGACAGAGGGGGGAGGACCTTGGACTTTCCACAGGGCAGGGAACCCTGACTGCTCTTTGGACTGGTGAGAGAGGGGGAGAGGAGTGGGAGGAGGGGGAGAAGGTTGGGAGGAGGGGGAGGGGAATGGGAGGAGGGGGAAACTTTTTTTTTTCCTTTTCTCAATAAAAAAATTGTAAATGCAAAAAAAAAATCAAAAAATAAACAAATAAATAAAAGGGGTGGAGATAAAATGGTTGGCAATCATGAACTCTCCAGTCTTTTGAACTATTATACGAATACTTACAATCTCTTTTTAGAGTATCTTTATTAACTAGTCTGTTCGTAGTATGTGAAGATGTGTGTGCTATGTGTATATAGACATAGGAAGAAACTTTGGTAAAGAAGCAACAGAACAAGGATATGTATCAATTAGTGATCATATGGCCTCTGGTGTCAGACAGCCTAACTCAGTGAGTCCCACAGCAACCCTGTGAAATGGGTAATATTATGATTCACATGTTGTATTATTATGATTCACGTGAATCCTTCTTCACTTGTTGCTCTATGAGAACATGAGATCACAGACACTGACCGAATAAAAAGGATGCCCAGAGCAAATGTCATGCATTGCTTCTCCCCAGGGGAGTATTTTGGGTGTTACTTGGCCTTTAGCGCTGATTTTCTATTAGCAAATAGTTAACGCTCTTCTATACTACAAATGCTGTGAAAAGCATGTTCCATAAAACAGCTTAGGGTATTGGTAAGGTGGTTTAGCTTTAATGTCTGACTTTCTGAGTTAATTCAAAAGAAATTTCAAACAACTTGATGTCTTCTTGGACACTTGTGTCTACATCTGGAAGCTCCTTACAGAGTTGCTCACAGGATAACAGGCGTATTTTTCTCTATGGAAGAAAGGAAATCAATAAACTGTTCCCACAACACAAAAAAGTATTGAGATTTCCCTCATATGTTTCTAAAAACAAAAAAGGAATTCCCCTTAAATCATATTCAGTTTTCAGGTTTGAATTTAACGCCCCAAAAGAAAAGACTTAAAAAGCACAGAAAACAAATGGCTTCTCCTATCATCTCATGAGAGACTGGAAAACCAAAGTATTTTTGATTTTATATAATAAGCACGGATGGCTTTATTTTCCTACAATATAAATTAGCTCAAATGAATAAAATGTTCTTCTGTTGCTTAGTCCAGTTTGGTCTCATTCCCTCATTTAATTTTTTTGTGGTGTGTTTTGTTTTCGCCTTTAATTTGTCCTCTGGGGATCTTCACAGTGGGTAGTCCTTGCTTTTATTCTGTGCGCGGTATTATTAGACATTATTAAATGTTTCATTATTTTCACATGGAGTAGTAAAAAAAGGATCCTTTGAAGTTTAACCAAAGATAAGGCAGAGCAGAAGATAACAATTCATTTTTTTGTGGGAAATTCCTGCTGATATAAATTACATTTGGATCACAATCCATCTCAGACATTATGAAGAGTAACCACAATGGAACCAGGCTGGTTATATGCTAAATCAATTGAGATAATTGCTAGGGAAGGTAACAAAATCATGGTGGAAATATAGATCTTTATGATTAATGCTACAAAACACACTATCTAATACAGTTGCTCTGCCGGCGTGACTATTGAAAAGAACTCGATGCGTTCCTAAATGTGCCGAAAGAGAACTTTTACCAACAGAGGATCAAATTTGAAGTATCTACCTATTCTAGCTGCGACTATGTATTCTCCTCTATTATAGCCTGTCATTACAGGTACTTACTGAAAGCAATTGATAGCACAATCATAAGAAAGCTATCTCCCATAGGGTTCCGAGAAATGCACATGAGAAATCAATTGCCAAAATCACAGGAGAGCAAAGCACAGAAGAGATGACTAAGAAAAGAGCCCTCCTGGGTTGAGCCCCAGCTTCCCAAGCATTTTACAAAGACTAAAGGGATTCATTCATTCCATAAACAATCCACGCATCAGTGTGATATGACATAGTGACCTCAAGATAATTTGGAATCTAATGTGGATCCCTTTGAGACAAAATGGTGAAAATGTGACGTATTTACGCCTGAAAGTTACAATGACAGTGTTTGATTATGGAAGGGGAAAGAAAGAAAAGTGTGAGTCTTAAGGAGTCCTCTTCTTTGTCGAATACCCAGGGATGTGATTTTTAACCCATGGGTTCTGTTTGTGCACCCACCCGTAGAGCGTTGGACCTCAAGGGTAATTGCAAAGCCACAGATATTGATTTGCTTCCTTTAAAAGAAGGGCGATGTTCTCTCTTGCATTTAGCCAAAAAGAGAAGGGAAATTATTGTAAATGTATTCTATTCTGCTCTAACATTTTTTAATTAAGCTACTTTTCCTTTTATGGTTACAGTCCTCAGATTAATCAAGCCAGAAACAGCTGCAGCAAAGAATCTATGGGTTCTTTATCCTAGCATAGAAAAATAAGTCTCCAAAAATAGGAAAGTATGGAACATGCTTTTGTATGAAAAGGCCTCTGATAATTACTCCCCCAAATTAAACATTTCCTTCCACCTTTGGCTGTGTTAATCTCAATGTCGTATGTCTACTTTTAATAATAATTTCAGTTACTCATTTGCAAATGTTCTTCCTCAGATTCAAATAATTCCTCTTTGACTTATTATAGTCCACTTGTTCCGCTAAAGATAGACCACGTTTAATGACAATATTATGTAAAACACAAGGCAGCGGGAATTTCTTGCCTGCAGTAGAAAGGCGGCCATGCAGTGTTCGCCAGATTTGCCTACACATCAAAACCTAAAGTTTAAAACATCAAGAATTGCCTCAATATCCATTCTCATTGAAAAGTATTGATTTTTTAAATTATTTGTTCAATGACAGAGGTGTCCAAACCAGGAAGAAAATGAAATAACCTGAAAAAAAAACAATCTGAAGTCTGCAATATGTTTCAAGACAAAAAATTAAAATTATAAACAGACAGCATTTTATAGAATTACTTAGAAGCCAAATCCTACCAATTTATAAAAAGCCTTGCATTTCTGAAGCAGATTCTCCTGAAATGAATGAATCATGACATGATCCTGAGTACTTAGCTATGACATCTGTTAGGTGGTGAATTGCATTGCACGCCACATGCATAATGAAAGAGAGAACAGTTTTTAGTTCCTGGAGTGTTCCTCATGTGGAGATGTGCAAACTGAGTCAACAAAACTCAGGCCAGATGGAAAAGCTGCAATGCTGGAAGTTGCCGCTAATGTATTGGCGATGCTAGGTATCTCAAAAAAGCAATTGAATAATCTGATGAGGTCTCTGGGGAACTGTATTTATAAGTCGCTCAATATTCCAGATGCTGGCAAGCCAGTGCATTGTGTAAGACTCTGCTGTGAAGACAGTGAAGAGTTCATGTCGAATGATATACAACTCGTATTACCTGGTTAGGACGTGATTTTATTCCTCATAACAAGACATAAAGAAATCCCGCCAGAGGTTAGAATACCAATAGGAAAGATGTTGCTGTATACAAAAAGAGTGGGAGCCAGAAAGATGGTGCAATGATTAAGCACACCGGCTGCTCTTCCAGAGGACTTGGATTCCTGTCCCAGTACCCACTTGGTAGCTCACAACCATTTGTGACTGTAATTTCAGGAGACCCAACCCCCTGCTTCTGGACTCCATGGGCACTGCAGACATGTGGTGTATGGACCCACATGTAGGCAAAACAACCACACACATAAAAGTAAAGATGAATTTAAAGAAAAGGTTAAAAATAAACTTTGTATTTTCTATGTGAAAAAGTACTGTTTTCCTGGAGATCTTGACTAGGTAGCTCACTAGAGATTTGATATTTGGGCAGGCAACAAGTCACCGCATTCTGTTGCTTAACAAGCACCATAAAATATACATTCGAGAAAGCATATATCAAACATTACAAGAGTGTATGTACCAGTATTTGTTTCTGTCCTGGGTACCTACACAGGAACGCTCACAAACATTTATATATTTATTGATTAAGCTTTGTTCCAACGATTCAGATCTGAAATTGTTTGATTAAAAAAATGCTAAAATTGTGATTGGGGGGGGGTTCTAGGTAAGAAAATGTGTGTGGAAAGGTCACTGTTATAGTGTAAATTTACTCCTACCTCAAGTTGTCTTCACAGGGAACTTTATCGCCAGCCACACTGCCATCCACATTTCCAAATATTAATCTCACTAATTAAGGGTTCATAAGATTCAGTTTAGCCCAACACTTAGAAAAATACAAAAGGCCTAGTGATTACTTAATAGGAATTTTGAGTGTCGGTTTTCTTTTCAACTACTCTAAGGTGGGCAACGTATTTAACACCAATGTTCTCTTTTTCTGTTCCCTGTCCGTGATGGTTTGCCAGCTTTGTCACAGTGTCTTGACAGGTTTAAAAGTACTGAACATAGTTTATAAGTTGAAAACAGATTATATATATATATATATATATATATATATATATATATATCATGTATTACATATGTTATATACATATATAATCCAGTACAGGAGGGGCTGACAGTGCCGGCTCTCAAAACTGGAATGTACACAATACTGACACAGCAGGATGGGTGTGTCCCAGAGGAAGTGCCTTGTCGACCAGAGGACTCAGCATCCTCTAAGAGGCAGTGCTAATGGCCACTCACCACACAGAACTGAAAGAAATGCCTCACTATCTAGAGCTTGAATGTTATTTGTACAAGACTTAGATATTTCCACTACACAGACTTACAGTTTTAAATACATTCTGCCAGAGAAGATAGTAGACATGCCAAAGTATATATTTACAAAATAATTACCATGAAATCCACCAACCACACATAACCAGCGCCAGTGATACTTCATTGCATTTCCCTTTTTAATCAGTTGACATTTCTTCTAAAATATATGATGTATAAGTTACACTCAAGTACTCATTTATTTCTCTTACTGTATGGTAAACATTTTTATCATTGCTTCTAAGGACTGCTAAACTCTGCATAGCTCTATGCACAGATCTCTTGCTTCCTAACTAAGTAGAATAAAAGTGTTTCACTTCTATAAACACTGTTTGTTAATAGTTTTAATGAAGCCGGGTGGTGGTGGAGCACACCTTTACTCCCAGCACTTGGGAGGCAGAAGCAGGCGGATCTCTGTGAGTTCGAGGCCAGCCTGATCTAGAAGAGCTAGTTCCAGGACAGGAACCAAAAGAGCTACGGAGAAACCCTATTTCGAAAATCCAAAAAAAAAAAAAAAAGATAGTTTTAATGATTATTTTGTTTTATCATATGTTGATTTCTTAGTGAAGAAAATATAACTTGCAAACAAATCAAAATAATAAAATTTTGTGGGGTATTATTAATGCAGCAGTTTCTAAAATTGTCACCAACAATCTATGAACTCTCAATTTTCATTCTTTTTCACAAACCACACTTAGTGAGTTCTCAGTCTCTTTTTTTGGTTTTGGTTTTGTTTTTTAAAAATAAATGTGGTACATTGTTTAATGTATGTTTGTTTTGTTTCTAGGAAAAAGTGAGCATTATCATTTCAACTGTCATTTTAAGTTTTGACTTCTGTTAACCTACATTTTTTTCACCCTTTGGCCAATTTTCCTAAATTATAGTGTTATTCTATATATAATGTTAATAATATCATTTTAGCAAATAAATTTATTTGACTTTATTTGTTTGTACCCAATATTGGTCTTGTTTCTTGCATCTTATCAAATGCTTCTCTGTGATGTCATCTTTAATTTGACAATCTTTTAGCAACAATATTCAATTTTACTTAAATTCACCAGCTTTCCCTACAGGTACATATTCTATTGGGGGTGCTCCCTTGGTGCATTTTGATAATCTCTGTCAAGTTTAAGCATGTATATAGCTTCAAACCAGAATTCCGATTTCTAGTGTATGTGCCATGCGGATGGAAATGGGGCTACTTGGGGGAGAAAGCTTCCAGTGGGGTAAAGGGAAGAGGAGATTTCATCAACACGAAGCAAGCACATAGTCATCTGCTAGCGAAGCCCAGTGCATGGACGCCAAATGATTTAAAACAGTAGATAAAATCAAAAGGAGAAAAAAAATGTTTTCTAAAAAAATCAATTTATCTGTTGCCATGTGTATTTCCATTCACACAAGTAGCACTGATACAGATGAGGAGATTCCTGAGTATTACTGTTAGTAAGGATACATAATTTAAACAACTGCAGTATGGCTGGAAATCCGTTCACTCAAAACAATACAACCTAGAGCCATGGAGAAATAACGAGGTGGAGTTTAAAATGAGACATGAAAATCTCTCAGGAGAAGATTATTAAATTAAAATAAGTAGCCTATAACTGTGAGTATAGTATGTTTTTGTGGGCATTGCAGTGCATATGTATATGCTTGTGTCTCTATGAATTTAGAAATTGATATTGAAGTGAATATAAATATGGATGTGGTATAGATATAAAAGTGCATGTGGAAAGAGAGCCGTGGATAAAAACATAGACGTTGTGATCAAGACAGACATAAGCATAGACACCAACACAGAAGCAGATGGTTGCAGAAGGAGAGATGGAGAGATCATCCTCGTCTGCTGGAATTCTGAACATCAGCAGGAACCAGCGCCCACACCTGACTTTCTCATCATTGTCACTCTTACTGGTCTCAAGTAGAGCTTAACCCTGAGTAATCCTGCGTGCTAACATCAGCAAAATGCATGATTCGCAGTGACTCTAAAATACCATTCATTCATTCTTTTTTTTCTCAAAAATTGTAAGTAATTAATATTCCTTAGCAGGTAAATCAAACCATCTAGGTCTGGCATGAGCTTCATACAACTCACTCTCTGTTTCACATACCTTCTTAATCCGTATTACAAATTAGAGTTCAACAATTAACTTACAGGAGGTTTTCTGTCCCTAACATTTCCTCATTTCATTCGGGTGAACGCTAGTCTTCTTGTTTTCACGCAGTCTCTGTCTTTCATAATTGACTATCTTATACTCCAGATCCCATCCTATAAAAAAAAGCAATGTAATAGTGGATATGTTAAATTCATTTGTACTATATTCCATTTTAAATCTTAGTTATATGCATTTAACATGATCAGTTATCGTGGAAGGGAATATATCTAAATAATGTAAGGTTTTAGAGATTAAAAAATTCATTCGAATCTTTTGGAACTTCAAACACTAAAACGCGGGTCCAAATTCAACACTGTATGTCATTTAAACCTAAGGAGCTATTTTTGACAAATGAAGGTGGTAACTAATCCTTACTTGGCAAGAAGAGATTGTGAATATATATCTTCTTATTCTCATATTCAGAAGAAATATAGTAAAGAAGTATCTATTTTCTATTCTGTATAATGTGTATCAGTTTTTGAAATCAGACACTTCTAAAATAAAGTATTATCTTTACTAAACCAGGAGTTATGGATGAATGTTCCATTGCCCTCCCCCCCAAAAGTAGAATTCTTCCTGTCCCTTCTTGCCTCTTCTCTCTCTCTCTGTCTCTCTCTGTCTCTCTCTGTCTCTCTCTGTCTCTCTCTCTGTCTCTCTCTCTGTCTCTCTCTCTTTCTGTCTCTCTCTCTGTCTCTGTCTCTCTCTCTGTCTCTCTCTGTCTCTCTGTCTCTCTCTCTGTCTCTCTCTGTCTCTCTCTCTCTGTCTCTCTGTCTCTCTCTGTCTCTCTCTGTCTCTCTCTGTCTCTCTATCTCTCTCTGTCTCTCTATCTCTCTCTGTCTCTCTCTCTCTCTCCCTTTCTTGCCTGCTCTCATTCTTCCTCCTTCCTCCCTCTCTCACATCTCCTCCCTCCCATCCTTTTTCTCTTCTACCCATCCTCTCTCCCACTTCCTCCTCCCTCCCTCCTATCCTTTCCTTCCCTTCCATTTTTTCTCCTCCCTCACCCTCCCTTCCTCCCTCCCATCCTCTTTTTCTCACTCCCATCCTCCCTCCCTCCCATCCTCTTTGTCTCCCTCCCATCCTTTCTCCTCCCTCCCCCTTCTTTCTCTCCCCTTCCCTTCCTCTCTCCTATTTTTCCGTCTTTCCCTCTCAGGTACATACTTGCATGTAAGTGTTTGTTTCACATACAAAACATCTTACGGGGTTCTATCACCTTCATATAAAGGCCAACTAAAAGGAAATAATTAACACAAATATGTTAACTCCTTACCAATGCCAATCAAAATAAGGTGCCACTACTTTGAACCATGTAAATCACAAGAAGCCATGTTGTTCTAAGTAGGTAATCATAGTGGTAGTGGAACTAGGAAGTCAGAAGCAAGGAGGATATAAGAGGCATTTCCAGAATTCACTGAACTAGAGCTTCCAAAGCACCGAGTGGCTAGCTGAGGAACTCAGCAGCTGTACACCTACTAGCCATTTTCATGGAAATTATGAATCCAGTAAGCCAGTCAAAAATAGTGACAAACACTTAGGTTACAGCCATAGTCGCTAATCAAAGGCTTGCCTTCACCTGTGCTCGGTGGGAAACATGCTTTCTTCCTCTGTTGGCCTTTCCTTTCAGGCTAACAGAACACAATTAACTAAGAAGCAGTACAATTAACCAAAAAGAAAAAGGAAAAAAGAAAGAAAAGCAATCAAACTATATGTTACTCAGGCAAATACCATGCCAGTGTCTTTCATTCTTGGCCCCCTCTAGAGCAGATGATTTCACAGCCTTTTCATTAAGAAGAATGAGGATAAACACACTTTGCTTGCCTTCCCTCCACACCTGCCTCTCCTCCTGCCTCTTTGAACCCTCCGTGAATTTCTCTGCTGATGGCTGTCTTTTGCTAACACAGTGCAAATAAGATTCTAATCCAGAATTCAGTATGATCTTATGTGTTGTGAAGGAGGTCTGAAACGCCCTTTCTCCAAGTCAAAGCCTTTCTCCAATTAGCCCACTGGGTCTCTTCACCAAGGTCCATCCCGGTGAATGCTTACATGAGGATCAAATACAGGACAAAGTGTATGGACCGAGGAGTGGAGGGAGGATGCCTCCAGGTGAGCTGTGGAGCAGGGTCACATCCTGTCGAACTGGTCCAATGAATGGGAAACAGATGCATCCTGGGGCAGGAGATAATGATGCTTCCGGCTCATAGTGCTACATTGGAACCATAGGCGATGTGTCAGAATCCAAAGTCAGTCTTCATTCACCTTCTGTTAGGTTTAAACCATAGCCTTCTCTGCTACTTACTTAATCAAGCTTAATTCTGAACATCACTATAAAACAAGAAATAGCTCACACATCAGCAAAAACAGCTTATCTATATTCTCATCAAAATTTTCCAGATACGTCTCGATTTTCCTGTATTAAGACCCTCCCAGGCCCTTCTGTGATACACAGTAAGGCTATATTTACATCCCACTTCCCCTCTACAAATCAGTACAACGTAAGTAAATTATTCCAAAAAAAAAAAAAAAACTTTCTCAGAGTCTGGCTCCTTGGCTAAAAACCATGTGTATCACAGTTTTTACAAAAACACATACCACTTCCTCAATAGAATAGGGCGGCTCCATCTGTGTGCTTCTAGTCAACCATTGTACAGCATGGGAGCACATATTTATGAATCATTTGTCCAACAGACCTCGCTGGAGCCTTAACACCTGCTGTGTAAAGCCGGTCCTCAGACGGATGCGAAAAACATTTCAAAACTCAGAAGAAACCAAAACAAAGCCGCTCTTTTTAAGTTCGACAGAGGAAAATAGTAAATTTAGCTACAGCATGTTTCCAAGCCTGCCCTGAGTCAAAGCAAATAGCACTTTTAAATGGTAATGGTGCACTAATCCGCAGCATACCTAGGGCCAGATGCTGGTCAATTCAAGGTTCTGCTGCCTCCGAGCTCTCCCCTCGGCAAGCTTTGCCTTCTCCTCTCCTCCTCCTTCTTCTTCAGCCTTTCCATTCACACTCTTTGGGAAAACTAACGTGTTTTGTCTACATGTTTCCTTCCGTCTAAAAATACTACATTGTTCTAAAAATAATGCCCAGCGTTGGCAAGGGTGGTGGAGATGCCGAGGATCTTAAAATCCCAGTCTCCCCCGTCGTTTGGGAGGAGCAGATGGCAAGTCGAATAGCATCTTTGCACACAACTGTCTTGTGACCTGAGTTGTTTGGGTTCATTCACATCTCACACTCCACCCTTACCCACTCAACACTGAGATGGCTAATCATCTCACAGACAGCCGCCGTCTGACTGGTTTGTGGCCAGAGTACTAAACAACTGGGCTGCCTGCTGTTTCTCTCTGCATTTTCCCAGGCAGTGATCAAATAATCCTGAGCCACTAAGCAGCAGCCTCTCTCTCACCTCTTGACTCCAGGCTCATTTTCTTCTCTATGGACTCTATTTCGTTTCTTCTCAATCGGACTCAGCCTCCTCTTCAGTTTATCATGTGGAACAAGTCAATTTCCAGGCACAGGGTTATCTGGAAAGATTATCAGGGTGGATGTCTGTCTCCCACATCAAAAAAAATAAATGAGCAAAATTCAAGAAGAAATGAGATGACAAGATGTATGCAGACACACACAACACACACACACACACACACACACACACACACCACACTATACACATCTGTCAGCTGTCAGTCTGAGCCCACGCTAGCTATTTCACTTTGATTACCAGTGGCTTCCAGGTCAAAGGTACAGGAGTAAGAACAGGAAAAGGTAATAAATAAATTCTTCTGACAACAGAGATATTTATCACCAACAGCGTTATGATAGTTAAATACACGAAATAATAAGAGCTAATTCCTTTTGTTGTCCACAGCAAGAACACATAGAGTCATTTTAAGCTTCTTGGGCAGAATACAGTGTTTTCAATTCTTTTCTGAAAGAAGAAAAGTTAAAAAGAGATTTAACTCACCCTATTACTTGGGATTGCAAGTACTTTGAAAGTGTTAAGAATCTATAAAAAGTGAGTTGACTGCCAACGTTTGAAATGGAGACAGATGATGTGATGTTCCTGCCCTGAAACTGTAAATGTTTATACGGAGCCCATGACTACATCCCTGTAATGAAAAAGGCTTAGTGGTGATTAAAAAGAAAGATTGCTGCTATTTTCTTATGTGGAATTAACATTCACATATTTTTATTATCCAAAAATAATTCAAAAAATGCATCTCAGAGCAAAATTCTCAAGTACTGGAAGAACAACAGTTCTTTCAGAAAGTATGCCACTGTGCAAATGGAGATTCGCTAATGTTCCTGTGCCCTCGGGGTTTTCAACTGTGCCTTAGGACATGTGTGGCCATCACACTTGGAGGAGAGTACTGGCATCTAGTGGGGAGAGGCCAAGGATGCTTCTAGGTACCCTACCATGAAAAAGACAGTCCCAAGTCTTAAGAAGAAAGAGTCTCAAATGCCAAATGTCCATCATACACCCAGGACCAAGGAGGTGCTGTCACTTAGACATAAAAGAGGTACAAACTAAGAAAGCATTTACTGACAAATGGCTTCGGAGTTACTAATAGAGAACTTCACATTCAGAATGGTCATGGTAAATCATGCAGTCTAAATTTTACTCCCCACCCCAAGAGCCAGACAGTTCCGCAGTTTAGGAGTTCAGCAATCCAGTTTGCAAATTCTGGACCTGCATGAGGTGAGGACAGACAAGGGACAGATTTGATTTTCAGTTCCTAAAACTATTCTAGGATTCTCAGAGAACCATTCTGGATGTTTCTCTGTAGTGGTTGCTTTAAAGAGAGCAGGATGGTTCAATCGTACAGCATAGGTTAAGGAGAGACATGATGAGGTTAATAGCATAATTAAGGGAAAACGGAGCTGAGTATATGTTTGTTCATCAAATATTATTACATTAGAACTATGATAAACCCTTGGAACTTGAAAGTCATAAATGTGGAGGGAAGTAGCCTCCACAACTTCCATACACTTATAAAAATCCATTACACTCAAGAAGAGGCTTACGTTTTAAAAATACCTTCCATTTACAGAGAGAAACTCATAACAGGACACACAACGAATCTGAGCATTTGGGTTATTGAATCGGACAGACTTGTGCAGGCTTTCATTGTCTTAGCCATGAAGGAGTTCACTAAAAAGATTCCAGGTAATTCACAGAAATTCTGAAAAAGTAGGAACCCCGGGTTAAAGATGTAGACCCAAACCATGCTACAAGTCTGAAGGAACCCAGATGCTAGGCAGACAACTGTCAGCTGTGCTGTGACCTTTGTCACACGCTGCCACAGCGGCCACCACCCTGTGATGAGCAATGGTGCGCTAGAGCTGCTTCTCATAGATGTTACCAGCCCTGCATTTTCTCCATCTGGGGTCCCTGGCGCTCACTATCTAGAATTCTGCTGCCCACTATGGCAGAAGGAAAGAACTAGAAATCCCACACCAGTTACTAAGTACTCTGAGCCATAAATAATATCATTGCTCCTACTCAGAAATCATCAGCCAAGGCCAGAAGGGACCTGACTCCATGGGAAACACGGAGGAAAGTACAACCTTCCTGCGTGCACCAAAGACAGAGCCCTAGCGAGGACAGAAGCGACTTCTCATTACTTTGAAAGCCAGTCTACCCTGGGAGCCCATTGACTTCATAGACCACCTGTGACCACAGAACAGAGATCAGGCTCTCAGCCGCTTTGCATTTGTGGCACTAATGCTTGGTCTACCATAGTGAGTGCTTATCTAGCAGAGGTGAACTTGCTTGACAGAGCTCAGGTCAAATGTCTGCTGCACAATTTTCAGTTGCCATAAATTAAAGCTAATTTCTTCACAACTTCTAAAATAATAGCCGGGCGGTAGTGGCACACGCCTTTAATCCCAGAACTCGGGAGGCAGAGGCAGGCGGATCTCTGTGAGTTCGAGACCAGCCTGGTCTACAAGAGCTAGTTCCAGGACAGGCTCCAAAACCACAGAGAAACCCTGTCTCGAAAAAATAAATAAATAAAATAAAATAATAAAAATAATCCCTAAACATAAAAATTCTTTAAAATAATTAGAAGCTGATTATTTGAAAGTATAAGTTTCTCTCCAAGAATACGAATTTAAGTCATTTCTGTTCTCAGCACTCATGTCCCTCTAAGTTACTACTTAAGAATTGTCATGATAGGTCAAATCAATAAGTCCTAGCCTACTTTCTTGAATTCCCCATCAGATGTGCACAGCGTAGCGACAATTCAGAAGAAATAAATTGCATTAGAAAGAAATATTAGCTTTGAAAACACCAAGAAGAATCCAGGGGAAATGTGCCTAAAGTGACGGTGTCAAATTAATACCGGGTCTCTACAGAGCAGAGCACACAGGAGAGAGCTCAGAGCAAAGAGGAGAAAATTGTAAAAGACCAGTTTATATTTGTGGAAATGATCTCTGCAATCGCCAGAGGCAATCTGAAACTGGCATCTCGGAGTCAGTCAGGAATATTGAGAGCTGCCCAGAGGCTCAGCTAAATTGTACTCTCGACACACCCAGAAGCAGGCACGTTTATCATCAATCTCCATGAGTTTATCCTCCTCCCTGGCTACAGGTTCTTCTTACTTCTTCTATTCTTTTCTCTTGATTCTCTCTACTTTTTCAACAGGAAACTGAATGCAAAGACAGGAAAATGGAAGCTGAATTCTATGCTCTGTTAGATGAAAGCCAATTGCATACGCTTTAGTCCTTCCCATGAGCCAACTGTATGTATGCATTATATCTTTGAAGTTTGTCGCAGAAAGAGGGTCCTCTAACCACACAATGTCTCCATAATAATAGAAACTTATATTTTATTATATGAGATTTTCATAGTACATTCATTAGAAGTACTTGGCATGATTGTACTTATCCCCCTTCTTCAAATATAAAGTGAAGAGTCTTCTCAAATTGGAGGCTTTTGTGCAGTGGCATGACTTCTGTCTTATAAGCCCTGATATGTATCATTAGGACAAAAACCTTCTTTGAAATTGTGTTCAACCCTCATGACAGATGGAAGTTCTCACAGAACAGCATTCACAGAAGAGGCAATCTAATTTAGAAAAAGTAGATCGGTTTCTACTATGAAAGGATTCATTCTTTTCATTTTACATGTGTACGCACTTATGTGTATAGTTACCCACGTCAGTGTGTGTACACACACATATCTATGTATCTCACATGACCTTATAGGTTAGACTATAAACATAAATAGGTATTTACACATATGTACAATTATCAACACCACCCTTTTATCACGTGTTACTTTCTCAACTTCAGTCCTTCTCTGCTTTTCCTCCATTTGTTGACCCCCAGGTCTCACTTTTCTGAATATCTCCACAATCGTTCTGCTAGAATATATGAACGTGGACAAAGGAAGTATGTTTTGTCTGTCACTGGGAACATTCCATGTGCACTTTCTCTTATTTTTTTAATACTTTAATTTTCAGAACTATAAAACTAAACAGACATGCCTCCTTCATTGAGTTATTCTTCTAATGGAAACTAAGAACACATTTAAAGGTTTTAGAATAGTGTGTAGCATACATCCATAATGGCACTCAAAATTTTAGGGACTATTATCATCACAACAATTCCTTAAAATATCTTGCAAATGATTCAGTCATATAGGCCTTAGTCAACACAGCTAGATGTTTTGCTGAAATTCTTGCTTAAATAAGTATTCACGTATAACAATGCTGTAACCATTTTTCACATTTGAAATCATTTCCTAGAAGACATTTACAGGAATAAAATTAGTAGGATAAACGTTATACATATTTAATAGTAATGTCTTCTTTATAATTAAAAACAAATCAATAAAATGTCCATTACAGATTTTTAAAGGACAAAAAAATAAAAAAGTGGCAAAAGAAAAACTCAAAATTGTATAATTTTCCATACACTTAAAATGAATATACTCCTGTAGATCCAAGATAATGCTAACTAAAGAGGAAAAGCCATGCCCATATTAATCATTTCTACATTTTTTTACATTTTTTCATTATTTCTTAATCAATACAGTTCCCTAAACACCAACTTCCATAGCTTCCATATTATGATTGATCTCGTACATAATCTAGGCATAGACCATACCTGTAAACCTAGATCATGCGCTGTGAAGACAGGAGAGGCATCAGAAGATGAGGTTCATGCTACCTATTATTAAAAAGAAAAGGCCTTTTTATTTTATTTAAAAAGAAAAGGTAGGTAAAAAAAGAGGAGGGACTTAAAAGCCTGTTTATGTGTAGACAACATGTCATTGATACAGATATCTGTTATGAATTCACTAAACTATGACTGAGAGTGGACATTCTGGGGGAATAAGTCAACACAAAACACTGGATATCTGGGAAATCCAAATTAAACAGTGATATAATCTGTTGTGTGACTTTTCACCATAATGTCTGCATTAGATTTTGTTGTTTTATATTAACATGTATGAAGTTTTTGCATGCATCTGTGTATGTTCACCACTTGCGTGCTAGGAGCCTGTGGAGGTCAGGAAAGGGTGTCAAATGCTCTAGAGCTCCAGTTACAGACGGTTTTGATCCACCATGTGGGTATTGGGAACTGCACCTTGGTGCTCTGTAAGAGCATTAGCGATCTGAAATGCTGAGTCATCTCTCCTGCCCCCAGAGTGTGGCTTTTGTGGGATGATGTGTAAACATGGCCTAGAAGTCAGAAGCTGAGTCCTTAGTAACCATCTTTACGAACCTACCTATGTGTTATCTGCTTACTTATATGTTATCTGGTTGTAGGTCTGTATGTCTACTGGCCTGTGTGCCAGTCTACATGTGGGCCTATGCCTGCCTATGTGTAGCCTATATGTGCTAGCATATGTCTTGGCGGTCTCTGCCACCCAGCAAATAAAGTATGTCCTTATAGTTGCAGATTATGTAAGACTAAAGTTCCTTAAAATCTCTTAAACCTCCCAAATCCTTAGCGTGTCTTCTTTCTTAGCATTAGAGCGCAGACCCACACCAACAAGGCAAATTGAAAACACTCAAGGCTACATGAAACTTTGCCAAAAAAGTGGAGTGGGGATAGAGAGAGGGTATGAGGAGGAAAGGGGGCAGGTAGAGAGAGATGGAAGGGAAAGGAAGTTCCCGAAAGAATTTACAATATACAGAAGTATATGCTAGGATATAAGCAAATACTACATGCTATTTTCCATGAGCATCTTGAACATGAGTGTGCTTTGCTAAACAAAGGGTGATGGCATATTGTAAAAGATTTAGTTGAGAAATACTTCTACACAGCAACATGAGATGATTGCCAGGATGGCTTGTTAAAATGAAAATAAACTGGAGAACCCTGTGCAGTAAATATTCTAATGTCTACCTTTTTAAAGAGGTGACATCATTCCAATTTAAGAATGAATCTGCATAGAAAATTTCCAAAAATATGCTCATGGCCACAAATAGCTCCCATGGATAAGATATAATGGCCTGAGTTAGAAGGTTCTTTACTGTATAATTGGATAGGTTGGTTTGGGATGGTATGATGGCTTCAAATCAACGTGCTTGAAAAGGCATGCCATTCTTTGAAAATTGTTCACTGTTGGTTTAATAGAATAATTATAACTAATCAAACAGAAAACAAATGTTCTTGATAATACGATGCAGCTAGACACATAGATACAAACACATCTTTGAATTCTGTCCATTACTCAACATTTAATTGCTTTCAATTTTTGCTAATATTGTAGGCAGAACAGTAGCACCCTTTCATTTTATTTAACTGTTTTTAGACAGCAGATTTAGACTGTATTTTAAAATATATTTTAAGGTATTCTATTCAATGCTTTGGGAGAGAGGGACTTCTGCCAACAGTAATGAAGTGGTCATGAAGTCTTCCTTATGCACACCAAACCAACATTATACAATTGGAGAAACTTTAAATAAAGTCTTCCACTATTCCAAAATGAACCCAAACAATGTCCTCAGAGACATTTTGTTGGAAGAATTGCTGGAATTTCTGATAAGAATGGCAGAAGTCTGAGACTAACCCACTCAGATTTGCTGCGATATTCCCACTGAATGCTCTGTGAAGCAGAGCTGAGGATGACAAAAGAAAGATGTCATGTTCAGTGTGGGGAAAAAAAAACAGAGGAAAAATATTCAAGACATAAAGAGCTCTTTATCTAATTGGGGGCTAAGCCCAAATATAGAATGTATGCAAAAGACTGAGTATTAGAAGAAAGAGGTAAAAAGAATAGTAAAAGAATAATGGCCTCACCATCTCTAGGTTAACAAATAATGTATAGAAACAAATCCACAAGCTCAAAAGCTTCAATTAGCATAAATATAAGAAGATCCATACTTCTGCATACTATAGTTTCATTAATAAAACCTAAAATTACATGAACTTTCGTTTTCAAGAATTACATTAAATATGCAAAGACTAGATATCCCAATCAAAAGGCTTAAGTTTCTAGGTTGAAAATAAAATGATGTCTGACATGCAAAAGACTGTTCAATTTCAAAGATCCAAATTGGATGAAAGTAAAAGAGGTTGCACTATATGCAAACAGAAGCCACAGGAATTCTTCTATGGGTAAATTAATATTAGACAAGTAGTTTAAGAAAAGAAATAAAAATGAAAGGAGATACTTCATAATGACCAGTGAATTAATCAAAGAAAGAATCAGTCTTAATGTATATATACAAAAAGTGTGGTAAACAAACACCAATAGATTTACAAGAAGAAGACAATTTAACAATTACATGGAGATTTCAGTACTAAAATCTCCATAATGTTAAAAGTACTAAATTTAAAATCAAAACCCATGTGCAATTTTAATAACAATGAAAACTGTGAAAAGCATGACCAGTGTTATGGAGCATTCCAATGGCACACAGCACATGTCTTTGAAGCATACATGAGATACTGACCAGGCTAAAGTATGAAATAATTCTCAATGACATCAATTTAACTGTGATTATCTGTTCCTGCTTACTGGTTCATTTATTTCCTATATTTATACTGCTTAGCAACACGAGAAACTGTTATATATGATAACAATACTACATTTTAGATTTCTTGCATTTATTACATTTATTTTTTTCTTCCAGTGTGGCTTTGTTTTTCATTTTCTTTTTTGTATTGTTGTTTATGCAGCACAGAACAACTAACAGTTTTCTTCACTGGATCTATCACTGATTTGATTAGAAATTCCCTTGCATGTTATCTTGTTAGAGGATTTACAAAATTCACTTCTGTCATACTCAAGGTTTTTCTGACAAGTCATTTTGATTACTTAAATATTTAATTCTCCAGCCATCCGTGATTGCCTGGGGTAACCATCAAAGTTTATCTCTACTGCTAAGTAATTTTTCTTTAAAATAAAAAAAGAAAGAAAGAAATTCTAAATTTCTTCAAATTAATTGTAATAGCTACACATTAATTTATAAGATCTCCTTTATTAGGCACTATTGTCTTGTAAAATCTCAAAATTTAAGGTAGCATTATAGTACCAATTAAACTGGGTGGTAATGACACATGCCTTTAATCCTAGCACTAAGGAGGCAGAGACAGGCTGATCTTGAGAGTGTGAGGCTAGCCTGGTCTATGGGGAGAGTTCCAGAAGAGTCTCCAAAGCTACAGAGAAACCCTGTCTCAAAGATCAAAATAAATAAATAAATAAATAAATAAATAAACAAAACTGCTGATTAAAGTATAAGCTTAATGTAACCCACTCATGAGCCTTATTGAAAAATTTTAAGAACGCTTGCTTCATGAAATTATTACAAATTTTCATTGGATGAATATATTTTAAAACAAAAATTGTAAAGGTTTTTCCAAAGATACATGCTGTCACAAAATTAAACATATATTTCTGATGAATAAAGGATAAAATTATAATTCACCTGGACACACACACACACACACACACACACACACACACACACACATCTGGTAACATGGTAGGTAGGTCTATAAACTGTGTATTACAATTATGCCAAAAAGACCAAAAACAAAGGAGGGAGGTAAAAGCCACAAAAGATAAAACATTATAAAGATGAATTTAGCAGGAAAGTTAGTTTTCGCTTCTACAGTTGAAAAAGCAGTTGGCAAGAATAAAAGCCTGTCGAACAGTAGAAATGATTGATATCTCATTGAATAGTCTTAGAGGTCAGAAAAAGAATTACAGAACAGTTTTGAAGGATGACTACAGTAGTTATTCAGTATAAAATAAATATTTCAAATTCACCTGCATACAAGACACACATTAAATATTTGACTTTATTTAATATAATATTTCAAAAAATCTAAAATTCATCTAGGAGTATATACTTTTAAAAAGAGATTAATCATGCAAGAGAAAAAAGAATTGCTGCAAATTTCATGAAAATCACTCACTGGACATGATAGATATTTATTCCAGAGCGATCTATTTTCCTTATTAAGTTTAGAATCTAAGCCTGTAAAATTAGTTTTAGGATAAAATTGCTTAGGACTTAACAAATCACATTCTTTCAAGAATGTAGTATCACATGTGGTAGAGCATTACAGAATAAACCATCTGTGGAAAAACTTTTCATCATTTGTCTGTGTCTTAGACAGTCAGATTATATACCTAATTAAAACATGCAGTCAAATCTATCTACATGGGAAGTTGAAAAAGACAAGATCTCCTGAGTAAACTGGGAGCATGGGGACCTTGGGAGAGGGTTGAAGGGGAGGGGAGGGGAGAGGCAGGGAGGGGAGCAGAGAAAAATGTAGAGCTCAATAAAAATAAAAAAGAAGAAAGAAAGTAAACAACTAAATTGCAATACTTAAAAAAAAACTATGATAGATTCAATACATGCAAACTAGTAGTGTCCATAGGAAACGTCTGAGAAAGAAACGAGATGATCCTGGCGGAATGCTCGGCTTCCATGGAGTTTATCACAACAGAGTGTTTGAGTCATTCCCAAAATCATAGGCTGATATCCTAGCACCTGATGTAACCATTAGGAGGTATGGCCTCTGGAAGATAATTAAGTCATTGATGGAGACTCTTCATAAATCTACCCCAGAGTTGTCTGAACCTCTTTACACCATGTGACGACCACTCAGCAAGGCATCACCTATCTGTGGAAGAGGGTCCTGAAAGAGGGCCCTAATGAGACAAAGACCAAGGGGCATCTGATCTAGGATTTTCACTCTCTAAAACTGTGAGAAATAACTGCTATTTATGAGCAAACTAGGCTATGGCATCCTACGATAAGCACCTAGACTTAGTGTCCTTCCATCAAATGGAATCTCCATGCTCAAGATACATATACTGAATCCTTAGTATTTCAGCACTTACATCCTAAAGGTGGTTTGCAATTATCCTTTGGGCAAAATATTTTCCAAAAGAATAAGAGCAAATCTACCTAGCGACTGGTCAACCTCATTGGCAAAAAGAGTGACTCATGGGTGGTTGGTTACCCAGGAGTGGCAAATTCTGAGGCAAAACCAAAGAGAACCAAGATAAAGAGACATGAGGTGAGGGGAAAAGGATTTCAGAAACAAAGGTCAATGTGGATTATGACCACCTTATATATGGGGCAACACAATCAGCAATGACGAGACAAAAGGCAATGATGATAAAGAGAGAAAGGAAACTCATCATACTGGCCTTCCAGTCCACAGAAAAAGCGGGAAGTTTTGTTGTCGGTCACCTGGATAGCTACGAAGGCTTTGGGATGAGGAGGGATAGGGAGTGATACATGTTTTATCTAGATTGTCCTGGATGTCGTGTAGAGTGAGAAGAATAAAAGCATAAGCACCCTTAAAGAAATCATTTTAGCAGAGGACTGATGTCATTTAAATAACGGTCGTAGCAGCGGAGAGGTCAGATTCCAGACAGCAGAATGGAGAATATCCCTGGGAGGCCTACTCTTCTCTGAAGTGAAACAGATAAGCAGTGGATCTAGGGGAGAAGGAAGAGGGGGCGGAGGTTGACGGGAGGAGTGGAGGGAAAGAAGATTGCGGTGTGGATGTATTGTATGAGAGAAGACTAAAGAAACGAAATTTAAAAATGGAAAGAAAAAAAAAGGATGTCTGTGAATAATGTTAATGCTTGAGAGAAAAGAACAGAGGAGACTGTGGGAGGTGCGGGTTTGAGCAAGAGGATACTCGTGGGAAGCTCGGGTGCACATACCCACAGACATGCGCACTTGCGCATTATTTAAAATCATAAAAGTAAAAATCATTAAAAAGATTTTAAAATAGTTTTCAAAGCTTCCAGGCTATGCTAAGTTAGCTTTTTAAAGTGGCTAGAATTTGGCAAACCATAAGCTGGTCCTTAATTTCAAAGACTCAATATATATTCTGGTAATAGAGTCCTCCTGTGTTTTATACATATGTGGGTTAACTCTGATGAAAATCACACTAATAATTGATTTTGTTCTTAAAGATTTGTTCAGATTAAAGTATAAAACAAATGATTTGATTTAAGTGTAGATTCTGGGAAATCCTCCAGCTCTTACATATTTCCTCTAATAATTTTTATTTCAAATGATTGATAATAATCTGTTCTGAAAAAAATAATTCACATAAATCTCTTCAATAATTTTCTTCAAATTTTATCACATTACTTAACTATTTACATTTTTATCCAAATTTTAGCACCTACTAGATTTTTAACTCTATAGAACAAATAAGTCGATTACAAGAATTGTCTGGAATGACCAGCTATTAGGTATGAACTATAAATAAGTTAATTGTAACTGTACAATAGGGCCAGAAAGAAATTAAATACTGAATTAGAAGTTCATGAATAACATGAACAGTCACAAAACGTTTAAGACTGCTTACTACGAGAATGAACTCATCTATCACCTATGATATACTCACTGAAACACCAAATCACAAGACTCTCTAACATGTGAGGTCTAAATCCTCTTCTAAAAAAATAGCAAGAAATGGATTTGTAAAATCAAATTCTCTGTTTTGAAAAATCTAGTGGGTGTATGTGAATCATGAGCCAGTCATTCTTTCTGGATAGACCATGAAAGCTTCCCTTCCAAACTTAAAAGGGAAGAGAAAATGGAGTGTTGAATATATTGAAAAGCTTTGTATTCCATTTATGGTAACAATGAGTCATGAGTTATTCTAGCTCCTTGGAATGATAGCTGACGTGACCAGGGTCCTACTAAGAAAGCCTCAGCCATTGGCATAGAGTGAAAAACAAAACAAGACGAAACAAAATGAACAAACAAAAAAGAACAGAACCAAAAAAAAACTAAAATAAACATACTGTAATATACATGTGAACAGAGACAAGTGAATGCACTATTCTAACGATCTCATTCAAGCAGAGAAGCATACATTGCTTTTCATAAACATGCAAACTGTACATATTAATAGTATACAGCACTCTATTAGTAGGAAAATTCAGTGGGGTTGGGCATCTTTACTGCCCCACTTTAGTGATAGTGGAAACTATGAGTGTTCAGAAAGCCAACAACAGCCCATGCACTGAAAGGCTTTACTGTCACCTAAAGCTCAGAGAAGGACCACAGTCACAGATTCTTGGAAATTCTCGAGTATGGGGAAGAGTTGCTTCACCAGATAATTCTGTAGGTCACAGAAATAGGGATTGACCCCCGAAAGCTAGATGCCAAGGAAAAATTTTTATTGGAAGGCAAAATTTAATGTATGATACCAGGCAAAAATACTAGTTTTCAGTCCATCACTTATAAAAGTAAGTAACAAAAGAAATATGTGAGAAAAAATTGACATTTTTGAGATAATCTTGTGTCCTGCCACATCACTGAAGGTGTTTATCAGCTGTAGGAGTTCTCTGGTAGAGTTTTTGGGTCACTTATATACACTAATAAACACTATCATATCATCTGCAAATAACGAAAGTTTGACTTCTTTCTTTCCAATTTTAATCCCCTTGATCTCCTTATGTTGCCTTATTGCTATTGCCAAAACTTCAAGCCCTATGTTGAAGAGATATGAAGAGAGCGGACAGCCTTGTCTTGTTCCTGATTTTAGTAGAATCGCTTTGAGTTTCTCTCCATTTAATTTGATGTTAGCTGTCGGCTTTCTGTATATTACTCTTATTATATTTAGATATGATCTTTGTATCCTTAATCTTTCCAAAACCTTTATCATGAAGGGGTGTTGAATTTTTCTCCAATGCTTTTACTGCATCCAATGAAATGATCATATGTTTTTTTTCTTTCAGTTTATTTATATGGTGGATTACATATATTTTCGTATGTTGAACCAGCCCTGTATCTCTGGGATGAAGTCTACCTGGTCATGATAGATGATTGTTTTTATGTGCTCTTGGATTTGGTTTGCCAGAATTTTATTGAGAATTTTTGTGTCCATGTTCATGAGTGAGATTGGTCTGTAATTCTCTTTCTTGGTTGAGTCTTTGTGTGGTTTTGGTATCAGGGTAACTGTAGCTTCATAAAAAGAGCTTGACAGTGAGCCTTCTGTTTCTATTATGTGGAACACTTTGAGGAGTATAGGTATTAGCTCTTCTTGAAAGTTCTAGTTGAATTCAGCACTAAAACCATCCAGTCCTGGGCTTTTTTTGGTTGGGAGGTTTTTGATGGCAGCTTCTATCTCCTTGCGGCTTATAGGTCTATTTAAATTGCTCACCCGGTCTTAATTTAATTTTAGTAGGTGGTATCTATCTAAAAAAATTGTCCATTTCTTTTACATTTTCCAGTTTTGGAGAGTACAGATTTTTTTATTAGGACCTAATGATTCTCTGAATTTCCTCAGTGGCTATTGTTATGGTCCCCTTTTCATTTCTGACTTTTAAAATATATATCAATCCAAATTCCCACTCCTTCCACTCTTCCCATTTTCTCCTCATACCCTCTAACCTCACACTCCTCTAATCCTAAGAGAGGGTAAGGCATTTTTCTTTGTGGAAGGTCTAAGGCCCTCCCTACTACATCTAGGCTAAGCAAGGTATACATCCAAAGAGAATAGGATCCCAAAAAGCAAGTACATGCGTAGAGAAAAATCTCAGTGCCACTGCCAGTGGCCCCTCTGTTTTCCCCAGCCATGCAACTGTCAACCACATTCAGAGGAACTAGTTTGGTCCTATGCTTGTACCTTCCCAGTCCGGCTGGAGTTGGTGAGCTCCCATTAGCTCAGGTAAACTGTTTCAGTGGATGAACCCTTCATGATCTTGACCTCTTTGCTCATATTCTCATTCCTTCTACTCTTCAACTGGACCTTGGGAGCTCAGTCCAGTGCTCCAATGTGGGTCTCTGCCTCTGTTTCCATCTGTTATTGGATGAAGGTTCTATGGTGATATTTAAGATAATCATCAGTCTGACTACAGGGCAAGGCCAGTTCAGGCACCCTCTCCTCTATTGCTTAGGGTCTTAGCTAGGATCATCCTTGTAGATTTGCAAACAGGAATCTTGAGAGCATGAGAGGACCAAAGAGGATCAGACCCAGTCACTTCAGTGCTTGAGGTCAAATGAGGAAAAGAGGCTTTTATTGTGTACATAAAGAGACACCATATCTTTACCATGACAAATTCCTTGCCACGTCTATATTTAACATGTGCCTTTTGTTCATTATTATTTATTTTGTGCAATGTGATGAACCTTGAATTCCAAAAGTTTTTAATATTATACAACAAATTTAAATGTTTCCATGCTCATTAATAGTAGAGTATGTGAGGGAAAAATACTAATTAATATAGATCAACGGTCAGGTTTGTATATTGCTTTTAGTTCCTCAGGGTTTCATCTTAATTTACAGACTATTGAAGAGCAAGAAAAAGACACAGAGCTAGAGAACATCACAAAATCAGGACCTACTTTCAAGCAGACTCTACAATGCCAAGATACAGATACTGTACTTCTCTCTCCTCGCGTTTATGTTAAGTGGTGGCTCATATCCTCACGTCTCATGGACTACCATACTCACATTGTTGGAATGCTTACATTCAAGCTTTTAATTTATTCATGAAAAATCATAGTGTGGAATTCCACTTCCCAATATGGAAGGTTGACTTTCACCCACATTCCCCATGCATGAGGTGTCATAGTTATGGGTAATATTGCTGTGATGGAACACAATGAAACCTGAGGACGAAAAGGTTTGTTAGAGAGAAATCAGGAAGACCTTAAACCTTCACCTAGCACACTAAACCAACAAAAACTAAGAGATAGAAGATAAAAAAAAATCCTCTCAGGACTCACTATCACAACTCTCAACACTTTTTGAGAAAAGCTACACAATCCATTATTCACGATATATCACCCACACAAGGATGAAAACAATCCAAAAAATTGAAACACGCATAAAACATAGAAAAAATATGACTCTCTCTAAATAAATACAGCAATGAAAAGAAAAATAGTGCAAACACTCCAAGATAATGCAAACATTACAATGAATAGAAGCCAATTTTATTTTTTATTTTTTTATTTTTTTTAATTTATTTATTTATTAAAGATTTCTGTCTCTTCCCAGCCACCGCCTCCCATTTCCCTCCCCCTCCCTCAATTAAGTCCCCCCCCCAGCCCGAAAAGCAATCAGGGTTCCCTGTCCTGTGGGAAGTCCAAGGAACCCCCACCTCCATCCAGGTCTAGTAAGTTGAGCATCCAAACTGCCTAGGCTCCCACAAAGCCAGTGCATGCAGTAGGATCAGAAACCCATTGCCATTGTTCTTGAGTTCTCAGTAGTCCTCATTGTCCGCTATGTTCAGAGAGTCCGGTTTTATCCCAGGCTTTTCCAGACCCAGGCCAGCTGGTCTTGGTGAGTTCCCAGTAGAACATCCCCATTGTCTCAGTGTGTGGGTGCACCCCTCGCGGTCCTGAGTTCCTTGCTCGTGCTCTCTCTCCTTCTGCTCCTGATTTGGACCTTGAGATTTCAGTCCTGTGCTCCAATGTGGGTCTCTGTCTCTGTCTCCTTTCATCGCTTGCTGAAGGTTAATATTCAGGAGGATGCCTATATGTTTTTCTTTGGGTTCTCCTTATTTATCTTCTCTAGGATCACTAATTATAGGCTCAATGTCCTTGGTTTACGGCAGAAGCCAATTTTAAACAGCTAACAGTGAGATACGTGGAGGTTTAAAAGAAAATATGGTCTTAATGAGTGAAGAGATAAGAAATGTTAGAAAATTCAGAAGCAAGAAGAGGAAGGGTGGGTGGGGAGGCAGAAGAAGCAAATGGGACAAGAGAAAGTCAGGAATTCAGAAGTACAGAATCTGAAATGAAAAGTTCACTTTAATGAGTTTGACAAATCTTTGGAAAAGGCAGGGGAAGGGGGCAGCAAACTTAATTATTTGAGCTGAAATCACCTGAAAAGCAGACAGACAAAGATGGAGCAGATATTAGTTATTCTGCAATAACCTGTGGGAAAATAGCAAACAACAAAATATCTGCAGTCAGGATCTCAGGAACATGCAAAGTTATGAAAGACAGGAAATAGCTATTTGGAAATTTAATAGTGGAATTTGTTCAATTTATGAAAAAGAGTCAAATTATAGATACATTTATTAAATCTAAAATGAAGAAAACCACACGTAAACACATCATAGCAAAATTATTTAACCCAAAAGTTAAGAAGACAGGCAGAAGAAAGAAGAAATATGCAAATAAATCAGCATGGAAATCTGAAATGTTTTGAAAGGTATACCCTAACAATGCTGAAATATGTATGGGCAGCTAGTATATGGTGGTTCTGCTGAACTTGTCCATATAGGGTTTCACGGTCTAAGTTTATGAGGACGACTGACCAGGTCTCTTCCTCAAAAGGGCACCAGATCTCATTACATGTTGTGAGCCACCATGTGGTTGCTGGGAATAAAACTCAGGACCTTTGGAAGAGCAGGCAGTGCTCTAAACTGCTGAGTCCAGCCTTAGAGAACCACAAAAACAAACAGCTGACTTTTCACCAGAAAATGGAAAAAATATGCCAAGTTATGAGTAAATAAAAATGATTACTTAACCTTTTTTTCCTCTCGATTTCTCTTAAGAACAAGTGCATCATTAAAGCAAAGATAATATAATCAGAATTTATTTTATCATCTATGTGAAATGAAAATATTTGAGGACTAGGGTTCCTGTTAACAAAGGTTTCACAGCACAAACATAAGGACTTGACTTCAACCCTCAGGACCCATTTGAAAAAAATTCACCTAGCAAAGTGTGCCTGTGATTACAGCTCTGGGGAGAAAAGACATGCTGGTCAGCCATCTAGTCTACCATCTGAACTCCAGTCTAGTGAAAGACCGTCTCTCAAAAAACATCTAAGGAAGGTGCCCAGGACTATCCTCCAACTTTCAAATACACATGCACACACATGCAAGTGCATTGACACTCACAAGCCACACACATGCGCAGAAGCAAATAAACAAAAATATTTAAGAAATCACAAAAGAAACTATACAGGGTAAGTATATTGTTGTTAGTTTCTTACAGTGGTCTATAAAAGGCAAACTGATGATTGGTAAACTATGTAAATATCTTTTATTAATGATAATTAGACAAAAAGTACAGATTTTTTATGTGTTTATTTTTGTGTATGTTCACACAGTATCAGTAACTAGGAGAAAGTTGTTCTATGCTCCAATCATGACTATTGGTTCCTGTATTTTCCTTTTTACTTCAATTTTGTCCCCAATACATTAATTTTTCCATGTCATTATATGCATATTTAATCATATGTATTATATAACACACACACATACACATTGCATACATATATGTGGGCATGTAAACATGAGTATGTCTCTGTGTGGAAGCCAGATACTAACATCTGATGTCTTCTTCAGTTAGATCCCACCTTGATTGTTGATACAGAGTTTCTCACTGATCCTGGAGATTACAAATTCTGTCATACTGGTTGGCCGGCAAGCCCCAGGCATCCTCTTGTCTTCTGGTTGGCTGGCAAGCCCCAGGCATCCTCTTGTCTTCTTGTGCTGGGATCACAGGTGTTACCACCATCCTTGGCCTCATAGATGGGAGTTGGAGATTTGAACTCAGTACGAATATCATACTTGTACATGTAGAACTTTACCCACAGAGCCATCTCAGAGCCCGTTTCATGATTTTTAAGATTTCTTATTTAAATGCATATATAAAATTGTTACATTTTCAGCTGAATTTTTATTTTTATTTAACCTTTTTATTTCATGTAGTACTCTTCATATTGAATAATAGATTTTTATGAATATAGGGATATGAAGTTTTAATGTTTCTACTTATTTAACATGTGTTTGCCATTTATTTCACTTTTCAAACCATTTATGTCTACTTGGACATTCAAACATTTAAAAAGACATGTTATAATAAATAAAAGGGCAAAATCCATCTACATGTTCTCACCAAGATATGGGCATTTAAATGAATGTCTATACAAAGAATATTACTTATTTAACCAATTACTAAAGAAGGGAAAAAAGTCCCGAATTTTCTCTGTGAAAAACAACCTAGTTAAAGAAGTCAAAAGTTGGGTCTTTAAAAGAAAATAAACAAAACAGCAACAATATACTTAGAATTGATAATTTTCTGACAAAGTCCAATGGGAAAGATAGTTACTATAGAGCATTCAGATAATGTGAAAATATTACCAACCCTATCAATGAAATTAGATAAAAATCTTAAAATTGACAAAAGAAGGAAAATATAAATATTTGATAGACTCCCTGTTTGTTAAATAAATTAGTTTATGACAATAACAATATTCTCTACAAAGAGATGTTCAGTTCCACTCTGATTTCTACCAAGTATTCAAAAAAAAAATCAAAATATCATTCTTTCACCAACTAGTTCAGAATACAGAGAAAGATCCACTTAGTTTACCTTCTTCCTCTTTGTATCATTTACCTCTAGTTTATTGTCTATTCAATGGCTACTTCTAGTTTAATTGAATGTTTTCTGTGCTTTGTTAATTTGTTTTCTCATGAGATTTTAGTTCTTTTTTTTTTGTAATGCGGATTTGGTACTGAATGTATCTTGAATTAACTCCCTCTTGATGTTTAGAGTGACCATAAATTTAAGGTCAATATCAGAAAAAGAAAAACATATGAAATGAATTATTTAACTTTCTTTGTCAGGGTGAAAAAAGAGAAAATGATATAGTCTTAATTTCAAGAGTATAGAGAAATGAATAAATGCATGCATGTTACTTCTCATCCAGGTCTCTCCTTTCTGTTCAGTCAGGAGTCCAGCCTACTAAATAGCACTGCCTCATTCAGACAGGTTCTGCCTCTGTTAGGCCACTTTAAAACATCTCACATGGACATTTCCACAGGCCAACCTAATGGAGACAGATATGGGATTCCCCTCTGTATGTTGTGAATACCATTGGTTAATAAAGAAGCTGTTTTTGGCCAATGACTTAACAGAATGTACTCAGGCTGGAAAAGATATATAAAGAGAGTAGGCAGAGTCAAGGAGAAGCCATGTAACTGCTGCAGGAGCCAAATGCTGGATGCTGGATGGATCATTACTGGTAAGCCACAACTATGTGGCAACATACAGATTAAAAGAGATGGGTAAATTTAAGATATAAGAGTTAGCCAGAAATAAGCCTAAGCTAATAGGCCAAGCAGTGTTTTAATAGTACAGTTTCTGTGTGATTATTTTGGGTTTGGGCTGCTGGAAAATGAACAAGCAGCTCTGACTACAGGAGACAATCTCTCACTGAGGTTTCCTTCCTAAGCAATTCTGCACTGTAACAGGAAAACAATCAAAATTAGTCATCATATATGTGTGTGATATATCTAACTATATGTACATATTATATATTATATGTATATGTTATATAATATATTATAATGATATATATCAGTGTGCCATCTTGAAGCCAATTGCTAAAGGAAAAAAGAGAGTAGTGAGTTTTCTTTGAAAAATAAACCCAAAGTTTAACAAAGTGGTTCTTTAAAATATACATATATACTAGGTTGATAATTCCCTGACAAAGTCCAATGGGAAAACGAAGAGTTACTGTAGAATATTCAGATAATGTAGAAATATTAACAACTTTATCCAAGAAATTAGATAAATATCTTTTAAAACTGACAAAAGAAGAAATAGAAATACCTGAGAGGCTCCCTATCTGCTAAAGAAACTAGACTAGTAATAACAGCAATACTCTCTACACAGTGACATTCGAAACCACTCTGATTTATACCAAGTATTTAAAAAAAATCAAAATATCACTCTTGCACCAAATAGTTCAGAGTTCAGAGTGAGACTCACTTTTCAAGTCATTTTATCCAATAAGTGCCTCCAGTTTTAAGACAGTGTAACTAAAAACCTTTAAGGATACCATGAAGATTGAAAATCCAAACTTCCACCCTGTCTTAGTCCTGAGAGGAAAGAGCATTGCAAAAAGTTGAGCAAACTAAACTCCATTGACTTTTCTTGGATCCCTCAGGTACTTGAAATAACAGAACAACTAATAACACAAAATCAAGTAACAGGCAAATGTAGTCATGCTGAGACGTCCTTACCCAATGGAGAAGCAACTAGAGCCTCCACATTTGGCAGGTGCTTTAGGACCACTGAGGGGGAAGAGGTTGCACACTTCCACTCCAGTAACCCCACTAGGAGAATGTACTTTGGGTGTTCGATTACATGAAGAACTGTGAAATTTGTGCAGTGCTCCCTCTGTGATACACACCTGCTCTCTAGTGGGAAAGGGCACGCTTCCTACCCGGGAAAGGGCATTCCTTGCCTCGTGTAAATAAATGGAAACTCCAGAAACGGGTCTTTGGTTGGTTGGTTGGTTGGTTGGTTGGTTGGTTGGTTGGCTGGCTGGCTAGTTGGTTGGTTGGTTGGTTGGTTGGTTGGTTGGTTGGTTGGTTGGTTTTAATACTAGCAATCAAAACACACTTCAACAGAAATAAAAATAAATGCACTGGGAGGGCTCATTAGTGGACTGGGCATAGCCGAAGCCAAGGCAAGACTAGTGAAGATACAGTAAACTTGTCAAGAATAGTTATACAAAAAACCCAGGATAGCCAAAACAATCTTATACAATAAAGGATCATCTGGAGGCATTACCATCCCTGACTTCAAACTCTATTACAGAACTACAGTATTGAAAACAGCTTGGTATTGGCATAAAAACAGAGAAGTCGACCAATGGAATCAAATAGAAGACCCTGACTTTAACCCTCAAACCTATGAACACCTGATTTTCGATAAAGGAGCTAAAAGTATACAATGGAAGAAAAAGAACATCTTCAACAAATTGTGCTGGCAAAACTGGATACACAAAATGCTCATATATTTGGCAAATCTTATGCTTAACAGAATAATGTTACGATTCTAATATATAAGGCTAAATCATTACTTAGTGTTGTATAAGGTGCTTTTTCTCCTAATTTTGAAAACAAGCAAGAATTCTGCTCTTTTTTCATATTAAAAATTTTATATGGAGGTTCTGAAAAAGGAAACAGGCAAGGAAAAGAAACAAAACACATAACTACTAGAAGCAAGTAATTAAAACTTGCATGGGTCATAAACAGCACAATTAATGTTATAAACCTTTTAAAATTTTTCCTCTTATAACAATGTATTGGTTAAAAATATATGTCACTACAATTAACTTTCTTTTAATTTTTTATTTCATATTTTTTATTTATTTTACATACCAACCACAGTTCTCTCTCTCCCACCTTCCCTCTCTCCTCCCTCCCTCTCCCCACCTTGCCCCCAACCCCTATTCACTCCTCAGAGAGGGCAAGTACTCTCCTGGGGAGTCAACAAGGCCTGGTATATCCCACTGAGGCAGAACCAAGCCCCTCCTCCCCGCATCAAGGCTGAGCAAGGTATCCCACCATAGGGAATGGGGTGCAAAAAGCCAGCTCATGCACCAGGGATAAATCCTGGTCCAACTGCCAAGGGCCCCCTCAAACAAACCAAGCCATACTACTGTCACCCACAAGCAGAGGACCTAGTTTGGTCCCATGCAGGCTCCCCAGCTGTCAGTCCACAGTCCATGAGCTCCCAGTATGAACTCGAGTCATTTATCAGAAATAATTATTAGTTCAATAACATAAGAACAAAGGTAGATCTAAATTTCCATGAAAATGATTTTGAGGTACGAATGCAAACAGACAGCAACAAATGATTATATTAATATGTAAAGAGCACCATAACAGAGAGTTCACTAATCAGCGAGATGTCGAAAATATTTGAGTTACAGATACCAACATTGAACAGAAGAAAAAATGACAACAGAAACACCGCCTTCAAATCTTTCACTCTTCCAAACAGGATTGGCTCAAAATATAGACAGGCTAAGCAGGATCCCGAAAGATCTGGAAGCTTAGTGAGTCAGAGGGATTTTCTGTTTTAGTTTGTAAGTTTGCTATGGCTCTAAAGTTGTATAAATATATGTATCAAATTTACTATATTATCTTAAAATTGAAAGTCATCATAAGGATGCTCTCAGGAGTGGGGTGGCTGAGTGCTGCCAGTTAGAAAGGGTGGCTGTTCTTTGATTATCTGCTCACTGTGATTGTGAAATAGCCTCAAAATAAAGAGAAGTTCACCGATTCCACTCATTTTTGCATTAATCTATTTTGATATGGATAAATTACATGACATATAGTCATCTTGACCTAGTTTATGGGAGGAAAACATGGAAAAGAATTCTTAACATTTTATTTGTCACATTATTAGGCCTTCATATAAAAACTTGTATCTCGGCTATTTTAAAATTGGTAATAACCGTAATCGTCAAGTGACACATGAACCATGATGCTTTATGGAGTATAAACAGACACAGATTCAACTGTATTCTAAAGCAGCACAGAACACCGAACTCTGGTTTTCAAACTGGTTAAAAAGTCAAGGCACTTTTGACACATTTTATGCCACCTGGAACATCAAGATATTTCAGAATGCATCACCTTTATTTGTCAGAGGATTAAAAGAGAACGACCCACTAGAAAACTCAGCTCTGCTCTCTTTTATGTTCTCAGTTTGTCAATTTGAAACTGAAAAAAAAAAAAAAAACAAACCCTGTTTTCCAATAACTGTTACTTGAAGGCCAACCCAAGTCTCAGAATCCTTCTCAGAGCCGCTGAAGCAAAGCTAAATTCCGAGCTCCGACACTTAGGTGGGAACAGGTGCAGAGGGAATCCTGTGGTGTTTATCCCACACCTGGTATTTAGAAGTAACGGTAACAGCGTAGAACCATTCTGCATTGTTTTTATTGGGGTTATTTATTACCCCTGCTAGGCTAAGTTTCTTTTTCATAACTAGCTAAACAGAAATGACAAATGCAAGACTAAATGGTGTATATGCACTTCTTGGCAAAGATGAATCGGTGGCAATGGATTCTTTGCTGGGTTTAGAAGACCCCTGACATTTTAGTCTATGCAAAATAAGGAAAGATAATCTGATTTGACATGTCCTGAGAAGCCTGGAGGCTGCAGGAACCCCACTGGACTAGTGCGTGGTTAGTTAATAAAGCGAAAGCAGACTGACACCAAGGTGAGCAATAATTAAACCCGCTGTGAAACCCTCTAACAGGAAGCAGCAAGTGGCACGTTGTTAGCAGAGTGATGTTTCTTCTCATGACACCGATGGGCAAACCTCAAAGTGAACAGAGATTCTGCTCAAGGCAACATGACTGTGCTCGGGCATACCGTGAACTGGCTGCTCCCAGGTCACGTTCTGGCTGGCAGTGTCTGCCATACTCACTCTGTTGGGTGTCTACGACTTTTCACAATTTATGCAGGGGTGTTAGGACCTTTCATTTATGGATATAGTGCTCAGGGCTAGGAATCCAAAAAATAAAATAAAATAAATCCGCTATCATAAAAGGGTTTGAAACTGTATAAGATATATAAAGAGATAAATACATATCAAACTGCTAAGGCTTATAAGAAGGCTGCGCCTAACTCAGCACGTGAGGACCAAGAATATAAAAGAATGAAAGCGATGGCATTTAGGAGCATACGTTGGAGGTGGGGGACAGGAGAAGGCTCAAATTATGACTACACATTTGTAAGATAAAGAAGACATACAGCTGCCATATTGTCCTTTGCGCAACAGACCATGGGGAAAAAAAAACAAATCCATCAGAGAAGGACCAAACTGTGAAACACCCTGATGTTGAGTAGACTCTTTTATGGCAAACAAGATGATCCTCAGCTGAGCATAGATTACCGGAAACATTAAAACATGTTTCCCAGGCGACAGTTCAAATTCTTTTTGTCTAGCTCAAACACACTTGAAAGATGTCTGAACATGAGTAGTCAAAGAAAAAGATGCATTAAGATGTCATAATCACACACTTTATTTGTTGTGTAAACAGTGAAGATAAAGTAGTGGGGTGAGACAAGAGGCTGCGTTAATAGTTAAGAGTGCCCCGAGATAGCTGAGATAAAATAAGAGCCAAGCCCACACAGAGGCCATAAAAACTGGGTGAAGAGAAGCCAGGAAAGATCTGGAGTTGAACCAACACATTGTTTCTTTGAGATAAAGGGAGATGATGAAGAGATTATTGAAAAATAGTCAGCTGGGACAGAATGCTTGGTGGCATTATTATAGGTATCATTGAGAACATAAGGAGAAAAACAGGATCATTATCCCCATTGATGACGTTCAAAGTCTGGGCTAAGGTTTCCAGAAAGCAGTCCTGAACCAAAACTAGATTTGTTTTTTTTAACCTTCTGCACTGTTTTGTTTGGTTAATCATCATTTACTCACAGTTTACAGTTACGGAATTCCTTCAGAAATTTTATTGGTCATTCATCTTTTCTTCTTCCAAATATAATTCACCTCTCTTCTAGGAATCCACAATCTAGTAATGTTTCAATAACTACACGCTGGGTTTTCTTTCATGGAAAACAGGAGAGGAGGTTAAGTTTGTTTCTCACATAGTAGGTTGTAGTGTGAGTAAAACATAAAAATTAGTATGAGGTTATCAATTACATTACGCTCACAAAGGAAAACTAAGAACACGTTCCTATGCTCATGTGTTTACAGGAGGTAAGGGCTCAGTGGGTTGCAAAACTGTCCTCTGAGGATATCCTACTTAGGAACCTCATGTGACCTCCAGTGAAACCAGCGTGAGTTTCTGCTTCTGGAAAAGGCTCCCTCTAACTCAGGAAAGGTTTGGGAACAGAGATGGAGACAGTATGACACCTGGGAGTCCCTTGCTTTCCTTCTGAGCCTGTTCTTATGCACCCCATACTCAGTCTCCTTGAGCAAGCATTCTGTGACAACTTGGAGAGGCCTTATTTCAACAGAGTGATGCCGATCTGCCTAGGAGAATTACCTGCTGGAGCTGAGGTGTGAACTTAACCCTGGAGGTTTTTTCACATGCTGATTTTGGTAATGTGGATGCTGTTGAAAAGCACCTGGAAGAAAAACAAAAGTTACATCAAGCTTGAAAGTTACATCGCTGAGCCATGTTTATGGAAACAGGTTTGAGCAAGCCCTTTATTCTCATTAGCAGTTCTTGGTAGAACGAGGAGTCTTTGGCTCATCAGCCAAAACCCTGCTTCTACTTAGTAGCTAGCTCCCATGCCTCTGCTGAGGCCACAGGCTCCCACACAGAGGGCTCCTAATGGCCTGCAGCCCAACCTTCGACTCACCACACCGCTGCAGTATGTCATATTCCATCAGGAGCAACTGTGCAAATAACATATTTCCATTTTTAAAGTCTGAAAAATGTCACAAAAAGCTTTTGGCATTTACATGCCTCAGCCTTACACCCTCTAATTCTCTCTGCAGCTAATTTCTTATGTTCGATACATATCCACCACAGGAAACCAGGAAAAACGATTACAGGAAAAGCTGAAGTTCTGCAGCCTAGCCATTAAGCATTCACAAGTCTAAAGAGTCAGGATTTAATGGCACGATCGGCAGTTATTTCTTATATAACGAAAATTAGGACTTTCAACATGTGAGACATTAAAAAATATTCAGTAATTTTTGCTATAGCCTATAGGGCTTTTTAATGCATTTCTGAGAACCAGCAAAAATCTACAAAGATGTGCACCGAGAGGGTCTAATAGATCAGAAGAGGGGAATTATAGTCAGTGCGGGTAAAACAGTTGGCTGTACGCTCTCCAAGCACTGATCGTATCGGTGGTGAGCCAGCCCCATGCCACATTTAATGTTGGACCACACTCACTGTGAGAGGATATTCACGCTTGTGTTTTATGAAGCTCAGCATGGAAAATCCACATGCAATGTTTCTACCTCTTCAGTCTCAGTTTACACAGATTGGACTTTTATCTATCTGCTGAGTAACGTTTGTTGTTTTATTTTCTACTGTTTAATATTATAAAAGCTTATCAAAGGACTTGGAGAGACGGGGGTGGGGGAGGTCACTCTTAGCCCCAGGAAGAGATTCAAACGCTCTCTGAAAAATCATTCATTTGAAGTTAATTGAGTTGTATGTCTCGCTTCAAAAGGAAAAAATGTGCATGATCATAACTATTCCTTGTTGTAAAGTCGGTATGAGCAAAATGCACCAGGTCCAATCGTGTAGAAAGCCACATACACAGCAAGCTAGCAGAAACTTAGCAAATAAGTTTGCTACTTTCAGAAACAGCAGTGACCACAGCCTTTTGCAATTCTAGATCCCTAATTCCTTGGCTGATTCGCCCACAAGTGACTGACTTAATTATTTTTTTGTTCTAATATTTTTTATTGGTTGGGGGGGTTTACATAATAGTTTTGGGTTTGTTGTTGTTGTTGTTTGTTTATTTGTTTTTTTGTCTCCAAACTATTCTGCTAGCTAGCTGTGTGGTTTGAATGAGAATGACTTACATGAACTCAAATTTTGGAATGCCGATCCCCAGTTGGTAGAACTGTTTGGAAAGGAGTAAGAGCTATGGTCTTGGAGGAGGGGTGTCACTGGCTTTGAGGTTTCAAAAGCCCAGGCTACACCCAGTTAGCTCCCTCTTTGCCTCTTACTTACAGATCAAGATACAAGTTCTCAGCGGCTGCTCCAGCCGTATGTGACCAGGCCTTCATATCAACATCTTGATTCCAAGTCTCTAGAGCGGTGAGCCCAATTAAACTATTATATGAGTTACCTGATCAGAGAAGCTTATAACAGCAATAGAAAATCCCAGCCTTATCTTTGTATTGATTTCTCAGTCTTTGACTGAGTATTATTGTAAAAATAAAAGAGCTAATTCATCACAAGAAAAGCAGGTGTCTAGGACTCTCTTTCCTTGGTCCACATGCAAGGCAGAGTTCTTGGGCCACTTTTACATCAACTTATCAATTAATGTGTTTCCAAATATCCTGAAATGCCCTAGTTAAAGGCAAGCTCCAGGAAGACCATTTTCTCCAAGAGTCACACCAAAGACTAGGGCAGAAGAAACACTGAATGAAGCAAAAGATTGTCCTCCTATGATGAATGGGTTAGACAGCTTTCATATACACAACGTATTTGTAAAAATTAGCTGTGCATATATAATAAATACCAACGGGATGCAGTACTAACAGATGGCTTTTTAATTTAGATTCATCTTGACTTTCTTCTGGAAAAAGGAGCTGATATCTGGCATTGTCTCCTCATTCTCTGCTCAATGGTGACAAAGAGATCGACAAAATTTCCTCAAGTAGAAATTACAGAAATATTAAAGACAATCAATATACTTCTTCCACACATACTCATGACATAATGTAGTTTTGATAACTCAATACACTTTATCGATGTATGCAAATTCTTAAGAACTGTCAATTTTCACTAAATTTAAGAACCATAGACTATTCTTAAAAATCTAATTTATCCTAGTGGGAAATTAAGGAGCTTGAGCAATAGGAATAGTTGTCAGTCACTCCCTACCTTTTCGAAGAATAGCCTACTGATCTGTTGGCATTCATTTCCCACTAACAAATATATACTGAATATCTATCCATATTTAGAGATTTCTAGGGGCAAAGAATTTTAGGAAGTCAGTTAAACCTGCAAGTAGTTTTCTAATATTCACTAATCTATGCATTTATTCAGGGAACATATATACATAAGTATATGATGGGCAGTTGTAAGTAGACAAATCAAAGGAAAACTCCATATCTGGACTCTACAATGTAAAGGATGACACCAGTATATCCATACATTTGTTAGCACATATTACTAATGCTAACTGCAGTCTGTATTAGATGACCGAGCAACCAATGGGAACAGGGTTCACCCAATAAGAAAAGGAGGGGAAGGACCATCTTAGAAAGCCCTACAAGGAGGATGACATTGTTGAAAGGCAATTAATAGGCAGAAGATCCAAAGCTGGGCCAGTCGGTGAAGGCACAGAGATCAAATTAAATAGTGGAAAGAGGGGCAGCAGGCTGGAAATTGCTCGAACGTAGGACTTGCTGTTTCTCAAACCTGAGGGACAGGGGGCATGAATTACATTCACTACAACTTTCTCCATTCCTAAAAATACTCCAGAGCTTTAAAAAAAAAAATAAAAAGAAAAGAAAAATTTCAGAGTGTGAGCAGAAATTACAAAGTTGCACACTTTGAACTTTTCTTTAAGAACCCCTGGACGTGTTGTACTTAACTGAAAAGGTGTTTTAATTTATGGATAATTTGCAAAAAAAAATTCACATATTCTCAAGTTTAAAGACCCGCCTCTTTGGGGGTAGGATCTCCCTGTCTATGTAAATCTACTAACTCTCGCCCCCGCCCCTGAAAGTGAATTATCCAGGTTCATTTGAAAAAGTAAATTTTTGGCAAATCTGGGCCAGAATAATCTGGAGACGAAGAACACTACAGAGGGCTGTGCGCCAGCTCACTGCCATCCTCTCTTGGCCACCTTCAGTTCTTACTCTTCCCTGGCAGGCTCAGGTTATTGTTCGCCTTGAAATGACTGAGCTAGGTGTTTAAGACTTCTGCAATGGCAACGTACCTAGAGAGTAAAGGGTGAAATGTATGCTCTGAACTATGATTCAGTAATTTGCCATTAACACAGTAGAAGAGACCAAGCAGTTGGATAGCGAGCTGGGAAACAGAGCAGTACTTTATGAAGTCATACCTTGGACATGATCAATCAAGCAAATTGAAAGCTACTTCGGTCCAACAGTGAGCTAAATTGTTGGTCTTTCCCTAGTGCATGTTTTTGCTTATTTACTTATGGTGCTCATGTTTGCAAGCCTGTAAACTTTCTCTCAGACATATCCTGAAAAGCTCCTGGTGCAACGTCCACTCACTGGATTTAACCACAGACATTATCTTCGGGCAAGTAAAATGTTCACTTCTTAAAAAGGAAGAGGAGCCAAGTATCACAGCATTGTGAACCTCCACAGATAACACAATGGGCATGAAAATTCCCTGCAAAAGCCTTAGGTTACTTTGGTTTTTAGGTTTTGTCTTGTTTTGTTTTGTTTTTGAAGAGTGAATATCTTTGCACACATTGTCAGCATACAACATGTAGGAATAATTATCATCATTAACCTGAGTCTTATTAGGCAGCCTACTTATTAATATGTATTGCCATTCACTATAAGTGCTAAGTTGTGGCAGAAAAACAAAAGAGGTAGCTGAATAAAAATGGCTTCCCAGGCTTCAGGAATGTTATTAAAATATTTAGAAAGTGAATCTAATGAGTTCACCTTTCTTCTCAAAACACACATACTCAAACGCTCTTAGCCTTTCAAAGAACATGTCAGCTCAACGAGATTATGTAACCTAATATATACAGAGAAAGTAGAGGAACTATTACAAAGAAGCTCAACATCATGAACTGCTCGTTCACAGGAGACAATGAAGAAAATCAATGACTTGATCAAAATGCTTGAAAATTCCTGAGTTTCACATTCCAAATGTGACATTTGGAAAGCATGCGCTCAGAACCCACAAACCAAAAGCAGATGAAATGTTTGCAACGGCTTCTAGCAGACATTTAAAGAGTTTCCCAAGCTCTAGGGGAAAAATCCTATGGGGTCAAGGGCCTGGTTTTTGCAACTGTAGTAGATTATTGCTACAAATCAGGACTAACCAAAAGGGCAGGACCCAGGACAGACAGACAGCACCCTCACCACGGTGAGCAGCAAGACTGAGCTTCTCAAAGTCAGGATGTTCTGTGATTCTGTGAAGAATCAAGGCTTTATACCAAAGGCAGATGGCAAGGGGCACAAACCTACTCCAGAGAAAGGGGTGGAAATTTATGGAAGTTTCTAACCGTGAAAATGTTTCATGGAAAATGGAAGAAAATAGTTAGGATAAGTCAAAGATAAAAGTTCTAGTTGGGACCTATGGGTGTATCGTATGTTACTTCCTTTCAGAGTATCCTGGAATATCATCTCTTATCTAGAAATTGTACATTGACCTATTATTTCTATTCTATTTACTTAAGAAGAATGAATAAGACAGCAAAGTGTACTGTCAAAGACATGGATTTTTCTTCTTCTTCATAACTCCACTACTCTGATCTTTATCTTTACCTGTATGCTCCCATTCTGGACCTAGGCAGAATACAGTTTTTCTTGATCCAATGACAAAAATTTATGTCCCTGTATATAATGTTGGTAGTTCTCTTTCAGAAGCTGTTTACATCATAAAAGCAAAACTGAGTCTGAAAACAAATTTAATGTGAGGGAAAGAGCAGGGGAAATCAGATCCTTAAAGAAACTGAAAATAAAACAAATATTACAAAAGTCAAGAAAAATGTTAAGGAAGATTTTTATTTGATAAGATTTTAGACTTCTTTAATATCATCCTTTCCCTTCTAACTGCACTTTCTTTTACTGCTTCTTATGATTATCTTTTCCTATAAAAAAGAATGGGAAAACAGTCTATTCTTTCTAAGAGTGGTTAGAGTTTATTTTAATTCAGTCATTGAAATGTGTAACATAAAACTCGGAAAGAGGCATAATCATTGTTTATATAACTGCTATGAGTTTATGAATGCTAACACAAAAATTCTGGTAAGTTCTTTTTTAAGTACCCATTGGGGGAAAAAAAATGAAGGACAGAGTTGAGTTCATAGAAATATATAACTTGGTGTGTTCACGATAAAACTTCCAAACCTTAATGGCAATGCTGACTGAGTTTTCCACTTAAAACTTAAGACACCTAATTTGAAATATTTTCTATGAGCTGTCTTCTGAAATTACGTTTTTCAAACATTGCCATCATTCCTGGTACTAAACATTATAAATCAGATTCACATTATGGTAAGACCCTTGGCCTACGCACATGGGCAACTCAGCCCAGTAAGCAATCTGGAGAACCTGGAAGGCAAGTAGCTAACAGAGACTGGAACCATGTAATTATATACAGGAAACACAAGTACTGTCTATCTGCAAGCCAGCATCCCCATGTCTTGCCTCAAGACACAATGCTTGCATCCCCATGACCACCTGACTGAAAGAAAGGATATGAACATTAATCAATTGCAGTTAAGGGACTGAAGTGAAGACTCAGTTGCTAAAATGCCTGTCATGCAATCATAAAAATGAGTTCAGATATTCATTAGCCCTGAGAAATCTGGGTGCAGCAGTGGGTTCGGTAACACTGACACAGGTGGATACAGGCAGCCTCCTGGGACTTGCTGCCAAGCTAAGCTTGCTCAACCAACAATCTCTAGGTTCAACAAGAAACCCTGTCTCAAAGAGCAAAATGAAGAGTCATCAAGAAAGCCCCTGGCATGGATCTCTGTCCTCTATGTGCAAACACGCCTACACCCATCCCTATGAACAGGTACAAACGCTATACACCTTCCCCCACACAAACCAGAAAATAAAACTTATAAACCTCAGTTTCAGTTAAAATATGTGCTGTAGATTAACATGTATTCTCTACCCAAGCTCATGTGAACTTCTGTTTCCAAAGTTACATATTTGAGAAGTCGTGAGTCCACAAGAGATCACAGGGTCTTAGAGAATGAGGGGGTTAGCTAAATCTGATGAGGCTATATTCATCACTGAGAGAGTGGGATGCTTTCAAGCAGAAGCTTCTGTCACCTTCTCATATGCGTGCCACACTGCTGGAAAATGAGCTACATAAATTTCTCTTTATAAACGACTCAGCTTCGTGTACTTTGTTACAACAGAGCACTGGCTAAACAATAATTACCTTCAAACTCATTAATGATGTATAATGCTGAGGATGTGATCCCAGGACCCCTCTTACAAATTTCTTAAGCTGAAAGCTTCAAAATGAATTTTCAATGCCAAATTATCTGGTTATTTTGTGATTGACTTGACTGTAAACTATTTCTAGTAATAAAAATGCTTTTATAGTCGATTACTTTGTGCAAATATCACAAGATTGTTATTAAGCCGAAAAATATTGTAAATGTAAGACACCATGGGAGTTTCTTTAACAATACTTGGCCTTCATCATTTTACACTCTACCAAAAATGAGCTGCTGAACATCATGTTATCTGTTCTAGTCCCCTATCGGATACGGCAAATCATATGCTTGACTAACATATGCTAATGTATGAGTCACTACAAAGGTTTTTCTGACCAACTAAAAAAGGGCAAGGGTTTCCTTCCCCACGGATGATAAGATTGTTCAAGGGTAATTTTAGCAACTCTCCCTTTAGCCGTTGGTGTAAGTGCTTAACCCTTTGGGGTAGATTACATGTTCCTGTGTCTCTGGTACTAGAAACAAGGAGTTGAGCTTATAAACTTACTTGAGTACCAAGCAGACGGCTGTCATTGTTATCAGGGATAAATGTGCTCTTCTTTTTTTTTTTTTTTTTTTTTTTTTTTTTGTTTTTTGAGACAGGGTTTCTCTGTGGCTTTGGAGCCTGTCCTGGAACTAGCTCTGTAGACCAGGCTGGTCTCGAACTCACAGAGATCCGCCTGCCTCTGCCTCCCGAGTGCTGGGATTAAAGGCGTGCGCCACCATCGCCCGGCTATAAATGTGCTCTTCTACAAAGAGTACTGAGGGTTGAAGATTCAGGCCCATGGTCTCAGTTCAGGCATTGGCATGGAGATCATTCTCAGGACAGTGATTTCTATGATACATGTCATCTAGATGTTCTATTTACTGACTATTTAAGCTCAATTGAGCTCACTCAAATATCTTCAACAACGTGATTGATACCCACGAAAAATGTCTCTTAAACCCTATTGCTGTTTGTACAACACAGGAGCTTTATATCTACCCACAATTGCTCTAGATACATTATGAATTTTACATTTAAATGGGTTTCCATTTTAATATGTTCCCAAATAAAAGTTATATAGTCACTCTGCAATAAATACCTTATATTATTATTCATGTCCAATATTCTAGGACCATTCACAGCTGCAATGCAGTCGTCCTTCAGGCAGCTGAAAATTAGATTCATTTCATCCTCTTAGGATTTTAGAACAAATCAACCAGTGGAGTTTCTGAAAGCAAACCATGAAGGACCATTCTCAAATTTTTAAATGTTTCAACTTCCTGAGGAACCACTGCTCGTATGAAACGGAATCATGCAGTAACATCATTCCAGGTGCATCTGCTCATGAAGCACAGACCACTTCCAAAGTTGTACCCAGGACCACTCAAGGCTTCTCATTTGATATTAATGATGCCATAATGTCTTCTCGTTCTCCGTCGCCATCCAGAAGAAGACAAGTCTTGCTTAAATCCGAGAAATTGGCACCGATAAGTGAGAAAATCATCCAAGCCTCCCACGGCAAACGTTTACACCCTGGAAATAAATTAAGCACATCTGGAAGTAACATTAAAACTCTGCCAGGCCGCTGGGGTACAGCTGCAGTCATTTGTTAGTGAATGACACCGGTGCAGTATAGACAAACACGCTGTTAAAAGCCTTTTCACTCCCAGAGAAAAGCTGAAGGCTTGGGGAAGTCTCAGTGACCATTCTAAATATAATGAAATTTAGACCACATTTGCCATTGATCTGCTTTTTTTCCCCCTTTCTTTCCATATTGGTTTGTGCGTGCATCCACTGTGCTTGGGCCCTGTCCAGAGATACAGAGATTAATCTCTACCTTCGCGTACCTTAAACCCAGCTCCAGAAGCTGAATGAACTCTTCCTGTCCTTCATTGCTTCCCTGATAATTGTTATTTCCAGTAACCTGAGCCATTCTCAGATTTTTGACAGACTGTTGCCACAGCTAATTTTTCAAGCTCTCCTAAAGCCAGGAACTATCTGTATAACATGAGGACCTGCTTGTTGGGGTTTCTGTCCTGCCCAGTTCCCACAGCCAGTAAATCCCCAAAGAAATCACACAGAGGTCTATATTAAAGATAAACTGATTGGCACATTAGCTCAGGCTTCGTATTAACTCTTATAACTTACATTAGCCCATTATTCTTATCTGTGTTAGTCACATGGCTCAGTACCTTTTTCAGCGGGGCAGGTGACATCTTCCTTCTGTGTCTGAACAGGACTGGGGAAGAATGGGCTTCCTCCTTCCCAGAATTCTCCTGTTCTCATTAACTCACCGCTACTTCCTGTCTGGTTGTTCCGCCTATACTTCCTGCCTGGCTACTGGCCAATTAGCATTTATTTAAAACATAATTGACAGAATATAAAATTGTCCCGCACCATATTTGTTTAATTTGTCACAATGTTAAAAATAATAACTGGAAAGATGAATGAGTCATGGCATCATTATTTGGGGACACTGACAAAGGGACCGCTAGGTGATCTGTTTACTCCACCTACCTATGTCCTAACCAATAAAATGGGCCAGGGCAGTTCCTTTATTAGCCAATGACCTTCCTCCATCATTTCCCCTTTTTCGGTTTAAACAAAAAAAAGAGCTTTAACTTTAACATAGCAAAATTACATATAATAAAACAGTTATCTAGTAAAAGTTACAATAATCTTTATCATAACTAAGGAAAACTATAACTAACTATTCTTAACTCCATCAAAGACTCCAGAAAGATATAATACTACCTAAGCAAACAAGAAAAAAGCAACTTTTAAAACTCTAGAAATGACAGAGACATCTCGCTACCTGGACAGTCACCCAAAGTTCCTCTGTACCGTTGGGGCATCCATCTTCAGCCTTCAGGCCCATGGTATCCAGCAGACATTTTCATAAAGCAGGAAAATTCAAAGTCAGTTCAGTCACTATCTGTTGTGTCCTGCAGAATGTCTCGCAGACTCTTCCATGAATCAGGAACCCCGAAGGATCATCTCACCTTAGGCAAGTTTAGTAGTCCTCTCTCTGCGGGTTCTCTGTGTCCAGTTTATGCAATAGTCCAGGCAAGAGCAGTTTCTTGCCCAAATGGCTATCAAACTCCATAAGGTGCCTCTTTGATGCCCATCTTCCTCTTGAAGTACATTGGTGTTGCCAGGAGCAGAGTGTCTCATTGTCATGAAAAGTCCTCAGTTATTAAAACATTAAATGTTCTATACTGTAATCTTTGAAAGACATGAAGAATGTCTATCTAAAATATATCTCTATATATCTAGAAAATCTAACTAACATGACTACAAGCTTTACTATTATTGATGATTATCCATTAACAACCTATATTTCTTAATTATACAGTACATATTTAAATGAACTATACAATCACAATACCTTAATCAAAATCAGAAACACTTATATATATAACAAAATTGACCTTAAATCTCTATCAATAAAGCAAAATCTATACTAATGTAAATTATACATATCTATATCATATCCCCCTTAAAATGTAAAAGAACGTTTATAAACCATATTTGGGAATATGGGCGCAGTTTTTTCTCTCTAAACTGCTTCCTGCTGAATGGGGGCGTCGTTAATTAGATCTTTCATGGTATAACCTGTGTGCTAGATTCATCTCAGTTGGCAGTTGAGCAAAGCAATTTTCTGAAGATGTTCACTGCAACCCTTCAGGAGGGCGTGGTCAATCATACCAAATCGGAATAGAAGAAATGAACAGCGTCTCATCCTCTGTGAAAACAAAATAAGAAACTCCTTTCCAAAGTATCATATCCTTAGATCCAAATTCAAAATATCTATGTTGGATTAGTTCAGCAGTATTTATAAATAAATATCTTTTAGCAGCTGTTGCTCCTTCCTCAGCATTCAAACAATTCAAAGAGAGCATAATACCATACAGTATCAAAATTCTCTGTGTATTTTCCATCTTTGTGCAGCTTTGTTTTAACCTCTATTTCGTTTATTTTTACTTTTAACTCTTTGCTTTTTGAGACAGGTTCTCTGTATCTTTGACCTGAAGTAACTCTGTAGACCAGGCTGTCTTTGAACTCTCAGAGATCCACCTGTCTCTGCCTCCCAGGCATCTGGGATTAAAGGTGTACACTACTACACCTTGAACTCACAGAGATCTGTTTGCCTCTGCCTTCTAGGCACTGGGATTAAAGGCGTGTGCTACCACACACAACAACTCTCTTCCTTTTTTTTTGTTACTTTTAAGAACTTTAAATTTTAGTCTGCATATATTTTTTTTGTTTTTGTTTTTTTGTTTTTCAAGATAGGGTTTCTCTGTGGCTTTGGAGCTCTTATTACTTCAGCTAGGGACACTGGAAAGATGGTGGGGGGAGAGGGGGTCCCATTGCTGGGCGGGGCTGTAGCAGCAAGTCTTAAGTGAGGATGAACTCGACAAGGAAACAAGCAGTGGAGGTCAAGTCGTTTCCATCTCAGGACACTGACGCCTTGAAACTGCTTACAGTGTGCCCTTTGGTTGCCCCTATTTCTGAAATTTCATTACAATAACATAAATGAATGAAAACGAAACCTTTTCAAAGTATTTCAGCTGTGAATGATACTTGTCAAGACCTATTTTAATTGGCTGAGGATAATGTGCAATGCTACTTTATCAAAACATCCAATATTTAAATATTGCATTGTGCCAAGTTTTATTTAAGTAATAATAATACAATTAACTGAAGAAAATCATCACCTGTCTCAAAGGGCCATTGCTGTTGTCATCTGCTGCCTGTCACTGGACTTAAAAGTGAGAAAATATTTCCATGCCCTGTGAGTGACAGTTTTTAAATTAACAATACCTTCATGTTTTTAGAAAAGAGTGCAGAAAGGAAAACACACCAGTGTGCTTCGCAATAGGAAGCTGGACGATGTTGTCGCTCAAAAGTGAGAATCATGGGACGTGGATGCCCCACAGTCCTCGAGCTAGACACCGTTTCTCGCTTCCGAGCCCTTGGCTGCCATAACACACAGATCAACGCTAAACGTCCACCAGCTGCTGTCCACGAAACTTGGCACAATTTCCAAAATATAAGGTTTGTCTATTTTGTCCTGCCAGCCTGCTCAAGACCAAATTTCTTCTCGTAGCCCAAAATATAAAGGGTGGCAGTATATTCTTCTCCCTTCACTTTTAGAACCTCAGCCACCGGCAGAAGCCTTAATTTATTGTAACTCCTACAAGGAGCTGCATTTTACCATCAAGGACTGTAAGTCAGCTCGAGACATCCAAGCCTTTCAACTCTAATTCATTCAGAATGAGGGGAGATTTGACCATTTATTTGCCCACTAAGAAGATCTGTGCTGTCTCTTAGAGTCAAAAGTGTTTCAGAAGCTGTCTAGGGTTCACTGCAGTGCTGCTGACAGTCATGCTTCGAGGAACAAGTGACTATGGCAGGGACTTGAATCATCAGGTACCACAGCCCAAATCATCGACCATTGTAAGGCATCTCTGCCCCAGACAAAGACAGGAGCTGACCGTTTATAAGCAATCTTCTAGCGCAAAGGAGAGGGCAGCTGAGAAGCACCGTCCACAGGATCCAAGAAGGTCAAAGCAGGAAAGTCTTAAAATTCACAGACTAAACTGTGAACAAATTTCACAAAATGGGAGATTAGCACAGTAAGTATCATGTAAGTCCCATTTTTCACTATGAAAAAATCAAGCAAAACTAACACTATCCGATAACTTAGTCAAAACTCCAAGCAGTGTGGCAGTTTCTCAGGAAATTCCAGATCAACCTACCCCTGGACCCAGCAATACCACTCTTGGGAATATACCCAAGAGATGCCCTATCATACAACAAAAGTATATGCTCAACTATGTTCATAGCAGCATTGTTTGTAATAGCCAGAACCTGGAAACAACCTAGATGCCCTTCAATTGAAAAATGGATGAAGAAAGTATGGAATATATACACATTAGAGTACTATTCAGCAGTAAAAAACAAAGACTTCTTGAATTTTGCATGCAAATGGATGGAAATAGAAAACACTATCCTGAGTGAGGTAAGCCAGACCCAAAAAGAGGAACATGGGATGTACTCACTCATATTTGGTTTCTAGCCATAAATAAAGGACATTGAGCCTATAATTAGTGATCCTAGAGAAGCGAAATAAAAAGGAGAACCCAAAGAAAAACATATAGACATCCTCCTGAATATTAACCTTCATCAGGCAATGAAAGGAGACAGAGACAGAGACCTACATTGGAGCACCGGACAGAAATCTCAAGGTCCAAATCAGGAGCAGAAGGAGAGAGAGCATGAGCAAGGAACTCAGGACCGTGAGGGGTGCACCCACACACTTAGACAATGGGGATGTTCTATCAGGAACTCACCAAGGCCAGCTGGCCTGGGTCTGAAAAAAGCCTGGGATAAAACCAGACTCACTGAACATAGCGGACAATGAGGACTACTGAGAACTCAAGAACAATGGCAATGGGTTTTTGATCCTACTGCACGTACTGGCTTTGTGGGAGCCTAGGCAGTTTGGATGCTCACCTTACTAGACCTGGATGGAGGTGGGTGGTCCTTGGACTTCCCACAGGGCAGGGAACCCTGATTGCTCTTCGAGCTGATGAGGGAGGGGAACTTTTTTGGGGGAGGGGGAGGGAAATGGGAGGCGGTGGTGGGGAAGAGACAGAAATCTTTAATTAATTAATTAATTAACTCAATCTCTACCCCCACATTCCATTCATCATTCCTACTTATGAAGATTCCACATGTCCTTAGAAATACAAGGGTTAGAACTTGACAGATGGCGATAAATGTCTATAATTCTGGCACTTGGGAATTGGGAGCAGAATAAAGACCGCATGAGACCTTTTCTCTAAAAAGACTGAAAGAAAGATAGGTGAGTGTTGGAGCATTTAATTTCTCCACTAAAATATTTTAAATGGTTAATATTTTATTTGCCCTTTAAGTATATTTCTTGTGCCTGATTTAGTAAAATTGATAAAATATTCACACCACTACTATGATCAAAATACACTGTATGAAATTTTCAAAGAATTAATTAAAATGTTATATTACTATTAAAAGAACACAATTATCAAACTTGAGGTGTCAAAAACCGAAACCTTGTGAACATGAACAAAATTAGTCATGGTAACAATGAAACACAAGATACTATTTCAAGGGAAACCAGATGTGCTCTAACTACCTGTTACCAGAGAAGTAGTATACATATCTGAGCATGGCCCCTGGGTTTTCTAAAGAAGGGACTATAATGGTTTCATGACATGAGCCACTGTGATAATGGAAATCAGCAGATGAACATATATAGCAATTGTTTGTAATGTTTCATTTGCAAACATAAAGAATGAAACATTGCTTCCAAAAATTGTGCCTCTAGACCCTTTGTGAATCAATAATCAGCTTCCATTTTTACACACACACACACACACACACACACACACAGACACATTTTGCATAAAGTGTAGCAAAACATCTTCCGAAGTCACACTTGGGATCAGCTGAATGGGAGAACAATGGCAGGGAATATTTAAATTTAAACTAATTCGGGAAGCGTTGCTTTGTGCTGGAAGAATTACATGGTGTGCCAAAGCAGGCTTAACATGCTGTTAGAAATTGTTCATCAGTAGTATCCATATCTTTCCAAAGGCCCGGCCACTTCAAGAAAGGAGAAGTGTGCGTAACCCCTACTTCCTGTGTCCTCACTAAACAAATAGTCTTTGTGTGCAATACAACTGAGATATCAAAGCATGCCTTGCTTCCTTTCTTCCATTCACACTTAGATTTCCTGAAAAATGAAGCTCTTAAGAGAAAATTATGAAAAGGAGCAATAGTTCCGCTTTATCAAATTCACAGATGTGGACCTGTCCTTCTTACTTTCTGACAGTGTAAGAAGATCCTGAGCAAAACCAGGTTGTGGAAGAAAGAGTTTGTTTGGCTTGCACATTCAGATCATAGTCCATCTCCAAGAAATGGCGGGAACGCAAGACAGGAACCTGGCGGCAGAGACCCTGGGAGAATGCTGTTGACTGGCTTGCTGCTGCTGGTTTGCTCAGCTTGCTTTCTTATACCACCCAGGATCACCTCTCCAGGGGTCACTCCATCCACAGTGGGCGAGGTTCTCCCACATCAATCATTAGTCTACAAAATGTCCCACAGACACTTCTCTAAATGAAATGCCTACCAGATCATCTCTACCAGATGACTCTAGTTTGTGTCAAGTGACTAAAAATTGAATGACATACTACCCAAAACTTCAATACTATTTGTTAGATATTTTTTGTTATTGATGTATGTGTATCTGTGTGTGTGTGTGTGTGTGTGTGTGTATGTACATGTGTGTGAAAGTGATTATGGAAGAGACTGGATTGCCTGGAACTGAAGCTATAGGAAGCTTTTGAGCAGCCCTATGTGGGTGTTGAAAACAAAACTCTATCTAAAAGATCAACAAACACTCAACTAGTGAGCCATTTCTCCAGTTCAAAACAGAGCAAGCATCTCACCCTGCTGTTGAGAGTCTCATTGCCATTCATGAAGGTATATACAAATACTTTAATTTCCTTGGTTGCTCAATAAATTATCACTTTTCAATACAGCAAAGGAGCTTGATCTTTATACCTCATTATTCTTACTATAATTTAATCATTATGAAACTTTTGTGAACAACTTACATGTTTAATATTGCAAACAATATAAATACTTTTTGATCTCACAAAGTACCACCTTGTTTGTTGTTTTGGTTGTTGGCAGTGTGCACCTCTAACAAGTCATTACAGAAAGAAATATACCCAAGAGAAGGTTGCAAGTCATCTCTGAGAGCACTGATCCAAATAAAATTTCAGAGTCACTCATTTTAAGTCTGCTGGAAGTATTAAAATCATAGATTGCTGGTGCCATTTCCATATTTGATGCTTATCATAATGTGTGTCACCAAGCATTTTCCCCAACTTCACTTTTTTCCATAAACAAATTAAAGTGGCAAACTGAGATAATTATCCAAATCATTCAAGCCAAAAATTGCTTTCGCATAAGTATACACAAAAATCAAAATAATGAACTCGATATCTACAATTATGAATTCTCTGGCTATTAGAGGACCAGCTGCCTTGCACTGGTCATGTTTCTATTGCCTTTTTCACTGAAATAATCTTTTAGTAACTGCAGGAGCTTTGTTCTTAATCAATTGATCCCTGTCCCACTTTTCAACCTAGAGCATACATAGCAAAAAAAATATTAAATAATGAGGTCAAAGAGTAGTTGATGAACAAATTTTAGTATTGATTATTCTGATTGCCTACACATAGGGACCTGAACATCTGTAGGCAAATGACACTTACATCATAAGATCATGCTTTGAATTTTCTTTTCCTCAAGAAAAGTACTAATCTACAAAACTGAAAGAACTGAAAGACAAAACCACACACAAAATGTTGACAGACTCCTTCACAAGAAACAATTTGGAAATAGAAGCTAAATCTTAGGGGCTGATTCATTTTAGTTTTATAGTTTTGACTTAAAATTTTTACATATTTTGATCATTTTCCCCTCCTCTTATCCCTGCCAGATTCTAGTCATCCAACTTCATGCTTTCTTTCTCTCCCTTTCTCTACCTTTCCCCACTCCACTCATTTGCGATCTCTCTCTCTCTCTCTCTCTCTCTCTCTCTCTCTCTCGATCTCCTTTACTCTCAAAAAAAGGAAAGAAAGAAGGAAAGAAAGAAAGGAAAGAAGGAAGGAAGGAAGGGAAAAGAAAGCAGGAAAGGAAAGAAAATAGGAGAAATGAAAGTCACCATTAAACTTCAAAGCTATGCACAGAAAGCATGCTGACACAACTCTCCATCACCTGAGGCCATGCTACCTCTAGCTCTCAGAGGTCGAAAGACAAAAGACCTTCTCCCAGTTGGTACTGAAGCTATACTGCTTGCCATCTCAGGGTTGGCATCTGGGTTAGCATCCCTGGGCAGGAAGAGCCACGCAGAGTGACAGCCCATGGAGTGATGAGGTCAGAGTATAGAAAAACAGGCAAAGAGGAAAGAGAATTGCTGAAGATAAATCCTGGATCATTCTAAAGCATATAGGGATTAGTGCTAAGACAGAGAGCCTTAGAATCAATTTTAACATTTATTCCTTCTAACAAAATTCTTTTAAATTCAAAATCATTATACTGGAAATCTTTAAGCATCTTATAAAGTACATATAAGCATAAGGTACAAACAAAGAAACAATTCAAATAAATTAACAACAAGAATGAAAATGAGCCAATTAGAAACTTAAGAAGCTGGCACTCCCTGCTCAACCACAGGCCACACCTGCCAGAAAACCAAGGAGGCTGCCCACAGAGCTTCTCTGCTCTCTCTGCTTCCCCAGACAAAATTCCTCAGTCTCGTCCCTAGGGCTGCAACAGGACACCAGCAACAGCCTCCCTTCCACCCTACCCACATCTTCTGTGAATTCCACAGAACATTTTCCTCCTAATGCCCCCCCCCCACTTATCACAGTATTCCAGCCTCCAATACCAGAAGAGATTCCCTATGAACATACCAGCTGAGCAAGCCAATGAAACAGGCTTTCACACTCTCCATCACACTCGACGACCATCCCACTCTCCAAAAATCCAGAAGGGTAACAGAAGCCAAGGAACAAAACACCTACTCAACAAAGACATACTCAGAAATCAGCACCTAGGCCTGTAATCATCCCCAAACGAGATGCCTAGACACCAGCATAAGAACGTAATCACTAACAGCTAGGGTACTGTGTCTGCACTAGAGCCCAGGTATCCTACCACAGAAGGCCCTGAATATTAAAACATAGTTGAAGCACAAAAATGACTTTAAAACCAACTATATAAATATGGTAGAGGTGTTTATGAGGAAATGAATAAATCCCTCATAGAAATATATGAAAATATAAACAATCAGAGAAAATTAATAAATCCATTAAAGCAATTACACAACAAACAGTTGAATAAAACTGTTCAACACCTGGAAATGGAAATAGAATCAATAAAGAAAACCTAAACTGAGGAAATTCTGAAACTGAAAAATTTAAGAATTTGAACAGGAACTGTAGAGGCAAGCTTCACTAACAGAATAACAAGAAATAGAAGAAAGAATCTCAGGCAACAAAGATATGATAGAAGAAAAGGATACATCAGGCAAAGAAAATATTTAATCTGAAAAATTCCTGACACAAAAATCTCTAGGAGATCTGAGACACTATGAAAAGACAAAATCTAAGAATAATATCAAGAGAGGATAGAAAAGAATCCCAGCTCAAAGGCTCGGGAAGTGTTTTCAATAAAACCACAAAAGAAAATTTTCCTAACCTAAAAAAGGAGATGCCTATAAAGGACAAGAAGTATTCCAAACACCAAATAAGTTGGCCCAAAAGAGAAAGATCCTTCCTAAGGGGAAAAAAAGACAGGAGGGAGTACGAACTGGGATTGGTATGTAAAACAAACTGGATAGATTTTTTTAAAAAAATAAAAATAAAAAGTAAGGAAAAAGTAAAACATCCTGTACATACAAAAGAGGAAAAAAATTTTCCCCTTGCAACATAATATTCAAAACAATAAGCATACAGACTAAAGAAAGAATATTAAAAGCTATGAGGGAAAAACCAAGTAACATATAAAAGCAGACTGATTAGAATTACACCTGACTTCTCAATGGAGAATCTAAAAGCCAGAAGCCCCTAGACAGAAGTGCTCCAGACTCTGTAGAACAGATGCCAGACCAGACTACTATACCCAGCAAAACCGTCAACCACTATAGGTGGAAAAAATAAGATATTTCATTATAAAGTCTAATTTAAATGATATCTATAGATTCAGCCCTAGAGTAGGTGCTAGAAAGAAAACTCTAATCCAAGGAGGTTGACTACACCCAGGAAAACAATCTCCTGCCGTCAAAAGGGAAGCATACACACAATGGCAACAACAATAGAAACAACAAGATATTAGGACTCAACTGTTAGTCATTGATGTTTCTCATTATCGATGGTCTTCATTCCCCAACAAAGAGACATAAACTAATAGAATAAGTACAAAAACAGGATCTGCCCTTCTACTGCATTTAAGAACCACATGTCAACATAAGTGTCTAAGGGTTTCTATTACTTCAACAAAACAAATGACCAAAAGCAATTGGGAAGGTAAAGGTTTATTTGAATTACACTTCCACATTGCTGTTCATCACTGACTTGTTTCTCCTGGTTTTCTAACCCTGCTTTCTTATGAAACCCAGGACCACCAGACCAGAGGTGATATCACCCACCATGCGCTAGGCCCTCCCCCACCCATAACTAATGGAGAAAATGCCTTACAGCTGGATCTCATGGAAGCATTTCCTCAACTGAGGCTCCTTCCTCTCTGATGACTTTAGCTTGTGTCAAGTTGGCACACAAACACAGCCAGTACACCTGACCTCTTGTCAACTTGACACACAAATGCATCACTATTAAGTCACAACCTAATTTCTTATTTAACCCTGAGATTTAGTGGTTAAAATCATAAATAATTTTGAAAGTCCCACAGTCTTTCAAAACACATTAAAGTATTCAAACACATTAAAGTTTCAGTCCCTTTGAAATATACAATCTCTTTTAAAAGTTCTAGTCTTACATCAGTTCGGAGCCTCCAACTGCCACTGAGGCTGCACCTTCCACTGAGGGTGAACCTTCACTGATGACCTCTTCTGGTCTCTCACAGTGCGCAGCCTCAGCTGCTCTCCATGACCCCTTCAAGTCAGGCTGCCAGCACAAGGTACAATCTTGACCAGCTCTGGAACAAACAGCTTCTCTGAGCTCTCACAAAACACTTCCCAGAAGATTTTACCACAGTGATACTGGTCTCCTCCTCCTCCTCCTCCTGCTCCTCCTCTTCCTCCTCTTCCTCCTTCTCCTCCTTCACCAACTTCTTTTTTTCTCTTTTTCTTTTTTTTTTACTAATTGATTTTTTATTTATTAGATTTTTAAAAAAAAAATACCAATCCAAGTTCCCACTCCCCTCCTCTTCTAGTCCTCTCCTCGTCCCCTCACCCTGCCTCCTCTTCTCCTTCCTTCTTCCTCCCCTCCCCTCTACACTCCCTCCCAACCCATCCCCTCTAATCCTCAAAAAGGGTAAGTCTTAATCATTGCTAATTTCTTAGCTCCAGCTGATCAGCATCAATTGCCCCAGTAAAGTAAAATTTCAGTTTTGCAGTTCTGGTATCATGTTAATCACAGCTGATTCTTCACCCCCAGCTAACCAGAACCACAGGATCTTAATTCAAATTAGCAAATGGTTCTGACAGGGTCTTTAAACTTCCCTCTGAAACTTCACGAGCTGCCTGTCTTCTGCTGTACTCTCAACATTATCTTTCAAGTTCCTACAGAACATGGAGTCTCAACACTTAATGGCTTTTCTAGCCCAAAGTTCCGAGGTCTTTTCACAATCCTTCCCAAAACATGGTCAGGCATGTCACATCAATACCCCTCTACACCGGTATCAACTTGTCTTAAGGTATCTATTTCTTCAACAAAACACCATGACCAAAAAGGAAGTTGAGAAGGTAAGGGTTTATTTGGCTTACACTTCCACATTGCTGTTCATCAATGAAGGAAGTCAGGACAGGAAGTCAAACAGGGCATGAGCCTGGAGGCAAAAGATGATGCAGAGGCCATGGAGGAGTGCTGTTTAATGGTTTGCTTCCCCTAGCTTGTTCAGTCCGCTTTCTTTTAGAATCCAGGAGCACCAGCCCAGAAATGGCTTCACCTACCATGATTTGGGCCCTCCCCAACTGAATATTAATGAGATAATAATGCCTTATAGCTAGATCTCATGGAGTCATTTCCTCAGTTGAGGCTCCTTCCTCACTGATGAAACTACTTGTGTCAAACTGACACACAAAACCAGCCAATACATCAAGGATAGATATTACTTCAAGGTAAAAATATTGGAAAAAAGATATTCTAAGCAAATGGACTAAGAAGGAAGCTGGTGTAAGCATTTTTTTTTTTTCGAGACAGGGTTTCTTTGTAGCTTTGGTGCCTGTCCTGAAACTAGCTCTTGTAGACCAGGCTGGCCTTGAACTCCCAGAGATCCCCCTGCCTCTGCCTCCCGAGTGCTGGGAATAAAGGTGTGTGCCATCACCACCCGGGATTAAAGGCATGCGACACCACCGTCTGGACCTTCTGGACCTGGTGTAAGCATTTTAATGTTAGAAAATAGATTTCAAACCAAAATTAATAAAAGAGATGGGGAAAATATTACATACCCACCAAAAGAAAAATCTACCATGATGACATTTCAATTTTTAACATGTATGCCCCTAAGACAAGGTTACCCACTTTGTAAAAGAAACCAACACTCTACAGTTTAAATCACATATTGACCTTCACATAGTAATCGTGGGAGACATCAATACTCACAGTAACAGACAGGCCATCTAGACAAAAACTAAACAGAGAAATACTGGAACTAACAAATGTTATAATCCTGAAAGAATCTAACAGATATTTATAAAATATTTCACCCAAAACACAAAAGAATATACCTTTTTCTCAGTTCCTCATGAAACTTTATCTAAAACAGATCACATACTCAGACACAAAGCAAGCCTCAACAGCTGTAAGAAAATGGAAATAATTCACTGTATCCCATCAGACCATTAGCATTAAAGCTGGATGTCAATAACACCTGAAACACAGAAAGCTTATAAACTCATGGAAACTGAACAACTCTCTACTAAATGAAAAATGGGTCAAGACCAAAATAGAAAGAAATTAAAGACTTTCTAGACTTCATAAGATCTGAATACACAGCATACCCAAATGTATGATACACAATGAAAGAGGCGCTGCAAGGAAATTTTATAGCACTAAGTGCCTCATAAAAAACTTGGAGAGATCTCATCTTAGCAATTTAACAGCACATCTAAAGGTTTTTGAACAAAGAGAAGTAAGCACACCCAAGATAAATAGATAGCAAGATATAAACTAAAGGTTAAAATCAATAAAATAGAAGGAAAACACACACACACACACACACCATCACCACCACCACCATAAATTGAAAAAAAAAATCAAAGTATGCAAAATGAAAGCCCTTCAAGTAGAATGAATCAAGTTAAAGATAGAATATCAGGACTGGAAGATCAAGTAGAGAAATTAGACAACACAAGCAAATAAGTTTTTCAAAAAGAAAAGAAAATAGTTGAGCATATACTTTTGTTGTATGATAGGGCATCTCTTAGGTATATTTCCAAGAGTGTTATTGCTTGGTCCAGGGGTAGGTTGATCCCAAATTTCCTGAGAAACCGCCACACTGCTTTCCAAAGTGGTTGCACGAGTTTGCATTCCCACCAGAAATGGATGAGTTTACCCCTTTCTCCACAACCTCTCCAGCAAAGGCTATCATTGGTGTTTTTGATTTTAGGCATTCTGAAAGGTGTAAGATGGTATCTTAAAGTTGTCTTGATTTGATTTGGAACCCAAAGAAAAACATATAGGCATCCTCCTGAATATTAACCTTCATCAGGCAATGAAAGGAGACAGAGACAGAGACCTACATTGGAGCACCGGACAGAAATCTCAAGGTCCAAATCAGGAGCAGAAGGAGAGAGAGTACGAGCAAGGAACTCAGGACCACGAGGGGTGCACCCACACACTGAGACAATGAGGATGTTCTATCGGGAACTCACCAAGGCCAGCTGGCCTGGGTCTGAAAAATCCTGGGATAAAACCGGACTCGCTGAACATAGTGGACAATGAGGACTACTGAGAACTCAAGAACAACTGTAGGGATAAGTCCAGCCCCTTAGGGGGCGTGTTTACCTCGGGCTAATGTTTACCTATAAATCTGGTGAGCATGCTCCCAGCCGCCTCTTCTGCATTCCTGGTCTCCACGGGAACGGTGGTTCTGTAAATCTATTTCCCCATTAAAGCTGTATATATTTTTACAATCTGTCTGCATTCATTTATGCCGTTACATTTTGGAGTCCAACATCGGGCTATTTTGCCCCCGCCCCGGCATGGGGGCGGGGGGGGGGGCAGGGGGGGGGGGCACAAGCTCAATCTTTCCCAGCCTTTGCGAGCAAGATTAGCTACTGGAACTCAGGAAGCATGATTGGACTCAAGTGTGTAGCCCACTAGCTAATACAGCACGCTCCCTGGTGCCGTTTTTTAATTCATGCTTGGGCCCCAGTGCCGAGTTTGAGATACACTCGGCCACACATGCCCATTCTGCCCTGCCTGCTCGCTGGAGCAATTAACCCCTCCCTGCCTGCCTTGGCTAAGTTTGCAGCAGAACCCCGCTGCCTGAATTAGCAGTGGAACCCCGCTGCCTGAATTAGCGGAAGCTCAAGTACCTACGGTTTCGCAACAAAAGCCGCCACAGCAGCAGATTTGGTCTGATACAAAGTGACTTCCCAGGCGGTGGTGGCGCACGCCTTTAATCACAACACTAGGGAGGCAGAGGCAGGCGGATCTTTGTGAGTTCGAGGCTAACCTGGTCTACAAGAGCTAGTTCCAGGAGAGGCTCCAAAGCCACAGAGAAACCCTGTCTCAAAAAACCAAAAAAAAAAAAAAAAAAAAAAAACAAAACAAAAACAAAAAAACAAAGTGACCCCTTCCGCAACCACTCTAACTCCTCAGGCCGAACAATAACTTTTGGTTTTGAGTTGTTTCAGGCCAGCTCTGGCATCGGCCATGTGGACTCAAGTGCATTTCTTTCGCCACCCCTGGCAGGAACCGGTCATTGCAGGTAAAAAAATTTTCTGTTATAAATAAAATGTCTGAACACGTTACCATTCAAGACTTTAACAGTTTTTTGATTGTACCATGTGGGAGATTTTACAAGAGGTGTTTTTCACCCCACATCTATGGATCCTTCTGGGATTCATAGTTTCCTTGGCACTATATGGTTAGATAATAGAAATATGATAAAGTCTTTACAAGACGAATCCAGGATTCTAAAAACAGAGGTTGAATGCTTAAAAACAATTGAGAATGACAACAATCTTCTCAAGAATCAGTTTGAAGTTCTCCAGGAAGAGAACAGATCTTTGTTTAACATGACTCGATCAACTGAGCAAAATTTTAAAAAGGTACAGGCTGATGTTAAGGAGAAATACATTACTATGGAAGAGGGAACAGCTGATTTGGATCATAAGCTTCAGTCCCTCTCTGTAGGAACTGAAACATTAGTGGCTGATATTAAGAAGAAATTCATTACTATTGAAGAGGGAATAGCTGATTTGGATCGTAAGCTTCAGTCCCTCTCTGTAGGAACTGAAACATTAACTGAGAGAATCAAAACTGTTGAATGTGACGATCAGATTTTGTCTAAAGCTTATGACAGATTGGCAGAAAGATTGTCAATACAAGAAGGCACGGTTTATGCCATAAAAATTATGTCCAAAGATGAGATGTTATCTCTAATGGACAAACTTCATACTTTAGAATCCTCAATGAAGGCTTTGGAACATAATTCTGGACAGGAGATTCAGACATTGCAGAAGGCAATGGTGAATAGAATTGAAAAGATTGAGGAATTTCTAAATTCTGATGAAGAAGAGAAAAGGGTAGAAAGGCAAATTTTAACTACATCTGTGCATAAATCTCTCCGGGACAATTTCCACAAAGCTCTACCTACAGCTCTACCTGCCTTTCCAGTAATAACAACAGAGAAGGTGATTGGTTCCAGAAACCCTAGGGTCATCAATGAAGATACACAGGAGCCTGTCCGTATGAATGATCTCAAAGAAATTAAACAGGCCGTCATGACTTTTGGGATGCACGCCTCTTTTGTTAAAGAGATGCTAAAATCTTGGGCCATGACAAGCAGAACAACCCCCTCAGACTGGCTCCAGCTGAGCTCTGTGGTACTTGAGAGTGGACCGCAATTGAAATGGAAATGCTTATTCAGACAAGAGGTTAGACTTTTAGAACAGCAGGAAAAAGCAAAGGGAATTGACATTTCCCTAGATAAAATTCTAGGTGAAGGGCTCTTTTCCGACCCTTAGAAACAAGCTAATTTGGATGAAAACATACTCTCGATGTGTACTACAGCAGCATTAAGGGCTTAGGACAGGGTACAAGACCCAGGACAGAGAACGGAATCATTTGTCAGAGTTAAACAGGGTCAGAGAGATCCCTTTAATGACTTTTTACAAAGACTAACTAAGGCTGTACAAATAGGAATATCTGACCCAGAAGCAAGACATATAATGATTGAGTCTTTGGCTTATGAAAACGAAAATGTGGAATGCAAAAAGATTTTGGGGCCTTTAAAGCTCAGATCAGCGCCCTTGGAAGAATGGGTCTTGCATACACTGAATGTTGATTCATTTGATTATGACACTGAAGCATGGGTAGAAGAAGCAATTTCCAATGGTAAGAGGAGACACCAGAATACCAAATGTTTTAATTGTGGCAAAATGGGTCATATGAAAAGGAATTGTAAACAACGGATTTTCAGAAATAATAATAATGCATCTTCTAGAAATAACAGAAATAGGAGGACTCAGCCTTCAGGTTTATGTAGAAGATGTGGAAAAGGAAGACATTGGACAAATGAATGCAGGTCTACAAGAGATAGACAAGGCAACCTGATACAGACAGGACACGTGAGAGGGGGGGCCTTACAGGCCCCCATGGCAAACATGGTTCAGTCATTTCCAGTTTCTGCAGAGAACATACCTCATCAGGACAATTAGGAAGCCCCATGCCTACTGTTACAAGCAATAATGATCAGAAAGATAAGTTACGTGTGTTTTGGCAAACTTCTATAAATGATCAAAGACCTAAGCTGAGAGTGTGTGTAAATGGCATTTTTATTACTGGCCTGCTGGACACAGGTACTGATGTAAGTATCATTACCCCAGAATCTTGGCATCCATATTGGCCTTTTCAGAATGTAAATGTTCAGCTCCTGGGAATTGGAACCCTATCTCTAGTAAGGCAGAGCACGAGATGGGTTGAATGTATAGGGCAGAGGGACAAATAGGAAAATTAAGGGCATATGTAGCCAATATTGCAATGAATTTATGGGGTTGTGACTTATTACAACAATGGAATACCCAAATTAACATTCCTGCTACTTCTAGAGCCTATATTTCTGAGAATAATATTAAGAGATATTACAAACGGAGAAAACCGGTCATTCGGGCTGTACAAGAACAAGCAATTGATGTCCCTTCAGAGATACCAACAGCCTTGCCTCTAAAATGGTTGACTGAGAAACCAATATGGACAAAGCAATGGCCTTTAGCTGAGGAATAGTTACAGGCTTTAGAACAGCTGGTACAAGAACAATAAGATGCTGGACATATAGAAGAATCTACCAGCCCTTGGAATTCTCCTGTATTTGTGGTTAAGAAAAAATCAGGTAAATGGAGAATGGTGACAGATCTCAGGGCCATCAACAAGGTTATTCAACCTATGGGCCCTCTGCAATCTGGAATTCCTTTGCCCTCTTTATTACCAAAGGGATGGCCTCTCATAGTTATTGATTTAAAGGATTGTTTTTTCACTATACCTTTACAAAAAGAAGATAGAGAAAAATTTGCCTTCACAGTGCCTACTTATAACAATTCTCAACTTTCGAGGAGGTACCACTGGGCGGTCCTCTCCCAGGGTATGTTGAATAGCCCCTCCCTGTGCCAATATTTTGTGAACCTACCATTGCGAATAATACGCAAGAAATTACCCAAATCTATAGTATACCATTACATGGATGACATTTTGTTATCTGATTCAAACATGGATACCTTGAACAGACTGTTTGAAGAAATAAACATGCTTTTACCTAAATGGGGTTTGCACCTTGCTCCTGAAAAAAATCAGAAGGGAGATTCTGTTAATTATTTAGGTTATAAAATAGGTTTGCAGAAAATTAAGACACAAAAGGCACAAATTAGGAGAGATTGCCTACGGACTCTTAATGACTTTCAAAGACTGTTAGGAGACATTTCAAGTCTACAACAAGCTATTGGGATAACACCTGATCTAATAATTCATTTGAACAAAACCTTGGATGGTGAAAAAGATTTAAACAGTCCCAGAGAATTAACAGCTGAAGCAGAAAAGGAACTGACAATGATTGAGGAAAAATTACAACAGGCACATGTGGACAGGGTGAATCCAGAGCTCGATTGTATTCTTGTCATACTACCATCAAAAATTTCTCCTACGAGAATTTTAATGCAGAGAGATGATATTATCTTGGAATGGATCTTTTTACCACATAAACCAAGTAAGAAACTGAAAACTTATGTGGAAAAAGTCTCTGAGTTAATTATAAAAGGCAAGCTGAGACTTCGTCAACTAGCAGGCATAGACCCAGCAGAAATTATAGTGTCTTTCACTGCTGATGAACTAAAGAAATTATGGGAAGATAATGAACCATGGCAAAGAGCTTGTGCTAATTTTTTGGGAGACATTAATAACAACTATCCAAAAAGCAAGAGGCTTAACTTCATAAAGAGAACTTTTTGGATCCTTCCTCGAATCGTCCGTGATGCTCCAGTAACTGGAGCCCGTACATACTATACTGATGCCAACAAATCAAAGAAGGCAGGTTACAAATCAGAAGACATGGGTAAGGTGGAACAAAGTCCTTATGATTCTGTCCAGAAGGCAGAATTATACGCCATTCTTATGGTGCTAAGGGATTTTAAAGAACCTATTAATATAGTTACTGATTCACAATATGCAGAAAGAGTTATTTTACATATTGAAACTGCTGAATTTATACCTGATGATACAGAACTAACCTCATTGTTTCTCCAGGTTCAAGATTTGATCAGGAACAGACTTTGCCCTATGTACATAACACACATCTGATCCCATACGGGTCTGCCAGGTCCTCTAGCACAAGGTAATGCAGAAATTGATCAATTATTGATTGGTAGTGTGCTACAAGCCACTGCCTCCAGGGGCTAATCCAAAAGGCACCCAAAGGAATGAAATCTGGCAGATGGATGTGTTCCACTTTGCAGAATTTGGCAAATTAAAATATGTTCATCACACCATTGACACTTATTCAGGCTTTCAGTGGGCAACTGCTTTAAGTTCAGAAAAAGCTGATTCAGTAATCACTCATTTATTAGAAGTCATGGATATCATGGGTATACCTACACAAATAAAGACAGATAATGGTCCTGCTTATGTCTCTAGGAAAATGAAACAGTTTTTTGATTATTACAATATCAAGCATGTTACAGGTATACCATACAATCCTACAGGTCAAGCAGTCATAGAAAGATCAAATCAAACTATAAAGGATATGTTGAACAAACAGAAAGGGGTGGAAAACACCCCCAGAAATAGGCTACATAATGCTTTGTTAACCTTGACTTTTCTCAACACTAATGAGAAGGGAACAATGGCTGCAGAAAGACATTGGATAATGGAAAAGTCTACTGAACTAAATCAACCAGTTTATTTCAAGGATGTGCTGACCTCACAATGGAAGCCAGGAGATGTGCTGCGTTGGGGAAGGGGTTTTGCTCTTGTCTCCACAAGTGAGGAAAAATTGTGGATACCCATCAAAATTAATCAAGGTTTGGTTTGAAGAAGAGAAGCCACTTGGAAAAGATAAATAACAATTCATTCACAAGGATGGTGAGCATACTGATGGTAAGGAATACAGATAGGTTGGGGGAAGGGTTCTTTTCTTATCTCCACAGGAAAATACTCATCTTCAAAGAAATTAAGGGACCCTGAATATTTAATTACTGATGGATGGACACATTTTGTAAGTATTAATTTATATATATATATATATATATATATATATGTCTTATTAAACATTTCTTTATAAATATGTAGAGCTGGTTTTGGAGTTGGACTATGGCTCAGTCCCTCTTCAATCCCAAGCCTGTTGATAAGAGATATTTCAGAGTTTCTGTCTCAGGTCAGGAGCCATGAAATGGGACAGAATAAGAATAATTATGTCTTTCTTTATATGTCAGTATATGTCCTTGTTGTTAATGTTTAAATTTCCCATAACAAACAACAACTTTCCCTACAGTAATCTTTAAAGTTTCCAGGATGAAGATGGGGCCCCACAACATCAACTCAATCTGGTTTTTATGACGTCATAAATATTTTTTTAAGCGCTAAAATTAGACTTGTTCTTTGGTACCAACTGCATGAGACAATTTTGAATAGTGCACATTTTAGACAACACTCTGGCTGGACCTTCTCATAACGCTCAGAGACTAGTTATAATTTTCTTAGGTCAAAGGTTAATTTGGGAATTTTACCATCATTTGCTTTCACAGGAGCCCCTAAGAAGAACGTCGCCCCCATATCAGCTAGAAGCAATTTTAGAGGACAACGTCCCCCTCCCAAAAGAGTTTGCCTTCAGGGTTAGGGACATCTTTTAGTGGTTGGTTTAGGGTTGAGGGGATAGGGAGATATTTTATGGAATTAGGGGTATTTTCAAAAAAAAGCGGGGGGATTAATTGGTTTGATGGGATGATTGGTATTTGTGAATTCCTGTTTTTAGAAAATTGTATTGGTACTGTTTCCTGTATATTGATATATTGAATATTGAATGTGACTGTTCCTACCTCTATTTTTGTATAAGAGTATGCTTATAACTTTGTCTATATTGTATTGATACATCTACCATATTACAATGTACATTTCTACCTCTGATACTATTTATATAATAACATTGTTTACATTTGATATGTAACGACATTGTTTACAGTTGAAGATCATTGTCTTCATATATTGCACAGTTGTTCATTCTTTTAGTCTTCAAGTTAGATAGGTATTGAGAATTATATGTTTGTCATATTTATTTTTAGGTTAATCAGGTCTTTTAGATACATAGAGATTATATTTAGTATAGATAGTATAATCTTCAGCCTCTTCGAAGAGTTGTAGAATATGGGCTTTAATCTAACCTAGAATTCTGTGCCAATGAGACACAATTACTCCTGGCAATGCCACTCTACTCCCGAGAGAACGTTGAGCACCAAAGATACTCCACTGGGAGCTTGTCTTCTTGGCAGAACTGGCCTTTGGGTTAAGAAAAGCCTATAATTCAACTTCTGACAATGAAACAGGATTGTCTTATCCTGCCAAGACAGGGTAGGATAGTTCTAAGAAAGTTCCTTGCCTTTAATAATGGTATGTCAGTTATGTTAGGCCTTAGCCAAAGTTGGTTGACTCAACATTGCAAACGAGACTTTGGGTGATTGCCCAGGTAATCAGTTGTCTCTGTCAATTGTTGCACATTTTGGATATATCTCTTTTGTTAAGTAATATTTATTCCCTTCTCAGATCTTTGACAGAGTTGAAGATTATATAATTATAGTTACTCTCTACATTATTTAGACTCCTTGAGATAGAATGTTTAGCAAAACTTTTGTTCTCAATATTGTTTGTTATATTTATTATTTGTTATTATTGTATATAGTTGTATTTGGTTTAGTTCTGTCTCATTTAGACAAAAGGGGGAGATGTAGGGATACATCCAGACCCTTAGGGGGCGTGTTCGCCTCGGGCTAATGTTTACCTATAAATCTGGCGAGCATGCTCCCAACCTCCTCTTCTGCTTTCCTGGTCTCCACTGAAATGGTGGTTCTGTAAGTCTATTTCCCCATTAAAGCTGTATATAATTTTGCAATCTGTCTGCATTCATTTACGCCGTTACAAACAATGGCAATGGGTTTTTGATTCTACTGCAGGTACTGGCTTTGTGGGAGCCTAGGCAGTTTGGATGCTCACCTTACTAGACCTGGATGGAGGTGGGTGGTCCTTGGACTTCCCACAGGGCAGGGAACCCTGATTGCTTTTTGGGCTGACGAGGGAGGGGGACCTGATTGGGGGAGGGGGAGGGAAATGGGAGGCAGTGGTGGGGAAGAGACAGAAATCTTTAATTAATTAATTAATTAAAAAAAGAAACATACAGAAAAAAAACCTTTAAATTATAAGCTTAAATAAAGGAGAAGAGTCCTAGGTCACTGGCATTGACCAGCTTTTCAACAATATTGTACAAAATTCTTAAACTGAGTAAAGAAGACCTTGTAGATGCAAGAATAACACACAACACCAAGTAGAAAGGTCCATAAAAGAAACTCCACCAGAGTATACAACTGTTAAAATATCAAATATGTAGAACAAATAAAAATATTTAAAGCTGAAAAAGAAAAAAATCTCATATAAAAGGAATAACATATCAGGATAAAATCAAATTTCTCAATGAAAACCTGAAGGCCAGAAGAACCAGAAACAATACACTCTAAGTTCTGAAAGACCATGACTGACAACCTTAGACCACTGTACGTAGTAAAACCATCTGCCATATTGGAAGAAGAAAAAAAAACATACCATTACCAGTTAACTCACTCTCTGCTTCATGTTTATGGATCACTTCTCGAGCACCATGCCAGCTTGCTTGCTGCTATGCTCCTTGCCATGATGATCTAACCCTCTGAATCTGTAAGGCACACATCTTTTATAAACTATCTTTTATAAACTGCCCAGTCATGGTGTTTTGTCACAGCAATAGAATAGTAATTAAGACCAGATCTGAACAGAGATCTCTCAAGAGAAGAAATTTAAAAAAAAAAAAATACTTGAAGAAATGCCTCAAAAATTGTTTGTTGTCTTTAGCAATTAGGAAAATGCAAATTAAACAACTTTGAGATTTCCTCTTATCCCAGTTAGAATGACTAACTTCAACAAAACAACAGTTAAGGATGCAGTTAAGGATGAGGGAAAATAGGAACCCTCATTCATAGTTGATGTGACTGCAAATAGTAGAGCCACTCTGGAAACCAGTATAGAGAATCCTCAAAAACCTGGAAGTAAATCTACTACCTTATGACTCAGTTATACCACTCCTAGGCATATTCCGAAACTATATCCTACTCCACAGATAACTTGCCCATCCACATTCATTGCTGCCCTTTTCACAATATGTAGGTAAGGAAACAAACTAAACATCCTTCAACTGAGAAATGGGCAATGAAAACATCATACATACACACTATGGAATACAATACAGCTTTAAAGAAAACTGAAATCATGAAATTTTCAAGTAAATGAATGTATGTGATTCCTAGGTCCAAATACTCAGAAGTGAGTATAAAATATGAAGTAAGCACAAAAAAATGTATACAGGGTCCCAGGGGTTGGGGGAAAATGAGAGGGGAATATCAGAATAAAAGTATTTTGAAGAGGAAATGGGGGAAAATGGGGAGTGGACTTTAAATGGGGATGAAGAGGAGAGTCAATACAGAAGGAGAAGGAAGGAAGGAGGAGGGACAAATAACACCAAGCTTGTTTGAAAAAGCCTCAAGGAACCATACTATTTTATATTTACCTAAAATTATATGTAATACACGTATATATATGTGTGTGTGTATACATGTATTGCATATATATAAACATATATATATATATATTCATCAAGTTATTTCACTTGGGATGACAATGATTCTAACAAAAGTTGTAGTCTATTTAACAGAATCCCTGGTACCAAACATAAGTACCCTCCATTTGAGCCCTTAGTCAGGGTAACCCAAGTGACTTTCAACACAACATAGACTCTTGCTGCTGCAGTTTGGTTGCCGCTCAGAGGCTGAAAGTAAGTCCCTATTGCTGGAAATGTTGCACATGCAGGACACAGAACTCAGATGATTTCAGTTGGATCTAATCTGAAAGTCCCCTTTCTATTGTCTAGTTTCCAAGGTACCAGAAAGTGCTATGCAAGTTGTCAAGGGAAGGGAGCCACCCATAAGTCCTAACCAGCTATGATGCCTATGAACCACAGTGACCATCATGGCAAAGCATGCCTAAAGGTGCAATAGTGGCATTCATATGTGGCTGGGAACCAATGGCTATCTAATCAGACATACATCTGGCTCATTAGGAGGGAAGTCATGGCTAGCCAACTACTCTAGATTAGTGAGGTCATGGATCTTTTTTTTTAAAAAAAAAAAAGCCTAACTCGGCCACTTTACTAATACTGGTATAATTTCTAACTACATTCTTAATCATATCCTCATACCTACACATAAGTGTAGCTCTCACCCCTCATTAAGGACATTTCCCTTTATACCAGATGGGGACTATCACAATAAAATACAACTGGACAGTGCAGAGATCAATGGATCTTAGGAATCCCAGACTCAATAGGCATTTATACAACTCCTGCATGGTCCTAGTCACTGTTCTATTGCTGTGATAAGACACCAAGACTAAGGCAACTTACAAAAGAAAGCATTTAATTGAGAACTTACAATTTCAGCGGGTGTGTCCATGACCATTATGGCAGGCAGGCACAGTGCTGGAAAAATAGGCTGAGACCTTACACTTGCAAGTAGGAGGTGGCGTGCAAAAGAGGTGCTGTAGTAGAAAATTAAACTGGGCATGTTTCTGTCTGCAGGTCAATTATTCACTAATGTAAGCCAAACTGTAAACTGTATTTGAGGTTCAGCCTATTAACCATGTAGTTATGAATGAGAAAATATGGCTGGGTTTGGAGATATAACTCAGCAGTTAAGAGCACTGGTTGCTCATCCAGGTACAATTCCTAGAACCCACATGCTGGCTCACAACTACAACTCTAGGGAATCTGACACACTTTTCTGGACTCTTTGGTACGGCCAATGTAACTGGTAGTGCACAGACATATATATGCAAACTCCCATACACATAAAATCAAAGAAACAAAAGCTTTTAAAAGAAAGTATTGACATCCAAAGCATGTCTATTCAGGTGGGTATCAACTTGGGGAAGGGCAAAATCTCCTCTTTATATTCAAATGCTTCCTGTTTAAAATATTAGTTCTTTTGCAAATTAGGATACATCTTTCTCTTCCACTCCAGAACTGTAGTCATAATTAACCCTTTTCTGCAGCTAATGGATTGCCAGAAATTTTCTCTAAGGTAGAATGATCATAATTAAATTCCTCCTCTTGCAAAACCTGCACTACGTGTCTTCTAACGCACTGTTCCATACTATGATTAACCAGGAAACACACTGTTGGGTTGGGAATAAGGAGTCATTGTTCAGTGGATACAGAATTCTAGTTTAGAGTAAATAAAACCGTTTTGGAGACGGTAGCAAAACAGTGTGAATGAATTTAATATTACTAAATTGTGTGCTTAAAAACACGTGGAAATGCCCACGTTTACACCATGCCTGTTGTGTCACAATAGAAATGTTCAACCTTACATGCCGAATAACTTCATCCGTGTCAGAGAAGGAACTAAGTGGTGTCTGTTGTATGCCAAGAATGACTTCATGGTCACGGCTGCGACTCAAGACAAGGCATTGTCCTACAGGTTCCTGGTTTGTGGCTACCCAACTGATAATTTCAGTCATGCCACGTTTTCATTGCCCATGTGGCAGCCCTCCAAGGGGAAATCCACCTGCCATCAGGACAGAGCACCAGCCTTTGCAAAGCTCTCACCTCCTGCCCAGGCAGCTGAAGCTGCCCTGTCACTTCTTTTAGCCTCCTCATTGGAGGCCATCGTGGGAATTTCTCTCACAGCAATTGTTTGATCCTCTGGGGCTCACTCTATAACTAGGATGGATCAGGGGATTCTAGGCTGAGAAACTTTGAAAAGCACCATGACCCCCCAACACCTGCACAGCTGCTCACAAGACGTACTCACAAATGCTGTAGGTGGTATGGCCCTTTAAATCTTTCTCCAAATTCCATCCCTTGGGAAGAGTTATCCTACATAACACCAGCTAGAGTCTAAATGGAACAACTTTCTTTAAGTCAGTTTTGTTCTCCCTGGCCTTTGTTGAAGTAAAATAGGAAAGAGGGGAGTTTGTCGTCTGTGCTTATTTCCTTACAATATTTTATGTGTTACCTATTCTTCGAGGATTTCATACATTTGTATGTTGGGTTCTGATCATATCTACTCCCTCACCCCTCATCTCGGTTCTCCACAACACTCCCCACCTCTCCCTCTCGAGTTCATATTTCCTTTACGTTTTCCCCCTCGAATAACCCACTGAGTATGTTATGGCTGCTGGTGTGCACAAGGCTATTCAGACTGTTCACTGGAGAATAGATCGCCACAAGAGGACACAATCCTGACAGAAGACAGAAAATTAGTTTCTAAAGGACATTGCTAATCATAAAATCAGATCTTTTCCCATCTCTTTCAGAGTAAAATAATTCCTATTCTCAGAATTTCCCCTCACGAGGATGAATTTCCCTTCTTTACATAAAATGGATATAATTTAAAATTTTTCTTCCAGAGACCTTACGTTTCTCCTGAAACTTAGCAAAGGAGAGAACACTCAGATTATTTATTAATTTGTTACGTCATGGACCATGTTATCATAGTTCTCATATTATCCTTATCAGGTTAAAGGGAAAATTTATACTCTGAATTTACACACGGGGATTCATTGGCCTCAGAGTCGCTTGTACTTCATTTGTTGTCGATTTACCTCCGTCAGTCATTTTTCTTATTAATATTGATCTTAGTCTATTAGTCCAGATTTTACCATCACGAACCATCTTTCCTTCTGGCTAATACCAACTAAATATTCTGATATGAAAGAAGACTAAATACAGAAGAAGAATAAATTAGAATGCATTTATTAACCTCATAAACATGACAAGATTTTTAAAATAAAAATGGTTGTGCATTTGAATATCACAATTCAATATAGCTAACAAAACACACTGTCAATATTACCCACAAGGGTAGATGTTCTCAATATATGGTTCCCAGTATATTGACTTGCTGCTCCGTTTTTAAAACCAGGTTATGAAGCAAAGGCCCTTTGAGTTTGTATTACACACCAAAATACTTCGTAACTCTAATAGAACATCTATTTTATTCGAATTTTTTTTTTTGTGTGGAAGTTCCCTTAAGTGGAAAAGGCAACGCAGGAGTCAGAACCCTCCATTACACAAGGAGTGTGAAATGCTCGCTGCAGCTCCTTCACACTGCAGAGAGTCAGCCGTGTGCATTCAGGAGTGGGTATACTGTGCTGAGACACACAAGCCCAGAAGAGCAGCGCAGAGCACATGATCACCATCACACTGATGATCTTAATAGTAGAAATACCGCAAAAAAAAAAATGAGTGTTTTACAGCAGGCACACCCTGTAGCTCACAGCCTGCAGTTCATACATAACCTCTGATCTGTTCTGGGCTCCAAACATCCCCAGTTAGGACTGCAAACTCTCACTGCCAAGCAAGACCAACCAGATTCCTAAGCAATGATGAATGTGAAGAAAGCAGGGAATAGGGCATCTATGCCATGGCAAACCTGTTCTGACCAGTCCCCCAAGGTGATGAAATGTGTGACTGTCACAAGACTCAGTAATACTGTTATAATTGGGATGTACAGGGAGTAGGTGCCAGCTGCAGAAACAGTGTGGGCTTTGACAAGGAGTGTGTCGGAAGCAACTGCCAGCCCGTGCCCGCTGCCAACTCCACTCAGCTACAAATAGAAATGGCGATGCCCACTGGGCCACAGCTCTCGTCGTCTACTTCACCAACCACTGCCCCAGGACTGAGGAGGATCTGGAATTCTGAAGGGCTCGTGGCAGACTTCAAATCAGTGACACGCCGCAGAGCTGTGCCACTCCATGGTACCCAGGACTCGCCTGTGTTAGCATCCCCAGAAAAGCAGGCCAAACCGAGCTTTCATCCTTACCCCAGCCCTACTGAATCAAAATTCTTGAGGGCAATGCCTGGGAATCTGCATTCTCAAAAGACTATTCTATCCTGTCATTTCTTAAGTGCATAGATTTGAAAGCTAAAGGCCAAGCAAACCAATTTAAACACACACATACACACACACACACAAACACACATACACACAAACACACATACACACACAAACACACATACACAAACGTACACACACATATTTACACACAAACACACATACACAAATACACACACATACACACAAACACACACACAAAAACACACACACATACACACACAAACACACACATACACAAAGAAAGCACAAAGCAAGGTAAAGTAGGAGAAAACTGCATTTTCTTTTGTTTTGGTCCATAATAATCTGCCAGGTGTTTTATATGCACCATTATTTCAGCACAAGATTGGATGGAAACCTAATCACTTGCTCAAGATGTGAAAAAGAATTATTAAGAACAAGAAGGCGTGGCACATTATCTGTCTAGAGCACTGTTCATTCCGCTGCTTTCTTTCACGTTTGCAATAATTGTGATGACATGGGGAACACTAAGAAGAATAAAAGTGAGAGCAGCTCTTTAGATGGGCCAAACATCCTGCTAAAATTTTACACTCATTAATATATTTAATCTCCATAACAACACATAAGACATTATACTTACAGTTTTACCGTCCACAAAATGAAGTCATGAGACATTTAGATTCCTCAGAACAGAAAGCAAACAAGTACTCCACCTAGAAACAAGTACATTCTGCCTGTTATTAAAGAGTGAGCCCCAGACTCTGTGTTCCGTACCCCTTGGTGTGAACCACTGGGTCCACCTACAAGCTGCACCGTTGTGGAAGGTGACCTGGCCTCTTTCTCCTCACTACAAGGTCTTGCCAAATGGTCCTCTCAGTGACTCTTTCAGGATGGTGTCACCAGTGTTCCCTCTTCAACAAGGTTTATATGCTCATGCTTTTCCATACATGGCTTGGCAATAGGAATACAATGATAAATAAAACAAACCTGTGGCTTTTGCCCTGGAGGGTAAGTGTTGGGCTATTCCAGTCTATACTATGGCACTATTTCCCATGACCAAAAGCTAATGATCTGAGATGACCCCATTTTCCCGTGGTCGACCGTTTATAATAGAAACAGCCCAATTCTTATTGCTTCCATGGGTTCTTTGACTGAGATAAAGTGTAGTGTCTGTTTCTAACAGTTTAGTAAAATATATTGACTATATCAGTCTCTCAGTCCTTGCAAAGCTCTATGAATTTTAGCAAATCCAGTTCCTTTATTACTAATAGCATCCAACAGGCTCAGATCCCACACTTAGAGAGGCCTGAGTTTACTCTGTCAGAAATAGAGTTGTCAAAGGAAAAAGCCCGTATACTTGGCTTTCACAAAAACAACTATTTTTGACTCAACAACTGAAATTATACAGGATTTAGACTAGGGAAATGTTTAGACTAGGGAAAACACAAAGACTGTACAGAACTCACTTAGCATCCCTGTTTTCTGCAGTCTTTCATCATATATGCTCAGCCATTCTTCCAGCGCTATAAGAGGATGCGAAAACCTTTTCCAGAAGCTAAAACCACCACCTCTAAACCTATTTGTGGGTGCAAATGAAAAATGGGACTCATTTTCGGATGTTTTCATCAAAATTCCAGGCTTGGGTCTCATGAGCCCAGTCAAGGAGCCAGTATGTAGCAATCTGTGTGTTCCGGCTAGAAAATAGGCCCTTGTGGAAAGAGTTCCGGGCCCAAAGTGCCTAACTGGAAGGAATTTAACAGGGGATGCTTCTCAAGAGGAAAGACATGGTGCTGCTAGTAGAGGCCATGCAAACAAAAGAAAGCATCTAGAAAGTCTCCTAACTGGGACTTTAAGAACAACAATGCTTGATGCAGTCTCCCCCGCCCCTCTGTAGCTGAGGAGACATAGGCAGCACTGTCTTTATTAGGCGAGTCTCCACATTAACTTCTGAAAGTGCACGAACAGGAACGGCAGCACCAGCTCTCTAGAACACTCCAGGCTCCCCGTGAGTACTGACACCGTGCAGAACGGCCACAGATGGCCACCCAGAGACAACCATACGACTGCATAGACTTCTGCGGAGAGCAATATGTGCTGGAAAGCGCAGCCAAAGTCTCCATTCGAATGTCGCCCAGGAATCTCGGAACTTGCACTGCTGCCAGAGGGCTTCCTGAGGAGGAAGGAGGCTGAGCAGGTGTCTCCGCTTGGAAGCCCCCGCCCCTTCCAGAACAAAGACATTAAGCCCTAGATGGTATGAGAACCGCTGTTTCTCTCCTCTGCAGAGACTGTTGCGTGGTCAAACATGTTCCTCCCAGTCTGGGATATTCAACTTCTACTTGTATACCTCCTGCACTTCACGTTTTAATAGTGCCCATCTAATGCCAATAGAAATAGAGTGTTTTCTATAACGAAGTCCACCGAAGTGCACAGCCAAGGCACCATTCTAGGTAATCATTCTCTTGACAGCATGTGCGGCAGAGGGCAAGACGCTGCCATACCTTGAAAACAAGGGAGGGTCAGCCTGTTCCTGGCTTCACAGGGAGAGCTCACGTGAGTGAAGCAGAAGCAATCACTGAAAAGAAATGGCCGCCTTCTAAATGTATGCCTTTGGGAGATCCAAAAAGCATATATTTTTTAAACTGCATATAAAATTAATAAGCAGACACCTCCTCACCAGCTTAAGAGTTAACTTTTCTGTGACATCAAATTTCTTTTCAATACTCGAGACACTATGAATAAATTTTCCCTGTCTCCTCTATTATTTCTGGTACTGATCACTCAAGCAGCTAATGGCCCCAAACTATCTCTATTGAAACATTTTGTTCCCTTCAGCTTTTTCTTTAATTCATTTTTTAGATATCTATTGACAGCTTAAATTTACCGTCTACCTGGCATGTTTACTTGGGTAGAATCATGATTTCTGCATTTGTCTTCATTTTATTCAATAAATGAAATGCAGTGTTGTTTTTTTTAAAATCTTGGCCACTTATACAGTGTCCTGTTGAATCAGTCAACATATTAAAGAGAAACTTAAAATTATTTTACACTCAATGATAAGAAAAATTAATCTATTTTCAATTAGCATTTTAAAAAGTAAAAGAGTCAAGGTATTTCTGTCTTTAATGTCTGTATGCCTAAAATTATTGTTATAAAGCTAAAAAACTTAAACATGCATCTCTTTGTGTTTTAAACTTAAGTCAGGCAGATAACGTTAGAATTCACAAATTTACATGAGGCTTACCAGAGTCATAATTTCAGGTTTAAACTGTAGGACCAGAATTCTTTGTAAAATAAAAAATCCTTCACTCATTACAGTTACAATGGGTAGATGCAATAAAATTTTCATCCGCAGACAAAGTAAGATATCATTTTATTTATCCTTTAGAATTTCAGGACATTCCTAACATGCCATTATATTAGATTTATTCCAAGGAATAAAATGCAAAATAAAGACCATATCATTTGCTTCTGGAGTCCTGGTGTGACTCACAAAGTATCTTCACGTTAATTGGAGTCTGCTTGTTCAGCATTTTATGATGGTATTGCCTTCTCGGAGTTCATTACACGGTTGTACAGGTTCTGAGAACACTGTTAAAATTGCACAAGTCTAGCCTTGTGCAACAGTGATGAAGACAGCAGGAAAAAGTGCATGCTAGCGTTAGATTGCGCCACTGCACATTGCATGCCTATTATGTCATGTCAATTAAGTCATTTTTAAAACAAGAATTTTCTTGAAGTCAAATAGTTGTTATTCTTAACTGGCACTGTGTGTTCTGAACATGAGGCTCAAAGTGAGCAATTTCGTTTGATAGCTAAAAAGACAAAATCCTTTTCACCCATACAAAGGGATCCTTGGCTTCTCGTCTAAGACGTTTCATGAAATCTAGCAACTGGGGGAGGCCAAATAACATATTCATTGTGTCAAATTTTCAAGGGCCATCTCAGGAAGGTTTGTATTTTATTAGTTATCTTTTGCCAATTTTTACCTTTAGTTTCGTTGGCTTCTGGATATTTTGCCTGTGTGTGCTTCTGTGATACACCGTCTGCGTCAGGGTCCCCTGGAACTGAAGTGACAAACAGTTATGAACCACCATGTGGGTACTGAGAGTTGAACTGGGTTCTCTGAAAGAGTAGCCAGTGCTCTTAACTACTGAGTCAGCTCTCGAACATCATGTCTCTTTAAAAATAATTATTTTTATTATTAATTCTTTGAGAATTTCATTGTATACATCTTTTCTCTTAACTCATCTCAGATCCACCCCACCTTCCCACCCCCTACAACTTCATGTAGTAATAATAACAATAATAATAATAATAAGCCACCAACTCTAAAATGTGTTGTCCAAATATTCTGAGTGTGGTGCCATTTGCTGAAATTTGGTTGAATGTCTTAGTTAGGGTTCCTGTTACTGTGAAGAAAGACCATGACCATAACAATTTTTATAAAGGAAAACAATTAACTGGGACTGTCTCGGAGGTTTATTCATTATTATCAGGGTAAGAATTAAGGTGGCATGCAAGCAGACACGGAGAACGAGCTGAGAGTTCTACATCTTGGTCTGCAGGCAAAAAAAGGAAATTGTGTACCATATTTGGTGTAGCTTGAACGTACAAGACCTCAAAGCCTACTCCCACAGTGACACACTTCCTCCAACAAGGCCATATCTACTCCAACAAGGTCACACCTCCTAATAGAACCATACCCTATGGGCCAAGCCTCAAAAATATGAATCTATGAGGGCCATACCTACTCAAGTCACCACAGTCGACCTAACAGAGTCACATTCTTAGAGAAAACTGACTCTCTGCCAATAACTTGCAGCTCTCCATAGCTCCTCAGTTAGAATGCATTCCTAGTCCATGCTAGAACATTGACTGACTTGATTGTGTGCAGGTTTCCACAGCAGTTTTGAATTCATGAGTATAGAAAACCTTGAGCTTTGGGGGAGAATGTGATATATATATATATATATATATATATATATATATATATGTCTAAGTTGTGTCTATCACTTCTCTACACTACAACCAGTTGTGAATTTCTGTATTAACTGCCCTTCAATACACAAAGAAACTCCTTGGATGAGATCTGAGAACTACATTAACCTATGTGAACAGAAATACAAATTTAGAGGAAGTTTAATTCCATGTCCATTTATGAAAATAATAGTAGATGGGGCATCCTTGGGACCTTTGAGCCCTGAGTCATTTACAGTGCTAGACATGTTTCTACCAGTTAAATGGACCTTACATGTAATCAGAGAGTAATTGTTTATCCCTATACCATTGATGCCACTATTGCACCCTTGGGCATGTCTTGCCATGCTTCTCAGTGTTCATCACTTGGGTAAGAGTGTTAATAACTTCCTTTTCTCTCAGCAATCTGAGAGGTCATTGATTGAAGCTATGAAAGTAAAGCCTATTGTGTAGCCTAGAGATCTTAAGATGTTCAACTTGCCAGAGATGTGGGATACCTGCCAAGGAGCGCAGCACAGAGAATAGAGAACTAGCCCCAAAGACATAAGCATGTTACAGGAACCAAAGACAGAAGAGTGGAGTGTTCTACCCTCTCTGACATCAGACATGGATTTGAGCTTTGACCTGATGGATTCCAGTCTTATTCTAGTTCAGTATTTTCATACTGTTACCCAGATTCTTGCCTTTCTGTATGATAATAGATATTATGTTCCATTATGTGTTGGAAGCATATAATTTGCCTTTTTTATTTTACAGGATATTGCAGTTAAGAGGTTGCCTTGAGTCTCAGAAAAGATTTTGAATTTTGTACTTTTAAACAGTTTGGAGTCTGAAAGAAAATGGGGACATTTGAAATTGGGGAAAATCCTTTTTGTATTATGATACAGGTCAAGGCTGGGGGCAAAGAAAGAGAATGCAGCGGTTTGAATGAGATGCCCCCATAAGTCTTGAGCACTTGAATACTGGGTCTCAAGTGGGTGACTATTAGTGGACGATTGGGTACAAACCTTTCTGGATGAAAGATGTCATTAGGAGTGGGCTTTGAGGTTTAAAAAGACTAATGACATTCCCGGTGTGCTCTATGGCCTCCTATTTACAGTTCAAGATGTGGACTATCAGTCATTACTGCTTCAATGCAGAAACAGCTCTGTCATCATAGACTCTGACTTTCTGGAACTGTAAGCCCAATTAAACGTTTTACTTTAAAAGTTACTTTGCTCATGGTGTTTTATCAGTGTAATAAAAAAAAGTAACTAATGGATATAGTTTAAATAAATTTATTCGCCTTAGGGTAATGCTTTCCCCAAGAACCATAGCTATGTAACAAAGCCCCAGTACCAGACATAAGGAACCTCCATTTGAATTACTGAGCAGGAGAAGTCCAAGAGATCCTAGCACTTCAGACACAGGATTTAGAAGGGGAGAGCTAGATCTGGCCCGAAAGCCTCCTGTCTGAGTTCTAGCTTTACTGGAAGTGCTATGCAAGCTAGCAAGGGAGGAAAGCAACCAATATTCCTAGCTGGCCATGATGCTTCAGAACAGCAACAATGACAAGCAGGTCAAGATATCCTAGGATTGCAAGAGTGGCACTAATATCTTGGTGGTAACCATAGTTATCTGACAGCATCAAAGATCTACTGAACAGGACGAAATCATGCCTGGTACTGAAATCCTAGCCAAGCCAATCACCAATGGCTAATGAAGTCACATTTCTCAGTGGAGGACCGATGACTGTCTCTTTCTTAGACACGTTTAATTCCTAACTGCATTCTAAATGCTTGCCTTTATACCCAGATAACTGTAGCTCTCACCTCTCATTAAAGAAATATTTTTTGCTACAGAGAGTGACTATTTCAGAAAATCATAACAAGCCAGAATGCATAAGCCACCATACATTTGATTCCATTTTCTATGCATGCATTCTTTTTATGAAAAAAAAAATTTTAAAAGCTAACAATATTGTCATAATATAAGCCCTTAATATTATTTTAAAATGGAAAGAATGAGAAAACATATATAACCTAACCAATGATACTATAGTTGACAGAATTATACTTTTCTTTCTTGAGTTTCTAGTGATAATTATTAGAATTTGAAATTAAGAAATATAGGCAAGACTTCAGCATAATAAGCTAATGGGTAACTAGAACTCTAATATTAAAAAAGTAAGAGTACTGACCTCCAATTTAATGTTTAATAGAAAGAAACATTTCCTCTATTACACAATAAAACTGAGTGCATCTTATCACAAAATAGAGTAAATGACACCTCATTATTTTATGGAATTCATGGTTTAGTGACACTAAGAGCAAATCAATTTCAAGAAGAATACATTAAACTTGTTTTAGAGAAAAACAGTTGTCAAATGCCAACACATCAACTTTTCTATTTTCTCTATTCCCATAAAAATATGTTACAAAGAATAATCATTCCCTTATACAATTTCAAAGTATAATTTTCTTTCTTATACTAATTGTATACAATATTAAATGAGTATTTGGAATTTTTAATTTGACTTATTAAGCAACTATCATGTACTTTAGCTGAATGTATTCCATATAGATTCTGATCAGAATACAAGAAAAGGAGGAAAGTAAAGCAAAACAGCTTGAAATAAAAATTAATCTTAAATTTCTTCCCTCCATAGCTGTTACCTGGTTAGACAAATTCATAATATGGGTTTGGAGTCAACCGGTCGCTGCTGCCTCCTTCCCTCCACTTGTCTTCAGGTAAACACATCAACTGTCACGAAGCAGGACTCTCTGATGCTTTGACCTTAGCTCTTAAACACTCCCAGACTTGGCCTCCTGCCCTGTTTATGAATTTGCTTAAGGTCACTTCCACCGGCTCTGCTACTGAAAACCTTCTCAGACTTCTCGCGCACTGGTGCCCATATTTGTGAAGTTAAGTGTGGTAATAGCACCATCTCGGGTCTCCAGTGAGTATGAACTGTGACCCCACACTTGGCACAGGCACATGCCCATAGATTACACAGTCTGCCATTTCTATATCTACTGTGATAAAGTCTATGCCATTAATGGGTAAATTTGTGAGAAATTAAACTTCTCCAGAACGTGCCCAGCTTGTCTATTTCAGTCTCTTTTTCTAATCCCAAGCCTTGCTTTTTGTGCTGTACCAGATTTGTCAAGGGATGGTGTCACACGTAATGGGGACATGGAGTGGAAACTCTAGAGAATCCGATGAAACACAGAGGAAGCATCAATATGTCACTGTCTATTCTTCTGGGTCCCTAGAATTCTCCCTTCTCCACTGGCTCCCTAATTCCCACATCTGGGTTCCATTCAGGATCCTAAAGGAGGAGTCCGCGGCCCATCCTCTTGGCATCCGCATCAAAGTCCATCACATAACAGATTCAGAGTCATCTCCAAATCACTTTCAAATGTGAACCCATCTGTCCCACACTCATCCCGTGCTCTGTAACGGCACAGTAACCATGGTGCAAGTCCTACCGGAAGTGAGATGTGTGAGAGCTATGCAGAACCCACGGGTATGGAGCAAGTCTGAAGTGTGCAGAGAGTCTGAGGGCTGGTAGACGCAGGGGACAGTCCTCTGAGAGACCCACGTTCCACACATGGGAAGGTCTCCCTGGCCGCAACCTCTATGGAAGTTCTTTGCCTTTTCAGTATCTACTTTGACTACAGCCCCAGCGAGGTTTCTCAGACCTCACTGTCACCTCCGCATAAAAAGAATGAAGTTCCAAAACAAAAAAAGAGTTTTGAGTCTTGAACAAACAAACCTAAACCGAAGCTCACGAATCTCATTGCGGAGTGAATTTTCATTTTCGAAAATTGATAAATATCAAAGAAGCTTCTTCTCGCAGGAGCTAATTGACACAGAGACCCTCCACTGGTCAATATGCAGAGAACAATAGACTGCTGAGAACTCATCCCTAAGTGAGATGGGCATTTCACACCCTCCCCAGGAGGCACAGGGCACTTCAAAGAGGAGTCAGGGGTGGTAGGGCATATAAAGGAAATTGTCTTTATCTGGACTCGGTAGGGCACATATGAATTCTCAGGAAAACTGACAGCACACGCAAGATTGGCTCAAGCTCGAACCAGAAAAATAAAAAAGAATCCCACCATAAAGGGGACAAAATCCAACAACTAGTTGAAGAGCTAACAGCACTTGACAGCTGCTGAGAGCTGGAGAGTTGGTGCTCTTTAATGATGTGACTCCTGGTAGAAGGACCACGCCACAAGGCAGGCATCACACTCCGGAGTGTTCAGCAACTCGGAGAGACTCAACGGAGGGGGAGAAGAAATTCCAACAGATGGGTATGGAGGGGAGGGTGGACAAAGAGTATATTGGAGGAGGACTGATTATGATCAAAACACAATATATGGAATTTTCAGAGAATCAATAAAAATACTATTTCAATAATTGATAGAGTTTTCGCGATAAAATTCCAAGTGTTTAAGGTAAAGTTGGTTTCTATTCTTTTTTAGCAACACCGCCTTCCCCTTTAGTGCACACCACACACACACACACACACACACACACACACCATATTTTTATTTTAACCTAAGAACCATTCCTTAAGACTGCAGGCCATGTATCTAACCTAATACCCCTCAAATGCCCTGAGTTAGGTGAAAGTCTCACTAGGTATGTGTCTCTATCACAAGCTGGGTGCAGAGGTCTCTCACAACCTGTGGTACCGTGGATCTACCAGGTAACAGAAGCTTAGATCCCTGTATCACTCCATGGAGTAAACAGAAGCACCCACTACAGTACTGTTAGGCTAGTAGTCAACAGCTACTGACTTAGGCCATTGAAATTTAGAGGTTGGTTTCTTAATGTGTTTAATGGTCCCCAAGTTTATACAATCAAGTGCTCAAAAGTATTCTACAGATATCACTGCATTGTATTGTGATAATGCATACAACTGTTCTCATTATTTAAAGCTCAATAGAGAGCAACTGGTATGCTGCTTCATCCATGTAGCATTCATTAATGCTCAGAATGAAAAAAAAAACAATCACATCTCAGCTTGTCAAGAAATGTGAATTATTTATTGTTCATGTTTTCTATTGATCAAATAAAATGGCCTCATAAAAGGCACTTCTAAGGCAAGAACAAGGTTTGATAGTATTCATCTGAAACTTACCAGTTACAATGAGCATAAACTACATACGAAACAAAAAGTCACATGAAAATAGTCAAAGTTTTCTCAGTATGTAAATATTAAATGTAATGATTTTGAAATACCAAAGATCGCCACAAGGCTGTATTTTTGACTTTTGAATTATTGATGATTTAAGGCCTAGGTATACAACATTCTCTGTAGGTATTATATACACTGTTTATACAGGTGGATTTGAAATTAAAATAAAGAACTCTAAATTAGGTTTTAAATACAGAACATAACAATACAGATTTGTCTGTCCTTAAAACAACAGAGTAACAAAAACTATGGTTTTGCCTTTACTTATTCTACATAACTCATTAGCAAATTGGCAAACAACTCTCTAATATTGTCCCAGTTTGTTTTAGTTTATGTAAATGAATGTTTATATTTGAGGTATGCATAACGAACAACCTAAAATTATACTTTTGAGTATCTGAAAAGTAGTTAACCCCCCGGGAAATCTGATACAAAGAAAGGTTAAAAGGAGGAGAGCTTTATTTTCTCTTTCTAAATGATACATTGTATAATCTTTGTAACCGTGTGAATGATTCACGCTTGTAAGTGGTTTTAATAGAGTGCATTGTCAGAGCTGAAGGATGGAATCTGGGATGGCTTCATTTATAGTTGGTGCCTAGAACAATGCTCTGCCCAAGGTAGGCGCTCAGTAAACAATTGTTAAATGAATAGATCAAGTCATCGCATTCAGAAACTGTTGGTACATGAGACAAGGAAAGAGTTCGTGTTGTTTGATTTCACCACAAAGAGATCTCAGTTGTGATAGAACTGACAGCTGACATTTGCTTTCCAGGGACACATTATGAAAAGACTTTGTTCGTATTGTTCTTGAAAAGCTAATAATAAAATTAAATTAGCTAATACAAAAATAGTTTTAATTATATATATAATCTTTGGTGGAGGATTTTTTTTCCTTTAGAAAAACACAAAAGCCCAAATGGTTTTAAAATGGAGACTCCACAATCTTATTTAGCTTGGAACACCTAAGTTTTTGAATGTGCCACTTTCTTTTATTAATGTCTTTCATATAAATTTCAGAGAGAAGATAGTTTGCCATTAAATAAAAGGGACTTCTAAAAATACCGTCTCTGTGATGAGCTGGGTCTTATGTCAGGTTGGAAATATAAGCTGATTAAATCCATGATGGTCACAAAAAGAGAGGCAGATTCAAGAAATATTAGGCAGAATTGTACCCAAGATAGAAATGAAATCATAGGAAGATTTAGCAGTCACCAAACCAGCAAGAGGAGTCCTGCAGTTGGCAGCAGGAAATTTCTTCCTTTCCTTGGTGAGCTGAACAAAACACATGAGATGCCAATATCAGGTTCTACCAGCCCTGACATTGACCAAAGCCCTTCCAGAAAAGAAATAGCAGCTGAAAACAAATAACCTGAAATTCAAAGGTCTATTTTAGACCTACCAAAAATACATGTGCATCCTTAGAGTAAAGAGCATTGTACTGGAAAAGGTCTACTCTGAGAAAGACAAAATGGAAATCATTATCAAGGAGAGTCATAGAATAGAAGAAAATAATCTCCCCCCCAAAAAACTCGCCTTTTTTGGTGTTCAAAATGCTTTTTATCATTTATTGAGACTTGCATACGTGAGTACCATATTTATATCCTCTCCAGTCCTCTTTCTTTCTTCTCTAAGTCTTCCCTTGTCATCTCTACTCCCTCTCCAATTCATGCCCTCTTCTGTAATTATTATTGCTACACACACACACACACACACACACACACACACACACACACAACTAGATCTTACTGAGTTCATTCCATGTTGTTCATATGAATATGTGTTGAGGTCTGAGTACTTGTAATTGAAGTAATTCTTTAAAAAAAAACGGATTAAAGAGAGTTATCCAAATTCTGTTCATGACTCCTAAGCTCGAGGTGTAACTCAGTGGTAGAACACATGCCTCCCGTTCTCTGATCCCAGTTCCAACCTCAGCATAATCACAGGAAGAAAAGTAGGAGGGTCTGGATGTACTAGACAACGCATCAAAGAGACATGTAAGAAGCTGACAAGCATATGAAAATACACACAATATACATTTAATTAGCGACTGAAAGCAAGCACTAGGACACACCCACTAATTCAGTCAAAATGAAACACGAACAACATTCAGTGCTGGAAAAAGCTTGACAATGTTCCAGACAGAAACTCCCAGCTGTTGCTGATAGGAATGGAAAATGCGACTGCTAGTTTTAAAAAGTCTGGTAGCTTCCTACACACCTACACAGACCTTTGCTATAAAACACAGTGTTGGTGTTACTCGGTTATTACCCAATGGTAATGAAATTTTATCTTCATATAAAAACTTGAAGATTGGTGTTAAGTACGTTTGCTTACAATTTCTAAAACTTAGAAACAACTATGTGTACCTCTCTCTCTATATATGTGTGTGTGTGTGTACATATATATAATTACATAAATATGTAATTATATCAGTCACTGGAGAAACAGAAAGAGATAGAATTAGAGATAAAGATAGAGAATCTGCCAATGAAAAGTCACAGGGGAACTTAAATATGCTTGACTAATTTGACTAATTGGAAACTGAGAACACTTTGTGGTGCCAATCTAACTGTATACCATCCTGTGAATGGAAACCTGCAAAGGCTGCCAAAGGGCATTTCCCAGGGGAAGGAAGGGAAGGTGAAGAGGAGAGAAACAGGAGAAAGGACAGTGGAGCTTCTCTTTTTGATTTATTTCAGACACTTTTGACTAAGACATAAACATACACCAAGACTGAAGTTTATTCAAACTTTGGACTTTGGGTGACAGTGAGGAACAAATGAGGTACAAATGGTACCAACCAATCCTGTGGCCAGGGCTGTGAATAGTGAGAGGCTATACCTGCTGTCTATATGATTGCTGGACATGTGTAGAGTCAGAAAGAGATATAATATGTTTATAGCTTACTTTTGAATGAATGTAGAATTGATCTAAAGTGTAAAGTGTTTATGTTTAAAAGGAGCTAGAAACCCATGGCCTGTCCTCCAGGCCTTGTATTTAGGCAGGGGCTCCAGATTTAAAACACTAACCCCATCCATCCTAAAAGCCCACTTTCCACCCTCTCTCCAGGTAAGAACCCTAGACTCTACCATCAACTCTGCCCACACTATGGCCTGTGCTCCAGCCCTTATATCCAGGTAGGGAACCCACCCTTGTTGACAACTCTGCCCATCACTGCATCTTGCTTTCTGCCTTCTGTTTCCAAGTAGAGACCTTAGACTCCCACAACCAACTCCATTTATACTCCATAATCAACCTTTTATTAGGACACAAAACAAGTCTCAACAAGCATTCCCTAGCTGAGAAACTTCTTTTGACCATAGATGATGATTTACACAGAAAGTCGCAGCTGCTCCAAGTGTAGAGAATAGGTGACAATGAAGTGCACAAGCCCAAACCACAAAACTATCCTAGCATAAAGGGGGAAATTAGACATGGAATCCCATTCCTAGCTATCTGAGCACTCGATTACTACCTGATAGGGATGGCTTTCTCTCCCAGCCTGGTTCCTGGTAGGTCTGGCACACTCTAGTTCATGGCCACCCACCTAAGGGTATATAGGTGCACTAGTGGGACTCAGTGGGTTTTAAAAATTAGGTCACAGTATTAGCTGGGTATGGAATGGATGGTGAATCTCGGAGGAGATGGGAGAAGGGATGAACATGATCAAGATAGAATTTACAAAATTCTCAAAGAATTATTAGGAAATAATACGTGTGTGTTTGTGTGTGTCGATTGTCTAAGAAGTTATAAAAACTAAAAAGGAAATGAAAGGTTAAAATGGGAAGGAAGGAAAAAAAGATTTTTTTAAACTTTGAAACTCTTAAAAGTGAATCACTTGAGTCATTTAAATTTAGGATTTCCTGATATTTGATTAACATGGATTAACTATTTAGTCATTTCTCAGTTTATACAAGATTCTTGTTACTGAATTAAGAGGAACCAGATTAGGAAAGCTCTAAATCAAGTGATTAGAACATCATGTTTACTCTAAAGGAAATTCCTTTTGTCTGAGCTCATACTTCTCTTACAGGACCCCTCACAATCGCATCTAAAAACTGGCCAACCCCTGGCTTCTCTCATTCTAACCTTCCATGGTGCCTTTATTCCTTGACACATGATTGAGTGTCAGCAACCTAAACACTTTGGGTAAGAATTCCTGAGAAATTTTACTTTCTACCCTGAAACACTAAGGGTCTCCATGAGCTAAGAACTGAGTTCATGTCTGTAACCACCACAAGAGAGCCCTTGGGAGTAGCCACACATATGTCATAGAGGCAATACTCAACAGAGAAACCTTCTGGAACTTTCATTTACTTGATAACTAAAAGTGAATGTATGTGGTATGTTTTAATGAGTCTCAAGCATTCTACCATGATGAACTGTGAGATTTTTATCAGGTGTAAAATAGTTTTGGGGTGTGTGGGAGGTAAAGACCTTTGTAAACTTAACATATTTAGGAAAAAATTGTTATTAAAATTGTAGATTGCAAATAGGATCTGAGACATTTTTCTTCTCATTTTATTAATATTGCCCATCTTTAAATGCAACTTTGTATTATGGAGGAGCAGAAGAAACTCGAAAGATCCTACCAACTCTGTTTTTGACTCAACAGTGACTTTCCCATTAGAGCCGGTTACTTAGACACTAGATTCCTTTTCAGTCCCCAACTACTACAAAGACACACAGTTATTCCAATTATTTTGATTGCATAGCTCTCTTCCACTTCCTTACAAGAAAATAACCATCAACATATAATTCAGGTATAATTTTAGTATATTTCATGTTTCTCCTCTTTTCAGATAACCATTAAAAGTCTTGTAGTTTTAATAAACTGGGGTATAGTATACAAACTTCACCCTAATCCTTCTCTCTGAAAACCGCTCTGCTAAAATTTCCCCTGTTCTCACCTCACATACGTCTCTCCCCGGTTGAAACCTTACCCACCCTATGAAACTTTCTGGATTACCCACAACCAGATGTGCTCCCACCCCTGTTGAACCACACAGTACTTCGTACTTTCCTTACAGTGATTCTCACTTTGGGTCTCGTGTTAATATTCTTGACATATTGCCTCCTACTCAGGAAAACCTCTTCCTTGAAAGATGGCCAGTGTTTCGGATGTCTTTCACCTTCTTTGCCTGTTGCTCCTCACCTACTGTTTAATAGAGCAATAGGTGTATGTTTATGCTGTATTTTTCTAACTAACTGGCCTCTAAGGTTTGGGGCAGAAGATGGTTAATTTGTTGAATTGCTTAGTTTTAATTAGTTAAGGGATTTTTTTGGGGGGGATTTTTGTTTGGTTGGTTTTGGTTTTTAGTTTTTATTTTTGCTTTCTGATCGTTGGTTTTGTTTTGAGACAAGGACTTTCTACATAGCCCTAATTGTTCCTTTTAAGACCGAGTACTGAGTATTCCAAGGTCTCCTACTCTGCGCATTGACTGTAGGTCTCTGTATTTGTTCCCATCTACTGCAGGAGGATGGTTCAGGGGTGATGGCTAAATCAGGCATTGATCTGTTGCCCTTACCTGTCTGTCGTGGTTTTGGATGGAAGAGCAGAAGGACAACAACAAACTGGAAGCTTCAGACTCAATCAAAAGCACTGAAATCTTTGTTTCATTTTCTTGATAGCAACTCAGAGGGGTGTCATAATGCTTATTTCTGGAGAGCTGGTCCTTCTGTGACGACCTAATCTATACGCAACACTTTGTTTTTTCAAATCCTTCTCTAACCCCTAAAGATTGCCTTGTGATCATCCCTAGAATTATGAATCACAGAGAAGTTCATTGCTTTCCTGTTTCTTTATCTTTAAGAGACATGTTATTGATATTAAAACATCTGCATATAAGTAGAGCAATACACAATGAGATCCACAAAAAGAAATATTTCACTGATTCCCTCTCCCCCCAAGGAAGAATTCTAGACTCTAAAATAAATGGGTGAGCTGTCAACAAATGTAAAACGGAAGCAAGGAACCTAAAATGCAGTCCAGTCTGCCTTTTGTGTGTGAGAAATCATAATTAAGTCACTTAATTGTCTACAGACCTCATATTCAAATTATCAGTTTTTCTATGTTTTGTCTACTTTATGCCGTTATGCAGCTTGCGTAGGCAGCACACTAGACTGTGTGCAGAATAGGGCATAAAACAGGTCAGCCTTAAGCAATGGGATATGGCTCTGGCCTCAGACTCCGGGTTGGAGCATCACTCCGCCCTGCACCCCCTGTGAATACCCTTCTCTGACACCTTCTGTGTAACAGGAGGAGACCAAGGAGCATGAGTAGAGATTTCCAGAGGAGTAAATGAGAAAATCTGGGAAAGCGCTTGGCACTGTGTCTATTACCGTTGCAACACTGGGGCTCCAATAAGAATTTTGTTCAGAACTTTTAGTCTCTCAGATACCTTGAAGCTGCATGGCATGACACCAGCACATGGATTTTATATATAAATCTCCTGGAAGGAATGAAATACTTAGAAAATTTTATGGAAAGGAGTTTGCATTTAACTATTGCATCACACACTGCAACTCTCTTAAGCAATGTGAAGTACAGAAAAAAAATTAAAAAGGCAGATGACGTTCAACACTCAAACTAAATTCTCGTCGTTCAAAAGTAGATGTCGGCATGGCATGGTAGAGCACACCTTTAATCTCAGCACTTGAGAGGCTAAGGTATGTGGATCTTTGTGAGTTTGAGTCCAGCCAAGGCTACCTAGTGAAATCCTGTCTCAAAACAACAACAAAGTAAGTATGATTTTTAGCCCCATGGATGAAATTTCACTTTCGACTGATTTCTATACTCCCATTTATAAAACAATATTCTCTCAGTCCCCAACACTTTACACCTTTCTTATAACTCAATTGGTCCACTTCTGTGCACGTCCATAGAAAACAAGGCGGCTATATGTACCCTGCAACATGCTATTCGTCTTTGGTTAGCAAACTCCAGAGTAAAGAAGTTTCCTAGTAGCCTATTTTGACAACTCTTGTAATTTGCGGTGGTGTTTTCATTACAGTGTGTCATACAGGAAGCCACAGAGGATTAGACACAGACCAGCTCATCCGCATTTTGTCCAGTCAGTAATCACAGCGCTTCCCACCAGCATCCTTAAGCGTCTCTGTGCCCACTTCCCACTTGCCCTACACGACATCCAAACTCCGATAGAAATAGATGGGCCATATGGTCAACAAAGTGTCATTATCTGCATTTTATTAGTTTCTGTGATTTGACCCTTCAGAAATACCATGGCCCACAACAAGATGAATATTGTGTGGGTCAAAAGGGTGGTATTTAAAAGCCACAGAGAAACTTTAGAGGAACGAAGAGGACAAGAAAACATGAGCTGGAGAAAAACAGAGCCTGCGTAATCGGATCCATGCTCTACCTTCCTCTCGGCATGATAGACCTGATTTGTAAAACTCCATAAATCATGTGTTCTCCATTCAAACCTGAATTGGGAGAGGAACCTTGTACCTTTATGAGACTAACGGAAACAAGGTGATAACCTTTGTCACCAGGGTGGAAAGGCCACACCCAGAACATATTACCTGATTTATTTCTGTTTCCTAAGTTATTTTTGGCAGGATACATTAAGGACTAAAAAAATCATTTTAGAACTTTGAGCCTGCTCATCACTTCAACAAACTATCTACAGCTTGGTCCCTCTTGCCTGTTGTACTTCAATGCCATCACTCTGATTGAATCATTTGACAAGGCTATTTTTGTGGGTTTTGGGGTTGTTTGTTTTTTATTAATTTCCCCTGTTTGACATTCTAATTGGTCCCTAGGTTCTGATTTAGATTCTCTGGATATTTTTCCAACGTTTCTTTCCCAGGTTTCTCTCCTGACACCAAATCAGAAGAGATTAGTCTTAGCCCTCTCTTTGTTTTGACTCTCTGAGTGATCTCATTCATGCTGGCAGCTTTCGCCATTGTCTACATACAACTCCTAATAGTGAAATAGCACTTTATAATCCAGCCATTGCCCTGAATCTCACTCTCAAATTTTAACTATTGAACCATCTCTTATAAAGATGCTGTATCTTTTATGAATTCAACTATCAAACCCGGTTAATTTAAAATGTTATAAACTTATTTTTATGCTAGGATGGTTATGTTTGTTGATATGAGATTATACACACATGGAGAGAGAGAGGGGGGTGTATGTGCATGAATATGTGTGCGTGTGTGTGTGAATGTGTGTGTGCATGTTTGTCTGTGCGCACACACTCACGTGCACAGGAAACCATGAACACTGCCTTTTCTCTTGAAATGCTGCCTCTTCATATTTAAATCCTAGATACTACAAACAATATCATCCTGTGATTGGTTAGATATTTCTTTCTTATTACCTCCCATGGTACTTTTTATGTGACCCTATCATAATATTTTTGCACAGTAAATAACTACTATTTCACCTACCTGTGTATCCCGGTTGTAAAAAGAAACAGCGATCATTTTTTTAAATCTTGTATCACTATCCAGAACTGTGTCTGGCACAAGTGAAAAATCCAATCAGTATTTACAAATGGATACATTAATCAAGCAATTCAAAGGCTGACTTTATTAACTTCACCTTTTTCAATGTGACATATTTAGAACAGATTATACACAATTGCAATGTTTTCCACTTACTCTTCATGTGTTGTGTTATAAAACACATCTTCAAAAGAAAAGCTTATGGCTCAAGTTACAGTATTACTAAATTTCAGGACTTAGGCAAAGTGATGATGCATGATGTCATATGTTTCTCAGTTATTATTTCTAACTATCTCAGAGGTACACAACACAAAGGCCTCTGAGTCTTTCCAACAAGCTGTACCTTCTCCCTGGCACTCATCTTCCCAATGAAGAGGTAACATTGACAGCAATGGCAGGACCCATTCCCTTTAACCTCCTTCCCACTTCATCTGGGACATAGGTGTCTACGATATTTCTTTTAACTGTGTGTGCCATCAAATGTCTTTCTGCAAGCCCAGTTTTAGCATTTAGGAATTTACAATTGAGTAGTTTCTTTGTGCCTTGATTACTTGTGTAATGAATTTTAAAGTGTTTAAAAACTTTTGGTAAATAGATAAATTCATCTGAGATTATCTGTCAATGTTCCACCTCCTTAAGAAAAAAAATCCCAATTTTAATTTTTCAGTTTTAGTTTTATTTCCCGGGAAATTTATTCATTCAACAAATATTGAGAAGAAGTGGCTATAAGCAGCAGGAGTGTGTAAGTGTGTGTGTGTGTGTGTGTGTGTGTGTGTGTGTGTGCCACATACTATATATATTTTCAATATAACATAATACTGAGGAATATAGAAAAATAAATAAAATATAAAAATAATATAGTAAAATAATAAGTAAGTTAAACAACAAGTAATGCTATTCATTGGGTTAAAAAGAAAGAGAGAAAGCATGCTTGCGTTATAGAAGCCAGTGGTGTGATATGGGGGTCAGATGGTGGGTTTGTAGGGGTATGTGGATGGGAGAGGAGAAACAGAGATGACAGGCTGTGGAGCTTTTTGTAGATGATAGAATTTTACTCCACTCAAAGAACAGAAGGAAATGAACGATACTAAGAAGCATGTTCTTATATTTTCAAAGGAAATTGTTGGCTATAGCATTGAGAATAGTTTACAGAAAGCCCAAGTGGAAATATGAAATCTAAAGTGCTGTATAACAAACCAGGCAAGAGTAGATGGTAGCTTGGTGTAGAACAGCAGAGGAGAAAGGCATGAGAGGCCACTGGATTCTGAATGTTCTCTGGGGATGAGCATAACTTTGTTCTATGGATTGGATGTAAAATATAATACTTTAATACCAAGTTCCTTCCCTCAGCATCTTTAATGGAATCTTCAAATCTGCACAGCATTACAGAATCCTTTTTTAGAGTGTCTACTTATCTCTGTAAAAACAGATTGTTACAATGTTCTTTCATTTCCAACTCCAAACATCAACTTCTCACCATTCTCAACAATCTCATTATCAGTGTGTTGACCACTCTACTTAACGACCCCCGACTATTCTTACCTGGAAATTGCCGTAACCTTTTATGTGCTTCAACTTTTCCAGGTTTTCTCATCTCCAATTCATCTTCCCTAGCAGAACAGTGTTTTCAAAGCATATGCTTATATCTCTCCTCTCTCCAACAAGCCCCAAAGTCCATACGTCTCCAACTTCATCACCCAAAATTTCATATGATCTCTCTATCTCATGCTCACAGGCTTGAACATACTCAGTTACCACAATGCCGTGTACCTACAACTTCTTCGTAAGCACTTCAAGACACTCAGGACTCTGCTGCAGCATCTGGCGTGACTATCTACCGCTCTATCCGGTTATCATGAAAGACACTCAAAAGGCTCACACCCGTGTTATAGAGAAATGTGCCACACCCATTGCTTAGGCTCACACTTGGCCAGTCAGTGACCACTCCTTTATTGTTATATTGTAGTAGAGTTTAATTCAAAACTACCATGCAGAGAAATGATCCCAGTAAGAGATCCTGAGGGAAAATACAAATAGCCTTTTCTTATTCTTCATTAAGCACTCATCGGCAAGCATATTACTTAACAAAGCCTCCCCTATAAACAACCCCCACGTTCCCTTTTCCTCCTATTTGTGTACCATCCCCTCTCTCCCCCTGTGCCTCTCCAGTCATTTACCCATGTGCTATCATCACACTGTTAACTACCGCTACAATCAGTTTTATTGCCCCTGTTGATGATGCTGAAACTAACCTACACCCTGACTTCTAGTCTCCCATCACATCCAATTTCTTCAAATCTCCTTATCACTCAGATGCCAAACAATGTCCCCTATGCAAATGTCACAAATTTCACAAATACCACTTGCTTCAGCTCTCTCTAAACTACTGATCTGATCAAACTACTACTCTATTTGATCTGCATAAAATATCTAGGTTAACTTTTTCCTTCTTCTAGATCCATATTTTATACCATAAGTAATAAAGAGAATATTCTTATTTTTATTAACTTATTTCCTTGACAATTTCATTATATAGATATATTTTCATTGTATAGACAAAATAGATTTATATTAGTCTCTCCCGTTACCTTGTCTTATCTCCTTCTTATCCTTGTGACACCCAAAGATCCCTACCAGTCCCTTCCCCAGATTCATGAATTTGGGGTGGTTTTAGGATCCATTTTTTGACCCAGGGCCAAACGTATAATCATTGGATTGAAACTTTCCATTGAAACCTGACAGGGTACCAAGTGGATATACAACCGAAGCCAGTGACTGTCCTCTTCTGGAGTTCATCAGTGGCAAAGAGTTCAGTAACAGGAGATAGGGCTGCCAAGGCCCTTCTCCATCCAAGACTGGCTGTTGGTGGGCCTATTCTGGGAAGACTCACCATACACATCTGCAGTTGCTATAAGTTTGTGACTTACAATGGCTGCATCAGTTCGAAATATGGCATTCTGTTTGCGATCTTTATTTCCTTGGCTCTAACATCAATCTCCCCTACTTTATGTCTGCAAAGGAATTTCAAATGACCCTATTCACCCCAGGTACCTTCTTCCTATTCACCCTAGCTGTGGCTAAAAGACTGTAATGTCATCCAATACACACACACACACACACACACACATACATATGAAGGGTGGGGGGGGCAGAAAGAGGGAGAGAGAACATAAAGAGAGAGGGAGAGGGAAAAGAAGAAAAAAAGGAGGGAGAGAGGGAGAATCATGTATATACTAATACAAATGTTCCTAGCTGAGCAATTTCTAATCGGGAATTCCAGATCTTTTCATCCTGAGGTTCCATCTCACAAGGCCTGCACTCAACCAGAGAGAAGATGCCTGTTTCTTAAGCACTAAGCACATTAACACCAAGTTGATACCTATCAATCCATTCAAGTTTCCTCAGACTCAACATCTTAAATAACCCAAAGAAGATAGGAAAATTAATCTGGTGATCTGACCAGAAAATGAATTTTTGTGAATGCATTAGCCTTCTCTGCTGGGTTCATCTTACTAAAGCTGGTCTCCACTCCTTGCCCAAAAACACAGTTTTATAAGAATTAATCTCCAGACCCAACCTGAGTGTCAGGCTCCTCACAAATCTGATGGCACGGGTGTTTGGATGAAGGATTGCCTGGACTCCTCCAACTTTTAGAGTGAAAATAAGGACTCTCCTCTACCTACTCCCAAATCCAAGCCTGATGAGTGTAACTCTTAACTTTTATAATGGATTATTAAAACAAGCAGAGGACTATTTCACCAGGTCTATGATAATTTAGAATTGTCGCTTAACATTACAGGACACTTAAGACAAAACCTATATGTTAGATGCTGCTAAGAAAAGCACCAGTTCACTGACCATCACCTGTAGCCAATTAAAAAGACCACTTCATTTTTAGGCTCAGCTTTGTGACTCAGTAACATCAAGGGGACCAACGGCAGACACACATTTTTGCCTTAACTTGGAGCGAGAGGACAGGTACAATTGGGTCGACGCAGCCATGACTTTATTATTCCCATTCAACTATAGAGGAACCTTGTTAAGGAACTATGTCCAAATCATAAAAATAGATTAGCTCAACTCTTAGATGTTTCAAGAATCTGTTCTCCCTTTATGAAATGAAAGATTAAATCCCTACTAGCTGTCACTTGTAGAGAGGAATGACGCAACTGTTGGCGGAAGATATACACATTGACGTAGGAAATATGTTCAGACTTGTGTTCAGACTTACAAATCTGTCAAACTGTCAATGCTTTCCGCCTTCACCACCTCCTCCTTGAAGCCTTAAACCCAGAATGTATTCAATGCAATTGAAGTTGAACAGAAGTTTTCTGAAGGTAAAGTGACGCGCAGCCATCCACACGGCCACTCAATTAAATGAACAGAGACATGGGTCTATGTGTCACTCAGAGTGACAGCTGGCCTTTTACTCATTGGACAGTCATCCATATAATATAATAGCTCCACCAATTGTCAGGAAGAAAAGAGCAGACAGTAAAGGTAGCTATTGCATGCTTCCCAAGTGGTGAGAAAATTCAGTATTGCATTATGTAGTGAAAGCTGAATGGAAAGACAATTAAAAGCTAAAGAGTTGAGAGATAAAAGCCTCTTAACTTCTTACATGGCTGTGATGGTCTCCATTGTTGTTTGGTGAAAACTGTGAGTTAACTGAGGTGAGGCTGGGCAGGGAGTTATACACATGGTGATGCTGGGCAGGGAGTTATACACATGGTGAGGCTGGGCAGGGAGTTTACACACGTGGTGATGCTGGGCAGGTGTTACACATGAGGTGAAGCCGGGCAGGGTGTTACACATAGAATCCCAGAACGTGGGAATCAGAAGCATGTGAGTGGTCAGAGGTCACTCTGAACTGCATAGCAGAATTCAAAGAATGGAAGAAAGAAAGAAAGAAAGAAAGAAAGAAAGAAAGGAAGGAAGGAAGAAAAAAGAAAGGAAGGAAGGAAGAAAAAAAGAAAGGAAGGAAGGAAGAAAGAAAGGAAGGAAGGAAGGAAGAAAGAAAGAAAGAAAACGTTCCAATGTAGTTTCCATAACTACACAACATAGATGAAAATGTTCATGTCTCTGCTCTAAGAAAACTAGAAGGGATGCTGTGCAGAGGCCCCAGGAAGTGAAGGGGTTGTTGTGTAAGTGTGAGGACCTGAGTTCTGATCCAAGCTGAAACCCAAGGAGAAGCCTAGTGTGGCAGCACCCACCTGGGACCCCAGAACTCTGGGAAACAAAGACAGGAGATCACTGTCTCACTGCAAAGCCAGCCTAGCCAAATTGGCAAGCTCCCGGGTAAGTAAGAGATCGTGTCTCCAAAAGGCAAGCTGGAAAATGATTGAGGAAGATAAAGTCAACCTCTGATTCCCACATGCGCATACAGGGGAAAACATGTACACACCACACAAACACATACATACATACACACCACACGTCATACATGTACACCACGCACACACGCCATACATGCACACCACACACCTATACAAACACACACACACACACACCACATACCATACATATACACCACACACACACCATACACACACAGAGACACCTGTGCATTCATCATACACACCACACACAATACCACACACACACACTTTAAAAAAATAAGTATATCATAATCCAAGATATATACACATATGTGTGTCATATAACTGAAATCTTTCTTGCTCGTGTGTGTGTATCATATATTTAAAATTGTTCTTGCCAATGAGGGCTGATGAGAAGCCAAGGACAATGGCACGGGGTTTTGAACCTACGTAATGTGCTGGCTTTGTGGGAGCCTAGCCAGTTTGGATGTTCACCTTCCTAGACATGGATGGAGGGGGGAGGACCTAGGACTTACCACAGGGCAGGGAACCCTGACTGCTCTTTGGACTGGAGAGGGAGAGGGAGAGGAGTGGGGGGAGGGGGAGAAGGGTGGGAGGAGGGGGAGGGAAATGGGAGGCTGGGAGGAGGTAGAAATTTGTTTTATTTTTTTTTCTCCTTTTCTCAATAAAAAAAATGGAAAAAAAAATAAATAAAATTGTTCTTGCAAGTGAACTGAAATTCACTCTGAAAATACAGCTAGAATGAAGTAATACATGTTACTAAGGCTCTTAACGCTGCAACTAGTTAGTGGTAAAATACCAAAAGCACCAAGTTTAATTCATAAAGAATGATAAATCTTCTGTTTATTCAACAAGTGGTTATTGAATGTCTGCCATGTCACTCTGGAGTATTTTTCCCACCCATGGATGCTATGCACCATTCTAGCACCAGGAAGTCAGTAGTAGCTGTAACTGCAAAATCGCTTCCTGAGAGAGCATAGGCGTTCAAATTGGGAGAGCTGATGATAAACAAAAAAAAAAAAAAAAAAAAAAAGATAAAATTGTGAGTGGATGATTATGCGGTAAATGCACTAGAGAAATGAAGTGCAGCCATTTCTTGAGCCACCTAAACTTGATCTATGAAGACCAGGGCCATGAGAAATTATAAACACGGTACTCAGCGGCTGGAAAGACGGCTCACTCAGTGGTTAAAATCACTTGCTGCTTTTGCAGAGGACTCAGGCTCAGTTCCCAGCACTTACATGGCAGGTCTCCATAACTCCAGTTCTAGGAGATCTGGCTCCCTCCTCCAGCCTTTGCGGACACCAGGTAGCTTATTCTTCAGACCTCCACAGGCACCAGGGAAATACACAGTGCATATGTGTCCACACAGACCAAATACTTATACACATAAAATAAAACTACATTAAATTTGATAAATCAATCCGTAAAAAAAAAATGGGCAAAGATTTTAAAGTGAGTACAGTTTCCAACCTTTGGGAGCGGAATATCGGAGACAGAGAGAAGAGCTGCCATAGATACCCGGAGAAGACGGTGCATCCTATCTTCAAGGGAAAGCGGGGGAGCAAGGACAGCTAAAGAGTGTGAAGTCAGAGAAACGGAGAAGAAAAATGGTCAAGACATTTTATTGGCAACTTCTTTTGATTTTTTTTATTTTGGGTTTTTTTTATTTTTTTATTTTTTTTAGTTTTATCTGAATAAAGTGGGAACCACCAGTTGTGAGCAGGATCTTAGCTGCATTTCAAACTGATCACTCTAAGCATCATGCTGACTAAAGATTGGGCTGTGCAAAAGCGGGAGCAATAAAACCAGTTACAGGGCAATCACAAGAATGGAGCTTGCAGGGCTGGTGGCATTGCTCAATGGCTAAGCATACTTGCTACTCTTCCAGTGGACCCATGTTTGATCCTCACTATACACATCAGGCAGGGAGCTGGCAACTTCCCATAACTCCAGTTTCTGAGTGCCTGTTTGCTTTTCTGTACAGGGACACCATGTCTAAGGCAACTTATAAAAGAAAACTTTTCATTACGACTTAAACTGAGGACTTGCTTACACTTTCAGAGGGTGAGTCCGTGAATGTTATGATGGGAAAGACAGCAACAGGCAGGCAGGAGGGAGAGAGAGAAACAGAGAGAGAGAGAGAGAGAGAGAGAGAGAGAGAGAGAGAGAGAGAGACTGTGCCTGGCATGGGCTTTTGAAACCTCAGAACTCAACCCAGTAATACACTTTCTCTAAGAAAGCCACACCTCCGCCAACAGGGCCACAGCTCTTAAGCCTTCCCAAGCTGCTCCACAAACTGGTAGCGAACCATTCAAACCTATGAGTCTCTAAGGACCGTTCTTATTCAAACCATCACATTAGGAATCAGGCACCTTCTTCTGGACCTCTGTGGGTGAGTGCACACATGTGACGTTCACACCTGTGACATAAGCACACAAATTCAAATTTAATTGTTTTAAATGAATGAAGCTTGAATCTGAATTGTAGCAGGGGAACTAGTAAGGATTAAGATTCTGGGAAGACCTGAAGATCATGTAAAAAAAAAAAAAAATTCTAAAAGGATGGAGTCAAACATGAAGGAAAAGACCAAGAAAGATTTGAGGTTGTGTGAGTTTTACTCGTCTGAGGTTTTCGCTGTCGCATTTGAAGACAGGAAGGAGTGCGGGTGCAGCATATTTTAGGGGAAAATCCAAGTGTTCTGTTATTAGCATGATTAGTTTAATGTATCTATAAAATATCTAAGTGGAGATGTTAATAGGCCATTGAATATATGAATCTATAATTGAGTTCCAGTTTGGAGACATAAATTTGTGAGTAGACAAAGTAAATGCGATAATAAAAGAGATCCCAAGAGAGTGAGTACAGACAGAGATCCAAGAATTCATTCCTGCACAATTCCATTGTAAGAGGATGAAAAGATGACCAAGAACTAGTGTGGAAGATTAAAAGAAGTGCCCAGTAGAGAAGGGGGGGACACCAGAAGCAGGTGAGGAACTGGGTTCAGAAATGGAGGATTACCACTATGCCTGGTACTGTTGGTAACTATTGCCTGATACAGCATGTTATCAATAAAGAGCTTACTATGCAATACAACCCAGTTAATTAAAACTAACTAACAATCAGAAAAAGAAACGTTAATACTAACAATAATAATATGTTGCATTAAATCTTAACTAGCATTTCTATCGCTGTGAAGAGACAGCATGACCACGGCAACTTTTATAAAGGAAAATATTTAACTGGGGCTGGTTTTCAGTTTCAGAGGTTTGGTCCATTATCACCATGGTGAGAGAAGCCTGGCAGCCTGAAGGCAGACATGTTGCTGGAGAAGGAGCTGAGGGTTCTACATCTTGATCACAGGCAGCAGGAGAGACCATGTGCCACACTGGGCATAGCTTAAGCATATAAGACCCTACAGCCCTCCCCCACAATGACACACTTTTCCAACAAGGCCATTCCTAATCCAACAAGGCCACATCTCCTAATAGTGCCACTCCCTATGGGCCAAGAATTCAAACATGAGTCTATGGGGGCCATACCTATTCAAACCAACATATGACATATGTGTAGTCTGCATTGGACACGCTGTCATCATAATCCCATGGGCTACTCTGGAAACTCTACTATTACAGAAAAGTCCTCTGGCTCTGTGAACTCCTGTGGTTTTCCTGAGCTCAGGCAACTCTTTAAGGTCACACTCTATGGTTACACTATTCAGTATTCAATTGTAGTGACATCTCACCAGATCGAAGTCTTTACTGGTCTGAATTTCCAATTTTTCAAGTGTTTTATTAATTTGGGCAAAGATCGTATGTAAAAGACAAAGAAAATAATACATGCCTAAATGGTAATGAAGCCTCTGGGCGGGAGGGAAGAACTTTATTATAAAAAGCAATGCAATGTTTTTACAAACTATGCACTAAAATTAACCACACCCAAATACTCTTAAAATTAACAATTTCTTTCCGTATTATAGAAGGTAAGACTCACGGACCATTTTCTACATGATGCTACATTCCAAGAAGAAAAGGTCTAAGTCTTGACATTTTGATGAACAGCATAGATATTTACTCATTCTTTCTTAGGAATAAAATATGAGGGTGTCAGGATAGAGTGCATGTACCATTTGCTACTAAATACTCTCTAAATATCTTATTTGATATATTTCCCTTTCCCCCAGTATAACTGCCTTTCTCTTAATTAGCCACTTCTTCAGTCAGTTAAAACTGATGAATATATGTACTATCTCATTTGTGAAACAGAATAACAGTTAAAAGTTAAATTCCTGCACCAGCTAGGGTTGCCCAGTCCTACTGAGGTATATTTGCTACTTTTTGCCCTGGCTTTCCCCACTTACAAAATATAATGACAGAGTGTCATGCCCAGGCCTGTACAAGACTGCTTGAGGGTGCACCTCTTCCCATCCTTCCTTCCTTTTCTGGGGACTCCACAGAACCCTGAAGTGGACCCAGTTTTCCTTTTGCTTGTGGACCTTCGCATCCCTCCATTCTGGCCCATGGCCATTGCTTTATGTCATGCTCAGATTGCTTTCTGGCTGCGACTCCCAGGGACCACGCCCAACTGGGGCTTGGCTAGGCAATTTTTACTCTCCTTCCTATCCTCCAGGGCAATTGCTTGTCTCCAGCCCTATAGTACACCGCTTGCAGGTGTCTCTTCTCCTACCATACCTCCATGCTCTGGGAATTCCGTAGAATTTTGCTATAAATTCAGTTTCCCTCCTTTGTGTAGACCTCCAAGCCCTCTACTCTCACTCATCTGTATTAGCACCTATACATAGAAACACATTCTACTTGAGACACTCAGCACAGGCTGGGACTTAGGCAGGCAATATTCACTCTACTTCCTGTCCTCCAAACAAACTCTCCAGCTTCCTCTCCAGACCCCTAGCAGACTGCTTACAGGCTTCTCTTTCCCACTCTACCCACATTGTCCATTGCCACTGGGTGTCCCAAGTAGAGTGTTCCTAGGAACAGATGACTAATACAAAGTAGTGGCAATAGAGGACTGAGAGAGTCCACACAAGGGAGGAAAGCTTGTGTTTATTGTAAACATCACCAATAGGATAAAATCAATGGAAGAAAGAGTCCCAGGCATTGAAGATTTAAAAGAACTTGACACCTCAAACCCCCTCAAAAAATTAAATATAAAAAGGTCCAAATGCAGAACATCCAGAAAATATGGAATACTGTGAAAAAGACAAAATCTACAAATAACAGGAATAGAAGAATGAAAAGAAACGCAGGCCAAACGCACAGAAAATATTTTCAACAAAATCATAGAAGAAAATTTCCCAAACCTAAATAAGGTGACTATCAAGGTACAAGAAGTATACAGAACTCCAAATAGACAAAACCAGAAGGACATTTCCCATAACACATAATCAAAACACTAAACATACAAGACAATGAAAGAATATTAAAAGCTACAAGAGGAGGACCAAGTAACATATAAAGGCAGCCCCATTAGAATAACAACCGAATTTTCAATGGAGATTCTAAAATCCAGAAGGACCTGGAAGGATATTCTACAGACTTCAACAGATCATAGACTATTATACCAAGAAAAACTATCAATCAGAATAGACAGAGGTAGAAAAACGCTACATGATAATACCAAAGTTAAATAGTATATATCTAATAATATAACTCTGCAGAAAGTCCTAAAAGAAAACCCATCTATAGAGGTTAATCATTCTAATGAAAACATAAGAAGTAAATAATCCAAGATCAGTAATTAAAAAGAGGAGGAAAAACCCACATCATAACAACGAAGTAACAGGAAATCAATAAACACTGCCAATTGATAATTTTCAATATTAATGGCCTCAATTCTACAATGAAGACACATACTAACAAATAGATTAGAAAACACAATCCATATTTCTGCTACATCCAAAAAATACATCTTACCATCAAGGATAAATATCACATCAGGATAAAAACATGGGAAAAATTTCAAGAAAATAGACCTAAGAGGCAAGCAGGTATAGTTATTATAGTATCTGACTATAATAGACTTCAAACCAAAACTAATCAGAAGCAAAGATTACTACATGCTCATCAAAGGAAAAATCCACCAAGAGGATATCACAACCCTAAACATTTATGCACCAAACACAAGGGCACCAAGTTCATAAAAAAAAATACTACAACAGCTAAAATCACATATTGACCCTCACACACTGATAGTGGGTGACAAAAACACCACACTCTTGAAAATGTGTAAGTCATCCAGACAAAAACTAAAACAAGAAATAGTGAAGTTAAATAATGTCATAAATCAAATGGATACAGCAGATGTTTACAGAACATGTCATCCAATCATAAAGGAATAACCTTCTTCTCAGTAGTTCATGGAACTTTCTCCAAAACTAACCACATACTTGGACTCAAAACAAGGCTCAGCAGATAGGAAAAAATTTAAATAACACCCTGCATCCTATTTGACTGCCATGGGTTAAAGCTATATATTAACAACATAAAGTATACACACTTGTGGAAAATGAGCAACATACTACTAAATGAAAATTTAAAAAGGCAGACATTTAAAAAGAAGTTTAAAATTTTTTAAATGAATAAAAATGAAAGCACATAATACTTATATCTATGGGCCACAAGGAAGGGGGGTCAAAGAGTCAAGTTCATACCAGTTTCCAGAGAGAGAGAGAGAGAGAGAGAGAGGGAGAGAGAGAGAGAGAGAACTTATATTAGCAAACTAAAGACATATCTGTATGCTCTAGAACAAAAAGAAGTTATGCCCTAAATGAGTAAAAAGCAAGAATAATCAAACCCAACACTAGAATCAATAACATAGAAACACACCAAAAAATACAAAAAAAAAAAACCAAAAAATCAATGAAATGAAATTAGTTCTTTGAGAGAATCAGTAAGGAAAACCTTTAGCTAAACTAGCTAAAAGATGGAGAGAGAAGATACAAATTATTAGCATTGAATACAAACAATGGGAGCATCACAACAGACTCCAGGGACATCCAGTGACTCAGAAGGATATACTTTACAAAACCTGTACTCCATCAAACTGGAAAACCTAAAAGAAATAAATGAGTTTCTTGATCTATACAGCCTACCAAGTTAAACCAAAATAAGATTAACAACTTAAACAGATCCATAAACCCTAGTGAAGTAAAAGCAGTACTTAAGAGTCTAAAAACCAAAGAAAACAAAAAACAAAACAAAACAAAACAAAAAGCAAAATCCCAAGGCCAGATGATTTCAGTGCAGAATTCAACCATAACTTCAACAAAGAATTAATACCATTATTCCTCAAATTATTCAACAAAATAGAATCAGAATAAATATTTTCTACTTCTTTTTATGAAGCCAGAATTACCCTGATACCTAAAATATGTAAAGGCCCAACAAAGAAAGAGAGCCATATATTAATTTTCCTTATAATCATATATGCAAAAAATAGCAAATCAAAGCCAAGAATACATCAAAAAGATTATCTGCCCAAGAAGCTTCATCCCAGAGATGCAGGGATGGTCCAGCAAACAAATTAATAATCATAATCTACTAAATAAAGTGGTTAAAAGAAAAAAACTACAAGATATTCTCATTAGATGTACGTAAGGCCTTTGACAAAATCCAACATCCCTTCATGATAAGAGTTCAGAAGAGTCTAGGAATACAAGGGACACACCTCAAGATAATAAGACAATATACAACAAGCCCAAAGACAACATCTATGTAAATAGAGAAGACAACATCTATGTAAATAGAGAGAAATTCAAAAGCATTTTCACTAAAACCAGGAACAAGACCCTCTCTCCATAACTATTCAATATAGTACCTGAAGTCTTAGCTAGAGAAATAAGAAAACTGAACAAAAGAGTACAAATAAGAAATGGAGAAATCAAAGTATCTTTGTTTGTAGATGATATAATAGTATGTGCGACAGACCTTAAAAACTCTACCAGGAAACTTTTACAGATGGTAAACACTTTCACCAATGTAGCAGGATACAAAATTAACATCCCAAATCATCCTGAAAAAGGTAATTCATCCCCAAAAAGTCAATACTGTATGCATCCTTTTACATATGGAAGTTAACTTTTAAGTCTTTAGTAGGCATGCTAGTCTCTGAATCACTACAGAAATTAGGTGGGGAGTAAGAAACCTTGGAGCAGATGGGGGAAAGAATCTGACAAGGAAGGATAAATAGAATATATAGTTGAAGTGAAATGGGGGAGAATGGAATAGGAAGCATAAATAGGGAAGGGGAGGGAAGAGTTGGGGGAATTGCCCAAGGACTGCTAATAGTAAGGGTCATTTGAGAGATCAGACAGAAGCCCACAATTTCCAAAGCTTCCTGAAATACATGTATGGAGGAAATCTAAAAAGAATCTCCAAATAATGAGGGGGAAAAGTCCCATCTAGTCATATATCACTACCAAGTGACAACTCCAGTGCCCAGAGTAGGTTACATCTAATTAAGTTTTTGGTCAAAACAAACAAAAAATGATTCTACCCCGCTGTGAGACACATAAACCACCACAATGGCCAGCCTAGCAAGATATCCTTAAAATGTGCCTTCCTTGTGGTTGCTATTACTGAGATGAAACATCATGACCCAAAGCAAGTCCTGGAAGAATGGCTTATATTTCCATACCACTCTAAGTCATTAAGGAAGTCGGGACTGGAACTCAAATAAGGCAGGATCCTGGAGGCAGAGCTGAAGCAGAGGCCCAGGAGGGGTGCTAATTTATTGTCTTGCTACCCAGAGCTTGCTCAGCCTGCTTTCTTATAGAACCTAGAACCACCAGCCCAGGAATGGCACCAGCCACCATGGGCTGGGTCCTCCTCCATCAATCATTAAAGAATACCTGGATCTTACGGAGGCAGTTTCTCAAAAGAAGCTTGTTCCTCTAAGATAACTGCAGCTTGGGTCAAGTTGACATAAAACTCTACAGCACAATGAGGCCTTATGACTTTCTACTATATCCACAAGTCAATGTCTTGCTCACTCATCATCAGAGAAGCATCCTCTTGAAGTAGATAGTAACTGAAACAGAGACCCACAAATGGGTAATGTACAAAGTAAGAGATTCGAGAGTATTCATCCCTTGTAGGATATCTTCATCAAACTCTGCTGTGGGATATTTGCGCACTCTGTGAGGATGCACTGGTGTGACTGGTGTAATAATAAGCTGAATGGCCAATAGCTAGGCAGAAGGTATATACAGGCGGGACTTCCACAAAGAGAGGGAACTCTGGGAAGACGCAGGGCAGTGTCACTAGCCAGGTGCAGAGGAAACGGGATGGGCAATACAGAGTAAAGATAATCAGGCCATGTAAAACAAGTTAAAAGATAAGGTTTAATGCAAGTTATAAAAAACTCTACCAAAGAACTCCTACAGCTGATAAACACCTTTGGTAATGTGGCAGGATACAAGATCAACTCCAAAAAATCAGTTGCCTTCCTATACACTAAGGATAAGGAAGCAGAGAGGGAAATCAGAGGCGCATCACCTTTCATGATAGCCACAAATAGCATAAAATATCTTGGGGTAACTCTGACCAAGGAAGTGAAAGCTCTATTTGACAAGAATTTTAAGTCATTGAAGAAAGAAATTGAAGAGGATACCAGAAAATAGAAGGATCTCCCTTGCTCTTGGATTGGAAGGATCAACATAGTAAAAATGGCAATTCTACCAAAAGCAATCTATAGATTCAATGCAATCCCCATCAAAATCCCATCAAAATTCTTCACAGACCTGGAGAAGATGATAATCAACTTTATATGGAAAAATAGAAAACCCAGGATAGCTAAAACAGTCTTATACAATAAAGGAACTTCTGGAGGCATTACCATCCCTGACTTCAAACTCTATTACAGAGGTACAGTATTGAAAACAGCTTGGTATTCGCATAAAAACAGAGAAGTCGACCAATCAAATAGAAGACCCTGACTTTAACCCACAAACTTATGAACACTTGATTTTCGATAAAGGAGATAAAAGTATACAATGGAAGAAAGAGAGCATCTTCAACAAATTGTGCTGGCAAAACTGGATGTCAATCTGTAGAAGAATGAAAATAGATCCATATCTATCACCATGCACAAAACTCAAGTCCAAATGGATTAAAGACCTCAATATCAGTCAGAACACACTGAACCTGATAGAAGAGAAAGTGGGAAGTACTCTACAACACATGGGCACAGGAGACCACTTCCTACATATAACCCCAGCAGCACAGACATTAAGGGCATCATTGAATAAATGGGACCTCCTGAGACTGAGAAGCTTCTGTAAAGCAAAGGACACTGTCACTAAGACAAAAAGGCAACCCACTGACTGGGAGAAGATCTTCACCAACCCCACAACTGACAAAGGTCTGATCTCCAAAATATATAAAGAACTCAAGAAACTAGACTGTAAAAGGTTAATCAACCCAATTATAAAATGGGGCACTTAGCTGAACAGAGAATTCTCAACAGAAGAAGTTCAAATGGCCAAAAGACACTTAAGGTCATGCTCAACCTCCTTAGTGATCAGGGAAATGCAAATCAAGACAACTTTAAGATACCATCTTACACCTTTCAGAATGGCTAAAATAAAAAACACCAAGGATAGCCTTTGCTGGAGAGGTTGTGGAGAAAGGGGTACACTCATCCATTGCTGGTTGGAATGCAAACTTGTGCAACCACTTTGGAAAGCAGTGTGGTGGTTTCTCAAGAAATTCGGGATCAACCTACACCTGGACCCAGCAATACCACTCTTGGAAATATACCCATGAGATGCCCTATCATACAACAAAAGTATATGCTCAACTATGTTCATAGCAGCATTGTTTGTAATAGTCAGAACCTGGAAACAACCTAGATGCCCTTCAATGGAAGAATGGATGAAGAAAGTATGGAATATATACATATTAGAGTACTACTCAGCAGTAAAGAACAATGACTTCTTGAATTTTGCATACAAATGGATGGAAATAGAAAACACTATCCTGAGTGAGGTAAGCCAGAGCCAAAAAGAGGAACATGGGATGTACTCACTCATATTTGGTTTCTAGCCATAAATAAAGGACATTGAGCCTATAATTCATGATCCTAGAGAAGCTAAATAAGAAGGAGAACCCAAAGAAAAACATATAGGCATCCTCCTGAATATTAACCTTCATCAGGCAATGAAAGGAGACAGAGACCCACATTGGAGCACCGGACAGAAATCTCAAAGTCCAAATCAGGAGCAGAAGGAAAGAGAGCACAAGCAAGGAACTCAGGACCGCGAGGGGTGCACCCACACACTGAAACAATGGGGATGTTCTATCGGGAACTCACCAAGGCCAGCTGGCCTGGGTCTGAAAAAGCCTGGGATAAAACCGGATTCACTGAACATAGCAGACTACTAAGAACTCAAGAACAATGGCAATGGGTTTTTGATCCTACTGCAGGTACTGGCTTTGTGGGAGCCTTGCCAGTTTGGATGCTCACCTTACTAGAACTGGAAGGAGGTGGGTGGTCCTTGGACTTCCCACAGGGCAGGGAACCCTGATTGCTCTTAGGGCTGACGAGGGAGGGGGACTTGATCGGGGTAGAGGGAGGGAAATGGGAGGCAGTGGTGGGGAGGAGGCAGAAATCTTTAATAAATAAAAAAAAAGAACTATGTAGGAACAAGCCTAAGCTAAGGCTGAACTTTCATAATTAGTAATAAGTCTCCTCCTTGCCATTATTTGTGAGCTGGTGGCCCAAGTAAAAATCCATCTACAAAACTCCTCCCCTCAGGTCCTAGGATTCTATGTAGAAGAGAAGGAAGAAAGATGGTAAGAGCCAATGTGGATGGGTGATACCAAGGGAACAGTGTTGTCCAGAGACAACAGGATTGATGCACACATAAACACACAGAGACTGTAGCCAAATGCATGGGGCCGGCACAGGTTCAAGTCAGAAGAGGTCCCAGTGCTAAGAGGAGAAAGTGGGCACGAGTTCCCATCCCTAATGAGAAGTTGCATCCAATTAACAACCACTTGCAAAGGAAAAGCTAGTTTTCTCAAATGGAGTCTTACGGGTCTATAAATCACACTTTTGCCCCTGCTTAACAGTAGATGGCCAAACACAAGAGAACCCAGTGTTCTTGTTGGGTGTGGATATGGATGCCCTATAATTATTTTGTTTGGGCATTTGTTTAACTCACTGATCTTTTTGCTTGTTTGTATGTTATGGTTTCTGATTTTGTGTTTTTATGAGTTCTTGGTGTGTTAGTTTCTGGTTTTTGTGTTTTTTCTTTATTGTTATTTTTAATTCTGGTTCCTTGGTTTGTTTTATTGCCAGTTTTTTTCCTGAACAGAGAGGAATAAGGGGGCAATGGGTAAACTTTGATCAGAAAATATTGTAAGGAAAACTTCATTTTCAACAAAAAAATGAAATAACATTAATAGATTACTCTAATTTTTACATGGGTTAGATATGTTAAAAGTTTAAATATACAAGCATTTTGGACAGTGTTATGTATATAAAGAATGTAATATAAATGTTCATTACTATACTTTTTAAAATACTAAACACTTTCTACAAATATATATATGTATATACATATACATATATATATATATAATCATCATTGCCTGAGCATTATGATCATCTTCCAATTTTCACATATTTGCTGTTCAATTGAGTAGTTGGCTATTGACAATTCTGACAGTATCTCTCTGGTCATAGTTTGACAGATTTTTAAAGACTAAAATGACCTCCATGAATGCATCCCAAGGACTCCTCTTATTCATTCGATGATACCTCAGACCAAGGTTTATTCCTTTTGCTTTCCTGGCTCTTACAGCAAGCATCGTGCCCCTCAAAGCTGCTTTTAGCAAGTCCAGGGCAGCACTTGTCATATTTCTGATGGGATGTCAACCTTCTCCAGTCCCTAGTAATATTAACATCAGTTCGATTAAGCACTCAGGAGAAAATGCAGGAATAAACATTTCCCGGTGTGCAAACATATTTGACTGTAGATCTCTAACCTAGGGTATGTTTCTTTGGAATTTTTCCACATCCCTGGAACACTTCATTCCCCTCATGTTCTGTTATTGATCTACGGCTCTGTAAACTACTTCTGCGATTTTGATTTGAAAGATCAGAAAAGACATCTACACTTACTGATTATCCTCATAGAGGATGGCAGTTGAGAGAAGCCACTTGCTAAAACAACTAAGGCCCTACCAGGATAGTCTCTTGTTCTTAAATTTTTCTGCAACATGGTGACAGTAGGCCTTCAAAGCAGTAAGGAGCCAATTGAAACAGAAGCAAAGCACTGTGCATATGATTTCTCCTGAGACAAACTAGGAAGCCAAGTGTCCAACATGCTTATACCAATCCGTTCAGTGTTTGCAGTCTGAAGACTTCATTTGCTAGAAGATAAGATTTCATAAAACAGAAACACACACACACACACACACACACACACACACACACACACACCAGTGCAGCTTCCCAAGATAGGCCTTGTCTCAAGTACAAAGTTTGGTCTGTGTGTCCTGAGACTTGACAGATTTCCCTCCTTGTCCTCCAAGCAGAAGTATTTGACTCCTTGGCTTAGCAATTAAATCCCAGCCACTGCCTGGAAATGGTGTAGCTCCTTCTGCAAGTTCTGGCAGACCATGTTTTAACCTACTGCCCCCTGGTGGGTGGATCAGTGCTGCAGTTAGTTTAATTCTGAGCATTCAGGACTAAGTATTTCCGTTCGTTGGTGCATAGTTGTCAATTCAAGCCCTGAATCTGTTACTCTACCTGCCATTCCCTGTTGAGCTTGGATCTGTAAATGGCCGGAATGTCTGTAGACGCTCGCTTAACTGGTAGCATTTCTATGTTCTGAGGCTATTTATCTTTGTTCCATTTCAGTGGCATTTCTAACCACTTTTACAGACCTTTAGTCCAGTCTCTGGCATAATACCTCCAACTAATATCTCAAGTTTCTAGAAGGGCTGGCTTCTACCTACGGGCTCAAAGCTGGCTTAATTCTCATTCCAGACTTGCAGCCAAGACCCTAGAGATTTGTTCTCATCTAGTGAAGTAAGGCAATGGCAACAGACTAACCCAAGCAAGGCTGTCACTGAGCTCCTCTACTTTTCCAGGAACAACTCCAATTTCCTCTGCTCATGGATGTCTACTGACTTTGTTTTTGTTTTTGTTTTTTTTTTTTTCTTAATGTTCAGCCTGTTGTTCCCAAGGTAATTTTTAAAGCTTCCTCAGTTGACCCTCAGCCATGAATCTCCAACCAAACAACGGAATACTACAAAACACAACCTGTTAGCCCGAGATCCATCCCACTAGGAACTTCTCCCACAGAAGCCAGAAGCAGCAGCCATCTTTTCAGTGAGAAAAACTGCACCATCTTGGGAGCAACAAGCCATCTACAGCCTTTGATTTAAAAGTCACATTTAGTTAATTATAATCTAGCCAAAAATCAGAGACACGGAAAAGAATCTGACTTTTACACAATACAAAGAAAGCGTTCTTCCCTCTTCTCTCACCTTTTAACGTGAAGTTTCTTTGTCAGCCAATATCTCTCTAGCCTGTTGACCTCAACTTCTGGTTCTTATATACTCTTTCCTTTACTGCTTTCTTATTGATAACTCGTGGCCTCCTTACTGTAAGAGGTAGGATCACCTAAAGATGTGATCTCTTAAGTGATATGAGATTGAGTCCATTGAGTCAGCCTTGTCTGGACACTTTTGATCCATTTATAATCTTTTTTTTTTTTTTTTTTTTTTTTTTGGTTTTTCGAGACAGGGTTTCTCTCTGGCTTTGGAGCCTGTCCTGGAACTAGCTCTGTAGACCAGGCTGGTCTCGAACTCACAGAGATCCGCCTGCCTCTGCCTCCCGAGTGCTGGGATTAAAGGCGTGCGCCACCACCACCCGGCTCCATTTATAATCTAAAAATGTACTGTGGACTCCAAGTTCTGCTTGGATATTTTATGTGACTATTAATACGGATCAGTTCCTCCTGCTTCAGTGCAGCTCTAAGGCTCTGTGACTTCTTTCTGAATTTCGTTCAAACATCTGCAACTATCTTCTGCTACATTCCCTGCAACCATTCATTCCCAAATAAACACACAGAGGCTTATACTAATTATAAACTGTGTGGCCTATTTTTAAGATTTGTTATTAACTACCTCTTACAATTTAAATTGACCTATAATTCTAATCTATGTTAGCCACTGGCTTGGTACCTTTTCTCAGTAAGGCATTTTCATCTTGCTTTATCTATGTCTGGGTGACAACTGCTCTCTGCCTTTCCTCTTTCCAGAATTCTCTTCATCTGGTTGCCCTGCCTATGCTTCCTGCCTGGCTACTGGCTAATCAGTGTTTTATTAAACCAATATAAGTGACAAATCTTTATAGTGTACCAGAGCATTACCCCACAACATTTCCCCTTTATTTCTTTTCAAAACAAGAACTCTGAATCTAATTTCTTTTGTTCATCTTTTTTTTACCATTATCCATAACAATTTGTGAACAACACTTTAAACAAAGACAAACATCGATAATCCATTTTTTAGGTGAATGTGGGCACATTTTTTCTAGGCTACTTCCTGCTGATTGGGGTTGCTGATAATCTTATGGGGACCCAAAGAAAATTTGGGATTATGGTCAAGTCCTGACTGGAGTATTCTGTGAGGCTAGATCATCTCAGCCAGCAATGTTGAGGCTGACATAGAACTCAGAAGAAATTGCAACAGAGGTGCTGTGAAACATTGGATCACCTGGGCCATCTGTTTTCATTGGAGATTTTTCAGGAGCTTTTCTTCAATCAAACCTTGTTTTTCTTAACCCAGAATAAATCTACAGCCTCTCATTTTCTGTAGAAACAAAAGCTAAACCTATTCTCCAAAGTAACATATCTCTTGACTTAAATTTTGAAGTCAAGGCATTTTCAAAATATATGTGTTGGATTAATCCAGCAGCATTTGTGACCAAATGTCTTTTAGCAGCTGTTGCTCCTTCCTCTGCAGTCAAACAATTCAAAGACAACACAATAACATACAGTATCCATATTCGATGTTTATTTTCCCTCTTTACATGGCTTTTTTTACTCTATCCTTTATTTATTTTATTTAATTTTTTTATATTTTTAGACAGGCTTTCTCTGTGTATCTTTGTCTGTCCTAGACCTCACTCTGGAGACCATTCTGGCCTCGAACACACAGAGATCTTCCGGACTCTACCTCCCAAGTGCTGGTATTACAAGCATGTGCCACCACACTCAACTATTCTATTTCTCTTTTCTAAAGGATTTTCTCTATCCTTTTTCTCATCTCTCCCAAGCCTATGAACATTTTTAAACACACTGCAAACCATATATAGGTTTTGCTTTGTTTTGTTTTTCTTCCACTGTATCAGTCTTTATTGTGTATCTGTAATGTGTATCATTTTCTGACCAGGAGAGCTTTTAATCTGCTAAGCGATATAGCTAGCATTAAAGCTGCAGCTATGGTGACTAGCTCTACCCCATTCCTTAAATTTTGAGAGTCTAGCTTCATGGCAGAGGTACTGGCGGGAGACACATTTATTGTCACAACTGTGTGGAGTTTCTAGGTCCATGCCAACACCAAGAAACCTGATATTGGCTGCTCATAAACACAATTTAAGTGTTTGGTGGCAGAACCTCTTAAAAGAGCTGCGAGGTTTTTGCCACTAATGCTGAATCAGGAAGCCTCTCTTAAAGGAACTGGCATCTAGCAAACAAAGCCCACTTTTAAAAAGATGGTTACCAAGAAGCTGTACCAAAAAGCTTTCTCAGGCTTCATATGGACATTGTTGCCAAACATTTAGGCACCATTTGTAGACAGAAGTTTCTGTTCCACCTGGTCCCATAGTCATTCAGTATCAAATAAATACACAGAGACTTATATTTATTATAAACTGAATCTTTTTACTAACTACCTCTTACAACTTAAGTTTATACACAATTCTTATCTATGTTTAGCCATGTGTTTTTGTACTTTCTCAGTAAGACATTTCTCATCTTCCTTCATCTGTGTCTGTGTGGCAACTGTTCTCTGCTTTTCCTCTTTCCAGAATTTTTTTGATCTGGTTGCCCTGCCTATATGTCCAGCCTAGCTATGGACCAATCAGCATTTATTAAACCAATATGAGTGACAAATCTTTACAGTGTACAACATTCTCCCACAGTAGTTTATGGAATGCACAGATGTACTGTATGACATCACAGGGAGCTCCCTTATATGCTCCTATTTTGTAAAATTATACCATGAAAATGTCTGCTTCTTACATTGAAGTAGTGATAGAATGCAATCTTCATATTATTCATTTCTGCATGATTGAAAAGCATAGATGCTAGTGATGACAACGTTTAGCTTTATTTAAGGTACTGGAACACAGAACCCCAGATATCCATGCTAAAATCATAAAAAAAAAATCAGCTGAAACGCATTCAGGCTTTTCTATATTATACCATATGTAGGAAAAAGCAGGTTGACCATGCATGGGACCACCAATGCATTATACAGATCTTGATTAAGAATTACATATTTGCACAAGCTCTAAAGATGTTATCCTGAAGGGATTCTTGGGCATCTCTATTTCTCCCAGGTTTTCCAAGTAAGGATTCCTGATCATCCCCCACTCCTCTCCTGCTTCCCTATTCCCTTTGACACAGCAAGGAGAGCGAGAGCTCTCAACATGTGGTTCTCCACCCTCTGCAGCCCCCAAAGTGCAGATTTTGTCTTTCGGCCCCGAATTCTTTTCCCCTATCACTCAACTACCCGGAGAATTCTACGGATTAGCAACTTAAAGTCCACACCTTGTTAAATTTTCACTTTATGAAGTATTCAATCATTCGCTAATCATCAGAATTGTTCCACAAATACAAATTGTTTTCAGCCACTTCCTCTCGATAACTCTTTCTGATTTCAAGCTACAACATCAATTTAAAGTAATCCAAAAAGAAAGAAGGACCATAACAAACAGTTGGCAACAGATTTGCTGTCTAAATGAGAACACTTCCGAAACTACTTTAGAGCCATAAACCATATTGGACCAGGGTGATTATACATCACTTACTATGTTTGGGCTTAAACAATACAGAACCTCTCTCGCCATGCTGATATCTACAATGGTACTTGTTCCCTGACAGCAGTACCTACACGTGGTATCTAGGGATGTCTATCCTGAGTGCTGCATCGCTACTCTCAAGAGAATTTCATGGCCCTGAGGGTCAGCTTTCAAAGAGCAATGCATCTTGTCAGACTGGGCTAAGACTAGGGCCTGAGACGAATGCTATTGATGGATTATCACTGAAACTGAACTGTGCTGAAAGTTATAAATCATCAGCTTCCTTTAGGCTTAGATGGCACTGATTACTAGATAGATCATCAAAGTCGCCAAGCTGTCCTGAGCCCTAAATGGTACATTTTTAAAAAGGCATCATCAAACAAAAATGTAAACAAAACTAATACACATTCCAGGAGAAGAGGCTTGGACACTACTCATCTCAGATAAATGATAAACAAATAATGAGTTCCATGTAAATCAAGAGTGTTGTCAAAACAGTGCCCTTTTAATCCCAGATAAATGATGAAGTTTACAGAAGGAGGTTTTTGAGGGTCATGGAGGATTGTTTAAACACACACGGAGAGTGGTTTAAGTGCTAATCCATTGCCGTTTGTGTATACTGTATTGCTATCGTCGGCCTTTGCTGCCTAAAACTACCTCATCATTTTATAAATCTGCAAACCTAGTCAAATCTCATCCTTACTGGGAACAAATTTTTCACATTAAGCTTGAAAGCTTTAGGCTCTCTGTTACATACACACCCCGACACCGTTGTGAAACTCTAGGCTCAAGACATGAAGAAGTTTAAAGCACGCTGTAGAGTTCATGAGCGCCACTCTCGGCCCGACACTCGAAGATCTAACGGGGCAGAAATGCTTCTCCATCAAAATGTTTCACAAGACACTTTGTAAATGGATCTGGATTCTACTGAAAGCCGTTACACATCTGCTTTGCTTTTCCAGCGAAGAACACAATATGTTGATGGTCTTGGTCCAAACCCGTTTTGCAAGCGAGAAGGAAATGCAAAATGTTCGGCTAATTGCTAAGAGGAAATCCATATGTGTTATTTGCTTTCCATGAAAGGACAGGTCCTCTTGCTGCTTAATTGATGAAATGTTGTACACAAAACTGACAGTGATTAATACCATTCCAAGATGCCATTTTAAGAGTTGGGAGTGTAATGCTTTGGAATATGTTCTTTGACATTTACATTGCTATTTGCTGGGTATAAAATCTAGTTCTTGCCTTAAGCATTTGTATTGGGGGAAAAATGTTAAGTAAATTTAAATGGCAATATCTTCCCAGGGAGCCAATCTTTGAGAAACCAGGCACCGATTGCTTTTTGCCCCCAATTTCCTCGTTAAAAACAAACACTATGCTAATGCTAAAAATTCACCTAGAAACATTTTTCTAGTACCCAGAGGGTATCTTATGTAATTTCTCCTTGATGATCTCTTCCCACAATAAGACTTGAGGCACAGATTCCAAATAAGTCTCATATCTAAGGTATATATAGGAAAATGAATGAATTCTTGACACACTCTTCTATCCATGGTCTTGTCTTCACACATGAAGAACATGGCTAGGAAGTCTGTACTCCATTGAGTCCCAAGACAATACACAGTGCTTCTCACATTTCCCTGCTTTGGGAGGAGGTAGGGTTCAAGCATAGGATTTCCCTTGTAATTTCCAACATTCTTCAAAGAATTCATAGTTTATTCCATGCAAATTTTCCATACTTCTCAGGCAAGATTGCCATCCTGGATCACTTATATCTAAAGGAAAGAATTCTCTCTTCCTCTTTAAATATTATTATTGATATCACCAGTGTTCAGAAACCAGACACACATATAGACACCACACACACACAGACATGCAAAGAGAGATACAGACACACACATGCACATACACTAAAACACAGAGAGAGAAAGAGAGAAAGAGAGATACACACAGAGAGAAATACACAGACACGGATATACGTATGCACACACTCAGACACACACACATATACACACATACACATGCACATGTAGTAAACCCAAATGGCCTTTTATAAGAAGAATCAGTATTCCTTTGTCTCCCCTAGAGTTGAAGGCAGGCAAGCAGACCACCGCATTGAAAAAAGAAAGAAAGAAGGAAGGAAGGAAGGAGAAAGAAGAAAGAAAGAAAGAAAGAAAGAAAGAAAGAAGAAAGAAAGAAAGAAAGAAAGAAAGAAGACACGGATACAGCTTTAGGAAGGCAAAATTGCAAACATAATGAGTGGCAATTGACACTGGCTTCATGTCATGGAGTCTGTGGTGACATTGCTCTATTTAAAAGGGCCAACACTTTCTAAACCAAAGACACGTCTATAAACCCAGAATTTTCAAGACTTAATGGTTTCCTAAGGAGCTGGAAAGTCAATATTTTTAATGTGATATTGCTCAACTTTTTAAGTGATAACAATTAAATTAAGTGGAAAAATCCACCCATTTAGCTTTACAATAGATAATCATATCAGAGAACCAGATCTAAGCTCTAGGCTGAGAATTTGAATCCATGGCTTAAAAAAAAAAAACAAACAAACATGGGATTCGTTTTTCTAACTTTAGTTGAAGCACAAGATTCATTATTATTTAAACTAAAGTTTGGGGTTTGGTGTATTTATTTAGTGTGTGTGGTACTGTGTGCATGCATATGGTTGTACACACACACATACACCCTTGCATGTACATACACACACACACACACACATACATACCATGGAGTGTGGAGGCCAAAAGGACAGCCCTCAGAAGTCATTTTCTCCTGCCGCCTTATTGATCCAGGGATCAAAACTAGGCTTATAGGCAAGAACTTCTCTACCTACTGAGCCATTCTACAGATCTTATAGGCCCCAAAGTAAGGCTTTGCTCCTGGGAGGGTTTAGATAATGAAATCTGCAGTTCTGTTGCACGAATGTGCCTTATTGTTTCTTACTAAACACTACACAAACTCAAAAGAAACAGATTCCCTTGTCACCTTCCATCCTTGTTGAACCCTGGAGAACTGAATCCTGATACCCAGCAGAGACACAGACAAGCAAACATAGATGAATTTATCTTCATTCATTGGCTACTTCAACTACCAGAGGCAACTTCAAGAGAGGCAACAACGCCTACGGAAAGACAAAAGACAGCTCCGATGGGGAAGAGAGTAAAACTCAGGAAAGACAGCACAATGGCCCATTAAGCTCTTTAACATTGGAGGAGTAGAAGATTAATGTAAGAACAATAAAAGGCACTGACATGGCGGTGACTTAAGCAATTGAACAACTGCCTACATGGATAGAATTCTTTGCGTTCGTGGGCCACCAACCAACTGAAACTTCCTCCTCTTCCTGATGTCTGGGTGACTATGACTGCTTAGGAACCACAGTGTGCTTCAGTTTCCTGCCATAGCCTGGTTTGTTGCTATAATGTCTCAGATGCTCCCCGACCCCCCCCCCCCACACACACACACGATTTTATCCTACACAGTTTCTAAGTTCAATGAAGGAGCAATCCACAAGGGCAACTTCTCTGTGCAAGTTGCGGCACTCTTCTGAAGACGCTGACCAAGGGAAAATGTCAAATCCTCCATTCAAAACCCTTGCCTTGCTAATGGGAGGGCCAAAGTCTGCCAGTTTCGTGTGGCAGGCCCTTCATGGTTTGTCTTTGGCAGATCACTATCAAACCAAATAGTTATAGGCCAACATTTTTTTTAAGCATGGAGACCAAGGTCTTCATGCCTGCTGGTGAAAACTTAAGTAGGCATGTGGGTAATATGAGTATGACAAGCTGGCAGCCCACAGCCTTTTTGAAGTGAAGAGCAAACAAGTTGAGGATTTTTATAATGTACGCTTTGTCCAGTAATGCAGCCAGAAGTTTTACCAATACAGCTGCTTCCAAAAACTCAAACACATGGGAACGAAAGCATTGCAATTTAAAGCAAACAAGATTCACGGCCAGGACCAGCATTCCCGGCAGCTGAAGAGTAGACACGCTCTGCCACTAAAAATAAAGGAGCGGCTGGATCCCGAATGCCTCCCAGACAGACCAAAGGTAGAGGATGCTGGACAACTACAAACTGTGAGGACAACTGGCAATGCCAGCATCAGCTACAACCTCTTTGGGGGGGGGGGGGGTGTTGGGGGGGCACAGTGGGAACTGGCAAGGGGATGGCAGTCATGAACTTGATGCTGAAAATAAATGAATGAAAGGCACAATAAATAATAGGAAATGTGCAGAGCCTTTAATCCTTTTCTCCTCATCCTGGGCACACACGTGAATGAATTCATCGATCTGTAAAGGTCAAAGGCGATCTCCACTTTTTACTGTTCTTCACGTGGTCATTTGTCCATCTCACCTCCTTTCAAGGATGCCCGGTCCTGATCACACATCAGCGTACAGCCCAGTTGGGTTTGAACCTTCAGCAACCATTAAAGACCCCCACTTTCCTTTCCAAGGAAACAAAAAGAAAAAATCGTTCTACGTTAACACTAGATGACAAACTGCACACATAGATAAATCAATATTGTCTTCAATGGTATCTTGTGAATGCACAAAGCCTAAATTTCTAAGGATCCCCCTAAGCTAAGAAGCTGCTCTGAGCCCCTCCAGAGATGTAGGCCAGTGTTCTCTGTCACTGAAAAGATAAAACCTCAGTTTGGAGTTCCGGGGCTTGAACACCCTTCCATCTACTGGGCACCTAAATGAAATACGCTAAAGAGGAGGTAGATAAGGGGGGCGTGAAGGGCCATTTCAGCCAGAAGTCCATCCTTCAACCTGGGGCATAATTTGTGTTCCTCCATCTATATGATAGATTCCCCATTACGGTAATTACTATGAATTATAGATAACTACTCAGGATAGAATGTCCTGCTCTCCATTTCCTACAAATCAAATTACCGAGGCTTATATTGGATTGCGGACATATTTAGAAAATCCTTTTATGGTTGTTTGTTAATTTCCCTTCCGCCGAAGCCTCCAATCCTCTTCTGACCAGATGGCCTGTGAGGGAGCACTCACCGCAGAGAGAGACTGGTCCAGGGTGCAGGACTGAAGGCCCTGAAATCACCAATGAGGAAAATAACCAATGGCTAATAAATCCATCCTGGCAGGGAACTACTTAGGGTTCTTTAGACGTAAGCATGGGTCAGGTGCTTAGAAAAACAGAACGTCTACTCCGGGTTTTATTCCAAAGAGACAATGGAGAAAGCTTGCTTCCACTGAGGGAAGCTGCCCGACTTGCCCTCGCCCTCGCAATATGTCATATTCAGCCATAAATTTTCTTTTGCAGGATAACTCTGGATCTTTAAGTACTTGAAATCCATTGATCTTAGAACTGCTTCTGGTTCCAGGTGTTTGTTTAGGTCTGTAAAGGTCGCCATTATCAGCATAAGGAAGGGTGGACCCACAGAGTATATCTACGCACCACTGATATCATGGAGAATGAATTCTAACGTGTTCTAATGACTTCATTTGCTCATTGAGCCGGATTCTGCGTATCTTGGCAGCCAGAGTTCACAAAGATAGGCTACGTTTATGACTGAAGGTATAAGTAATACGTGATGCTTTCAAGGAGATGAAATTACAAAGACCAGAACTACAAAGGAAAACCTGGAGGCTCCCACCCTGTGCTGTCTGTAATTACCACACTGAAGACATAATATATTACCATGCAAGTTTTCATCCTTTCCCCCAGGATTATTTCAAGAGGGACAGCTAGTAGTGACAGGAAATACATGTTGCTGTATTATTAAGGGCTAGTAAAATAACCCTATAATTTTTTTAAATGATAACATTTATTGAGCGTTCACTGTGTGATGGCTCTTGTTGCATTTGATTATCTCAAGAATCTAATAGGTCCGTGGTATTTATCACTCCCATAGAACAGGTATGGAAACATAGGCAAAGAGATATTGCTACTGAGCGGGCGAGTCTGGACTACTAACTTGGTTGGTTTGAGACTTGCCTACACTCATAAAGCTCGGTCTCGAAAGCCTGTGAGGACATTTCTAGAATGCATTAACTATGGGGAGGAACCTACCCTGAATGCAAGTGGTTCCACCCGATCGGCTGGGAACCAAGGAGGATCCAAGAGAAAGATGAAGAAAGCTCATGGGTGCAAGCTTTCTCTCTCTGTTGCCTGGCCACTAAGAGGTGGGCAGCTTAATGCTACCAACACCATAGCCTCTGTCTAACATTTGCCCTAAAGAGTGACTCTAACCCAGGGAACGTAGTTCTGCTAACATACTCAATCCCTTTACGTAACAGTTCATACGCCACACCAGAGGCGATAGATAGATAGATAGATAGATAGATAGATAGATCCCATTTTTTCTCTGAACATCTTGTCCAGTGGCTCTCAATGGAGCATTGGCCCTCAATGGTCAAGTTTGAGCCTACATCAGATAGAAGCCATGATGGCTACAAGGCTCTCATTCCCTGCTACTTCTTCAGTTGGAATACATCTGCTTCAGGCTTTTTGCATGTCATATTCAGCCATAAATTTTCTTTTGCAGGATAACTCTGGATCTTTAAGTACTTGAAATCCATTGATCTTAGAACACAGATATAAACTGAGCCATCCCAAATGCAACCTGAAAGTCATTGTTTAATCCCAAAACTCTGTTTTGCTTTGCTTTCATCTAAATTCCACATTGATGTTTAAAATTGGAGATCTTCTGCATAGGTATTGATTCCCTTTTGAAAGATTAGGTGTGTGAGAAATGAAAGACATTCCTTAACAGCCACTGGGTGGTATAGGTGGGTCTTCTATCTATCTGTTGCTTTCATTGGTTAATTAATAAAGAAAACTGCTTGGCCTGATATGTCAGAACATGGTAGGTGGGAAAGACAGAACAGAATGCTGGGAAGAAGGAAAGTGAGGCAGACACCATGGAGCCAGCCACCAGGTCAGACATGCTAAATCTTTCCCAGTAAGCCACCACCTCGTGGTGCTACACAGATTATTAGAAAAAGATTAATCAAGATGTGAGAGTTATCCAATAAGAGGCTAGAACTAACGGGCCAGGCAGTGTTTAATAGAATACAATTTGTGTGTTGTTATTTCGGGTGTAAAGCTAGCCGTGTGGGAGCCAGGCAGGACCAAAAGCAGGCCTGCTTGCCTCATCACTACAACTGGGTAGCAAAATCCCTACATGGCCCATTCACACAGTAACTCATGACAGCAACCACCCAGCTCTGGTCATTCAAACACTTCCTTGACACCAACAAATATCTCCATTTAAAATCTCTAGATTATCTTTAACTTTTGTTTGAATCCTGTGTATTTCTGCATTGGACTGTATATCTCTAAAAACCTTCATTTTCTATATACTCAATGTTCACCAGAGATGCCTGCCTCCCTTCATCCCTGTTTTTCCCAGGTCATGTCACTGTATGTGTGGTCACCCAATATCAATGTCCACTACATAGCTGAGGTTCCATAAGTCAGTAAGTGCTCTTTAGATGTGAAAATGGCTTTCTGCAATATGCCACTCACAAATACATCTGATTCATCTTTTTTGTGTGTTTGTATATGTAGTATATGTGTGTATATACATTTATGTGTATGTATACATGTGTGTGGATCCATGTGCACAAGCAGAAGCCATAAGTCGATGTTAGTATCTTCCTCAATAACTCTCACCTTAATGTTTTGGCTTGTTTGAGAATATATATACTCATATTCATATATATTTCATATATGTACATAATGTATTTTTTAAATCCATCCCTCCTCCCTCCCCTCAGATTTCTCCTGTAATCCCCCACCATACTCCTTCCCCACTTCCCATGCTTTTTATTTAAAACACACTTAGACTGCTTACTACTATGTCTGTGTGCATGTATGTAAGAGAGTCTATTGGAGTACAGGATAGCCTCTTGGGGCTGCAACCCTAATGAAAACTGACTCTTCTTTCCCAGTAGCCTGACTGGTGAAGGAATTTTATCTTATGTTTATGTATGTGTACTTCCATCTGTCTGAATGTATGCTGTCCATCTGTCTGAATGTATGCTGCATTTGCACAGGTATCCTCAGAGGCCAGAAGACGGTGTTAGATGTTCTCGAACCAGAGTTACAAGGAACTGTTAGCCACCCAGTTTGAGCACTGCAAACTGAACTTGGGTCCTCTGGAAGAACAACAAGTACTCTTAACTGCTAGGTGAGACTTCTCTCTAGCCTTACCTGTCTTATTTTTTGAGACAGTACTCTCACTAAACCTGAAGCTCACCAATTCTGCTAAATTGCCTATCCAGCAAGCCCCAGGGATCCTCTTGTCTCCCCAAGTGTTGGGATTACAAGGATGCACTGCCATGCCCAGCTTTTTAAATCGATGTTTGGGATCAAAACTCCATTCTGAGTGCTTCCCCAGCAAGTGTTTTAATCAACTGATCTATGTCCTCAGGCCTCATTTTATTGAAGACGCTTGAGCCCTCAATATTTTAACTAAAAGGCATACATTTATAGTATTCTGTTATCTAGTATGCCAGGCAGGTATGTGAGAAATTTAGTGGTTGGTTGATGGACTCTTTGAGTAAAAAATAGTGATTCTAATAGTTACCTTAATTAAGTAGAGTTAATTATAAGGCTGAAATGGGGATATTATGGAACCTTTGTAGGCTGCAGAATCCAGTGAGTTGGGGAATAAGAAAAAAAAAATCCAATATGGTTCCTGCAATACTATGCTTATTGGCCCAGTACCACCAGGGACGGTGTTGTTCTCTTCACTGTGACTCTGGCCTTCTGGCTGCAGCTATTTCTCCCACTAGTACTAATTAGCCACCTACCATCTTTTCCCTGACATCTCCTTCCGTTCTGCCTACTCATACGTTCTGTTTACTTGCTCCATCAGTTTGTTCGTCTTTCTTGCTGCCACAAGACCTCTTCTTGTGGTTCTTTCTTAGCTTATGCTCCCTCCCAAAACCAACAAATTGACTCCCTCCCCAGATGCCCTAGTTCAAATTCCTGAGTGAGGACATCTGACCTAAGTAATCACCATTTTGCCTGTTTGGGCAGTTTTTATGCCAAACCATCTCATAGGACATTGGCCAGCCCAGGGATTGGTTAAGGGTAGGACCACCCTGGACCAGTCAGATGTGTTTGGAAGAAGGGGACTCATAGCCACCCAGGGTGGCCGTCACAGCCCACTTGTGGGTAAGAAGCTTTCATTAGATGAAAGCTATTGGGGTGTCAGGCAACACACTGAACCTGCCCGATAGATTAGTTAGACAGTGTCTCCACTTCTGAGGGTGCTTTCCATCTGGAAGAGAAACAAAAGCTACAACATTGCTGTAACATTCCTATTGCTGTGGGCTTTTCAGAAGGCGACTTCAGAGGACCTTTGTGGTTCTTTCATACTCTTTGATGACAATTTGCTCTAACTCAATAAAACAATGCCTCATATACATGGGCCTCAACTATTTGGGAGTTATAGCAACAAACTCTTTGTATGTGTTATTATCTAGGCTTAAATTCCAGTAAATTATCCCAGCCCCCAAACTTCTTCAACCACACCATTCCTATGACTTAAGATGGCATCTCCATGATAAGGATTCTCAGCAGGATCAACTTTGCCCAACACACTCATCTGAATTCCCTCTGTTATCCATTTCCACATAAATATTCCATAATAATTTCATACTTCTTCAATGCCACTAAAGTTTATCCTGTCCCAATTAACTCCACCTGCCCTCTCGCCAGTTAAATGGCTCTTCCTCAATTATCTCCTAGCTCACACAACAAATTTGGCTCTCCTCACTTTTACCTCTTCTAGGCCTACATCCAATTGATCATTGCCATTCCTGTTGAATATTCTGTCAAAAGCACCTTGTAACTTTGCCTCCCTTGCTACTGCTAGGGTAAATATTTTTCATTTTCAAGGAGACAATGCTCTTTTGATGTGGGATTCCTCTTTGTATACTGTGAATACTATTGGTTAATAAAGAAACTATCTTCAGCCGGGCGGTGGTGGCACATGCCTTTAATCCCAGCACTCGGGAGGCAGGCAGATCTCTGTGAATTCGAGACCAGCCTGGTCTACAAGAGCTAGTTCTGAAACAGGCACCAAAGTTACAGAGAAACATTGTCTAAAAAAAAAAAAAAGAAAGAAAGAAAGAAAGAAAGAAAGAAAGAAAAGAGGAAACTGTCTTTGGCCTGTGCAGAGCAGAATAAAGCTAGGTGGAAAAAACGAAACTGAAGTCTGGGAGAAAGAAGGTGGAGTCAGAGAGATGCCATGTAGCTGAGGGAACAGATGAGCTGGAACCTTGCCAGTAAGCTACAGCCACATTGTGATACACAGATTAAACGAAATGGGTTAAATTAAGATGTAAAAGCTAACCAATAAGAAGCTAGAACTAATAGGCCAAGCAGTGATTTAATTAATACAGTTTCTGTGTGGTTATTTCTGAAGTGTAGGTAGCCGGAAATGAACAATAGGTCTCGTACTAGACTCTTTAACACCTCTAGTCCCTTTTATGACAAAACTATTTCTTCTGACTACATTTTTGAAACTGCCCAAATCCTAAATTCCTTCTGTCCTCTTCCTACACATTCTTCAAGTCTCAGATAAGAGTCACATCCTCAAGGAAGCAATTCTGAGGACAGAAAACCCTGCTCTGTGCCTCAGTCCTCCCATTCTGGTCCTTCCCTGAATGCTGTTTGGGTTTATCTGTTCCTCTGTATTCCCACCTAAACAGTTTGCTGTGTCTGAGACTAGAAGCACACCCACCTGTTTAGAGTCTGTTTTCCCAGGGCCCGCACAGGAACTGACTTACAGCAGGTCATCACTGAACACTTGTAAGCCAGAATGGTAGCACACACATGTTACCCAAGCATTGGGGATGCTGAAGGAGCAGAATCACAGTTTCAAAGTATGCATGGGCTTGATGTGGGAGTGATTTCTTATTAATAAAGAAACTGCCTAGACCCATTTGATAGGCCAACCCTTAGGTAGGCGGAGTAAACAGAACGGAATGCTGGGAGAAAGAAGCTGAGTCAGTGAGTCGCCATGATTCTCCCACTCCAGACAGACGCAGGTTAAGATCATTCCTGGTAAGCCAGCTCGTGGGCTACACAGATTAATAGAAATGGGTTAGATCAATATGTAAAAGCTAGCCAATAAGAAACTGAAACTAATGGGTCAGGCAGTGTTTAAAAGAATACAGTTTCTGTGTAATTATTTCAGGTAAAGCTAGCTGGGTGGCGGGACACAGCCCGCCGCTCCGTAACACAACATGGGCTAAGTATCAGAATATCTCAAAAAAGACAAAACAGAAGCAACAAAGAATTGTATGCCTGTACTATAATTTTTCTCAAACTCCACCCAAAGGAAAAGGTTATGATGTTGATTAAATTTCAAAGACAATTGGAAACAGTCAAAGACATGCCTAATCCTGAACATGAAACAGTGAGTGATACACAAAAAGTCACACTGAGTCTTATAAATCAATTTACATAAGCAAAGTAAAATGTTTTATTTAAATATGTTTCCTAACCTATATTTCTAAAGACAGTAGCATGGAATGCCCCTGGGAATTACAGAATACCTTCCTCCCCCCATATTGTACACTAATTCATACTTTTGAAATTCAAATACTCCAATAAAGAATAACAAATAACCAAGAGTTAAAAAGAAAGTTACAAATTATAGTCATATGTCACAGTCCAAGCAAATAGCAGCCAAATTTCCCTGTATAAATTACAGTATTCTCTTATGATTTCACAAGATGTAATAAAAAGAAAATCAGCAAAAAGAAAATTCATTTCTTCACCCAACTAATATAGTACATTGGAAAAAGAACTCGTGTTTAAACAGTTACAGATGAGTGAGTTTTTCTATAAATGCAATTTTAACAAAGCATAATGCCACTGAGATATTAAAACTAAATTTAAAATTTTGTGAATTAGGTTAACACCCTCAGTGCAAAATGATGTTAGTATCACATATTTTAAATAATGACACTCAGCTAGCAGCAATAAAGCATTTTAAAAGAAGACAATGGGAAAATAAAGCTAGTCAACAGGATCTTTAAGGGAAGATTTATTTCAATATACTAAACCTATAACTCAGTAATGAAGAATGTTCTATGGGGGTGACCCTCCTGTTGTTTGATGATTTTGTTACCATAGTTATCACTGTTAATTACTAGCAAGTACAAAGTTGTGGCTTTGAGAATAAGGCACAAAGTGACACACTCAAGTTTTGGGGTCAGGCTTCTATCTTTTACTGTCGAGAATAAATCTAATATTCCGAGATAAAATTGTGTTTGTTTATAAAGTGACGATTATGTTTAATCCACTATCACGGTGGAGAAGTCTGAGTAATGTGTTGATGGGGACCCATTTAAAAAGAAAATATGAAGAACCTAAACCTGAAACCTAGGTTTCCATGAAGGAGAGGTGAGGAAATAAAATAGCAGTGCCTTGGGTCAGCTGAGCAGATGAGCAGATGAAGTGAGACTTTCTCTTGAATCCAACCTCTTTACGTCAGATCGCTGGCCCTGACACAACACAGTTCACCAGACACTGTCGCTTCTCATTCTCCATCAAAATAAACTCTGACGTGGCTCCTGCTTACAGGATCCTCATATGGGATGATGTGGGTTTGCCGTTTGCATATAATTATGCACTGATCTCAAGTTCAAAAACGTAAAGTGTATTTTGCTTCAGTCTGATAAAGAAATTATAAATGTTCACATCATAGAAATAAGCTTGTTCTGGCAAGGCAGTTTGGGGATAGTATTTGGCATCTTTGGGCTCTATTAAGAAATAAGTTGAGCTTCCATTCATAGCTACCCTTTAGGACACCATCTCTGTCTGTATTGTAATTACACTTATAATTGCTTTGAGGATCCAGGCTGGTCTTTTTCATTTCATATTTAAAGGTCCATCTAAGATCTCTTTTGTACTTTATTTTTTTTTCTTAAATCAAGGAAAGCAACAATTCCAGAAGTAACATTTCCACAGACTGTACAACAACATGAAAAACTCTCAGGGTCCAAGTCCTTGTGAAATGTGCTGTGTGCAGTGGAATCAGACCTCTTCCGCATCTCCCAGTGGCTGTCAAAACAGATGTGTGATATCTGTGTCTGTCAGGAACCTCTTTAAAGTCTTACATGGTTGGCTTGTCCTTGCTCTGCTCAGAGTCATTTAAAAAATACTTTGAGAGCCAGCCCTGAGAATTACAAATCATTTTTCAAAGGTATGTACAGCTCTGCAAATTACAATGAGTTTACAGGCGCAGTCTTATTCTGTGTAACCTAGAGATGAAAGAGTTATCAAGGACACCGATGCTCATTGCTGCATCGATGAAAACCTCATGAATTCTAAAATTGTGGCAATAATCTCTTTCATGGAAATAGATCTATGAGATTTTCTAGCAGAAGCCACCTGATTTCCGCCTGGATGATGAGGCCTTATAAAATTCTATAACGCTCCACCAGCTACAGGGGCAGGGAGTGGAAGCAAAGATCCTCACCCCTCTGAGGAAATAGGACAGTCACTCTCCTGTAATTCAGCTCACTGAAAACTCAAAGTCACTAGCAGAATGCTTTGCTTTTCTCTCATTTAAAGTTGAGGACTCCTAAACACACACACACACACACACACACACACACACACACACACACATAGTACAAGACACACTGAGATGTTACAGGATTCTTATTGGAACGGAACTAAAAGGGGATTCTTCTTTGAAACACACACACGCACAGAGAGAGAGAGAGAGAGAGAGAGAGAGAGAGAGAGAGAGAGAGCCCCAGAATCCCAAACATCCAACACTAGAACCCTAAATTTTCAAAATGCAACCTGATAATTTCACATTTCCTCACTTCCTTATCTTTGATCCACCCTTTGACCGAACTGGTCTACTCTGTCTTCTGTTGCTGTGATAAATACCATGACCAAAATTAACTTGGGGAAGAAGATTTCATCTCTACCTCCATATCACAGTCCATCCTTGAGGGCAAACAAGGCAGGAACCTGGAGGCAGTGACTGACTTAGGGACCATAGAAGAATGCCCTCCATAGCTTGTTCATTCTACTTCATTATACATCCTAAGACACGTATACACACTCACTTCGTACGAAAATCACTATAGTATCAGGGCTACATTCTGATAAGTACTCATTCCTAAGTCTCATTCCACAATGCCTTGCTTTTTTATAAATGCAGTCCCTCTTCATTTTGCACTGACCTGTTATACCATTAAAGAGAATTTTGGGCTAGTTAATTGTTTCCCAAAGCTAATTCTGGTAATGGAACTAGGAATATACCTTTTATTCTCTTTACCCTGTCTTCCTCCAGGCTCTCCTTTCAAGACCACTATACATACTCTCTCCGTGCTGACACAGATAAGCCATGGTCGTGAAAAGCCAGGAACCTAAGGCAATTGGTCTAACAGATCCTACACTATCCTACCACCCTGTCCACTACAAAGCAACATGACTACTACTTCTTCCTGACCACAAATTGCTTGCAGATCGTATTTTAGGTCTATACCCCTTCATGATATTTTTAATGATAGACTTTGATCTGTCTACTTGGTGATCTAAAACCTCTATAACTAATTAGGACAAACTAAGTTCTGTGTCCACTCCCTTAAATCTTTGCTGACTTTCAACTTATTACTATATACAGAGGCACTATTACCTCTGTGAAAACTCAGTATTTGAGCTGTAGAGGCCTCTTTAGTCTCTCTTCGCTCACCTATACCCAAAGGAAACACTGATTAGATTTGCTCTTCTGACTTGAGACCCACATATTCACCCCCTACAGGCTTCAGTGTCAGGAAGCCTACACATAAATGCCTGTTGCCAGATTCTCCTAACCACACATACCTATCACATAGAAATAATGATTACCTCCCCATCTGCAAATCTTCACCATGGTCTACAGATTCTTCATTATTGGTCCCTGTCTTGGGTTTCTATTGCTGTTAAAAAAAAAAAAAAAGAACAAAAAGGCAGCATGAACAAAGGTAGTCTGGGGAGGAAGGGGTTTATTTTATCTTCATCTTACACAACAGTCCATCACTGAGGAAGTCAGGACAGGAGCTCAAGGAGGGAAAGAACTGAAGCAGAGGCCGTGGAAGAACGCTATGTACTGGCTTGCTCTACTTGGCTTTTTTAGTCTCTTTGCTTATATATCTCAAACCACCTGCCCAGGCATAGCTCCTCCCACATCCATCATTAATCAGGAAAAAATCCTACAGTACTACCTGAGCCAGTCTGGATGGGGCATTTTCTCAACTGAGACCTCTTTTTACTGATAACTCTAGCTTGTGTCAAGTTGGGGGGACACATAGGAAATTCCTCCATTTCAAAAGGCCTCATTCCACTTGCCTTTCCATGCACTGGTTTGTGTGTGTGTGTGTGTGTGTGTGTGTGTGTGTGTGTGTGTGTTTTCTTTTTCCCTTTCATATCCATTAACTTGACCTATTTTTCTGCCTTCTAGCTTTGAATATTCTGTCTCTTGTCCTTGAGAGCTCTATAATACTCCAACTGACCAATACCAACTCAGCAGCTTCCTCCAACCTCCATTAAGAATATTCATTTTTAATAAACCTTGTTATAAAAAAACTTGTAAATAAAATAAACATCACATACTAAAATTAACCATACCCAAAAAGCCTATAAGAAGTATCCGCTTCTATACGTCAAAATAGCCATTAGGAAGCTGTGGCTCTTCACATTGGATTTTACACTTTCACTATTTAATATATTTTTTCACACTGTCCAACACCAAAATCAAAAGATCTATGACAGCATTATAAGCAGAAAGAACAATAGACTTTGTATCTTCCTTAATATCTCATATCTATAACCACATTCAGTCCTTCCTTGTCCCATAATATCTGGCCTCTTTTATTCTCTTTTGCTCGTGTTGTCCTGAAGCCACATTTACATTTGTTCACATCTATACCTTTGCTAACAGATAAACTTTTATAGGAGGGATAACATACAGTTTTGTTTCTTTTTCAGATTTTTGTGATCTCACTTCTTATTCCAGATTCTTCAAATCATATCTTCCTACTACCTATGAACAATTGTAGGTCCATCCATTTATCTTCAAGTTTTCTGTCAGCTGGATTCTGTTTTATATAGATTCCAAATTTTCATTATTCACTCATCTGTTGATGGACCACTAGGTTGATTCCAGTTCCTTGCTATTGTGAATAAAGCAGCTATAAACAGAAGTACACACATCTCTGTAATAGGAAGTTCTCTGGGTTTCTCCCAAAAGTGAAATAGCTGGGTTATGTGGTATTTTTACCTTTAAGTTTTTGAGAAATCTTCAAACTGATTACCACAATGTCTGCATTAATTTGTTCTCCTTTCAACAGTGAATACAACTTCCTTTCTCTTCACATTCTCTCCAACACCCTTTGTCAGACTTGGCGAAAGCCATTCCGATTGGAGTAAGGCGGTATCTCCATGTACTTTTAATCTACATTTCTCTGATGACTACAAGTATTGAACACTTTAAAATTTGAGATTATAATATTACAATAGTTACCCCTTTCTTTCCATCCCTCAAACCCTCCCATGTTCCCTTTTCTCTCTTTCAGATTCATAGCCTCTTTTTCTTTATACTGTTACATATTTGTGTGCATGCATATATGTGTGTGCATGCTTTAATATACACAAACACACAAACGTATATCATAAATACATACATATAACCTACTCATTCTTACAGTGTTACTTGCATGTACAGTTTCAGGGATGACCATTTGATGGTCTTGATTAAGCAAAAGGTACGCTCTTCGTTGTTCTCCTGCTCACAGAATCTCTTAGTTGCCTATAGTTCTTTATCTAGGGTTGAGAACTCTTGAATTTTACCCCCAGAGGGTCCTCTTTCCCCCTCAGCCTGTTTGTCATCAGTGTGACAGAGCACAAACAGAGAAGGCCTCTGGGAGACAGACTTAGGTGAATCAGTTCAACTTTATTCCAGAGTATAAGGAATATATAGGATTGAGGAGACTGGGAACAAGTCCTATTTGCATTAAGGGGCACATTTCTATCACAAGGCTTTGTATGTGGCAGTAGGGTCCTATCCAAATGGCTAGAGCACTTGTCTAATTACCATGTAGGTCATCAGGGGAAGAGTGTTTGCAGGGAGCTATGTCAGGGTCATCCTACAGACAGGTCACATATCCTGGGCCTAGAGACATCCTCCAGATAAGGTTGGGTAGAAAGCAGGAAACTATTGCTGGAGGGGTTGGAGTCCTCCATGTTGCTGAGCTTAGAGACAGCTGGCAGGCTATGGTATGCTGCAATCTCTGATCAGCAGAGCCTTCCAACACCCTAGTATTAGCCATTTCTATTTCTTATTTTGAAAACTGTCTATTCAGTTCATTTGCCCATTTATTGATTTACAGTTTTATTTCTTTGGTGTTTAACTCTGCTAATTTTTTTTTTGTAAATTCTGGATATTCAACTCTTGTCTAAAGTATAGCTGGTAAATATTCCTCCCCCATTCTGTGGAGTATCAGTTTGCTCTGCTAGGAACTCTAAAGATTAAGTCATTGTGCCCTGTACTTGTCATTTCTCATGTTTAATGTGATCTGTAAGTGAAAACTTATTTCTGAATAAACACAAATTCAAGGCTGATGGGTAAAAGTGCCTGCCACCAAACCTAATGACCTGACTCTGATCACCAGAATCCACATGATGGAAAGAGAACCAGGTCCTACAAGTTGTACTTAGACAGCCACATGTGAGTGCACACACACACACACACACACACACACACACACACGCACACACACACACACACACGAACATGAGCACAAAATAAAAAAATATAATAAAAATTCATTACATTTTCCAAATTGGTCCTTAAAGTAAAAGAAATAGCATTCACAAAAAAGTCAAGGATGAGAAAGACAGTGGCCCATGTGTAACAATGAAGGGTTACTCTGTGACTGAAACAGAGACACAGACTATGTGGTATAAAAGGACACTTGAGACACATACTGTAGAAAAACATTGTAAGCCATGGACTGGTGTATATGCATTTTCAAGCTAACAATGTAAAAGTATTGAAAATTTAAGAAATGGCCTATATAATATGATTATTCTTCTTTGCTTTCTGCTGCTTTGATAAAACACTAACCAAAAGCAGCACAGGGGAGAAGGAACTTATTTGGCTTCTTCCTGGTTATAGTCCATCATGAGGAAAGCCAAAACAGAATGTCAAAGTGGGACTCCAGAGGCAGGAACTGAAGAAGACACCATGAGGGAAAGATTTAATGGCTATAGCCACTTCCCCTGACTTGGTCAATTACTTTTCTTCCCACATTTTCCCCAACTTCTTTACTTCTGTAGCCTAGGCTTGCCTGCCTACGGACAGCACTGACCACAGTGGGCAGGGCTCTCTTATATTACTTAGCAATTAAGAAAATACTCTCTAGACACTCCGACATGTCAATCTGAAAGAGGCAATCCCTCGGTTGAGGTCTCCTCTTCCCAAGTGACTCTAGTTTTTGTCAAATTGACATCTAGCCAATACAATGATCAAAATTGCTTTGCTTCGTTTTTTTGTTTGTTTGTTTTGTTTTTTGTTGGTTTTTTTTTTGTGTGGGAGATCACTTTAGGTAAGGGGTAGAAAGTGAGTCGCAGAAGGACAAGATCTGGAGGCTCCTTCAGATATGTTGAGCAGAAGCATGTCTGTGAAGGTAGGAAAAGGTGGACAATGAACAGAAGTAGTCTGTAAGTAAAGCTCATACGCTTCACCTTCCAACTAGCGGTGGTATTAAGGATCGATATCGATCATAAAATGCCTTCTTTGAGAAGACTGATGGAGATGAGTCTCTTGATTAAGAGCAACAGAATGGAAGAGGATCACATGGAATCTATTAATGATTTGGGGGTTAAATAGGTCGAATTTTGTAATCTTTTAGAGAGGCCACCAACATATTATGCTTTATATGCAAATTTGGAAATTTCAGCGTATCTTAAAGGGTTGAAGTGTTGATGTCACCTAGAGATTAGAAAGGGCAGTAACCAAAACCAAACAGCTAGGAAGTTTTCCTTGACATACACACTTCTTTCTGTTGTTATGATAGCCTTTTAAAGACGTCAGAATTTTACTTAAAGTTTATACTTTCCATTAAATCCTTCCAAGCTCTAGATTGTCTTTGTCCTATTACTTTACTAATGCTTCTTGCCCTTAAAACACTGCCATTGGTGATATGTGTGTATACATAGTGTTCACAGGCCTATTCTTGTCCTGATAGTGCATTGTAAATTCCCAGAGCACAGGCGTCATGTTTCCTCTCTCATTAAACATGCATATTATTCATTCAGTGGACATACTTGGTCAGCACCATCTATATTTATTGGTAACAAACACCTAGTTAGAGTTTTTATAAATTTTGAGTTTTCTAAAGTCACTGAGCAGTTTTAGTAATTTATGCAAATATTTCTGTTTTGCCCAAGCTATGCATGTAACTGAAGAAGATATAATCATATCATTCTGTCCAAATAGAAGGCTAGAATTATAGCTAGCAAACATACTGACCAAAGAGAATTATGAAGGAAAAGCTGCTATCAAGAGCCTAAGGCCAACTAAGATTTTACAAGCATCATTTGCAATTTTAGCCAGTCAAGGTCTTTGAGCCTGCACGAGTTGGTCTGCATTTGATCTTCTTCTGTCTAAAAGTGTTAGCTATAAAATAATATTCGAGCATATTCAAGCCCACTAGTTGCTTGGCTGGCAGAGAAGGCTCAGAGCGTCAAATGGCAGTCTCTCAGGACAGTATTCCTCTGGAGTCATTGAGCCCCAGTTTATGTTCTCAGGCTTCCTCTGAGCTTCCTGATGGGAGCAAGCAGTAGGAATAAAAAAGAGACCAAAAAGCTCTTGGTGAGATTTTTATGACACCATTCATTGAGTCAGTTAATTACCCTTCCTTTCTGATTGGCTCTTAAGAGTTTGAAAAAAAATCCTTGCTGAATGCTTCAAAGCATTGTATAAATATGAACTGAGCACAGGAATCTATGTTAGGTAGCTCATAGCGTGTTTCAGCCCCTTTAAAACTCAGAACCACAGCTCTCTGGTTATACATAAGACCTACCCAATAAGAGGGAAAACATGTCTGCTGCTGGAAACCTATCTAACTACTCAGTGCCGGTGAAGTCATAGTTATTAGAGGAGACTCGACAACCACTAATTTACTAAACCACCATAATCCCTAACAACAACCTATGAACATCTGTCCTTATGCCCACAGATGAGTGTGATCTTCACCCACCATCAAGGAAACTTCTTTCTGAAACAAACAAAGACCACTACAGAAAACCACAACCAATCAAAATCCAGAGTTCTAAAGCCCAGTTCCAGTAGATACATCTATCAAACACTCCCACACCGAATACTTAGGAAACATTGCAGAAGAGAGGGTGGAAGGATTGTAAGAACCAGAAAACTACAGAGTTTCTTGTGAGATTGTATCTCCTACTAACATCAGAAGCTACACCATAAATTCTCAGCAACATCACTGCCCAAACATGAGCTAAACAGGGATAACGGAAAGGCCACGAAGCCTCAACGCTAAAGAACTATAGGCCACTGAGGAAAACCGGGAGCAGGAGAGTCAGTCTCCCCTAGGGAAGAGCACATCAATTGGCTGTCCAGTGCCAAACGGTCAGCCCTGAAAATATACATAAAGTAACATTATACAGACCAAACTATATATATTTAGTAATATATATATAGTATATATACTAATTATTTTTGTATGCATATGTGTATGTACACATATATGTATACTAATTATTTTGTGAAAAATGAGGATATCAAATTCTTTTTTTTTTTGGTTTTTTCGAGACAGGGTTTCTCTGTGGCTTTGGAGCCTGTCCTGGAACTAGCTCTGTAGACCAGGCTGGTCTCGAACTCACAGAGATCCGCCTGCCTCTGCCTCCCGAGTGCTGGGATTAAAGGCGTGCGCCACCACCGCCCGGCCGAGGATATCAAATTCATATAAGGGCATATAACGGAAGGTTCGGAGGAAGAAAAGAGAAGAGAGAAATAATTAATTTCCAAAAAAAATAGATAAATCTCTTTTTGTTTCAGTTTTTTCCAGACAGAGTTTCCCTGTGTAACAACCCTTGCAGTCCTGGAACTTGATTTGTAGACCAGGCTGACCTCAATCTCACAGAGATCCCCTGCCTCTGCCTCCCAAGTGCTAGAATTAAAAGTGTCCACGGCCACACCCAGCCATAAATCATTGTTTTAATAGCATATTTTTACATCATAATGCTATAGATTAAATTCAAAATCAAAGAAATGGGCTAACCTCTTCAACTCGCATAGCTAGTAGATGAGAAGTTGAACATGGGTCATTTTTTTTTCTCTCTGAGTAAGATAACCATGCTAACAAAATAAGCATATTGTCCCACCCCATTGGCAAATCACATGGAATGAGAGAGTGTCAATGGTTGGAAGCGTCAAATGATACTCACACTGCCGTATTGGAGCTACAAAGCCTTCATCCATGTAACCACCTATTCCATAAGTAAGTTTGTTTCAGCAGTCAACATTACAAAATAGGCACGATTTCTCAAAATTCCTTTCCTCCCCCAAAATGATATCCCATAAATACATGTATGTGAAGCCAATGAACTGAATAAATTCTACAGTCAGACAAGATAGGCACACTGAATTCCTAGTGTGCCTTGAGCTGGAAATGTCTGCCACAGGCTCATATTTTCAGTTCTTGTTCCCTTCCTGGTGTGTCACTTCCAGGGGAGTGGAATCTCCAGGAGTTCCACAACCACTTGTTGGCATGAGTCACTAGGGGCAGACCTACTGCCACAGACTGAGCTGCTCTGGTTAGTCCTTCCCCACGGTGATAGAATGTTGTAATATGAGCGGCGGGCTGCGTCCCCAGCATCCGGCTGCCCACATGGCTAGCTTATGCCCCGAAATAATTACACAGAAACTGTATTCTTTTAAACACCACTTGGTCCATTATATCTAGCCTTTCCTTGGCTAACTCTCACACCTGGACTAGCCCATTTCTCATAATGTGTGTAGCCCACGAGGTGGCTTACCAGAGAAGATCTTAACCTGCGTCTGTCTGGAGTGGGAGAATCATGGCTACTCCCTGACTCAGTTTCTATCTCCCAGCATTCTGTTCTGTTTTCTCCGCCTACCTAAGGGTTGGCCTATTAAATGGGTCTAGGCAGTTTCTTTATTAATAAGAAATCACTCCCACATCAATAAAAGTCCTCTGAAGCCATGAGATAAAGGAGACCCTTTCTCGCTTCTGCTAGATATCTTGAGACAAGAAAAGTAAATAATAATATATCAGTATTCCATTTTTTTTCCTGTTTCCTATGGGTCGTGGCTAAAGGTTTGGGGTCAATCTTATATGAACAGATAGTAAGCAATTTTGTTTTGAGATGAATTCTAACATTAAAGGAAAGGCTTGAGAGTCACTGCCCCTGACCAGCTCCACTACCTGTGGGTCATTCCCAGCTATTCCTTTGAAACAAAAGATTTCCTGAGAGAAACAATTATATTAAGTTACTAACCAATGAATAGGAGTTAATAGGTAATCCCAGTTACCTACGGATTACAGCACATTGGTTCACCTTAAAGTATGCAGTTACTTAAGGATATGCAGTAATTAAAAAGTTCTACAATAAAACACTGCTCGCTTCTACCTACAAGTACTGTGGGAACTGCAGGGTGCTAAATCTCCATATTCAGCATACTCATTTGCACAATTAGTAAAAATATTGACCCAAAATCCTGTAAGGATTAAGAGTAATAGCATTGATTTTACTATAGTTTATGGCTAAACCTATTTACTTTTCCACATTGAAAATCAACATTTTTATTTTACTATTATGTGTGTGTATATGCACATATGGTGTGTATGTATGTGTGTGTGTGTGTATGTGTGTGTTGGGGCATGCCACAGTATACATGTGGAGATAAAAGGACAACTTTTGGGAGTCATTTCTCCCTTTCAACTTTGCTGAGGTGGGGTCTCCCTTGGTGTTTCGGCCACTCTGCATATTCCAAGCAATTTGGCCTAAAAACTTCTGAGTGAGTTATTCCCTCCCACCTTGCCAAGAGGGTACTGGGATCACAGACACAAGCCATGGTATCTGGTGTTTTTCTGGGTGCTGGGTTCTAAACTCATGTCGTCAACTTGGGATGAAGGAGCTTTTACCCATTGCACCAGCTCACCAGCCTAGCACTCATTTCTCAAAACCATGTTCTTTTAACTAATGCAGGAGATTGAATGCAGGCCTCGTGTATTCATGATAGGCCTCTGCCACTGAGCTCCCAGTACTCATTTCTTAGTGATAACTGATGCACTTATTTTAGGGGGAAAATACCCACACAAAATTAACATCGCTAATATACAATGACAGAGACCATGCAAGCATCTTTATCTTGGCTAATAGGTAACACTGATTGTTGACAATGCTGTGCATTCTTATATGCTGGGGTGTGCTCTTTGTATTATAATACATTGGGGGTGTGTTCTGAGTTCTTAAGTCAGGATGAATGGGAAGTTTACCACCAAAATGCTAACCAACCAAAATATAGAAAGTTTTTATTACCAGTAATACTTCACATATCAATTGCTCAGGGTTAATGTAAGAAACTACGTTTTAAAATAAAATAGATTCATTTTCTCACATTTCTGGAGGGTAGAATTCCAAGATCAAGGTATCGGCTCTATGATGGCCATTCTTCCCTTCCTTCTTCTATCTTCCAGCTACAGAAGGCAAACACGGTAGCTGTTACCGCAATTCCTGCCTCCATTTTCACACAGCTGTGTCTTTTGTCTATCTTCTTATATCTCTTATAAGGATATTTTTCAGATATAATCTAGGTTGACTTCACTTTGAAAATCTTTATTATACCTGCAAAGACTCCTTTTTGGAAATATAAGACATTTACAGGTTCTGGGAATTAAGTTATGGCTATATCTTCTTTATAGACTGTCACTATCAATGTCATTACTATTTAAAAATGTTCATATAATTGTATAATTTCAATAATGAATAAAGGAAGAGCACTGGAGTTCATCTATGTTCAGTCTTTCATCTATTCCATATTGATCAAATACCCTGTTTGTGCAAATTATGTTTCAGTTAGTCAATGAATACGCTATGACAACCCAAGCAGCCATGGAATTTAGAGGCCAGTCTGAGAAACTCTCAATAAACAAATACATTTTCGCATACTATGTACTGTGACCACTCATGAAAAGAAAAAGCAAGGTATTATGAAAAGGATATCTCTAGTCAGTACTCAGAATGACTGCTCTAAGTGGGAAATGTATATGAATATCTATATAATACAAAGGGAGCATACACTTGAAGGACAAGGGCTGCAAGACAGCAAACAGAACAACTCACGAAAAGGCTTTGAAGCAGTAGTGAGCAAGGCCATTTCTAGGGCCTAAAAATGGCCCATAATATTGGTGGAAAATGAGTGAGTTCAGAAAAAAAAATAAAAGGCAGATATACATTTAACAGTGGATAGGAACAAAAACGTGCTTAGCCTTGGGACTTCTTGTCATTTGTTATGATAAAAAAAAAAGTTTTTTCATTCTTCTACAGGTTGACATCCAGTTGTGCCAGCACCATTTGTTGAAGATGCTTTCTTTCTTCCATTGTATGCTTTTAGCTCCTTTATCAAAAATGAGGTGTTCATAGGTTTGTGGGTTAAAATCCAGGTCTTCTATATGATTCAATTGGTCTACTTCTCTGTTTTTATGCCAGTACCACACTGTTTTCATTACTGTAGCTCTGTAATAGAGTTTGAAGTCAGGGATGGTAATGCCTCCAGAAGTTCCTTTTTTGTATAAGACTGTTTTGGCTATCCTGGGTTTTTTGTTTTTCCATATAAAGTTGATTATTGTCCTCTCAAGATCTGTGAAGAATTTTGATGGGACCTTGATGGGGATTGCATTGAATCTATAAATTGCCTTTGGTAGAATTGCCATTTTTACTATGTTGATCCTCTCAATCCAAGAGCAAAGGAGATCCTTCCATTTTCTGGTATCCTCTTCAATTTCTTTCTTCAATGCCTTAAAGTTCTTGTCAAATAGATCTTTCACTTCCTTGGTTAGATGTACCCCAAGATATTTTATGCTGTTTGTGGCTATCGTGAAGGGTGATGCTTCTCTGATTTCCCTCTCTGCTTCCATATCCTTTAAGCTCCCAAGGTCCCAATGAAGAGCAGTAGGAGGGAGAACATGAGCAAGGAAGTCAGGACCACGAGGGGTGCACCCACCCACTGAGACAGTGGGGCTGATCTACTGGGAGCTCACCAAGGCCAGCTGGACTGTGACTGAAAAAGCATGGGATAAAACCGGACTCTTTGAACATGGAGGACAATGAGGGCTGATGAGAAGCCAAAGACAATGGCACTGGGTTTTGATCCTACTTCATGTTCTGGCTTTGTGGGAGCCTCGCCAGTATGGATGTTCACCTTCCTAGACCTGGATGGAGGGGGGAGGACCTTGGACTTTCCACAGGGCAGGGAACCCTGACTGCTCTTCGGACTGGAGAGGGAGGGGGAGAAGAGTGGGGGGAGGAGGAGAAGAGTGGGAGGAGGGGAGGGAAATGGGAGGCTGGGGAGGAGGGGGGAATTTCTTTTTTTTCTTTCAATAAAAAAAGTTTTTATTCATAGGGACATTGGAAATTTGGAAGACTTTTACAAAGAAATGTAAATTTTAGACTGCTTTGGTATTCAGACTAAGAGTCGATTAGAAGGGGTAAGAGGCAGAAGTGTGGTTGGAAAAGAGTGTTGGCGATAGCTAAGAAAATGGTGAATTGGGAAAGTCTTTGCAAAGAAACACAAGTCTTGGTAAAGGATTTGCCCTAATGGTGGGAGAAAAGAATGCTATGGAGTTTAGCTTCAATAGCAAAAAGAATATCCGAAATGCATAAAGAGATGAGAGAAGAGGCAAACAGCATTAGGTAGAGAGTTGTTCAATTGGTACTTTTACACATACATTTAGTATGATGGCTACTTTTGCATGTCCAGGACAGTGTAAGATTGGATAAAGGCTGTTAGGCCAAAATTATCTCAGGGCCTGTACCTGTAGGACAGATAAAAGCCTGGCTTGAGTTTGAAGGGTAGTCTTAAAGCTACTGAGGGGATGAGACAGCAAAATCTAGGTAGATGCACTTCCAGCAAGTGGGAAGTTTGGCTGTCTCTCATTGGCTGGAGGTATCCCCACATCACATGATGTCACTTAACCTATATAAACTGATGCTCACAGTAATAAACTGAGTTCCTGCTTTGACTTGACTCCCTATTGCATCTGATTGTCCTGCTTTGTAGGTCTGTGGACCTGATTGTCTTGCATCATAGGGCTGCAGAATGGGCAGAGGGTGTACTCACCTTTCCCTGAAGAAAAAGGCTAAGGAGGCCGGGCAAAAGGCAGCATCAAGATAGGATACCATATCACTCTAAATGTCATTTATAAGCATTTTAAAATGAGTTTGAGATAAACTAGCAAACTCTGAATAAGGCAAATTACCCTCATCTAACCAATGAGAGAATTTAAGGGCTTGCTACAGATAGAACTCTGTATCCTCCAAACTGCCCTAGATTCAAAACTGGGTGTTGAAAAAAACATCTGTCCTTCTCAGTGTCTTGTAAACTTCAGACTTACAACCATGGGATTGGAGGAAGAAAGGGAGAAAGAAAGAGAATACAGTATATATGAGTTGTTTCTATTCTGTTAGTCTATTGGTTCTGCTTTTCTAGAGTATCATGACAAATATATTTATTAATGATACAATATTATCAAATATTTTTGTATAGAAGCATGTAAGGAGACTTATGGAAAACCTTCTATATCTTAAATTTTTAGTAGCTTTGTGATTGGGATGCCTGTGAGACACACACATGGAAATTTAAGTAGGGAACTGGTTGTGCAACTCAGGGACTCTGAAAACAGGTCTGAGCCAGGGCTGAGTAGTTGTGCACGGTCAGCATATAAATGCACGTGAAAGCCATGGGACTGGATAAAACATCGAGACAATGAGAAAGTTCCAGAAGTTACAATTGTGCCGCATGCATCATTTCATTTAAAGATTACAGTACTTCTATAAAACAAACATTATCATCTCCAACTTACAGACGAGAGGGTGAGACTCATAAAGATTTTGCCTGAAGCCACCCAGGTAAAATGGAAACCTAAGAATGATTGAATCTAAACCTCTCTTTCCCACGCACTCAGCCACGTTCTTTTCAAGTGATGGGGATTGAACCGTAGCCTTGTACATGGTAGGAACACATTTAATCACTGCGCGTCATCTTAGCAAAAGCTGTTATCTAACATGACAATGCTTTTGTTGTTGCTGCTGTTTTACTTATTCACCTTTACATCCAGATCAAGTTTCATCAGGAATTTAAAACCCATCTTTAATTTTATAACTAAAAGGTTTGACAAATTACTAAGCAAAACTTGGGTAGAATCTAATTTTTTACACTCAAACACCCTAAGTACTTCAATGCCAAAAAAGGAATTCTACTTTTAAAGCCTTCCCTAAGGGGCAGGAGGGCAGGGACATACGGGAAAAAAAAGGTGCTCTGTACAGAAAACGTCATAGTAAGATTGTTCATAATCTTCAAAGCCTTGAAGAATGTAAAAATCCAAAAGCATCTGAATAGTTAAATTATTAAACGTTCACCCTGCATCTTCATGTAGGCAGTGAAAAATCGGAAACAACTTAAAGCATCGGATACAGACTTGAATATAATATGTGAGAAAATACAGATACTTAGAAACATGCTATAAAAGTATACATTTACGTATGTGCGTGTAAAGACTTACAGAAGACGTACCAGATGTTCACAGTGCTTGTGTCTATGATATAGCATTAGGAATAACTATATTTTTATATAACTATTATCCAAATTTTCATATATATATATACATGTATATATTATTTTCAGTTTGCACACAGAATAGGAACTTTGTCCTTTTTTTAATAAGCACCGAGTTTCAAAATCCAGGAGCAAAACTGGTAAAGCTTCTATTCCCTAGCAAATTAAGCCATTTAATGTTAGCTCCAGCTATAGCTTGAGTTTATATTTTTATTAAAAAAAATTAATGAGTATAAAAATACTTACTGCTCTCCTAGAGAGTTTTAAGAATTAATGCTTTTACTGTGCTTTGGGATCATCGGATAAAAGGTGCTACATAAATGTGATACATTATTATTAAGTATTATTAAAGTAAACTGAAGGCAAGGCAGGCAATAAAATTGTCCCTGCGGCAACAGCTGAGGTCTGTGTACAGTTCCATAGTGCTTAGAACATATTTAACTGTGAAAGTACCAATATACATGAAAGCAGTTCTAGTGACCTAGGAATCAACAAAGAATATATTTGATATAGCATTCAGTTTTTAATTACATTTCATATTTCATAGAAGTTACTGAAATTGTATACTATTATTATTATTTCCTGGGTGCCAAAGTTACAAAAATATTAAAGTATATGTTTTCATTGAAGACACAAGAAAAAGTTCTCTGGGCTACGGTCCTAGTAAGGACACACTGAAAGAGACTAAATTTTAAAATCTCAAGCCATCGTTAGCGCCCCAGGTCGAAAGCCCTATTTTGATCAGTTCCTACTTGTTCTCCTCAGTAGTGAGTAACAGAAGGCATCTGCCCATCTGCTTCCTATGCTTTTGAGTCATCAGAACCAAATGATTAGCTAGTGACATGTAAGTCTGGAGAAAGGCCAGGCGTCCAAACAGAGAGAGAACAAGGAAGAGGGAAAAGCGTTGTGAAGTGGAGATATGGAGAGTCCAGATGTGGAGGTTCAACAGCAAGCTCAGCACAAATGGAGAAGAGGAAGATTTCTCTGATGGCTTTCTGAAACCCTGACCACCCCAGGGACTCCATGGTGTACTCTGTGAGAGTGGTTGCAGAAATCTAAATTCATTGTAATTGTTGGCTAGACACTTTTCCTTGAATATTATTATCTGTGGCCCATGGCAGGCCCCTTCGGGTTACAAAGGAGTGTAATTGACTGAAGAACAGAGGAGTTAAACACAGTCTCTCTTCCCAGTTCCAGAAATGAAGCTTAGTGTTTGAGTGACTTGCTTGGTGTTCATGAGGGCCTGAGTTTAACCCCTAGCGCCCCCCCCCCACACGCACACATGCACACACAGGTAAACATGCTCTCCTTTTCATTGCACGACTTAAAGGAATAATAAACCCATATTTAAAAGAAAAACTCTGATATCAGTTTATAAAATCTTATTTTCTGGATTGGATTAATTTCTAAAATCAACCAACACTGACTGGGTCAATATGGTTGACCATACAGCTAAATGACTGGTTTGCACATTTATGTAACTTGTTCTTTGATTTAAAAAAAAAAAAAGTCCACCATATATATTTCCTTCAATTTTTTAAAACAATTATTTCAGTAGAAATTAAGTTTTTAAAAAGTTAGCAAAGCATCATCCATTATAAATAAGCCATAAAATGATCTCAAACAGCAGCAAATAGAGTGGCTTCCAACGCTGGGGTGAAGGCAGGCCCTCAGAATACCCCTATGTATGACTACCATCTAAGCCTTTTATTCAGAAGCAAATTCCAAGATCCACACTCCCAAGAAGATTCTGACTCAGGTCTGATTCAGAACTGATTCAGTTACCTGGCAGGAGAAGACAGGGCAGAAAATCCAAACAAGGCTATATGTGATATTTGGGGTAATTTTATATACATAATATACAAAAAAATGGCAAGTTCCAACCAGTCCTTAAATTCACATACGCAACTTCAGAGCATACAAAATTGCTATGCAAAGTTTGGCTTGCCCATTCTTAAAAATAGCTGAGTTTTTTTTTATTTTTTTTTTCACTGCAAAGGCCAGTGTTCATGTGAACTGTTTTATAACAGATTTTTATTATAGTAGATTATTGGCATGGTGCTGAATATTAAACCTGAGCTGATGGGGAGAAAGTAGCAATTTACATTAGAAAAGTTGAAACTCGTTTTCCTCTGGCTCATTACCATTTGCAGACTGCTTTTGCCTATACGGATAAAGAAAAATGGAAATTCGTGTAATTATCCTATGGATTTGTGTACTTGACCCTTACATGTGAAAAAGAAAACCAAGCCGGGCGGTGGTGGCGCACGCCTTTAATCCCAGCACTCAGGAGGCAGAGACAGGCGGATCTCTGGGAGTTCGAGGCCACCCTGGTCTACAAGACCTAGTTCCAGGACAGGAACCAAAAACTATGGAGAAACCCTGTCTCGAAAAATCAAAAAAAAAAAAAAAAAGAAAAAGAAAAAGAAAACCAGATTTCTCACAATAGCAATTTTTTTTTTCATTCAAATTGTCTGGGTAATTTCTTGTATTCTCGAGTTTATATAACCTAAGTAGAAACAACTGTCTCCATTATCCACTAACTAAAATTTTGTGTTTAAAAAAAAAAATAGTACCAGAATCGTAGTTTTTCTGAAAGTTTGGCTACAATTTATTGTAGATGAAAATGAAAGTTGTTTCTAAGGAATTTAATACTGAGGTCTTAAAGCATTTAATAACTACACTTACAGGGTAAGACTATATCGCTGGGGATGGTAAGATAGCTCAGCAGACGACCCAGCTGGCAAGCCTGAAAACCTGAGTTTGATCCCCAAAGCACACACAGTGGAAGCAGGGAACTGACTTCTGAAAATTCACTTATGATGCCCACCATAGTACATGCATGCACATGTATACATACATGATAGATAGATGATAGATAGATAGATAGATAGATAGATAGATAGATATAGATGATAGATAGATAGATAGATAGATAGATAGATAGATAGATAGATAGATAGATAGAGATAGAAGATAGATAGATAGATAGATAGATAGATAGATAGATAGATAGATAGATAGAGATAGATGATAGATAGATATAGAAGATAGATAGATAGATAGATAGATAGATAGATAGAGATAGATAGATGATAGATAGATAGATATAGATAGATAGATGATAGATAAATATAGATAGATGATAGATAGATATAGAAGATAGATAGATAGATAGATAGATAGATAGATAGATAGATAGAAGATAGATAGATAGATAGATAGATAGATAGATAGATAGATAGATAATAGATGCATTTTAGAAGTTTTAACAATTACATAGCTACCTTTCTTAAATGAATTCAGAAATTCAGAAGTCTGGACATATCTCAATTGGCTACGGAGCCCCAAATGTGGTCTTATTCGTCATTTTATTCCAACCATAAGCAGTGGTTCAACACATACTTTTTTAGTAAGTTAGTTTTCTCCTACATCAAAGTTAAAGAGCATGTGCTGTTTATGAGAATTAAGTCAATTTCCCTTTCTTTGTGCAAAGGTATGTCAACGCGGCTCCTGAGAAACGATGGTAAATAATAAATGGTAAAGTGGGACATGAAGTGTTTCTAGTCACCAAAGAAACTCAGAGCAAAGCCATCTTGTCATTTTGTTTTTGTTAAGTAGGCAACCCGGGTCAAGCTCAAAACAATTCTTAATCAAAAACATAGCATTAAATTCTCAGAGACATGAGTCAAATCTATAAAAGAGTAAGCTCTCAGGGGCTGATTCACAGAAACGCCTGAGTTCAATTTCTTACTGACTTAGCCTACACAAAACGCCTACAAGATTTTTGACTACTCCACCCCTTTCTTCTCAGGTAAGACACTGACCAAAGCAGTTTCTCTATCCATTCATGGTAATCACAGCACACAGAGGGGACTCCCACATCACAAAGACAACACTAGCTTCCAATAAAGGAAGTACAAGTCAGGTGGTGGGGAAGTTCAGAAAGAAAAAACATAAACTCCAGATACTGTGAAGCTGTCAGAACCAAACCAGTATCTATCCTGAGCAAAGACCCTGGCGAGAGTTGTCCTTTTCCTTCCTCTCTCCTGTACCCTGCCTTCACATTTTGTCCGTTCCTTACCCGACTTAACCATCGCTGTTCCTACTCCCCTTTTCCCCTCACACCACCCATGCTCTATCCTTCTTCCTTTGCAACCCCACCCCTCAGCCCTTCCTAGTTTCTTGACTTCGGTGCGTGCCCCAATTTAAATACACATATCCAAAGTTTTAAATGATGTTTGTCCTTCTAGGACTGGGCTACCTCAGTAAGAATGCGCATTTGCCTGCAAATGTCATCATTCGGTTTTGCTTCGTAGCTGAAAAACATCCCATTGTGTATAAGTACCACGTTTTCATTATCCATCATCTTTTGATGGGTAGCTATGCTGTTTTCTGGGTGTTGTGGATAAAGCAGCAATTGACGTGGATGAACAGGTATCTCTGCAGAAGGAAACAGAATCCTCTGAGAGGATGCACAGGGGAGATGCAGCTGAACATTTTTTTTACAAATGTGAAATGAAGGTTTGTGAGTTTTTTCATTTATTGAAAGTAGATTTTCATACAATATATTCTGATTACTGTTTTCTCTATCTTTACTCCTCCCAGTTCCTCTCTACCTTCCCTCCGATCCAGATCCAGTCCCTCTCTGTCTCTCCTTAGGTCTAGTCTCGATTTTCTCTTTAAATCAATTTCTAGCTTTTGGGGAAACTCAGCAGTAATTTCCATGGTGACTGTACCAGTTTTTACCCCCACCTACAGTGAGTAAGTACATTCATTCCTACAAGTCAAAGCCATGGCAGCCTTTGTTGGGAGGATAGGTTTGTTTGTTTGTTTGTTTGTTTGTTTTTCTTAGCCATTCTGGCTAAAGTAAGAGGAAATCTCAAAATTTTTAATCTGCATTTCCCTGGTAGCTAAGGATGTTGAACATTTAAAAGAAATTATTTCTTTGTACATTTATTTCTTCTTTGGAGACTTTTCTGCTTACTTCTATGCCCTAATTTTTAATTGAGTCATATATCCAGCATATATCCAGTCATCTAAAAGAAACTAATTCTAGTCCTTATAAAAATAAACAACAGAATAAATAAAAGTGTGAATACTTAGGGGAAAAGGCAAGAAAGTACGACAAAATTCAGTATGGGAACTAGGGGGATTTTCCGAATCAGGTACTCAGAGTGTGTCTTCATCATCTGAATTCAAATGGCGTAACTCCCCAATGCAGCAGACGCCTGGATTAACTATAGTACTGAAATATAGAGCAAAACAAAGAAAACAATTATTTGCTATTTAATTTTCTTGCATTCCCTTGTCAATTACCTTCTGCTAAAATAAATATTTTAAAACTTCAAAAATAGCTTACACCCCAAATTGTTCAAATTGAAAGATAACTGACTATATTATGCAATGTTTCAAATTAAAAGCAACAAAAAAAATTATTTTTCCCGCTGAGAAATAACGTTCGGGCCTTCATTAAAATCCCACTCTGTCATATGTTAACAACCTTCATCTCCAATTCAGGCACACAAAATGACAGATTAAAAAAAGAGAGAGAGAATTTAAAACTTAATGTTCAGTCCAAACCGAGGTAGTCATGCCCACAGCCTAGAAAGACAAGGAAATCCGTGGGACAGGCTTGGTGACCTCTGTGCCCGGTTCTATGCTGAGAACCAGACAGGTGTGTGTGGGAGTTTTCTGCCCACACAATGGTGGAGACTGATCCCATATGGGAGTGGCGGCAGCCGAAGCTGCCTCTGTGCTTGGAGTGAGAAGATCCCTTGCTGTGAAAGGAAATTGAAGAGAGAACAAGAATGCAAATATCCTTGAATGTGGGCTCCCCTGAAGCTACCCGCCTTTCTTAAACCTGTTCTTGCCCTAAAGTCATCCTGGAGCCAGAGACCCAAGGTGAAAATCTATGGTGAGGTTTTTTTTTTTCTTAACTTAGGGAAAGAGCCTCGTAAGGAAACTGGACAGATCCATCTATAGAATCACTGCTTAAGGACAGGTACGTCCACAGAGAAATGGGTAAAAATCACCACTCCACCTGAGCCTGTGCACTGCAATGAGAAGCAGGACAAAAAAGTGTGCCCAAAATGAAGCCCGAGAAATAGCCAGCTGATATTCACTCAGTATCAAATGGAAATAATAGAGTAAGTTGGCAATAATTTTAAGATAAGAGTAGTTTAGAATTCTCACAGTCGATAATAAAAGAAATTATGCCTAGAATAAATGGACATAAAAAAATAAAACTTTCTAGAAATGTAGTTGGAGAGGAACTTTAGGTATTAAAATAAATTCAACAAATTAAGTATACTCTGAATGGGGAAAAAAAAACCCAAAGCATTATAAAGCAGTGCTGAGGAATTTCCTAAGAATATGACAAAGAAAGAAAATAGCAGTTAACAGCTGTGGCATCGAGGGACAGGGTTTAAAAGCCTCTGGGAGAGACAGGGTGTTGCCACGTGCCTGTAATTCCTGTACACAGCAGGTGGAGGCAGGAGAATTGTTTGGGTCAGCTCTAGCAAAGGAGCAAGATTCTACCTGGGGGAAAGTGGGGTGATAAGAAATACATGGATAAGTATAAGTCCATGATAAGTTATACATGGACTCAAGGGTTAGCACCCCAGCAATCCCAGTAATGTTAGCAAGAAACAGCCAATTGTGATTGGCGCCATCTGCGGTTATCTCAGTCCTTGTGCTGCTGGGGTCTAGGGTGTGAGTGAATCTCCGTTAACAGCAAAGCAAAGGTCAGGAATAGGTACAGAGATCTACTGCTAACGACTCTCTGGAGTATATAGGAAACTTACTTGGGTGAACTAAAGTGGTTATCACTAGAACTGTGTCGCTCGGGGCCTAGCATGACTGGAATACCTCTTTTCTCTCACAGATGCCACGGAGGCCTTGAAGGACGCGCAAACACCGGCATCCTTAATGATTGACCTAAAGAGACAAAATGGACTTCGTTGCTAGGCAGTCATAAACAAGTACACAGACTTAACGTCTCAAGAAACAGAATTTCCTCACGTGCAAGAGGTGTCATCAGCACTTGGCTTCACTTTGAGGCCTCTCTCTTTGACTTGCGAGTGGCCATGCATGCCCTCTCTTTTCGCAGGTTCTTCTTATGTACAGTCTGTGTGTCAGGAACTTGAAAGATGGTCTCCATGATGACTTTGTCAATTACACCTTTAAAGATTTTTTTTTCCCCCAAATGCAGTTACACTCTATGGCTGAGAACAGTTACAGGGGTTCCACATAGTCATTTGGCAGGGACCCCCATAATGCCAGATTCTTTTCTCTAATGTCAGAACCACCAAGGACTAGCTTGCAGAAATGTTCTGGTATCTGCAAAGCAAGACAACACCAAGGTAAGAGTGGAGCAAAGGCCACCGAAACTCAGCAACCGTAGAGACCTGGCAGCAAGGGTGTGCGATGCATCACCCCAAATACTCTGCTCCATGGAGTGCTGTAACCTAATTCTAAGGAAACCTGGAAAGAAAACTCTTATGGAAAGATTGAACTTCCTGTTAATTAGAACAAATGAAGGCTCAAAATCAACCCCAAATGAAAATTATTTTTCTTAGCTCAAGATGGAAAATGACGTAAGACAGTCATCATCTGAGAAGTCTGTTGTCTGAGGTTTTCTGTCCTGCCTGGTTTCTGTCCTCCCACAAGGTTCCACAGCCATTTAGCACCAAAGAAATCACACAGATCTATATTAATGATAAACTGATTGACCCATTAGTTCAGGCTTCTTATTAACTCTTATAACTAATATTAACCCATTATTCCTATTTATGTTTGCCACATGGCTCAGTACCTTTTTCAGCAGGGTAATCACATCTTCCTTCTTCTGTGGTTCAGAAAGGACTGGAGAGGAATGGGCTTCCTCCTTCCCAGAATTCTCCTGTTCTCATTGACCCGCCTCTACTTCCTCTCTGGTTGTACCGCCTATACTTCCTGCCTGGCTACTGGCCAATCAGCATTTTTTCTAAAACATACTTGACAGAATATAGACAACTGTCCTGCACCAGAAGTCACATAATCTTTACTGTAAATGGAGAAAAATAGTATGTAGTAAAGAAGCAAAGAGGGTGGGTAACCAAGAATACAGCTTAAGAAGGACGGGAGAGAACACTCAGAAGTTAAGGGCAGATACTGCTGTCATAAGGGACCTAGATGGGGTTCTCACAAACCTCTGTAACTCCAGTTCTGGTTGATCTGAGGCCCTTGTTTGGTCTCCATGGGCATCAGGTGTGCACAAGCTTACATGCAGGTCAAATGCCTATATGTGTGCCAAAACTAATGGGAGATTACGGATGGATGGATGGATGGATGGATGGATGGATGGTGAATGGATGATGGATGGATGGATGGATGGATGGATGATGGATGGATGATGGATGGATGGATGGATGGATGATGAGTGGATGATGGATGGATGGATGGATGGATGGATGGATGGATGGATGATGAATGGATGATGGATGGATTGATGATGGATGGATGATGGATGGACAGACAGATAGATAAATGGATGGATGAGTAGATAGAGAGAGAGATATGGCTCTGTGCTTATCAAACACAGTTAACAACCTTTCCCCAAAGCTTCTGTTTATGTCAGAAGAATCCCTGCTAACCTGATATGTGAGCAGAATGTTAAAATCCAATATTTGTTTTAGTACAAACCAATGTCATATTTTTAAATCCCATATAATATAAGATATTAAAAATAAATGAAGCAAACAGAACATGGAAAAATCATATCTACAGCATTAATTCTCAGATAAATCTATCCACACAGGGACTGCCATCACTCACACACCTGCTTCCACAGTAACTAATCAATACCCCAAGTCATGTGTGCAAATGGCACTAATGAAGAAGCTTGCGCATTTATTATTTGTTCATTCAACAAATACTAATGAAAATATAATGGCAAATGAGAAAGACAAGCTTATAATTTTCCCATCTGTGCCCAGTAAGAAGAATGTAGAGATATTTCAATAAAGAACCATGCATAAAATCATGGTCAGAATGAAAGAACACTAAGAGGTTGTCTTAGGGTTTCTGTTGCTGTGAAGGGACACCATGACCCCGGCAACTCCTATAAAGGGAAACCTTTAATTGGAGCAGCAGAGGTTCAGTCCATTATCATCATGGCGGGAATATGGTGCAATACAAGTACACATGGTGCTTCAGTAATAACAGCCAAGAAGAAGTTGGCTGAGACCCTCGATGGTATCAAGAGCTTAAGAAACCTCAGAACCTGCCTTCACAGTGACACAGTATGGCCTTCCTCCAACAAGGTCATACCCATTCCATAGAAGTCACACCTCTTAATAGTACCACTCCCTACTAGATTATGGGGGCCAAGCACATTCAAACTACCACAGAAGCGTAATGCATTGTTCTATGTTGAGCAAGTAGGAGCTTATTCCATTATAAGACTGAAGGAGTAAGGAAAGGGGATGTTACTGGAATCAAGAGGGCAGTCATATAAGGAGAATCTTCATGATATCTAGTACTTACTCAGAGAATAAAAGCAGTCTGTCCAGTTTGCTAGGGAGGGAAATAGAGGAATTAAAAACCTGACTCCTTCTGCACTGTCCTTATATCTCCCACCAGGGTGACCCACTAACTAATCCCACCTGAGACCAAAAGACAGGCAAACGCAGCATTGCTGCAATGCACACAGCTCAGTCTCCAAGACAGAGCTGGATGGAGGTGGGGGAGGGGCACCATTTTAAAGGGAGAAAGCAAAGCAGCTGGCCTGCATCTTTATCACCACATTTTGTCTTCTTGAGTCCAACATGCAGAGAGCTCACTCTCTTTTACACACACATGTTGGACCCCGCCTCCAATAAATGGCTTTTCCAAATATTTGATGTTTTATAGTAATGGCAAAGAAAACTTCACTCTCAAGGAATCTGGAGACTCATGAATGAGATCAACATAAATTTCAAAGCGTTCATTTCAAGGGCTCCCAACGGATCAGTGACTGAGCATAAAAAGCTGGGAGTTCTTTCTGGCAAGGGTCAGTGATAATAACAGCGTAGTCTGGAGTAACTCCGGAGCCTGTACCTGGATAAAAAGACTTCAGAATCTCTACTCTGCCTTTAAATGTTAAAAACTCTCTAAAAAAGACAGCATTTAAAAATCACCAAGACACATAAAGCAAGATAAGCAAGTTTTGTGTGGTTTCTCTAAGCATCTGTAGAAAACATGCAAACATCAACATCCCCTTGTCGCCATCATCTCGTCTGTATTATCCACTTGAAGCTAATCACTGATATTTTCTAGTCCCCATCATTCTGCGTGCATTTCAAGTAGCTTCAACAGTCCTCCATCCGTGGATCTCAACGTGGTTTTTAACATTCACTTTTTCAACAGGTATGTGATGTAAAAAAACGTAGTTGTCACTTTTTCCATGTTTGTTTAAATATGGACACAGAAATGGTTCTTTCTTCAAATTCGTGGTCTCAGCTTACATCACTGTAGAATGAGCCCTCTGTATAGGCATTCTCTGCTTCCTGGTCCCCCAAGGCCAGCTTCTTTGTCCTGCCACATCTTCCCCATTGTGACAGATTGAGTCTCCAAACCCAAGAACCTAAATAAGTCTTCCTCTTTTGAATTCGTTCTCCCCAGCATTAGGCAGGTGCTGAGAACTGATGCAAACACCTCGGGGGTGTCAGGCACTGTGGTTAAATTAAGTGATCCTTAAACTGCTGCACGTTCAGGGCAATGAAGTGGTATTGGAAAGTCTTTATATTCAGACTCATCCCAAGCAAATCAAATCAGAACCCTTCAGCAATGGGTAAAGAATATTTTTTAAACTCAGTGGGCAGTTCTGTAATGCAGCCAGATTTCAGAACTAGCTTTAAGAATCTTCCACCTGGCATACAGACCAACAACATTAATATCATCTAGAACAGTAGTTATCAACCTGTCGGTCCTGACCCCTTTGAAGGCCGAATGACCCTTTCACAGGGGTCATTGCCTAAGATCAACAAAAAAACACAGATACTTACATTACAATTCATAACAGTAACAAAATTACAGTTATGAAGAGTAGCTATGAAAAGAACTTTACGGTTGGGAGTCACCACAACATGAGGAATTGTATTAAAGGGTGGCAGCTTTATGACGGTTGAGAACCACTGCTCTAGAAGCTTCTAAGACATGAAGACCTATATCAGCCAACCAGATCTACTACAGCAATATTCATTTTAGTGAGCTCCTAAATAATTAATATGCATGCCAAGGTTTGAGCTACTGCTTCAAATAACCCAACAAGAAAATCGAGCCAATATAACTATCTCCATTTTATAGGAAAACATGTTGAAGAAGTCTAAGTAATAGGAAAATACTGTAATTTTGGGATGTCTGTTTTGGCCACATTGTTTTTAACACTGAAAAACAAAAGAGATTCATAGACTTTGGTATACCTAATGAAGATTATTAATGCACTGTTGGAGATTTATAGTCCCAGAAGTCCTCTGCTATGGTTCAAGTATGAAATGTTTTCCTAAAGGCATATATATTAAAGACCAAGTCTGTAGCTGTTGGCACTATTCAGAGATGATTGTATCATGAGAATGATAATTCTATCACTGGGTTTCTTCATTGGTGAGTTCTTAACTGAACAGGCTATTAGGATGGAATTGGCAGCCTACTCAGAGGAAGCATATCACTGCCGGAATGCTCTTGAATGATATACCTGGCCCCTTCTCCTCACTCTGCTTCCGAACTATAAAACAGTAAGGAGCTCTTCATTGTAACTTCTCTGCGATGAAGCTTCACCTCCTGTCTTAATTTCTTCTCTATTGCTAGGACAAAACACCATCACCAATGCCTCTTAGATAAGAAAATATTCACTTTGGAGACTTAAAGTTTCAGAGGGTTAGAGTCCATGACGATTACAGTGGGGCACATGATGGTAGGCAGGCGTGGTACTGGGATAGTAGCTGAGAGCTCACATCTGATTCACAAGCATGGGGTAAAGAGGATGAGACGGGACGTGGCATAGATTTTTGAAACCTCAAAGCCCTTCTCCAGTGACACACTCCCTCCAACGAGGCCACACCTCTTAATCCTTCCCCAACAGTTCTACCAGCTGGGGACCAAGCATCCAAACACAGGAGCCTAAGGGATCACTCATATTCAAACCAGTGTGTCTCCCACAGGGAATCAACATGAAGACAAGTCATCCGTGACTGAAAACCTTTAAAGGAAACCAGAGTAAACCTTTCGTTCCACACGTTGTTTCTCTTGGGCATTTTATCAAGCAGCCACAGGTTAACACTCTCTCCACAGACACCAGATTGTAAATACCACCATCCTTATCCTTCCCCTAGACTGCTCTCTGTTCTGAATGCTTGGGACCCTTGACTTATTTCTGCTATACAAGGAGATCTATAGTGAAAACAAACTTTATCTTGAACAGATAGATTCATACATGAATGACTGATTGCATGTGTGCAAGTGTTTGTATTTCTTCACACAGAGAAAAACCTTCCTGCAAACACTCACAGTGCTCTGAGAATTTTACAACCGAAAGTCCTTTCAAAAGACACGCTGACAAAAGGTAACATTGTTCATGGGCTCTTCCCCACACCTGTTAGCAGTTGAATCTAATTATTCAGCAGCTGGTCCTAATTTGAGATTCTTTCACTATACCTCATTATTCCTGCTTCATGAATTTTTTTCTGGTTTCATGCCGCTCTTGCTACTTCTGCACAATGTATATATCTTTAAACTAAAAGGACATGCTTTGAAAGAACTCTGGAGGAGACATTAACATTATTTCTTTATATACTATGCAGTTGAATTTATTTAAACTGACAGTCATGATCATTGGGAATGGAACATTCTAAGGGCAAGAAAAGCTTCACTACTTTGATTTCCTTCGTTGTTTTAAATCTTTTTCTGGTCCATGAGTAGTTTAACTGAACTCATAAAGGATTGGTTTCTTGGTAGATATTTGTGAAATAGAATGCTAAGTATTGTCCTTGTGGGAGTAGAGAAAGATGGTCTTTCTGGTTTGGAACCCACAATTAGCTGTATAGTTTTCAAAACGAAAGTGATCAGTTAGTAGACCAGACTGAAAATGATAATGGCAAAAGCTTTCAAATGTAAAGTATCAAGAGAAAGTAATGGTTGCACAGACACACACGCCAAAGCAAACATACCTAAGATGGTCACTTATCAGCAACAAGTGATCAAGAGAAGAGCTGAATGTTTACTTGTAAATCCAAATGAAACTTTCCCTGAGTACATTATGTACAATCCAGAGCAAAGTACAGCTTAGCAAGACCCAAGTCTTTCTAAAGTGCCAGAACATTAAATAATCATGAGTCAAATCCTTAATGAAGTAAATACAGAGGTCGTCAATCACATTTAAATCCATTAAAAAGCAAATCAAGGTTCTGGGGATGTAGTTCAGTGAAAGAATGCAGATTTATCTTGTGTGAGACCCTGGTTTTGATCTCCTGTGCACCCATCCCCAGTACAGAGAGAGAGAGAGAGGAAGGAAAAAAGGAAGGAGGGGAGGAAGGAAGGAAGGAAAGAAGGATAAAAAGTTACTCAAAAGTTTCACCTATTAAAATAACTTCTTAAAAAACAAAAAGTAACTTGCTAATTGTTTATTAATCCTAGAAATATGGCATTTTCTTTTATTTTCCTTGAGTTGAAAAGAGTAGAGTCTTCCAGGTCACATTGCAAGAAAATGTGTTTACAATAAACACCTTAAAACCTACATATGGAACCCAAACTCCACAAAATCAGGCTTGTATGGATTGCTATCGAAATGAGTTCTGATATTTAGTGACCACAGAAAACTAACAGTGAGGCGGTCTCAACCAGTGTGCAGGCTAGTTTTTGTGTCAACTTGACACAAGCTAGGGTCCTCTGGGAAGAGGCAATCTTATTTGAGAATAAGCCTCCACAGGATTACCCTGTAGGCAAGTCTGTCGGACATTTTCTTGATTGGTGATTGATGGCAGAGGTTCAAGCTCACAGTGGGGAGGGCCAATCCTGGGTGGTGGTCCTGGGTACCATTAGAAATCAGGCTCAACAAGCCATGATGCCTAAGTCAGTAAGCAGCGGTCCTTCTGTGGCTTCTGCTTCAGCTCCTGCATTCGGGATCCTACCTTGAGTTCCTTCCTTGACTTCCTTGGATGATGAGCTATGAATTATAACAAGAAATAAGCTCTTTTCTTCCCAGGTTGCTTTGGTTATAATATTTTTTTATATCAATAGAAACCCTAACTAAGAGAATCAGGATCCCTAAAACTATCTTAGAAGTAAAGATTTTTTTAAAATGACTTCCCTTCCTAAATCACTGAGTGGCAAAGATCACATATTTTCATAGCCCTGGCTCACATTCGCTTACACCTGCATAAAATTCATTCTTTCCCTTCAGACACGTACAGAACATTAATTCATCATGCTGCCATGGTACATTTTTCCAGTTGTTCCATGCCTGAGAGGCTTTCCGAAGTCATTTTAAAATCTCTTTTGCTCTTCACCAAATGACTGGTACTCTAAACATGCAATGTTATAAGTACTGTGCAGACTAATCTTGGGTCTGAAAGTTATTAGAAAATAGTTATGTTACTTGCCCTTAAATCTCTAGTTGGTAGTATGCATTTACTCTCCATTGATAAGAGCAGAGAACAGATGGATTGCTAGAGTTTATATGTTTAACTACAAGATATTCACCTTGATATGTGTGGGGGGTGCAGCTAGAAGGTGCAGTGTCTATCCTCACTAAAATGGACAATTTGCATGAACATTTATAACCCTGAGTGGAATAGAATTGCATTAATTTGCCTCACTATTAATGGCGTTAGCTTTAGATTTACCTATTAGTGTTCTTATAAATCTCGTTAATAGATGTAGCAGAGGTCCTCTTAACAATGTGCCCTCAGTAATTCTGCAACCATAGCAATAGAAAACATTGAAGTGTCTTGAGACAATTTTCTTGAAAATGGTGTTTCTATGGCTTGCTAGATATTTATTGCAACACTCTGTTATGTCTTTATCTTTCTTAATGCAGAATTAGCATTGATATTGGCTTCAAGAGAGAATTATTGACTAGAAAGAGTGCCAAATAATGAAGAAGAAAGATACTTACTTTTCTTAGACTGAGTAGTGTATTTGTAATGATTTTACAGAATAAATACAAGTTGCAGAATTGGGTAAATAGTCACCTCAAATTTACAGTTGTATAATTAGACCTTTGCCTGACTTTTCGATTGTTGCTAGTTTGGAGAAATGTTTATTTTTAAAGACGGAATTAAAACAGTAGGATGACAGCATAAACCATAAACAGGAATCCATGTTGTGTTAGTTCATCATTTATTATTCCTGCTCCTCCTGACTGAGTTCAACCGCGTTGGTGGAAAGAGTCTACATCAGACTTAATCTTCAACCATAGTTCTGCCTCTGTCACTGTACAGCAGTGTAACCATGAACAGGAACCTTTGCTCTGGGGAAATTCAGTTTCCTCAGAGTAGAACAAGAAAGACCTTCAATACAAGAGAATTCTTCACCTGCTTTTAGCTCTGTGCTCTAAGGCATCAACAATGTTACAATGTCTTAGGGAACTGAGCCAGCGAGGATCTTTCCTCTCTGTTTTTCACCAGGTTACTTCATGAATTATAACATAGCTCCCATAAAGGGTATTTTCCAGAAGTCTTATAAATATAGACATCATGGAGCAAGGCAATGAAAGATGATGCCACAGCTAGTTATTATCTATGACATACTTTGTAACTCTTCCTTCCTGCTTTCCTTTCTTCCTTCCTTCTTTCTTGTCTGTCTGTCTCTTTCTTGTTATTAATTAGACAGGGTTTCTCAATGTAGCCCCCAATCAATCAAATAGTTGACAAATAAATGCACTAGAATAAATAGCTCCTACCTTCTATTAGCATAACCCAAATTCCTTTCTCACTTTATTACTCCCACAATTCAAAATGCTGATGAAAGTCACAAAGAATAGAAACTGTGGAATGATCACCCTTAAATGAGACATCTCTATCACAGCCCCTCCCACCAAGGCTCAGGAATCATTGCAGAAGAGAGAGCAGAAAGAGCCAAAAGCAGTGGGTAGATGAACACAGGGAAAGAACACCCTGCAAACACAGCGAGGCAGCCACATATCTGAACTCACTGCAGTTGTGACAGCATGCACAAACACCGTGCAAGCTCAAGCCAGACCCAATCTCAGAACAAAGACGGGAAAGCAGACTTGAAGTCCCGCTCCAGCTGAGGTTCTCTTGGCAACTGACAACTGCTGGGAAAGAGATGTAGGCTTTGTTGAAGAGCATTTCCCCTGTTAAGTTCATCAGCGGAAGAACTTATCCACCCATCCAAGAATATATGGGCAGCTCAAATTGGGCTTGATAGTTGGTGAAAGAAAAAAGAAAGAAGAGAACACAAAGTTGATCAGGGGTAGAAATGGTAGAAGTTATGGGAAGAGCGAATATGAACAAAACACAGTATAGAAAATCCTCAAAGAATGAATAAAAAAATAAAAATGTGAAAACTATACCCCGAAGAGGTCACAGTAGCAGGCTGTCCACTGTCTTTGAGCTGGGCTCTCTAGGATACCAGATTTCTGATGCTTCCAGATATACAGGGCATGAATAGTAAAGAAGCATGACAGTTTCAACTGTGAAAATGTAGAACTTGACCACAGTGAGCCATGAATATTCTCTGACCTTTGTCTTCCCAATCACACCATCTTCTACTTCCAGTTCCAGGCATGGTGCCAACTCAAGATGTGCCCATCAAATAGATCAAGAGAATCAAGCACTGCAAAAGATATTTTGCTTTGATCTGCCATGACACAACAGAATATTCAACACCAGCAAAATACAATGCAATAAGAGCTGGTATTAGTCAGACTTGACAACACTGCAGACAAGACTCTGAAAACAAGCCGTGGTTGACTGTATAGTGTTCCCCTTGACTCCATGGGAGCAGGGTGTCTCCGATGGGGATGCTAGGACAGTTTCTCTAACTCAGCTCAATCAAACTGAGATTCTGTAATATACCTCAGTTCTGTGCCCGGTGCCTTGAAGGGAAAAGAGACTTGAGTTACTTCCCACCAGCACTGAGTCCATCTCCTGCCAGTTACAAAGAACCTGCTTTCAACAAATAAAAAATACAGAACCCCAAGATACACAGGGTAATTGGTATTGGTAATTGGCATGGTTATTGGTTTGAGTGTTATGTGTTACTGGAGAAAGCCCTGGGTGTTTGGAAGAAATCTACCTTCGTTTCCAAGGGTCGTCATGACTCAAGTTTTTGCATTCATCTCTTTTGATGCTGAGAACACTGGGCTGTGGGCAGTGCCGGAGCTCCATCTGTATTTTAAAAGGTGAGGGAAGAGTATCCAGAGGGTAGGCAGCAGCCTGGAGGTCAATGATGATAAAGTACTAGTGCCAGTCAGCTCTCAGACAGGGCCATTTCAACATCCCATAATGATTCTTATCTCCAGATGGATGAAGATTCTTTTGACCCTGGCTTATGGTTTTGGCACAGTCTCCCCAACCTTTGTGATGGCTGCCAAACTCAGTTTTTGTCTCAGAGGCTTGCTCTTTATAAATGACCACTGAAAGCCAAACCCAAGGGGTAGCAGGTAATGAAGAGATGGCTGAGGGATCAGCTCTGTCTCTCTGATGGCCTCCAAGCCAGTGAGGTTCAGATCAGTTTCTGACAGTACCCAAGTGCCTGCCTCTGCGAGCTATGAAAACAAAGCTAACAGTTAAACAAGTGAGCAAGCTGATAGAGTGCTCAGAGGAAATTAACACCTGGGCAATTTATTTCTAAATCTAACCTCTTCAAACTTTGAATTCAACACATAGTTATTGTAATTATAGCCTTAATTTCAATTATTTCTTTACACACACACACACACACACACACACACCCCTTAACCTGTCCCTTTTCATAGCCAAACATTTATATAAACTCAAGATATATTCAAGTTACCTTAATTAACAAACAGCACTCACTGTGTCCTTTCTAAAAGTGTTGATCTTTTATCGCAGAACGAATTTTACTTTCTTGGTTTTTGTGATTTTTTGGTTCCCAACAAAAGAACGGAAAAATGATTAGGGGTTCCCAGAAATTAGCATCTAATTCACACCTTAATCAAGCTGTTTGTGCAAACTAGTCATGCACCAGCACAGTGCTTTCCTTCCGTGGGGGTTTAATTAATATTTGGGGGATGATTGACAGAGTAAATGATGCAACGACCTGTGAGCATACCGTCTCCTCATTCGGGTGTGTGACTTCCAGCCGAGAATTAGAAGGTCATGAAGTAAAGACGATGGCCTTTGACACAAAGACTCTGGTCATCTGTACTAAGCAAGCCAATGACTTAGGCCAATATGCATGACTCACCAGGGTGCTTGGGTTTCTCAACAATGGAGTAAGTGTGGATAAGAATTTAAAATCATCTCCGAAGTGACTTCCAGTGCTAGTGTTTTGTAATTCTAGTTTGAAAAACTATCTGCCAAAGAAAAATATTACCCTCACCGGAAAATAAATATGATTGCGGAGTGATCCCGACAGAGGCTTAGGTTTCAGCTTTAAATGTGTCTAGGGAGTTAAGAATCTTAATGATCCTAATTGAGGACAATGGGGACTTCCCAGATCCTAACAGAGACTGCTTTTAGCACATTATCATCTATTACAGCACCCCATAAAGGGACTGCGGAGGCCACACCAGAAGAGGCTCTAAAGAAAGCTGAACTTCATACCCTGTTCTCTCTCTCTTTCTCTTTCTCCCTCCCTCCTTGTAGCCTTCTTCCTTATTATTTCCCTCTCTGATTCCCTTCCCCCAATCCATTCTTTGACAAATCATATGTAGGAAAGGAAAAAACATCATACTGAGTGAGGTAACCAAGACCCGGAAAGACAAATATCATATGTACTCACTCGTAAGTGGCTTTTAGACATTAAGCAATGAAAAACCAACCTACAATTCACAATCCCAGAGAATCTCAACATCAACGAGGACCCTAAGAGTGACATACATGGATCTAATCTACATGGGAAGTAGATTTACTCCTGAGTAAATTGGGAGTGTGGAGAACATAGGGGAGGGTAGAAGGGGAAGGAGGAGGAAGGGAGGGGAGCAGAGAAAAATATATAGCTTAATAAAAACAATTAAAAATAAAAAAATGAAAAAGAGAAAGCATCTATAATCAAGTATTTTAAAATTCCAGAACCTGGGGATAATGCCTAAAAGTCTCTAGGTGTACAAAATATCAATAAACCTAAAGAAGCAAATGTGTGGAAATAGAGCTGTGCACAGGGCACTTAATTTTTTAGAAAAACTGGCCACTCAAATGAGTGTTCCAACCAAAAAAAAAAAAAGGCTGTGACCCCCAAGAAAGACACCCCACACCAGAAAAGAGCCCAGAGAAGCTGAATGAATTCCTTCAGTCTCTGGAGGTTAGCCAAAGACAGGAGCTCTAACCTTGAGGAGCTCTAAGGAAGGGAAGTAGTGACCACTTGCAAAAGATTAAACCTTTAACCAGGTTGCCTGCCTGAGCCAGTGAGCCTGATGTTCCAGACAATCCCCCTACCATTCCACAGCACTTGAAAGATCCAGGCAACTGTGCATGGGAGGACACCACGGGCAGAGAACATAGCAGTACAGGGAAGTGTGCAACTCCAACTGTGATCTTCGAAGACTTTCTTTTTTTCAGTTCCTCCCAGGGCAAGCCTTCCCCAGTCTCTGTTTCCTCAGTGTACACAGAAAGTTTTACCTAATGTGGCCTAAATCACAGGCTAGATAAAATAAAAAAATATAGACCACACTTGAATACTCATATGTTCTCATTAAATGTAGAGGTTTTTGAAGGAGTAAAGTATAAAATAAATATAAAATATTTTATATAATATAAATAACATAAGATATAAATATAAAATAATAACATAAAATATAAAATGTCAGTGTGGTAGTACAAATCTATAATTCCAGCATTTGGAAGGTGGAGGAAGATCAGGAGTTCAAGTTTATCCTTGGCTATACAGTGTGCTTGAGGTTAGCCTGAGCTATGTAAGAACTTGTCAGTATAAAAAGCAGATTAACGTTTTTAGCTTTTAAAAAATATGAGCAAGACATCATAACAACAATAAAACCTATCAATCCAGAGAGGAAATGTTGAAGCAATTGATAACCCAAGTTGGGACAAACCCAGTGCAGAGAGTTCAAGATGAATTTCTTTGGAACTGGGATGGTAGAATGGCACAAAGCAGCAGCAGAAGCATGCCAGGGGGGATGCTCTCTTTCTCTCCATGGGAAAGATGGAGAAAATCATCTTTGAAGCTGTTCTCACTTGTCTTGCCTGGAATCCTAAAGACACAGCACCTTTGCCTCTATTCCTTTCTACCCATTACTCAGGGCCAAAAAGACCTCTCGGGATGAAACCACATGCCACTGGCTGAGCTTATAGCATAATTCAAAGTTCTGAAACTGGCATAAGAGTTCGCCGACTCTGGTCTCTTCCTTGACAGCCTGGCTTCCACTGCCATGGCGTGTTCTCTCTTAGCCTTAGCGCAGCAGGTTCTCACCTATGGGTCAAGACCCCTTGGAGGTGGAATGACCCTTCCACAGAGGTCATATGGGACCTTCCGAAAACCCAGATATTTATATTACAATTCATAATATAGCAAAATTCCAGTTAGGAAGGAGCAACAAAAATAATTTTATAGTGGGAGGGGATTGGACACTACAACGTGAGGAACAATATTAAAGGGTCGCAGCATCAGGAAGGTTGAGAACCACTGACTCGGTGGGCTTCATCCCTCACTTCCCCTGTACCATGATCCTTCTTGCTCTGGGATTTACCTCTGCCATGTCTTCTTAGAGTGGTTGTCTCTCCTCTCTCCCCAGCTTAGCTCCCATCCTCCTCTCAACAGCCCCATTCATTCCTCTCCTAACACAGCCCCCTGCTCTGTTCTCACCAGGCCAATTCCTTGTGTTGTTTCTGAAAGACTCTGCATTTGCCCCTCCCATCAGTTACATTGATAGATAAACATGTTTTTTGTAGAATTAGCTATTGATAGGTGAGGCCACAAAGGTAGAGACTTTATCGTGCTCTCTCCATTGTTATCCACAGCATCTGGATCTGGGCAGGTAAACAGTAGATCCTCATTAGCAGTGTTTTCAGTGACTGACGGACATCCATGACTAATGTCCGGCTTTTTCTCAGGAAAGTCAAACACACTACTCAGAGCCTCAAGCTGCTGGGCCAGAAAAGGCACTCTTGCCTCTAGACTTCGTATACCAGCCTTCTCATCCTGCCCTGGCATATGTAGCTCTCACGCTGGTTCAGAAGCCAAGTCACACGATCCAGTTGTATGGCTGGACAAAAGGTGATTGAGAGGAGAGACAATAGGAATTATTCATTGTGGCCTATGAACAGTGGATCGTAAGTGAGAAATTGGGAAATGAAAGCCTGAAGCTCAAAAGAAAAGCCAATGAGTGGGAGGTGTGGGTAACATATTAATTAACCCAGGGATGGCAAGCGGGTCTGGTTGCTGAGTCTGAAACACACACACACACACACACACACACACACACACGAGAGAGAGAGAGAGACAGAGACAGAGACAGAGACCGAGAGACAGAAACAGAAAGAGAGAATGAGACTCCACAAATAAACACACATACACGACCTATAGCTAATTAACAGGAAAAGTTCTTCGGTGTAACAAATGAATGTTCTGAAAGGTATAATAGGGCCAAAGTTTAATCAATTGATTTTGGATCACAAATTCCTCTTGGAGGGAAGAAGAGATAGAATAAGGGCAAAGGTGAAAAATAGATTTTATTGACAGTTTCAGATTTGAGAAATTATACTTAACAATGTGTACACAATGTGTATACAATTGATTTGTTTTTTTTTAAGGTCAAGTCTTTAAAAAAAATAATAAGGGGCAAACTAGGGAGCCCCAGAAATGGCTTACGTCTGATGAAGTGTTGAGAGTCAGAGATGAGAGAGGGGCTCCATGCTGGTATCCCCACTCTTCTCTTCAGCCAGATCACATCTTGGATGCAATCCTCCCTTTCAACCGGTGCCAGTTTCACTGAGGAGGTGTGAATCTAGGGCCAAGGCTGAAGCACAAGGTTGATGAGCACAAAGGGTAGGGCCGCCCCAGCCTAAACAGAGAAGGCAAGGTCTCTTTTATATTTCCGCTGAAAGAAGCACGCTTTAACTCAAAACTGGAGGGCTATTAGTTCCCCCACCAAAAGAAAAAGAGTCTCAAATGTGGGATTCCACATAGCAGGGCTGCTTTTGAACTCCCCAGCCCTCAACATCTGCAGCCGTTTCTATTCTTCAGGCACTGCCAACTTCTGCTTTAAGGACTGATATCTCCATGCACACATGGGTTCTGGCAGCCTCTGTTCAGCACAACAGACTGCGGGAAGCCGAGTCAGCAAGGAGAGGGGTGAAGGGTCCTTCACACATGGCTTTTGCTTTGCTTTGTGTCTGAATCTCCGCCTACAGAAGAGCTTCAGAATGTACAAATCCAGCGTGCAAAGTACAAATGTGTCCGGAATCATCTGGAAAAATAACCCCCAGGCTTATGTGAGGATAATTAAACAGCAAGTATCACAGAAAGGGTCAGGGAGATGGCTCAGTGGGCAAAGACAAGACTCTTTTGGCCTGACTTCCATCTCCAGAACCCACATGGTAAAACGAACTCACCAGAAACTGTCCCTAATCTTCACACACACACACAGACGCATGCACACACCATCACACATAAATAAGTTAATAAACATAAGGACAAATATGTAAAATTAAGAGTAGTAAGTGAATACTCTCAAAATACCCTGGTGAGTCCTGTTTTCTGATATCAGAGAAGGGACCATGCATTTATAGCTGATTTTTCTGTGGAAACAATGCAAGCTTTGGACTCACAGGAGTTTTGAACCTTAGTTGGGTAACCATGAAAGAGTTGCTGATTCTTTTTGAGACTCAGTTTTCCAACTTGGCTTCACATAAACAAAGAACTTCCATGGACACTTTAGAATTCTTGGGAAGGGTTGGACTAACCCAAAGCAGGCAGGCAAAGCCTGGAGAGGAACACACATTCATCGGATGGCCTACACACATCACAATCAAAGAAAATAAAGTTGTTGCTTCCTCTGCTTCCTCTGGTGGTATTTTTAGCAGTCATTACCAGGATTATATCCTTCAGTTTGTAAAAATGAACTCAGCTCAGAGAGACTGATCGGTCAGTGGCAAGCTGTTCTCTATCTGGATTCCTGACTCTATTAACTAGTATAAAAGGGCAGTGAAAAAGAACTCCGCACCCTCCAAAGTTTCAGAAGGTAAACTCTCCCTCAGTCATACCAAAGACACAGTTGATGTCCTTGAACTCAGTTTCCTTTGGCCCGTCTGCTTGTGTTTCCAAATGTTGAAAAATGCAGCAGAGAAAAAGAGTGTATTCTGTGTGAGATTTTAAATCCTACTGAAACACTAACAATCATATATTATTATTTATTACCTTTTTGAGGAGACTCCCCTAAAGTACGTTACCCTTGACAGTACCGTTCACACATGGTTCCTACTTGCCAGGAGACAATCATTTTTTAGACTGTTCTCTGAACTTTGAGTTTCGAGCCACTAACGGGAAATTATAAATCGCACTACTGAAGAACTATAGAGTTTTTCATGAGCAATCTATACATTTCAACGACTTTGCCGGATCTATCTATTGACCCTTGGTGCTGATCAGGGATTTAAATGCTCATTTGACATGTATCCCTCCTTGTAACTGTCCACTAGCTTGAGTTTGAAGGCCTTGGGCATCCTTGCTCCACATCAGTCTCAACCCTGGACTAACTGCCTAGAGTGGGTATGACCAGCACATCAGTTCCGGAGACTTTGTGTTGGTCCCTACCCTCAGTGTCATCTACATCCTATGAACGAGTGCTGAGGTGGCTGTGTCAGGCTACAGTTGCACCTTTGAAGCTCTGCCACTCTCGTGTGAGGTTGTTATCTTCCCATCCTTTTTAGTCTAGCTGTCTAAATTGTCCCTGTTTTGCTCCTGACAAACTATAGGCATATTTTATTCATAATCCCAGCATAGTTCAGTATGAATGAAATCCTCATTGCTCAATACAGTAGATAACAAATCTACTGATCTCCTGGGGTTACGACCGCAGCACTCAGGAGGCAGGGGCAGGAGGATGTTCTGGTATAAATCAGTCTGATAATATAAGCCAGACTTAGTCTCAACACACAAAAACAAAAGAAAGATTATTAGCAAGCTTTTGAATAAAAGAACAAGAGAATTTCTTAGCAGACACTATTCAGTAACATTATAAACTTTCTATAAATAAGTAGCCCGTATTTATTCAAAATGATTTTCGTCAAAACTGAAGTGGTCAGAAGCCTAACACTTCCACTTATGCCTCCTCACTCAGACTAGCTTCGTTGTGAGTCATGCTGACTCTGCACCTTCCAGTCCCCTCAGCCAGGTCAGATCAGATTTGCCATGCAGACCAATTTCCTTTCACCTGAGAACTGTCTGCACTTCACTCAGACATTCTCAGCAAACCATTTTAAAGTAAAATGGTTCCTCCTTCTACTTCTTATTCTGACATGAGATAGCTCAGTGAAAATTAGAGACCTAACCTGAGACTTTGCATGTAAATAAATTCAGGATCTGTCCGTAAGGACAAAATAAGCATGCCAAAGGGCTTTTGTGGTGCCTTAGAGAGATGGTTGGCTTGGTAAAGTACTTGCTTTGCAAGCAAGAGGACCTGCGCTCAATTCCCAGTTGTGGCAGTGCGCTGGTGCATGTACCATAAAATCCCAGAGCCGGGAAGGTGGAGCCTAGCAGATCCCTTGGGCTTGCTGGCCAGCCAGGCTAGCCTACTCGGCAAGTTCCATAGCAATGAGATATCTTTCTGAGAAAATGAGGTGGGTTGTTCCTGAGGAACTATACCCAAGGATGACCTCTGGCTTCCACATAGATACCCATGTAGGCACACATACACCCAGGCAATGTCCATGATCATACACTGTGATGTTAATGGATTTGAACGATGGGTGTCTTAGTTAGGGTTTTTATTGCTGTGAAGAGACTCCATGACCACGACAACTCTTATAAATGAGAACATTTAATTGGGGTGGCTCGCTTACAGTTTCCAAGGTTCAGTCCTGTATCATCATGGCGGGGAGCATGGTGTATGCAGGCAGCTCCAGTGCTGGCTACATCTTGAACAAGAGGCAGCCAGCAGTTGACTGTCACACTGAGGGAAGCATGGACAAGAGACATCGAAGCCCACCCCCACAGCGACATACTTCCTCCAAAAGGGCCACACCTCCTAAGAGTGCCACCCCCTTTGGGGACCATTTTCTTTCAAACCACCATCATGGGGGGCCCAAAAAATTATGGGGGTCCATAAGCAAAAAGAGTTGAGGTCACACAGGAGAGCAGAACTTGAAGTGACATCTTCACAAGTTAAGGAAAGTAAACCAGGAGGTTAAACAGCCTTTCCAGCATTTCTGAGGCAGGGAGCAAGCACAAGAGAGAGACAGAGAGAGACACACAGAGAGACAGTGACAGAAACAGAGAGCGTTTATGAAGCAGGGCAGTATTTATAGTCATTCAGAGATCCATGTCCATAAAACAGGATAAGGAATGTCTCAATGCTACAGATACAAGTTATTTGGAAAGAGAACACTCCCTTTAATCCAAGGAATGTAAGTTGATTAGATGAAGAGAACGAGGAGAACAACACTTATTATTATTAATAATAAAATGACTTTGAACTTCTCCAGACCCTTTCATCTTGGAATTTCAACTCGCCTATTAAAACTCACTTTTACTTTATCACCTCCTATAAAGAAGCAAGCCTATAGCATGCAGAATTCCTCTATTCTCTTATAGTTTTAAGTGCTTTGTAATCATTTATTTCCCATTCAGGCTACAGTCTACAGAGCAAAGTAGTATAACCACTGCCTTTATCCAGTTAGGGAAACTGAGACAAAAACATGACATATAGCCAAGATCACACAGTGAGGCACTCACAGGGGCAGAATCAAGGCCAAGTAACACTTGACACTGAAGCTTTGGGTGGAAAACCGAAACTGGTCAATTCTCCAATTCTTCCTGAACAGCTGACTTTACAATACGAAGTTAGAGGATTTGGTTTTGTTTTTTTTTTTTTTTAATTAACCCATAAGAAAAAGAATGCTAAATCTGAGTATTTCAGATCCTCATGACAAGGGAAAGGCTCACTAGGAAACCCAAGTGTGTGTGTGTGTGTGTGTGTGTGTGTGTGTGTGTGTGTGTGTGTGAAAGTGTGAGTGCTCAAAGGCAGGTGCCCGTGAATATATATATGTAAAAGCCATTCCAAATTTTCACAGTGGACAACTGAAGATAAATGGCACCATTCAGACAGTACTTATGTTATCTGATCCAGCTCAGAGGGGCTTTCTTCCTGAGCTCCTCACCCACCGTGGAGAAAGGACCAACACTATCTCTACTACATTGCAGACCTTGCCTTAGGACTCAGGACAACATCAACAACTACTGGATAGCATTGGGCATTGGAGGCCTTAAAACCTACTCATTTGACGTTAGGTAACTTAGAATAATTGCTTTAAATACCATATTTTAAAATTCAAATACTAGGCTGAAAGAAGGTAAATACTTTATCAGGCATCTGTGGTCACTTGACCTTTTCTAAACCCAGAATGTTAGCCTTATTAAAATCCACAGCTTTTCTGCCTCTCCCCACTGGGAAGGTGGGGGAAGGAAAAGACCTAACCCTTAGACAAGTATTTTATTTAAATTCAGAAGCCACTGAAGTATTGTATTTCCTTTGTGAACTTTCCAAGAGCCTTCTGCCCCAGGCAACACGCAAGGAGTGAATTTAAGAAGTGGAGAAAAGCAAATGCGGCTTGGCTGCGCCTGTCAAGAAGCAAAAATCAACATGTCCTGCAGTAGGGAGAAATCGCCTCCAAACTCGTAGTTTGGAAATGAGGCAGGGTCAGATCAGGCCAGGCTGGGTCGTTGTCCCCACCGGCTGCTATTGTCGGAAAGGCGTAACGTCACAGGCAGACCCAGCACTAAGGAGAGCCCTTTGCCTCTGTTAGCTCTGCACCCCAAAGACAGACCGTGCACTTTGGCATAGTCTGAAGCCACAGAAAGGCACCGCCCCTTGACTGCTAATCTCAAACTGCAGGCAACGTGTGAACGAGACAGCTGGCAGGGTGTGCTGACCTGCGCAGTCCTCTCTGGAAGCCCAGTCGGGGCTGCTCCTGTTTCTAGCAGTTACTCCAGGAATGGAAGAAGTGTCAGCCTCGGCTTTGCTGCAGAATGACTGGTGTTTACACCCTTCCTGTTAACCTGCCCACCGGAACGGAAGGATGGGATCCTTTAGACCTTTCAGTTAGTGCTCTGGAAATATTGCCAACAGGGTCAAAAGAGAGCCAGGAATCTCCTACCAAACGCCTTCCCCAAAATGCTGAAAGAGACGGTTGGAAAGCAGACAGAGCAGGCTACAAGGAGATTCAGAGCGGTGAAGCTGTAGTGTGCTCATCACTTTAGACCTTGAATTACAGATCCTTAAAGCACTTTCAGAGAAAAGAAAAACAGTAACATAAACGGGTGGGAGAAGCAGGAAAGAGAGGGACAGAGGGAAAAGAGAGTGACAAAGGGAGGGAGAGAGAAGTTCCAAATCACAGGATCCATCCAAAGTCCTTTTAAGGATATACAATTTGGTAAGCAGCTGCCTACTAGAAAGTGGTCAGAGTTATTTGCTGAACGCAGAGCTGATTAGCTGTAAGTTCATCAGAGAACCAGCTCCTAACATCTCAGTAGAAGGTCAGAAGGCAGTTGCTCTAGGACTGGTTTTAAATCTGCCAAGCTGTCATGAGGCAGCTTCTTAACAAGTCTTCATCCAAATACAGCATGGGACCCAACTGTCCCTTGCAATTATGTTTCAGGTGGCTCAAGCCTGGTGTTCCTGTTTTCTCTAGTTGATTAATAGTGTTCACATTTAAATGGTTTCAGTCAGCCCCTGCACTCATTAACACCCCATTAAGATGGATGAGAATTACTTCCCAACTTTTGTTTCAGTCTGTTGGGCTGTGGGCTTAACAAAACAGCAAGGCAGTGATTTAGGGAGGGAAGGTTATCTGCACAGACAGACTGGCTGAAACTTCCTTTAAAACAAAGAGCATTTTTAAATCCCTTATAAAAACCTTATTCTTGGAGACACTCTTCAAATATCATCTTAAGGATGCTAAACCCAAAGTTGCCCATGCCCTGGACATTTATTTGGCATGGTTCTCAGGAATATTGACAAAGCTCTGGCTTGTTCTTCCTTCTTCTTCTTCTTCTTCTTCTTCTTCTTCTTCTTCTTCTTCTTCTTCTTCTTCTTCCTCTTCCTCTTCTTTCTCTTCCTCTTCCTCTTCCCCTCCTCCTTCTTCTCCTTCTTCTTTTCTCCTTTTTCCTTTGCTGGATGCCTGTAATTATGATCAGAAGGCTGGCATTTCTAAGGACAGCAATAGAAATATGAATATCTGGTTACCTATGAGGGAGCAGACTTCAGTGTAAGCCCATGTGTGACAACCAAACGCTGGGTCTATTTCCCCAAGGGCAGTGGGAACCTCGAGTATCTGGAAAATTCAAGGAAGACTTCATTATTTCTATTTAAAGAGAAAATGAACAGCCTGACATTTGGAGCAGGATGCCCCCCGAGATTCTGTTTAACCACCAGAACTGTCATCGGTACTTGATATTTTCAGTTTCTAAGAAAAGAAGAAGAAGAAGAAAAAAAAAACAGCATTCCTTCAAGAGCATCGTGCCCAGGGGACATTGGTAGATTTGTAACAGATGACCTATTCACAGAATTCTGGGGCAAGGTGCCTCACTTTTCAGTCTAAAGGCTTCACGGGGAGGCAGCAGAACACGCTTTCTTTAAAGATGGGAGTTTAGCAGCCATGCTGGTCATGTCAACAGAAAATTTCCAGACAATTCTCAGGTGCCATGAAGTTTCCACCTTAACTTCCTAGCTAAAAATTTGTTGAAACAATCGATATTCGCCACCATTGTCTCTAAATTGTTGTCTTCGATTGAAATGGGTATCTTCCAAGCCATGCGGAAAAAATGTAAGAATCTTAAAACATACATTATCCGAAGGGGCTAAGGTAAAGCACATTGTCTCAGGTCTTTCAGGGGACAGAGCTGGTGGAGAGGGAAAGGAAGAGGGAGAGATGAGAGAGGGGGGCGGGAGAGAAGGGGGAGAGAGAGAGGGAGGGAGAGAAAGAGAAGAGAGACAGGGAGGGAGAGAGAGAAGAGAGAGGAGAGAGAACAGAGAGAGGAGAGAGAAGAGGAAGAGGAGAGAGAGAGGGAAGAGAGAGGGGGAGAAAGAAGAGGAGAGAGAGAGAGAGAGAGAGAGAGAGAGAGAGAGAGAAGAACTTTTCTTGCCATATAGGAATAGGAAGAGATTTTGCTAAGGGGCAATCGTAAATAATATAAAATTAAAATTCTAAAATATAAAATAAAAATTATTAGATTTGTTTTTGTTTCATCTCTAAAGTTACCAAACTAACCATGTTCTCCTGCCCATCCCTGCTGTATTTGAGTAGCTGACTATTAGTAGCAAGGTCCGGGTCTTCCACTAGACTGATAAAGACAAATACCTTGCACTGTGCATCGGTTGCTTTTGGTTTATTGAATTTTCCCATCAGTACACAAGCATGATTCAGTTTTTCTTACGTTAATGAAATTGCCCATTGATCCTGTTAGGAGCTGCGTATCTGTGTAACCCCAAACCCTGAGTCCCAGTGGAATGGCACTAGGAGCTGGACGCTCAGGAGGCAATTAGTTCATAGAAGTGGAAAGATCACAATGGATTAATGTCCTTGTGAGAAGAAAGAAATGATGAACTTTCTCTCAACTCCGTGAGTACACAGTGACAACCCAGGCGGCGTGTCTGTCCCAGACACCAGATCCTGACCTTTAAAACTGAGAAATAAAGTCGGTTGTTGAAACCACCTAATCTGCGGCATTTTGTTCTGGAGCCTTAATTGAGATAGATCCTATGTCTTCCTCCAAATGTCACTTTACTTCTCAGATCCCGTTCACAGGAAATATTCTCAAGAGAAATTCTCACCGCCTTGTCGCCCACTCATTTTTCCCACTGCCTCATTTCTTCTCTGTTCCCACCACCCAACTGATATGGCTGTCACACCTACCACCAGGCTCCATATCATTGTTTCTCCAAGTACTTCTCTGACCTCATCGTAGCCGGACTCGCCGCAGTATTTAAAATGATGTTTGTTTCCTGTCTCTGGCACACAGCCCCCGTGCACACTCTGGAGGTTTCCATGCCACCTCTGGAGGTGCTGCTGAGCCCGTTGGCAGTCCCTCGGCACCCACATAGCTTTGGATTTTAGTCTGCTCCAAAGCTGCTTCTGGCCTTCTTTTTTTCCCCTCTCCTAGTGGGAGCCACAAATAATAATTTTAAAAGGAAGCAAGCAAGTTAAGAAATAATTCGTCTTGCTAATTCTCTAGACCTGGAGGCCAAAGTGGCTTTAGCGAGTGAGAAGAAAACCATAGACTTTAGTGTTTAGACCCTTCTGCCTAGACATCCCATGGGTTGGGATCAAAGGGAAGGACCATTGTGGGGAGTGAAAGAAGGCCTGAGTAGAGGTGTGTTGTTTACATGAGTACAGCCATGTCAAGGATCCCAGTGCCTCAGACCCATGGGAACAGCAAAGCTGACCCCGCCCCCCCCAATCAGACTCAGGGAACAGACGGAGTCTTTCTCTGGTCCAAGTGCAAGTGTTTCAAAACAATTTGCCCAGCGTGTTCAGAAACCAGCACCCACAACTTCCACTACCCGGATGACTGCAGCCTGAAACAGCTCCCCTTTAGAGACCTTCTAGCAAGATGACCTAAACTTTCCTCCTTGTTCAACCATACACCACAAGCCACCTCTTCATTTAACCCATCCCCTCCTTTCACATTTATGAAATAAACGTGCTGAGATTCCAGGTTGCTGCTTCTGCTGCATCTGCAATCAGCGAGCACACAACTGAGCAGACTCCAGCTTTTCAGTATGTGTTTCGGAAGCACAATTAATAAAAACTCAGAGACAAAAATTGGGGCTCAACCTACATTAATTGTGCATAACATTTCTGTGTGTCTGCCCTACTTCGCTCCCTCTTGCCCCAGTCAGATTTCCAGGGGCATGCTGGTCAGGATTCGGTACACCACCACCCCTGCCCTAGGCAGGGGGATCAGAGGCTCATGGCTATCTTTGGCTATTTGGTGAGTTTAATGCCAGTCTGGGATACCTAAGACTCTGCTTCAGAAATGGAGGGAGGGAGGGAGAGAGACAGAGAAATAGACAGACAGACAAACAGACTCTTACACTGCTAAGTATAATCAAAAGTGAAATATAGCCATTAAACTTTTCTTTAAACATGGAGGTCGTCAATACCCTTACAATCTATGGACTATTGTGATGGAGAGAGAAAGGTATCTGAGAGAGGACCTAGCTGGGAGTGAAGGAACAGAAGCAGAGGGAAAAAAGATGGCTGACAACATGCTAAAGAGCAGTTTGCTTTAAAATTCTCCAGCGTATGTAATATGACTCATATGTGTATGGAAGCCAACTCTAACCAAACCCCAGTGGGAAAATAGCACATAGAGGAATCTAATTAGGAACCCAAATTTCAGTGTGGAGCTACAGCACATATTCTCAGTCCACCCCTAGAGAGTCGGCTAATTAGTCTAATAAACATTGGAAATAAATTTCCTTTTGCATGATGAGCAGGGTTCATGGTGTTGGAAGAACAGAAGTGATTGGATAGAGGTTGCAATTCCCACCTGAAAGACAGCGAAGAATCCAAGGAATCTAGTCCTTTCTGCCTGGATCAAGTACAAGTCCCACGAATTATTAGGGATTCTTCAGAGTAGTTCCTCAGGTCAGTGGCAAAGACAGCGATTAGGGAGCCATCAGATTTCACAGGACCGGCTTTGTGAGTTGTGCCTCTATTTCTTAATGTTCGTAAACGGAGGAAATTTCAAACTGCGGCTTCCATTCCGTATATCACCACGTGGACATGAGGTCACAAAAAAGAGCCTAAAGGCTCATCAGTCTGTATGGATCAGAAATGGCCATGTTTTAACAACAACTATAATAAATAGCAATAATAGTACATATTAATTGTCTAACTTAGGAGATTCATGCTGATGTTGTCACACATGCACATATGATACATTAATTATGAGTTCCCGTGTTTACCAAAATCACGGATCACTGTTAGACTGGATTTTTTTTTTTTTTTTTTTTGTCTGCTAGCAATTTCGGAACAAGGAAACAAGTGAAGGAAAAAGTCAGCCGGTAGACGCAGGGCGTGAATATGAATTAATAAACAGTTTTCTCGTTATTGTTCATTCCTCTTGCTTCTAAATGGAAGAGAAGGGAGAGAGAGAGTAAACAGTTTAAAACCAAGAACACGTGAAGGAGAGGGCGATGCTGGCAGACAAACCAGTGGCAGAGAAGCCTTAGAAACATAAGGGAGGGAAGAATGGGGAACACCGGGGAGTAACTCTCTGGATCTTATAACAGGAACTTAACAGAAATCCTATCTCCACGAGGTAAAATCCTTCTTTGAGAATAAGTAAAGAGGTAAATAATTCAGAGTTCTAAATTGTTCTAAAACAGTGTGATCAATGGAGCTCAGGTTTATCGCTGAGAGTATGAGGGGTCTGTTATTCTGGAGACATCAAAACCATGATTTCACGGGACTACAAAATGCAAAAGGCAGATCTGTGAACTCTCAGCGGAAATTTATTTTGCCTTTTCCTTCAGTTCCATTATTTCCAGTGCTCCGATTGGAGACTGGAGAAGGTCGTTTAATCCGTTCACTGGGGGATTGCATCACTGCTCTGCAAGAGGGAGGGTGATTTCAGTTACTGCAGAAACACCTCAGCAAAAGGGCGTGGTCACGCCATGACCGCACCCTCGCTTCAAGTGGGGGGCATGGGAAGGGAAGGTCAATAGGAAGCTTCTAAATTCAACTTCTTCCCTTTTGCTTTTCTTAAGTTTATTTCTTAAGTAATTTGGGAGCAAGGACCTGGTTTTGAATTTGTTTCAAACCAGCCCTCGTATTATTGTTATTTTGCAGCTGTCACGGAACCTTCTATTTCATTTTATTTCAAAACCAGCGTTTTAAGTCATTATCTTTGAAATGGCAGTCATATGGGAATGAACCTGTTACAAACTGCTGGAGAGCAGAATTTTAGTCGCGACAATTTTTGCATTAAATGGAAATAATGCTTAGCAGACAACAAAACTTTTGTTCCGTTTTCTTCTCAACGTTTTGATTCTGTATGAAGCCCCGGGAAACTAGTATTTGATGGGGAGGTTATATGTAAAATACAAAGGTCATGCGAATTATTTGTGCATAGGGTCTGGGGTCCGTGTATCATTGACTTAGAAATCTGGAGTATTTCATCATAATGCTAAAGCTTGTGGAATGTTCCGGGCATCCCCAGCACATGGTGGAAGAAATGGGAGCAAACTGGCAGGGGCCATCCTTTCGCACCCAGTTTAACTGACTGAGACAGGGCAATTTTGTTGGAAGGGGCCTGCTGACAATCTGTAGGTCTCGGCTTGCTCCTCTATGCCTTACTGAGAGAAAGAGTTCTTGGAAGAGAAGCGAGGCATGCAACTTTTGCCGGTGGAGTGTAAAACGGGTACAGGCAAATGATCTCCAAGGCACCCATCCTTTCACCTTGGTAAACATGCAACAAATGTACAAGAAAGAAAAGCTGAAAGGCGGCCCATTTCTCCTCCTGCAGCGACTCGGATACCTGGAGGCTGCAGACTGACTAATAGGTGCCCCACGAGTCTCCGCTGGAAGAGAAATGACCTAAGAAAACAAAAGAGACAGAAGTTTGAGGATAAAAAAAAAAAATAAATTATAGATTCCCCAGAAAGGCCCATGTCGGTTTGACTAGAAAGCCTGTTGTTATTCCTCCTTGTCCTTGCTGCACAGATAAAGACGTTCTGACTGACACCGGCAACGGTTTCTAATAGCCTTTTTGTTTTATTTTTACTCTCGCAACAGGATGCCATGTTTTGCGTTGTTTTGCTTTTTAATCAACTCCATTCTATCCTATTTACAAGCGAGTATTCCCTCAACAACTTGCTGTGTCAGGGAATGACTCCGAGAGGCAATCTCTTAAATGAGAGCTGAAGCAAGCTTCCCCCCATGATTCCCTTTACCGATTTTAACTATCGATTGAAAATTGTTGGCGATGGATAAAAATACACACGGAGGGCAGAGCATGGAAACATAAACCCCACACCTAAACCTAAAGACATTTTTTCCTGAGTCATACATTTCTTTTAAGTTATTGGTACGGATGGTCAGTGCGTTTGAGGACACCAAGCTGTCTGTGGGAGTTGCTTTCATCCCCAGAAATCTAAAAGTGAGTCAACTTTGCGGTTTCTCGGGCCCTTATCAGAAAACAGGAGCATGAAAAATAGCAGTTGATATATGGCCCCTAGAGAAAGTGGTGAGGCAACCCGGCACCAAATTACAGGAACATTCCAATTATGGATGTTATAACAAGATCGCAATCAATAAAGCTATGACTTTTCCCCACCGGAGATCCATCACTTGGAGAAACACCTGAGCTTGCCTTTAAAACTCTGGGCAGTGTGAGGAGAGACAGGGGAAATGAAGGGGGTCGCTGTATATCGAATCCTACCATCTTTAAAGAAAATAAGAGAAATTCTAAAGAAAAGAAGAGAAATTCACTGCGGGAAGAAAGTCAGGCAATCCTCAGCATGTCAGCATCCTTCTCAACAGAAAGGAAGGAAAAGCCCCTGCCCATGAGGATTTCACGGCTTTACCTTCTCTCTTTACAAATCCCTTAAAAATGTCAACTTCCACCCATTAAAAGCTCTAGCAGAGGCTTGGCAATAAATGCAGATTTTTCTACGACCAACAAATAAGACAAATATGTCTGGAGGCCTGAATTTCCCCGTCCCTTTCCCAGAGGTGGGCTGTGGTGCTGAGGACTCCCCATTACGAACACAATGAAATCTTGATGGGTCAACATTTCAGGGCTACAAGAACAGACTTTTGCATGGCAGAAAGAGTGGGGTCAGAACACAGAGGGAGGTGGAGTCTGAAATCCCACCAAACCTTATGGACATAAGGCAAGGCTCCTTGATAGCTCCTGTGAGTGCAGGGTGGATGTACACAGGTTGCCATTTTGTCAAGGGAGATTTTTAAATGGGATGAACGGGGAAGATGATCTCAGTGATGGACCATGGGTGACACTAAATGACAGCTTCCCAGATAGTACTACTGGGTCACCACTGCCACTGACGACCTGGACTCATCCAGGATCAGTCAAGAACAGTTACTGCTTGCATGGCAGTAGTGTGGAGAATGAACCAATTGGGGTAGAAAGGGACACACACAAGACATCCCACAATCGGGCTTTATTGGCTGCAAATGGGGCATATTTGTGTCATCCCTGGGCCTGAGTAGAAGAATTCAAGAAGACACCTGCAGCAAAAATTGACCCGGTGAGGAGGGGAGTGAGAGAAATGGCTCATGGAGCTGAGGAAGGCAGAGATGGAAGATAAAGCCGCCATCTTCCCCACTGGCTACAGACAGGGGACAGGGTAGAGTAAATGTGGATGAGCAAACCACTTGGTTTTCTGGACTGTGAATTTTCTTATTTGATTACCTACCACTCGAGGCTGTCGTCACTAGAGCCTTCTGGAAGCTTCCTTCAAGCGCTTCTCTTTCCAGCCAAAATGCAAAGCCGTGGACATTTTCTAAAATGTTAATTATCAGACAGTAGTATGGGTGTCACCTTCCCCTAACGGCTATCAAAATCAAAAACAAGCAAACAATAAACCTTAGAGCTGAAAAACATTTCATCTGCCAAAGTGTGGCTATTCTCTTCCATTTCCACTCATGACTCATTCACTTAACAAACATTTATCAGAACACAGGAATGCAGCAAGGCTGTTTATTTCCAACATTTTTATTTTTCTTTCTGAGTTTCTCGCGACTTTCCCCCCAGTTAGCCAGAGGCAAGTACATAGCCTTGAGGAAAAGTCAATTTTGGATATTTGTTTTTAATTTCTAAAACAGCCTCCAGAGAATCAAAAGGAAGGGCCTGAGGGGAGTCAGTGATCAATTCCAGGATATAAAAATAGAATAGGTAAGAACAGAGGAGAAAGGTGCAGGGGGAAAGCTGAGGCAGGATGGGGCCCCAGTGGACTGTAGACAGCTTCAGGCAAAGCCAAAGTCCCCTCCAGGACCCCAGACACGCAGCACAGTGAAGGTGAACTATTGCTATGCTCTTCGCGAAGTTGAGGAATGAGAGGCTCTTCTAGATGCCATCTTGGTACTCCTGTGATCTTTCTGTCCCTCTGTCCCTTTCTACACTTGAGCTGACATGCAGGAACTCCTCCCCTCCCTCTTTGCACAGTCCCCAAACAAGGGTAAGTCCTCAAGATACCATACAGGGCTGTCCACACCCATGCAGCAGGGATATGGTGGGAAATGTCAGGCAAGCATGCCAGCATTGTCTTTGTGCACCCTAAGGACTCAAGACAATGTACCACCTTGTAGGCAAAGGGAAGCAGAGGGTAGACAGTAAGAGAGAAAAGTGGAGGTCACCATGAAGAGCATGGGGTATTATATCAGAAATGAAACATAATGGATGATCTCCCAAAGCAGAACTAACCCCCAATTGATTATGAAAGTATTCACAGCATTTAGCTGTAGGGTGGGATGCATTAACCTCATAACACAGCTGTCTGAAACTACCACAAGTTTTGTGATGCAAACAGCAAAATGTGGAGCCTCTAGGGGGATGACTCTATCCATAAAGGGCCTGATGCATAAGCGCCAGGATCTGAGTTCAGATCCCTAGCACCCACAGAAAAAGTTATATGCCCAGAGCATGTCTGCAGTTGCAGCATTGGGCAGGTAGAGACGGGCAGGTCTTTGAAGCTCACTGGCCAGCCAGCCTAGCTGAAGTTGTAGACTCCAGCTTCAGTGAGAGACCATCTCAAAAACTAAGCAGTAGTGCAATTTAGGATAACAACCAACCTCTGGCCTTCATATGCACATGTACACATGCACACATGAACGCTTATGCACATGCATTTGAACACACAGAAACAAACCCAACAACAGCAACTTTATAGTCACCAAAGTGAAAAAGCTGAAATGGTTTCACTGAGATAAAGGTGTAGGCAAAGCTGCACTCTTCATACAAACTACAAAAGAAAGTCAAATCTTTGTTTATAGAATCCGGAGTATTAGCCCATGGCTCCCTCCTGGCAATGACATCACTTGGACTACTGTGTTCATTGTAGTATCACCTTCACAGACTCAAGTCCTGCATCACAAAAGGACGACTGTGACTACAGTGACAATCCCAGAATCTCTAGGTCACAGTATTCAGGCAACAGTAGGGTGTAGACAGAAACCAGTGGTCTCTTCGCTATTTTAGTAGCTCATTCATAGACTCAGGGATGAGACAGGAATGTGCACTATCACGCCTTTCCAGAAGAGATGAGATGGGGCCATGGTTAGAGCAAAGCCTCAAATGTCACAAAACAATGGCCATGAATAAAAATATAAGCTGAAAAGACTAAACCCAAAGACACCATAGCAGGTGTGACGGCTAATCTTGGTGGTCAACTCGACCACATCTGGAGTCCACTAAAACCCAAATTGCTATGCAAGCCATTGAAGAATTTTCATAATCGGGTTATGTAATGTGGGAGGTTCCACCCTAAGTCTGGTTTGCATCTTCTTGTGGCAGCCTACATAAAAGAACATGGAAGATAGAAGACTTTGCTTTTTGGGTGCTTGCCCTCGCTCTCAATGGAAAGTTTGTTTCCCCTGTTGCCGCAGCCAGAATCTAACATGAACGGGGGATTAACAGCTCTCTGGGAATCTCCCTGGACTCCAGCACCAGATTAGGACTGTTGAGACATCCAGTCTTGTGGATGGAACAACTACTGGATTCTAAGTCTTTCTGTCAAGAGACGGCCATTGTTGGACCACAGCCTATAAACCAGTCTAATACATTCCAAATACATTCTTTCTCTCTCTCTCTCTCTCTCTCTCTCTCGCTCGCTCTCTCGCTCTCTCGCTCTCTCTCTTCCCTCCCTTTAAGGAACTCTAATACAACATGACTAGTGCCAGAGGATTCAGGAAGAGGAGGAGGGAGGGGTCAGGAAAAGCATTTTTATTTAACGTCAAGGAACTGGATTTTAATAGGAAAACCATAGATTGCCATGCATGGATTGTAAGTAGGGGCCTATCATCATCAGACTGCCTTCTAGAAGAAGCATTCTGGCTAATGTATACCACAGTATACCCCAAAGTCCCAGAAAGTAGTGAGAGGTTTAAAAAGAAGGAAACAAAGAAGTGTGTTGTCACAACCCAGGTGGAAAGTGACTAGAACCTGAACCTGGACCACAGATAGAGGAAGCGTGAACGGGCACAAGAAACCGCAGAGAGCCTGTTTATAAGATGCAATGGCTAAAGTTAGTGCAGAATCAACAGGAGGGAAGAGTCAAAGAGGACAACCTGGCTCCCTTCGGGTGACAGCATGCCCAGTGATGCTCCCGCCTGACACCTTTCACCAAGGGTGGGAATAAAGGGAGCTGGGAATCAGGTTTCAAGCAGGCATGGTGTGATAGCAAATTTCATTTTACCCCCAACATTCTGCCCCTTCATAACCACTTTCCAAGTCCCAGTAAAGAAATTCTGCCAATGGAAGATTGGTGGTCAGGCCAGCCATCCAGTCTCTATAAAAAGGAAAATTGCCCTGGTAGTGGCAAAGGGCTTGGGTGGTTAGTCTAGAAATAAAAAAAGAAAAGGTAAGGACCAACTGAAGGGGTGAAGGTAGACCCAGTAGCAGGCGCAAAGTCTGAAGACCTTCACACTGTCTGTCAGTACACTCTGAAAGAGATACTAATTGGCACAGTAGACTGACTGTCTTGGACAGTGCTGTTGTTTAGCCTATGTCGTCAATCATTCCCAGTGGTGGAGCAATATTGGTATAACACAGCCACGTTAATAGGAATGGAAACGGTGATGGCCAGACCATCATGAGTTCCCCATGATCCAACGCTCAGCTAGTTAACATGCCCCTAAATTAATGCTGTGGCAACAAAGACTACAATGCAGCCGCCCTGTGGTCTCACCCCCTGCAGAGTTGCAACCCTGCATTCTGGCCAGCCACGTTCTGCATACCTCTTCCACAGAGGCGGCACCATAGAGTTGATAGAAGAGGTTCTATACAATAGACTTGTGTCCGTGAATGTTTCTTCTCAAGAGAGAGGGCGGACCAGAAGCTCAGTGTTAGTTTCTGTTGCTAATGAAGATTCTTCTCGCCTGGAATTGAATGAAGACATAGCACGCACAGACAACAGGTGTCTCTCTTCATTTAAGTTACCGCCCAGTCCTTGTGGGATTTCCGAGCCAAGTAGATAACTAATGAAGGAGTTGTTTTCTTAAGAAAAACCCATTTCTTTAACAGCCAAGGCAAAAGACAAAAGCAGTGGCTACCACCTGAGGTGAGCATGAAAACTCTTAGGATAAAGACGTGAGGGTAACATCTCCCATCAGATAAACACCTAGACCAAGTGAGGTAGGCCTGGGAGCTGGGTACAGAATGAAGGGAAAGGAGGGAGGTGATGAATGCCAGTTGCTTCTTCGAGACCAAGGACTGTGAGCAGACCTGCATCTCACCCTACAATAGCACTTTAGCCATTGGAATTTTAGGGGAGTCCTTCCCAGAGACCTAAATTTAATACATAAAAGGAACTGCTGGGTATGTTGGCTGTTTGCAGCCCACAGCAGAGTCTCAGTTACAAGAAGCCAGTTTGCCCAAGGTTACACCCATATTAAATCACCAGTCACTGGGGGGTTAAAAATGAATCACGCATGAGCTCCTTGCCTCAGTTCAAGACGTCTCAGAAGAACCAGCCCCATTGGAGGGCACCACAGGGTCTGGCTGAAGGCTCCATTGCAACCATGCTGTAGTTTATTTTCTCCCCGCGTAAAGCCCGAGTTCCCTCTTCCCATTAAAAGTGTCATTCCTAAGCTCACTCCCAATAAACAGGCTTCACACAAATCTCGTTCCAGGGTTTGCTTCCCATGGAATCCAAATTATACTTGGCTTCTTTCTCGGTTTTGGCATGATTCAGTCTATTATAAAGCTTTCTGTGCATTTATAGCGCTGTATAAATAAAAGTCCCAATTGCATAAGCTGGAATACTTCATACTCTTGGTATTATAAACAAGACCAAGTTCTGAGCCTTGTGGTTTTATTCCTAGGTAAGTTTCAAGCTAGTTTTATGCCAACAAAACATAATGCACACACAAGAACGTCAAATAATAAAATAAGTTCTGTCTAGATCACAACGTAAAATGTTTTAGAAACAACTTATTTCGTGCATGCCATACTCTTCTGAATGTTTTCCAGGATAGGATTCATTTAATTTTGGTTCATCATTCTGTATCTATCTTGTTTGGTCTGCACTCACCAGCTCCAATTGCAAGGAAGAAGTGTGCTCTGTGATTTCGTGCTTTCGACGGTATGTGTCTTAAAATACAACTTGAAAACGTGTTTTAATACATCCTGCTGTCTCTACAGAATGATGCTTCAAAGAAAACTACAGGGATGATGTCTCTGCCTAAACACAATAATTAAGAGACAAGACATGTTTTTTCTTAGAATCAACACGAGAGATAATTCTAAGTTGCTCTAACCTGAGTGTCATTAATTTCTCGCATTTTCAAAAGTGACATAGACCGACATTTTTACATCATCCGTCCCCTTGATCTTGTTTTAATTCCTGCCAGGGGTTTCTGTTTCAGTGTGCCATAAGCTTTCTCAAAGCAGTCAGCGTTCAAAATGTGGGTCTTGGCTTTTCATCCCCTCTGCCAACAGTGATTCTTATCCAATCTTAGAAATGAATGCCACCATTTCCTTTATTGATCAAGTCAAACCTGTATTTGATTCATTATTTCTCCACTTCAGAAGCCATCCATCACCAAGGTCTGTCACCGGTCTTCAAAACGTACCCCAAAACTACAATCAGTCTTTATCATCCCAGTCAATCTCCTTGACAAGCCCCGTCTATTGTGTCCCACAGTAACCCTCTTGATGCTCTTCCCACCTCATCCCAGCCTCTTTCGGGACACATTACCATCTGAGAACAAAAATGTTTTAATGTAAAGCAAAACACATTATGATTCCACTTAGTCCCTAATGCTTCCTATTGATCACGCAGTCTCATAGCTCACAGGCTATTTTCTCTTCCCTTTCTCCTCGTAGGCCCATGTCACTTCATATCACATCCTCTTTACGCTCCAACCTCAGACATTTTGTCTTCAGTTGCTATTGTAGTTTTTGACCAAATGTGTCAGTTTCCTTTCTGTCTCAAAACACCTGCTCCGTTCCTTCGGTTTGAAAGGTTCTGGCCCACGGATTCCTGTCACTTGCTAATGCAATCAATAAGTCTTAGCTCAACTCTCATGTCCAACGGGTTCCCCAATCAGCTTCAAAATAGACTACACTACTCCTCTCCCCAGGAATACATTAATTGATTAGCCTATCTAATTTTTATAAACTGCTTACTGTTATTTATTCTAAATCCTTGACTATTTTCTCTTCATGGTACGTGAAAATAGGGACCTGACCTGACTTCTTGCAGTTGACATATTAATATTTTATCATCGTACTCAGTAGATATCTATTAAATAAATACACCAGAAATATAAATAAAATAAATATGAAATGTGAAATGAATATATTTATGGTATACCAAATACAATATGTAAGCATAATATAAATATATGGATGAATTTATAGTTTGAGTGCTTAGTGCAAACACTATAATATACAGGGGATGGGATTTATAGCTAACAAACTGTATATTAAAGGTGAACTTGTGTGTATTTGTGTGTGTGTGTGTGTGTGTGTGTGTTTGTGTGTAAAACCCCGAGGAACTAGTTATTAGGCAAGTACACATCCAAAGTACTACAATGGGAAATGATGGGGGAGAGTCTTCTGTTTTGTGTTAATTTCATTGGTTAAATAAAGAGACTGCCTTGGCCCTTTCATAGGACATAAAATTAGGTAGGCGGAGTAAACAGAACAGAATGCTGGGAGAAAGAAGCTGAGTCAAGGAGTTGCCATGATTCTCCCACTCCAGACAGACACAGGTTAAGATCTTTCCTGGTAAGCCAGCTCATGGAGCTACACAGATTATTAGAAATGGGCTAGATCGATATGTGAGAGCTAGCCAATAAGAAACTGGAACTAATGGGCCAGGCAGTGTTTAAAAGAATACAGTGTCCATGTAATTATTTCAGGGCATAAGCTAGCCATGTGGGCAGCCGGGTGCGGGGGACGCAGCCCCGCTGCTCCTATTACAACAGGGAAATCAATTCATACCTGAGAGAATGAATATTACCCAGTAGACAAAAGACTACAGCCATCGGTAAGAACAGGGCAAAAGGAACTTTGCCCAAAGTTGGTGAGAATGTATCTATAGAGATGTTATGGGAAACTGTATGAAAATGTCTCAAAAATTAAAATAGAACCACCATATCATTCAGCAACGCTCCATTTTTTGTTTTTGAGACAGGGACTCAAGTATTCCAGGTTAGACTTAAACTTTGTGTGTAGCCAGTGATGACCTTCAACTTCTGACATTTTTGACTCTATTTCTTGAGATACATTCAAAGAAATGAAATCAGTGTCTCAAAGAGTTATCTTCAGCCCATTGTTCATTGCAGCATCATGCAGTGGCTTATATATTAGATATGTCTATTGGTAGAGATAAGAAAACGTGAGATGGAAATCCATGTATACCCACACCTATGCATGCTCATGCCTGCACACACACACACACACACACACACACTGGAATGCTATTTGGTCTTTTAATAGAAGGAAAAGAGAACTCCATGATGCATTGGTAGTATGGTGACGAGCCTTCCAAAGGAAGGAAATACTGCCAATTGCAGCATCATGAAGGAACCTGGACACTGAACTGTGTAAAACAAGCCAAACAAACACTGCCTGCTCTCACTTGTAAGAAAAATGTTACAGCCATAGAAACATAAAGCACAATGGTGATTTTCCAAGTAACAGGGGGGTGGCAAAGATCGCATGTTGACTAATGGGTATAAAGATTTAGATATGAGGAGCACATAAACTCTGAAGACCTTGTGCACAGCCTGATGACTCTGGTTAATAATATTGCTGTGCATTTGAAATTTGCCAGGAATAGAATTTAAGTTTTCTCATCACATAAAAATATAAGCATGTAAGGTATGTAAATTAGTTAGACTGAGACTTTTTACAACATACATATATTAAAGCTTCACACTCCCTACCCATTTTCAACATTTATTTGTCAGTTATGTCTCAGTATAGATTAATGACGAAGTCTCTATGAAAAGTACAGATTTTAACCTTCTTGGTTGTTTGCTTTTCATATAAGGGGCTATATTACAAACTATACTCTCTCAATATTTTTTTAGTAGAAATGCATTTTCTCACACTTTAAGTGTCCTTGTATGCTATAATCCATGCAGTTATTTAATGTTTCTTCTATTCTGCACATTAGACTCAGTATTAAGTAATTGCTGAGTGAGCGCCCTTCGTTGTGAACAGAGAAGTGTGGGCCTGTGAGGCAAGCAGAGGTGGAGTCTCAGAGGAGGGTCTCTGTAATGTGCTACCTCACTCAGCGAGCAAGAAAAGAAACCCATCCCTTGACTATGATCTCATTAATACCAAGCTATGACAACCAATTTAAATGATATCCAGGTTAGAACGAAAAATCAATGCGACTCAGACTTCAACACTGTAAATGAAACAAACCTCTAAATTATAAATTAATATTTTTCACATAATTACAGCTCTCTCTTTGAGTATCTTTAATAGCCTCGGTGGTACTGCTGAAAACCCCCTTCTAGTGCTTTATTTTCGTATTCAAGCGATGTTAACACCTAAGAAGCGCAGAGCGAATTCAAGTTCGCACCTCTTCCGTTGCTATTAGTCAGCTGAGGAGCGTTTAATTAAAGCAGCGAGATTTAATAATTTCTCAGTCCTTCTTATCTGTGATCTGAACACACCTCAGGCCTAGAGATAAACCTGAGTCCCAGGGTAGCAGAAAGAATCAGAAATAGCTCTCCTCATTTCCACCCTCCTGGCTCCTCTAGGCGGCCAGTAGAAAGCAGGGGCAGGTGAGTTAGCAGACATGTCAAGAAACTCTATCCATTCATCCCAGAACTAATACAGTCTCAATCTTAGGGCAGTCATGTGACTTCCCTGCATGCCTCCTTGTTTGGGGTCACCATCATTCAATCCTAGTTCGAGACAGATTTCTAAAGCCTGGTCAGATGTAAGAAGAAAGAACAGTATCACAAATGAGCAAAGCAGACTAATTCAATATCTATTTCTGAGTGCCAACATCAAGCAGGATATTACTCTACGTAATAAAGATCGGTAGATCATCAAAGCAGCAAAGCCTGGTATCTCGTACTGTAATTTCCATAATTAAAAATGCAAATAGTAAACACATAAATATGTCTTATGCAGCGAGCTCCATTCTAAGCTAATTTTAAATGTTTTAGTTCTTTTAACACCTACCACAACCACGTGTGGGCAGTTACTTCCTTAGGTCAAGACTGAACTCCTTGGCTGCTGAGATCTTTGGCTCTACAATGTCTTTAATACACCGTACTACCAGAAAAAAAAAATACACCGTACTACTTTTGCCTGCTGGGTTATAATGCTGACAGCCAGCAGAAGTCCTCGTCTTCGATAACATGCACTCTGCATGAATAAGACAGTCAAAAATTTTCAGTTTCAAATAGTGACCAGAACCACAGGTCTATAGATGAAACAGTGCCTGTAAGAACCATACATGTGGGACCACCAAGAACATCTCTAGAGACAAGAACGATGGAGCAAGAACCGGATGATGGAAGGAATGGAGGTGTGTTTGCAACAGTGGGATCAGCGTGTATAAAAGCCGGTGAAACAAGGACCTGCTGAGCACCTCAAGGTCAAGAGCATCCTGAGGTCAGAATGGAGACAACATTGGCCTGTTCGGTGATCTGATCCCTGGCCACGTCACGGAGAACAATGTAGGCCATAACAGCAGGTGAGGATGTTATTTCCAGAGCAATGGGGAAGCTACGTGGAATTAATAAAGACACAATTTCAGCTTATAAAAGACTCGAGGTGAAAAGGGAAAAATAAATAAATAGAAGTCCCTAGTTTAGGCTACTTGGCACTTTTCTTAATTTGCTCATTAATTAATTTTAATTTTCTCATGTTTGCCTCGTCTAAAATAAGCTCCGAAGTGGGTGGGTTGTTATCATTCTGCCCACGCGTTTCCGGCATACGCTCATTAGCAGAAAGGCTCCACCATGGAACTGCCGAGCAACTGCTCTGAGCCCCACCAAGAATTGTAAACAGAACCGATTCCAAGAGTGGAGGAGGGAAGAATAAGGACAAGCGGCTTCCCAAGGCAGTAATGAAATGTTCCTTCCGGATGCACGGGGACCTGACTTCACTTGAAGGTCATTTGACTTCGCACTGGGGACAGAGTCCTCCGTTTTTAATTGCTTTCATTTACTGAGATTTTTTTTTTTTTTTGATTTTTGGTCTTGATCTCATGAAGTTTCACTGTTTGTCTGTTTGTCCAAAGGATATTCTGTAGAGTCAGAACGCTCAGCGCCAGGACTGGCCAATCAGAACAGATACGGTACTGGACCAAAGTCCTGAGCTCTCTGTTCCTAGGATATACCATGAAGAGCTCCCGGAGTCTAGGCAGAGATCACAGTGGCCAAGCTGTGTTGACACAGAAGACTCCTCAATAGATGGGCTGCTGCAGAAGTAGATACTAAAACATCTCGTCTGGCTATAGAAGATATTTTACTGTCAGGGTTGCCCTCTCTCTTGGACCCTCTCTAATCCGACAATCGGGATTCTAACTGGGAGTGTCTAAGAGAAACAGGCCCAAGTTGATTTCACACGGTGTTCTGTCGGTTCCCCTAATACTTGGACCGTTTACACAAGAACAGTCAACAGTATGGCTGGAACAGGCCCCTCTCTGTGAGAGAACACACTGATTCTCATAGGACTTTTTTTTTTTTTTTTTTTTTTTTTGGTAGAGTTGTTGGCTAGGTCAGCCCAGCTCTGTTAGCAAAACACCACCCACTTCATCTGGTCAACTATGAACCAGACTGTTGTCCTAATGCAGACACCAAGTTATAGCACAATAGAGGGGAGCTTGCCAGTGAATGCTGGATGCTTGGCCAACAGCCTAGTAATAAGGGCATTGTATTGCATACACTCGTGGGTATTGTTCTTTAATGTGGAGCAATACAGCATCGGCCTTGGAGAGCACAGAAGAACCACACGTTTATCTCCAGGAGGAATGATGAATACCATACCCCCATCTGAAATAATTAGTAGCACAATTTCTAGTAAACGTAATAGGATTTCTGGGTTTCTGAAATCTTTTAACCATGTAGCTTTTAAATCGGTCTTAACTCATTATATTGTCCACGAACAAATATATGAAATACAATAAAACATTCAGCTCTATAAAATAATAATACACTGTGATGTTTTTAAACAATTCCCATGATAATTTGAACACATTTTTGTTAAAGGTACCTAGTAACATCATTGTAATATCTACTTCTGATTTCTTAAGTATTGTTTTTAATGGAGAGGGGCTTCCCTTCATGTTGATGGCGATTCTTTTCTTGTAAGAACTGGTCAACCAGCAAAATGACTTTAGTGGGTAAAAACACTGACTGTTAATACTGAAGAGATACACACTAGAGAGATTGTACTCCAGACATTTGTCTCCTGACCCCTACACACATGCTATGGCACAAGCACACATGAGTATGTGTGTGTGTGCGTGTGCAAGCACACACATACACACAAGACTACAGAGACATGTGAACATACAGATACAGAGATACAAAATGAATAAAGTGTAGTGAAAGATCTTAACCTGAGAAAAAAACTTTTATATTAGCCTAATTTTCACGTTAGGAAAAAAAATCTCTTTACTTACATAAAAAAACAATGAAGTAAAATCCAGTTTGTTTGTAGAACAGTGTGTCAGATTTGGTATAAATTCATTCATAGTTACAGTTCTCTATGATTAAAGGGACTGGAGAAGCTGAGAATATTGGCTGCTCCTCCAGAGGACCCAGATACAATTCCAAGCACCTACATGGCAGCTCATAATCATCTGTAAGCCAGTCACAGGTGGTCTGATATCCTCTTCTGGCCTCTGTAGGCACTGAATACATATGGTGCACAGATACATACAGTCACAACATTCGTGCACATAAATAAACACACACAGTCACAACATTCGTGCACATAAGTAAACAAACACAGTCACAACATTCGTGCACATAAATAAACACACACAGTCACAACATTCGTGCTCATAAATAAACACAGTCACAACACTCATGTACATATATAAACACACACAGTCACACTCGTGCACATAAATAAAGACTAAACGAAAAGAATCACATTACTTTTCAAGAATTCCATTGTCACTAAAGTGAGTTTTCATGCATATACTTATACATAATATTGTTTTTGTTTAAGTCATTGTATATATTCTTTTAGGAATCAAGTCAAATTTATGTATTCCTCAAAAATTTCATGCCATGTATCTTAATCATATCTACCCCGTCCCCTTTCCCTCCAAATCACCTTGGTTCCCACCCAGCACATCTCTCTCATTTTTGACGCATGTCCTCTTCTTTTTTTATTTTTCTTTCTTTTATTAAATAGCTATTTTTCTCATATCATATCCTGATTATAGTTCCCCCCACACCTTTACTCCTCTCAGCCCCTCTCCACTTCCCCTCCCTTAGAATTCTGCTTCCCTTTCTGTTTCTCTGTAGCTTTGGTGCCCGCCCCGGAACTAGCTCTTGTAGACCAGGCTGGCCTTGAACTCCCAGAGATCCACCTGCCTCTGCCTCCCGAGTGCTGGGATTAAAGGCATGCGCCACCACCGCCCGGCAAACAAATATGTTTCTAAGAGATAATAATAATAACAAATAATAAGCCAGGTGGTGGTGGTGCACACCTTTAATCCCAGCACTAGGGAGGTAGAGGCAGGCAGATCTTTGTGAGTTCAAGGCCAGCCTGGTCTACAAGAGCCAGTTCCAGAACAGGCTCCAAAGTTACAGAGAAACCCTGTTTCGAAAAAACCAAAATAATAATAATAATTAATAAATAAATAAAATATAATGAGAAAACCAAAGACTAAATTTAAGAATTAAATAAAACAGAATGAAAAGAGCCCAAGTGAAGAAACAATGACCCACTTGTTTGCACACTCAGGAATCCAATGAAAACACTAACCTGGGAGTCATGCTACGTATGAAAAAAAGCCTGTAGCATAAAAAGGTAAAAGAAATATATATTACATATATATACATATTATACATATATACAAAAATATACATATTATATTTTTTAAAAATAAGATAAAAATCTTAAAAGGTAGGGGCACCCTGACATGACATTGTGAGACAAGGAACGTCCAAAGATGCCATTGCTTCATTTCTCTTGGCCGTCTACAGCTGGGCATGCAGCCTATCCTTGAGAGCAGTTTGTTTCCCTAGTGAAGCTCCCTTGGAGGAAACTGAATTTTCATCTGCAAGTGGCCATCTACGGGAGATTACTTCTGGGTCAGGGATGGGGACCTGTCCACTTCTCCTTTCAGTTCTAGGTTCCTAGCTGATACACACTTGTAAAAGCCCTGTGTTCTGTGCACTCATATGTACGTCATAATGGTGACATAGAGGGCCTTGTTTTCTTGGTGTCCTCCATTCGCTTGGGCTCTTACACTCCTTCTGTCTCCTCTTACACAGGGTTCACTGAGCCTTGAGGGGAAGAATTGGATGAAGACATCCTGTTTTGGTCTGAGTGGTCCGAGGTCTCTCACTCAGACTGTGGTCTCTGTGTTTGTTCCAGTCTGTTTCAGGAAGAAGCATTTCTGATGATGGCGGCACAGGGCACTAATCTAGGAGTATAGCAGAATGTCATTAGAAGTCATGTCATTACTACTTTTTTGCTGTTTTTATTTTTTAGAGCAGTAGTATTTGGTTCCCCGTAGGTTCTTGAGCTATCTATTCTCAGGTTCTTGGTTACCCAAGCAGTGTGGGATCTGGGTTCCATCTCATGAAATGGACCTTGAGTCAAATCAGGTGTTGGTTGATTATTCCCACAAGCTTTGTCTCACCACTGAATTAGCAAATCTTTCAAGCAGAATACCATGGGAGATCAAAGGTTTTGTGGCTGTGTTGATGTTTACATTTCCCCTTTGGTAACATGCAGAGTACCTTCCTGTACCAAAGACTAGAATGGAAGGGTAATGGTTCTTTGGAGATACCAGCTCGCCTTCCCCCATGTTCAATGAGCTGTGTGGGTGTTGTCTTAAGCAATAGGGCTTTGCTGTGAGTTTATGGAGAGCAACATATAGCCTTGGCAACAGCCTGGGTTGTTTAGGAATTCACATTTTACCCCTTTGGCCAACAACTCAATTAGATGTAACCAAATTCCATATAAGCTAATACATTCCATATTTGTCTTTCTGGATCTGGGTTACCTCACCTCACTCAGTGTGTTAGCTGGGATTTTTATTGCTGTGACAAAACACTATGACCAAAAAGGAAGTTGAGGAGGGAAGATTTTATTTGGCTTATACTTCCAGATCATAGTCCATCACTGGAGGAAGTCAGAACAGAAACTCATCAGGATAGGATCATGCAGGCAGGAGCAGATGCAGGGCCTATAGAAGAGAGTGCTTACTGGCTTACTTCTCCTGGCTTGCTCAGCCTGCTTTGTTATAGAAACAAGTACTATCAGCCCAGGAATGATACAACTCACCATACACTGGGCCCTTCTGCATTGATCACTAATTGAGAAAATGCCTTACAGCTTAATGCTCTCATGGAGGCATTTCCTCAAGTGAGGCTTCTTCCTCTCTGATGACTCTAGCTTGTGTCAAGTGAACCCACAAAACCAGCCAGTACGACTAGCCCTTTGTCAAATTGACACACAATTATACCACTCTCAAGTCACAGCCCCTTCCTTTCATATTCTTACCCAAGATCTCACATTAAAATCAAAAATAATTTTAAAGATTCCACAGTCTTTACAAATTCACACACACTAAAATTTCAGTCTCTAAAATATCCAGTATCTTTTAAAAGTTCAAGTCTTTCATCTGTAGGATCCTTTAAAAATCAAAATTAAATAAAATACCTTCTTCAAGAGGAAAGAACCAAGGCACCGTCACAATCTGAACCAAGCAAAACCAAACCCCAAGAGTATAAATAACTCTGTGTCCAATTGTCTGGGATTCACTCACCATCTTCTGGTCTCCTCCAAAGGGCTTGGGTCACTTCCCCAGCTCTGCCCTCTACAGCACACACAGTTTATTAGCTGGGCACCAGTTGGCTCCTCTCCACTGCTGCTGCTGTTCTTGGCAATGTTCCCATGGTAATGGCATTTCCAAAATGCTGGGGTTCTTTGCTACAACTGGGCTGATCTTTCACCAATAGCCTCTCATAGACTCTCTTCATGGTGCCAAGCCTCAACTTAATGGCATGACCCTTTCAGTCGGGAGCCTTTCTTTGTTGTGTTCTTATGCCATTTGGTATCAAGGTAAGGCTGGCTTTGTAGAATGAATTTTGTGATATTATTTCACTTTTTAATGTATGGAATGATTTAAGGAACATATGTGTTGGCTTTTTGAAAAGGGGTTAATACAATTAAACATTGACTCCATCCAGTCCTAAGCTTTTCTATAAATCTGTTTAAGTTGTTTATATCATGTAAATATAATTTTGATATCTAAGAATTTATCCATTTATTCTAGACCTTCTAGTATTTTCTAACATAAGATTTCAAATTACTACCTACTGATATCTGTATGCTACTGGAATTTCTGGTAACCTTTTTCATCTCTAATTTTATTAATTTGGGTCTCCTCTCCTTCTACCAAATAGGTTTGGATATGGATTTGTCAACCTTGTATATTTTATTTTTAAGTCAATTGTTCATTTGATTGACTATATATTCCTCCAGTTACTATTTCATTAATTTCTTCCCTGATCTTTATTTATTGACATCTACTGATTTTAGGTTTGGGCTATTTTTTTTTCAATTGTCTGGGAACTTGAGATGTATCATTAGGTTATTTGAAATCTCTCTGGTTTTTTAACATAAACATTCATAACTACAAACTTTTCTCTTAGACCTCAAAGGTTCAGGCACTTTGTCTACGAACTTTCCCTTTAGCATGTCTTGCATTGTTCCCCATAGGTTTGGATATACTGTGCATTCATTTTCATTCTAGAAAGTCTTTTCTTTCTTTCTTTTTTTCTGTCTCAATCCATTTTTCATTTAGTAGAGAGTTGTCTAATTTCCATGAGTTTTCCAATGAGTTTGTAAACTTCCTGTTATTTCTGTTGCTGTTGATATCCAGCTATAATTCCTTGTGATCTGATGGTATGGAAGGATTATTTCAAATTTCTTGTATCTGATGAGACTTGCTTTGTGTCAAAGTATGTGGTCGATTTCGGAGAAAGTTCCATGAGGTGCTGAGAAGAAGACCTATTTTGTGTTTGAGTGAAATGTTCTATAAGTAACTGTTAGGTTCTTTGGGTGTATAATATATCTGTTATAAATATCTATTAGCTCCTATATTTTTCTATTTAGTTTTTGTCTGAGTGACCTGTTCTTTGGTGAAAGGGAGGCATTGGAGTCTCCCACTATCACCGTGTGAGGGACAATATGTGACTTAAGCTGTAATCGTGTTTCTTTTATAAAAGTGGCCACCCTTATGTTTGGGGCATAGGTGTTAAGAATTGAAATCATCTTGATGGATTTTTCCTCTGATGAGTATGTATTGGCTTCCCATCAAAAGAGATTAGCTTTGGTTTGGATTCTATTTTGTTTTTATTTTATATTTATGTTTTAACACTTATACCAGCTTGGATCTTAGGTCCATTTGCTGGGAATGTCTTTTTCCAGCCCTTTTACCCTGAGGTAAATACTTGGTGCTAAGAGTGGTTTTTGGATGCAGCACAAGGATGGATACTGTTTCTGTATCTGTTTTGTTATTCTGTGTCTTTTTATTAAAGAATAGAGACCATTAACATTGAATGATATCAACAAGCAGTGTTTGTTAATTCCTGTTATTTTGTGTCTGTGTGTGCATGTGTGTCCTGTTTTTGTTGGTCTGGGATTATTTAGTCCTTGTATTTTCTTCAATGTGGTTAACATCTTTAAGTTGGAATTTTCCTTCGAGAGCCTTCTGTAGACCTGTATTTATAGGTAGGTATCACTTAACTATGACTATGTTTTTGTTTGTTTGTTTTTAATCATGAAATGTCTAATTTTCTCCATTTATTGTAACTGAAAGCTATGCTGGGTATAGTAATTTGGGCTGGCATCTGTGATCTCTTAGCATCTGTAGAACATCTGTGCAGACCTTTCTGGCTTTTAAAGCCTCCATTGAGAAGTCAGGTGTTAGTCTAATAGGTCTGTCTTTATAAGACTTGATCTTTTTCCCTTGTGCCTTTTAGTATTCTTTTGTTGTTGTGTACATTTAGCATTTTGGTTATTATGTACTGAGGGGACTTTCTTTTCTGTCCCAATCTATTTGGCATTCCATATGCTTCTTGTACTTTGATAGGCATTTCCTTCTTTAGGCTAGGGAAATTTCTTCTATGATTTTGTTAAAAAATAATTTCTATGCCTTTAACCCGGGTTTCTCCTCTTTATCTATTCTTATTATTCTATTATTTGGTGTTTTTATGGTGTTCCAGACTTCTTGAATTTTTTTGAACAAGAGATGTTAAGATTTAACATTTTTTTGACTGACGTACCCATTTATTTCATGTCATCTATGCCCAAAATTCTCCCTTCTGTCTCCTGTCTTCTATTGGTGAGACTTGGCTCTGAGGCTCCTGTTCTCATTCCTAAACTCTCATTTCTAGATTTCCCTTAGTCTGGCTTTACTTTATCAACTCTATTTCCACTTTCATGTCTTGAACTGTCTTAATCATTTCTTCTCCCTGTTTCCTTGTATTTTCACAGATCTCTTTAAGGCATTATTCATTTTCTGCTTAAAATCCTCTATCATATCATAACGGCTGTTTCAAGATCTTTTTTCTTGTGCTTCAGCTATGCTGCAATACTCAAAGACTGTGTGGTAGGGTTGCTGGACTCTCGTGGAGACATATTGTTCTAGCTGGTATTTATTGTGCTTTTACACTGGTTTCTAGGCATTTGGATTTTAAAAGACTGTAGTTCTAAGTACTGATATCTGGTCTTGTATTTGTTGGCTAGGTGGTTTTTTTTCCCTTATTTTCTGTTGTCTTCTCTGATTCTTAGGTGGGTGTGTTGACTGGTAGGGATTTCTTTTTTTCTGGTGTACTTTCAGCTGTGGTCACTGGATGTTCTAGGTACAATGTGTTTCTGTGTTTTGGGAATTAGGGTGATTTAGAAGGGTGCCCCAGACCTCCACGGGAAGGAGGAAAGTAGGGTGTTCCACCAAAATCTGCCTCGTCCACTGGGAAAGGAAGCAGAGAGTGAAAGGTCGAAACAGGCAATCTGCTGAGGAGCTGGGGAAGAGAATGGGGCATTGGACCTGGAGGAACAGAGGAAGAAGAGAAGATGTGCTGTTAGCCTACCTGCTTAGCTAGCCTGGGTGTTCTGCAGTTCCTGGGAACTGTATTTTATAACCACTGAATCTAGTGCTGCTCATATATACCCAATGGTATGGACTCTCATCTATTGGCCATGGGCCATCCACCGGTGGCAACTTCACACAAGAAATTGGCTCTTCCTCCCCAATCAGCCATTGACTGTCGAATAGCTTCTCCGCTGGGAGTGAGTAGGGCCACAGGAGCTCCCTGCTCCTCCAAGCTAGAATTTTCAACTGATAAAGACAGGACATTAACTCAGCTTAAGTATCTGCCTCATATTCCTTTAGCACTATAACAAAAAAAAATCTAATAAGAGTTTGTTAAAGGTCAAAGCCATTTAAAAATTTGAACTGATTAAAAATTGGTTTTAAACATATGAATTTATCATACTAATATGAAAGGAAGAACCAACTGACTTCAGCTGCTTTCTAGATATGAAGCCTTCAGAGAGGCTCATCTTGCTCATCTACAGTCCCCAACCTAGCTAGCTGGAATACAGGTCGTGATATGGAAAAGATCAAAGGTAGCCATATCCCCTCTCAGCTACATCCAAACATGCACCTGACAATCATCAGAACAGATCTGCTCTTGCTCAAATCACCAGCTCCTAGAACCCACATGATTAGCCCGGCACAGAGTCATACCGCAGATAGTTCAGGCAATTATTAGAGATACACTGGCCCTATGCAGGTTTGTAGTGCTTGTCTAAGACTTCCTTTTGCAAGGAACAGTCCTCAGACCTATTTGATCTACGCTTTCCTGAATCTCAAGCTCTACAGTACTCTCAACTAGTACCCTATGGATTCAGGGTAAGTCTTTCCTGGGACCCTAGAGGTGCTTTAAGGGGTGGATGTGAGCAAAACTGCTAACTCAGTACAATATGGGTCTGTAGGGGATGCTCACTTTATTCTGAGAAGATGAAGAGGCTGGAGCCATGGCAGCTCTTTTGCTCTACCAGGACTGAGAAAGGATGGAACAGAAAACAGGTACGCATGGAAGACAAGAAAAACCAGTGGCCCAAGTAAGTTCTCAATTGCTTCATTTCTCCACAACTATACTGGCTTTGGTGGGTTTTATCCCATGAATAGAGAAGAACGTCCTACTTACACAAGTCTTCTTAAGTCACTAGAATTTCTGGTGCAGGCATGGTGGCACCTACCTTAAAGCAAACTCGAGGTATAGAAAGGAGGAAAGATAGTTTGGGCCCAGTTTTGATTACATAGCAAGACTGTACCTCAAAAAAAAATTTAAAAAGCAAATAAATAAATATATTGCACTTCTGAGTAATGAAACTATTAACTCTTAAATTCAATTAGACTCACAAATTAAGAGTGAATAAGTATCTCTAAAGTCGAAAGCCTTGGGAACACAACACCACGTGATCATCTCTCTTCTTTCTCCCATTGTGCTCATCAGTAACTTATTCCTCCCCATCCTAATTGTGAAAAGGCAGGAAGAGTCCCCTGCTGACAGCTTGGGGGTATCAACACGACAGTGACAGGTTCAGCTACGAACTGGAAGCTTGTCATCTAAGCTAGGCAAAAAACAGCCTTCTAATTGTTTTGGTCTTTTAATCTCTTTTAGTTACTTATGGCCATGAGTATTTTAAATAGCCTTTGCTTTCTGCAGGCCCTCACTCACCATGGCCAATTAAACTCAGTGTGAACTTTGTTAGGTACCTTGTCCCGCTTCCTGTTAGCACAAACACCCCAACTTTTATCACTGCCAGTATCTATGTGTGCACAAAATCTATGCGTTTGTGTGGATGTATTTTGTGTCTGTGCGTGGGTGACTATAGTTATGTTACATAAATAAATTTACATCTGTATGTCTGGAACCAATTTCACCACCTTCTAAATATCGTACACCCTGAGAATTCATTGGGGGTGACCTGGATGCCAGATTTTATAGTAATCATAATAAGATCCTTGGTTCACATTTATTGAGTGTTTACTACGTGCCAGGTTTTATCCTAATTGCTGTGGGTTTATTGGCTGTCTAATCCTCTTAACAACCTAGAAAGTAAATACTAATATCCTCACTTTACATATAAGGAAACAGAAGCACAGGGAGGTCAAGGTCACTGAGTATGCAGATGAGCTGAAACTCAACAGAATCAGTTTGAGTTTCAGGAGTCACATAACTGCCATGGTTGTTAAATGTAGGCTCCAGGACAACATTGTCCAGAATTAAACTCTTACATTGGTGTATATAACATTACAGGATGCAAAAAGCTTTTATATGAAAATGCCCTATTAAATTAATGGTTAATTTACTATTATTCCTATTTTACAAATGCACCAAAAAATGCAAAGATGGATGGTTTTATTTACTCAAGGTCATTAAACTAATGAATGGTGAATCCACATCTCCATCCAAGCAAAGGAAATTTAGATCAGAAGATTGCTTTCCCACAGGCTTTTTGTCTAGAGATAAATGTTTGAAACTTCGACAAAAATAGCTAGCCCAACTCATTCTCTGTAACTTCATAGCAGTAAATGACAGCCTCTGGGCTATCTGGGGGACATTGGCATTAATGATCAATTAGTATTGTAATTTATTTTATTTCCAGTTTTCAAAATGATGCCACAGTCTCTCCCCCAAATTGCTTCCTTCCTTCTCCCCTAACGTTCTTTGGTTTTCAGTATCAGTATCACTGTAACTAGGAAGAGCTACAGTGCTGCCAAGCGAGTCCTGGTTTCTCTTTGCAAAAGCAAAAACATGGTATTACATATCTTGGTTTTACAAAGCCTGATACACCTCCAAAGTAAGCAAACAAGAGAAATGAAATAGGTCCCCATTGTGGGTTGACTTATACACACTTAAAAGAAGTATACATGCCTTAAACCCCAATGCATCAGAATCTGACTTTGAAGTGGGATGGTTGCAGACCTAGAAGATAGGTTCACAGTGGCAGAAACTGGACTTGCTGGGTTAACCAAATGGACAAAATGAAGTTGGGTGAGCATGGAAAGGAGGTGAAGCTGAGACAAGCTGGAGGTGGAAGGTGAATACTTTCCAAACACATCGTGCAACATTCTCAAAGAACTAATCAAAAATTAGAAAAAAACAAGTGAATGAGCATACAATAGATTAGGACCCGCCTTTTGTCCAGGATTACTGCCCTTATTAAAAAAGGGGAGGGGAAGAAGGAAAAGGTGATCATGTGCAGACAGAAGCAGGGGTTGGTGTTAAATCCCCGTGAAACAAGGTATATTCTCTCAGGGCAATGAGAAGCTATAATAGGCAAGGAAGGTTCTTCCCCTGGAGTGTTTGGAGAGAGTGTGGCTCTGCCAATACCTCTATCATCGACTTGTCTCCAGAGCACCGGAAGAAGAAGTTTCTCTTTATGAGGCCATTTCTTCATGATAATGTGATTACAGCCAGTGTAGGAAACTAACACATTTCTCTTCTTCTTCTCTCCTCATCTCATTTCCATATTCAAAACATTTATGCACATACAATAAACATTATATAGTATGTAATATATGGGCATATCATTTATTTTATGACAACATAAAAGGTCTCTGAGAAACTCTGAGGCTGGACTTGAAGAACACAACAAAGATGTAAGACGTGGATACCATTGGACTTAGGAAACAATAATAGGAGCACAAACCCCCACTGAAATTCGCACATCCTACGAAATTGAAGGCCTCCCAGTGTGGGATCCAAAGACAGCAGTCAAGAAAAAGTACTTCATAAATCACTTAGGATTTTGAAGGCGCCCACTCTTACTTACTGCCCCCCAAACTATCTCCAATCTATTTATTCTCTGTTTAGTTTCTTCTCGGTTAGAATGGGAGACCAGAGACCTGTAGTGAGCAACCCGCTCTCAAAATGCACGGTCCTGGTGCTCGCGCTCCGGCACACGCCATTTAAACTCCAAGATTCGAATGCTACCTAGCACTGTTCCTCAACTATCTTATCCTCGCCTCCTTTCTAGGACCCCCACAGTGCTATTTCCTCCTCCACAGTCACCTGCCTTCTTTGCGCCTGCCGTCCCTTTTTCACAGACACCAGTTGCAGAAGAGGAAGGGCGCGCCCTGCTGCAGTGTGACCCAGTGTGACCTAACAGGTGGCTTGTGCATTCATCCTATTTCCTTTTTCACACATCCCCCTTGGGTGTGTAACACAAACAATTCAAATAATATAATCACTACGGGCTGAGGCGGAGGAGTGGACATAAGGGAAATCATGGCAGGCACTGGTCAAATTTAAATTGGCCTCCACAAAGTGCTTTTCCTAATCCTACTTTAAAACGGTTTCAGCGACGCAGTCTGGGGAGGAGGCTGTTCAATTAACAAGCTGTGGTCTCTCCCCCTATGCAAACAGAAATGCCAAACATCCTACTTATTTCGACTAAACAGTTGAATTTTCTCTGACAATAAAACAAATAAATGTCTTAAGCACCGGCTCATCAGTTCATAAATTCACAAAGGTTTACTTGATCTCATTTCCATCAAAATTGGTAACATCTGGGAGGCCTCCTCCGACATTTAAATGGACATTTTAGAAATAATGCTCGTCCATATATTTAGGTATGTTACATGTGTTCTGCAGCTAACTTTTCTTGGCAGGAGTATCAGAATGCAGGCCCTGCTTTCACAGGCAGCATAAACATCGTTCTGGTTGACTCCAATCCCTAACGCGCTACAGTTTCAAGGGCCAGGCCAAAAGGAAGATTCGGAGTCCTGTCTCATTGCAGCTTCCTGTGATTGGAGGAGAGCAACGTGCCTTCTGGTTGGGTGAGAAGCCTTCAGTGGCTCAACAAACCAATTGTGCCTCACTTTCTTCTGTGGGTTTGGGTTCAGGGCTGTGCCCTGAAGCTGACAGCGATCCAGCACTCGCTGAAAGCCTATTTAGAACATCTGGAGTTGGACAGAGATGCCCAGGGGAGGTGAAAGCACTTCCTTCTCCCGGACTCGCCCAACTCTATCCCTGTATTAAGTGAGATCTTTGACAAGCGGAATACTTAAACTTTCTTACGTGCGGCCCCTTAGGAATGTCTTCATTGAATTATGTTTTAATATTAAATCATCAGTTAGCAAAGAGGACAGACTCAGGGGGTCAGTCCAAACACTCTTTAGATATGGCAGAAGTAAAAAGATGCTGTTTATTAGGGGGGAAAATCCCTAATGCAAGAATCCACATAAAAAGTTCTCTTTTAATTTACATCCTGAAATAATTTTTCCCATATACAAAAGTTTGTGCTTGTGTTTGGGTTAAACAATGAGGGTTATGTAACCAATTTATTTCTGTTTTGCTTTAGAAGCCAAAAATTTCAAGTCAATTCAGTTCAGCAACAACTAAGGAATTTTCTTATCATCAACCATCCCCATGATGTAATTTATAATTGTTTTATATGGTTGTTTATGTTTGTCTAATCACATGTTACAATTCCATTTTACAAGCTACGTCAAGCATCCAGGACATGGGTTGGTAATTAATCCTAAGAACTAAAATGCTACTCTAAACTGTTTTTCTTTAAAAAGGAGTTTGAAAGGTCCTTCAGAAGACACGAGTAATCATCTTCATTTGAAGAGCAGTGACAAAGGAAGAACAAAAATCTTGGCCCTGTTGTGTCGCACAAACAAGGACAGCGGGGACTCTATATGGTGATATGCTTTTTTTTAATCAATTTATTTTGAGTTTGGTGACTCCCCAATGTATACAAAATCCAAAAAGAAAGCGCAGACAAATTCATGCTTGTTGCTCACATCCAGAGTATTAATAGCTTTTAGAATTGAAATTGTTTTATTAATTTGATTAGGTTGAAGGAAAAATCCAAAGCTCATGAATAATTCAGGATTCTGTCAGCTCCTACAAAGTCTTATGGAAAGCACCGTTATACCTCAAAAAATGCCCTCACAGTAGACCATACATTTAATTTTCAATAACATTGATTTATAGTTTTATAAAGAAAAATAATAAATATAATGAATTGCCCCCATATTTCCTGATCTCAGTCACTATAAAATAACTGCTGTAGTTTTACATTTCCAGTGTGAAATATTAAATGCATAAATCAAAACAAAATTATTTTTCATCCAGAGAAAGGGACCGGTTCCTGAGCCTGACAAATTCGTTTTATTTTAAAATTAATGTTTTAACAGGGGAGGGAAAGGCTCCAGTGAATCCCCACTACTTTAGGAAGAAAGAAAGTTCTTACAGATGACTCTTTTGCCTGCGATGTTTTTCAAGCAGGTACTGTGTGTGATGTTATTAAGATCCCCACAACACAGCTTATCAGGAACCGAATGGTGCCGGCTTGCGTGAATCATTTTCCTTTTCCACTTCCTTTCTCATGACGCTCCCTTTTTCCATAATTGTCTCACTTGAAATGGCCACCCTGAGATAAGTTTCACCCACAATATGCTTCGCCAGTGCCAGCAGACTGGCATGCTTGCCATTCCAATATTCTCTTACAGCTAAGACTAAGCAATCATGTAACGAGCAGAACATTATCGAATGAGAGCAACTCAGGAGAGACGCGGATTTCTAAATAGGCAGAAACAGATGTGTGAACTTCTTTATTTTCTCAACTTCCTTGCTTAGATTTCATGGAGAATGAGAAACTGCATTTTTGCGTCCTTGTTTTAAAAAGTAAGTGTAACTATGAGGATTCGTTTTTCACCTTTTAAATACTTCTCAGCTTTTGGGCGTGTTCAACATTCACCCCCAGGAGCTTTCAGAAGGTGTGAGAAAGGCTGATTACTATAAGTGAAAATACCCTTGACACATGGGGAACTCGGAGTTAACAGGCCAAAAAAAAAAAAAAAAAGTGTAAACCATCTAGCGGTCATGAGATTGGAAACATAGCTGTAGCATTGTCTCCAAGGCTCGGCTCCATACAAAGAACAGATCAATTCAAATCAGCTTTAAAATAATATATGAAGGGCTTTTATGATTCTTAAAATGATATGTGTATCATTGTCAGTTATGAATATATTGGCTCATTGATTCTAAAACTAAGGGTTACATATCAATCTTTGAATTTAAAAAAAATCCACTGGTTACGTGACCAAGTGCAAACTAACTTCTACTGTAAACTACTGCATGTCGAGAAAAAGCTATGGGTCTTTAGATTAATAGAAAAAGCTATGGGTCTTTAGATTAATAGAAAAAGCTATGGGTCTTTAGATTAATCTTTGCAAAGCTCAGCACAGCTCTGCGGTGTTGCGTCTTCTGGAGGACGTTGAAAAGGAGAAGAAGAGCCCTCAGAGGTCCTGAAACAACCGTCTGGAGAAGATCTGAACAGACCTCCCTAAAAATAACAATGGGCTGTAGACTTCGTAAACATTTTTGGAAATTAAATAGCTGCTAACTCATTCCATATGGAAGCAAATTTACAGCATCCAACGTGTTGTGCAATGAGATCATCATAACATATACAGCAAAGGAAGAGGGAAAGCCATCCCCAAAGTCATTCACAAGAGGCCAGAGGAGACAGATGGTGGTGAACCCCCTTTTTAAAAAAAAAGGCAAAAGGTTCTGAAAACTACAAGCTACTGTGGCTTTAAAACTCTATGGACAGGCAGCGTTTGGTCAGAAAATCTTTTAAAATCCCAACTAATATGAAACACTCCTTAAAAGGGGGCCTAGCAAAGTTATTAAAATTTCAGACAGCAGTTATAATTGCAAACCATGAATTTATTTGAATTTTTCACTTGGCGAAAAAGGCACAATCTCATGAATCTATTTTCACAAGATACTTAACACCATACAGAATCACAGGGATTTTAAATTCTTATTAGCATACAAGGTATTAGGTTTCATTATGGAACTTCCTTTCAAACAACTTTTGCTTGGTGTTCCCCCACTGCCTCCTTATTCCCTTGACCCTGTAGCCTCCTTTCCACTTCCGTATCACTTGAACCCCCCTTTCCCCCGTTTCCTCATACCCTTCCCCCCCTCTTGTGTCTCACTCTCCGGTTCCACAGACTACCAAAGGACATTAAATGCCAGAGCAGCTGACTGAGAGATTCTATACCTACAGAGTTATCCTCCGTGGTTCAAAATGGCCCATTTGTCTTTTAACTCAGAAATCTTAGTCTTGAGTAATGTTCCCAGATCAGATTTTTGGGTTTATTTTGGGTTCATGCTCTCCACGTAGAAGAAAAGGGACTGAGACTGTGGAACAGGAACAGCCCGGTCTTAGATTTGTTTGGCTGTTTCCCAGCAGTTCACCCTGGGCTCATCCACACGCGGGGCTGATTCATCCCAAGTTTATGTTAATAACGTTGGAAAAATCGGTTTCCTCTGGTAAGAAAACACTTAAACTTCAAAGTATTTCCCCTGTATTCAGACCCATGATTTTCATTTTTTGATCTTTCCATCTGCTGTTGTATAGATTCAAACCTCCCACCCCCTGCCCAGATCCCTACTCCCTCCAACAGTTCCAAACACATGTTTACTATTTAACACCCAGCACTTCGGCCTCACTGCTTCGAACTCCTGATTTGGAGAGAAACGGGCACAAGAAGAAAAATTAAAGATGAGATGATATCAAATACATCTTCAGACTAAATTTAGTCTGGATTTTATAATTTAAATCAAATTGGGGTTTGTTGGTTGGTTGTTTGGTTTAAATAAAGGGAAGGTTACATTTCTGGGCTGTTGCCATAGTGAGAAGTAATAGGAAAAGCTATAGGAGCGAAGCGGAGGGTGTCTGGTGCGGCTGATTGCATTCCCACTGGGGAGACGCCGTGGGGTCGTGATATTATTACCTATATGATCGCTACAGCATGTCTGTTCTTGGATACCAGCAGAAGCCTAGGAAATGTGTCTGAGGAGAAGGGAAGAGATAAATATGGAGGCCTTTGTTACAAAGATTCAAATTTCCCCGAATTAAGATTTGCTGTGAGTTAACGCTTGCAGGTTTACCTCGATAACAGAAGCGTTTAACATTAACCCATTTTCATCTGGTGGCCCGAAGATCAGGTAGTTTGTGTTGCTTAGGGAGCGCAGAGCCAAAACAGTTTCTTGCTGTTTATTCTCAATTTCAGGACCATTTTGTAAATCGCTTGGATAGGTGGTCATTTGTAGTGTGGACATTTGTGGAGTGTACACTATCATGGTTGATAGCTGGTCATTTGAAGAAAGTACACTGAGTCTAAACTCTTTGGTTATCTACTAACACGTGACAACTGAGATTTCATCACTAAAGGTTGATTTTTCCATAAGACCCTAGTAAAAGTGGCTACTTATAGGAGTCAAAAGGTGACTTTCATAATGTAAGCAAATTTTGCTCAGTAAGTTTTCTTTTTATTTTGATCTGTATGAATGTATAGCCAAAGGTTAACTCTATGTTTTGAATGTGTCCATCACCCCAGAAATCATGTGTTGGAATATTATCTGATGATACAACAACATTGGAAGATGGTACAACTAATGGTGGTTCACAGTTGATAAAAGCTTACTGCTTACAAACCAACTAATGTCAATTTAAAAAAGGGCTGAAGCTGTGTACACAATCTCTTTTCCTTGGCTTTCTTACCCTTCTTTTTTCACCATAGCATATAGTAAGATACCTTTGAACTTCGAGCTTCCAGTCTTGAGAACCACTGGCCAGGTAATTCTTTACTTTATCAATTACTGGTGTAGGAGGATCTTCTTTCTATGTGTTGTTTTCATTAGTTGAATAAAGAAGCTGCCTTGGTCTTTTGATAGGGCAGCCCTTAAGTGGGTGGAATAGACAGAACTGGATGCTGGGAGGAAGAAGGCAGATGGAGAGAGCTACCATGGAGCCACCTGCCATGAAACTGCAAGGTCAGACATACTGAATCTTTCCCGGTAAGCCACAACCTCGTGGTAAACACAGATTCATAGAAATGGGTTAGATCACTATGTGAGTTGGCCCATAAGAGGCTAGATATAATGGACCAGGCAGTGTTTAAATGAATAGAGTTTTCTGTGTGATTATTTCGGGGGTTAAGTTAGCCGGGTGGCTGGACGCAACCCACTGCTCCTCCTTACTACAAATTACTCAACCTCAGGAATTCTAGCATAGTCACTTAAAAACTGAACCATGGTGGTGTCCAGCTATAACCCTGGCCCTTAGGAAATTAAAGAAAGAGAATCACAAGTTTGAGACCAGGTTGGCCTATATAGTGAGTGAGCCCCCATCAAACCATTCTGAAGTGGTTTAAAATATATCTTCTTGAAACTTTTGATGCTCTACAGAAGTTTCAGTTGAAAAGTAAATGACATATAAGGACTTCCTTTAAAAAAAAAAGTTTTATATTTGAAAGAAGTTATTGATAGCCAGCTGTGAATGCGAGGAACCCTTGACCCCAAATTAACTTTACTTATGAATTTCCATCCAACATGCCTGTCCAACCTCATTCATATCATCTCCAGATATCCCTACAAGTGCAGAAAGAAGACCAATACCATAAATAGCTCAAGTTTGAAGTTGGAACAAGAAAAGATCGGTAATGAAGAAGAAGGAAGGAGAGAAAGCAGCTGGCTCCTCCTGTGTCTGATTGATGAAAAAAGATGTCCTGAGATCGACCGCCCTCCCCCCAAACACACACGGGTGGGTTTTGTAATACAGCAAAATCCAATTGAGAATTACTCTTGGGCAGAAATATGTGGACTATGAGTCTTCTTGAGTTATACTAGCCGCTACCACAAACAACCCCAAATCCCAATGGCTTAACAAAATAAAAGTCTATTTTTTGTTCATATCACAGTCCTAAAAGTTTTCAGGGCTTCTCTGAGCAGGTTTTCCTCCAAGTACCAACTTGGGACTAAGAGTTCCTTCCATCTTTGTCATGCCAGCTTTCACAAATGGCTTCCACCACTGCCGAGGAAAAGGAAGAAAAGGCAGGCAGACATGGTTGGAGAAATCCTTTATGCTCACATCTATGGCCACTAAACAAATACAAGGATCGCTACAAATATGGTTTTACTTTGTTGCAGGAGAGAGAAACAAGATAAATTAACACATAATCAGTTTCCACAGTCCCCCCTTCAGAAGTCCTCCTGTAGTCTTTCTAGGCCGCTGTATCAAATTCAAAGTCCTGTATCTATGAGCAAAATGCAGTCCTTTCCTTCAGACTGGATATACCTAATCTAGTTCTTCCTGTATATGAACAGAAAAGTCAGGCACAGTGGGCCCAAAAGACACTTTCCCTGTAACACTGCAACCAACACTCCTACATGTACATAAGAATCTGAGTCACATAATAGGCCGTTATCTTAGGGTTCCTATTAATGTGAAGAGATGCCATGACCGCGGCCACTCTTATAAAGAAAGCATTTAATTGAGTGGCTCGTTTACAGCTTTAGAAGTTCAGTCCATTATCTTTATGACAGGGAGCACGGCAGTGTGCAGGCAGATATGATGCTGGAGTAGAAGCTGAGAGTCCTACATCTTGCCGACAACAGGAAGTCAACTGAGACATTGGGCAGTGTCTTGAGCATAGGAAACCTGAAAGCCCAGCCCCACAGTGACACAGTTCCTCCAACAAGGCCACACCCATTCTAACAAAGCCACATCTAATAGCGCCACTCCCTATGAGATTGTGGGGGCCAGTTACATTCAAACTGCCGCAACAACGGTCCATGATCGTTCTTCAGTTCCACGAGTCAGATGGAGACAGTTTCCTAAGTTGTGCAGCTCTTGTTGGGCTTGATTCTTCTCCTTGGATGAATCTCCCTGTCAACTTTTCTTTTTGGCATCTGACTTCATCTCCTGAGTGACCTTGTTTACACATCACCATCCCTATTTGTGCCTTATGGACATGTTTCAGAGCATGATTCCCTTGGAGACTTTAAAACATGTCAACGCATGGATTTTAGATTCCTTACTATATGTTCCCTTAACATCAAGTGAATGGACCAGGATTTAAATGACATAGGACTGGGGGTGACATCAAAAAATATTGCAATGATGGCATCTGCATATAAGGCTCAAAGGTTACTTGAAACTTGAGCAGTCACAAGTATCTTTGGTGGTTTGAATGAGAATGACCCCCATAGGCTCATATTTTTGAATACTTGGTCCCAGTTGATAGAAGAGTTTGGGAAGAATTAGGAGGTTTTGCCTTGGAGAAAGTGTGTCATTGGAGGTTAGCTTTGAGAATTCAAAAGCCATACCCAGTTATCTTTGCCTCATGGTTTTACCTCAAGATATGAGCTGTCAGCTCCTGTTCTAGTGCCATGCCTATCTGCCTGCTGCCACACTCCCTACCACGATTGTTATAAACTCATCCATCCTCTGAGACTCTAAGTCCCAAATAAACCATTTCTAGTATAAGTTGTCTTGGTCATTGGGCCTTATCAGAGCAATAGAAAGGTGACTATGACAGTATCTTTAGTCTGGACTCACCAGTTCTTTGGCAATACAATCCCCTCAGCAACTTAATAGGCTTCCGATGCATTTGCCATGAGCTCATGCGTTCTTGAATTTTACATCTTAGATATAATTCCTAAGTCAACTCTGCCTTTTTTATTACGCATGTTTCTCTTGACAATTTCCCTTCGAGGATGAGGCAATCTTCCTTATCAGTAAATAGCCAGCAAGAATTAGCTGATAATCATCTAAGTGAGTGATATACCTTTAATCTGATTTCCCTTGGTTATTTGATTCTACTAACAAGTTTTTTTTTAAAAAAAAAAAACTCAGCTATTCTTGTTTCTGTTCTCAAGACACTTTCCAAACAAACATCCCTAGACACCATGTCTTCCCTTTAATTTTTGCTTGTGAATCAGCTAGTTTATTCCTGAGTTCACTGCTTTTTGTAATACCCAGAAAAATATAACAGGTAATAAATAGAAGGCCTGTAGTAGCATTCTACTTTATTTCAACCGTTCTCTCCCAGAGATGTGGGCTAAGTAGGGATATTTTCTTGCCTCTAACATGACAAGAAAGCCTCACACAATTTAGATTGTTAAATGGCAGTACTTCACTTTTGATAAAAATCTCTCTGTAGTTGCTATAACAAACATCAACAAAATTCCAGATGCTTTACACCAAAAACCATGTTTCTCATTTAGACCTCTTCTGAAGTAAGTTGGCAGCTCTCCTAGGAAGCTATACACACAGTCAGACTTAAAAGATTTTATAGTGGTATGATCTCCGAGATAGCTTTGCTGGTAATTGCTTGTCCACCTTTAGTTCCTTGACAAAATACCTAAGAAAAGTAACTAGAAGAAGAAAGGTTTTCTTGGCTGGGGGTTTAAGCAACGAGAGTCGGCTTGTTCCGTTGCTTCTCGGCTGGAATCAGTGCAGAAGCTTTGTAGCGGAAGGTGTCCTGGAAGAAGGCTGACCTCCTCATGAAGATCCAAAAGCAACCAGAGAAAGAGAGGGACAGAAGAAGACAAGACATATTTCCTTTAAAGTCATGTCCCTCAGGAACCTACTTCCCCAGTCTGAGTCGCAACTCCTAATAGTCCAGTCAGCTCTGAATCCATCCATGAATTTTTTTCATTGACGAGGACATGTGTGAACTCTGCTGCAAAACCAAGCCTCAAAGCCTGATTTCTTGGGGTCATATATAAATTATAACGCTCGCTAAGGCGGGAAAAGAGAAGATGAAGCCGTTTAGAAGTTCAGCCTGTAAGTCTGAAGGGTTTCTCTTCACTAATACTGCTTTAACCTCACCTCAACTGCAAGGGTCTTGGAAACGGCATTTTGTACAAACACAGAAAGAAGATATGGATTTACCTAGCTTTATGACTGACAACCCGATTACCCCTAGTAGTACATGGAGTTATAGCTGTAACTCCAAGAGAGAACTTACCTTGAAACAAATTAATCTACTGCAATAAAATTCCATAATCACTATGTCACCTAGATAGAGAAGGCCAGGTGTTCCCTATTATCCTGTAGATGACACCACAGTCACATGTGAGTGGGGACTGTCCCTACATTGACAATTCTCATCATCATTAGAGAGGAAGTTGTCAAGAAGCTAACTCCCTTGGCTGGGGGCACATGTGGCTATTTTCCCCACGAGTTTTCCAAGAAGAAAACACTGCCAGTTGCCTTAGACACAGACACAAATATAAGAAAATCTGCTTTTACTTCCCTAGACGCATCCTAGCGAAAACTATTGAAAGCCTTGTAGAAAACAAAGTATGTGCGTGTTACATCATCTATAAAAACCAAAAACTCCATTAGCCAGGCTAGGGACACGCTCAGTGGCGAAAAGCTTCTCTGGCATGCGTGAGGCCTGAAGTTCAATCCTCAACACTAAAGCAAAAGGCTATGTTTCAGGTGTCAACACACATGAAAATGTACAGAAACTAAGAGAAAAAAAAAAAAGGCTGACATTTGCCCTAGCAAAGAAAAGACCAGGATTCAAACAGGGTTTTAAGAATCTCGTGGTGGATGCATTTAACTTAAGACAAATCAACTACTCACATTTGGGATTCAGTTTTCAAATGCTACAAAATGAGGAGAAATTGCATTTTTATGCTTCCCACACTCCTCGGTTTTCCCCGAATCTGTTACCCAACCAAAACCATTGCCATTATACACAGTAAGCATAAAAGGTATGTCCAAAATAATGGACCATGTAATTAAGTACTGATATTTTTCTTCTAATTTACTCCTAAAAGACAAGTTAATTCCTTAGTTGTCTCATTTCTGTACATGACCCCACCATCCGACTCACCATCCCTGAATCATGGCATCCATCATCTCTCTCTTCTGGTTCAGCCTCTGCCAGGTCTTTGTGTACAGCTCTAACCCAGCAACAAACATTCATTTTTGAATAATCTTTTGCTTTGATAGCCAGAATCTGACTTTCTTTTTTTTTTACTTTCTTTTAATTTATTCTTTGTGTCTTTCACATCATCCATCTCCATTCCATTCATGTCCTGTCCCTACATCTCCGCTCTCTACCCTTGTGTCCTTCCCTCTCCCAAATAATAAAACCTAAGAGGGGGGAAAAAAAGGAAGTAGATCTTGTCATGCGAAGCTGCAATGTGTCACAGTGAGTCATGCAGTAAACCCTTTACCCATAAATCTTTATGTGCAAGTGTTCATTGCAAAGCGTCACTGGTTTGGTTTGCGGCCTCTGGCTTCTGCTACATTATCAGTGCCGGGCCCTCACTGGGCCCTCTCTTAGATATCCTGTTGTTGTCCTGTTTTGTGGCGATCCTGCAGCTTTGAGTTTGCAGCATCGGCCCCTTCACCTGCTCCAGCAAATCGTAGAAGGAGAGGATGTTGGTGGGGGAACCAACTCATAGCTCTGGTTCTGGGCCTGGGCAGTTGCAGGTTGGTCATCCCGCCAGCTCTCCCCTGTCTTCATCACCAGGGTGAGCTCCCCAGTTCACCCCTTGCTGCAGTGACCAAGGGGCGGGGCCAGCTCTCCTGCTTTCGCATCCTCAGGGGCTGCTCTCCAACACCTACACCTCTAAACTCCACCTTTAGGGCCAGCTCTGCTGTGTTCCCAAGTGCTGTGGGAACAGCTCTCCGCTTTTGTGACCTCAGAGCCAGTTCTGCCACCTTCCACAGGTGGCAAGGGGCATCTCTCCCGCCCGCCCAGGCGAGGGGCAGGGTCCACTTTCTCAAGTGCTGCAGTTAGTAAAGGGGAGGAGTCTGCTCCCTCAGCCACTGCAGGAGTCAAAGGCAAGGGGGTGGGGGGGGGTGAGTCTGACTTTCTATAAATAAAAAACACAGTAGCAAAGATTTGAACCCTGTCCAATGTTTTCTAAAGACAGTCGCTTCGTACGGAATCGGTAGACCTCTTTAGAAGCCGACATCTTGGTGTGTGCGTGGGACATAAACTCAAATCTTCGGCATCAGCTCTGAGCATGACTGAAGGAAGAGAACACATCCTCTGTTTCTACAGCTGTCTGTATCCAGTCACTCAGTGCCACGCATCTTGGCTCCCAGCCATACTTGTCTGCACTCACAAGCCTCCCCCAGTCTGTTGTCATCAAGCTTCCACTTGAGCAGAGAGTTTCAACTCTAGGGCCACCTCATCCACAAGTTCCAAGAGGCTGTTACTCCCCCCACCTCAAAGAAATACAATGCTGATCACAATAGACACTATTATTTTCTACATCGGTATCTTACCCACTTTCATTTTTTACATCTTTTTTACCTACTTACTTATTTATATATATTTGGGGGGATACATACAAGTATGAAGGCCAGAGCAGAACGTGAAGGAGTTCGTTTTCACCTCCTCCCACCATGTAAGTCTTGAGGAATGGATTTAGGTTGCCAAGACTGGCAACAGACGCTTTTCCCTGCTTACCTGATGAGCCCTCTTGCTGGCCCGATCAATGCCAGTTTTTGAGTGCTTACTATCTAGCAGTCACTCGGCTGACCTTCATGAGTAGTGACTCACTTAACAACCATATGAGATATTTTTATGTTCTTCGTTTTATGAGTGAGGACATGAAAGAAAGTATTTTTTCCAAAGGCACAATACCTATAGTGAGGGAAATATGATTGTACCCACCTATTCTGTCGCCAGAGCCTGAGCTCCAACACACTTTGGCCCTTCGGAAAATTCCTGCTTTCTCTGTCTGGAGACTATGCCTAATTTTTAAGGAGAAACAAACCTTCCTTTCAAGGTTGATACTGTCATGATTCTGAGACCTCCGTCCTAGGATGTTTTCACATTGATTAACTGGGGATGATCACTTAGTCCAGCATTATTATTTCAAAAATTACTTACAGCTCTTTACTCTGGCAGGAAATCAGTAAGAGCCGCCGTTGTTTACATCCCGCTGCTGGAGCTCTATGCGCGCAGGAGCTATTTCCTGAGTGGGGACTCAATGAGAAGAGACAGCTATTCAATCACCCAGACCCCAGAAAATGTAACTGAAAAACGCAGACTTGTGGAAGAGGGAGTCATGATGGATATGCAGTTAGTCCTGAGCATCTCCCCCTTGAATTGAGTGCTGTCTGCTCCACGCCAGAAAGAGTCCATCAAATTTGTTTATTCAAATAAGCCAACCATTTCTTCAAAGAATAAAATAATTACAAGCAAGCAATTTACTTAGTAACCTGCAAGTATAATATTTGCATAGAGACGCTCCTGAAATGTGATGGAGTTATTTCCCAAGAAGCAGACTCTAAGTTGAAAATATCATCAATTGGAAAACCCAAAACAACTAATGTATCCCATTTGTCAAACACTGGATCTTGACAACAATGTTAATCCAGAGAGTAACTGTTGTTTGCCCTGGTGATCATGTCATCAGGTGGGAGTACTGACTGGCTACCACCTTCTAGTATCAGAGGAGGGTATCAAAACGTTGCTGAGTGGAAGAAAGATCAAAATTCACAATTTACAGTGTGACCTCTACTGACTATCCATTGCTTTTGTTTGATCTTATAGTTAAAAAATTAACTCCATCTCAGGTCAGGGATTGCATAGGCAGTAAAAATATATTTAGTATATATAGTATATATAGATTTAGTGTATATAGCCATGCTTAAAAAAATAAACAAAAACAAACCTTTACCAGCCATCTGCTTGAGCCATTGATACATTAAAGAAATGCAGAATGCAATGGCAACAGGGAGCCTCATGCGTCTTGTTACATGCATGAGTTCTTCCATTCACATCATTGGATGACAGAGGGAATAGCCGTGGAGCAGAAGGATATTGTATTAAAGTGGCCAATTACACAGAGAAAGCAAAATCAAAACATGCTCAGACTGGGATGTGGATTTAAGCTCTTACTTCAATAGCTTATTGCTCTATTTGGGAGGTAATTGTGAGAGCATCCTGTAGTTAGGCTTCTGTGGGTATCTTCCTGTATCTTGCTCTTGGGATGCTGCGTGTCCTCCCACTAGTAGGGTTCAGGAACAGGAGACAGTGGGCAGTTGGCTATGTGACTATGTAATAATTCCTAAGGATCTGACAGGTGTGTTTGCCTAGACTATCTGTCCTTTCCAGAATGAAATTTCCACTTCAAGTTTTTGTCTATTGTTCTAAAGTCATGTCCGACAATGAGACTCCGTGAAAAAAATAGATGTGCTGCTTACATAACCGTATATCCTTACTCAGTACAGGTCATTTACTCAAGGACCCAATGTTGGATGGCAGATATCAAGAATCTAGCAGACACAACACTAGTCAGTTCCGTTCTGATAGAGACACTAGGGAGAAGAGAGAGGAAGTGGAGGCACCGTCTGAGGAGGCAGGGTTAAGGGTGAGCAGTTCTAAGGAAAGAGACATTTATGGATCCGGAAAACAGTTTCCCAAAAAGGCCAATGGAAAGGTGCCCAGTAACTCAGCTAGCCTAAGGCATGAGGTGACCCATATTGCTCCTATCTATCTGCCAGATGATAAAGGAAGAATGGAGAAATCATGAAAAGGTATCCTGTTTGCGAAATTCAACAGTCTCTGGATGGGTTGGTTGGGGGTGGGGCTCTGAATACAATGGCTAAGAAGGTCAAAATTCCTTATGATTGAATCATCCTCCATTTTCCTTTTCAAATGTTAGTCTTGGGGCTGCAGTGCCTAATTACTATGACGTTAGGAGATAAGACAACAGAAATGGTTTTTCTCACAATCTTGGGGGCCGAAAGTCCCAAGTTGAGAAGTCAGTGGATGGATGGCCTCTCAGGAGCATTAGGGAGAACTGGTTGGCTCAACGCTTTCCCATGTCAGTGATACCAGTGATCCTAGGCGTTTATTGGCTTTCAAATACACAAGGCCAGTGTTTCCTCTGCTGTGGGTCTATCTCTATATTGTCTTTTTATCAGGCCTTGGATTAGGGACTACTCCCAATCAAGTCTGGGATCATCTCAACTTTTTTAAAACGTATATTTGTAATTAAAATATAAGTACACCATCCCCCTCTTCTAGCTTCTCCAGGATCGCCTCTTTACCCCTTCTCCCCCCCACACACACACTTCTCCCATGTCTCCTCTCAAATTGGTGGTTCCTTTTTAAAATTATTGTTGTTACATATATGCATATGTTATATATGTACAAATACATAAATATAGCCTGCTCAGTCTGTTTTATATGTCGACATGTATATGACTTCAGGGATGACAACTTTGCATTGGATAATCATTGGAGGCATCATCTTAACGTAGCCATCTTCACACATCCTATTTACACACAGGGTCCCATCCACAGGCAGTCAGTGTCAGGATGTCAGCAGACCATGTGCAAGGAGTAAACGCACCACAGGTCTCTATCTGACTGGCAAGGAGCTTAATTTACCCTTAGCGATCACTGTTCCCAGGGCCTTCCCACAGTGTAGACCGGATCACTCACCAAAGTAGCCATTCAGCTGAAGCAGGTGATTTAGGAAAACATGACAGCTGTGATTATGAAACCAAATAGCTCCTTGATATTTAAGACCGTATTCGTATTATGTGCAGACCATATCCCTATTACGTTCTTCCATCTGGAGCTTCTCCAGCATCCACATCTCCATAAAGTTTTCAGAGTTTCACCCTTGGTAGTGAGCCAGCACTCGGGCACAGCAGTAAGGCTTTGGCCAAGAAACACAAAGGTTCACTGTTAGGGTTGGGAGTGGCACCTCAGAAGCATAGAAGGAAGAGATGAGCTAATCACGGGGACAAAGGAAGCTGCCCATCCAATCAAAGAGAATCTTAAAAAGACAGGCTAATGGAGTCTTTGTGTCTACATAGTTAGTTTTAGCGAGGTTCTGAACAGAATTGCACCTTGGATAGTAACTAGATATGTTTAACATGTAAATGTCGTCTTCATTCCACAATTTTCTCATCTTGGGTTTTTTTTTTTTTTTACGACTACATCCACGCCCAAATTCCATGTATGCAAAGAAACTAATTAACAGATCAGTCATTGAATAAATGAAACTCAAGTTATCCATGGCATCCACTGAAAATGGGCCAACGTTAATAAACCTACGCATCCATGCAAATCATAGTGAATCCGTCCACTGCCGTCAGTGCTGAAGACGTCAGCCCCTGAGAGCGGAAGCTTCAGAAGGTGTGCGAACAAAATAGAGATGCAATTGACATCAAAATTGGCCACTGGCGGAGCAGTTCCATTACACAAATTAGAGAACCTGAAAAGCTTTAGAGGTTTTGGGGGGAAGGAAGTGGCAATCTCACACCTCTTGAAAGTCAGATTTAAAAAGAAAAAAGATGAAACCACGTGCTGAATAGTAACGCTATAGGAACACAGGTTAACCACTCACCTCTGCATTCAGCCGACCTATATTACTTTTAATCTACAGACTCATCTAACTAAGGCCATTGAGAATTAAGTTTCATACTGCTCGCTCAGCCTGCATTGTCAAAAAGCAAGCAGAAATCCTGAGTGCCTCCTACTTGCTATGTAGTACTTTAAAAATAAGGCAAAGTCCTTACCTATGCAAATAGCATGTCAGCAGAATAAGACAGTCAGGCTGAAGCTTGGAATAGGGTGCAAAACAGCCTTGGAGGAAGTTGGCTTTTCCCCCTACTATATGTGTATCTTAAAATGAGAGCTTCCTTTCTCAGAGAGGGTTCAGATAGCCCAGGCTGCCCTCCAAATCACTAACATAGCAGAGGGTAGCCTTGAACTTTTGATGCTTCCAAATATTGGGATTACAAGAGTGCACATGTGCATTACCACCCAAATCCAGTGCTTAGAGAATGCTGGCAAGCCCTCTGCCAACTGAGCTACATCCCTGGCCCCAAAAACTACCTTACAGGGCAGAAGTTTCTTCTCAATCTTGATGGCCTTTTTTATAAACACTAGAGAAATAAATACAGAGACATGATAATGTGATTGGTAAATGATATGAGAAGACAAAAAAAAAGGTTGATTAGCACAAGGTCAAAAATTTCAAAACATATTTTTACTATTTGATTCTAACAAAAACAAATGCAAAAGCTTGAAAAAAGTCATACAACCATGGACAGAAAAAGGGAAAACAAGACACACCACACAACCATAAAACAGACTTACAGGGATGGAGAGATGGCTCAGTGGTTAAGAGCACTGGTTATACAGAGGACGGACTCTAGGAGCTGGAGATGGGGCTCAGTTGGTAGAGGGCTTGCCTAGCATGAAGGAAACACTAGGTTCAATTCCCAAGGCCGCACAGACTAGATACGGTGATGTGTATCTATGATACTAGCACTGGGCAGGCGAAGGTGGTAGTAGCAGAAATTCAAGGTCATTTTCAGCTACTAAGAAAGCTCAAAACTAGCCTGGGCTACATGAGATCTTGTAACCCCACCACCACCACAACCACCAAAAGAAAAAAAAAACCCTAACTTTCAAATAATCTTAAAATAGTTTTTAAATACAAAGCAAATCTATAATCAAATAATGTTTTACATAAAATTTGGCCAATGGAAAACAACCAGAATAAAATTTCTGTGCTCCTCTTGATCTCGAAGCACATGTTTGATGTTCTTGAAACTGGATTATCATAAAGAAAGCTATATCTGTGATCTGGTATATTGATCTCCATAAAGTTGTTCCTGGCAGGATATGATAATGCATGTTTATAATCCCAGCACTCAGGAAGGTAGAGATAGGCTGCCTCCTGAAAGCTCAAAGCTGTCCTGGTCTGCATTGCAAGGTTCAGGGTAACAGAGACCACATAGCAAGACCCTGTCTTATGCATGCAACAGAGTAATAAAACGAGTTAGTCCCCAGATCATATGCAGGATGGCGTGTGGCGACGAGGGCTTCGGCCCAGGCACCCTCTGCTCTGCTGTTCTCAGCAGCTTCCACTCAGGGGATGCATTTGGTGTTGACCCCGCTCCCTGAGCTTTCATTCAAATCTGCACACTAATTGGGAGCCAACACGTAACTTGGGATAGAATAACTAGTTTTGGTACATTCTACGCTTTGTAAACGTATTAATTTTAAATTTGTGATGAAGGATACAGGTATATTAGCTATTGGTAAGAACCAAACATTTTAAAGAAAAATAATTATTGCTGGGCTTTCAAGTTTCTAGGTCAATTTATTTGAAAAAAAAAAAAATCCTGAGGTTACAAGACAAGTTGCTAAAACCATGGACCATTTGCACCTACTTATTGGTGTGAATTGGGATTATTTTCCATATTATGTAAGTGATGCGAAATGCAAAAAATAAAACTGAACTTTGAGTCTGGGTCTGCAATCTATATAGCACAGGGTATACATGAGTTCATTAATATAGTGTACGTCTCATTATTCTGTTTTCACAGTAAGTAAATACTACAAATATAAACCTTTAAAATGGTGTTTCAAAGGTAACGTTGCTCTTATCTCTTCTTTACATGAACAGTTTTACAAGATATTGGCTTAGAAAATGCTTTATTAAGAAAGCAACTTTACAGTCCTGGGGAAGGCTTCCTTTCAAGAAGGAGAAACTTATTGTAAATATTCACGAGTTTAGGCTGTCATTACTGGATATAAGCAATTCCAATATGTCTGCTCAAACTGTCCTGAGCATGGTCTTGAAGGCCTGACATCACTTCCGTCCTGTGCACAGCTCTGATCTCAAGTCCTACCACGATCTTCCAGGCTTACTGTGCACCTGCCACGCTGACCACCTTGGTTCCTCTTGCTTACCTTCTCATTGTCTGACATTTTTCTGATATTTCCACTGAAACTGTTTCTCCAACTGTGCCAGGAGACAACTTCCTATGATCAGCGCCTCCTTACTCCTCTCCTCCTTTCCTTTCTCTCTCTCAATATGTATTTCTTCCACCCCTCCTTCCTCTTTTCCTTCCTTCCTTTTATTGATTGGTTCTTTTATTGAGACATGGTCTTATTATGTAACCCAAGCTCCAGAATCTTCTATCTCCCAGATGGCGATTACAGATGTGCACCGCCATGCCTGTCTCTTGTTTTTCTTTTAGCCATTTTGTCTTCCAAATCACAACCTTAATGGCAGCTCCTAGTGCTGACACAGAATCATTATAGGATTGATTCTGAACAAATAAATAAATGACTGGAGGAGTAGATGAATAGTGAGCAGGATACCCAACCCAGTGTGAGGAGTGAAAGAGGGAAATGAAGAACTTAGTTAGCTTTGAGAATCTATTGTTCTCCCCGCCTCCTCGATTTACACCTCCTTTTCCTTTCTCCAGACATGTGTTCACAACACTCAAAACTCCCAGCAGGCTCAGCATGGCTTAAGAGTCTTCTTCTAGCCTCTGTCCCTAAGTTCAGATTCTCAAAAGAAGTCATGTAGGATTGATATCGCACGGATTCCGCTGTTTTTTTAGGATCACCACGTCAACAGGCATAGCTGATGGCGATGTAGCAGGACTTCTAGCCACCAACAGAGTACAATAAAAGTAAAAACGCTAAGGAAGGCCATTTCGGATAGTCCCATTCTAATATTAACACTTTGATAACATAAAGTGGAATATATTGTATTTCTTTTTTTCCACTTCTGGTTGCATTTTGTAACTGGGATTCATTCCATTGTAATTTACCAAAACTTCAAATTTGCTAAAACAAACAAAGAAAACCCAAACAAAACAAACATTTGAAATACACTAGCTCACAGAACTGAACAGGACAGATGCGTTCTAGATCCAAACAAGGATTGATCTTGACCTTCGGTTTTTTGTTGTTGTTTGTGTTTTTGTTTTGTTTGTTTTGTTTTTTTGTCTTTGCTTCGTCTTTATCTTTCTCAATTTGATACCCTCAGTGTTCTCACCATTGGAAATGGCTTCCAAGAGCTCTGGTGTCTGTATTCCCAAGCATTCAAGCTACCTTGCAAAAGTGCTTATGAATGAACTCAGCTTACATTGAGTTAATTATACCTGATAAAGAATTGCGGTGTGATGGTTGGCTTAAGCTTCCGCCACAAGTTCTGCCCCTAGAATGAGGAATACAGTTAACTATCGTAGGTTGCTAGGAGCTGAGACTATGAGAGAAGAGCATCTACTAACATGAAATGAAGCTGCTAGGCAGAAAATCGACAGGTTTCCATTCTACTTGGCATCTTCCTCAAGTAGTGGTGGCTGGAAATGATTCCTCGCGCATCCATAAAGCATCTTGACCTCTGAATGTTGCTCTGCTGGCTTTAATAAAATAGATACTGACCACCAAAACAAAGTACTTTTTCACTGGTCTGTAGATAAAGTATCATAAAGTTAATATTACTACTATATCCTTTGCTTTTGGCTGAATTAACTTATTGACCAATCAATTCTTAATAAAGCCTCAAAAACCCTACTCACTAGACATGTACATTAGGTGACATGAACATCTAATCAATTAATATTTGCTGGCCAATGCTTTGACATTTTCAAAGGCTGGTATGCATCTCTGTGAAATTCTAAGATAAAGAGAGGAAAGTAATCAAGAAGACTTGACGACAAAGAAATCGGCTGGATCCAAGAAGCCTTTGTCAACCATGCTAAGACTTCACATCACACTGTGTTCTGTGAAAACTCAGACAGAGTTCACCTGCCATCCCCCACACAGCTCCCATTCACGGGCTGAAGATCATATGACCAGTGAAGTAAGTCACGGTAAGACAGACTGTTGGGGCATCTTGTGGACCTGGGCTTTAAGCTTCAAACTCCTGTTCACATTGTGTTGTGTCTATTTCTATAATACAATCTCTGTTTTCAGAGAACAGACAGCAGTTAATAGAGAGAGAAAAAAATACATCATCGAGGTTTAAAACCTCTGTGAATTCTCATGCTAGACTGCTTAGAATCAAGTCCCAAAATTGTACTTATTCCTTATATGCCCATTTTAGCACCAGAAAAAAAAAAAAGTGGAGATACTAATAGTAACTCTCTGCTGGGGACATTCTGGAGGCTAAATGAGTTAATCCACATGAAGCTCTTAAAGATTTGGGGAAAAAGAATCCAAGAATTGTTACTACTACTACTACTATTCCCTTTCTCCCTCTCTACCTTTAGTCCTTCTCCAGTCCTTCTCCTTTCCTCTCTCTCCCTCTCTCTCACCCCCTCCTCTTTTCCCCCCTCTGCATTAAGAAATGCTATTAAATTGCTTTACAGCACCTCATTTCTCCATAATGCATATTGCAAATTGGCCCAGCCATGACCGAGATATAATCACCAAAGAGATGCCTTTGACAGAGATGGAGTAGCTGACAAGCTGCTAAACACAATGTTAAATTGTTTGTTATTGTTGAGGAGTGGGAAGCTTCTCTTTCAAAAGACTCCCAAGTTTAAAGCCAACATGATTAATATTCAGAGCAGACAGAGTAGTGTATATAGCCAGAAACACTGAGGTCAGCTTGGATAATGGGAGGCCAGGCTCATCCTGAGCCTGTGGTGACACATACTGACATCCCTACTGAGTCTGGGCACCTCAGGCTTGTCAAAGAGAGGTGTGTCCATGGGGCTGTAAAGATGGGAATCCTTACAAATGGGCATCATGTAAGCATCCGGGTGAGTCACAGCCTGTTTTATGGGTGTAGCTCATCTTCAAAGAAAGATTGAACTGACCATAAACATCAGATCATGGAACATAAGCTTTTCCAAAGGCTCCTCATAAAATACACAATAAAAATAAATAGAGCTATCTCCTAAAATTCAAAGTCTCCCACAGATTTATTGAGAATCATATGCATCATTTCTCATCTTTTGGACAGTGTAGCACACAACTAAATTTATTTTTTAAAATGTTGATAAGCCATTTTTGTTGCTATCCATGACTGGTTATAGATGACAGCCCCCACAGAGCATGGAAAATGAAAAGATGTTAAAACATCTACGTTTTCCTGTTTTCTGATTTTCCTTTGACCATTCACAATCTTCCAGATGCACGTCAGCTCAAAGGCCGTCGGGATATAATCTAACATGACTTCTAAATAAGACAAAGACTTCGAGTGGCCGAAATCTCAAATGAGGTCAAGATGGAAACAAAAATATACAGAGTTGGAGTCATACACATTTTTACACGGCTGGAATAGTCTAAATTGTTTTATTGGTGTTATTACCATAACTTGGGATTGAACCTAATGTCTCCTGTATGCTAAACCAGCATTTTCCCACTGAGACATAACTTTTTACTTCTTATTTTGAGACAGGATCTCACCAGGCTGTTCTTAAACTCATATTATAGCCCAGGCAGGCTTTGAATTTATTATCCTCTTGCCTCAAGCATGCCACCCTAATTTTTTTTTAAAACTAGACCTTGTCTTTCCCTTCCATTCTCTTATCTTCTTTCTTGTCTTCTTTTCTCCTTTCCTTTTTCTCTTTCTTTCTCTCTCTTTCTTTTATATTTAAGTCAGTAAGGGTCCCACTTCATTGCCCTAGCTGTTGTCAACCTCATGATCTTCCTGCCTCAGCTTTCTGAGGGCTGGGATTACAAGCATAGGCCAACGGTCAGCATAAAAATAATTTTCACCAAATAAATAAATTAGGTTTTTGTTCTGATTTTAGTGTATTTATTAATTTTCAGCACCAGCTTGGAAATTCAGAGTAAGCACAAAAGGCAGTCTCTGTCCCCTGGGAGCTTGCATTCCATGGGGGAAGTTAGCTCATGAGCAAATAACAACAAATATTGTACGGCAGACAATTTAGCTTTTTAATAGAAACCACTATTATCCAGGATCAGAGACGAGGAGCAAGGACAAATCTGGCAAAATTCAGCAAAATAGCCTGGATATAGTGGGAAGGGCTTTGGTCCTGCCTCAAAGCAATGTGCTAGACTTTGTTGACTCCCATGGGAAGCGTTAGCCTCTCTGAGGAGTGGATGGGGGAGTGGGAAGGGGGTGGGAGTGGGGAAGGTAGAGGTAGCAGGAGGAGGGGAGGGAGTGGGAAATGAATTTGGCATGTAAAATGAGAAAAAGATAGTTTTTTAAATAAATTAAAATTAAAACAAAGTTGAACTGAATGAACTTCAATGGCCTGGAGAGACAGAAGGACAGGACATCATAAATGAAGTCTCCAACAGGGAGCCAGTGACTCAGATTGACCTAAACAACAGTAAAATCATGAAAAGATCAGCACAAAAACAAGACATCAACTCTTAGAAAAATAGCCGGGTTCCTTTGATAAAAGTAAAAACACCAATGAAAATTTTTGGATTTCAAACTTGGGCAACCTGGAAAAAAATTCCTTTTTAAAGATACAGATTTAAAAAAATGTTCACACACAAGGGAAGTTTTGCTAAATTGGGCATGATGGCCACATGCCTGTAATCCCAGTACTCAAGAGGATGTAGAGGGATTTTGAGTTCCAAGCTAGCCTGGGCCACATAGTAAATATGAAGTCAACTAAGAAAACATGATGAAATCCTGACTCAAAAGAACAAAAAAAGGAAGGGCCAGAGGGAAAGAGAGGGGAAAAAGAAGAAAAAAAAAATCAAGGTTTGGTTTAGAAGGTCCTACCATTGAAGTGTGTGTGTGTGAGAGAGAGACAGACAGAGAGAGAGAGAGAGAGAGAGAGAGAGAGAGAGAGAGAGAAAGAGAGACAGAGACAGAATACAGCATGGCCATTATAATATCACCTTAGTTGTCCCTTAGCAGCTTGCTCAATGTTGTCCAAGTTGCCCATTGATCTCCCCCTACCAGCACAAAACAGAGGAGCTTTGAGCTGTGTCTTTAGCCTCTGAATCTTTTATCCAGGTTCATTGTTTGATGAACAAACAACATTGTTCAATGCTGACAGGGTCATGATGAATCCAGCCATATTTTCCAATTGTCTTCCTCTTCCAATACCTACACAGTCCAATCATGCACTAGATATGCTAGATTTTAGGTTTTCCTAAGTGAAACATTACATATTGTATACAGTATTGTTCCATGTAAGTGCATTGTAACATAAAAAGTCCATTGTTTTTAGATTTTCTTTAAGTCATTATCTAAGCCTCAACAGTTATGTTGAGGCCACCTCAAATACCTCTATTATCAAAATCTAAAATTACTTGCAATAAATAATGATCAGAGTAGCCTTTAAGATTATTTTGTATTTTTCAACCTTGGTCACATTATTTGAACCTTTATTATGTGTTCATAAGAATAAAAGGTGGAAGTCCCAGAATAGTAGAAGCAGGAGGTTTATTAGGTAAATAACAAGGTGTAGTGGGAGCTGCGGGTAGCGTTCCTGCCACCCAGCTCCCGGCCGCCTGGCTAGCTTACACCCCAAAATAACAACACACAAACTGTATTCATATAACCACTGCCTGGCCCATTATCTAGCCTCTTCTGGCTAATTCTCACATCTTGCCTAAGCCATATTTAGTAATCTGTGTAGCACCAGTCTTACCGGGAAAGATTCAGCATGTCTGACCTGGCGGCTTGCTTCATTGCGTCTGCCCTGGAGAGCAGACGACCTGGCATCTATCTGAGGCGTCTTACTCCACTTCCTCTTCCTCCCAGCATTCTGTTCTGTTTACTCCACCCATCTATGTTCTAACCTATCAGGGCCAAGCAGTTTCTTTATTAATTAACCAATGACCTTCCTCCATCAACAAGGCATGAGAGGAAGTTCACATATGTGAACAACAGGTGAAGCATTTTAGCAAGTGCCATTTCCCCATGTTGTCACAGACACTTAGATTTGTGAAAGATACCTTAAAGGTTCCTTCCTTCCTCCCTTCTTCCCTTCTTCCCTTCCTCCCTTCCTCCCTTCTTCCCTTCCTTCCTTCCTTCTTTCCTTCTTTCCTTCTTTGCTTCCTTCCTTCTCTCTCTCCCTCTCTATATCTCTTTCCCTCCCTCCCTCCCACCTCCCCTTCCTCCCTCCCTCCCTTCCTTCTTCCCTCCCTCCCTCCCTCCCTCCCTCCCTCCCTCCCTCTCTTCCTTTCTCTTTTTGACAAGATCTAATGCATCTCAGGCTGGCCCACCTCAAACTTGCGATGGGACTGAAGAAGACATTGAACTTCTGGTCTTCCTTGCCTCCACCATGGTACTGGGATTTCAGGCACGAGCCACCACACCTGGTTTCTATACTGTCAGAGAATGAACAAGGGGTTTGCATATGTCTCACAAACACTCTATCAGCCGAGCTCCATTCCAACTCCTAATAGATTTCTTAGGAAGACTTGAGTCTGGGACAGACACAGGGGGTGGGGAGTGGGGGCTCTCTTGGTAAAAAGTGTTTCTTGCTGTATTCTGCTCCCAGTTGAGACAGGGATTCAGGCTTTGTGTTTGAGTACTTTTTAAAAAGATAACCTTCAAACCCTAACAGACTCCGGAGACTGAGACTGACTTCTCTTTTGCCTAAGAAAATCTGAAAGGTTGTTGAAAAGAAAAGGCCACAAAAAAAATGGCAATGGACTCTTAAGATCATTTTTACCAGATAGGGCTGATTTTCTCATTACCAATGGATAAATTCAACCAATCTCGTCTGTAACTACCCGCTTTTTTAACCTCACCAGGCCTTTTCTCCTCCTGTTGACCTCTGTGCTCTTAACCCTGTGTCAGGTCCTATCGCCCAACGATTCCACACAAATTCTCAGAATGTCTCATGTCAAACAGGTTCATGATAGCCGTGGTGGCAGACGTATGATTCAGTTTCTAGCCAGATCACAATTTTGAAATTTTATGGGACTATATGGCTTGATGGTAGCTCCTTAAACTTGGAAGTTACTTTCCAGGGTGTTTGTTAACATTTGATCAATTCACATGCATAGTACAACTGATGAAAATCAAGCGAACACTAATTCTTCACAATGAAACAAAAAAAAAATAAAGATAGAACTGTACTTAACAATCTACAAAGGGAAGTTTGGTTAATGATGCTGTGTAAACCTGTGTGAAACTTATTTCTATAAATGTCTGTTTTATCTTAGGTCAATATCTGTGATCAGATCTGTAACTGTAGCTGCCAGGTTCTCATTTTCTTTGTTTGCAAGAGGAAAGAATACACAGGGAAATATATGTGGTGTTTCACCGTCTGAAAGATTTTTAAGAGCTAAAACCATTTTGTAAACATTGAGTAAATTCCTTTTCCTCCCCTCTATTTAATGTTTATTATAGGAATGAAGGGTGGTAAGGATTTCTAGAGGAGTTGGTTGCTTGGCCTTAATCCCTGGGAAATTGGATTGCAGATTAAATCATTGAAATGTATTCTTACCCGTGTCATAGCAAATAAACACCGGAAACGGACTATATTTCCCTGGGACTCGGAGTCCCTGAGAGCGAAGGCCTGGTGTGGAGCTCTGATCATGTACTGTCCACTGAACTGCCACCCAGCAGAAATGGCGGTGAGTCACAAGAGGAGGGAAGCTTGTGACAGCAAAACCAGAAAGGGCAACACCTGAAGCCCTGTCCACAGCTAACCAGGCAAACTCCCCAGGGAAGGCGCTTTGCCACGCCCTGAGAGTCGCCCTGCTAGCACCTGGCGTGGTCAGTTTCGCCGGCTCTTCTCCGGAGTGCCTGGGCGCACTGCCCTGGGTTGCAGTTTCTTGCTAGCTACCTCTCTTTCGGATGCTGGCAGTGCTTCCTCACCAGGGCAGACAGAGAGTCCAGGAGCAAGACTCACACGTAGGCTCTTTCTCCCGCGCCACACACTTCGCTTTGCACAGTATTTACTTACGCACATTGCTGATTTCTACCCCCTCAGAGGAGCCTTTTAAATTCCATGATTTCTCATCCATCCCCGTCTGAGTTGGGTAGAGAGGCTTTGAATGCTGAGCGGTCCCCCGTCGACATTACCATTTCATACTGAGGAAGCACCGATAAAGGAGAAAGCACATTTCGGCTCGAAACTACGTCTGAAGTGGACAGACAGGCTTGCCTTCATAAGCCCAGCCTGGACGATTATGATAAACTTTGGCTTCACTCTTTCAGACTCTTGAATCTGGGGAACGACTCAGCTGAAGTGTCTTTACAGAGTGCAATGTGAGGCTTGCCCAAAAAGTAAAGCTGCCCTGGGGGCGGGGGAGAGATAGACGGTTTTAAACAGGGCTAATTTAAAAAACCTGAATAGAAAATAAATCATGTCTCTGAACGTAGAGAAACAACATCCAAACCCTAGGTCCACGCAACCCACCAGTGGAGGAGGAACCACCTCCCCTCGGGCCAGGAACAGAAGCCCCGGGCAACCCTGAGGACTCTTCCGTGAACCTACTCTGGCTGGGTGAAGACAGACGTGGCCCCTGAGAAGAGAAAAAAATATCTATGGGATCCAGTATTAGTGTGTGTGTGTGTGTGTGTGTGTGTGTGTGTGTGTGTGTGTGTGTGTTTCAAATTGGAGAAAGCTTTTATGATGTCTCTTGATGAAATATAACCACCCTCTCATTCTGAACAGCCCCTAAATCCTCAAATGTGTGTAAATGGAAAGCATGCTGAGGGTCTTTATTCGACTGAGCAGCAAGGAATAAATCAGAACTCCCCCTTCCTTGCTACCCCCTCTCTGTCTCTCCCCTGATACCTCACAGATGTGCAGCGTTAGAGGGAAGAGCAGAAAATACTTTACAAAATTAATATGTGGAAACTGCTTATTTACCATAAATGCCTAGCCCGGGGCTTTCTCTACAGTGGCCTGTCAAGATAGTAAGCGGATGTCTTCCCTTCTGCCTACCAAAATGTCTTCCTGTATTTCTATGGGACAAAAGGGTCCCCACCCTCCCATACGAGAGAGGCGGTTGTTAGTGGCTTGGCATTTGTATCAGAAGTAAGGGGGCTACAACTTAGCAGTAAACAAAACATTTCATCTATGATATATAAAATGTGTAAATCCCGTTAGGATCCTGCTGGGTTCAGAAATCCTAAATAAACACCCTTCATTAGTGTAATTGATATTGAACTGGCTGCTGGAGACCCCATGGATGCATCCAAATGCAAGAACTTGCCTTGGAGTTCATTCATATCTAAAACTATGTAGGAGATATACCACCGCGCTCGTGAAAGGCTCTTAACTGATTTTAATAGCAGTCATTACATGAGAAAATGAAACTTCCCCTTGTAGCAGAGATGAACTGGGAAGAAACAAAGGAGGAGAGGTAACTAGTGCAGCACCCCAGTGCCCTGCCAGAATTACTGCTCATCAGTCTTGCTTTCCGCAGCGAGCTGGCGCCTTTTGTCAAAGGCTACCCACCATCTAATGAAACAATTAGGGCTTGACAGTTTAAATATGCTATTTTGTTCTTTTCAAGCCTCCGTGCCAGCCACGAAGACAAACTATACCACCCCTTTCCTATCAGCACAACCATTGTTATCCCAGATAGAATGCCCTAAAAATAAAATCCATTTTGTATGTGCAGCTTCATCAAGTCAGGTCATGTCTGTTCCTTAGGGCAGCCTGCAGTGGACTAATTTCATTATGCTATTTTTAAACGTGGCCTCCTTGGATCTTTAAGTGTGTCCTACATAGCTCAACAGGGCCTCCAGTTAACGTGCGGGGCTTTCTTGCTAATCACCTCTGCCCACCCTGCCCTCGGTCTCCTCTGCAGGCCTATATGGTTACATGAAATAGGCACAGTAATGATGGGTCTGGTCACACTCAGATGAGCGTCACCTACTGAACGTCATGCAACACACGAGCCGGTGGTGTATCTAATGGGAGTCAGTTTCCTGAATTCATTATTAAAGTTGCTCCAGCTTTCTAAAAGAAAGGTGGGGGGGGGGTAGCACAAAAAAAAAAAAAGAGAATAGCTTTCTGGGTGTTTTAGTCGGGGTTCTCTAGAGGAGGCGTACCTATTGAATGAATGTTCATTGCAGAAGGCAATTTACTGGGTTGGTTTATGTAATCGGTGCTGGGCAGCCCTACAGTGACTGTCTGCATGCTGCTCGGTCCCTGGAACCGGATACCCCAGCCACCCCAATCAAGTGATGAAAGCCTGCAGGTTTTTTGGAGAGTTCGTGTCGGAATGAGGAAACTGGGTTATAACATCAGCGAAGGATGGTAGGAGGAGCCACAGAAGAGGGGTGGACGCACTCTCCAGCAAGGGGAGACAGGCAAAAAAGCCACAGATTTTCCCTCATATCTCCTCCTATCTGGGATGCTGCTGGGAGATGCCATCCACTCCTGGGGCTGGGGCGAGGGGGGGGGGCAGAGGGAGCGGGGCAGAGGGGGCAGGATTCTTACCCTCAGTTAATGCTTACCAAAAACATCCTGTTCAGAACTGCCTAGAGATGCGGGTCTTAGCTGGTTCCGTATAATATTAAGCTGATGACCAGGACTTAGACCATTACACTAAGATACCATCGTAAGCCATTTGGAACCCCAGAAAACACTTCTGTTTGGTCTCTTGTATAACATACTTCTTGTAGTTGTAAAGTGAACACAGACCCTTAGATGCATGAAGTTTAAAGAAAAGCATAGCATTAAAAGCTACTCTTCGGTTCATGACTAACAAACGAACTCAACCCCAGTATGTGATGGAGATACACAGTGTTCTCTCCCTATCTGGTTTCGTTTTCCTCAACCCCAGTATGTGATGGAGATACACAGTGTTCTCTCCCTATCTGGTTTCATTTTCCTCAACCCCAGTAAGTGATGGAGATACACAGTGTTCTCTTCCTATCTGGTTTCATTTTCCTCAACCCCAGTATGTGATGGAGACACACAGTAGTTCTCTCCTTATCTGGTTTGATTTTTCTCAACCTCAGTTCTATAAAAATGTTACACAACAAATTCCAGAAGTAAACAATTCATAGAGCTTAAGTCCTTCCATATTTTGAGAAGCTTGATAAAATCTATTTCCAAACTCCTCTACCATGCCCACAGTCGTGAGTCATTTCTTTGTCCATCCATCCCATGTCGCATATCCTGCCCACTCATTAGTAACCTAGTAACAACTTGGGTTATCAGTTTTTGTGTTCAAGTAGCTTTTGTTTTACTTAAAACACCATGTCCTGAAAGCTCAGGACTCTTCCTCCCTGTTCAAGCCACCAAGTCAGAAAGGTTCTCTCTTCCCAGGAGTCCCTCAACAGTCTCAAGATAACAATCATATCAGCCCAGGAACCCTAACAAAGGCATCTCCGTCATCTCAACATTGCACCTAGAGTCCCCAGACTGAGTCTTTATAAGGGTTTGATGTAGATGCCCAGCCCTGAACTTACAGTATGGCCGGAGAAAAGGAAATGTCTGGTTCCTTGCACTTAATTTTGCTATAGGCTTACTAATGTAGCAAGAAATTTATATCTGTCCTGAACAAACCTCATGGGTAGAAGAAAGGAAACATGTCCCATCAGAGATTACTGATATTGAGAGGAAAACATTCAGAGTGTGAAAAAATAGATACTCGCCACAAAAACCTATGTCATCACACACAAACATTAATATCCTTTAAAATGTTTCATTTTTATTTAGATAATGACCAGGGATACAGATTTCACATTAGAAGAAATGGAAGGATTAAAAGTTTTTTTCTTTTTCACACATTTTGTTGTTTGTACTAGTTGAAAGAGTTTAATATTTCCTCATCTAAGATTTAGATATTGTCAGGAGACGTCAGGAAGAGGAAAAATAAGGAAATAATACCCAATGAAGAAAGGATGAATACCCAGAATGTAGCCACTGGGACAAAGCACCCACTAGTTCAAGTCCTCACATTTGAAATTGCTGGTCACCTGCCTTCTTTTCTCATTTTTATCTGATAAAAAGATGCCTGGTTTTCTGGACTGGTACTATGTTCAAGATTTTCATTTTCTTTTCTCTACTCCTCCATTTGTTTATTCTAAACTTCAGCATTTTGGTTGTGGTGTGTGTAGGCACTGGTAGCCTTTCATTTCTCCTATCTGGAATTGTTTGGATGGTTTAAATGTGAATACTAACATTTACAATCAACTTTGGAAAGTTTTAGCCCTACCCTTTCATCTCTCCATCTTTCTCCTCTATGTTGAAAACTGCTATCAGCTTATTTTGAAGAGAAAGTGGTACCCAGATTTCTCTGAGACTGCTTTAGCTTTTTACCCTTTTTCTGTATCTCAGTGGTTTACACTCCTTAATTGATATAACTTTGTCTGATGGTTCTTCTTTCCCCTGTGAATTTTGAGCCTTTCTCATGAATTTTTCATTATGATCGTATCATTATTTCTATTGATTTTTTTAAATTTAAGTGTGTGTGTGTGAGAGAGAGAGAGACAGAGACAGAGAGGGAGAGAGAGAGGGAGAGAGAGAGGGAGAGAGAGAGAGAGAGAGAGAGAGAGAGAGAGAGTGTTGAGGGCAAAGCTCAAGATGGCCAGAAGAAGTTGTCGGAACCCCCATCTGGAGTTACAGCTAGAACTCAGGTCCTCTTCGACAGCAGTACAGTCTCTCAACCGCTGAGCCATCTTGATAACCTCCATTTTTAACTTCAGAATTTCCATTTGTTTTTTTTTAATGTTTGCTCTTTGATACGTCTTGCTTTAACTAAATATTGTCATTGTGTCTTTTTAACTTCATTAGACATGGTTTTCTGTCATTCTCTGAACAAACTTTTAATAGATTCTGTGAAGGCCATGTCTGTTAATCCCATCATTGTACTTCCTCCAAAATCAGTTTCTATCATCTACTATTTTTATAACACATATGTACCCTTTTTTGGTTCTTTGAATATCCTTTTTTAAATTTTAAACTCACAGTAGATAATATATTTATGTAATTATGAATATCCATGTCCCTTTGGGAGTCAATGCTAGATTTTTTTTTTGGCTTGTTTGTTTGTTTGTTTAACCATTTCCTTGCCTAGTGACTAATTTGTTGAGGCTTATTTCCCTTGCACTACACAGCTTTAATGCTTCTGCTCATGCCACTGTGACTCATTTTTATTTTTTAGTCTACATTCCCAGGGCTTGTCTCTTCCTCAACATAGGCCACTTGTAAGTATTATAAGACAGAGTTTATGTTTAGCTCCTATTGTCTGTCAGATTTGTACCCTTTCCCACTGGGTAAGGAGGGGACTTAAAGTACTATTGCGTTCCAGGACATCCATGATCAGACAGGAATGAGTAATTGTAAAACTCCCTAACTGCTCTGGAGACGGCAACACCTAGGACATGCAGAGTCTCTGTAACTGGCAGGAGACATGTAGCACCAGAACTGTTTAGTGGGTGTGGCCCTTGGACCAGAGCTTCTTACTAGTCAGCTAGCATCCAGTGCTTGTTCCAGGCAGCTTTCTGTGGTGGACTGACCTGTGTGCAGTATGAGTGATTTGAAGTCTACCACAAGTCCTGTTCTGACGGCTTCTGCATAGCATCCCAGCAAGTCTTTCTGAGCAAGACTTGGCTGTGTTTCCAAGAGAGTTATACTTGGCTATCTCTGACTATAGTTCTCTCTGTTAAACTTCTGGCTGCTGCGTTGTGTTTTACCTGTTGCTACTCGTACAATGGAGCTACTAACGCCCTCTTAATTATCCTCCACTGAATCCCCATTGTCTTCAAATCTCTCAGAACCAGAATTCTCCCAGCTCCCCTCCAGGAGAGCTGTTCTCAGTCCTGAGAACAGCCACTTGGGAAAAGGACAGTGAGCTGTCTCTCTTAAAGTGACATCTTGGCTCCACGAGTGGGTGATGGATGGATTGTATAAAAGGTGCCAACCCTCTGTCTACACTCGCCCCTCCCCATAGGCAACCTCCACACAATTGAGACACACACAACAGGGACCCTAGTCTTCACCTCCTGCCGTATCTGGGGTGGGCCCTTTGTCCTCGGAGTAGGAGGCTGGGGAAAGATAGGTCCTTGGTCCTTTCAACCACACTTTCCTCCACAGAGCTTTTGCTTTCAGGGGCTGGAGGGGTGGAAAACAACCATTACCTGCCAGCCTCATTGCCAAAACATGGCATGGTACGGGGAGCTTGAAGAAGGGGGGGGGGGGGGGAGCTCTCATTTCTATCTCTCTTCTCTTGGCTACACATGCCCAGAGTACGAACACCAGGAAAGAGATTCCCAACACATTACTTGGAGCTCTGGGCTATGATTCAAATGCCATAGAGGCTGGGCTGTAATGCTCAATCAGTTTTCTAGGGTGACTTCCATGTGTAACTTATGATACTTTCCATAGATGTGAAACAGGATTGTAGAAATACTTTTTAAGCGCAAATGGCTGCCTTACTCGGAGTTTTACTCCACACTCACACTTAACCTCCAGTGCCGGGGGTTACAAATCCTAGAGTCGCGGGCCATTCAAGAGCTTAAAGAGTTATTTGGTCTATTCCCTCTGCCTTTGGGCGGGATAATACCTTAGCCAGCCCAGATAGATGAAAATCTATACTGGTTTTGAAAACCTCCAGAGAAAAAACATTTCACAGCCTTCCTTAATAACCCAAATCAGTGCTTAATAACTCTCGGTGCCAGGAATTCCTTCCTTGCACATAACCCGAAGCCCATGTGCTACAGTTTAAAGGCCCATGTCTCAGCAGCTGTCCTGGAGGAGATAGAGAACAGCTGGCCACCATACAGCACACTTCCTCTCTAGGAGACACCAGCAGGAGCCTCTTAAAAAACTATATTTTCAATCCTCCTTGGCTTCTCCCTGGGAATAAATAATCTTAATATTTCCTCCTATTATTTTCTTTCCAGTCCTCGAATAACCTTTGTGCTCTCATCTGAAATCTTTCCTCTTCTGTATTTGCCCTCTAGAGATTCCCAGTATTTCTCAGGGTCAGAGTCCAGTGGTGCATACCTGAGTGTCTCCGAACACTGGTTAAATATACAGATTCCTGTGTTCCACCTGAGGCTGAGATTGTATCATGGTTATGGAACTGGGCATCAGAAGGCTTAGCAAATTGCGCTGGGTAGTTCTGGTGCTCTCTGTCCTGCTGATGGAGGTGCCCTAAGGCATCTGAGCCTAGATAGATGACCATCTGGGATGAGGGGCTGCAACTCCTTACACAGTGGAATCCCACGGACACGTTGAAGAATTCTGAAGTTCAGGCTGCACCCCGATCCAGCCAGCACACGGTCTCCGAGGTGGCATGAAGGCCGGAAGTCTTTTCAGATGTTTTCTGTAGTATTAAGGGCGGCGGGGCTGCGTCCCCAGCACCCCAGCCACCCGCACGGCTAGCTTAGCTTATGCCCCGAAATAACAACACATAAACTGTATTCATTTAAACACTGCTTGGCCCATTCTCTTCTAGGCTAATTCTCACATATTAATTTAGCCCATTTCTAATCATCTGTGTATGGCACCCCAAGGTGCGCTTACCAGGAAGATTCTAGCCTATGTCCATCCTGGGTCGGAGCTTCATAGTGTGCATCTGCCCAGGAGCCAGGAGCATGGCGTCTCTCTCAGGCGTCTGCTCCCGAGAGGAAAGCTGTCGAGACTCTGAGCTCACTTCCTCTTCCTCCCAGCATTTTGTTCTGTTTACTCCTCAAACCTATCCTCTAACCAATAAAATGGGCCAGGGCAGTGCCTTTATTAGCCAATGACCTTCCTCCATCAGACAAATATTCTAAGAAATTATATTTATATTATTTTATATTTTTAAAGTTTTTGTTTATTTATGTTTTATGTATCAATGTTCCTCATGTACACCAGCATGCCAGAAGAAGGCATCAGATTTTATTATGGATGGCTGTGAGCCACCATGTGGTCACTGGGACTTGAACTCAGGACCTCTGGAAGAGCAGCCAGTGTTCTTTTAACCGCTGAGCCATGTTTCCAGGACCTATTTACATTATTTTTAACAAACCATTTTAAATGATAAATAAATGGATGTTACAGATAGTATACATGTTTTTAATATTAAAAAAATGGTTTTAAAATAAAAAAGCCAGGACTGAACTGTAAACAGAGACTGCTTTTTTGTTTTTTGGTCACTCAGACCTGAATCACACAGAAACTATATTAATTACAAGACCATTTGGCCAATGGCTTAGGCATATTTCCAGCTACCTCTTACATATTAAATTAATTCATTTCTATTAATCTGTGTATTGCCACAAGGCTGTGGACTACCAGTAGGTAAGGTTTTAGCGTTCTTCTCCTTCAGCAGCTACATGACATCTCTGACTCCACCTATTTCTCTCTCTCTCTCTCTCTCTCTCTCTCTCTCTCTCTCTCTGTTCAGATTTTTCACCTGGTTTTACTCTGCTAAGCCATTGACCAAAACAGCTTTATTCATCAATCAATAAAAACAACCCACATACAGAAGGACATCCCAAATTACTGAGTCTTTAAAATCATTCCCAGCTGTCTAATGACCATAGGAGATCTCATTTTGTGACTAAAATGAATCTACTACCTGCTTTGTAAGTGTCCTTACAATTCTAACATAACAGTAGTAGAAAATACACCCTATGGTTTTTGTTTCATTTTGTTGATTTTTTAGCGGGGAGGGGGTTGGCATGACCTAAAAGCGTGTTTTGATTTCCTCAAGTCAGTCCAAGAATATCTTTCAGTTGTCTTCATAGGATGTGGCTGCTACCAAGAAACAGTTCTAAGTAATGTCCATGCAAAATGACTGCAACCACTTTCTGCTGATATCGCTGGAGGAGTCTCGTCATGGTCTTTCTTACAACGCTCTGTTCATAAAACACACACCTAAGTCCACGCTATCATTTTTCTATCTGTACAGTATGTTTTAGTTGCCTTTTTGACAGTTTATGTATGGAGAACCAGGGAGACTAATGCAAAACACCTTTCAAGGGAAAGTTTTGCATCCTGCAAAGCTCATGGCAAAAACCGTGCCATTGACACAAGATTAATTCAAATCCATTTTCCAGGCCTCGATTGAAAGATTTATGTAAAAGATACACATAAAGCCATTCTGTCTACTAAGCCGTATATACATTTTTATTACCACATCCACTTTTTCCCTCACATAGTTTGAAATCTATATTAATCATGTTTCTTTTGTCATTTGTTTTCTCTCTATTAATGTGTCAGGTATCTTTAAACAAATCAGAATATATAAGCTATAAAGCTTTTTATGTAGCAATACAGAGTCTTAAAAATGCCGAAGTCTTCAAGCTAAACAGGTGTCCAATTAGTAAGTCTTCTAGAAAGTTCTATGAATGAAGTAGTTTGGTCAGTGGTACTAACTTAATGCAGAGATAGTAACATTGAAGGAAAGGCTAATTATCTGGGAGATCAAAATGTGCCGTTGAAGTACTTACCTGAGAAGTGGATAAAATAACAGAAAACCCATCGTCACTTAAAAAGAGATAGGAGTGGGTAGAAATTGGATTTTTACCTAATTATTGTGATCAGTTATTCACATTGAGCAAGGTCATTGGATACAGGTCGACAACTCTTGTCAGGAGCAGATGGATCCACAACTCAACGTGGGAAGATACAGATGTACCTTGAGCCGGAGTTAACTTGGCTGCAACTGATTTCTGTAATCCTCCCCTTTACAATGACGACAGGTTTACTAGTTTGAATTAAATTATTCTAGATGATGCTCCACGGGCCTTACTTAGTTGTGTGGGGCTGTGTTAGAGACTCTTACGAACCAGTATTTTCACCAGGCCAGGTGCATTGCTCCCAAGCTGAAACATCAGAGAACTGGAGCAAGCTCAGACACTACCTCTGAGTAATCTTTTCCAGATTCTGCTGTCTTCTGGGATCACACAACTCCATGCTGGCAAGTGGGATGCCACTCAGACCCTCCTTAGCCAGTAGCCCACATGGAAGGAACACTCAGAATGAGATTCAAGGCTTGTGGTTGGTTTTGTTTGTTGTTGTTTTGTTTTTCTCTTTGGGGGCCCACTAGGCAGCTCCTAGATAAATATATGGAAACTTGTTCTTATTTATGAAAACCTGGCCTTGACTTGCTTCCAGCCAGCTACATGTTGCCTCTGGACTTCATACCTTCTTTATTTTTATTTCTTTCTTTCCTTCTTACTCCATGGCTGGCCCTGTGGCTGGGTGAGTGGTCCCTGGCCTCCTCATCTTCTTCTCCTTTTCTTACTGCTCTGGTCTTTTCTAGATTTCTCTTCCTATTTCTTCTCTCTGCCTGGCAGCCCTGCCTATCTTTCTCCTGCCTCGCTAATGGCGGTTTACCTCTTTATTAGGCCAATCGGGTGTTTTAGGCAGGCAAAGAAACGCGGCTTTACAGAATTAAACAAAGGCAACATAAAGGAATGCAACACATCTATGCATCATTAAACAAATATTCCACAGTATAAGGGAACGTAACACATCTTAAACTAATATTCCACAACCAAGGATGTCTGAAGCATCAAGAACGAGCCCTCTGAAATTTTTGAATGTCCAATATCCAATATTGTCAGGAGAGTCTTTTCAGTAGTAACTGACTGCTTTGACAGACCAGGATGCTTACATGCAGGTACTAATCATCCTTATTTTTTTTTTTTAGGAAAATAACTACTTGCTTTATTGGTGAAAAAGAGACAGACTCTTTTAACAATTTTCATCGAAATTTTCTTCGTGGAAAGCATTGATTTGGACTGGCAATGATTTCATTATTGACCCAGGAACCCCGGGAGCACAAAGCCTTGGATAAAAGCAGAGTTTATATGACAATTTAGTTTTCATCAGGTGAACTTATGCTATAAATTCGAAAGATGATAAAGGTTATATCCATTGAATTAGCATTTGAGACGATAAATAACATAAAACCACCTTTTAATATAATTTGCTCTTCTATCCTAGGATTTAAAAAATGATTGGTTTTAAACTTGATATAAGATTTAAAAAAAATTTTTTAGGGTGAAGTTTTATAGTTTCCTGAGGGGAAAAACTCTGTCAGAAAATGCTCACAAGGTATTTTAGGCTGTTTCAGATGTCTCTGGGTGTACACTGGGTATATTCTCTTTACTCCAGATCATCGAAAGTCTCAGACATTTCTTTTCTTACTGCACAGGAAGGAAATCCAGAATCGGTAAAGAAAGTGAGCAACTTCTGATTTAAGAAGCAGAGAACAACCATATCACGTGGAATATTGCACCTTGAAAACACCATCTCCTTTTCTGGCTTCCCCTGATAAACCTTGCCATCTATAAATCTGACATTATTTGTGTAAAATACATTAAGGCAGAAAAAAATGTAAGCTGAATTGTTATTAAATTCCTGCCGGTGAAGTCACTAAATTATAATAGTAAAGCATTACTATGCAAATTGGAGCTAATTTTCCAATATCCCTATCTAATTATTTACAGCGTATGGAATCACGGCGCTGTTAAGCAGGACAGGATGCTGTGTGAAACAGTGTGTTTTTAATTTGAGCCATTTTTACTTCCTGTGATTTTTTTTTCTTTAGTTATAGTAAGCATGGAAAAGGATTACGCACGGAGAAAACGAGGGCAGATGTCTCCTTCATTGTGTACCCAAGGACTTAGCTAATTAATATTTTCCATATGCTTCAAGCGCAGAGATGGAGATGCGCCCTCTTCGGAGGCGCACAACACTTCCTTTTTTCCAGTCTTTATGAGATGTCGGGCAGAACAGTCGACAAAGATTTGCTCCAAGGAATATTTTTAAGAGATTTGTTTTGAGATGAAGGGCTTCTTGAGTGTGAGGCATCCTAAGTGGGCCTAAGCCTCCAGCTGTGTTTCTCTCCGAAAAGGGTTAGAGAAGGCCGCGTGCCACGTGGCCTCGCAGAATTACCTTTGAAATGGTACTTAAGGAAAGGCTTGGAGAAGACAAGACCACTTTCCATCCAGAGGAGAAACCGCGTTGAATAAACAGTTTTGGTGAAAGGTCTCTGAACGCTGCCTTAGAGGGACCTCCCTCTTCCTAGATAAGCAAAAACCAGGGCTTGGATTCATTTATGGAGGCTGTCTGCTTCCTGTTGCCCCCACAATCCTACTTTTATCCTTCCTATTACTCAGCGATTTCATATAAGCTAAACTGCCGGCATATGAGAAACCTCTCTGCCAATGAGATGAATTTTTTTTTCCCTCAGAAAACCTTGCCAAGTTTATGAGCCAAGAAATAGCTGAATTATAATGCCTGCAACTTCAAAGAGAAAAAGGAGTGAACGGTACTAAATATTTTTATGAAATACCTTTGACTAAAAATCAGCAAGGACTGATCGATATGAGAACACAGTAAAAGTTTAGGGCGTGACAGGAGGGCGGGGAGTATCTGGCGTCGAGATAGCCCACTGGTGGAGCCCTCTTGCCCAGTTATTTTCCGTTCCTAACTTGGGAAAGTGATTATTAATTCAAGGGGGGAAACGTGTCAGATGAACAGGACCTCGCTCTTTTCTCTTGATTTAAAACATTTTGTTCCTTCTGTGAGCCACATGTTTTTGAGGGGGTAGCGGGGCTCTTCTGAAACATCCCTATAAAAAGTCTCTTGATCATCAATTATATAAGAATAAGACAAAGCTTTCCTCGTTTTCAACTCTTCAAAAGCCTTTATTTTCACTCTGAAGCTCTAGCCACTGTTACAAAGCCTGCAGGAAACGATCTTAAACCCGGTAACATTTTACCTCTCCCAGAGGACTGGGCCTTGCAGCAGACGAACAAGACACACCGCTTCCTAAACCTAGCCAATAGTTTTATTCCAGGTATCATTAGGAGCTGAATTTACTAGAAACAGAGACAAGATAGAACAGCAGATTGAGGCGGCTGATTTCTCCCACATGGAGAAAGTCTGGTGAGGGGGGCCTTGGATTTGGGGCGCTCCGTGTTTCCCTTCGTTCTGCTGCGTTGTCTCTATTTAAACCATAGTTCTCATTCTCTACTTGGCCACCGAGTCAAAGATGGCTGTTGCCATACTGGTCACATCCAGACAGGGATGACTGGAGACAGAAAGGAATGTAATCTGATATTCTCCCTTTTATAATAATTCTTGGGAAGTTGTCCAGCTAACTTTTGCTTGCATAACACTGACGATACATTTTTATTTAGGATTATCTTTGCCGTCAGTAAATTTGGAGCATTTGACATTGAGAAGAAAAGGTGGAGGGTTAGGGACGCAGTTCTGTACTAAAACATTTGTCTAATATGGTTGAGATGCTGGATTCCATGTCCAGCACCACTGGAAACTATTCGGGGGGATAGTTAAGGGGTAGGGAAAGTCAAGGTGCTGCACCTCTTAAAATGCAAATTTCTCTCAGTTCCCTACCTACTCCATGTGCTTACAAGCACAGTCATTCGTGTTAGCCTGTTCTCAGGACTTAAAAAGATAAATACACTATCAATTCAAGGGCCATATGGATAACATATGGAATAAAAATTCAATCCCGTAAGCAAACTACCAATCCCTCTTTGTTCTTAGCTCTACTGAGAATGGCCAACTCATCCGCTATACTTTTGCTCTCTACTTATTTTCATGATAGTGAGACACTAGATTGTCACGGATAACAAGATACAGATAGGGCTGTTGAAAAAATCTCAAATCCAACACCAATGTTCAGAGATTTCTTTTTTATTCCTACTTAAATTATCAGTTGAATTTCACACAGGCGAAAACAAATGAAACCAAATCCTGTGCTTGTAGACAAACCCACACACAGAAGAAAATTACAGTTCATATAAGTGAAAAAGGCAGAAGATCCCTGTCATTGTCGAAAAGAAGTTGTCAAGAAAAGAGTCTTAATATTTTAGTGTGTCGGTGTGAATAACGTGGCATTTAAAGGCGAACAAGCATGGTAATAACTTCTCCATTTCTTTCTTTCCCCTCCCCGGGGACCCTAATGAACTGGACTTGTAAAGAGCTGACTGCTGACGTCTAAGATAAGTCTCAGAAGTTTCCAGAAAGCACGTGGATGTGCCACCAAAAGAAAAGGGTGAAATATCTGACTTTACAAGACTCAGGGCTGGTGGTAGAATACTTGCCTAGCATGAACGGGCTCAGTTTCCAGCACTACAGAAAAACACAACACAGCAAAACAAACAAACAAACAAAAACATGAAGCTCATGAGTTGCTTGTGGGATATCATGGCTTTTTCCTTTCTTCAGGGTTCAGTCACAGTCTTTGCTCACCCCAGTTTAAGTCACCAGGACTCCCTCCCCACCTCTCCCTTTATTTCTTTCCCATTTCAAGTTTATATATTTCTTGACTTTTTTACTTTATTTTTGAGATTATAACTACATATTTTTCCACTTCCCTTGACTGAGACAATAAGAAAACTTGGTTTTGTGTAAGACTCAGGTTCTCATGAACTCACATGGTGGTTCACTACCATCCATAATTCAAGTTCCAGGGATCTGCCATCTTCTTCTGATTTCTGTGGGCAGCAGGCATGCTCATCTTGCACATACATAGATGCAAGTAAACACTCCTACACATAAAATAAATATTTCAAAAGTAAAGAAAAATAGAAACCATTAAGTGATGTTCTTAGTCTTTTATGGGTCATTGGAAGGCAGGTGTAGGTCACTCATACATGTGAAGTGACAAAATTTTCTGGTGTAGCATACATGAATCATCAGCTTAAAGTGTCAGTTTTGAGAGAAAAACTTAAAATATGTTTAACACCACAATAATAATGAGCATCATTTTAATTTCTTTTGGTAGCTCATAAACTACTTCACCAACTTGTTTAGACTGGCAATCATCGAGATTATAAGAGATATTCATTGTGCAGCCAAAAAGTAGTGGTTAACAAGGTGTTTTGGTGAGGGAGATACCCAACCAACCAGTTTATCTATATTCAGTCTAAATGTGGCTTGTAAGTGTTACCAACTAGGTTTTAAATTAGAAGGCTTATATTAAGTCATAAGTCCTTTCGTATGACACTTGGACTGTGCATCTCAAGTTGATGAAATTAAGAAGATTTATTCCATAGTCATCATTTCTATTTTCTAGATTTGTCACAGATTTTTCTTACTTCATATATTATGTAAATGAGAAATGTCATCATGCCTGGATTTGCCAGGAGAAGCATAAGGTCATCCATGTGCACACGTGTGCATTTGTGTGACATGTTTATCTTAACTAAGTACAAGGGTTGATATAAACATCTGATATATTTGTTCTTCAAAGAAACAACTTGGCCAGGCAGTGGTGGCACACACCTTTAATCCCAGCATGCCAGAGACAGAGGCAGGTGGATCTCTCTGAGTTCAAGGTCAGCCTGGTTTAGAAAGTGAGTTCTAGGGTAGCCAGGGTGGTAACACAGAGATACCAGGGTAGTAACACAGAGAAACCCTGTCTCAAAAAGAATCTAAATAAATAAATAAATAAATAAATAGAGGAAAAAGAATGAAAGAAAGAACTTTAAAATTTTAATTAATTCTAGAATTTTAAATTTATGGAAAATATCAAAGGATTTTCCCTTCAAAATACCCAAAACCCATAAAAAAAAACCACTGATATTTGACAAATTACATTTTGCTAAAAAACACCCTCCCTCCCAGATAGCTCATTCACTATAGCAATTTTGGTTTCAAGAAATTTTCCTCTCTCAAATGAAGAGCACCTTTATACATAAAAATGTGTCTTCTCAGAGGATGTTGGAAAGGTTCTGGAGGCAATTACCAAAAGGGAGCATTTTAAAAAGATTTTTAACTAAATGTACTATTGCAGCATGGCTATGGGCTCCTGGAGGACTGTTAGGAAGTGAGAGACTCACAGGAGGAGGAATCCTGATGGGTTTCTTTTTATAAAGCAGCCGTCTCAGGTATGCCATCTGTTGAGCCTTCCTGATTCTGTCAGACAGGAATATTTTCATCATTTCTCCCTCAGAGAGAATGCAAGGCTCACAGAGCAGGGGAGAAGCTCAGAGAGTAGGGGAACGCAATTCACATCTATCTCCGAACGAGGAAGAAAAGAGATCAGAAGAGAGAAACAGAATGTAGGTGCTGCCTAAGGACAAACGTAAGATGGGGCAGTGACTATGTTCTGAAGTAATTAGGTATCACTTTGAATGTTCTTGTTGGTGACGAATTTCACTGAGCATTTACCACAGCCCAATCACCAGGCATGGCACCTGACATGTGATAGTTCCCATACACCGTAAATGCCTATAAGTGAGATGCCATTACTAGCACCTTCCAGAGGAGCTGAAGTGGCCTAGACAGCGTTCGGATTCCTGTTTCTATGACTTGGAAGCCATGCGTCGTTCACATCATGAAACAAACATAAACCAGCACCTCAGGAGACTCTTCTGAGAGTCAGCAAGTTTGGGCACATTGAAGACACTTTCTCAGAGAATGTGGATGATCTGTCGCTCTGAGCCCATATCATATGCTTCCTGTTGATTCCATCCAGTGTTTTACTAAGGCATTGGACTACCTCTTGCAAAGCACACGCCTGGGGTAAAGGGGAGCATCCGCTCAGTGCCAACTCAATTAGAGTGACACTAGATAGCCACAGTGGCCCAGGAGTGCTATTTTATTTGATTAGCTTCCCTTTTAATACTGAAAAAAACTTTCTACTTGAGTTTCTGGATCATGACTATGTCCCCCAGGATCTTAACACTGCCTGTGTCACAGTAGGTAACCACTGGGAATTAACTGCCTATTGAGAAACTTTTCTACACTTTTCTACAGATTGCAGGTTTGAGATTTGTTCTTTTTTTTTTTTTTTGTTTAAGTTAGAGTACAAAAGAATGGGTTTCACTATGGCATTTTCATATACATTTCTGCCTTAGTTAAGGTTTCTGTTGCTGTGAAGAGACACCATGAACACGGCAACTTTTATAAAGGAAATCATGTAATTGGGGTGGCAGAGGTTTAATCCGTTATCACCACGGTGGGACATGGTGGCGTGCAGGCAGACATGGTGCTGGAGAAGGAACTTAGAATTTGACATCTTGGTCTGTAGGCAACAGGAAATGAACTCTCTACCACTTTGAGTGTAGCTTGAGCAAAGGACACCTCAAGGCCCACCCAACAGTGACACACTTCCTGCTACAAGGCCACACCTACACCAATAAAGCCACACTGCCTAATATCCCTTTGGAGGATATTTTCTTTCAAATCACCATAACTACCAACCGTGACTATCTTAAGTTATCCCTTCCATATAGCCGATTTCACACCCCCTTTGATTCTACATATCCCTTTCCATCCCCCCTTTGATGCTTTTTCCTTTTTTTCCTTTGCATATTTAACTAAAGATGAAACAAATGCCTAGAAAGTATTGTCTCCTTCTACCTGGATTCTAACCAGAAATGACATAAATGGCTTTTGTTTATTTTTTTCTCTTTCATTGGGAATAGATTTTTTAATATAATATATCCTAATTACAGTTCTCTCTCTACTCTTCCCAGTTCTGCCCTACCTCCCATCCAGGTCCACACCTTTTCTGACTCTCATTAGAAAACAAGCTGGCATCTGAGGTATAATAATAAAATAAAACATACACAAAAAATTGGATATAAAAACAAAAATAAACCGAAGGAAAAGACAAAACAAAACAGATGAAAATGCAGAGACCAGCTCATTCACACATTTGGAATTCCATAAAAGCACAAACCCAGAAGCTACTATATATTTGTAAAAACCTGTGGTAAATAAATTTTAACTTTTTTAAAGAACATCCTGATACAGCATTGAGAGACAGGGAACCTCCAAAGACACCACTGAATTCACATTCTGCTGACCATCTACGGCTGGATATGGGGCCTACCCTCCCTTAAGAATAGTTTGTTTCCCCAGTGAGACTCCCTTGGAGAAAACTGAATTTTCATTTGCAAGTGACTCTCATTTGGAAATAACTTTTGGGTCAGAGGTAGAGCCATGTGTCTACTTCTCCTTTCAGCTCTGCACCCCATCTGGTGCAGAACCCACAGGCCCCAAGTCTCTGCGAGTTCCTATGTAGGTGATGCTGTTGTGTTTAGAAGGCCTTGCTTCCTTGGTACCCTCTGTCTCCTCTGGATCTTCTTTCTGCCTCCACTTCCACAGGATTCCTTAAGATCAGAGGGGACGGATTCGATGAGACATTTAGTTTAGTGCTGAGTGGACCAAGTTCACTTACTCTCTGCATGAAGTCTGACTATGAGTCTCTGTGTTTGTTCCCATCTGCGGCAGGAGGAAGCTTCTCTGATGATGGCTGAGCAAGGCACTGATCTATGGGTGTAGCAGAATGTCATTAGGAGTCATTTTATTCTTTTTGAAGAACCGTCGTATTTGGTTTTGCCCTAAGAACATGGGCTATCTAGTCTCTGATTCTTGGTCACACAAGCAGTGTTGGGTATGGATTCTGTCTCATAGAGCTGGGCCTAAAAGAGAATCAGATATTGATTCGGTGCCTTCCATAAGCTTTGTGCCACCATTGCACTACCTGACTTTGCAGGCAAGGCACCGTGGTAGATTAAGGACTTTGTAGCTGGGTTGGAGTTTACATTCATCCTTTGGTAATGTGCAGGGTAGCTTCCAGTACCAAAGTATAATGTGGGGGTGCTGATGGTAGGTGCGCACAAGCTCAACTTCTCCATGATCAATGAGCTATGTGGGTGTTACTTTCAGCAATGGGGCCTTGACATCAGTTTGTGGAGAGCAACATACAGCTTTTTTTCTACATCCTGTTGAATATTCATTCATAGGGGACCCTTTGGCCAATAACTCAATCAGATGTAATCCATTCTCAGTACTGAAGGTTCATTTGGTGATGAGAGATGTCCAGTTGGGTCTTTGTCTCCCTCATTATTTGGTGATTTCATTTAGATTACCTTCATATATGTATATAATTTAGGAAACCTCTAATGTATTAGGTTTCCATTTGATGACTCAAATGAGCCTTATTTTAGCTGACCCTCTGTATTTCCTCCCTCATCCCCCTCATCCTCTGTCCCCCTCATCCTTTTCCCTCTCTGTTTGATCCTCAAATTAGAGCACCCCACCCATCATTATCTACTCTATTTCTCCTTCCTAGAGAGCTTGGTCCTCCACCCAGCCCTTTACTCCGTACTTAATCCCATTGGTTCTGTGGGTTGTAGCCTGCTTATCTACGACTTAATAGCCAACTTCTGCATATAAGGGAATTCATACCATATTTGTCTTTCTGGGTCTGGGTTATCTTACCCAGGATGATTTTTTTCAGTTCCATTTATTTACTAGTGAATTTCATGATTTCATTTTTTTTTAATGGCGGAGTAATATTTTGTTGTGTGAATGTACATTTTTTTATCTATTCATCTGCTTGAGGGAATTTAGCATTTTCCCCTAGTTTTCTGCTATTATGTCTAGAACACCAATGACCGTGGCTGAGCAAGTGTCTCTGAATAGAATTAAGCATCCTTTGGATATGGCTGGGTCTGGAGGTGGACCAATTTCCATCTTCCTGAGGAACCACCGCGTCATTTCCATAGTGGCTTATATGCATTTGCAGTCTCAACAGCAATAGGTGAGTGGCAAATGCATATTTGAATTATCTTTCACCAGTCATAGAAACTAAGTCCTCAAAAACGGATGTATGTCTAACCATTACGCAAACATCTTCAAGCCATGTGAGGAATTCCAGCTGAGCATGTGCAGCTGTGAGGTACTACACAGGCACAGAACACACGCTCCCATTCTTGCTCCTTATCAAAGCATTGTGCAGTTCATTCTGGCAATTGATACTGTATAGAACACACACACACGATTGGAGTTCCTACACAAGGGGCATTAGAATGTACCTCCTCCTTCTCCTCCTTCTCCTCCTCCTCTTCTGCTTCCATCCTTTTTAGATCTCCATCCTTCAGCTCCGTCTCCAGTTCCTTAGGGAGGCAATCCAAGGTATATCCCATAGGAATTCAGTTTCCAATTAGTCTTTTTGCTCCATGAAAACCCTATCACTGGTTCCTCAGATTTTAATACCTAGACAGATGTATGTGCTCTATTAAGGGAGACGCGCTGTGGAACGCGGTGTGCTGCATGCCAAGATTAATCTCCTATTCCAGAGACGCCGGTACTCAGTCTTGGTTGACTAGGCAATTCCCGTGTAGCTTTTGCTTAATGTCTGAGTAATTGGGGGGAGAAGGACGTTGGTTTATCTTTCTCCCTTTGTGACTTCCTCCTTTTGCACTTTACTTGAGATTATGAGTGAGTGCGATTTCAGATGAGAAACATTTAACAGTGAGTCAGGGAAATGAAATTTCACTGAGACGCAGAACACAGGAAGAGAAAATGTGTGAAAACTCACGTTGACTGGGTTGTCTTGGTAGCTCGTAAAGCAGAGAAAGGAAATTCCCGCACAGTGGGTTTTAATAAAATTGGCAAGCTGGGAAGTGGGGCTGTGTGAGAAGGCTGGAGAGGAATACAGAGACGGAAAGCAAGTGGAGGAATCATAAGGCCTTTCTTATCTTGGACATTTTTCCCTCTGCACCTAATTTATTCTCCAAATGAGTTCCCAGACAAGAACTGTTTTCCTATGAATCTGCAATCATAAATTTAAGAAGCTAGGGATACATCTTCCGATACAAAAAGTAAATCAAATACCAGGCGATATTATGCTTTGGGACTAGAGATGTCTATGAAGAATTTGCACTCATCTATGTATATGCTAAAGAATATATGGGAATTCAGACTCCCCGAGGAGATAAAAGTGAGGCAGGATCATTACGCAATGAAGAGACTCAACATGCAATTAAATAAAAGTCACACTTTAAGGGATTTATAAATACTGTTTGACTCTCATGCAACTTTTAGACTTGTAAGTCTACCATGTAGAGCATGACCATCACACGATGGCCACAGAACTGTTTTCTTAGTCCTCATTTTCTCTGTGAGCTACGACTTTCTTATTTATTTTGTTATTTATGTTCTGTTTCTACCTGCGACTCTTGTTACTAACAGTGTAGCTCAATGGTAGAGTAGCTGCCTAATATTCCCACGGCCTCGAGTTTAGTCACCAGTGTATGGTGAATGCGTGTGTGTGTGTATGCAAGTGTGCTTGTGCCCTCATACACCACACACACACACACACACACACACACACACACACACAAAAGCATTCTGAATACTTAGAGCCATTTGTGGTACCCATTAGATACTCTGTAACTTGTTTACTGAATAACAACTGACCTTGAGAGGCTGGGAGAGTTTAAGTTACATGAGAAAACCACTGGAATCACAGCTGGCAGTCAGTCCAGAGCTCCGTCATCTATCACTATTGCAATAGTTCTTGTTTGCTTAGCCATCACGGTTAGTGTGCAAGAGGTGACATGCTCCCAGAGGAGGCTGCTGAAGGCAGGATCCAGGACATTGAGCACCCCTACGTGCCAGCATTCACATTGGGAATCGCAGGCGATGTTAGTGGACATAGCTGCTGCCACCCTTACCTTTGAGACACGTGATAAAGACCCTTTCTAAATTAAGGCCTTTTGGCCTTCAAGAAAGTCAGCAGATTCCAGAGTGAGTGGGTGTTCTTCACTCAGCCACTTCAGGCTTTACAGAGTGCTTTGGATTTCTGTAGCTGGCACAGGAAAGGCACACCAGAGAATCCCGCTAGAGATCCAGGTCGCTTAGCTGCTAGAAGTAGGAGCCCACTTTACTACACTACTTCCTTCTCTTCCAAGGGGGACCAAGGGCTCAGGCACAAAGTGTGGTCAAAATGCCTATTTTGTCTCAAAACATCTATCAAAAGAGGAAGAGAACAGCCCAGATCCCATGCTCCAGCTTGCACTAGAGCTGTGGTTGGATCGGAAGGGGCAAGCAGCCCTGACTCTTCTCAGAGGGGTCCACTCTAGAGCCCTGCTAGTATGAACCACTTCACTGTTTTGTCCCCATCTCGTTATCTGTTCTTGTTAAAAATCTTTATTATTCATGGAAGCAAAGGAAAAAAAATCCCATCATTAACCCATCATAAATATTCATAACCCTTCACAACTGTGTGTGTTTCATTTAGCCACTTGGCAAAACTTCTCTGAAGTATCCAGGTTTTAAGGGAATCTGGCTAATGAGACGAGAGCCCAGGAAATGTAGGGTGGCCTTTCTCCTCTGTGGTGTTTTATTTTAACCTGAAAACAAATGCAAAATATAAATAATAATTAAAAGAGCTAAGCAGGGGAGGCGCTCACCGACAAAGAAGAGCCGCATATCCTCTGGCTTTGTCATGACTGTGTTCTTGTGTTTCGCTGAAGATAACAGTAAACTCTGTACTCCGAGAGAGGGGATTGCAAGTTTGCGCTTCTAATGGATTTATCCAGAAGCCAACAGAGGCAGGGATCTTTCTTCTCATGGTCTGTACCATGACTGACGTCAAGTTGAAGCGAAGATAAGAGAAGTCCTTGTCTTGTACTTATTATACCAGGCAGCCATCCCAGTTTCCGTGTCTGGGAAGGTTTTATATCCACCTCACCCTATGCGCTCTCCCATCGATAAGAAAGCTTTGCGTGGAAGTAAAAGGAAACCCAGGAAATTTCCACTGCAGACGGATAGAATTGGAATAATATACTTCCTCACTGCCATCCCCTCCCAGCGAGGAGAACTTGGGTCCCATAAATTTTCATTTTAAAATCTCTCTCCTGCCTTTTAACTTCAAGGTTCTTACTCCCGAAAAGGGGCGTTTAAATGGAATGAACCTGGAGAAGAAAATACGTCCACCAATAGACGTTGCCCCTTGCCCGCACGTGTTTAGGATTTTCCCACGCCACCACTGACGGCATTTATGCTCGAGAATGAGTTGCTTTTTCCAGCATAACGGCTAACAGGTGCCGGGAAACGTTTTGGGAGCATTCGAAACTGCTCGGCAGGTTCTCCTTCCCCTGAGGGTTTCCGCAGTGTAGAAACAAGTTACCACCAAGGCGAGGACCAGACTGGCTGGTGGCGTGCATCACTTCGTTAGGAAATGTCACATGTTAATAGGGAGCGTGCCAGGTTCCCAAGCAGAGGACCAATTAAGGGAAGCTCTCTGTGGTCCGGTCTTGCTGAATTAGACCGAGTTCTTCCGACTATCGATTCCTGAGCCTCATTTGTGGTAGTGTTCGGCCTCTGTCGCATTATTTGTTGGGCCGTCTCAAAGACGCTAATTAGAGTCTTTCTTTCTTAGGTTGTCCCTCTGCTAACTGATATGGATTATCATCGGGAAGAAGGGGCTCTTCCCACTATTTATTTTATATTCAATCCCACAGAAAAGATCTGTACTGTCCAGAAAATTAAGTGTGCTGTTTTCTAGGATTCATTGTGTCAGTGAATATGTGACCTTTGAAAGGCAGCACATCTCTTCAGTGAGTTATATGTTAAAATTCGAAACCAGGTCTTAAATTCTCGTAGCATTAATTACTCCCACTGTGCCTCCACCGTACTTTCTTCCCAACCTCCTTAGCCCATCATCCTCGCTTAAGAAAGTGTTTTGCTTGCAAGGAACTATGACTCGCTCAGTGTCACTCAGGTAACGAGGGCTTATTTCAAGGGTGTCTATGCTGTTAATAGAGCCAGAATCTCATGAAATCCTCCAAGTAGAAGCCAGTGGTCTGGCGGTAATGCCGCCGCTGCAATGAGAAAGTGACTCTGCATTTAAGGACATAGTTCTAAGGAGCTGGAGAGCCGAAGCAAGGCTTTGCCAGAAGAGATGTGCCTGGGATCGCGAGGCAGGCCCATTCAGGTTTCGCTCCTTCCTGTCTCTTCTGACTTATTCGACCCATATCATCTCTTAAAAGGTACACATTAGGGTCCCTAGTAGTCATTCATGAGAAGAGGGGCATTGCTCTCCTTGTCAGGGCACAATAGAAGCCGCTGACCTCTGTTGTTGCTTGCCTTTTGTGTCAAGTGCCCATTCTTTGTCCAGTCAGCTAGCCGTGGTTAAAATGACGAGCACATTACACAGCTTGCCACGGCTTCATTGTACTTCCCTGGGTGGCAAATTCTCCAGTTCATGGGAACAAATTCGAGATAACTAGCAGCTTTTCCTGGGTGGGGCCAGCCTCCTATTAACATATCCACCATGCTTAGCATCAGTAGCGAGGAGTTGTAGGTGCTCCATCACTTATGGGTTACTTGTGGTCCTGCTTCCCGAGGGTGGTCTTGGGTGAAGTAACGTTGACTGGTGTTCACATATGGTTTGATATCCTGTACTTGTAAACAGGGGAATTCTTGAGGGTTCTGGCTTCTAAGACATACATGATAGGTTTCTTTTCACCTTTCCCCTTTCTAGATTTTTCTGTGCATTAAAAAACAAAACAAACTGTCTGGGTGTGGTGGCACATACCTTTAATCCCAGCATTTGGGAGGCAGAGTAAGGTAGACCTCACAGACACACAAACACACACAAAACAACCACAAACAAAAACAGAAAACAAAAGAACAACTAAAGAGTCATAGCAAAGTCAGAAATCAAGTATATGATATGATATAAAAGCTAAACTTCAAGTCTCTCTCATGTCCTAGGGTTGCTTTCCTTGGGAGAAAAGAATAAAAACCCTACAGCTTCCACAAGAACAAGCTGCTGGGGAGACGAATTTGTTTTCTGGTTTTCAAAGCATCATGCTTTGGGAAAGCTAGACTCCTCCCTTCTAACCCCTTCCTCTCCCCTGGGTCTGGGACAGGTCTCACAGACACCAGGGAGATGAGAAGTAGAACCAGGCATGATTGGCACCCCCTGCTCCCCTCAGAGCAATCATGGGCGCACTGCGTGACTCTGCTTCAGTCTCTCGGGTGTAACGTTCCAGGGGGAATTAATTGTCTACAAACTACAAGACATTCTGGAACCACACGCTTGGTTCTTCTAGAAGCACAAACATGTAGCACCAACTACAAGTTTGTGCCATACAAAGGCTTCTCCTGCATCAACTGTCACCCGTCACTGAGGCGCCACTTTTACCTGTCCCTGCTTGTCTGTCCATTATAGGAAGACAGAGCAAGTCACACAGAAACCTAGAAAACACGACAGCAATTGAAACCTCTTCTTTTTTGCCTTTTGAAAAGTCTCCCATATAAAGGTGTGTATTAGTCAGGAGTGGTGGTGCACATCTCTTATCCCAGCACTCAAGAAGCAGAGGCAGGTGGATCTCTGTGAGTTAGAGGCCAGCCCGGTCTACAGAGCAAGTTCCAGGGCAGCCAAGGCTGTTACACAGAGAAACCCTGTCTTGAAAAACTAAAACCAAAACCAACAAAAAGAAAAACCAAAAAAAAAAAAAAAACCCAAAACAAACCAAAAGAAAAAAAATGAAGAAGAAGAAAAGAAAGTATCAGTTCTTCAGTTCTTTCCTGCAAGCCTTTTCCTTACTTTTTATTATGTCTGGGACACTGCTTCTAGGAGATTCTGTTTAGCCGCTGTGTATCTATAACTAGTTGTGGTTGTATCAGTTCTCTTTGCTATCTTCTTGTCTGTTTCCCCCCATCACTCTGCAGGGTATTTGTCAATAGCTGGAGAACACACTTCGTCCTTTTTCCTCTCCACGGTGCTGTCAGAATTGGACCAGGGAAGTATGGTATGTGTGTCTGCTTTGAATAGCTTAGTAAAGGAAGCTGATGTTCCCAGTAGGCAGAGTAGGTAATAAGTCTTGTGGGCAGGATCGATGATAAAAGGAAGAGAGAGGCGGGGTGGGTGGGGGAAGTGGGGGGGGGGAGCTAGACTAAGATGAGGGCAGCCGTACGGATCCCAGCTCAAACTGACTCTGCTTGCTAATGAACGCCCTTGCTAGTACTGTATTCCTGATACTCTCTTCACCTCTCAAGTCAAGTTTAAAAAAAAAATGATCTCATGCCAGTTACAAGGGGTAGACCTGTCTCTTATCAGGGAGATTAACTTGCTTTGTTGAATACTGACAGGGACGAAGGAAGGGCAGCAGCCACACAGAATGGAGGCCACTCTAACGCATGGTAACCTCGACACCAGAACCAGGAGTTGGCCAAATGTGTGCGGTTTGTGCCAGCACCAAGTTCAGACTAATGAAACCCCCAGAGAGTGAATTTAAGGAATTCTAAAACCAAGAAGGATTTTGGTCATCTCTGAAGAATCTTTATGCCCAAACTGGTTAGAGGCTGGAAGGTGTGGGCTCTAGTCCTTCGGTCGCTGTCACACTCTCTCATGCCGAGCCCGTGACACCAGTCAAAAGAGGTTAATTGTAATAATGGCTGTACTTGGCCTTGGAACATTGGGTCACTGTCTGGGTAGGGAATAAGCATAATTGAAGGAAGGACACCCAGGGTCCCTAATGCCAAGTGATGCTTCTGCCAGAGCAGATGGTTTCCCTGTGCAGCCGAGCTCTGGGAAGTCTCTACAGTGTGGTCGAATATGTGGATACTGTCGTGCTTGGCTGGCCGGGCCCCAGCATGGCTTCTTTTAACTGCCACATTTCTGCCCTATGGCCGTAGATGTTATCAGACTGATTTCAAATATGTCTAACATGATTCTTAGTGTCCTTACAAATGCCACATGGCTTGGAACAGACAATACCTTGGGGGGGAAAAGCTGCTGTAAATACATAAAATTAGAGAATGCACAAAAAAAAAAGTCTGAGTGTGTTTATGTGGAGCGCGGTAGGGTGGTGGTGGGGACAAACACCCCAAAGATAATACAGATCAGAGTTAGTTTTTCCCTATCCATGGGTTTGGCGCCTATTGGATTCAACCAACCGCTGGTTGGAAACGCATCTGTCCTAACTATGCCAACTTGTCGTTATCCCTGAACAGCACACGAGCTATTTCCAGAGTGCTTACGTCGTGTTAGATAGTGGAAGGAGCACAGATGTGACTTACAGTCTGCAGGGCGAGGCCTGCGGCTTTATAAAAACACTACAGTGTTCATATGCAGCACCTGCGCATCCAGGGATATTGATTTCTACACGAGTCCTGAATTCTGTCTAGATACCTAGGATTTCATTAAACGTTTCCCAAGTTTTAGAGATAAATTTGACTATGTCCAAAAGGCATGCGAGGACTTGAGAAATGAGAGAAGAAAGTTACACCAAAGAGTAAAGGTCTGTGGTAAAACCAGTGACTCACAAACAAGAAGTATTTGGAAAGCTGCCCAGCCCCTTTCTCCCGATTACAGGGCTTTGGAAACTTCCTTTAAGACGTTATAAACGTATCATTTGTTTTTCCTTCAGCCCTGGCTTTTTAGTTCTTAGGAATGGGGAGGAACAGACTGGGGCCCCTGTCCAAATCCTTGATGAACTTGCCCCTCCTTCTTTCCCAGTGCTACCTGGGAAAAGCAGCTTGCTGGGCTCTGCTCCTCCAGGGAGGGAGGATGACAATCCCCCCTCCGCCACGTGCCCGCCCTTTTCCAGTTAATTCTTCCAAGCTTGTTGGAAAGAGCCGTTGGTTTATATTTCATTCTCCATGCCTTTGAGATCTTGGGATGAAATACTCTCTATAAACCACAAAGCCTATTACTATTTTAAGTACCTGCATCTTCCAGAAGGAACATGCCGGCTCCCTGCAGGAGAAATAAATGGAGTCGGCTTTCGGGCTGGCACACTCTCCTTAGTAAAAAAATAAGAAAGACACAGATTGTCCTGTTCTGTCTACTGGAGAAAATGTGTCTTGATCTAGGAAAGCAGAGCACATATTTCAGAGGAGGTCCTTGTCACATTCTGCTTCACAAATCACAGGGCCTTTCCCAGGGCAGGGGTGTGGAAGGGGTCAAAAGGGGAAAAAAGCAAGCTTTGCATACGGAAAAAGACTGATGATAGCATTCACTTCCAGGGATGCGGGGGTGGGGATAAACTTTATCTTTTTTGTGCGTTTTAAGGTGTTCTTTCATGGATGTAGAGGAAGGAAAATGGCTCTGGCTACCCCCATTTCAAAGCCACATACGTGCGGTGTGAGAAAGCACCTGGTACTTATGAACAACACAGCAGGCAAAAATATTTTGTTCTGTTTTCCCATTGTCATCTCTCTCTCAGATTTTTTTTTCCTGTCCCTCCCTTTGTGTCCTTGTCAGGATTGACAAGCATCTGTGTGTTACCAAGTAACATGAAGTTCTTGCTTGAATAATCATGCTGAAAATCCGGGGTATTTCACAGCACATTATTGACTCAGAGAACCACCCACTAGAGTGAATTCTTCTGATTAACATTGATTGACAGCATCCTTGAGGTGGTGTTTTTTATACCAAACCGTCAGGTCTGCGGATGCCCCTGCTTTAGCTCGGACACTGGCGTCTTTGTCCCAGAGCTCTTAAGATGTGGGTTATAGTCAGGAAGGTTTCTCTCATTGAGGATACAGACAAACTGTGCTCAAGTAAAACAAAACAACCCAAAACGAAGGAAAACAAACAATAAAACCAAAAACCCCTTAGCAATTGACAAGAAGAGAAACTAGCAAGGATTATTTTCTCTTTTCTTTTCTTTCCATCTCTATTATTTATCGGCCTTCGGGGCTGCAATTGGTTGTAATATGGTACTCATGCCATACTTAGAATGAACAGGGGATATTTTATATAAGCAACGAAATCATGCTTGCCTCCCAGTGTGTGCGGAGGTCATTGAAAAGCCTGAAGCAACCTGTGGTGGAAATAACAAACGGTTCCTTCTGTGGGGGCAGGCTATTCCCATTTCTTCTCCTTGGTCCTACGTTGAGTCCAGAAATGCCCCCATGAAAGGGTTAAAAACTGCACCCTGCTTGGATACTGGAAGGAGACTGAAGGCTTCCCTGGGAACGCTATCTGCACAGTGAGCCCCCGGTTTGTAACTAGCTAGGCACTAAATTCTTCACAGGAGTGGCTTCACAAATCATTTCTTCTACATACTAACTAAATGCTTGGTGAAGTCCTTGACTGTTTCCTGTGCAATGCAATCCCCTGCCGCCTCCTCCTCCTCTTCCTTCTTCTATACTAGCCATTTCCTTATTGTCTGTTTGATTTTTGTTTTGTTTGGTGAGTTGGTTTTTTTGTTTTGTTTTCTAAGTTTGAGACAGGATTTCTCTGCGTAACTTTGAACCTGTCCTGGAACTTACTGTATGGATTTTAAGAAGAGGACAGAACTGCTATAGCTTCCCCACACAGAGTCAAGCAAGCATTCATGGCTCCATCTTCAATTAGGCACACATGTGAGTTTAGCCACTGAGCAACCTAACAAAATGGAAGGTATCACACTAAAAACTGACAGAGAATACAGGTCTGGTGAGTTATTTATGATTTTTGGAATATCTCTTTTCCAAGGGGAAAACATAACGCTTCCCAGAGCAGTTCCGCAGTGCTTTCTTAAAGGATTGAGATATTATTAGCTGAACGCGCAACGAGGCTTTGTGAAGAATCTCTAAGAAGCTGTTTTGCAAACAGTTCCCATGAAACTGTTGCGATCAATGAACAATTTCTCAGAAAGGCTTGAATCTTTATAGCACCTATATCTACTATTTGTTCCTGTGAGATACGGAATTCTAATACATATGTGTGCTTTATTCACAAAACACATGGCGACCTAGATGCGAAATGTCCCCTGTGACTTCTTATTTTCGGCACCTTGGATGACAACGAATTCCAAATGCATTTGGTTCCTGTGACACTGTTCAATGGGCCATCATCTCTGCTCCAGCTTGCTTTGCCATTAGTGTGGCTAGTACTCTCTGTTGAGACCTGTCTCTTCATCTGAAGCTTGCAGCTGTGATCAAACTGCCCATCAGTCTGCAGGTTTTATATACTGTGCTTCTTTCCCTTCATCACGTGTGTGTGCTCATGCATCATGGCTGTGTGTATACCATGTGTGTGCACCCTCTACCGTCACCAAGACGCTGGACTATTTCATGTAGGTACAGCCTTGGATTCAGTTCCAGCTATATCATTTATATTAAAGTGGAATCTGAAATTGTTATTATTTTTCGCTGCCCTTATATCCTCCGGGGAATAAATGACAATTTCTGTAGGCCAACATGTTCCAAGTTAGTTTAGTAACACTCACATTGTCTTGGATCCTCTCACGTTCATAAGCAGCTTTATGGCAACCACGAAAGGCCGCCCCATGACCTCATCTTTCTTAAAGTCTACAGTGGCTTTTCACTTACCTAGTTTTCAATTTTGTCACACACTTCTGATCTCATTTTGACTATTGTTTACATGATTTTCTATAACTTGAGTTTCCTAATCTTCAGATCCCCACCTTTTCTCACTTGCTCAAAGACACAAACAAAAACAAAACAAAAAGACATCTACTTATTTGTGCCCATTGTAAAGACCTGACTTGTACACCATCACCTATAGATGGTTATTACTAGGTTTCCATGTGCACCCTGTCACCCATTGTAAACTTTGAAAGTAGAGACTGTGAAGCCCATTCCACATAGCCAGCAATGCCATGATGGCTTCGATGCTTTGGAGGAAGGATGGTAGAGATGGCAATGACAACGTAATGCCGTTCTGGGTAGGATGTCACAAACGTGGTCCAGTACATCTTGTGAAAAGCAATGTGTCTTGGTTTTCACTTTATAAAACTGTCATTCTTCATTAGTAGGAAAAAAAGTTATGGTAAATTATTAGTGTGTAATGCCCTGCTGAACAATTATAGTAGGACAGTCTTGGTGAGCACAATGTGACTATCAGGTCACTGAAGCCAAGTTAGGACACACATGGGATGTCTATTATGTCATGTGTTTGTTGTCTCTCTACAGATGGACGCTGCAGTTGTCCTTTGATCAATGTCTTCCTCAAAGACAAAGATATGTGTAACTCAGATACAAAATGGGCTCCATACTGCCCAATGGGCAAAAAGAGTCTAAGGACAGCAACAAATCACCTCTAAAATGTCACCACATTCAGAGAAATAAACAGGGTCCTAAAGATACCATGTGTTTTGCCATGGTCACACCATGTAAGTTAATTCTTCCCTGAGAATGGGGATTGAGGTTTGGGCTGTACTGAAAGGGTTAATTCTACTGCTTCTCCTGAAGTGGAAGATGACTGTTGGATTAAATGGTAGGATAGAGAAGTTTGTGTAAAATAAAAATATAATGTGTATACTTCTGATGTACCTGCGTGGCTAAGAACGCAAGGCTTGCCATACTGCCTATTTTAAGGCTCAAATGCAGACAAGGCAGAAACTGCATCATTTTCTCATCAGATAAATGTGCGTTTTTTAAAAAACCCTATATCCTTTGATCTTCCCATACCTTCTCTTATAGTCGTCATATTATGTCTCTGTCCATAAAGATTTAAAAAAAAAAATTCAGTAGCGTACAATTAGTCCCTAAAATAAAGGCGTCACTCAAGGAAGAAAGAAGGAGAAGGAGGGATCCAATTAAAATGACGAAAATCTTTAATTTTTATTTAGGTATACTTGTACGGACATGTGTATATACAAATACAGATCATATGGGTTTGCGTGTGTGTGTTTTAATTTTTTTTTTTACATTTTCTGTTATGTTTATATAATGTCGGCATTTCAAAACAGCACTCCATGAGGAAGTGCAAAGGACTGCGAAGCAGGGAGCACAAGCACAGGGCCACATGGAGCTGGACGTCACACCCAGACGCACACACAATGAGTGGCTTCAATGGGGTGTCAAGAGTAAGCATGGAAAACGGATTCTGACTCATGGGTAACCTCCAACATGCCAGCATCTATTAAACTGTACAAACAATGGGAGTGAGGCCATTGTAGGGAGATTTGTCTCACATCCGAGCAGCTCTGGGGTAAAGGCATGGGAAAAAGTCAGTGATGCCAAACCAGAGACAGACCTGCCCATTCACGGCTCTGGGGGTGAGAAACGAAAGGTGGGAAGGCAACAGAAAAAAAAAGAAAAAAGTGGAGGGGGCAGGCAAACGGGGTGTCAGTGGAGGTGGTTTTTAAAAGAGGAGCTGGTGACCAACCACAACTCTGAGAGCAATGAATAGAAAAGGAGAAGTTTAAAACGATTATTTTTTCTAATTTTGTGAAATTAATAAAAATGGCTGCAGCCGTTGCTAAGGCACAGGAGAAGAACAGAGTCCCTGAAAGCCCACAGGTACTGTGACTCTTCCTTACACAGGACACACTGAGAGAAACAACCCAACTGAGCCTTCCTATAGGGACTGGTCTGCAACCATCCTGAGTCTGAGCTGTACTAGATACTGACAAGACTTCCTGGGGGTGGGAGGGGGGGAGGATGAAAAACAGAAAACCAAACCAAAATACAGAACCATTTCTAAGTTCTCTAAACCTTTTCAAACCACATGCTTGGGGTGGGGGGAAAGGACCACAGAGCTCCGACATCAGACCTTGAAAGCACTGAGGACAAAGTATCAATCGAAGCAGTCCTGTTTTTTTTTTTTTTTTCTGGTCCCAAGACGATGGAGCTGTAAGATTGAGTGGGCAATGACCACGCGAGTCCAGCATGGAGCAGTGTTCCAGTCACATGTGACTTCTCAGCCATGTATACATTGGATGTTTTCAAAAGCCTCAATGCATGTTTTGTATCCTGAAAGTCTACCGTTGTTCTCAGTTACAAAAGACATAAGAATCAAATTAATACTTTATTATCAAACACTATATACAACAGAGGTTGCTAATAATACAGAATTAAAGAACGCAATTTTTTTTTAACATTTTAACTTTTCTTTCCTCTGCCACCCAAGAAAGTACAGTACAAAACAATAGTCTAAAACTAACACGGACTGTCACCTGGACTATTGAAGGATACACAGTATCCACTAAACAGCCAGATCTTTATTCCCTGCTGCATGTTGCAAAGCCCTTGGCAACCAGGGGCGAAGGTCGCTGGGGTTTGACCAACTGGGGCTGAAGGGGCACTCCAGGGCTTCCCTTCATGCTTTTGAATTGTTTTTAAAATTAAACCCACTACCAAGATGCACCGACATCCTAAGCCCAGAGAGGACTGTAACAACACCACAAAAGGCCACCAGCGCTTTTTGGACAAGATAAAAACGGCCTGACACCAATTGTCTCGAGAACTCCACACAAGGGCATTAGCTACGATTATGTCTCTTACACGTAGAAAAGCATATTGTCTACTGGTGTGGAGAGTTCTGCTTTAAAACCAAAAAAACCTTAACCTGCGGTGGCATGACTATGAAGTAAAAGGGTCTAATTGCACAGTGAAAAATGAAAGACAATGGCAGAGGGCCATGAGGAATTATTTCATCATTTGTTAGAGACAAATGCTAGAAGAAGCACAGAATTCACCTTTTCTAAAATGACATTAGAACTGCTAACGTCGTTAGGACTAACTGGAATTATTACAGGATCACTTTGTTCCCTTGACTGTAGTACATGCAGAATTATTTTGGTTCTATCGATCCATCTTAGAAGGGATTTCTTCTTCGTCCCCTTACTGAAATCCCACTAACCCATAAACCTGTAACTATTAATAAAAAGAATATATCTGGATATTACTGAGAGTGTCGAGCCTATAAATAAAGGTAAATCCAATGCTTTGAAATGTGGCTTCAGTGAAATGGTGGGTGCCTTCTATGATGAGACTCTCCCACTCCGGAGAAGTCTCAGATGTAGGAGGAAGAAGACTGACAATATCTTTGAGGCCGGCAACTCCACGCACATGGTTCAAGCAAGAGCAGACTCCAGTTGATTCCACTCCAAAGGGACCAGGCTCACATTCCAACGTGTGTGAACTCTCTAGGGTGCAGTATGTTCCCAGCTGCCTTCCACTCACATGTTCTTCTAATTTGAAACTACTCACGATTCTAAGCAATTTCCGATTTCATGAAGTTCATCTAGAATGTGAACTCTTTTTTTTTACATATACATCTTAAAAACGAATATATAAAAATTCCTTCTCCTGGAATGCTTTCAATTTTCCACATGACATGATCATTGCATTTACTGACTTGCTTGTTTACAAAGGCATGGCTTCTGTTGATGTCGTGCAATGGCAGAACAAGGTTAGACCACCTTTCCACTGGGCTGACACTTTTCCCTGGCTAGGCTTTGGGGTTGAAAGCTCATGACACCCCGCCAGGAGAAACCCCATAGCTTGTGTTTCCTGATAATCAGCTGGGACCATCCCCTTGGCCATGCTAAGGTTCTTTGAACAGGGTCATCCTGTGTTCATTCTCCTTCTGCCCCAACCCTACTATGAAACAAGATAACCCGCCCCCACCCCCATGTTTCTAAATGTATCAAGGGTTACCACCTTTTCTCACAAGTTTAAATAGGACAAGCATATATACTCACTCTCAGCATAAAGTATATCTAAATAATGTATTTTCTATTCTAGTGGATTTTTAAAAAAATATTTTGTCAAAGTCTTTGGGACTCCATCTTGTTTATCTCCCACAGATAAACACGTGTTCCCCCTATGCTTTTAGGCTGTGTCAGAAAGGGAAAGAAGAGAAAAATCAACACTTGAATTTTTATTCCAAACTTTGGAATTTTTTATTCCAAATTTCCCTTTAAGCCCTCCCAAGTAGTGCTGACTGACTCTCCTGGTGTCAGGGGTTTGTGTCTGAGTCCCCTGTGAACACGGAGCTTGGAGCAGAACGTGGGCATCGGGGTGGGGGTTGGGGAAAGGCCACAGCACACTGGAGCTCCAGCAAAGCCAAACCGCATCTCCTAGGGCCACAGACTTCCTTTCCTTGTACACGTTGTCCCCAGAGGGGCAGGCAAAGCTATTCTACTCTCTACTCATCAACCCTGGCTTGTCAGCCTCGGGGAAGGTCACTTTATTCATAAAAATGCCTCTTTGAGCTCCTAAAAAGAAAAAGAAAAGTTGTAGCACCATGGTGATCTGTATTCAAAGGGAAAAAAAAAATCAGGTGTGCACTGCCCAGTCACTAAAAAGTTAGAGGCACTCACACCGCCAGCAATAGATCGTTTTCTCAACATACACATCTTCTGCATTACCATCCCTGCATCCAACACTCCTTCCGGAAGTTTTGCTGGCAAGAACGCTTGAGACAGTCCTATATGATAAAAACAAAAACTAGTATCTGAATCTTGGAGAAGCCTGCTCATTTCTACACTCCTAGAGGGTATGGTGTAATCGTATGTCTACTCTTTATTCCGCCCCTCCGTACCTGACACACCAACATCACCTTCCACACAACCACCTTACTGTCCTGAATGAGAAGGCATTAAGTACTTGATAGGAGAGAGATACCCTCTTGGCCTGGCCACGCTCCTTCCTTGTCTGCATACCGTTGACACCCTGAGCTTACAGAGGTGAGTCCGAGAGGAGAACCCACTGGTGTCGCTACAACGATTTGGCATTTTCATCTGGAGTCCATTGAATTTGGAAGGGGTGAGAGAAGTCAAGGACCAGGGCTGGGGATGGGGTGGGGTGAAGGAGGGCAGCGACGTGTTTAGCCCCCAACAACCCCAGGTTGTTGCTCAGAAATCAGTCTGAAGGAAAGAAAACAAAAACAAAACAAAACAAAACAAAAAATCTGACATCTGCCAAAAAACCAATAACAAGTCCCTTCTTGGGATGAGCAGTTAGGCGGATCTCTGGTGTCCCAAGACCCTGATGTTTTCTGTGACAGGTGACGAGAGGAGGCTGTGCTATAATGTCAAAAGCATCGCCAGGAGGAACAGTAGGATCGCCAAAAGGCGGCTGGGTATCCTTGGGGTCTGTGCCGCGTTCTCACCGCGGGATGGCTCGGCTGACTCATGTACGGTGTCATCTGTTCAAAGAGAAAGCACACATTCCAATGAGATTTCACATCCTTAATAACTCTCTCGCAGCAGCCCCGCCGTTAACAGACCTCGCCACCCTCTGCAAAGTAGGGTAATGAACCCTGTGCTGCCACTGACTTTCGTGTCTGCATAATCGCTCATTATTTACAGCAAACAAAGGAGAGGCGGGGAGAATTGGACTTCCTTCACAATATTTATACTCTCTCTTAAAACGGAGGGGGAAACTGTGCGTACAGTGTAATAATTTGCTGCATAAGCTACTTTGATTTGCTGCTATCGGTCGGATGCACTTTGCACAGAACTTGAGGTAGGAAAGGGACCTCTAAGTCTGCAGTCCTGCGGGGAGGAAAGCCACGGATTGCGAGGGAAGGGGGAAAGAGTTATGTGGGCATATTAGTGGTTACGCAGACGGGGTTGCTCATTTTCTGTGTTTTAGGTGTTTCACAGGATTAGTGGTGAATGGTTGTTCGGTGCCTACATGTACTTTCAAATGTGGAAAATGAAGTGCCAAAACAACAGTATTTTTAAACAAACTATATATAATACCCAGTAAACATCAGAAATCCTGTGCCCACTGGGCTGCCTACAATTAGGAATCAATTACGGTGCTATTTCCATTACAGGCCCTGCATCTCCCAGATTAAATTACTTGAACTTGACTATTCTTATTTTTTATCAGGCTGAAGCTTGGCACATAAATTATCAGTGTGGATGCAAATTTTCCTCTAAATAAAATGGATTAAGTGAGTTAAGCTTCTTTTATTTAGCTATAAAGTGTTCTACGAGGCTGCCTCTGACTTTGGATCGCCTCCCTGATCTGCATGATTAACAGGCTTAACTTCGAAATGGGAACTTTGCAGTAATTAGTGCCCAAAGATAGATTGGAGGCTTGCCCATGAGCCATGCTATTCTCTAATGTGGCCCATCTCCTTCCTCCCATCTGGCCGAGCTTATGCTTTTAGCCCAGATGACCTCTGGACATGTTTCTGGAGCTGACAGTTGGCCTCTGAGCAGATTTCATTTCAGCATCAGGGGGACGTCCCATGGGAACGCAAGCATTGCTCCTCGGGATTCGCTGACTGGTTAATCAGAGAGAAGAGTAACAAGTGAGACTCCAGTAATTGTTCTCAATTATGTAGACCCCCATAAGACAGTCCTGAACAGCCCTCACTGACCTACATGGTGTCTCTTAGTAGATTAATTGTCCATTATTTTAACCTCATGTAAGGTCACCTACCACACATGTCATTATTAAGGGTACTTTTTTTTTTTCTCCAAACAGGAAAGAGTCACAACACATTCTATTATCTGTCCTAAAGGGAACTCTTTTTTTTTTTTTTTTTTTTTTTTTGGCTCACACTTTTTGGAAGTTTCTGTTCATCTCATTCACATCCCATGTGAACTAAGAAATATGCCTTCTCAGAATTAAGTCCTCTGCCCTGGTGGACTCTTATTTTGGCAGGACTTCATCTAGGAGCCCCTGAAGTCCTTTGTTTAATTTGTCCTCCTCGCCCAGACTTTAGCAAACCCTGGATAGATTGCTTTCAGCTTAGGAGACTAGAAAAGGTTAGGAAGCAAGAACGAAGAGGCAAATCGCACACAGTGTAGCCAAGTACGCGTGGGCTCTCATCTTTTCTTTGCTCTTTTCAGCCTTGCTAATGCATTAATTAAATCTGTAGTTAACAGGAGGCAGAAGTAAAGGCCCTTAATAGCCCTGAAATTAAAATCCAAATCACATTTCTTAAGAGCACCAATATGGTGTCAATCAAAACAATGGAGCACTTCAGGCTTAATTATAAAAGAACCATAAACCCCGAGGATTCCACAGCTCATTTTGAAACATCACTTATATTTATACACCTGAAATTACATCACCTACTGGGGTTCTTCTCCACCCTTTTCTCAATAACACATTACTCAGTCTTTCACCTTGTGAAGCTTGGAAACAACCTATTGTTAAAAGATACCCAAGCTGCATTGCTGAACTCGGGGCAAGTATGCAGAGCAGGGCTTCCCTGCTTCCCTCTCCTGCCAGAGGCTCAGCAAAGGTCATCCACCAGCCCAGGCTCACTCAGTACAAGGCACAAGGGACGAACCTTGCAGAAGACCTGACTTTAACAAGAAGGAAGACTTCGGTTTTCTTCTAAGAGAAGCCTAAATTTGGATGCACCTTTCAAACGCTGCATCACAGATAACCTGTGATGTTAGTCCTTCTGTGAGCTGTGTTGTCTGTTATTTTAATATCCCTACCATATTTACCTATCATACATGACCTAATAACCTCCCGTGTAATCACCTACCATACATGTCCTAATAACTTCCCATGTATTCACCTATTATACATGTCCTAATAACCTCCCGTATATTCACCTACCATAGATGTGCTAATAAGGGTACTTTATCTTACAGGGGAGAGTCATGTTTTCCTGTTTCTCTCGAATGAGAAAGCCCACTACATGCTTTTGTTCCTATACCATGATGTTCACGAGTCAGGGTTCTACATGTCGTGCTCTGATTAAAATAGTCGTTGATGGGAAATTCCATGCACCATCACGCCCCCCCATACCCCTCACCCATGGCAGTTACTGAGAAGCTGGAGACCATTTAGATAATTTGGGGGAAAATTTCAGAATTCTAAGTTGAAACTCCTGAGTGAAATCTACCCTAATGGAAATTAAACCTACATGTGAGAGATTACTAAGACTTGGAATAGTGGAGTGTGGCTTGGTGGAAGAGAAAGCTCCTCTGCAGAAGCCAAATGGAGTGCTGTCTCTTAGTTATAGGATCCCACCACACCGGGGGTTCGGTGGTTTACTGAGAACACTAACGATACTTCGGAGCATGTCACGTGACATATGTCTGCCCTGAGATCATCCTGGGTCCCTACAGATAGGAAACTGGCAGGCAGAGTGTGCAAGCAAACAACAGAAGACGAATGCATTCCACAGACAGGTGAATTAGTACACGCGGCTGAGAACATGCGGTAGGATGCATTCAGGCTCCCTGCGTCTCCAGAGCCTGTATCTAGGGCTGGCCAAAAGAGAATGCTTGTTAAATCCAGCAGTTGCCACAGCGGCGAAGAACGCCAAGTGGGACGGACTAAATTCTCTATGAAATGAAGAAAAACACTCAACTCTGTTACCCCATTCATATTGCCAGGCACTGTGGTTCAACCCCTTCTTATCACATTAGTGAGGATGCCTGCCAGCAATCTCTACACACACACACCACACCACACACACACACACACACACTCACACACTCACACACACACAGTCACACTAAACTACACTCTGCTAAACTTTCCAAACTTCTATCAGTAATATGTTCATGGATTTGGGGCCACTATGAATTCCAAGTTCTGTATGAGGAAGAGCTTGTCCCTTAGAGACCCCGACATATGCCTATGTAGGAGAGCTTAACCTTTCCATTTTATCATTATTCGAGTCCAAAGGTGATTTTCTCGTAACAGAATAGTCCTCAGTGTTCTTCTTCATGACCAGGAAACAAAACAAAACAAAACAAATCAAAACATGAAATCTCTTATGTCTCTAGAGGTGCTAGTCCTCGCTAGAGAGGCGATTGACTTTGCCTGGAAAACAAGATCATGGGAAATGCACATCAAAATTCTCGTCCTGAGCAAGTTTGTAACAGGCCTAACCTGTGGTTCGTTCTACTCATGACTACTACTAGAGAAGCTAGGGGAAGTAACGGTTTTTTCTGAATGTCTATACCTCTAGTAGTGGGAAGAGTCTCTTGGATGATCCTGAAAAAGGGAGCTAAGGATATGAAGATTGACAAGCTGAGTGGCCTGGGCTGGCGTCCTCGGCCATGGGAAGAAGGATGTAGGTTCTGTGGTTTTGAAAAAGCTCCTGTTTAACTTGTCCCTATGGTAGTCATAGCCTCAAGCTTGAAGTCTGGTACCTTGAACAGCCACGCTAATGCGTCCAGTTTTTCGAGACAATTAAAATACCTCCACGTCAGCACTCACGTCTTGCTACTTTCTAAAGCGGCGAACTGATCCCTGGGGAGCCACTAAGGCCTCAGAAAGCTCCTAGTATACACCTCCCATTTGTACTCTGAGATGGCTGCCTTAGAAAAGACCGGAGTACTTGGGAAACCCCTAACTCTTCCTGGCAGCTAGAGCACTAAAGCCGTTGTCAGTCTGGAGGCACAGCACTTACGCAGGGTACCGCTCCCTAAGGCTCAATCGCCTTTATCCCTATGACAACACTCTGAGGATGAAGCGGACTGTAAAGCCCTTTGGTTCCTAGAACCGTAAAAACGATAAGTCCTACTACAAATAAATAAATATAGCTAGATAAATAAAATCAAGCAGAAACCTTGTTGTTTACATGAGGGGGCTCAGATTTCTTTGTGAGGGGGAAATGATTTTATTTCTCTTTAGCTCGAAGGTGCTCATGGGAGATAGATAAAGAGCACCGTGAATATCCACCACGTAGGTGGATGACCTGAAGCGAGACAGGAGCTTCCACAGAGTGCTTAGAGGCCTGCTACCCATCACAGTGGTGGGTCTGGTTGCGTTCAACGACCAGGTGAAATGTCTAAACAAAGAGACGGCTTGTCCCAGTTTAAACGACCTACGGTAGGCTGCATTGAAAGTGCTTGCATGAATATTCTTGCAGCCTTTACTTTTTTTCACACTGATGGGGAAGTTGGAGTATGAGCATCAGTAGTAGAAGGAAAAAAAAAAACCCTATCTTTAAAACTTATTTTGTCTTAGTACTCCAGGACGGCTGCTGGCTCAAGGAGCAGCTGTGTGTATCTGTGGTGGCAGCGGGTACGTGAGTTTGGGGCAGCAGCGCAACTGGATGTGTCCAGGCCAACTGCTATTAATAACAGGATAGATAATACCGAAATGAAATACAATGTTTTAGATGTTTCATTGACGCACATACATTTCTAGAGAGAACTAAAGATGTTGAGTCAGTGTTTTTATGCGGTGGTTTTACTACTTTTATTCACGGATTTGGATATGATGTTTTTTTTTAAAAAAAAAAGAGAAAGTTTCATAAACATGTACAATAGAAATATTTTCTGTCTTGTTAGGAAACTGGCCTTCATCACCGTGATCCACCGACACACCCTGAGGATGCGGCAAAAGGCAGGGAGGTTTTAGTAGTCTGGTAGGGCTTCTATATTAGAATACTGCGTCAAGTGAGTCCCATGTCCAAGAAAGAAAAGTTGTATTCTATCCAGCATGCACTACACAAAGATACTGGAGGAATGAGGTAGGAGATAAGTAATATTAGCAAGCTGCTAGCAATGGGCAAAAGCAGAAACGACTGGCGCATGCACACATGCAGAGAGGAAGAAAGGAAAAACAGTACGGAAGCGTGCAGAGGTAGATGCGTTGGTTAAGGAGAGATTCTCTAAGCATACTAACCTGCTGGTTCTAATGAATTTTCTACTTTGTCGTTAACATCGAAAACACGATCATGAACACCTATAGTTTTCATACAGCTATCTATAACAAAAATAGAGATAACAGCCAAATATGTTAGTGAAGACACCCTCAAACTCCCATTTCTTTTCTTTTTTCTTTTCTTTCTCTCTGTTGTTTCCTTTTATTAATGTAGGGATTGTTTTACAATCAATGGCACGTATCCACATGCCAACAGCGTTCCCATTTGCTGTGCATGTACAACAGTCTAAGAAGCAACAAGTTAGCAACTGCTGTGTACTTTTATAAACAAAATAAAAAATAAAGCATCATGAAGAATGATGAGGAAAAAATACGATGGAAACTAAAACATGGATGTGGATATACAAAACAGATACCACACAAGATTCAACAGTAAAAAAAAAAAAAAAAGAATAAAAATAAAATTTTACCGCTGTGAACCAGACCAAAGGATAAAGCATGCGCAGTGAAGGGGCCCTCTGGACTCATTCTAGGAACTTACTTGTTGGTCTCACGAAGACTTTGAGCTTAAGGCAGGACCTTCTTCCATTGTCTGGGATTGCAGAGGCTGTGGGGAAGACAAGGAGACAGGGCAAAAGAAAGGGGAGAGAACAAGGAACCATTATTCTTCGTTTTTCACATGCAAATAAATGGTCTACGTATACTCTTTCAGGACATGCTCTAATTCTTGTCCCGAAGCTAAAACAAATAATACTTTTCAGCCTAAGACAAATGCTAGAGAGAGGTGACTTCCATGCTCCCATCTTCTCTTTCCAGTACAATAAAGGAAGAATCATGCAGGAATGTGGTAATCTATAGAAAAATGCTCAGGGCTTCTATTTCAAAGGCACTTCTCTTTAACTTGGTCTGCTATCAATTTTCTCTAAATCGGGAGGATAATGCCTGAACTCTCCTGCTCCAGGAACAACTCCTCCTCAACCCTCTAGAGAGAGCCCAATAAAGCTCCACAGCGAGGAGCACTGTCGAAACCAGTAACAGACAGTTACGAGGCGGACTTCAACATGACCCACTTCTGCTGGGGAAAGCAGAGCTTTGTCCGTCCTGAAAGCTTGTCTGTCGGTGCTCAGCAGGTAATTCAATTAGAGGTTTTACTCAGAATTTGGCTGCGCTTTCTCTCTGACTAAGCCAGCCCCGCGACTCCACCACGCTATTGTAAGCACAATCTGCTATTGAGAGGGGACGGGGCTGCAGCAGGTACATCTATCTTCTTTTAATTTTCCGCAGAGAAGGATGGAATTAATAAAGTGAGTTTGCTAAAACACGACAACATGTTTCCAGTTATAAATCATCTGAGGAAGAGACTTTTCTTCCCCTCTTCCAGATAAGATCTCCGACTTTGCCTACTTTTTTCAGATTCTCATAAAGCAGTGTCAGAAGGATTCTGAAGGGTGGCCGGATCCTCCACGACCACATGCGTTTGCCAACGCTCTCGAGAAATGACAAAAATCGCAGCAATGAGGGCCACATACTTTCCTCCCCGCGGACTTGCTTCAAGTGGTTTCTTTGTTCAGAAAAGCAGCTGACATCAATCAAAAGGCACATGGCTTAAAATGAGTTTGGGTCATGCCGAAAGTGACAAAGAGGCAGCCGGCAGTGCCTCCTCTCGTCTATCTTCCTCTTACTCTTCATGGCGAGCTCAAAAACCGTGCTCCATATGAGGTGAGAGGAGTCAAGCTCCGAAGTTCTTCTGCATGAACTTCCTTATTTACAAAGTTACGGATCCCTGCGGGTCTCCTGTGGAACCTCCACGTTCAAGCGCTAAGGGACGTCAGACACGAAAGGTTCTCCACTGCCACTATTCAACACCTGTTGAAACTCTTAATTTGAAGACAGACTACAGAGGAAAGATGTTTTTGGCCCTCTGCATCTCTCCTGGTCTCCCCGACAAGCAGTTAAGACATGGGAACAGCTGGCTTTGCTGTAGGCTCTCATTAAATCAAAGTTGGGAAGACTCCCCCTACTGACATTAGCAGTAACAAGTGTGTTATTTAGGGCATCATATTTTACACTCTGTGGTTTGATCCCGGAAATGGTGTCCTTCCTGTGGACCTCATATGTAGCAAATGAACACACTACAAACACACTTCACACAGGTGACTCCAGCTCATTACAAAGCCCACGGGGTCGTGGGAGACGTTCCACCGGCACATGGCGCTCTTCTGAGCGGAGATGAAGGTCCCTCAAACTCCCTGAGCTTGGGTGTCATATGCTTGATTTCAACATGACGCTTCAAGATGAGCAGGCTCAAAATAATATCAAATGTAACAGTTCTGAGAGTCTTTTTTTTTTATTTCATGGAGGTTTTTTCAGATATTTATTGAGGAAAACTAACCCCCCACATTAAGAAAAACTAAACAAAAGCAAATGCTGACCTATAAGAAAACTTATCCGCTCACAAACGAGACGTGAGCCTTAGTTATTGTATAAACAGCGTTCTTCAGTGAATTAAAGATACTCAGTGTACTTCCGTAAGATGGGAACTAAAAGGCTTACTCTCAACAGGCCCCCCTCGTCACTCAGTCACCTACCACCCAGAAAGCTGCAATAGCGACAGGACTGACCCCTTATGATGCTGATTGACTATTTTCCTCCAATCCTTTGGGACATTTATGGACAAATGATCTTCATACATGACATAGTTTGTAAATTCATGTGTGTAAACTACAGTAGCCCAACCCCATGATCTCTAGGCCTACCCAGTCCATGGAATATAATCACAATTCTCTGGACCGACTAACCTGTGGGAACCCAAAAGTGTGAGCCTATACCACCTTGTCTGAAAGTCACAGAATTTCACCTTAGTTTTGCTCTTTCAAAACTGACAACAGGTATGGCTACAAAACAAGAAATCCTGACCTAGGGTGTAGTTACTTGGTGTTTTGGACATTAAGATGGTCCATAGAGGTAGATTTGCTCCCCCGTGACCAGTGGTCCGAGAATTCAAGCATACTTCTGCTCCTTCTTTTGAAATAGGAGGTTTGACTTAGGGAGTGACTGCCTGCAGGATACTTGGTAGGATGTGTTCACTGCCCCAAATATCAAATGCTTTGCTCAGGAATCAATGGCTCAATGTCTCAAGTATTGGAGCAAGTAACTGCTTCTGGTTGTTCTTTGTATCATGTTAAAGCGGTGTGTTGCCTTCTCCCCCACTTTTGTATTGGGGTATAAAAGTGTATGGAAAAGAAATGTGGGTGGAATTCAACATAGAGTATTCGCCGAGTTGCCCTCCCGGTACCATCCTATGTCTCTGTGCTTCTTTCTTATCTCTGTTCCTTTTACCTAACATTTCTAATCCTCATGCCCCTACCCTGGAATGTACGAACCCACCGTGGCTGGACTGTGTGTGGCAGAAGTTATCCCCAAAAGGTGACTCACAACACCAACCTAAGAGGTGACTTTGCTAGGCCCTAGTCACCTGACTTCCTATGTTTTTGCATTGAAACACAAAACCAAAAAAATAATATAAAAATATATCCCACACATTACCAAAACTTCCTTTACTTATTGAAATTTTTTTTTAAAAAGTAAGATTGCAGTTTACTCTATGTTAAATTTGTGATTTCTGCCACCTGTACTCCTTGGCTTCCAGAGGGTAGAGACATTAATTCTGTTTTAAATATAGATGGTTAGCCATTAGTAGTCTTGGAAGAGACTAGGCAATTTGTAAATAGTGTTTTACTTGTCATAAGGAAACAGATGGCAGAGGGCAGAGCACTAAAACCACAAAATGACATTAATTAAAATGTATAATATTCCCACAAGTCAACGCAGAAATCAAATCCTTTCGGGATCATTAATAAGCAAAAGATAGAGCCATTGGTAGACGTGAAAGATGAAAAACCTCCATTCTGCCAGAACTCTGTCGGGAAGGGAACTAACTAAGGCCAAGGCCTCAAATTCCAGAAAAAAAAATATTATTTTGTAACAACCACCACTAACCTTACTTTAGTCAAAGTCTCTCTATAACTTTATAGATACAAATTATAAACAGTCATATGTACATTTTTTTGGAGCTGGGAAATTGGGAGCAGGGACAGAGGAACCCACTAAAACAAACAAATCCTTCCATTCTACCATCTTAGCCACTAGTTCATGAACCTGTCCATAGGCTCTATTTCTGCAAAGTACCAGTCAAAACACTGAGACGGCTGATGAAATACTAGCTGAGATTCTCTGGTCTTTTGACTTCAGAATATAACACTAATATGACAATGAGGGCCCCTACTTCATTCACGATCTCAGAAGCCCCAAGTGTAAGCATTCCTGAAGCCTCATTCCTTTGGTCTCTTGGTGCTCAAGCAAGCTTGGCTCGACATTTAGTCAATGAGGCACCTATGAGAGGCTATATTCCTAGCCCCCGAGTAAGTTCTTATAAATGTGATATTTAGCATTGAAAACGTGCTATTCACACCTCAGGCCACTAACAGTCTACCCATCTAGACACAGCAAGTGTGCACTAGCACCACGCTTGACATGGGTAGCTTCTGCCAATCGTTCTCAACGTTCCCAGCAGGCTTCCGTTAATCCCCCAGTCTCCCATTTCTTTTCCAAAATCCCAATCCCATCGCCTTGAGTGTGGGCTGAGTTTAGTTTCTTGCTCCCAATGAACGGAACACAACAAAAGTTAGGACTTGTCATCTCCATGATTGTGTTCCAAGAGTTGTTGACTTCCTTCTTTCAAAGCACGTAAAGCAATGAGCCATATTGTAAGATTCCAAGTGGAGAGACCCATGCAGCACAGATGCTTCCCATCAGGAAACTGATAATCCTTAGAAAACACACCAGGATCTGAGTGTTGCTAACACTCACATAAGTGGGTGAGAAAAAGGGTCCTTCTTAGCCTTCTTAGCTGAGCCTCGAACTCACTGCGGTTTTGTGAGCTGAACCTGGATTCCCAACTTTCATCTAATTTGGCTGCTTTAGACAAAATAAGACAGGTTGAGCCAACCTATCATTCAAGCATTTACTGATGTATTTTATAAACAAAACCATGTGACCCCACGCTTCTCAGGACTGAGTTCTGATTGACTGACGAAGGCATGACAGCAACCCCCCACTCAAGGATGGCTATGCCCTTGCTCCACAGAGTCCTTCACTCCCCATTCTGCACTCTGCCTGGAGACCTGGATCGTTCGCTACTTAGACAAACCTGGGAGAGAGGTGATTCTAGAGTGTCTGTTAAAGAAATAGTTGCTTCTACTCTAGCATTTTTTTTTTTAAAAAAAAATGTTTTTCATTTTCCTCCTCATGCCTCAGTTCAATGCCAAATTACTGGGTGAACCTAAGTGAGTTTCGAAATAAAATGTGAACTTGAATGAATTGTAACAGAAAGAGAGAGTGTTTCTCATCAGTTGGAGGAAACAGGGTAGAAGAGTGAGTTCGAAAAACACCTCAAGTGAAAAAAAATTAAAAAGCTACTTCAAAGTCTTCCGATTACCTAAAAACGTCTATTAGTGATCTTCAATGTGCGTCGTCCCATTAAATATAAACATTATGAAAGTTGAACTGCTCAGACGTTCCTGGGTAATTAAAGCAAATGTTCTCTGAGACCCAAAGGTTGGCCAGGAGAAGGGCGGGACTCTTTTATCTAGTTTCTTTCAAATATTCAGGTCCAGTGCTGCGTCATCATTTACCACCCCTGGCTAACCTCATTCCGTCTCTAATCTTAAATCCACAGGCCACAGCCCCCCCCCCCTTTCCGAATCCACGTCAATCTGGATACTTTGGGAAATTTTACTTCTAGAGACAGCTAGCCACTTTCTCCTCTTGAAGGGAGTGTGCGTAGGTGAGAGCATTAAAAATGTACTTTTCCGTTATGTTTGCCATGGGCAGCAGTTCTCAATTGGAGCAAGTCAAAAGAAGAGACAGGCTATTAGCCGCCAGCAGGACACGGTTCTTCCCCTGTACGTTTTCCTTACAGCTCAACATAGAACACAGACACATGTAAATTAGACAGGATTCCTTCGACGAAAAGAAGAAAAAAAAAATCCCATTTGAATCCAGAGTGGTACTGGAAATGTTTCCCAGAATTTAATGAATCAATAAAATCCATTTTGTATATGTGGGGAAAGGGTGGGGAGCAGAAGTGGTGGGAATATGAGGGAGACTAACCAGAGCCATATGGGAGTCCCAGAAAATGGTTACCAGACACACAGACACAGACAAAAATAAAAAAAATTAAAAAAACAAGTTAGGTTTCAGAATAACAAAGCAATAATTTGCAACTTAGCTACCTGACATTATATGACATTATATATATAATATATATAATATGTATATTATATTCAGTTATCATATTAAAACAACAGAACAAAACAAAAGACTACCAGTTAGGACAGAATACATATATTTTGCTTCTTATAGACCAGACTTAATAGAGACACTGGTGTGACCTGGGCTTGAACCCAGGGCCTTCCGCATGTTGGGACAGTGTTCTACCAAGGGGCAATACCCTACCCAAAGGCCACCTTGCTGCAGTCACTTGGTTTATGGAGCTCCCACCTGAAGAGCAACCTCAGGAGCTGCCTAATTTGCATACATATTTCGCCTCTTGAATTTGCAGCGTCTCAGTCTTAACTGACAAGTCAAGGTCAAGGCCCCGATGCAAACACTGGAAAGAAGGTTATTGAGTTTAAAGACCCGAGAGAAAGTGAAAATACCATGCACATATCAGACTCTTTAATACAGCACTGGGAATATTTCTTTTATACAAACTAGAAGGTGGGAAGGGATGTATTTCCCACAATGTAACAAGAACGATTGAAAAAACACACTCTCTAAGTTAAAACTTGGTTTCAACACCAGGGGACTGCAGGGGAAAGAATAATTAGAGTAAAGTTCAGGGCGAAAAAGAGAAAATAAATTCCAGCTGGACAGCCTGAGAAGAAAGAGAGCTCGGAAGAAAGGCTGCGCTCACCTTGTGCCCGGCCTTGACCTGGCTTCCTAACCCTCAGGCTAACTTCTCACCACAGACCAGCTAAAATCCTGTGCAAAATTCTAGCAGCTACATCTCAGTAGATCAATTACTGTTCTTAGAAAACTTAAGTGACAAAGACAAAGCCTGTTCCCCTGATTTCCGGGATACAAATGAGGCAAAATGATGCTTATGTACACAGCTATATGTGACTTGTGAGCAAACTTCTATAAGACCTTCAAAGTTCAGTGACGATCTGTTTCTGCTACAGAGGGGCTCAGCTCTCCCCTATGCCTTGGTCTTTACTGAGTAAAAACAACCTGGAGTTTGGAGTAGTATTTTTAAAGGCCCCTAAGAGAAGCATTTTTGTTTAAAAAAAAAAAAAACTGTTTTTACAACAGTTTAACTAACTCCCAGCCTTTGACTCTAGACTTCAGCCTCTCTCCGTGAATGGGAAAATCTACTCCACTTAGGCACAGAAGGAAAAGATAGCGTTTAGATAGAATTACCTTTAAAATCTAGACATGATGGAGCTGTCAGCCTTACTATTAGCTGTGGGATCGTTTTGTTCATGTGAAGCCACTGAACATCCTTCGGCACTTAGAACACAGCTGGTGTCACAGCAAGTCTCAGGAAGCACCCACCCAAGCCTCAGAGTTTAAAGGACGATCCACGCCTCATAGGGCAGATGTTCCTCTCCTTCCTACTTGTGGTAACTTCAGTGAGCCTGCTATACTAGATAGGCATCATTTGACAAAAATAAGCAAGCAAAAGCATGAGCAGCAGAGCCCTTGGAAAATTTTTCTTCAGCGGGAAGCACATAATAAAGGTAATAGCAACAAAAATAAAAGAAAAAACAAGCCTAAATAAAAGGCAGAGTTCCTAGAATCTCACAAGAAGAATAATTTATACTTTTCCTTCCCTGTAGATTTCTTGCATACCTATCATCTGCCCGCCCACCCACCCATCCATCTACCAACCCACAAACCCATCCATCCATCCATCCATCCATCCATCCACCCATTCACCCACCCATCCATCCATTCATTCATCTACCCACCCTTCCATTCATCCACACAACCACCTACCCACCCACCCACGCACCCACCCACCCACCCATCCATCCCCCACCCATCTATCCATCCAGTATGAAGCACTAATAAAGTATAAAATTAATTACTAATTAAGTTATCAAGTTAATATAAAGATTGGTGTGGGCAATCCTGTATATGTGTTGCTTTTATTGGTTAATAAAGAAGCTGCTTTTGTCCAATGGCTTAATAGAACATAGTCAGACTGGGAAATATAGATAGATAGATAGATAGATAGATAGATAGATAGATAGATAGATAAGGCAGAGTTAGAAAGAAGCCATGTAGCCCCGCCAGAGACAGACACTGAACAGAACCTTCCTGGTAAGCTACAACCATGTGGTGATACACAGATTAATAGGAATGGATTAAATTAAGATGTAAGAGCTAGTCAATAAGAAGCTAGAGCTAATAGGCCAAGCGGTAATTAATTAATACAGTTTCTGTGTGGTTATTTCGGGGTTGAGCAGGCAGAAACAAGCAAGTGGACTCCTACAACAAAGGATATTCTCAGAACATCCCTCTTACCCCAGACACCTGTGTTAAAGGTCCTAGGGAGAAACGGGGTTTAGGGATGTCAATGCAGGCACAATAATGCTCAGCTTTCTCTCAGATTCATGCATTTTGGCCTTTCTTTGTGGCTTTGAGGCAGCTGCTTAATCTGTCTAGGCCTCAGTTTCCCAGAGACCCTCCCCTTCTCAAGAGATTTAATTATCACCCATTTAGAGGACATGTATAGGTTTCCTAATTCACTTGGGAGTTCAGGTGGCCTATCCTTACAGATCTAGAATAATATCCCACCTAAGATTCACAGCTACCGATTTGTTTTCTTTCTTCTTCAGCAAGACAATTCCCAAAATAAGGTCCTAACTGGGGCCTTCTAAGGTCTCTAGTAGTGGTGGTTGTTCTTCTTCAATGCTATTCTCTCTCTCTCTCTCTCTCTCTTTCTCTCTCTGCGTGTGTGTGTGTGTGTGTGTGTGTATGTGTGTGTGTGCGCGCGTGTGTGTGTCGCATGCACTTATCACAGGGGGATACTTAGAGAATGAGAAACAGCATTAAAGCGCCTCTTGTTTTTGAAAAGCAAATGAACATTGAGTTTGTTTGTTTGCGTGCAATCGATTTTAAGGTTGTGAGTATGCTATTAAATTTGAGGCCTGGGAGACAAAAGATGGAACTATGGATTCTTCAGAGGAGCAGCCAGGCTGGCACTTTGTACTTGAAAGGATGTGGCCAGAAATAGCACCAAAGAAATCAGCCTGAAGTGGACGCAGATACTTTAGCATGTCCTCAGCTGCCCAGATGTGGATGCAGACACCTTAGCATGTAATCAGCTGCCCAGATGTGGATGCAGACACTTTAGCATGTCCTCAGATGCCCAGATGTGGATGCAGACACTTTAGCATGTCCTCATCTGACCAGATGTGGCACTATTTCACCAAGGCTATTGTAACTCCAGTCTTAAGTGCTCTTTTGTAATCTCTAGGCAATTACCTATTTGCACAAATCAGTGAATTCTTTGCTTATTTTTTTTTTTAGCCAGTAGGCCATGTTCTCCGTATCTATTGCTTCTGATGTGACTGAAGGTAATACAGGCAGGAATACCCACTGGCTCAGGCAGCAGGCTACTGTTGGGAATATTATTTTAATTGTGTAAAGATGTGTTTTATTTCTTTATGCTGTAGAATATTACTTTAACTGTATAAAAATGTGTCACATTTGTTTATGCTGTAGAATACTACTTTAAGCGTGTAAAGGTGTGTTTCATTTCTTTATGTTGCATGTGTTTAACGAAAGGGTATGTGTTTAATTATGTAGAGATCTGTTGCATTTGTTTCGCCTTGGTCGCTTACGGCACCCAGTTGGTCTAATAAAGAGCTGAACATCCAATAGCTAGGTAGAAGAGGAACAGGTAAGGTTCGTGGGCAGAGAGAATAAATAGGAGGAGAAATCTAGGCTTGGGAGAACAAAAAGGAGAGGAAAGAAAACGAGGAGAAAAAGGGTGACATGCCTGGGGCAAGAAGCCTCTAACCAGACACAAGAAACAGTGAAAGTAAAACATACAGAGGGAACAAAAAGTTAAAAGCCCCAAGGCAAAGGGTAGATACAGAGAAACAGGTTGACTTAAGTTAAAACAGCTAGCCAGAAATGAGCCTACGGTAGGCCAAGCATTCATAACTAATAACAAGTCTCTGTGTGTCATGATCTGGGAGATATTTGGTGGCCAAAAAATGAAAACCTGGTAGAGGCTACTAATGAGACTCCAGACAATAGTGTTCTCTCTGACAGGCTAAATTTTACCAAGGAGGGAGTTGTTTAGGTACCAAGATTGCACAGTTTATTTCAAACCAGAAAAAAAAAAAAAAACCAAAAAACTCTTTACTGGATTTTTTTTAAGTTGACACAGTAAGAAAAATCAAAGCTTGGGTCACAGTTCTAGGTTATTCTGACTGTGTGTTCATGGAGACATTTCTAGGAAGGATGGCTGCACCCATCCAGCGGCCCGCAGCATAGCAGCCATGGTCTTCCATGATCTGGTCCCAACCCTGATTTTCTTCTCCATCTCTCCCATCCTTTCTTCTCCTTTAATACGCATTAAGGCTGGTCCTGACAATGCTACCTCCAAAGAAATCGCTTTTCTAACTCACAGGGCCTTCCCTTTGTTTCTCAAAGTGCTCTTCATGGTGCTTAGGACATCTGTTTCTGTCTCCTTCCCCACATGTGCTACCTCAGAACAGGCTACTGCACCTCTTCTCTGTTATTACAGTTGAGATGCAGTTCCAGGAGAACAGGGGCCATGCTAGGTGTTCAGAAGTGGTAGTCTACTCCTTTGTTCATAGAGAGTATTCATGAAAGATCTGAGGACAAGGGTAGAGGATAAGAAAACAGTCTGCAGCAAAGCAATGTGCTAGTCAACTGTGAAACAAAACAGTAAATAGTGGGGGAAGGGGGTCATAGTAAACACTCCCCAAATAAATAATGAAAGAAAAAAATTCTTCTGGAAAGCTCCTCTCCCTTCGCTATGTGCTCTTTCTTATGGAATGACCTTTGAAACTATGATTTACAGTCAGTGAACTACAGAGATACATAGAATTCAAATTAGTATTTTAAGCTCCATAAATGTGTATTCCCAAGAAATGAGTGAAGGGACCGTGGGTATCTTTAAAGACAATGATATATCTAATCTAAAGGACAGAGTGAGTAAAAAGAGGCTGCACACCCTTCTAGTGAGCAGAGGAATAGAAAGTAAGGTGAAACTAGAATCCAGGTCGCCACCCGCTTCTTGAGGAAGTGTTCAAAGCAAAGGTGATGCTGGGGGATGCAGACCCGGGTGAGGTGTCAGCCTGCTCCACTCACTCAGAAGCATCAACAGGATCTCAGATATCACGTTAGGCTGTAACCCCAGAAACTCCACTGAAGGTTCTAGCAACCCTTTAGCCAGAATTAAGCTATAGGCATTTTTTAAAAGAATTTTTGAGAAATCACAGAATCAATACTATGTATGAATACAAAAATTTTAAAAATGTGTGAAAACTTCAGCCAATTTGAGTCACAATTTAGAGATGTAATTCTAAGTTAAAAGATATGATGGAAGGGCCAGGTACACACCTATCATCTCAGTAGTTTAGAGGCTAAAGCCAGAGAATCTGAAATTCAAGGTAATTACCAGCTACACAAGGAGTTTGAGGCCATAGGATCCTGCCTCAAAACTAAATATATATGTGTGTGCATATATATATATATATATATATATATATATATATATATATACACACACACACACAATAGGGAAATTATTTAGATTTGTGACCAACTTGATGTGGGATTCCCCTGTGTATGCTGTGAATACCATTGGTGAATAAAGAAACTGCCTTGGCCTGTTGATAGAGCAGAACTTACATAGGCGGGGAAAACTAAACTGAATGCTGAAAGAAAGAAGGCGGAGTTGAAAGAAGCTATGGAGCCGCGCCAGAGACAGAAGCCTGGTCAGAATCTTGCCAGTAAGCCACAGCCATGTGCTGATACACAGATTAATAGAAATGTGTTAAATTAAGATATAAAAGCTAGCCAATAAGAGCTAGAGCTAATGGGTCAAGCATTGATTTAAATAATACAGTTTCTGTGTGATTATTTCGGGTCTGAGCATCCTCCTCACAACACCAATTGAAATCCTAAGTTTAAAACAGTGAAGCCTGACTGGTGAAACATTTTAAGAGGATGAAGAATATATTTTCAAAGGTGACAGAACATATGAAATATATTCCAACATAAAATCATTAAAAAGACATATGTTAGTTTTGCCTCTGGAATAAGATTAGGAAGAATTATTTTTCAAAATTTATTAACTTTGAAAAACAAACGTTGAATCCAAAGTAATACTCTACATGGGCAAAAGCTACTTTTCTGGTTTGGCATGAACACATGTCTATAATTCCAGCCCTTGGCAGCTGAGGCAGGTGACCACTTCAAGTTTTAGGTGTCACGTGAGCCAGGACTACTTGGCCTCAGTCTCGAAAGCAAAGCAAACCGAAAGAGAAGGGGAATAAGAGATGACTTAGTGGGTAAAGGTTCTTGCTACCAAGTTCAATGACCTTAGTTCAATTCCTGAGACCCACACGATAGAGGAAAGTCAATCCCAGAAACTGTCCTCTGATCTCCACATATGTGTCATAGCATATCCCCGTCTCTTCCTCAAGATGAAATAATTTTTTTTAAATAATAGAAGTTACTTTCCCATGTTCCAAGAGTTCATACTGAAGAGGTTGTACTGTCCCCTCCAGAGAAGCCTTCTATGACCAGCCAATTGAAAGCTGTCTCCATTTTCCTATGTGACCACCTCCAACTTGCTATAGATCCCAACATGATGGCCTTGTTGTCTAGTTTTTGTCTCATTCCCCAGCAAGTTGGCAGCCCCAAAAGGTGAGACTAATTTGGTAATGCTGTTTATCTGACATAGGGCCCACTTGATGACAGACCAGGAAGTTTCTGGAACCTAACACAGTACTTGGCATCAGGCAGACATCCCAAATTATTTCTGCAGGAATGAGTAAACAAGCGAAGTAAAAGCAGAATGAATCAGAAAAAGTAAGTTACCCACGTGTTCAAAGTTCTGAACACTTTGGATGAATCTGCTGCATTCTACCCTCCACTACTATCACTTTGATAGCATCCTCACACAGTCAAGGAGCAATCTTATCAACAGCAAGGCCAAAACTTCTCCCACTTGATCGCTTGCGGCCAACTTTCAGAGACTTATGCACTGCTTGTTTTGCCAGGAAGTCCTGGTTCAGAAAGGAGATAGTGCACAGATGGTAGCAAGATGGATAATAATGGGTCTAGAAGGAGGAATTATAACTTTCCCATCTTAGTACATTAAGTAAGTCAACGGTGTGCTTTTGAGGGAGTTTAGTATGCGGAGCTTGCAGAATGGAGAAAAAGATCAGTATCTTTCACAATATGTTTTTCTTCCTTTTTCCCCGTTATTTGTGAGGTTAACCTAAAGCAAGTATTCTGTGCAGTTATACGTTTACTAATTTATATGTCTATATGGTTAAAGACAAGGAAGCACTGATTTGGGGAGGGAAAGGGGCTGGATATGGGAGGGGTAGGATAGAACACGTGTAATTATATTTTAGACTTCAAAAAATCATTTAAAAAGCAAGCATCCTACCTACTAACCATGATGCGTTATTAAGTTTTAAGTCAATTGTTTAATAACAATGTGCTGTTTATGTCTTGAGAAATTATTTCTGTTTCAAAGTTGGCCCCACGTGTTGCATAGAGGATATTTCTTGTAGTCCGTGACATTTAGGGGGGGAGACTTTTCCTTTTCCTTTGTTTCGTGGACGAAAACTCCCGAGTCAACTTATCTTTTTCATCTAAGGGGTCTCAGTTGAAATTGGCTTTGAAGATTGTTAATTACAAAGCTCAACAGGGGTTTTTCCTTATGTGGTATAAGTCATATTTCTTTTCATTAACCCCAGTTTTAGAAGAGATTAAAAAGTCTGAATAGAAACAACTTAAAAACCGAAGAAAGGCTTCTCCCCTGTGATACCTTCAGACACTTCAAGCGAGGCCTTCCCCACACTATCTAATTGCAATCTGTGGCTTTGGGAAGGAAGGGTCAAATGTGTGCACTCCGAACTTCCCCGCTCCACGATCTTGCAGGGAGATGAGAAATCGGTACATTTTTTTTCCCCCTCTTTCTGTACTGGGAAATTTTATGTCAACCTGGGTTACAAGGAAATCAGGATTCTGAAGGGCCATCCTGCCAGCTGCTTTTTTGTGGGGCCAAGTCACCGAGTTCACATTCTGTCTTTCTGGTGAAAAGATCATTACCGGGCGGCTCCAGGGAAGTCGGCCCTCCTGGAAGTGCGTTCCTTTGTTATGAATATGGAACAGATGGAGCCAAATCTATCTGCTCCATAGGAACAAAAACACTTACAACCCAGCGCTCTCTATTAAAGACTCTACTTAGCTCCTTTATACCATCGGCTTTCTGTGCACTGCTGTGAGGTTTTGACTTTATAGAAAAAGGCACTTCATAAAAGCAACAGTTCTTACTCTAAACCAAAGTGGCCTAAGAACTAAAGAAGATGAATGCATGGTTTCAGCCACAGGGCTCCTTGGAGATATGGAGATATTCAATTAGGAATGTGTGTGTGTGTGTGTGTGTGTGTGTGAGTGGAAGAGTGTACTCAATTCTGGTAAATGTCTGCATTAAAACATGGAAATATAGAGGAGAGTGATGAAGATGTCATGTTTACCATTACAAGGATGGCATCTAATTGCTCCAGCATAATAAAATGCCAGGATTTAATTTTCTATGTCTGCAAGGCTAGGAAGGGGCTGTTTTGCACACACACACACACACACACACACACACACACACACACACACACAGAGAGAGAGAGAGAGAGAGAGAGAGAGAGAGAGAGAGAGAGAGAGATGACTAGGCATAAGAAAATCATGTGGGTAAGCATAATTAGTAATTATGACTATACTACAGGATAGGGTTGGCGTGATGAGTCTTCACTATGAAAAATAGTCACAACTGCGTTCAGCATCATGCCGGGCTGCCTTCATACAATGAACAACCTAAACATGGCAGGTAAAACCAGCACATGCACGTATTTATCATGCTGATGAGCCAAAAGACATCCAAGGCCACCCTGATCCTGAGCTGCTGTTGGTATATGGGTCATAGGCTTCTGGGTGTAGACACAGAACCAAATGGTCACCCCCAACCCCCATTGAAAGCAACAGGGAAGGGTGGGCCTGGCTCGTTTGATTACATTTATTATACTGATACATTGAAAGTCTGGCTGCCTCTTCGGAGATAATTGAAAAAAGAAATTCTGTGGCAGGATGCTTTGATTCTGACTAAATCAAGTCTCCGGGCAAATTTCCTCCTGCCAGTGGAAGCACAGCTTGCCTCAAGTCGTAACCTTTGTGGGAGGAAAGGAACTGGCCTTGAAGCAGGATCATGAAGCAGATGTTTTATGCCAAATCAGAGTCTGGGGATACGTAGGCTACTGCTAATAAAACTCTTCTTCTGTCTGCTCAATCATTTCAATTCCCTGCAGTGTGAAATATGAACTTGCCAACAAATGGCCAGCATGCTGTGTCTCCCAGCAGGGGGGGAAAGCACCACAGCTGTGCCAGAGACTGGAGAACTCCAGGCGCGCATGACATGTTCATTAGTCCCCTGGATGGCCAGGGCCTGATCCAGGCAGGTCTCCAGAGCCATCCACAGGGAAGCAGAAGCAGTGGTTACTACACCCAAAAGACTTAAAGACACCATTTCCACAGACAGGAGATGCAAACTCTGAGCTCTTCGATGACCTCAGGAGGTTAATCTTAAAAACAAGAAACCAAGGGCAGATCTTCATTGAAAATAGGAAGAAAAGATAAGAAGAAAGGCTGCCAATGATTACAGTTTTCCTCTTGACTCTCTTAACAGTCTACTCCCTGAGCACTAAAATATACAATATTTTGATCCTCAAAACAGCCATGCAAGATGGAAATACTTTAGATCCTGTGTACCAGAAGGATGAATGCGCAGGAACAGACAGGCACACCTGTCTCATGGATGACTAGTTCATTCTAGGATACTAGCCCTCTAGCCCATTCTCTTCACAGTTTCCCAATGATAAAACAGTGAATTCATCTAAACTGAAGTAAAATTATACCAGCAGGTTTCAATGTGAGGTCCCGTGTAGTATACAGAACCCACACGTTACTAACACCCTCATGAGTCAACTCTAGAACATCCATATATACATACGCATGTATGTATCCTAATCAATTATGAGACTTTTCAAAGGTTACTCATGGCTTCCTACTGCCGTATTCTTTCACGTTTTAATCATGAGCTCCCTAAATAGAAATCATTTGCATCTGTAAACATTTCCTTGCAGTAGTATTTAGCAATATATTCTCTGTGAGCAGAGCTATTTAAAAAACAAAAAAAAAGTGCGTGGGAGGGGGAACACAACCCATCAGGAACAACAATCAAGGAGCAATGGAAAGGGCAAATTAAAGGAGAGAGAAACCTTGCAACCGCTTTATGGGATTCCCGCTTGAGAGATGTTTGAAGTGTCTCAATTTTAAAATAGCTCAGAATCAGAGAATTTATTTTAGATGATGGATTTTAGGGCCTGCTACTTGTGCAATCTAACTTGTGACCTAAATCGCACGGGTTTTCAAGAGATGAAATGAGTTTGAAATAATTTACGACTCTGAAATGAGGCCAAATAAGTCCACATGGTTCAAGCTCGTAATGATCCGCTATTATCACAGCCAATAGCGGCGTCTCATTAGTTTACCCTTTCTAAATGAATGCTGGAGTCAATAAATCTCTCTCGGAACAGCAACAAATGATTGTTTGAAGGAATTAGTGACAAGACTTATATTTTTATTTTAAGATTCTTTTGGCACCAATTACCCTGGAATATTATTTTTTTCATAATGTTTCTTTTTCCCCACTTAACTGGACCACATACAAATCAGAAACATGAAATTATTTCTTAATTGACTTGGAGCTTGGTGGGAGGGAACCACATTGCAGGACACAGAATACCAATAATATTTTTACAATAGTTATCATTTATCTACTATTTCCATGCACTAGGCACCATGCCAGGTTTATTAAATTTAATCCTCAGCACATCTGTTTGAAGCAGGTATTATTCTTATTGGAGAAACAAGGAAACCGAGGCTTAGGGTAAGTCGCTAGCCAATGTCACACATAGCTAAGTATATGGAAGAATGGATATTCAGTTCCAAGTTCTTTTGATGCCAAAACTATACAACCTCAGTTTGTAGTATAAATCATACTTTCCTTCATGATTGCCCTTCTTCACATAGTGTCCCATAACTTCCCAGAAGCTCCGAAGAGTCTTTCTTTAAAAGGCAAGGGGACAGAGAAGCATGGCGGAACTTGACTGTGTAATCCTAAGTGTCTATAATAGGTCCTACTGGGAAAGCCCAGCAGAGTTTTGTCCACAGAGACATGCTCTGTACATATTTCCTAATCCAGTGCTTGTCATGAAAGAACCTTTAAATATTACAAGGTCATGAATGATAAACTCCCAAATATACAAAGGCATCATGCTGCGGGGAGCGGGGGTGGGGGGATACCCAGGAATTCAGTGTTACAGAAGAATCAGGAGAGAGGTGGCGACAAGACTCGGCATGTGGGAACAGCTCTTGCTACTGCCAAGTCTGATGACCTAAAATGAACCCCTAGTACCCACGTGGTAGAAGGAGACTCCTCCAAGTTGTCCTCTGACCTTGACCTATGCATCTTTGTGAGTGTGCATGCGTGCACACGCACATGCGCACGCACACACACACTCCAGTTTAGTGAAAATAAAGTAAAAATATTAAAAAGAAACAGAAGAAATCAGCAGTGTTTTTTACTATATATTTATTCCCCTGAGGGAAATTCCTGCGCAAGCCTTGCTAACGCTGATGTCAGGGCACTCTCCTTGAGACTGGGTAGCTCTTGCCTGGTACCCATCTAGAGCCTTAGACAGGAAGAGACACAAACTAACATTGTGGCCTAAGATGTAAAAGAACAGGCAGAGGAGGATTGTCTCTTCTCCAAACCCTACCTGTGTAGATCCACATGAGGAAGGGGTCTGTTGAGCTGACACCCACCTATGTACATACAGAGAGTTGGGGTCTTTTCGGATGCCCTAGAAGATAAACATATAGAAGAACTACAAAGCCACTTTAAGTCCAGTAAGGCTGTGATTGCCCAAAAGCTGCAGGACAAATGACCTTCAATTTTTCTGTTGTGTTTGCCTGTAATGATGGTATTTGATCAATGAATGTCTTTTCGGTGGCAATTACATTTTTTTTTCTGTACCATCTTCCAGTCTTTGTTTTAGTTGTTTAAGTACATGGTTCCCATGTAGTAGTAGTAGTAGTAGTAGTAATAATAATAATAATAATATCTATGCCCTGAGATGAGCAAGTGGACAAAAGTTCAGAGAGCCTCCACCAGAAGAAAAGAACCCTTCCTGGCTCCTATCAGAAGAGAACCAAGTCCCAAATATGCACTGTGCACCACAGTGACCCACGCTCGCCTTCACACACACTGGTCTGTATTTTCCACACTAGACATACTCACAGCATTCCTCTGTTCACACTGCTCCATCGGTCTTGAGAGCCTCCTCATGGACAAATCAGGCACACAACCCCCAAGACCTCTGCTGTGTTCCTGGTACCACAGCCTGAAAAATTCTCTTGGCAGACAGAAATGGGAATTTCTGCTGGGTTTCACCTTCAAATGCTAACTTACGGAGAGGCCTTCCTTGACCACAAAGTGTAATGTATTTCACACATATCAATCTTTCTGTTCTCCATTCTCCTTATTCTGTACACACACACACACACACACACACACACACACACACACACACACAATTTCAAATTTCTTTGTTGGTCTTTTACAGCCCTTTCCTTACTTCCTATGTTCAGAAGTTCTATTAAAGCAAAACTTTTGTCCATTAGTATTTTTTCTGTAGTATTCAAACAGTTTGAAATACAACCTGGCCAACTGTCTGTGAAATGAAGTAGAGAAGAAAAAAAAAAGAATAAGTGAATGAAAGAAAGATCAGAGAAAAAATGCTTATTTGTCCAGTGATCTATTATAAACACTTAAATCACATTTGGAGTAGAAGGAACGAACTACATATATATTGCCTGTAATATATATATATATATATATATATATATATATATGATGTATTTATAAAATCACTGAATGAGCATGTGAAGTTCATGCAATGTAATTACGTTCTTAAGTCTGCTATAAATATAAAAGTGGCTCGTTTATCAAGAGCAGGGACTGCTCACATTCAATTAAGTCGTGCTAAAAATGCATTTACATAAAGTACCTTTTGAAAACCTACGGCTAACCTGGTAGTTGTTTAAGGTGTTGCCACGGGAGATGGCGATTGCAGAGCATCAACTGGGCCTGAGAAGGGTTTACTGTTTCCTCCGTGGCCTTTCTTTGGAGTCGTGCTGAGCAGCAGGCTCCGGCCTGAAAATACACCACAGAATGATACGGGCCGAGGACAATTTCTTCTTCACCATCAGTATCCAAACAATGAGCACGTGGAATCCTGAGACCAACCAAGGCTTACATCACTGCATCATATACACCAGGTATGTACACCCACCTATTCAGCCTCTTGGGAGGGTAGGACAGAGATGTAGGATGAGGGGGGCGGGGGGACAACCAACACTAAGGATAGAAAGTGCCATATGGCAACCTTTATAAGCTACACACACACACACACACACACACACACACACACACACACACACACCATAAAAGAGTTTAATTGTAGTTATGCTATTTATAGGATAATGTTCCTATAAGAAGCCACAGATTGTGAAATAAAAGCCCAGTCCAGCTATGGGATACCCCCGTCAAGTTGTTGGTTGGCGGTATCTTAGAGATACCAAGAACAATGCAGGCTACTACTATTGATCTTGATCTCTCACCAGAAGCTATAACACCCCCTTGCCTTCGACATCACACACTTAGCTACAGGACGTGGGGGAACAAAGCTGATGGTGAGTGAGAAGATCTCTCCCTGCTGGATCGCTGTCATAATACTAAAAGGTGCTACTGGGGGAGAGGTCATCATCAATCTTATCCAGCTGGGAACCCTAGGAAATAAAATAACCAGCAGAGGGGTTAAGAACTGGCCCTGGGTAATGTTTTGGGGGTGATCTACCACTTTCTGATTGGATTTGGGGCCCACTCTACAGGAGGAAACACATGTCTTGCTGTAAATCTAGCCAAGAACCCATTGTTGGGAGCTTAGAGGCTCCAGAGGTTCACCGCTTACTATTATTCCGCTAAATGGATGCAATTATCAATGTGCTCTCTAAACTAGTATTTCTGTATCCATAGATTAACGCAGCTCTCAGAGCCTATCAGAGAGGTTTCTGTGTGCAGCAGGCAGAGGCATTGAATGCTAACTGAGGAGCTATGGACATCCCTATGGCTCCTTGGCCAGCCACGCTGACTAGGTAAGTTTCCGGCCAATGAAAAATCCAGTGTCAATGAGCAAAATGAATGGCTCCTGAGGGATAATACCTGAGACTGACCCCCACCCTGTACCTGCATGCACGCAACACATAGTGTGCCCGTACACACACACACACACACACACACACGCACATGGGCACACAAAAAGCACACACACATACACGTGCACATACACACTCATACACATATACACATACACATGCACATACAGACATACACACATACACAAGCACACACACACACAAACACATATACACATACACATGCACATACACATATACACACACACACATGCACAGAGGACACAAACAGCAACAGAGTCTCGCCTCAGCACCTTTATTTAAAGTGTGGCACGCTCTGGAGAAAGAAATCAAACAGCAGCTCTGACTGGGCCACACTTAGCAATGAAAAGACAAAAGTTCATCCAACTCTCTAGGACCACACCGGAGCACAGTGACCACCCCCAAGTACTTTTCCATAACAACTTATGAGGAATTAAGTCCTTAATGAAATTGTCAAGAACAACTCAGCTAAAACCTGTGAAAGAGTTTGGCTGAACTCTGTCTACCGAATGCATTCCTCAGAGCATGTAAAATCAATGCGTGTGATACCTTTATGTCCCTTTTATAGAAAGGAATATAATTTTACTATTTTAAATAACTGCTGAAAGTTATGAAAGTTGTGGCTGCTGCATCTTTGCCTCTGATGTGGGGGTAGGTCAGGGTGATGATTTATCTTCTCCTCAATTACATGGTCCCAGGATCAATTAAGATAGGAGTCTTGAAGGGCAATGGGAGGCGCATTACAGCTCTCCACGTTATGACCAGAAAGTGCGGGCATGAGAAGTGGGAGCTGCCTACGGCACCGATGAGCAAACTAATGAGGTCACAGAACTGCTACTTCTCGTAGCGGCTACCAGCTCCTACTGTCTACACAGCAAAAACTGTATCTCCACACGTATGACGTTAGCCAAGGCCAGACAGGCCAACAGAAAATAACACACACACATAACTGCCACCACAGTGCTTCCATAAGTACACTGTCCCGCACAACAAGACAGGCATCACCCACTACCAACCTCCACAAAACACAGACATTTCTCCAGCCCCTGCAACAATGAATAATTCACATGGCTACCCAGAGAAAACAACACACATACATCGGCATAGCACAGCACAGAACAACACATCCCAGCCGCCATCACAACCCTGAAACAACACACACATCACCATCACACCACACAAAGCAACATGGGCAAACTGCCGCCACCAAACAAGCCATACGCATTGACACATCACCACCACACATTATCATAAAACAACACACACATACCACAAAACAACACACCCGCGCCACCATCGCCAAACAATACATAAATTACCACGATTGCAGACCATAAATGACATACATCATCACTACCACAAAACACATCTACATCATTACCACCACACCACAAGATGACACCCAGGTGCCACCAAAGTAAAACAACACATACACACTGCCCTCATACCACCGCAAAACACACACCACAAGGCTATTGTAAAACATCGTATCGACTCCCACACCCTACTACAGAAACTACACATGTACACAATACCACCACACCGCTGCAATTAAATACAATGCACACTGCCACAAAAACAAAACACCCATCACGGCCACCACCATCTTACTAAGGAAGAAGTTTATAATATTTTTTTTTAAACTCAATTCTTGGTTATCAAGAGTTTCATCTTACTTTCAAAGACATGTTCCTCCAGCTTCCTACCGACACTTAAATCCACTCCTTTGGCTTCTAATAAGCACCGTGACTCTGAGAAATATGTGGAAACTAGCTTTTAAGAAATAAAATAATTTTTCAAAAGGCTCTAGGGCTATTAACAATAATCCATTTTTGTAAATGAAACAATCACTCTGGCATTTGTCCTTTTGTAACGTCATAATTGCCCTGTGCCATACTTGTTTGAAAATGATATAGACCTCTAGACGTTCCCTGAACACACGCAGAGGACTGTCATTAATGGATGTAGCCCTGATCTGTAGTGCCCTTCGCAAAACTGAAAGAGCGACAGGATATGTTCACAATTATCATAAGGGTCAAATAGTTGACAATTACTTCTGAAAGTATTCATGAAAGTATTGAATTCAGGCAGGAGAAGTAGAAATAAGCAAGGGAAGTTGAGGAGAAGTTGATCAAGGTATGTTGCATGCACACATGAGTATGTCACAATAAAACTTATTATTTTATATAATTAATAGACACTATTTAAAAAAAAAACACCATGGCATTTTTTTCTTCACACAAATCTTGCTGAAGTTTAAACGGTTTGGGTTACGTGATACCAACCTTGGGAGATTTCCTGACTAGCCTGTTTCTGATGATGGTAGGAAGAACTATCACACCATATGTCTCTACTGCATAATTTTATCAGGGAGGTGACAAACCGTGCTTTTTAGCGATGCCTTGAACTGAAGTGGAGTGTCCAGTAAAATATGGATTTCCTCGAACGAATTGCCAAAACCATTAATCTTTATCTAAGGACCCATAATAAGAGTTTGTTCTCAGTAGCAGGTGGGGGCTGGAGAGAAAATTTCTTCCAGAAAGCACGTTGGCAGTCAATCTGGTTGATAATAAAGCTTGATGAAACATCTGTGATTAATATTAATTCTAATTCTCTCTTTAATGGATAATTGTGAAAAGGATAATTTATCCCATTTCATTTAAGATTACAGCTGAGTTTCTCAATTTAGGAAAAACGAATATTTCTCCAATGGTTTTCAGGTATAAGACTCCATGAGAGAAGAATAAGTGCACAAAACCCTGCCAACGGCAAAGCAATTTTCTAGTTAGTCCTTGAAAATATTTTTGTACGCATTCATCTGACCACTACAGACTTGGATGTGAACCAGACAATGGCTCCCTGAGCGAGCAGGATGATATTTCTACATCTTCACCACTGTAGAAAAAAAAAATAAATGAATCCAGTGAACTGAATTAATGCCTTTTGAAGTGAATTAATACATTTTGGTCACATCTGATACTATAAAAATTGTGAGGAAAATGGACTTGTGAGTAAATGGCAGTGAGCTATTTCTGACGCCTACTGTATTTCAAACTCGTTGATGAGAGGAACTATTTCTGACATATGCAAATGTATAATTTAAAGTACCCATAAAGATTTGTCATGGAAGTGACCATTAATTTTGATAGACCCAAGAAAGTAACTAATTGCCTTTCAGATATCAATATTAAGAATATCATTTATTAAACTAGCACTTCATCTCACGTATATGCGGGTACCTTCAGGCCCAGGTGGAGATCTATTGCCTCGCTAGACAAACCTAGTCCACAGTAGACCCACGCTTCTCCATCGGAAAATTCTTTTTCTACACGTGAAATCTTTTTTAAATGAATCTCTGAGATAACAGACTTCTTCTCTGGGAAGCAGAGCATATTATGCAGGTTTTGAAATGACTCCTGTCCTGCCCTGTTTATGAGTGGTAGATGGTGATTAAATACACATCCCCGCTGACCTTTAATCATAACCGAATCATTGCTCCACTTAGAGACACTGCTTTTTCGTCAGCCTCTAACTGACATCAGGCAGGGGAGAACAAACTGTCAAGCACAAAAGGTCACAGACAATAGGCCCTGACTTCTTGCCTGCACTTCCAACAACCTGGGCTTGTGTGACGAATGTCAGGCTGAGTCACGATCCTTTACTTTCTCCACAGGAAGAGTTCTTCCTTCCACGGCGTGAGCCTGAAACGAACGTTTCTCACCCGCTCTCTTCCTCCTTTTTTTTTTGTTGTTGTTTGTTTCCATGTTTCTAGGGGTTTTGTCCTTGTTTATGAAGAGTATTGCTGTCTAAAAGGCATTCATTGTATAACAACATATTTTATAAATTGTACCAAAATATACTCAAAAGGCAAAAAAACCCAACCAAACAAACAAACAAACAAAAAACCCCCGCAGGGCTACGTGGCTCTCATTTGCACCAGCCAATCAAAGTGGTTCTCTCTCAGGATGAAACAAATGGAGACAACCTGACTGGAAGGGCAGAAAGACGGCTGATGGGTAGTGTGGATGAGACAGGTCTCAGAACCGCAGGCCACCTCAGCCTGCCTTCGCTTCCTGTTACCAGACCTCCCTGGGTTACGCTAACAGTCACAAGAGAAAATTCACCTTTTCTCAGGATGGAAGCCAGCACAGACGTGACCTTTCCACTTCCAGTGCTCATTCCAGACACATCCACATCCATTTTCCTCCCGCGTAAGAAAAGCAGCTGGGAAGGAAGTCCAAACGGATCCATCACCCCATAAAAAGGAGTGAGTCTGGCGGTGTGGAAGTGAGTTCCAGGACCCTGAAATCTCACACCTTCCTTCCCACAGGTAGATCAGTGCACCTAGGGTAGAGGAGCTAGCCTCACAACCTAATCCCACCTTGCCCGTCAGCTCAGGACTTCCCTCGCCACACATCTTACTTTCAATCCTTTAATTGCTTTTATCAACACGTATTCCTCCCATTTACTGTGCGCTCCTGGGGACAAGGGCTGCCCACCGGCACAGCGTAGACGACTACACAGGCCTCAGATACAGCTCACACAGCACACCAGCACACAGCTCACCAAGCACAGACGATCCTCTTAAACAAGAGGAGAGTGACCTTCTTACAACCCGGTAGATTTTTTTTTACAGATACGATGCATCGTAAAAGACAGCACTAAGTTGAGTCTAATCCATGGATATTATAGCATTTGAATATAAATATTTCAGGAAATAGCTGCAATAAATCTTCTTAAAGGGACTTCAAGAATAAACATATCATATCTAAAGGTCAGAAATTCTGCTTTTTAATTAAACTAATAATCCAGCAAACGCTATTGATTTAGCAATTCCGTTTAACATAAACATCATAAAAGCCGACACACACACAAAAAAATCGAAACTGTATAGCTATGGCAACAGAGTTGAAGGGAACACGAAGGCAACAGCGAAGTGCGAAAAGCCAAGTGAAGGGTATTAATGTCTCTGAGAGGAGAATAATTTCTTAATAACCACCAGGGCTGTCGAAGGAATTGGCTTTTAAACATGACGTTCCCCTCACAGACAAGATCTAAGGGCATGGACTTTGACGTCAGCCTGTATTCGCTCAGATTGGGATTCTTGCACACGTGAACAGTGTAAGTAAGGCCAGTTCCTTGATCTGTGTGAATTGCAGTTTCCTCGTCAGAAAACTGGAAACAATAGATGCCAAAAGAAATAGATAAGATGGCACAGCATACTCTGCGAGTAATGGGTAAGTGTTCATATGGTAGCTATTATCATATGACAAATGATTTCAATGTATTTATATGCTAATCCCTTCCTCCCCCCTCCAAAACAAAACAAAACAACAACCCTGGCTTCCTCCCCAGCATCATGTTTCTCTTAGATACCTGCTTTTCTTTCCCTTTCCTTTCCTTTCTTTTGAAACAGGGTCTCGCTATGCAGTCCTTGCTGACCTGGAACTCACAGGGCAGCGCAGGCTGGCTTCATCATCCTAGAGACCCTGCTGCTTCTGCCTCCCAAGCGCTGGCATTAGAGGTGTGTGCCACCATGCCAAGTATTTCATTCTGGGTTCTTGCTGTTCTAACGTCTTTGTCAGAAGTTGGGAGAAGCTTGTTCGGTTTGGGCTGGGATGTCTTTCCAACTCTAGGTAAGCATCTTTGTGAACCAGGGCCAAGATCATTTCTATGTGATAACTCCCAAAATGCAGGCTAAAGGATTTCAAGTATAGCAAATCTCCAATAGAGTCTGAATTCTAAAATCTATCTACCTACCTATCTATCTATCTATCTATGCACACACATACATGTATGTGTAATGTTTCTAAATTTGTAAAATAAAGAATCCTTTAAGACTTCTAAGCTTATGGAGAAGCAGAGGATTAAAAGGAAGTGTGTGTGTGTGTGTGTGTGTGTGTGTGTGTGTGTGTATTGCACATGACTGTGTAGGTATTTTGTTCGTGTATGCAGAGGTGAACGGAGGATGTTGGATGTCATCTTCTAACGCTCCCCATCTCATTTCTTTGAGGCAGGGTCTCTTACTGAACAGGAGTATCACCATTTTGGCGGGACTGCACGGCTGCTGATCACCGGGGATTGGCCCCTCTTCAAGGCTGGAACTACAGGCACTTACAGCCATGCTCATGTTTTTCAAGGGTGCTGGGTATTTGCACACAGGTCCTTTCCTCCTACATAAGCACTTAACCATCTCCACAGCCCCCATAAACTGTGGGACTTAAATAGTAAGAGCGATGGTTGTTACAGATGACAGGGTAATAATAAACACAATAATGCTAAGGTCCCATGATCCGCAGGGATCAGGTAGGCAATTTTCGGCTGGTCATATTAAGAGCTGCAATGCTGAGACAACTGGTCACAAGGCTTTACAATGCATCTACCAATGTCCAAACTGCACTATTGATTCTGTTAATGAAACTGAACCTCTGAAAAATGACTGAGGGCATAGAAGAGACACACACTTTCAATAGTCTTGAACATCATTAAATGCCATTGTTATAGCAAATGACACACTTTAATATACCATCATATTCTGATCCCACAAATCATTCCACAATGATCTGATGCACAATATCTGTTACATAGGCCTTTTGTGACTCTCAGTAATAAAGCAAAAGTAAATATCCCTAAAGATTTTATTCTAGCTGTTTTCAGAACAGGCACTGCCCTCTGGAGTACAAGGGCTCTGTCAGTGTTTAAACTCTGCCTTACTTTGACTTCTTTAGAAATACTTCTTATGAGGCTGTGGGAACAGCTCAGGGATAACATGCATGCTTAGCAACTGGAAGGCCCTGGGTTGGCGATCAGCAAATGATCTATTTTTATACATTACGAAATGCACCAACAAAACTTCGACCTGGAGGCATGCTGCAAGGACTTAACGTTTACTACTCTCTCTCTCTGAGCATCCCTAAGTAACACTGGGGACAATGGCATCACCTACCTCCCAGATGAGTATTCAATGGCTGGGAAAGAACCTAGTGCTCGAAACCAATATACATAGTACATGCAATAAATGCTAGATCACTATAGTTACAACGAGGGGGATGATCGCCCATCAGGGCACAGCAAACCTTTAGCGAAAGGATGAACTATGCTAATCCAATTTAGTACAGCAGCCACCACATGGGCTCAGATGCCACTGAACCAACTGCTCCCCAGCAAGACCTTTACGCATTCTTTCACAAGCTACATGTTTGGGGTCTCTGACTTCATCTCTTGCAGGTCTGTTTCTTAAAATTCCACCTGAAACAGAGCAAGACTTTCTAAACTGAAGGGTTGGGACCCACTGAAACTGTCCAACCCACCCATTCTCACTCCAGTAAGAATTGGTAGCATTTGCCCTCAGTGGAAAATTAATGTTTAAAAATTTCTAAGAGAATCAGGAAAGGCAAATCTGGATTAGAGCCCTGCTTCTTCAGGTAATAGAAAGCTGGGTGAGTTCAAGCAACGCAGCTTCTTTATTTTAAATCATCGAGAGCATGTTATTTGTTTTTAAAGGATTTGCATGCTAAGGGGATGCTAACTGCAGAGTGAAACTCAGCTTACAGTGATGGAGATAAAGCTGGTCAGAAATATTGTACATCTGTGGAAATAATAATGTAAAATGAAAAGATATTATCATTGCAATTTCTAACAATAATAGACAGGCTGGCTGTTCTCCAATTCACGATATTTTACTTTTGGGGCTCAGAAGGAATTAATATTTTGCAAAGATTTTAAAATTTTCAACTAAGCCTGGATATTGCATTTTTATTAAGATTTTGTTCCTAATGTGGATTTTATACAATCTGCATAAAAATATTTAATGGAAAAACAGCCTGTTGCCAAAGTCCACATATTTCCCCTATTAAACAGAGGTGAGCCACAGCCCCAGGAACCATATTTCAAGCCCACAGGATACTCATGAACTAAAATAATGAATGATAATGCCTCGTTCTCTACATTAATATTAAAGGAAAGAGAAAATAGAAAACTTTATAGCCACTATCAGCCCTCTGGACCATCAATCTCAAGTTTTGAGAATTGCTTCCCAAAAGGGTCGGGAACAGGATGAGTAGTGAGGAAGCTTCAGAGCCTAGAGATATTTTTTAGACATCCAGGAAAGCACTGGCACAGATCTCTACATATATCTGGCTGTGAAAAGTCTCATTTGTGGTGATTTATATTTCCCCATAAAGAACCCTGTAGATAATATAAGCCTGCTGTGAGGCTGTATGACAACTTTCAAACCAAGAGTTACAAGACCATTCTGTTGAAACAGAGCGAGAACAGACTGAGTGGGAAACCCTGCAGAAGCAGCGTTTCTTCGGATGGAAGACCACAACCCCGTTAGTCCCACATGAGCCCTGTCCAGTCAACTTTCACTGTGTGTGTGTCCCATGGAAAGATTGGAATTTTCTATACTACAACGCACTCATTTTCTCCCCTGAAGATCGACTATGCATCTGAAGTGTGCATGCTTGGGCAATTTATAACAAATGCCACTTAGACATCACCCCCATTGAAGTTCGGTTGCCTTCGTAAGTCACTAAAAGAGTCACAGAGACTAGTATGCTGACAACCCCAAGTCAACGAAGTCTAAACACCGTTATCCCAAGTGTCGCCGGTACGTTATTTCCATCTCTCCCGGCATCTGTTCTATGTAGCCCCACATGTACAATGAAACACAGAAGCCCATCCAACTATTTTCTGTTAACTCTGAACCCAATTTAATGCATCCCGTGTTTATAAGGCTGAGCTTGGCTGCTTCTTCGTGAGATTATGCAATTAATCAGAGGGGTTATTTCTGGAGAGGTGGCCACTTTTGACATTTAGGGGAGAAAAGGCGCAATCCTTTAATTTGTTTCTCTTTCAGCGTTTTTTTCAAAGCATGGGGAGAGGAAGCAAAAGGTGACATAATGCCCTCTCATCCCTCAGGAAGTCGGAGTGCTACATGCTTTCTCCATCTCAAACAGCATTCTGCATTCTCGAAGGGAGTACGAATAAGAAATGATTTTGTTGGTGAACTTCTTATCTGAATGTCAGAGCCTTTGAAACAATCAGACAATGGGGAGGCTGCTTAGGAGTCTCGGCTCCTTGTGGTTGATTCCGCGAGCTCCCCTCAAGTCCCAATTACTCAAGACTTGTCACAGGTCCCTCTTTAAATTTCCGGAATGCTCTCCATGCCAACATCCACGAAGCAGTGAGGTTCACTCTGGCTTTCATTTTCACAGGCCTGCTATTAATATCTCGAACTCTTTTTAACGTCTAGCTTTCTCCTTTCGTCCACTCATTTAACAACACGTTCATCTCTTTTGAGAAAGATAAATGCTTGGCAGAGCAATACTGTGAATAGGTTAAAAAAAAGAATGACGTCCTGACAAACATCCTGTGACCCTAGCAGTTTCTCTCAGGCCACCTGATGTGCACAGGGACACCACCCCAGCCTGGGTGCTGCACCCACAGTTGACAACAGGCCACCTGACGTGCACAGAGACACCACCACAGCCTGGGTCCTGCATGTGTGACCCAGAGGCACTGAGACCACACCACACACTCTCATTCAGAAAGTTAACATCAACACCTGTCCAATAAACAATTGTTTCCATAAGAGAAAATTACAATTGACACAGGGGAAAATATGCTGAGGTCCCCGCACATCATACAGGTTGTTTATTTAGCTTTCACTTAAGGACTTTTGAATCCGTTCATGCTTTCCTAAGACGGCCAGGGACATCTTGAACCAGAAACAATTCTCTAAACTCATTCTTTAAATGGAAAGGCACAGCCGTGTAGGCTCACAAGAGACTGTTAGAGCACACAAAGAGAATAAAAATGACGATTATCAGAAAGGGGGTTAATACTATCCCTGAAAGATGTCAACGCCCTACTGGACAAAAATGTTTACATTCTATTTAAAAAAAATTTTTTTAAAGCTAGTGTTTTATTTCTGTAGAAATAATCAAAATCTGTTCCTAATAATCTCTTCGACTTTTTCTGTGTTAACATAAATAGGCCTCAAAACACCACTTTCTGGGACACCACCTTAATAATAAAGCTGAAAGGGTAACTTAGTCCTTGATGAGAGTTCTACTGAACATTTCTGTTATGAATGCCTAGGATCTCAGAACAGTTGCTACTGGAGGGAATAATGCCAAAAGAAGGGCTCAGTAATAATAATAATAAAGACCAATAACAGAAAAGTGTGTGTTTGCACATGAACGCAAACACAGACACATACACACAGGAACAAGTGTTGAGGTGTTAATTCTAAAAAGTATACCGTATTTATAAGTTACCTCCCATGCAAGAGTATAATAGTGTGTATGATTAAAACATTTTTTTGCATTCTGCTTTTATAATCGTACTATTTTCACATTCTTCTATTGCAATAAGAAAATTCATGAAAACAAAGTGGATTGGTGGAAACTTCCAAAAGCAAAAATAATTCCTATGAACCTTCATCTGGCGATGGATCGAGATAGAGACAGAGACCCACATTGGAGCACTGGACTGAGCTCCCAAGGTCCAAATGAGGAGCAGAAGGATGGAGAACATGAACAAGGAAGTCAGGACAGCGAGGGATGCTCCCACCCACTGAGACGGTGGGGCTGATCTAATGGGAGCTCACCAAGGCCAGCTGGACTGGGACTGATGGAGCATGTGATCAAATCAGACTCTCTGAACATGGCGAACAATGAGGGCTGACTGAGAAGCCAAGGACAATGGCACTGGGTTTTGACCCTACTGCATGTACTGGCTTTGTGGGAGCCTAGTCTGTTTGGATGCTCACCTTCCTAGACCTGGATGGAGGGGGGAGGACCTTGGACTTCCCACAGGGCAGGGAACCTTGACTGCTCTTTGGACTGGAGAGGGAGGGAAAGAGGGAGGGGGAGAGAAATGGAAGGAGGTGGTAATTTTTAATAAAAAGAAAAAAAAATAAATTTCACATGGAGTTTGAGTCAGAGGAAAGAAATGTTGTTATGATACAGGCAGGAGTATTCTCAGAAATTAAGAATAAAGGTCTTGAAGTGAAAACTTTTATGAAAAAATAATAATTCCTAATGTAGATTACCAATGGAAGCCATTGCAAATTCAGACTTTACAGAGAATTTAAGACATCCATGGGTGAATATAATTCTGGCAAAATTCTTCTCATGGAACTAGTTTTCAAATGTAATCTTTACATGGTTTATGTATTTTCTTGAATTAAAATATCAATTTGGGCTATTCAAGGTAACTTAAATGTCCAAAGGACACCAGTCGTTTCGGGTAAGGATGGTTGAACGCACCTGTTTAGCAGGCTGTTCATTCTTTAAAAGACAACACATTTCCTGACTTGGGAAGAAGAAAGACCGTGGTGAAGAACTCCTACAGTCAAACCCATTTTACTGATGAAGAAAGGGAAAGCTTGGTAAGGTTAGACAACATCCCATCAACACCCTAGTATCTAGGAGACTAGTACAGGAACTGGAGAGATGATCCAGGGGTTACGAACATTGTTTTCCCAGAGGTCCTGGGCTCACTTCCCAGTGCTACAGGGCAGCTCAGAGCTGTCTCTTAACTCCAGCTCCAGAGACACTAGAGCCCTCTTCTGATCTCTGAGGCCACTGCATACAGACACGCGTATAGACAAAACACCTAAATAAGTCTTCAGGAGACCAGGTAGATTCAAACCCAAGACTGCAGTGGCCAGAGTCCAGACATTTCTCTTCTTCAATGCCACGGTATTTCCACTGAATTAAAAGCAAGCGATTGAGCTACTGCAGAGCGTGCCATACAATATTGCCTTCTTTAAAATTAGTCGTGTCCCTGTAGGTGGTGCATTGTTATGACACATATTCATTCAGGTGTTGTTTGCAGAGCAGATCTCCCGGATGTGCTGCTTGACACTATTTCTCCTCGACATACAGTTTCCGTTGGTATTGACTAAGCGGATTCTCTGTGTTGTTGAGCCCTCATCTGATTTTATAAACACTTCTGCAAGCAAATGCCACTCGGAGCCCCCACATAATTCCCCTACAGAAAACTTCCGGAGCCAGATGGTAAGTGAAGGAGCTTTGCCCTCACATTAATCTTCTGCTGTTCTGAATATTTTCGTCTCTATAAAAGGTTGTTTAATAACCACACTGTGCAATCAGTTTCTAGATCTGGATCATATGGATCCATCTCTTAGCAAAATTTAGATTATTTTGTTGATAAACTGAGTAGGGCATATTAGGATCGTCTCACAGCCTACGACAAAGCTATGCACTACTAAAATACATGGAAGATTAACAGTTAATATGCATTCAAGGAGCAATATACAATGGATTTATGAAAAATGTGCCCATGCATAGAAGGTACCCAGCAGTACATTAGATGAAGCAAAGGCTACCATCTTTTGCCCTTCTATTGTCATTTTCTGAAAATGATACTTATATCTAGTAAATAATTCATTTAGATTCACTAATTTGCCTGGCAGGGGTGGCACACACCTTTAATCCCAGCTCTTGGAAGGCAAAAGCAGGCAGATCTCTAAGTTCAAGGCCAACCTGGTCTACAAAGTGAGTTCCAGGACAGCCAGATCTGTCACACAGAAAACCCTGTCTCGGAAAAACAAGCAAACAAAACAACAACAACAAAACCCAATAAAGATTCACTAATTCAGTGGTACGGAGATCGGAGATAGTTATAATCTAATTTGGACACTTCACTGTTGCGGGAGGTCCTCCCACTCCTCCAGCCTATAGCTGCTGAGATACCAGCCCATTGGGGCGTGGTCTCTCTCCCTTTAAAAAAGCGGCCACTTCCCTCTCCTCTCTCTCTTCACTTCCTGCTCCGCCGGCGACTAGACTCCCTTCCTGGTTGCATAGAGGGCTGTTGCCTGGGACAGTGCTCTGTAAGTTTTTTCCCCTTTAAATAAATACCACCCTATTAATCATAATTCCAAACTGGTGTGGCATTGTTTGTGACTTACGCCTTCATTTTGGCGCCCAACGTGGGGCTCGAACCCACGACCCTGAGATTAAGAGTCTTATGCTCTACCGACTGAGCTAGTTTAAACCGAAAAAGGGGAAATGATGGAGAAAGGTCATTGGTTAAATAAAAAGAAACTGCTTGGCCCTCATTGGTTAGAAGATAGGTGGGAGGAGTAAACAGAACAGAACGCTGGGAGGAAGAGGAAGTGAGCTCAGACTCCACAGCTCTCCTCTCGGGAGCAGACGCCTCAGAGAGATGCCATGCTCCGTTCTCCTGAAGAAGCAAGCCGCCAGGTTAGACATGCTGAACCTTTCCCGGTAAGACCGGTGCTCACAGATTATTAGAGATGGGTTGATCGGGATGTGAGAATTAGCCTGTAAGGGCTAGAGCTAAAGGGCCAAGCAGTGTTTAAATGAATACAGTTTGTGTGTTGTTATTTCGGAGCATAAGCTAGCCAGGCTGCCGGGGTGCTGGGGATGCAGCCCCGCCACTCATATTACTACACTTCACCATACAAGTAGCAATTTAGGGGTTCTGTTTTAGAAAATGCAACTTTTCTGGCTTTGGGAGTTGCCTGGAGTGACAGAGCTAGTAATGTCTTCTGGAGATGGGAAAGCATCCCGCAGAGAGCTGCAGATGTATACACACTGCTCTGTGTGTGTGATCAGGAGACGGGCAAGCCAGCAGCACACCCAACATTCAACATTCCTACGGGCTAAAGATCCTAACGCACGCCCTCACGCTTGTCTGTCAAGGACTTCGCTGTGCCCTTTTCTAACCTTAAAAAAAAAGTATCCTCTTCCTTCTGAAGTACAGGAGAACTTCGATTTTTATCTTTTTCTTTCTTCTCGTAGCATATGCCCCAAATCCTTTTTTCAAGTTACCTGACCTTTGCCTCAATTTCTTCATTCACAAGAGAGAGAGAGAGTCAAAAAAGAACACTATCCTGCAGTACCATCCTAACGACCAAGTGTTCAGAATTGCACTTAGAACAGAGTCTGTGCTCTAGAAAAACTGTTTGCTCCTAGTTACTGAACATATTCTCCACGACAAACAGTATAATACATGCCACAGGGCAGAAACAGCTATGAACAATAAATCATAAATATTTAATGTCAGGAGTGATAAGCGCCTGAGGAAAAATAATAGCACAAGACAGTAAGAGGGTAGAGAATGATTTTTAAAAAAGTGTTGTTTCTATATTTTTTTTCAGGCCTTTGTGATAAAGATGTTTATCAACACACCTCTGAAAAGAGTGAGAGTAAGGGATGGTCAGTGAGGCCGGGAGACATTCCAGTGCCAAAGCCCCACCACTGGGGAGTGCTGCCTAGCTATAGGGAACAGGATGGGGGGAGGGCACAGCAACAGGGAGGAAGGGAAGGATCTGAGAGGAAGATGGTTCAGGGAGGAAAAATGCGATCATGGAGCACCTTGTTGTTCTGGTTCAGAAAAGATGAGATAGGGCCGGGGCAGCAGCACCGGGAGCTGGGGAATCACAGAGGAGCCTGTCCCACTGGCAGAGAACACAGACAGCAGTGACAGAGAGTGCAGGGTTCGACACAAATCTCTCAAAGCTCCCTTGGTCGCTAGCACTGACATCTACTCAGCACCCTGTGGGGCCACTGTACAGATGCTATCGAGGTGCGGACCTCAGATAAAAACTAATAACAGGAGGATATTAAAGTTTCAGGTAATTTCTGAACTCATTCATTTCGGCCACGTTATTGTACAGAGGTAGACGTAGAACTCCAAAGATAACAGATGACTTACTCAGGTTCAAATAGCTCATTACAGCAAGCGACGGGCCAGGCAATCACTGTTTTTATTTCCCCCTTCAACAAAAGGCTGCCCTCAAATCAGTATTTCTATGGACTTACAGAAATAATTTAACGTCCTTATTTTAGTGATTTCTCTGATCGCTTCTGGTGTAGCTATGGGAGCAGAAAAAAGTTCTAAACGTGTTCTCTATAGGTTAATATTTGGGAGAAAAATTTTAAAGTATTTTTTTTAATTTCTAACATTGCAATTTCCTTATAAAAAGTATTGACAGTGGGACACCAAGCCACATTCAGAGCCATTCCTGTCATAGGATGTATTCCGGCTCTGGGTATCAGTTTGAACACGCCCAGTATAAAGTCTATACTAATGACCTATTGCCTTAACCAACTGACTGGCAGTTCTGAGAATCTATTACTACAGATAGAAACACCGCTGATCTTTCTGTAGCCACTTTAGGATGCCAATCTCTTATCAAGGGCTTGAAAACTGTTGGTCAGACTCAGGAGCAGTCCCGGGTGTCACAACTCTGCCTGTAGCTAGCTCCCGAGGGAAGGGGGGCAGTGACAAGCCCCCAATTGAGACGAATAAAGGAGCGAGAACACTGAAGGGCACTTTGCCCTGAAGGTAAATCAGGCGCTCTACATGAGATACAGTCAACCAAAACATTTTCTTAATTTATGTAATGCAAAGAAGTTAAGAAAGAAGATAAGCCTCCTGAAGACGAAGGGGATATTGATGAGAATTCTCTGGTGTGTCTCTTGTCTGAATCTAGGTACCCCTGCTATGAAATGCTTGCCTTGCCTTTCTGCCAAATCTGTTACTTTCTGCCCCCCTACCTCACAGCTGAGCCCAAACCTAAAGCAGGACAGACCATAGGCTATGAGCTTCTTCCTCTTCCTGGTTCTGAAGATGCAAAGAGAGAGGTGTTAAGAGACTTGGTCCCTTTGTCCCCACAAGAACACTTTCTGATTTCTACTGGCTGGCAATTAAACTCCTTTCTGAGATGGATGTAACAAGTGTGAAGAAAAGCCATTTCCCAATCACTTTTTTCATTCCCCACATCGTAGGAGAAAGGAAATTCAACCGAGGGCCAATTCTCCCTGAAGAATCCTGTGCTTTAATTATGAGCAGAGCACATTAAACGTGCTAAGGCGTCCATGTTAGCCCTGCCCCTGTTCTCAGCAGAGAAAGACAGGCGAGCCTTTCACTATGGAGCAGACAGGGAGGGACGCTTCTGAGGGATGAAAACACGGTTGGAAATTCCATTTAATTGAACACCAGGCCACTGTGCCTCTTGTAAATGAACATCGCTTTGCTGCTTAATTTTGTGCTATTTTACCTTTCATTAAAAAAAAGTAATTTAAGTTAAACTCAGCTGAACAGCAAAAAGCTCTTGATATTTTGAAGCATTTTGGAACAATTACTTTGACGGGAGCCCTTGACAGTTAAATGACTCCGCTAAATGAATGTTATAGAAGACACATAATGATTTTTAGTGAAATATTGAATTTAACTACAAATGAGGAAAAACCTAGTCACAAGCACTACAGTATATGTGAATAACGTCTTGCTTATGAACCTCAATGGATTCTATAATTTCTAATAATCACGTAATCAACTAGTTGGCTTGTGAGTGTGTTTCCCATCTCGAGGCCGTCTCCTTATTTTCAGTTTCTGCTTTTGTTGGTTTTTAAATCTGAGAAGCCAATAAGAAGATATCAGTCCTGGTAATAATTTCCCCTTATAATACAGCAGTTTACAGTTGGGGAATTAATGAAATTAATGCTGCCCCATCACTGAAAACCTCCTCCTTCCTGTTCCTCCCTCTGCTGAATGGGATTCTTTCACAAAATCAGAACTCGTGAAGCTGAGTGCACTGCCTGAGACCGTGAGGGGTCACCGGGTGCCAGTGTTTCCTGCATCTGTGAGACTCAATCTTCCTTTTCTTATTTTATGCACTGGATGTGAGATAGTATCAAGGCTTTTTTACATGTTTTCTCATGACTAACAACAGAAGTATGTGCTGAAATAATAAAACTGGTACTGTTCAATTTCCTTTTTAAAATTCAATTCCAATACAAGCAAGAGAGCCGTGGCGACGGTGAAATCTGACTTACGATGAAATTCTGTTTTCTGAAGATGGAGAGGAGCTAGGAAACTCAGGGGCTCTAAACCATGTGGGTGGAGACATCTGGATGGAAGAACTGAGTCAGAAAAACAGGAATGTTCTCTGTCTTGTTTGTCTGGCAGGCTGATGGGGGAAAGGGATGCCAAGTATTCGGAGTGGTATCAGGTGGATTTCTACACAGCGAGTGCAATCACGCTTCTTCATTCCTGACACAGGTAAGCCTCAAGTCCTCCTGAGTCCAGACTGGCCTTTGCATCTGTATTCAGCAGCTGTTCTTACCTGCACTCCCTCTTTACAAGTCTCCCCCTTTACAAAAAATAGCGAATATCTTCGTCTAGCACCTCCCGACACTTCAGAGCCAATGTGAGCTCCTCAATAAACATACCATGAACCTCAGAGTACCATGAACGGACAAATAAGCTTCTGTGGCCTACTGTCAATAGTGAACACAGGAAAGGCCAGAGTCCAGCACCTAGACTCTAAGTATTCGATACTAAAAAAAAAAAAAAAAAAAAAAATGCTCAGCTACCAAGAGGCCTACGGTTGGTATCAGCTAGAACCCTGTTACTCAACGTGTGGCCCGTAGGCCAGCAATATGAATACTACCTGGGCACTTGATGTGTGCAGAATCTCAGGTCTAAAGCCAACATCTGTATGACAACCAGACCCCCAGGGGTCTCACGCATAGGGAAGTCTGAGAAGCACTTAGGAGTAATCTCTAACGGTGTGACGCCTCAATATGTAATGTTGTTGGAACGCTGTGTGTGACGGAGAGGAAGGGCCACCCATGGCACTGTGACGAAGGCAGGTCTGCCAAGAACATTCCGAGTTCCCTCAGGAGAGCGACCCAAGGCTCACAGGTGAGAAAGCAGTTCCCTGGGAGCTCTTCCTAGATCCTGCTTCACGCTTGCCTGTCTAAAGACACAGCTGCTCCTAGTAATTGTCTCTTCTCCTCGGTGCAAAGCAAGTATTTTATCGTCAGCCTGCTGACATTTGCAGGCGTTGTGGCTTTCTCCACGAAAAATGGGGATGATTGAAAGGATATTGCTGACACCTGAATAAGAAATGCAATGACTCCAAGTTATGTAAATTTAATTATTTCCTTTAATTCTTTTTTCAGGAATCTTTTTTTTTTCCTTTCCCCAAGCTTTAAAAAAAAAAAAAAAGTCCTGGCAATTTTCATTTAAAAGAAATACCAGTCAGCAGTGGTTCACTGAACGGGCTGACACGCAATTTCATAGGGGAAGAAGCGGTGTGTCTTTAATCTAATTTTGGTTCTCAATTCCCAGCTAATGTATCTAGGGACCATGATGTGTGCATTTACAAGGAGACATCTGTAATGCAGAGTCCAGCTCTGCAATTCTCCACAACATAGGTTTGGTGGTTTAGTTTTTTTTTTCTTTTCTTTTCTTTTTTTAAATGAGCCCGAGGTTTGCAGCTGCCCCACAACAGAATAAATCGCTATGTACTCACAGATGTAGAAATACTCTCGGCCTGGCCTGAATTCAAATCCTAGAGAAAAGGGAGTGAAGAGCTGGAATTTCTCCGAGAACTTGAGCGGTCCGTTTGGAGAGTGAGGCCGGTTACATTCCCATCTCTTGAACCCTTTGGAAGTATGGTCGCAGGCACTGTAGCCATCGAAGTTCACCATGTAGAGGATATAGCGCTCAGTCTTGTCTTCTGGGACAGAGTCCTCATAGTGAGGGCAGAAAACATCCAGGTAGTCATTGATGCAGACGTCAATGTGGTAGTCACCCCTCTGGAATCTGTTGGAAAGAGAAGGAGATGAAGATAATTCAGACAAGGAAAGTCTCCTGCTTGGAATCAACAGCGGAAGCCGCCAATAATCCTGGAGGTAAAACATTTAGTATAAAAAGTTCTTACTGACCGCTGTTATAGCCTGATGTGAAAAGTTACAAATCCAACTGCACACCACACACACACACACACACACACACACACACACACACACACGAGACACCAGCCCGTAAGTACCACATGTCTGCTTCAGTTCAAGCCTATAAAACTACAGCTTCTCTGTCTTAATGAATATCTTTCCCAATGAACTGAAAAGTATTTCACAGGCCACAGTGATGTGGGAAGTAAGAATCATATGGGCACATCTTTCTCAGCCCAAAATCATGGTAGGAAAGCTTATAAAAACGCCTTTGTTTTTAGCTAGCGGGGAAACTCTTCCCTAAGCCCTCGGAAAGGTTCACTATAAAGCTGTGTTACTGCTGAAATACAACACTCATAAAGCCCCATAATCTTCAAGCCGGACAGCCAGTCTCACATGAACACGTCCCAGCGATGATGAGCTGGTCAATTCCATTTTTGGACATCTCTAAATGTTAGAAACTTTCCTCCTCTATTGAGCATAAATCTGCTTCTGTGTAATTTCTACTCACTGATCCTACTTCTGCCGCCCGGAGTTACAAAGGGCGCATCTAATTCCTCTTCCACAAGGTAGTCCATAAAACATTTAGAGATGTCAGCTGTGTCTGTAGCCTCCTTTCTCCGTACATGAAAATCCTTGTTCCTTTGGTTATCTCTGGGACAGTTCCCAGGCTCCTTCTCTCTCTAAGCGCCTCCTCATTCCCTCCAGCTTCCCACTGAGTTCTTAAACTGGAGGACCCAAGCATAAATGAGGACTCAAGGTTAGCCTAGGAAAAACAGACCACTCTTATTTTCAATGCTAAACACTCTCTGGCAAAGATTCCTGTTTGAGACACAACACTGTTCAAAAAGAAAGCAGGAGAAGCACTCACTTAGTAAGCCTACCTGGCTTTAAGGATTGTATCTGATGAGTCAAAGTCATAAGTCACCCAGAGCCTCGGTTCCCTTCCATGTATGATAGGAGAACAATGGGTATCCACCTTGGTTGTCCCCCCGCCCCAAGGCTCCTCAAGTCTCAGAGGAGGAAGCATAGAAAGAGCAACTGGAGGTTTAAAAGTTCCAAATCAAAAACCAAGGGAAGGTATCGGAACATTTCCATTCCAGCTAGGATCCTTCCAAATACACGGGCATTTCTTCCAAAGAGAACCGCGGGTGTTTATGTCTTTGTGTTTCTCATGATCGTCAGTTTACCACTTCTTCATTACTGCCAGGCACTGATTTGTCAAGATGTACAGAAAGGCTGTTCCTTTTAAGAGATTTCTGAACATCAAGGTAACATCGCTGCTAAAGTACAAAGAAAAGACATTGCAATGTTCAGATAAAAGGTGTCGGGCTATGAATCATCAGTACTCAAGAGTAGCCTGACAGTTTTGGATGAGAGCCAGACAAGAACTGCAGCAGAAGGTGATGCCCAGATGCACTTTAAACTATTATATTATTATTATAGATTTTAGAGACATGGGGGGGGTGTTCTTTCCCTAGTGTCACTCATGCGAGCTTGACTAGCATTTGAAAGTGCTCAAATTGAAAATGAAAATTAAAAACTGTCATTACCCGGTTTTATTCTGATATTCTCTTATTCTATAATCTTGTTGTTCTATAATTAAAAGCCACATTGCCACATTTCTTTGGCACCTTGGGTTTAGTTCACCTCTTCCATTTTTTCTCTGTTAATGTCACTAAATTCTAACAATGCAAATTACGGAACTGAAAACCCATCCTCCATTGGGTTGACCAGTTGTCTCCCCCACGTGATACTGGATTTCCATGTGAGGTAAGTAAATTACTGAGTTGCCTATTTTAAATACGTGCTTGTTCTAACAACTCATATTCTTTATCAATTGCTGAAGATGATAATCTTTCATAGCTAATTTACACTTCTGTTTCGGATCCTTGTTTGCTTGTCTGTTTTTTGAAACAGGTGTTATGTAGCAGAGGCTAAACTTGAACTTGCCTCGTTGCCAAGAGTGGCCTTGGACTCCTAAACCTTCCTGTATCTACTCTTCAGTGACAGGATTGTAGGCCTGTCTTGTTTCGGGTCTTTAATTTGCACATGTGTTTACTAATGCGTATGTCAAAAAATAGGCAATATCTAAATAAAACAATGACTGAGTGAAACCCCTGAAAGGCATTATACAATGTGCTTAGGTATAAAAGAAAAAAATAGGATTAGACATTTTAATTTTATAGCACACAGAACATGACTAAGATTGAATACTTACTATGTTACATTCATATTTCAGTTTAATATCCATCACAGAACCACAGACAATTCACTACTGTGCTATCTACTCAAAGACGAAGACACTGAGATTAACCCAAGTGATGTGCCCAGTGTTCACAGCTAGTAAAAGGCCGAGGGGAACTGAAACTAAAGCCGTCTGACCTCAGAGCTAATGCTCGTCATATTGTGTTTCCTAAGAGATTAAATTGCTAATATCAAGTCCGCAGGTCTGCTTCGTATTCCCTAGAGGGACGAGTCTCATTCTCAATGGAGTTTTGGATCTCTTTCCCATTTACTAATACAACAAGCATTTGCTGTCCTGGGAATCTGTGTGTGTTCTGCATATATGACATACATACACTCTGATACTCAAAACTACTATATCAAGCAGTTACAATGTTTTACGTTACCAATCAGGAACAACATCCAGAGAAGATATCATTCTCTTAGCTCAATTTTTCACTATACATAGGTAGTGGGGTTAAAATCAGAACCCAAGTCTTACTTGGTTCTGAAGCATATCCTGTCTTAGAAACTACAATGGCCCCACAGTGTGACAGCTCCATCACTGCAGCAACTCGTCTTCTTAAATGGTACCCTCTTAAAACGGTGGGTACCAGTTTCCTTTAGGGTGACACCCATACAGGACAAGCCTGCTTCTCTTCCCTTCTTGCCCACGTGAATATCAGCATTGACAAGAAGCCCTCGACGGCAGTGTGAGCTCTTGACTCACACACACTGTTCTAGTCTCTCACAGAATAAAGGTGCTGTTAGGCTCAGCAGCCATTCGCATAGAGGGATTGTTTCCATCAGAAAACAGCTTTCACAAGCCTGGGCTCACACTAAAGAAGAAATGCACATCTAGAAAAGATACTGCATGCCATATTTACAGGTGCTGTGGCGACAAGAGCAGTGCCCTACAGGTTAGCACGCTTCTTAGGGCCTTTCCTGCAAACGTCTTCTCTTTCTTACTTCCTCTGATTTTACCCACTGCATGCGTAGTGGTGACCTCTTTGAGATCACTGAATCTTTAATATATAATAATTAAATAAATTGAATAAGAAACTATAATATCTGGCAGGCCATCAGACAAGGGAGCAATCATTCGTCCAGTCTCTAAATCATCACTGTGGTTCACCCTGTAAAAGCATGAACGCTCACCATATTTAGTAAAGGGGTTTCATCTGTGTAAGCAGTTACCACTCTGCCTGCACAATGTAAATCTCTCAGGAGCCAGAAACATCCCACATGCATAGAAAGATGGCCCCTGTTTCTCATTGGGATCATGTCTGGTCAGATCAATGCTCCTAACAACATACAATAAAATATATCTCCTACAGCAAAATTATATTTTACCCACCTATCAAAAATCTGTCAATAGATTGGTTGAGGGTCAATATCATCTCTGTTACCAAAGGTCCATGTTACCTGCCTAAGAATAAAATTCAGCACAAAAATTAAGCCTCTGTAATCATCCCCAATAGCCAGAGTGTGTCATAGAGTTGGTGGGAAGTTGGAGACGATGAAGCCACCGGACAGGTTAAAGGAAAGGCGCATTTTCAAAGGCGACTTGTGGCAATGTGACCACAGAAGTAGGGACGAGAGCTGGGAAGCCTGCCTCTAAGTACAGTATTTGGCTGGTGACTTTCCATCATATTGCAAAATGTCGTCTTGATTATCAGTTTACAACCATTGTTAATATCTCTTCTCTTAGTTAACCTGGGCAGTGGAAGTGAATCGTGACTTGAATCTCAAAACTCAAATCAAATAAAGAAATGACAATTGTCTTTTCATTTAGTTCTCAATGACATGCCCACAAATTCTTCCTGAGACATAAACTAAACTATCATTTGACAGCATTAATTAGCTTGATCCACACATCTCTGTCCTCCTGACTTCTTTATTTTCCACCCTGGATCACTGGAAAATCAGACATCTAGTAATGAGTACTTGGTTTCGTTTTCAGTGGGGTTCTTACTTCAACCCTGTCCTTTAGTAAAGCAAAGAGAGAGCGCCCAGGTGCCTTTGTCGGGCAACGGCTTTTCGTGACACTGACATTTCCTTCTCCTCGACCATATGCCCTTGCGTCGTGGGCTCTGACAGCTAGAGATGGCAAACGCCAGACAGACACAACCAGTGCAGTAGGAGCACAATCCTCCCCCAGCCATTTTCTCCTGTAGTCTTCCTCCTCCCGCTCCTTCCCCCTCTGCTAATGCCAAAATGCATTTCATCTTCCTAGCTGGAAAAGAAAGGGGACGGTGCATATTTAAAACATTCTAAATTGGCCTTTAGCATATGTTGCTGGCACAGCAGAGAGCTTGCTTCCAGGGAAATACATGTGAGGTATTTTATCAAGTGACTCCTGAGCGAAGTGTCTTCACTCCATAAATACAGACACGGTGTCACTGGAAGGAGACGATGCCATTAGAAGTTAGGGAGCTTCGGGGCACTTTTACTCCCCTTCGGGTAATGTCTTAAAGCACTCAACAATAAAAATGTTATCTCTCCCCAATCGGACGGTTGATGACTACATTTTAAATACATCTTCATATGTCAAGAGGTGATTGTTTTAACATTCCTATTTGAGTAGGACTCCGCTGTCACCTCCATAATTACAGGGCAACCTAATATATGACATTCTGGAAGTGAAATGCAAAAAAAAAAAAGAATGTGATTTATGATCAAAGATTAAGCAAATTTATCAGCTCAGGGTTCTTCTCAAATTTTAAACTAAATCTAGAATGAATATGTCTCGGCAGCATGGTCTTTCAATTCCACTAGTTTTGATTTAAAGTCTAATTACAGAATAAGATGTGTCTGTTAGCCGGAAGAATTTCTCACTTGTCCCAAAAGGACCCAATGGGCCCTGGAAGAGACGTGGGCTTTGCTTTATAAAAGTGCTTCTGGGCAATGGGCAGGACAGCCGTCCAGTTACGTAACACGCTTCTCCCCAGCTCCTTCTGCTCTTCCAAGCTCAGCGCAGAATGCAAGCCTTATGGCCCCTACCCTAAATCCGAAGATGTTCTTTTTTGTGTTTTGTTTCCTTGCAGAGGCTCAAGCATGAAATATAAACAGCAAGTGAAATTTGGCATAGATAAATGGTAGCGGTATCACCAAGGGCTGGACAAATATTTGTTTTGCTGATTTTAAACTTTTCCCCTCTCTCTCCGGGGCTAAAACAGGAGGCTTTTTGGGATGCACTGGCAAATTGAGGGGGCTCTCAGAGTGTGGGGCATGGGTAGTTTCGGTGCAACCAAAGCACTTGAAGCCGTGATGTCCAATCTACCTCCTCCAGGTTCAGCAGCGTAACAGTATCAACTACTATTCCTGCAGTTGCGAGACTCGCCAACTGGAGGGAAAACTTGCTTCCATAAGTATTTCAGGGATGTATCCTCCTTCGTCTTTTGCAGATGAAACACAGTCCAGTATACGCTACGTAGATGCAGCGCGTGTGCTAACAGCTTCTGCTACATTATATACCTCTCCATCCGATGAAGGGCGAGATACTGACGAGCTACTTACTCCACAGATCTAAGTGCCGTGTTGATCCGTTCATGAAAATTCCAAACAGAGTTCACTGGCGTGCAGGCCTGCAGCACGGCAGCTTTCATGAACTTGTTTACAGTGATAAGACCTAATATCTTGACTGACTACCCAGAATTCATCAGTAGACAAGTGTGATAACTTGCGGGTTTGGTCTTTCTCTCTCTCTACTGTGTGTGTCCACTTCAAAGTCCCATTATCCAGTGTTAATTATCCCTACCAAATGAGTAGATAAGGATCTTGAACAGCTCTTGCTTGTTGCTATCCTAGTATTAGGTGTACCAGTCCTAATGGCTTCTTACAAACTGTCCTGTGAGCAGTACCTGCCTCACACACACAGGGCACACGGAATGCTCTCTCCCCGCGTTTTAACTCATTTAGAGTCCGATTTATTAGCTTGACAGAGGAGCTCCAAAGGAAAGAAAGCATTAAATTGGCAGAGCCTAAACAAGACTTTTCTCTAGGAAGGAATTGGGTATTTTGGGTGACAGTCTAATTGCTTTTAAGCCCCCAATGAAGCCCGGGGCACGGGGTGTGAGTGAGCCAATGTCAGCAGGCCAAGTCAGCCTGTTTACAAGGCAGAGCCCTAACAAGACCGACACATCACAGATCATGTCAAATCGTTTTCGAAAGGGGATTTTGAAAGAAAAATAAAGAATTAACATCTGGCAATCAGTGTGGTCCTCACATGGGTCACTTCCACAACGCAGAACGAGCTGTTTCTCACCATGTCTGCTGGCCAGGAGTTTTCAACAAAGCTAGGCAGCAGGCTCCAAGGCATCTGGAGTTTTAGGGCCCCTTGAGTGTATGGGGTCGAGACCCTACTGCATCTATGCAGACTGATCATGAGTAGGCGCAGAAAAAGAATCATCAAGTAGGTTATATAGCCAGTATCTCATCTGATCAGGGGGTATGGGAGTCTACCAAACCAATGAACCATCTGTCCAATCGCTCACTTCTAAGTATGCCACTTTATTCCAGGTAGTACCTGGCAGAAGTCCAGGCCATTCTTAGTTTCAAAAGTAATAATAACAAAGAGTAATAATAAATCCTCTACTTTCTTCACCAAACCAAGAAGAGGACTTTGGAGAATAATGACTCGGTATTTCTCACATACCTGATATATAAACAGGGAAATATTTGTATGAGTTGATGGTAACTTTTTGAAAGTTATGTTCCAAGCCCCAGAGTTTTATCTCTGACTTTTCAATAACTGGATTTAGAAGACCCATGTGGAATGAGTCTATATTAATTTACTGATAAACAAGCAAAACACAATAAGCCAGGAGACAGGAAATATGCACGTCTTATGTGACCCTTATTAGCCAAAAGGTAGCAAGTGTGCCCAAAAATAACCACAGTAACGTCATCTAACTGGAAGCTCTGATTTGTAACACAGAGAGCAGTGCTGTGGCTAGGAAATATGGCATGGAAGAGGCAGCTAGGTTTACAGGCCACTTAGGAGGACCTTTTGAGTAGCTGGATTAATGTCCGAGGGTAAGAAGTGAAAGTAGATGAAATCTAGAATATCAAGAGTTTAGATGTTCACTACTGTCATAAAAAATATCGAATTCATGCAAAGAAAACAGGTAGATGCGGGGAAACTGGGACGTGTCTGTAGGCGTCTTCTCTATCCATCTCCTTGAAGCTGCTGCAGCCTCTATTGTCTCGGCACCCTGACAATCACCTGAGTGCCTGCACTTTGATGGATACCCAAAGAAGGGAAATTTTCGCTGAATAATGTATCCAAGAAATGGGAAACAAGTGATGGTCTTATGGATTCTGGGTCGCTGTGTCAAATTTTCCGAAGAGTTTCACGGGATGATAAACAAAGGTCAAGATCATGAAAGAAAATAATGGCGGGCGGCAAAGGCGGAAAATGACAGTCAAGACTGTTGTTCAAGCAATGCTAGAAAATTATGCCGAGCCGAGTAGACAACTTAAGCACCTAAGGCAGAATTAAAGTTTCTCTCTTGTCATTAAGTCCTCTATTCAATTACCATTTATCGGGGTAATTAAACACTGGAAAGTGATGCCAAGCTAATTGTTAGATTATGATAATTACATGTCTTTGCTATGCTACAGCTGATCAAAATAAGATGCGGTCCCGCGCTCTTAGCTGAAGCCGCGCGCCATAATCGCAGACTTTCGTACGGCACCAGGCCGCTTATTACTAATTCATTACAAATCAGGCGGAGAAGCTTATTATTTGTAATGTTGCCCTCCCCCCCCCCAAGTCTCCTGGAACAAGACTCCCAAAAGGTTAAGCACAAACTGCTGCCTCTCATTGGCCCATTTCCATCCCAATTACACAGCTGAACAGCACTGGGTGCCTCTATTTGAGAGGGTTCAGCAGACTGCTTCACAAAACCCTGCAGCCGCCTCTCTCACTGGCAGGAACACCCAAGACTCCTTTCAGCCTCTGCCAACCACTGTTCTGTTCTGTGCTGTGTCCCGGGCAACCAGACGCTGACAATCCAGTGGCTCCTCTGGTCTGGAGGCTCCCGTCTGCTCAGGTCAGGACCAAAGCAGGCAGGGTTTTGCTGCAGTGAGAAGGCGTGGAGAATACAAACAGCCCGGCATCCACGTCTCTCTGTCGCTGAACCCCGAGCGAGGAGAGGAAATCAAGTTTCTCAGCCAGTCACCACCAATGCGTGATTCAGACCCTTGTGAATAGAGACTAGAATTAAGCCACTGTCCTTAGTCTCTACAGGGCCAGAAGGCCTGACATTTTCCACATCTCTCCCAGTCAATCCAGGCCACTGCTTGAGGCCTGGTAGGTAGACCGGCTTCCCACTGTTTTTACCTTGGGACTTCCTCTAAAGCTATCGTCACCAGAGCACACATAAAGAAGCACAGAGCAAGCACCAGGTCAAAGTTTGGTGACCTCCAGAGTGCGCATTGTGATCTGATCTCTATTTGAGACACCTTTTGTTTCTTCCATACTTGCAGTGTCATGCACTTAACATATCTCTAGCCCCAGACGACTTATGTTGAAAGCCTAGGCTCTATATGAATGCATTTGGAGACGGGAGCTTTATGAGGGTAATTACGGTTAAAGGAGGCCTTAGCCAGAAGGATTAGTATCAGCTTAACAGGAGACAGCAGATCACTCCCTCTGTTGGCCATGGGAAGACACGATGAAAAGGGAGATGTTCATACCCACATAGTCACATTCAGCTAAGCCTAACCAACTCCTGCTGCATCTTGATATTGGATGCTTGCCTCTGGAAAATCAATCTGTTGCTTAAGATACCAAGTCTATTGTAGTTTGTACCAGTAGCCTGGGGGACTAATACTGGGTTTTTTAAAGATGAAATTAATAATATAGAAGAAAGTAGAGTAGGTATCAAGTTAGAATACTATCACTGACTATATTTGATAATAATATCAATTATAATACTATCAGTAAAAATAAAAAATAATGAATAATAAATTGATGAAATGCAATAAAAAATAACTAAAAATACCCAGGGAAGAAGGGAACGAGAGGGAAGGAGACAAGGGTAGCGTTAAGCTATTGTTGGCACCTCCCACAGTATCCTGCATGAGGAGATGCTCAATATCTCTGAGTTGTTCTGAGTAGACAGGACACACTATTTTCCTAAGTAGGGATCATTTTACTTCTGAAATTAACTTACAGAGCTACAAAAGTGAATGTATGGTCATGAGGCAACTGTGTTACCGCGAGGTTTCAGCAAGGCTTTCACTGAGAGACAAAAGAAATGAGGGTGGTATAGAACAGTCCCTACTTCGTTTTTCTCCTCCTTGACCCTGGAAATGAAGCCAGAAAATGCTAGCACCCTTCAAGCACCACAGCAAATGTGCCTTGGGAGGATAGCAAACCACACGGTACTTCTACTATCAGAACCTAGGAAATTGTCATTAATGCACATGCTGGCAGGACGCCCGTAGATTGAGCCTGGAAAGCCGGGTACCACAGGTCATCCCATAAGCATGGGTTTCCACTGCTTACTATTATTATGACTTCTTCCCTGAAGTTATTAAAAGGATATTCATTCATACAGCTGGCTCCTCTGTTTACTTTTATAGCCTGGACCACAGAAAGATATATGTAAGAATAACCCAACGTTCAAAATAAGAAATGGATTGCTAGATCCCAAGGAAACGTAAGAGAAGGAAAGAGATAAACAGTTCACGATTTATTTCTTAGAAACAAATCCAGACACTTCGGGGAGCCTTATGTACAATAACAGCTCTACCTACTTGAATCTTGTTTATCTCGGTGACAGAGAATAGTTGATGACTTGCTCCATCAGTTCCGTGTTAATAACCTCTCCTTTCAAAGCCACAGTTCAAAGCAAGTGGACACGACCTGCGTCTTGAACTTTCACAACTTTTGGTACAGCGTGCTACAGGGTTTGAACGAGCCATGTGTGTAGGCCCTGGGTTTCAAAGGACTCAAGATACAAGGATGATGAAATAGGGTGATAATGGACCCTCCATGCTGGGTGACAAGCCAGCTCTGTGAACTCGGAGGGGAGAGGGTCACAACTGGGTCTCCTCAACATTCCGCAGCGTAACCACAGACCCCAAAGTTTTGTCATGTACACAGTAACATTTTATTGCTATTCAAAGTGTTCCGTCCTCTCAAAGGGAGAAACCAAAACAAAACGTGAGCTGTGGCTGGTCACAAACTCAGCACTGATGAGCTAGGTCAAAGAACAGTAAATAGGTTTATGAATCCTGTGGGAGCTGCCAAATCAGCCTCGAACTTAAACACAGAATCTGTGTCCACTGTTGAGTAAATGTGACTTCAGCTCATCATTCAGCTTATTTACAGAAAAGGCCAATTTCATTTGTTGAAATTTTAATTCAACATCTGGTTCCTACTTTATATATGCCAAATATTTAATTAAAATCATAACCCATTTTACGTGCTAAAAGGAACTTGTGTTTTTTTTTTCCATCCTTCAGATTAAATATCAAATACACCTTTCAGCTCTATCTCAGAGAAGTAGGGTATAGGTAAACAGAAGACGCACTTTGGGGAACTTGCTGACCCTATAGCTGAGAAAGAAGATTTGCAAGGGGAAAGACCTAAGACCTACCCAAAGACAGGGAGTCCAGTCAATAGCAGAAAGGCAGAGGTCAGGGTCCCTAAAAGCTAAGGTGACTGTGGTTTAATAACCATGACTAGCAAGAGAATCATGCTACATGCTTTGACCAGGTAGGCACCACAGTCTACAAGATGGATGAAGAACAGCATCCACTGTTGTTATTGTCAAGGCCAATCTGGTCCAAAGGTGACACCAAAGGCTGAAGGAAAGTCTGCATGGTTTACTGTCATAGGCTTCAGCTTAGAATTCGGAATTATAAGGAGTTACAAACTATTTTTCTTTTATATAATTTATTTATTTTAGTTTTATGAAAACTGGTGTTTTGACTGCGTGAATGTCTATGTGAGGGTGTCGGATCTTGAAGCTACAGAGAGTTGTGAGCTGCCATGTGGGTGCTGGGAATTGAACCTGGGTCCTCTGAAAGAGAAGTCGGGGCTCTTAACCGTTGAGCCATCTCTCCAGCCCCTACAAACTATCCTAACCTCCTAGAAAAAATGAACTGAAAATGCACATGGGGCAGATAACGATTTTGTATTTCAGTGTAAATAAAGATGTCTGGTATCAGAGCTAAAAAAAATAAACTCCTGTAATGCAAACTTCTGATGGAACATTAAACTTGCCTTTGCTTATTTTTCAGATTAGGGTTGTGGCTTCACTATATAATTAATATCTCTAAAGAAGACAGATGTTTGGAAGCAAATGAAAACATGAAACACTATCATTCTCTGACAAGCAAGAGACCCTGCCTGCTCTAAGGACAAGAAACGTTATAAGACGACGCAAAACTGGTCAGATCATTCCTGGCTTTCTTACTGGTCAACTGCAATGCAACAGTCTTCAACCATAAGCTGAACTGGAATAATTAGCACCGTATTTGTGGCTACATGTTTATTATTCACTGTGAGCTCCTCTCAAACAACCTCCAATGCCCAGTTTTGACTCACCAGTCACAACTAAGCTATCTCAGCAAAAGCAATAAAACTCTACCTAAACACATTTTTAAAATATCATTTTATTTTGTATTATTAATTTCTTGAAATTGAAATGTCATTACATCATCCTCCTCCCTGCCCCCAACCTCCACCTAACCAGTCTTGTTTCCCAGGTTGTTCTCCATTGTGCCCCAGACACTACTCATGCTGACTACTGTTAACCTACAGGAATTACAAGTGTATACATCATGCATGGTGTAAGCCTGTCAAAGGTGAGCCTGCTTTCGTTCCCTTGATACTTCGTAGTCAGCAGCAATTACATTAGAACCTTGCTTCTCCATCAAGACGATAATGAGATAAACAAGGGATGGGTTTTGAGGGATCACGGCATACAGATGTTTACTTTCAGGACTGGAAATTACCTAGTATCGTTGCTGAAACTCTCCAGAGAGAACTTCAGGCTTAAATAGCACTTCTCCCCAGAAATTTAAGGAGCAGTCCAAATTTGACTCATAAAGGACTTTCCCTTCCAGGGGCATCCCACAGCATGTGCCTCAGGGCATCCCCACAGCCCTACCCTCGGAGAAGATCTGTGAGGGCAGCAGAGGAAATTGAGCTCATGTTTTCCTAAGAAAGTCAAGCTGATTGTATTATCGACTGTCTACTGCATTAGCAATTTCCAACTGAATTACAAACTGTTTCCCTGCATTATATTGCTATTGTTCAATACCATTTCCATTGCCCTAATGAGACAAAGCTATATAACAAGACCATGAGGTACTGATTACAGTTAGGCACAACGGAAGGGAGCTGAGCAAAGATCTATTTTTATATGCAAAGGAACATAGAGAAGAAACTCTGATAATTGGCAGACATGATTCTCTTTATTCTTTTTTGGATTTAGCGGAACCAAAACAATACTGACAAAATAATTATTTTTCTTACAATAACACAGATAGTATTTTCCCTAAGATAGATCTTTCTGGAAGACTTCCCTAAGAGTGAAAGTGTCCTACGTAAAGACAAAAACAGCAAGCCCGCCCCCTGAATTTTAGACACATCTTTAAAAAGAGCTGCTCAGTCTAAAGGGCTCTAGCATCATGAAGGAGGACATCCAAATCCTCCCAGGGTAGCAGGGCTCTCTCTGTCTGCATGTGAGGTTTCTGGAGACATGCCAACATAAAACCATTAGCGCGTTGCTTATCGCTCTACACTGAGTCAACCTACAACACAAATGACAAGGTTGCTATCCTGGGCTGGACGCTGCCCGAGTACGATGACCAAACCATGGCTGACATTTCTACCTTTCAGCAAAGGCAGTGAAGATATCGAGCAGCCTTTTATGTACTCAACTCCTTTTGGGTAGCTAGATGTAGAAACAAGGTCTTGGAAGGGACAGACAAAAGTGACAGAGGATGTTCTTAGTTCATGAGCTACATTATGACTGGGAGCTGTAGTGCCTGACACATATAACATCCATACCCAAAGCACTGTACCCTGAAAAGGTACACAGTAGAACGGGAACATTGGGGAACAGAGAGCACAATGTTACGACACACTAATCATGGCTTGAGCTGGTGATACTTGATGAAATTATTGGCTAGTTGGGCAGTAGCTGGTCTGCAGTGACTGCCCTGGTTCTAGAATCTCAGCATTCAACATCAGGAAACTCCTCTCGGCTGTTTCCTCAGTGGGCATAGCAGGGACGTATGGCTTGCTGCAAGGAGCCGGATGTGAAGATCAAAGCCTCATTTCTCCAAGATGCATTCCAGTCATGGAGCAAGCTCTCTGGAGATCTTTGTTGGGTATTCATATTTCCATAAGGAACACCGACAATAGAATCGTCCATGTGGACATACCATGCTGAGATCTACACACTGTATTTGATACATCGATCTAATGCCAGCAGCTCAGAGCTCTCTCCTCAATGCTCAATTTACTTGCATTTTTCCCATTTCTGCACCCTTGAACAAAGCCGAAAAATAAATCAGCTGCCTTCTCTTAGACCTTTTTCAATAGTGGGTATGACTTGAAAGATGAACGAGAATACACCTTTCTCTTTCCCTATTTGAGTGCTAATTTATGCAAGTTGGTCTGCCTTTTGTGTCTATTGATTTCATTCTTGTTGTCTCATCCTCTGTACTCCATTAGGATCCTCGCTGACTTAACAATAATGCAAAGCCAGACAAAATTTGTACAGATCTTTTATTTACATGCGCTCGCATCTACAGCCTATTGGGAAGTTTGCATAAGCAAGGCAGTGCAGGGAGAAATCATGGTTGGCTGGAAGAAGTGTCGCACTTCATCAGATCAGGAAGAAAAATCTCAGAGAAGATTGAGCCTACTTACGGCTAGAACTTCTCTCTTCAATTTTAAACAGTTATGCCTGAACGTCTGACTAGAATCCCGTGCTTCGGGCACAGTGACATTAAAATAGAAGCACAATTTGAGATTACAGATTACGAAACCAATAAGCACAGCTGCTATATGCAGGGCAGAAACACCCTTTTCCAAATTTACTCGGCAACACACTCAAACTTAGAAGTCAAATTTCCTCTACCGTGACAACTCGGGGGAAAAAAATGCTTAACCCCAGAGGAACGATTTTTTTTTTCAGATAAGGTTTGCTATTTATTTGCTACTCATCTCAAATAATGCTTGATCTATTACTTCACTGGGAGATATAAAATATAAAGCCCTACATATTTTCAGTGTTAATTAGCCTTAATGCTACCAGTTTGTGGGTTCAAACAAACTAATCTAATTTTAGTCTTGAAAACAACGACAAAAATATAAAATAGTTTAAGTTGTTGATCATAGGATAAAAGCACATAGGAAGCCGGCCAGTGGTGGCACACGCCTTTAATCCCAGCACTCGGGAGGCAGAGGCAGACGGATATCTGGGAGTTTGAGGCCAGCCTGGTCTACAGGAGCTAGTAACGGGACGGGCACCAAAGCTACAGAGAAACCCTGTCTTGAAAAACAAAAACAAAAACAAACAAAACAAAACAAAACAAAGCACATAGGAGTCGCCATCATAAGATGCATTATTTTTAACCCCCCAATTTGTTTTTAGTCTACTTTGCAGCATGTGCAGGTTAACTTCAGAGTTTGACTGCCCGTTTATCCAGACCCTGAAAGGGAGACGGGGATGTGAAAAGCCAGCATCTGCTCTCATCCTGCACCCGGTGGCCCTGGAAGCAGGAATCCCACAGTGGGGAAGTCACAGATGCTCGTGAGCCCACTAAAGGGAGGCTTCTCAGCTTATTGAACATTCTAGAAGTGCTCAGCCAGGGATGTCTGACATGGGCAGAGGGACACCTGGCAGGCAGAGAGGTCAGCCACCCAGGGTTCTCGAAGGAGGGTTGCCACACAGCTCAAGATGTCCAGGAACACTAACAGGCATCCTTGCAACCACCTGGGAGGTGTCAATAATAAAAAGTAGAAATCGGTATGGACAAAGAATTTTCTCTTTAATCCCTCTCGCGGCACCTGGCTTTCGGAGCGCATATGGTATGCTAGGTTTTTTAGTGTCTGGAGGTTATCAGGGAAGCCACAGTTGATTAAAGATATTTCAACTTTCAGACATCACTGATAACATGAAAAGAACAACTGTCTATTGGTTCTGGCAGGCAGGGCAGCAGAAAAGGTCGAGAGAAAGGGATTCACAGCCACCTGCTCAGCTTCCACTCTGGGATCCGCTACTACTGTCTAACCCGGATATGTTCTACTACCTCTCCACAGCCGGTCTGGGGATAGCAATGACGCCTCACTCCTCCAACACTCCTTAAGTTTAAGCATTTCTTTGTGCTGATGAAAACTAAAAGCACTTGGTACAGGAGTTGGTATATAGTAGGCGCCGAAAAATATTAATGGTGAAGGAGACCCAACTCTAATACTGAGATAATTTAAAAGGTACTCTTGACAGCCACAAGCAAGGAAATTATTTTATTTTATTTAAAAGTCTTGCTCTGGGCATTATGTCACATACCTGTAACCCCATTGCTCTGACAGATGAGGCAGGAAGAACTTGAATTCAAGGACAGTTCAGGATGCATGGCAACAAGGGCCTCTCAGGAAGGAAGGACAGAGAAGGAAGGGCGGAAGGAAGGATGAACCAGAGGAAGGAGGAAGGGGGGACAGAATGTGAGCAAGCATGCTGAGATTCTCAAGGGCGGTTACAAATGAAAATATCCAAATAACCGGCCACTTAGTTTGAAAGATTAGAGTATAATTATAAAACATTTGCTAATGTAACCAGTAAAAGTAACTTTGTTTATTTAGAAAAGGTCTTCCTATGTAGCCCAGGCAGACCTCAAACCAGCAAATCTTTCTCCATCAGCCTCCTAGATGCTGAGATTAGCAATGTCCACTAGCATGCCTAGCTGAAAAGGAGACTTCTGAGAGAAGTTTTTTGTGTCTAAACGAAAGGGAAAACGCTGATTCATTTGAAGGGTTCCTCGTGTATTTGCAAAATGTAACAAAGTCGTCCTATGAAGTGTGTCACACACATATAAACACACAAACAAAATGTGAAGTATCGCTTAAATGGTAGGATTTCCAGGACATAGAGAGCATCACCTTCCACCAGGAACATCTATCCTTACCCATGTAAGGAGTGTGTCTGCCTGGGAGGAAAATCACACTAGCTGGTCAGTGCGTCAACACGTGGTCATTTCTCCAACACACTACCTCCTATCACACACAGGACGAAAACCCGACAGGTCACTGACTATGTGGGGACATTTTGATGAGGAGGGGGTTTCAGGAAAAAGGCCCTGAACAGGAAGACAGAAATGCAGGATGGGACAGTAGGAGAACAGGGTGACTTCTACATTCTACTAAGGCAGGCTACAGAAAGAAAGCTCATAGTTTTCTGCTGAAAAAAAAAAAAAAAAGCCTGCTTGAATTTAAACTTTAAAATGCACTTTGCTAGAACAATATATCTGATAGTAAAACCGTATTTATGTCTTGTCTCTGTTAATTAGTCAATTCATTACAGACAAGTATATTGATAGCATTCTGGGGCTCAGGCACTGTACCTGAAGGCAGAGAAACTAACATGAATTAAGACATAGGAGTGGACAACCAGGGGGACAGAGGACAGACTGCCACACAAATCCATCACAGCAATTAAGTGGCAAACATCCACAGAGATACAACTACCAAATACTATGCCTTTTTGTAGATGATAAGGACGACACACTTTGAAAGAGTTTGTGAAGACTTCAGACAAGCTGGGTTTTGGAACAGAGACAGATTTAGTTTAAGAAGCAGAGGGGTGGACTTCCCAGGCATCGTGACCTACAAACCCAGAAAGGCCTGAAGCAATGAGTTTGTTGAGAGCAACTGAAACTACCAAGAAGAGCCAAAACTTCACCTTCAACAACAACATCTGACAGGCACTGAAGACACAGGGAAGATTTTTAAGACGGTGCAGACATGGTTGGGTTTGTACTTTAAAGTGATCACTCTCTTAGCCCTGGAGAAGGCAGCCTAGACAGACAGAAAGCAAGCCTGGAATCATTAGGATTCTGTTGCAAAAGACTAGGCGCGTGTGCACACAGACAAACAGACAGACTGACAGACAGGCAGGCAGGCAGACACACACCCCACACAGACACCCCTCACAGGCGTCAGCTGGGGAATTTTGTTCTGAGGCATCCTCCAATAAACTATTCACTTCTGCATCTATCTGGTGGCTATTTTTAGAGGCTTTCTTCTATGCAGGACATGTGGCATTGTTGAAAGCTACGAGTTAGATTAAACACAAACTCTCTGACTTCTTGTGATTGCCTAGATATGAAGCGGGCTTACACAGGGCATGTGTGGGATTAAAGAAAAGGAGATGAACAAGAGAAAGGCTACAGAGAGGCCACAACATCAGAGGAGCGTTAAAGATAATCCTCCAGGTTCGTCCGTTACTTGGGAGCTTTCTCGTGTCACATGCCTAAAGAGTGAGTGTGAGACGAAGAGCCTGGCTTTAAGACCGTTTGCCTTTTATCGTCTGTGAATTTGAGCACACGACTTAATCTCCTAATTTATCACGTTTTAAATAAGAAGGTGAACAAGTCGGTATCACAGTTTCCGTTTCAATGGGGAACACATGGGCTGGGGGTGTGATTCCATCATAAAGCGCTTGTCTAGAATATACTTGGCCCGGTTTCTATCTCCAACCCTGCAAGCATAACAAGCAAAACACAAATTAAGTATTTCTCGGGGAATGGAGATGGCTCAGAGGTTAAGGCCAATAGCTGCTCTCCCAAAGGACCTAAGTTTGAGTGCCAGCACCCACATGGCAGCCCATGACCATCTGTAACCCCAGTACTGGGGATCCAACATCATCTTCTGGCTTCTGAGAGCACCAGGAACCCACATGGTACATAGACATACATACATGCATCCTCCTCCTCCTCCTCATCATCATCATCATTACCATCATCATCATCATAAAACAGAAAATAAACGGGGTATGTAGAGAACAGTTAGTCAATGTGTAAATGGTAACTGAATTATTTCAACAGCTAAATGGTAACATTTAGTTGGCTACTGAGATAATAATTCCCAATCCCCGGATTAGACTATTACACCTGAAAAAACCATTCTCAAAGGTAGCTCCACGATTGTCCAATGACTGCTGTGGAAAAGTAAGACAAAACAAAACAAATCAAAACAAACATGGCAACAAGCCAGGCATGGTGATACAAGCTTTTAATTCCCGCACTTGGGAGGCAGAGGCAGGCGGATCTCTGTGAGGTCTAGGCCAGCCTGGTCTACATAGTGAGTTCCCGGACAGTCAGGGCTATGTAGAGACCCTGTCTCAAACAAACAAGAAGGAAAAAAAAAACAAAAAACAAAAACATGGCAACAAACTACACAAAGGAAAAACGATTCACCTCTTTCTGCCCAGAAAGTGACAGAACCAAGGACAACTTAGGTGATGGCAAAAGGCGAGAAGCTACAAGAGACTGCGCGGTTAGTTTATTGTACCCCGTATGTCTCCTCCTGCCAGACTGAGGGGTGATGCCACCCAAGAGAAGATGGGAAGCAAAGCAAAAAGAAAAGTCAATGACATCATCATCTAGCAATTTCCATCAAGTACCTACTCACCCGCTTCCGACTCTCGCACCATCAAAGGCCCTGGAGGAGCTGTCTAGTTTTCAAAATCCCCAACAAAAGGCTACAAATATGGAGGGTGCACTCCACGAAAATGATTTTACACCTGCTCAGCGCTACTAAAAATGACAGGAGAAAAACCTCCGCATCACCCTCTCTGGACAAATAAAATTTCTCTCCCGAAATCTTTCAGAAGATATAACTAGGTGTCTTAACTGAGTGGGTAATTTAAGACCCCATCCATACCAGAAACCGTTGCTAATACGTCAAACAGATGGAGGCCGTCACTTTTATCTTCCACCTCTGTTTCTGAATACGAGGACACAGCCTGCTCTGTTGTTCTGTGTGGCACACAGCCCTGTCGATCCCCAAGGTGACACAAATCTTGTCCTTTTAAGCTAGCAGCTATTTCTGCCGATAAACAGGGATGACGGTGGCCAAATGAGTTGAAACACTTTATACGCCTCAACTTCCGCACAAAGAAGAGACTTATGACAGAAGGATGTTCGCCCTGCAACAGCCTGGGATTGAGAAATGGCCCCTGGACCCCACCCTTGCCTGTCTCCTTCCTCATGTTTCTGAGCGGATAATGAATGATAGCGAGCAGCGGGAGACAAAGGGTGAAAGTCTGGACACAAGAGAGACGTGGCTCATCCGAATGTCCCAACCAAATGTCACGTCAACCAGACTCTGCTTTGTGAGAAACATGGGGGTTCTTAGAATTCTAAAATTATAAACAGAATATCATGGAAATCAGAAACCACTCAAACAAATGAGAACAAGGGATTTATGTTTCTATGTCATGATTCGGAAGTAATATTTTACTCCATTCATTCATGTGAAATAGATTAAGGCTTCTAGGGGATTTCTGCTCTCTATGGAACTGCAAGGAACAGGGCTACTTGGGCTTGATATTAATCCCTGAACATCAATCCCTTAGGTGGTCAGAGAGCTCTCCTCTTGGTGTAGACACCACACTATTTCCTAGAAACTGCACCTGAACAAGACAGGAAAGGTTAAATAGAGTTGTTGTTTTTTTTTTTTTAAAGACTATTAAAAGTTTCTGACATCACTTTGTTATTCATTGATACTCGTCAATATGCTCCATCGATCACTAGAGGACTCTTAATGTCACCTATGTACACAGTAACACCTATGCACTCAAGCTTCAGAGACCCGTTTCTTCCACAGGTGTAATTTGGCCACTTACCCCTGCTAAGATAATACTCCCGTTTAATTGACCGTAGAGCAACTGGATAAATCGGCCATATTGGTTTGTATTAATGATCTATGTACATGAGCAGAGGAAAAAAATCAAGACTGTCCAGCTTATAAACTGGTAAAACTACGAAGATTAGAACACAGTATTTTCTTAACAAATCAAATAGCAGACACTTTTGGAATTTGAAAAATAAAATTTGAATACTTAAAGGAAATCTCAATTATTTTGTTATTTTAGAGGCAGACAGAAAATATTCTCAATCTACATTTATCAGTATTTCTATATAAAGAATGAATGGATAATAAAATTAAGAAGAAAACACAAGATACCCAAGCCTGGACATATTTGAGAAATATCAGATTTACTAACCTGATATTCACTGGTAAAACTCGTTTGTTTTTATTTGATGATCAAATACACAATGAAAGTGCAGTCATTGCACAAAACTAATTAAAATCTTTCACATATTAAACTTAAGGAGTTCGATTGAAATTCCTGCTAGTTCTTAGTCAAATGTATGAATTGCATTGCGTACACCCCAAAAAAATCATAAACACAAATACACACACAAGCAGGCAATGTGGTAATTTAAAAAAAATGAATCTCAGTAAAAGATCTTAATACTTCAAAAAAGTAGAAAGAACTCCTTGCTTGTTTTTCTTTCCTTTTAAAGTTTTGTATGAATTTTTATTATCATATAAAAGTCATAATCTGTATATTATTTAATTTTTTTTTTTATTTTCGAGACAGGGTGTCTCTGTAGTTTTATGGTTCCTGTCCTGGAACTAGCTCTTCTAGACCAGGCTGGCCTCGAACTCACAGAGATCCACCTGTCTCTGCCTCCCGAGTGCTGCGATTAAAGGCATGCGCCACCACCACCAGGCATTATTTAAATTGTTTACCATGTGCTTGCAGTGCCCATGGATGCCAGAAGAGGGTGCCAGATCCCCGGGGATCTAGAGTTAGAGGCAGTTGCTGCTGCTGTATGGGTGCTGGGAATTGAACCTAGTTCCTTTGGAAGGTAGTCAGTGCTCTTAACCACTAAGCCATTTCTCCAGGCCCAATCTGTATAGCATTTAACAAATCTTAATTTGATATAATTTTCTTCTAGTGATACCATATTCATTTTTCTTCACTTATTAGAGTAATATATACACACAAACATACATGCATACACTTCGTTGTATATATTTTGTTTTCTTTGAACTTCTGGCTTCCTGTCTCTCCCTCTCAAGTACTGGAATGCCAAGGCGGCATCACACCTGGTTTATCAAGGGCTAGGAAACTAAGCAGAGCTTGTAGGGGCTGAGCAGGCAATCTACCAGCTGAGCTATACCGCCAGCTGCTTTTGATTTTTCTGAGACAGGGTTTCTCCGTGTAACCCTGGCTGTCTTGGAACGTGTTCTGTAAAATAGGCTGGCATCAAACTCAGCGATGCACCTGCCTCCCAAGTGCTGAGATTAAACGCATGCACAACCACGGCCCGAAAGGTATCTTTTATTTTTATTTATTTTTTTCCTTTTTCGAGACAGGGTTTCTCTGTGGTTTTGGAGCCTGTCCTGGAACCAGCTCTTGTAGACCAGGCTGGTCTCAAACTCACAGAGATCCGCCTGCCTCTGCCTCCCAAGTATTGGGATTAAAGGCGTGCGCCACCACCACCCGGCTGGTATCTTTTAAATAATAATCTATTATTAGATTGGAGATTGTGATGTACAATCTATACTTAATAGTACTCCTGGGGCATAGTCGTATTCTCAATTAAGTTCTAGAAGTGTAAAATATTGAGAAAGAAATATATTGGATCTGGAAAAAATAGCTCAGTGTTTAAGAACATCCACCGCTCTTGCAGAAGACTTGGATGCAGTTCCCAGCACCCACATGGTGACTCATGACCATCTGGAACTCTAGTTCCAGGGCACTGGACATCCTCTTCTGACCTCCGGGCACCAGGCGCACATGTGGTACACAGGTGTACACACAGGCAAGACTCTCACAGAAATAAAACAAATTAAAAAAAAAGTGTAAAGGTTAGAAAAGCCATTGTTCTCTTCATTAAAAATATGCTGATATTTGGTAACTTAGACAATGTCTTGGACTAATATAATATCATATCAGAACAAATTTTATATCACTTGAACATGTACTACCTTACCTTATTCTAAGTATAACTTAAGACATCTAGCCTGTTGTACATGAACTCTTTCTTCTGTACCATACATATGTCATTTTACGTGGAAAAAGATTTCTAGGAAGTGAATTCCAGAAGAGCATACATACAGAAACAAATAAAAAGCTATTTATAGGTAACTGATTTCACGAGCCTCAAAGTTATTGACGAGGTGATTTTAAAATGGCACTCGCCATGGAGTTTGCCAAGTTTCTACTTTGGGAAACATCAATACCTTGTGGTCGCAATTTAAAACGAGCCAGATTGCACAAACTCAGGTAGTTCCAGAGGAGACAGGCAGACCCTGCTGGCTTCAGAACGATGGAGCCGGGCAGGTATATTCTTGACACACTTGTTGATATGATTTAAGAGTGCTCAAGGCCATCTGAGGCTAAGGGGCATGCGGGAGATCAGCAGCTAACCTAGTCCACTGTCTCCCCTGACTGTGATGGGTTTGATTACCATCATGAGCTCTCAGCAGCCCTCAGGCAAAGGTGCCAATGGAGGTAGGGGAAGCGCAGACAGATACAAGGTCCCCCATTAACCTAATCTTAAAGCATTAATGTCACCAGTAGAAACAAAAGCAAACTACCCTCATAATTAGCATGGGCATTTTCCTTCTGTTACTCTGGCCGCATTTATGCAAAGCAAAACAAATATGGATAGCCAGGTTCCCTGGGAGTAAAGATGTGTCTATACACTGTCACTGGGAAAACAAAAAACAAAAAACAAAAAAAAAAAAAACAAAAACAAAACAAAACTAATTCTTTCCGGAGCAGTTGCTTTAAGGTACTTTACACCAAGAACAATAAATTGCCTAATAATTTATGAATCAACATTTTCTACTTTCTTCTCATCAAAATACTAGAGAAAGAATGTTAAAATCCTCTCTTCACTTTTGGAATACAGAATAAACATCCAGTTATCAAAGGTGCTACATTAAAACCGGCCAAGTTCAATTCCCATGGCCCTGCTTTAGGATCTTCCTGCTCCCTTCAGGTTAGAATGACTTTTGTGTCTCAGGAGTTTGTGCCAAGAATCTTTTCCTTTACTATTCCTTTGTGAAAATGTTTAAACCTGGGATTTATGATCCCCAGAACATTTAAGTTCTTAAAGGTGAAAATTTGGGGGGGGGGGGGGAATTCAAAATGCAAAAGGTAACATCTACTGCCCCAAATGCCACTAAAGACTTTCCTCTTTGTTTATATATTTGTCATGTTTGGTACAGCCGGGCTAGAATAAGAAACAACACACTGGAGTGACAGTAACTTTGTAAATGCCTCGTAAGTTTGATTTTTGCTTCTTAAACCTTCTTCCTAATGTGGTTTTAAAAATTAGAGCGAGCAGAGCAAGCGACTGCAGTCCTGAGTCTGAGGAGCTCACACTCAGGCCCAGGGATGGAGACGCTTTTAGCCACAGTGAAATGTTTTAAAACATTTGATAACATTACACACAGATCTCCATCTACCTGCCAGACTGGACAAAGTCTCCAGCCTTCTTCGCCTGGTGCCTCCAAATGTAACTGTCAGTCAGTTCGTGTCAAAACCTAATGTCTTTTCCACGGCCTTACACATCTGGTCCCCGTCAATGTCAGCAGGGCTTGTTGGATGTGGTGTCAAGGCCAGCCAGACGATTTATATGCACAGACCCAAAGATCGCAAAGCTCATTCAGGGGATGCGTTTCATCTGGTACACTTGACATCAACAAATGATTGACTGAAATTAAACAAAACTTTACATCCTGAAATCTGAGCACTCACTTCTCCGCTCAGGCAGACAGGAATAGGGCTCTGGAATTCACAGAAGACCCATGTCAACAGCCTATCAATAAGATGGGGGTGGGGTGAAGGCACATGAAACACCTCTGTGTTTTGACCTCTGACCTCCTTAAGCTGGCACATTTTTGAAATTCTTTATGGGATCCAGAATTACTAACCAGCCACACCGGGGAATAGAAATACGGATATTTGGTATTCAAATGTGCCCAGAGTTTTCTTTGAAAACCTTTGACTGAAGAAGGCTGTATATATAATGCACAAGTTTTAAAAAGGATGCTATTTTTTAAATCAAAAATTATCTCAGTATTTGTTTGATTAGAAGAGGAAACACTTCAATCCGTCTTCAATGTTTCTCCTATCACTAAAGGAAATCACATAGATATGCAATAAATCACCCAGTATTTCTTTCTTGGGCATTTGGGCTCGTTGCTGCAAGTTGGTAACGGACAATTCTCTTCACTTTACTCAGTGTGAATTACTCTTTTTTTCACAAGGCACGTGACGTTCTGGAAAGCTAACATTGGTCCAGTCTGTATGAGCATATGTTCAGACAACTTTAATACTCAGATTTCCTGTCTGGGTGCAGCTACACCAGGTTTTGAATGCTTCGCACAAAGAAAGCACCAGCCTCTCTTTGGAAATGGTTCATGTTTATCTGATGTCTGATTAGCATAGTTTTAGCTTTGACTGACATAATACAATGTCAAAGATATTAACTCCTCCTCTGTCTTGGTGGCCTTAATTGAAAACACCATGACAGGGAGGGCTAAGGAGGGGTCGTGTAGGTACCGTACACATCAAGCTAAAGTTAATTTAACCTAAACAAATGAGGGTACCATGCAGATTTTTTCCCCAGTGTGCTCCAAGCCATTTCTGAACTCCTCTCTGTGAACATGCAGAAACTTGCTTAAGCACCGAAGAAAAGGAAAAGATATAAGTAATGATTGTTGAGTAACGCGAGGGCAGTGTGCACGGGCGCTCGAAGAAGCCAGCTGTTCATGCACTGTCCTCAATCCAGGAAGGCTTGTCCTAACATGAAAAGCACTGTAACTCTAAGAGAGGTGTAAAAAGTGGCATGTGTAGCCACCAGCACACAAGAGCAAAATCCTTTCCGATCTTGCTGAGCCTCTGGAGAACCGTGAAGCATCTTATTTTAAGAAAAGATGTTTTGAAATCAAGGGTTGCTGCAACTGTACTAATAGTTGGGCGGGGGGGGGGGGGGGGAGTGTATATGGTAGCAGAGCAAACCACACGGGTCCCAGCAGATGCTCCCAGTCTCTTTGCTACCTGGTGGGGAGTGGGAATGGGGAGTTAGGGGAGCTCTTTATAACCTCCTGCTTCCCCACCTGTTTAAGTGTGTTTTCTGGTGGGAAACACCCTTTGCCCAAGATGCCCTTGCAAGAATTCAGAGGAAGAAACTTAAGTCTATTTCTTATAAGGATACATGTTGCTGGTACATTCTCAGGACATCCCAGGTAACCACATAACCCAGCTCTTCTACACCCCAGGCCTCATGCTTCCTGGATTTCCAGGCAGCAAAGTCCCTTCTGCAGGTCACACACCGTGTGCGTCCTTTCTTTCTGTTTGCAGCCAGGCCCCGTCATCAGCCTAACACCCAACCGCCCCAGCTGAACCAGTCAACTGCTGAACCCCTTTGCTGGCATCTGCAATAGGCTTAAGATTTGAGAATTTGATGTGCCAAATGTTGCTGAAAGAAACGCGACTTTTATGATTTTCTTTTCTCCTTGAATGTTCATCAGCGATCGATCTGTTATCCTCTCCAAAAGAACCATCATTTGCCAGTTAACACAGCACCCCAAAGAGGCGGGAACCAGCCAGTCTTCAGCAAAAACACAACAAACAAACCAAAACCGAGTCTCCTTTAACTGTTCCCTGACCTATTAGCTATAGCTTTATAATGTAGTTTGGAAAAGCTATGTAGCTAACTTTATAAAACAGTTAGCTTTACAGAGTGTTTTGAGCAGGAAAGAAATTTTGAATTGTTCTGAGAAGACAAATTAAACTTAAAGGGTGTGGGGGATGGTGGGGAGGATGAGTCAGTCAGTGGTAAAGGAGCCTGACACCAAGCCTGAAGACCTGAGTTCGGTCCCCAAGTTCATACAGTGAAAAAAGAAAACCGACCCCCACAGATTGATTCCTGACCTCCACATGCTCATCTTAATACCACCTCACAAATATATAAATGAATAAACGGGGAAAACAAAACACAGTGACTTAGCACATGTCTGACATAGCACATGTCTGACTTAGCACAAGTCTTCAGAACGGGTCCCCTTTGCATTTCTTACTGTAGTTCCTCCTCAGCCCTCAGTGCCAACGACATGGAGCTGAAGCTGTTTCTTCTCGCTTTGCAGATGAAGTAACTGAGAAGGGAAGACATTCTGAAACGTGTTCTGGTCAACAATTCTGACCTTCAAGTCCCGTGCTGCTCTGTGTGAATGGCATGGCTTTGGGTATGGTATTTATTATTAGAGTTAGCTGCTGGGAGCTAACACGGAAACACAATGCTCCATGAGGGTAAGATATTCTTAGTATGTTTGTTTCTCTCATCTTTTACACTTTTGAAAAATAGTTTTCAGCAGTCTCATGTGCTCTTCATAGTAAATAAGCTGACTGGTTATTCAAAAGCTTTTGCTGAGCTTTGTGGGCCGGGAGTCATGTGGTACAGCAAGGAAATAACGACAAGGTCTAATTCTGGTGCTCGGAGAATTCGGTCCCATCGTAGGGACAGAGCCAGGAACTTCTAATTTTGCGGTATATAAGTGGGACCCTGCATAGAACCTTGGAGATCAGAAAAGGCTTGCTAGAGTCAAAGTTTGCACAGGAGTATGCCTTCTCTGATTTTAGACATAAAGTCAGCAGAGACATTCCAGGCATGTGGACAGCAAAAGCAACAAAGAGAGTGAGGAGAAGCCAGACGCCTACGGAGTGGACTACTAAAGCCTCTCTAAGCATACTGGCAATCCCAGCTCCAAGGGAACACTGGATCCGATGATTTTGTTGTGCAGAAAGGAATGCTAGAAAACCTTATTATGGATCAGTATCATGAATTATTTGCTCAGATTGTAGGAGAAGCTAAACCTAGAATTCCCTTCACAAACCAATTTAAAAACGTTTTTTTTTTTTTTTAAAGTGATCGAGCCCCCTCAGTGGAAGAGTGAGCATTTTAGGAAGTAGTTTTTTCCCCACAGCCTTGTCTTTTATGCAATAGAAATTTTAATCACCCATCATACTATCTGGGGAAAAACGGAATAATTTAGTCTTTCTTTGTAAACTTCAGAGTTTTGCTGATATTTTAATGAATTCATTCAAGATCATTCTCTTCTTACATTTGATTCTCTACAAAGGCCTCTAAGTACAATTCTTGATTTTTTTATGTTGACAACGAGATATGCTTTTTCATAAATGCACACTGGCAACTCTTTGTTGTCTGACCTAAGAAGCGTTTCTCCTTTCACAATTACTTTGAAATCAAGAAGGTTTTAAGATATCAGTAGGAACATTTTTTTTTTTAAATATTGCTCTGGAAACATAAAAAAAAAGAAAAGAAATGCTCTAGGGATCAATAAAAAACCAGGACTACAAACAGAGGGTGACATGGATATGTTCTTGGAGATCATTTGTAACACACCAATGTCAGAGAGCTGAGAAGCTGTCATCTTGCAGAGGTGGTCTCGGGCATCAAAGATCCCCAGATTTAAAAATGGCTACACAAGAGAAGACTACGTTCCTGAATCCCAGGACAGAGTTGAGGATGTCACCTCCAGGATCACTGTGGGTGACATGACCAAAGACGGGGGAGCTGGGACTTTCTTTAAGAAACCACCCTTGTAGCGAGCACAGGGAGGGTGAGCAGAACGGAGTGGTCCTGCCGTGGCACCGGTTGAGGGAATCTCCACGGTCAGAGGGTGGGTTAGGAGCGATCCCTCGGTGAACAGCACTGTCTAGAATCCCACTGAGGAGACCTGGGGCCAGAACCTCACTGGCGCTTGCTAATTTCGTGGCCACCACTGTCTGTCATCTCTAAAACCTCACTGTGTTCAGCCACATGTAACTACCACGATTTCCTAGTTCTTCTCCTACAGGCCTAGGAGCTGGCCGGCCATTCCAAAGGGAACACATTTGGGTGCACCTTTAACTTTTCTAGCTGCTACGTTTTTTCCAATGAGAAAAGTTTACTGCATTGTAGAGAGACTCCTATCGTCGATGAGGAATTACATGTGGGAAAAACCTGCTCTAACACTCAGTAAGTATGGACTGTCTGACAACCACCAAGAAGGCTAAAAGCCAAATAAAATCTAGAACTTTGAAAAGTGCCTTCTCTGCAGCTTTGTTGACACCACCCTTGTGGTGACGAGATGAGAATTTTTTTTTTTTTAAAAAAAAGGTACTAAAAATGAATTTCAGAATTGGATCTTGCACCACGAAGCAAAGGATTATGGGCCGCATCCCTTTCTGCTTCACGTCTCCCATTATTGCCTGCTGACTATTGCTGTTCATAAGGGACCGTGAACTATCCATGAGTGCAAAATGGATACAGCACCAATTGATTCGGTAACATCACACAGACATGTATGAATAATGAGGTTTGGTTGCAGTCTGTCACACAGCAAGCATATCAGTGTAACTGATTTATTGAAAACTTGAGTGAGTAGAGCCTCATTCTTAGAGAAGATATTAGCTCTTTTTTTTTCTCCCTTCTCTTTTCTTCTTGGAAAAGCAACAGATCTGAACAAACAAATACCCTTCGTCATTTAAGATGTGCCAGTTGAAACTGGCACACAGCTGACCTACTTCCAATACCTCAAATAAAAAAGGAAAGGGGAGGGGGGACAAATGATACCACCATTATGAAAAAACTTAAAGGCTCATCAGAGATGCTAATCAATTTCAAAGACCCCAAGGAAAGCCGTGGCTCCGATGGGCGTCTATGACAGTTAGAGGAATGTACTTGTTGAAATGGGGGAAATGAGCCTGTTACCTTTCTCCCCTTCTGAACAACAGCCTAGGATATGCTGCGTGGAAAACAAACGCGCCCTCCACGTTCATTCCGTATCTGTCATGCAAGTATGGCAGGTGTGCAGCTGTGAAAACGGAGGGAGCAGCAACAACCGCAGGCACAATAGCCCAGCGATACTGAACTTGCCCCCCTAGCCCTCTGGGTTCCCAGAGCAGGAGACATTCCAAAGTCTGGCCATCTGCGCATTTCAATAAAAGAGGTAGAAACTAGCTCTTCCTGGATTTTCAGGCTCCAGGAAACCTTACATTTAAAAACAAAAGATTTTTATATAAAAAAAAATCTAAAGGATAGTGATAAGAGAGAGAAATGAAAAGTCTTAGTTAAAAAATGGCCATAATTGTAATTTACAGTTATAAGTAATTCTCATCTGGAGCAAGCACTATGCAGTCACCTGTGGAGAGAAAACTGGACTAAGAATACAAAGAATGCTATTCTGTTGAGTTCTTTTAGGATTTCAAGGTACCACTTAGGACGTCACTGAGGGCAAGCTCCAAATAGCATCTTTGGAGATGCAGTCAATACACTCCTGAAGAGAGGTCTCACATGTCAGATACTAAATACAGAGAACAGGACTCTACAGGTTGTAATCTAGGCAAGAGAGGGGATAACCATTACTCAGCTAAAGAAACCAGGAACAGTTTACGGCTGCAGCCTCGTTCCGGTGGGTCAAAAAGTGTTTCCTTTATACAGAATAACAAAAGATCCTATCATCACCCATTTAAACAAAGTAGTATCATAAATGTGAGCAGAGGAAATTAAGCCACTGTAGCAATAACTTGATTAGCCCACACAGTCAAGAATCAATTATTTAATATAAGCATTAAATAATATTTTTTAAAAAGCATCTGTAATTTATTCACCGGCCCTTGGGATATCTTTGGAATCAAAGACAGCTAAGCAGCGTTCTGACGTTGTCACCAAATACTTGTGCATATTTTCAGAGCCTTGAAAGCAGCTCAGCATTTTTCTGCTTCAGGCTACACATGCACAGAATTCCAATGTGTCCTGCACGGGGCAACCTCTTGACCAATTCTCTCCTGCAAGTCTTCAGAATATTTCTTTTGTGGAGAATGTGGTTAGACCCTGAGGTCACGAAAATGTCAAGATACACACACAAAGAGACAGACAGACACACACTCACAAACACATTACAAAAACTCTGGTCTAAATCTGGCATGCTAACACCCTTGTCTTCCCAGCAGAGAATAAAGAGCTGGCAGCATTCAGAAGAGGTGTGGAGGAGTGGTTTTGCAGGAGGAAATCTGCAGAAGAAAGGATCAGAAAGGAAGAAAGGAACCTGGGCATCTTGGTGCACATCTTTAATCCCAGCACTTGGAAAGCAGAACTGGGCAGATCTCTGTGAGTTTGAGGACAGTAAGGGCTACATGAAAAGACACTGTCTCCGAAACAAATGAAAGAATAAAAAGGAAACTAGACAAGATGGGGAGAAAAAGAGAAACAGGAAAGCACCCTCTTGTTTGTGTGGTTTAGGAGAGGCTGTCCATAAAGATGAACAGATTTACTCCCTATATTCAGGAAGGCAGAGACTGAGTTTAAGGTCAGCCTGGTCTACATAGTGAGTCCCATGCCAGCCTGGGCTACACAATGAGGCCCTACCTTTAAGAAAAAAAGTTTTGGGACTGCCATTTTTATTTTCTACTGAGAAATCACGCGAATGAATGGGATAAATCCTGTGCTGTTACTAAATTCTCTTATCATTCTGAATAGATACCGAACCCATAGTGAGGATTCCCGTGCAAAAAGTTCCCAGGCTCCTTACAAGATGTATGGAGATGGCCCTTCTGGAGCAACAGGGTTCTTGGGTTCCCCCAACTTAATCGCAAGTTCAGGGGAAATACCACTCCCCAAAGCTCTCAGAGACTGACAAAATGAACGGAGGAGGAGGAGGAAGGAAGAAGAGGAGGACAGGAAGAGGAAGGGGAGGAAGAAGAGGAAGAGGAGGAGGAAGAAGAGGAAGAGGAAGGGGAGGAAGAAGAGGAAGAGGAGGAGGAAGAAGAGGAGAAGACGCTGCTGCTGCTACCTGTGACAAGAGACAGCGTTACCTAGTAACCCTGCTATGTAGCCTCACAGTTCTATAATAAGCACCTCAGGGGCCTCAGTTAAACCAAGTCCTAGTCTCTTCTTCCCAGAGACTGGCAGACCCATTCTTTAGATTTATAGTGGCTTACACTTCTGCTATTATTGCGCTGAGACTCCAAACATTCATGAACCCCGAGTTCATTCACGGGCGTGAAGAGAAATACTTCATAGAGATGTGTACTGGAGAGGAGACACAGCTGGCAGGTTGGCAGGGGACCTGGGTTCTATCCCTTGTCCTGTCATCAGCTGCCAGGGTGCTCCTGAATGTGCCGCACACTTGCCAGAGCTCTGCTTTCTCCTCCGGGGAGTGTGCTGTAAGCAGACCAAGAGACAGAGGCAGCCCAGGTTTTACAGCTTGCAACTCTAAAAAAAAAGTTTTGCTCCCAAAATATATCTAAAAGTATCCTGTAAAATATTTCTCAAGCATGGATTTCATGTGTATGAACGTCCTGAGTGTTTTGTCTGCATGCACATTTGCACGCCAGATGCATGGCTGGTGCCCACAGAGGCCGCAAGAGGGTGTGGATGCTCCTGAACTGGAATTGTGGATGGTTGTTAGATATCATGTAGGTGCTGGGAACCAAATCTAGCTAGTCAGTGCTCTTTCCCACTAAGCCATCTCTTTAGCCCCAAATGCTTTCGAGATACTTCAGTTTGGTCATTTCTTCAGCAAAATAAGTATCATATAAATGTCATACATTACTAAACTAAAAAAGTTGTAGAATAATATATAAAACAAAGCATGTACATTTCAAGGCATATACAAACTCTTTTTTTATACACACACACACACTATGTAGTGCCATTTACAAATAGAGTTTATGTTTGTTTGTTTGTTTGGTTGGTTGGTTGGTTGGTTGGTTGGTTTTTTGAGACAGGGTTTCTCTGTAGCTTTGGAGCCTGTCCTGAAACTCACTCTATAGACCAGGCTGGCCTCGAACTCACAGAAATCTGCCTGTCTCTGACCCCCAAGTGCTGGGATTAAAGCTATGTGCCACCACTGCCCGGCTATAAATAAAGGTTTTTATCATTAAAATTCTAAATTTCTTCAATGATATCTTATTTCTTATATTATCAGAAAAAATAGAATTTTAAAATGAAACCATTTTCAGGGAATCTTCCCAAATACTCCCTGGCAAACTGTGACAGTCCTGATGGTCTACATGAGTACACATATGGACTTGGCTTGTGAAGATGATTTAAAGTTGTCAGTATTGCCATGACGTCATAAAAACACATCCAGCAAGCGATGTCTGCGAATCTAACTGTATGTCCCATGAGGTACCAGGTGCCTCACATGAGATCAAGGTTTATTTAACAACATCAAGGGGACGAGGCTGGAAGCATTAAGAAAACCATTTCAAAGCTCAGAAGAGCTTTCAGGAAACTTTAATATCAACCTTTAAACAAGAAGCGGTGATTGCAGAGAAAGATCATGGGAACATTACGGGGATTTTAAAAAGTAGCAAGAAAACAAGTCAGGCCTACTACTCATATCCTAATCTCAGAAGCCCTGGCTGCTTTGGCTTCAGCCCCAGCGATCTAGGAGCTATGAAGAAAGTTTAGGGGCCCACTTCAAGAGTGCGTGTTTCATCACCTCTCACAACTGGGGGTCCCTGCCACATCCTCTGGTAGGATCACAGCCCAGAACAAACTAGAAAGAGCAAAAATGCTGTTTTGGCAAGCCTTGGCAATGGTACAGTTTCTAAACTCTTGTCTGTCTTCCCTTGGGGGACATATCGCTTAGTCTTGCAGAGAAGGAAAGCACCACAGAGGATTCTGGGCACAGCTTCCCAGCTGCATCTCTCATTGGAGGCGGCAAACAGCCACAGCTTCCCACAGCTTCCCACAGTGCACTCCAGTAACTCAGGCCTGCGCTGGCTGCCGGGGCCAGTTCAGCTAAACTCACAGAGTAGAGTGTTACAGACAGAATCCCAGGCAAGGGGACAGTGGCCCATAGGCTCAAATTAACTACCAGTCCCCATGCAGCTAACCCTTAATGCCTCACAGAGAAAACTCGAAAGGAGAAGCAAATCCATCACAGCAGAAGGACAGGCACTTTGACTCCAAGGCCGCTGCTCTGTTCTCCCCACGGACACCAGATGCTCACAGGGACCGTGGTCACAGCCATCCTGACTCTGGTTTCAATGTGAAACTCCTTCCCTTTCTCTTTGTCCTTGAGACCAGCACTGAGCTCACTGAGGAAACAGAGCCTAAGGGTTTACACCTGCGACCCAAACTTTCCATTCTGTGTGGGGGTTTTATTATTTTTTCTCTCTAAAGCAAAACAGTTCAGAGGATGTTTCCGAACCAGTGCGTTTCCTTAGGCCAATGGTCACCAACAGTGACAGCAAAGCTTTATAGATTCAAATGTGACCCAAATTATGACTTCCACTATCCAGATTTCACCTTCACGTCCTACTGAGTCCCTCCCCAGGTCATCTTTTCTTTTTCATGTGGGAGAGAGTGAAGTCTATTATTTAAGCCTCTGACGGATATGGTTGGAGGTTACCTAAGAGGACCAGGCAGTGTCATTTCTTCCTGTCCCCTGGACCCTGTTCTGTCACAACTCATGTAGTCCACTAGTAGAGTTCGTTTGGACAGCGCAGTGTTGGGCAGCTCCCACAGGGCAGGACACCGGTGTCTCGCTGCTTTTCTCTTCAGGATGCCACACAAATATTTGGCTTTGCTCACAGAGTATGAGCCAATCTGACAGGGGAGCCAGGATGGTGATCGTGACATTCTGACAATTCCCAAGATAATCCTACATCATTAAAATCAAGTAAATAGGGAATTCAATAATTGCCAAAGTTTCGATTCCAAGCAAACCTATCACAGCATGAGAAATGTATTAAGGAGTGACAGCGGTGCCCCCTTCACTCCAGGTCTGGGCATTTCAGTTTGCTTGAAGAACTCTTCTTCATTTTGAATGTATTACTCTGGTGTACAAGGAAGAAAGGGGACAAGGACAGCACAACTCCTGCACAAAGGTTTGGGAACACTGAACAAGAGAAGAAAGAAGGTTGGAAGAGCCAGAAGATCAGGAAATCCGCCACGAGATTCTGTCCCCTAGAATTGCCAAGATATTTTACCTGTATGGTTGCCCAAACAAGTCATGGACAATGACAACACCATAGGCATCCTTATATAGAAGTCGGGAATCTCGTGGGGCCCCACCCCTAGAGAAAGAGCTACAGTCAATGAAGGAATGCTGGGATCAGGATAAATAGACTTGTCTAGGGATGAGATCCCCTAATTGGTTATCAAATACAAGTCACAGACACACAAGCCTGCATGTGCCTAACTATGTAACTGTACAACATATACATATATATTATATGTATACATATGTTATATATGTGTATGTGTCATATATTTATATACACACAAAATGAAAAAGGTCATGAATTTGACAAACAGGTATGGAAAGAGGGGACATAGAAAGGATTAGAAGGAAGAAGAGGAAAGGCAAAAATGTAATTATATTTTAATTTTTTAAAAAACTGAAGAAAAAATGCCAGGCAGTGGTGGCACATGCCTCTAATCCCAGAACTCAGGAGGATCTCTGAGTTCAAGGTCAGCTTGGTCTACAGAGCGAGTTCCAGGACAGCCAGGGCTACAGAGAGAACTGTCTCAATCAACAGAAATAAAACAGAACCAAAAAGACAAGGGAAAGGCACTAAAGCTTCATGATGTCTGGCCCATCTATGCCCCATGGGTTCTAAACCATGTGATTTTACCAAGAACACTCAACAACCCCACTGGGAAGGAAGACTCATCACCTGCCATTACCTCCCCCTCACCTCTAACCTGGTGCACTAGGAGGCAAGGAGGCCACCTCATGTCACCTAGCACCGGGGTAGAGGACTAAAGTCCAGCACCACAGCCCACTTCTCATTGTGGCAGTGTGTCTCTTTGCCATTGCGGTGCCACCGAAGCTTCACTGTGGATGTAGAAACAATGGATGGTCATCAATTGTGCTAAGCCGTTATCTGTGCCAGAGGTGCCGGTATTAAATGCTGAGTCAGTGCTATGCTCGGCAGAAATAATGCTTTATCCTCCTGCCCACATGCTCTCCACAGCCAGCTAGGGTGGGAGAAAGATAGTTCCAGGAGAGCTGGAGACCAGGGCTAGAAAGGAAAGAAATAATTTCTCTTCCGATTTTTTTCTAAGTCCACACCTCTCTGAGCTTCCAGTCTGACTGTTGCAGTGATTCATGTGTACGGGAACAAGGCAGGGTGTCACTGGGCCAAGCCTGGGGAGTTGGAATGCTACCTCTCCCAGCTGGGTTGCATAAGGAATGTTCTTGTGCAATCAGCTTACAGAAACTTACACTGCAGCCCTTGCTTTTCTGTTTTCTGCCATAGTCTATGGTGTTTGGTTTCCTGGCTTCACACCATTCCCCTGGCGGCTAGAAGAAGGGGTAAGTTAATTTTAAAAGGGCCAAGAGTATGCCGCTCTGGGGACTTTAGTAAGCAATGGAGCCTTCAGCACTTGGGGTGCGCTCAAACGTGTTGAGGTTTGATGTGAGCGTGGTAGAATGTGTGGTAGTGAAGAAAGGATAGAAGGAGCTACTCTAGGCTTAAAGAAATCCTGAAGAAGACCCTACTGCTTTAAGCCAACTGAGGAGAGCGTAACATTTGCTTTAAGGACTTCTTTGAACCTTTCCACGGTCGGATGTCTAGTCTCTGATCTTTGGTGGAAAGTTAGTCCCAATAAGAAGGAAAAGCAATCTTTAGGAGACTACTAAAAGGTTACAGAGCAATTTACATTTAAATAGGTAATTACTGAACAAAATCGAAATATAAATCTAAAGGAATGATTATAATGGTGGAGTCTGAGAGTGTAACAAGTGAAGGGGCTTTCTCAGCACCTATGAAATCGCATCCCTCAAGGCAGGGCTCGCGAAGAAAACGGCCTATTCCTCTAGAGGTATAGGCCCGCCATAGATACAACATTGGTGGCCATTAAATCACACCAGAAGATACTTTTTTGATGGGTCCTCTTTCAGGCAGCCTCAGCATGATGCTAATGTGTCACCCATACCTCCCCAACACTGTCTAGTTTCTATTTTTGACATATAGATAGAAGGCATCAAACCAGAACTTGCGGGGTTATTTTGGCAAGTTTTTATTCTTGGCAATATAACATTCAGAGAAAGTTAAAACCTGCTGGTGAATAGGGCTGGAGAGGTAGCTCGGTGGTTAAAGGCACTGGCTATTCTTCTAGAGTACCCAGGTTCAATTCCCAGTATCCACACCCCATGGAAATTTACAAGCATAAATAACGCCAGTTCCAGGGTACCCAATGTTCTCTTCCGGCAGCTGCAGGCCTTAGACACACATGTGGTGTACATTCATACATGCAGGCAAACACACACATACACACACACAATAAAATAAACTTTTAAAAGTTCCCATGAAAGCTGATGAGACGGCTCAGTGAATAAAGATGTTTAGCATCAAGCCTGACATCCCGAATTTGATTCTCAGGACTCGTAGGGAGAAAGGGAAAATCACCAAATTTGGGGAAGTCTCCAAGTGACCTGTACATACATAGCATGGCACGTCCAAACTCATGTGCACATCCTAAATAAATAAATGTAATAGTGAATAAATTTAAGTTACTATGAAAGAAATATTAATTAAAAATTAATGGTATCTTTTGAAATAAATTAGGTAAATTCTGACACAAGAGCTATGTGCAAGCAAGGGAAACTCTGAAGTTCACACACAGACATCTTAGGCAGCCTGTTTACCCCTCTGCTTCAGGGACCCAGAAGCCAAATGTAAGATTCAGTCCGTCTCAGCAAGGACAGTCTAGGCTGTGTACTGTGGCAGCAAGTCCTGATGCAGGGCAAGGCATGGTGTCTTTCCCAAGCAGAAGCAAAATGGACCAGGGACCCACTATCTAAGTTCCCTTCCCTTGACGAGGTGGATCAAAAAGATGCATTCAGGGCAATACAGATACAAAATCAGTACTAGGACTTTTTGGGGAACTCAGAATTCCATTACAGCAACAGGAAGACGGCATTTGAGCCAAAACTTTCACATGAACTCCATATTCTCTTCTCTTTCCGTGACCAGGCTTCACCTAGCGCTCTGTACCACCCATGTCTCTGCAGAATTGACAGCGTGCAAAGCGCACAACTTTCTGTATAAAAGCAGCATTACATAAACCACGGCTTAACGTGTGTAAAGAAACGCCAAATGACAATTGTTCAAAAAAAAAAAAGGAAGAGAAATCACGATGGTCTTTGTTTTACCACAAAGAAAGGTTATCACCCAATAAAAATGAAATTATACTTGTAGTTTTGAATAGGCAAGACTTCCATGGTCAGGGTGACAGTTATTTTCTTGAAAATGGCGACCCTGAGGCAGGAAAGACAACATCACTTTTAACAACGGGACGTTTTAGAAAGAGCTGGGAAGAGTGTTCAAAGAAGCCAAGGGAATTAGCCACAAAGCAACATGGAGCGAATCTACTGTCTCTCTCTCTCTCACTGGCCAGTACAAAACCAAGCCCAGCTATAGAATCATTTAAAGGCCCTTTCGCTGTGGCAGTGGTGACAGGGGATCTTCTTCATGTGTCCGAAGTCTCCCAGGGAGGTCCAGGAATGCACCTGAACCCTCACAAGTGTTCAGACCTTAGCATTCGGGGGCCTCTGCCAGTTCCACCACCTCTTTTCTTTAGAACTATACACTAACACATACACAACCAAACCATTACTCAGTCTTCTCATAGTCTCACAGTTGTTGATGGTTTATATTTGATGTAGAAATAACCAACTGAATAGTTTTTTTAAAAAAAAAATAGTTCAAACAGGTTATTTGGCACATAGTTCCTTAAGTAAATGACCTTTCTCAAAAGGAACAGTCCCGAAACATTGACAGACCAATCTGTATGTTGCTAAGAGTGTAGACTTTAATTACACACCGGGTGGCTGAGACTCAGTCTGCTAGCACACTCGCCGAAAGCTAAACACTCTGCTACCACCGCCAGGAAGGTTTAGCAGGACGAAGTGCTTAGCTTGGAAGATACGGGATGCCGCACAAAATAAAAAGGGGGAGTAGGGCTTGCTAAACATTGTTAAGAATTTTCAATATGGGGACAAGTAAGATAGCTCCTTGACAAACAAGCCCGATGGCCCGGAATTCAGGAAAAGTGACACGAGAAGCAACTCCATCAGGTTGTCCTCTAGTCTACATCGAGTTAGCTATTCCCCACCTCGACATCAGACATACACACGCCGAAACATGCACCCATATACAGACTTTTTCAAACAAGTATTTCAACAGAGAAGAAATACAGATGGAGCCAGCATTAGACTCAACCTCGCCCTGGGGCAGCCTGGGAGAAGGTGCAGGCTGAGCATCCTAGCAGCCAGTTCCTAGACTCCTGACTCCCATCTATTCTTTCTTCCCTCAAAGAAATTCCTACTAAACAAGTATCCTAGAAGTCCATCTTATATGCAAATGAAAACAGAGCCACAAATGCCCCCCCCCCCCCCCGCCCACCGCATTCTCCTTAAGAGACTGAAGCATGCAGGTAATTCTGACTCCCTTTTTCCCTATTGCTCAGCCATTATTTATTATTTACCCCCATCATTACTATCATCGTAAACAAAGACTTCCCCAAATGTTTTCATTTCCTGCTGCAAAGTTAGACCAAGCAATTATTTGGCAGTTCTAACAGGCAGTTCAGTGTATTATAAAGGAAGAAATTAATAGCCATCTTGAAGTCGAAGCCTACATGAACCCACCACAGCCTGGCTGGCCTTACCACAGCGGTGTCTTTCTTCTCCTGTTAATGCATCTTTCAGCGCTCCAACAGGATGCCAGCTAAGAGGAAAAGTTCCTGCCCTTTTCCTACCACAAGCGCCAGAGCCCTTTCCCCACCACAGGAATCCCTGTTACTCCCACAGAGGGTCTGTGCATTGTGGCTTAACCTCAAAATGAAATGGCTGTGCAATTTGTGATATTTTTCTTTGATGTCATTCCACCTATCAAAGGGAATGCTGTTGTCATCAGTGTGAGTTCGCCTCCTCTCCCCAAAGCTGGCCTCCTCCCACCTCTCTGTATTTCCTCCCAACTTTTCAGGCTTTGCCTGGTCAGAAGAAAATCAAACCAAGTGCCTCCCTATTCTGGAAGGCCAACCCTGACTCATGCCTGCCCCGGTGTGTACTCAAGATTTTGATCACACACACATACACACAGACACAGACACACACACACACACACACACCCCGGAAAGAGACGTCATGGCTCAAGTTCTACCTCTGAGGTCTAATATCATTTCCTCTTCGCCTATTTGGAAACCGTACTCTCTCTAAGCTTAACAACTCTTTCTGGCAAGGTAATATGAAGAGGTGATGATTTCTTCCAAATGAGGAGGACATTAACAATTAAGTGTTAATGCGGACGCCCGTTAACAGTAATGCAATTATAACTGTATTCCACAAAGGGCAATAGGAAATAATTACTCCGATCCTCAAGTGAGAGTTGCAGGAGAATGAGATTCTCCATCTACAATTCATTAGGAAGGGTTTGGAAACCCAGACCCACACCTCCTGCTGGAAGAGTTGTTTCTGTTGTGACAACAGCCGCCTGTCAGGGACAAGGCAGGTATGCACCTTTGGTCTGTTCTGACTCCTCAAAATGGTTGCAGCGAGGGTCCTGCGACCACTAGCTCACGGCTCTTGGGATGGCCAGACAGTCCTTCACATAGCCAGAGATGCCATTTTAAGCGTTCAAGCTAGAGCAAATACAACCGATGTCCAGTCACAACGCGGCTCTTGGGGATGATGAAGTGAATCCAAGCAAATGACTAATCTCCAATTACCATACGCGTGTCAGCATCAGGACTTGACCAGAAACACTGGGTAATTGCAAATGAACCATTAGTGCCTATCTCAGTTTTTATTTGATTAAAAGTGCAGGACTAAACAGAGGAGCGGATAGAATCTGTCAATTGGATGTGTTTTCTCCTAATGGTGCATAACTGGAAATCTGGCCTCTAAATTCCAAATGAATCCCCAGTTTCAGCAGTCCTTCAATAATCCACACATTCTCTTCTTCTGTGTGTTAAGGATTAACGGCGCAAATAATGGAGGAAACAAACTTTTTAATAAATTCCCAAACAGTCTCTGATGGACTTGCCTACTTGGAGAATGGAAAAGCAAAAATGGGAGGAAGATCTCTCTCTCTCTCTCTCTCTCTCTCTCTCTCTCCCTCCCTCCCTCCCTTCCCCTCCCTCTCTCTCTCTCTCTCTCTCTCTCTCTCTCTCTCTCTCTCTGTTACCCTCCCCTCTCCCCCTTCCCCTCTGTCTCTCCCTCTCTCTCTTTTCCTCTCTCTCACCCCCTCTCTTAGTCAGGTGTTTAGAGACTCTGATATTTTGCTCTGATGTCATTCCACTTATCAGAAGCAATGCTGTTGTCATCAGTATGAGTTCGCCTCCTCTTCCCAAAGCTGGCCTCCTCCCATCTCTCTCTATTCCCTCCCAACTTTTCAGGCTTTGCCTTGTCAAAAGAAAATCAAACCGAGTGCCTCCCTATTCTGTAGGGCCAGCCCTGACTCATGCCTGACTCGTCATGTACTCACGGTTTTGGTGCCCCAGCCCAGAATCCTGCCCTTGTTTTCTCACGTGCTGTGTCCACTCCTACCTGCGGATCTCTGCGCTCAGTCCCCTAAATCTGTCCCCTTCCCTGAGAAGCTTTTATCACCTTCACATCCACCCACAACCATTTACCGAATCATGTATGACTGAGGGGATTAAAGCACAATTACCTAAACGTGTGTAATTCGAGAAGTGATCTTTTTAAAATATGGTAGGATCCTCATTATAGCATGTAGTCGCCGTAATTGGCAAGGGCCATATTTTCAGCTCCTCTTCATGTTTCATTTTGCAACACAAGGTCCACAAATTCACACTAGTCAGTTGAGGACAGAAAAATCATCTCTCTGACTGGAAAGTCGAGCCTGGACAACTGGCTACGAAAAATGTCTTCTATCAGATTAAGACGCTTGTAACTTATGGGTAGGGGAGGTAAGGGCACAGAGTTCAGAGATGTTCGTGTAGACTCTGAGAAGTCATGACAGCACATCCTCTATGGGAAAGCGCTTCATGGATCTATTTTGTAGTCAGTTCTCATGTACCTGGTAAACCATAAAAACCTGCTACCTAGACTCTGACAGATGTGTGGACCATATCAAAAGAAGACAATATCAGAATGTGTTAACAAATGGATCTCCGTTAAAGGCAAGAGAGAAAGGAAAGAAGGAAGGAAGAAAGGGAGGAAGAAAAAAGTCTTTCTCCTGTTTTCATTTCATCACTGTTCTTGTGAACAGGCATGTCTACTAGATGGTATTGAAGTTAATTTTAAATATTAAAGAATTCGGTATTCTCTGCTGGTTGGCACTCTACAAGGAGAAAATAATGAAGCCGCAGATATCACAGCACCGTGGTTCTTATGTATAATTGGACATTTCTTTTATTGTTTCTTTCAACATTTAATAAATGACATCTGTGCCTGCATATTTTAGAAATTACCACGATATGATATTCTCAAAGAGAATCAAAATAGCCTTAAATCTGGGCTGCCATATAAAAGTTTTGGAAACTGTACAAAATGCTGTAGATAGTCACAGAAAATATATAGACCTATGCGCAAAATGAGGAACATAAGATAGCAAGTGTAATTAGACAGTTTTTAATCCAGGAAATTTGGAGAGTAAATGTGTATTTGTGTGTGTGTGTGTGTGTGTGTGTTGTGCCAGGATCTCATGTAGCCCAGGCTGCCTTTCATCTATCCCAACTCATAACTAATAGGATTACAATCATGAAATATCAGGCTCAGCTTAGATGTGGGTAAGGAAGAAATAAAAAAAATCTCAGTTTTCATAATGTTTGGAGACCAGTATCACTGATAACAACCAGACACTAGACAAACTTGCACTATTCTGAAATACGGTCATTTTCTTTTCTTTTTTTTTTTTAATTTAAAGAGTCTGTGTTTGCAATTAGCTAAATCTATACAAACTCTGATGTTAATATTTAAAAAAAAAAAGGTAACATTGCAGACAACGAAAACCACCAATTCCCAGGAAAGTCCTCTTGAACTTTCTCAGAATTTAGGGAAGAACTTGGAACACCTCCTACATTCCTGACCGTCTGTTAGCGACCGTCACTCTGCAGCTTCCATATGAAGAGCGCGGGAACCTGAAGACTCGGGTCTTTAATAAACCGTGCCCTAGAGGACATTAGTAGGCTGCATGCATCAGGTGACAGGACAGTGCTTCTTGAGCCGGCGAGACTTGTCAGACACGGCAACAGGATCCCGTGGACCGGTCTCAAACAACTTAATTACGGACATCTGCAGCACAAGGCTCTGGCTCTGGCAGCTTATTTGCACCAAAAAAAGGTACAACTCACACGGGACCTCAGAGAGCTAGGATGACAAGTAGATAGTAATCAGCAACGTGAGCCGGCTCAGTCATCTGAGAATGCTCAAGGTTGAAACGAAGCTGTGATGCCCAGGGACACACATGTCCAAATGTGGACTTGATGAAAAGGCTGGAGGATATTTGAACAAACCTTTGATACGCTTAGCCCCCGCAGGAATCTCCACACGGTAATGGAGCCCCCCACCCCGTCCCCTCCCCCAAACACCTGCCTGAACTCGTCAGTCATCGGCACCGTACCTCCCAAGTTTGTCCAAGGATCCCCTTCAGCGGTTTTCCTCCAAACAACTCCGCCCCTTTCCAAGACGCTGCCGCGGATGGAGATCTAGTCTCCGAAGCGGCAGCCTTTGTGCTGCTGATGTTGCTTGAAACCTTGCCTAGGGAACCTAGACTCCACACCAAGCAAAGCTCGGCTCTTGAAGACCAGGCTACTCTCACGCTTTGCATTCCAGGCCTGGGCTTTAGCGCTCCACCTCTACTGAGCTTAGTTGAGTTTTTGTTTTTTTGGTTTTTTTGTTCTTTTGTTTTAATTTATCTCCCTTGTTGGTCACAGTCTGAAGTTCACTGAAGATGAACTTCAATAAGGCCAGCTCCTTACTGATTTGGCTTTGTATGCAGACACAAGGCAGGAAAAGTTAGGTGTCTCCACCAACTACAACCAAGTTTTTCTCTAGATTGTTATTACCGACCCTGTCTTGTCTTAATGTTAACTATAGCAACTAGGAAGACTCACAGTGTTAAGTCCAAGGAAATGTGACTATGATAGACTCAGCTCTCCACACACACGAATCTGAAGAGACTCTAGGTGGGCTGACTACGTTTATGTCAACCTGACACAAGCTGGAGTCATCTGAGAGGAGGGGACCTCATCTGAGAAATGACCTTCATAAGATCAGACTGTAGGCAGGCTTCTAGAGCTTTTTCTTAGTTAGTGATGAATAGGGATGGCGTAGTCCATTGTGACCAGTGCCACTCCTGGGCTGGTTGTCCTGGGTTCTATAAGAGCACAGGCTGAGCAAGCCTGGGTGGATGCGTGGGGGCAGCGGTGGGGGTTGGGGAAGGGAAGGCAGCTAGTAATCAGTACCCCTCTGTAGCTTCTGCATCAGCTCCTGCCTCGGGGGTCTAGCCCACATGGAGTTCCTACCTTGGCTTCTCTCCATGGACTCCTTCCTCCCCAAGTTGCTTTTGATCATAGTATGTCATCACAGCAATGGTGACCCTAACTAAGACGGAAACCTAACACTTTCAAATTAGGGAAAGGGAAGAAATGGGTCTCAAACCAGACACAATCTTCCAAGCTCCATGATGTGTTTCTAATCCAAAATTATAACTTATAAACAAATGGAGTTTTTATTTGACATTAACATCTACTTAGTTAAAAAGACATCATGATTTAGATCTAGATTAAACATTGTAAACCTGTAGCCTCTGAGACAATTTCAGGTCCATGTATGTAGGTTCAATCCAAATAATGTCATCTTAACCAATATATTTGTTTGTTTGAGACAAAATTTCATCTGTAGCCTTGGATGGCTAGGAATTCACAGAGACTCATCTGTCTTAACCAGTGCTGGAATTAAATGCTTTTCTGTGTGTGCATGTGTGTGTGTGTGTGTGTGTGTGTGTGTGTGTGTGTGTCTGTCTGTCTGTCTGTCTGTGTTTCTCCCCAGATAAAATTCACTTTATTTTTCTGGCATAATAGCCCAATGTGGTCACCATAGATGAAGTGAGCCTACATTCTCTTGAAAGAGACTTCATTGTAGGTTGTCATTAGGTGAGCAATGAATTTCTAATAGCCAGACTTGGTTACCATAGTCTCTTCCAGGGGCCATGGGTCAGGTAGCTATAAGTCTTAGAGGTGGCATCACCTCTAAGTTATTGAGTGAAGCTCTCTAGGATGGCAGGGCACTCTCCTGGCCGATGGGTAGCTGTCATTAATGCCAGCCATCAGCAGTAGCTTTCTGAGCACAGGAGCAGAACCAAAGCCAGTGCCTCTGGGGACAGAGATGAGGTATAACCGCACAGACTCACGGTAGCCTGTCGCCTTGTATGGAAAGGTGTGGGGGCTTCCAATCTCGTTCTCCTAGAAGCATCTCTATACAGGGACAATAGAAAACTTGGCAAGGTATTTTGTGGGATTTCCTTTAAATCCCTGTGAGATACTTCCTATAGAGTCAAACTTTCGACCTTGTCTTGAGAAATAAGAAGCCGGAACAGCATGGACTCTGTGTTTCCCTGTATGGAAATTATCTGCTACGTGGAAGAATGACTTCCTTCCTGCACTGTCTACCCTCCCAGTTTGTAGCCCAGACTTGATTTTCTTACTTAGCGATTAGTGCATACATTGTATTAGTCATGGGACTGTGCATGCCCCGACAAAGAACCTCAGCGTTTGTCACTTCTCAGAAGTTTCCATGAAATCAATAATATTTCACCGATCGTCCTTCAGTTTAAGAAATAGTCATCAACACAGAACAGAAAAAAAGATAGAGTTTTCAAGAATTCCAGACAAGAATGAATTTCAGTTTTATATGTAAAAATGTCCCCGAGGATGGGAAACCTTGGTTAAGCTCTCATCCAAGCACGACTGGGACCGCATAGGGAGGCGCTGTGATGCAGTATTGCGCCTCTGCATTGGCAGCGAGGGACAGCTCCATTGCAAGGCACCCATCTCTAGCATCCTGGATGCCACCAACTGTGAAGATGTCAGTTCAGGTGGTATCGAGTCCAGGCAAATAGCAGGAATGCTGCCTCAGCTTGAGTTTACGATTAGAGTATGAACTGGCATTGGTCCGCTGGGCTGCAGAACGATGCTGGCTGACTTGCCAGAGGTGAAAATACAAGGGGAAGCATGGCTATTCAACGCTACTTCATGTGAAAGGACAAACGACGATGCTTCCTATCTATGCAGGCGCCTACAATTCAAGTGTTAGTATATTTACAGAAAACCACTATCTAATAGAACAGCCCTGCCCCGGTAGACAGCGTTTGTGCAATCGGACGGTACTTCTTCCCTCTACACGTGGACTGTGCCTTCTTTAACAAACTTTTGGGTTAAGATATTTACTAGACCAGGAAATGATTACCTAATCAGTGGCTAAGGGACGCAGCCTCCAGCTATGACCTGTGGCAGTTGTAACACCCTTCCCGTGGAACAGGTGTGTCATAGTAGACCGTGAGCAAACGTTCCCTTTGTAAGTTACACGCTCTTCGGTGTTAATAATTAATACTCCTTTGTGGACTAGCACTTAGGGTCTTTTCAAAACTGGCACGTGTGCAACCTCGCTCCACCTTGGTGAGCCTGCTAACCGTTTCGTATGCTTCACGCTTCCCGGCTATCGGTATCGCTGACCTCGAAGAGAGAAGTGTGAAACAGCAGGTGGCTTGCAGCACTCAGCGATGTCCTATGACAACTGAGAATGGGAGACAACATTAGGATGGTGACGGGGAGTGGAGGGAGACCTAATGTCAGCTTCCCGGGAAATTCAAGAGGAGCAAGATGCCACTACGGGTCCACCAACGATTGGCGAGGATCCTGGGAGAATAATGGAAAGGGATTCTGAGGCTATCAGGGGCACAGCATTTTCAGAGCGGGTGAAAGGCCATTTTTAATCTGCAGCCTTGCTAAAAGGAGAATAAAACCCGAAGTATCGTTTTAAGGGCTGACTGAGGACAACATCAGCAAAAGACTGGTGCATCCTAACACAGATGTGCCTAGGGCATCTGCAATCTGATTAACTATTTCTCAGGAGAGCTGACCCAAAAATGTCACCCCAAAAAGAGACCCTGCAGAATCACTCTCCTTGAGACTATCTATACCTTTAGAGTTGTTAAATGCGCAGGCTGAATGGTTTCTGAACACTGTGATGCTTATAGTTAATATCAATACTCTCCAGGCCCTTAAAAAAAAAAAAAAAACTGTTGGATGTCAAAATCTTTTAGAAAAGTGAATTCCCAACCGTGTTCCTGTTTCTCACAGCCTGGTACCTTCTGAGATGGTACCGTTGGAAAAATCTATAAAACACGGGATGGAAGATGCCAGGGTGGCCTGAGTGTGTTGGAAGCACGGTGGGGTGCAAAGCGGCGCACTTAATTCTTAGAACAGACGTACGTAAGCCGTTAGAAGTCTGTGTTCTCATAGCTCCCTCATGAAGCGCAAGCCCAACGCGGCTTTGCTGATAAACAGAGCTATCAACTGGCTTCACTGGGTTTTCAAGACAAGACAGACCATTCTATCCCCGCTGTTTCCCCCTTCTGGCTTCATTAACTATAAAGTAAACAAAATGACCAGTTCAACAAGAACATCTGAGTAGAGTTTGAGAGGGAACACTTCATTGCCATTGAATCAAGTACAATTCCCAGAAAGTTCAGATTCAGGAGTCTGTGCTTCTAATTCCCCGTGGAAACGCTTTATGGTTTATCTACCTACAAGACGCTTATTTTCAAGCACGCATCCATATACATGCACTATGTCATACTGAGCAACAGAAATGTATGATTTTCTTGTCTGGTATCCTGATTCCAAGAAATGATTTAGTTTACAAATAAGAATAAGACACAATGTAATTAGAATTTACAGTCTAAAAACAAACACACACACCAATGGGCAGAAGAGAGCTCAAACAGCTCTTGCCTTGTAAGCATGAGGACTGGAGCTTGATCCCCAGAACCCACCCAGAAATGTGAAGCCAGGTGTCATGCATGGATACTCCAACTGCCGGGAGGTGGAGACAGGGGTGTGCTGGACTCATTCCAGCCTAACTGGGAAGCCCTAGGTCAATGAGTGCTCCTGTCTTAAAGGAGGTGAATGTAACCTCTGAGGGGAGCACCCAAGGCTGTCCTTTGGCCTCTCTGAACACACAGACAGGCAGACAAGCAGGCACGCAGGCGTGTGCATGCATGTGCATGCACACACACACACACACACACACACACACACTCTCTTAAGGGTTTTTCCCCTTCTAAAACAGATTAAGAACTTTAAATTCATTGAAACAACTCTATCTTTCTAGATTATAGTTTCATGCGTGACCACGGAAGGGCAGAAAGAAAAACGCACGTCAAAGGGCTCTCTGTCCGGCATTACTACAAACTGCTCTAGAAGACACTCTCTGTTGAATGTAACCGTGGAAGAACCTCTAATAATTACACTGATTCTATTTCAACTATCTTTGGTTCATCAACTGCCTTTTGGGGAACAGACTTTTCAAATATTTTCTTTCCCTAGGTACTCCTACTTTCTTTGGGGGTGGGCCTAACAGTACTAGCCAAGCTATGGGTGCAAGGTGTGTCCTGGTGTATCCATGTGTATCCATGGCGTTCTCTTGACTTTCTACCTGGACTGTGGCCTTTGCATTGCATGGTTTGCATATGACTAATGCAGGGCACACTACACAAACGATAAATTTTAAGTTGGGCAAAAGCCCAGAGCTTGAAGTATACTGTAGTTTATTTGCTAAATTATGCAAACTAGTATACTTCTAAATCAAACACATACCTGTTCTAAGGAGAGTCCCCCCGGTGCTACAGCGCACTTTAACAAGCCATCAATCAGAATATAATATTTAGAGGTAGCATAACTGATTAGTAGCAGTGGGGATTTCAGGTCATTTTTTTTTTTAGTCGATAACCACTAAAATACGGGAGCAGCTTTTCAAAGCCCTTGGAAGAAAAAAAGGCTAGCCCCCGCCCGCCCCCCCAAAAAAAACCCTCTGACAGATACATAATGCTGTGACAGAAAAGCCGCTCGCCATGTCACACAGGATAACCCACATGTGGCTCATTGCACAGCTGTTTGTGTTACACCCCTGTTGCCACAGAAGCTTGCAGCTTCTCCTCCTGCTCTAGCGATTAATATGCGCATCGAGCACAGTGACCATCATCTATGGAACAGAGGAGGCAGGCATGGGAGGTGCAGACGGAAGACCTCAGCAGAAACCCACTCAGCATTATTCAGGAATGTTGAGTTGCTTGCTCGAATTCATAGCTAACAAAGGGCCTATTTCCCCAAGGTTCGAGCTGTGTAATTAGCAGCAACAAACACTGCCCCAAATCAAGTCAACCTGTGGGATTAGTTACAAAGGTTTTGTAAATTTCAGAAGATATTCTACACAGATGTCAGGAAAACAACACACACACACACACACACACACACACACACACACACACAGTACAGCATAATGGATGCATCCACAGCATTAAGTGGTTTTGGATTTGTGAGGCTCAGACAACCAATACATTTTATGGGGGAAGTCATAAAAGTCAGATAGGAAAAAATATATAGCATGAAAGTTGCAAACTTCTAGACAGCGTGTAAAAAATGCAGGAAAGTGGCAGGGGCAGAGGAAGAAACACCCGGGCTGGATCTCATCACTCTTGATAAATAAGACAGGGTCACCTGAGTTTACTTCTGGAACCAACAGAAGTCCCCGAGTATCTAATTATTTCGTACAAGGATTGGATTTCTTCAGGCTCGCACTCACTCTTGTCATTAGACTGTTCATACTTCATTAGTCAGCTTTCAAAAATGAAACTTGCATCTTATTTATGAAAGTTTTTAGACTTCTCTAAGGCTATTACAAAAACAAAAAACAAAAACATAAAATTAACAGAGCTAACCTTTCCATCAGGAAAGCAGAGGAAACCGGAGAGAGGCGAATACAGGGCAGTGTTGCGAATTGATTAAAAAGGCTCAAATTCAAGAAAGAATTCTAATTTGGATGAAAAGAATAATTTACAAGTGATTGGGGGGAGTCCAGAATGACATTACGGATGAACGTTAAAGCTAGAGACCTAATCTTGACGAACCACTCTGGTCTGCTTAGATTTGTTCATATTTGGTAAGCACCACTGTTTAATACTCAGGGTAACGATTCCATTTTTTTAAGCAGGTGGGCGATTTTCAATTCAGAAGCCAAAATGTTGTCTCAGTTGCCAATAGAAAGAATTAATAAAACCACCTCTAGCCCAAGGGTACATATGCAAGCAGGTGAATGGTGATGGGCGATAAAGCTGCACTTCCTGCTACATCTGGTTCTAATTAAATTCTGATCAGAGCAATAACTGAGCAGTGCCCAGGCTAGCCTTAATTCTCCGTGTCAGGTTTCAATTGTTTGACACAAAAGCACAGACCTCAATAAATGAAAACACATTAAAAAAAAATCTAAATTATAACTATCCTTATCCAGGCCAACAAGTGATTTACTGTCATTCTGGGTTTGGGGGTTGCATGAGACACAAATGTTTTCTCGTGAGTTCTATGTGCCCCTTCTGGAACAGGGAAATCCCCGGGGCTTTCCTTCCGAGGCATTCATTCCTCCCATCAAATCTAAATACAAACTAAGTGTTCCTTGCCTATCCTAACCCTAATTGACCTGAGATAATAAGACATTTCCTGACTTTTGCATGTATCGGAGGCAGGCACGCGGCTAAGCATTTCAGGTTCATGACGTCTTCGCGGGATCCTGCAGCAGAAGAATAATTTGCTTCTCCTCACACATAAAGACACTGCCTACGACTCCACAGTCCACAGTCTTATTTTTATCACACTTTATTAGAGGAAAGGGAAGAGAGGGCATATCTAGATAGTTTGTAAGCAAGGGAAAGGATACAGAATTTCCAGCATAAAATACTTATACTCGGCTTGGAGAGATAGTTCAGTGGTTAAGAGCACTGGCTGCTCTTCCAGAGGACCTGAGTTCAGTTCCCAGCAGCCACACGGGGTCTGGCAACCGTGTGTAATGGGATCCAATTCCCTCTGATGATGTGCATGAAGACAGAGCACTCAAATACATAATATAAATAAATAACTCTTGAAAACATATTTGTGCTCTCTGAACTACCTTTTATAAAAAAAAAAAAAGCAAAATCTCAAAGCCACTTTAGAAACAGCACTGGCTTACTTTTTTTGGATGTGACAACTAAGAGAAAAATGCCTGCTCCTATCAGTTTTAAAAGCCACTGGAAAACACAAAATAATACGCTTGTCCAAAGTGTTCTGTTTTTAACATATATAAAGTTCTAGTTGAGAATGAGAGCAAACATTACAAGTTTTGTATAACTGTTTAAAGAAATGTACACTAACCCTTGAATTGAAGGCCTTTTCTCCCCTCATAAGCCAATGTGTTGCTAGAACCATTCAAACTATTTTATCTACCCAACATATACTGTTCCTATTTAAAATCAAATTCAGTGGTACCTTTTGTAAAATACTGTATCTTGCTTCATGAATGGATTATGACAGAGACAAGAAATACGATCAGCTATTGGTACAAAGTAATAAAAAAAAAAGCTCTGTTTTGTACAAATGTTGTATAAAAAAAAACTCTTATAAAAAGTCCTCTCAGGGACTACAGAAATCAAGGCAAACCGCTCATGGTTGGGTTGGTCCTACAAAGGAGCCTAGCGGGGAGGTCCTATGTATGTGTGTATGTATGTATGTATGCATGTATGTGTGTATGTATGTATGTATATAGATCTTCCATGTATCAGTTCTGTCAATGCCTGTGTCCCTAAAGAGAGCATCTTAGACACCTGAGAAGAGGCCACGACCTAAGCAGAAGCATGGATACAGACGGGTCAGGACAGACTGGGAAGGTGAGCTGAGACCTATAACAGGGGCTGAACTGAGACGGACATTGAATGCTACACCCTGGGAACCACCTTGACTTTGTTATGGCGGGGGTTGGCCTGTTCTCATTTTCACAGTCCCCCTTACTTTCATAATGATTTGCTTAGGAGCACAAGGCTAAGTAACAATGAACCGAACTTTCTGAAACCTTGAGCCTAAATAAATAATTCCTCCCTTAGGTCCTCAGTCACAGCTATGCAAAAAGTAACTAATGTAAATGGTCTCGTTACTACAGAGCTCGAAGCAGGAGAAAATCCACTCCTCTTATAACAACAGATGCACAAGTTTTAGACAAATGTACCTTTGCATTATTATTGTTATGATTGTTTCATTCAAGTAAACACACTTACAAAATGAACATTTATCCTTGACTAGTCCTCCGTCCAGAAAATATTCATTTTAGGAGAAAGGAAGGGGAACAAGCCCCTTGTAGAGCTAGGGAATGAGAAGTCGATGGTGGCTCCTGCACATGTTTCCACCCTCCCTCTGGGTCTTCGTAGCCTACTTTCAGGAAAGCCCTAGAGTTTGGCAAACAAATAAAGGTTACATCCCTTGATGTGGCCTTGCTGCTCTGGTAGCTACCGGAGGCTCTGACCAGCAGTGGGATTTCCTCTGGGCTTTGTCAAGACAACATTTGGGCCATGGAGCCTGCGGTGGCAGAAAATGAAGCTGATATTTATACAAGGTATTAAAGGAGGGCCATCTCATGCCAGGCTGACGATGATAAAATGTCAGTCACAGTTTTACGACAGTCTGTGGTCTCCCTCTGTAACTCCTTTTTTGGGCTAATATATAATATCGACATATGCTTATGGACATACAGATATGTGTGTGTGCATGCGCGCACAAACACACACGCACGCCACTAGCAGAAGAACAAATTGAAGAGAGCACTGAGGCAGAGTGCATTTCACGCACTAGTGCCAATGTTTCATATCTCATGAACCTCGGGAAAACAATTCGGAGAACTAATTAGTTGACAGTGTTTAAGCAGCTTGTTCTTCGTTTTTAATCTTCTTTATGGAATACTGTGAACAAAGCCATATTATCTTCTGATTTTTTTTTATACAGTTTAACAAATATAATCTCCCTTTTCTTCCCAGAGATTACTTCATTTAGACATCAAACAATGTTGTTGTTGTCCCCCAACTCCCCGGGGAGAAAGGATAGAAGTAAATTGACATCTTTTCGCATAGGTCTCAATGGTCTACCAGATCCATCCAGGCCCTAATCCTCTTTGTTGTCATGGAATCCACCTGGCTTAATTATATTTACAGTTTTTTTTTTTCCAGCTATCCTACACAGCACGCGGGTTTTTTCCTGAACTGTTCGCATCTTCCTGAATCCTAGCTATAAGTCACATCCTGGCTGCTGTCTCCTGTGCAGATTCGGGATAATAACAGGGAACTCTTGCCTGACACACAGCATTAGGTTCCCCCAGAACAGAGCCCTGATAAATCTCCGCTCCAGTCTAGGAGCACAATTGAAGAGAACCCAGGACAGAGTCTGACTGAATGGAAATCAAGACAGGGATGTGGAAATTAGAGGGCAAGTCGAGGAAGAAAAGAAAACACACTCAGGAGGATTTATATTACGATACGACATTCCATCACGATCCTTTATCTTGCTTTTATATTCTGGATGGACACGTAATGGCTAAACTATCATAATGCTAAGATACAAGATTTTGACATAGCAAAAATACCAAGGTTAATATTTTTTTATTTATTTAATTATGTGCATGTATATGGGAAATGCACACGGGTACTGATACCCATGGAAGCCAGCGGAGTCGGGTCTCTCTGGAGTGTACATGTATATGGGAAATGCATATGGGTACTGATACCCATGGAGGCCTGAGGAGTCGGGTCTCCCTGGAGTGTACATGTGTATGGGATGTGCACATGGGAACTGGTACCCATGGAAGCCAGCGGAGTCGGGTCTCTCTGGAGTGTACATGTGTATGGGATGTGCACACAGGAACTGGTCCCCATGGAGGCCAGTGGAATTAGGCCTCTCTGGAGCTGGAGTTACAGGTCTTTCTGCATCACTTGATGTGTGCTGGGAACTGACTCCGGTTCTCTGTAAGAGCAAGATGAAATCTAAACCACTTAGTCGTCTTGTTGGCCTCATATAGTAAAACTTTAGACCAACTAAACTAAGATCCAAGACCTCTTAAGGCTGGATTTGGAATAACTATATTCTCCTCAGGTGTTAGCCACACACAAAACTACTCGTACCACCGAGAATCCGAGGCCGTCGTCCCCAAGAGAGAGTGTCTTCCAGCTGGCAGAAACCCTGCCTCAGACTTCACTTCTCTTTGGATCCACACTATTCAAGGGATTTTATAGTCTTGGTAAAACACAGGAGTCCATACAAATTTTCATCTGCTGGCTTGGAAACTGTTGGTAGCCCCATGGTAGCGATCTACCTTAAAGTTCTCTCTGTCCTTAGTTGTCAAACAGATTCATAGTAACTCCTAATTAGTGCAAAACAGGTAAGACAGCTGCGCCTGCCACAGCACCTTTAGCATCTCTATCAAGCTGCGGAGCCCTCGCTGCCATCCCAAGGTTAATGGTTGCTAGTCTTCAGAGAATTATAGAATGGTTTCCCACAGTGAGGGAGGACCCCTGGCTCTCCAAACCTTTGCTCCTCAGTTAATGGAATCAGTAGAAGAAACTGTCAGGTTCCAGCAATAAGGAAGGAAAAGAAAGTCTCTACATTGCTTCCAAATCACAGAGTGGATCGCATTCGGAACTCCGGTGGGAGATTTAAATGGATCCATGGCAACCACATTTCGCGTGCAGTTACTGAGATTGAGGGGAAAGCCATCATACAGGCTCCTGAGAGTTCCGAGTTTAGGATGCACAATAACACAATTTAAGCCAACAATAGCAATGATATTTGCCCCTCAGATCCTACTTTAAGAGCATTGGAATGAGATCACTAGGCATCCCAGGTAGGCCACACCTCAGTTCAGGCCAATTAATTCAGTGAGTTGAGGGTAAAGAATGAAATGAGATGGACCTACTATCTGGGTGTCTTAGTTAAGGCTTCTCTTACTGTGAAGAGACACCATGACCATGGCAACTCTTACAAAGGAAAACATATAATTGGGGTAGCTAACATTGTCAGAGGTTTAGTCCATTGTCATGGACTATGGTGGATGGACATGGGACTATGTGCAGGCAGCCTTAGTGACGGGGAAACAGCCACCTGTCCTACATCTTGGCTTGAAGAGCAAAGGAAGTGGTCTGTCTCACTGGGCATGGCTTAAGCATCGATGAGACTTCAAAGCCCGCCCGCACAGGGACACACTTCCTCCAACAAAGCCTTACCTATTACAACAAAGCCATACTTCCTATAGTGACACACCCATTGAGGGGTCATTTTCCTCACAACCGCCATATCTCAGGGGACATCAAAGTAAGGTACCAGCAACGGGCTGAGCTGCTGTGACAGTCTCATGACTTCTCTTTGCCTCCTCATTCTGGGAGATCAGGGATGTTTCCAAGCAGGTGTACTGTGAGCTCAAAGGCAGTGTGTACAGAAAAGGAAATATTTCCATAAAATAAAAAATGTCAAGGCGGAGAGACAGTGATGAGAAAGATGAAAGAAAAATAAGGAAACTCCAGGAGAACCCACGTGAGGCAGAATTAAAAACAAGAAACAAAGAAACAAACCAGAACCCAAAGAAAAGACAGGAAAATCCAAGAGAGAGGTTTAAATTTCTAATCCTGTTCTCTTCCCCCCTTTGATTCAAATTCCTTTTCCACACTGCAGTTCTGTCTGCGCTGTATGACCCAATTTTAGATCAGCTTCCACTTACAGCAGTCCCGGGGTAGAAATAATGGCGGGCAGGGGGAATAAAGAAAAGAACAAGTTCCTTCTTAGCTATGAAGAATGCAAAATACGTTAAAATGCAAATCAGTGTAAAAAAGAAAGCAAGACAGACTGCGCACACTCCACCGAGGTGAATTCTCAGGCAGAAGTGGAAGCCAGCTAGTAACCCCCTGAGGTGTGCTAGCATAATGTAAGTGTTTCAAGCTTGCCGGATGACAAACAGCTAGCCCCATTACTACTCAATGAATCTTTTTCTTTTTCTTTCTTTTTTCTTTTCCTTTTTTTTTCAGGGCCGGAAAAATGTCTGTGGTAGACTAGGACCTGGAGAAGGAGTGAATTGATCTGCTAGCTTTTTGTATCGGACTAGAATTAATTATTGCCATCCCCGCTTCCCATGGATTATGTTTAAAAGCTGTAGGCACTCACTTTGCTCTGTTTTTAGACTATAGGGAACTGGCTGGAACCAGGGCTCACGCTCACTGGCTTGCCCTTATTTTAAAAGTCAGGCTTAGTACTGAAGAAGTCAAAGAAATGAAGGAGAAGAGGAGAAGGAAGAGGAGGGGAACAAGAAAAGAATATGAGGAGAGGGAGGAGGATGAAGAAGATGATAAGGAGGAGGACAAGAAAGAGAAGTATGAGGAGAGGGAGGAGGATGAGGAAGAGGTAGAGGAGGAGGAGGAGGAGAAGAAAATGATGATGATGATGATGATGATTATGATGATGATGATGATGATGATGATGAGGATGATATTTAATTGTGGGAAAGTAAACCCTGTTTCAGATGAAGTTCTTAATGGATCTCAACCTACCACTGCAGAAGAACTCAGTCTTCAGGGTTTCCCTTTTAAGCTGCATCTTTATGAGCTGATTTTTAACCAGGAATAGCAAATGGTTTGCTGTCTACTCAGTCCCACAAGCTGGTACTGAAATGAGCAAGGCATATTTAGATGCCCTTACACTTTTAGGGTCACCTTAAAAAGGGGCCACAGCCATGTCACGTTCAGAATAAATGTGCGTTTTCACTCAGACTAGACAAGAAACGGGGGTCTCACGAGCAAAGCGGCATGAAGGGCTTTATAATAAATTATTGTATGATCCCTATTGGTCCATCTTAGCTCTAAGAAAATTGCAGTCAGCTGATAGATGTGCAACAACACAGGGAAAAATAAATCATGCGATTCCTGAGTTTTTATGTATGAAAAAGACCACCAAGGCCAGACTCCCAAGATACACACACATCCCAGTTCTGCTAAATCCAACCCAATATGTTTCCAAACCCACTTATTCAGTACACCCCCTTTCCCTGAATGTTAGGACTGGAGAGGGACCCTCTGAACCTCTGAGGAATAAGGCGCATGCATAAGAAAGGACTAGATGATAATTCCGATCAAATGCACAGCCGAACACTGAAAGGTTATTTGAATAATATGGACACAATCTGCAGCTACAAAAGAAAAATTATGACGGGCTGTAAAATGTAGGGGACTTCTAGAACTCAGCCAAATCCACCTTCCTCCCCTGGCATAGGAGGTGGCTACATTCCCTTGCTTGGGAGGAGCTGCGAGCAGTTGTAAGTGCATTACTCACTGGAGCAAAGTGATTCCTCGGTATTTTGTTACAGAGAGGACTGTGTCAAGGTGAAAAGATTGAGAAATATACTGAAACAGCTGTTAGCACCAGTCATATGCAGACTACTACCTACCATAATATTGCCAAGTCCTGGAAACCTCGGGTCTGTTGCTTACTGTAGTATAACCTTTCCTACCATAACTAATATGTGTACATCAAGGCGGGGAGGGTCTCAAAGCAATCTATCTGAACATGGTCTCAACCCAAGGATCTCCTCAGTGTATTTAAACTGACTCTGTTTCCCCCCTTTGCTGAGAATATTCCAATCTTCTACCTCCTGAAACTAACATAACTTTCTTTACCACGTCACTGTTGGCGTTCTAAGATTCCTGTCAGTCACATCTCTATGGGAAACAGCAGAAAACACACACACACACACACACACACACACACACACACACACGAAGATAAAGAGCACACTCCTTAGCATAGAACTAAGCCCCATTGTGACCTTCCTTGCCACCGGTACCCAGACTGAGCCAGTTCCTACTCTCACCCACAGATTGCTACCCAATGCTTCTAGCTGCAGTGCGCCTCCTTCCTCTCCTCCCTGGTGAACTCTTAATCAACTTCTGGTAAGACTCACTTCCTCTGCAAGGCCCCCATCCCCTCTCCTCCCTGGGCGCTTTGCACATTCTATTTCAATACACTGCTTCTTAAGAACGGATTCCTGTCTGTCTTCTCCCACTGGATGGGTGAGCTGCTCCAGGCGGGGACTGATTTACTTTTGCTTCCTCCGGAGTGTCTGACAGGCAGTTAGAAGTTGCCGAAATAATGAATGAGCAAAGGAAGGGAAGGAGGCATGGATGGACGTGTGCATGACGGCATTCGGCAGAGGACAGGAGTGGAGTCGAAGTTGGCTGAATGGTATGAAACAAAAATTTAAGTGGCTAGGGTGGTGTCCAATTATAAAGCCCGAGAAGTCTTCATTTGATCCGAAAGGTGACAGTGAATCATTATAATCTATGAAGCAGGGAAATGACGGAAATTTTGTTCAGCCTCATAGCACCTTCTGCCCTAAATGACAGCTATTTTTTGTGCCAATCTTATTCCCCCTTTGACTGTAAAATTCCCTGAAAACAGGAGTTGCGTCTTAATAATATTTGTATCCCCTTCAGCAGTAAGCATAGAGTTTGTATAACAGGCGCTGACAAATGTTGGATAAATTTAACTGTAGAAAAACTGTTCCTTCGGCTGTGAGGCTAGAGACAAGGCTAAGCAGACCATTGCATCGCACGCAGCATCGGGTGGGGAATGGTCCTAAAGGGTGGTGGCTTCTAGAGTCAGCCCCATTAGAAGCTTCTAGAGTGAGCCCCATTAGAAGCCTTCTCACCCTGACTCTACAATAAAGGCTGGGGGCCAGGGTCTTGGGGGGAAGTGGTACTATGTTTAAGACACAAATCCCTCGTTGAAACCCACAGTGTGTTTATGCAGGGGTACACAATAGCGTTGAGCCAGCCAGAAATACACGCGGATACAAGCAGTTAGAAACAGTAGGCTCCTGGATGGAGGTGGGGGTTCCTTGGACTTCCCGCAGGGCAGGGAACCCTGATTGCTCTTTGGGCTGATGAGGGAGGGGGACTCGATTGGGGAAGGGGGAGGGAAATGGAAGGCGGTGGCGGGGAAGAGACAGAAATCTTTAATAAATAAATAAATTTTAAAAAAAGAAACAGTAGGCTGATCGCTTACTAATTTTATACCTTTTTGGGGTTAATTTTTGTGGTTTATTAATTATTCATTTACTCACTTTTACATTTATAAATCAGCTCCGTTACATGAGACACAATTATTTCTGAAGTTTATTCTGAAATAATCTATTTTCATCTTTTACATTGACCATTTTCACTAAATCCCCCAATCACACGGTCAAGAAGGTGGTGGAAGACTGGGATATTCTCAGCAAAGTGGGACTGAGACCCATTTAAATACATCAAAGAGGTCCTTACTATAAGACCCTGTTCAGAGATATTCCTTCTAGGCTCTCCCTCACTTTCTACGCATCTGTTAGAACAGGAAAGTCATACTACAGTGACAACTCCAGGATTTCAGGAGCTTGACAGTATTTATCATGCAGGTCATTGTTTACCATGTATGACCCAATTAGGCATTTCCCACAAAATCTTTCAGAGATGTCTAGACAATTGTACTACATAATTCTTATAGTGGACATGTGGTTTTTTTTTTTCTTTTCTCTCTCTCTCTCTCTCTCTCTCTCTCTCTCTCTTTAGTTTTTCGAGACAGGGTTTCTCTGTGGTTTTGGAGCCTGTCCTGGAACTAGCTCTTGTAGACCAGGCTGGTCTCGAACTCACAAAGATCCGCCTGCCTCTGCCTCCCAAGTGCTGGGATTAACGGCGTGCGCTACCACTGCCCGGCTCTCTCTTTTTTTGTTACAAATAAATGATATGAAAGGGTGGTGATGTTCTGGGGCAAAGCTTAGACATCAGATGTAGGGGTGGGGAGGTCATGTGAAATCAACTACATGTTGAGATCTGTGGCTCTAAAAAGTTCTGTCTGATCTAGAGTAACCAGAAAGATATCTGAAAAACAGAAAAAAAAAAAAAACAGAGTGGACAAATTCTGTGTGTGTGCAGTCACCATGAAAACATTTCCGTAGAGAGTCACATTCCCATTCAGTGGGAAAGAGATAGAGTACTAAGTCTAGTTGCACAAGCCCTAACCCCAGGTTACCTTGCCCACCCTGACATACGTGGTACCTTGCAGAGATGCTACTGACCCCACATCTGAAAAGCGATGAGAGTTCATTAACTCTGACATGATGATTTGGAAACGGAGTTCCCAGCTCTATGGTCACATGGAGCTTAGCAGCACGTTTTGCAGTTACTCATTTACTCCACATCTTGATACAAAGTAAAGTTATGAATTAGAGAGCACGCACATTCTCGGGTTTCCACTATAAAATATTCAGGGACTTTTGGCTTTGTCATCACCGGTGACAGGAGACACATTGGCTTTTCCAGGGTCTACTCAAATGGCCCCGTAGGGCAATGGTTAGAAAATAAGTCTGCACCTCTGGGAAATGGTAAACCAGGGCACGGTTTATGCCCCAAGTAGCAGGACTCTTCTCAGTTCCAATATTTTCTCAAGAAAACACATTCAGTTCCTATTAGGTTCTCTCTTTGTGATATTTAAGGGAAGGGTGGCATTTTTTATGGCTTTGTATGTGTAATCACTAAGTTTATAAGTGAAAGTCACCTTTGGAGTGGAACAGGATAACTGGATAGAAGGGATAGAAGGCTTCCAATTGTAGTCTTTTTTTAGCCTGTGAGTTTTGAAAGAATGTTTAAAAATACATCTATTTTTTTTTTCCTACCTGGCGGGACAGCCGTGGGTGCTGGGAATCGAACTCTTATATTTTTGGTTGTGAGTCTAGGCTTTAACGGCTGAGCCACCCCTCTAGGCCAATTACATCTATTTATTTATGTGTGTATGTGTGCGCACACGTGAACGCGTGCGCGCACAAACACACATTCCAGTATACCCTCAGTGGCAGCAGTCAGAGACAGTTACATCATCACGTGTCGCCATGTGCACTCCTTAAGAATGTCTACCAGGCGCAGATCACTGCTCTCTGGCTTCTTTTGCCTCTCTTCATCTTGTTGTCTCTTCCCTATTCTCTCTGTCTATCTGTCTGCCTCTCTTTCACGCCTCCCCCCACATAAACCCCCTGCACTAACTCTGTTGGCATGTGGCATGTTTCCTTGGTGGCACACCTTTTCCTGATCCCTTCAGCCAGCGCAGGTGTGGAGGTCAGAGGACAACTCTCAGAAGTCAGTTCTCTCTGTCCACCACGTGGGTTCCAAAGACCAAGCTCAGATCATCAGGTTTGGTGGCCAGTGCCTTTGCCTACTGAACCATTTCACTGGCCCATAACTTGAGTTTATACCCATGTATACACAATACACACACACACACACACACACACACACACACACACACACCACTATATATATCTTAAAGAATCCATGAAGGAAAGAAAAAAAAAAGAAGCAATCTTTATGGCTGATTCTCTATAAACAGTCCAAAGAGTGTATCTGAACTTCTTCACGGCCAAGAGTCATATGTCACCCTTCTGTTGTGATTATTATTCAGTCAGAATGATCAATACTGTCATCGTTATAAAAGGTAGAGAGGCTTTTCAAAACTAATGTATTTTCAAAGAAAAACACGTAATTTCTCAGAAGGTATTCACGAGGAATCTCCAGCACTTCAAGTAAACACGTATTATCTCATTTGTCTATAGTGATCAACTTACTCTCTCCAAAGGGACTCCGGAAGCTTCTGGAATGGGCTTTTATTGCATCATTCACAGAAAGACAGCAGTTTATGATCCTCTCAGAACAAAATAAGACTGAGGTGTGTAGGCCCTCAATTTCCCTCCCAAAGAAAATTACCCTAAGGGTGCATTCTTGTGATATGCACATATCACAAGATACATTTTTTAAGAGGGGAGGAACAAAAAAAAAGTTTGGAAAAAAAAATAAAATGCCAGATTTGAAGCCACCAACTAGGGAGAGAAGTAATATATCTTATTGTTGCCTAATGCCCCACTACAATAATTACTTTTATTTGTTCCTTTTCCAGAGCCCACACAATGGTTTTGACTTTATCTTTTACAACCAAATACTTTTCAGTAAACAAGAGATAAAAGAGCAATAAAACCTTTGTTCTCCCTCCCTCCAACCAAGCCACCCTAAGGCCCACTTTATCTCCAGTGCTGTTATCTGAAGTGAATTACTGATAAGAAAAATTAAAGCCCCAGACTGAATCCGTGAGGTAATTGCAGAGTGTTGCGCATGCCCTGTCTCTATTTGTGGGCTGGATCAAGAGTCATTACATCCTTACCCTGCAGCCTTGTTTAGGCCAAGAAAGCTGCCTAACCAGCTCAGAAGCCTCCATGACTTTTCCAAGGAGAAAAACCAAGGAAATAACACTTGGAAAACCAAAGGCATAGATACAGGTTTATACCTATTTGAATTTGCAAGGTAAATGGCAGGAGGATATTAACCTCCACTTTCAAGAAGCCTCCTCCTCCGTAGACAAATTAGATCCCATGACCACCTTGGCAGACTTTAGGAGGCCCTCCAACCCATCGCTCCTCACCCTGTTCACAACTTCAGCTATCACGGGTCATACACGGGTCATGCACCATCTCTGAGCATCTTTCTAGGCACTTCCCATGCTGCAAACTGCTTAATATTCGAACAGCCCTCTGTGCTTCATGATTTCGCACACACCGCAAACATACATAGATACAAAGTCCACAGTGGATACACAGGCCTGCATTGCTAGACTGGGCACTGCAGGTAGTGTGACTCCAAGCCTACCTTCCACAATCGTTGTCTATGAACTCCTAAGATAACCAAAGATCACTTTGTTCATCTCGGTAACAGACTTTCCCTATGCTCCTGATGCAGGTTGCACTCAGCCATGAGTTCTTATTCTTTTAATATTAGTCATTTTTAATAACACATATATCACCTCCTCTAAATATGGGCAATCTTGTGTCCGGTACTTGAAACTGCTTGGTTTCTGCTTCCCCCAAAAAGGATCAAAACCACATTTCCAGTCACCTTTGAAGTCAGCCTCTTCTAATACCCGTAGCTCTTACAATCAAATGGCTTTATGAGGTCTGGTGTGGACTGCATTGTTGCGCCAAGTTAGCCCAGAGTGAACCCCGGGAGCATCCGGCAGGGAGCAGGTGGCTTGTGTCAAAGAGAAGGAGAGCCTTGGCAAAGCACTGACCAGGTACACATTCTCAACCTTCCTCTTTAAACTCAATCCAATTCCTCCTATTCCCTGCCCTGCCCCCAACCACCACCTCTAAGCAGCTGATTTTTGTCACAGATAAAAGCACAGGGTTTGGGTCACCCTCAGAGGTCCTATTTGAGTGGCTCTGCTTTAGGTTCTCTGTGTGTCAATAATTCAGGGTGGCGCCTGGCTCCTGGAGGAATACAAAGCACCTTATTACAGCCTGTCTGAATGCCTGGGGGACCTCTACTTCTTTTTCCCCTACTACTCCACAAAACCAGATCTGCAACCCAACCGGAAGAAATGAAATGGGGAAAGGAGGCTGACTCTTGCTCCAGAGATCTGTTGATACTGTCCTGGGGGCTTGCTATGCACCTGTGTGGACCAGACAAACAGCTGTAGCATCCACAAGTGCTTGCCAGCCTTGAGGGAGGAATGCACTGAAGGAGCAAGCTAGCCAGCAGATCCACCGCAAACTGTCAATGCAGTAGAGCTGCCAGGTCTCCTGAAGCAAGGCCACAATCCCTCTTGCTGAGATAAAGTAGTTTTTTGGCCAGTGCAAAGGAGACACTGCAAGTGATTGACTTCCTGGAGCAGGTCATTTCCCATTTGGCTGGGGAAACACACTCTTCTGAGCTTCTTTGGCAACACTCACCAATCTCCTACTGAGTAGCTCTCCCAATGACCCAAGGGATAAACCTATAGTTGCAGAAACCAGCTCCCAAAGCTGGTTTAATTTCTTTTACTGGCACAGTTTGGGCACAGAAACAGGTTAGAGATTAAGGGGACAGTGGCCTATAGTCTCGTATGATGTCCCAAGCCAAGTATCAGCATGAACATAGTAATGTCCTTTTATGGCAGGAATGTTGGCACTCCCAAGGACAAATAAAGCCACCCACATCTCCTAACTCATTTGCAGGACAAGCTCACACTGAGCTGAGAGCAGAAACTCAAAAGATGGGCAGAGGCAGAGCCTCCAACGGGGCAGGCATTTCACCTTAGGATCCCCGTGTAAAATCCCTCCTCTTGCTAACCATGTCTAGAACGTAACAAGACCCTCAGATATTATTAGAGAAAATAACAGTCTGAAAATGATACTTTGCTCGGACAAAGGATTTAAAAGGTTCCTTGAACCGTAGAGGCTTTGAAATGCAATGGAATCTGAATAAATGGGGATTTAGGCAGGGAGCAAAGGCACAAACACACACACACACACACACACACACACACACACACAAACACACACATGCAATTGGTGTCACATGGGCCACCCAAGGAAGCATCAGGAGATGGTGGGAACCTCTGCCACTCACGCCAGCTGAATGGGCCCCGGCAGGACCCATTATGTAAGGTTAGAGGCACAGCACAATATGAAAATGCCTTTAATGACACTAAATTATAGGGCTTTCCCTCTCCTTCCTGGTATCTCTCTCCTCAATTTGTCATGAGGCCTTTTATTTGCTTATTAGTATTGTTCTAAAGAATACTCTGACATATTTCATTATTGCCTGACTTTTACCGTTCATCTTCGTATGGTTCAACAACAATCAAGTGCAAAGAGGAGGGCACTGGACTTGTATGTGAAATCGTCAAAGGGACACTTCCTGGTTTGTAGGCGGACATTTACGTCATTGTTGCTGGGATAGAGGGAGCACTGAATGAAACTAACCCAAGTGAAATGAACTCACCTTTCAAGCTCTAGGTCCTGGTCCCACACACATCCCACCAATATTCTACAGGAACGGGTAGTTTCCATCACACACCAATTTCGTGCTTGCCGGGAGCCTGAATTCTTACATCTCAGTCATCGGTCATCTTGCGTTGATGGGGCAGCTCGAAGGTGGTAGGCAATGCTGTCATAAGGGTGATGCTGTGGGGTATGTATCACCACTGCTCCCGTGATGCTTCCCCTACGAGCTACCAGACAGTGACTGGAGGAGTCGAGTAGACACCTCCCGAGTACCTCAGCCGAACAGGCAGCTCCATCCGTCAGACCCCTTGCCGTTGCTGCAGGAGGTTCTACTTCCCAACAACAATACCAGGGTCTTCCGAGGATGCAGGTTTGAAGGCAGTTAAATGAGTTGTGGTAAATCAGCGGGAGGCAGGCTTTTTGCAATTACCCTGCAAATTATCCATTCATACTTTCCAGGGCTATGTGGTCCATAATTATACGATGTCCTCATATAATACTAGTGTGGCCTAGCTGGTGACCCAGGATGCAATCCAGATACGTGTACAGAACAACTAAAGAAAATGCTAAGTGCCTCCTTTCCCTAGGAAGCAGGGACAGTCACCTGCTTTACATTCTGCATGGCTTTTTTTTTCATAGGTCAACACACACACACACAGAGACACACACACACACAACACACACACACACAAATGCTTAAATTCCCTTCAGAATAAAACAATAAAGTTACCTCTCCTAACTGGCAGGAATAAACTTTTATCCCTTTTGTTCTCAAAGAACAGTGGGTCCCACTCAACGAGTTTGAATTAAGGAGTCTACTCCACCAGCCAACAGCTGGAATCCAGCAACTGTTGTCAATCTACCTTAATTGCTTATTATTCTATCAGTTCTTGTTTGTGCTTCTGTTACTCAAAGCAATTTCCTCCACATCCGCATGACCAAGAATGGTTCTGCAAGCTGTGGCTGAAGAATTCTTGAGTTGCAACCCTAGGGCTGTTATTGTTTTGTTTCCAGTCCGCACTCAGGCCGGACTGGAAAGAGAGAGACGACGTTAGTGAGGATGCCCATTACTAGAATACAGGTGCAGCAGGATGCAGGCCTTAGCCACTGTCTAAGTAAGAGCCAGCCTTCCTATGATGTTTTAATTAGAGCCTGGGCTCGTGCGCGGTACCATTTTCCCTAAACAATTCTTCCCCTCTTTGCTTTAGGGAGGGATTTTCACTCCACCACTTTATTGCACTCGTGAATAAATGAGATCTCAGGGTTCCAGGGAGGGGAAAAAATTATCAATATAAATGCATCAGGTGCAAATTACAAAGGTAAATAGGCCCATGGAGACAGGAAGCTGGCAAGACCAACTTGAATATCTGAGCGGAGGGCCACTGAGGGAAAGCTCCCAGATCGTGGTCATAGTTTAGACTGGATAATTTACCCCGCAGCCTCCAGAAGGAATCCACAGTGCCAGCCAGTCCTTACTGAGGAGTCGACGGCTTCATGATGGCTTCTTCCCTACCCCTCTTTAATTTAATTATCTCAGATGTCACACTTGGGCACTGCCTCTCAACGCCAATCCTTCAGGCTGGGAGACCCAATCCACTATAATCTCCATCTATAGGTTAATCATGGGTAATTATTTATTTTCCGGGACTGTGTTTATAATCTGAAAGAAAGCAAAACTCACAAATATATCAACAATGACTCTGATCAGTAGGGCACGAAGGTTGATTTTCCCCCTATTTAATCTTCCCTACAGTTTAAGCTTTATCTTCCACAAACTGTTTGTAGCTTTGTGTCCTTACCCCCAGCTCTTTATGGTAATGCCCTTCTTGTCCTCCAATAATTTTGTTCACGTAAGTCAAATCCCCTGGCAGGATTCATATGCACTAGAGAACTCATATCTATCTTTCCTGCCGTGCCACACTGTTGCGTCCTATCAAGTGACTTGGGATGAGAGAACGCGTGTCTTCCTGTTGACACGAGCCTGTCCCCATCCGACATTTCGCGTAGACGTGAGCCGTCCAACCTCTTTTCCTTCGATAACTCTACTTGAATGTACACTTATTAGCCTTATTCACTTCCCTATTTGTGCTATCAAAGTGGTTTTGAAAAATGAGGCTGTGCCACCCCGACTCAAGCAGGAGACACGTTAGGCAAGGACACATAAGCTCAAGGATGACAAAGGGGCATTTGCTTTGCCCTAAATCACCTTTACTCTGTTTCTTCAAGTAGCAAGATGCTGGAAACCATTCCTTTCAACAAAATAAAATAAAATAAAGAGGGATTGCCTGTGACTGCCTCAGCAAGGACCATCTCTCCTGGAGCCTATGGGAAGGAAGGGGTTTGTGGGCCAGTGGGATTCACAGTCAAAGCAGCTACAGTTCCCAGCTCTTGCCGTTTCTCCCTCCCATAACCTCATCTTAATGCTTCTGTTTTGGAGAGCACAGCAGAAAAGGGAAGGCTGTGCCTGAGCACACAATGTAAACTAACATAAAGACAACTCCTTAACTGGTCCGTCTAGTGCCTTAAAACTCTTTCTACAGGCTTTATATAGGCTAACCTTAACTGCAGCGTAACTCAACTATATGGCTTCTGAAATGCCTTTCGCCTATTTTCCTTTCAGGATACCTCCAGCCATCTGTACGGTATTAAGCACAGAATCAATAAAATACAGCTTTTATTTGTACATTAAGCTTCTTATTCTATTTGTGTTATAATTACTATGTGGTTTGGCGGTGATCTGTAGTTTTAAATAAATGATGTGAAATCCCAGATGACACGGAAGTGCAAACACTAAGGAAATCTGCTTCTCATTCATCAGCACCAATGACTCGAACTCCTCCCCTGAGCAAGGACATTCCCAAAGACTACTCTTCTCGCTCAGGCTCCGGGATGTTAATCCTTTGGAAAGTGTCTCTGCCAGCTGTGGTGGCACAGACCTGCCACCCGAGTACCCGGGGAGGATGAGCAGGGAAGACTGCAAATATGAGGGTGTGCTGGACCACACGTCTGGTTTGAGGATAGCCTGGGCTGTGCAGTAAGACCCCCATCAAAGTCAGAGGCTGGGGAAGCAGCTCACTTGTGGAGTAATTGGCTCTGAGCTCCTTGTCCTCCTGGCTTTTCCTTCCCAAGTGCTGTGATGACAGGCATTCACCACACCGGCGTAAATACCGCCACCACCCACTTCTCCAGTGGTTTTTGTTGTTGAGACAGGCTCAGGCCAGTCTGGTCTCTGACTTGCTATGTATCCAGGGCTGATTTGAACCCCTACCCTCCTGCCTTTAGGGTACTGGTCTCACAGGTGCAAGTCCCTGGATTGGATGGATTAGCACTGAAGAAAAAAACTGATTCAGCGTCACCATTCACTTTATACTTGAAAATTAAAAATACTTTAATACAATAATGAAGAAAAAGATGGTGCACACCCATAATTCCAGTACTCGGGAGGCAGAGACAGACAGACCTCCACATTTGAGGGCAGCCTGGTCTACAGAGTGAGTCCCATGACAACGAGGGCTACACAGAGCAAACCTTTCTTGAAAACCAGAAACAAAGCAGAAAAACACAGATACAGACTATATACTATATTCGTTACAGGTATTTCAAACTACTATCACCCTACTGAATCTTCAGTGAATTCTAACACTTGAATTAAACAAGGTTGGGTTTGTATGTGCAGGGAAGAGATTCAAGAAAATGTCCCAGTTAATTCATACCTTGAAGTAGAAAGGCCATAGCTGGATATGCTGATATACCTCTAGTAATCCTATTCGTCAGAAAATGAGATAGGACGTTCTTGAGTTTGAAGCCAGCCTGGATAGTTATAGCAAGTTCAAATACAATTTGAGCTACAATGAAACCATTTGTATATGTGTGAGTGTGTGTGGTATTTCTTATTTTGTTTGTTTTTGTCATTTTTAAAGGTGGCAAAGAGTTGGGACTCTAGCTCAATGGTACAGTACTTACTTTGCAGGCATAAAGCCGTGAACTCCATCCCCAGGACTGTGAACAAACAGTCCATAAAGTCAAAATAATAATATAGAGAACTATATTTTAAAAAAAGGTAAAGAACTTTTTGCTTAAAAGAAAAGTACTGTAGCTATCATATGATCCTGAAGAACTCCCTACTCTCCATAACAACAACAATGACCTCAAATGGAAACTGATGGGAATCTTCTGTCTGATGGGGCTGTCGTACAGAGCCTGGGCATTTCCGCTGGAAGTCCGCTAACCACACCAACCTTGGTATTCCTCCACCCAACACCAGCCTCCCCCAGCTGAGGGCTCCTCTCAGTTCACCATCTCTTTCTAGTGGGCAAGCATCCTGGCAACCCATTGGCACCTCCCCTCCCCTCTCCCATTCTCTAGGAAAACAATATGAGGCTAATTTATGCTTAGTTTCTCCGTTTCCCCTCCTGCCTCACTGCCACAGGAAGCGGCTGTCGGTGCCGTGTTTGGGCAGACTCATCTTAGCCATGAACTAACAATATCATCATCATTTAGCCAAAAAAAAAAAAAAAAAACCCTCAGCATGTCCCAGTCAGCACCAAAACTATCCCTCAACACTCTGAATTTATGTAGCTCATCGTCCCCATCTGATGCAAATGAACCAGCAATCATTTCAGGAGAGGAAACAGTGCTTTCTAGAATTGTGAGCCTGACACGGTGGAGGTTTACGCATTGCATTAGGAAGCGCAGCTGTATCCTGTTGTTTCATCTGGGGGCCCTTTGAGAGCACACGACTACAGCTGCTGGAAAGCAGGCACAGGGTTGATATACAGGCACAGACATAGATACTCAGGACATGCGGCCGAGGATACGGCTGTGCTCTGAGTGTATCAAACTATGACTTCTAAATTCCTTTCCATCAAATGCCAGGAGAAGCACTTGATAAATGGCCCTTAGGAGAGCACTTCTCGTTGCCCGAGGATGGAATGACTCGCAGGCAGACGACACTCCATCAATACAGAGAGCTGGCAGATTGAAAGGCGGGAAGGCCTATCTCCAATGGGGTGCATCTGCTTACTAACAGCAATGGGCGCTTCAGCCTCTTCCATTCATCGCCTACAGAAACCACTCCTCGGAGAGGCCCGCCAGTCAACAGATGGTCTCTGGCTAAGGTGTAATCAGGAGCAGCTTGCTAAATTTACCCAAAACAAATAGAATTACAGGCTTTTGCCCGAGTCTGAAATTGAATTGAGAACTTGGGTGGTAGATAATGGAAGCTAAAACACGGAGGCACTCAGAATGTGTCTCTGCGTGTTGGGAAAGAACAGAGATGAGGAGAAGTCTGCCATGAACCTCACCGGACCGGGAGAGTCAGCTACCCCCACTCAGGACCATTTCCCGTGGCTATCTGAGTTTCCGGGATTCTTGAAATCATTACCAGCTAGCAAAATCGTCTGCCTCTGTCAACTGCACAGTGGACAAGACAGGACTCAGTACAGTAGTTTTGTTCTGCAGGTTACAGCATACACCCTTTACTGCTGCTAGAAGCTGCCCTAGTCCTACAGGTGCGATATGAAGTTCACTAAAGGACCTGTCACTCAGGAAGTCCTCTAGGCATCAGTGATGTAACGAGCATCCCCAGAACTGGTCAGAGCTGTGCATTTGCTTTCACTAATGGCAACATAAAGTTTCAAAAACTGCCTGAAAAAAAAAAGTCAGCATAAAACTAAAAAGTAAGTCACTGAACCTATCCTGTGGTTTCACTACCTACAGAGTAAAACTATGCCACCCACGCAAATCACAGCACGAGGAAGACATAAAAATAAACCAGACCAAATATGTAGAGCATTTAAATGCTAAAGAGATGTGGCCTTCCATACTGATTCCCTCAGTCCAGAATCGGTTCCCACTCTCAGTGCCTTAAGGGTTCCCTCTTCTCCCCACCCTCCCCAACCTTACCACTTCTGGGTATATACCCAAGTCCGCTAAGTAGACAGAGAACAGAGATACCTTCGTGCCCACATTTACTGAGCTCTTCCCAAAAGCCAATATGGAACAAAACCATGTTTCTGCAAAGAGATGAGTCGATAAAGAAAAAGCGGCATACACATGCACAAGTTTTACTCAGCCGTAAAGAAGAATGAAATTGTGCCATTTGATGGGGAATGGATGCAAATGGAGATTGTCCTATAAAGCAAAAGGAACAAAGTACTGAAAGACAAATGTCACGTGCCCTCCTAGTTGTGGTTTCTGGAATTCTTTACAGACACACACACATGCACACACACACACACACGCACGCACTCACTCACACACACAGGGCATAAAAGCAGAAGGGAGACCAGAGGAGGAAGGGGACAAACGGTAAGGGAAAAAGGGAGGAGGAACATGGGGGATAGAATCGGGACACACATGGTAAAAGAACTCAGTGTGCCGGAGTATCAACAATCACTTCTAAATTAGTTTTACAATTACCGTTATTATTTATCACCATAGAAAATTGCTTACCCACTTAGAAAACCCTTTGAACGGAATTTCCTAATACTATTCTGTTTCGAAATCTCCAGAAATCAGACAACGTGCTGAGTACATGTTTTATAGCATTCAGTGACGGCTATGTAAACTTCCGAGACAGGACGGCAGGCACCAAACTGGTGTCTTTAACAGATCTTGCTCCCTCATTCCTTCCCAGGCACTCCTGCCTGCCCATCAGTTGCACAAGAAGCATGGAGGAGCTTTCTGCCTCCTTCTAGAAGGCTTTTGTTTTAAAGAACTCCCTGCTGTGCAGAAAAGGAAGGTGCAAAGTCTTTCTTGCAGTAAGCCGAAATGGTTAAGGGAGGGACATTTCTGACGTTTTCTCTGCATGTCTAAGGGTGTGTGGGAGGGAGCGGTTTAGATCACAAACTGACAAAGGCTGACATATATTAAAACACGATCATTTTAAAAATTGCCAAATTTCGAAGGAAACTCATACTTTTGTAAAATGGATGCTGGCAAATAAAAAAAAAAACAAAAACAAAAACAAAAATGTGCCCCTGCTCTCAGGAAAAAGCCATCGTGATGCAACCTCATAAAATTAGACACCAGACGACTCTACTCAAATATGTGACCTCTCCATTGGGAACTTTATCTGCTAGGTTCTCTTATCCTCTTGCATAGAGACAGAACTAAGTCAGGGGTCAGTGAGATGAGGCGGCAGAGAAACGCCCTGCTAAGGAGTCTGGCGGCCAGCGTTCAATGCCTAAAACTCACATGAAGTGGATGGAGAGAATCAACGCCACAAAGTTGACCTCTGACCTCCACACGCACGCTGTAACGCACTCATGTTCCCCTGCACACATCGTGCATACACACATAAACACCCACAATAATAACAATAAAGCTAATGGCAAGAGCAGGCAAACGTATCTATAACACCACATTGGGAAAACCCTTTAACTGCACCAGGACTCAGTTTACCCATCTGTAAAGTCATTGAAACAGCCTTCCTGCCCCTCCCCAGATACATGGTCAGAGCCCATGAAAAGTGGCAACAGAAGCCCTGTTTGAACTCCAAGCTCCGAGGGTAGCAGGTGTGTTTGCAGAAATGCATTTGTCGGGATTTTTATCACTGTTCTGCTAGCTTCTGTATTTTAATCCTTGGGAACAACCCTCGCTATTTCAAAGCGCTTCGAAAATAAAGCTGTAACAGAAAAAAACCTACCATAGAAACAACAGTAAAATTATGGCACTATAATATTATTGTATTTATTATTCAATTATTGCTTCAATAAGCCAGAGTATGTATAAAACAGTAACCTTTGTTTTCCTGTATCTTTAATGCAGTCTGTTCTGAAAACTACCATGACATCAATAACAAAGGAGAAGCTGTCCGAAGAGAAAGTGCCTAACAAGGTCTTGGCAATAATCACAGTTCAAGACGAAAATGCTATGAATTTTAAGATGACGGACCTGCTACATGTTAAATAAATATTCATACTTTATAAAGTGTGAAGGGGCAAGTATTTCATAAACGTAAGGAAGAAAAAAAACACTGTTCATTACAGGAAAAGCAGTTTTAAATACCACCCAGTGATCTAGCGCGAAGGAAGGAGGGGAGTTGTGTGGTATCCCGACATTACTAATCTTAGACTAATTTCATTAGCCCTGTGGAGCTGCCGGGTACACCGTGTACCGATTCGCCATGCAAAGGCTGCAAAGGCTACCTAGGGCATGCTGACTGGGAAACCCCGACAGCTGGAAATCACAGCAGACCAGGAGTTTCAGGTCATTGATCTCAGAATTGGAAAATTTCCCCTGGAGACCCAAAATAAACCCAGCACATATTATTCACACACATGTGCATTCACAAGCATGTATAAGCACACACACCCACGTGCTCCTCATACCTCCCAAAGCCACAAAAGAGTAACATGGCGTTGACAAATATTAGAAACTGTGTTCCTGGGATGGGAGACTGTGAGTGTAAACACACAGCCAGGTGACCGGTACGATGAAAACACACAGGACCGTGACTGACGGCTATGAGGCGGCTGCTCAAAACTCTTCAATTGTTTAAATTCTCCATTTTTGCCTCTATCCCCCTCACACCAATAACACGCATCGTCAGCATAAATACACCTCTCCAGGTTAGAAACCCAAAATATTAACCAAGTAATTTTCCCAGGCGAACTGGGATGGGAACCCAGGCCATCTGCGTGCTCAGGCAATGTGCTCCACTGACCTCAAGCAGAACAAGCACAGGGGACACGAGAGACAGTGTAGGCTCCAGACACTCAGAAGGTCCCTAGCGCAGACCCTAAAGCCTGAAGTGATGCTGGGCATAGGTGCCAGAGTCCCAGGAAGCACTCCAGGGAGAGCTGCCCACTTTCCCCTCCGGCCTACCGAAACACCTTGTTCCTATTCCAGGTTTTGCACTTATCTGATGAGTGTTCCAATCATTTGCCTACACACTTGCGCTCTTGACACCTGGAGTCACCCTGGCACCCAGCACACAGGAAGCATCCCACAGGGTTACTCAACGTAAGACTAGCTGTCCTTGGAACAGCCAAAGAAATGGAAAGGGATGAAACTCTGTTCATTGAAAAGCTTGCCTTTGATGAGGATGAATAAGAACCAGGGTCAAATTAGTGCAGGGTGTTCAATAAGGGGCGGGTAAAGAAGAGCTGGCTGGGACTCTGCTCAGAGCAAGGATGCTCTTGGTGGGCAAAGCGATGCAGTTAGGTCCCTGGCATTAGATCTGGAGCAGGGCTCCCAAAGGGGACTGGGCTGTGGCAGGCTGGGATGGGCATAGCTTTCACTGCAAGCAAAGGAGCCTAAAATCTACTGTCTGAACCTGAAGAATGCTGGGAATAGGGATACGATCATAGTCAGAAGTACAATATGGGAGAAGTATTTGGGGTTACAAGAAGGACAAAAATGAATAAAGAAAAGGGCATAATAATTTGGGTGTGTGTGGCGGGGTGTTAAATCTACCCCAAATCCTCCTGCAGGAAGGAAAAATAATGGCAGAAGAACTCGCTACCAAAGAAATGCTTTACTTTCTCCAATAAGCAGATTAGAACCAGTGGATTTTGGTGTAAGCAAAAAGTTATTTAACATGTATTCCTGCCTCATGTTCCCACAAGCTGAATACAAAAGCAGCACCAGTTTTCGGTTCATGAAAACTGAAACATAAAACAGAAGAAACCTATTTTTTTAAAAAAAAAAAAAAAGTATGGGCCGGGCGGTGGTGGCGCACGCCTTTAATCCCAGCACTCGGGAGGCAGAGGCAGGCGAATCTCTGGGAGTTCGAGGCCAGCCTGGTCTGCAAGAGCTAGTCCCAGGACAGGCACCAAAGCTACAGAGAAACCCTGTCTCGAAAAACCAAAAAGAAAAAAGAAAAAAAAAAAAAGAAATAAAAAAGTATTTTTTTTATGAAAGTCAGAAAAACAGCTATTATTTTTCCCACAATATGATCAGTCAATACAAGCACCCTAAGAGAACATGTGATGTGATGAAATAAAGTATATGCACATATGGAAATGTCCTGAGGAAACTTTTACTTCGTGCAATTAATATGCATTAATAAAGTACAATGCATTTGTTTTAGAAGACAGATTGTAAGATCAGAAAACAATAAGACAATCTAATCATACAGCATCTTACAGATGCTAAAACTGTGAGGACCACAGCATCTAAGCAGCCTCAAACATACCAATAATAGGCTGAGCAGGAAGCTGCTGCCAGGGCACAACGCACTCCTCATGCCTTCTTTGGGACAAAAATGTGGCTACCTGCAACCAAGAACTTCTGCCTTGTTTTTTCCAAAGCTCGACTCTTTAGTAGCATCTATATGAAGTTTAAAGGGTTAAAACAATACTGATCACGACAATGGAGCATTCCTTGGCAGCCTGTAGCAATTTAAGAACCTGTCCGGGCAATGCGTGAGCGGAAGTTTTAGAAACAAATGACAAAAGATAACATTTTTAGAACCGCACAGTCTATCACACTGTAACAAATGTAAATTACACGTGGGATTTTGAAAATTGGATAGAAAACATGTAAAACACCTCAATGTTTTCATATTGATTTCAAAGTTTTCATATTGAAATGATATTTTGGAAACTATGAGTTATATAAAAACAAATTTCACCAATAGATAGCTTTTAGTGTTTTTTTTAAATGGGTATTATAAAACTCAAAATATGTGGTTTACATCCTCTTTCTACTCTTGGTACAGCAATGAGATAAAGAGGCACCAGGCTACGCACTACCACATGCCAAACAAGTCCAGGAAGACAAGATGGAATCCAGCCATTACAGAGATAAGGATCTGAAGAGAAAAGAGATGAGTCTTCGGGGCACTATGCTATCTCAAAGGGAAATCATGTGGGAAGTTCTGCACCAGAAGGGCATCCCACCATCCTTGGGTACCTCGGGGGCAAACCAGGTCTTCCCTCTTCTCTCACTGAAGGAAGCTGGCTGTTTGTCACTTTGATCTCTGTAGAACTGTGAGCCGACTGTCCTACAGATGGACGGCTCTTTGGAATAGAACTGAACGCATGCCAGTACTTATGTTAGAATAGCATCCACCCTCCATGACCACAGTAGTCATGTGACCATCACAGGTCCTCATGGTGAGGTTACTGTAGTGACCAGTTCTGTCTGGAGCAACTACGTGTACTTAGCACATTCGTGCCTGTGCGTATGGATGCGCAATGCCATCACGGACTCCTCTGCTGTAAAGCATCATTTCTGTGTACTTAGCACACGTGTGTCTGTACGCACAGACACACAAAGCCACCACTGACTCCCTCGCTGTAAAGTATTATTATAGCGGTCTCTTTAATATGCGCACAAACAATTGCAGACCTCATCTGTGTTATGGCAACCTCAGATACACAAATAGCAGACAAAACTCCAAAAATATTGGGGTCAATGCTAGCGTTTTCTATCATTTTTTTTGGCCTCTGAGATAGAGTAATTGTATGCTTAAACAGATTCTTCTCCAAATAGAAACCAATTAAGTCAATCTAAAAACTAACACTATTCTCAGGTACAACGTATTGTACTAAAAATAGGAAGAGCGTGATACAAATGCACACACTGAGTAAATCTTGTTTGTACGACAATGGGAAAAATCATTCGAGACACTAATGCAACTTAAAATTTTTTCCACATTTAATTGCAAAGTTTCAAGTATTTTCATATTTATATGTGTGTGTGTGTGTGTGTATGTATATGTGTGTGTGTGTGTGTGTGTGTGTGTGTGTGTGTCCTCATTTAGGATTTAGGCTTATCAGTCCCTTCAAACATTTCATCCAATCTTTTATCATTTGTTTATTTCTTTGGTATATGCAATAATTGTTCCAATGTTTAGGTTTCCTCGATTACAAGGATATTTTAGGCATTCTGGTTTTAACATGTACGAATGAACTTCAGGTTTGTAAAGGATATTTGGACAAAGTATTAGTTTCATAAATTCATTTACAGGATGACTTTTCTTCTCAGTTAATTAAAAATAACCAGGTTTTAGACCCTGGCATATTAGTTTTCAATGAAATTTTGTCTGAATAAGCATTTAAATATAAGAGCAGATTCTTTAGACATTCAGATTCTGAAACAACTATTTGTTCCTTTAATCTCAAAGAATCCACACGAAAGAACAAAGATGTCAAGTGTGCGTCCACTAAGAACACACTCATACGCATAAAATTGTTATTAATGATTTTTAATGTAAATGAGAAACAAAGGAATATGGGCTTCACGGGGGCAGAAATTTTTACCCATGATGTGTTAACTGCTGCATCCTGAGAACTCAGAATAGTCTCGGCACACAGTGGACGCTCAATGAATATTCTGAATGAGCTGAATGGTGCATAAGAGGCACTCAGAATATAAACAATGAATGACTGGCTAATTCATGGAAATGGTGGGGCCGCTGGTTCTTAACATGACAGGACCCCCGTTTCTGTGCTGTCAGGATGCCCCAAATGCTTACACTAGAATGGGAGTCAGTGTTTAGTCAGTTTCCCTGAATGGGTGGAGGAAGGAGCAAACTGCATCAGTGTTTTGCAAAAGGAGTCATGAACTGTTAAAGATCAGAACCGAACAACCTTTCCTCACACAGCTCTGGGATACAAGCCTGAACACTGTCTGAAAAAGCTGTAATCAGTGCTTCCAAAACTCCAGAGACTAGGATAACAGAGCCGTCCTCCTGGGATCTGATGGAGACCAGACATCTCTCCTTGATTTACAATGCTGTCAGGTCCTAATTCAACCATGTGGGCTAGAGAGTCAGAGACATGAGTATACAACTATTTTCACAGAATGGGACAGAATTCCTTTCATTTAGATGCTATCCTATAGACTGAGTACCCTGAAGAGTCTGGTGGATAGCTCTGGATCTATCCACCAGCAACATTAAGACGCCTCCCTAAAATCAAAAATAAATAAATAAATAAATAAATAAATAAATAAAAATCCGGTCAGTTAATTGTCTTTAAAAAAATTAAAATGTCTACAAATACATATATGCACTCAATAACAATGAAGAACAGGATCATGAACTTCGAGAGCAAAGAGGAGTGTATAAGAGGGTTTGGAGGGAGAAAAGGAATCAAAGAAATGTAATTAAATTGCTATCTCAAGAACAAATAAAAACAAAACAGAGAAAAGAAGCTAACGTGACCGAGACCACATAAACGTGATATGCGCAGGCTCAGTCTGTTCAAAGGGCAAAGAATCTTTAGAGACAGTCCCACTGACAGAGCATTCCAAACTTTTCACGAGCTTACATCATAGCAAAACTTCACAAGGCAAAACTTTTCCACTGGAAAAGTCAGACTTCCCCTAAGACCTTGCTCACAAAACACCCAAAAGGTGCATTTCAAGCCCACTACGAAGGAAATGCCAAGATGCTATCTGTGACTGTCGCAATGCTTGTTTTACTCCCCTTTGTAAGAAGCAGATCGGCAAGGCAGATTTCAAATGGTGGTCAGATACAAATGGCATTTGGTTGAAAGGACATAAAGCAGCATTCAACAGGGGAAGTCCCACCCCACTGAGTCTGTATGAGACTCCCTCTGTCCCTGTTGTCATTGAAGTCAGGGCTGTCAATCAATTCTCACTCAGTAGTTAAAGAGACCCAAGTCCACTCCTCAGAAGGGTGTACATTACTCCAATGGAGTAGGTAGAAACAACTTATTTTCAAGCTAAGACCGAGGGGGTTGGAAAAACTAGTTTCTTCTTCATATACCCTTAAGTGCACACCCATCCTGTCTTTTGACCCCCTAGTTTACAGTACTTGCAAAAATCCTCATCTCAGGAACTCACAGAAGGCTCACAACCGACCCCTCTCACTCACGCCAAGAAGTTGAAAACCCTACGTAGACTTCCAGAGAATACCAACAAAGAGGCAAGAGCCTAGAGCAACGACAAAAGGTGTTGCCAGAGCAAGGCAAGGCAGTGATATTTTTCCTGGAGTAAATACAAGACCTTCCACCCTGGGGTGACAGCATCATAATGCAATAATTACCAAGAAGGTCATTCAGAATTAAAATGCAATCTTATCGACTGCAATGTCTCACTAGAGATCGCTTAATCTCTTTTATGCTCCATATTGTTCATACCACATTACCTGAATGTGGGGTGCTTATTTAGAAAAAAAAGTGTCAAGAATTGTGGAGTTCTTCACAAACACAAAATTGTGATAGGGAAAAATGAAGCTCCTAGGTGAAGAAGTCTCCAGGTGAGCTAGCTTTGGCTCTTCCAATGCGTTGGCAAGTTCTACTGTTACGAAGGGGCTCTTTGCCCTTCTTATGGAGATTGTAAGCAGGACTCAAAGGGAGCAGCAGAGTAGGGAACAGGCCTTGGTTCTCACCCACACGGAGTTAAGGGTCATTTATGCTCCCCATCTTGGCCCCATGTCTCCGTAGCAACAGCTGTGAGAAGACCATGGCCCAGCCCCAGCTACTGAGTCCAAGTCCTGCTACGGCCAGAGGTACTAAGCTGGGATAGAAGAAAGAAGGTGTTTAACGGTGTGGTTAGAAAGAGTTAAACTCAACTGCAAGATACGCCTGTCGAGACTTACTAGGAAACACTCACTTGGGATCTCAATTAACAGTGAAGTATGATGAGCATTGTTGACTCTGCGTGTTTTGTTTCCAGCACGCTGTCACAAATCTGCAACCCAATCATCCTCCGAGCATGCCAGAAACGGGTACTGGTCCCACTGCAAAAATGAAGAAGTTCGGAAAATAGCTCCCTTGTAGAGCAAGTGGAAGCCAGATGTCAGGAGCCGTATGCCGGGCAGATGTTAGAGATTTAAGATGAGAACTACCTGAACGGCCCTGGTTGGAAACACGGTGCTCTAAAAATAGAACACTGACACCCTACTGAAATCAACTCTTCATTCCTGTATCCTGCGCAGTGACTGCAGTGGGCACCAATTTCTTGCAAACCTGTACACTCACACCCATGGGCTCCTGAGGTCCTTTCTCAGCAGAAAGCAGCGTGTCCGTTAAAAACAGGCTCAGCACAGAGACACTAGGCTCCTTGTTGGCTTTTATTTTAATCTCGAGAATTCAGGGAGAGCCAGGACAATACTCAGTAGCTGGCTAGGGCTGGCTAGGCAGAGGGGAAGGGGAGTAAATGGCATCTGTAAACTGATCTGCAGGACACCCTTAGAGTGGAGGATGCTGCAAGGTAAGCCTGGGTCAGCAGCACACAGGTGCTGGCGTTGGAATTTGTTCCCTGAACATCTGTGCCTACCATAAAAACAGCCAGGGGCGTCGGGGCAGAAATAGCAGGTCTCATATTGCCTTAATAAAAACAACCAAATAAAGCACATCCCTGTTTTCTGCGGTATCTGCCATGCGGAATGACATCCCTGTCCCCAGGTTTAGCTATGTATTTTGCCACCTCATAAAACCCCGATCAATCTGCCCTTCTCTCCTGGCGGCACCAACTCTCAAAGCATCTCCAGTCTTCTGATCTCCCAGACCTAAAAAAACAGCCAGGAGATGAGGAGGCCCATCAGGTGAAGACTTCCTTTGCAGTCCGAATTTGAGACTAAATACAGACCTGAGTCCTCTCTTGGGACTCCAACAGAGCTCCAGCTTAAGAAACACTCCAAACATAAGCAGCCAGGCCTTCCTGCCCCTAGGAGAGCACAGAGAGAAGGCAAAGGTGTCTATTTCATGGGACGTGATCCCCCCTTCTCTGTGGGGGCAGAGAACACATCATCGCACCTGGAACGTGAGTCATTTGTGAACTGTTTTCAACTCAGACTTTTCCATAACCCGAGAGGCATGTGCAGGAGACCCCATGAGTCTGACACACACAAGAACAGATTTATTTTTCCTCGAGAAGAAAATCACCAAGGCAATGGTATCGCGATGTTTTTGTGGTCAAGCAAATAAACAAAATCCCATTGTCCTTCCCAAGAAGAGGAAAGTGCTCAGGACCCTCTGATAGTTTCAGAGCAGAAGGCCAGATTCCTGAGACCCGCCTGTTTCGGCCCAGGATTCCTGAACTATTAGCCTGCTTCTCAGACTGCTTTGCTCCATTCTGAGGACACATCCCAGCCTTGATGCATTAAAATCTACCACTCCTTATGCCTGGAAATGGCCTTCCCCTCAGTGTTGGTCCCCCTTTGTACATCATTTCACCAGAGACTATTCCACAGCCACTGGAGTCAGAAAACTGCCCCACGACATCTCCACTTTTTCCCCTTGCCTTCTGTAGCAATTACACTAACTTCTAATGCACCTCAGAACTTGATGGCTCCTGACCTATGTAGGGATTTTAATGGAAATTTATTTATTATCTACTGAAAAGGAAACTTCTGATCTTACATGCAAGTAACTTTTCCACATGGTAGCAGGTTCTCCATAATGCACAAAGGTCTGGATGCCACCAACCAAATCAGTAGAACTTAAACAAAAGCTCTGTGTCTTTGCTAATCTCATTGCCTCTGCCTACTCATCCTCACACTCCCACAGATATCTACCTGTCTATCTATATTCTATCTATCTATCAACCTACCTATCTACCTATGAATGATGTGACTACATACACTATCACTCTACCTACCTACCTACCTACCTACCTACTTACCTACCTACGATGGACCATCTCTATTTATGTATCTCTCTGTCTGTCTCTCTGTCTATCTATCTACCTACCTACCTACCTACCTATGAATGATGAACTACATCTATCTACCAATGATGTATTACATACACTATATATCTTTCTGTCTATCTGTCTCTCTGTCTGTCTATCAATCTGAAATGAAATAAATATAGAAAAGTCCAGGCTAGAATAACTGAAAATTATTCCGAAATGGTTTTGAAAAGAACAAAGGTGATTTCGTTATTTAGCTTATTGCATCTTCCACTGGTTGAACTAATCTTCATGCTGTTTATTCTAACAATTAAAATGGAGATTATTTAGGGTTTTGTGTTTGAAGCAGCTACAATATATAGGAATTAAGATGGTTTAACCCTAAAGAGCCAAAAGGAAAGGCTTGAATGAAAGGAAGTTATTCAGCCCCTACACTGTGCTCCAAATAACCTATTGATCAGCTTGACTCTTCATCAAACAAGTATTTTAACTATATTATGAGAAATGGCCATTTTATGTTGTTTTTTTTTCCCCAGAGATTTAAGAGTCTTTGCTCTTCCCATACTGCATATGATACACCACATACAGAGCTAGAAAATGACAAGATGGGTTAAAAAGGAGGACATCCATTTCTGAACATTTTAGTGTGTATCTGGGAAGCTCGGGGTGATGATGACGGTTATGCCTCCCTGTAAGCTCCTGAGGACTCCAGGAGAGCTACATAAACTTGGTGTGACAGCTGGAAGCCATAGCCTTCAGTGAGCAAAGCCAGGGCTCCCTTCTCCTAGCAGCAGGCCTAAAAAGACTTTCCAAAGACAGGTAAAATAACCAAACCCTACATAGATATCCAGAACTTTAAAAACATTACGTTTATCAAAAAAAAGTCAGATTCAAGATAATAACACGGTTTGATTCCATTACTATGAAATGTACAAAGAAGTCAAGTATATAGAGGCTCAGATGAGATTTCAGGTTGTTCAGGGCTGAGGAAAAAAAAAAACCAATGGCTGAAAAAAGAGCATAAAGTCCTTCCTATGGCGGAAACATCAGAACATTAGATTGCAGAAAAGCGTATGTAGCTCTGCACGTGGATCAAAACTCTTTACACTATGTATTTGAACTCATGGATTTTATGGCATGTAAATCTCACCTTCACAGCGCTGTTCAGAGAAACTGAATGAGAAATACGCGCAGTGTCTTTGGGATCTTCGAGTTCATCAGGTAGGGAGAGAAACTAGAGGAAAATGATACTCTACAGAACTCATCGCGTGAATGTGGTTTCTGTGCTTTGGCTGTTCCTGCTCAGTCATGAGGATCTGGGAAAGCATTGCAAGTATGTCAGGCATGGCACCTTGGAAAGCATACAGAACTGTGGGCCGGCCCACACGAGCCAAATTTACAAGGCTCCTCCTGGCTCTCCAACATTCAAGGAAGTCCGCTTAAGGCAACCTCTGTGCTCCACGTCATAAAAATAATACCAGCACTTACATCACAGGATTGGTGAGAGAGCCTTACCTTCAATACCCAAACAGTGTTAAAAGATGCTTGTTAGTATTACAATCCCTTTAGCATCACCTGGTATAGCCTGTAAATATTTCAGACCTGTGTATAGGGCACGGTGTGAGAAAAAAAAGGTTGTTGAAGAACTGCCTCGGGTGTGGATCAGACTACATCAGGTGTAAACCGTGTTCTATGACAAGTTACGTTATAAGTGGTACTGTTCTGTAACTTAAAGAGCACAAAAAAGTACAAGAAATACGTGTCCTACAGAAAATGATTGCTTCATGAAGACGAAGGTTGAGGGTCACCTAAAAACACATTCCTGAGGAGCCTTTGAACTTGTACTTTCATCATCTTCTAGTACATACGAACACGACAGGAGAACTTTGCCTACTCAACTGTCACCGTCAAAGGAGAAGTGGGTTGGGTTGACTGGTGTGTCTTTAAAAAAAAAAAAAAAAGTACTGTATTTTTTCTCACGCAATGAAGTGTAACCAGCGGGGATCCAAACGCTATACGAGGCAACACAACACGATTAAAAGCTTTTTAATGAAGGCACTGTAAACAGCCTTTCCCTTCTGCTTTAGAATATTTCAAATACAAAATTAGCAAGCCCCAGAGACTGGAATTTCTGTTACAGGAGAGATGAAAGGTTAACTGTCTAAAAGGAAAGAATATGTTTGACATATTCTATTTAGAAAATAAAAGGGCTTCCTAATAAAAGCAGAGCCCACTCGATGCGTCTAATGCTCCTTCAGTGTTTGCATACACAACCGAGTAATTAGAAAGCTCACTCAAAAAAAAAAAAAAGCAGAGCCATTGCAGACATCGGGGCCCCTTGTTTACCAGGCTTGCTAGAGGCCCCCGGAGGTCACTGTGATTGACAGGATTTTGGTGTTGGTAGGAGGGTTGATAATGCGCACACATCTCTTGAGAAGAGAGCTCCGGGTCCTGACCATGCTTAATAGAAGAGCAGTCACTATGAAGAACAATGTGACGGGGGAAGCCTGGGGGAGCAGTGGGCGGAAGGATGCTCGAGGATTGCAAATGGAATTCCCAGTCAATTAGTCCTCATTGGGAAGCTGATGGATACCATGCCAAGAAAAAGAAGACAAGAAAGAAAACTAAAAATTCCCAGGGCAAGCTTCTGCGTCTGCCAAAGACAAGGCACTCCTGTAAGCCAATTCCGTTGGTGACATGTCAGCAACCCCAGCTCCCCAAATGCATCTTTATAAACTGCCGAAGTTCAAAACACTCGAGGGAAACCACCCCGGGTTTCTGTAACACATGATGATGCTACTTGCCTTGGGCACGTCCGACAGGCAAAAGTAAACAAACAAAAAATTCCACTAAACAGCACAGGACCACAGCAGATAAGACTGTGGCTGTGAGTCACAAAGTCCCCTTAATTTTAATGTCTTCATGTCTTTGTTGAACTTGAATTCCTAGAAGCTCACTGAACGGTACTTTCTGTATTTCTCATGGTGGTGGGAGGTGGACCGTGTTCATTTCTCCCAAAGGTCCTGTTCTTCAAGATCCCATGACTCATGATGAGAGGAGCATCCAGCCAGTTTCACTGGATGCACTGATATTTGGGATATATGGTGACAGGGATAATAAGTGTATTTCAGTCGTATGTCATGAAATTGGATTCACGATAGAACTGCAGCTGAAGATGCCGTCCTTGAAGAAGCACAATGGTTACTGCCACGAGAAGCTTTTTATGCCGTCTCTGCGAGGGAGTCCTGCTCATTAGTGAGATCGGCTGCTGTCTGAGGAAAGTGTTCACCACGAATAAAATGCTCTTTTAAAACCTTGGTGAGCAAAGTCACGGCGCAGCTGCGAACTGTGCTTCTCCCGGCATCAATTAAAGCCGCAGGCTGAAGCCCAGGTTTTCCTAAAATGGGATATTTACCCTTACACGACTCCTTTATCTGAAAACACAAGATCATTTCTTAGGGCAAAAGAAAAAAAATAATCTTGTCTTGACAAGGTCAAACTTGGTTTTCCTAGCTTAATCCTTTTGGAAAACCTGTTGTCACTTAATCCATTTCATCCTGTAGAAAGCCTTGCCCTGAATTTCTATATGATGCTGAAACAATAAACAGACATGCAGGGTGTCAAAGTTCTAAGGGGAAAAAATACACAGAGACCCTTGAAACGGTGTTCTTTCTCCCAAAATAAAACACGCAGGAAACCGGTGTCATTTCTCTGGGGCCCCCAGTGAAGCGATTGCCCCCTCAGAGAAAGCACATGCCGCAGAGAATATAAAATTAGACGTCTATCCAAACAGCAAATCAACCAGGAAGCAGGTATTGCAAAGACAACTCAAGTCTGAAATAAACATCACCTTGCTTAAGTGTATTTTCGTGTTTTGACTCTAAAAATAGGAAATATGTTTTGGAAAAGCCAGAATTGTTATAATTGGCTTTCCCTCTGAGATGAACAGGACTGGACTGGAATGGAGCGGCCATGTCCCCTCCCCTCTGAACGGGCCCGGCAGTGCCTCCTCAAGGTCTGATGAAGTGGGTGCCACACAGACAAAGCCCGGTGACTCACTTTCCCCTTCTGCCCTGATTTCTCATTCATAGCTTTGTTTCCCTTCTTTCAAAGGGTGGCACGACCCTCCGTTCTTTGCCACAAAGCCCCAGAACCATTTCGGGGGCTCACGGGGACAGTGTGTCACCAGGCAACTGAATTAAACACAGGAAAGACAGATGTGAAGGCCGGAATTCTTCAAAGGCAAGGGGGTTTGACACTCCATAAATCACCGTGTCACTCCGCTCGAACAAAAACGGGTCTCGCATACTGTACCCGAGGCGCGAGTTGGCTAGACAGGGAGAGCGTGTTTGCACACCACATCTGGCCCATCACCAGGAGCTTTAAAAATGTAATGAATCAGCAGGAGCATGACAGGGGTGGGGCCTTCCTCCCCACACAGGAAAGCCTTTTGATGGGGAACTCAAGGAACCAGTTACTAAAAGATACCAAAGGTGCTAAAAATGATTCAGGTATGAAATGAAAATACTTTAACATACATACATGGTAGGTTTTATGGTCGTCATCCGACTGCTTTTCACTAGACCCTCCTAGTCTCCAAGGTAAGAGGTGGAAAATAGAGACTGGCTATTGGCATCTGAATCTCAGTCAGTCTAGCGTTTCCCTGCTAGGCGGTGGGAAAGTCCACAACACCTACCGCGGTATTTTCTCTTAATGTACAAGAACAAATTTAAAAGAAAAATTGAGAAGTTTTTAAGAACAGGGTCTTTCTGTTCACTTGGTGCCCTATTCAGACTGATTGGAAGCAGAAGAAATTGACAGGGACCAGTGTGGATCAATATGTTTGCTGTTGCTTTCACTGAAGTATCTTTGTCATGATCGCTCAGGGTGGTCAGGAGTCCCTCGTTCCCCGGCTACAACATCCTGCACCACAGCCAGACGCACGGTGCTGAGCAAAACACCAGATTTCCTTATTCTCCAGGATTTTTGTCTTTTAAATTTAGTTCATAGAGACTATAGCTGATGAATGCAATACTACTTAAAGCTTAAGGGAAAAGTATTTTGTGTCCTTTATGATTAGACTTGTATGAAACTTCATGCCTTGTCTGGTCAGAACACGGATGCCATCCTCCTGCAGCAGAAATGGCCAGGACTGTCCAACCCAGCGTGCCCCACTCTTGCCCAAGGTGGTAAACATGCAACAATGTGCTCTGTGGTGTTAGTCTCATATGGACATGAAAACGTACAAACACTTACGTTTCATATGAGACGATATTTTGTGAATGCAATGCCAAAATATGCATATTTTGGGAAAAAGAGTGGCATACACTCTTCTAAAATACAAGGAATATGGGAGTATTACTTTCAAATACTCATAGGTCACCCCAAACTGCTACTCAGGCCACCAAAACTTGTATCTCAGTGTTTTCTCGTTTGTCTGGCTTCAGTTCAGATGGGAGTAGCTCCCCGTCATCCTTACCGACCACCTGAGCTCGCTTCAGTTCAGATAGGAGTAGCTCCCCGTCATCCTTACCGACCACCTGAGCTCGCTTCAGTTCAGATAGGAGTAGCTCCCCGTCATCCTTACCGACCACCTGAGCTCGCTTCAGTTCAGATAGGAGTAGCTCCCCGTCATCCTTACCGACCACCTGAGCTCGCTCCAGTTCAGCTGAGCTTGTGGCTGGCCAGTGATCTTGGTTGTTTGGGGGTTTGTTTGTTTGTTTTGCATGTTTCTTTCAATTTGATACATGCTGGAGGAAGGAAACTCAACTGAGAAAATGGCCTCCATAAGATCAGGCTGTAGACAAATCTGTAGGTCATTTAATGATTGATGTGGGAGGGTTCAGCTCAGTGTGGGCAATGCCACCTCCGGGCAGGTGGCCCTGGGTTTTATAAGAGAGCAAGCTGAGCAAGAAGTAAGCAGCATTCGTGCATGGCCTCTGCACCAGGTCCTGCCCTGTCTCCTCTGGATGATGGAGTACAACCTACCCCATGCTAGCGGTATCTGTATATCAATTACTCTATGAAATCAAAACCCTGTCCTACCCAAGCTTCTTTTGGCATAGTGTTTTGCCACAACAATAGAAGCCTATAAGACAGGAATTGGCACCAAGTTGTGGGTATTGCTGTGACAAACCTGACCATGTGTCTGAAGGAGGCTTGCATTGGCATGTGAACTTTGGGCTGGAAAAACCCTCAGCTTAGAGCTCAGTTGGCTGTTTGCGGGGAGCTTGGAAGACAAAAACGCTGAAAGTAATGGGGTTCTGGCTCTGGCTCTTCCAGAAGAAATCTAAGAGTCCCTCGAAGATGCTCTTGGGTTTGTTCCTGTGATATTTTGGATTCAGAATCCAGAGCTGAAAAAATATTGGCTGTGCTTAACAAGCGACCAGGACCACGTCAGTGAAACCTTTCTTTACTGTGACGATTGATGCTGCTTATCCGGATCTGAGAAATTAACACTGATAAAGAAGAACTCAGCATTACGGTGATAAAACCTGGAAAGGTCTCCTCAGAGTAAGCAATGTGTAAATTTCTCGGGTGGTGCCGATTTTGATGGCAGTTAGGAGCCGTGGAAAGCATCTGAGGCAGAGTACTGGGGAGCAGGTCTGAAGTCCCTAAAAAGAGCAGCCCATTTGCTCAGGTGAAAGTGCAACCCATTCGCACAGTAACCATCATTTTGGAGAAGCCAGTATCAAGGGGTGATGATTCAAGACAGTGGTACCCTGGGAATGGAGCCTGCCTGAGTCTAGGAGACAAGCCGAATATGCTATGGCCAGACATTTGGAGCCGACTGTGAGTCTCTGAAATCTGACCCTAGACATTACATTGCTGAACTTTGGTTTGGCTTTGACCTGACTATGTGTACACCTTGGTTCTTCTCTCTTGGAGTAAGAGAGTATTTATTTATTTTGATTTTTTTACAGGAGCCCACAATTGAGAGACTCTGGAGTTTTAGAGTGGTTTTGGAGATGGGATATTTTAGAAAGGCTTGAACTTTAAAACAGACTTTGGATGTCTTAAAGAGGCTGAACTTTTAAACTGTTCACATTTTTAAAGACTGCGGGACTTTTGAAAGTTAGAATGTTTTATACTGTAATAGATTGATATATGCTCTTGGGGCTAAGCAAGAAAGGAAAGGCTATGGTTTAGCCAGAATGTGTTTGTCTGTGAAGCTGACGAGGACTCAGTTGTGCTAGCTAGTTATACATCAATTTGACACAAGTAGAATCATTTAGGAAGGGGGAGCCTCAACTGAGCAACTGCCCCTGCTAGGCTGACCTGTGGGCAAGCCTGTAGTGTATTTTTCTTGACTGCTGATTACTGTGCAATGTCTTAGTTCATTGTGGGCAGTACCACTCCTGCACTGGTGGTCTTGACTACTGTGAAGAAGCAGGCTGAGCAAGCCAGCAAGGAGCACTCCTCAATGGCCTCTGCATTAGCTCCCGCCCTGACTTCCCGCAACAATGGGCTATACTTGTAGAACTGTAAGAAGAAACGAATGCTGTTCTTCCCCAGTTGCTTTGGTCATGGGGCTTCATCACAACAATGGAAACCCTAAAACACTGCTCTATCATACCTCTGCTTTTTATGAGTCTTATGTCTTCTCAATAATCTTCAGAATCTCCATTTATTTTGCTTGCTCATATATTTGCAGGCTATCTGTGTCTCCTATCCAAAATGAAGATCAAAGGAAAGACAATTTGCTCTCTTAACATATACTATCCAGGGCCCTTACCATTCCATTCCCACTGACCAAGTTTAGGACCCTGAATCTGAAAGTCCCACAAATTGTATATTAGATATTTTGAATTAGCAAGGCTCAAAGGTAAAGTTTATATAAATATCACCCCCTCCCCTGCAAAAAAAAATCCTTCGAACTCTGAAATGCTTCTTCTGTTTTGAAGCTTTCTGGACAGTGACATTCAAACTACCACAGATCTTTAACACACTGAGGTAAGACTATTAAGACTATTAAACTCCATGACTACTGTTGCAAAAAGAAACCAACAACAGCTGATTTTTGTCATTGTTCATAGCCTTGTTTTTGAAAGATGTTGCATAAGACAGACACTTCTGGGAGCCAGCTATCCTAATATTATGCCAAATCAGAAAGCCGCCACAACCACAAAGACCTGTGGAAATGGGTATGTGTGCTCCTTTGAAAAAGTAGCCCCAGATACAATATGCTTGTCTTCCGCTGGTTTAAGCGGAAACAGTCTCAGGTCTGTGCGAGGCATCTGTTGTTCCACTGCTCTGCAGCGGGCACAGCACTCGCAACTGTGCAGAACCCTTTGTGCCAATACCCAAAAGGCTGCATCAAATTCAAAAGCTCTTGTTCGCAAGGGGCCAGCAGGTGGAGAACGAAAGGATCAGCCACGAGTCTTCTGCCCGCTAGGAAGCAACACAGATGCATAAAGAGAGGATTATGGTCCCAGGCACAACTTCAGTCTGTCCAAGAGGCTGTATCATTAAGCGAGAATACAAAGATTATAGCCGGTACCCAATTCTACAAGCTCGCTGCAAGGCTCCGAAGGTTTAAGTGCACTTATCCGTCATCCCTTCACTTTCCTTATTGAAATAAATCCCTTTGTCATAACAAATGAGGGTTTTCTCCTTTTCCTTATGCAGATAAGCAATGCATGGGTGCTTTTCATTTGGCTGATAGGGAGGAAGGAGCGACAAGAGGCAGCAGAAGCAAACTGCGGGTTACCATCTGCAATTAGTAAGAACAATATAGCTCTCCTCTTACTGCCCATTGCTTTCACCCCTGTAATAGCAAATCATTACATTTCACAACATTTTAAAGTAACGGCTTGGGTTCCAAATATCTTTGAGGTGATACAAAGCAGCAACTAAAAGCTTTTGTTGTTGTTGTTGTTGCTGCTGCTGCTGTTTGTTTGTTTTTTTAATGTTAATGGTTTAGACGCTAAAAGCAATCTACTGAGTTCTCCTGCTTTGTAATTCATGTAGTTAATCAACCAAAATAATAGTATTTAACCCCTCTCCACTCACGACAACCCTTACTGTACAGGAACAGCACCGAGCTATGCACATTCTAACTTGCTGTGTCCGTGAATGAGGCTTTAACGGGAAGTTACTCACCTCAGTTCCTGGCAAAACAGATTTGAGAACCAAAAATTCCCTTTAGGTAATATAAAGCTATTCTTGGTGCCAGAGGTGCCAGTAGGAACGATTACTCTACAGGTAGGAAAGAATAGAAAGAATGAAGAAATACGGTTGCCTGCCTGGTTACAGGAAAAGGGCCCAAGTACAAGGTGAGTGAGTCACAGTCGGCTGAGAGAGCTTGGAAATTGGCAAGGGCCTAAATACAGCAGAAAGTGCACGGCAGCTGGAGGTGGTGGTGCACAGCTGTCCTGCAGCAGAAAGTGCACAGCAGCTGGAGGTGATGGTGCACAGCTGTCCTACAGCAGAAAGTGCACAGCAGCTGGAGGTGATGGTGCACAGCTGTCCTACAGCAGAAAGTGCACAGCAGCTGGAGGTGGTGGTGCACAGCTGTCCTACAGCAGAAAGTGCACAGCAGCTGGAGGTGATGGTGCACAGCTGTCCTACAGCAGAAAGTGCACAGCAGCTGGAGGTGATGGTGCACAGCTGTCCTACAGCAGAAAGTGCACAGCAGCTGGAGGTGATGGTGCACAGCTGTCCTACAGCAGAAAGTGCACAGCAGCTGGAGGTGATGGTGCACTGTTGTCCCAGCACTTAGGAAGCTTGGGCAGGAAGAATGTGAGTTCCAGGTTACCCTGGACCTTATTTCAGAAACGAAAACTAAGCGCACAGCAGCTTTGGGCACCTGATACTATCAGCCTTGCCTCATGTACTCCTCACACGTCACCTTCTGCTCACTTCACTGGGATTCTTTTTCTCTAGGCAAACAAAGAACAGAACACTTCAGTAAATACAGGTCCAATGACAGTAGACATCAGGAACTTGTCAGAGCATTTGTTAAACTGAGTGCCAAACTGGGTTTTGACACTGTTAGTATAGTGAGACCTCATATTAAATCCAAGGGCAGGTAATTTTCCTTGGTACCTGTGACGATCCCGAAAGAGCAGAAGGTTCCCTGTTTTGCTGTCTCCATCACACACTTTCCCCAAGGTGATGTCACTTTGCACCTTCAAAACCCTTTAAATAGTGGCTCTGTAGTCATAAGAGCCATCTAGAAATTTCTATTACAGTAAACAATTGAATTGGTTAAAAACTAGTAGCCAACTAGAAAATAGCTTTTAAACTTTTATAATGTAAAAAGAAAAATAACAATACCATAACTTGCAGGAGTTACTGACATTGCAGGACTAATGTGTTAGCATACAGGAATGCAGAGACACCATCACAGTGGACAGTCAATATATAGCACATAGACACACAGTAGAGATGGTATACACTCACTAGATGTTGCTTTCTTATCCCTTTCCTTAATTCATGTTTATATTAAAATAATATCCCAATTTTAACTTTAAGCAATAGATACCATTTGTAATTTGTTTTTCATTTTGTTTTATTTTTATCCAAGGTAGGGTTTCCTCTGTGTGGCTCTGGCTGTCCTGGAACTCACTATATAGACCAGACTGGCCTACAGAGATTCACTTGCCTCTTCCTTCAGAGTGATGGAATTCAAGGTGAATGCCACCACTGACCAGCTTTTTTTTTTTTTCTTAAATACCATTTTTAAATCTGAGACAACATGAGAATGTTCTGATGGTCATAGAATCTATATCTACATTTTCCTTCAAAGCTCTTACTAAGAGCCGGGCGGTGGTGGCACACACATTTAATCCCAGCACTCGGGAGGCAGAGGCAGGCGGACCTCTGTGAGTTCAAGACCAGCCTGGTCTACAAGAGCTAGTTCCAGGACAGGCTCCAAAACCACAGAAAAACCCTGTCTCGGGAAAAAAAAAAAAAAAAAAAACAACAACAAAACTCCTACTAAGTTTGCAATGTGTGGGATTCCCTTCTGTATGCTGTGAATACCATTGGTGAATAAAGAAACTGCTTTGAGCGAGCCTATAGCAGAGCAGGGCAAAACAGAGGTAGACTGGGGAGAGGGAACTAAACTGAATGCTGGGAGAAAAAAAAGGAGGAGTCAAGGAGAAGACATGGAGTCTCCTCTGGAGACAGACATGCTGAAACTTTGCTGGTAGGCCGCAACCTAGTGGTGATATACCAATTAATGGAGATGGGTTAAATTAAGATGTAAGAGTTAGCAAATAAGAAGCTAGAGCTAATGGGCCAAGCAGTGATTTAAATAATATAGTTTCTGTGTGATTATTTCAGGAGTCTGGGCTGCTGGAAAATGAACAAGTAGCCTCCTTAAAACAGCAATGAATTTTATGCTATTGTGAAAAGTGTCTGTAAGGGGGCTGGAGAGATGGTTCCGTGGTTAAGAGCACTAGTTGCCTGGGATCAAATCCCAGCACCCACATGGCAGCTCAAAACTGTCTCTAACTCCAGTTCCAGGGGATCTGGCATCCTTATATAGGCATACATTCGGGCAAAACACCAATGCACCTGAAGAGAGAGTGAGGGAGAGAGACAGAAAGAAAGAGATCTGTTGATAGATAAGCAGAAGGGCCAGAAACTGCACCCACAGATCAATTAAAAGTAGGCATGACACTTTGACCGTGATCATTCCCAAAGAATGGAAGAGGAGAAAAACAAAGAACAACAAACCAAAATCCACCCCACTCCCCAGAAATATAGTTGTCATTTTCTCCTGGTTTGCCACTGGGCTTGGATTATGCTAGACTTTGAAAACGGGGACAACATTGTTTCTTGCAATAGCAGTAGACTCCATCTCCAAGAGGAGAAGGAGTCTGGCCCTGGTCTCAATTCTTCCCTTCACAGCCAGAGTTGTATTTATCCAGGACCATGTGTCCTTCCCGGAACCAGGGCGGGTCCTTTCATGGGAAGTCCGCACACACAGGAGAATGCAACAGCCTGGCCATGCCCAGGTGTGAACACACCAGCTTGGATTGCTGTGCGACATTAGGAAAGTGAACGTTCTCCTTTTCTGGACATGTTTTTATATTCAGGCTTCAATGATTACAGATTCTCTCATTAAAAAGCTTCCTGAGTGAAAAGAGCACAGGACAGAATAAAACAGGATTACTTTCTGAAAGAGAAAGTACATTATTTTATTCTAACAACTAACTAAACAAGGTGGTGGGTTAGCCTGAGGAGACCAGAAAGGGCCAATTCCTAAATAATAAGGTACTATGCTAAAAATGAGAGTCTAAAGAAAGATTATTCTTTCTTATATCATAATGATAATTATAAGGTCATGAAAACGGTGAAAAGCCATTAGAAAACTTTACAAGTTATGACAAAAAAAGGCCTGAACTCAGGCATTATTTGCATTATTTGAATAAACTCACCATTGGGATCACATATAGTTACATATTTTTAAAATTCAGAATGGGCAACTATATTAACCATAACATGCCATATTCTCACTTATTTCTGCTGAGAAAAAAATTGAGAAAACATCTTTGTGGTGGGAGAAATTATTTGGCCTTTTTTTACTTTTGGGCTTCCTGATTAGGACATAGTTCCTTGTTTTATCTTTTAACTGCCATCAAAGTCAACAGCAGGGAAAATACTCAGAACATCTCTTAAGGGCTCACAGTACTGTACTGTTTCTGTAAGGGCAAAAACCAGAATTTAATAGGAACGGGAGAATGTAATGTGTCTGGGCACCCAGGTAAAGTACGTCTGTCTCATGTGCCCTCAGGCTGACAGGCATGATCTCAAAGAACCTTCTAGCTAACTTCCACATGCTCACGTCCTCACTTGTTTTAAGATCCATTGGTTTGCTTTTTTTGTTCCTGTGGCTAAAATAGTTTAGCTAGCCACAACTAGCATAAAAAATTAAAATGAAATGTTAAATTTCTCTCAGTGATGTCATCATAGCACAGTATTGCAAATAAAATTTAAATATTTTAATCATATCATTAATAGACATACACAGAGAGGGTTATATCAAGTGATATATTGTGACAGGGAGATTAACAGTGGTCTGGGCATTTCAAAGTGCAGATCATGACTTTATTGGACAACTGCTTTTAAAATATCACATGGAATTAAGTAAGTTCTTGTATTACATTTATAAGGAAAATATTCTTTTGTGAAACTTTTCTTTAATTATGTATATGTTATAAATAAATGTGTTCGATGGGCTATTTACTAAACTAATTTCTTACAACAGACCATTGTCTTTTTTAAAAGGCATGCTTTAAGAAACACCAAGGACGCAAATTTTACATTTTCTTTTACGACTTTTCATACAGTGGATGGGGCACTTGGGTGTGTGACGCAGAACCGCTTGAACCCAGGAATTTCTGACTAGCCTGGATAACATAGTGAGGACCTGTCTTTCACCAAAAAAAATATTTTTAAGAAACAAGATGATCTGTTGAACTTATTTCCGTTTTCTCAACAATAAAATCAGACCAGCTGTTTATTCCAATATTGCCAGACAAACGGTTGGGGCAATTAAAAAGTAGTCTAATGTTACAAAGCTTTCTGCTCACTGATAATTAGAGACCCTGGTAATGAAAGCCCCTGACTTAAGGTTTGTAAAGGCCTGTACTAGACACTATCTGTATACTAGGCAATGCTCTTCTGGATATACTGCCAAATACCCTGCATCCAAGGGGCCTTTCAGGCAAGCAGAGCCTAGAGCCCTAGAGTTGTCTAGTCTGGGGCACTCTAGGGCTCTGGTATCCCAGAAGACGTCTGGGGGTGACCAGACCACACACGCTGGAGCTGAATAGAATTTTGATCAGTGGGAGTCAGGAAAACCCACGGAGCTCGGAAATTAATTGCTTTCTTTCTCTGTGAACCAAGCAGGCCAAGGACACCCGGGACTATCTTGCAATGCCAAGTGACCACTTTTGCTCTGCGCACACCTCCTTGGATTGCTTCTCTAGTTTCAGCACCCCAATACCTCTCTCTCCTCACTCTTCCTTCCCTGTGATGGGATGGGCAAGAACCACTTCTGCCCACTGGTTCAACATCAGCTGTGGAGGAAGCTCGTCTTGTTTTTAATTTATATTTATATATAAATTAAATATATATAATAATTATATAATATTAATATAATATTATATAATTATTATATATATATAAATAAATATTTGCCTACATGTCTGTCTGTGTGAGGCTGTCAGATCTTGCAGTTCCAGACAGTCGTTAGCTGTCATGTAGATGCTGGGAATTAAACCCCTGCCCTCTGGAAGAGCACTTAACCACTGAGCCACCTCTCCATCCCCAAGGAAGTTTATCTTAAGAAGTCCTAAACACAGGTGCAGACTCCACTGTGTGCTATGGACAAAGACAGCGGAATGGAGAAGTCTCTGGCACTGTCTATATGGCGCATTGCCTTCCTTATTTTAAGTTCAAGAGAATGTCGAGTCACTGCAAATTTTCTAATTTTTAGTCATGTATACATGATGGTGGGGTGTGCAGCAAGAGGAGAGGGACTTGGGGAGGCCAGAAGAGGATGTTGGATCCTCTGGAGCGAGTGTTACAGACAGCTGTGAGCTGCCACAGGCGGGTGCTGGGAACTAAACTCAGGTCCTCGGCAAGAGCAGAATGAACTCTTAACCGTGTGCTGAGACACCTCTCCAGCCCCAGTAACTGTAATTTTCTATCTTAAGCGGGGTTAGATTTCATGGCGAACAACCCGATCCCATCTCATCTTTGGCAAGCTAATAGTGATAGCCACGAGAAATTACTGGACTATGAAATAACAATCAACTTGCAATTTTTTTTTTGGTGATTTAAAAATAATAAGGATTTGTGTTGCGCTCATCCGTATGCCTACTGCAGAATTCAGGAGGGGGACCGTCACTGCAGTCACGGGGTGACCAGGTGGATAAGCAGCTACTGTCATGAATGTGGTCAGACCAGAGGAAATAGAGTACTTGGCCAGCCCACGTTGCTTCATAAAACTCCCTTTACAAGGAACACCGGTCAGTTCCACTCAGTCCTTGGCCGCAGACAGCCGTATAACCACAACAAATTTCAATTTAACAATATGCCTGGGAGGTAAGAGAACCAAAAACCTTCGTTCAACGTTCAAATGGCTTCTACGAATAGCATATGAGGTAAGCTGTCACTACCACAGAGTGTTTTTACTCTTGGGCCTTAATCCACTGACTTAGGGTGACTTGAAAAAGAAAAGGTTTTGTTATAAATATTGGAAATAATGGGAATTCACCCAAAAAGTCAAAAAAACCAGCGTGTAAACTTTAGCATGGCTATCAAGACAGAGCAGAAAGAGTGAGTAGCAGACTTGGGATTGAGCCTTGCTCATGCTACTTGCTGACGTCATGGCCTTAGATAACTCAACTGCTGGGGCAGAGTCTGGTGTCCACACCGGGTCCAGAGGGGGTAAGGGCGGGGCCAATTATACTCACCCTGTGGGTTTTCTGTCAAGATGAGAAACACAGCAATTGGAGATTCTGCTTGACACTAGGAACACACACAGCAGCACTGGTTAAGGAAGCTGGGGACCTGCATGTCTCCTGTGCTGCTAGGAGACACCAGAACACCTCATTTCTTTTTGCCTGGTGTGTGTGCTTCTCCATCATATGCATGACACTTTATAAGGAGGCCTCTTAAATTCAGTTTGCCAGTGACTCACCTTGTAAAATGATGGACTTAGAATTCAACGCAATGTTCCTTATAAATTATAGCTTTCTTTTTTTTTTTTTTTTTAAGTTTTCACTCAGGATCAAAAAGTCACCGCATAAAAGACAAAAGGGGGGGGCTGACTCTCTGAACTTAACTAACGTTTACACAACTCAGTCTGAACGCTTCTGGCTAACTGCAAGCTCACAACGAACCAGGGCGACATTACAACATCCTCCATCCTCTCCCTCCAGGTAACCCCGGAGTCCAGATCAAAGGACTTGTTACTTGATTTTGGACAGCCAGACCACACACTGCTGCCGTACTTGGAAAATCCACTGATAAATGAAGAAACATACAGGGTGGTGGGTTGCTGCAGAAAAAAAAAAAAGAAAGAAAGGAAAAGAAACGCACAGAAAGAGATGTTGAACTGAAAGAGAGACTGTTGTAGAAAATACCATCCCTCCATCCCTCCTCTCCAGTACCTCAAAGGCTCCATGATGCCCCAGAGAGCAGGAGGAGGACGCCACAGTGAGACCCACCCTGGGCTGCGGGTGAGATCACAGCCCGGTGCAGTCAGTCGCTGACCCTACTGAGGATGAGGGAGGGATTCCACAGGGCCAGAAACTGGGGCTGTGTCTTCTAATCCTACCCATCTCTCCGCCTTTGGGTGTGCTGTACTTGTTCTAAATAGGCATCCTTTTCCATTTTAATAAAGACATTATAAAAATAATAATGTAACGTGCAGAATTCATTTACCCTGCTTATGCTACAGAAATCTTGATTTACTAGATATCCCTCCAGGTTACAATTTCTGCTGCTGGCTGCAATAGAATAGAGATGCTGACAGTTGTGAATTACTTCACTGAGTTCGACAAGTTATCAAGTGCAATGGTAAATAGGGGAGAAATGGAAGGTAAAGTAGGTGGCTGGGTCAACAGGGGTGCTGACTGCCTCTCTACATAATTTAAGGCCCTCTGAGAACCCGAGAACGACGGCACGTAGATGTCCCTTGCCGAGGAAGAAGAGGACGTATATATGGCTTTACGTTTCAGGACATAGAGGTTAATGGAAAATGGGAAGGGCTCTGTTTTATGGGCCCTACTGAAGATGGATGGCGGAGGAGATGGGCAGGAGGAATTATCTCTTCTCTGGATGAGGTTGAGGGTAAGAGATGAGGCAATGGCGTGTGAACGCCGCATGGGACACTTATTAGTGAGGAGCTCTGACTAAAGGTGAATGGCCTGCTGGGAGATGGGAGACATCTGATAGGTAAAGTCAGGTTGGCCCTGGGGCCACGACCTCATTAATAGTTAAACAACAGCACTGAAAATTAATGGCCCACACACCTGACTGCCCAGTGGAACGGCAGTCCTCGCCACAACTGTCCGGAAACCCACATGAGCGCATTCCAACAGGGAGTCTGGCTGTCAGTGGTTACAGCAATCTCTGTGGAAATCAGCCGGGTTAAATGGGCAGCAAGCGGTTCCACAGACGACGACGAAGACTCCATCTGACCTGCACGGTGCAACAAGGGTCAGAAGCAGCCGGAAGTTTCGCTGAAGCAGAGCTTGGCCATGTTGAAAGTATTTAGTGGGAAGACCATGAGCGAGACATCGATGGGCAGCAGGAATGGCACGGATCTCAGGAGGGTGGGCCCCCCCAAGTGACCTCCACCCCAGATGCCACACAGCTGCCGGACAAAAGCCATTCATCAACCCTTCTAGTCACCAAACTTGCTGGCTCAAGATCACCAGATGGAAGGGAGGACATTTTTCAAAGAGCAATTAAGACCACATCATAGTTCTTAATCTCAAGACTTCCCTCTTGGACACATACAGGCTTACCTACTAATGTGTCCCCATCATCATAAAGACCTAAAAAACCAAAGACGCCCCCCGCTCCAACGGCTGCCTTTCCCCCACTCTCTGGGATGTCTTTCTGCTTTGTGAACAGAATTTTGAAAATAGAGGACAATAAATTCCACGCGTGACAGCTTACTGCAGCTAAAGACGGGGCTCCTGAGATGCACCTTTTTATTTATTGGGGTTGGGGAGGGAGGTGGTAATGTTTCCTGTATCGGATGCCTATACTCTGCAGACCTTTGGGGACTCATCTCTGCTGAATTCTTTAACAGCTGAGCTGACAGGGATGTCCATTACCCAAATGGACAGCACTCTGTATTGATCAGGGCCTCACTTAGCGATCTCATTTGTCATCCCTATTGTCTCTCGTCTTTACTGCTCTCGATATGAAGCTGGGGGGGGGCATCTTTTTTTCAGGTGTTGGGTGGTTAATCTACGTTTCAGGCACAACTGAGCAATTAAAGCAGGCAATGAGCAGACGCCTCTAGTGCTCCCCTCCATAGAAGGCTGAATGGGACGTCTCTCTATCTCTCCCATACAGACCAGAGGAAGTTAAGAGCTAATCTACTCCTGAAAAAGCCCAGAAGAATAACCCTGGCCATATCAAGTGCTTACTTTGCCTCCGTTTCTGCTTTCAGAAACTCATTTTAGAAGATAAAAAGGAATATTATAGGAAGAAAGTTCCAATCCCAACAAAACAAAAGAAGGTCTACCTAATCTTGCCAGTTAATCATTGGGGGAAAAGTCTTACTTTGCATCTAATTAGATCCATGCAGTTAAACACCCATCAAGAATTCTCCTACATAGGGTATGGTTTATGTAGTTCTCATAGAGGGATTAAATTGGGCATGTGGAAAGCAATGTTGATGCATTTAATGGACTTCTCCACAACATACATCAGCACCCGTGTCACGGAGCTAGACGACTTCTCCATCCTTTCACCAAAATGCAATAACAGAAATAATTAAACATCTCTCAGACCCGAACTGCATAGTCATTAGGCAACGGTCAATGGCTGGAACCGCCACTTGAGCCTGAACCGTACTTTACCTTGGCTTTTTCTAATTGCCTCTATTCAGAAAGCTTCCCATATCAGGATTTCCCCTGAGAACTAGTTCATGATGCTATAAAGGCTGCCGGCCAGAGGCTCCCCAGCACTTGAGCTACACACAGAACTATCAAGTAACATTTAATTGCTGGATGACACTGTGTGTCTGGGCTTGAATTCCAACCTCCAAATATTATCCACGCAAGTGTCTGCGGAGATAAGGCTGTTATGATGAATAACACCAGATAAAAGCAATTAAACCTGGGAGCGGCAAACACTTCAGGATCTTGACTTCCACAGTAAACAGAATTTGAGGATGGATAAACGACAAGAGGACTGATACTATCTCCCTTACGGAAGGAGCATTACTGCAGGCCTCTTCTCCTTCTGTGTACGTGGGTGAGTGTTTCCATGTAAACACATGAGCTAGAGAGAGCCACACACGCGAACTGCAAAAGCTATTAATTACTCCTTTATCTAGTGCTGGAGAGCCAGCAACGATAAGGAATGAAAATGGAGTTGGTTTTTAAATACTAGCCGTGGCTTTCGTTATGGACTTGAACAGGCCATCGTGAATACACTGAGCATCCCATGCAGGGGGGTCTTCTTATTTCATTTCAGCTGACAAGATTCTACCAGTATCCCTAGCTGTTTGTATCCGTGCTATGCCTGCTTTGTGACAGGTTTGCAGAGCCCAAGCCAAAACACCAAGCAGAAGTGCCAAACCTTAACCCCAAGTTCCTTCTGGAAGACCAGAGATAAGGAAGGGAGCCATAGATTGGGGGGGAAATGGACAGTGTGTGTGAGCTCCCTCGAAAGCTTATCAAAACCCGATGACTATGAGGGACACAGGGAAACTGATCAACCAAAGGACCATGCAAAGGAACAGAGAAGTGACATAAAGGGACATGGTACAGCTTCAAAGAGAGCCAGATTCTATAAAACATGGCCATCTTTCATGAAAAATAAATAAATAAATAAATAAATAAATAAATAAATAAATAAAAGCGTAATGGAAGCTTGCCACTAAGGAAAATATTCCATTTTCTTTTTTTTTTTTCAAAGTGACTTTCTATGCGTTTTGTGAAGAAGAAGAAGAAAAAAAACGATGCTATCCCCTCCTGCGTGTGTTTTTCTCTGCAGAAGAGCTGGGAGGGGGGAGTATTAAAAGCTATTTCATTAGGCTCTCTCTCACACCTGGGGTATAAATAGAGGATAATAGCCCCTATTGTCCAAAAGAGGTGGGTAATGGCGGTGGCATTCAGCAGCGGTGGGTAGTAGGTAGGTAGGTAAAGGACTGCAGACTTAGAAAGGGAAAATAAATGTCACAGATACCAGGGGAACAATGACTAGTTGGAGATTCAGGAGAAAAGAAACTGGATGCCTAATGACCCCCCAGCTAACCAACAACACAGTGTGCCGTTTAAAAAGAAAGTAATTTACCAGCAATATCAGATGATAAATAATACTGAAGAACTTCAAAGGCTCCTTCCTACAATGGAGGGAGGTAGTGGCCCCCTAAAAAACAGGATGCTCCAGAAAAAAAAAATAGAAGTAGTACTGGAGGCAAGAATATAACAAAACATTTCAAAGACCAGAAAATAAAACCGACAGAATTAATAAAAATGTGGAAATTTTTGAAAAGAAAAATAGATATTACTTACATGAAAAATAAACCACTTATGAAAAACAAAGAATTAGGCATTGTTAAATTTAGGACATAATACAAAATCCTCTCATAGTAGCAGGAATGATTTCATTAGCTGTAAGAAAAAAATAGATTTCGAAAAGTGATACGGAAGAGATTTAATACTTCATTTAGTTAGCGACAGTTGTCTCCTGTGGTCCTTAGAGCCCAAATTACTAGCAATTAACTTTGGTTATGAAGATCATTGCCATCATTACTCTCAATTAACGTAGATGGAAGAGTCAGTGTATGTGAGGTGAAGGGGAAATGCTACCACGGTTTTATAAATACGCAGAATTCCTCGCCCAAAACGTGTTCTCTACTTGTCTATCTGAGAAGTGCCTACTTCGTCCTCTTCCTCTTCTAAGGCACCCGTCCTTTCTTTTCTGATCCCAGGGCAGTCTCTCAAGGGCCAAAGCTCAACAGGAGAAGCTATTGTTGGAGCAAGTCCACACCTGACCTACACGGGGTACGTGAGAACTTTAATCAAACTCAGGTTTTATTACCATCCAGCAAGCTGGTCAAGGCTTCCACGTTATACCTTCTCAACAGTCTCAATGCCAGGAAAGAGCCTAAGCGCAGTAAGACATTAACCAGTAACACATGGAAATCTCCAAATAATCTTCTCATCTCACTGACAGCAATAAAGAAGAAATCCTAATGTAATTGTGCTCAAATCTAGGCATCCGAATTCTTTTTTTAGACAACCTATTTGATTCTACGAGATAAAGAGGGTAGAATAATATTGACATAAAGAATCATAGCTTCTTTCAAATCCTTTCCTTCATTTCCTACCGCAAGCCGCTCAATTGCATCGTCATGCTGTTTGTGGTCATGTAAACTGTTCTAAAAATTATTCAATACTTTTTATTGTATGAATTCCACGCTTAGCATGCCTCACACACTGGTCAGGTGTTACTTCTGGTGGATCCTTAAGTCTCTATTGTAAAAAGAAAACAGACATAATACGCACTAATTCTCAAGTCGGGAAATATTTCTTACTGAGTGTGGGAGCTCCATGCCTTTGCCCTCAGCATCATGGAGGCTGCAGTCGGTGGACTGCCATGAAGTGGAGGACTGGTTACACTACAACGCAAGACAGTGTCTCAAAAACAAAACAAAAAGGCTGGGTGTTGTATAGCACAACGACTTTAATCCCAACACTGGGGAAGCAGAGGCACGTTGGATCTCCGCGAGTTCCAGGCCAGCCTGGTCTAAATGGTGAGGCGTGTGTGTGCGTGTGTGTGTGTGTGTGTGTGTATGTATGTGTGTGTGCGCGCGTGTGTTTGTGCATGCATGTGCACACACATACACACAAAAATATATGAAACAGAAACGCAAGAGATATTTTTCCAATCGCCCTACCAATATGCCATCCCCCTCCCAAAAAAAAAACCCAAATGGCTAGGGGCAATAGTTCAATGAAAAATGCTTACTTACATTCATAAAGCGCTGGATTCTATCACCTGTTCTGTTCAGAACAATGGCAGTGTGTATGCATACACATGCATAATAATTTTGTTTTTAACATTAACTGTATGTAAAAGGCACAGTTCTCCATTTGGAAATACAGATAGTACAGATCTCCCCTAAAGGAACTTGTTACTCAAGGGAAGTATGAAGAAGAGAGAGATCTGGGGCCTCCGAAGGCCTGGAGATGGACCTCAGGGTTTCACACATTAGACAGGGTTCTGTCATTGAGTTAGCAATGTCTGTCATTATGACAGTGTCTCACATAGCCCACGTTAACCTCAAACTCACTGTGGAGTCAAAGGTCTGATCTTCCTGTCTCTACCTACTAGGAGCTATGATTACAGGCATGTGCCCAGCTAGGAACACACAAATACACATATGCAAACACATACTTAAAAGCTCATCATCGAGTAATGATAATAATTATTCCATTGGTATTTTGAGTTGTAGTTTATCTACAATTTAATGCACCTTCATGATAACTCTATGAAAAATCTTGGGTGTTTTCTCACTGTATTTTTGTCAACTCGACACAACCTGGAGTTACCTAGAAATAAAAACTTCCATGAAGATGATGCCTCTATCAGATTGCCTCCCCAGGTTGGTTTTGGACATGTTGTTTTATCACAGTACTAGAAACCCCAATTAAGACAATGAGCATTTTACTGACCACAAAACTAAGGTTAAGAGTAACAGGAATTACTAGGTAACAACCATGTGAACCAAATTCCAAACTTATTTAACCCTAAATCCAGGAACAAATGTCATACTAATTACTTGCAATATGCAAAAGGATTAAACTATGGTCATGGGACCTCAAAGAAGGCTAAAAGAGAGTTATGAAAGGAGGCTAGGTATATACAAATAATTTGTGTAGAATCCACTCTGGTATTTGCAAATACTATGTGATAGGCAGATAAGCGTTCCTATCTTAAGGACTGCAAAAGAAGGTCAGATGGAGCTTAGAGAGTAGGGAAAGGCTGATGCCATGGTAGACCTTTGGCTGTGCCTTGAGAGACAGGTAAAGCTAGATAAACAAGAAGACGGGCTGCAGAAATTCTACAGATAAGGGGTCTCCTTACAGTCAATGTGTAGTTTGTATTAAAAATAATCCAATAAAATAAAGGAGACATCTCTAATTTTCATTTAGAACACAATCTGAAGCCAAGGAAAGTTTACCACCCTCACTGTGCCAACCTTATTCAACAAGGGAAATAACCCGGATCCCTTTCTCAGCCTGAGCCGCTCATTTGTTTTCTTAGAGGAAAGTTAGCTAATCACTCACGCATTTCTGAGAGCCCCTTCTAAGGAAGGCAATATGGTGCCCATTCTGGCAAGAGACCGTGTGCGGGCTCTCAGACTACAGTCTCAGCGAGGATCCACAAATGTGACACTCCAATTAAATATTATGTAACTGAGGAACATACGGATGGTTTGAGCAGCTTATGCAATGAATATCCCAGAAGAAGTGGGATGGAGATGCGCAGGAAGTTGGGAGGGATTGGCCTTGCCAGTTCACAGCATAAGCAGAGCTACGATGGACAAAATGAGTAAAAATGTATGCAGGTAACGGAGCCGATAGTGTGTGCAGTGTCTACACCAGAAAGTGTGTAAATTTCACTAGGAGTATTCAGTAGGAGAAAGGGGTTCAGGGAAGCGGTAGCTACTCTACGCTATGTTCACAGCTACCACCAGTGAGATCCAGACTCCTTTTGTAATGACATCATAGGAACAGCTGGATCTTAGGTACAGGGGACAGGAGGAAGGTGCACCTTTCTAGGAATGAATGGCTCCCTTGAGGTGCTAGGCTTTTCTCTTTTGTTGAGGCCACACTGCTTTGATACGGCTCCTGTATTTCTAGCTGGGTACAATTGACAACTGCACACGTTAAGAACAAAACCGCTGTCGCAACATTCGGAGTCTACAAAGCATAACACAAAGGATGCACACTGTTCCAGTCATGAAAGAGTGGATTTTAACTCTCATTTATGTCCCTAAGAAGGTTCATACCACAGGCCACAGAGATAGCTCCCCAGATAAAAACACCTGCTGTGTAAATAGGACAACCTAAGTTTGAGCCCTAGATTGCATGGAAGGGGAGAACTGAGACCCAAAAGTTGTCTATTGATCTCCATATGTGTACCTGAATGCACACACACACACACACACACACACACACACACACACACACACGATAATTAAAGAAAAAGCTCACACCACACCACCATGTCCTTGAAACCCCCTGGGAGACACTGGTTTCTCTGTCTGTAGTTTTGGCCACAATCGCAGAATAAAAGCCACACCTTCTATGCCTAGACTGTTTAAGGCCACCTACTGATCAGGTTTATGGCACTGAAAAGAAAGATGGCTACCATCTGCGAAGGGACTGGAACATGAAGGACTTCTCCTAACTCACTGCGCACAAGAGCTTCCCTTCTCCTTTGAACACTGGGAGAAGGGCTAACCTGCAGCATGGCTGCTGATGTTGTTTTTAAGCTATGACCAATGACTACCAGCATGAAGGCCGCGCATGACATAGAAGTGAAGTTTAAAACGAGAGGGAGGGTCATTTGGCTCTGAACTCCAACCAGTCATCACACCACTGGAGGAAACCTGGCTGGTGAGAAGAAAGAGGGAGGAAGAGGAATTGCTAAAGGAAGAGGGGTTTATTGAAGCTGCATCTCACCCAATGGCTCTTCATACCAGGCCCTACCCAGGAATCAAGGCAATAAACCATTCGCTTTTCCTCAGCCATGGATTCTTTGCTCTGGAGGATTCTGAGAAAGGGAAGGCATTGCTAACTCCTCAAAGAGATGCCCTGACAGATGATCCCTAGGGAGACAAGGATCTACCCTGGAGGGGAGGAGAGAGGAGTTAGAGTTAGGAGCAGACAGAGAAAACTGAAAAAGTATATAGCTCTCAAGTTTCAGAAACTTATGTAAGCGTGCCAGAAGCAACTGCATGGTCAAAATAGCTATTCAAAAGTGTAGTCTAAAACAAGACTAAGAACTCATGACAAAACTTGTTTATGTAAGTTTGGGAAGACTGAAAAGGAGCGTCACATAAAAACAATGCTATTTATTCTTTCACACATTTAGAAGGGGGGAATCTCATGGAAAGGAAGATGATACTATTGAAATTATTGATTATTTATCGAAGGTTTACAACGATTCCATGAAGACAGTGTTAAATAGAATAGGAACAAGCTGGAAATATGTGTAATTCGCACATGAAAACATTCACTAATCAATGAGTTATAGAAGGCCAGAGACTGGTTACTGCAATTTATTAAAGCTGGTGGGGGAAAAAAAAATCCCTCAGTGTTCTAAAATGTTCAGCAATGAAAACTCTATAAGAACTTTACCAAAGCAATTATTCAATAGATATTAAAAAATTTTCAACAGGGTCTCATGTAGCCCAGGTTGACTTCAAAGTCACAATTTAGCTGAAATAACCTTGAACTTCTCATGTCACTGTCACGACCTCCTCAGTGCGAGGAGAGCAGGCATGTATAATCAATGTCCACAGCATATATATTTAAAACATTAACTTTATAAGAATGCCAATGATGTAGAAAGAAAAATATTGTAGATGTTGGACGGTTACAGCTTGTAGAAAGGCTAAGCAACAAATCAAAGCTCTCATGTATAGATGGGGAAAATATTGAAAGCTAGGGCAAGATAATGTTAACAGCAATCAAGTGAGGCCTTACTTTACTCCAATACATCAGAAATAGGTTACAAGTGATACATTTTAAGATAAGAGAATATAATCAACATCTATAACTTTAAAAGTAGCAATTAAATCCTAACACCTCTGCAATATTTGTGAGCAATACAAAATAAGCCAGATTCCAGCTCCTATCAATTCCTAGTTAGACACTGACATGAGCGTGTATCTCACAGCAAGAGAGCAGGGGCTCTGTCTGTCGGGCAAGTTTTGTGCTTGTATGCACACAAATCCCAGGATAAGACAGACACATTTCCATCTAGATTTGACCAACCGCAAAAAGAAGAAGGAGGGGGTAGGGTTTCCTAAGTATTTAGATGCTAAAGACATGACACTCAGCAGGAGGATGGAGAAAGACAAGAGTTCTGCTTTAGCAACTTCCCTGGCCAGATGGCGGCACACAACTCTAAGCCCAGCACTTAGGAGGCAGAGACAGGTGGATCTCCAGGTTCGAGGCCAGCCTGGTCTACGTAGTGAGTTCTAAGACAGCAAAAGAAACCTTGTCTTACAAAAAGAAAGAAAAACAAAAAAAAACTTCACTGAGTTAATTACATATAGGAATGTTCACGGACAAGCTGTAGAAACAGGCTAGCTGTTATCCTATCCTAATTAGTTTCTCTGTTATACAAATATGGTCAGACTTCTAAATTATTGTATACATATCTTAAGTACTGGGTAGAGAAAGTATATTTGCCTGAACACAAGTTATTGAGCAGACTATATAGAAAAAGTTAACATGGTAATTATTCAAGAAATGTTAATTTCAAAGGAAAACACTGACTTTTTTGTTAAGTTCTAGTGATTCGCAACCTTGTTATTTTGGATGGGCCAGAGTTAACATGCGCCCCAGTTTAAGGTGGAAAATAGGCATGTATAGCATGTTTTCCGATGTCTTGTCTAGTTTTCAAAATGCTTAGCATTATCACGCTGTTTACAAAGTTAAAGTTTCAGAGAACAACAAACAAGAGGCTTCGGCTCCCCAATGCTGTGCCGAAAGGAAATTATCAAAAGGAGCATGAAGTCCACTCTGATGAGCACTCCTCCGTGTACTGTGGTCCTGTGGACACAATGAGGGACTCCTGCGGAGAGGGGAAGCACAGCTGTGGTCAAATTAGTAAAAGACTAAAAGACGAAGGAAGAGGAAAGGACAGATTCAAGGTCTGTCCTCTGCAAAAAGTGACCTTGGACCTCCAAGTGCAGCAAGGAACGGTGGCTTTGCTGAGGCTGCTCACAGAGCACACGCTGGGCTTGTCATAGCTGCAGTGTGGGATACTCCATGGATAGGGTGGGAGTGGGCACGGGAGGTAAGAGGGCCATTCCTTCTCTACGGGCCATCTGTGACTCATGTATGCTAGGAGGTGGAGAAACCATTTCCCTGGTTATCAGCTACCCTGATGCAGTTCTCCTGGCATTCCAGAACACCCAGTACCAGGAAAGTCTGGCTACTTTCACAATGCCTGGCTAGGAAAAGTGCATCTAATCTCGGCTGTAATATCAGTGCGATAGCGGGGAGCATTTGTAATCACCACGGAGGAAGTAAACAGGCTCGCCTCGCCTCCACCAGCAGCTCAGGCTTGCCTGGTCCTGGCTAAAATACCTGGAGGAATGCAGACAGTCACAAGCTGAAATAAAAATGACGGTCTCAGTCACCCACTTACGACACCCCCCCCAACAGCGCAGCCCAGTACCCCCAGAAAGAAGAAGGGGCTCAGGGTGGAAAAACCCACACGCTTCAGACCGCACCTGGGCAGGGCTGTGAGCAACTGTACAAGCGTGTAGGATGTTGCACTCTCTGAGAGCCTCCACACTGCGGCAGGAGCTAAACTCTGCCAGCAGTCAAAGAAGAAAGTAGAAAGGGAGAGAAGTTAAGGACTCCAAGTTAAAAAAAAAAAAAAAGGGAAGGGAAGGGAAGGATTTTCAAAGCAACTCCTTCAAAGGACTTTTTATATTTATTTTAAGGAAGCATTTGAATTTAAGTGACACTGTCAATCATTTCTTTTTTCAAATATGACAATGCTATTCTACCCCTACCTTCTTCTCCCGGCTTGATGGAAATGAGGGGGAAGTTATTTTCTTCACTTGAGAGAACACCTTGCGAGGGCAAGCAATTTAAATGTTTTATTTTTCTCTGTTCTTTTTCATCTAGCTGTTTTCTATTTCCTTACAATGCCACCGATGGGCTCTGATTAAATAAACTTTAAGCAGAGCACATACAATTTCCTAAAATCATCCGGGGGCAAGGAAATCCAGGAGGTGCAGAACAGAGTCACAAAGCGGGAAATATTCCAAACTATAACCGCCCCCCTTTTTTAACAGACTCCATTAAGCCAAAATGTAAATTACAATTCTACCTTGTGATATCCTAAATATCAATCTCGGTGACACTATCCTGTATCTATTTTAATATTTAATGTTTCAAAATGGGACTAAGAATACCCACACATCTTAACAGACTCTGAAATTTTAAAATGTCAAATCAGAGGATTCCGAGCTACCGCGTGCCATTCTGCTAACTTCTGGGGCGGTCAGCTGGAGTCTCATTCAAGTGGTTGGGAATTTGGGCAGTCAAGGCATCCAGAGAGGTCTGTCAGGGGGCCCTTGAAGAAAAGGCCATTATGTCTGTGGGGGTTCCTGATAGTGGGGTAATCTAAACCTCATTGCCTGTGTGAATCCCCCATGGTGGGAGGGAGCTTTAGAATAGATACCTCTTACTCAAGCAATTAAGATAATTTAGGAAACAGAGAAAATGGGCAATAAGGCGTTCCCTCCTGGAGAGGGATGCTGAGCTCCCAAGACCGGAGCAATGGCACCAGCTACTTAAAGCACTCTGGGTAAACGCTGGGACTCAGTCCTACAGAGCCTTCAAATCTTGAACAGCCCTGCACAAAACACCCAGAGCTGTCATCTATCATACGTGGTGTCTCTGAACACCTGAGCACCAGGTAGAACAAGGACTCGTGACCTCTGGGGTGTTGCTCACGGATGAGGAGTATACTACTCAAGAGGTTCTCTGCTGGGAGAAAAATTATGACCCTGAATGTCACGTTACTCAAGAACACTACTTAGAAAAAAAAACCAACGTGAATGCTTTGTGAGCCCTGGAAACTATCTCCAGCACCTCTTTGACTTGAACAATACAGAGACATAAGCAGGACAGGCTGGTCTAGAATAGCCACTTGTCCCAAGTGATCTTGAATTGTCCCAACTGCACACTCACCATGTCCCATGCAATTGTTCATTCATGCCACCAGAGGCCCAGGAAGCAGCAAATGTAACATCTTACATTTCTTTTCTCCCCCTCATACTGACATCGAACCCAGAGCCCGGCACATGCTACTTGTACAAGTACTCTTTTTACTGAGATATCAATCATTTTTATTTTTCCAGTGGGGTCTTACTAAGTTTCCCCAAGCTTGCCGTGAACTCGCAACCTAGTCAACGCAGACCTTGAACTTGGGATCTTACTGCTTTAGATTCTGTATGGGTAGGATTACAGGCCTGTGCTACCAGAGCAAGCACGGTCTTATTTAAATGTTACCCTAATGTGTACCACGAGGCGGAGTCATTTGAGTGACCGCATAAAGCTCAGTCTAAACCCAACCGGAAGGACGTTCTCAGATAATACGAAAAGGCAGGCACAAAAGATGACCGCTGTCTCTAACTGTTCATTTCATAAAACATCTTCTCTGTTAGTGCAGTCCCCACTGGCCTCATCTCCATCAGGCGATGCTGTCTTTGGAGCCACGTGACTCTTTTTTTTTTTTTTTTAAAGCCACTGATGAGAAACAGAACTGACAATGTCCAAAAGGCAGCTGACGGTGGCTCTGAACGTGTGTCCTAAAACCCTACCTAGACCTTGGCTAACTGAGAAAATTAAAGTCACACGGTGAACCTCCACTCGCTGTAAGACATAATCAGGGCTGGGCACAAAGCCCTGTGTTGGTTCAGTGCTATCAGCCGTAAGCCAGCTGTGACCAGAGCTAGAGGCCACGTTTTCAAAAACAGATGCAGTCTCTCTGACGATTTAGATTTTAGGTATTCTGAGTATGAAATTGTCTTTCTACCAAGTTGATTACAAAGAAATCACCTGGAGGAAAAGCATTCATAGAGGGTTACGGACGCAAGACGGAGGCTACGGGAGCATTGAGGGTCTAGTGGACGGCCTCGGACCTGCTTTGAGGCAAGCTGCTCAGCTCCCACACTGGCATCCGGTCATTACCTAAGGGATGGCAGTCTGGCTCTTTCTCCCGGTGCCCTTGGAGAGCGATGAGACGCCTAGATGGTTAATTACTTCAGGCCAGGGTCAAAAACCTGTGGTGGGAAAACCCCATGGAAGGTCCTCGGTAGCTGGAGTTTGACTTCTCAATCTCCCCGCATCAGACAGTAATTTTCAACGGGACACAAGTGCAAAGGAGTTTCATTGGAAAGAAGGGCTTTGATAGCTGTGCAATCAACTCGGTTTCAACAGGCCTTTTGCACAGGCTGAAAGCAAAGTCTAACTCAGATAGCCATTAGTTTCCCCAGTGAAACACTGTCTCTTGCCTTCTAATGCCCTAGTGGGAATTATTTCTATGAACCAGGAGAAAATTTTGTCTGTCGCAGTTTGACAACAGAGAAAATGGCACTCCTGCGACCCTGACATTAGTGTTTTGTTTCTAATTGAAATCCAACATCAAATAAACTTGCAATCAGAAGAGAGAGAGAGACAGAGTAGAGTGGACCTTTGGAGGGAAAAAAAAATGTGGTTTTAGTGATTTCACTACCCAGAGAGATTGGGTTGTTTTCCATTTCCATTTAGCTGTACCAAAAGTGGTCACTTTGTTTTTTTATTTTTTTTTCTAATACAGAAGTGAAAAGTAGCCAAGGCAGCTTTCCCTTTTCCTGCGGTCTAGAAAAAAGCTAGTAGACAACAGCCTCCAAAGATAATACAATTTGTAGGGGCCACGCTCTTAGCATGGCTCGGCTGCTCAGCCCATCCTCGCGGATCAATCCGGTCGTCTCCAGCACATCTGCTTGGGCACTGACAAATGATGCGTTCCATCTCGGAATCCACAAGCAGCAAGGAGCCGACTGATGAACAGCCCTGGGTGGAAATGTATGCACCTTTCATAAGCAAGACAAATCACTCATGCTCAGCCGACGCTTCCAACGGGAACGCTAATTTTGTATTTATTTGCGCAGCATATGTACTGTGTCCGAAGCAGTGCATTAAAGAAAGATCTCAGGCAGCCAATTGCTCTGATTACATTTAGTCACCGTTGTATTACAAGGGGCTCAAAGGCAAGCAATGGAACAGGAAGCCGCGGAAGGCGGAAACACCTCATCAAATGGCTTCTCAGGTTGGAGGTTTTTCTGAAGCCTGTCTTTCTCCTTCTGCTCTGAAGTGGGACTTAAAAAAGAAGGCTGTGCTGGGACTGTGGTCATGCATCTTAAATCTACCATATGCCTTTCCTGTCAACCAGCAGTTATTTTTATTAATAACTCCAGGAACATATCGTGGGATTCTTTTTGTTTTGAGATCCAGTCATGTGACTCCTTCCATAGCAGGGAACACTGGGTAAATTGTAATGTCTTAACACGCCAATGAATGGTCCCTTGTAGGGCCCAGTTAGTGATGAATTGGTATTTGCTAAGGCCTAAGCAGGCATAGGGCACTACGTCTATTCCATCTTCTGTGTGCCCTGCAATGATGGATAGAAGCGAGGGGCAGCAAAGGCCTCGCAGAGAAAGGTGCAAGCTGACAAGCTAACAGCGACAAGGAGATTGTTTTCACCAGCCCACAGAAGCAATGGTTGCTTGTGTTACCCACTATAGCTCCATCACTCTACTGTGCACACTCATGGACATACTGCACCTTGGGGCTGGCTGAACACTAGAATGCCGTAGGAAAAACAGGAGATATAACTCCCCCCAGGCCCCACAGGAAGGTCTTCTAAGCCGGCATTCTTTCACAGACGGCAGAATTAGAGACAAACTCCACAGCCGGAGAGACAGGGCCTCCAACAGCGGGTGTGTGGCTCTCCTTTGACGCTCATCCCTACAAAAGAACCCTCCCTCCAGGGCCACAGCATGAGTGCTGTGACGTTATGCAGGACCATCGAAACCTTCCGGCAACAGTGCTCTCCTGCACAGTGGTTTAAGGGCATGTCCGAAAGGCACAGCGACACCCCCACAGTATTCAAAGACATATAAGCCTACCTCACCAGACTGATGCAGGCTGGGAAAAACCAAACACCTGATTAGTGCCAATCCTCAGCAAGACAGTTTTGGTGCGTCAGCTCTGGCGCACTAAGAAAGGCATTAAGTAGATGGTGCATTTCTCTTAACTCTCCTGTGACAGGCATTAAAAAGGGTATTTCTGCCTCTCTGATGATATGCATTCACTGAGGATGTCTACAAAGGCAGACATTGTGAGACTGTGCTTCTTTTTTCCCCAGAAATTTTATGATACTAAAACTTTAGACCTAGGTGTGGTAGTATATCCCAGCTCTCCGGGACAGGAGGGAGGAAGACAGGAAATTCCAGGACAGCTTGATCCACCGAGAGAATTCCAGGCTAGCCAGGGCTTCATAGACAGACAGGACCTCAACTAGGTATTTGACCTAAAACATCAAAAACTAATCAAATAAAAAAATCGGTTGAAAACAAAACTCAATCGAGCAAGCAAACAAATCTGAAGACTCACAACTAAAACTCCGTGCCTAAATGTAACCTAAAGTTTTGAAACAACAAACATCATCCTCTAAACTGGAAACTCGATCTCAGAAATGGTAACTTTCTCTCTATAGAGTAGGCTCTCCGTTCCCAGGAAGTTGTATATAGAATCCTGTGATGGCTATCTTTGCTAAAGATGACTGGGAAGAATAAGAAAAGACTTTGAAGAAAAACCACCAAAATCAAAGAAACTTTGATTTCTCAACAAAGAAAATGGGTTTCAGAGAGATAGCCTGCTCCCCAGGAGCACAGGGCCAGCAAGGCTGACAATACACCCAAATTGAGCGCCTGGAATTAAGGCAATTATCTAATTGAGATGGACTAAGAGAAAACAAGCTAGTTTTATGAAATGATATATGCTGGAAATAGTGTTCTCTTTCCACACCCAGCTCTATGGGAAAACTGGGTATCAATATAATACTACTATTTTTAATTAACACATTTTAAATTACACTATTTTTATTCTTGTGTATATGTAAGCACACCATGGTGCATCTGTGGAGGTCTGAGGACCACTTACGGGGGTTGGTTCTTTGCTTCCACCAAGTAGGTCCCCTAGGATTGAACTCAGGCTTGGTGGTAAGTGCCTCTCACCCACTGAGCCACTGAGTCCCTGGTTAGTTAGAGAGAGAGAGAGAAAGAGAGAGAGAGAGAGAGAGAGAGAGAGAGAGAGAGAGAGGTCAAAAACGGGTTTCTCTGTGTAACCCTGCTGTCCTGGAATTTATTCTGTAGACTAAACTGGTCTCAAACTCAGAGATCATTCTGTCTCTGCCTCCTGAGTGCTGGGATTAAAGGCATGCACCACCATCACCCAGCTTCCTGGTTCTATTATTAATGAAAATATTTTCCGCTGGAATTTTGTCTAATGGTTGAAATGATAGTTATTTTTAAAACGGCAACAAATGAAAATAAGGGAATGTTGTGCATATGTCTTCAGATCACTTTTCCAAAGAGGATCAACAGTAAAGTTGAAACCTGGGGAATCTTTGTTTGTATTCCTGCTATGTGATAGTCTAAAGTCTATGAATAAGTCAGAGCAGAGCTGCAGAGCTGATCTGAGCTGTGAGCAGACGTGTCTGGTAGAGGTGAAGAGACTGACTGGGGCTGAGTAACTATTGAATCAGTCCTTTGTTTAGGCCCAGATGTTCAGCGCATGAACCCACGCAGCCTCCTCGTCTATAGGAAGCCGTCAGTCAAGCTTGTGATGACGTCTTTTGGATGATGGCGGCAGGACCAGTGTTCCTCCGAGTTTAGCTGTGACCAGCAGGATCCAGTGCAAGCCCAGTCAAGGGAAGGTGTCCTGGAGCTTACTCCAGATGTGGAGATGGTCCCGAGCCCTTCTGTGTCTATGTACAACTGCACAGCTCACACACAAGGGGACAGAACATTCACAGTACCGTTCACTTCACTGTTGTCATTGTTGGACATACATTTTTACAAGATGATGTCTTTTTTATATACAATCAAGCTTGAGGAAGCAATAATCTCATTTCCTAAAACAACACTCCTGACCTATCTCGGGATACTATTACTATGAACCCAAAAATAACCCCAAATACACTTGACTGCCATAACAAAATTCTTTGCTTCCTTTTCTGAGGAACAGTCAAAATTGACCAAAATTGTTATGACTTTGAAATAAAGGTGCCCCACCAATATTAATACTTCTAGGTAATTAGCCAAGAAAAAAAATCGCATGCCATATCTCTCTGAACTTACATAAAACAAGCAAGATGCACACAGGTTTTAAAAGGGAAAAGGCTGTTAAATTTTACGAAGTTGAAAACCCCACTACTCACTGCTAATGGCCCACACTTTCAGCTAAAAGGGGACTTTTATGACAATCATTCCTTCAATTCATTTTTTATACAGACTGGAATCTTTCAAAATGTTTTCATATATATGTATAAATGATTTTTTTTTTCCCCTTAAAGCTCTGGCTTTAACAGAGTTCTGCAATCCTGGCCACTATAGCCCACAATGGGGCATAACACGACACTGTTCTTATTCCCTCTGCAGAAAGCAGGGAATGTAGAAGAGCCTTCCAGACACTCGCTTTATGGGAAAGGAGAACAGCAAAGGTAAGGACAACGAGTGACAATGCACACCATGACTCAGAGTAGAGGAACACCACCCGCCAGCATTAACTGAGAGCTGATTTTATGCTCAACACTGGTCTCCGCGTGGGTCAACTCATTTGATCCTTGCACTCTTGAGAGAAGCGCTAGCCCATCATCCCATTTAACAGGGAAGGAACGGAGACAGGAGAGAAGGGGGCTGGGAAAGACCGACTCAGCTATGACTCCAGGCTTCACGTCTCGGTTACTCTTTCTCAATGACCCCTCCATAAGCAGTAAGTAGTTGACACAGCCTAGAGTAAGGGACAATTACCCGTGTAACTGGGGCTGCCACTTAAGTGACTATAATTTCTACATTACCAAACACAGCCTGCTTGTAGGAACAGGTTACACCCTATCAGAGTCTGAAGGTTTTATTTGTGTTTTTTAATCTACACAAGAATGTTTTGCTGTTCTCACATGGACCAGATACATGTCTCCAGCCACATATGGAACAGTGACGTGGTAAAGACTAGCTAAGCCCTGCAAAGGAATCCCTGGGTCCAGCTCTGGGTCACTGAATGACTTGGAATGATTTCTATAACCTATACAATATGGAGACAACATGCATTACTTGTACGAGCAGTTTTACACATTGCCAAAAAAACAAATAAATGCAAGTTGTTTTACTGTGGCAGTCTTCTCTAAGGAATTAAACTGAGATACAAATTTGCTTCCAGAGGTTATATCCTAACACAAAGTAACATAAATATACAGAGAAAGGGTACTGGGGAGAGGAGAAGAAGGCCAGTGCTCCAATTCAACAGAATACCCCAGAACTTAAGGTATTTGCTTTAGTTTCCCCGAGGGACCTCATTAAATCACAGACAGGCTGCAGCCACACTAACTGGACGAGTACTAAAGGCCTGCTCTGAGCAGCCTTGCACGGACCCGGGAAGAAGGAATATAATACAAGGTGACGTTAGAAGACAGGAAAGAAGACCTCATCCTCTCTGCTACTGTCTCATCTCGCTGGTTCTGTTTCCCTAGCTTGGAGAGAATGCTCTGCTCCGGGTCAAGCCACAGAACCCTAAGGAAGATAAGCCTCCCCACCATATTCCTATCTCTAAAAGGGAGACCCCATCTCTCCATTTCCTGTTTCTGTCAGCATCGTCCTTTCAACATCAGGAGACCTCACTCTTGAACAGACCAACACGGTCTAACAGGTGTGCCCTCTCTAAAAAGACACTACGTTTCTCTGTGGCCATTGCTATTGGCAACAGTGTATCCAACGGGAGTTCAACAGAAGTCACCTGATCGATATAAAACTGATGCCTCTGTAGGCTGACACAACATTGCAAGCCATCCCTGTGATCAGATCAGAAGGATACTTTAGATGAAATGAGTTCTCTCAGTAGATTCTCTTACCCAGCGCTTGGGCTGCTTTCCATTTCCATTGGAATTTGTCAAAAGTGGTCATTTTTTCAAATGAAGAAGTGAAGAGAAAAGGATAATTTCCTCTATGATTTCCTTTCATAACCGAAGCACACTGAATATTGAAATGTTGTCTGAATGAGTGATGACCATCACCAGGTGTCATTTGTCCGAAGTCAGTGGACAGGGTTTCCGCGACGACCATCCTCCCACCGTTCATCCTCCTTTCTGTTTGTGCGGGGCTTTTTATAAAAAAATTACTTTTTGACCTGGAATGTGCATATGTCTACTATTATTCTTTATAAAGGAAAATTATGAAGAGCTATGAAATGATTCCTTTCAAAAAGTCAAATACTTTTGTGCTTAATACTCTATGTAGAACTTTTTTTCAAGTTTGTTTTTTTCATCAACAGAGAAACGGCAATTGATGTTCAGAAAGCTGGCTGATTACCCCACTATTTGCCATCATTCTAATTAGAATGGTAGTGATAATAGCAGTTCATTTAAAGGTACATTGTTTCCCATAAAATATTTCAGGTCTAGCAAATTAGAAGGAGTGGGGAATTAATTGCTCCAGAGTATAAACAGATGTGTATTAAAAGCGCACAACTTCACTGTAGAAAGAAAACTGATTAAGGCTTTAAGGATCTTTTTCTTAAAAGTCCTCCCATCCCCATGTTCCAATTCAGTCTTGTGCACAAAATAAAGGAGGTGTTACTGATGGTCATTTTTTTTCTATGCCACGGATACAGGAACAATTAATATTTGCATAATACATGCAAAGTTTCTAATAAAACAAAACATGCTAACAATTATCTACATATTCACAATTGTCTACTTATGCTCATAGAAACATTAAGTCAAAAAGAAGGGATCCATGATGAGATTTCAGGGACAGAAGAATGTGAAGACAGTAATTGACAGGGAAAGAGAAATATTAAGAAGATGAAGAGGGTCTCTATTTAATCCTGTGGTTATGCCTACAAATTACTATGTGCCAAATGTGGTCAACCTTAACCACATCAACGGGCCTACGAGTTAGGCACTATAATTAATTACACATTTGCCGATAGGAAAACTGAATCTCAGCTTTTCGTCACGGTTCAAGTGCTAAGAAACGCCAGAGCCAAGTCTCAAATGCCCACTGTGCACGCCTTCGGAGGAGCATATGCTCCCAGACACTGCGGCAGCATCTTCTCCAACCCAGGTCTAGAGGTCAGCATGCTGTTGGCCTGGCAGCTGTGCGTACCTCCAGCTGCTCTCTGAACAACTGAGAAATGTTTAGCTCCATCAGGAACGGTGGCTTGGCGATGCCCTGGAACCTGGGCACTTGCGGGGGTCCCTCACCTCTTGCTCCACATGGGGCAACATTGTTTAACAGATCCCACGGAGACAGATGTGGAGAGCTGAGCTTTAAAAATAGCAAGTCTTGGAAAACGCCTGGCTTATTAGCCCACACACCAGTTCACAGATGACTGGAATTCTCAAATCAGATTACCTGACAGGCAATTTTATTATCTTGCTCTGGTACACCTTCAAAACCTTGAGATAGCCAGATAGACATCACCTATTAATCTGTTTGGTCGTCGGTGTGCAGCTCTGTAATCCTATTTGTGCAGCTGCCAGTGTTCAGTATTTTCTTAATATTTCCAGGTCCATTTTTTACGTTGTTTTATGTATTATTGAAGGAGAATGGTCATTTTATTATAGGTATTCATATATATATCACATATAATTTATTATATATCACATATAATTTTATTATATATATTACTGGACAACAAATAAGACTTAAAAGGCATTAACTTAAAGAGATGTCCACCCCTTTATTTCCTGATTTCTCACAGGTCCGCTAACACTGAGTATTACACGCTATGCCACGGAAAGCGCTGACCACAACCCGAGTTTAATTACCCCGTGACAGAAGAAAGGAACGCAAAGAATGGATAAAGCCTTCGAGTTAAATGTACGATACACACATTCTTCTATAATAGGAGTTTAAACAGCTAATCTGACTTCGTCGTGGCTATTCATTTTGTCTCGAGCTAAGTTTAATGAAAAACAACTTTGTATGAGAAAAATGGAGCGCAAAGTTCCATTTAAGTAATATAGAAAGAGGAGCGTTCGCCCCCACTTCTTTCTCGTCCTCCATTTGGGAACTTGACCAAGTACAAAAAGCTTCTCCTGGAGTATACCACAAACCTCCCAGTGCCTTCTATCTGGCTTAGAGATGGTCCTCTGGGTAATCAAGGCAGGGATAAGGCAAGAGGATCAGGCGCTGAAGGCAAGCTGCCCTTACTCTCTGCTCCTACGCCTCCCTTCTCCACACAGCATATTTACTTCCTAATCCCTTACACCAACTGCCTTCCGGGTCAGAGTGCTGCCTCTCTCTGGTCCACATGCATCCTGGCTTGCTTTTGTGGGGAAATTCCATAGCCCCGCCAAGGCTGGCTAGCCCTATCAGGCATGGCACCTTATCTACTTGGGGTTCTTCTCGGCCCTCTACCTATTGAGCCATCTCCCCAGATCTACAGTTTCCCTCCTAGAGACAGAGTTTAGTATGGTCCTGAACTTGCTACCTGGCTGAGGATGACTGGGAATTCCTGATTCTCCTACCTCAGATTCCCAAGTCTTGGGACAACAAATGTGTGTCACCACGACTGGCTACGCCTAGCACACTTCATGGGCCCTACAGTATCCACAGTATGAGAACTAGGCTCAATAAAGTTAGACCATGGTAAGAATTAAACAACATCTGAGCCAAGCTCTCAAAGTTCAGGCCCTAAATCTCTCTATATGTCCCCTGAATATTCTGCATTAATCTTGGCGCACCTATATTTTGAGTCCTTTTGTGAAGTTCATTTCCTTATATCCATGTCCCAAGGTAGCTATGAGCTCTGCAAGAACAGCAGCCATGTCTGTGATGAGTCCCATCTTTGCGCCAGTCTCCAGCACAATAAAGGGCACATGGCAGGTGCTCAGACAACACCCAGAACAATGACTAGCACATGGTAAGAGCTCAGTTATTATTAGTTCAATGAGAAGGAATGAAGGGAGAAAGACACAGGTCAGGTAGGAGGAATCCCAGCAGGCAGGAGGCATCTATCCCAGCATGCAGTAGCATACTGGGGAACCTCAAGACTAGGCTGTCCCAGAGCCTGAGCTCAGGTAGATGGAAAATCATAGGTGAGAGAATCTCAGGCAAAACAATAAAAGGTATCTTCTTATTATTTTATTAGTATTATTGATTAAAAATAATGAACTTCATGGTGACATTTTCATAAATGTATATAACATTTGGTTCTATCCACCTCTCAATTAACTTCCCTTACTCTCTTGTCCCTCCTCTACTTTCCTTTTGCTCAAATAATTCTCTTCTATTTTCACCTCATCCGCTTCCTGCCTAGATTTTGCATATAAAGGATCATGTGCTACCTTTGTGTATCAAAGCTGCTCTTGCTCTGTAATGTCTCAATAATGAAATTTGTCAGCTGACGTCATTAGAAGGGCGTTTAGTCTAGGTTAAGGGGCGTTCTCCTACATTCTGCCGGATTTTCCTCCGAGCGTGGAGCTGTCTGTACAATGGGATGTAAAAAAGAGCTTCTTCCTTTTTAGCAAACTGAGATTTTGTTCAATGACCAGAGTGATCAATGACCTTTTGCAGAGTTTCTTTAAAGACAAACTGTTCACATGCACAAAGTTTTGTCACTTCTGTATCGAGAATTGCTTTCACGACTGGATAATCTAATTTTATTTAACTTCTCACAATGACTGAGTCAAACATGGCGGTCAGCATCATAGGTCCTGGATTCAAACAGTAGGTTCAAATTACCTTTCCCACCAGTCAAGCAAAGGTAAAAGCCAACCTTCGATCCTATGGTATTGTCTATCCTATACTGTGGTGGGAGGATCCGCTGGCTAACCATAAAGGACTTGGGAGAGTGGCTGGCTCGCAGCCAACATAAATATTTGTTATTATTGTTATCTTGAAATAAACAGAAATCTGAACCGCAAAGATCTTAAATGACTCGCTCGGGCGTTCCACAGAGCCCAGAACACGTCTGGAGCTCCATCCCCAATTCCAGGGTGCCACACAGATTAGGCTGTTGAGAATGCAGCTGGCAGCTCCCCACCCCCTTTCCTTTTTCACATTACACTGAACAATAATTTCCTGGCTTTCAAGAAATAGTAATTTTTAAATGCTTACTACCTGATTATATTCATTAAAGATTTCCAAAATAGTCCCTAGTCTAGCAAAGTAGAAATCACACTATGATTATGTTATTATAAAACTGAGGGATGGGGGCGGGGGAGAATATATTTCTCTTCCAAAACTTCTTGAGAGTCAATATAATTTCCATTATACTTTCCTTGCTATTTTATTATCCCTTTCTTTATTAGAGGTTTAGATTTGAAGCAGTTCTGAGGAAAAAGGGTAGGAATAGAAAGAGACTTAAATTACTCTTTGTCCATATTAAGGCCAAAGCTTTGGCAGATAAAGGCAAAAGGGAAGGTCAAATGCTGTGACCTAATTATGTCTTGACTGACTTTCTTATCCTTTTATTAATAAGAACCATCCAATTTAGACTGACTTAGTAATTATGTAACAATAAAAGACATATACGTTTAACCAGATCGTTTTTCCTGCCATGCGCTCACTTTCCGAAAGGGGAATATTTATGTTGCAAAAAGACCCCATCTGAATTTGAAAGGGACAGAGGCACAGTGCCTTTTCTGGGGCTGCCTTTGTATTTTTCCTTTCTTAAATGTGGTTTGCTACTTTCATGTTTAAGGAAAACACTGAAGCCAGAAATGAAGTGAGTTTACCCAGCTAGGATGGGCAATTAGACAGCAGAATCTTAAGCGTTGTAGGAGACACACTGGTGTTGGGGGGGACTCCACACAGAAAGGGTCTGGCAATCAGGAGGATTTCAATGACCTTGGCAGGAGCCGAATGCCATTACCGCAGTGCCCCTTCCTTTAACCCCAGTGACACGGTGTTTCTGCACTGGTCACCTCCAGCCCAACCTGGTCCCATTTGCTCCACAGCCTTCTTCACTGTACTTTTGGCTGCCTGAGACTGTATTTTCTGATCATGCATTGGGACTCTTCTTCTACCGTTTACCTCTTTCACAAATGTCTGCCTCACTAAAAACGAAAACCAACCAAAACACCCCCCCCCCAAATATGTATTTCTTGCGTATACCTTACTTATTTGTAACACTTTTGGGACATAGAATAGTTTGTAGTGGACCCAAGTGAGTACTAAGTGTTTACTGACAAGAAGTGGGAATAAATGAGTTCCTCGATAGTAATGATGTTTATACAGATGACGTCCCAAGAGTTCCTTCCTAATTTTCCTCTCCTCCCGTATAATTCATAGCAAAACGCTAACTTTACATTTTTACCAAAAATGTGATTACACCTACTTAAGTTCATTTCATTTCATATATAAAACTTAAAGTAAGAAGTGCAATCCAAAGAATATTTAGACTCTAACTGAAGGAAAATTTGACCTTAGAGCTCTTTGGAAGTCGCCTGTAAAGGGAGATTTTTTTCATGCCCAACCTGGAGTTAGGTGTGTAGTTAACCTGGAGTTAGGTGCATAGTTAACCTGGAGTAGGGTGTGTAGTTCCTTAAAGGGAACAGAAATGTCCCCCTCTGCAAAGACAGACAGATAGTGCAACATACAGTGACACTTCCAGAAGACCAGTTATCCTCTCAGGAGTTTATCTGAAAACAAACAAAACAAACAAAAACCACACACACACACACACACACACACACACACACACAAATCCTTCTGGCTGAATGCTTTCCGACTCCAAAACTGAGAACATAAATATCCTTTGAAGAAAGGACTGGGTATATACATATTGCTTTGCATAATATGGGCTCTGAAATTGACTGAAGGAAGAAGCCAGCCGAGAAGATAATATCTTCATATCGGATCCTATCTCAAGCCTGTTACTGTAAAACACTTTGGTATTCTAAGAGTATTAGAGTAGTTAGGTTAAAACTAGATTTATTCTGTTTTCTCAAAGGCTCGAACACTGACAATTCATGCCTCTTAGGCTGAGAATTTATTTTTTAAGATTGCTTTCACAATGACAAACCGAAGAATGAATTGCTTTCAGCTTCAATTTTATATATTTATGTAAATATCCACAGCATATGAAGATTTTCAATTTTTATAAAAAAAAATATTGGCTCTATTATCAAACAGAATGGCCCAGTTAAAGCTTTTCAAACACTGAGGGTGAGGGGCCAGAGGAATCGGCTGCCTCTGCTCAAGCACCACGTTAGCCACCTTTCTCCTTTCTGTCGTAGGATACCTAACAGAAGCCACGGAGGGAAAGAGGAGTTCGTGTGAGCTCATAACTAGGGGCAGACCATCAAGGTGGGGAAGCTACAGCAGGCGGAATGGCTCCAGCTGCAGCAGGGAGAAAGCGAGGCAGACGGTCATGAGCACCCACAGTCAGGAAGCTGGTACTCCGCCGCCTTCCTCCATTCCCCCATTTTACTCGGCCTGGGATGCTAACCCATGGGACAGTGCCATCCACATTCAAGGTGGGCCTCCTGAATTACACCTCTGTAGAAATACCCTCATAGACATGCTCAGAGACATGTGTCTAGGTGATTCTAAAGGAGATTAACCATTACATGCGTTGTGAGCACAGTCTTACTCATGAACAACAGGCAGATCCGGCTGTGTGCAGAAGTACTGATGACGATACTCTGTTGTCCTGTTTGATTAGCGAAATGTACTCCTTTAGTGACATCTGTCTGTCTGTCCTACTTTCTTTCAGCTTCCGGGGTCATTTCCCACCTAAGATGGAGGGAGCTCATCTTTTGGCTGGCCACAGACAGATGTCAATCCATTCGCTCTTTTGTTTTCTACTCTCATACATGGTATTGCTGAGTTGGGTGACATGGGCAAGTGACTTAATGTCCCCAAATAGCAGACTCTTCAGCTGTCAAGAGGGTGGTACAGGCTCTTCTTGCTTTTCTCCCAGCCTCTCAGTCTAATACTGCATGCACACACCCCCTTCACCATGATAGCTACAAGCTTAGACTCCGCATGCACGCACCCCCTTCACTACGATGGCTACAAGCTTAGACTACACCTATCAGAAGTCTCCCTGGGATCCTAGCTGGGTCTGTGATTCTACAATGTGAACACTACCTTTATATCAGTGTTCTAAAGAAAGAGCATATGATATTTCTTTTAACTAACAGAATAACTTCCTTGGGAAAAATCTATAGGGTCTTAACTGTCAATAAACTTCCCCTTTGAGAATTGGGGAAGTGCCGCAAGGAAGCCGGTCTCCAAATCAGAGCTACGATTCCTGTTGGTGCTTCAGGATCCCAATGTTCAAGGCAGATAATCCAATTAAGCACCCCTGGATATCCATAACACAACCAACAGCTCCTGCTCAACCGCCTTCTTCAAGTTAGGGTTCAAAGATGCGAATCTGGTCTTCAGAGGGTTATTAAAAAGTCAATAAAATATAACCTACAATCTCAACTAAAGACTGAAGCCCTGAGTGGCACCACATCGTGAGTCACGTGACAAATAGCTCATGACCACATTCCCCACCCTGGGTGGCTTCTTTCGTGAAAAGAAAAAGAAAACTATTTGAATAATCAGGTTTCTCTTTCTACAGCCACCGGGAAACTCAAAGTTAAATTTAGTGCTCAAACAGAAGTTCTTAGGCCGTCTACCAAGTGCTGCCTTAAATATTGCCATCTAAAGGGTTTTTTTAAGCATTTTTTATCTCTATTTCAAGTGATGCACTTACTCGTAAGTAGGTGAATACGTGGGTTAGATACCAGTACCTTATCGGGTTCACAGGATGAAAACATAGGCCATGCGGGCAGGAAGATGTCACAGGGAAACCCACGGAACTCCAAGCAGGACTTCGTCTACCCAGTCTAGGACGGCTACACAGCCTACCCTGCCTTAGGCAAATGTATCTTCAATATCCCTGCCAGCTGTGGGCAAGCCACTCACAAGGAAAGAGTTCCCACATCAAGGAACTTCCGTGCCCCTGATCTACATTAACCACATCAGCAACTCAGGCCCAGCCATATTCATTCAGATTTTTTTTTCTTTCATCTCAGTCATGTTTCTTGATCCCTTGACAAAATTAATGATGTAGCAATTCATTACTGACAGAGCCAAAAAGATTGCCACAGTGTGCACAAGCTCTAATAAATTATGGATAATTTACCAAATGAAAGAAAGCCCCCCTTTTATATTTTCATTTATCATTCTACCTAGTTCTTCCTGTCTTCCCACCTGCATCCTCCCTATAGACAAAGTCAATTTAGAAGTTACATTTTCTAAAGCCCCCTCCCCCGTGTGTGTGTGTGTGTGTGTGTGTGTGTGTGTGTGTGTGTGTGTATGATATCTGGAAGTTGCTATTGTTCTATTTCTCTAGCACAATTATTTTTCGGTTTTTGTCTTTCCAGACAGTTTCTCTGCGTAGTCATGGCTGTCCTGAAACCCACTTTGTAGGCAAGGCTGGCGTCAAACTCTGGGACCCTCCTGCTTCTGCCTCATAGGTACTGAGACTAAAGGCGTGCATCACCACACCTGACCCTCTAGCAAACTTTCTTTTTTTTTTTCTTTTTGGTTTATTGAGACAGGGTTTCTCTGTGGCTTTGGAGACTGTCCTGGAACTGGCTCTGTAGTCCAGGCTGGTCTCGAACTCAGTGCTGGAATTAAAGGCGTGCGCCACCATCACCTGGCCTTCTAGCAAACTTTCAAGTGCAATAAGATTCCGATCCAGGTGAAGGTGTGTTGTCGCTGGGCCCTATGCTTGTGGTACCCAAGAACTAGACTTGAAGCTCCGAGGAGCCAGATGGGCGATGGGAATCAGACAGACGATGGACATCTACGTTACTTGTCAACGTCAGCCTTTCCACAATCTGTGACAAAGTTAGCAGACTATGGTGACCTCAGCTAACCATCATAAGTTACATTTTTGGAACACCCACTGTGCCATCACAGAACTCTTAATCTAGGGCAAGGAATAAAGCTGGAAGGAACGCTGCGTTTTCTATTTTTTTTTACATTGGGGTTTAAAAAGAATATATTGGTGGATGACCTTATAAAGCCGAATTATTCTTAGCATCCAGATAATTTCTTGTGGTAATAATGGGAAATTATACTCATAATGTAATATTTATATTGGAAGAACCAGCATTAAATTACGGAGCTGACTGTTTATGTTGTAAAGCGCGATGGGACCAGCCTAGTTTTCCGTGGGTTTACAAACCAACATGAAAGCAAGTGGGGTTAACTCCATAATCAGCTGCTGGCTTTGCGAACCTCCAGATGATGGAACGCGGCAGATGCCAATGTTTTCTTAAAGCCATACCCAACTCTGAGAAAACAGATTTGAACTCCTTTTGAAAGAGCAAAGTTCAATTAACAGTTCTTTCTCTTTACTGATCAGACCTCTAATGAGGCACCGCCCCTGCCCATGCTAATTTTGAATAGTTCTAGACTAACAGGCCATACCCTATCCCAGCCAAAGGCAAGCTTGGCTTTTCCAAGGATCAGGCTTCCTCTGTCTCTTGCCTGAGAACCTGAGTGTCACACCCTGAAGCTTCTGTGTCCCTTCTCATGGTCAAATACTTTCTCTCCCAAGCCCTCAACATGATTTTCCCTCCTTCTCTGGAAGCCTCCATGGTTGATACCCATAGCCCTCTGTTGCCTTAGTTAGTTTTAATATAACTGTGAGGAAAACTCATGATTAAAGGTAACTGAGGAAAACCAAAGCAAAAACTCAAACTGGGTCTCAGCCTGGAGGCAGGATCTGATGCAGTGACCACGGAGAAGCTCTGCTCTTTGGTTTGATCTCATAGCTTGTCCAGCCTGCTTTCTTACAGAACCCAGGACCACCAGCCCAGGGCTAGTCCCACCCACAATGGACTAGGCCCTCCCACATCAATCACTAATTAAGAAAACTGTTCTACAGGCTAGACCACATCCTAATCCTATGAAGGCGACTTCTTAGTTGAGGTTCCCTCATCTCAGACAACTACAGCGTGCACCAAGCTGACTTAAAACCAGCTGGCACCCTTGGATTTCTAGCACGGACAGACCAAGGTTATCTCTCTCCATTCTCTCTCTGACTGTAAGACTCCCGGCTCTAAAGCCCAATTCTCACTCCAGAATTATCCCGCTCTAGATTCAACTGTGGGCCCCCTCTACTGTCCTGATACATACAACCCCCCCCAGAGGGACCCCAGTTTATATCCAAAAGGCTTCACCCAGAGGGTCTCAGAGAAGGTGATGCTAAAGACTAACTAACCTGTAGAGAAAGATCTATCCCTTCAGATAAGGAACAGGCCCAGGGCTGGGGGGTCGGGACCGGGGAAGCTGAGCTTGGTGGGAGAGGGACACTTCGCAGGTCCCAATACTTCCCAGTCGAAGCAGCTGGGTCTGCTTACTCAAGTGTCCAGCATAAATCATTTTCATGGAAGATGCTGCCGCCAAAATGGCCTGACAAATTACTGTCAGAAGTTGAACTCCGGTGTCTCTCTCTTGGTCTCCTGACCCTTCCTCCCTTCCACATTTTCAAAATTCTAACATTTCACACCCATCGAGCCTAAGAGATCCTCCCAGGGCCCTCCATCATGCGTGACTTCCTCGGTCCCTAGACCCCAACATCTGATAACTGTTTGATGCTAACGCTCGTATAGGTCTCGCTGTCGCTGATATCAGACCCTAGTGTATTTGTCCTGTTTCCAGTGTCAACATATAAACAGCATAGAACTCTCCAAACCACCCAAATCTACCACAGGCACCAGTGAAGGTTTGCCAAATACTAAGATAATGGAGAAAGTAGAAACCGCAGCTAGGATATTTTAATCTTAGTTTGTGTTAGTCTTTTTGATATGGTGACCTTCGTTAGAATATGTATTTTGTAATGGCATCTTCAAGGGCATTCTGCCCAGTCTGTGAGAGACCCTCACACCTACGCTTGTCTCCTGTTTTACTCATTTTTTTTTTTTTAGATTTCGAATTAACTTGCTAATAACACACATCCAAGTTCTCCAACTGATCATTATCTGATCTCAGAAGTATGTAAACAGTTGGAAGTGTTTCATAAATCCAGACTCCAAGCACTGAGTACACTTCCCAGCCCACAGCCTTCCTCCCAAGAACCCACACACCTCTCGGCATGAGTACTTGGCCAAGAGGCAAAAGCCTTATGTCACTGTTGCAGGGATTTGGTGACTGAGAATAGAACGTTGGGCATTTTCTGGCAAATGTCAAGGCCAATAATATGATATCATTCCAAATGAAAGCCACGAAGAAAGTCTACCCCAGCACGCATGGGCACCAACCAAAGCCTGAGAGAATCCTCACCCCGCCATTGTAAACGGAAAGGAAGGAAAATAAACACATTTGGAAATTTAAACCATGCCAGGAAGAAAAAAAAAATACAAACGGAAAGAGCACAGGATAGTATTTTTATGGGTAACTTTCAATTTTATCAAGACAGAGTCAGGAAAATCTGCATAGCTGTGCTATCCAGTCATGCCAAGTTTTCATTTTGCTTGATGTTTACATTAGGGCTTCTCTTATTTCATCTGTTTATGTTTAATAAATTATATTATATCAAACCCAGATTTAGAGTATCTCAATATAAGTATCTGAGTGATTCCTGTTGATATTTTCATAGGACTTAAACTTCAGATTTTTTTCCATGTTTCCCTGGGAAATAACACCTAAGCGTATAAATTTAATTCAACTACATTAGTACATTGCTGAATTATGCTTCTATCATTTGCACAGGAAAACGGGCTATGTCTGTTGTGTGTTTTATGCCTACTTGGAAGTGTGTATGTATTTCTTTTCCGATTCAGAGAGGGATGGGTGTGTTCATCACCCGATAACTTTTTTTTTTATTACACATAACATTTTTTAAAACCAAGAGCTAAATGATTAAAAGGCTCTGTCCATCAATAAACTGGCAGAGGAAATTCAAAAGTAAGTAAATAAATAAAGAGCCGAGTCCATCAAGTTTCAACTCTGGGAAAGAAAGGGGCGGAGACAAGTCAAGTTTACATGACGTGGCACAATTTTAAGTTAGCTGCTCTTTCACTCCGTGTCTGAGAAGGCTGCTATGGGAGACCCTTTTGTCACGTGTACAGAGAGGCTTTACTATTGTCCTCCAGGGAAGGCTGGCAGCAGGCTCTGCACTTTGACCTCTAACCCTGCCTCAGCAAGGGGGCTCATTGATAGTCCCAGAAGTCTCCCTCAATGGGAGACAGCCATTGAAAAGAGACCCCCCTCCTTTGAGGCTGGTGGTCCCTACTCCCACCTTTTGCTCTTGCCCCCGCCCCCCATAAGTGGTGGCATGCAGGTTTGGTCAACCCCAACAACTCCAGGGTCTTCACAAGCCACTATTTTTCAAGTCTATTTGATAGGCTCTTCCCTTGCTATTCAAAGCAGTCTTCGCAGTCATGTTTGGGTGTGAGGGCTTTCTAGTATGGCCTCATATTTGATTACTTTGCAGCATTCATGTGTCTAATTCTCTACACACAAAGGGGATGAACTGGCTTGGACTCTATCGACAGCGCATTTCTGCCAGGAGAGTTCAAATGGGAATCGAGCTGTTGGTAGAGATGGGTCCCGGCTTGCTGAAAGGAGCTTAGGAAAACAATAAGAGTCTCGCTTGAAGCAGGACAAAATGCCGCCATCAATGCCAGCGGTTTTGCTCGTGATATTCTAAAGCACAGAGGAAAGCATCTAACCACTGTGTCCCTCGTCAACGAGTGCATACTTCTTCACAAAAAAAGAGTGTCTGGAATGACTGCAGCCGGAGACAGCACACACACACACACACACACACACACACACACACACACGGAAAAACGTCTCCTGGCCTCCTTTCCAATCCCATCACTCAACTTTTATCAACCACGGGGGAAGCAGAAGGCGATAAACACTGTCTGCAGTATCATTTGGGTTTTAAGCTTTGGATCTATTCCAGGCCTGTTTGCGGAAGTGCGAAAGTATCAGGGAAGAGAATACCGCTCTCTCTTCTTACTACTCGATGAATATTTTCAAATTTGCCTCTAAACACGATTCGTGATCATCCCTTCAGCTGACCCTGGCTAATCTTCTCAGAAATGACAGCAAGAAGAGAGAGTGCCAAGTAACCTCCTTACTGTCTCCATGTCATCATTTGAATTTCAAAAGTTAATATTTACCTTTTAAACTCCAGGAAAAAAAAATGTCTATTTAATCGCCCTTCAACTTTTACAAAACATTTCAAAGAGCTTAAAACTGTAGACAAATTATTTTCAAGAAACAGGATAAGAGAGACTCGTCCTGTGTGCCGCACTGGGTTCCATGTGTCCTTTAATAAAAAGTGGAATTATGGTCATCCCATGATGTCCCTGGTCCTCTGTATTTTACAAAGCCCCCAAAGACCAAGTTCTACTTCCTTTTGGGGAGCTAGAGATGAAATAAATCTTTATAATGTAGAGGAGGAAAAAATGTGTACGAGTTCTTCCAGAATATATGGAGGAGCCTGCAAGGAACAGGGAAAGAATCAACAACTTGGTTTCCAGGTTTTCTGATTTACTTCGGTGACCTTGGGTTCACCCTCCTGGTAGAAGCAGGGGGAAGGGGAAGGATGAACTGTTGTATGCATTTCCAGGGGCTCTGGGACTTGACTCTGCACTCTGGAAAAGTGAGAAATTATGGTTCCCGGGAAATGGGAGTTTGGAACAAATTACACATAGAGATTCAGATCTTAGGCTGTGATGCCTGAAATCAAACTTCCTGCAGCTCCCAAGAAAAAGCAGACGTCACCCACAGGGTTCTGGAGACATTCTGCTTTCATAAGAACAAAGTGGCCCCTAACTTAAATATATCAATAGCCAGGGACAAGAGAGGAACCCAAAACAGAGATTAGTGTGTCGTTTTTTAGAGTACACTAAGAAATTGCGGGGGGGGGGGGGGTGCCGTGTGATTTGGAATAAAAGTGCATCTCCAACATACAGTATGTGTGTGTGCGTGTATGTATGCATATGTGTGTATATATATTAACAGAGGCAATGGGGCGGAGTAAAGATTGTGAAGAAGTAATCCAAGAGAAAGGCAGGAGCGAGCAATTAGAACAGCGCTGTATTAGCGCTTAAGTGATATAATGGTCAAAGAGCATCAGGACAGAAGGAAGCCACGGAGCCAGCTAGCTGTCGTCCTGTGCCTGTGCTCCATGAAGTCAGGCCCGCAGATGCATAGACGCCTCTCAGCACGGCTAGATGTGGACCATGGTGGACGTGTGGAGAATTGTGAGATGCCAAAGAATCAGTCACAATATGACTGAAGCTTGAAAATGTGTTGGAGATCAGAGCTGAGGTGATGAGGAAATCAGCTACTTCAGAGGCAGTTACACTTTGACCATACAGCCTAGGAGCCTAGCTAAGAGATGGCATATCTGCAGCACCAATAATAAACAAACGTGAGTAAATAAATGTCTGGGTGCAAAATAACGCTTCAGTTTTATAAAATTAGTATAAGCCCTCTGTATTTTTACAAACACACTTGTTTCTAGATTTAGTGGTAATGGATCTACAATGGGAACTGGTGTTAAAAAGCCCTAAAAGGGGCATGCCAGGACAAAAGAGTATAGTATATCATAAAAATTGCCAGCTCTATCATGATGCCTTGCAGCCTACTGACCTAAGTCCTTTCTCTAAGCTTAAGCACATACACACTCACACACAGAAACACACATACAGGCACTCACACATGGGCACTCACACACAGAAACATACCCACACATAGACACATACACATATAGACACACAGACATTCACACATATTTACACGTCTATACACACATACACAGATATTCACAGACACGCAAACACTCACACAGAAACACACCCACACATAGATACAGACACACACACAGAAACACACATACTCACACACATTTATCCATACACATGGATAAACACACACATAGACACAAAAACACACAAACACATCCACACATAGATACACACTCACACACACATGTTCACACATGGACACACACTCATAGATACACACAAAGACACACACACAAAGACACACACACACATTCATACTCATGCTCACACAATGCTTCCATGCACATCACATTCACAAAGCGTGCAATTGTGAGTTATGAAAGCAGGAGAGAGGCACCGACCTAATGCCAAGATGGGCACAAACACACGGGACAGTGTGTGCATATAAGTCAGAGCTCCGGCTGCTCAAGCAGAAGCCAACTCTACTGAACTTAACAGAAACGCCGTTTCTGATGTGGGATTCTCCTCTGTACGCTATGAATATGTTTTATTACCACTGGTTATTAAAGAAGCTGTTTTGGCCAATGGCTTAGTAGAGTAAAGCCAGCCAGAAAATTTGAAAAGAAATATAGAAAGTAGGCAGAGTCAAGGAGATGCCACGTAGTTGCCAAAGGAGAAAGACACCAACCACCAGCCAAAATCTTATCGGTAGGCCACAGTCTCATACGATACACAGATTAATAAAAATGGATTGATTTAAGATGTAAGAGTTAGCCAGAAGTATGCCTAAGCTATTGGCCAAAGAATGTTGTAACTAATAAATATAGTTCTGTGTTATTATTCGGGTCTGGGTGGCAGAAAAACAAACAAGCAATCTCATACTACACATTTCCTTTAAGAAAAACCCATCTTCTCATAAAATCTCCTAGCAAATTAGAAAGCAACTGCTCTGAACTTAAGACTACTGTTGCTGGAACCAATGTTCCTGTCCTTGATGAGCAGAAATGGGGCCACTGCCAAGATCTTTATACTTCTTCCCTAAGCAAAGACATTAGCATGGTAAGGTTAGATCACAGACCTGCACCTTGGCTACAGGAGATTGCAGGCAACCAGACTCTGGCTTTGGGGCGTTCTACATTAGAGGTAAACCTCTTTCTTTCTTCTTCTTCCCTCCCTTTATTTCTCTTCTCCTCCCCTCAGGAATCTTACAGGTGGCTTCAGAGGGCTCCTCTAAAAAACACAGGGTCACGACAGAAATGCAGCTATACCCCGAAACACACACTGTGAAGCAACCACACACTAGTGTTTTTCAAGCAAAGGTGTGACAGTAAATTTATTTATAGAGGAGATCCTAGATTTTTCTTTGTAAAGAACATAAAATTCCAAGAAACAGTCTTCGAATAAAGAGCAGTGAACTATTAAATTCTACCCTAACCAAGAATATGTCAACTTTTATTTAAAATGCAAATACTAGAAGAATCCAATGGAGGAAAGGGTAAAGCAGAACTATCTGGATTCTTTCCACAACCCCCAAATTATGACGGAGGGTCTGAGGCATATTTAAAAGCTTGTTGTATCTGTTTAACAAAAGTTCAGAGCAGAGGGCTAGCCCCTAATGGGGAGAAAAACTGTTTCCATATTTTGAGAAGTCCCAAAACTGAAGGACCCTCTAATTTCTTGTAATTGCCCTGGTACCTTAAAGTCCATAATTAGAGAAAGAGGGATGCCCTAAGCTGGCTTTTAGTTTGTTCTGAACTCAGTGCTTATAATTAAGCCTTGATTAATATCCCACATTTCACATCAACAGAAACCATGAATCCAAATGATCTTGTGTTCTTCTGCCTCAGGAAGCCTTGCTGTTCAGCTTCTGGGCCTTTTTCGAGGGGATGTGCTGAGCAAATGGGATCAAATGAAGCCCTGGAACCCACCTTGGCCTAACTATTCAGGGGGAAGCAGCAATGTCGCTCCTGTAACCATCTTAATCCCTTGTATCAGATAATTAACACAGAGAAAGCTTTTACTTGCACGTGAGCAATTAGACCAAGTTCCTGGTCAGTGTCCAAATGGACTCACAATGTAATTTATGAACGAGGCTCAGGGAAACACCTCGACACCAGATGACTTCTAAAATGAAGAGTTGGAAGGGCAGCCATTAAAACGTCTCTGTTAACACTAGGATTTATGAATAGAAAATAAACGTCATTTTTCAAAATTCCTTTTGGGGGCCTTATTTGCGCATGACTAGCTTAACCAGGCCCATGTATGTAGGTGAGCAAAACAGAACCAACACCACCAAAGAGTTGTGGCTATGTCTTTAGACAGCAGAGACGGCTGAATGGCTCGTCAGGGATTCGAAAACAAGGAAACCGCACATCCCTGCGTGACTGGCAGCTGCCAAAACATCCGAGGAAGCTCACTGTCCAAGGACTTGGGAAAGCTATCAGTGATTCTAGCTCAGTGGTCTCACTTTGTTACCGAGGCACTAACTGTGTTCATCTCTTCTTTCTGTTTCTTTTTTATTTGTAACGAAAGCAACAAGTCAATACCCATGGCTGGCTGAGGACTAACCAAAAACAGGAGGCCAGTGGCAGAGGGCAGAGGTGCAGAGGAAGGCTCAGCGTCCTGAAGCAGTGCACAGCAGAGCAGGAATGGCTCCAGCACCAGGGCAGCTTGTCATCCAGCAGGGCACACAGGGCACAGGAACCTAGTGGTTCAGGCATTCAAGAAAAGGCTTGCCTAACAAAGCATCACTTTATGGTAACAAGGCTGGGTGCGCACTGAGAACCCTTCCTGTGCAGATGGCTGACTGGGAGAACTTTACCCAACAAAGTCCAGGCAACGAGTCTCCACAGAATCCATGCCTTAAGAAATAAAATGCTTCCTCCAGTCACCCCAACCTCTGCTGAATACCAGTTCACACACACACACACACACACACACACACACACACACACGCAGAGAGAGACAGAGACAGAGAGACAGAGAGAGAGAGACAGAGAGAGAGACAGAGAGAGAGAGACCAATATACTTATCACATAGGTTTGGACTGTCTGTATATACTGTTCTGAGCCACCCTGGGAACCAGACACTGTCCTCCCAGCTATGAACAATCGCCCACCCGTGGAATTTTCAGGATCATTTCCCACCTTCCCAGTATATATCCACTGGCACGAACCAAGGGGCTGTCACCCTGAGGAGAGAAAACAAAGCTATGGGCTGCTTGGCGAAACAGGTTTTTCCTTCCCCCGTAGAGACATTCCTTTATGGTGAGGTCATGTAAAACAGCAAAATGCTCAGTGAAAACACTGGGTTCTGTTCCCTGCAGGTGACTGTGCCCTTCAGCTTGACCCGTGATACAGAAAGAGAGAAAGAAAACCACTCTCTAGTTTCTAAGTAAAAGGTGACCAGATGGCAGCTAAGGCAATGCAGAGACTACCGTTAACAACAAAAAAGAAACGGAATGCGATGCGGGCAGAATTATTAGACAGGTGTGGCCAGGGACCTGGGAGCACAAAATAAAATGTTTCTGGGGTCGAATCTTGAGCCAAATTAATTTAAAAGGACAGGATGGCAGAGCATGTGACGGGTGCCGTGCTGGCATCGGAAAACCTGTTCTTATCTGGCAAGGGCGCCCCCTGCTGGCCGCCACTCTGAACTCCGCCTCTTGGTCTCTCTCCAGAGCAAGCAAACAGCACTGAGAACCCGGCAGAGCTAGGCGGGCGAGTCCCTTGCAAAGCACACAAAAAGAGCAAAAGGTGCGGGCGCCGCCCCAACCACAATCTTTGGCCGTCAGGTCACGGTTCTCTGCCCGTCAGATAAATTACGATCTGGCTGGAAAGTGCGAATACTCTGATTGGCCCTTTGCAGGTGAGAAGTTGAAAGCTTGGGAGGCAAGAGGCCATTTTATGGGGCCCAGCTACAGAAAGCATTCCTCGGTTACTCGCATATATATAGTGCCCGACTGCAGGAGTAAATCTTGACTCTCCTCCTAATGGCTCCAGTTTATTGTGACATCCTTAATAGTAATTACTTAGTCCCTAGCACATGACGCTGCAGCCTGGGTTTAAAACACATCCAAACATCAGGGTGGAACACGGTTGCCAACAAAACTCAGCCCTAGAGTCGGCCTTGCATTCATTCCCATGGCTTTTTTTCTTCCCCTCTGTGCGAGCTACTAGGCACCCAGACACTTTGCATACGCTATCTTTCCCACACCATCTGTTTTCTTTGCTGCTGACCTCTTCCAGAACCAGACAAAGGTTTCACGATATCATCACACCGCCTCCCACGATATAGTCCCTCAAAATTCCTGCCAAACGCCATGGGCAGAAAACACTTCGCCATCGGGGGCTTGTGGGTAAACTCACAATTGTCAACTGGAGCCAGTTACTTAAGGAAAACTGGCCACGACACTCAGCTGGTGACACGCTCCGGGGCTACCAAAAAGAAACCGGTTTGTAAAGGCACGGTGAGTCCCTGCACTCCTGACAGAAATGTCATCCTTGAGCGTCTTTAGCTCAAGTCATACGCCCTTAGTCTCAGGCAGTTCACCAGCTCAGGCTGAACTTGGCTTCTCCCTGGGACCTCAATCTCACGTCTGTTCCCAGCTCTCAACTTCAAACACAGGGGACAGAGAAGCAAGGCATCTAGACGTGAGTAGAGAAATAGAAAGGGCAAAACAAACACGCTTCATCCCCTTTGGGTCACTGGGTCTGGTTTTCATTTTCTAGTTTACATGTGAAACCAAGGGCTGAGAAAAAAAAAAAAACACGGAATATAGGACCCAAGGAAAAATTTTCTCATTTCAGAGAATTTTGAAGTAATTTCCATACACTGGAACTTTGTGTTTGCTCTTTATTTAATTCAGTTTGCTGGAAAAAAAATTGGGTTTCATCTCCTGGTGTTTCTTCTACCACTGAAGGACCATCTGGATAAAACAGTGTATAGCCATTCTTCTGTTTACTTATATATTTATTTATTTTGTTCAAAGAACACTTGCTGAATGCCAGGCATGTTTTTGTCAACATGTCCTGTGTGGACAATATTTAACTCAGGAGTATATTTTATTTGCCGCTTCCTTTACCTTGTACTGCAGACAAGCGCCCCTGGGAGCGACGGGATCAGGTTTCCATGCTGAGGCTTAGAGAGGACAACCTCTACCTACCAAAAGCTGTGAGAATGAGAACGTGGGTCTATTTTTATATATAAAAGGGGAGAGCTGAGCAATTTTAAAATGAACCAGATCAATGTGTACCAGTTTGGGGAATAACTCTACTCTGAATCGACTTATCAAGACATCTGCAGTCGGCCTGGCCCTGCGTCTACAGGAGGCCAAAGGTTTTCATGTTTTTAATGCAGAGGATTTTTACTGGTTAGCACTTCAAGACAGTAGAGAACTCGTGAAAGTTGGGGTGACTTTAGTTGCCCAAATATTTACACATTTATCTTGACACCCACATGTACCATGTATTCCCTAGGACATCAGAATCAGGACCACGCTGCTTCCAAGGTAGGAAAAGTACAATGGCTAGCAAGTGCCATTTTTACTGATGTGAAGTAGTCAAACTGTCTTTAATAAAATCAGACCTCAAAGGCTGTTTGGGAGAATCCTGAAAAAGTTTGCTCGTGGCTTCAAGCATCACCAAACAGTAAACACTGTGGGAGCATCAGGGAACATCCTGCACCAATCAAACCTCTTTTTCACTTGCACCCTGTCTCTCTCTCTCTCCTACTGCAACAATACTCAGAGACCTTGCCTACCGAGAGAAAGGGAGAGCGAGAGAGAATCAATAATAAGCTCTGCCTGATACCCCCTGATTAGACTCAATATGCCATTAATATGAAAAGAATTTGACAGTTTACATAAGGGATGTGACCCGGTGCCAACAACCTCTGGCTTCTTCATTCTCCAGATGGTAGCAGATTAGTAGGCAGCCTTTATTCTCCTAAGAAGATTTTCCTCCCATGGAAAAACTATAAAGACCAACTCTGTTCCAAACTTCAAGTCTCCTTCACAAACGTCTACCCGATGCTAGGCCTCAACTAATGCCTATTAAAAGAAGTCCTTGGGCTTGAAGTTATGCGATGTGGGGGAAAAAGACGAAGGCAAACTTAACTCTAATGCCTGCCTTTAAAAGATCTATTGACAGAAGCAGTAGGAGGAGTTTGAACTAATGTTAACTTAAAGAAAAGGGCTGGCAAGATTCAATTGTGGATGTGAATGCTTGCTGGAGTTTGATCTTGACGGGGGCTTAAGATAAGGGAGATAAAAACCCTAAGCCTACTTATACATTAAAAAATGCAGTCGCGCTAAATTCACTCCACACCAAGCGCTAAATTCACTCCACACCATGGCTCGTAATTTGTTTTATGCCCATCACCACTGAAGCTGCCGAAGGGGACCCTGTATCACGGGGTATAAAGCCCCGGCAGAGGGCAATTGCCCGGCTCTGCCGATGCTAACATGGAGAAACCCTTCCTGGCATCATGGAACCTTCAAGGGTAATGTGGAATAACAAAATTGAACTTTTCTTTAGTTTTCTTCTGAAGGCTTAACCAGAACAGCTGGCTAATCAAAGAGATCTGAGAGATGAAAACTAGTTCTTCACACAGGAAAAAAAAAAAAAATCCTTCCCATATCAGACAGGATGGGATCTAGGAATAATTAGGGAAAACAGCATATTTTATAAACAGACTGACCCGGGTAAAACTATGAAGAGCTCACAGCTACACTTAAAAGCCAGGCAGGTAAGTGAATGGTTCTGCAGCCAGCACACAGGCCATCCATCTGAAGGAGGAAGTTGCTGTCTCTGAAGATCCTCTTTCTTGGGAACCATTTGAAACACATAACGACTATTTAATACCGAATCTTGTATGATCAATGTACCAGACAGGTTAGATACACTTCTTACTTTTTATACTTTTAATATTCCTATCAAACTCTTCAAAAATGAAAAAGAAAAGTGGGGGAGTTTTGCCTGACATTGCTTTTATCCTTCTTTGCTGACAAGTTGACCTACAAAATAATCTACTCCGGAAACAGCATGCACAATAAAAGACACAAATAGCATAGTATAAGATCACTCTTTTCCAGAAGTTTGCACCCTTCTGATAAACACTGCACCAGAGAAATGGAAAGTTCTGGAAATGATCTGAGATACTGAGAAGGAAGAAATTATAAAGCGCTTGCCTCTACTTAGCAGGTCTTCCTCCGATCAGCTTCTAAAATCACTTAAGTAGGAGAACATTAGCATTTTCCCATGGCTTTTTTTGAGGTCCCCCAAAATAAAAGTTTTTGTGGAAACAACAAAGACCATAAAACAGGGAAAAATTTTATTTAATTTCTCTTCTGCACACCGCCTCATTTCCTAAAGGGGGAAACTCCAGACAAACAGTAACTTAATGGTCATATAAAACACTCACCCAAGGATGCCATTAATGGTAACAGCCCAGAACTCATCAATGCAAAGCATGTAGTCTCTAAACACGCTGGCGTTGTTCAAAACTGAGTTATTCTGAACGAATATTTTCTTGTCTTATGGTCTCACTACCATGTTCTCACCGAAATGTCGCTTTTGTTTTTAGTATCATACTGATTTTTAGCAAAAAAAAAAAAAAAAAAAAAGTTACACTCAGTTATGGAAGTATTCTCCAAACCAATAGCTGGGACCATCCCTGCAATCAGATAAGGGTTTCGGAAACAGCTTAAGGAAATGAGCTAATAACAAGACTGCCCACAACAGATTAGCTCTGATTACTACAAAGAATGCTGTTAGGGGGGCACCATGCTTCCAAGTAATCATTTTTCCGGCCTGTTACAGAAAGGTTAATCTGCAACCCTGTTCATAAAATCAATTTTGAAACATGCTAAATAGAAAACAATTACATTTTAAAAAATCCATCACCGAAAGCCATGTTGACTTTGCTTCCGATTGTCATTCGAGGGCTTTCCTGACCAAAAACTGACCAATGAAAATAAAGGCTGGAGAGCATGACTTGACCAATTTATACTGTCTATCTATCTGGCATATCTGGAGCATGCTCATGAGAGGAAAATATCATTGCAGTTTATAAAGACTAATAAACATTTAACTCCCAAATTCCTTCCCTCAGGGGCATGAGCAAACATCCAGACAACTCCCCAAATACTGAGCCTCCTTCCTTCCAAACCCCAGGAAAACAGCTGCTGTTGCTAGGGAGTACAGAGATGGGAGAAAATCCTGTCCAACCCAACTTCAGCCAAACTGCTACTGGTCCCTCCCCCACCACCACCACCACCACGCCCCGCATTCCAGGGTTATCTCCAGTCCAAACAGAGACACCTGTTCTGACCTGCCTAGGTCAGAAGTCAGAGACTTTAGTCTAAAGACTTAATACCTGCATTTCACTCTCCTGTTTGGAAACTTCCAGTGACCAATGGCCCCACATGGTCGCCCTGGGCTGGCAGCAAGATCAGATTGTGAAAAGCGAATCAGAATCCCTTTCACCTCACCTGCAAAATGACTACCATAAAAGCCAGGGCGAATTTCCTCCAGGCCCAAGGGAGCTTTCTGAGGCGCCCCACCACCTGGGTGTGCTGAAAAAAGTCTATTGTGAACGCAAAACCCAAACAGGAAAAGCAGGCTGGGGTTAGTGGGAGATTTACCCTTCCCAAATGAAGTCAGTTTCTCAGTGGAGCTGTTGACAAACATTTCAAAGTTTCTAAGAAATCTGAATATCAGGTATTTCTCCTGCAGGCCCCAGGCAGAAGAATGATACGCCCCTTTCTGATAGAGAAAGCTCAACGGAGAAACTTAAGGGTGCCCCATTCTGGCTGGATTACATCCAAGACCCACTTATCTGAGATAGAATTAGACCAAATGTCAAGAGGAAAGAATGGACAGGCTTACCCCTTCGTGTTTCAGGAAGAGCTAGCCTTAGTATTTTGATGACAATTTAAGTATAAAAGAGTTTTATTGTAAACTGTGGACCCCTAGAAGGCCTGCTTCTAGAGAGCTCTGAAAGGGGAGATTAGCTGGAAGAGCCTCGGCCTTGGATTCCACCCTTCAATCACGTTAGACACAGGGCTTTAGCCACTTTTTTGCTCAGGAATCATGCATGTGGTCAAAAGTTTAATTATATCACCGGCTGCATCGGCAAGCGCATTGTCTCTGAGCCACAGGCGGGAGCAAACCTTTATCGGAATGCTGGCGCTCAGACACCCGAGTGGAGGACTGCCACAAATTCTCAGGTTATGCCTGACAATTGCTATTTTTTTTTCCTTAACTGATCAAAGAACACAGCCTGGATCCTGATGAGATTCTAAAAGGTTTCTCTCAAATTCTCAACTTCTGGCGGGAGTCCCGCTCTCTCCCCAAACAGCTGAGTGGCTAATGGACAGAGCCTAAACACAATCCTATTGGCACCTTTTACATAACTTCCTGGTCCGCAGCCAGCAGTCATTCCATCATTCAGCTGACAGGAATCTACGAAATGCTTAGGGGTTGAGAAGAGAGCCGTTCCCAGAGAAGCACGCAATCTCAGCCAGGTAGAACACCAACTAATTAGACTAGTTATGAGTCAATTAAACGAGTTATGCGTGTTGACCGGCCAAAAATGCATGAAGTCTGAGGTAGCCCTGAGTTTCACTCTCAAGGTTGAGAAACGTTTATTATTATCACCAGCATGGCTTTAAGACACCCGTGAGCCAACAAAACCTTGTCTGTCCCAATCGGAAGGAAGCAGACGAGGAAGAATGTGTCTTCAAGATGAACATGAAAGGGCTAAAGTGGCAATATGTGTCCCCAAATGCCATGAGACGTGATAAAGCAAGGTAAGTCAGAGGAACGACGGAGGCTGCCTTCCTTACAGACACACCCAGCCAGCCAGCACTAAGGGAGACAGCATTTTCGCTCATCCCCAGCAACCACCTCACACCATGGACGTCTGATGAACACACGGTTAGGCCCACAGAGAGGGCCTCAACACCCAACTTGATTCACTGAAGGAAGTCTTTTCTCTGAAGTTGAAAATGAGCCTTGGATGGTTTGAGCTGACTTTATATGAGGGGCCCTGAAACCTCACTCGCCAGGCCCCATACAATGTTTTCAATTTCTTCTAAAACCTAAAGTCACAGGTGGCGGGGAGGGGAGGCACACACACGACATCAGTAAAATCCAGACTGGATTATGCCTGTCTTTCTTTCCATCATGGTTATAAATATATGAATGTGTGTGTGAGTGTGTATATGTGTGTATGTATGTCTGAGAGTGTGTGTGCATGTGTGTATGTGGGGGAATGTGTGTGGGATATGTGTGTGTGTGTGTGTGTGTGAGAGAGAGAGAGAAAGAGAGAGAGAGAGAGAGAGAGAGAGAGAGAGAGAGTGTGTGTGTGTGTGTGTGTATTTTAAGCAAAGGACTCATACACAAAAGTACAAGCAAACCACGCCATGGTCCTGACCAGACCTATAGATCTATATGCCTACTGAACACCCTGCAGGAGCAAAGCTGCTCTGTCCCTTCCGGGAGCACTGGATGTCACGTACTAATTCTGTCCTCACTTCATTTATGTGGGTGCTGCGGCGAAAGAGCTTAGACAACCGTAACACACAACGCAGAGTATATACTTCAGACATAACCACTTCTGGGTTGCAATTCTGACTTCCCCCTTAGCCAATTACGCAACCTTGAACAAAGTATGACATTTAAGTATTTTTGTACTTAATTTTTAATACGTTTTATTAATTGAAGTGTGAGAATTAAGTAAAATACATACAAACAGCGGGCACCTAATAGGAGAAAACAGTGGCTATAACTACAGCAATTACTAGTGTTCGAGGTTAAACAGCTGGAGGAAGACCCAGTATTCAAACTCAGGTTTGCTACCTTGGGCCACAGCGTTTCTTCTCTTTAGACCTACATGGTATAGAAGAGAGAGAGGCTTCAAGATTCTTAGTTATTCAAGCCTATCTCTCAGAAGGTAAGAATGCGTGTGTGAGGGGGGTAGTTATTTTCGATAAACTGTATTCTGCGCGGCAGAAAACCATTAGAAGTCACAGTGAGTGACACCTTCGTGTATCCACCAACTCCTGAAAACTGGCAGTGTGACTCGGTCATTTCGGTTCACACTGCACTGCATGGTGCAAAGGCTTCCTTCGCTGGAGGCTGCACCCTTGGTTCACTTCCCGCAGCCTCCCCTGTGCCCTACCTTCGCCTTGGGGGCCGCACAGCTGCACTTGTGACCTTTCCTCTGGGGACTTCGCGGCTAACAAAATCCCCAGCTGCTTACAATATTTCAACTACGGAAGGGAGCAGCAGAAGGCTGACTACAATGCAGAATATTTGTGATAGATGTTTTTATCTGTGAGTCTTTTATCATCTCACCCTAGCCTGGAGCACCTCCTGGGCTCTCAAAGCGGCTGGCGGATGCGCATGCGCATATATGAAGGCGCCAACAGGCGTTTGGTTTTAAAGTCACTTGACAAGTACCCACAGTGGCATACCTATTTCAGTGTAACAATCTCCTTTTACATATCAATGTGTATCGCAAATTCAGAGACTTAATATGAGATGTTAAATCTCCAACGAGACTGAGCAATGGGAAGAATGTCCCATTCGGAGACAGTACTGAACCACAAACCTGAATTTTAAAAATTAAGGAGACCTGGGCATGAGAAGAGAGTTTCTGTTTCATCAGACCTGTTGTTGAATTCTCTGAACCACTGACAAAGCCTTCAAGGACACAATACCCACACTCTGCCATTAAAAAAGAAGAAGAAATAAAAGCAAAAAGAAAGAGGAAGAAAGGAAGGGGCAGAAAGAGAAAGATGGAAAGAGACGGGTAGGGAGGAGAGGGACAGGGAGAAAGAAAAATAGCTACAAATAAGTGCAAGGCAAACACAGCCTGCAGGACCACTCTATCAGCTGAACCCATACAATGCTTTCTAAGAGACTATCTATACAATGTTGATTCATGCACAACATTATTAAAAATCTTGTATAAAATTATCTTTAGGGCATGCGTGTCCAAAACCATAAGTGAATTTCCTGCTGAGAGCTGTTGGTCAGCGTGCTGTTCTCCAACCTGCTGGAGCCTCTGAACTTAAGTTAGTGTGATCTAAAAATATAAATAAATAAATAAATAAATAAAGCACGCAACCTTCAGGAATTCCTAATCTCTGCACTGAGCTGGTACAATGAGGAAAAATTTTTACTATAAATTTGTAATTCAGATAAAACCAGAAGATGACATAGAAAAGGAAAATTTTATGATGCACGGGTGTACATAAAATATATAGTTGTAACAAGACATCACTGCAATTGGGCAATCCAGGCTGTAAACAACACTGCCAGCCAACTTGTACGATGCGGATCTAGTTCCCTCCTCCCCAGCTCGCTCAGTTGCCAAGACGCATTAATAACCTCCAGAAACATCACGTTCTTCAGCCCGGAACAAACGCACACAGGTTAAACTGTTTTCTACGCGCAGTTCTGGAAGGGGCAACAGAAATCATTTAAGCCGCCTCTTCCCACAACTGCTGAAGTTTCGTTCCCTCTGTGGCAGGATCCTGAGAGAGCTCCCATTAGCATGGCCCTTTACCCCTGAGAGGTACAAAAGAATAACAAAGAGAAACAGAGACACGTTGTGCCCTTGGGGATGGTAAGGGCCCCAATCAGTGAAAAATTCCACAAGTCTAGGGCACCTTGAATATCTGGAGTAAGCTACCAGCTGGAATCAGACATCAGTGCCAACGACAAGGGTTTGAAAACAGTTCTGAAGCCATCGACGTGGTGGCCAAGGGCTTCTGGAGGCTCCACGGCCAGACCTACGAAGGGATGGGAATTCCCCAGACAGTTCACTGCGGCAAACAGTCAAGTTTCATGTGCCACAACAGCCTGAGATTAGGCTCAAGTTGTACTTACACAGCTGCCTGCGTGCCTGTGTCAGTGAGGACAGAGAAGAGGCTCAGGAAACAGAGCCCTGAACATCTCAACAGACAAACTCACCGCTCTGGAGCTCTTGAGATCCCATAGTCCTGTGTCACTGCGGTAGCCAAAACATCTGTTCTAGATACATAGAGTAGGATTCTGATTATATGTTATAGGGTTACCCCAAGTCATAGACTTTGGAGAGGATCAGAAGAGATACCTCAAATCCTATCAGAACAAGGAAAAACAGAGACAAAAGACTGATGTACATGTTTCCTGGACAGTAGATCTCCGTACGGCGGCTTAAAGTCACATGCTAAGTTCATGTGTACAAATTAATTACATACAAATGAAGGTAAGTGGATTAAAATTGACTGACACCTTACAAAGATGAATCGGTAGTGGCTCCAAGAAGGTGATACATTACTTGTCAGCCCATGTTCACTTTTAATCAGTGTAGCTGTGCTAACTACTTTTGATATGTCAGGGTACCTACCAAGTATGCAGCCTTGTTTATAGTAGGTACTCAATAGGTATTGACAGAACTCATAGGCGTTGGTATGTGCATGTGTGGCATTCATATGTAGTATACATGCTTATGCATGCTCATGCGTATGAATGTCCATGTGTATGTGAGTTTACAAGCACACATATGACAGGGTGCCCATGTGGAGGCAACCTTGAGTGCTTGCCTTCCACCTTGTTTGAAGCATGGTCACTAGCTTATGATCACTGTGTACCCAAGACTAGCTGGTCCTGGGACTTCTACGGATTCTCCTGTCTCCACGTCCCATCTCAAGGTGGGGGCACTGGAATTACAAGTGTATAGTTTACTGTCCAGCTTTATGAGGTGCTAGAGGATCCAAACTGCGCTCCTTAGCACTTGTGTGGTGACAAGTACTTTGTCCGCTGCCCATCCTCCTCGGCCCCTAACAAGTATCAAAGCAACATGTTGAGTATCCCCTGTAGGAATTGCTTGCAACTAGGTGTTTCACACTGAGGTTGTTTTTTTTTTTCATCTTTTAAAATATTTGCATATGCATGTTTCTAGCTCTCAGCAGGAAATTCACTTATGGTTTTGGACACGCATGCCCTAAAGATAATTTTATACAAGATTTTTAATAATGTTGTGCATGAATCAACATTGTATAGATAGTCTCTTAGAAAGCAAAGTGGTGGTTCTTGCAGCAACTGGTGTGGTTGTTGGCGAACACCACCACCCACCACTCCTGATTCGGAATGTATATGTTACTAGTAAGCAACTATTTCTTCCATTGTGAATTAACACGAAAACATAGTATGTTGAGGGTACCCAGCCGCGGAAAGGCATTGTGTGTGGTACCATGTTGCTGCACAAAGGGTTTCCATTTTGGAGCATTACACATTTTGGATATTTTGGAGGGGAGAGGCTCAGTTGCTATTTGGATTCATGGATTCTTCCCCATATCTGCTTAGGAACTTAAGTTCACTGGGGGATGTGATTACCATTTGAACAAGTAGAAGGCAGAACACAACAAAGGGTGAACGGCTCGGCAAATAATCAAGGCGCAAACGCCTGGTCTTCTGAAGACCTTAAAGGCCTATAAACGCCATGTCTCCCCGGGTTCTGACACAGGTCCCAGAGGGTAGGATGCTGCTGCAGCAAAGCAGCAAGCCATCCTTGTTCAGGTGATATTTTTGAGCTAATTTTCAAATGTTGTTTCTATTGCCAACCAACCAGTCCCTAAAAAGTAAAGGATTCAGAGCGAAACTAAGCACAATTTCTAAGGATTTCATGAAAACGCTGTTTGAAAAGATAAAAATAAATGAGAGGAGCTCCTTACTCCTCGTTTTCTGTCTTACTTCCACTCGCTGGTCAGCCTGAGAGCAACAATCGCACATTCCCTCCCAACACAAGAAGAACTGAAGATTAGCCTTTCGGGAAGACTGCTGTAAATAATTATAATATAATTAGTCGGGTTCCTTTCTGGCTCAAAAGGTTATAACAACAAGAGTTCTAAATTTCCCCGATCAAAAACTTTAATTCTCTCCTATAGGAAAACACCAGGATGTCCTCTAAAGATCAAAATAGGTCATGGGCCTAACATTACATATATGAGTGAGGATAAAGAACCAGAGTAAAGAATTTTAATCCAATACTACTTAGGTACACAAAGACCCAAGAGACTCACAACAGTATTTTCTGAGGATTCGAGGATAGGAAAGGTATCAATTAATCATACATCATAAGGGTGACCCTCTCTAAGAAGTAGAACCTTCACGGAAAATGCCTACCTAGACTAGGGCAATTCAAAGCCACTCAAAAAATAGAGTGGAAATAAATTATGCAGGCAAAAATTCTGATTCAGAGCCGGGCGATGGTGGCGCACGCCTTTAATCCCAGCACTCGGGAGGCAGAGGTAGGCGGATCTCTGTGAGTTCGAGACCAGCCTGGTCTACAGAGCTAGTTCCAGGACAGGCACCAAAGCCACAGAGAAACCCTGTCTCGAAAAACCAAAAAAAAAAAAAAAAAAAAAAAAAAATTCTGATTCAGATGTAAGTATTTTTAAAAGGAAACTATGAAAATAAAAGATCATAACAGAACAGTGACAATCTGAATATGAAGATGTTAGCTATTCACCACAAGTCAGGCCTCGTCGAGACGATGAAACGACAGCGGGCATAATTTGCTCTTGCAGAAACCTTACTGATAAGTGATGGTTTTGGTGGAAATGCGACCTGCCTAGAAGAACAGAGCAGGCACACTGAGGAACTGGGTTCAGTAGAGAAGCACTTGCTTGGGTCCTACCACACCTGGAAAACAGGGGTAAAGAGGCCGCAGGGAGAAAAAGAGCTAAAAGGGGACATTAGTGATACTAGGATCCATTTGTATTCCAAAGTCTGACAACCATGGAAATTGGGTGTTTCTAATAAGAAGGTTCCCAGAGGAAGATAGCTCCCATCCAACCAGAATCAAATCATGGCGTTGCTTGATCATGTGATAACGAGTATTTTCATTCTCTCTGCCACTAGCCCTGAAGACACTCACAGCAATTTAGATATAGGTCGGTTATGTGATGCCCGATGACCGGTACACTTAGTTTACACTTCAGAGCAAAGATGAAGGACCTTGTAGTTTCACCGAAAATCCACTGTGGACCAAAGTAGCATCAATTTACGTGAGGGCTTGTACAGCCCTGGGGAAACCTCACATGCTAACAGTCCCGAAGGGTCAATTAACTCCAGGGGAATACTAACAAGGTCCAGGATGCTCTGGGAGTAGAAAAACAGTTCCCAAATGGTCCAATCAGGATCCCTTTAGGAGACCTACAAAGAGAGAGCTCTGCCCTTAAGAGAAAAAGCAATCAGGCAGGAAGCCAAAAATGCAGAGGGAATTATTCTCTGAAGCAACTTGAAACTTTCATTGGGACTAGAATCTATCAAAGACCATATTTGCTTAAATTGGTTGCTTCTAAACACGGGGGAACCAAACTCTCCGATGATAAATCATACTGCACTCTTCAGAGTTCTCATAATAAAAGTGAGAATCCAATATTTCGTCCTTTCAGGAAAACACAGCCGAGGCATCGTCCATGTGGCCAGATGTTGCGTTCTCTGAGATTTGATTCCCTAAATGTATTATTTCGGCATAAATAACAATTAGATGCAATATTGAACATTTCTGTTTAAAGTATTACCTGGATTTCTCATCACCTTCTAATCCTCACTTATGCACAACTCAACCATTAAAAATTTTTAATGGACATCATTAATTTCTCTGATTTATTTTTCTTCCCAAGTGACCACATTTACTAACAATTATTTTTGACGAGATACTTGCTATCATGTTTCCCTGTTGCTAGCTCTGGGGCCCTGTCTGGTAGTGAGAGGAGATTCAGTAAACGTCTATGAAAAATGAATGGATGGATAGACAAGACGTGTTGCTCTAAGACTGATACAGACCTCACATAAGGGATGTAAGAGTGTAAGAGGGGTGTAAGAGTGTCTATGACCTACCCACTCCATAGTTCTGAAGCAAAGGGAGACACTGCAGAGATGGGAAGCAAAGTCACAGTGGTCGTAAAAGCGGCAAGACTTAGTACCAGGGAGAAATGCATATTTTATAGGGACTATTCCTTGCTCATGAGAACAAGACCTTTCCTGACACGACGAAGGCACTACTGAGGATCACGAATGTGCACGGGCAATCCCTCTGGGCTGCAAATGGTGTGAAAATCTACACTGGGAACAAACGCCATCCCTCTGAGAAGTGTGGATAAAAGCCAGATGGTATCTGGGAGAAAAAAAAAAAGTTTTATGCACTCTCCACTGTAATTGGGAGTGTGTACAATTTCCTGCATCTTGCTTATAATCAGAGATAGCGAATGGAAACTCGAAGTGGTCGTCTGTAAAATGCGAGTGCCGACGAATCTTCTCCGGGGAGCCCCCGGAGATGACTCATTCCTGTTGCATCTCATCAAGAGGAAAAGGGCTATCCCACAGACCCTCAATTCCTTCCCATTCCTTCTTGCAACAGCAGCCAGGTCAAGGCACGGCGGGAATCAGTTTGGCGATCTGCACAGATCAGTTCTTCCAAACAGAGAACAGAGAGCCGAGCTGGGGTAGTGATAAACAGAAAATCATCATACACAGGAACAGAAAGCTTAGGACTCGCCCTACTTCTGACCTCACGGTACAAATGAGTGAGTCGTTTTCATAATAACCCTAGGATGGATCAAGCAGTGAGGCCTGTACTATTCCCATTATCTACGGCGGCTGCAAGCAGCCATAGAAAAACAACGGAGAAAGGAGAGAAGATTATTAAATTCATGACACCTTTAAAAATCAAGTCGATGACTAAATATGGAAAAGATAATTTTCTTTCCGTGAGAGAAACTGACATGTTGCCATAGCAGAAATTAGCCCTCAGTGTCTCAGAACTGTGGTTAGAAGTTAAGTTACATAAGAACATCTGGGTGCTGATAAATAGGCAGAAGGTATTATATGCTATAAAAGAACTTACATTTGGAGGACAGTGTAGTCCACTGGTATGCTTCGTGCTTTGGATAGCATGGTGAGAAAAGCCACTGACATAAACACTGCCACGCAGAGCAAATCAGTCAGGGAGAAAAATCAGACTGACATCAAAATCCCCATCACCCTAACACCAGGGCAGCAGCAATCTTTCAAAAGTGACTTCTCTTGCCACTGGTCTGCAAAAAAAAAATACTATGTTTACAATGTTTTCCTTTGTTTCTGAAGTCTTTGCTTGACTCAAGGGATGGCTTAAATGTGGGTATTTCTGTTTTGCTCAATCATGCTCAATTAAGAATACAGCTTGCCTAAATAAAACTCGCCACAGAAAGAACTGCAATTGTGAGAATAACCACTCAGAGTAATTTTTTCACAGGAAAGGTTTTTAAAGGTACCTCGTATTCTAGAAACCAGAAGTAAGCTGGGCTTTTCCCCAGGGACTCGCCAAGAGATGACAAAATGCAGCTCAGAGGAGGACTATTGAGTAAGCCTCAAAATGGCCCCATATAAATCCGGTAAAAGAGTGAGTGACGTTGGCGGCGGACACACAGCCATGAACAGGAAGTAAACCTGTAGGACCGGAGAGAATGAGCTCTGCTTCTCTAGGATCCTCCAGGCATCCTGGCTGAGGTCTTGTTTGATGAGTGTCTTCATTAGCTCTCAACTCAAATAATTATTTTCTATCAGTGTATACATCTAAAATCTAAGCGTGTTTAAACATTGTTTTCCAATTGTATGATATGCCAAAGGGAAAATAGCTCCAATAATATCACATTTATCAAAATGTACCAACATTTTTTATTGTTTTAGATTGTTTTGTTTTATATGTGGGAGCGTTTTGCCTGCACCTACGTCTGTGTACCACAAGTGTCTGATGTCTGAAGCAGTTAGAACAGGGCATCAGATTCCAAAGAACTAGAATCACAGATGTTTGTGAGCTGCCATGTGGGTCCTAGGGAATGAACCCCGGTCCTCTGTATGAATAGCCTGTGCTCAAAATGGTTGAGCCGCCTCTCCAGCCCCGCAATGCACCAAATCATAAAGTGAAATCTTTATTTAGAAAAAAAACAAAAAAAATGTAAATTAAACATTAGAGATAATTTATCTTCAACAGTTACTATCTTTTAAGTATATGGATGTCTTACTGAAGAGCACAATGAAGTTTCCATTTATAGACCAAGAAATCAAAACATTGAAACCTGTCTCTCAGATACAACGAGGGGAAATCTCACATAAACACACAAGGATCAACTTGGTTGTTTCTCATAGGAACTTCCCAACCTGTCAGTGAAGATTAAAAGAATAAACCACATTAGAGATCGCATTCATTTCCACCTCTGTCTCAGAAAAATGAATAAAGCAAGGTAACACGGTTAAGTGTCTTAAGAGAATGATAATATTATCTGCACCCCATTTAGACAACACTTACAAAACAGCCAGCCCGGTAAACACACTCCTGTCTTCCCTCCTCCCCTTCTGATGGAAAACTGGGAAAGTAGTAAATGCAGAAGCCTCTTGGCCTCCAAAGAAACCTGGAAGTTATTTCGGGACTCTCAGAAGACTTCTTAACCTACTTACATGCTGGGGGGGGGAAAAGAGGAGAAGGGGCAGAAATTAGATTTAGGGTTTTTAAGGTTATAAAGACCAAACGTGAAATTGTATGCATCACAATAACTGTGTGCTAAGGCGGCAGTAGGCCGCTTTCTCGTCTTCTTTGCCGTCTAGAATTTTAAGCTAGGATGACTGTTCACTCCCCTGGAGCTGCCACTCCGTAACACTATAAAAACGATGCCAGCAGCAGGAGATACTTTGGAGAGAAAGGTGGACAGCATGCTAATGACCGAATTCCCCAAGATGCCAGCAACTGGGCTACAAAGCCACATGTACAAGAGTAAGTAATGAAAGCCAGATAGGTTGCGAGACCTCCATGATTTAACATGTGCAAGGACGGAGCTGGAAATCCACAACCGCTCCCTCATGCTAACTCACTAAAAAATATGGCTTGGCGAGAAGCTAGCCACACGCACCAACCCACTTCCCGGGAAGAGTGTTCAAACCCTACATATAGCTTAAATGGTCTGATTTTTTTTTAAATATCTAGATTTCTAGTTTTAGGGGGGTGGGTGGGAAACAAACAACAGGCAGCTACCAGGTCTTTTGGCATAGTGTCCCGTACTCAGGATCTCTGACGGGGGAGGCTCACCCTTGTCACCCCGTTGTACTCTCGGGTCCTAGGAGAGTCTTCTCATGGTTCTTTTCTTCCAGTGATGTTCACCTCCTATTTATCCCGGTCCCTGCACTGACACTAATCTGCCTTGAAATTGGCTGACTCTGCTCGAGCCATGTTTACAGGGAAGTAAGTTTCATCAGGTCATCCTGCTCACAGACCAGTTTATGCTCCACAGCAAAAAGATTATTAAAAACTATATATTACGTGCATCTACTTTCCAATGGCTCTACTCAGGAAAGATAACTGTATCGTATCTGCATTTCTCTGCCTCGGCTGTATAAAGGGGCCAGGAAGCATTACCATCTTGAATGAAAATTGTTTCCTAAATGTATTATCCTCCATAAGAAGCACTTAGCAACTGTTAGCGCCCGGGGGAAAAGGCTAAGGGGAAAAAAATGTGGGTAATAGAATATAGAGAGAAATGGGAAAAGAGAGGAAAAGGTCTCATTTAAATTATCAAGCTGAGCATTAACCACAAGGAGAGAAAAACAAATGCTCTGTGTTTTGCACAAACATCAATTATGTCTAGTAATTTAGCTGATTCCTCTCACGGAACAGGTGTTCTGGCTACAGTGTAACACAGAGAGCGTACACACCACTCGCCTCCTCTCAAAGGTACCAAGGGTCTTCAGCCTGCTCTCCAGAAGACTGCAGCCCATCCTGGCCCTGTCATCACCAACAGCTAAGGAGATCCCTACCCTCAATGCAGCAGGATGAGGGTGAATCCATCCTAAAGACTTGCAAAGGGGGCGCAAAGAGAAGAAACTCAGACATTATACAAATGCACATGGATTCTGTTGCATAAATCCAAGGGAATTATGCTTGTCAGGGAAAAGCAGGAGAGCTGAATTAAGATAACCGCAAACTCTAATCTAACAATAGAGCTGACTTGTTTACAGACCTAACTACCTCCAAACGGCTTAAAGAACCAAGCTGAATTGTCACACCTCTTTACATCATAAAAGATCAAAACATTGTATCATAAAAACAAAGTAACTAAGAGACCCAAAACAGGTATAGAAAAAAGACAACATCAAGAGCCACAGAAAGATGCAAACAAAGTAAATAACCCAACACCCGAAAAGCAGAGTGTGCATATAAACACACACAGATAAAGAGAATAAACACTCTTAGACACCGTGAATACGTGACATAAAGGAAGTAGACATGCACAGCAGACACGTGTGTGCAGAGGTCTATAGTGCAACGAGACCTGAAAGGATGTGACGTCATCTGCCGATCTCTTGGCTTTATCATGACCATTGGGGAAAAAGTCCAGGAAAGAAGTTCCTTCGACATCCTTTGTTTAGCTTCCACCTTAATTACTGATGGGATCCCCAACTGGTAAGGGGGTTTCCCCGAAAAGTAATCACTTCTACAGCATCTGCGTGTTGGAGATTTACTCCTAGCTAAGCCAACGTAAATGACCTAAGTTTTGCTTCTTTTGTTTATAGTTCTTAATCCCAAAGTATCTCCTTTCTTGAAATCCTGCCAGACCAAGAATCCCTCAGTGTGCCTGCCTTCTGTTTGTTCACAATGGCCAGCTATGGTTCCCTGTCTTGTGTAAATACACATCCCACAAAAGACTTCTATAAAACCAGGGAATGCAGACACTCATTCTCCATGGTTCTTACTGGAGACTGACTTGGATAGACAAACCATGTCTCTACCCTGGTTTCTGACTTGTCCAACAGGAGAGGCAACAGGCCCATGCCTCTTATCAAAGCAGTGAAGAAATTAAACACAGGTAGAGAAAGGCAGATAGATTCCCAGAGCTTTGTAAAATGCTAAAGAATACCGAGTAACTTATCTCGTTCCTATAGTCTAAACACTGCCCTCCAAATAGAAACCTTAGGAAGAATGACATTCTTGAAATGCTTCCAAATGAATTCCACCCAGGGAGAGGCGAGTTTCTAGTTCTCTGTCAAACGTCAGTAAGCCAGGGTCTCTTGTCATGAACATGATTTTATCTTAAAGGCAACTGATGGGCAAGAATCTCACGTGTGTCAGAGCCACGGGGCTGGATCAGACTCTCTGAAACCACAGCTGCTTTGCAAATTATTCTGAGCAATAATGTGGCCACAACGTGTTTAGTCATTCGGATAGTTTATGCGCCTGTATTTTTATGAGGACTGTCCACACCAATAATCATAGACGCTTGGAACCAGTTTGGCTCTTAATGCAAAAAAAAAAAAAAAAAAAAAAAACAACAACAACAAACTTAACAGTTGTGTGGGCGGGTCAAGAGGGGAGTGTGTGTGTGAAATGAAGCTATCATTGCACATATTTTACTACCATCTGTTCTTTCAATAATTTTTAATCACTTAACATGAAATCCTCGGTGCTGAGATATATTTCGAAGTAAGGCTCTAAAGCAAGCGACCCTGATTAGATGGTTTCCATGTGTTGGAGAGGGAGTGGTGTCGGATGGAAAGCAGGAAGGAGTGACAAGGATCGGTGTCCCACGAAGTCTTCAGCCTACGCACGTTTTTCTAGGCTCGTGCAGATTTTATTTTGTTATTTAACTGAGCTGGCATCTAAAAGCCAGTGTGCCGGTGACCTCAATATTTAGATTGCCTGCTTCTCATAAAAACATGGTCACACCTGGGAACACTGTTATTAATATTCATGTCCAGGCATCCAGCTGACCCACAGAAACCCTTGAAGTAGGATCTCCACATTCTATCTGACAATACCCCCTCTCTCTTCATTCTTACTAGAGCATACTAACTCTTTACTTATGTATGTAATTTGCTTGAAAGACACTGACCTTCGTGAGACCCTGATGTAGTTCCATACAGATCAAGGAGACAGACACGTGGTACATGCTTTAAAAAGATAACTGAATGAACGAATCAATGAAGAATCAAAAAAATTTAAAAAATCATCTCGGACAAGCCCAAAATATATCCCCATCTATTTCCCAAAGGGGTTCCTTGTGTAGTGTATTGTCAACTCCATAGAAACATGAAATGAATTTCCAAAGATTGCTCTTATTGTATTGTGAGGGGGCTCACACACCACAGTGAGAGTGTGGAGGCCAGAGAATGGACCACTGGGAGAAGTGAGGTCTCTCCTTCTACCTTTTACGTGGATTCCAGCCAACTCACATGCAGGCTTGCAGGGCAAGCCATCATTCTGTTGTGCCATCTTTCCGGCCCTTCAAATGGCCTTCTAACATTAAACACACAGTTGGTGTTAGAAGATTTGTTTACACCAGCGTTCAACTTCCACACAACCACAGTACCCACGTGATACACAAAGGTGAGAACAGATCTAGGGGACCCTGCAGACAGTCCTCATCCTCGAAGGAAATCTGAGCCAAACGCCACATGATCGTTCATAGCATGGATCTATCTGCTTTAAATAACCTGTAAACCTTACCCCCTTTTTTTTGTCTTATAAATTAACTTGGCTTATCTAAGTTGCTTTAAAGATTATAAAAGATGGCTTTGTGTAAGGGAAAAGACAGACCAACAATGCAATTTCCTTCAATAAGTTGGTGGTTACTTCATACGAGATAAAGGGGTACCCGGAACTTGACAGAAGACATACTCTAGAGGAGCCACAGAGAAAGACCTCACGAGGGGAGAGAATGTGGAGCTGGGGTGGGACCTCGGCAGCATCGAAGTATCGAAGGAAGAGCTTGGTGGTGACACTGGACATGTTGGGGAGGTGAAATGGGTTTGGGATGTGAACAAGGCATCACCCTTCCTAATACCTCTACCTGAGTGTCAAAACCAGGAGCCCACAGCCATTCCCTGATAGTACAGTCCAGCCCATAAGCTACAATGGAGACAGGAGAAACAAACAAACAGAACATGCGCCATCTTCTAATTTTCCTTAGTAGTCTCGAAGAAGGACCAATTAGACAGAATCTGTCAGATTCAATGTTTCACAAGAACAGAAGTATAACACGTAAAGAGTTGTGAGTAATTGACCTTGAGAAGGGGCTGGGCCTTGTGATCCCCACCGACACCCCTACTTACACAGGGTCTGTGTGGTTCTTTGCTGTCCGTGCATGGACATTAGCACCTGTTCGAAACCATCTTTGAGAGCAGCTGAGAGAACCCCACGGTTGGGAGAGACCACACAGATCCTCGGCCATAGTGTGCACTCCTCAATGCCAATCATCCCTCCAAACCCTCAAAAGAAGGCCAGAGAGTTTCTGGGAGGGAGCGCAGTCACTGAGCTTCAGCAGCAAGGCGCTCAGGACTGTGCGCCAGGAGGACAAAGGCACTCTTTCTGGAAGGCAAGGAGACTTCCGGCCAAACTCTGAGTTCTCTGCTGTGGCGGCTAAAGCCTAGACAACGGTGGGGAATGTCACTTGGTGAGTCCCGCTGACCAGAAGGGTCCTGAAACAGCTACAGTTCTGTAAGAAACGTTTAACCTGCAGTTTTAAAAGATCAACACTCCTGCCTCCTGACTCAAATTCAGTCTGACCCTACGGAAAGCGACTTAGCATCAGACATGCCCAGGGTGATTCTAAGGTGTATGCTGCTGAAGCTTGGGTCCTGACAGATCTAAGAGAGAAAGGAAGTGTGAACTGGAAAGCAAAGGGCCGGACTGTTCCTGTCAGGACTCCCGCCAACACCACATCACAGTAAACTTACCCTACATTGCCCAGGACAGGGCAGATTGGATTTTTCTCCCAAGTCCGCTGCCATCTCTTTCCCACCTAAAAAGTCTCCTTGGTTGCCATGTTTAATCTCGCACTGCACTCTGCCTTCTAGAGAAGAGATGCTTCTCCTCTTTTGGTTAGAAAATGGGTAGGACCCGCGGAGGTATGCGCATGTCTTCCGGTTCTCTTTTACCGTAAGCTTTTCAAAGAACTAAACCTAAAGAAACAAGCGATTCCTGTCTGAAACAACACCTGAATCCTGAGTGTAATTCCCTCATCAATGTGACCTAGTTCGTCAGTACAGAAAACACCAGTGCCCCTGACAGGCCTGAAAAGGACATCCCGGAAAGAAAGACGGACGGGAAAGATGACTTATCCGGGTCCTCGGACATAATCACTTTCCAAGTAGGAATGCGAATGGATGAGATGGTAAAGCTTGGAAGGAAGACTGGGAAGCAGAGTGCAGTGATCTGCTCCTGGGACAGACAGGGCCCGGGCCACCAGAAGGTAGAGGGGAGGGGAGGAAAGAATGAGCCCTGTCACTGAAGGGTGTGGCTGCAGAGATTTGGAGAGCTGCGCCAGTTGCTGTCATGACCGCCATCCGCAAGCCAAGCCCTTACACACAAGCTCGGGGATTCAATTTTTTTTTTTTCAAAACTTAATTTTTTTTAAAGCAAAACCCAACTTAATAAAATGTTCCAGTAATCCCCTATCATCAAACTTGACTCAATTTGTGGTATGGACTTCATTTCTTCATATTTTTAGCTACCAAGTCAGGGCCTGCTCTCTTCCAAACATTTTCTCATCTTCCTGCAGAACACTCCGCAGGCATGCCCCAAAGGCCAGGCAAGCGGGGTCCTCTCTGGTCGTGCTGTGGACACTGAGGTACTCCACTTAAAAATTATAAGGAGAAAAAGGGGGCAGGGAGGGAGGGAGGGAGGAGAGGAGAGAAAGAGGGAGGGAAGAAGGGATCCAGGAAGAGGAGGACAACAGATCACTACCCTCAAATGCAGAGGACCAGAGCCTTGCCTTTCTTCACGGTTCGCTTCTGTGACCTGGATCCTGAAGCAAGCTTTGAGCCAAAGCAGCCACTAAGTGGGTGTGCCGCTTCTTTCGTTACTGTATCTCATATCAGATAGTTTGATTTGGGGGTAATTTGTGGCATATGGCTGTATGACAGAAAGAAACAACATGGAATCAAAAAAAAAAAATAAGGAAAAAGAAGGAAGCAGAATCAGTGGTTCCCCCCTCTCCAGGAGCCAAAAGACTACACTACAGAAACCAAGATTAAACCTTAAAAAAAAAAAAAAAAACTTTTTTTAACTTCGATTACACAGTTGGGTTGGTTTGTGAATATGGTAATAAGTATAACCTTTAGAATGGGAAGCAGGATGAGCAGATGGGACCTAATTAATAGTGAAATATTATTAATCTGTCTTCCTACAAGGAGGAAAAAGTCGGTCTTTACAAAGGGATTTCTCTGTACAATTTAATAAAGGCGGCACTCAGCATACAACTGGGGGCTCATTAGGAAACAGATATGTTTGATACAAGCCTGTCCCAAGCCCCAAGAATTAAAATCACTTTATCCTATCACATAGAGCTTAAATATGCTATTAACATGAACTCAGCTGTTATATATCATCATGTACCAGCTAAAATTCATTATTTAATAAATATTCTTTACAGAAAATGAAGCCATAATTCATTTTGGGGAAGCTGGGGATGGAAAGATAAAATTAATTTACTAGGAACTCGACTTTATAATTTCTCAGAAATCAGACGTCTTATGTGGAAAAGGGCTCCCATCTGGGTAGCCTTCCCACAAGGCAGAAGTCACAACCACACCCCACAGGTGCCATAGCCAGGGACCAGAAACAGGAACTTCAGAATCCGCATGCTCAACCAAAGCCTCTCAATTCTACCATCTGTGTGACATCAGCAAGTGAGACTGTCTAGCTCTCAACATGCTAACTTCTAGAACAGGTAAAGGATATATGTCCATCAAGTGTCTGTCACCTAACAGAACACGGTCCCGCACACCTAGCAAGAGAAACTGACAGCACACACATTCACATATGGAAGCAAGCAGAAGACACCCTAAGGTGATACCTCAAACATCCCCACACGATTAGTTTTTTAAAGCTGTCTGGGAAAACAGTGTGTCTTTCTTCATCCTTAAAATGTAACGGACTCTCTGAGCATGGCGAACAATGAGGGCTGATGAGAAGCCAAGGACAATGGCACGGGGTTTTGATCCTACTTCATGTTCTGGCTTTGTGGGAGCCCAGCCAGTTTGGATGTTCACCTTCCTAGACATGGACGGAGTGGGAAGGACCTTGGACTTTCCACAGGGCAGGGAACCCTGACTGCTCTTTGGACTGGAGAGGGAGGGGGAGAGGAATGGGGGGAGGGGGAGAAGGGTGGGAGGAGGGGGAGGGAAATGGGAGGCTGGGAGGAGGCTGAAACTTTTTTTCCTTTTCTCAATAAAAAAGAAAAAAAGAAAAAAAGAATACAGTTTCTTCACAATAAAAACTTTCAAAATTAAAAAAAATGTGATTGAAAAATAAAAGTCAAGGGCAAAGTCGTAAAGCTAAAATTTTACTTACAAACACATTGTTGGAAGAAGAAAGTAATTTTTATTGTGTCAAAACACTGAGCTCATCATTTTGGCCACTGGCAAGCGTGCAGGACTCTGGTGCTGGCAATCAGTGGGTCCTTCTGGCAGATCCTGTCAATTTGTTATCCTGTAAGACGGAAACTCGACAGCACCACCGCACTGGAGGCCCAGCAATTACAGTGCCCTCGCTGGAATCAGTAACTGTCTTTTAGGCCTGGGTTACCTCTGCAAACACAACGGCTAAGTAATATTCCACACAGGTTTCTGCCATATTTCCGGAAGATGCCTAGGCACTTGGACAGGATCCCTCTCTCGAGCACTGCAGCTAGTGGGGCGGTCAGCATGAGTGCTCATTTCCCTTGTAGAAGGTGATAACAGATGTCTTCCGTTTTTTTTTTCCCAGCCATTTGTCAAAAGTAATTATAATAATTTATCAATATTAATTACAATGATTTGGAAAAGAGCCCAAATCTGTCTTGGGTCTCACAATGTTTAAAAGTGACTTAACTCGTAAAATGGAAATTTTGGTCTCCCAGCAAGAGGAGATATGTGTGACTAACGGGTTCTGATAAGATTCTCCTGCCCACCCTTGTCCACAGCAGACTAGGAGAGACTCCTAACCGGCACACTGCTGTCTGTCACTGCTGAGGCCATCATACTCATAGAGGAGAAAGAAACCTGAAGTAACAGTCGTAAGGCAAACGCTCACTGGTACCTCCGCACCAACTAGAAACTCAATAAAACGTTGAAATGTATATAAATCAAGACTCAGCATCAACTCTGGCACCAGTAACTGTGTGGCCACGAGCAAGCCACTCAACTTCCCCGAGCTTATTTCTTTACCTGTACATTGGGGTTAATAACACTCACTTCCTCCAGCGCCGGAACAGTGATTAAATGAGACAACACAGCTAAACTGCCTGCCAAGCACATAGAAAATATTCTAGGAAATATCGTGTTATTTTTAAGCTGGTTTAGAATTGTTGCTTCAAAGATCCAGCTGGGATAAAATAATTCCCAATCAGGACAATAAAAAGTACATTTTAATTCTTCTAAAGGGGTAACTAAAATTAACTATCAAAGCAAAACTCTACTCTACATACACATACACCATAGGGTGTGTATGAGGAGGCAAAGCCAGCACACACAGCCCTCTCGGTCAGATTTGGTTCCTATCAGACAACTTCACCAATTCCAATGTTAGCTCTGACATAGCCAGCATTACTTGGAAATGGATTCATCTTCCTCAAAATTATTTCCTCCTACTGGCACTGACCCATCACCACAAACATCAGTAGGGATTTTTTTTTATATATATATTTTTTTCACAGCACTGAATTAGTGGCTGGATACAAAAGCTGAGGGAACATCTTGAAACTCAGCCATATTGTATCACGCAGAATATAGCTTGGAAAAAAAATATTACTTTTCACAAACAAAAAAACTTGGCTAGAGAAAAGGAACGGGAGATTAAAACAAAATATCTCCAAGTAACAGTGTCGCACAGGAATTGCAGCAAAAACCAGGAGAAGTGAGTGGACTCGAGCCTTGTGTCCTGCCACGGCTTCCCGGAGACGCCTTCTGAATATACAAGATGAATTTCAACGGACCGTGAACCAGAGATTTTGAACATGATAAAGGGGAAGCGATATATATTCAATTTTTACAAGCACTGAGTGAGCAGAAAACTGAAAATTCTTCAGCTCCCGATAATGTGCTGATAGAAGTGTATCCTCTACAGAATCCCAATAGATTGCCAGGAAAGGAGGGAGGTAGCGAGCAGACGTAAAAACTCAGGAGTAACCCCAGGGCACACACCACCCGTCTAGAGTCACCTTTCTAGTTTTGCATGAGAGGGTCATTAGATATCATCTAAATAATTTACCCATTTCTAATAACCCTTAAACATCCCCAAAATGCAGAAGAAAGTCAGAGAGTAATAGATTATGTTGAAAAGAATATATAGTACATCTGTTATCTGGGTATTTTACCACAATTAAATACCACGATAGGCAATTCACATCCGTAAAGCTTCTCTCTGTAACATCCAGGGGAAGATGTTATATTATCTTCATTTTACCAATCAGGAACCAGATGAGCCATGTATTTTCCCCACCGAATCACTCTACTGGATTTGGCACTATTTTGAGCAACCTATCCAGAATAATTTGTGTGTACAATGTAAAGTAAACACAAAAAGTAGGGGTAAAAAAATAAGCTGAATTTATCTATGAATAGAATAAATGAAATTCTATGAAAAGACTACTTCTCCATTAATCTCTGGAAAACCACAGTTTGCTAGGCATAACGGTGCATGCCTGTAATTCTAGCACTAGGGAGGTAGAGGCAGGAAGAGTCATTGTTTAAGGTTATTTGCATCCTCACATAGGAAGTTCAAGGCCAGTCTACTTTACATGAAACCCCATGTCAAGAAAGGAAGAAGGAAGGTAGGAAAATAGGAAGGTAGGCTGGTTCAGGGTTCAAAGTGGCCAGTACACTATATAAAATGAGATACAATAGGAACTACAAAAGAAAAGAAAGACAAAAATAAAATAGAATCATTCGCTTGAAAATTTTACACTTTTTATAAGAAATGAAATTAGAAACAGTGTTGTCTAGGGGAGATAATGAAAACAACAAGGGAGGAGGATGATAGGGTTGAATACCATTAAAGGACATGACACACTTTACAAAAATCCCTTATTAAACTCATTTCTCTATATAATAAATCTATGCCAATAAAATTTCTATTAAAAATATTTACAAGCTTTCTTTGGAATGTTGTGCGTTGCAACTGTCCCCACAAAGCAACTCCTGCACCCACAAATACACATAGGCCAACATATAGCTGGTTCTCTCGGGTCAGAGTTCAGAATAGTTATGGGCCCAAACCCATATTCTATGACATGAATTTCATGCTCAACTATTTTTACTTAAATTTTCTACTTTTAAATATCAGTATAATACTTTCATTCTTTTTCTTTAAATTAACCAATAACATAAGTCCATTTAAAAAAATATTTCACTAGTAAAACTCCACATAGCTTGACTATTTATATTTGACAGTGGGGTGCTTCCTCTAAATTCTATGCAGTCTCTTCTTTACCTCAGTCCCTTAGATAAGTTGCCCAAGGAGGAGCTCATGATTGTGACTCCTAGGGAACACAGATAGTTCAGACTTGGGGCATCTTCAAGGCACCGTTTCTCTAATCAGAAGGTCACTGTGAATATCTTAAGGATATAATAATATGCATACATGGTTTTCTTGTGGCCTAAGAGGACTACACAGAGAAGGGCGGGGGAACAGAATGTAAAGACCAGAAGCAATGAAGCTGAAATGATCTGTGCACAGGGTCACCAACTACAACATCATTACACAGCAAAGGCTGCAGGAGTCCGCCACTGAGGACTACTTAAACAAACTGTAAGACACCCACACAGTAGGACAGCATGAAGTTAGAATGAATATAGACAGCCCTCTAACTGCTAATGGGGAAAGATCTCCATTCATTTATTTCATTCATTCATTCATTCATTTTTCCCTGAGACAAGTTTTCTCTGGCTGTCCTAGAACTCACTCTAAAGACCAAGTTGACCTCAAACTCACAGAGATCCGCCTGCCTCTGCCTCCCAAGGGTTGGGATTAAATGTGTGGGCCAGCACCACCTGGCAGATCTCCAATTTTAAAAAGCAAGACACAATAGGAGGTAATATGCTCTGAATATGGATAATCTCTTGGAAAGGAAGCCAGGATTGTAATACTATTACATGTATGTGTTTGCACAAATGTAGACTACTCAAGAAGCAGGCTGAGTTGGTTCCCCTTGGGGTGTGGTGCAGTAATAATAATAAAGGCAGGATGGAAACAAGGCTTCTTGATATGTTTCTTTTTATATTATGTTGACTTTTGGAGCCTCTAACTATTAATCAAGTAAAGTGAAATACACTGGAGATAACCAGAACCCCATATAAAATCTTTGGTAGCACGTAGCAATGACTACCATTGCACTCTAGAAAGATTTATTAAATATTTTACTGAAAAAAATACTTATGAAGTGAGTGACAAAACTTCAGAGATTTAATGAGGAAGGAAACATAATTGCTAAGCTATGTTTCTGTAAAATCTTAATCCCAGTGACACTACTATCGGGACACTACTAGAAATACCAGCGACAGCCTCGTCTCTAGAAACACCTTTGAGCAAGTGCCTGGCACACACTCAGGGGGAGGTGACCTCTAGGAAGGTACCTGGACAAAACTGAACGTGGCAGCTACAGCCCGTGGCACTAGGTCCTTTGGAGGACTTCCCCAACTAGCGTGAGACCTTCCAAGTCCAGTGAACAAGAATAAACCAGACTTGAGTGTAGTAATAAGGGTGGCGGCGGGGCTGCGTCCCCAACACCCCGGCCGCCTGCCCAGCTAGCTTATGCCCCGAAATAATTACACGGACACTGTATTCTTTTAAACACTGCTTGGCCCTTTAGCCCTAGCCCTTACTGGCTAATTCTGTTATCCCGATCAACCCATCTCTAATAATCGGTGAGCACCGGTCTTACCGGGAAAGGTTCAGCATGTCTAACCTGGCGGCTTGCTTCATGGCGTGTGTCTGCCCAGGAGCCGGGAGCATGGCGTCTGCTCCCAGGAGGAGAGCAGAGCTGTGGAGTCTGACCTCACTTCCTCTTCCTCCCAGCGTTTTGTTCTGTTTACTCCACCTACCTATGTCCTAACCAATAAAATGGGCCAGGGCAGTTCCTTTATTAGCCAATGACCTTCCTCCATCACTTGAGAATGATCATTGCAGCCCAGAAGATTGTGGAGGCTAAAGTTTCTCTTATGCCATCTTGATGTCAAACACGAAGGCTCAGTGCTCAGCCAGGGTTAATCCCAGGCTGCTTCCCAGAGGAAGTCGACGTAAGCCAAGGTTTGAAGGTGACAAAAGAGAAACGAATGCCAAGTTGACAAGAGATGAATTACAGTAAGACCTCACAGGGCTGTGTGAACAGACAGAACAGAGGCATCGAAGCTGCAGTGTGGGCAACTGTAATGGCACACATTTAGGGGAAATGAATATAAATTACACTTGGAGGATGATCAATGAGCTTCACGATGACAGTTACAACCCCAGAAGAGGAACTTCTGGCCACTGATGACTATTCACAGAAGATTATAACCATATATTGCTGTGGTCCCAATGCCAGCAATAAGTTGAAGGTAATTAGTGAGGTTATTTAGAAATGTTTTCCTTTTAATTCTCAAATACAAAGTATGCTTGCACCTGGTATTCCATCTGAAAAGCTAACCCCAACCTTTGAAGAGCCAAAGAGAGTCCAGAGAAGAGAGACTACTCTGATCAAGACAGGGAAAGGCTCCAAAAACGACAGAAACTAATTCTAAATATGTATCTTTAGGCCTGGAGAGAAGTGTAGTTCTCACTAGGCGATGGAGACCATTGCAGAAAACCACAGCCAATCAGAATAAAAAGCTGTGGAATGGGTATATCTACAACGCAGTCAAAAAGGATGCCTCTACAACATGCCCCTACATGGCTCAGAGAACACTGTAGAAGAAGGGGCAGAAAGATTGCAAGAGATAGAGTCGGGGAGCATGGCATGAGACTGTGTTTCTGAGCAAAGCCAGAGAAGGTACACGCATGAAGCCTCAACAACATGGCTGCTTACACAAGACCTAAGTTAAGATGACACTAATAAGCATTCTAGAGTGGATGGGGAAAGCCCAGGAGGCCACAACCATACACCAAGAACCACAGGCAACTGAAGGGCTGAGGAAGAGGAATCGTCTTCCCAAGGAAGAACATACCAATCGGTTATCCAATGCCAGATGTTTAGCCCCCAAAACGTAAACATACAAGTAAATCATACAGACTGAAGAGGCTATATTTATATATTTAGGAGTATACATACATACCTACAAATGTAACAAAAAAGTCATGAGTTTGAGAGAGAGCAAGGGGGTACATGGGAGAAGTGGAAGGGAGGAAAGGGGGAAATGATGTGATTGTATTATAATCTCAAAAAAAGATAAAAAGCAAAAAAGAAAAAAGCAAAAATGAGACTCCTTTTGTCTAGACTAATGAGAGCTGATAAAAGTGAGTTCAAGCCAGCAATGCCTTCAAACAAGTAGATGCAAAGTATTAGAGTTAGGAGGCTTTATATTTAGTATGTAACAAACTTGGAAAACTCTTTGCCCTAGAGAGATGCAGACAGAATTCCAAAGTAACTTCTAAAAAGGTTTAGATTGTTTCGTAGGAAGTACATTCATATTACATGATAATATTTCAAAAGGTCCCTTTGTACTATATTCCCAGGGAGGGGAAGAGGGGATACTTGGCTTTGCACAATTTTTTGGCCCAACCAGTCAGAGAGCATATACCTCCTCATAAATTCCCCCTTCACCTTGGCTCTTGCAGCTACTGTGGAGATGCCTGGAGAATTTGTGTCAGCCACAAAGCAGAGCATCAAGAAGGGCAAGGTAATTCATTCCTCCGTCTTCATTGATAATTGCTTTAAAATGCACAATTATTTGAAGGCTGGAGAAATGAAAGCTATGGTGGGAAAAGCAACGTAAATAAATCAGTGTACAAGGGCAAACAGGTTAGGAAGTAGGACAGCAAACTAATATTAAATATTCAGTCAATTTAGGGATAAGACCATGATCTTCTTAACAAAATCAAAACAAAACAGAACACTTAAAAACCAAACTTAGTACATTAATTAATATAACACCAGCGCTTGAGAGGCTGAGGCAAGAGAATCATATGTCCCAGGCCAGCCTGGGTCACACAGCACGACTTAGTTTCCAAACCACATAAAAACTTAAAAAGCAAAGCAAACTAAAGGCATTTAAAACACAATGTCAGAGAAGCGCCTTAACGGAGTGACACTTAGTCGTCACCAGACACTGTCCTGGGTGCTATGCGTTAATTGTGCTTTCCCTTTGTGTTTTGGGTGACGCTGATATAGGAATGAGATAATCTGGGGTCTATCCTACTGTCCTGTGAGCCTGACTACGCAGGATGATTGGCGAGACAGCAAAGTGTATGGCAGCCTGGTCACCAAACACTAGATGTCTTCTCAAACCCTGTACTTTTTCACAGAGCAAGCTGTAGCTTTCCAGGAATCAACTATTTTCCCCGTCTAGCCCTAACGCACATATTTAAATTTTTCTGAAGTTACTGAACACCAGTAATGAGCATTACATCGGATTTAACCCCTCGTTAATCTTGAGAAAGAGATGTGAGTTCACAGAGGAGGCAAAGGAATTTATGATTGCTCAGGAAATGCATGCATTACTTACAGAACACAGAGCAAAAACACATTCAATAAGGAGCCCTCCACCATATCCTAACATGAGTTAAATGTGGAAAACTGACAGTCACGTCACTTTGTTATCTCAACTGCTGCTTTTTACTAAGTGTTCCCAATTCTGAGTGTTATTAAGGGGCGTAGGCAAGGTTGGGAATGATACTGGCCCGAAAGAGGCCTGGCAATGTATACACACTGGCAACAAAACAGTCGTGTCGAAAGAGAAATTAATCTCGCTGGACTGTGGATCAAACATGGAAATAAAGAGTCTGTTATTTGACTTGAGAAGAGGAAGTAGGACTGGTAGTCTTTTTTTTTTTTTTTTTTGGTCTGGTCAACATTTAGAAACCTCAAATAACAGGAACCAAACAAAAGAACATTTAGGTAAAATGAAAACAGCAGTTAGTACATGCACTTTTCTTAAAGGTATAGCAGTGGGGTCAGGGGTCCTCACCAAACCCTGCTGGTCAGGATAAAAGAGGCATTACTTTGTGATTAAGTCAGGTTACTAATCTAGAACCAACAAGAAATCTCAGGCAGGTTCTAGGCTACACAGAAGAAAGGGGAGAGATGCTCCAGTAATCCTAGAGCAAGCTCCCAGAGATCACAGATTGGCAGAGAACAGGGATGGTCACAAGGAAGCAGAAAGGGAGGAAGGGAGGGAGGGAGGGAAAAGGAGGGAAAGGAGGGAGGAAGGGAGGAAGGGAGGAAGGAAGGGAGGAAGGAAGGAAGGAAGGAAGGAAGGAGAACTAATTATAATAACACAATGCCTAGAGGCTCTGGGCTTTGGGATTTACAAAAAAAATACCCTCAATATTGGCAAGAGGCAAGAGAACCAGCCATCTGGGGAAAGTCATAAAAAAGAAGTCAGTTAAACCTACAGACTCGTAGGCTCCAGAGTGCATCCCAGCCTTGCCAAAGAGCTGTGTCGCTGGTGTTCTTAATGAGGGTCCTGGTTCATTGAGAAAACTCACCCTACTCTAGAGGCCCTGGTCTTGTAAGGACTGTGGCATTTCAGAACCATTTGTAATGAAGGCATTTATAACTGCTCCGTCATTTAAAGGACTAAGCAGACCGAACCAGAATTTCCCCTTCCTAGACACCTGGAAGGAAGGTTATTCTTTCTCTCTACTTAGACGGGATAAAATACACAGAATGAATCATAGGTCTTCAAGAATATGTCATAAAACATATTTCTCATTTTCCTACAAATTTCAAGGCCCTTCTAAGTAACAATAGGGAATCATTCTGAAGATTAACACATAACCAAGATTAATGGGCCGTACTTTAGGAGAGCAGACCCTGTTTCCAAAATACACATGCGCCAGAGGAAAGGTTACTCATTCACTCCACCAAACAGCAGTTCAGTTCAGGCGCCATTGTGGCTCACCTACTTCCTAGTACCCCAAAACATGAAAGGGATTACATCACCAACTTCATCAGCAGTCTTTCCATGCAGGTTTCTCCTGTTTGGTAAACCGCGGTTATTAAGAGCAGAGAAATGCAGGATGCGTTGTTCTAACCCTCCCTACCCATGAGGAACTTTAACTTATGTTAGGAAGCAAAACTGGTAGGCATGAAATTTCTTTTACAAAAGCAAGCCAAGACGACAGCAGAAATTTCCTTGCTGCGCTGGGTTTTACGGAGCTGCGGAGTGGTTCCTGCCCATAGAACAGAGCTAGCTAATCTACTTTGTGAGAGACAGTGACCTTTCAAAGCAGGTTGCAGCGAGAGGCTGAATCGTCACTTCACAAAGACTATCTCTTCTAAAGCGGGCTCGGCAGGGCAAGGTGATTTTGTGGGGACTCATTCAGCTATTCCTTTCTCAAGGTGAAGGGCAGACACTTCTCGCATCTTAGGGGATGCGGACCAATGATACTGCACGTATATGCAATGAAATTCAGACAATCTTAGCTCTTGAGTGATAAATTGAGAGCTACACATCCGTAGAGCTGTTCCTTCTCACTAATCCCAGTCCCGATTTTTTTTTTTTGCTTAAATTGGACCAGTTCCATATTTTAAAAGTCAGCAAATGAAGATGTCTGTGGATTTCACATCTTACTTCTCAGCAACCATAAGAAACAAAGAGTTTGGCGAAACAGTGCTCCGCTTTCTGCAAAAGAAACTAATGTAATTTAGTCTTGTGTCTGCTCTATGAGCCCTCTTTGGCCTTGATGTTATCAAAATGAACAAACAAATTAATAAATAACACAGGGAGGAAGATGATGACATGGGGAGCACATGCAAGAAAACATCTGAGCTTAAAAAAATGAAAGTAACAGTAGCTGTTACCACTCCCATCTGCTGAATCCATAGTGGGACCTGTCTCGGGACTGTTACGTTTGCCATGCCCTGGATGGTTAAATCAGAGGCAGAACGTAAGTGAAAAGAGCTGGTGTAACCCCCTAGACTGTGGGCTATGAACCCTCAGGAAAAACCATTCACCCACCAAAGCATGGTAGTCCATCAGGGGCTTACAGTCTCGTTGGTGCGCCATTTTCATGACTTAAATGGAGGATACCTTGACAAGTCTAATGGTATCTAAGATGTGGCTATTAGTCCTGCTCAGGCTACAAGCAACCATCTGACTCTTTTCCGCCCATAACCTGTTGCACACCGGCACCCTAACAATAGTGCCCTCAATGAGTCAAGCCAGTTAAGTCTTCCTATTTGCTGTCCATCCCATAGGGCAACAAGGGAAGGAACCGCAGAGGCACTGGGAGGAGAGCATGTGGGACACATTAGGCGCCCCTGTACGGTTTGAAAGCTGCGGAGGGGGGCGCAGAGCTAACGAGAGGCAGCTGCTGGGATGTGATTTCAGTATTCCTATCCTCCCCTTCCCCCCAAGGCCTCTTAGGGGTGTTAGGAAGCAAAGCACACGTAAGACACCGTGCATGAGCTCTGAATGGACGTCAGGCAGAGACCATAACTCAGCATGCTGGAGACAGTTACCAGTCAGCAGAATGAGGTAAATGGCTGTAAACCTTTATTTGATAGTTTTCTTAAGCCTTTTTCATCTACATACACTAATAACAACAGAAAATTGCACTGTTAGCAGATAGTAGTCATGATAACCGAGAGAAGCCTACAGCAGCAGTAAACTCAAGCTAACTGGGGGGGGGGGGGGGGGGTAAAGCCGACCTACCAGCTGCAAATGGTACATCCTGTTGCCTCGGTGACCTCTGCCCTCCACCCACCCCCCCCAAACTCCACCTTCAAACTCTCATCCCAAGGCTTCAGTGTGGCTCACTGCCAGCACCTTCGTCCTTTCTTGGGTTCAAAAGTGGTTCTGCTGTTCTATACATATTTCAGGAGGCTGGGCTTTGGGCTTCAGCTGAGAATTAAAGTCACACACTATTTTAAATAACACAGAGAATGTATTGTTCTGACAAGGGTTTCCCTTTGCCTGCCTGCCCTGACCTCTCTTCCCTTCAATATTGTCCTCAATAAGGGGCTTTCTTCCCTCCTTGTAAAGCCAGTATGGGGCACTGAGAGGAAGCAGGGGGAAGGGAAGTGTTTCTATTGCTCTTGGCACCGAATAAAACAGCTCTCTAAAGGACAGAAGAGCGCTCCCATTTTAATAAAACTCCAGCTTCCTATACAGTATCACTCGGGGCTTTTCAAGGTGAGACGGTGATCAGAAACAGACGAGAGAAGACGGGACTTGCAGGTTGGACTCAACACAGGCCACGTGGTGCAAGTCCGTGCAGCGCCAGACTGCACCAGCCCTGCCACGACCCATACACCAGGAACCAAGCAACTCCACACGCTCAGGCAAACAGCGGCTGCAGGTCTCTAATACAGCACATCTTCATTTGAATTTTAAAAAATTCCTTCTCAAACTCAGGAATGATCAACCCATCACACGAAGAACATCAAAACTCTCCCTCACTCGTGAGCTGCTTGCACCCGAGTTTCTAAAGCAGAGTAAAGCACAGGGTAGCACTGGCCTTCACTCTTGGAACAGCTCTTTCCTCCCCAGGACACAAGTCAATGAATCCACTTAATTCAGAAAAAATGCCTTCCTCCTTCCCTGTCACTCATCCATCTATCCATCCACTTGCTCGGCTTTCTGTTGCTGTGAAGTCCAGGCTCCTACTCTGCTGCCCAATCAAATGCACACACCAACTAACACGCATGCATGCACACATACATGTGCGCGCATGCACAGGGATATTAATTCGGTGTGGTAGAATTCCCACCCGAACCACATCCTTGGTAGATACTTTTGGCAAGTTACACAACATCTCCAAATACTCTTCCATAAAATCAAGATGATAACCATTGTCTCTTGAGCCTACTGAGTAATGCCACAGCCACCAAGTACACTCTGCACAGCAGATGACATTCTCTGAACCTCCTGGAGCACAACATCTATCTCACCCCCTCTAAATATATTTGTCATAGATGGGAGGCTTTTTCCAAAGTCTGTTGATGCTATAAATAGCAGTGCTTTCTTCTCCATTGTCAGTTTCTTAATCAGGAATTTTTTATCCCTTCTTTCATGAGTACACTTTCTATCTTACATAGGTTGTTTTTCTTTCCAGTCTTTCTCCAAGTTTTTTTTTTAAATGAAAGGTCTAATATAATGATAAGAGTTAGTACCATCATCACATGAGCAATGTTTTAAGTTTCCCAATTCCATGAAAGCCAATATGAAATTTATATCCTAAAATACAAAAGAAAAGCCCTTCTAACCACACCAATATGACTAATAACCTATCGGGTTAAAAGCTGAGAGGGGTGTGTGAGCTTTCTTCCCTTCTCCAGCAGGAAGCTCATCACACACACTTCGAGAAAGCAGCCAGAGAGTGGTTCCTCTGCCTTCTGCGGAGAGTTCTGTTCGTTTCTTCTCCATCCCCAAACATCTTCAGTTGAGCCTAAGCCCAGCTAATTCATACCTTACAAACATCACTTAGGACAACGCTGCCTAGTTTACTTTCCAGCTACCGAATGTACAAACTTTCAAAACTAATCATTTTTTCCCAACTGTTTCAATTTTACTAACCTGTGTTACAGACAATAGAAACAATCTGTTGCTCCATTTTAAATCACCATGACACTGATGACATCTGGTAGCTGAACTTGAATTTTTCCCCTACAAGTTCATTCCACTCCTCTTCCTCCTGTGCCTCAGCTTCTTCTTCCTCCAGCTCTCAAAAAAAAAGTCTATTCTGCAGGTGACATGGGGTGGGAAGAGGCATGTGTGGGTGTGTGCGAGGGGGCTTCGATTTCATGAAATAAAAAACCATAAATCCTAAATGTCAAAGGGCTATTTTATGTTGCCCATGTCTACAAAAAGACCTAGACCAACCATGTTCCTCATATGGCTCCGAGTTCCCTCCTACCCTCTTCCTTCTCAAAGCTGCAACCTTCACAACAAAATGCAGAGACGCTGGCAGCGCCTAGTCGTCCAAGCCGTCTACTCTCTCCATCTGCTCGGAAATTTCAGAGAATTTTTAAAATTCATCACCGAGAAGGAAAGCGACGTTCAGCAACGTCAAGACAAATAGAGCCCAACGTGCGCTCTAAGGAGGTCTGGCGATGCTATATCGCTGCTTCCACGGTTCATTTCGAAGCAGAAGCAGTATTTAAATAATCACGCAACTTCCCCTGCAGCGAGGGTTTCAAAAATTCAACGATGGATTTAGCTGCTAGGTGCCTTGCTTGCCTCGGAGAATTTTTGCTTCTTGGTCCCCAGACAGCTCTGCATTTTCGAAAGCCACTTGGCAATTCATGTCATATTGTCATAGGCAACTATATAAAGAGACTTGATCAAGACACAGAGGCCCGATTCTGGTTCTGAGACCTGAATCATACACCATTCAAAGGGTTAAGCCTTATCTATCATAGGAAGAGACTAAAACCCCTAGGCTTTCCCCTGGATCACGCGGGCATGCTTTCGAACATTATGTTTGGTGCAGGCAGGACACTTCTGAAGGCCTACTTCAGCTGAATATGCTCTTTGCAAAACGTTCCTTTTGCTCCCTTCACGTCACAATGTGGGGAGGCCATGAGCAGAAGACTCACAGCTTCCCAGGGCAAAGACACCTCGGAGCAGGGAATTGGCACACATGGCTGTATATACCATGATTGTTGTGACTCACTGCTGCACAAGATACTGGATCAATGCCACAGCTGGGCTCAACCCCACTGAGCAGTAGCACCTTGATGCTGTGCCCATAGCCTTCATCCACCCTGGTGAAACGATGACCCAAGCTGGCTCCCGGAGTCAGCTTATTCACAATGATCTGTTTCTACAACTTCATAAATTCTCAGTCAGTGGAACAATTTATTCAGAACGGGTAGCTTCTAATTTTAACTCCTGATTGTAATATGTATATTAAATGGATGCACCACAAATCTGCTGCGCCCTCTCTTCAGGCGTCGATTTCTGAGGGTCGTATTTCTCCCCGTGAAACATGCATTTTTATACCCCATGCGTATCTATCTATAGCTACAATACCTTCCATAAAAAGTATTAAACAATCAAGCAGCAGATAAGTACAGAAACTGAAAGCAGGCAATGTAATTAGAGGGCTATCCTCTCCACAGCTCTGATAAAATGCACTCTCGGCTGCTCTCCTGCAGACTGGGTATAGGATTTACACCAGCATCCAACCCCAAAAAAACAACAGCGATGAAAATTTACTATCAGTCATTTCCATCCGCTTCAGCAAGAAACAAACTCTGTCATGGTTAAAATTATCTCCGAACTGGGTCGTTGAGACTAGCTGTCTGTCACACCAGCCCTGGCCACCTTCCTGTCTTCCCGGGACTTGGCCTTCATTCATCCTGCTTCTCTGGTTCTTGACATTAGTGGCAGGAGTAGCAGCAGATCCACATCAAAAAAAAAATAAATAATTCCTAAGCACAAGAGGGCTTAAACACAGCAAGCGCCCCCGAAGCTGGTTCAAACAGAGACGGGACGCTAAATCATCCCCAATCCCATCTGGAAGTGGGGGCTGCGGCTCAGGCGCCTCGCCTGGTAGCCACTCCGTCAAGCGCATTTGCCAGAGAGGTCACTGTTGGAATTATCTCTCTCCAAATGTACCCGTGATGTACTCACTTCCCCTGCTGTCCAAGGCCGAAATATTCCAAACACACAGTCCTTCAGCCTTGCCTACAAACTCTTCAAACCACCCTTGGCCTCGCCTGCCGCCAACTAAAATAAGACGACTGAATGGTGGCCTCTTGAAAGGTCGCGATAACAAATCCAATTTACCATTCTCAAAGGGACAAAACCAAAAGGTGGAGGCGCCTGAATAGGTGAAAAAGTGTATTATCGTTTAATTTTATTCATCAACAAGATCACCTCTCACTGAAGAAGCACGGTTAGATAGCAGTGTTCAGTAGGATGGGAAGGGGGGAAAACCGGGGAAAGGTGTGGAAGGGAATCCCACCTGCCCTTCAAAGTGGCACCCTGAGTTAAATTCTCGTCTATTATTTCTGTTCTTAAAATAGTCAGATAGCAATATGTTCAAAGGCACACAAAGCAGTGTAGTAGATCCGCCTCTTTTCAAAGGGCCAGGGCAGCAATTCAAAGAGTTATTCAGGCCACAGAGAAATTACACGTCTTTATGCATCTATAGAGAATTCAGAGTTTTCCATTTTTATTAGCGTTATTGTAATATCGAGGGTTTTCAGGCATATCATGAGAGGTGCATTTACAGACACGCTGGGCAGGCCAGGCTCCCGCTCGGCTCCCGCTCTGCACCCGCCTCTCTTTATGAGGTCCACAGCCCGGCAGACATTTTGAAAAGCCTAATGAACACATAGCATCCCACTTGCGAGATCCTGCTAATTCTCGTACGTAGCCGAACACGTTACGTAAAAATGAAAAGGATCCGTCGTTTCTGTCCATTACGGAGACCCCACAGGACGCCTCATCTTTGTGTGAACAGACTCCTTGGGGCCACTCCATCCCTTTCCTGGCATCGGCCGGCTGCCATTGAATTGTCACAGAAACTGTCGCATTTTAAAAAGGTTTGCCTTTAATTTTGTGACAAAAAAAAAAAAAACTAGAATTACTTCTGATTTCTTTGTTAATGCTTCAAGTGTCAAAGTCCCTAGTTTCTGATACAATTCCATGATTTTAACGATCCAATTGTGTCACCAGCTAATCTCATTCACATCTCCTAGCTTCTCCCTGGCATCGCCATGGCAGCCCCAAGCCTCCCATAGTGGCACTGTACACATTCAAAACCGGAAAACAAAACAGGTCATATAGCAAGCAGAGAATTTCCTAGCAATGTAGGTTTCGATCCTTGCTATTTCAGTGTTATTCCCGCTGAGCCTAGCGTGCCAAGAATACCACGGGCGCTGTTCGGAGGCACTCCTGATGGCTCAATGGAGAATCGCGAGACCTGGGTACTTAGCTGGGAGCCTATTCCCAATGATATTCTGTCTCAAATCATTTCCATCCTCACAGAAACAGAAAAGTGGGGCAATGACAGATATGAAGCCCAGCATGAACTGCCTGGAGGAACTCTGCCTAGCAACACAGCTCTATCGCTCTGCCAGGCAGATGAGGCCAGAGTCCAGGGGAAGAAAATCATGACATAAAGACCCTACTGAAAACACTACAGCTTAAGAAAGACTACGGAAAACAAACAACAAACAAACAGCAAAACATACCACAGAAGTGAATGATTAAAATACCTTAAATGCAATAGGTAAGTACAAATGAAAATTACTAGTTGTTTTATGCACACTGAACCAATGCAGTATCAGTGTGTGCTCTCTTTATGGAAAATCATGTATGACTTATAAAGACCCATGCTCATAAATAGTACATGCGTGAATGATGTGGGAGTGATTTCTTTCTAATCTGTTGCTTTCATTGGTTAATTAATAAAGAAACTGCCTAGGCCCATTTGATAGGCCAACCCTTAGGTGGGTGGAGTAAACAGAACAGAATGCTGGGAGAAAAAAGCTGAGTCAGGGAGTCGCCATGATTCTCCGACCTGAGGCAGACGCAGGTTAAGATCTTCCCTGGTAAGCCACCTTGTGGGCTACACAGATTATTAGAAATGGGTTAGGTCAATATGTAAGAGCTAGCCAATAAGAGGCTGGAATTAATGGGCCAGGCAGTGTTTAAAAGAATACAGTTTCCATGTAATTATTTCGGGTAAAGCTAGCCGGGTGGTGGGACACAGCCCAGCCCGCCAATCTTATTACAACACGTGAGGAAATAAAACAGTATGTTCAGGCCTTGACTTAGTTTGATCTTTGTTATAATAAAAGGAAAATGGTTATGTCTGGGACGTCAGGGTCAGTGATTCCCAACCTGCGGGTAACCCTTTGGATTCAAACGACCTTCCCAGTGATCACCTAAGACCATCAGAAAACACGGAGTTACAATACGGTTCCTAACAGTAACAAAATCACAGTTATGAAGTAGCAATTAAAATAATCTTATGGTCAGGCATTACCACAACAGAGAAACTGTATTAAAGGGTTGCAGCGTTAGGAAGGTTGAAAACCACTGGTGAAAGGTACCATCGAGCTTTCTTAAGTCTATTTCATGAACAGAAATTTCTAGAAGGTTCATTCTTCCCTAGACTTTTTTTTTTAACCTTTAAGAATTCTAGTTTCTAATTGCACATATTTTTTGGCAGGGCATAGAATCTGAGTTTGCTTGTTTAGGGGGAAGGAGGGAGGATAGACACATGTGTGACCTACTGTATGCACACTGACCTTTGGATTGGTATCAACCATAAGAATTGGTGGGAGGGCAGACCAGGGCTCTGACAGCGTTTCCAGCATCGGATGGGAATCTAATTAGCTAGTCTAATGGAGCCCAACCCCAAGTCCTTGAGTTGATTAGTAGCAAAGAGCACTTTTGTGGCGATGAAGGAATAAGCATACATAGAGCAGTGACTTCGAATCATGGTCTTTACTGGATTTCGTATTAAGAAACCAAATGAGTAACTGCTTCTGTCCCCAGCTACGCAGCAATTCTGACATTAACGGTGACGTAATAAACCGTGGGAGTTTGCCAGCGATTAATGCATACCCTTCAAATGGATCCGCTCTACTCAAAAATCAACAATGAATTGTAAGATGCAGTCCATAATTCTCCAGTATTAACAACTGAAAGGCAATGTCTACGCATTTGCTTCTGGACATTAGGCACAAGCATGTGTACTAAAACTGTTGTGAGGTTTTATACTATGCTTAGATTTACCTCATTCGTTTTGATGTTTCTTAGGTGGTAAACTTTCCAGATCACACATCTGCATGGTTGATTATATTATTCTATCTCTTTTATAATGACTCATATTAGGGTAGCATAATACAAGTCTACAGAATCAGAAAAGTGCATGACATTGAAGAATGTCAGTCAAGGTCATCTCTCCATGGACCTTGAACTCTTACAACCAGAAAAGCCTAGTTGTTATTAAAATGGGCAATCACCAATAACCTGTACAAGAAAAATAGTGGTGAGCAAACATACTCTTTTAAAAAAATATAAATTAGAATATCATCAAAAAGATTAAAACGTGAATCCAAAATACCTCCCTTGATTGGACCCCATGTCTAACTGGTGACTGTTCAAGCCCATACAGAATTAGTCCACAAAAGGTTCAGGGGAGAGCATGCTGCTTGCTGATGGAGGACGACAAGACGAGAGAACCTTAGCACTGTACATGGGCAAGGAGAAGAAGGCAGGTAGCAGCCTTTCACAAAGTCTGGGCTGCAGAGTTCCGTTCCAGTCAGTCCCTGGGTTACCACACGAACCTTGACTTAATGAACTGCCAAGAACAGAGCAGAGCCACAATGAGAAAACATTTCGTGTTTACCAGACGACAGAATCTGCACCAAGATCCCAGAATCCTCTTCGATGAGTGGAACGTAAAGGAAATAACTTTCCAGACACAAAAGCTTGGAAGCAAAATAAAAAATAAAATAGTTTCAAAAAGAAGTTTTCTTGAAGACTGCAAAACTTGCTTAGTCATCTACAAACAGTAATAATGCTACCCAAACAAAAGATAATCCCCTGGACATCTTGAAGGATGACTTTGACAATTTCCTTTCATGATAAAAATAATAATAATAAATAATAATAATAATAAAAATGATGACGAAAAACCTTGGAAAACACTGTGAGTGTATTCGTTTTATTAACCAAGCAGCATAAACTTGAATTATGTCACTAGGTTAATTTGCTAGTTAGTCATTTCCAAGTGTCTTGCACTAATAAAAATAAAATCTCAAGTGTTTTATAAAAGTAACGAGCCTGGAAAATTGCTGGAAGTATTTTTAATATCATATATAAGTCTCTTTTTATTTTCATGCCTCTGGGGATAAAGAAATGGCGTGCAAGTTATTAATTGTAATGTGGCCAATGTAATGACTACCGCCAGATTACAGCGAACATAACCTTCAAGATGTTGCAAGTGTGTGGAGAGGGGGGAGACAACAGCACCAGACATCTGCTGACGTGTGTGAGGACATGGATGGCCCTGGCTGTGGGGAGTTCTGTTCTCCATCCATTTCTTTCTGATAGGTCACGTGTCTGGAATGGAGTAAATTCAAAACAATTTTCCACCGATTGATACCTTTTTAAACACAGCGCACCTTGAAGGAGATCATTTACATAACGTATTTCAAGAGTTACATTGCTAAGTTAAAAAAAAAAAAAATCAAAGTAATGGCTCCAGTAAAAGATGCCTGAACCACTAAGCAATTTGAAATAAATGGAAGGAGAATGGGAGGCATTTTTCTCACTGGATGATAGACTCCTGATTAAATTTCCTGACACTAAGGCAGGCCTTGTAGTCCTAACGCTCTTCATCTCAGCTAAGGTCATCGTAAAAATGATTATCAAATAAACCCAAATCAGAGAAGACTCAGAAGTTTTCAGAGGCTGCAATTCCATGAGATTTCTGGGCATCCTGATTGGCAGGCTTGTAAAACATAAGGATAATTAAACTGACATGAAAATCACTACCCTGCAGCAATCCTAACAGCCGTTTATCAACCTCGTGGTCTTGGGAGAACTCAGGGTTGTCATAGCACCTGTCCCTAAGCACCATCCGGTGACCTTCATAAAAAGATTAATGCCCAACTCTCACACCCTGCATAGTTTATACGCATAGTCCACGCCCCCTACAATAACACGGCTGCACTAATTCTGTCGATAATGCTTCTTGCTACAACTGGTTCCCAGCAACATCATTCTCTTCTGCAGGCATGAGGCAGAATAAAATGGGTCTTCAAGAAAGACACTTGGTGAGATAAAAATTAATATTCTACTTTCAAACCGCAGCACACCAAATACTTAATGCTTTTGACAGTGTTTAAATTTCCAGTGGCCTGACAAAGTTAAACAGTACTTGAAAAGATCTCAAATTGTATATACAGTAGTATTACTAAATGCAAAACAAGCAATTTTTTTTAAATTAACACTTAAATGTTTCAATTAAAAAAAAAAAGCCTAGGTGAGTGAGAAAAAAACACTTGCTTGCCTATGGATTTCTCCCAAGTGAAGATAATCAGATATATATCATGTGTCCACTTAAAATTCTGCCTATTTGAAAAGCAATAAATACACGTGTGTGTGTGTGTGCGCGCGCGCGCACACACACACACACACACACACACAGGCGTGCGCGCCATCTTTGAGCACCTGACGCTGCCTCTAGATAAGGTTCTCTCTAAGTCAATGGTTGTTTCCCTAACACAGACATAGTCACATAAATTTCCTTGTAAGGCTCAGGGCTGTGTAAACACTCATCTCTCAAAAATTCCAAAAGGAACTTTTGAATATTTATGTGGTATTAAAGCAGGAAAAACAAAAATCCAAAAAAAAATATAACAAGCAGATTTTATTAGGAAGTTATAACATAACAATATATCTAAATGTTCAAGCTCCTTAACAACTTTCTTTTAAAAATGATGCCATAAAAATCACATATCAGCTCAGCCCTTTTGACAAGGGATTTTCCTCTACCTTATTTCAGACTACTTAGGAACCATCATGTTTTTGCTGGAAAGTGCCTGCCCAAGAGACAACAGGTACTGAATAGATTTTCATGCAAAAAGCATAGAGAAAATTGCCATGTCCTGCTTCTAAAAAAATATTGCCACTGCCCTCTTATTTCCTTCATCCTTTTCTGTGCAAAATCTTGAAAGTGACAAGGTATTCTTAAATTGGAGTTTTAAGGGGTACCTGACTGGCTTGTCAGACTAAACGAGCATATTAACTACACTCATTGTGGCACCGTAGGAGCCTCGGGTTTTATCATTTTGATATCCCCTCCAGGGTTTCAATCTTCTCTCTTGGAGCTCAATCATGCTCTGTGATGCTCTGTTCTTACCTGAGGATGAGAGAATTTCTATTTAAAAATACATGGGGGGGGGTTGTCAGGTACCACTGATTGAGAAGGCATTCCATGATGATCCCTATTTTCAGTTAAAATGTGCACTTAGAGTTTTGGATTTACCACCCCTGCCTCTGCAGTCAGACAGTCATTTAGCGGGAGTCAATCAAGCGTATGATTAGAAATAATAACTCACAAGCAATGAATTCAAAAAGATTAGATCTCTGACGACACACACAAGTACAGCAGCATCCCATCCCATTATATATACATCCTTTCCTCTCGGGTTTCCAGAGAGCAGATCCAAAAAACAAACAGAAAAAAAACAAAATCCCTCCTGCATGCTGTAACCTGCCTTCTCTCGAAATCTGACTAATCACCCTCTTCTCTGGGATCAGAAGCTCAGTCCACCAGAGACACGATCAGAGAGGGGGCAAGGTCTCGTCCACCTTGTCTGCCCTATGGCAAAAGTGGTGTTTTTGCATGAAATGGGGTGAGAGCTGGATGGATTTTATCTTATTTACATAAAATACAAAAGGCAGAAGAACATGGGGGAAAGCACAAATCAGGTGAGTTTCCAAACAGCAAAGAATGAGTTTCTTCTTCGGGTCTTCAAATTACACTTCGCCCCATGGTCTAGGTTTTCAATTAAGCTTAGGGTAAGAAGTAATTAGGAAAAAAAAACTATGTGTAGATTTCATAAAGTATTATATTGAAACCCGACTTCAATCAACCTCTCCAGTGTAACATTTCAACCAAGCCAAAAGGATTTAATGTCACTAATAAAATATGGAGAACGTGAATGAACTGTATTATGTCGTGTGGGGGCTTTATTGTTAACCAGAATACAAATAATATCATAGCATATATGTCATTCAGGGTCAACAGTATAGAGAAATGGATAAGGTTATTCCAAAGAAAAGAAGATTGGCAAAAAATGATAAATATTTTTGTTTTAGAGTCTAATGTGATTGGGGTGAGCTGGCTTGCCTTCCCAGGTAAACTCAGTTTACACTCCACTATGGCAGCACACACTGACAACACTAACGTAGTTCATACAAAGCAGGTAGCAGAGAGCAGCCTGGGAAGTGAATTTTTTCTGCAGATAAATTCCAAGGTTGAATAAACTGCATGTGAGAAACAGCTAAGGCCATATAGATTTTCATATATGTTTCCAAAATGCTCCTGTGTATGTGTGTGAGAATGCACACATTCGTGTGTGTGCACGCATGCACATGTGTGTGCATGTGTGTGTATGTGCACGCCTACATCCAAGTATGTGTGTATGTGTTCTTTAAAGGAATCAAAGACTATCTCAACTGGTAATGGAAGATATCTTGCCAATTAAAGAATATCTGACCTGTAGTCTCATCAATAAAGACTTCAACTATATTCACTACAAGCTATATGCTAAGAAAATGCCACTAAGGACACTTATTCAACAAAACGTGACATTTAAAAAAATATATCTAAATATTACTTCGGACACCTTTCACCACATTTGAAAATAATCATACTTAACATTTTCATTTTCCTTCAACTGCCAATTAGAGAATCAGATTCCATCCACCTAACGTGATGACACGACCTAACTACACAGGACACACTGGGGAATCCTGCATCAGAAACCCTGGCGCACCTCTACTACATCCATGGAAGGAGCACCAAGAACCCAGGTCAAAGGCTCTTTTATGCTGGGTCTCTCTGACTTTGACCCAGAGAACATTCACCGTGATTCACATAGGGACACATAGGACATAGGGACACAGGCACACACACTCACAGTAACATGCTTTCCCGGGACCTAGGAGGAAATGGAGCTGAATGACACTCACTACCCCTTCAACCGTCACTTCTGAGAACTATTATCATAAAGGAATAACTGCACTAGAAGCTGGCAGATACAGAAAAAAGCCACACCAGGTTTGTCTCTTGCCAGTGGCTATGGGGCAGTTGACTTCCCACGGAAGGAGCAGCCCCTCCCCCCCAATGCTTGTAGCTGGCTTGGCTGTTACAACAGCTTTAGACATGGCAGAAAGAGTTGGGAGAGACTGAAAAGACAGACTGTTGGGACGTCTACCCCAAGACTGCATGTGTTTATTCCCAGGTGAAGAGGAAGCGTCAAGAGGCACTCCCCAGGGCTCCTTCCCTTCTGTGGTGCACCGAGATATGTCACGCAGCCTCTAAACAGAGCCCATCTGTAGAGGCCCAAACCATCCAGCAGATAGGAAAGGAAAATATAGTTTAATTTGTATTTATTTATCTTTTATTTAGCCTTACAGGAAAGTATCCATCTAAAGTAGGTCAACCTATGAAATATTTAGATGAAAAGCTGTGGGTTTCAAGAAGAAAGGGGGAAAGAAAACATATCTTCCTCCAGCACACTCTCTCCGATATTTCAGTCTCTTGTTTAAAGCTCTGAAGCCTTGCTATTATGTGACAAACCCGTCCCCGGGCTGCCGTCTTTATGTGCATAATATGCAATATATAAATATGCAACTCAAAGAAGCCATACTCTCTCCTGATCAGTCATCCTCTTCAACTTCTTGTGAACACGTGAAGCCACAGCAAGAAAACATGAGGCTTCTGGCGCTAATTCAATCATAAATTCTTCAGGCATCCGGGAGACTTCAGGCTGGGAAGGTAACGTGTGCGTGCGCGCGTGCGTGCGTGTGTGCGTGCGATATTCCTTTTAAACAAAATTCATTAAATGGACTTGTGACTCTCGCGTGCTGGTTCTTTCCATCGTCCCCAACACTAAGTGACAGCCCTGGCACGGTGATGGCACTTCTGTCCCAGGGGTAGACAGCTATATTCCCCAGGCCAGGACACTGACAGATCACAAGGAAAGAGGCTCCCGCTTACATCAGGTGGAATGTGTCAGAAGTACACTTGGCACCGCCTTCAGAAGCGCCAGGTTTGGCGACATCGGGATAGGCAGTTTCCCTGACAGGTTCAGCCGACTGAAGTTTCAGAAGACAAGGTAGACCGAGCTGGGGGAGTGGAGGGAGGGAGGGGGATGGGTATCCGCTTTTGTCTTCAATTTTGGAGGAAAACTACACGCAAGCAAGAGGAAACGTACGAGGAGCCACCAGGCGTCTGACAAAGACGTTCGAAATGCCTAGCTGCTTCATCAGTAAAACGCAACTAGGAAAAGGTCCAAGAGGGTCGTGCATCTCCGCTTATGAAAACCACACTACCTGTGCTCCAAAGATGTCTTCGGTCTCGAGCCTTTCACATTTCCGATGAGCATAGAGCCCGCAGATACTCTAATAAGTGTGTGTCAAATGAGTGACTGGACGGACAGCATCGTATCGCATTGCTGAGAAACTTAAAACGGAGGTGAAGATGGGACACAGCACGCATGTGCTGGGACTTGTGTGTCCCTGTCAGCCCTTGTAAATGATTTTCTCTGTAACACGAGGCAAATAAAAACACAAGAAGGCAAACCCTAATCTAGAGAATCTATATTAGGCTCCTTTCCAGATTTTATGCAACACAAACTCCCCCTCCATTTCCTTCCCTTACCCCCCCCACCCCACTGCCCGTCCTTCCCCTTCCCAGTACACTCAGGCCGTGCTATCCCACAGAAGTAACAGCTCAATCAGTCCTCCAGGAAGCATCTACCTCTGGCTAGAAAACTCTGGCTCCTCCAATTCTCCCTTCGTAAATAGATCTCCAAAAGAAATCAGCCCGAGGGCACCAAATGGCGGTGGGTCTCGGCATGGGCCCTGCAGACTGACAAGCAGAGCCTCCTCAGAGAGCCGGCAGCCTGCCTAGTTCAGACACAGTGCCCCCAAGTGCTCTCCCACCACCGGCGCCGTCAACCTTCATCTCGGTCTCATTTATAAGTGAGGTTGCACAAATCCGCGACGATAAAGAATAGTGATAAAATCTTTGTTAGTACTTGGCATCTCTCATTTTCTACAAAAGCAAAAGCCAGAGCCCCATTCGGGCAACTCCTAATTGTACCGGCCATGCTTCGTTTACTTTCGCCACCGATTCAGGAGCAAACCGTCAATATTTGTGCCGTAAACTACCAAACACTCTAAATTACTTACTGCAAATTAATTATGCATTTGCATATTTATGAATATTATACATTAAAAGTTAAAAAAAAACATGCTTTTTTTTTTACTGCCTAAGTGTATACATCCAGTCTCCCAGATGGCATAAGTACTAAATCAATTAAGAGGTTTCATTTTAAAAAATAATTGTTGTGACTTAACATTGGCTCTCTATTTCAGCATGGCTTCCTATTCTTTTTCTTTCACAAAGGAGAAAAGCCATTTTTCCACTATATTGGGCAAATATAACATAATATAAGGCAACCCTACAAGAGACCCTTATTCCAAGAGTTAATCACTTCCGGATATGTACTCTTCAGTGACTATTTACTGGGCATGAACTTGTGCCCGTATCATGCTTGGTTAAGGAAACAAAGTAGAGAAAGACGGCACTGGAATGTCCCTAATATTAACTGAAGGAGAAAGAAAGGCAAATAGTTATAATTTCTAATTCTCAGTTGAATAGTTTCCTGGGCGTAATTTTAGCCATGTGGAAGGAGTAACCACGTAGCCTGAGAACCGAGGAATGGCCAGGAGCTATTTAACTGACAAGGGGTGAGAGCATTCCATATGTGGATCCCCTTGTTTAAAGAGTTTGAGGACGCACAGAACCTCCCCAGGGAAACAAACACAATTTGATATGCCTCATAAGGAATGAAGGGTTGGGGCAATTAATAGGAAAAGGAATGTGAGCCGGTAACACGTCTTCTATAAAATAAGGAGCCGTCAGAGAATTTGAAGCAAGCAGAAGATGCGGTCAAATTCTTGGGATTCAAAGGTAACGGGGTCAGAAGGTCGGGCAGAAGGCAACTTAAAAAGAAATCAAGATGGATCCGATGAGGACTGAGGACAGACAAGCAGCAGATGTCAGATGGTTTAGGGCTGGTCACCAGGTGCTGCTCGCCACCTTTGCAGGAGCAACAGAGGTTCCTGGCCTAGAAGCAGTGTAGACCAACACTCACAGGGTTCACTCACCCTAGGGAAGGACACTCATTCCAGGGCAAAAGGAAGATAAGGGTTTGGACTTTTATCTTAAGAGATTTTCCTCAACCAAAACTATGGCGGCCACTAAGACCAACACAGCAAAATGCAGTAAGCGATTATGCATGGGAGGGCACAGGGCAGAGACACATCCGGAATGTGTTGGCTGAGGAATGCTGAGTCACCTCCAAGCTGTGCCTTTCTGACCTTGCTGACCTCGAAGGAGCTGCTTTCCACTCTGCATAAGAAGGGGATAATATTATTTATTGGTTTGTTATAGGAATTAAATGAGCATTGAGCATGATTAAAATATAACCGATAAAATAACACATTATAAAAAGGAAGCGTGAGGAGGTCACTGCAAATAAGACCGCAGTTGTTTTGAGTTGATGTCAGCGTGGAAAAAAGACAAGTCGACTTGAGTTTGGCTTTAGATGAGTTTGGGTTTTATGAAGAGAAAGGCTTGGAGACAAAGGCATTTAGCTAAAAGCCAATGCTCCCTCCTATACCTTGTCTTGATGTGACATTTGAATTTCACAATCACTCATGCATCCTTATATGTCGTCCCTAATTAAAAACAACCTTGTGTATGCGTTGGGGTGTGAGTGTTAGTGTGTGTCAGACGTGTGGGGTACCCACGGAGGCCAGAAGAGGACGTTAGATTCCCAAGCTGGAATTGTAGGTAGTTGTGCACCACCCAATATACTGCTTCGTCAGAACCAAAACTGTACCCTCCCCCCGAAAGATGAGCGAACACTTTTACCCACTGCTCCTAATTCTCCCCATTTTTTCCACTGAATATGTGGAAAGATAAAAAAAAAAAAAAACAAGTAGGGGGAGGGGTGGAAAAAGTTACACTTTTATACCCTACCACTCCTTACAGCCAGGAAATTGAGTATTAACCAACATGACAGAAGCAGAAATCAGTACACGGACCGACTATGGAAGAACATACTCCTTCCCTTCCCTTTTCCATTTTGCTGTGAGAAGTATGCCCGGAGCCTTGGCATGCATCATGACCCATGAGGACATAGGTCACATCTCAGGAATGGCAGGGTAGCCTTGCTGAGGCCTTTGCCTTCAGAGAACCACTTGGGAAGCTTTTTTAAAACACATTCATGCCTCTTCCTCAACTATCCTCCACTGCTGGGGTCAACATATTTGTCTCTGGGTGTAAGCATTAGAATCTTCCCAGATAAATAAAAGTATGAAGCTAGAAAAGTCATTAACTTAAACTCACAACTATCATTCCACTATATTCTTTAGTACCTTTATTGGGGGGAGAGGACTCATCACATGTTCAAGGCTGGTCTCGATCTTGCGACCTCTCTGCCTTAACTTCCCAAGTGCTCCAGGTTCGAATGCAAGTTCGAAAATGAGCCTGAACTCTTTGGTGATACCCTCTCTCATCAAAATAATAATTACTTATATAAGGAGGCCCATAAGAAGGCCAGCGGGATGGCTCGGTGGGTAAAGGTGCCGACCACCAAGACTCACAATCTGAGTTCAACCCCTAAAGTTCACATCTTAGAATGGAGAAAGTTGTGCAAGTTGTCTGTGGCCTCCACATGTCCTCCAATACATTCGTGTGTGCTGTGTGTTATTAAGTAATTAACTGTAAGATAGATCTAAGTGACAAAAGTAATATGATGGAAGGATAAGTCACAGATTCCCAACTCTTACTAGGGGTCTTTGTCTATCAAGAATCTCCTTAGGATGATACAACTATGTTAAAACAATAATAAGCCTTACCACTAGTTGACTGTTCCCACTATACCACCCTGGTGGGTGAGATCTTCACAAATCAATGCCTTTATTCTCTAATCCAGTCCTTCTAACCAAGTGTTACGTCCATGTTATGGTTCTGCTGTTACATCTTGGAAAACTGAGGTGGACTGAACTCCATTAATGGAGCTGGGATGTCCCAGTTTTTTTTCAAACCCAGAATTACAGGGAACCAAAGTAGCTCTGCTGGCAACTGCTGGGTCTTAAGGCTTTCATTTAGGTAGGCACCACCCTGAAGGTGCTAATGAGCAGAAAAGCAGCGAGACAGAAGAGCTCACTGCTAACGCCTAAGGTTGGCTGCTCTGGGTAGCCTCCAGTCAGCTTAACCTTTTAGGTCCTAGGGTCTGCTCTCCCAACAATGGGCCTAAGAGAAAATGAGTCACTTTGTCTTGGCCATCTTGAGGAGCTAACTTTATAGAGTCTGCACCCGTTTTCGTGCGACGTTTTCTCTGCTCTGGATCAAGAAAAGGAGCAAGCTCAGAAGGACACAGGAAAAAAGCGTGTGCAGGGTGCCAGTGCCTCACCTAGCTCCGGCTCCCTAGTTCCGAAGCTGAAATAAATCAACGGAGGGACACAGAAAAACTCCTCTTTCTTTCCCACTGTTTAGTGATGATTTATAGGCGTAGAACATTCGTGAATTTAACAGCCCATCAAAGTGTCTGAGAGCACACCAGTTCTAAGGACTCATTAGGTGACATTAAGCATAACTCTCCATGAGGCACGGCGAAGCGGCAGCGGTGGGCAGCCTGTGAACAGCCACGGTTACATAATTTATTGTTAGTAATTTTGTCTTATTACATCTAAAAACATTCCTAAAGAGAGGGGAGAGCTTGTTACATACACACACACACACACACACACACACACATTACTACTCTGCCAATCCTATAAATCGGATGGGTAAAAAAAAAAATCTCTAGTGATTCTAATAATTCTTTTCCCAGTTACCCCAAAGTGACAAGGAAGACATTTTGTGGCACAACATTATAAGATTTTTTTCATGGGGTTACATTCTTCCCAACTCGCCTCCTCCCCAAATTCCAAGAATCACTCAGGAAAATGAACCCAAAATTTGTGGAATTTTCCTCTCAACACCCAGGTGGGGCCTAAGACTTCAGCCAGCTCACATCCTCAGATGGAATGCCTTTTGTTCCAGATATGCAAGGGTCAGAAGCAAGACTTCCTTCCACAGGACTAGTCTTTACAGTCCTAGTAAGGCTCTGTTGGGGCATCCATGCCACTTTAACCAGTCAAATCAGGAAGCCAATAAACGGTAGAGTAGAAGAGGGGATGCTCAAGTTCCCACAAAGCACGCGTGACCGAGTTCCAGTGACAAAAGTGAGTGGTCAAAGTTGGACTTTCTCCACATAGGAGGCAGCCTTCATGTCCATCCCCCCAGACAACCCAGTAGCTTGCCCGTGACATTCGTGGTTTCCATTCTTCCACTGTAACTGTAGGCTTAACAGAATATAAAACTTTTAACTCTCAGGATACTACACATAGCAATTATGCTGACAACGTAACTTTCACATGAAGCAGATCACTTATTTGGCTAAGGACTTGCTTTAAACATTGTTTTGTTTTGTTTTGTTTTGTTTTTTCCCTCCGCTCTCTCCCTCTGGACCAACACAGGTGTGTCTACATTCCTTTGCCAAATTCTGCACTTCACTTTGACTGGTTCTGTGACTAAAAATATCCTCTCCATAAACTTCAGCAACTTTGTAGTGGGTGTCTGCAGCAGCCACAGGTTCTCAGAAATAAAAGTGAAGTCATGGGATTAACATTACCTCAAGAGGGCAGCCATGTTGGAAATGAAATCCAAGTCCCAGGGCCTTCAGCTAATCCACTGCAGTGATCTTACTCACGAAGAACATGTGCAACAATTCCTGCAAAGCAGGTGTCTGCTGGGCGCAAGGTGGTGCTGACTTTAAATTTTTTTGAGTGTTATTTAACGTCAAGCATGATTTTTCAGAAAGATTATCTTTTGCAAGTAAGCATGCAACTGGCTAACTGTTTGGTATAGCTCCAACCAAAGAGTCCAAAATTAATCTCAGTGATGTCCATTTATGTCTACACATTTGTGTGACTTTTTAAAATTACATTTATTTGTTTGTTTGTGTGTGTATGTGTGTTATGCATATGGGTGGTGTATGAATGCCACGGCGTGCATGTGGAAGCCTGCATACAACATGATGAGAATTGGTTCTCTCCTTCCATCGTGTAGATTACATGGATGGAACTCAGGTCACAGTGCTTCGCCACGAGCTCCTTTATACACTGAGCCACATTATTTGCCCTATTTGTTTTTCTTTTTTAAAAATTCTGGAATATATAACACTAATTCCTACACAAGTCAAAAGGGAGCATCTACGTATGTTCATCTACATCTAGTATGGCTGATTTATTGGATAAGAGAAGAAAAAGTCAGCAAAAAAACAAAACAGAAACATAAAACCTCCTAATCTGCTGTACCAACTAATATTTTTAAATCCCATTCAGGGGTTAGAGAGATGACTCAGTGGTTAAGAGCACTGAGTGCTCTTTGAAAGGACCCCTCTTTAATTCCCAGCACCCACACAGCTCACAACTGTCTGTACCTCTCAGCTTCAGGGGAATCCAATGCCCTCTTCTGGCCTCCAAGGTCACTGCAGGCATATGATGCACAAACACACATGCAGATAAAACATCCATATGCATAAAACAGTATTTTCAATTATAAAAAAAATGAGATAAAATAAAAATCTTACTCAGCTCCATTAAACATGGAAGCGTTCTGTGATGGTTTGAAAGAAAATGGCCCCCAAGGGGTGTGGCACTATTAGGAGGTGTGGCCTTCTTGAATTAGGGGTGGTCTTGCTAAAGGAAGTGTGTCACTATGGAGGCGGGCTTTGAGGTCTCCTATATGCTCAAGCCATGCCCAGTGTGACAGACCACTTCCTGTTGTCTGCAGATCAAGACATAGATAGCACTCTCTCTTCCTCTGTCCAGCACTATGTCTGCCTGCATGTCACCATGCTTCCCATCATGATGATAACAGACTAAACCTCTGAACTGTAAGTCAGCTCCAGTTTAATGTTTCCCTTTATAAGTGATGCCGTGGACATGGTGTCTCTTCACTGCAACAGAAACCTGAAGTAGGATGGTTTCTTATCATTGTCCCTGAGCAGTCCACTGTGAGGATCAATTGTCTGAAATTAGTTTAGGTAGCTGGCCGTTCTGTACTTCTGAACAGGTGAAATCCAATTCTCTCATGGGCAAGTCTGTTTTCAGCAACCACCAAAAAGTTGGAAAGATTATTAAATCCACAATTAATCACTCTCTTTCAACATATGTGCAAAGCAGAAGCAAAAATAAAAATGAAATAAACCTATCACCAGCATGAGTGTCTTCATTATTTTTTCCTATCACTAATGACAACTGATATACACTTCATAACATATTATAATATGAAGCGATTTAACCACTTTAAAATGATAATTCTAATTCCTTATTAATTGGTGTTAAGTAAGAATTAGTAGATTATTCTGAAGCTAATATTCTATCATAGCCAGAAGAGGCAGGTTGGACAGTCATCTGAAATTAGCTTTTTCACTATAAAATAAAGATTGAATGTTAAGGTATAAAATTATTCTAAATCCCCAAACACACCAGAACCAATTGCGAAATTAAATGTGACACTTTCCATAATTCAAACTACAGCACTTCATTTTTGTCTCTCTCCTCAGCTACCCCTAAATTAAATTAGTCTTATTGATTATAATTCCGACATATTCATCATCATACCATGATTTTCAAGTTTTAATGAAGTGCACAATTCAGTTGTACGCAACCAAGTTAGTTTTCTTAAATTACAATATAGGAGGTCAGAAACAGGTTCAGTAAAAAGCCACTGACGCGGTTTCAGGCACGGTACAGACAGCGAAGTTCTCTGCTGCTTTAAGACAGCTGGTAAGTCACACGACCCAAATGTCTTTTCAGGCCCACTGAGAATGGTCTTTGGCTAAAGTAGGAGCTTAGTAACTCGTTAGCAGGGCTATTTAACTCGATATTGATGCCAGCTAAGTTATGGAATGAAACAGAAGCCCCCATCCAGTTAAATATGTCACCATAGGTAAACGAATAGCTTTGGTGAAAGCAGAACCAGAAGTTAATACTCCCAGGTCCTTATCCTGGAAATCTGAAGATCACACGTAAACATACCATGAATCTGCTAATGCAGACACACTGAGGAACACAGACTAGCGGCTACTCTGTGTTCGTGAAACTTCTCTCCTGTGACTTCAGAAACGCATTTGTGAAGCTCAGCCTATGTCTCAGCAGCATTTTCAATTTAGTGAGATTTGGATTGGGTTCTGAATTTTTAAGTTGGAAGAAAAACACGTAGCTTTTTCTACACAACTATAGTTGGCAGAGACTGGGGGTGGGGATGGGGGTAAGAGAGAAAGAAATAAGAAAGTATCCCGAGACATTCTCCTACCCCCCCCCCCCCCCCCCGTTCAAAGCTAGGACACTAACTCCCAAGCTGTCCTTATTTGCAATGTGTGGTGATAAGAACATTCTCATGGCTAATAACAGATTTTATATGCTGCAATAAACGCTGTAACTTCATTAACTGCTGCTTTTTTTCTGTCTTTAAAAAATGTACAGTCTATCAGTATAACCCTTGTTTCTCTTATATATTTAGGAATACATATATATATATACATATATATACGCTCATACATAGAACAACAGTTAAAGAAATGAGGCCATGAATTTGCACAAGAGCAACACAGGGTACATAGGAGAGTTTGGAGGGAAGAAAGGGAAGGGAGAGATGAGGTAGTTATACTATAATCTAAGAAAAAAAAATACATTTTTTAAATGTCCAGTCTTCTTGACATGGCATTAGTGAGTTGTTTTCTGGGTTTTATGTTTTTTTTCTGTTAACTTTGGTGAGGTTAATATAAAACTATTACCACCGAGCAATACTAGAGGACCCGAGTGAGGTGATGAGCTTGCCACACTTTACAACAGCAGTGGTACAGCTTTCATTTTCTTCACACAAGCAGAATAATAAATGTTGGACTGTCACTGAGGGAGTGTTTAGCCTTTGTCTGGGTTTACATTGTCATTGAGCAAAATGCTAGTCCAAGCCACACTCAGTAGTGCCCGGCCATTTCTAAGACTCCAGACCAATGGGGGTCCTCCTAAGGATAAGGATCCATTAGCAGGGAAAGAGCATTCAGCCACTGCTTTTGCGTCATGAGGCCTCAATTCTCAACTAGGAACACATGGATATACCTTTAATTGTGATGTTTCTTTTTTGAGCCAGGTGTTTTACAAGGTGACAAATCTCCATTGGAAATGTGAGGTGGTGTTTACACACTTCCAAAGGTTTGTTTACACTCCAGGAAAGTAAGTCCCGCTCTTTTGCACTCCTCACTGTCAAGTAGGAAACGCATTTGCTTTCAGCATCAGCGAGGTACAATATTGAGTTTTAAGATAGGTAAGTGCTCCATGAGAATTCATTTTTAGAAAGCCCTGGCATGATCCAGACATTACTTTCATAACCCATCACTCAAACAAGAGTGCAGGCTTGCATATGCCATGCATGGAACTAATTACTCTAGGCATAGAACACGCACTTACTAACGCTACCTGTGAATGACAGGGGGCGGCGGGGGGGGGGGGGGGGGGGGGGGGCAGTTGGTATTCAGCATTCCTAGTTCCCAGGCGGATGTGATGATACAAGAAGCTGAAGCACGAGGACACAAGTATAAAGCCAGTGATTGGCAGATAATTGATTCTGGAACTTAGGTTCTAAATTCTAAAGTAAGCCAGTTCAGTCACGATGCCTAAGTCTCACTGGAACCGAACGCAGTGGATTGCCAGCGCCTAGAGAAATTTTAACTTTAAAAAAAAAAAATGAAGTAATAGGCCCATTAAGTTATGCACATTGTAGCACTTTAGAAAGTTCACTTTAGACATACTCAAAAATGTTATTAGCATATAAAATGAAACCCAAAACACAAGACACCTAGAGTAAATGTTTTGCATGAACTGAACATCTCCCTCTTCCTTCATTTTCCCCAGTCCATTCATTATGAAAATTTGTCACTGAGCATATGGAACATATAAGCATTTCTTGTTTCTTTCTTAAGACTAGAAGCTATTCACGGTCCAGGAAGGCAACTCAGCTATTTGTTGTGGTAGAATTGTCTGTAATCTGTTAATCATGTTACAAATAAACGCTGATTGGCCAGGCAGGAAATATAGGTGGGAAAACCAAACAGGAAATAGAAATGATGTAATGAGAACAGGAGAATTCTGGGAAGGAGGAAGTTGATTCCTCCCAATCCTGCCTAGATCACTGAAGCAGCAGGATGTGATCTGCCCCACTGAAAAAAGATACTGAGCCACATGGCTAACATAGATCAGGAAAATGGGTTAATCAAGATGCGAGAGTTAGCCAGTGAGAGGCTAGAGCTAATGGGCCAATCAGCTTTATAACTTATAGAAACCTATGTGTGATTTTCCTTGCAGCTAAATAGTTGTGGGGTACCAGGTGGGACAGAAACCCACTACAACAAGCAGGCCCTGATCATGTTACAATTTGGTACTAAAACACCACATCACATTTTACCCAGAGAACCTCTGATAAATACTAAATACTACATAGGCAATGAGTAATGACCCCTGATAACAAAAGCACAATTTAACCCAATGAGAAAATATTACACTAAAATAAGTCACATGTGAGTCCCATTCAAACAGTCACTCACTCAGTCATTTGAGTCCTGCGAAAAGAGAATGTCACCTTTCAGACCAAGGAAGGCAGCATTTTTAAGATTAAATAAAGATAATGACATCACTTACTAGTATTACAATGCTAAGACAAAAATCATGCACCAACGATGCATATAAAGAATGAACAAACTCAGGCTGGAGAGATGGCTCAGAGGTTAAGAGCATTGGTTGCTCCTCCAGAGGTCCTGAGTTCAATTCCCAGAAACCATCTATAATGTGATCAGGTATCCTGGCAAGCCTACAGGTAGAACACTGTATACATAATAATAAATAAATACATAAATATTTTAAAAATGAACAAACTCATCACAGAGCCTTTATCCAGTAACGGATGGAAGTATATGCAGAGATCCACAGTCAAGCACTGGGCCAGGCTCTGTGACTCCTCTTGAAGAAAGGCAGGAGGGGCTGGAAGCCAGGGCACTTGTCACAGTCAAGATGAGGAACCCACAGAAACGGTGGACCTTAGCTAAGGAGGTTGAATGGGATCTACCGAGGCCCTCTGCACATGTGTGATGGTTGTGTAGCTTAGTCTCTTTGTAAGGCTCCGAGCAGTGGGATTAGGACCTATCCTTGGCGTTTAGCTGGCGTTTGGAAATCTGTTTCTCATGCTGCATTACCTTGCTCAGACTTTATACAGAGGGGGAAGAGCTTGGTCCTATGTCATGCTACATCCCAGCCCAAGGGAGACCTGCTCTTTCTGAATGGAGACAGAAGAGGAGTGGGTACATGGTGAGACTGTAGATGGGAGTCAGGGGAGGGAACCGGTGGATAGGAGGGAGTAGAAACTGTGGTCGGTATGTAAAATAAAGGAAAAACGTTAACTTAAGAAAAAAAGACTTTAAAAAAATGGGTAAACTGTTTTGTATAACTGTTTTAGTGTTTGCATATAAATAAAACACATAGTTTCTACGCACCCTAAGGAAATATGATAGGAAGGGTATGTTTATAAAAGTTTTGGAATTTTTGGATGTTGTGTATGGTCTGAAATTTTCCATGTGTACATGCTGTCATTTTAATAAAACCAAGATTTTTGTGTCTATCAATATTCCACCAAAATCACAGCTAGTATTCTACTTAATGTTACCTTAAATACTAACAAGTGACTAATAACTCTGAATATTCTTTATCTAAGGTAATAAGTCATGAAGAAAAGTATATTTTAAATGCATTCAGCTATGTCATTTTTATATACAATTATGACTCATTCAACAACAAGAATATGTTTGACAAATTAATCATTAGATGGTCTTGTCACTGGGAGAACATAAGGGTGTATTTTCCTGGAATAAGACAGATGGAACCTCACTAAATAATATGCTACATGACTACTGTGGTAGGTGACGTCTGTCACTGACTAAAAAGTCATGCGGTACATTATCTGTGTATATATATGTGGAATTAATATGCATGGTGACTTAGAGAAGATAATTAATTTGCAGGATGTAATAATCACCAATACATACTAATGCATAGCTTTCCAAGTCCATAGCTGGCAGAACAGAGAGTAAACCCTAAGAAGAACTATGAACTTTGGGTGATAATGTTGTTCTCACTGTAGGTTTATCATATGCAACAATTATATTTTGTTTTCTTTGGGACAAGAGGCATATGGGTAATCTCCATGTTGGTTCAATTTCACTTGAACTTAAATCTGTCCTGAAAAATAAATTCTATTAAATATACTTTGCCCTATCTTTTTTTCACGTACATGTATATAGGATGTATAATAATATGTATGCTCACACATTTTAGTTCATGTATGTAGTCTCAGAACTATCTTTTATACACATGTTAAAATCTCCCAAAGCAAACTGAATGCATTTAAATTTATGGACACCCACATGGCAATTGACTTTTCTAGACACCAAACAATAATAATTCTTCTTTTAGATTACAGATGGATGTAACATAAATAATTGCTATCAAAACATTTCATGTGTGAAGAAGTAAATATAGAGAGCTACACACAGAGAAATTCCTAATAAAATATAAGAGAGTTTGTTTAAACTCTCTTCAATTATCTGTACAGCCAAAATATTTGGCCACTTTTAAAAAAAACATTATAATCAGCATTGCATCTTAATTCCCTTATAGCAAGAAAATGGAGATGGGCAAAGTCACCAAAAGTTTATTAAGGTTTTAGTTGCGATCTGTTTTCACGACACAAACTGTGGACTTGAACAGTTGAGTCTTGTTGAAGTTTCTTTAGGGTCTCTCTGCTTCTGTTCTCTGGTGCTTACCAGGACGAGCACTGGCTCTTCAGCAAAGTAGACAGTCCGACCAAGGGAAAAGGAACAGCGGACCCCTACATCCCTTTGGTAACTCCTTGGACAGAGGCGTGCGGTCAGCCACACCGAGGAAGAACCACCCAGCTCTCATTTCTCCATCTTTACTTCCACCTCCCTGTTTCCCTGCCTTTCCCATCTCTTCCTTCTCTCACTTTTTCTCCACCATTTTCCAGCCTCTACCGCTTCCCTTTACGGGCTCGCTTCACTTCTTCGTATATGATATCCTTCTGTGTAAGGAAAGATTGTTTTTTTTTTTTTTAAAAAGGCAGAATACACAAAGAACTATAACAGTTGGGCAAAATCCCAGCAGGGAAAACTTGAACAAGCTGGCAAATACCAGCTCCTTCAGCATTCTAGACACTAAACTTCCAACCTCTGCCCCGTCAACTCTCCTTCTCTCTCTCCTTTTGACACCCTCTCTCCACCTCCCTGCTTGTTTATCCTCCACTCCAGCATCCCTTTCTCCCTCCTTGTCCTCCCATCGTCTTTATTACTCAAGCTCAAGAAGATGATTCAACCAAGTCTTCCACCAGCTTTCCCTTCAACGTTTAAAACCACAACAAACCCCAAGCCTCACTAACTGTCTTGCCAAGATGGACGGCTCTCTCCCATCCTTTGCCCTTTCCTTAGCAAGCCTGCAACAGCAAACCGAGAGGGTGTTTTCTAAATAAACACCCTCCACGGATGGAAATAATAACTTTTTACCCATCGCAGATGTCTGTTATGGTTGTGGGAGCTAGTCTTTGAAAAATATTTTCCTAATCTTCTCATGTGCCCAGAATATTTTATTTAAATTAGGTTAAAATTATTCTTTCAAAATAACTTGGCCAAGATTACATTTTAGAAATCACTTCATAATTCAGTAATTCTTCGTTCTATGCATTTAATCTTCTCTAAACTCATTGTCGATACACGTCTACTTTTATGTGCATAGCCCAATATTTTTCGTGTCTTGCTCTCCAAGAAATGGCACACGGAGGTATAAAAACAAAGTCCTTCCGTGGTTTACATTAAGTTTATTTTGTAAAATGTGCTCTGGCTTTTCAATTTTTCTTCTTGTTTTCATTATCCTCAAACCAAGATTCAGGGTCCTTTTCTGGAATGAACTGCTCCTCCAAAAACTACACAAAACCAGTTCTACTGGGAGTCGGGATAAGACAAGAACTCTGGCTGCAAGAGATCTGATGTACTGACCCTCCTGTCCGATTTTCCTGTCCTTTATGCATGGACACGTAAGCAATAGGGAGAAAAATCCTAACAATAGACAAAAAAAAAAGCTGTAGACCTGGAATGAGGTGTCCTCTGCCCACTAGTTGTGGTCCTGGTCCCCACAGCCCCGCTAGCTGTAGTCCGGGTCTCCACATCCCTGCTAGATGTGGTCCGGTTCTCCACAGCCCCACTAGTTGTGTTCCGGGTCCCCACAGCCCTCAAGCTGTGGTCCGGGTCCCCCACAGCCCTGCTAGTTGTGATCTGGATCCCTACAACCCCGCTAGCTGTGGTCCAGGTCTTGACATCCCCACTAGCTGTGATCCGGGTTCCCACAGCCCTGCTTGCTAGCTGTGGTCCATCCAGGTCCTGACAGCCCCGCTAGCTGTGATCCGGGTTCCCACAGCCCTGCTTGCTAGCTGTGGTCCAGGTCCTGACAGCCCTGCTAGCTGTGGTCCGGGTCCCCAGGCCCTGCCGGGAGAGCCCCACCACCTCGCTGCCCCACTGTGGCACATTACTTCTGCTTTTCTAACTTTTCCACTTCTGAGCACCATCAATTATGCACTAGAATAACAGAGGTCTGGCCAGGCACTGGAACATAAAGGCCGATTATGAGGATGAATAATTTAAACACCTGCGTGCCATATTCTTTTAACCCGTGATAGGAGGCCAGGAAAAAGTGATGCACCCGGAAGGTCCATATGTCCCAGAACGCGGAGCCTGGGGAGTGTAAACGGCACAGTCACCCTGAAACTCCCCCACTCATCCACCCAGTATAAAAAGCACAAGTCACGTGAACTGAGTTGTTCCCAAACTGTGTGGCTCAGAAAGGCCTCCCATCCAAACAGCTCATGCACTTGTTCTAAATTCAGCCCAAGAATGTTAGCCCTGGGTACCATTTTATAAGTTCCAGTAAAAACTGATAGAGGAAGACCGTTTCCATGCAAGGTTATTAAAGTTTTAAGAAATGACCAGTTCAGGAGCCCTTTGCTACACCATATACACATTCATCTAAGAATGAAATATAAACAGAAATCGTGAGGGGATTACACACAGGGGACACAGGTCAGTTCCCACTTAAACAGGGCCGCACACACTACCAGACAACTGCAATAGGGAAACTCTTCAGGTCTCTTGAGCGTCCCAATTTTTAAATCGTGACTTGAAAATTGACAATGGAGAGGAAATGGCCTTGCAAGGATTGCAAAGACAACAGAGATCCTCCATGTAAGGATCCAACAAGGCTCGAAAACAGCCCAACATGGAGGCCTTTGGGACATTGCTTCCCTACACCGGGGAAGTAAATTTCAAATCGGGTCTCTAGCAGCCCACACCCAAGCCTGAAACAAAAAAGCATTCCAGATGGGGAAAAAAATCTAGAAAATGTCCTCAATTCTATTTCTTGTGAAGCTGTAATGCAACAGAAGAGTTGTAGTTCACAAAGGAGCGAACAGGGAGCCACGGAAATGGAGACAGCAGAAGCTTGCAGGAACATCAACATGGACCTCCAACCATGAAATCCAGAAGGACCGCGCTTAAACCCTGCCAAATGATACTCACTTCTTCTGCAATGAGGCTCTCATTACCTAGAAATACTCCTAAATTAATCCTTAGTCTCCGTGAGAGCTAATATTACTTTTCTAGCTGCAAATGGATGAAAACTCCAGGGGAAAAACCATTTTGGAACTGTGGTTTCCAGAAGGCTTCAGGTTTAGTCATGTCAAATTAAAGGGGAGCGGAGCTTCTTAAAACAGGAGTCTTCCTAAATCACATCCATGCGATTTAGCAAATTGATATAGCCAAAGTCAATAAATCATGATGTAGGGTTTTTATTTTAATGTATGACTGCTTTCATTTTGTTGTATATATATTTGCTTTCAGCCAACTCCCTTAAACTTTTTAGCCCAGAGTTAGATGCGTATCCATGTCTGGGCAAGATGAGCTACTTCTCTCGTAATGGGTTCCTGCTTCTCAGTGGGAACACACCACCAAAGAAAGAAATCACCCCCAAAGTTCAGCAGGGCACCGAGCCGGCTGCCTCTGTGGTTGTACCAACATGCAACCCATTTAACTGCCTTTCGGTTGGCTGTATTTGAATGTGGAGATTTTTCAGCACTCCTCAGTGTGTGAGTGCTCCTTTTTCCTTAACCCCAGGGATTTCATTTTGTGCTGACACATACCCAAGAAGCAATCTCCATGAAACTATCCTTTTAAGGCAAGCGTTCTGTGCGCTCCTTAATGATGGGTGTTTAAGAGACATGGTAATTATGATAGATTCTGAGCCTTAGGTAACAGCCGCACAGTGAGAAGGTTCACTACATTGAAGACCAAAGTCCTCATTAAGAAATGGAGATGTATCAATCGAGCCCTGTGCAGACACACTTGACAGCAAACTCCAGGTTAGGAAAAGCGTCCACCGCCACGATGGATGGTCTCAAGAGAGAGTCTACGCGCAGCAAGGTCATGCTAGTGCGCCCAAATTTGAGCAAATGAAACTTCTTGGGAAAATTAAACCTAAGGGACACTGGTTGGAAATATTAAAAGAATGCTTATAATACTATTCTCGTCTAACACAATTATGATTTTTTTGGGGGGGTTTAAATGAGTCACTGAAGCTATCATGTTGGATATTCTCCATGCTATAAATGATGCTGTATCATAGTTTGGCAAAAGCAACCTACAATTCTTGACTAATGCTGGCAGTAACACTACCATGAAAACATGTTTCACGTGTGTGGGGGTGTGAAGGCATGCATGCGTATGTACGTATATTTTCCCACACACCTATGACTCCTCAGACTCCCTCAAGACATTGCAGATCAGCGCCACTGTTAAATCAAAGAAAATAAGAAATTACTTCCACCAAAATGACATAACCCCAAAATTCTCCCTATCCAAACAGGTGCATACAAAAGGTTTTTTGCCTAGCTTGTCTGCAAAGATGGCAAATAGAACTTAATATTTTATGGAAGCCGAAAGCACAAAACCTGTTCAAATTTGATACAAGAAAATGCTTTCCCTCGTTGCTTACAGATTAATAATCGAAAACAGTGAAAAATGTCAGAAAACTATGCCAAGTTTTAACCAAATGACATATAAAGTTCCTTCTAGACACCCTCAAGCTCTAAGCAAAATAGAAAATCATATTTAAAAAAAGGGTTGATTTGATTAATCTCCTTACTTTAAAATATTTGTTACCGAAGGGTTGACATATCCTATTATGTTATTTATTACATCCAAAGTGACTTAGAGTATCCTACTCAATTTTTCTCAGAAAGAAGAGATCAGGCTGGTGAGAGTGGAACAGTCCTGCATCTCAAACAACGGCACTTCCTCCATGGAGCTAAATCCCAGGAAGCATAAAACCAACAACTTAGCCCCACAGTAACCAGCTGTGAAGGATGGGGGGGGGTGTTGTGTCAGGGGAGTGGCAGGGTGAGCCAGAGCAATAATCCGTGAGCCATCAGAAAAGGGCACAAAAAGTATTTAGCGCTTTATAAATATTTGAGAGCAAAGCAAGCATTTCTGGTTTAAATCAAGCAGATTTTAAACTTTCTGGTTTTATAAGAACATCCTGCTATAAATCTTTCTAAAATTTGCCTGCTTTTCGTTTATTTTATTTTACTCAAGCCAATAATGACCAGGACAAATGTCTAAATGCTGAACTAAGCAAAGATTCTTCCCCTAAATTGTGTGTGAGAAGCTTAAATTTCGTCTGCCAAGCCAATGGCAGTAAATGGGTTCATTATTGGTCACTTTCCTTTTGATAAACTGTAACCAAAAACTACAATCTCTAAAGAATTTTAAGGAGAATCAAAAGTCTGAGGAAAAAATAAGATTATGGCCATATGCACTCCAATATTTAATCTGCCCCCCCAAAAGGCTTTGGCTAAAATAAATTCTTCCCATCTATAAAATATACTATGATAAGCGGTCCTAGTACTCCAGCCTGCCTCCAGCATCTGTCAAGAAAACCACAATCCTCACTCTTAATTTGCAGAAGATGAAGAACACCTTCCAAGGGGAAAAAAAAGGCACATTACCAAAAGCAGAGGGCCGTGTCTGAGGTGCTCTCTCACTGCGCACGGTCAAAACGTAAGCTCCCGAACCAAAATTACATATAGAAGTTTCATTGCTCATTTAAAAAAAAAAAAACAGCAAAAACAAATTAAATGCAATTATTTATGTACTCACACATATGTCGTTCACACATTGTATGCATGCATGGAATCAGTTTAAACTGGGGGAAACCTCAGTTTTAAAACTTAAACTAGTAAGTTATAATTTTTAGGTTTCTAGTCAATACCTTTAAATGGAAAACCACCTTTAAAAAAAAAGATTAATAAATGTTATGTGCATTGATGCTTTGCCTGCATGTAGGTCTGTGTGAGGGCATCAGATTCCCTGGTACTGGACTGACAGACAGTTGCAAACTGCCATGTGGGTGCTGGGACTTGAACCCAGGTCCTCTGGAAGAGCAGCCAGTGCACTTAACCATTGAGGCATCTCTCCAGGCTGTGAAGCCACTTTTAATGGTCTCTGCTTTTCTGTTCACAAAAGAGATTTTTATCAAACACAGTACTCTATCTCACAAGCTCACCCACGCATGGGGTGTAGGACTGCAGGTCTCAGGGGGACGGAGAGTAAGAATGGGCAGACCTCAGAGGTGGGGGTGACCCCAAGGCTTCAGTGGAAAGACACGAAATCTTAACCCAGGGGAAAATGCTCAAGGCAACTAGTCAATATACAGAGAACTGCAAAGAGATTCTAAGTACGAAACCACACAAAAGATGTGAAGCGATGTTCATGGCAAATGGCACGGTCTGGCCATGCCACAAACTACACACCTGCGTGATGCTGGGCAATACAAGCACACGCAATATGTATGTGCATTCTTAAAAATAAAGGCTGAAAAGTCAGCAAAAGAAGGGAAAGAGATGCGTGCAGCGGATAGTAAAGAAGCATCCTGATTGCACTTATTACTACACAATATTTTTCTGGTTTTTTTTTAAATTAAAATATAATTGTTTCCCCCTTCCATTTCCTCCCTCGCCACCCACTCAGGGGCCTTTCATCTAACCAACAACATTAATCTGAGCATTTGCCAATTTGCTCTGTCCCAAGCGTCACAAACACAGAAAACGACCCTTGTGGTATTGATTAAAATGGTGTCAGAATTCATATTTTCCTGACTATACTATTACTTTGAAGATGGTAGAGGTGGGGAGAACCAATGAAAAACAATGTTCACGTGGTAAACTTAATAATGTAATCCTTATTAATAAGTCTGCTTTGATAGCCTTGGTGGCAGGGGCAGCGAGGCGTGACGGCCAATGGCATAGATTGTGAAGCCGACTGCCAGGAGTTTTTAAATCCCAATCCTGCCCCTTCTAATGATGTAGAGACACACCTAGACTCAATGCCTTGCTTCCTCGTCGGCAAAATGAAAATAGTAACAGAGCCTACACTCTAGGGCATTACACAAATAGTGACTTCACAAGCACATGGGGCTTCTAGCAAGAGCGACACCATTTTGTCTCCTCTTAGATCTGCTTGTGCACATGGGTCACCTGGCTAACTGCTCTGTACAATCTTCACTCAGCAGTATGGGAGCCACGAACAGTTTCACTTCAATGGCAGAGGATCTTAAGAGTGAGATTTATCCATTGTTAGTACCTTCACAGTCAGCGAACAAACAAGAAGCTCCTCATTGCACTTAAAATCAAAGAAGTGTACATCAAAATAATATCTAAGTGAGATCTTGAAAAGAATTTCCTCTGCCGGTTTGGTGGTTGTTGGCACACGCCTTTAATCCCGGCACTCTGGAGGCAGAGGCAGGCGGATCTCTGAGTTCGAGGGCAGCCTGGTCTACAGAGAGAATTCCAGGACAGTCAAGGCTACACAAAGAAACCTGCCTTGAAAAAAAAAAAAACCAAAATTAATTAATTAACTGGAATATCCACTACCAACAGTGTAATGAAACTTATAAAGCAATTCGACAGTGTAACAAAAACTAGTTAAGACTAAACTGTTCAACTCCATACTACTCTGCCTTAAGTGAGAACCAGGCTGAGAAAAGCTTTACAAAGAAATACTGAAGTTGCTTATATGTCACGAAGGTTATCAAAAATGAAATAGCAATGAGGAATCACAGGCTAGAATCTTAAAATAAGAGGTTATGATATGCCCCCACATACAACTAGATTTCTCCATCCAGGCTTCTCAGTTCTTACTTCTACAGTAAAAATACTGAGAGGCTCAGAGACATCCTTTCCCCGACCCTCCACTTCCCAGACACATTTGCTAACAGACGCTATCCAGCTGTAATTCCCTGTAATCAGCACCATGCATCTGGATGGGAAAGTATAGGTTAGTTCAGTGGGCAGAGGCTAATCCTGATGCACATGTATGATGTCATCAACGAGGAATTTCCAGTAAGGCAGTCTGCTTCCAACAGTATGAAACAGAGTACATTAAGTGAGAAGAGAGAATTGCTAGATTTGGCTAATTAATTAATAGCCAAGCATAAAAGAAGCTCAAGGGGGAAACATCCCAACATGAGCTGTGGAATTACGTGCACACGTTCCTACAGTGTGGTGGTACTTCTACAGCCCAAACAAGTTCGCAGCAACGGTACGGTGACGTGGCTTAGTGATACAGAGGGCTGTCTTCAGTCTTCCTGATTTGGAAGTACAGTTTATGTGGTAGTTACTTTAATAAGGCCTGAGGGCAGACTCTTCACCGAAAGTGGCCTGTGACAAGAAAGGAGAGAACACACAGAGCCATCACTCGGCTTCACCAGAGGAAGACATGGAGGCAGCCAGCCCTGTCGACTGGGAAAAGGCTAATGAAACATTACCTGGGGGTGAGCAGACTGTCTCCCAACATCCCAGCTTTGCACGACAAATGATTTCCCAGCCACACAGGAAACCGCCACACGGAGGAGAAGGCGGCCATACACTGGGCCAGTCACACCCTCTGCGCATCCTGGGTGTCTCTTTCCCCACAGGAGATTTGGGGACTGGTGGGCACTCTGGTAGCAAGCCACACCTCTCTGTTCTCTTACAAGTTTGAATTAAGCAACTTGCTGATAAAGAGTATCTATGTATCCATGTGTGTATGCATATGTGTGTGCTAAAACTCTAGATGCTTTGGAAACACATCCTCACTCTGTTGAGGAAATGAATGAACACTGTGTTCATATTATTGTGGCATCAGAAATGTATTACCTAACGGCGTAGTAGGGTGTGAGGACCCTCAGTGACTGGCAGTCCACTTTAAATGCCTCAGCTCCCCAGGTTTACCAAGACGAGATTTTATTTGATGCAATGCATTCTAAGGATCCCCCCTTTTTTTGTATGACCTAATAACGCATCTGAATTTTAACGAAATTTCATTTTTTTAGTATAAGGAGTGTGTAGAAAGGCCGCAGTACGTGGGCAGCATCTGTTCAATGCATCTGCACTCACTACCACAAAAATTAACCTTAATCTAAAGAGGCACAAATGGGTTTTTATGCCATCAGGAGGCCCAAGTACTTAAAAATCAATGACTGTCCACCCAGACGAAGAGCAGCTGTTTCCTGATACTCCAGCTCCACACTGGGCCTCTGCGCCATCCGATGGCCCTCACTATTGTCTTCTAGCAAAACCCTGTCAGGGAAGGACACTATCTAGAAACCACAAGCTGTATCAAGCAGAGACCGGGCAGATGGTACTGCAAAAAGCACCTTTGACAACCATCACTCAGCAATTAAGAAAATCATAACCCATTTTGGATCACGTGTTCAGAAATCTGCTAATGAAATAATTTACCCACTTGTTAAGAACATAAAACTTGAATTAAATAGGAGGAACATGTTTCAAGGATGTGCTGGACATCACTGGGCCTGCACTTGACATTTAAACGCCGCATTGTACAGCAGCAATCAGATATTGCTGGGTATAAATCTTAAGGGTCTTAGTACACGCACACGTGTGTGTGTAGAGTTTCATCTAGTTTGATGTAACCCCTTCATGTTTCATACATGCATCAAATCATCAGGTAACACGTCATAACGTGCTTTTTTCCCTTGACAAGAGGTGGAGCGTTCTGAGGGCCTTGAACTCAAGGATTCCCTCTGTGAACTCCACGTGATATCCACAGACTTCCACAGCCAGGAGAAATGCCATCGAACTAGACAGTTCAAAGAATCTCTGAAATAGAGGCACTTTGGCTCTCCTGAAGGGCCGGAGGCAGATCTTATGGAAGGATAAGGAAAGAAAAACACATTTGCAAAATAGAAAAGTATATGAGCGGTAGCCATGGCCGTCCAGGGAAGCTACTGCGAACACTGGGATTTCCTAGGATGCCTTCCAGAAACATTTTAAACCAAGAGTTTCATGAGAGAGACACACATGCGCTTTCTCTGCTAAAATGTCATCTTTTATATTTCCATCTGAGAAAAAAATAAACAAATAAAATCTTACCTAAAAGATTGTAAAGGCGCGCACACACACACACACACACACACACACACACACACCCCACAATATGGTGCTGCTATCTTCATATAGTTTTCCTGACTCCTTAAACTAAACTTTGGAAGTTACACGTTGGGACAAAGTACCAAGTAATATTTAAAAGTGCTCCTAGGAGATTCTTTCAAAGTTCCATTGCCAAGTTTATCTTCTGAGGTATATATGCATAATTGCCATCTTTTAAAACATCTGTGCCCTTTACAGGAATGTTGTAGTATTTACATATTTAGTGATTTCAAAAATAACATTAACCATCTGTAAGCAATGATGAAACAAACAAAAACCACAACATGACTATCGCTTCTGCCTGGGATGAGAGGAACTGCCACCCTGCGCACTCCACACTGGCTAACAAGACACCGACCCAGGTGAACTGAATGCTTCAATATAATGGAGTTTGTCTGTTTCCATTTCCTATTTTTCTTCTCATGTAAGATAATTATTTTATACATGATTTCATAGCGTTATAATTTTTCTCTACCTAAGTGGCATTTTTGTCATTTTAAATAAATTTCCAACAGAAATAAACTTTTAAAAAGTGAGGAAACAATGCCATAGTTCTTTTAACCCATATGACCCTCAGCACATAGGATCAGACCCTTATATAAAACTTATATAAAACCCATATGACCCATAGCCAACAGGATTAGACTCTTATAGAAAACTCACTAGCTCCAACAAGAGGTCATCTGACACCCTGCAATGCAGAGGTAACCACTGTGTAAGAGCTCTCATTGCAGTGAGGCACAGATAGGCACAGGATTAGTGGCAATTCCGAGTGGCCGCCTCTGTCATTTAAGTGAGGATGAACCACGTGTGCTTAAGAAGCAGCAGGGAGCACCCTCTCCAGACTGCAGGGAGCACTCCCTCCGGACTGCAACCGAAATTCGCCTCAAAACTGAGGTCTTTTCTGACTCATCTTTGAGCCCATGGACTCCTGTTTCAGGGTTCTGCCTTCCAGAAGGTATCCCGGGGTGCTGCCTGAGCCCATTCATCTGGGCCCTCAAAGGGCCCATGGTTCTTACCCCCACACCCTTCCCCCAGTGCGATTGTCTCCAGAACCGCCTTTGCAGTGTCGCAGGCATCAGGGCTTATTAAAACCCCAAAGGGAAGTAATCCCTGAATGCTACTAAAAGATCTCCAGCTGCTACCGTTTATGAAGAAGGAGGGATGGTGGGGGGGAGTGCAGTGGGGCAGGAAGGGCCGGGGAGAGAAGAATTTGGACAAGGGCAAGTTATCCAAACAGAGCCCCCATCAAGACAGACAGAGTTGTGTTTTATCAGCTTAAGCTTTCCTGCCTCCTTTCAAGAAGTATTTCTCCCTTCAACTCCCATTAATTCTTCTTTATAGCTGAAGGCAACACAAAGTTAGGGGAAGGCTCCAAGTGTATAAAAATCAGAAAGACTAGTCAGCCGGGCTACCTGTGAGCATCCAAATATCTTCCCTGGGAAATCAGTGAAGAAAAACTGTGTTATTCCTGGAAAAGAATTAAAGCAACTTTGCTCTCTTTCTCTTTCTCTCTCTCTCTCTCTCTCTCCCTCCCTCTCTCTCCCTCTCTCTCTCCCTCTCCCCCCTTCTATACCCTTTCCAAAGGTCTTTTCATCCCATTAAGTTAAGCTGATTAATAAAAATGTGGCAGTTTGCTGATGGATCCTTTAGAAGCAGGGTTCCAGGCTGGAAGATGCAAGCGGAAGGGTTTTGTCCTGGAGACAATAGGGGGGTCACTTCTTAAGCCCATCGCTGTCATCCTCCATTAGAGACAGTCACCTTGCTCTGCTGGCCTCACAACACCACACTGCTACTTGCTTCTTTCTAGTAACCTTCCGGGCTGGGGGGCCGGGGGGGGGGGGGTGGGAGCACTGCTCACTTAAAAATTAAAAGGGAAGAAAGAAAAACATCCAGAGACAAGACAGTGAGAACATTTTACTTCACTTCCAAAAAAAAAAAGTTATTTGCTCAAATCGCTCCAATTAGTAGCAATGCACAGACTACAGGAATTAAAGAGTCATTGGAGAAAAGGCAATTTTATTCAAAGAAATCTCACACATAAACAAAACACTAGGCTCCTTCCTTTCCTGAACAACTCTTCACTGCGCCATCCAGAAACACTGCCGTGAATCGCCCAGTAAGTACCTGGCACACGTCCGAAGACTAAATAAGAGTTAATAATTTCCTTGACAAACTTTAAACGATTGTGGTTTTCTCCAGAAGATGAAAAAAAAAAATAACCAGTGTCAATTACAGAATGCCGTGATAAGCAAGTGTTTTCAGGAGTTCAGGCATAAGCTGAATTCACTTATGACAAAAATGCATACGATATCTAGCATGTGAAAAACGTGAACTAAAGATGAACATATCTATTGAGGGTGTAGAACATTTCCCAGCACAGTTAAACATGTAGGACACTGAACCGTTCATCTGAATTCTATCGAAAGTCTTTTCTCCCCGATGACTGAATTAAATTTGTACTTCATGATGGTTTGCTGAAAAGTCCTCTAAGTGGCATTACTGTGGGTATGTTAATAACCCTTCCGAATTTGTATCTGTCAAGTCTTTATTTGTATACAGCAGTGGCTGTAGTGCCATTTTAACCAATCTGCACACACTGTACTGAATCGGGTTTTATAGGAAGTCTGATTCCATGACCAAATTTACCCTACGATACCAGATCAAATATCTGATTCAAAGAATTTGGGAGGTAAAATTTAAATCTCATAGATATTTCATACACTGATAGTCTTAGAGAAGATCACCTGTCCTCTTCAGTAGAAGGCATTTTATACAGACAATCTGGATTTACTAAAAAAAAAAACAACTACCACCACAAAATCTCAGTCTCAACCCTGACCAATATATTATTCTTTGTTGCACATAAATATGAAGAATTCAGCACCATCAGGAAATCAAGTGCACTGACCTCACATTCCTTGGGTGGCCCATTTTGCCATTATCAATCCATCTTTTCAAATATGGAAGAGCTCTGCCCAGCCCAGGCAGCGGAGAAAAAAACAAAGGAAACAGGTCTATTTACAATCCTGAGGGAACTAATCCTAGCTAGTTATCTTCTTCATGAGCAAATTATAAAATTGGGCTCACTAACGTACAGCTTCTTTTCAACGGGAGGAGTAAGCAGAATCTAAACAAATCCCCCAGGACTTCATATGTGATATTACCAGGTAGGTCGTAGGATGCAGGAGGTAGTGGTACAAGATGAAGTAAGCCTGAAGGTCTAATGGACATCGTGAGAACACAGTTAAGACTATTTCACTGTATACTCAAGAGAGCGTGGACATGAATTTCCTCCACAGTCACAACCATCTCACCATGTGTGTGGTTCCCAGCCTGGATGTATATCTTGAATATAAAACATAAACAAATTTGAAACGAATTCTAAAACACACCGTAGGTGTAAAAGCATAATCCTTCTCGGAATCTGAAAATTCTACAGTGCCCACCAGCTAACTACCATGCACACAAAGAGTGAAGAGTCTTGACCTTGAGCCTGAGGGAAGCAGAGGCATCCTCAGGTGACACCTTTCATGAAGCGAGAGGAGACGTGGATGGAGCAAGGGAAGGACACCGATTCAGTAATTACATGCACTTCACTGCACCGATCTGCCTGAGCTCAGGGCTCTCCTTGTCCGACACAGACAGGAAGTAGCGCACACATCCAATCATATTGTGCGTAGATCCAAAGAATGTTAAAGTGCTCTCAAAATTGAAGCTGGCGGTGGAGGACACTGCCACCTAGGTACTGGCACTGTCGGGGATAGTAATTCTTAAAATGGTGTACACTGATTCCAAAGAAATAAGAAATATATGTGTGTGTGTGTGTGTGTGTGTGTGTGTGTATAATACATATACTACTGAAAAATCTTCAATCATTAAGTAGGTTTCTGTGTAATGTATAAACTCTCATGACCCATTCTCCCAGGTCCTCTAGAAATGGTATAACATAATAATTATTCTATTCAGATTTTAAACTCCATTAGAATCTGAACTTTTGACTGATTAACACATTGTAAGCAACTAATAATATTGCTTAAGTAAAATATAAAAAATAGTTGTGATGTCCATAAGACTCCTATATTACAAATTATTTGCCTTGCTTTTTCAACTGTATCATCTTTATGGTATTTTTCTTGGTACCCACAGATACTCATGCAATGTAAAATGGCATGTGCTTACATGTCTTCAAATATAATAATTTCTTTTACATCTTTCCTAATATCATCAACACATTTCTCTTAAACTTAGAAACCAGACACAAATTTCTTTCCTTTCCTTTTCTTTCTTTTTTTTTTTTTTTTTTTTTGGTGGAAGGAAACACATTACATCCATTTTCAGCCTCCTCTTAAATGCATCATGGGTATAACCATCTGTAACAGATAAAGATTAATTAAATATTTATAAAATGTATCTTAAAATCATACTCCCATAATTAGCACTGTTATTAAAAGCTCTTGTTCTTAAAATGTCTCCAGTGAAAATAATTACCTGGTAACTGAGAATAAATATTAGTGAAATCTATATTAATACTCACTCCGCTAAGCAAAATAACCAACATTACAGATTTATAGGTTTCTGAGGAAAACAATTCTCTATAAGCTAAGCTTAGATGCTTAAATTCAATATTGTCCCTTCCTTTGACTTGAGTAGCCAGGAAATAAGAACCACCAAGCTCACAGACAACAGATTGCAGAAACACAGGAAAGCACACGTTTTACTGGCGGTAATGGCTGCTACTCACAAATCAATCTACTTGCATGAGAACCGGACCTCTACAAGGACACGTCTTCCAGCTCTGTGACCAAACCCACGGTGACACAGGAGATGATGTGAATCCAGTGCAGCCTACCCATGCAGGGGATTAGGAGTAATTTGACTAGAAATTGCAGAGAAAATAGACCCTAAAGTGGGCCAGGAATCTCCAAGTAAATGACTTGGTAAACAGGACAATCCAATGCAAGGAAGAACATAGAACAGGTGAACCGGATAGTAATTAGCCGTTGCTATTTATACATCTCCTCTACATTTCCTGGCACACTGACGCAAGAACACTAAACAACTCACTTTAAAACATAACTCATTTTAGGACTGAAGCCGTTCATTCTTGCATAGCGCACTGACCTCTTGGAACTTAAGAGATACAGAGCATCTCGTCTGCTCAAGTTTCCATGGGCTATTAAAACAATTTTATTGAAAGGTCCACTTCATATTGTTGACCGTGGTGCTGTCTGTGCTCTTCGGTGACGGCATTTGGAAAAGAAACGTGCATAACGAGGAGAGAGAGCTCACAGGAAATTGGGATTAGAAATAAGGCTGTGGAATTGTGTCTAGACACCTCCGAGAGGGGCCGCCACCGGGCGCTCTTGTATGGAATTCCGGCATTTGACATATTTAGGCGATTGTTTATAGAAGGCTTCCTTGCTTTGCCTCTTACCACCTCCCAAAGGCAAGTGGGGAGGAAACAAGCGAAAGCCAGTTCTTGCGCCTCACTGTATGGACCTGTAAGTGAACATTTTATCTTATTCTAGGTTCTTATTTTCTTCTCTTGAAGCACATAAGGTCTTTTTAAAAAAAAAAAACTATCCTTAATTTTTATCATCTAAACTTGGAGTTTACTCAGACACAGCTTGGTTGAGATTCCCCAATGTGGGAGGATTTGCAGATTTGACTCATCAACCCGGGAGTGGGCAGCTCGAGTCTTTTGTGGTTGGATACGTGTGATCCATTACTGTCACTATTCGCTGACTGCAGTTTTAGCTTAGCTTTCCCATGTGCAAATCCTTTAAAAGACATGTCTGGAAAGAAAACAGGAAAAAAAAATACTTTGATGATCTATTTAGTGTCATATTTGAAAATTAAACAAAAATATGTGTGCCCACTTCAAAAGTTCACACTTGTTGTGGGTATATATGAATGAATCTCCTTGCACTGACAAAATGGGGCCGGTGTGAATTATAGGTTTCAACCAAGTCGATCTCAATGGCTAATAGATTCAGCAAGTCAAACGCGACCAGGCAGAGGACAATCTCCTCTCTTCACAGATGAGGAGCCTCAACTTGACCTGGGTTAAATGACTTACCCAAAGTCAAGCAATTAACAGTGTCAGGGCTCTGACACATTCCAGATCTAATGAATCAGATGTTGTCACCTGAAACACCAACCGATTCAATCATCTTGCAAAAAATGAAAAGGCGAGTTCCAGGGTATGTGGGGATTTGCATGAGGTTAAACACCTAGCTGGGGAAAGAAAGAGAGAAAGGGAAAGAGGGAGGGAGGGAGGGAGGGAGGGAGGGAGGGAGGGAGGGAGGGAAAGAAGAGCAAATTAAAAGAAAAAAAGCACCCAGCCTGATTCCAAGCCTTGGCAGTTTTGGAAAAGACACCACCTCCTCTTTCAAAGGGTCCAAATCAGCACCTCCTTATAACTGGCACCTGACCTCAGTTAGGGTCTCAGAACACGCAGCTATGTTAGCAGCCAAGATGAAACGATGTGCAGGCAATGGAAGTTGTATGTGACACGCCAGTGATTAGCTCTCTAAGTGACTGAATCATAATAGTGACAGTCCCTGGATTTCACTGAAGACATATCACACTCATTCGCTTTCTCAGTGAGTCATGCTGATGTTTCAAACAACATCTCCTCCCCACTGCACATCCATGAAAGCTGAGAGCCGGTCAAAACCAGCTGCAAACCTACATGGGGCTGTATAGTGGGGTTCTATCACTGTTAGGTGTTCTGTACAAGAAAAAAATTAAAATATAAAAATTCATTTAACTCTACTTATTAATAGCCAATATGGATGGCCTACATAGTATATAAAAGAACATTATAGGCTTTACATGTAAAAACACATCATTTAATTGTGGAAATAATTCCACTGGGTGAGAATATGATTATTTCTCTTTGTAGACAGGAAACTGAAACATGGGAAGGTTAATTTTTTCCGGGTCTCAGAAAACACCCAGTGAAGAAGCACAGAACTCCACCAGAACCCACCATAGACTCTTGGCATCACAAGCCAGCCCGGTGTACAGTGGTTCTGTATGCAAACCGCAATCTCTGACCTCAAGAATCCCATAACCTAGAACAGAACCCACGACGGCACCCAAAGGGTACATTAACTATTGCATGACAAATACCTTTAAATTATTCATATCAGCAACTAAGGCAGGAGAGGGTGTGACAACTGCAGTTTCAAGACAGGAAGGATAAAGCCCCTGATGTCTCCAGACATTAGGCTAACATATCTGGCAAAGAAGATGCAGAGGGGATAAAGGAATAGCAACCCCTTTACTCCGCTGCCAGGTACTTCCGGAGGCTGGTGGGGAGCCTGAGCCATGCCCAGACTAGCAGGGACGTATCATGATGACTAGTCAGGAATAATTCACTGGCTTCAAGGCTACAGGGCAGAAACACTGAAGGAAAGACATGAAGGGAATGAAAGAGGTGGATGGAGAAAGAATCTAGGCCACAGGAATGAAGTCAATTCAAGCAAACACAGTCTACTCCCTATTTGTTTCTCTGAAAAAATTATAATATGATTACACCACTTCCCTCTTGTGTTTTCTCCCTCCGACTCCTCCCCCAAACTAGCATTTCATGCTTGACATTTGTATACTACAGGGTAAGTAAAATATATTAAAAGTTTAAATCCACTAGGGAGGCAGAAGCAGGAGAATCTCTGTGGGTTCGAGGCCAGCCTGGTCTACAAAGTTAGTTCCAGAACAGCCTAGGATACACAGAGAACCCTGTTTTGCCAAGAAAAAAAAAATGAAATCACTCTAGATGATCGTGTTTACCCAAACTGGCCCTGAGTGCAGGACCTTAGATTAAATATTTAGGAAAATGCCCTGATTGCATGATGCTTGACTTCAGAACATTTATTCACGAGCCAGAGGTGGGCCAGCTCCTTCCAGACTATGCACGGGGGCTATCTCTGCACATATAAAACAACCTTACTGCTCCAAAGATCAAGTCCACAAAACAGCAGCGCTGTGAACTAATTATGTGCCGACCGGTGAGACAGTTTTGCTTGCTACTTCAGTCCATTAAACACTCAATAAGCGGGACTGAAAGTGTGCGTTGCTAATCCTCCCTTCATATTAGCATAGATTCCCTATCATTTGACACCGTCAGTCCTCAGAAATCTTGCCCCAAGGTCATGCTTCAACATTTCACTAAGTTCTATTAAACTAAGTATGTCGCTCTACACAGCCCAGCTGAGTGGTTAAGGGCCACTTACAGCTAAGAGGCCTTGGGGCTAGTTGAAAATATGCAAAACCCAGTTTGCTCATCTGTAAAGCAAAAATCATTCTAATGCCACTCTCACAAGACCTCTCATCAGGACCAAATAAATGCTAACAAGTGTGAGGTCCCAAGGCACTGGGCACGGTACACAGTAAGCAGCAATGGGTGGGTGCGGTTCCCTCGTTCCTATAGGAGACCCCAGCACGGCCATGGCCATACAAGCAGAAGTGATCTCTTCCAGCCCATACTCCTCGTTACCCAGAGGGAACACCAAGCCTGTCCTGTAACTTAGAGGATCTAAATTGAAATCCAAAAAATGTTCTCAGCCTGGAAACAGGGGTGTACAGATCACAGACCCTAAAGCCCTGAAGTACAGCCTGGGGTCTGTTTGGTAATGTTTAATCTGTTTTATACATTAACTTCCCACTGGTGATTTGGGGGCAACAATGAAGTTTTTGTTGTTCTTATTATTATTATCTTGCTTTGTTAAAAAAAAAAAGACAGAAAATGAGTGTGAAAACAGCAGCTTAAGCCATGCCAGGAATAAATCGTATTCTAATACATGAAACCCATCCCAGGTTTCACACGGAAACACAGAAGCTACTGGTTCTTACCATTCCCACCTGACCACTTACAAGTCAAGTCTGGCTTGAAGATCTTCAATGTTTACCAGTGCCTGCTTATGCTGAAAGAAAATAAACTGCAGTAGCCTGCCCCCTTCACACTACAAATGCTTACTCATGAGGGGACAGGGTCTATGAGGTATTTCAGTCGGTTCAATTGTGCTGTGAACCTAAAACTGGTCTACAAACAAAACCAAACATCAAAACACCTCTTTTCTCCAACCTAAGCAAAAGCAGAGCCTCACATCCATAGCCCACAACCCAGCTAACGCACCTCTTCCACACACGTCTCAGGTAACTTCCCAGAATACAAGGCTCTCCTTGTACCTCCACCTCCACCTCCAAGGCCAGTCTACACACTTTGTTCCCATTGCTGATGGTCCTTGGGCTATTCCTCTAGTGTTTCCATCGTGACTATGAAAACCATGCCTGTCTATTCAGAATCTAGACTAAATGATTTCCCTTCCAGGAAGGGCTTCCCAGCACCCCGGGACAGATGTGGTCTCTCCTAGTGTGCACGGCATTCCATGCTCTGGTGTGACACTATTTGTCCTAACATGCGAGCGGAGCAGAACAGATTGGTGATTGTCTTAGCAATTAATGAATATTCTAATCATCCTGGTATTTGCCTGCATGTGGCCTTCAGCACGGGTGTATTCACATCGAACATCCCAGAAGACTGGGCTTTTACAGTGACCCTAAATATCAGTGGTGATAAAAACCTCCAAACATGTCGTTGGTTTTCCCTGTGTATTTATTAAAAATTATTTCATAGTTAAGACACATGAAGATCCTTTTTCTAATCATGTTTACTTTTCCGGTTAGTAAAAGAATTGGAATGGTTTTCACTAAAATATAAGTCAGCCAGCTGTTGGTTTGAGTTCTTGAATAAAAGATTAAAAAGAAAAAATCTTAGTCAGCATTTACTCACAGGAATACACTTTCCAAGAGAATCTGCACTCTAGCTAAAGGATGTCCGGAGAAAAAGTTCAAATTTCTCATAAGAACAACTCTCCATAACTTCAGAACTTCCATTTCTGAGCATATGGCTCTCCCCCACCCATCTGATACCTTTGGGATGCTGTGGCCCTTAGGAGGCCCAGGAGGGTGTGTAATCCAACATGACAGCTGAAGGCAGGAAGATTGACAGGGCCTCTGCCCGGGCATCAGGAAGGGAGTACTGTGCCTCTGGAATTCAGAGTTATCCATTTCTCTTTCGAGTTCCCCCAAAAGCTACCCATACTGTCCCGGAAAAGGCGGCATCACCCCCAAGGAGGCTGCGCTCAGAGACCAGCTGGACCCACCCAAACAAGCAGCTTCGTGTTTGCTGAACTTCTCTGCCGCAGACAAGATGGCCAGTGTTTCTGCACTTCAGGCCCCTCAATTCTCTGCAACCCCGCGCAAGCCCCGGCCGGCTTTGTGGCCAGCTCCTCTTTCCGCTGTGTGGTGCATTTGCGAGTTCAGCTGTGGGTCTGTTCATTTCCCTCCACGGCCTTTCTTCTCTCCCTGACACATGCATACTCCAGGCTGCGCTGGAGTGCTGAGTAAGCCGGAACAATGGGAGGCTTTGAACAGGGCTCAGGCCAGGCCCCAGTCAATATTTACTTCACTGTGAAGCCACTGTTCTAAAGCTCCTTCCAAGCAGAACTCAACAGTGAGGAGTCCCTAGAGGTTTCGAGATTTTTATTTTAACAAGAGGCAAGAGAGGGGTAGAGATGAGTAAATAGATTACTGTCCAAGCCACTTTTCTCAGAAAATAAGGGAGGATTTTCTACACAACAGGTTAGACTATCAATACTAATTAGCAATTTATAACAAGAAAAACCAATCGTCTTCCAAACACTGATTACTGCCGTCTTAAAACTCCAAATCAGGCTGCACAGCAAATCCACTTAATGCGACTCCTGTATATCTATCTCTGATCCTAGAAACCTGGAGCTTGCCAGTGTTTGCCAATGTTTGCCCCTGCTGCCCAGAATGGCACTACAGGACCCTGGTGCCCTTAATCTACCCTCCGTAACTTGCTTTTGATCCAGGTCTTCTACACGCTGTCCATTCCAGTGTGTCCCAAAGCGAAGTCGTGATTACCACACCCCATGGATGAAGAGTATGCCGTGGGACATGACTGTGCCGTCTGTCTTGGCAACAGATTGAGCAGGTTGATCGTGATGCTAACGGGAGTAGCTGGAGTGTGTGCTCCCTTCCCGCAGTTTGTGGGGGCTTGCTGAGGAACAGCACACAGGACACTGGTGTCACCATTCTCTCCTGTCGCCAACGGCGTTGAGACAATGTGAGGAGACTCTACTTAGGAAAAGCAAAACGATTTAACTGAAAATACGGTCAACTGCTCAGCTGATTTCATGCTTTTTAAATTTTGAAACAGAGTCAATTCTCACAGCATTAACCCATAAGAGGTTGGGAAATCTTACTAAAACGTATGAGATTATTACAGATTTCGATTAAAAATTTTCAGAATTGTCTGGTCTAGCTAATTGCAATGCTTACCATTCTACCCAAATCAGTAAGCAAACTGTGTTATTTTTATAACCTAATCACATATCCTGCCCTCAGTTCATAAAACTTCTATAAAGACAGAGACGAATCCAAACAGTTCAATGTTAAAAACAAGAGGACCTGCAACTGGCCAACGTTATCATTTATGACATTTTTTTTTAATTAAAGGGGCAAGTCATCATCTTCCAAATGCTAAACATGTAAACACTGTGACACAATTTAGCTTTGGCAAATACAAAGCAAGTCATTCAAACCATTCTTCCCTCCAAAATGTATGAACAGAGCGTGCAACAGAATTGCCTATCCTGTTACAGTTCACTCAAGTCATGAGCTGCCCTGACTCCAGTCTTTACACCATTTCCTGTATTAGTAAAATGCAAGCAAACAATGAAAATGTAATCCAACCCAATTGTTTCAACATGGAAAGCAGTTGTTACACACTCGATTGGATCGACAACACTCTCTCAGGGAAAGAAACTGCTGAGGAAGCCTGGTTCAAGTACTTTTCTGGCTGGTACTTTATAAAACTGATACGCAAGAATTTAAGAATCTATTTTTTAGTAACCCAATGCCTGTCAATCAGTCAAACTTCTTTACTATTCTTTTACAAAGAACATAAGCTTGGGGAGGAGGGGGGGGTGGAGGGGTAGAGAGATGGCTCAGCAGATAAGAGGAATAGCTGCCTGTCATGGGGTCCAGACTCCAGTTCCCAGCATCTACCTTAGACAGCTAAAAACCACCTGTACCTCCACACTTAGGTGTGCATATAAACACACAGACATGCACACATACACATGAATAAAAATAAATAAATCTTTTGCGGGGGGGGGGGAAGAAGCTTCTGATGGAGGCCACTGCAGCCACGCCACAGAACAAGGAAAATTACACAAAACTGAAAGTTGTGGAAAGCCGTTTTCATGGCAAACTTTAACTTCCAGTTTAAGAAGCTAAAGCTTTGGTATGTGATGCTAAAAGAGCAAATATAAGTAAGCCCAATGGTCCCCTGGACATACAATTTTAAATATTAAAGCGCTGTGCTTCTACGGGAAGTCTGTTCTGCCATGTTAGCCTGGCTCACTCACACAACCTCAGTGCTCCCAATGAAGAGCTCAATGGGCCTATTAGCGCTGGCCAAGCAGCACTAAGTGTCTGGGTGTTGCACATATGAATCACTGGCCATTTCCCTTCTGTAGCATGTTTCTCTCTTTGGGGGGGGGGGGATAATTAAGAGTAAAAGGATGTTCTCAAATAATGACGTAAGGACATGAATGCTATTTCAGAACAAATGGTGAGCTCATTTGCTATTCACCTAACTATAAACATACAAAGTAAAATCTGCTTCGAATAATTCCCAGACAGCTCTCCAAGGAAGCCATCCTTTGGCAGTGATGTAACTCGGGTTTCACTGAAAGAAGTATGTGCTCCTTGACAAATTCAGCTGGATGCTATGATCTGTCTGTGCTCCTCCCATTAATGTCTGCATAATTAATACGGAGTAAGCTCTAAGGCCATCAGGAGCAAGACTTCTGAAGCAGACAGGCATCAAGAGACTCACTGCCAGAGCCCAGAGCAGTGGGGCATAGATTCAGAAAACTCCAAGATCTCAGGGCCAGCCTGGTTGCCTGCAAGAACAGCCATAGACAGAAATTGATTTGTTTCAGCAAGCTCCTCATTGGAAATACAAGCATTCTCCAGGAGGGTGTCGGTATTCATTAATTTCTCCTTTGAGAAAGAGGTATCTCATTACACCTATGAAGACCAAAGCAGAGAACACAATATAGACAAACAAACCAAGAGAAAACAGGACATCAAAATAAATGACCAAATTGAAAAAAGAGATCCAGAACTCATCTCCGAGAAAGGTCTTGCAGACATGCCCTAAGTACCACTTTCCTGACATTTCTCCTTTAGTGGGAATAAAACGATAAATTGTAATGAGACCTTCTTCAAAACAAAATCTAGATAAAAAAAAAAACGCAATGCAAGTGCAAAATTCATAGATCCCAGACACCACAGCACACACTGATAAATTCGTCTTTTAAAACGTTAACTCTCCCAAGATGCTTTGAAAGGAAGATTTTATTTCTGAGAACCGAGTTTCTCCTTTGCAGTTTTTGTTTTATAATGCTTGCCTGTGTTGAGGCAGAGTGTTACAATAGAGCACAGGCTGGTTTTGAACTCATCCACTTCTGCCTCAGCCTCCCAAGTGCTGGGTCGACAGGCCTGAGCCACCCTCCCCACTTGAAGAACATTTTCATCTGCAATCCATAAGGACATGTTGGGTTTTATAGAGTGAGAGTCACCTGTATGACGTAAACGTGCCCCCTTGAACTCTGACCCTTCCGTTCCCTGGCCTGGGAAGCAGGTGTCTGTGTGAGTCTACACTCCAGGCTAAGTGCTAAAAAGAGGAATGCAGGTTCAGGAGAGCCTGGGCTCCTGCTTGGTTAAGGTCATGTAGGCTGTGCACTAGTGCTGATGTCCTCTATCCACCTTATCAATTTTAGGGTCTCCTATATACATTTCCCTTAAAATTTTCACAGAAGGAAGACATTATTTTTATCGCACTTATTTATTTATTAGGATGGGAAAAACTCAGGTTCATACGTGACACTAATGAAGGGAACTTCTAATTCAACCAGCAATAAAATTTAACTAGATCTAAAATTTAACAAAAAAAAAAAGCTAAAAGATGATTGGCAAATTCAGTTTGATATGATTTTGGCTTTCTTTCTTATTTATTTGATGTGTGAGAGTTGTTTCTTGCATGTAGTATATGAACCACGTGAGTGCTTGGCACCCACAGAGGTCAGAAGAGGGCATCAGATCTCTGGACCTAGACTTACGGATGGCTGTGAGCTGCCATGTGAGTGCTGGGAACTGAACTGGGTCCACTGTAAGAGCAGCAAATGCTCTTAACCACTGAGCCATCTCTCCAGCCCCTCACTATGTTTTTAAATATCTTGTGCGCTAAGCCTTGTGCCTCCATAATGCTCAAAAAAAAAGTTTTACCCTAAACATTTGTGATTACAAAACTCAAATTTAAAAAATAGATGAATTTAATGCTTTCCCCCCCCCTTAATGTTACCAAAACAATTGACATATATATCAGGGGTTGCCTAAAAACTCAATTACAATCTATTAATCTGACAAAAAAGTACCTTTAATAATCGTAAGATACATTTTTCAATATTCACTATATTTATCTACTGTTTTGTAAAAATGGGGGCGCAAAGTCAGGTCTTAGTGGCGCACGCCTTTAATCCCAGCCCTCAGAAGGCAGGGGAGGATGGATCTCTGTGAGTTTGAGGCCAGCCTGGTCTACAGAGCAAGTTCGAGGATAGGCAGGGGTATTAAGTAGAGAAAGCCTGCCCCCAAAAATTTAAAAAGAAAAAATGTAAAGGGGGAGGATGACCAAACACTAGTTAGAATTACTGACCATCGTCTACTTTACTTTAAGCCCGCCCTTAACCATACGTCGTAGGTCCATGATCCTATGCTGAATGAAGACATTCCCTTGGAGATATTCAAATAAGTTCACTTTAATCAGTCAATACAGCGGATTCCTAAATTTAAAGTCTTCTAAGGACATAGCTTCCCTTCTAAGAGCCACTTCTGCTCACGCACAGTGGCAGAAGCGCCTGAAAAATTCTTTAATCTAAGAGAATTGTAAACTGTAAAAACAGGGAGAGGGCCCCTCAACGATCCTATTGAGAAGCATCCTTCCTTTATGCCAGAGGAAGCACACACCCACGCGTACAAATGAACAAACAACCCTATACTGAATTACTATTCTTAATAATGTTCATTGTTCTTACCAACTGCTGCCCAGAATTTTAATTAAATTCATTATATCAAGAATTTAACAAGGGGGATGTTTGCTTCTGCTTTATAATTAACCACAAAAAGTGTTGGCAAACACTGTTATAAAATAAGAGCAAGCCAGGAGATGCGCTTCTTTATCCCAGCACTCGGGAGGCAGAGGCAGGCTGGTCTCTGTGAGTTCGAGACCAGCCTGGTCTACACAGCGAATTCTAGGCTAGGCAGAGCTGCAAAGCAAGACCATCTCTACAACAACAACAACAATAAAAATAGTTATTATAATTATAATAATTTTTGAAAATAAAGGGACAGCTAAGTAGAATGCTCACCATTGTCTTGGTTTTCCTTCCGAAGGACCTGAGAGTCAGCAGGTTTTATCTTTCTTTCCACATTAGCATCAAGTCTACTGAATGAGGCTTTCAGAGATGTAGGATTCATTTAGGTCAGTGGTACTGGATTCACCGCGACAGAATAAGGACAGAAACGATAAACAAAGGAAGGCGGAGTGTCCAAAGTCTAGCCAGCCCTGTGGCTACCTGTTGATGAAATCATCACACACTCTTGGCGACAGAAGAAACTGAGGCCTCTGGCACGACAGGACACAGAAACCTATCTATAGACTCTGTAGGAACAGCTTCGCGCTAAGGACACTGGCATCATAGAAATTTAGAACAGGAAGGATCTTCCCCCAGTAGGTAAAGCTCTGCCGGAAGTATAGGTTTCTGAAAGCCACACACAGGACACTCGGCCAGAGGGAACAGAAATACTGTTAATATGCATCTTCTGTGCAAATATAAAATAAACATTCTGGGCTCATTTGACCGCATGGAGTTAAATTAGAAAGTGTTAAAAATCTGGTTTTGAGGTGTCATCCCGAAACTTCAATTTACAGTGCCTTCGGGGAAGGTTTGCATGTAAATTCCCTAAAAATTCATAGCAAGGTTCTCATCAAACTTCTTGGGCCAAGACAACATTTCCACGGCAGTAGGATTTGTCTCCAGAGCGGACTTACAACCAAATCCCCAGCCTTCACCTTGTTAATGGTACATTTTCAATGAAGCATAAACCTCAATGTACGATTTTATTTTATATGTCTACAATTTGGCGGAAACGGCTAGAAATGAAGACTGCTGGGCCTTTCAGACCTTTTAAATGGAGAATAATTTCACTCATGCAAATAGGAAGCCATTTTTGAAACCACAGAGACGGTTCCATAGGAGGCCCAGGCAAACACCACCCAGAGTCCTTAGCCAGAGAGAATCAACCTCTCCCACTGAATATTCAGGGGACACCCAAGCCCAAATTAGTTCCCAGTCAAAGGTCTCAGCATCACTGGACATGACACTCTCCCCTGGTACCTTGTCAGAAATGTGAGAGACTGGGTCTCTACCTAGGTCTACTAAATTAAAATCTACCTTTCAGCAAGATTCCCCAAGGCCTCCAAGTGCACCCTAGGGGTAAGATAAAGGGACCTAGAAAGCACTGAATTTATGTTTCCTGGTGGCTGGCATGTTGTCTACAATACTCTATTGCCAGCTCTGAGAACCAAAACTGGTCCACAGGAGACACTTTACAGGCTCCTACCAAGTGAAATGATGTGAAGATTTCTTCTTTTTTCTTCTTATTTTCTACTCTGTCCTGTCATTTAGAGCCACAAAATTCTTAACTCTGAACCAAACTCTTGAATTCCTTACGGGCACAGACACCGCCTGCCTTCTCTCTGAGTCTTCGTTATGCCTCTCGGTGTTTTACACATGGTCTCACTCAATAAATATTTTATCAATCATAACTTCTAAGTATCTAACACATGAATATATTATTACTAATAGAAGATATTATTACTAATACCGACAACGTTCCTTTAATGTGAACTCTTTTTTTTTGAGATATGTTTGAATCAATACAAAATTCCTGAATTCCCCCATTTGGATCTGGTATGAGACACAAGAAATGCATTCTCTTCATACAGAGAGAATTCACCCAAAGAATGAAAAGTGTTCGTCTAAAGCATTTCTAGAAGACACAGTGACTCTAGGCAGGATCCTCCACACAAGCGGAGTGTGAAGTGACCGCAACCCAGAACTGGTTCTGAAACACCCTGCTACTTAATAACTCAAGGGCTTGTGAGCAAACATACCGAAGCTGTTGACGGTTGAAAAAAAAAAGCACTATTTCTTGTTTTGTTTCCTTTCTTAAATACATCAAAACAGTGACCAGGACAGTGACACAGCACCAAAAAACTGACCGTCCTGAAAGCGACACAAACATTTAGGTAAGGAACTATCAATTTTCAAGAAATGATTGTAAGGAAAAATCAGATAATTAACAACATGTGTGCATTGATTACAAGACCATGCCCAAATAATATCTAAATTAATGAGATACTCAGAGGCATAAATTGACTGATTCCATCTAGGCACTAAAGTGTAGGGGCTCTCCATCAAAGAACTGTTGTTCTTAAACCTAATTAGCTGAGCTGGATAGCTTATGTACATTTTGTTGCCAATGGTTCATTTAGATTCAGAAAACATATAGATTAAAAATGAACCAGAAGGTATGTCTGACCCTATGTGTAGACATATGAACTTCTCTCTCTCTCTCTCTCTCTCTCTCTCTCTCTCTCTCTCTCTCTCACACACACACACACACACACACACACACACACACACACACACACCATGTTGTTGTCTTCCCAAGAGGACAGTCAACAGTGGTGATAGCTGAGTGTGTAATTAGTTCTCATTGTTCCCCTGACAGCTATAGTTCAACAGAAGACCTTTTCCTTTTTGTGTTGTAAATGCTATGGAAAAAAATACATTAATAACAGACATTTAATTGTGGGCCCAGCAACCATAGAGGAACCACAGCTAGAAAAAAAGTAAAGTCTGCCTACAAACACATTTGAATTTGTGGGGGAAGGGAGTTTCTTTCCCCAAGTAGAAGAATCTCCAAATATTGATGACGGGCATAAAATGAGGGGGAAAGCTTCAAAATAACACCCAAGTCTCTGGACAATAAAACATGTATAAGTGTTACACCAGAACTAAAACCAAGAATAGTATAACGCTTACACTAAAATATTAATAAGAATAAAGGCATTGCTTATTAATAAGGGAAATACTCTTTAGAATAGCTTTATGTTTTTGATAACAGCTGGGAAGAATACAGAGGTTCAGTATTAAGTTATGGTTTTTGTCTCATTTTTCACAGAATTAAAATATATACATTTGCATCTTCTATCTGGGTGCTACATTTCCTAAGGCTTACTTCAATTTCTTTTATATAGTATTTAAAATGAAGCATCCCCAAGTTGCTGCCAGGGTGGACATGAGATCTGCCACCGAGGTCCTTTCTTGTCTGATTAATTAGTAACTGGGAGACACGTTTTGGCAGCTTTCATTTCCCTATTATTTTCCCTCGTTTGACACAAAACCCTGTCAGAAGCACGACTATTTGAACTGCACCCCTCTTTAGTGCTGGGTCACTAAATGCTAATAAATGGAGCCCCTGCCAAAAAAACTACAGAAATAGGCATAAAAGTTTATTGAGGCAGTAACAGTAAACAAATATATGAAGAAAACACGGAATGCCACAGTATCTAAAACAGTAATGGTCTGCCTGAACCCAAAGGTTACTGGCAAGATTGCAGACCTGGAACGAAAAGAAAAGGCCTTTAACAAAGCGTTTCTTTCAGCTATCTTTAAAAAAAAGTATTTGCTAAATAAAGCAGGCAAGTGCTTTGTCCCAGCAGAAAGGTACCTCTGAGCCTCCCTTATCCTGCCTTATTCCAACTGGAGGAGTAAACTTATCTGGAAGCAAAGATTTGTAGCAACCGCACTGACAGTGACCACATCCAGAAGACAGCAGAGCTGTGAGCCCGAGAAGCGTTTCTCCTAAAGGGTGCGGGCGAGGCTCTTCCGAAGCTGGGAAGCCTGGTGAAGCCCTGCAAGGCTGCAAAGAACCACAGCATAGGCCGCAGGGGCTCCATCTCAAAGTGTCAGTCACTTCAAACCGGTCCCCTGCTACGATGGTGGCTCAGGACACTTATGTGCCAGGACAGAGGCCATGCGGTGCGAGTCAGAGGTCACTGCTTCCACATTCCCACATCTGTCTGAATCTTCTTGCACTGAAACAATAGAAAGGGGCCGGGGTCCATTTGCTCACACTTTGTTTAACCTAATTGTTAAATACAAAAGACAATTTCCCCATATTGAGAGTTGCCTTAACCTTTCTTTCCAGTCTCACTTGTCCCCGTTAACTTAAACACTATAAAAACGTTCTTCAGTAGGTTAAGTCTCCTATATATTAAGCTCCAAAAAATATATATATAAAATAAAAAAATGCAACAAAACAGTTATCCCACTGACATCTCAGAAACAACATCTATCATGTCTTTCCCCCATCATCAAATCCTGGGTAACAATTAATGACTTCACTAAAACCATAACTTAATTTTACTCAAACCACAAGACCACATTTCCTACAGGAAAACGCTTTCATCGTGCGTGTTCTCGTAGTAAGAGGCAAGAGCTAATTGTTAATTACAGTTTTTAACCTATATAAATAAGTCACTAGTAGAACTTAAAATGGAAACTCTGACAGCTCGGAAACAGCATTAAAAACAAAGGTATTTGTTAGTTCATTTAAAGCTAAAAGGTCACTTTGAATGCTCAGCTATTTTAATCTTCTCCACCAGCCTGTCAAAGGAAAGGAGATGTTGGACCAGAGAGAAGCTTTCTGGTTAAAAAAAAAAAAAAAAAATCTCTGCCAACTCAGATCTTGACTTTAACCGTAAGATGTCTATCTGTTCTTTAAGCATGAGGCTTATTTGCCCACTTCACCCTGCATCTAGAACCACGCAAGCGCCTCTTCTACTGAACTCTAGTGATCTGAAGCAGACCGAGGGCCCAGTTTAAACGAGACAGACGGAGATGGGCTACTTTAGAAATTAATCTTCAGGAAGCCTTGCTTTTACCAAAATACAAGATAATGATGTTCCCAGACATCATCAAACAGATGCAGCAGCAAGAAGTGTAGGGTAAACTTTTGGTAAAGTTTACCAGGCCACATGTTCTTCCAACTGTACCCAGAAATACAGAACGTGCTAGAAAGCAGAGCAGACTCAGCCCATATGATCTCACAAGTTTCAGGAACAAATGTGCTTGCCTCTAAAATAATTCTCTTTTAATACCCTCAAAAGAGTGTGTTTTAAGAGAGAGAGAGGAGAGAGAGAGAGAAAGAGACTGAGAGACTGTATTTCATGGGCACCTGGGCTCTGACATCACCTAATGCTTCTTAAAGCATACAAATGCTTTAATTTAGGAAGCATCCTCATTTCTACCCCTGCCTCTTACTGCATAAAGATACCTGGTAATGACCATCAATTATATATGTTCCTGCTTGGGGGGCGGGGGGCACTGATGTCAGACAATAGGAAGAACTACTTAATTGGGTCAGCAAAAAAAAAAAATCAGTAGAGAGGGTGGGGGTGCCGACATATTGTCTTGAAATTAGCAGTGAACCGTAAGCTTTGAGAGAAAAGCACATATGGAAATATGGTATAGCCTAGCATTTAACATTAAAATACGACACACCTCAGCTAAGCACATCAACACTACTTAAAACACCCTTTTGTCAACTCAACACAGGAAGACAGCATTTTCGTGACTTTGTAAATGAGCTAGTGCTTTAACACAGAGTCCCACCAAAATGCTTACTTGGTGGTTTAGCCCGCTTCTGCATCCATATTCATTTCCAGACGATCTTCATGAGAAAAATGAAATCGGACTTAAAACAAGATGGCTGCTTTGAGAGGGGGGAAGAAAAGAAAAATGCTGGAAGCCAAACCCAGCTTTTCTAAACGCAGAAACAGGACTTTCGTCTTATTCTAATTTCTGTGTGTTCATAAACACTTCTACCTGGGAACACAACGGTTACACGGTACAGATCTTTGAACGTATTAATAACAAAGCCACTTCTCCAAATGGTCCAATCTTTGTGTGCACACAGCACGACTGTCCAAGGCCTACACGCAAGTGCGTGGCGATCCTGGGGCATCACAGATGGGTAAGTTCTCACTTCCGTTTCACACCAAATCATGATCTCCAGTCATGAAAATCAGGCCATTGGCTAAACCACAATAGGAATAATATCAACTCAAATCTCTTAAGAATCCTATACAAAAACACACAAGCAGTTCAACTGCATTTGTCCTCGTAGAGTTAAAGCATAGGAACCCAACTGTTCAGAATCTCTCCTAGAAATGCATTCGCCGACCTTCCCTGAAGTAAGGGCAGATTAATTTGATGACTTCCATATAAAAATTAAAAATATTTCCCTCCATCTTGAAATAACTTTTAAGTAGATTTTTTTTAAAAAAAAATCTATAAACCTATTTTTATTCCTCCCTTGGGTGGAAAATAAGACCTGACAGTAACATTTTCTTCAACCTGTCAACTGTCAGTTGCGTGAAGGATGTTTCTAAAGATGACAAAGGGTTAGTTTTCCTTATTGAAAATGATAGAATTCACCTGAATGAAAGCTGAGTGAGCCCTCGTGAGTGTGCTGCAGTCGCTCAGCAGCTAGGTACTTCAGGGGGAGTTTTCAATATCTTAGAGTAATGTTTGTTGAAACATATGGGTCACTGTTGGAAAACTAGACTCAGAAAGCTCAAAAATCAGGAGTTTGTATCCATGTAAATCGTCTATGGGCAAACGCTACATGGATTTCAGGAGCTCAGCAATACTCCTTTAGGGAATGCAGTAAGGACTATGGACCATCAAGAAGACCAAAATACATGGATTTCTCTTCACCAAGAAGTATGTATAGTCATTTTTGCACAGAGAGTTTACGTTACTAATGTTTACTTTTAAACCAAGTGGTTCAGTGTCATGGTGCCGACTTGCTCGTGACTGACTACATTTTGAAAACATAAAAATGCAAACAGATTTAAGAGGGGAAAAAAGCGGACTTCCTAGTGGTGAGTGATCTCCTATTCAGAAACACTGGAAGTTCACATTAATCACAAGAAACTTTTCTACAAAACATCTCAGGACATGGGTTGAAAAGCAGACTAACATATAAATGGAAGAGTATAAATCAGCCCCTTCAAAGAGACAGTAATTTATTGACGCTTGGCCAAGACCACTATGGTAAGACAAATTATTAAAAGTGAGCATTAATAACTCATTCCTCATACTCCTCTTTGAAGTTTTTATGCCTGAATATGAAGGTGGTATTTGTCACAACTGATCAAAATACAATTTTTCCCCTCTGTGTAGAAGGCTCGTCTGAGTGAGTTGTCCCAGGCAAGGGACAAGGACTGCCTTCCTCACTGTGCTTGGGGGAACACAGGCTTCCTTTTCACTATGGATATTGTAGTTATGCTGTTATTTTAATAGTTTGTATACTACTTGTGAGGAAAAAAATCAATACCATGGACTGACTCAACAGAGTGGCTCATTCCTGAAGAGACCATACCTTTTAAAACCCTTCTAACGAAGGAGCTTTTTCAAAGCAGTCAGAAAAGGAATGGAGTCTTTTTCAAAAATTAAGCAAATGACTTACTTTGAAAAATAGACTATACAATGCACCAAATACTACTATATACATAAAATTGTTTTTTAAAACATATTCTTATGTTTTGTTCCTCTCTCCCTCCAACCTCCCTCCCTCTCTCTCTCGGATAAATTATTTTGGCATCTTCTTTTCCTACTCTAGCAAAGCCCAGGACTCGAAGGACTAATTGTACGCATTCACTTTCTTGGCCCAGCGTGAGGCTGGTAGGATGCTCCTTTCATAGCAACAGAAGAGAAGGGAAGTACCATCTTTATCTGTCCCTGTCCAACAGGAAGCCAGGTCAGTGGGGAGACGGCCATGAAATGCCTGTTCAGAGAGGCACTTTGCAAGATTAAACAGCAGAAAACTCAGGAAGCGAATCTGCCCCCAAAAGCTAAGTGTTCCATCTAAACCTGCCCCTGTTGTCACAGGCAGAGAGCTCCAACGCTATTGTGTAGCAGGCACAGAATAAACCTGGCTCAAGTCACACCTCGGAAGAAGGGAACTCCTAACAGCTGGCTATGAGAGCTTGGACTACTCAGTTTCTTGATACTGGTTTCATACTGAAAAGGCTGAATGAGCCCGGATAGCAGCCTCACGCAGCACTGGTGTGTCAGTCACCTTAGAAGCAGACAGGATATGCTTTCCTATGACTGTAAAATAATGCTCATCATGGCTGGGGAATAATAAACTCAGCGGCTAATCTTGCTCTGTTAAACTCCAGGAAAGGCAGGCCGAAAACTAAGATGAGGACTTCTGCAAATGTCTGTCTCTGAAAGAGAGACGAAGGGAGGGTGGTGTAGACCACAGATCTATAAATGGACACACATAAGGACATGAGATACCCATCGAATGTAGAGTACTTACGTAACTCTGATATAAATATCAAAATGATAAACTTATCCCAATACAGTTAATAAAAATGATAACATTACATGGCACTGGAACTCAGAGTTTGATTTCTTATGATGCCATTTTTTTAATGTGTTTTGAACATATAAAGACATCACTTTAAACATGTGAAACTTCCAGAAATAAAGAAATCCTTTACAGATTCAATCACAGACCCCACTGGAAACAAAGATGACTTTGCCCTCTCCCTTCACTCCTTGTGCCTAGATTTAAACGGTGATGATTTCATTTCCTTGTCAATGAAAAAAAGCACAGTGCCAGGGTTCTGGCATACATGACCAAACTGACGATGGCTTGGATGTTTTTAAAATGAACCACTGAATTTGGAAAGACAAATACCCAAGGGAATACTCTTAGAAAAATATTAGCACTTCTCCCTCCTTTGCTGTGTGCATGGGTCCCTCACCTTCAGAAACACTCAGGGCTGCTAGCCCACAACTCCGATCACTTTCAGAACTCCAGACGAAAACACAACCAAACAACGCAAGTGAGCTACTGCTCGTAGGTGACAAGCTTCTAGTTCCTACAGAAATGAAAGGATGCAAAGGAAAAAGAAAACTAGATTGTGCTTAATGAAACCTAATACGCTTAATAAACTCTTAAACTAATAATATTCATACCTTAGCAGAAGCAAAACACAGATTGTGGAGAGCTGCATCCGCTATATTTGCAACTGTCTTTTTTTTTTTTAACTCCCTTACCTACAATACAGATCAGAAGACATATTTAATGACTCCAGCATCACTTTGGCAAATAGAGAAACTAAAGAGCAACGTTCACTATACCACGGCGTTTAAAAGAATAGTTGTTGCGAGCTTTGACCTGTTTACAGCAATCTTCAGGTTAATGGACGTGTTCTTAATATTAAGTCGTGTCTATTTGTATAAGCACAGCTACCAAGGGGGGCGATGCAAATAAAGTTTTATTATTGTAAGTGATCTTCAAAAGTTCCTTAAAATCTTTCTACAGTTTGAAGTTAAAGCAAATAGGTATACTCTCTTTGAGTGAGATTTTCATTGGGCAAATCACTCCCTTACAGCCCAGCTAGCATGCAGTTTAATAGTAAAGAGGATTGTCTACACTCTTAGGTAAAACTCCAGCAAGGCTTCACAACTGAGAAACGTGAAGGATGCAGTTAGGCAAACGTGATATAGTACTTCTATTCAGACTGATATTTCTCAGTTGCTATTGCACAGATTTGTGCCAATTTGATGCATAAAATCAATTAGGTTCACTGCCTAATAAATACTGGCAACTAAAAGTTAGCAACGTTGAAAAGCTGAACATCCATTTCCCAGGAGTGACCAGCACGGAGAGGAGCTCTAGCTGTAGATCTATAATGACAGGACATGAATTTATATTTTCCTAGAATCAACGCAAAGTCAGGAAAGATACTCCATAAGGTAGACAAAATTCTATGTGCCTCAGAAGTTACTTCAAGTAATGTTACAGAGTGAGCTGCCTAATGCTTATGACCAAGATATATTTAATTTTATTTCAACCCAATAAACACAGTTTCAAGCAGAATCTAACAGAAGTTAAAATATATTTACTTTGTCTACAGAAACTATTCATTCTTATCAGTTTAATGTGCTCACTGAACTTTTAAGTTAAAATAGAATTTAAATTTCAAGTAATATAGTCTACTTATTTTTCCAAAGGCTGAAGTCTGTTTATTGCTTTACTGATTCAGCAAAATCTTGACTCATCTAGAGAAGACCAAAAGTCGGGGCTAGCTTACTTTACAAAATCATAATGTATATGAAAAGGAAATACACAACATTCAATTTGTAATACTGAATAAATTCATACAGATTCTATGACATGTTTTCTATCCCTGGGACAAAGAATTGGTTTTTACTTTGAAATTACTTGTTTTTCATTTGCCCCCTGGGTTACAGCAAACTGACTTTTTCTAATGTATAAAAAGTACATTTCACTCAATAAAGCTGAATTAAAACTACCTACAACTACCTATCTTTAAAGTAAGTTTTAATTTAACAACATACCACAATAAATGCCTCCGTATATCCCTAAGACTATAAAACGTTGGATCTGAGAAAGGTCCCTTACTCTTTTTTGGAATGTCATCAAATTGCTAATAATCAAATAGGGAGACATTTTCCGCAGTGTTCAAATTAGCAGGCTAGTTTAAGATCTACTCCTGGTATTTAAAAAAAAAAAAAGTCTACAGATTCTAACTTAGAGCAGGTTCAAAGCCACCGTGGTATCCTGAGAGAAAGAGTTTTCTTTAGGCAGGCCAGATTTATTTAAAAAAAATATGACCTATGACAAAAATCAATTTGCTAATCTCAAACTAAACAATGGTATCAAAAGACTAAAACTGAGATAAAATGTCCTGCAACTTACTGAGCCTAACTTGACAGGTGTGGGGGTGGCAGATCAGACATTTTTGATGCTTCCTTCTGCTAAAATCCAGGGCAAAGTGGAATACCCACCTTTGTAATGAATGAATACCAGGGCAAAAAGATCTCACTGAGTTTTTAAGTGACAAACAAGAGCCAACTGTCTCAAATTCAAACAACTGACCCTACTGGATAAAGCACTTAAGTTTAAAAATACAAGCTGTTGTTCCATACACGCTTCCCAATAAAGTCCAGAGAGGACTACGCCAAGCAACGTAATTAGACTCTAGACTTGCTTTTAACACCATCGTAACTGGAAAGCTTGCTCTATCTGTCTTGTCGGCTTTAATAAAAGGCAGATTCTTCAGCACAGTCGTCTCTTTCTCTTTTCCTAATAGTAGTTAGTGGCGTGTCAAAGAGGAAATAGTTTCCCATTCTAATTCCCACCCCCATAACACCCTTTTTATTAAAAACGCAAAGTTTCAGGGATGTCTCCACTTGTGCTAGGCAGGTACTTAGGACTTAAGGCTACCTGGGTGTGACTGGGCTGAAGGAACAGGGCGGGGCAGATTCTCCCTAGGCTGGGCAACCCTTAGAGCGTTCCTGGAGAAATCGGCTCTTCATCCCAGCTGACCCCAGTCAAGCTGGGAATCCTCGCGAATTCACACGGAGGGCAAGCTGGAGGCGCTAGAAAGGGCTGGTGGGAAACTGGATTGGAGGTGTCCGCCGGCCCCCTAGTCCAGAGCAGTAGATGCGCCACAGCCACAGGCTCAGCCCTCGGCCTCCCGCCTCTTTTCTCGCAACTTCCACTTCGGCTCAGAGAAAAACCTATGATCTTAGGTACAAGCGATACTGCTTCCCTCCCAGGACAACACCAGTACCAGCCCACAGCAGGAAGCCGAGCGAAGTGGGCCCTGCGGGCCCGATTGCTGGTCCAGATTCGGGAGAAAGTACGGTCTGGAAATGCTCCGGACCCGAAAGGGTCTGCCTGGTGCTGGAGACGACCCTCCTCCCCTCTCCAGGGTCCAGAAACACAGGGTGGCTGCGGCTGGCTGGGGCCCAGCACGTGCGCTGGGGCAGTCCCCGGAACCCGCCTCTAGCCTCCCGCGTAGCCCGCGGGCTTCGGGGTCGCGGGCACTCAGTTCCAGGTAACCGCGCGTCCCTCCAGCTGCGCAGAGCCAGGCCCTGGGGCGAAGGCTCCCACCTTCCGGCTCGCCAACTCCGGCAGCTCGCTCTGCACTCGTGACGTAACCCGGCATTCGATCAAACTTTCTGGCACCTTAAGCCCACTGGGGGAAAGGAGGGTGCCCGAGCTACGAGAATCCTTTCCACCGCCAAGCGCGCTGGGCCTTAGACCGACTCGGGTTGGGGGGGGGGTGTCACCGAACAGTTTTCTCTCAGTTAAAAAGAACATTAAAACCTAAAGCTTCCGCTTTCCATCAACACACGACCCCCCCCCCCCCCACTTCGCTTCCCCTAACCGTGCGCTCTGGGAGCGCACAGGGGGAAAAGGAATTATGTTTAAATTAGAAACAAACAAACAAACAAAAAAAAAAACAACCACTTAGATGTTTAGCTGGTTCCCCGGGCCCAGTCTTGTACCCCCAGGCTCCAGGAGCAAACTCTCGCCGATACGCACCCAGAGCTTTTCCCAAACCCATGCCCTAAGCCGAGATCCGGAGGTGCAAGCCAGTCTCCCCGGCTTGCAAGCCAAGTCGCTGGTCCCCGGCTCCCGCCCATTTTCGTGCCTTTCCCAGCACCCCCTCGGAGGCAGCGGCTCCGCGCAGCCCAGGAGATTCCAAGCAGCAGCCAGCCGTTCCTGCGGCCGTAGCTTAACAAAGAGCGGCGCGGAGCGAGCGCTTCCCGCCGGCGCCCGGCAGTCAGCAGCCAGCAGCGACCGGCGACGCAGGCAGGCTCCTAGGGCGCGCGCTGCCTGCGGCTGGTGCGCGCCGCTCCCGGCCACCGCTGCTCCCCGCTCCCGGCCCAGGCCCGCGGAGCCCGAGCGCTCGGCGCCCCTACCCCGGCCACCTTACCTGGGGTTGCTGCTGTTCCAGTAGACAGCGTAGCGGTCGGCGACGACTTTGGAACCCGGGTCCTGGCTGAACACACACATCCAGAGCACCAGAAACAGCAGCGTCAACATCTCCACGTGCAACATCACGCCTGGCCAGCGGCGGAGCCCCCGACGCGCCACTCCGGGGAGAGAGCGGGGATCCAGAGGGAGGGAGGAAGAGGGGTAGAAAGAAGAGACCAGACCGGACGCCAAATAAATATGAATAAATAAAATGATGGGGCGAGAGAAGCGCGGCAAGCGCGGGAGGAGGAGGGCGAGAAGAAAAGAAGGCAGTGGGTTGCGGCGGGAGGGGGGGGACAAACTCGCACCCCCCCTGAAGGGCTCGGGAGGGGAGAAGAATCACAAGACGGAGAGACGCGTGCGTGTGTGCGGTGGCGGCGGCGAGGGAGGGGGAAGGGGTGCAGAGCTGTGTCTCGGGCGGCGGCTGCAGGCCGGTCACCCCGGGAGAGGGAGGTGCGTGCGGGGCCGGGCGGCGGCAGCGCGGGTCAGGGCAGGCGGCGGCGCACGCTGCACAGTCACCAGGAGTTGAGCGCCGCGGCCTCGGGGAGACATACACCGGCCCGCCGGGCCCGGCTCAGCGTCGGCTCCGCGTACGCAGGGTTCCTCTGCTGCCCTGGGCCCTCGCTGTGCGCCCCGCTTTGCTCCAAGTTACTTTGGCGGCCGGAGAGAAACTGCGGGAGGAGGGCGCTGTGTGGACGAGGGCGGCGCGGGGGGGGGGGCAGGCTGGAGGGGGGGTTCTTCACGCTTGTAGCCCCTGGAGTCTGGACGCTGCCCGGAGCTTCCCTCTCTGTCTTGGCCCGGCGACCCCCGCAAGGCTCGCTGGAGTCTTAGGTACTGCGGTACCCGGAGGTGCGCAGAGAAGGGTGGGGATCCGGATCCGCAAGCCCGGCTCCGTCGGCGTCCTGGAAGAGCCTAAAGCCGCAGCTGCTCAGGCGAAGAGAGGAAGAGCGGGCTTGCCTCGAAAAACCTCAAAGAAAAGTTTGGCTCTCCCCGTCTTCCAGCAGGTCCCCAGAGGAGTCCGACCGCAGAGGCAAAGAGAGATGGCACCCCCGGGCGCTGGCTGAGTCGGGAATTTCTCCGGCTTGCTTTTCTTGGCCGGCTGTGGGTGCAGCCGTGAATGAAGAGCAGAGGTTGTGAACCAGCCAGGCGGGGCTGGGATGCCCAGACCTGCAGGGCGACGCCAACCCAACTGCTATGCTGGAAAGCTGGAGGGGAAACAATCACTTTCCAACCGAGCCCTCAGAGTCCGGGATGAGCTGATGTCAGTCTCCGATCGCCTTCTGGGAGCGAGCCTGAGCCCCCCACACCGCGTGCCAAGAGCCCCGGGGTGAGCTCTCAAAAGTGTCCCTGTGACTCCGACCGGTCCGGCCCCAAACCCAGCAACTTGTAGAGATTCATCAATCAGTTTGCAACCGGGAAAAAAAAAAAGAGAGAGAGAGAGAGGGAGAGGGAGCACGGCACGAGCTGGTAGCACCTCCCCGGTGACTACATCAGAAAACCTTCCCGATCTGAAGCTGCCTCCTCTTTCCCTCCTTAGGCACAGCAGTAACGAGAGGTGAAAGCCACCAACCGAATCTCCAAAGCCTCTGCCCAGGCGGGAAAATAAACTTGAGTGCAGCAGAGCGCGAGCAGCCTGGAGAGGCTGGAGGACTGGCGAGAAGTAGAAAGGGGTAAAAGTCAGTTTTGCAAAAGAGGAGGGAAAAAAGAGAGAGAGAGAGAAAAAAAATGCTTTATGGGGGAAAAAAAAAAACCTCCTCGGGCACGCCCCCTCGTTAATGACCTGCGTGTAAAGCCGACTGCCGCGGCGGCCCAAGCGGCAGCAGCCTCAGCACAACGCGAGGCCGCGCGCGTGAACGTGGACGTGGGCGGCGGGGGGGGGGGGGGCTCCGCCCGGGCGTGTTGCGCGGGGCGCTGGGTTGGCAGGCGGGCGAGCGCGGGTGTGAGCACCGGACCGAGCAGGGGGGGTGGCGCCGCCAGTGCTGCCTCCTCCGCGGCCCAGGTCATGTGGGTTGCTTTTTTTTTTTTTCTAGTCCCCCCTCCCTCCTTCCAAGCAGTTTACTTGTGAAGGGGGGGGGGGGGGGTTGATTGGAGTAACCAGTCAGGGAGAGGCCTGCTGTTTGCTTACAGATCGGGGTTTTTCCTCTCTCTTTTCTCTAACCGGATTGGTTTGCTCCCCGAGAAAGAGGCGTTTTCCTAATCTCCTCCCTCCCCACGCCTCCACCCCCACCCCGCCCCACCTTCCTGAAACCTGACTAATTGAATTACTGAGAGTGCCCAGGCACCCTCTCCTTGGCCCAGCCCGGCTGCACGTGTAACCCTTTGGTTGCTGAAGTGCGTCCGGACTCAAGAGTGATTTGGCATCTTTTTTACTTGGGAATGGGCTGAGGGGTGTCTTTCCATTGAAAAGAAACTGGCTCCCCACTCCAATAGGAGAGCCAAAAACTACCTCTGGGACTGCTCAGGTGACATGAAGTCTACACGGACAGGCTGGAGGAGCCTTGAGTGAATCCGGGTTCGGATAAACCTAAACTCGGTTCTGCCCGCCACACATTACCCGGCGCTGGGTCATCTGGAAATCTGAGCATCTCTCTCGTGCCTTTCAACGCCCTCTTCCTACCCGAGATTTACAGGCTTGGGGGCAGGAAATGGGACTTTTCTTTAACGTGATGCTCTGAAAGCGCGATTTGAAAAGACGGGGTCGGGGTGGGATCTCAGTTTCAAGCGATTACAATTCAGAGCGAACCTTCACCTGGAAGGAGCTGATGCAGCGCGGGAGCCCCTCAGTACGTTCGTTACGCCTTTTCCATGCAGATCCTGGGGCTGGGTTGCTACGCACACCCCACATAAATATCTTGAACTAAACTCCTTATGAGAAGAAAGGGAGGGAAATAGGAGGCAAGGAAACGCCTTTATTACTGAAAAAGGCCATGAATTTCTGGACTGTCTGGAGGTTGCCTCGGCCCAGTCTTTTGAGACCAGCCTAACTGGACCTCCTGGAAGCGGGGCTCCCCGGGACGGGTCCCTTGTGGTCCTGCGTCCTGGCAGCGAGCCCCACATTCGGCGCTGCGAGACCTGCAGCCCAGGCTTTTTATTTTGTTCTTCAGTGTATACAACCTGGTAAGAAGGCCAAACCCGAGAAAAAAAAGGGCAGTTCTTTTTTTTTTTGTCTTTCTCTCTCAACACTGCGTCTTTTCCCTTTTACATATTAGACAAATAAAATCAAATATCATATTATCTGTCCTGCGCCTTCCAAACCCCGAGCCCTGGGTTTCCGGGCTCTTCGAAGAAATTTGGAAGCGTCCAGACGCCCTCCAGTGGTAGGTCTGCAGTCGGCACCCAGCAGGGGCATCGCCAGCCGCCTGGGCCCAGACTGAGCTGGATGGGAAAATCTAAGGTCAGGAAGAGTGAGGACTTCCGAAGAGAGAAGCAGTTCCCACAGGGTGGGAGTTACTGGGAGGGATGGAGATTTTCCCTTATTATCCTGAAGGAACGTTAATGTTGAGTGACCAGATGTAAATTGCAACCGTATTATTAGTCTGCATGACTAGCCACCTGAGAGACAAATCTCCCTCTGAGTTTATAAAGGAGTTGAAACTCAGAACGTTCGCTCAAGCCCTCCTCTGCTTGTTTCACCAAATACCAGCATCAAGAAAGAAAAGACTTAAAGAAACCATAGGGAAGATTTTACCTTTGGAATCAATGTTTTTAATTTAAAATGCTACCTCTGGTTTCTCTCTCTGTCTCTCTCTGTCTCTTTCTTTCTCTCTCTCTCTCTCTCTCTCTCTCTCTCTCTCTGTGTGTGTGTGTGTGTGTGTGTGTGTGTGTGTGTGTAAAATCTTGCTGGTGTTCAAGTTGAAGGTGCTTTTGTTTTGTTTTGTTTTTTTCCCGCTGTGGAAGGATAGATTTCTTGCCCCAGCCTTTTTGGTAGTAACTCTAATAGACATTCATATGACAAAGGCAGTTTTGCAGGAAATAATCTGGCCCCTTGTAAAGGATATGTGTGTCTTTAGGAAGAAGAGAATTCACAACTCCTGTCTTGAGCAAAATGCTGAGCCTTAAGAAGAGTTGTCTTGGAGAGTGATCAGATATCACAGAGCTAGCCAGCTTGCTTCCTGGAACATTACGGTGGAAAGGGGCTCGACAAGAAAGAAATAATACCCACTTAATTCCCCCTTGGAAATGCATACAAATGAAAAAAGTCTGCGTATCAGAAGAACAAGCATATTTTAGTATCTTAAATATCTCTGGTTTATTTAAAATAGGAATGGCCCAATTTTTATAGGAAAAAAATAGTATGCTGTAGTCTTTCTTAAAATCATTCATGTGATTAGAATAAGATTCTGAAATTTGAAATGGTTCAAAACAAAACTCAGATGTCGATGGGAAGTAATTCTCAATTAAATGTCTCCTCCAGGACCAAGTGTTGACATTGGACTTACTAAGCAATATGACCCTTAACTACTTGAGTAGATACAATTTGAAGAGAAGCATATATTAACTGTACACATGTTACTAGATAATGTGACTATCTCTGCTGGGAAGCACACACTTTAAATCTACAGAAAGTTGTTTTATATAAAATAACATGTTTAATCCCATGTTATCAATCTGGCCTTCACACAATACGTTGCTTTCCTTCAGCCAAGGCAGGGAATTCTTGTCTGACCAAAAGAAAACAAGAACCATTAAAAGTGAAGGAATAAAAATGCAGGGAGTTGTTGAAGGCCTTAAGTTCTATAAGATGAAAACAGTATAGCACCCGAAAAGTAGATGGCCTTTGAACGGGCTTCGCTATTCTGAAAATGTTTGCATTTAAAAGTCACAGCAGCCATATATGCTGGTGGCTTTAAAACAAATGACATTGAGGCAATACCATATTTGCCCCAAAACATGAGCCAACTCTAATGTATTGATTTAATATTTTTGCTTTTAATTGCCCCAACCCGTGTGCTAATCTTAGCTGCGAATAAGAATCGCATAAGAAGCGGGGCAGTCTGTAGAAGGACAGTGCCTGGGCCCATGGTGCTTTAGGGATAGCCCCCTGTCTGTAAAGATCTCTACAAACCGGGAGGTGATGGTGCACACCTTTCATCCCAGAGACAGGTGGATCTCTGTGAGTTCGAGGCCAGCCTGGTCTACTGAGTGAGTTCCAGGACACCCAGGGCTACAGAGAGGGACCCTGTCTCAAAAAAAAAAAAAAAAAAAAAAAAAAACAACAGAAACTCTCTGGAGAATTCTGATGAGCATAGAGGATTGAGAACCACCAATCCAAGTAATTTGTATTTGCCTTAATTACTTCAGTCTTCTAGGAAAAGAAGTCCTATTCTTATTTGTCACAAGCACTCCAGCTCACCAGCGAGACAGACTTTCTTGATCCTGTCTACAAAGTTGAAATGAGTCTTCTGAACAGTTTTTCCCTGCCACACAGTTAGAGGTAAGTGCTGACTCCAAGATGTGGCGACATGGGTAATGCTTCCTTTTCAGTATGGGCAAATCTTTCTTTCTGGCCTTGTGGAATTAGCTTCGTAGAGTTCTATAATGTCAAGTGTCCAAACAAATGAATTAAATAAGCTGGTGAATCAAGCCTCACGGTTCATAGACTAAGCAACTCTTAATTTAACGAAATTAAATTTAACTAGATATTAAGATGTTAAATTGGAATTTGTATCCAACAGAAATAATAAAGGAAATAAACTCTAGAGCAAAGGTTAAGGAAATTATAATTAAGAGAATAAAACGTCCTAACAGATGACTCACAGTATTTAAGCCAATCCTCCTGTTTCTGTAGAGCTTTTAGCATTTATTCTAAAGCCCTGCTAAGCCAGCCCCCACCACCGGGCTGTCAATCATCAGCTGCCCTGCCCACAGACTGAAAAGGCTAATGAAACTCTGCTTACCCCCTTTCTAAGAAGTTTCTCAGGACGTTTAGAAATAATAACTTTGCTGCCTTTTCTCTCCTCAGACATCCAGACGAGAGAGGAAACATTCGTTTTCAATTTCTGACCTCGCTTAGCGAGTACCACATCTCTACCTTCAATCCCATCACCCGGAGCTTCTTTCTCTGGCTCATCTTTCTGTCCTGGGACTTTCTGTAGTTGATTTCAGCATCTTTTCTCTTTCAATCTAAAAAACAAACCAGCAAAAAACAGAAACAGTTTTGCAAGTTGCTACAATATCCTAAAAAAGGCATTTAAATATGTTCCATCTCTCCACTACTGGTCTGGGTTATTTTTCCCCGTCTCAAAACAAGTTTTAAATAATACCACTGTAGCAAATTCTCCAAACACACAGACACGTTAGCAGTCATTTTGATAAACACCTAAATCTCATAATAAGATACACACTCCTGTGTGTGTCTTGTGTTACAAAATTGCGTGCCCATATGTAATTCTGAAAGCAAACACAAAGTGTTGTCTCAACCAATCTCCACAGCACATTTTCAGAGTATATACCACAGAGTTGTGCCACCAACCACTAAACACATAAATGAATTTATCCCTAAAGCAATTTTCCTATTCTATGTTGCTTCTTGAGCATGTAAGTAAATGATTTTATTCTCTATTCCCTCTTCAGATTTTTAAGTGAAATTCTATGAATGAAAATTATCTCCATTTTACAAATCTAATCATTTAGCATAAAGTATAATATCCAATACTGTCTTTGGTGAATTATTAAATCATATACTAGAACCCTTGTGCTTAAATCAATATATTTCCACACACGTATATCAATAACTTGTCTGTATCTGTATTTTTCAATCAGAGACATCTATAACATGCCTTTTTAAAAATTAAAAAGAATATATGTAGCCATTACAGAAATAAAGTTAATGTATAGATTTTTCCACATTCAAACTAGTGATTAGGATGTGTTTCTCCTGCCAGTTCCATCTATCATCATCCAGAGGGCATTTTAAAATTCTTTTTTCTTGCTTTGAGGCTCCACGGAAGTCAACGCATCTCCGTAAAAACTGCCGGTGCTACCAACCCGCACATACACACACATAGACACGGAATTTTTATGTGAGAGGACACAGAAGAGCAAGCGCAGAGGTAGAGAGAACTTAGTCCCGATCAATGTTTCATCCACGATTTTCATCTGCTTCTGCAAGAATTCTATTTAAAGATGAGCCGGGTACACAACCTCTAGTCAATAAGCATGATTGTATAAAATGGGGAAGGCTGATTCCAAGCCCTTTTTTTTTAGCTTTGGCTTTACTTTTCCCCCCTTCGGTTCAAAACTGGCAAAGCAAAGTAAAATGTAGAATTATGGCAAACTAAGATATTCTTTCCTTAAATTATGTGCATTTTTTTTTCAGATGAAAAGCTTCTTTTGGGGAGGGGGAGACTGGATCTTGATATTTTTCAATTCTTGACCTAGTTATTGTTTTATTCATTTAAGTTTCTTTTCATATATATTCGTTTTACCTGATCACATAATGAAGACAAAAATTGTTTTAGAAAGTTGTCCTCAGATCTTTGGCCCCAGCCCTCCAAATACCTTCGTCAGCAGTATAAATTTTATATTGATAAATTAGAAGATATAATGAGGGTATAATGTTTTCAATCATTCCACTTGCAGTTTGGGATAACAATGGTAAGCCTGGTCTAGAAAACACTATCATCTCTGAATGGCAGATAATAATACATAGGATTATAGATCAAAACTTTTTTTAAAAAAAATGAGAACTATTTTTGCAAAATTGAGTCTTCCTAAACTCAGTTCTGTGAAGGAAAGCGTGCTCTTAGTCCGACTGTCCAGTAATCGGAGATTATCACTCTCCATTTCCACTGCCCTCCCTTTTCTCGGCAAGCGATGTATGCTAAATTAAATAGGATTTATTGGTTCAGCTAGATTCTGAATTACCCTATTTTCCTGTGGATTAGGAGAGTGCATTTCTTAGCCCTTCCCTTCAAATCCATCAAGATCCTTTATGTGGACTAGTATTCTGCATACTTCCAATGCTTAGTGTATATTACACTGCAATATTAGCATAATAATAAACCATCTTAAAGTACGACATGGGCTGCTAAGTGAGTGCCTCTTCAGTTTGGAGCCAAGACATCAAAAAGTTTTATTTTCTCCATATATGTACAAATTTTTTTTTTTAAAAAAAAAAAACTCCCTTTTTTTTTAAAAAAAATGAAATGTCCTTGCATCTGAATAGTCTACTTCCTACAGATTAGGGTAGAGAGAAGCATATCTTTCAGAAGCATATTTTTTTGTTTGGTACATTCTGAGGCCTGGATTTTTGTCCATTTTAGTGCTCTTCAAGCAGATGAGGGAGGGGGACTTGATCGGGGGAGGGGGAGGGAAATGGGAAGCGGTTGCGGGGAGGAGGCAGAAATCCTTAATAAATAAATAAATTAAAAATAAATAAATAAATAAAGTGGACGAAAATTACAATAACATCATATATCAAAATGAGTATTCTCTTTTCCATGTCAAATTCTAGGACCTGTTTTTACAAGAGCAGCAGCTAGATATTGTTCCTTGTTATTAAGAAATTATTTTGTCTCTGAAGGGGTGGGTTGTTGGGGGGGGACACAATTCAATTAGTACCATTTCATCTTGGTTGCTCTAAGCAAGAGCCTGATCTTAAGGTATTATAAAGAAAAGAATAACACGCTTTCCCTTCCCACAGTTTACAGCTGGGCGTGTAGCTCCATGGGAGAGTGTAAGCAAGTGTAAGATTCTGGATTCATCCCTGGTATCGTGGACGGGAAGGAGGCAGGAGACCAGGTGGGGATAGGAAACTAGTGTGTTTCTACATTCATGGGATAGGAATAAATAGCTAGATGATAGAACCCTTGCCTGGCAAGGACAGGATCCTGGGTTCCATCCTTAGCAGAAAGAGGAGAAAAGGGGAATGGAGGAGACAGGAAGAAAAGGAGGGTAAGGAACCCTTTCTCCACAGGTGGATCAAATAGGATAAAATGAGGTGTCATCTATGGTCAATAGCAAACATTCAAAATGGCTCCCGTATAGTGTGCAGGTAAAATCAGTCCCTCCTGGTAACAGATGTATCCTATTTTCCACCTCTTGAATTTGGGTTGATCTTATGACTTTTTTAAAACTAAAAGTATGGTGAAAACAATGTACCAATTCCGAGCCACACCTTATACATTCAGGCTTCATCGCTCTTTCTGGAAGGCCCGCCCTGTTGCCAAGGAGACAAATGCCAGTCAAGATAGCCTTCGGGTTGGAGAGAGAGAAGCAACACAGTGACCCAGCATCTTCCCACTCGAGTCCCAGATGCAGAGCTACCTGGTTGACTGGCAGCTATTGGAGCTGGCTAAACAAGAAATGGGGAATAGAAGTATATGACTGAGTCCCACCTAAACTGTGAACCCAAGTATCCTGGGCTGAATGGTTCTCCTTTCAAGATATTACATTTTGGGATGCTCTGTTATTCACCAAAAGCTTCAGAAATAACTTCTCAAATTATTAAAAATAAAACTTTGAGTATTACTTCATTCAAATTTTATCTTTTCACAACCCTATTCATTACTGAGTTAGTGGTGTTAAGTCTACAATTGGCAATAACAACTCTCTAAATGTTTGGAGCATAAATGGTTACAAATGTCATAGGGAGCCTTTCGCTTCAACAAATGAATATGACTGACACTCTCCTCTTTGGACCATTAGAATAGCAAACCTGAGCGGCTGATATATCCAGAGGAGATTCTTCTTCCAAAGTAACTCCCTGCAAGAAAAATAAAATAGTGAAATCAAAGGAAGCTGTGTTTAGCTTCATCTCTGGCCTCCACATCACTCACCACTATTGATTTCACATCACGGCCCCACCATATTTCAGCGGGAAGATCTGCCACAAGACAGAAACTGTAGCGACCCTGCAAGGGTCATCTTGCTGTCAACTTCAAATTACAACATCTCTACTCTTGGCTGACAGCCATGGCAGTCCCTGGGTAGCACAGCTCTCCATGGTAGATGGGATAGGTGTGTTTCAAGGAAATGAGATATGAGGTAAGATATATAGCAAGTGCTATCTCCCTATAATTTCAAGTTTTAAAACATGAAGAGGGGTTAAAGCCCATGGTTTGTTTACTAGGCTGCTTACTAACCTGAGCTTCCAGTGTCTATCATACAGCGTCTCCTCTAACCCACAAAGTTGTCCTTACAGTGTTCGTCCCACTTGCCTCCTCTCTAGCAACAGAACCCATTCATCTTCTTAAAACTTCTCTCTTTTGACATGCATTATTTAACATTTGAAGTTTCTCACATCTTTGACTAGTTTCTTCTGTAACCTCAACACAACCTCAACAGTTAGACCCTGAACTTTCTATGAATTCTTGCCTGCTGGAGTAAACAATTTGTGTTTCTATGTTTGCAGCTGCTCTGAGCACAGAACCCTCATGAGTTTCTGATAACAAGGAAGTGGCTTCTGGTGGGCTTGTAGCTGAGAAGTCCCAAGAGCTAGGGCGTGGCCACTAATCACGGAGAGCACTATATAAGTTGCCTTGGAACATAATAAAATGGGCATTCTTGTATTGACCAAGTTTTCTGTCCCACCAGGTCCCACAGTCATTCGGTCCCAAAGAAATACACAGAGGCCTTCATTAATTACAAACTGGTTGGGCAATTAGCTCAGGTTTCTCATTAACTCCTTCTTACATCATACATTAACCCATTATTCTTGTCTGTGCTAGCCATGTGGCTTGGTATGTTATATCAGCGAGGCCTTCTCATTTTGCTTTCTCTGTGGCTGGCTGACAACAGCAGACTGACCTTTCCTCTTCCCATAATCCTCCTGTTCTAGTTGCCCTGCCTCTACTTCCTGCCTGGTTGCCCTGCCAATACTTCCTGCCTGGCTACTGGCCAAGCAGCGTTTTATAAAAATAATACAAGTGACAAGATGAAAGGTCATTTTCCCCCAACATTCTTGCTTCAAGAGTGACCCACGTCTTTAATCCTCAGACCCTTGCCTGATCACAGTTCCAGGTGGTGCAGGCACCCCAAGTATTTGTGAAAGGAACACATTTATAATGCCCACCTCTGGTGCAGATGTTTGCTTTAGGCCTCTCTTCTTTCTTTACTGGCCTGATAGTCTTTACAGGTTGTGCCTATGCTCAGCTCTCATTAGAGTTTCTTGGTGGCTTTCGTGCTTCATGCCACCATCCCACTCCCTTCCCAGTCTTCTCATGGACTTCACCATGTCACTACACTCTCACACTTCAGAAGTAATACGCTCAAAAAAACCCTGTCTACCCATGTGAGATGTAGCCACACTCTCTGCAACCGCTCTTCTCCAGGACACCGGCATCCAAAAGAAGTCTCCCATAGTTCTCAAATAAGAATTCATAGTTGTCAGGCTCAATAAAGCAGGTAAAATTTAATTTTCAAAATGTTCACTTCTATGCTAGGTTAGCTCCTAAGAATAGTTCAGCCATTCATTCTTGTCTCTGTCTAACAACTAATCCAATTTGTGGCTGAATAATACATTCCAAAGGGAACTTCTGGTGTTACTTTCTACTGCTTAAATAATTGTCTGCTCTCACTCAAAATAAATTTAGTAAGAGTAAGGCTACCAACACCTAAAGTTTCTCTTTACCTTCTGCTCTAATTCTACCCAGGAAAATTTGCCCCACACTCAGAAACTGCAACCACTCTGAACATCTGATGTGTCCTCACAGAAGCGTGTCTTTCTGTCCTTGCTTGTGTGGTACCTTCTGCCTAACACGTTTGAGCCCTCTCCTGGCAAGCTTGTGATCATTCTTCAAATCTCTGCTAGATTGACACTTCCTTTGTTCGGTCTCCTCTGTGCCATAGGATGGGTCAAAACCCCTTCAAACAACCACATGACAGTGAGTTTCTTTTCTTCATGTGACCTGCGTCCTAGATAAAACTGTGTATCAGTGTGGTCCATCCCTCCCCTTTTGAGTCCAGTCACTCTCACTGTCTTGTCCATGCTTAGCGTTATGCGAAGTACGGAGTAGACATTCTCTCGATGTCTGCAGTAATGGATGGAAGGAGGTGCCAGGTGTTTACACCATGTTGTTTCTGCAGTTTTTATTGGGAACCCAATATTGGGTTATAGAAAAGGCGGGAGATGTAGGAAGGACAGTGCAGTGCCTCACAAAAGTTTGGGGAGGTTTAAGCAGCAAATCTCCATACAAGGAAACCCTACAGGAACCAAGAAAAGGCCTTGGGAAGCATTTATAAACTAGAGCCAGGTTAAAATGAAGTCTTTTCTTTTTTCTTTTCATTTTTTTATTTTGTTTTTTTTTATTTTTCTTTCTTTTTTTGAATGACAATAACTCCCATAGGCTCACATATTTGAGTATTCGGTCCCCAGTTGGTGGAATTGTATGAGAAGAATTAGGAGGTCTGGCCTTGATTGAGGAGGCGTGTTAGAGGGGCAGACTTCTAGGTTTCAAAAGATTCATGCTATTCCCTGTATATTCTCTCTCTCTCTCTCTCTCTCTCTGCCTCCTTCTTGTGGATCAAGATGTGATCTTCCAGCTGCTGCTCCAGCTGTTCCTGCTGCCACGCCTATGCTCCACCATCATGGACTCTAGCCTTCTGAAGCCATAAGACTAATCAAATGCTTTCTTTTCTAAGTGATCTCAGGCACGGTGTCTTATCACAACAATGTCAAAGTAGTGAAGGGATATGCAGCAAGAGATAAAATCCTGAAGGTGGCAGCAAGCAGATTTTTTGGGAATCATAAATCTTTGCAAAACTGGAGATGTTAAGTACAGAAAGAAAGGGAAAGACTAGAAGGCTCAGAGTTGAAACTAGGATTTGGGTTTAGCAGGGCTACGGTAGGCAGATCTTCTGAGACTCCAGGGCAGGAGAGATGCAGAACACCAGTTAAAGGCAATCTGTTCTCCAAGGGCTGCTGATGGACAGTACTGAGTTCTAATCAAGACAGGAGACCACGACAGGTGAAGATGGAAGGATGTCTATGTATGTTCATGGATTTGATTTATTAATTCTTCTTTCATTGTCACCTGTTGCTACCGTAGTTTGAAGATGAGGAATTCATACTAGAGATACTTGGATAGCAACAAATTATCTTCCCCTAGAGCTGCCCATGAAACAAGAGGGGAGGATTGGAACAGGAGCCTGGTTCTTAATGCTATAACCAGCCAAAGAGGAGCATGGTTTCTATGCAGGTGGGGTATGGCTTCAAGAACGATAAAAATTTTGAATTAATAAATGACTAACATTGAAATAAACAAGGGGGAGGAAATGTGCATGAACCTCGGGAAAGGATTTTATAATGTATCTGAGTCAACTCAATGATAAATGTACGTAATTAATCACAGACACCATTTTGGCAAATGAAATTTTTAAGTGATCGAGGCAATTATCTATACAATTACATATGCATAGGAATGCATTATTTCCTGACTTTTAGCAGTCAGCCTACCGCACCGTGTGTAAAGAGAGTTACCTTAATTTAGCATCCTACTTTGTAACCTTGCTCTGTCAAGGACTTTTTCCGGTGGCTAGAAGTTCAGGAGATGAACATAATAATGGCAGTCTCTTAGTTATGTTACTATTATCTTTGCGAAGCGATCTAACCACTTATGGATTCTGCTTTAAATATTAGTATAGATTGTATACCCTCCCTTTTCCGTTTTCATTAAAAGAATATAAAATAATTTTCTAATTGCTTTTTCCATTAATGTTCTGGAAAAACAAATACTAAAAATGTGTGGGAACAGTGGAAGAACACGTGAGCTCCCTGAGAAGAGATTAAAGTGAGAGAAAAATTTATCAGCTGCAGAAAGCAACAGTCCTTTCTCTCTTACTTGGTAGAATACATTTGTCTGGTTCTTAGCTTTGCAGTCATATCTTAGAAAGGCCATGTGACACCATGATTTCCATCCAGAATCAGACAAAGGCAGTTCCACAGGCAGCCCTACAACTTACGAAGATGCTAAGCCCCAGTTACAAATTATGAGTGCTTTGTATGCATGAAGCTTATCCTATCGGTCTTGTAAAATTTGCTATGTGAAATTATTTCTATCAAATATTATAGCTGGTCTAATGTTAGATAGATAACATGCTGGATTCTGTCTTAATTTATCATTAACATTAAGTCTTGCCACCCCCTAAGCTCTTTTATATCTTATCCTTTTAAATTAATCATGTCATTCTGTCATTCATTCTTGCCAATAAACTGAATGCTATGCATGTGTATAAGATTCATATATACATATATATATGTATATATATATCAACGTCTCATTTTATTTCATTCAGATTCCTACACTTAAAAAAATATTTTGCATATCACCATAGAACCTTCATCTGGTGATGGATGGAGATAGAGGCAGAGACCCACACTGGAGTACCGGACTGAGCTCCCAAAGTCCCAATGAGGAACAGAAGGAGGGAGAAGACGAGCAAGGAAGTCAGGATCAAGAGGGGTGCACCCACCCACGGAGACAGTGGGGCTGATCTATTGGGAGCTCACCAAGGCCAGCTGGACTGTGACTGAAAAAGCAGGGGATAAAACCGGACTCTCTGAACATGGCAGACAATGATGGCTGCTGAGAAGCCAAGGACAATGGCACTGGGTTTTGATCCTACTTCATGTTCTGGCTTTGTGGGAGCCTAGCCAGTTTGGATGTTCACCTTCCTAGACCAGGATGGCGGGGGGGGGGGACTTTGGACTTTCCACAGGGCAAGGAACCCTGACTGCTCTTCAGACTTGAGAGGGAGGGGGAGAGGAGTGGGGGGAGAGGGAGAGGAGTGGGGGGGGGGGGGGAGTGGGAGGCTGGGAGGAGGCGGAAATTGTTTTTTTCTCAATAAAACAAAAAGAAAGTTAAAAAAAATATTTTATTAGCATATTCATAGTTTAAAGTGACAGGTTTCCTAATGACATTTCATTCAAGTATGTCATTTGATCTGACCAACATTCACACCCCATTAACCACCTATACAGAGGAGACTGTATATGTAGTCCATCATGGTTAGGGGAGGCAAGGCTGCTGGGGTAGCTCTGCCTGTGACTGGGAGAGCTTGCCACACTTGATTCATCTGGTGGAAGGAAGTCGTGAGCATTTGTGAATATTCTCTCCCCGGGAGACCTGCATCTGCCAGGCTAGACCAGTCTTCAGCCTTACAAAAGCATACCACCCACTGGGGATCAAATATTCAGGTATCCAGCCAGTGCAGAACATTTCACATTCAACCCATAACAATGGCCTTGCAATTACTGAACATCTAAAACACGGAGATTTGAGATATTCTGAAAATGTAAAGTCACATAGCAATTTTTTAAATCTCAGAAGAAAAACTACAAAATCTCTCATGAAGACTTTTCCATATTGACCACAAGTTGAGACAGTAATGTGAGGTGCTTACAGGTAATAGTTATATGAATTATTAACAAATTGTTTTAATGAATTCATTGTTTTTATGCCTACTAAATGTGACTATTGGGGAAATACTGTTCTTGAATCACATTTATGGCCGGCATTGTGCTCCTCTTGGAAAGTGGTGATCTAAACATTTAAATACAACAAGAAAGACAGGGAGGAAAAAAAGGAAGAAGAAAGGAAGGGAGGAAGAAGAATAAAGGAGAAAAAGAAGAATTTTCAAGAACCAGAAAACTAAGCTTGAGAAATCGTGCTTTCTGCAGATGCCTCCAATGGTAGACCACCTAAGAGACTGAGACTATGCTTAAATACAGTGTGGGGTACTTGGCACATGCTCAGTTCATATCAGCATTTTTGAATGTTGGCTAAAAAATAATGTTTTTTAAAATTCACAGTAGTAGGTCCTAGCACTGGAACAATGAATAAACAGTCCAGTCTGCCCAAGCATGCCCACTCTAAAAAGAAATACAAAGCAGGGCGATGGTGGCGCACGCCTTTAATCCCAGCACTCGGGAGGCAGAGGCAGGCAGATCTCTGTGAGTTCGAGGCCAGCCTGGTCTACAGAGCTAGTTCCAGGACAGGCTCCAAAGCCACAGAGAAACCCTGTCTCGAAAAACGAAAAAAAAAAAAAAAAAAAAAAGAAATACAAGCAAGACAATATTTTGTAAACATTTACGTTTTTGTGTGTTATTGCGATTGTGGACCTAAACTATGTTAACTTTTGAATTTCAAAGTTTTGTGCATAGTTTTCTATCTGACTCTGGTTAGAGCAATAGCCAACAGTTTCCATTTGATAACAGGGAAAAAAATTAATAGTATCTGTATAATGAAGGGTAATTATAATTTCTATAGCAAAAATAAAAAATCTACTTGCTAAAATGCTGCAAAGGTGTTCAATAATAAAGATTCGAAGTACTTGCCCAGTATCTACCTATCTCTGTACTATCTATATCTAATGTACTGTATGCACCATTTTTATAAAAAGGCATTGTTGAATCCTGAGTCCATTATAAAACCCAGTATACAAATACATAACATCATATATGTAAACATACACACACATATATTTCTATATGTATATGTGCATGCATGAGTGAGGTAGCAAGTATGGTTCTGGCTGACCTTTACCATTTTTACCCCCTCTTTCACCATCAAGCTTCCGAGAAGCTTGCTTGGGCTCCTCGCTTGGGCACACAGAACTAGTCTTTGGATAGGAATATGAGCTGATAGACTATGAGGTGTTCATTGCAGTTTTACATTTTAAAGGAAATAGAATCCTGTCCCTGGAGAAAAGATAAGGGAAGTCTTGCAGGAAGCAGAGTTAGGTGTCAGTTTGAAGGGGTGGAGAGAGAAATGGCAAACAGGAACCGTGGCAAACTGTCGGAGACATGGAGACTTGAGGTGGAATGGATATCGATAAGAGTTGAGACATGCCCAGATTCTGAGGAGAGGGAAGGGAAAGCAGAGAGATCTGTGGAAGATTCCAAGAAGACTTACTGGGGTTCGTGTCTTCTTTTGGTGACATCCTGAGAAGTTTCAATGAGGCTGTAAGACGCTTTTCTCTAACATGTGGTTTACCAGTGGTACAGTTATTTGATACTGGGAAGAGCAGCTCTAAGGAGTTTAGCAGTAGCTAAGAGCCAATTCTGGGGCCTACTTCTTGACTTCAGTCAATCTTGGCTGAAGACTGTCCCAGGGTCTGTAGACTGGCCTCATCTGGAGCAAACCCTTGCACCATGACCCTAGCAATCCATAAATATGGGCTAAATTAAAATCCTTACAGTTTAGAGGAATATTTCGTGTTGATAGTTTTGAACACTAAATAGGTACATCATCAGATTTAACAAATATGTCCTTGTGGTTCTAGATGGTAGTAAAGAAGCAACCCAGGCATTCCCAAATCTTCGCGGTTGTGATACAAACCGCTGTTACAAACGTGAAGGCAAGCCTTCTCTCCCTCATCAGAGGAGTTCTTTTGTTCAGTGGGATACAGAAGATGGCACCTGGGAAGTGTAGACAATCAGTGACTGAGGAGGGCTCAGCCACAAATGGCCAAACTGTATCATGTCATTCCTTAGGACTTAGGGACCAACACAGGCAAAACAATCTGCCCTGCAGTCCACTCTGTCAATCGCAGCCTTCTCTAAACTCTAGAATATTTTCTCCACTCCTCTGCGTAGAGGCTGTAACTCAGAGACATTCTCTTATTTGTCCTGTTTTACGGTTGGGAAAAGGAGGGGAACATGTGCTGAAGCTCTGGGAGTGGACCACCCTGGGCTTCAACCTTGGATGACTACAGAAATGGTCTATGAAGTACAATGTCTTTAGGAAAGAAGCTAAAACAAATGACAGGCAGGCACCTTCAGATAAGCTCAGGGTTTCTCTGTAGCTTTGGAGCCTGTCCTGGAACTAGCTCTTGTAGACCAGGCTGGTCTCGAACTCACAGAGATCCACCTGCTTCTGCCTCCCTAGTGCTGGGATTAAAGGCATGCACCCCGACTAACCATTTACTGCTTATTATAACTCTCTCTACTCTTTTCCTTCTCTCTCCCAAGCCTACATACATTTTTAAAACACTATGACCCATTCAGAGGTTTATTTTTGTCTGAATCTGTCTTTATTGCATATCTGTAATCATTTTCTGACCAGGAGCACTTCTTTAATTAATTAATTAGTTTGTTTGTTTGTTTGTTTGGTTGGTTGGTTGGTTGGTTGGTTTTTCGAGACAGGGCAGGACCACTTCTTAAAATGCTCCGCAGCATGGTTAGGACTAAGGCTGTTTTGCCTTTTGGCCCCGCCCAGTCAAACATGACAGAGGTACATTCACCGTCAGCTCTGGGAGCCATGCTCACCACCCCAGCTCCAGGGACGCAGCAGGTCTGTGTCGTTATTAAGCAGCTAGTAGCATGCTGTTCATAAACCCCATTTAAGTGGTCTGTAACTGCACCAGCATGAACCAGGAAGCCAGCTCTTAAAGGAACTGCACAATTTTTGCTGCTAATGCAGAGTCAGGAAGCCTTCCCTTAAAGGAAGTGCAGTTCTGCTTGCCTCTAGCAAACAGAGTCCACCCAAGCAAATGCTGCTACCAAGAAGCCATGATTAACTCTATTCTTTTGTGCCTAGAATTCCTTCCCAAGCTCTCTTGGATTTTATGTGTATGTAATTGCCCCACGTAGGCATGCCATTTTGTAGACAGAGACTGCTCTTTAGTTTCCCAGCCGCCAGACCTGAATAATCACACAGAAACTATATTAAATACAATACTATTTGGCCAATAGCTTAGTCGTATTCCTTGCTAGCTCTTACATCTTGAATTAATCCATTTCTACTAATCTATGTATTGCCATGAAGCTGTGGCTTACAAATAAGGTTCTGTTCAGTGTCTGTCTCCTTCAGTAGCTACATGGCATCTCCTTGACTCTGTCTACTCTCTCTCTCTACATATATATATATGTATATATATGTTTGGATTTCCTACCTGGCTTTACTCTGCTAAGCCATCGGCCAAAAAAGCCTTATTCATCAACCAATAAAGCAACACATATACAGAAGGACATCCCACATCACAGCACTTAGGAAACCACCTCCAAGTAGAGATGATCCTCCCCGAGGCCAATTCAGTAGCAGAACCACCCTTTGCCATGGCCATAAATATAGCCTGCTTCTTTTTAGCTGCCTGCTCTGCCCACTTCTCATCAAGTCTGGATTTCTCTGAGAGAGTGATGACAGGAAACAACTGGAAACTTCTCCATCTGTTTTCCCTCCATACTGGGGCTTCTTCCTTGACCCCTTTGCTTCCAGCCAGCTTTAACACGTTCTCGACAGCCCTCACACACCGCCTCAGCTCCATCCCCTATGAGCCGCTAAAGCTGGTCGTGAGTCCAAGATCGAGTACTGTTAAATATCAAGCCTCAGGGTTGCAGGACTCAGTTCAACAAAGCAGAGGTTACAAACGCAGATCAGAGGGGCATACTGACCGGTGCTTGAGAGGCTGGGTAGGAAATGGGGTGGCAAGCTGCCATGCACCTGCTGCAGCTCAAGCATGCAGCAAGAGACTGCAGCTGTAGAGGAGTGCTAGTACCCAACGAGAGAGAGAGAGAGAGAGAGAGAGAGAGAGAGAGAGAGAGAGAGAGAGAAATATTAAACCAGGATTTTTATAAGCAGTCTACAATCTTTCTAAACTATTAGTTTTTAAAGAAATGTTGACTAGTGTTTAAATACTCCATGCTGGCTAGCTTGAACTTGTCTGTAAGAAGGATCTTGCTTTCTGGTCTGCTGTTTCCAGTGGCGCGTGGAAGTGTATTGCAGACAAGCCTCTATGCAGTGTGAACTGAAGATTGAGAAATCATCGGAGGCAAACCAACATGAAGTCCAGTAGTGCAAAGTCCTAAAGATCAGCCTGGAGATCTACAGTTTTTATGCATGAAAACGACAGGAACAACAACAGGAAGGCCTATTAAATGGCAAACAGCCACTTAAGAAAATCTTTTAATGAAAGGATATTTTAAACATCCTATAAGAGGTCCACTGTGCATTCTTTTGTGTCGGAACACCTCATTTTTCATAAACAAAAGCCTCTAATTGTCTTCTACTTTAAAATATCTTTGTCAGCAAGGATATTGAGGAGGCTGTAAAAATTGGCAGTGAAATCAGTTTTCATGTCCCTTATGACAGTTTACATTTTGAATGACAACTAAGGTTATCTATTTACAAATCTTGTAGCTTTATGCTCTAACAAGGTGATAGAAAAACCCATCATTTCCACTATTACTTGACATTATCTTGAAAAAGGAAGAAAACTATAGTACTTTAAATACATTATATTTCAACATAGGTTGGCAAAAATAGCCAATTGACTAAAATTTTGGAACATAGTTTTCCAGCCTCAAAGCTATTGACATGTGAGTCTAATAACATTTGCAGGTAGGGGTCTGTCTGGTGTGTCTGGCTATTTAGCAACAATCCTGGCCTCTCCCTACTAAGTACCAGTAGTGCCCTCCCCAGACCATTGCTAACACCCAATAACATTCCAGACACCACCAATATTTTGGGGGATGTAACTTGCCATCCATTAAAAACCTTTGCTTCCGGGGAGTTATACGTGGCAACTTGGATTCAGAGCCACCAAAAGAAAAAAAAAGGCTTGAAAATGTAGTTCACACCAAAGAGAGTTATTAAAGAAGCAATTCCATGTCTTTCACTCAAGTTACACTGAAGATTAGAAAGAGAGCTCAAGAGCACTGGATGAAGGGGGAGTTGCTGTGGGTAGCAGAGTTAAGAAAGGTCCCAAATGGGAAGTCTATTCTTGCCATTGTCAGAAATACCACAGCAAGTACGAATTGATAGAGATGAAGCCAAGTGATAATATCAGGTAGATTCCAAGTTCAAGACCTAAATTCCAACCTTCTTGATTCTGGTTAAGTCAAATTAGAGGTACATTTCAACATCCAGAGAGACAAGATGATTCTGAAGTAAGACATTACAAAGGGAGTTCTATTTTACCCATCAGTGTCAAGTCAAAACATGTTTCCAGGAAATGTTGCAAGGTCTCAGTAGTGATTAGCAGTCAGTAACTTCCTGGTGTAGGAGGCTCATCTGTCTATGTGTTTCTTTTATTGGTTGAATAAAGAAACTGCCTTGGCCTTTTGATAGGGCAGCACTTAGGTAGGCGGAGTAGACAGAACTGAATGCTGAGAAAAAGGGTAGAGAGAGAGAGAGCCGCCATGGAGCTGCCAGGTCAGACATGTTGAATCTTTCCTGGTAAGCCATGACCTCGTGGTTATATACAGATTATTAAAAATGGGTTAAATCAAGATGTGAGAGTTAGCCAATAAGAGGCTAGAGATAATGGGCCAGGCAGTAATTTAATTAATACAATTTCTGTGTGATTATATTGGGCGTAAGCTAGTGGGGCGGCTGGGACCAAAAGCAGGCCCTCTCTTCATTTCTTCAACAATTGGGCCCTGTTCTTTCTTCAACAACTCCCAAATTTTTCGTTTTGGTTACAGAAGAAATCACTAATTCTATTTATTTATCAATAGACTTCACAAATACAATCCTGTCCATGCCAGAACAGAAATTAAATGGCTGTGTGAGCCTCAGGGGAAGATGTACAATGAAGTCTTCAAGCCAAGCCTGGAGAGCAACACACACAAAGGAAGGAGCAAGAGGATGTGTTGTGTGCATTTACAGTTTAGACAGAGTCCTTTGTCAAAACAATACAGTTTTCAAAGGCAAGACTGCGTAAAGTTTCTTTATTGTTTTTCTGGAAGGAGCTATAAGGAACACAACCACTAAGATTTTAGTTGAGTTTTGGGTTATTTAACTTGTTCCCGAATAGTTAAATACTTCAAAATGGCATCTTCTCGGCTTCTTTCCATGGCGCATCATAAATTTAAAGTCTGTCTTGATGGCATTGCAATGGCGGATGCATGTCATTAGACTCCTGTCAAATATAAAACCTCCAACAGAAATCAGCTCAAAGGTTCATTAGGGGCTCCCATTAACAATGATGTTTCAGTGTTATTTCTTCAGTTGCAGTAAGTACACCACACTAATAGAAGATATTAATAGCAGGGAAGCAGTGAGTTCCAGTAAGAGTTTGTGAGGGGAATTCTCTGTACTTTCCACTCAGTCTCTATATAAACCAAGTGCCCTAGTATAACCCTATTCATCCAAATATGCTTTGGAAATTTCATAGAAAGAATTTGAAGTACTAAAATTCCCTATGTAATTTTTTAAAGGCCCTGAAAGATTGAAAGAACGGGAGATTCTCATTCAATACTCAAGATGAAGAAGAGAAGGGTCAAGACTTCCTCACAGAAACCCGGCCATGAGGCACTCTTGCCCATACTCCTGAAAGCTCAATTTGACTTTGTAAATAGTGTGTCTCAACAGATATTTGGCGTTCTTTTCATTTCTGTGATTTCTCAAGCGTTTATATTTTCTCCTTACAAGATAACTTTTGAAGGAAAATTCACTCGTAATTGTTTACAACGCATCACACACGGTAGGTAGAATGAGTGTCTAATTTACAGCAGCTAGGGCTAGCCAGAGAGTAGCAGGATGAGACAGCCAGCCCTTCCTGCTCTTTAAGCAATAGCAAACACGGTGTGAAGCTGACATCTAGCAAATTTGTTTTCTCCGTGGCATTCTGCTCACCTATCATAATAACGATAGACCCTAGCTTTAATTTCTGCCACAATGGAAGATTTTTCAATGCAGGAGCTTCGTGGCTGGTTGTCAGAGGGGAAGCTCCAGGCTCTTTAAGACCCTCATCTGTCAGAGGAGGAAGGCTCGCAGCACAACTTCATAGTAGACGGACTAAGGAGAGTGTCACGATCTAAAGACGTTTTAGGGATTATGCATTCAGAGGATACACAGCCTAGAGCAGTGGTTCTCAACCTTCCTAATGCTGCAAGTCTTTAACACAGTTCCTCATGTTGTGTTAACCCCCAACCACAACATTATTTTCATTGCTACTTCCCAACTGTAATTTTGCTATTGTTATAAATCATAACGTAAATATCTGTGTTTTCCGATGGTCTTAGGTAACCCCTGCGAAAGGGTCATTCGAATGCCCCAAGGGTGTGTGACCCACAGGTTGAGAACCACTGCTCTAGATGGCAGTCTAGAACCTACCATGATAACAGGAAAGAACATACCTAGAGCAACTCAGATAAAATCCTTTGGATGAAAGGCAAACCCGGAGCATCCGAGTGTTCAATGCACGGTAAGGAAGCACAGAAGCTGGCAAACTCATGTCTCCTGGATCTGAGGGAAGTCAGGTTCCGCCGAGGCTGTGAAACGCTGGGCGAAGTCACTGTTCTGAGCCTCGACGCTTGTGGAGAGAAGCAAGGTGAGATCTGGTCTCAGCAGGTTTGTGGCAAGAGCATGAGCAGGATTTTCTCGCTGGTGTTCAGAGCATCAGCTCTTTCATCCTTTCAAAGGGTTCGTGGTTCTGAGAGGCTCAGTGGGAAGTAAGGTGACTAGATTTTCAGGTCAAAATTTGCATTTCCAAAGCACTAAGAAGAAACAAGTGATATTTTGAAGTAAGACTAGACGCTATTTTTAGAAATGGGAATAAGACACAATACAGCTGCAAGAACTCAAAGGGGTTCTTTGGGACTATGTACAAGCATTAATGGATGTTCCCAACAGTAAGCAAAATCTGTGTTTTAAACCGTGCGTGGTGTATAAGGTGATGGAGGAAGGTCATTGGTTAATTATAATAAAGAAACTGCCTTGGCCCATTTTATTGGTTGGAACATAGGTGGGTGGAGTAGGCAGAGCAGAATGCTGGGAGGAAGAGGAAGTGAGGTAAGACGCCTCAGACAGAGACGCCATGCTCCCGGCTCCCGGGTAGACGCACGTGATTCAGCTCCGACCCAGGATGGACATAGGCTAGAATCTTCCCGGTAAGCGCACCTTGGGGTGCAACACAGATGATTAGAAATGGGCTAGTCCAGGTGCGAGAGTTAGCCTAGAAGAGGCTAGATAGAAATGGGCCAAGCGGTGTTTAAACGAATACAGTTTGTGCGTTGTTATTTCGGGCATAAGCTAGCCAGGCATCCGGGGTACTGGGAATGCAGCCCCGCCGCTCTTATTACTACAATAAGGAAGGCTTCTTGTATTAGTATTTATATTTTCTGTACATGTGTGATATTTTCAAAATAAAATGAATCATGTGGAAGCGGAATGAATAAATTCTGATCATTTTGAACATCTGTGTATTGTTTGGGGAGTATTGAGAAAATTTATTTCACATTTTGTGAATTTATGTTTTGGGTTCTGTCGCCTGTTTCTCACATTGTTGAACTCAAACTCCACGAGAAAGAAAACTTGCTCTCAAACATTGACATCGCAAAGACATTTCAGCTCCGGACTCCAGTCCGTGGCTCCAGTCCCGTGCCGATGATTAATTACTCGATAGACAAGAAGAAATAAAAGCTGGGCTCAAGGAGCCACTACCAACAGAAGGCCTAATATGTTTATGGCATAATAAAATGTAATTTACCAGAATTTATCTTCCAATTCTTTTCAAACCTGCAAGTGCTGTGTAAAATGAGATATACCAGTAAATTCCAAAGTAAAGCTCAGGGCTCTTGGGAGCCTGCACACCTTTGATCTTGTCACAAATTGGCTCCTGGAAGCCATGGCTCCAGCACTCAGGTCTCTAGGGACCTTACCCCTGAAGCATCTTAAAACAAATAAAGTAGCTGAGACAGACGCTAGGCCCAGACAGAATGGCAACTATTTCACAAAATTAACCCCAAACGATGTGAACAGACACCCCCCCACACACATGTCATTATGTCTTTTTTCCCTCCCTCCCACGAAATCGTTCTATTGCTTTGGCCTAAATGCAGGAGATAGAGGTATTCAGCCTGGGCTGGCAATATTTCCGATACATATTTCAATAGATTACCCTGAATTGGCCTCCTGGAAGCAGTTATGCTGACCAGCTTTGCAAACGTCTTTGTCAGCCCTCGCCCTTACCTGCTCACACCCGCCGCTAATGGATGGAAGCAGGGGGTGATGATAATCACTGTCTGTCTGCCAGGCCCTGGGTGTGCTGCCCGTGTGTCTCCACAACAGCCCCGTCTGGAGCGGGAAGAAAAGAATAAGGAGTGTAATTCAATGAATCCTTGGGAACCAAGCTTGAGGCTTTCTCTTTTTAAAAGAGAAGTGATATCAGAAGGCAGGATTATGAAAAAGAGTTAGTAAAAAAAAAAAGGATCATTGTGAATTAGAATAGCGAGAGCATTTCAAATTGAATTACACAGGATCATGGCAATTAGAATTGGAAAAGATCTTTCAGTCTTTGTCAAAGCATGATCACTCCCAGTGGTATAGTCTTCCGAGCCCAGTCCAGTCCAATTTTAAATGATTCAAGTGATGGAGTGTCCTCTCTTCTCCTGGGATATCACTTAACAGTCAAAAACAGCTTACAGTCAAAAACGGCTGTGGTACCCCCGCATATTTTTTTCTTTGCCTTCTTTCCAGCATTCTGTTTTGTATTTCCCCAATCCATCTTTAAATTATTTGGATTTAATTTTAAGTGATTATAGTCTGCGTGAAAATGATTAAACCCAGCTGAGTCTGAACCCTTACCCGTAGGGGAACTTGTCTCTCGGGCTCTCGTTCTTTCATGTGCCCCCCCACGTATCCTCAGACACACGATCGTGTAGCCAATAAACATACACGCAGAACGCAAACATATAATATACACAATCTGAAAATATTATACCGGTTCATTTTCTGGTGAGGAAATAAAGGCTCATGATTTTTAGATAATTCTTTGATTAAACAGTTGCGAAAGTCGACAACCAATTCCCTTTAGAGCTGCTATGAAGCCACAACTGGAAACTGAAATATTCTACGTTGTGGGTATATTTCTTTCGCATAAATAAAATGTTCTTCTATGATGCTCTCAGTAATTTATTTGGTATAAATAACATAGATTTACAATATAATACTAATATTCTAAATGTGTTTCTAGAGAATACATAATTCAAAGCTTTTTTGACATCCATCGAATACGCTAACTCATATTTTCTTTATGGGCAGACTTGTTCATATGGTTTAAGATTTGAGTAAGTAATAGATGCAGGAAGAACAGCTGGGGTGTTCAAGGTTAATGGGACTTGTTTAAAGGTATTTAAAGATAATCAAAGAGCTTATATAGCTTTCCACTTCTTTTAGTAGAACTTCCCGGAGTATTTTTCACACCTGTCAATCAATGAGCCAATTTCCAATCAGGGAGGAAGATAAGAGCACTAGAAAAAAAAATGAAAAACATAAATGAATAAACTTTTTCTTAAAAAAAATAGAGCATTTGTTATTTCTATGAGAATTTTATATGTCAGTAATCCATAAAATTTTTCAAGTTGGAACGTATCTTAGAAATCAGGTAGCTCAGTGGTTATGTAGTCATGGCTTGAAGAATAATAGACTGCCTGTGTGCAAAACTTGAAACTTTTAGATTTGTTCAAGAATTAATGGGTGTATCTATGTATTGGACACGTTCCTGCGTCAAATTCCTTTATAAATCTTTCTTTTTCCATTCGGCTCTGGGGTTTGCCCAAGTGTTCTGCACAAGTGTTCTGCCGCTGAGACATGTGCACTAATCCTCCTGCATAAATCTCAAAAATAAAACCATGCCTGCAAAGAAATGTTTAAAACACAGAGACGGCGAGATGAGACAACAGTGGAAGACATGACTCGATAGGGGAAGATGAAAGCAAATGGAATGAAGGACTGAATGAGGAAAAAACAAAAACTAAAAGATTTTGGAAGCTCAGTAAATACTTAGCATTAGTAGAGAAAGCTTGATGTGATTCAATTGCAATCTCTTACTGCAGTGTGCTCTACCCACACTTATCAGATAATGAACCTGCATCACAATGGATTAGCATGAAAGTTGTTTTACGTTAGGACTGGTCCATGACACATCTATGCAGAGGGGAGCATCCGTGACAAGCGAGGCAAACTGCCCTCTCCACCTGTCAGAGTCAGTACTGGAGGACTCCCGTGGTGGATGGGGTGAAGGGAAGAGACTCAAGAAAAAAACGTGGAAGTTCTAGTTTGCTGTGCCAACTGAGTCAGAGAATTGGAAAATTTTTTTGTGGCAGAAACTAAATCTTCTTAGGGGGATACAAAAAACAAACAGGCCGGGCCGTGGTGGCGCACGCCTTTAATCCCAGCACTCGGGAGGCAGAGGCAGGCGGATCTCTGTGAGTTCGAGACCAGCCTGGTCTACAAGAGCTAGTTCCAGGACAGGCTCCAAAACCACAGAGAAACCCTGTCTCGAAAAACCAAAAAAAACAAACAAAAAAAAAACAAAAAACAAACAAACAAAAACAAACAAAATAAAAAACAAAACAAAACAAAAAACCCTGACACTGTGTTTTCATAATGGAGTCAACCAACCAATTATCTGATACGCATTCAGGAGGGCCCATCTGCAAGGCTCTTCTGTGTGTGGAAGCTTGCAGTCAGGCTTTGTTGCATCAGTCTTGATAACTGTTTCTGTTGATTACATCGGCTCTTGATAATATGCTGACTTACTTCCCTGGCAGTTTTGAGTGTGTGTTTGTGTGTGTGTGTGTGTGTGTGTGTGTGTGTGTGTGTGTGATTCGTTTTTGCTTAGTATTGGATAATGTATACAAAAGAATAATGGATACCTAGAAATATTATCTGCATATCCATGTGAAAAGAAATGAAACTTGTATCCAATCTCAAACCATATACAAAATTAATAGTGGATCAGCCAGGGCTTGTGATATATCGTGGTATGTTTTGTCCCTGAATGTTCCGTATCAATCAATCCAATTTTTAAATACTGCATATTTTTATTACTACAAAATCATGTATTTTTCTATCACCTTACATAAATCATGAGTGTTAGAGAAAATGTGGATAGCAAAGAAAGAGGAAAAAGAGGCTAAGCAACCTCCATTACCCAACAGAGACGACCACTATTGGGATGTAGAGTCAATTTCTTAAGGTTTACCACCTTCTCTCACTGTAAGCACATTTTGGAAGACAAAAATTAGATCAGCTCAATATGGCAAATAAGTTTTTTTTCCCCACTCAATAAATGTCTTGTTTGCAACATAAAATGTACCCAATGAACGGCTCAAGTGTTGAAGGCGTGGTCCTATGGCAGTGTTCAGAGGAACTGAACCGTGGGAACGTTGACTTCATCAATGAATCGATAATAGGTGGTTGGATTGGTAGGAGCCAGAGGAAGTAGGTCACTGAAGTCAGCTCTTAAAAGGCTTTTTCTTCTGTTTCTTCCTCTTTCTCTCTGCTTCCTGGATGCAGCGTGGGTAAACAGCCTTCCTCTGCCACACTCTTCTGCCTGTGTGCTCCTGCTAATCCAAACAACTCTTTCTACCCTTAGACTGATGACAGGAGATATTTTTTCACAGTGACCAAAAGCTAATTAATACAAAAATGTAGGGTGGGCACCTTGTGTAGCTAGTGTAGATTTCCAAAATAATTTCACCACACAACATTTGACCATATAGATGGTTTATGATTTATATGCCACTATGTTATTATTGGACATTATATTTATTTCAATTTTAAAGTGAGTATAAGGGATATAAAGGATGATGATCTGGAATATCTAAAGTATTTGATTCTCACTGTAAAATTGACTTTAGAATTATTTTTGAGAGTTTGCTTTCACAGCAAGAGATGAGTGGAAATCCCTTCTTCACTCACCTCTAGAAACCTGGACATTATCATTTTCATAAAATACTGAGCAATAAAAGAGAAAATTGCAATTTAGTAGTTTAAATTTGCAGTTTTTCGTGTGTGTGTGTGTGTGCACATGTGTCTGTTAGAAGTGAATATATGCAGGTGTATATCTCTGTGGGGAGGCTATGGGTGGACCTGTGAGTGCACAAGTTTGTGGAGGCCAGAGGTCAACCTCAGATGTCATTTTCCAGGTGCTATCTCTCCCATCTTTTGAGACGGGCTCTCTCATTGACCTGGAGCTCACCAGACAGGCCTGACTAGCTAGCAGCAAGACACAAAGATCTGCTTGCTTCCACTACTTCCGGGGAGCAAGAGCCACTTCAGTCAGTTTTTTTTGTGCGTTCTTAGAACCAAGCTCAGGCTCTCATGTCTGTGCAGCAAACACTTTACTAATTCAGACCCCTCTCCAGCCTTTCCTCATACTTTTGCTGGCCTCCTGGATGCTTTTTAGTACAAATGCTCTCCAGCACTCCCTCCCGTGTTAAATAAAGGCTTTGCTTCCCAGCTGATGCTGCTCCGGAGGGGTGAACGGGTCATAAGGGACCTAATTTCGTCATTGATGAGTTCATTGTGAATGGGTTCATTTCATTTCTAATGAAATGAGTTCGTTTCGTTTCTATTGAGAGTGGGATCTGGTTTAAGTAACTGGAGGCATGGCTTTGAAGAGTACACGTATTCCTGGACCCTTTATTTGCCTCTTTCTGTTTCTTGGTTGCTCTGATTGACAAGGCCCTCTCCACCCTTGTTCTGCCTAGCCTCAGGCCAAAAGCAATGGATCCAGTCATCCGCAAACTTGCCTTTGAAATCATGAGCCAAAATTTATACTTCCTCCCTTAAGTTGCTTCTTTTTTTTTTTTTTTCGAGCTATTTTATCACAAAGAAAAAAGTGACTGGCAGTCATTTTTATATCTTCCATTGAAAGCATATTTAAATTTCTCCAGTTTTCATTGTGGTGTTCTTTTTCTTATCAGATACAAAGATGTTACTAAGTTAAGGGTAAGAAGACAACTTACCTTTTCCCCTCTTATGTTTTTCTATACGAAGGAGCGTTTGTGAAAAGACAGACAAGTAGACGGACAAAGGTCAAAAGGCTTGGGAGGAAGTTTCTACCACCTTAGGTGTGGCTATGTTTGAGAACTCTAGTTAAGGATGACATTTTTAAGACAAGAAGGAAATTGTTCTCCTGGTTCAGATGTATTTGGGAACGTCTTCTATGTATAAATTTGCATTACATAAGGAAGGCATTAACAGAATCCAGGCTCACCTAAAACTTTAGGAATTAATTCTAGGAATGACAATGAAATTTCTTCTTTTTAAGAATGGATATGTCTCTTGGCTAAACATGGATGAGAGCTTTTCCTCAATATGGGAAACCTCAATAGGGGTTTCCATAATAACCCCTGCAGGCTCACAGCAGTGAAACTAAGTCAGCCCAAAGTATCTTATTACAATAAAATCAAATTTAACCTCTTAAACTCAAGGCATAAATCACTCATTTCTCTTTCCAACAATTTGTGAGTATATTATCATAAATACTACCTGTCACAAGACTGACAGCTGTCAGTAGCTAAAAACTATGAATAAAATTGGAAATGCATTTGAATAAGAGAACCATCAGAGCATTTTTCCTGGATGGGTAACGATAACAAAAGGTTATGACAGACAAGAGAAAGAATCTCAGACAGTGAAATCAAGAAAACTTTCTTTAAATTAAAGACAAAATCAGCCTCCGCAGGGTTTTATTTCCACAAAACGAAGTCAGTAAAATAGCTATTGGTAATGTGTAGCAGTGGCAAATTGTGTTTACTTTGTGAGTTTTTATATTGAAAGTATGTATCGAAATGCAGGATATCAATTCAAAACTGTATTATCTGAGTTTACATCTTTGCAAATGATGCCTAACCTTCATTAATATTTCTCCAGCAATATAAAATTAATCTCTTCTGAGCTCTAAAGTATACTTTTAACCACTTATTAGAATGAATACATCAAATACCTTTCAAAAGACCCAACTCAATATATTTCCACATGTGGAAACTCAATTTGTCTTTCTTTTGCATTTTATGATTTAAAGAACGTAGCATTACATGCAATGACTTAAATAGATCTCAAGGGCGTTATGCTAAGTGGGAAAAGCTGACCTCAAAAGGTTAGATACTTTCCAATTCTATTTACATAACACCCTTGAAATGACAAGCTATGGAGATGGAGAGGATATTCTCAGCTGTCAAGGTACGGGGGTGGAGGTGGTTGTCACTAATAAACAACACGAAAAGAGTGTCTCCATATCGTTGGATCTGTATCTTGGTTATGGTCGTAGTTACAGAAATCTATAAACAGGATAAAATTGCAAGGAGCAATGTGCATACACTCGTGACTGCAAGTCAAAACTGATTAAAAACTGAACAAAGTCTGCAGTCTGCGGAGCAGTTTCTGTACCAACATACATTTCCTGGTTTTGATCTTGTACTGCAGATCAAATGATGACATGTCACCACTGGGAAAATTGAATGAAAAACTTTCCCAGAAATCTAGTGCATTAATTTTGAAACTTTGTATCTAATTAGTTAAAAATAAGAAATGATTCCTGAATCACAATATCAACTCATTCACATTTCATCCTATATAGACCGTTATCAGAAAGGAAGCAAATTATAATCCTTCACAGCCAAATTACCCTTCACAAAATTCATGTACCAGTAAATTTATCTCACTTGCTGGGGAATTCCTCAAACTCTCATTCAGCGCTTACCTGCTCTTGAAATGCATTTTTAATATGCTTCGTTGTTTAGTTTTCACAACCATAGCAGATACGGTTATTCAATCGATCAGGTGTTTTTTCGTTCTTTTCTCAAAATGAAGATGCATGGACTGGAATTCAGGAGAAAAAGCTCTAGACAAGAGCTCAATCATTGTGGAAATCTTCAGCTTTGAGGATGTGTCTGTCCCTTGGGAAGACATTGTTCCACTTCTCCAAACAGAGAGCTGATAAATAGAATGGGAGGAATGGGAAGATAAATGGAACTAACTCAGGAAAACCCCTCTGTGGGGGTTTTGGAGTACTAGCTCAAAAACTTCAAGTCGGGGTGTGGGATAAATGGTGGGGTTTGTTTTTAAGGACTTCATAGGTTTCAGTATGCCAGGCTTGAGGTGAAAGATGAGTTGAGAAGTTCTTGTAGTAATTTTTTCTTTATTAAGATTTTTTTTAAATACAATCTTTTCTCATTTGACATAGCTATCCCCATTCCCACATCCTCCTCTCCACCAGCTTCCCCCACTTTCACCCAACCCTTTCCCATCCCCTTTTCAGAAAAGATAAGGATTCCCATGGGGAGTTAACAAAATTTGACACTTCACTTCAAGGCAGGACCAAGGCCCTCCTCTTATATCTACACTGAGTAAGGTTTCTCTCCAGAAAGAATGTGCTCCTAGGTACCAGTTCAAGCACTAGGAATAAATCCTGGTCCCACTGCCAATATCCCCACAGACTGCCCAAACCTCACAATTGTTCCTCACAATCAGTGGTCCTATGCAGGTCTGCCTACTATCAGTCCAGAGTCAGTGAGTTCTTACCAGCTGTTTCTGGGGGTATCACCATCATGGTCTTTCCTCATATTATCTCTCCTCCCTCTCCTGGGCTGGTCTCAGGTAGCTCAGCCCAGTGCTTCACTGTAGATCTCTGTATCTGCTTCCATCAGTTTCTGGTTGAAGATTCTATGATGACAATTTAAGGTAGTCATCAGTCTGATTACTGGGGAAGGCCAGAGTACAAACTTGTACAGTCACTTTAGAAATAAGTATGGCAGCTTCTCAGAAAACTGGGAATCAATCTACCTCAGGACCCAGAAATACCACTCTTTGGCATGTACCCAAAGGATGCACACTCATACCACAAGGACATTTACTCAACTGTGTTCATAGCAGCAGTATTCATAATAATCAGAACCTGGGAACAACCTAGATGCTCCTCAACTGAAGAGTGGATAAAGAAAATGTGATACATTCATGCAATGGAGTACTACTCAGCAGTAAAAAAACAATGACATCTTGAAATTTGCAGGCAAATGGATAGAACTAGAAAAAAAATTCCTGAGTGAGGTAACACAGATCCAGATAGACAAACATGGTATGTACTCACTCATAAGTGGATATTAGATGTAAAGCAAAGGACAACCAGCCTGTACTCCACGATCCCAGAGAAGCTAGGTAACAAGGAGAACCCTAACAGACGTACGTAGATCCACCTGGGAAGGAGAAATAGACAAGACCTCTTGAGAAAATCAGTAAAGGCGGGGGAGAGGGTGGAAGGGGAGGAGAAAGGGAAAAGGGGAGGGTGGAGGAGAACATAAGGGAATGGTATGCTCGAGAAGGGGGAATACAGTGAGGGAGAGAAAAAAAAAGAGATATCTTTATTGAGGGAGGCATTAAAGGGCTATCGAGAAACATAACACTAGGGAAATTAATTCCCAGGAATCCTCAAGGATGACCCAACTAAGACTCTAAGACACAGTGGAGAGGACAAACTTGTAACCTCTTGTAACCTTTTGAGATGACTCAACAACAGTGTAGATGGGTAGAAGCAGAAAGACTAACTCAGAAGGAAAAACTGACAGGACGATTCTTCCTCACCACTATAGGAATGGAAGCATCCAAAGATAACCCAAGATGGTTGGCTTCAGAAGGAGCTCTGAGCCAGAATCTATTAAATTCATGTCATGTTCACATCACTTTAGTAGCTCCAAACTTGAGATAGCCCAACTGTCATTTGGGAAATAAATAGACTTTGATGGAATCTATAAAGCAATGAAAATGAACCAATACAACTAGACTCAATGACATAGTTGTGTCTCATAAATTTAATACTGAGAAACAGAAGTTATACAAAAGGTAAAGACAGTAGGCATCTATTATGACAAGACCAAACACTAGGAGACAAAATGGGTAGTTTCCTTTATAGAGAACCCTAGAGAGCAGCACTGAAAGAGAAAGAGACAGAGATGGCTTCTGGGGTCTGCTGAAATTCTTATGCTGTTCTTGTGTCCTGGTTTGCTTTCTATTGCTGTGGTAAAGGACCATGGTCAAAATCAACTTGGAGAGGAAAGGGTTTATTTGGTTTAAAGATTCCAATCAGAGTCACATGGAAGCCAAGGCAGGAACTCAAGCAGGCCAGGATCCTAGAGGCAGGAACTGACTCAAAGACCATGAATTAATGCTGCTTACTGGCTTGTTCTCCAAAGCTTGCTAAGTTTGCTTTCTTAGAAAACCCAGAACCTCTTGCAAAAGGGTGGTACCACCCACATCAATTATTAATCAAGAAACACCCAACAGACTTGCCCATAGACCATTTTCTCAATTAAAATTTCCCCTTTCTAATTTATGTTAAGTTGACCAAAAAAAACCTAACCCGCACACTCTGTGAAATTTATTAGCTGTGCATTTGCTTTTTCTATGTACTTCAAAGTTTGATTAAAATTTCACATAAAATAAGCACATAATAGCAAAAATTTACTGAAATACCAATCTGTCTGTCAATGAAGCAAATCCAAAAACTGTCTACTGAGTTGGAAAATAAATAGGTTTAAAATTTGTCTTGTATGGGGTCAACAGAGATGGTTCAGAGTAGGTTTTCACTTTCTAGCACCCATATGGCAGCCCACCACTGTCTATAACTCTGGTTCCTGGGGATCCAGCACCCTCACCACAGATGTTCATGTAGGCAAAACACCAATGTACATAAAAACAAAAATAAATTCAGAAAATTGCCTTGTACTGTGATAAGTCCTTTTATTATACCTGCAAATGAATAGAAGAGAGGACTTTAGCCATTAGCTGTCACAGTCACTAGACCATCAAGACATACGCAAATTTTAGCAGCTTTGGAAGTAGCCGTTTCATAACAGACCTACAAAACTATAAAAGTTACCTACTGTCTGTAAAAGCAGCAAGATTTTTGTAAACATTATCTAGGCGGTACTTTAGATTTCCAGACATCTGGCTTCTGTTCCCTCATTTAAAAGCTGACACTCAGTCCTCACAAGATGTGAGAAGCTAAACAAATTGAGAGATAGACACCTCTACTTAAATTCAACTCGAAAGTGGTGTCATAGAGCAAACCACTAAGCCGCTAATAAGAGAGATGGACAGAAAGACAGGCAGCTACAGATACAAGCCAACTAATCAGGGGTCTCTGTGGAAGGAGTGTTGAGACACAAAAATGCTAAAAAGTTGGCAAACACGTAGAGACTCGATGTGGACATGATTGCACAGCTAAAATTCCAGGAAGACTCCTACACGAGGAGGCTTTCCCACGCTATGAGTTTCACCCTCTGAAGCTCTACATGGAAAAACCCTTCCATGGTTTTTCTGGTCCTTTCTCCAGAGTAGAGCAGGAAACCACATCAAAGCGTTCTAGTTTTAACAAACCCTGCACCAGAAGACAAATGCTCTGGGCCTTAGGATCCAGGCTGTCAGAAGACCCTTGCCCAGCCCCAGAGAGAAGAGACACCAGACTCTACCTCACTGTTGCCATCTGGGTCCCACCTAAGGAGGAAGAAACCTGACAGGGTTTAGGAGGCTTAGAGCCAAGGGAGCAGACTCAAAGAACGTCTAAAACGTTATTGTACGACTACAAAAACAACTCTCCCACTCCTGTCTTTCAGAGAATCTGTTTACTCTAGTTCTTTCTATGCTACATGCAGGGACCACAATACTAGCAATGACAACGTACAAAGCATAGTAAAAGACATAGGACCAACAACTAAAAGCTTCAGAAAGAGACTCATTTACGACAAAAACGTTAGAATTAACAAACCAGTGTCCCAAAGAGCCATCAGAGCCCCGTAGACTTAATGGAAAAACGTAACTTGTGAGATGAAATGGAAAATGTCAACAGAGATCATGAAAGAGTTAAAAAGAAATTTTAATAATAAAAATGTTAAGGTAAGAAAACAAAATTTCTGGCCTTGCCGGAGATATAAGACTCTAGTTGGACACGGCAATCACCTGGCGAGGGGACCACCCCTCAGGAAGATAGAGCCACCGGAAGGAGGAATTATCAACTATTTAATGAGGTAATGTACTTAACCTTCCTAGAATTCTGACTCCCAAGGGTTGTCACCCAGGAGCCAGTATGAGGTTCTGTTGGGTCTGCCCACTTCTCTGAGTCCTGACTAAGAAAGGAATAGCTTCCTCTTTTTCCAGAGCATAAGTATGCTTTCTTTAGCACTTGGGGATTTTTCATTCTTTTTTTCCTCAGGCTCTACTCTATCACGTCCTTGTTTATCCTGTTTGTGTGTGACCTCCATGCCAGCTTAACTCAACGAACACGGCTTTGTTCTTTTCCCTCTCATTCTCCTCCTCTGAGCAGGGGCTAAGCTCGCCTGCTCTGGGTTTATCTTTAAACTCAAGTAAAGTTGTCCTTGAGCTTCCTGTGAGTCTTTTCTTAAAGTCTTTTATTAGCAATACTTGAGAACTCCAAGAAGGGACTCTGATTTCCCAGTTAGAAAAACTTGCAGAATAAATAAGGATGGGCTTATCAGGGGTCTGCGCACGACAGAGGACAAACCTTGAGAGAGGAATTTAGCAGCACTGAGTTCTAAAGCTGAAGAGGAAAGAGAAGAACTGTAAAAAGGAGAACTGAATTCAGCATGGAAATCTATGCGATCAGAACATCAGAATGGGGAGGGGGGACAAGAACAGAAGAGGCGAGAATCGTGTCTAAAACAATTGTGACTGCGGATTTCACCAGGTTAATGTAAGACACGAGATCTCAGGGCCAGGCAGCTCAGTACAGGGTAGTACACCAAGCATGATCAATTTGCAGAAACCTGTCTGGAGCCAAATCAGACCTAAACTCCACAAAATTAAATATAAGGAAAAGCCATGGGGGAGAAAAACACATCTTACCTAAAGGAATGGGGAGTGTAATTCAGTGGTAGACCATCTGTGTGCAGCCCTGACTTTAATCCCAAATTCTGAGAGAATATATATATATGGAGAGGGAGAGAACTTATCCATAGAAGGACAAAAGATAAAAATTATGCCATAAATCTCTTCAGAAACAATGCAGCCCAGAAGGGAGTGGAATAAATACTTAGTAGGAAAAAAAACCAGAAACCTAGACATTTGTATTCTATGAACTTACCCTCCACGAAGGAAGGAAAAATACATTATCAGACAAACAAATATCACAAGATCTGCTTCCAGCAGACCCGCCTTGCAAAAAATGGGAAGAGGAATTCCTTGAAAAAAGAATGCTATAGCTAAAAACCTTGGACTAGAGGAAGAAAGGAAGGGCTCCTGTGAGAACACACATGGGCCAAGTGAGAGGCTTTTCCTGCACATTGTTATCTAATAGATAATTTATCACTTAAAATAATAACGGTAGTAACATGTTTCATTATATATACATATGCATACTTCTGCATATGAGAAATGAGTGGCAATAATATTACAAGCACTGAGAGAAAAACTAGGACTATGTTGTCAACATAGGTCTACTTGGGAAATAGTATAATAATATCTTTTATCAGCAGACATGGGTTAGATGTAAAGAAAGAGTGTGAATTCAAGGGCAACAAAACAAGACATATGATTAATACATTAAGAAATGAGAAAAATGAAAATACAAAATGTGCAATTGAAACTACAGAAGGAAGGTTTGAGATGCATCTTAGTGGCAGAACATACCCAAGACCCTGGATAAGATATGGAAGTAGATATGTTTTTGCTAACCCCAATCTTCAAAAAGGTAGAAAAAAATGTATTAATTTCAAAAGTGCAGAAGTAAGAGCAAGGGATGTCATTGATTATAAACAGGGCATTACATCATGATCCAAGGCTCCATCGTTGAAGAAGACAGCAATCCTGAATGCATATGAACCTAACAACCAAGCATAAAAATGTGAAGCGAAAGTTAAGGTGAAAAGAGAAAGAGATGAACGTAGTATTACCGTGGACTATTTCAGCACCTAGCCAGGAATGGACAGATCCAGCAGGTACGCATCATTGAGCACATGTGAACTCAATTTTTCCATCAGGGAACTAGACATAATTGAAATCTGCCTTAACGAAGGAACACACGTAGAACATTCACTAAGGCAGATCAAACTGGTCACGTCAAACACATATCAGCTATATTAAAAAAAAAATAGAGATTACAAAGTTCTCTGCTCTTAGTAAAAGAATTAGACCAGAAACGCTTTCAAATAAATATAAAGATGAAACAAGAGAAATTTAAAATGTTTTGAATGAAATGATTGAATATATGGCTTATCAAATTCTGTGGGATTCAATAAAAGCACTAATTATAGAGATTTTAACATGTGGTGTATATATTAGAAAAGAAAGAATGTTTGTGGTTTGTGTTGCCTCCGAGGGCCACATTTGTGTCCACAGTGCTAATGCAGCTAGGGGCCGGAGACAATGTGGATGTCCGTGGTCCATGCTGTCACCAGAAACCACGTGGAGGTCTACAGTCCATGCTCCCACCGACTGGAAAGGGCGAGGACGTTCCTTTTACAGTGGTGTCGATGACTGCAGACTCACAGTTGAGAAAGAGGGATATGGAAGGCTTCTGTGGCAGCCCTATCGTCCCCGCCCCCCCCCATGACAACTAAACAGGAAGTCATCAAAGTGCTCTCTTAAAACTTGTGATAAGAATGCTGAGGTGGAACTCCTCACAATTGATGGCTTCTGGCAGGGATATGGGTGGGGAAGAGCTCAATTTTCTTTAAGGAGGTGGCCACTGGGAGTTTGTATCATCATCCAGACAAACACAAACCCAGCCCCTGGGGACCTGGCAGAGTGGCCACACCTGCAAGCACAGCAGCAGTACCCTGACTCTGCACACAGGTGCAAAGGTCTCTTTAAGAGACAAGCGCCGCCTGCTCCCTCTCTCTTTCTGCCATTTCTCTGAGGAGGCAGGTCTCTGCCTCTCTCTGTCTCTCTCTGTCTTTCTCTCTTCTTTTTCCCATCAGTCCCCTCCCTTCCCCAATAAACTTCCTTCCTATATTAGTCTGTCTGATGGCGTGTTTGTCCCCTGCCATGGGATCCGCGGTCCCACCTTACGCTGCATATCCTCACAGTTGGTTCATTCATCAGTGAGTACAAAAGCAACATAAATTGGACTTTTTTTTATTCCTTCCTTCCTTCCTTCCTTCCTTTCTTCCTTTCTCCTCCCCCTTCTCCCTCTTCTTCTTTTCCTATTTCCTACTCTTGTTTTGGGGGTAAGTCACAAGGCTGGGGGACAGATCTCGGAGGACTGGGAAGTGAGTGTGATGGGGTGTATGATGTGAAATTCCCAAATAATCAATAAAACATATGCTGGAAAAAAAACAAAAAAGCATTTCAGAACAAAAAAGAAAAGGGGGAGGGGAGAAAGGAAGAAAGAATACCCCCCAAAAAGTTAACAGGAGATCAAAAGAGAAAATCAAAACACTGACTTTTGAAAAAGATCAGTAAAGCTGATGAAATTCTACAAAGGCCAAGGAAGAAGAGAAAGGGTACAAATGAATGATATCAGAAACAAAATGGTCATAATTATACTTTTCATAAGCATTTAATGACTGGCCAGGAATACCTTGAACAAGTCTTTGTTCACACACCTAACAATCCTAGAATGACCTTTCAAACCTCACATAAGGAAAGAAGTAACGGATCATTTAAACATGCTCACTATCTCTGAAATACATTGTATCACTAATTAATAACCTTCCCAATCAGGAGCAAACCTACCATGGCTCACTGGCAAATTTCACAAAAAGATTTAAGGGATAAATTACATTCGTACTGTACTCCAAGTCGCTTTCAGAGGCTGGAAGGAGAAGGGATACTTCTCAACCCATGCTAACCCAACCAGCACTACCTTAATGAGCAAAGCAGATACAACATTGCACAAACAGAAAGCCACAGAATATTCCACAACAATTGATGTAAACATCTTTAACATAACATTAGCATCTCGAATCCCCACAACAAATGAAAGAAACAGACAAGAGATGATTAAATGGAGTTGATACCTGGTATGCGAAGCTGGAGAATTTTCAAAAATCACACAGAGAAAGCAATTAGTATATGCCTGAGCTCATTCAAAACCTAAAATTGCCAACAACCTAGGACTAAAGGAGCACTTCCTCAACTGCCTTAAGATCATCCAGCAAGAAATATAGAATGTCTACTGTTGTCCTTCTTCAGCTTGTGTTTGGGCAGTCATGCTGATGAGACTTTATGGGTGTAACTTCTGATATTATTAGGAGACATGGTCTCACAGCAAACTCCCCTCCCTGGTCCTCTGGCTCTTGCAGTTTTTCCGCCCCATCTTCTACAATGTTCCCTGGGTCTTAGATGCAGGAGTTGTATTGCAGATGTATCCTTTGGGACAGGGCTCTACAGTTGTAGTTTTCTGTAATAGTCTACATCTGTTGCAAAGAGAAGTTTCCTTGATGAGGGGTGAGGTTTACAGTTACCTTTGGATATAAGGGCAAACATTTGAAAGGTAGTTAGGGATTATGTTGGCTTCAGACCTACTCAAAGAACTACAGGTAATTACAGAATGCTAAGAGTGTTAGTCTTACTCAGGAAACAACATATCACTTGATTATCTAATACCAAAACAACAGACCTAAAAACATGCATGCAAGCAACATTATACAGACTAAGCATATTATATTTATCAATTTATATATATGTATATATATAAACAATTGCTGGAAAGAGGGGCCAAGAATTTGAAAGAGAGTGAGGAGGAGCATATGGGAGAATGGGAGGGTCTAGAGGGAGGGAAGGGAAGGTGGAGTGATGTCATTATATGATAATTTCAAAAATAAAAGCAATAGTAACAAATGTAAATAAGAAAACCCACAGATAACATCATAATTGATAGTGAAAAGCTAAGAGCTTTCCAACTAAGATTAGGAACAAGCAAAGATACTCCCTGTGACATTATTTTCAACACTGTATGCAATATCCCTAACTGATAAGATAAGAAAGGGGAGCAAAGGGCAGATAAATTCAGAAGGCAACAACAAACTGTCTTTATTTGTATAGAAAAATCCAACAGAATTAGCATAAAATTACTTTGAACCAATAATGGCTATAGAATTATAGGATTGTATAAGGTTTATATATTTACTCACCTTTCTCTATAGCAGTAATTAGCAAGTGACATTTGAATTTAAAAATTCATTACCATACATACTATCATCCCCTAACATCAAACATTTAAGTATAAGTACAGGAAGATATACAAAGGATCTATATGAAGATAACCACAAAACTGACAAAATGCATCCAAGAAAAACTAAATAAATGCTGAAACTGTCTATGTTCATGGATAGACAGACAATATATCAAGACATTGGATTTCTATATATTAATGTATAGATTCATTGCAATTCCAATACAATCTCAGCAAGATATTTTATGTAGTGCAGTAAACCAACTCTAAAGTTTATAGGGAGGGGCAAAAGATACAGAATTAGCAACTTAATACTGAAGGAAAAGAACAAAGTTGGAAATCTGACATTATTCTAGTTCAATATTTAATTGTAAGTCTAAAGCAATAAAATCAGTGTGGAACTAATGAAAGGAGACAATTAGACCAGTAAAACAAAGTGCAGAACCCAGAAACAGACTCACATAAATACTGTCAACTAACTGGCAGCCAGAACAACATAATATAACATAACAAAGATGGTCTCTGAAGGAATGAAGCCAGAAGAGCTAGAAATATACACGTAAAGTCACATAGATGTGAACCGAACACTGTCCACACACACACACACAATTAACTCAGGATGGTTCACAGGCCCGGACGTGAAATGCAGAGCTATTATCCTCCTAGAAGGTAGCCTACGAGAAAACCCAGATGACCTTGGGGATGGAGACGACTTTTTGATGGCGTGATTCATAAAATAAATAAGTGATGAGCTGAGCTTCATTAAAATTAAAGACTCTGTGAAAGAGAATGTCAAGATAATGAAAAGACAAGTCTGAGAAAATATTTGCAAATGATGCATTTGATAAAGGACCGTTGTGTAAAATACAGAAAGGACTCAAACTCGGCAATAAGAACTAGGTATCTACCTTAGTAGAAGAATGGTTCTTGTCTAACTGTGGGAGACCTTGAGTTCATGATTCGGTACCCAGCATCTCAAAAAAGAAATCAATGAAACACCTTAACAATCATAAAGTGAACAACTCATTTTTTCATAGGAAAAAGATCTAAACAGGTATTTCACTAAAGCAGATTTACAGATGAGCAGCAAGCATGCAAAAATGTTCAACAGAACATATTTCTAGGGAACTATGAAGTATAACAGACTCCACTGTATACCTATACCCACAGTTCAGAACTTTAACACCACTAAATACCGGTGAGCATGTGAAACAACAAAAAATCTTATGGGGGGGGCTGCAGAGCTGGCTCAGTCATTGAGAGCACTTGTTGTCCCTGCAGAGGACCCAAGTTTAATTCCCTGCACTCACAGAAGAGGCTAACAAATACCTATACCTCCAGCTTCAGGGGTCTAGCACCCTCAGTCACTGGGGTGCATATTTACACACATGCACATGTACGCATAAAAAGTAGACAGTTCCTTGCAAGAGAGAGACAAAGTACTTATTTACTGTTGATGGGAATGCAAAACAGAAGAGCTATTTTGGTGAACGATTCGGCAGTTTCTAAAACTCTAAACCACTCTTACCATATGATCCAACAATTGTGCTCCTTCATGTTTACCCAAATAAATCAAAAACTTATGTCCACATAAAAAGCTGCACATGAATGTTCATAGCAGCTATTTGTAACTGCCAAATTCTGAAACCAACCAAAATGTTCTTTAGCAGACAAATTGATCAACTGGGATGCCTCTAGACTATGGGATATTGCTGAATGCTAAAAGGCAAAGACCTGTGAAGCCATGAAAGACACAGAGGAAATGTGAATGCGTGTACTGGGGGAAAGCGGCTACTCCTTGGAAAGCCTACACAGCACATGTTTCCATTTCTGTGGCATTGTGGGAAGGCAAAGCAAAGCAAAGAAGACATAGGTTAGTGTTGCCACGGATTGATTGGCAGTGAGGGAGACATGAACAGTAAAACACGGAGGAGTTTTAGGATAGCGTATGATGTGGGAGTCCCCTCTGTATGCTGTGACTACCATTAATGAATGAAGAAACTGCAGTGCCCTGTTGATAGAGCAGAACTTAGGTAGGCAGGGAAAACTAAACGGAATGCTGGAAGGAAGAGGCAGAGTCAGGGAGATGCCATGGATCTGCCACCAGAGATAGATATGCTGAAACTTTGCTGGTAGGCCACGACCTTGTGATGATACACAGATTAATGGAGATGAGTTAAACTAAGGTGTCAGAGTTAGCCAATAAGAAGCTAGAGCTAATGGGCCAAACAGTGATTTAATTAATACAGTTTCTGTGTGATTATTTCAGGGCTAAGCTAGCCGGGTGGCTGGGACAAACAAGCAGCTCTCCTCCAACAAGCGTATTCATCTCTTCTCTGATGCCATTACAAAATACTGTATTCAGGATGCAATACAAAGACAAGGTTCATGTAGCCTATAGTCTCAGAGAATAAAAGCTGAAATCAGATAGACTTCTTGATTCACCCTCTGGCGACTCCCCTATTGGCCAAGACAGCACACAGAAGAAGGTATTGCAGGGAGGACCTATCACAAAGTCACACAGCCTATCCTATTATTTCATAAAAGCCTCCTAAAAATTAACAGTGTCCCATGAGAAGTACATTCATTCATCCAAGGGCAGCTACCCCCAACGACTTGAATCTTCACACTACTCACACAGAAGAAGTCTTCCATTGACTCTGACTTTGCCAACTTGGAGGCCAATCTTCCCACATAGGACCATTTGAGGGAAATGCTTAAGCTGTATCCAAACTGCAACAGGTAACAAATCTATTCATTTCAGCAGAATATTGATGGGTAGATATAATTCTACGTTTTCCCCAAACCATACAATGCACAACACTGAAAGGGAGTTCTATTGTAACTAATAGATTTTGAGTGCTAATGGGTATCAACATAAATTTATTGATGGTAGCAAATGTGTCTCTGTGGACAGAATCTCAGTATTGATATTGTTGGATGACAAGTTGGCTGTGTGTCAGGACAAATGGGTCAATGTAGTTTCTCTCAGCTCTCTTTGAACCCAGGACTGTATACATACATAATACATAAATTAAAATATATATCAAATTTGGAATGTAAGTTCAGCAAACAAATTAATTTTCAAATCCATATTCAGAATTTTTCCTCAATCCACTAAACTAAACATGAAAATTGAGAGAAATTTTTGGTTTATTTGAGATGGAGTCTGACTGCATAGCCCAGGATTTCCTGGAACTTACTTTGTAGCCCCAGTTGGTCTTGAATTCATAGTGATCCTCCTCGCTTGGTACCCCAGATGGTTTTATTCAGTTGCTTTTTAAGGTTATCAGTACCACTTATGATTATTTTTTTGAGTCCTAGGCTGATGCTTTCCTTCACAGAAAGAATACACAGAGAGCCTATACACGAGGGTTGTAGCATATACTCCTTGCCATTGCAACACTGGTGAGTTAAATTTCATAGGCTTAAATAATCATTTCTCGTGTTTAGAATGGATTTTGTTATTAATTTTAAAATATAACTTCTAGATATTTCTATTGAGGTTCTAAAAAGAGTAGAGTTTTTTTAAAAATCTATTTTATTTAGATTAGGATAAAAATAAAAGTACCTAGAAATTCACTTTAGCGCTAACACAAAAGATAGACTGTGTTTAGATTAATCATATATTGAGAAAATAGTTTCTCCAACTTTTTTTTTTTCATCTCAGAAGAAATAATTCAGGATCCAGAAGAGAAACAGTGTAATATCTGCTGTCAGGTGCATCTTTCTGATTGTCTGCAGGTGGTGATGTTTAGGAAGAACCAGACATTTCTCTCTTTAATGTTGATCCCTGAGCAGATCTGTGGCTGTCACACAAGTCTGTCCCCCCACTTCCAACCGCACCTGTTCAATTCAGAGTTCACATTGCAAATAACGACATAATTATCTGCTTTGGGAGACTGTTGGTATGTTATGAGTAGGAGATAATGGATCAGGCACTTTCGTGTGATTTCTAAAAATGATGCTTGGACAGATGACTCCATGAACAACGAGTCAAGATGGATTTTCCAGGCTGGGGGAGTCCTAGGGACAAGCAGGTCAACATATCTGAAAGAACTTTCCAGGGTCTCTGAGGTAGAAAGATTCTACCAAACTGAGGTGGGTTTATTTTGTTTTTGTTTGTTTTGTTTTGTTTTTATGTCTTTAAAAGAGTAACTCCTGTATATTTATGGAAATAAATATGAACCCTCCAGCCTTCCTTCCCACCACTGAGTCCTTCCTTTATACCAAATTCTCTGACCTTACCTCCAATTACTTCCAACCCCACTCTTGTCTGTCCTCCAAAGATTTCCTGCAAACACCTTAATAACTATTTTTTTGCCTCTCTCTCCTATGATTTCCAATTACTTATATGTTCATTGTTTTTCTTGTAACGAGCTCAACACTCTGACTCGTGTGCTCGGGTCTCTGGAGGGATGTCTGAATGTCGCCATGGTGATCGAGAACCACAGCAAGGCCCTTTGGGAAAGGAGATGGAGCTCGGGGCTGAGGTATACTCCTGGCAACATTGATTTAAGTGCTCTCTTTGGAAGAGAGCAGAAGGTAAATAAAGGAGCACACGCTAGATTCCGATTCTTTGGTGCTGTGAAGCCTTGGAAAGCAAACTCAACTCGTGACTTCAAGAAGAATTAACCTTGGCTTGGCAATCCGTCTCTCCATTCAGGTGGAAATTTGGCCAACCTTCAGTCCTGGAAAACCCTCCTGTGTCACCTTCATATTGAGGAGCAGAGAGGAGCGTGCGTGTGTTCAGTACCGCAAGGCTCTCAAGGAAGCTGGCTTCTACGTCTTTATCTGTAGCCATAGTTTGGAAATAATTCGTGCTGGAAGAGGTAGTAGAATTAATTACTAATAGCACCATTATATCAAAGTCTGCCACACAGGACAAATAATACAGCCATTTCTTCCTGGCCTCATCTTCAAGCCCGTTGCTCAGGCATGTCCCTGCAGATGCCAGCATCTACAGAAAGGCACTCCACGGAGTCCATAGCTCAGGCTTAGTCACCATTTTACTACTGTAGGATGGCGGGTGGGAAAACCAATATAGTTATAAACCTGATTTTTTTTTCATCCTAAAGTTTTAGAAAGCAAGTTCTAAATAATATATTCTCTAAAATGTTACAGCTGTCCCGCCAACAGTCTCTCAATGGTCACATTCGGGAAAAGAATCATTGGTCGGCTAAATCCAAGAAAATGCTGACTCAAAGGGCTAAGGTTAAAGAAATGAAGTTACAGAGCGCATTTGAGATTTGACAATGGAGGCGCTAAAAGGAATAACAAACAGGTATACACTGAAATCCTGACTCTGGTCTATAGTGGCCTTTGTGACTTACCCGCTTCCCTTCTGTTGTTGGATCTACCTACTTCACTCCCCTTCCATCTCTTTTGTCCCACATTGCGCCAAATACGAAAATGTTTTCTATCCCTGGACCATGTCCTCCACAAATGGTTAGGGTCCAGAGAACTTTAAGTAAAATGGCAGGATTAGGATGTAATTCCCTTGCTTAGGAATGTGGTACTTTCCCAAGGTCTACTGTACAGGGTAGAGTACCTGCATCGCTAGCAGAGTCCTAGGTAACGTAGATGCCACTCAGCTGAGGGACACACATCGAGAACCACGTTTTTGAACCAGGATTCAACCCTGGCCACAAAGTCTGTTAATGCAGAAGGTTTTTTTTTTTTCTTTTTTTTTTAATTTATTTATTTATTAAGGATTTCTGCCTCGTCCCCACAACCGCTTCCCATTTCCCTCCCCCTCCCCCGATCAAGTGTCGTCCCCCCCCCCCCCCCCCCCCGTCATCTGCTCGAAGAGCAATCAGGGTTCCCTGACCTGTGGGAAGCCCAAGGACCGCCCACCTCCATCCAGGTCTAGTAAGGTGAGCATTCAAACTGCCTAGGCTCCCACAAAGCCAGTACGTGCAGTAGGATCAAAAACCCACTGCAATTGTTCTTGAATTCTCAGTATTCCTCATTGTCCGCTATGTTCAGCTAGTCTGGATTTATCCCATGCTTTTTCAGACCTAGGCCAGCTGGCCTTGGTGAGATCCCAATAGAACATCCCCATTGTCTTAGTGTGTGGGTGCACCCCTCGTGGTCCTGAGTTCCTTGCTCGTGCTCCGTCTCCTTCTGCTCCTGATTTGGACCTTGAGATTTCTGTCCGGTGCTCCCGTGTGGGTCTCTGTCTCTGTCTCCTTTCATCGCCTGATGAAGGTTAATATTCCTGAGGATGCCTATGTGTTTGTCTTTGGATTCACCTTATTTAGCTTCTCTAGGAACATGAATTATAGGCTCAATGTCCTTTATTTATGGCTAGAAACCAAATATGAGTGAGTACATCCCATGTTCCTCTTTTTGGGTCTGGCTTACCTCACTCAGGATAGTGTTTTCTATTTCCAACCATTTGTATGCAAAATTCAAGAAGTCCTTGTTTTTTACTGCTGAGTAATACTCTAATATGTATATATTCCATACTTTCTTCATCCATTCTTCCGTTGAAGGGCATCTAGGTTGTTTCCAGGTTCTGGCTATTACAAACAATGCTGCCATGAACATAGTTGAGCATATACTTTTGTTGTATGATAGGGCCTCTCTTGGGTATATTCCCAAGAGTGGTATTGCTGGATCCAGGGGTAGGTTGATCCCGAATTTCCTGAGAAACCGAAACACAATGCAGAAGGTTTGAAAGCTCCTGACATTCATGTATTGACCCAGACCAGTGACATCAGTATCATGGTGGGAGTGACCAGCCTTCAATGCTTCCCCAAATGTCTTTGTGTTCCCAGCAAACAGCCTCTGTCAGGAACACCACCCAATTTCATAATAGTGTCTAGTCTGAACTCTACATTAGAGCTACCTGGTAACTTTACTTTTAATTATGGTATCCTAAAACTTACTCTCTTAAAAGTGTACAAATTAGCAGATTTTTACTTAGCAATTGATTCAGGTAATCATCATAATCAACTAGTAGGAACATTTTTATCACTACCTAGGGGACTTTAAAAATTCTGATGTGTGGTTTTGATACCCAGAGACTGCCAGAGCCTCTGGAGGACCCCGCAGAACACAAGAGGATTAGCTTCTGGTGAATTTCCAAACAATGGCCCAAATCCTTTGTTTCTCTTCATCTCTTCCCTCCTCTCAAGAAGTTCTTCTTGCAACTTTCGTATAAAGTGCATTTCTTGACCCCTTTTTTCCCCACTTTCTCTCAATAGTTTTTTCTCTGCTGCCTTGGTCTTTTTGTCTACTTTTAGCAACCACAGACACAGACAATCATATAAATTTACACACTATATTATATTAAAATTATCTTTTATTAAACAAATGTATTTAGAGTCTGCATATGAGAGAAAATGTGATTTTTGTCTTTCTGAGTCTGGTTTAACTAAACATAATGATATCTCATTTCATGTATTTTTTTGCAAAGGTAATTATTCAATTTTTTTGTATAGCTTGAAAATATTCCATTGTGTATCTACATCCAATACTTTGCTTATTTTAGAACCTCTGGATTCCATAGCTGAGACACCCTTTGAGGGAATCCCGCTCTCCTGTTTTCTCACGGTTTTTATGTTTGTGCTGTAGTTTGTATATCTGTTATTGTGGCTATGTCTTCCAATTTTATTTGGGACTTTTATTCCACAGCCTACTCTTGAGGGTTCATGCGTAGTAACATTCAGAGAAAAGAAAGCAAGCTGTGATAACAGCAGCATTAAATGGTGCAGAATATAGAAATAAAATTAAGTTGATGAAATCCACTAATGTATCACCAATGACCATAAATAGAAAATGGCAAAAAGCAATCTAGAAAGTAATATGAAGTTAAGAATTATTTTGGATGGGGCCTAGACAAATGACTGGACATTTAAGGGCACTGGCTGCTCTTGCAGAGGATCTGGATTTGATTCCCAGCACCCACATGGTGGTTCTCAATCATCTGCAACTCCAGTTCCAGGGAATCTGATGTATTCTTCTGACCTCTGTGCACAGGTCTCCATATAGCATGCAGACATATATGCAGGCCAAATACATATAAAAAATGAATAAATAATAAAAACCCCTTTAAAAATAATTTAGGCTGAATAGTGAAATAGAAAATGATTGAAATAAAGGAAGAAGGCAGAGAAAGAAGATAATATAGAGAAGAAGCAAGGCTGAAGAAAAAGAAGAAAAGGAATGAGCAACACTTTGGAATGGGAAAAAAAGAGCAAAGGTTTATGTCTCTGTGACTGTTCTCCTGCTGTGAAGAGACACCATGTTGGAGGCAACTTATAAAGAAAACATTCGCCTAAGTTAAGGTTTCTATTGTTATGAAGCGACACCATGACCATGGCAACTCTTATAAAGGAAAAACATTTAATTGACCTGGCTTGCATTTTCATTAGGTTGGTCCATTATCATCATGGGGCGTCACAGTGGCGTGCAGGCTGACATGGTGCTGGTGAAGGATTGTGACTCACAGGCAGCAGGAAGTGGTCTAAGACACTGGGTGTGGCTTGAACATATATGAGATCTCCCCAGGGACACAGTTCCTCCAACAAGGCTATACCTACTTCAAAAAAACTAATAGTGCCAGAGCCTATGAGCTTATAGGGGCCAATTACATTCAAACTGCCACGACATTTAATTGTTTATCGCTTCAGAGGGTTAACCAGTGACGGTCATGTCAGGGACTATGGCAGCAGAAGGCAGGCATGACCTTAGAGAAGTAGTTACATCCTGACCTGCAGCAGAAGAAGATGGGGAGAAGAGGATGGGCCTGGCCTGAGTTTTTGAAACCTCAAAGCCCACCCCTGAGGACACAGTTATTCTAACAGGTCACACCTCCTAATCCTTCTCACACAGTTGTACTGATTGGGGATCAAGCATTCAAACATGAGCCTGTGGGGGCCATTCTCATTGAAACCATCACAGTCAAGAAAGAAAGAAAGAAAGAAAGAAAGAAAGAAAGAAAGAAAGAGGGAGGGAAAGAGAGAGAAAGAAAGGCAAAAATTAAGACACATTATCTCAATAATAAGAGTTTAATTAAAAAGCAAAATTGGAGACATGTAAGAAAAGGAATTTGAAAAAGAACAAAAATGTGAGGCTTTTGTTGTCATTGCTGTTTGTCTGTGGTGTGGTTTGTTTGCCTTTTGTTTTTACAGATTAACATCAAGTCAAAGTACTACTAAAAGGGCCCAACTGTGTCTTGGTCGAGACATCATACTCTCAGGATCTCCCGGTACTGATGACCCTGCTGGGCTCTGTAGCAGTGAAGGGGACAAAAGCAGGTATTGATCCACACACTGATCACAGGTTCCAGGCTATCATTTGATAAGAACTGTTCTCGTGCCCGAGGTGGCACAGCCTTTCTCCAAGCCTTAACCGCGTGAACCAAGATTCTCACAGCATGTAATTTTCAGCTCCCCCATCTTTTACTGTGTACAGATTCCTCCCAGGGCTGACCCAGAAGATGTAGCAAGTTAAGTTCTTCCCTAAGTCTGATTGTTCTCGCTTCTCAGGTCCCGGGGGAGGCTGGTACCCCATCACTGCTCTCTGAGTTCTACAGAGCTGGAGGGGGTCGCGGCGGGGGGGGGGGGGGGTCGGGATATGCGATTCCTCCCCCTTGCTGACCAGGGAGGAATGAGCAGCTCGCAGAAATGCTGAGCTGTATTTGAGGCTCTTAAGGACTGTGGGTCTGCCCTGAGGGTAGGACTGCCAGACTCACACCGCCTGAGACACCTGGCGTACTTTTTGGATGAGGTTTCTGCTTTCCTGGGGCAGAGTGACACGGCTGGAGATGTGTCTGCCTTAGTTGGTTTCTTCTCCAGAACATAGCGTGCCTTTTCTCTTCGCTTTGCCACTGCTCTCAGGACAATGCCTTTGTGAGTTACTGAGGCACGCAAGCGCCCTTTCTCTCTTTGGGACTCATGCGATCTAGTCTCTCTAACACTGAGTCTTCTCCTTGCCTGGGATTCACAGAGGCAGCTTTTAGTCTGAACCTTCCCTGGAAGTCCAGAGAAGTTTATAAGACACACTCCTATATCCTGAAGTTCTAGAATTCTCCAGCGCTTCTACCTGGCTCCACGATATGATTCTACTTTCTAGTTTTCATTTGTTGCTGTTCTTTCGCCAGCAACATGCTGTCTTCACTGTCGTGGGCTTTCTTCATTCATGAGCTGTTTCTTTATGTCTGCTAGGATGGGTGCTGTTTCCACTTCTCGTTTGACAATTTTCTGGGTTCGTCACAGGCCTTGCTGTTCCGTGATAATCTTAGAATCAGTTGGTCCAGGTGCCTGAAATAACTCTTCTGGGATTTTTGTTGAAATCGAATTGAATATAAAAAGATGAACTTGAAGAAATCTTTATTTTTCTTTAAATCAATTTTTTTTCATATACTTTGATCAAGTTTTCCCTCTCCCCAACTCCTCCCAGATCCTCCCTCCTCTCCTACCCACCCAACTTTATGTTCTCTCTCTATCTTTAAAAACAAACAAAAAACCCACAAACAAACAAACAAAAAGCAAGAATCACCCCCCCCCCCAACACACACACAAAACACAAAGATAGAAATCAAAATAAATAAGCAAAATACCAGTAAGGCAAAATAAATAAATAAATATGCCCAAAACAAAGCAAAATTAGAGGGAAAGTCTACAAACATATCACTGAGTTAGTTTGTGGTGGGCATGAGACTTGCCCTGGGTATAGTTAATACACATAGTGAGACTCCATTGGAGAAGAAAATTGTTCCTTTGCGGATGAGTGTCAACTGCAGATGGCTTCTTCAGGGCTGAGAGCAGGAGTCCACTTTCCCCTCCCAGTGCTGGGACTTGTGCGTTTCCTCAGCAGAATAAAAGTATTAGCATTCTTCTTGTGTTTTATCTAAATTAATAGATAATATACACACTATGGCAGTTTTATCATTTGTCTTCAAATAGTTGTTTACTATGTCATTCCACTGGGCAAAAATCTCTATTACTATTTTTGCAAAGTAACATTTTAATAGATTAATATTTTCTAGTTCTAGACCCACTTGTACTGTAGCTACGAAGACTTGTACCCTCTTTGTTTAGAACTGGTAGTTTCCCCATAAACCTTTATTTACCTGTGGGGCTAGGAAGTGGCTGGGCACAGAACCTGGCTGGCAGGGAAACACATAAAATGTCTTTGATAAAGCAAATCCAGAGGTTAATTGCATGGAAACTAAGGTACTTATGCTAATACATACTTTGAATTTATGCTTGAGTGATTGCTATAACAGAATTAAATTCTCCTCCAGTTCTTTTCTCCCAATTCTTTCACATCTCAAAAGCACTCTGTAGCCTCTTTGTCTTTTTGTTTGTTTTGTTTTTTGGTTTTTTTGTTTTTGTTTTTGTTTTGTTTTTTGAGACAGGGTTTCTCTGTGGTTTTGGAGCCTGTCCTGGAACTAGCTCTTGTAGACCAGGCTGGTCTCGAACTCACAAAGATCCGCCTGCCTCTGCCTCCCAAGTGCTGGGATTAAAGGTGTGCGCCACCACCGCCCGGCCCTCTTTGTCTTTAAATACTCGTAAACTCCTCCTTGATGGACCCGAAGACTTTCTCTTTTTCTCTCTCGCTCTCCTTACCTGCTCAGCAATTTATTTAGCAGCAGAACTTGACTTGTCTCTCCCAGAGAGAAACAACCTTTCCTCTGTGGGAAGGGAAAAAGCAGTATCTGAGGAGCAGGTAGGAGCAGAGAGATGCTGTGACCATTCCAATTGGCAGTTTTTATTCTTTGTTTACATGATTTGGCAAGCCGGGGCTCTATCATTAGATGTTGAGGTAGACATATTTGAAAACAATAGTTCCTTTGGCTCTGTGCCCTCCTCTCTAGCAGCCCCGATTTGTTCAACGTGACATGTTCCTGCATCACTACGCCCTCCTATTTATGCAGTGTAATGTGGTCCTGCTTACTTAATTATTTAAGCAGCTGTAAAACCTTGCTGATCCATTTCGAAAGTATACTTAACTAAATTCCCAGCGTTGCCCCGTTATTTGTATAATGACTTTTGGATCCAATTCAAAGATTTTTATGTGAGTTCTTAAAATTCTGCCCTAGCGTTCTGTCTTCTGGAGAGATTTGGAAACGGGCCTCGGTTAGCCAGCACACTCTCCCGTGCTCCGATCACCTTGCTGTCTGGAGAATTGGATAGGAATGCCATCAGGGTGCTCCCCCAAACCTTTGATACATATGTCAAAAAGGACAGGGCCAGGGAGGACCCTGAGGCGCTCCACTCTAAAATTTCCTTCTGCTTGACACGGAATTAGCATTCTCGGACACGACTCTTCAATTATTGATGAAGTCACCTGACTGTGCTTACATCCATTTCACATTTTCACATGTTAGCCGCAAGGATTTCATGAGGAACACTGCCAGGTCAAGTGTTTTGTTAAAAGGCTAACGCACTGTATGAGCAGTATTTCCTTGACCCATCCCGTTGGTAAACACCTGCATTGCTCAGTCTACTTCAGTTTCTGATGAATTTCCACTGAAACGAGATTAAGTGGAAGACATAACCCACAATTTTGCCCAGCTCTATATTCTGCGCTATCAGAACATTTGCTCTCCCACCCTCTGTTGGGCTTCATTCATATACAGTAATCTCTCTAGCCCTTGAGTCTAGACAGCTAGTTTCCCCAACCATGCATTCCTCTTGCATCCCAGAGCTAATGTCATTGTCTTTTAGTAGATCACAAGCCTGTCTCTAAGCCAGATTCAGGGAACTGGAATGTTCTGAGTGGCCAACACCGGATCATACATCCAGCTCTCACTCGAGGGCTGGACACTGCTCCATCCAAAAATTCAGGAACTAAAATACCCCGGGACTGGCAGCACAACCGAAAGCAGAGGAAGGGATAGATAAGCTCTGGATTCAGTAAAAATGTCTCTGAGGCGCTCAACTATCTCCTGAACTTAGTTTCATCTTTTCATCTTTTCTTTTTTGGTCTGTGGTTTTTCAAGACTTGGATTCTCTATGGAACAGCTCTGGCTGTCTTGGGACTCACTTTGTAGACCAGGCTGGCCTTGAACTCACAGAGATCCATCTGCCTCTGCCTCCCTGAGTGCTGGGATTAAAGGTGTTCCTCACCATTGCCCAGTCATATTTTTATCTTTAACGTAAGAAAACCACATCAATTATGTAACTAATTACTATCTATTTGCATATGAAATCTCTGGCTAGTATGCAGTTGAGAATATAGAGATTACATAAGCAATATGTTACTAGAAATTTCTTTCTGTAAAGATGAGTGAGTGTTTTCCATTCTGAAGTCAGCGAACTCATATCAAACCCCACGTAACATAGAGCATTGAGCATAAGAAGCTATCTACAGATAAGAGGTGGGGATACCATGTCTACATTCTGAACTGTCCTGCAACGTAGAAATGATGACTTGGTCCTGATTCATTTGGATGCTAATAGTAATGTACAATCCAGAAGGCAATGATCTTAAAGCAACAGGAAAAGCTAGGATTAAAAGACAAGCAAAAGCAGTATTTTGGCTTTAAGCATATAACTACTACAATCTAGAAAATCCAGGAGGCCTGAATATTGTGAGACAATGGTCTGTACCCTGCCACTTGTATTATTTTTAATAAAATGCTGATTGGCTAGTAGCTAGGCAGGAAGTATAGGTGGGGCAACCAGTCAGAAAGTAGCGGAGGGGCAACAAGAATTCTGGGAAGAGGGAAAATTCAGTATGCCGTCCTGACCCAGACACAGAGGAAGCAAGATATGACTGCCTTGCCGAATAAGGTACCAAGCCACGTGGCTAACATAGAAAGAATTATGAACAAATATAAGGTATAAGAGTTAGTGGGAAGGTTGAGCTACTGCGATGATCAGTTTATAACTAATGTAGACCTCTGTGTATTTCTTTGGGGCTGAGCAGCTGCATGACTGGGTAAGACAGAAACCTCTGTCAACACCTGAAAAGGAATTTTCAGAAGTAGATTCATTCTCTAAATATACTTAATGGGCTAAGTGATTTTCCACCTTCCAGTACACTTTCCCAAACACTTAATTTCATCAGCTCCAGTCACATGGAAGTTCACGGAAAAAGTGTTGCCCACCATGTGAGAACCTTATCAAGGAAAGATCGGAGGACAAGACCTTGTGGAACTCTGTGAGAAGATGGCTTGAAGGAAAAAGTCTTGGGAAACCTACATTAGAATTGATTTGCAATCATCTGAAGCCAAACTCAACAGCTGTTTGCAGACAATTCCTATATTACTGATAGGATCAGCTTTTGTCTCTCTGAGAAGTCAGATTTGCCAGAAGGAAAGCCAATACCAATGATCACATGACCCTCTCCCCTCTTTGATCACAGACCCTCTCCCCTCTTTGATCACATGACCCTCTCCTCTCTTTGATCATCCTAATTAATCTAACGCAGGCTTGGCCTGAACTATTAATATATACGCTGATTGGCATACCAAGCTCAACTTGGGCAGTATCTATCCTGTTTATCTTTTTATTGTACAGAGCATCCTGGTTCTGTGTCACGTGAATTTCAATTTTAATCAAAGACAATAAGCATCCAGCAGCAACAGAATCATCAGATCTCAGACTGCAAAGTAGCTAGGCAGGCAAGAGAAAAAGCAAGAGTGTTGTCAACTGTTAGGAAACTATTAAGCTTCCTTAAATTTACTAGGTATAAAAAAATGAAAGTAAATATCAATCAGGGTATTTATAGACAGGCCATATATAGATAGGTCTATATCTATGTATCTGTATAGATAGATATACTCACATATAAGAGTATACTCATAGAGAATGGAGCAGGAGTAGAGGGACTAGATAATTTAGGAAACTAAGGGCAAGGCCAGTGAGCCATTTTCTTTCATTAAACACAAGAGTCAAGCCACATAACCATGGGAATGTAGGACATCCAACTCTTTTCCTGCCTGGTCGATAACAATAAATGCTGCAGTTCAGCCTGACAAAATGAAGCAAGCACAGAACCTGATCACTATCACGCCTACTACGTAAGGAACAACAAAATTGTAATTTATCCGAAGGTTCCACCGTTAGAAAATAGGACAAAATTTTAATTTCCTTTCCCCATTTCACAACAAGAAAGTCAATCCAGTGCTCTAGGCACTATTACATTAAATATTGATATAGAGTCACTGTATAGTAGCTTTTCCTTCTAAGAAATTAATAAATTCTTAATGAAGAGTAGGGAGAAGTCTAACATGAATCAGTAATTCACTCCAATACAATTGACTATTGTTTATTGAGCTGTTCTTTTTCCAGATTGTAAGAAGAATGATTTTCTTTTGGATTTAATATTGCTGACACTGCTGCCTATATACCTAATAAATATTTCTAGATTTTACATTAACATTTTTGTACATCTATCATATGGCACAAATAAAAATGAACAAAACTTAGCAGGGAGCTAGCTGCCTTAAAGCATGTATTTCTTGAAGGGCCAATTATCAATGGTTTCCACTTAGGAAAAGAAAATTCTCTAGTTGGTCATATGGCTTCTGTTCCTTCTACTTTCTGCACTGTTTGATGACATTTTCAACAAGATGGTCTCTGTGTTTAAGATGCACTGAGTGTAATCTATAAGATTCCGGCTAATGACACCTTGAGATGGGCATCTGCATAAGAATTACACAAAGGCATCCACGTGTGCAGCTCTTAGTCCTAGCTTTTGGCTCCACCCACTGCACCTCATTTTACTGAGTATATACCCAAGCGCAGGCGTTTGATCTGCAAGTTAGAAGTAGTAGAGACAGAGAAGACATGACTTGAGCCTTCAAGATATACATCAACCGTTACCTATTCAAAGCGAGTCAGGAAAGCTCAGTAGGAAGAGTCAGTGCATGAGGGTAATATTTACCAAGTGATATTCAGCAATATTTCATTAAGATTAATAAATAAATTAAGAAAAACATTTTAGAACTTGAACTTTGAAAAAGGAAAAGACAGGCTCCTCTTTTGACTTCAGTTAGCATAAGTCACTGGAAAAGTCTGTCGTTCAGATAAGCAGCAGGAACTGTCTTTGGGTTAGAAGACCACCAGGGAATGCTTTTGGTAGCCAGCATTCTCTGATACATACTTTATCACAAACAACTTAGAGATGACCCCTAGACAGGCAATTGGCAGCCAATTGGCAAACCTACCTGTTCGGCAGAGACATGGATGAGATAAGACAATTCCCTCATACAGGTAAAGGTAACTTGGATAAGAAACATTGGGATATTAGAAACCTAACAAAAATGAAAGCTTTTATGGTGTTTAGAAGAGAGTGAGTGTTTGAAGACATTCCAAAGGTAGATTCGATCAGTCACAACTACAGTGCGGAGGTTTAACTGAAATTAATTGAAGTGAATTAGGATAACTTGACATTTAGTAAGAATTACAAATATTCTTATTGGTCAGCATTACACTTCTGGATATATGTAATATAAGAGATATGCAATCTGGATTGTGAAGTTAATAGATGAATCATTGTGGATTTGTTTTTTGTTTTTTTTTTTTTTAGGGGTGATGTTGAGACAGGGCTTCTCTGTGAAACATCCCTGACTAACCTAGAACTTGCTTTGTAGACCAGGCTAGCCTCAAAATCAGAGAGATCCACTTGCCTCCACGAGTGCTGGGATTACAGGTGTGCCCAGCTGTGGATTTGGTTTATGACTCTAGTTTTACTATAGTGAATGCCTTTGCCTTTGAGCATTTAATTTTATTCTATGTTCTTCATTCCATGATAAAACAACAATATGGAAACATTTTGGTTGCATTCCTCTATGCAACCTCCTTGCTTATTTTTTATGTATGGAGACTAAGAACTTAAGCTCCCCAATGATTGCTTCCCAAGTCACTTACTGGCATTAGGCTGTAGGCTCCAAATCACTACGCCAGCATTAAACATTTGTGTTGCCTCATACAATATATATACATAGAGTCTCCGTAGTTCCTTATCTACAGACTGAAGGCTATAATAATTCATGTCTCAGACACAGCTATCCACATAATAATGAAATATAAGAAAAGATAAGTGCAATGTCTACCCCATGACAGCTTTCAAAAAGTATTGCCCAATTATTACCACTCGAATAAAAATAGTCATATTAACTTTAATCAGCGCAGTCAAAAGTTTGAGATTACTGTTCTGTGACTACAAATTCTTAATATTATCACTGAATATGTCACTTCCAGTCACCCTGTCAATTGACCCATGCATGCTTCCAGCATTGCTCCTGATCTTAGCTCTTTAAATAAGGGGTTAGTTAGGTCCTGACCTGATCTAGACCATCTCTCAAGTTGATGACCTGCAGTCAGATTCTGTCCTGATCTAGACTATCTCCCAGGGTGATGACATACATTTAGATTCTGACCTGATCTAGACCATCTCCCAGGGTGACGACATACATTTAGATCCTGACCAGGTCTCTTGATCCTCTTTGAATAGGGGTTATTTAGATTCTGAACTGATCTAGACCATCTCCAAGGTCTCTTGATCTTAGCTCTTTGAATAAGGGTTATTTAGATCCTGACCTGATCTATACCATCTCCCAGGTCTCTTGATTCTCCTTGAATATGGGTTATTTAGATCCTGACCTGATCTAAACCATCTCCCAGGGTGACGACATACATTTAGATCCTGACCTGATCTAGACCATCTCCCAGGGTGACGACATACATTTAGAACCTGACCTGATCTAGACCATCCCCCAAGTCTCCTGATCTTAGCTCTTTGAATAAGGGGTTATTTAGATTCTGTCCTGATCTAGACCATCTCCCAGGTTGACGACCTCCATTTTTACCATCACGGCAATAGGTTAGATTTGGAGAAGTTAAATTTTAACAAATACTTTCTACTTGCTGTTTTCCTTTTTGATGGTGTGGTCATTGAACCCAGTGCCTCATACACAGTGAGAACATACTCTACCACTGACTTACAACCCCAGTTTTATATGTTAAACTTTTAGACTTCACATTTGTGGTATTTATGAGTCTAGATTCTTCTCCTACTAGACAGTCGTAAGTCTCAGAAACAGAAAGATCTTCCTTATTTTTTGGCAACCCAACTGCCTAAAAGTGTCCCTTGCATATGATAACCACTCAAAAAACATTTCCTGAACTGACTTGTCAAAATGAGTTGAGTACAGAATGAAACACACACACGCAGAGAACACACACACACACACACACACACACACACACACACACACAAATGTTGCTGTGCTTTGTTCATCCAACAAGCATCCCTAGGGCTTCCATCCATATTCAGGCTTTAACACATCTCAATTCCCCTCACCCTGAGACACAAGACAGAAGCTTGCTAGTTGAGCACAAACTATATGCACCATGCACTTTTAGCTATTATATAACACAGAACCAACATATGTATGATAAAAGCCAATGCTTGGTATGCTAACCTAAAAAAATTAATACAAAAATAATATTGAGAACTGAGGTACTTATTAGCCAGTTGGAGAATAATTAAGGAAAAGTAGATAGCTTCAATATAAAACAGAATAACCCATGAATCCAGAGTCATGATAGGAGTACTGCCATTGAGGCTGGTTAAAAAATTCAGTGGTTAAAAATGCAAGAGAGTGTTTAAAGGCAGAATGTCAACAGTATGCTGACAAGGTATCAACGTCTGAGTGACTATGGCTGAAGCTGTGAAGAATACTGCAGACAACATTTATATTGGAAAAAAACAAAACTTCGTCAAAGAAATTGTGTCTTCTAAATGTTGATTGAGTAAAACAGACCAAGCCCATTCTCTTGGGACATAAATCTACTGGGGGTGTCAGAAATGAATTAAATAATAACAGAGATAAAATTGCATCCTTGTAAGAATACAACACTGGCAAACACATAAAGCTTGAAGTATATAAAAACAAGATTTGAACAAGATCTGGAAAGTCTGGGAGGAATACTAAGGAGGAAGAAAGGAATTTTCTTCTTCCTATCTTACTGAAAGACAGTGTTCTTTGTGTTTGTGCCTCAGGTCACATAAAAGATGGACAGAGAGGGCTGGAGAGATGGCTCAGCAGTTAAGAGCAGTGGCTGTTCTTCCAGAGGAACTGAGTTCAATTCCCAGCAACCACACGGTGACTTACAACCATCTATAGATCTGATGCCATTTTCCACCATAAAGGTACAAACACAGATAGAGCAATCATATACATAAAACAAATAAATAAAATCTCTTTTTAAAAAGATGCACATAGAATTAGTCTGCTCTTACAATGTACCACAAGCTGAGGAATTTGTGAAGAACAAAAGCTTATTTCTCATCGTTTAGCGGTTAGGCAGTCCAAGAACAAGTATTTGTGGGAATTTCAATGAGGGAGTGTTTGTAACATCCTTGTCTAGTAGGAAGCAGACCAATACAAGAAGAACCGGAATTCTAATCATCAGCTAAGAAGCCCTCATGACTTTATCATCTCCTTTAGCACATCACTCCTCCCTGCCAAACCTCTAGCTGCAATTACATTGAAAATAACCAAGTTTTATAAGGGACATATTCAAACAATAGCTCAGTATGTATTTTTTTGAATGAGAATCTTCTATCAAATCATTTTTCAAATGTTTTCTTATGATACCTAGATGAGAGATCTGAAAGTATTTTTTAATTTTTAAAAATAAGGTAATGATGTTTTCCTATGAGGAAATTAATATTTTGCCCTTTGAAGCGATAAAAGAAGGAATTATTGGGAAGCCAGAGAGACACTAATGACCCCAAATCAGATATGCCTTGAAAAAGGCTGGAGCATCAACAATGTCAGTGGACAGGGAAGCACAGCGCACATTAGAGACGTAAGAATGACGTTAGAGACTGGCAGGATGCAGGGACTGTGCCAAAGAAAAGCAAACCCTAGAGTCTGAGAGGAAAGAGGTTGACATGCAGGAGCAGGAAAGGGAGGGTGCACAAGGCCATGGTGTGGATGTGTTAGCCTGACTGTTTCAGAGACGCTCAACAGAATGATACATTAAAGAAAAATGGACAAAGTCAGAGTCTTTACTGGAAACAGGAGATCGATGGAAAAGTAAAGGTGAATGACAGCTCTGAAGAAGAGGAGAGTTAGAAGAAAGCATGGCCAGGTTGGGTCTTAGGGGTCAAGTATTTGGGCACAGGCTGCTACATTACAGCGGCTGTGTTGAGTGGCAGAGCATCCTGGCAGAGCACTTCCGTGGAAGCCTCAGGACCAAGCTTCTGCCAGGGATATGAGCTGCTCTGGGGAAGACAGGAGGAGAGCAGTCAACCTCCTGAACCAGGGGACCGATGCTCAAGAGGTTTGTGGAGTGGGTGCTCTGTCAGGACACATCTGATGACCCAGCTGTCTCCTGGGATGAAAACACAGAGGTTTACAAGGAGAAATGAGTGATCATGAAAATGGAACAGGGACACACACATCCATGTAATCGGCGGTTTCTCTCCTGCCTCCCAGTTCCGAATAACCACTCAGAGGCTTAATATTACTTATAAATGCTTGGCTAATTGCTCAGACTTATTATTAGCTAACACTTACATTTAAATAACCCATATTTTTTATCTATGCTTTGTCACATGGTTCATGGCTTGTTATCTCATTTCTTACATGTCTTGCTTACTCGGTAGCTGCCTAACATCCCCCAGACTCAGCCCCTCTTTTCGTGTATCTCTGCTCAGATTTCCCCTCCTGACTCTATCCTGCCTTGCCATAGGCCAAAGCAGCTTTATATATTAACCAATGAGAGCAACATATATTCACAACATACAGAAAGGCCATCCCAAAGCACTCTTACACTCCGCCATGCCTTTCTTTAAAAACAAACAAATAAAAACCATAGCCATGAAAAAAAAAAGAGAAGTATTATTGGGGATTGTTGGAGAATATAACCAAATCGTTTTCTCTGTTTCTAGACCTGAAAAAGTGTCTTTTCCAATGGGTAAAAATATTAGATTTTTACTTATAATAAAAGCTATTTACAGCAAGCCGACAGCTAATATTAAATTAAACGGAGAAAAACTCAAAGCCATCCCGCTAAAATCAAGAACAAGACAAGGATGTCCACGCTCTCCATACCTCTTCAATATAGTGCTTGAAGTTCTAGCAATAGCAATAAGACAACATAAGGGGATCAAGGGGATTCGTATTGGAAAGGAAGAAGTTAAGCTTTCATTATTTGCAGATGATATGATAGTATACATAAGCGACCCCAAAAACTCTACCAAAGAACTCTTACAGCTGATAAACACCTTTAGTAATGTGGCAGGATACAAGATCAACTCCAAAAAATCAGTTGCCTTTCTATACACTAAGGATAAGGAAACAGAGAAGCATCACCTTTCACAATAGCCACAAATAGCATAAAATATCTTGGGGTAACTCTGACCAAGGAAGTGAAAGATCTATTTGACAAGAACTTTAAGTCTTTGAAGAAAGAAATTGAAGAGGACATCAGAAAATGGAAGGATCTCCCTTGCTCTTGGATTGGGAGGATCAACATAGTAAAAATGGCAATTCCACCAAAAGCAATCTATAGATTCAATGCAATCCCCATCAAAATCCCATCAAAGTTCTTCACAGATCTGGAGAAGACAATAATCAACTTTATATGGAAAAACAAAAAACCCAGGATAGCCAAAACAATCTTATACAATAAAGGATCATCTGGAGGCATTACCATCCCTGACTTCAAACTCTATTGCAGAGCTGTAGTATTGAAAACAGCTTGGTATTGGCATAAAAACAGAGAAGTCGACCAATGGAATTGAATAGAAGACCCTGACTAAAACCCACAAACCTATGAACACCCGATTTTCGATAAAGGAGCTAAAAGTATACAATGGAAAAAAGAGAGCATCTTCAACAAATGGTGCTGGCAAAACTGGATGTCCATCTGTAGAAGAATGAAAATAGATCCATATCTATCACCATGCACAAAACTCAAGTCCAAATGGATTAAAGACCTCAATATCAGTCTGAACACACTGAACCTGATAGAAGAGAAAGTGGGAAGTACTCTACAACACGTGGGCACAAGAGACTACTTCCTACGTTTAACCCCAGCAGCACAGACATTAAGGGCCTCATTGAATAAATGGGACCTCCTGAGACTGAGAAGCTTCTGTAAAGCAAAGGACACTGTCACTAAGACAGAAAGGCAACCCACTGACTGGGAGAAGATCTTCACCAACCCCGCAATTGACAAAGGTCTGATCTCCAAAATATATAAAGAACTCAAGAAACTAGACCGTGAAAGGCTAATCAACCCAATTATAAAATGGGGCACTGAGCTGAACAGAGAACTCTCAACAGAAGAAGTTCAAATGGCCAAAAGACACTTAAGGTCATGCTCAACTCCCTTAGCGATCAGGGAAATGCAAATCAAGACAACTTTAAGATACCATCTTACACCTGTCAGAATGGCTAAAATCAAAAACACCAATGATAGCCTTTTCTGAAGAGGTTGTGGAGAAAGAGTACACTCATCCATTGCTGGTGGGAATGCAAACTTGTGCAACCACTTTGGAAAGCAGTGTGGCGGTTTCTCAGGAAATTCGGGATCAACCTACCTCTGGACCCAGCAATACCACTCTTGGGAATATACCCAAGAGAGGCCTTATCATACAACAAAAGTATATGCTCTACTATGTTCATAGCAGCATTGTTTGTAATAGCCAGAACCTAGAAACAACCTAGATGCCCTTCAATGGAAGAATGGATGAAGAAAGTATGGAATATATACATATTAGAGTACTACTCAGCAGTAAAAAACAAGGACTTCTTGAATTTTGCATGCAAATGGATGGAAATAGAAAACACTATCCTGAGTGAGGTAAGCCAGACCCAAAAAGAGGAACATGGCATGTACTCACTCATATTTGGTTTCTAGCCATAAATAAAGGACATTGAGCCTAGAGAAGGACATGATCCTAGAGAAGCTAAATAAGAAGGAGAACCCAAAGAAAAACATATAGGCATCCTCCTGAATATTAACCTTCATCAGGTGATGAAAGGAGACAGAGACAGGGACCCACATTGGAGCACCGGACAGAAATCTCAAGGTCCAAATCAGGAGCAGAAGGAGAAAGAGCACGAGCAAGGAACTCAGGACCTCGAGGGGTACACCCACACACTGAAACAACGGGGATGTTCTATCAGGAACTCACCAAGGCCACCTGGCCTGGGTCTGAAAAAGCCTGGGATAAAACCGGACTTGCTGAACACAGCAGACAATGAGGACTACTGAGAACTCAAGAACAATGGCAATGGGTTTTTGATCCTCCTGCACGTATTGGCTTTGTGGGAGATTAGGCAGTTTGGATGCTCACCTTACTAGACCTGGATGGAGGTGGGTGGTCCTTGGACTTCCCACAGGTCAGGGAACCCTGATTGCTCTTTGGAAGGGGGACTTGATTGGGGGAGGCGGAGGGAAATGGGAGGCGGCGGGGAAGAGACAGAAATCTTTAATAAATAAATAGATTTAAAAAAAGAAAAAATAAGAAATAACTATACATACAAGTAATATAGAGTCTGAGCAGGTATACACATGCACATATGAGTGCAATAACAGTGAAAAAAGACTGAATTTGAATGAGAGCAAAGGAAGAAATGCAATGATCTTATAATCCCATTTTTTAAGAAGAGAGACAGAGACGACGTACACAGAGGTGGGGGAGTGAGAGAAACCAGATTTCTGTAGCATTTTTCTCTCTGTAGACAGGCACAGTAGAAGTTATTGATAGATTATTTGGCTCCACCTCGGCATGACACAGCAAATGATTAAATATCCATGACCAAATGGTTGTATGAGAGGGACATTCAGGATCATAGCTAAGTCAAGCAACGACAATGGATTCCCCATCAGGTTACAGAGTTGTAACCTAGCTGTGGCCTAGTGGTTGTCAGTTTCACTGCCGAAGAGACAAGGAAAAGGGAAGTTGGGAAAGAAATATATAATCCAGTCCCACACAGAGATCTAAATCCTCAGATCTGGAGGTGTGCTCTCTTCAAAAATTTGGATTAGAAATAAAGGAGATGGAGTCTTGGGGAGCAGCGCCTCTGGCATGATGACTCACTATTTGAGGGTTTCATTAGGAGGGAAGCACATGTCCCTCCGTAGCTCATCAGGAAATCATGACTGCCTGATTATTCCACTAAATCCTGCAGAATTTAGCTAAGAAGGGAAGAGTCTGGGGGTGGAAGCTTCCACACTATATTGCCTTCCAATTTTTTTTCTATTTCAAATCATGGAAACATATATTTTTAGATGGATTGATAGACACTCTTACAGGATGATATATATATATATATATATATATATATATATATATATATATATATATATAATCTTTTTGTAAACATTTACCTGTCAGAGTCTGTAATTTAGGGTGCCTTTAAATGAAATCTCAACTGAATTAACCTAAAAATAAAATGTTTCCATATAAGTTCCCCAAAAGAAGATGAACCCTAAGAAGTACTACTCAAATTCATTCCAGAGAAAATCGGGACTAAATGAGAATACCAGGTACAGTTAAAGGGTTATTTTGATGAACTGATTTCTATATAATATGAAGGGAGATTAGAGCTCACGGAGTTCTGAGTTCTGTTTTAAAATAAATCACTGCATGGAAACAGAGGAAATAGAACTAAGAATTTTATCCCCATGCCTGGTTAACACTTTCTTTTACAGAATTCAGATTTTTTTTTTCTGAGGGAAAGCTCGGTTTCTGCAGTCTTCAGTCATTCAACTAAAGACACAAAGGACCTCCCAGGAGCCAGGCACAATGCTAGGCTCTATGGGAAGGCGGTAAACAAAAGATAGCTCTCACTCTCGAGGAGCTGAGGAGGTGGTGGGGCTGGGGAAGAGAAGGAGACCTGTAATGGCACCGATGGATGCCTCATTACCAAGTGAGATGAGTGCCTACAGGGGAAGGAATGGAGACCGAAAAGAGGCAAGCCACAGAGCAGGCCAGGTAGGGTGGGTGGGATGCAGACCCAAGAAGGCAGCCATGAAAGTGGACTGAGCGCGTGAGTTGACATCTAAAGATCAAAACGGAGCAAAAGCTCCCAGGAAAGGCAGTGGAGTGGAGAGCCCTCCGGACCTCTAAGGGCCTGCAAGGATGGACCCCACCCCCACCCTCAACCCTCACAGTGGGGAAGTCATGCCGATCCTTGTTAAAGATTTGGTCTTTATCCCAAGAGCAGTGGGAGGCCATTGAAAGACTCTAAGCAGGTTGGTGACAGGATGAGATTTGTGTTTTGAAAAGAACACTCCCGGCTGCAAAGTTGCAAACAGATTGGGGAGCCCGTCTGAAGGCAATTGTTCTTCCCTGAGTAAATGTGAAAGGTGGTAGCTGTCACAATCACTATCCTGTGGCCACCTGACCCTGCTAATGCTTGTCTGCACCCCGAGGACATTTGGAAGCTATTTCGGAGGACTATTAAGCATTTCTTGATTCCCGATCAGATTACTGTGTGGCAGTGTTTAAGTGCAGAGACACAATGCTTTTCTGTCTGCTCGAGATTTGGGTTGGCCCGGCTAGTCGCCTAGTCGTTGTTCTGTGGTGACAACAAGCAGGGACTCACACACTTGTGCATTTCAGAGTCACTGACAATAGCACATCTGCACTACACGTGTGTCCTTAATATCTCTTCAGTCTCCCTGTCGGCGCTTGGACTCTCTAAGTTTTTTCCTTAACCTCTGACTTCTTCCCATCAAAGCATCGGCCCTGGTGAGCGTTTTCAACGTTGCAATTGCTGTAGTATCTGGTTGGAGATGGGGGTGGGGGTGACGGGGATGGCAGGGTCCGGGTTGCGGGGAAGGAAATCTGTTAAGGACAAAGCAGATTGTCTGGAGATGTGGATCCCTGATAGAACACTTGCCTAATATAGGCAAGGCTCTGGGTTCCATCCCTGGCATGCCACGCATAGCACTATACCATAGAGAAAAGCTCAATTACAAAGGCCCATTTACTAAATTCCAGTTACCAGGACTAAATCATTGCTCCGAGGTTATATCAGAAATAGTTCTGGAACTCAAGGAAGGCTGGATTACTGCATAAAGTTGGTGGAGTCTGCTAAAGGACACAAAAGGATATAAGGGCAGGAAGCCAGGTAGAGGCTCACCCCCAGCCTGAGGAAACCTCCCCTTCTGCAGAACTGCCTTCAGGCTGCAAAATGCTGCTAGACAGAGTGGTATGCTCTCCGTAGTCATTCAAATGTGCTCTCCACCATGTTTAAAGCCTTCTTCAGCAGCCTGGGCAAGTGGCAATCACTGGGTATCATGGCTTTTATTGTCCTATCTTCTTAGACTAAAGCCTAGAAGGCTCCTCCTTGAACATCCACTAGCCTAAGCTAACTGTGGTCTCTGCAGCTTCACAGAAGGCTAATCCTGTGTTGAGGAGATGGCCATTAGTGATTTAAGTGTGTCATTATGGCCTCTCTATCTTCTGCAGGTGGAAGCATCGGCACTCATCTGGTAAGCTTTCCAGGGCTCTGTTCCCCTGGCTACACTTAAGGAGACCCACTGAGAGTTTGGGAAACACCAGCCCAACTGTATGATTCTCCCATTGAACAGTGTGGGCTCCATCAACACCACTGTTGTAGCTATTCTTCTCAAACCAGTTCTTTTCATACTTTACAAAGTTTGGAGACGAGTAAATAATCAACAATAACAACAAAATACCCGCCTGTTTTCCTAATGCGGAAAATAAGAATGTTTCTTTGGACATTCAAATCTGTTCAAATTTAAAGCTAACTTCTGTCCGGTTAACTCAAAATTCCGGATGCACACCCAGCTTAATGCTTACCCCTCTTCCTCCTCAGACAGGACCTCACCTCAGAAACCTGGAGTTGGGGACGAATTTAACTATATACTTTATTATTTCATAGTCCCACCCCACTAGAGGCTCTTTCCTACCTTTTTAATGTTAGACTGAAGGAAAGGCTCAGGGACCTGTTGGTGCCTTCTAGGCCGATGATTATGCAAAACTCATTCTTACCTAAAAGATACTATTTCATGTTCCTCTGAAGCATTTTACTAATGGCATTTTAACTTTTCTCAAAGTATAGTTCTCAAATCACAAACTTATTGTTAGCAAAGAGCTACAGATTTTCATACTCCGCTTCACACCTGATGTTTCAGTAGCATTGAAGGTCCACAAAAGGAAGGCTGTTGCCTCCTCCCTAAAAGAAAGGATTGACCTCACAGTTGGGTTCACCCACTTGGGCTGGCCCATCAACTGGCCCAGGGTCCGTCCCTCAGGGAGGCTGGTATTGTAGTGCCAGAGCAATCTTAATGAAAGGAGGAAGGGTTCACTGTTTAATGAGACAATATACATTCTCTGGCCCGAGCATAGTCACAATGACCTGCCATAATGTTTGGTTGTGTCTGCCCACCTTTCCGAGTCCTCTTTCTCCCCATTCCCTCCGTCCCAGCCCCTCTTTCTTTGGGTGAGCCTATGTATGCTTCCTTTGGTAGTTTGGACTCTTTCTCCACTCACCACCGTGTGGCTGTTTGACCTCCATGTGGGTGAACTCCACTCTAGTCTCGTTCAAATGCATGGCCTTTTCTCTCTTCCTCATCTTCCTGCTGCCAAGACTTACAGCTTGCCTGCCCTGTAAGGCAAGCTCTCTTAAATTTTCTTGTAAACTCAGATAAAAGTGTCTTAAAGCTTCCTTTTTAAGTCCATTCTTTTTTTTAAAATATTTATTTATTTATTTATTATGTATACAATATTCTGTCTGTATGCCTGAAGGCCAGTGGAGGGTGCCAGACCTCTTTACAGATGGTTGTGAGACACCATGTGGTTGCTGGGAATTGAACTCAGGACCTTTGGAAGAGCAGGCAATGCTCTTAACCACTGAGCCATCTCTCCAGCCCTTAAGTCCATTCTTAAATTCTTTTGTTAGTAAGACTAAGAGTCACAAGAGGGGCCCAGATTTCTCCCATACTTCAGTGACTCTAGAGGGACTCTCCACATTTTCCAGAAACTCTAAGGAGTTCATGTACAAGTTCAGGGATCTATGTATATATATATATATATATATATATATATATATATATATATATCTCCAAGGAGTAATTCTAATTCAGGATAAAGCTTGAGTGTCACTGATCTAAACTCAGCTTTTTCTCTGCCTGTCATTTTAGAATCCTGGTCTCACCCTAGTTTCTGTGTACAAGACATGGCCTAACCTGTGTTCTCTTACAGGGCAGAGCCAAGGCCCAAGATACTACCCGGTCCCTAAAGCCTGTGACAGTGCAATCCCTCCCAGTATTCTTCATTGCTACATATCTCAGATGTCCCAGATCAGACAATCCTTCTTAGGAAGAGGTAGGGAGAAAGTCTGTCTCCAAAACGGGAATAAGGACCAAGCTCCCGAGAAATTATCTGGTGGGTGTCTGTGATGTGTTCTACACACCGTTTCCACTGATGTGGTCCGTGATGGACATGTTACAACATTGATATGTAAGGGATGTGCTATTAACTTTAAATCATTCCCCTTAAGCTCTTGCTAGTCACATCTCCTCAAGTGTAGTATAAGCCGGGCATTTGTTTCCATTTTCAAAATAGATTTTCATGCTGGGTGGTGGTGGTGCATGCCTTTAATCCCAGCGTTTTGGGAAGCAGAGGCAGGTGGATCTCTGAGTTAAAGGCCAGTCAGGTCTACAGAGAAAGTTCAGAGGCAGCCAGAGCTACAGAGAGAAACCCTGTCTGGTGGGGGCAGCGGGGAGAAAAATAGATTTTTACATGTTAATCATGGCTAGACCCCACTTTTGCTTTTCCATATTCATGTATTGCGAAGCTCATGGAAGCTTCTAAGACACTGACTTATCTACTAGGGAGGCTCTCTGCATAATTACACTAACACTTCTGGATAAGATAATCAGTGCCCCCTTGTTGATCATAGACTCCCTGGCCTGTTCCCTTAAGTATGAGCAATGAAACACCATGGCAGGTGGAGATCCATCAGAAGTTCCGCCATCCCTATGTTAAATACCCTGCAAGTGCTCATCCCCTGTTACTTGACCCCCAGGCTAGTTACTCCTGGCTTCCACTTCATTCCTCAACCTTGGGTGATTCTCCTTGGATCTCATGCCAACTCCTCCTCACTTCTTAGAGAGGAGGCAGCAATTGTTTTCTTCTCCCCCAGAGATGACTCCACATAAAGTTGAATAAAAGAATTATCGCTGGGCAATATAAGCTTCTTCGGTAACCTTCCTCTCCACCTTACAGTTGGCCCAGAATGTTACTCTTTCATCAGCTCGGAAAATAATCCCTACACTTGCTAACACCAAGAGTCCATCTGGGCGTCTTAGTCACCTTCGGAATTCCTTTCCTTTAGTTCCTTGCTCTTCTTTGCCTCCGGGCTGGCTTCCTTACTTTCATCCCCACTACCCCATGACTGCTCTAATCTTTTCTCTCCATAACTGCTTATTCACAGGGAGTTAATGACTTAACCATGAAGTCTAAAAGCCCTGTCTCATTTTCCAAACTCTTGGAATCATGACCTTTTCACGTGAAATCCATGTTCCTCATTTTCCCCACCATGTGAGGTAAGTTCTCAGTGAGTACCAGTACTGATCCCAGTCAACAGAACAGCATCCACTTTGAGACTGTTCTCCCAGTGGGGAGCCTCTCCATTCACTGTGTGCTCCACCTGCAGGACGACTTTTTTAAAGACACTTCAACTTTTACTCGCCTGTCTTAAACGATGCAGCCCTGACACTGAGTTGCAATTTCACTCTTAACTGGTTAGCTGGTTAGCCAAGGTGGATGATCTTAAAAACAGCTGTTGAGAAGATGGTTTGGTTTCTTCAAGCCACTCCCACTTCTCTTCTTTCTCCATTGTTTCTAAGCATCCTCCTGATGCGTTAAGAACCACCACAACCAGGTGGTGTCTATGGAGGCCTTTAATCGCAGCACTTGGGGAGGCAGAAGCACGGGGATCTCTGAATTCAAGCGCAGCCTGGTCTGTAAGAGCTAGTTCCAGGATAGTTAGAACTGTTACAGAAAGAAACTGTGTCCTGAATAAAACAAAAAAGAAAAAGAAAACAAAAAGAACCACCACCACGTTATTTCTTTTCTTTTAAGTCCTGCTGATCACCTTAAAAGACCGTGATTTCCTTTTCTGTAGATGGACTTTTCTTGTGGGCCACCAGCTCACACACACACACACACACACACACACACACACACACACACACAAAAGACATGGAGTTTTACTATTAATTATGAAAGTTTGGCCAATAGCTTGTTTATAACTAGGTCTTATATCTTAAATTAACACACTTCTATTAATTTACTTTTTGCCTCATGATTTTATTACCTCAACTCCGTAGTGCCTATCCTGCTTGCTCTATGTCTCCAAGTGGCTCCCTCTTCTTCTTCCCAGTATCCTCTCTGCTGGAATCCTGTCTAGTTATTGGCTGTTCAGCTTTTTATTAAACCAATAAAAGTGACACATCTTCGTAGTGTACAAAAAGATTATTCCACAGCACTTTTCTCTGAATTCTTGTAACTTTCAGTATTTCTCATGTTATATGGAGTAATAACAAAATAAATAACAATGTGAATAAACTTACTGTTGCATCTTTCTCAAACAACCATAATTTCCCAACATATGAAAAGTCTTATCAGGACCCCACCTTTTGTCTTCCAACAAAATGCCGTCTGAGAACTTGGAAAGCCATAATTTTCTTTAGTATTTTGTCGGCAATTCGTAAAAGCACCAGAGAATATCCTGTGTACACATTTAAAAATTTTTCCCAGATGTCCTAATTTTAGTCTCCATGACACCAGCTGAACAACCAGATGCAGAGGGTTGGAGGACAGGAGCTAAACATGATTGACAGGTCTTGAAAGAGATCCTTTGTCAACCCGACTCCTATGTGAAGAAGGAGAAAGAGGGAGAGGGAGGACAGGGAGCTAGAGCTGGAATTCTTCGCCTTAGAAAAGACAGGGGCAGGAAATGCTGGCAACTAAAAAAGCATCTAAAAAAAACTATTATATGAATGACAGTGAGCAGCTGTTTCGTGTTCCTATCCGATGAGGACAGATGCTCTGGGTACTCCAAACAGACGTTAGGAACAGTCTCCAGGTTCTAAACTTGGCATAAATGTGGAGCAGGCTAACACGTTGGCAATCAAAGGGCAGAGAGATATCTGTCTACACTGGAGGGCCAGGGTGGTACCATCTTTGGAAGAAAAGGTGCTACAAGAAAATGGTATTGAAGATAATGCTCACTCGGGATTTTGTCTGATCTAATGAGGCCACTTACATAGAGAAATTGATCTATTGCATCATATACGAGCAAGGTTTTGGATTTTTTTTTTATTGTTTTAGAAAGTATAGGAATGCAATCAACGCACTCAAGAAAGGTTATAGATTACGGATGGCATCACAGGTAGATGTAGTCACTGAAACAAAAGAGACAGTCAGCTCCTCTAGGCTCACTGTTCCCCGGCTGTGTGACCCTCGATAGGTCATTAGAGGACTTGAAGTATCAGTTTTCTCTTGTACTTTCTTCACAGAAATTTTGTGAGTGGTGACCGAGACACAATAAATGTCCATTTTTGTTATTTTGCTGGACTTGAAACACCTTCTAGGCACTGTGCTAGGCATGTTGCCAAGAGTTCTCCCCTTCACAAAGCAATCATACAAGCCCTGTGTAAAATAAGACGATGTAATGACTTTTCACCAGCCTTACATTCTTTAATTAAAAATGAAAGCCCTGGGTATCAAAGCCCAGCCTGCTGAGCCCCCTTACCTTTCCCAGCAACGAGACATTTCCCTGATGTCTGTAGCATGTCTTTGACGTCTGGGATGGAAGACCAATTTGCCTCCACCCCCAAGAGGCTCCACCTGTCACCATTATTATGTGATCTCTATAAAATTAAACTGAGAATGTACTTTTATTCATTATGCTTTTAAGAAAAGCCATAAAGCTCGAAAATACAGTATCTGTTTAATCAAAAAAATGCCATCGGAAAGAAAATCCGTGTGTTTAATTTCATGTCTTTAAAATAATACAATTGTCAACTAATATATTCATGTTCAGTGTGAACTATAACCTATTCCTTGCCATATGATGATCTTGCAATAGAGGGTTTGTTCTTAGCCAGGGGTTGGTGCACAACATATATTTTCCTCTGGGTCATTGCTGCTTTCTCCCTCTACCATTTGCCTTCAAAAAAAGCCATTTTCTCAAGGGTCCCGGGACATGAATCCTTAAGTCTTCTGTTTATATTGGTAGAGAGATCATCACTTTGAGCTGGGGTAGCAGCTACTACATATCAATATAGACACCTGGGAAGGTTTCAAGTCTCCATTCGAGAGTCAGTTAAGAAGCACAGCTTGCTAAATCCCCCATGCAGTGTGTGTATTTGTGTGTGTGTGTGTGTGTGTCCTTCTTTAAAGGAAAGTGTGGGTTCCAAGGAGCAAGGATAATAATGCATATGCATTATTCCTAGCAAAACAAAGAGTTCAGTATGAAGTGTTATGTATAACTTAATGTAAAATACACTAATAGCTCTCTCTATGCTAATAGGGAAATTTAAAAAATCTAACCTGTAGGATTGTATGGCTGACTCAGAGAGAGTCATCATAATTGGAATTTCAACAACATGTTTGGGATGATAGAAATCAGTGGAGCATGACAATCTTCAGTTTGAGTTATACATAAAGATGGCTTAGGACTTGAATGAGACATGCATGATGTATAAAGGAATCCTTAGACACTATGAAAATAGTTTACCACTGTGCAGAGAAAAGAGAGAAGGTTAAATTACTTCAGCTCTAAAATCACATGTAATGCAAAAGCCAGCTGAGCTCCCCGTTGCTGTTTGTAGAATATTGAGTATATGAAGATGATTTCAGGGTATGGCTGGTGCTTTTAGAAAGAAACAGCACTAGTGATGATGAAAGTTTTAAATAATTCAAGAATGAGTAAAGAAAATAGCATTGTATTGGATTTGGTAAATACTATCACATTAGATTCTTAAATAGAAGATGCTCAAAGTGTCAGCCTTCAAAGTAGGGAGATGGAAGCTGAGTCCCAAAGCTTTCGTTCCCGTCTTTTGAGCCTTGGAAAAGCCCTTTGCCTCACTAAACTTAATTTCGTATTCTGCAAAGTGAGGGGAAATAATGATTACATGAGATGTGAGGGTGTGAAATGATATAGGAGTATAATCCTTGGATGTTGAAGAACATCAGCTATAGTACTGATAGTGATGAAGATAAAAGACAAGAAGAGATCACACAGGAAATAAATGCCAGGTAGACGCTATACCTGTCTATCTATCTGTTTGTCTATCTATCTATCATCTATTTATCTTCCATATATCATTTATCTATTTATATCTATCTATCTACCATCCACATATCATTTATCTATCATCTGTATCTACCTACCATCCAATATCTATCTCATCTATCTAACCTATCATCCATCTATTTTTCATCTACTATCTATGTATATATCTACATATCTGTCTGTATATCTAGCTAGCTAGCTATCTGTTGAAAGCAGCTTCTCAGAGGAAACAATTGTCTTATGATTTAATAAAGAATAACCCCTTGCCAGGTGGCAATGACATGTGCCTTTAATTTCAGCACTCAAGAGTTATGATTCCATATTAACTTTACAATAAATAATTCTCTATAATGACAGATAAATTGAGATGTCTGGATAATTACCTGTAATGTGGAAGGTGTGAAGGAGGAACATGTTTCTTTGTTGTTGTTTTTGAGACAGGGTTTCTCTGTATAACAGCTCTAGCTATCCTAGAATTCACTTTTCAGACCATGCTGGCCTCGAACTCACAGGGACTGCTTGCCTCTGCCACTGGAGTTCTGGGATTAAAGATGTGTGCCACCACCACCCAGCCAGCTAAGCATTTATTAAAGAGATTGCCTTCTCACTTTCACTACTCCACTGAGTAGAGATGGCACACGGCATATCAAAACTTAAGGCTTTTTACTTAAAATACTAAGCTGACCCTGAAACGTAATACTAAGCTAACCCTGAAATGGATACAGAAATCGAAAAAGAACCATGTCTTTTCTAGGCAATCTTTTAAAAGAAAAGAAAAACCTGAGGACTTAAACTACCTAATTTCAATATTCTATGAAACCATACTAATCAAGGTAATGTAGAATTAACATGAAGATTAACAAATCAATGAACCAGAAACAGGGACTGCAGTAAAAAACATACACTTATGAAGTCATCTGAATTTTGACAAAGGTGCCAACGCAATCCAGTAGGAAAAGGAATCTTTTCCAAATCCAATGAAGAATAAATACCATCTCTAAAGTTGATATCCATATAAAAAGAAAGTGAACCATGATCCCTTCATCAGCATACATAAAAATCAACTGAGGATGGATAATAGACATAAACATAAAAGCTAAGCCATAGACATTTGGAAAAAATATCTTTATGGTTGGATGATAAGCTAGGTCGCTGTTGGTTTTTCAATGAGAAAATATAGAGGGAAAAATCAATAAATTAAGTTTCATCAAATGAAAAGTTTCTTCTATCAAAAGACATTGCTAGCAAAATGAATAAGCCAACCATACACTAGAAGGAACTATTTATAAAACACCCACCTAACAAGAGAGCAGAATCCAACATTTTAGAGGCTTTTCCTATTCAGTGGTACAAAGTCAGTGAAAATGGGGCAAAATATGTAGAAACATTGCAAAAGAAGATATATGGCCAGTAACCACAAGAAATAATGATTGATACCATTAGTCATCAGAGAAATGAAAATTAAAACCATGGTGAAATATCATCACATACCCCTAGTCAATCTAATGGTCACAACACAGGCTGACAACCTAAACTAGCAAAACTACATTGTTGTAAGAGGTTGCTTGTTTTTTTTCCAGCTCTCAGACCCAAAATAGTCACACGGAAACTATATTATTTAAAACACTGCTTGGCCCATTAGCTCTAGTTTCATATTGGCTAACACTTATTTAATTTAACTAATTTCTAGTAATCTATGTGTTGGCACGTGACTGTGGCTTACCACGTAAAGTTCCCAGTGTCTGTCTCCGGTGGGACTACATGACTTCTCCTTGACCCCTCCTTTCTCCCAGCATTCAGTTTAGTTTTCCCCGCCTATTCCTCTATTCCCTGCGCAAGCCCAAGACAGTTTCTTTATTAACCAATGGTATTCACAGCATATAGAGGGGACTCCCACATCATTGTCATGGGTGTGAGAACAGCGGGTGGCTGCAGGAGCTGTAGTTCTGATAAGAGGCATGAGGAAACATTTTAGAGTATTGGGCTTGGGTTATATGAGTAAGCATTTGCCTTAAGATTCGTGCATTTTATTATGTATAAGTTTTACCTTAAATTTAAAAAGACTAGAAACAAATTTGAATCTTAATTAAAAATAATTAGAAAAAAGTGTTCTAGTATTTGAGATTGCTTTCATACCCTTGAACACATATGAACTGATAGATGTCTAAGTAGAAGGATAATTGGATGGAACTATTCTATAACCAAGCAGGCTTAGTGAAATGTAGGCAGGATATAAAGTTTCTAGCTGAGTGTTCTTTCAACTTCTAAGTTTGACTATTTTTATAATAAAATTCCAGAAAAAGAAATGAAGGATGCATGTAACAGCTAACAGCCGGGGAAGTACGTCTGATCATTCCAAAATGTAGATCAGCCGGGCGGTGGTGGCGCACGCCTTTAATCCCAGCACTCGGGAGGCAGAGGCAGGCGGATCTCTGTGAGTTCGAGGCCAGCCTGGTCTACAAGAGCTAGTTCCAGGACAGGAACCAAAAAAGCTACGGAGAAACCCTGTCTCAAAAAAAAAAAAATCCAAAATGTAGATCAGCTAGCCATGAAGGTTTTACAGTGGGTAGGGTTGTTATTATCCTTACACGGTAGAAAGACCTCCATGCCTAAAGTATTCAAGGTTAGTTGTAAGCCCAAGTGTAGATGGTAACTTCGGGCTGGGTTATCAATCAGGTAACCATTTGTTTATCCATGAGAAAGACTGGACAGTTTCAGAGCTTGACAAATGTGCTATCTTAGGTTCTCATACTTAGGGGGCGGGGGTGGAGAAATCAGTATTCTCCAAGTAAGTGTGTGCCTGTGACAAGCTGGGAAAGAAAAGGAAGGAGAAGAAGCAAGGGAGAGAGTGACGGTATATGAAGCAGCAGGAAGGAAGAAGAGTTTGAATACAGACACTGGATTCCATAGAACACATGCTGACTTTGAGGTTCACTACAGCGTCTGGAGGTAAAGATGCCCACGTGACATCAACAATAGACACATCAGAATTCCAAGAAAAAGACCATGATGGAAGATAAGGACTTTTGAAGTGTCAGGTAAAAGTCATGGCAATTCAAGAGAAAACTAGCAAAACAGCCCCTGAGGGCACCAGCCCTTTTAGAAAGGGACTGAGAAAGAGATGCAAGGCCATCGGACTATGTTTAAAATTCTCAAAAGAGCCCAGAGAAAAGTTCACACACAGGAAAGGTCACTGCCAGGTTGCTGGAGTGTGAAATTGGCAATGTTTTCACCAAGGAAGCGAGGCATCTTTTCCTAGCAAACAAGAGAGATAAAAGGAAAAGGAAAAATGTGAGTGGCCCAAGGCTTTGAGAACTTCAGAGTGTATCTTTTAGGTGCTAGATTGGGAGCAGCGATGTGATCTTCTCAACAGATCTGAGATGGTTGGTGTCATGGGTAATCTTGATTGTCAGCTTGAGGGATCTGGAACCAAGTAAAAGATACAGCTGTGGGTGGGGTGGGGTCTTTGGAAGGTAGTTAAGAGAAGAGAAGACCCTCCCTTAGAGGGAGTGGAAACTGGCAGGCAGTCCAGATATAAAAAAGATCTATGGGAAACTATTTCTGCTTGCCCAGCTAACTGCTTTTTCTCCTTACTTCTGGGTTTGTCTTTCCCATCGCTGTGGCAATGATGCTGCTCTCCTCCTCTGACATTGGACGCTAGCTTTAGCCTTCCCACATGGACTCAAGATCAATGACTCTCCAGGATCTTCCAGTCTTTAGCATCACATCTGGAACAACTGAGGCATCCAGCGTCATTGCTTGAGAAGCTACTGGGTGGGGCCTCAGGTTCTCCATCATGCAGAGAGCCATTACTGTACCCCCATCGTCTACTATGTAAGCCATTATAGTAAATCCCCTAGACATACATCCAGCTGTTCATCTCGAGAACCCTGACTAACATAATAACACAGTTGGTATACAGACAGAGGGTTGGGAAAGTGTGGTTTCTCAAGTTTCCTGATGTAAATCACTGCTTCTTAACTTTAGGGCCAGTTAGGATCAGCTGGTGGACATGCTGAGTCACAGAATGTGGGTATTACCACCAGAGTTTCCAGTGTCCTAGAGGAAGAGATGAGAAATTTCACAGTGTGGATCTGTGTGGAGCCTGATAGCTAGAATATCTAGTGTGGGGCTGGAGAGATGGCTTAGTGGTTAGGAGCATTGGCTGCTCTTCCAGATGTCCTGAGTTCAATTCCCAGCAACCACATGGTGGCTCACAACCATCTGTAATGAGATCTGGCACCTTCCTCTGGCGTGCGGGCATACATGGAGGCAGAATGTTGTATACATAGAATATCTAGTGTGATACCAGACAATGTGAATGCAGCAGGACTGGCAACCACACTGAGAAACACTGGGGTAGGAGGGGAAAGGTGTCACACAGCTTCCAGGGTCAGCCTCTGGTCAGGTCCTCATTGACAGAGGTGCTTTGACTGTAGAGAAGGCAGCCTCTCCCCACCCCCACATCCTTCTGATGACCATGTAGATGGCCACTACATCCTCCTGATGACTGTGTAGATGGTTATTGCATTCTCTTGATGTTGGAGTAGGCAGCCACCCAATGACTATGTAGATGGTCACATTTCCTCCTGATGATTGTGTAGATAGACGGCCATCATGTCCTCCCAATGACTATGTAGATGGTCGCTACATCCTTCTGACATTCTTGGTAGATGGAGTCTTCTTAATGAAACTTCACCTTGTAGAAATTTGGGGGAGTTTCTGGGGCTAAACTCTCTTCTACAAAATAAGCTCATGTTCAGACTGTATCCCAGAATTCCTGATTTGAACATTGTGGGGACATACATATGAGGAAATATCTCATGTGGAATTCTTCCCCATCCTGGCTGCCTCAGAGAGACCCTCAGCTTGAGGAGATTAATGGGCGGAGAGAATCTAATACAATATTTATTGGTTGTTTGGGCACTCAAAAAAAAGAGCCCACATTTACATCAGTTTATCATTCTGCTTTCACAACAAACTAGTATTGTTTAGATCAAGAAAATAAGTAAGCAGACCAGTGACCGTGGTATATGACTTTTCATAACAGCTTCTTTAAGAGACTCCAATGCACCATGACCTCTCCTAACAAGCTGCTAAGTTTCTGTTTATTTCAAATTCATCTCATCTACAGGTCTGTAACATAAAGAAACACAATCTACTACTGTAATTAATTGGCAGTTTTAATGTTACCTTTTCTTTAATGACAGAATTGTTTCATAACAGTTAAGTTTAGGATGCCTAAACTAGAAGAAGAAGAAGAAGAAGAAGAAGAAGAAGAAGAAGAAGAAGAAGAAGAAGAAGAAGAAGAAGAAGAAACATTCTACTCTTCAAATGCATCAGAAACCTTGAGATTGCAGAGGTCTTGGGGTGTTTGCATTATGGGAAAAGCAAAACCTACATATGTGGAAAGTAAGTGAAAACTTAGCTTCAAAAGCCTCCCTGATGTTAGCACAGAAGAAGAGCTGAGTTGTCCCTGCATCTGCAAGAGGAACACAAAAGGAAGGATCAAGGATAAGACTAATTGGTAGCAAGGAAGGATCAAGGATAAGACTAATTGGAAGCAAGGACTATGCAGTCTCATGGCAAAGATCTTGGTGAGAAGGTTGTCTAGGTTTTGATGGAGGATTATAACTCAGAGAGGTGCTCATACCAGCAAAAGTAGTTTCCATTAAGCAAAGTATATAAACAGTAGAGATGGGGTGAAATAAGTAAGCTATATGATACTATACATGGACCTATGAATTACATATATAAAATAGGTCTGCTATATGGCATATATGAACATATAAATGACCTATATATGAAATAGGTCAGCTCATGATATGGGATTCCCCTCTGTATACTAGAAATATGTTTTATTACCATTGGTTAATAAAGAAGCTGCTTTGGCCTATAGCAGGGCAGAATATATCCAGATGGAAGAGATACATAGAGAGAGTAGGTAGAGTCAGAGAGATGCCATATAGCTGCCAAAGAAGATGGACCCAGAACCTTTCTGGTAAACCACAGCCTGTGTCAATACACAGATTAATAGAAATGGGTTAATTCAAGATGTAAGAACTAGCTGGAAATAGGCCTGAGTCACTGTCCAAACAGTGTTGTAATTAATATAGTTTCTGTATGATTATTTGGGTCTGGGTGGCCGGGAAAAAAAGAGCAGCTGCCTACAAAATGGCTTGCCAACGTGGGGCAACTACATCTGTATAAAACCTGAGAGAGGTTGGGAAGGAGTTCTAGACACAAAATAACAGAATTAAGCATGGCTTTTTGGTAGAAGCATTCTCTCAGGTTTGCTAGAGGTAAGCAGAGGTGTGGCTCCTTTAAGAGAAGTCTCCCTGACTCACCTTTACTGGCAAAAACTGAACAACTTCTTGGTTCATGCTAGTAGTTCATAAAACTCTGTCTCTTCCAGAAAGTCCTGCACTTAAATGGGGTTTGTGAGCAGCTTGCCACTAATTCCTTAATGGCAACATAGACCTGCTGCATCCCTGGAGGTGGTGTGCATGGCTCACAGAGACCTTAAACATAACTCTATCATATTGGACTGGTGGAACAAACAGGCAGGGTTGTGGAGATGGTCTTAGCCATGCTCATTTAGTATGTTTTTTTTTAAAAGTGCTCCTTGTCAAAAAATGATTACTGGTATGCAATAAAGACAATTAAAATGAAAAAGACCTCTGAATGGTTCACAGTGTTAGATACATAGGCTTGGGAGAGAGAAGACAAAAAAAAAAGCGTATAGACAGTTATAAAAAGAAGTAAATGATTTTATTTTATTTTATTTGGATTTTTCGAGACAGGGTTTCTCTGTAGCTTTTGGTTCCTGTCCTGGAACTAGCTCTTGTATACCAGGCTGGCCTCGAACTCACAGAGATCCACCTGCCTCTGCCTCCCGAGTGCTGGGATTAAAGGCGTGCGCCACCACCGCCCGGCTATGATTTTTTTTTTAAGATTTATTTATTTATTAAGTATATAGTGGTTTTCCTGCATGTATGCCTGCAGGCCAGAAGAGGGCACCAGATCTCATTTCAGGTGGTTGTGAACCACCATGTGGTTGCTGGGAATTGAACTCAGGACCTTTAGAAGAGCAGGCAGTGCTCTTAACCACTGAGCCATTTCTCCAGCCCCAAGTAAATGATTTTAAAAAATAAAACAAAGTCTTTAAAGAGACAGTAAAAGTAATATAAAAGAGTATAGAAGTCATAGATTAAAGGAATAAAAAGTAAGCCACATAAAGATGGAATAAACACAGAGAGTCTGAATTATGTGTATTATTGTGTTTTCTTTGATTTTTTTGACTGCAGAGAGATAGTTGATTCTGAGAGTTGCTAAGCTAAACCAATATATATATATTAAAGGTATCTTGGCTTCAAAATTTGGGTCTAAGGATATGTTGCTTTGGTTTTGTTTCCACAGAGGATGGGAACCTGTGGATTCCTTCCAGGTTAGTGTGATTTGTTGGAACAAGACCCCTTTGAAAGGTCTCAGTGAACCCTAAAAATACTTTACCCAACAAACAGCAGAAAGAAGTTTGACGAAAACTATGCTCAAATTCACAAAATGATTGGTTATAAATGTTTGCTTTCATTTAAAGAGGAATGTGATATAAAGATGAATACTTTACATTGGTATGACCTTTGGTGTATTGATAAAAATTTAAGGTCAATTTAGATATATGTATATTATATTTCTATTCTTATTTAAGGTATTATGTTTTTACAGCTCATTTAAAGATATAATGTACAATTAAGAAATACAGATTAATAGTTATTTATAATAGTCAAACTTGTAGTCATATTAGGTTTTCTAGATATATAGAGATATATTTCAGTTAGGCAAATAATTTTTAATGCTTCAAAGACCTACAAAGTATGACATTTAAAATATTTTAAGAACTTAGACTTTACTCAACAGTGAGACATGTCTGTTTCTGGCATCACCAATTACTTCAGAGAGGTTGAAGGGTCTTGAAGAAACTTGTTACTGACTTTGCCTTCAATGTGACAAGACTAGTCATTTGGGCAAGAAATGCTCTTGCCTGGATAGCTTGATGGTATGCCGTATAAACTGCACATGCAGGACCCACAGAAAGCGACTGCTAAACATCCCTTAAGACGGGATGGTCAGAGTTCCTGCTTCACAAAAGAAGCAGCCAGACATTCTGCAGGGCACAGAAGAAAGCAACTGATAAACTTTGCCATTACAAAGCAGAACAGATCTTCTAATTTCTTGCTTCACAGAAAAATCTGCTGGATACTATGGGCCTGTAGGTTGAAGATGAATGCCCCAATGGCACAGAAGAACTTTGAGTCACTGTCCAGGCAGAAAGATGTCTCTGTCAATTCTAGAACTTTGGAAGTTGCTTACAATGCATTTTTTGCTGTTTACTTAGGTAATATTATATCCTTCTGGGATATATATTATCATAATATTGATGGAGTTGAAGACAAATAGTTATAGCTTTCCTGAGTTATGATAACAGGAAAATTAGATGTAAAACTTTAGACCCACAAAGATAAGATATATGATAGAGTATTTTCCTCAATTTGCCAAATGTAAATGGACTAAATATGTAACTATAATTCTTGCTTGATACATGTTTTGTTATATGTAACTTCCTTTTTCTTTGGACAGAAAAGGGGAGATGAGGTAGATTCCCCTCTGTATGCTATGAATATGTTTTATTAGCATTGCTTAATAAAGAAGTTGCTTCAGCCTCTAGCAGGCAGAATATAAATGGTGGAAGAAATATATAGAGAAAGTAGGTGGAGTCAGAGAGATGCCATGTAGTTGCCAAAGGAAAAGAACTCAGAATCTTTCCCATAAGCCATCGCCTTGTGATAATACATAGATGAATAGAAATGGATTAATTCAAGATATAAGAGCTTGCTAGAAATATGCCTGAGTCATTGGCCAGACAGTATTGTAATTAATATAGTTTCTGTGTGATTATTCAAGTCTGGGCCGACAGGAACGAAAGAGCAGTCTCTGTTTACAAACTCATAGTAAATCAACAGAAAGGTGAAGGATCTAACTGCAGAACAGTTAGAGAGGCACATTCACTGAAATATGAGGTACCCATCCTCCCTTCCATCATTTTGTCTTACTAGGTTTAATTTATAATAAAGATATTTACCATGTCCTTAGAGGGAAGCAATTCAAAGAACCAAAGGGCCAAGTTTCATGAAGTCGCATATGATAAAAATGAAACCAAATAAAGTCAATGATACTCAGCCTTAGGACACAACTCAATTCTGGAGGGATGTGATGTTCTCATCAAGAATTCAGAATTCTGTTCATGAAAAGGTTAAACTTAATGCAGAAGCAGAAAGTCACAGTATGAGTGGATGCTGCAAGAAGTAAACATCGAAACAAACAAAATAAGAAGTTTTCTAGAATAAAATGAAGTCTCTCAAAGAGTAGAGTTTACAGGGAGGTTGCTGGGGTTTGAACTCCAGCCCCCTCATGACCTTTAACCCTCTCCAGTGCCTTGGTTTTCTAATCAGCAAAACTGCCACTAAGAGCAACGTCTTCTGAGTGTGTTCCTGTGAGACAGAATGACACAGCAGTCCTAACGTGATCAGAACATTACCTGGCCCATGCTAAGCACACGATAATGTAGTTATGGTCATCATTATCACTATTGTTGCTCTTGATGGAGGACAGTCGTGAGGGATGACGTGCACTCTCGAAGGAGTGGTTCCAGCTGTGGAGTGCATTTACTGCAAAGGGAGTCATGGTGTAAGAGACAGCAAGGTCAGGACAGGGCTGGCACAGGATTAGAGAAGGAGAGTGGCTACATTCGTTCACCAGCTCCGCCTCTCGTAACAGTATGACAACTGCACTTGCGTTCTAAGTGAAAATATTTTCGTGCTACTCAAAATGACAAAGCTCTCCCTCCCCCCCACCAAAACATTTATGACAAGTTTGTATTTTTATAACTCTCCGCGGATGATTTGTGCATTATCATACAAACCATCAAAAGCCTTTTAAAAGTATTTAAATCACGATAGAAAGAGAGACACATTCAATTCTTTTATTTAATACATATTAGATACTTCATATCTATCGGGGCCTGTGACAGACATTAGACATAATTATATGACCATTAATGAGGCATGCCCTGCCTTCCAGGAAGTTACAATTTGGGCAGATTGTTGGAAAGAAATCACAACATATTAATCAACGCTAATCCAAATGAACCTTCGTGAGACATTTCAGTACTGAGGTCTGTGATGTAAATGTGAACTGTCCCCTCCGCAGCCCCATTGTGCTTGACTGAACATTTGGTGTGCAGCTGGTCACGCCGCTTGGGGAGGTTATGGAACTTTGGGGACATGAGGCCCAGCTGATGGATTGCTACTGGGGTAGCCATTTGTGGACTCTAGCCCCCTGTGGTTCCAGTCTAGGTGTCTTTCTCCCCTGTCACGGTGTGAACAGTCACCTAATTCTCCTGTCCACTAAGACGTCCTTGCTAACACACCTTCCTTGCCAAGATGGACTGAAATCTCCTGAAGCCGTGAGCCCCCACCCCACAAAACCTTCTTCATCAAGAGATGACTCTTGTCAGACATTTTGACACAATCATGAGAAAAGCAGCCAACGTAGGTAGAGTAAACAGTTCTAGCCAATTCTTCCTGTGATGCATAGGAGCACGCAGCGTCCCGGGACATAAAAAAGAAGTCCAAATAAATAAAACCCAGCAGCGTAGAACCAGTCTTAAAGTTGTAGTAACGTGTACGTGAAAGGCACCACAGGTCACTATAGGAAAGAACAAGGGCAGGAAGCAGCAATCCGTCCATGATAAAGCAGAGACATGTGTACTGTAGAAAGAAAAGAGACATACCCTAACTAAACTACAGTGTGGAAAACAAAAACTAAAGCTGACCCAGACATAATTATAGATATCAAATTATTAAGTCTCAGTATTAAATTCAGACCAGATGGAGTAGATCAACAAAGGGCACACAAAACAGAGACGGTTGGGCACTTTCATGAAAACTATGTAAGTTAGATATTTTTTCATACAGTATATTCCGATCATAGTTTCCTCTCCCTTCTCTCGTCTAGGATCCTTCCCGCCTCTCCCATCTACCTCCATGCCTTCTTTCTCTCTCTCTTTAGAAAACAAACAGGCAAATAAAACAAACCAACCAGAATTTAAAAAGAAAAAAAAAAGTGAGAGAAGCACAAATACACACATACACATGCACACACATTCTCTCTCTCTCACCACACACACACACACACACACACATACACACACACACAGACACACACACATACACACACACAGACACACACACAGACACACACACAGACACACACACAGACACACACACACAGACACACACACAGACACACACACAGACACACACAAACATACAGACACACACACACACAGACACACACACAGACACACACACAGACACACACACACACAGACACACACACACAGACACACACACACACAGGGGTATGACACAAAGCCAATAATTGCAAAGATGCCGTTTCAACAAAAGAAATTAGAGGTAAAACAAACGTTTCTCTTGCAATCAGTCTTCATCCAACACTGATGGAAAGGAGAATCTTCCAGGAAGTCATTACGTCGCACTTAAGACACGTAAGTATTTCAAATCTCCACAGCCAGATGGTATTCATTGTGAAGCCCCGGAAGGCTTCCCACGTGAGTGGCAATCGCATGGGTCAGGGCATAAAATACAGCCCCAGTGCTGCCTCCTTACCTAAGCATAATGTTCTGCCGGGAGGCTTCCTTGAATAAAGATTTGAGAACTGTGTCTCATCGTCGATTAGTCCAGGGGAATTATTTGGGGAAATTAGAAAGTCGTTCTGTTCTCAGGAGAAACAAAAAAAAAAAAAAAAAAAAAAAAAAAAAAAAAAAAAAAACTCTGAGCCTCTTGAGTTCTCAGACACTTGCTTCCAAGACTAACTGAATCAATATGCAGTTGCAATCTTGATATATTCTGAGGTTAAAAAATAAAATCAATATCCAATTTAAATTGTTTCTAGAGATGGACCACGAAATAGAAAGAAAGTAACTAATCAAATATGATTTCCAAAAAGTGATTTGTAATTTTGGTGCTTTTTTTTTTTTTTTGCAATCAAAGTTTTTTTTTTTTACAAAAACTATGTCTGATGACCAGAATTGGGAAAGATGTTTGAAACAAAGTAGGGTAATAAACCAATTTTAAAGCATTTAGTAAAACATTTATCTTAGAGGCTATACTTAATAATGGTGATTTTATTCAAAAAGATTTAGAATTATCAAGCACAATGAGAGTTAAGTCAACACACTTTAGGTTAGGATCCAGCTAGAGAACATGGATGGGTGGTTTGAAATGGCACTATTTTATTTTGCATTATTTTATTCTGCAACAGAAGAAATTTGAGATTTCATTGATCACTCTCGGTGTAATCTCAGAAACTCCCTATGCTAACCACTATGTGATAAGGAGAAAAAGGAGCGCTCTGTGAAACTAATAAGTCTGCCTTAAAAAGTGACTCTTTTAGCGTCCTTAAAGCAAATGTATAGACCATTATGTCAAAGATTATAACAGGAAAACCAGAGAGGCTTCTGTTTTGAATCATGAGTTATATTTGTCTCCATAAAAACAAAAATCTATCAGTTTCTCAAAACTACTGTGACGTTGTCAAGAAGCCATGGTAGTTAGTTGATTACCTATATAGAAGATAATGTTTATTTTCTCTGCCCAGTGTCAACGACTGGAACCCGCGCCCGCTGAAGACGATGACCAACTCGGAATTACCATTTGTCGCCTACTGATGGAACAAAATCCCTGGGAAATGGAAGATACCGCCGATAGCAGGTGTTTACTTTGGAAAGAATTTTCTTAGAAGAAACGTCCAAGCCTGACGTTGGTGGCCCACGTTTTTAATCCCAGCACTCGGGAGGCAGAGGCAGGCAGGTCTTGTGAGTTCGAGGCCAACCTGGTCTACAAGAGCTAGTTCCAGGAGAGGCTCTAAAGCTACAGAGAAACCCTGCCTCTAAAAAAGCAAACAAGCAAACAAACAAATAAATAAAAATAAAAAAGAAACTTCTAGCCTTTGGTGGAAAGACCAGCCTATTTTCTGGGGAATCCAAATCTGCGTACAAAATAAACTTTATTGGATAAGATACCAGTCTCCAGATCAGAGAGATGATACACTGTGTTTTCAGAACAGTCCTTTTTTGTTCTCATTGGACTAAACTAATACTAAGTGACCTCTGCCCTGTCACAAGTTATCCTGTCAATCAAGTCTGCAGGACAAGGACATTGTGTTTTTGAGGGACAACTTAGTGGTGTTCAGGAGCTATTGGCTTGCTGAAAACCCAACTCCCAAATGTTAAACTTCTAGGGCAGGTAAATAAGCACGATTTGTATCTTTGCTACAGGTAAGAGCTACCATTTCCTTGTGTTCATACCTTCTCAGTGTACATAATCAAAGTTTGTAGAAGTTGATGCTTTTCAAAAAAAAAAAATTCTGTGGAAACTTTAATAAAATTAAAATGCCCAAGCAGCCTGGCCCATAGAAACCTTCCTTTGCATATCTGACTTCTGAAAACGTGTATCCTCTTTGTAGTGTTCAGGCAAGTTGCCTTGAGCTGGGAGCAAGAATAGAGGTCAAATGAGAAAGGAAATCTTAAATAAATCAGATACATTTCATTTGCACCCAGAATTTTCTATCAGACTTGTCTCTATCAAGAAATCAGACTGTCTTTCCAGTTTACTTTTCCACTAGAGCAAAAATTAGAGTTTGCAAATTGTAAATACAAGGGGGAAAAGATAATTTAGAACACTGTTTTATCACTGTCGACCCTGCGGTTTTCATAGCCGAATTCCACGGATCTTGAGAATGTCATTATTGCCTTGCAGTGTTTATAGAGCAGAGTAGAGCCAGCCCGCCTCCACCAAAGGGCAGAAATGAAACTGAGTGACCCAGGGAAGGACACAGTGTGACCTGTTGATGATTAAACCCCGAAAAAGATAAATTGAGTTAGGCTAGCTGCCTGAGTAGGAGGGGAGTAAGGTGCACACAGACAGCATGGTCCCGTTTCCAGAGCCCTTTCGGTGCCAAGGCTGAGGGCTTCTCCTTTCCATCAGGGTGCAAATGTTTTCTTCAGTGCAATCATTAAAGCCCGGAGAAGGCAAGGATCTTGTTTGGTGATGGCGAGATGCACTCCTGTTTATTCCTTTGTATGCAGCGACAAAAAAAAAAAAAAGCAAGAGGAGTTTAGCCGGGATTTCAGCATCTGTCAATATCTAGGCAGAAATTTTAGCAGCGGAGGTCAATCAGTCTCTGGAAAGTGCTAAGCCACCATACCGAGTGCGCCCGCCTGACTAACACTGCCTCTCGATATGCATGACCAGGCATATTTCAGCGTGCGCTGCCAGGCGGTGTTAGTAATGCGAGCGATATGCAGCTCACTTTACTTGCTGACTGGCTTAAAAAGAGAAAATTAAATACATTTCTCATAAGGATATTTTGTGGAATTTTTTCCACATCATTAAATAAAATGTAGCCCTGGTTTAAAGGCATTTCCTGAGAGAAAACATTTCTTAACCTAAACTAACTGAGCTATGTGAAGTAGTCTGCCTGTGTACACCACAATATTTTTTTTCTGATTACACATAATGGGTCTCCTATCCTCCTGCAGGCTTACTCATATCATTGAATTGTTTCATAGCTATGGGGGGGGGGGAATGGACTGCAAACTTTTTAAAGCGGTTCTCAGGAAATGGGTGCTTATTCAATTTTCTTCTCAGAGTTACAAAAGAGTGGATGGTACTAGAGATGATATTTCTAAAATAATTAAGAAAAACAAGGGCAGGCTTTCTTTGGCTAGGTATGCACGTTCTTCGCAGCTTTAACACAACAGGCCGTGTTGCTGCTTCCTCATTGCGCGTATAAGGAAAGCAGGCTCAGATGTGACAGACAGAAAACGGCAATCAGGGGTATGGAATCAAACTGAAATTATTTTCTCTTTGTCCAAGCTGCAGAAGGCAGGGCCTTGTGCACTGAGCAAACACCCAGCTAGTGAGCTACAGACAACCCAGTCCCAAAAGTTTGCCGTTCGATACTCCATCAGAACCTGTATTTTCGCCTACTTCCCAAGGAAGTCAATGTGTGTCCAGACCCAACCCTTTCTGAGCTGAGTTTTTGCAACATGCCTTTAATTACTTTGATCCCAGGCGAGCTGAGTTATTCTCACTAACTTCCTAAATTTGTGGCCCCTGCCTAGGGAGGAAGGGGCTGCATGAGGCTTGTGTATCTTTTTTGTCTTCCAATGGAACAGCCACATGAGATACTCTGATTTTCCCCTTTTTAATAGACTCTCTTGGCCTCTTTGTTTAAGTTGGAAGTTTTCTATTAAGAACAAAGGAAAAATTTATCCTCCCAAGAAGATAGCAAGTATCTTCTCTTTAATCCCAGGAGCCCTCTAGCCAATTTGAAAGTCAACATCAGACAGGGAGGTAAGGCTTTTTTTCCATCTTAACTCTGAGCGTTACTCAAACTGAATCAAGAAGCAAGGCTTTCAAACTAAGTGGAGAACTTAAAAAAAAAGGGGGGGGGGACTGTCTTTTTACAAGGTTGTGTGGGATAACTACAGAGTATACCCTGAGAGGAAAACAAAGAGCGGGCAGTGTTCCCAGCAGAGGTTAAGGCTACACAGCAATCCACAAAGCAACTTGAAGGAGAGAATGAACTCCCTCCCTCCCCACTACCGCATAAACCCTGCTATTGTAAGGCAGCTCCGGTGTTTTGACGGAGGTGCCCTCAGAAATCAAAACAAAGACAGGTTCCAAGGACCTTAGGGAATCCTGCTCCACACACGCAAGCATGTGCATGCAGTCACCCGCACACGGTAGATGTGCCATGGGGACAAGGGTGCTGTGTCTAATGAGAAACACAGAACAATCTTCTCTTCAGGGCGCGGGATCAAATTCCCAGTCTCCTAACTAGGTTAGGACTCTGTCCCTGCTATGGGCATTGCCTTATGGCACACAATAACCTCTTGCTCCATTCCTATTCCCTGTAAAAATAAAACCTTCAAGGAGAAAGAATGTCCTATTGTTGGAGCAGAATTATTCCTCCAACTTCTCAAAGAGGAGGTATTTTCAGCATCTGGGAAGAGATTGTGTCCAGAGGGGCTTCTTAGTTTTACAGCTGGGTCCACTCAAACCGGTCCAACAAGCCAGCATTACATAGAGGAGCCCAGCCAAACACAGGCACTTCAATCATGCTCAATTCACTTGGGTTCTGGTAAATGAAATAAAACCCCAAAGCTTGGCTTTTTATTTTTCTTAGGGCAAAGTCCATTTAGAATGGATATAATCGCTCGCTATGGTTACATATGCCACATTTATTTTTAAATAGCTCCATATCCCAAGGGCTCCTGATTTTCATCCACACGGCAGGTAGGAAGACTGCAGGAAAAAGAATTTTCAACACAGTCTACATTTTATCTGGGACACAAAGCACATGTGGAGATGCTCACACAGCCTGGTTAGGGACGGAGCAAGTTGGCGACTGAGCCTTATGTCCTGGAAACACAGTTATGGGAATGGGGTGGCTAAAACACCCTACAATCTGCTGGCCAAACTGGTCATCCTGTTGCAAGGTTTGCAGCTGCAAGTGGGTGAGGTTACCTCTACTGGGAGCAAAATGATGCCCTCTGCAACCTTGCTTTATCACGAGGCTGTGTTGTCAAGCCACGGGAATGGGCCAGTGTTGGCCTGGATTCAAAAGTACTTCATCTGCTCTTGCATCTCTAGGGAAGGTGGAGCAGCTGGGGTGGGGTGGGGGAGTGGGGTGGGGAGTGGGGAGGAATGATGGTTTTTTGCTAGGGAGGGCTCAGGTGACAGACTTTTCAAGAATGTAGCTAAGTTGGAGAGAAGTGTTGGGGTCAGACGTGCCTCCCTAGTAAATGGTAATTTGGGTTTTCTGTATTTTGCCCAACCTTACCCGATCTTGGTGCTTTCCTTTGCTCTTATCAGTCCCCCGCAGCCAGACCCCAGACCCAACTCATCGTGGAACACTAAATGAACTCCAGTTAAGTCTCTCTAGTTTAAATGGTCTGCTGACCAAGCTGGCTGATTGTAGATCATTAGGCCTAAGCGGAAGTTAGTAGAGATAGGTATCATGTTTTACCCACATGCTCATGTTTATAAGTGGTAAATTGTTTTCTTGGTATCTTTGAAAAAAAAAAAAAACTGGAAAGGTTGGTGGCATGAGTTTACTTTGTACCTTGGCAGCAATCAGCCAGAAGGAGCAGCTGCTTCTTTTGATGACCGGGTGCTAGGTTGTAGTGCCCACTGTGCCCTGGCCCTTCTTGTGAGCTATCTGCCTTGTTTCCCTAGGTACAGAGTTTAATGAAGTAGGAATCACTGGAATAAATGATCCAGTAATTCCCCTTACTCCTGAGGAGCAAACCCATTGCTGCCACCACGACAGCCGTTATTATCACCTGCACTAGACGGTTTTCACATGTGACCTTCGATGTCACCAGCCAGGTTATCCTACTGGTAACAAGACTGAGGTGGTTGCTCCAGCCAGGAAAGCGGTCTGCCTCGAAGAAGAAAAGCAACCAAGTTGCAGGCTTCAGAGGAACCGTCCTGGGGAATAGATGTATTCTGACATCTCCCAGCCGATTGTAGCACACGGGCAGAGCGGCTTGCATCGGAGGAGGCTCTTGAGTCGCAAGAAGGAAAAGCATAAACACGTTCGGAGAATTGTGTTTAAAAAGCATGACAGAGAAGAGGCATCAGTGAGAGCTCCGAGCAAATAATTTTAGGTCAGGGTAAATACAAGGTTTACCAACTTCAATTTTCTGCACACATACTTAAGGGCAGAGTCAGACCCTGACCGAAGACAAATCGGCAGCTGCCTTCTTGTGCCTGGGCTTGTTTCCTGATGAGGGCTTATTTCGCGATGAGGGCTTATTACGTGATGAGAGCGAGCGTCGTCTCTCAGATACTCCAAAAGAGTAAGAGTAAGAGACACAACAGCTCATCTCAAATTCTCTTCCAAGGCTTGCATCACAGTTAGTGTCTGAAGTTGAGAGTGAGCACCAGGAGCCTCCCCTGGAGAGCAGCAGAAATCTTGATCATGTTTCCGGCGATGTAAGGGAGGCTGTGATCTGAGCAGGTAAGAAGCGGTGAGTCTGGGGCACGGAGTTTTAGACCCACATAAAGGATTGCCAGACAGCTCGGGGAATTGGGTGCTGGGTGCTGGCTTGGGGGAGGACTTAGGAGTTGAACAGGGTGCGTGTGTATTCATGTACACACACCCATGATCATGCGTGTGTTCGTCTGTTTGGATGAACATACACATATGTACATGTGAATATAGAAGAGAATATAGAACAATGGGTGTCATCCTTCTCCTTCGCTCTCCACGTTATCTTTAGAAACAGGGTCTAACTGAACTGGGGCTCACCGATTCAGCCACAATGGCTGGCCAGTGAGCCCCAAGGATCATCTTTTTATGATGACACCAACCTCTGCCTCAGTGATGGGGCTACAGGAGTGTAGCACCATGGGCGACTTTTTATATGGGCATTGAGTTTAAACTCCTACATGTGTGGTAAACGCTATGCCAGGAACTTTAAAAAAAAAAAAAAAGAATGGCAAAAGTCAGGTGGTGGTAGTGCACACTTTTAATCCCAACATTCGGGAGGCAGAGGCAGGATCTCTGTGAGTTTGAGGTCAGCCTGCTCTACAAGAGCTAGTTCCAGGACAGGTTCCAAAGCTACAGAGAAACCCTTTCTTGAAAAATCAAAATAAAGAAAAAGAAAGAAAGGAAGGAAAGAAAGAAAGAAAGGGAGGGAGGGAGGGAGGAAGGGAGGGAGAGAGGGAGGGAGGGAGGAAGGGAGGAAGGGAGGAAGGAGGAAGGGAGGTAGGGAGGAAGGGAGGAAGGGAGGAAGAAAATTAAGGAAAGAGACTGGAGGAAGTATGATGGCTAATTTTTCTTTTCCTTTCTTTTTGGTTCTGTCTTTTTGAGACAGGGTCTCTCTATATAACCTGGCTCTCCTAGAACTCACTATGTAGACCAGGTTGACCTCAAACTCAGAAAGATCTATGCCTCAGCCTCCTGAGTGCTGAGATTAAAGGTGTGTGCCACCACCCTTGACCCTGTGGCAGCTAATCTAGGTTGTCAAGGTGACTATATCTGTGATCAACTATAACCCAAGCAACTGGACACACCTGTGAGGAGCTTTTCTCAATTGCCTCATTTGAGATGAGAAGACCTGCCTTAAATCCACATTTTTGAAGTGGGAAGATCCACTCTAAATCTGGACCACACCTTCTGGTCGCAGCCTCTGTAAGAGGACATGGGCGGAGGAAACTGTTGTTGGCCTGCTTGCCCTCACTCACTAGCAAGGCCCATCTGTCCTGCTGTCGAGACATTTCTTGGATAGTGTTAGAACCTACTCCTTTAGAAGTCAACATACATTGAAGACTAGCTAAGACATTCAGCCTCGTGGACAGAACAACTATCGGGCTCTTGAACCTGCTGTCAGAGACGGCCATTGTTGAACCAGCCAGACCGCAGCCTCTAAGCCACTCCAATAAACCTCCTTCTAACACATACATATTTATTCTCTCAGTTCTGTCCTTGCAGGGAACCTGCACTAATCCAGAAGGAGAGAAGAAACCCTCATGGGATGATAACTGCCTAAGTTCTCTCTGAAGCTGGCCTGGTAGCAACCAGAAGTTCAGCTGTTACCCCTGGACATCACAGCAGAGGCGGCTGATTTCATCGGGAACCAGCCTTCACCTGTGGGGCAAGCGGGCCGTCAGAGCCTAGGTCCTAAGGTATACTTGACCACTAACCTGTTCCCAGATTTTTAATATAGTAACTGGCCTTCTGCCTGAGACCATGCGATAGTTACTGGGGAGAACTGAGAGTCATGGTCTGGGAATTCTGTTGTTGTTGGAGGGAGAAAACCATTCATGTTTCCTGGTAGTCTAGAGGACTTAGCAGGAGTGGATCAGGAATAAGGCATTAAGTATTCGGTACTGCCCGGGTTCAGCTTCCTCGCATTCAGAGTAAAAGAATTTTGAAAAAAAAAAGGGGGGGGGGGATTCCAATGTATTTGCATATATATGTATATATATATATATTATAGAGAGAGAAATTGTTTCAGAGGCTTTTAAAAGAGTGGTGTAGGCTAATGGCTTTAGTCAAAGCCTTCTAAAAAAATGTTTTAGCACCTCTGAGAGGGGCTTAATTTTTAGCTGTCTGAGGCATACTAATGACTGAGGTAGAGTTAAAAGTTGTTCTGCTCCCAGGGAGGATGGGGGAATGAAAACAGTGAACCAGAGGACTGCGCCACGCTTTTCCCGGTCGCTGAGTCCATGAGGGAACAAAGCAGCTTTGGTCCTACCTCTGTCTTGGTGCCACACCAGGCTTCCACAGCGGCAGTGAGATGCTCTCCAGGCCCAGCCACCTTTTCCGTTAGAGAGGAGCTGGGGAAATGAATGGTCCTTGAAGAGAATAAAAGCTTCGGATGTTTCTAATTCTCACTTTCCACCCACTTGCTTAAAACAATTGTGTTTCTGGAGTGCCCTTCCACAGATGCATCAAAGTGGAAAACACAGAGTCTGCAGAGAGAGAGAGAGAGAGAGAGAGAGAGAGAGAGAGAGAGAGAGAGAGAAGAAGAAGGAGGAGGAGGAGGAGGAGGAGGAGGAGAGGAGAGGAGAGGAGAGGAGAGGAGAGGAGAGGAGAGGAGAGGAGAGGAGAGGAGAGAGAGAGAAAACAGGATATCTTGGTGGCCTCTTCTGCAGCTCGAAGGCATGATTTTGATAAAGGGCTTGAACCCGGTTTCCACAGATTACAACAGAAAAGAAAACAATGTGAATAGCTGTAGCTAAAACACACACCCAAGAGAACGACTCCTTTATCATCTGCTTTTGAAGCAGGACTTGAGAAGGACATGAAGCCAGAGAGAGAGCCCACAGTGCTAATTGGGCACACAGAGCCCTGTATGCACCAGAATACCCAAGGAGGAAAATTTCCATAGTTTGGTTTTTCTCAGTGATTCAGGCAGAGCAATGCATGTCGTCGCCCCAGTAGAATATTATGGTTTCCAGACAAGAATGCGAGAGATGCTTAGAAAGCCCCCAGCTCTGTTTAGGGACATGCAGGTGCATCTCCCAATGAGCCTAAAGGGTCCAATGCAGGGCTTTTTCTCGGCTAAAAAAACAAACCACCGAAAGGCTCTGTGCACATTCCCCTTTAAGGCCTTCTTTCTCCCTACCCCTCGAATAAAAAACTGAAATATAATGGCTATTAGAGTGTGGTGTTTACTTTTAAAGTCTGGATTCTGCTTGTCCTGTTAGGAAATAATATTATCTACTGAAACTCAAAATAAAAAAAACCCAAGGGCTTATTAATACAATATCTCTTTCCCCCTAGAGAGTAAAACATAAAAGTATTCAATATACTCACACTCTGAGAAGGCTCTCCCTGTCACCAGCTGTTAGTTTTACTGTTAGGACTGCTCGGTTACAAAGTACAAGGAGACAGTGTTCACTTTCCACAGCATCAACAGCTCCGCCAACTGCTTCTGCCATGGTTTCTAGGAAGCAGAAGGAAGCGTGAAGGAGAACTACCATTCAGATGAAAAGTGGGGTCCTGCTTTTGCTCCTGTTCCCTGGCATTTCTTTCCTCAGTTGTGCTGTCTGTGAAATGGGCTGATCTCATATACGGCCGGTTGTATGAAGAAAGTGTGATTCCTGCCATAGAGAGACACTGGACCGTTTGCTCTCAGCGCTGAATTTCATCATGAGCCAAATCCCATTATAACAAGGGGTATCTTTTCAAAGAAAATTTTGGAATACTGTTTCAATATGTGTAACTGCCAATAGGAAGCTATAAAACACTGCTCCGTGAATTAGGCCCCCTCCCCACAACGGTAACTAAAATGTACTTTAAGAAGACTGGGTATAATAGAGCGGCCAAAGAGAGAGGGTTTCAGATAAACTAATTAGGGCCTGGAGAGATGGCTCAGATCTTCTCTGCTCTTCCAGAGGACCTGAGTTCAGATCTCAGGACCCATGTCTCACAACCGCCTGTAACTCCAGCTCCAGGGCCTATGTTACCTCCTCCTGGATTCCCAGGTAGCTACACACAAGCAGTACACATTTGTTCCAACATACACACATACACGTGAGTAAAAATATATCTCAAACTCAGTAGTCACATTTTGAAATTAAATATATTAGTGTGATCTAAAATTTTTAATAATATATTTTAAATTTATACATATATACAATGTATTTTTTTTAGCATAAACTACCCACACTCCTGCCTTTAACTTTCCCAACACTCCAACCAATCCCCTTTCAACTTCAATGTCCTCTTTTTCTCCTCCTTCTCCTCCCCCTCTTCTTCCTCCTCTTTTTCTTTGTCTTCTTCTACAACCCACTAACTTCAATTAGAGCTGCCAACATGTGTATGCTTCTGGGGCCATATACCCACTGGAGCCTTGCGTGGTTGGAGGGACAGACCTCACGAGGTCCGGTAAAGGAATAAAGAAATTACAGACAGAACGATACAGAGAAAAAAATAGCTGGGGTTGAGTGGACTGGGCTGATAGAGACCCCAGAAGCTCAGTATGTCTATTATATGCAGCTGAACAAGGAGGAGGGGCTATTGCCTACAGCTGAACAAGGAGGCGGGGTTTATGGTATACAGTTGGATCAAGGAGGCAGGTTTAGCTAATCTCAGTAGGAGCTGTCTCATAGGGGAGCTGTGTTCAGGCAGTGAACAACCAGGGGGAGAAAGCTACGGCAGATGTTTTCTGCACACACTATCAATATTTGCTTTTAGACCAGGGCGCAGGTTGGTGGGGTGGGGAAGCGCTGCCATTTTCCCATGGGTCCGGGGCCAGGGTCCTTGACAAGGCTGTGCCTCTGTCAAAAGCATACATTCACTCAAGACTTCACACAGGGTTACCTCCACTCTCTAATACAGCCCTAAAAAAAATGGCTTTCCTCCCCTGCAGCCTTCAATGTCCAGTACCTCCTCAGCAAGGGTGGGGCCTCATGAGCTCCTCCCCAACCATGGTGGAATTCTGGCTAGCTTAAACACCTGTAGATCGTGTCTGAGTAGCCACAGCTGCTCTGAGTTCATGAAAGCAATGACCATGTCATGTCTAGAAGACACTCCACCCCACCTTCCAGTTTCTATGCTCTTTCCTTCTTCCACAATGTTCCACGAGACTTGGGAGGAGGGAAACTGATAGATGTCCCAGTTGGGGCTGGGTACTCACAGCCCCGTATTCTCATCACTCTGACCAGTTATGAGTCTATGTCTTAACCACTGCCCACTAAAAACATACAGAAAAACCTCCTCTGACTGAGGCTGAAAGCACATGAATCTACAGTTATAAACATAAATATTTAGAAGGCAGTTTGACAACAGGACCATTTAGAAAAACAACAATCACATGTTCCCTCGTTAGGGTTCATGTCCTGCCTAGCTATGGGCTTTGGACCAAGTTTATGGTACCAGGCGTGAATAATAGTGTGAGGAGCAAACCTCACATCCAATTAAACAGCATTTGGTAGCCCTATGATGTCATATTGTGTGGAGCAAATCTCACATCCAATCAAACAGCATTTGGTAGCCCTATGATGTCATATTGTGTGGAGTAAACCTCACATCTAATCAAACAGCATTTGGTAGTCCTGTGACATCATACCCCTGTTGCACCAATGGGAAACTTTTGCTCCCCAGGTCAGTACTATAGGGGGCAGTGTAGAGCACTGGGTAAGACCACAGATGCCTTTTCCCCCCTAGGAGCCTGCATAGCACCTTCTGGTGTTATGGAAGTCGGCCAGCAAGGAAGAGGTTTCCTAGGCAATTCCAGCTTGACTTCTCTGTCCTAAAACCCAAGCAAGTGTTATCTTCAGCAGCGGAGCTAGTTCTATCTAGTTGTTATCTAGTTCTAAAGGGAGATTAAGAATTATGGTAATAACCTGTGTTATTTTAGGTGCCCCAGGTACCTCCCTGACCAATAACTTTTAAGGAGCCATCCCCTACTTGATGCTGAGATTTTTGTTTTTTAAACCTAGAACTTCTGGCAGAAGCAGTGTCCATCCCCTGCAGTGTTCATTCTTGCAGAGTAACTCTATTCAAGCTGCTTTATTTATATTTTTTAACTTTTTATATGATTAGTGTGGGCTAACATTTACTTGTTTACATGCGTTGAACCATTCCTGCATCTCTGAAAAAAAAAATCTGATTTGTTCATGAGTGATTTTTTAATGTGTTCTTCAATTTGGTTGGCAAGTGTTATGTTGAGAATTTTTGTGTCTATGTTCATCAGGAGATTTGTCCATAATTTTCTTTTTGTTGGTTTTCATCTTTTCTAGTTTTCATATCAGGGTAGTAGTCCATAAAGAGAGTTTTGCTATTGTCCTTCCTTTAGTGTTTCATGTAATAGTTTGAAAAGCATTGGTTTTAGTTCTTTGAGGGCCTGGTAAAATTCACCAGTGAATCCACCTGGGCCTGGATCCTTTTAGGCAGCAGATTTTAAATTGTTGCTTTAATTTAATATATAATGTATCTGTTTAAATAGTTTTTCTCTCCTTGTTTTAACTTCTGTAGACCATACCATCTAGAAAGGCATCCTTTTTTTAGATTTTCCAGTTTAGTGTGACGTCGGTCATTGTTTCTGTTTCTCATCTTGTTTTGGTCTTTGGTGACTTGGAACTATCGACAGAGGTCCTGGGAGTTGAACTTGGGTCCTCTGGAAGAGCAGCAAGTTCTCTTAACTATGGCGCCCCTTCTTCATCCCCGTGGTTCCTTCTTTCCTGTGTCTTTTGGGTAGACTTATTTTTCCCACCAGTCTGAAGAACTCCTTCAAGGGATTTCTGCAGAACTGACTTAGTGACCACAGATTCCTTGGGTTCCTCAAAATGGAATTTTAATCATGGACAGTTTTTGTTTTCCCTCCAATATGACAGATAGCTTTGTAGGATGTATAACCTGAATTGATAGTTGTTAATTTTCAAGACTTGAATACACCTCTCCAGTCTTCGTTGGCTTTTAAAATTTTCGTCAGATAATCTGGTGTTTTTCTGATGTGCTTCCCTTTCTTTGCCACTTAGTGTTTCTCTCTTGGCACTTTCAATAGTGTTTTGATTACAATATGATGCGTGTTCTTTTCTCCCCATCTGGGGTCATTAATTTTTCCTGCATCTGAATTAGCATTTCATTTCTCAACTGGGGGAAATTTTCTGTTATGATTCCTTTTGAAAATATTTTCATTGCTTTTAGAATGTATCGCTGTCCTCTGCAGTCATTATTAATAGATTTGGGTCTTCTCGGAGAGTTAATCTCCCCTGTGCCTTCCCATTTGCTCTTCATCCTTGTTACATTGTTGCAGATGCTCAGCTGTCCTATGTTTTGTTTGATCCATTCTGTTGTTGAGACTTTCCACAGGGCTTTCAGTTGACTTCCGCTTATTTGTTTCCAGCTCTAGAGATCAGTCTTTCTTCAGTATTTCTCTTTATTGAATTCATTTCATATCATCCCCCATCACCTTACTTATTTCAGAGAGTTGTTTGTGTCTGTGAGCATACTTAAGATGATTATTTTGAGCTCTCTGCCTGTACTGTCTAAGTTCACGTCCACTTGACACAGGTTAGAGTTATTCAAGAGGAAGGCAGCTTCAGTTGAGAGAAAGCCTCCATAAGACCCGGCGGGAGGCAAGCCTATAGGACATTTTCTTAATTGGTGATTGATGGGGGAGGTCCTAGCCCTTTGTGCTTGGGTCTACTCCTGTCTGCTGGTCCTGGGTTCTTTGGGAAAGCAGGCTGATCAAGCCATGAGAAGTAAGCCAGTAGGCAGCACTCTTCCCTGGCCTCGGTATCAGCTCCCGTCTCCAGGTTCCTGTTCGAGTTCCTAATCTCACTGTTTTTGGTGATGAACTGTTGTTATATGGAACTGTGAGTGAAAGAAACTGCTTCTTACCCAATTTTATTTTGGCCATGGTGTTTCATATCATGGCAATAGTAATCCTGAATAAGCCGGTGTCTGAAACTGCATCTAACTCACTCTCTGTAGATACCATTTTTAAAGTGTAAGCGTCAGTAATTTTGGGAGGAGTTATCTTGTTTTGTTGTTGCTGCTACTGTTTTGTTTGTTTTTTCTTTGTGTGTGTTTCTTGTATTACAATGTTGGGATTTACGTGTCTGGTGCTATTTTGTTGTTTGTTTTTTTTTAATCAGCTATATTTATTTCAGTTGAAGTCCTCACGATGTTCAAATGGAATTTAGATGTAGTAGTTAGGATACTAGAGGTAAAAACAAAGATGAAAGAAGAAAGAAGAGATGTAAGAACAAGGGATATGATACAGTAGAAGGGTTTAGTAGAGCATCTCATAGAGAAGACTGGGTGGGGAAACCTAAGGAACAGTCCTTATACCTAACCAAGCAATACACAAGCAAAAGTTCTACCACAATGAGACATATGCTAGAGTAGGCGTTAAATAATAGGAAATAAAAAAATAAAAGGATACTATGGTTTGAATGGCTGGCAAAGCTGACCCGAGTTGAAAGGTCAAGCTTATAGTTGGGTCCATGTGGTGGTGTGTGCAGGAGAGGGGAGTAAGAGCCACCTGTCTCTGCAGCCTCTTGTTCCTGGGGTTCAGCGTGCAGGGAAAGAAGGCTATAGATCCTCTTCTGCTAACTTCCTCAGATGCCTGCACTGTACCCGGCCATGGACTGTTATATGTCTGGCCTATGTGAGGGCCAACACTTTCCTTAACGAAAAGAGGACTTTGAAAGAAAGGATGGTCGAGTCTGGTGGGTGTTTTGATTTCTGGAGGCCTCTTCCCCTCTCAGACTCCCTGGCCTGGGAACATGACAGAGTGAGGGCTAACACAGGCCGGAAGCAAAAGTCACAAGTGTTTAACACTCACATTTTGTTTTTTGCAACAATTAAAAAACCGTATTCATACTAGCATACTTTGGCTTCCTTTGTGTTTCTTCTTTTGAGATAGGTCTCATGTATTCCAGGATGATCTTGACTTTCTGATCCTTCCATCTCCCAAGCAGGTGTGTACCACCGCACCGTTGGATGCGTTGTCTTTAAGCCCAGGGCTTTGCGCATGTGCAGGAAACACTCTGTTAACGGAGCGCCAGCGCCAGCCTACTCCCGCTTTTTAAAAGCAAATCTGTTCTGTCATCATGTTATTTAAGAAATAGCATTAGGTTGGTGTAAATGAAAATTACAGCTTTATGTGGTGAAGAAAAATAATTCAATACACTGTGAATTGTGACGTGATGGGAAGGAAACCTCTCTCTCTCTGTGTAAACCTCTGGTTCATTCAGCAGAGCTGAGAAGCCAAGGCCGACAGCTTCTCAGAGATATCAATTTTTAGTGACTGGGATATATTTCCTTACTGAATGAACAGCACGCTAATGCGACGAGCAAAACATCCCACAGAGTTTTGGTTCCTGAAAAAGGCAAAGTCTGCACTCTGTACTTCTAAGAAAATGTGAAGTCAAGTCCATTGTTGATGCGAACAGAATCTTTTGTGTAATTGTTCAGGCAAACAGGCAAGGGTTTGTAGAGTGAAAAGCAAGCAGTCCCGCAGAGCTTTGGCATGGTCAGGGGAGCTGGAATAGCTAGTAAGACGTGTAGCATGCAGGAGACAGACAGGGCAAGGCAGAGTCGTTTTTGATATCAGATGCTGCATCCCAGAAGCCCTCCTAGGCAATGCTCTGACATCTTGAAGGTCACAAATTCAGACGCCTTCTTTCCTATGAAATGAAAGTGACTGAGGTTGGAAGGAGTGAAAAATGAATAGGGAATTGTGAGAAGACAGTGCCTAGAAATGAATGTTTAATGAGAGAAAAATCTACTTGGACTAGTACCTTATAGAAATGCAAACTACACTTACCCTGTTTTCTTTTAAAATAAGAAAGAACAGAGCTAAAGTTGCCTATCAATCTTTCTCCATTTCGAAAACGTAGGAGCTTATTTTAAAATATTTAACTATCTTGAAAGAAACCCCTTGTTTGTAGGCTGTGTCAGTAGATGACCTTATTTTCCTTACACAAGATGTCCCTGGTCGAGGACCACCATTTCCCGGAGTCTCAAAGAGCCCAAGAGCACCTGCTTCTGCCTTCTCTTTCTCAGGAAGAGGCCTACAGGCAGATCTGGCTAGGGCAGATGTTGGCACCACACCCCCAGTTTAAACATATCCAGACTAAAACGGGGCAGGGTTCCCGAGGCAAGGCTTTAGTGACCATCCCGTGTGTGCCATGGGGTTTCAACATATATGTGTTGTTTCTACTGCACAACATCCCCTGCCCGATTCCAGGACCTCAGGAACAGAACTGCAGCCCCTGCCAATGGACGGCTTGTTCTTGTACCAGCCTGGCAGAGTCAGAGAAGGCGTGGGTAAGAGATCTGAATATGGCATAATTAGCTTTTCTTTAAAATCCACTTAATAGACTCTAAAGCATTTCCCCATTCTCAAGTGTTCTTGCTGTAATCCAGCCCTTATTTATGTTAGCAAGTTTGCCCTTGAGTGTCCCTGAGTGAGTTTACTCTCTCTCTCCTAAGAGGCAAAAAGAGAGCAAATTCAATTTTCCATAAGCAGAGAAAGGAAAATATTGTCGAGCAGCTTCAGGGCAGCAATTGTGGATGTTTTCCACAAGGGGAATTTGAGAATCTGCTATGTAAAAATGACAAAAGGTTGCTAGCAAGAGTCAACAAACCAGTTTGGAAGCTGATGTCCCATAAAAATGATGGTCACTTATCATGGGACGGGTGCCGTTAAAGGACATTGAAACCCAGAAGGGACCTCAGGTCATGTTTATGATGAAGCAGGCATCCACTTACTCAGAATGGCTTACAACTCATAGCTTTGTTATCCTTATCCCTCATCCCCCCTACACCTAACGGAGGGCCTTGCTATTTGAATGTTGCAGTATGAAATCAAACAAACCCATCAATCTTCTTCTGCTAGTCATTTGCATTTCAAATCAGTGAGATCATTTTAAATATTCATACCCTTCAACTTGGTAGCACACCGCTCGTGTGAATTTGTTCCAAGGAAAGAATTCTAAACAACAGCAGAAATAAAAATGAAAACAAGTTAAATATTCAATAATAGCAGAATGCTAAGCAAGGCACAGTTTATGTTCTCAGGAAAATGTTATACAACCATTGCAAAGAGTATAAAGATTATGCAATAACATCGAAAATACTTAAGACGTTGTCAGAAAAATCAAGACACAAAATTCTAAATAGGCATGATTATATATTATATGCCAGGCAGCAAGCTGGTGCAGAAAATAGAAGATTAAGAGGAGGGAGGCTTGCGGAAAAGTTAACAGTGGCTTCGTGTCGGAGCTGTACCAGTTTTCCCTGCTCCCTTAATTGACGGCATTTTCTTAAATGAGCGTGTGTTACTTTATTACGAAAATTCTTAAGAAGAGGCTAAACACAAAGGCTGCGGAAGATGACAGAGAACATTTAGCAGGAAGCAGTCTCCTCAGCAGAGTAGGTTTCGTGTTGTCCTGAATACGATCGTCTAAAGCAGACATTTCCTCTGGTTCCATGATGGTTTAAAAGCAGGTTTTCAGAGGAAGGCAAACAAATCCAAACCTTCCCTCGGATGACTTTGCCAACACTCTGAACAGAATCAAATTAATCATTCCAGGGATGGTTTACAATTCAGAAATGAGGTTTTTGTTATTTTTGTCATAATCTCAGCTAAATCTGGTAGAAGTGGTACAATCAGTCAGAAAATTAACCTTATTAAAATCCACCTACAGCATCAAATTAGGATTTCTAAGGAGGCAGATTCAGAAGGCTGAATGAATGCAATGTGGAGTGGAGTTTCCCCTTCGTCTCCCCACTCCCGCCCTTCATAAACCTCAGCCCTTCTGCTTCATCAAGCGGCCCTTTGTGCTAGCGCTCTGGGCAGGAAGTGTGGTGCGAACCGATCCGCTTCCCTAACACCTCTCATGGTTTGTGAATATGCACGTGTTTGAATACATCAAACACATCTGCTTCAGGAGAGTCCCGTGAAGTAGTCTCCATATGTGTGATTCAGATACAAGGCAAGCTTCTTTCCAGCCTTCCCCCTATGTAAGACACACACACACACACACACACACCATACATATACCACACACACACACACCATACATATACCACACACACACACCACATACACACCATACACACACACCACATATACACCACACATATAAACACTACACATACACATCACACACATACTACACACACCACACATCCACACACACACATACGCACATACAACACACACCACACATACACACGCACATCATACACACACACCATACATATACCACACACATACCACACACACCGCACACATACACACACCACACACACACTACACACACATGCTACACACCCCCACACCACACCCCCTCTCCCCCCACATGCACACACACACTCCACACCCCATACCACACACACCACACACACATCACACACACCATACACACACACGATACACACACCATACATACACCACACACACTATACACACACACCACACACACTACACACACATGCCACACCCCCACACACCACATCCCCACACCACACCCCTCCCTCCACACACATGCACACACACATTCCACACCCCATACCACACACACACACACACACACACACACACACACCACAATGGTTTTCCAGACAGGTTTTAAAAGTAAAGGAAAATCTGTGTCAAGAAAATGTGAGCGCTGTGTCACTGAGGCCAAAGCCCCGCTGTGAGTGACACAGCTAAGAAGTCGGAAGTCGGAGGAGAGTTCGGAGGGAGCTGGCCTAGGGAGAAGAAAGCAGTTCAGGCCTGGGCCCCACAGACTCGTTTTTTTTCAAAGCCTTTTCCAAGCTGTCTCCGTCTCTGTTATCACCTCACAAGCAGCCTGACTTGGTTGGGCTCATTAGGACTCAAACATGAACTTCTTCTCTTGGTGCTTGTCTTCCTTCTAGCACAAGGTGTTCAGTAGTTACTAGTCCAGCTGCTGCTTAGGTTTCCTGAGTGGCAGATGGTGTGAGAAGATAACCGGGCTGTTCCTGCTGATACCATGTCAGCAAACTTTCACACTGGTTTTCTTGGTGTCCCGGCTCCCTGGTTAAGAGTTAGTCCCAAGACCCTTCCACAAAGGCATGTATTAACTATGTTTGTATGTATGAGAACGTCCACAAAGGCATGTATTAACTATATTTGTATGTATAGGAACGTCCACAAAGGCATGTATTAACTATGTTTGTATGTATAGGAACGTCCACAAAGGCATGTATTAACTATGTTTGTATGTATGAGAACGTCCACAAAGGCATGTATTAACTATGTTTGTATGTATAGGAACTAAATTTTAAGTAAGAAGTTAGTATTATTTTCCCCAATCATTCTCATCTTTTCTTTCTTTCTTTCTTTCTTTCTTTCTTCCCTTCCTTCTTTTTGGCTAAATTAAATATTTTATTTTATTTTATTTTATTTTATTTTTTTAATTAATTAATTTATTTATTCATTAAGGATTTCTGCCTCCTCCTGAGTGAGGTAAGCCAGACCCAAAAAGAGGAACATGGGATGTACTCACTCATATTTGGTTTCTAGCCATAAATAAAGGACATTGAGCTTATAATTCATGTTCCTAAATTAAATATTGAATGACTTTGATTGTCACTTTCCCAGTTTGCTAAGTTGCATCAAGAGTGCCACAGCTTACCTTGAAAGGGACAGAGTCACGGCGGGGGGGGGGGGGGGGGGCGATGAACATCCACAGAGAGGCTTCCTTTGGCTCTGGAAGCAATCTGCAATTGTTTTCATTCTTCAGGGTGTTAGAGGCAGGTCCAGCTGCACAGCCCAGGGGGAGCTAAGCCTGCTGCGAGGGCTGTGAGGAGAAATTGTTCTGTCTTTGGGCTTTGTTTTACTTATTTGAAGATGCTCTAAAAATAAGGACACTCCCGTAGATCTGAATAGACTAGAATTAAGACACTGGAGAGGACTCATGGAAATTGGCATTCAGCTCATTGTCCAGTCAGCAGCACTGGGCAGGAGCAGCAGTGAGTGCCCTACCTAACACCCCTCACAGACCCCCCTGCCCTTCCCTTTCTAGCCAGTTTTCAGGTCAAAAAGATCTGCAATTTTATCCTCCAGTTAGTTATTCCCTTTAACTTTAAACCAGAAAAAGGGATGAGTAACCTACTGAACTGCTTTACACAGCTATGGCCACTGCTCAGAGGCTGGCTCCTGCCCTAGGCTCCATTCACTTTCACTGGGAATTTAAATGGTAATGTGGTTCCCTTCTACCTGGAGTGCTCTCTTCCTCTCCCGCAGACGGTTCTGCCAAGACCAGAAGCAGTGAAATAGGAACAGCGTTCAAGCTTGAGTTCAACAGCTTCCCAGATATCCCAGTAGCCACTCAAGTTTGGTGTGAACCAGAGAGACAAAATTGCCTGTGAAAGGCTGAGGGATGGGGACCTCTTTGTGGAATGTCCACTTAGCATGTCCAAAGATCCTGGTTGACAAAAATGGTTAGCAGATTTATATGCTAGTCTTAATATTATTAACTCAATATAAGCATTCCTCTGTGAGATTCTTTTTAAGACAAAAATAGGGTTCCATAACTACCTACACATGTTGCTAAGAGCATCTCATACGGGGTTGGAAATGATGGATTATGCCTGTGGAGCCTGCACTTTGGAGGCTCAGGCAAGAAGATTGGCCTAAGTGTGAGCCAGCCTAGGCTACAGAGTGAGGGCTACCTGACAAGCATCCCTTCTCAGGACAATAACAAAAGAACATTGCGTACCGTCAGCCCAATTTGGAAGATTTCTTGGCTTCTTTGGCTCCTCAGAATCCCTTCCAGACCTCTGCTTTCTAGGAGAAATTTATGGTGTACCCTGTCAGTCACCCCAAATCTTGATTAGTTTTCCATTCTCAGTGATTCTGTAGACATCACCCTCAAAAGCTTTGGTGCTCTTTCTAGTGGCGTGAGGCAGACCCTCCTTGTTAAGATCCAAAAAAAAAAAAAAAAAAAAAAAAAAAAAATGCAATCCAGCCATGCCCTATCAGTTCATCTTCTATGTGAATGTGTATCATGCTGTTGGCACAAGCTTGTTCCTCGTCTTTCCCCAGATAAATTCTTCTCTGGCTTCCACACCAAAACACTTCCATTTCCTTTGATTTTTCAGAGGGCCCACAAGAGTGTAAGGAGCTATACTGTTTGGGGGAATTTTCAGTGAACGGGTCATTTTCCTGCATTATGAACACCCTTGGTGATAACGGTTGATGAGAGGAAGGGTTTATGATGTGCCGAGCATCCAGTTTTCAGCCCTTAAACATTTTCCTACATATGCCCAGACCTTATTACCCCTGGGAGAGAGCTTATTAATCTCAGTGTCGAAGCTGTTTCAACAAATCTACTGTAATAATGAAAAGTCGTCCTCTCGCACTTTGCTCTCAGTAAATTTACCATCCTTTGATAAGGTTGCAAACAACTGGGAAGTAATTGATCTGTAATTAGTGCAGCCACTGCGGAAGAGAGCCTGCTTTGGAACCCCATCATTTATCTGCCCAGCGCAGCACATCCTGCTTCAGAACACTAAATTATTTAGTATTCTTTTCAAATACAAATGGTCTTGATGGGTCCTCCATTATTTTAAGAACTTTCTGAAGAAGAGACTAACATTTAAATTTCTGATTATCTGTCACCAGTGCAGTACTTAAAGGAACCGGGACTGGAAGGGGATCATTTTTCACACATGACTTGTCTACTGAAGCCAGCCTGAGCTATGAATGGAGAAGGACAAGGGCCCTTTGATCTGCACCAAACTTGCACAATTTATCTTTTAAATGCACTAAAGCTTTTGATAAATGTCAATTTGACAATTAAATTCTTCAAGGGCCACAATATATCACCATCACAGTGCCTATTTTTGAGGGTCGGTCAACCATAACGTCTTTCAGCAGGCTACAGCAAGCGCAAGTTAGCCAGGAAATGATAGCTCTCAGGCCTGGCTCTTCTGCGCATGGTATTTTTATCTCTTGTTAAATAAAATAGCTGTGATCTTTTCCTTCAACACAGGGCACAGCTCCAATGGCAGAGTTCATGTTCGGCCTTGCAACCCAAAGTGACTGTGTTTTCTCTCATCTTTCTGATGGTATAGGAGAGAAAGCAGTCCGTGGGAACCCTTTTCAATCTATATCCATGTTGATTTTTCTTTCCTCATTGCAAAGGTGTTTTCTTGTGTATTTTATAAGAAACAAGCTAAGGCAAGTCTGTCGCTCTCAGAGGCCTCAGAGTCAGCAAGAGGGTCATGGGGTTGCTACTCTGGGTTTAGGGAAGACCCTAGTTATGCTTTGATTACAAGGGTCATTGATTAAGTCAAAGACCAGAGATGGTAGAGTCCAAAGAAATAGCTGGAAAACAAATAGCCGGTATGATGATTTGTGGAGAAGCTACCCTTTTGAGGCTGTTCCACCTTTTTAGTGTATGTGAACTTCAAAGTTATTTCATGCCCATGCTCAAATCTTCCTGTATCTTTGAGAACAAAAATAGCCATCAGATATGAGGAAGAACTAGCCCCTGCCATCTGAGGGTTTACATTCAAAAGCTCTTCTCTTCTCTGCTCTTTTGGCCCCATTAAAAACTCAACATTAGCCGGGAGAATAGTGATTGTAATGTGACATTTTGATATGCTTCTCATGAAAGACGACTGCCAACTCCGCGGTTACTAAGGGGTTTGCAAAAGGCTGACAAAGGGACAGATCCACGGTGCCTGTGATCCCCTCTCAAGAGATAGTGTCTGCAGAGCCCAACGTGGCCCCACCACCCACGTATTTGGCATGGCTATGATGCTATCTTTTGACAAAACTGACATTTCGGTCCGATTGTGAAGAAAATTAAAGTCCCAGATCAGATAGCCGACCCGCTGAAAACACAGACACCTGGTGCTCTTCGGGAGCCTGCATCGCTTCTTTCCTCAAGGCCAGGGGAAGCAGCATAACCCTTAAAATCTCTAAGAAGAAGTGAAAAAGAGCCACCTGACTGAGTGTCTCCAGGGTGTCTCGCCGTTTCTGACACAGATTAATTTTTTGGATGGGCTATCATGCAGGATTGTCAGTCAAACACTGCTAGAATTGTAATGCGGCATCAGCCCTTGGTACAGCTGAAGTCAAGATCATTGCGAGGTTTCTCTTTCTTGAAAAGAGATGGAGGTCACTTCTCTGACCTTGATAATATCTGCGGTCTCTAACTTCTTGTGAAGAACTGAGACTAACAGCTATTTTGTAGATAGGACTGACAGAGGCTGTGTGTCCTGGGCCTGGGATGGTTTCCTCAAGGTAAACCTGGGTATAAGGTGTCGTTTTGACCAATGCCCTTTCAAGGCAGAGTTCTAAATAGGCCGGCAGCTCTGGATGAAGTTTCCTTGCCATCATTATGCCTTTCAAGGGCCTCCTTATAGTATGTAGTTCTTTGTGGTACCATGATCATTAACTTAGGCATGTAGTTGGACTATAAAGAAGCTCTTCTTTGTGTCTTTCTCATTGTATCGCACTATTCTTTATTGGCTATATTTAAGAAATCCATGGATGGATAAACAATGGCCTGTTTTAAATACCGACATTCAGATTAGAATTTATCACAATGTATATTTTAATGGGTATTTTTGTGAAGTTGGCAAAGTCCTTTGGGATGATATTGCTCGTGTAATAAACTTCTTGTCTCGCTCCCTCCATAAATTGTCTTTTGAAATATCACTAAATGAGTCATGAAGATTAAACATATGGAAATCAGGTTGAGAAATTAAGCCAAAGTAAAGAATTCCATCATTTACCCCAAAATAGCACTGGGTAAGTATTTCTACCGTTCTCCACATGTCATTTGGCTTCAAGAACTGCTCCAAACTGTCCCTTTCATTGTCTTTTGTGCTATAGGCAAGCCCTTCTCTGACACAATGGGGTCCTGCCTAGGAGCACAAAGGTAAATATATGTCAAAATATTAAAAGTTATATATTATATCTAAAATAGTAGAGGTAATACATTAAAACTAAAATTAAATGTCTTATTCTTCTACACTGATAAACATATATGGATAAGATCAAAATGGAGTAATAGATATTTGTTGTTGATTCTGTTTTTATTGAAAATTCATACAATACATTCTGATCATGGTTCCCCTCATCTCTGAGAGTCTCCCCACTTTCCCAAGCATCTAACTCCATTAGTTGTCTTTCATTTTAGAAAACAAACAGGCAAATAAAAAAGCAAACAAGGCAAAACAATTAACAAATGAATTAAAAAGGAAAAAGCACAAGAAACATACACACAAACCCTATAAAAATACAAAATCAAAACAATAATATACAAACAAAAGACCAGTGAGACAAAAAAAAAAAAAGCCCAAACAAAGCAATCTGAAAAAAAAAAAGTCTATGAAAATACTATTGAGTTCATTTTGGGTTGGCCAACACCTTATAGGCATGGGACCTGCTCTTAAGCTTATCTTATGAACTCAGTGAGACTCTACTGGAAAAAACTAATTTTCCCTTTGTAAGAGATTGTCAGTTGAGGATAATTTCATAGTCAGGGATAGGAGACCACATCTACTTCCTCCTCTCAGTGCTGGGATTCTGTCTGGTGGGAACCCGTGCACGCCTTGTGCATGCTGCCACAGTGTGGGTGAGCTCACATGTGCACCATCCCTGTTGGGTCTGGTAGACACTGCTTCCTTGAAATCATCCGTCTCCGCTGGCTCTGACAATCTTTCTGCCTCTTCCATGAAGTCCCTTGAACCCCGTGGAGAAGGATTTGATGATGACATCCCATTTAGGACTCAGTGTTCCACAGTCTCACTCTCTGCATGTGTCCAGCTGTGGACCTCTGTATTAGTTCTTGTCTGCTGCAAGAGGAAGCTTCCCTGATGATCAATAGGTAATGATCAATAGGTAATGATCAATAGGTAGAGCAGAATGTCAGTAGGAGTCATTTCATTGCTCTGTTCCTTTAGCATGTTTTCCCTTAGGTCCATGGCTTATCTAGTCTTGGGTTGTCAGGCACTGGTTCCGTCTTTTGGAGGGAACCTTAAGCCCAATCAGGGAGTGGTTGGTCACTCCCACACTTTGCCACTATTACACCATCACATCATCCATGCAAGTCACCATTATGAATTGGAAGATTTGTAGCTGGGTTTGTGGTTACTTTTCTCCTCTGGTAGTATGTAGAGTACCTTCCAGTACCATGAACACTGGTCAGTAGGGGAGAAGGCTCTTGTTAGGTACCATCTTGACTTCTCCGTGTTTCATGAGATACAAGAGTGTTGCCTTCAGCAATAGGTCCTCACCATCAGTTTGTGGAGAGCAACCAACAGACTTGGCAATAGCCTGAGTTGTTAGGGCATTCCCATGGGGGTGCTTTTGCCTAACGGTATCTATTTGTAATAGTTTGAATAGGAAATGCCTCCCGTAGTTCAAGGGTTAAACCTTTGTTTCTCACTTGATAGTTCCATTTGGGGGAGACCTTTAGGAGGGTAAGGCCTAGCTGGAAGAAGCAGAAGGAAGCTAGACCTTATTCCTAGTCCCCGTACTCTCTGCTGCCCGTCTACCATTAGGTGAACAAGCTCGAGCGCATGCTCCTGCCACTCCCTGGGGTCCTCCTCACTGTGGAACCCGGATCAATAGAGCCAAGGACTACAGACAGAAATTCCTAGGATTGTGAGCCAAAGTAAGTCCTTAAACCTTTACTTATCTGGGAGCCAAGTGAAACAGAGTATCGGTGTCAGGGAAGGCCCCTGCTGTGATTGAACCTGACTGTGTGGTTGCTGAGCCTCTGGAAATGGCTTACGAGAGGAAGTTGGGAAGTGGGACAGAGACACTTTAAATGCTGTAAGCTCAATTTAATGAGAGGTTCCAGTATAAGCCTAGGAGACCAGAAAGCTGCCAGGAATTCAGACAACGAAGCAAGGCCAGGCTCGAAAGCTCCTGAGCAGAAATAAGAACGTTATTGAGACTCTCACTAGAAGTCGGTCATGTCACATTGTGTCCTGAAACTTGGAGTGAGGCTGGATTTAAAAGTAATGGACAGATTAGTGCATGTGTGTATGTGTGTGGGTGGGGGGAGTGTTTCAATACAAAACAGACCATGGTGGTTGAAAATATTAGCACAACTAAAAAGAAACCAAGCAGAGTATTATGGCTCATACCTGTTATCACAGCACCCAGGAGGCTGAGGCAAGAGGATCAAGCATGAGTTCAAGGCCAGCCTGGGCTTCAGAGTGAGACCTTGTCTCAACCAAAAGAAAGAATAAAGAGAGAAAAAGAAAAAGACTTTGCATCCGGCCAATGGGAAATGGGACTTGACGAAAACTCAGGAATTGGTCAGGCCTCCTCCACCACACGATGACTTGGAGTATAAAACTTTTACTTATTGAAAACCTTTTGCTTCAAGAAGAGCGCAGCCCTGGTCTCAGGAGGCTGGCTGCTCCTCAACCTGGCAGTAGGCCAGCCGTCATGTGTGTGATGCCAGTATACGGGCGTGCAGAATAGAAGGATTGTATGGTCATGAGACTTTTACCCAGGTTTCAGTGGATGGCCTGGGAAGCCAAAATACGTGTGGAAGGAACAGAATCCTTCCTGGCAGCCCTTGAGAAGGCAATGTGCCCTGCCATGAGTAGGCAACCTGAGCTGCTGTGGAAATCCGTGGATGGCGGAGGGATGCTGGGTGTCTCGCGAGGAAGGCAGTAAATAGAGACAGCCCCAAAGAGAAGCCATCTGAGCTGCAAATGGAAAGGCCATCAGGGTAGGGCTGCCCAGGACCACACTACGTTGTGTGTTTCACCCTGTACTTGAAGCTACATGGTTTGACTTTTGTCCTGCTGGCTTTTAGGATCACTTTAGCCTCACCCCTCCTTTCTATACCCCAGTCTCTCTCCTTTAGAATGGAAATGTTTACTTGGTGACTGCATCTCAGAAATAAGAACAGTCCTTTTTGCTTCCAGGGCCAAGAGTCTTTCTTAAGCTTCAAAGGGGACTTGGGCTTGAATTTCTAAACAGTGTTGCAATTATTAGGACTATAGTAGGTCGTGCAGATGTGCGTTATAGCAGGGCATGGGCCTTTAGGGCCCGGAGCAGAAGGTTAGGGTTTGACTATGAAATGTCCTGCAGACACTCATGTGTTGAGCATTTGGCCACCAGCTGATGGTACTATTCTAAGAAGGAGTGGAAACTTTAGGAACCAGGACCTGCTTGGATAAAGTGTGTCCCTGGTGGCATGCCCTGAGAGGTTTTACATCATCTCTTGTCTAATCCTCTAGTCTTCTTCCTGTTGGCCCTGAGGCCAATAGCTTCTTCTTCTGCAGGCTCCCTCACCATGATGTCCTGTCACAGGACCGGAATCAATGGAGCCAATCACAAAGGCTGGAAATTCCAGAAGTGTGAGCCAAAGAAAACTCTTCTTCTTTTAAGCTAGCTATGTCATAGTGATACAAAGGTTGCTAGCCAAGACTTATTCCTTCAGCTTTTCCCCTGGACATCCTTCTGCAAAACTATATATGTGCTCAAAAGTTTTAAGCTTTAGGTTAAGTCCACTCAACATCAAGTGATAAGTTTAGAGGACCTGAACACAGTCACCAAGTCTGTAATGTTACAGACTTGTAACCTGTGATGTTACAGAAATGTTACGGAACATTTCTGAGATTCCAGAAAAAAAACAAAACAAAACTATTTTTCAAGCATTGAGTGCCCAGTTCCTTTTGTTTTCAGTCTCTGGGACCTATAAGGAAAATTATATTGTTAATAATTATGATTCATATAAATTTCTTCCTATTTTAAATCTCATGTTTAGGAAAAATCAATATATTTTTACCAAAAATTGAGACGTGATGGAGGAAGGTCATTGGTTAATTATAATAAAGAAACTGCTTGGCCCTCATAGGTTAAAACATAGGTGGGAGGAGTAAACAGAACAGAATGCTGGGAGGAAGAGGAAGTGAGCTCAGAGGCCATGCTCCCCTCTCCCGGGCAGATGCCATGCAGCCAGCTGCCAGGTCAGACATGCTGAATCTTTCCCGGTAAGCGCACCTAGTGGTGCTACGCAGATTACTAAAAATGGGTTAGGTAAAATATGAGAATTAGCCCGTAAGATGCTAGAGCTAGTGGGCCAAGCAGTGTTTAAAAGAATATAGTTTGTGTGTTGTTATTTTGGGGTATAAGCTAGCCAGGCGACCAGGAACTGGGGCGGCAGGAATGCAACCCTCAGCTCCTTACAACAGAGACGAAAAATTAAATAGATATTTTTTCATTTTAAATATGTTTTTGTTTGATTTTTTATTCTTAGAAATTTCATATATATATACAATGCAAATTGATCATATCCACCTCCACTCTATCCTTCCAACTCCTCCAGACCCCCCAAATGTGTCTTGATCATCATAACTGCATGTCCCCTTTTGTCTTTTTTTTTTTGAGATTATAATATAATTACATCATTTCCCCCTGCCCTTTTCTCATTTTAAACCCTCCGTATACTCCTTGTTATCTTTCAAATTCATGGCCTCTTTTTTTAATTAATTGTTACATGCATATATGTGTATACATAGATATTTTTACAAATAACCCGCTCAGTCTCTCAGTCTATAGAATGGTACTTGTATGTACGTTTTCAGGACTGACCACTTAGTACTGGATAGCCAATAGCTGTGCTCTTCCCTGGGGAGGACAATTTTGTCCCCTCTCAGCATCCTTTGGTTGTCTCCAGTCCTTTGTGTAGGGTTGAAGCTTCCTTATCTTTCTCCCATCCACTTTAGCAGTCTATCAATGTCATTTTAAATGAAAATAAAAAATATATAACTTTAGCATCAAGTGGCTGAAGAGGAAGAAAGGATGTCCTTCCATAAGTAGGAGGAGCTTTGCTGCCTGTCTGCCTTCCTTCCGTCTAGAACACTGCTTTCATTGCCCTTAGACTTGCACTGAAATATTGGCTCATCCTGAGTCTCCAGCCTTCAGAATAGAAGGATACTGGCATCTTTCCTGAGTTTCTGGCTTGTTGTTGGAGAGGCTGGTACTTGGGCCCTAGTCTAGGATAATTCCTTATAAGTTTCTTCTCTCCCTCCTGTGTATGGTCATTCTTTCCCTGAGAGATCCTTGTTGTTTGTTTGCTTGTTTATTTTACATTCCAACCACAGTTCTCCCTCCCACTCCTTGTCCCACCCCCCCTCACCACCCTCAACAAATCCACCATCCACTCTTCCCAACAGGTAAGGGCTCCCTTGGGAAGTCAACAAAGTCTGGCACATTAAGTTAGGGTAGGACCAAGACCCTCCCCCTACGTTAAGGCTGAGCATGGCATCCCATCACAGAGAATGGGGTCTAATAAGCTAGCTCATGCACCAGGGATAGATCCCGGTCTTATTGCCGGGAGTCCCTCAGTTCAAACTTCACCACTGTTTCCCATAAGGAATTGGTCAACATCCTTAATCATCAGGAAAATGCAAATCAAAATGACTCTGAGATATCATAATCTTATACTTGTCAGAATGGCTAAGATCAAAAATACTGAGGACATCTTATGTGAGAGAGGATGTGAAGTCAGAGGAACACTCCCACACTGCTGGAGGGAATGTAAACTTGTACAGCCTCTTTGGAAATCAGTATGGCGGTTTCTCAGATAACTGAGAATCATTCTACCCAGTGATACCACTCTTGGGCATGTACCCAAAGGATGCACGCTCATACCACAATAACACTTGCTCAACAAAGTTCATAGCAGCACTGTTTATAATAGCCAGAACCTGGAAACAACCTAGATGCCTCTCAACTGAAGAATGGATTAAAAAAAAAAAAAGTGCTACATTTACACAGTGGAGTACTACTTGGCGGTAAAGAAAACCAATGACATCATGAAATTTGCAGGCAAATTCATGGAACTGAATGAGGTAACCCAGACTCAGAAAGACAAACATGGTATGCACTAACTCATAAATGGATATTAGCTGTAAAGCAAAGGATAACCAGACCATAATTCACAGCTCCAGAGAAGATAGAGGCCTCCATTCAATAACCCATTGAACCAGATGCAGAGATCCACAACCAAACACCAGGCCGAACTCCGGGAATTCAATTGAAGAGAGGGAGGAGAGAATATATGAGCAAGGGAGGTGGAGATCCTATGGAGAAATCTACAGAGACAGCTGAGCCAAGCTGCGGAGACTCGTGAACTCTAGACAGCTGTGGAGCCTCCATGGGACCCAACAAGGCCCTCCATTGTTCTGTGTTAAATGACAGTTTTAGAGTAGTTATTTTGCTAGCGTCATTTGTTTTGCTGTGATCTCTGGAAACAGAGTCATGCCGTACATTACAGGCTGGCCTGCAACCTGTGGTATGCTTGCTTTCTCCCTAGTGCTCGGGTTACACGGGGAGAGCGCTACAAACAGCGCCTGGAATAGTCTTTACCACTGGCATTCTTTTTCTCATGCTATGTTTGTAGCTTCTGCTTGGTTTGCAGAGCGGCCAGCTAAAAACAGGACAGACATTTCCTTAAGTTCCCAAGCCACTTTCTCCCAGTCTTTGCTGAGGAGCTCTGTGTATGTGTAATTGTAAGGAGGCACACCTTTAGTGTTTGGTAAAGGTTTAGCTCTGACTAAGCCTTTGCTTCCTGTTGGTGCAGAACTTCATTCCTGCTTGCACAAACAGCCCATGAACACTGGCCAAGCAGTCTATTCCCAGTTTGACGGAGGGTCCCTTTCTCTGGTTGAGGATCCACGGTCATACATTTTCATGACGAACATCTTTCTGAGGTTTTTCAGAGGCCTGGCTGAGCCCTCCATTGTCTCTGGGATTCTCCAGAATTTGCCACTTCTTTCTAAAACTCTAAGTCCATTATGGCTGTGAGGCGACTGGTCCTCAAGGCATCTTAGTATTGTGGATGGAGAGATAAGAACAGAGAGATCTTTACAACCCGCACTGTCTCAGGTGGAGGTGACACAGGCCCTTAATGCCAGCATTCAGGAGGCAGAAGAAGGCGGATCTCTCTGAGTTCGAGGCCAGCCTGGTCTACAGAGCAAGTTCCAGGACAGCCAAACCTTCATAGAGGAACCCCGTCTCAAAAAACCAAAACCAATAACAAAACAAACACCCCTCCCCAACACACACTGTCTACTATCCTTACCAAAGTCCAGCCTTTTCTTCTTAAAGGCGTCTCTCTGTTGTTTCAAGCCTTTGATTAATTTCCAGAGCAGAGAAAAAGTTGGTTTTTAACAACTTCTGCCAGTTTTTTTTGTTGCCTTCACACAGACCAGATTTCTGAATGCCCTTACCCTGCCAATTTGAAAGAACTTCTCTTATTTCCTGAGTTCTACATGTTCAAAACTTTTGTCTGTCGTCTTTACACTTGCTGGAAATAAAAAGTTTGGCTGAATATAAAATCATTGGCTGACACTTTTCTTTCCTGAAGCATCTTAAATTGTTGAGGAGCTGGAAACTTCTCTGGAAGCTCCGAAGCCAGCCTAATGTTTTCCTTTTATAGGTGACTTCCCACCTTGGCCCTGCTCTCCAGATTGGCAGTGCTTCGTGGGTGTAGTCACACCTCAACGGGGATGCATCCTGAGGATGATGGGAGCTCTGTGTTTGGAACTCACCCAGGCACTGCCTTCTGTGTCTCCTCTTTTCATTGATATTCTGCATTCTTTCCTGAAATTTGCCAGGCTCTGAGGATAATCGCTGTCAGTGAGTCCTTCTAGAGAATTAGCGAACCTCATGGTGACTTGGGAAATCCCCCAAGCTTGAAGCTGGATGTTAGAAACAATGGTGGCTCTGTGTACGGCTGTGCCTCCCGACTCGGCCATTTAGATCAGTCCTGGTGAGGTTTTTAAAATGAGCTGTAGATATAGCAGGCTTGGCGGTGCCCATCTTTAATCCCAGCACTCAGGAGATGGAGGCAGGTGGATCTCTAAGTTCAAGGCCAGCCTGGTCTTCAGGGTGAGTTCTAGCACAGCTAGGGCTACATAGAGTTACCCTGTCTCAAAAGAAAAAAAAAACCCGAAAACTACCCCAAACCTGTAGATATTACATATAAAATCTGAATAGAAGCACTTTTTCAATGTGGGCATGTGTCTGTCTGTATGCGTGTGTATGCAATGTATTTGACAAATATTTTCTTTGTGTGATTTGCCCTTTTTTAAAACAGTGTAATTTGACAAGCAAGCGTTTCAATTCTTTACAGTCTGATTCGTTATTATTTTCTTCTGTAGTTAGTGCTTTCTGTGCTCTGTCTAAGAAATCCCCCATCTGCCCTGGTGTCACACAGTATTCTGACATGTTTTCTTTGGCAGCGTCATGGCCCTTCTCTGTGCTCTAGAATGTAGATGATATTCGTTCCTCTCTCTTCACGGAAATGGTGTTGACAGTGTTTTGCTCATTGACTTCGTTGCTCCTAGACGGAGGAAATGCTGACTTCCACTGCCCTGGTTCATACCAGGAGTCTATGATAACGTCACTTCAATTTTGAAAACCAGTCTCAATGTGACATCAACATTTTGGGACATGCTCTGTCACTCAGAGGCAGTGCATCTCCCTGCTGCCGTGGCTCACAGGGAGGCACGCTTTGCTTGGGATTGTGGTCACAGCCCGAGGAGATGAGCTGATGACGTGGAAAAGGCACTTCACTTCTCAGGAGGAGACTGTGCTTTTCTCACAGGGAACGGCTAGGAACTAACATACTACAACCATTACTTTCTCGTTGGTGTGACCAAACACCATGTGAAAAGCCACTTGGAGGCACAAGAGTTTATTTGGCCCACAGCTTTAACAGCCCACCGCGGCTCCGAAGGCAAGGAGCAGAAGGCTGGTCAATCCCATTGCACCGGCAGGCAGGAAGCAGAGAGCAGACAGGAAGTCATCCACCTCTCCAGCAAGGCTCTGGCTTCTAAAACAGCGCCAGCAGCCCAGGACCAAGCGTCGAAACACAGGGACCTGTGTGGCGCCGCATTTAGGTCAAGCATGAGCATTGGAAAAAACAAGAACAAAAGGGAACCAGGATACGGTTTTTTGGCACGAGAATTCTTATTTTTTTTCTCAAGAAAAAAATAGAAAATCTATAGTTCCTATTTCTATCACAAATGCAAAACTTCCTTTTGTGAACTTGGAGACTTTTCGAAACGCTAGTCTGATCCAGTTGGAGGAAGGAGAACTGAGTGCGGTTTGCATAGAGAGGGAGGATCTGATAAACATAACCCAGAAAAAAAATCAGGATAATGAAGTTGTAAATGCAGAGTGCTATAGAGTTCACCCAGCTCATCACTAATAAGGATGTGGATGGACTTGAATGCCAGTCTTAGTGAGGGTGACAGTTAGGAAGGGCAGCAGAGACAGCAGAAGAGATGAATATTTCAGTGGGTTTAACTGTTGCCGACTATTCCAGGCTGAGCTGAGATCATGACAGAGTTTACTGCGGGGACTTGGGAAGTGCCAGGAAAAATGTTTTGCATAGACATTTTTATTCAAGTATCAACCAAACCGGTACATATATGCATATATATATATATATATATATATGCATGTATATATGCATGACTGTTTGTTATTTGTGAAACACGTTCATGATTTCTGTCTTCATCATTTCCTGCCCACCAGTCTAGGGCAAGTATGATGCCCAAAGCAAAGCCAAGGAATTCTCCAATTGTATTTGTTTGTTTTCCCATTTGATCTTTCTATGATAAAAGAGATTAATTTTAAAAATAAGGATGTTCTATGATCTATTTGGTCCCATTTGCAAGGCAGATGACATTTAATTTAGACTTTTCATAACATCTCCTTCAACTTCCTAACATGGCAGTCTGAAAGTTGATTAAATATGATAAAGCCTAGACTTTGCTCCTCCTATTGGCACTGAGGTATTTTATATGGTTTCCTTGTACTTAGAAATCTCATATTTACCATAGGTTAGAAAACACTTATTTCCCTTGAACTCACAGAGACCTGTTTGTCTCTGCCTTCTAGGCAATGGGATTAAGAGCAGGTGCTACCACACCTTGAAGTCACAGAGGTCAATCTCCCTCTGCCTCCCAAGTGTTGGGATTAAAGGTGTGTACTACCACACCCAACAACTCTCTTCCTTTTTTTTTTTTTTGATTTTTACTTTAAGAACTTCAACTTTTAGCCTGCATATATATTTAACACACTGTAAATAATTTAAAAATTTTCTTTGTCTTTGGATCTCTCTTTATATCTCTCTTTTTCTGACCACATGAGTCTTTAATTTACCAAGCAATCTCAGTAGGACTAAAGCTGTGGCTTTGCCCGCTAGATGTAGCCCATTCCTTAGCTTTCTGCCATTCCAACCTTGTGGCTGAGGTTCCGGCCAGAGCCGCATTCAGTGCCACAAGTCTACAGTGTTTCAAGGTCCTTGCCATCAAACAAGCTGCAACAGACAACACTCAAGTCCTCTCTCTGTAGCTGGCCCTCCTGCTTCAAACAGTCAGAGTTTGCCCTGGCAGGATGGCCCAGAAAGCCAGCATTTTAAAACAACACAGGTTTTTTTCTGCTACTGCTGAAAACAAACAAGCATTCAGTCAGCTTTTATCAACACCATTTAAGTGTTTCGTGGCAGGACCTCTTAAGAGCTGCAGGGTTTTGCAGCTGAAGCTGAGTCAGGAAGCCTCTCTTAGATGAGAGCGCTTGCTTGCTTCTAGCAAGCAGAGCAGACCCGAGAAATTGATGCTACCAAGAAAACATGCTTTACTCTTTCCCAAGCTTTCTCAGGTTTTCAGTGGATTCAGTTGTCCACACGTCTGGGTGCCATTTTGTTGTAATAGGAGCCGTGGGGCTGCATCCCCGGCACCCCTGCTGCCTGGCTAGCTTATGCCCCGAAATAACAACACACAGATTGTATTCTTTTAAACACTGCTTGGCCCATTATATCTAGCCTCTTCTCGGCTAACTCTCACACCTGGACTAGCCCATTTCTAATAATCTGTGTAGCCCACCAGGTGGCTTACCAGGGAGATTCTAGCCTACGTCCATCCTGGGTCGGAGCTTCATCGCGTGTGCCCGGAAGAGGGGAGCATGGCGTCTCTCTGAGGTGTCTGGAGAGCTGTCGAGTCTGAGCTCACTTCCTCTTCCTCCCAGCATTCTGTTCTGTTTACTCCTCCCACCTATGTTTTAACCTATGAGGCCAAGCAGTTTCTTTATTACTTAACCAATGACCTTCCTCCATCAGAGATTGCTGCACCTGGCCAACAAAACAAAACACCCCCTCACAAAAAAAAAAACCCAAAAACAAAAAAACAAAACAAAAAACCCTATTCAATGGATTCTTGTTGATGTGAGTTCATTGGGAAAAAAAAGAAAGAACAGAAATCCTTGAAAACGGAAAATGTTTATTTGCCCTTATTTTTCTACAAAGGGGTGAGAGCATCAGTAAAAGAAAACGTGAGGACCAATGAGGCAACAGGCATGCAGAGCGCCCATCTCTCATCCGAGATCTCCCTACTTCAGAAATACAGATACAGATGAATATGCCTTGAGATTTATATTTTGAGATAAAATTTTAACACTGCAATACCCGTGCTCTGTCATAAAATTAAATAACGCTCAGTTTTACCTTCAGTTCTGAAGTTATCCTAGCATTTACCATTCCTTTCTTACAACAGAAATCTCTAACTCCTAGCGAGGTGAGGTCTAGGTCTCACACTCTTCCAGACTACTGCTTAGTACAAACGGTACCACAGTTTCCACCTTCAACTCCGTGGCCATCTACCGTCTTTACCTGGTTTGCATTTGGTTTCTTCCCCAATTTCTATAAAAGGGCCTGTCGTCATAATGAATAATGAACACGAACAAGTGTCACCCATTTCTTCCTGCCACCAAGTCACTTAGAGTTCTGCCAGAACTGCTTTCTGCCGGCTCCCCTTCTAGGTCTCCTTTTCTAATAGTTCAAGGCTGTGGCAGCCAGTCTGCAGTTGCTGCTGGACTGGAAGAGTCCTGCCGGGCAGAAGAGGTCCGCAGCCTGAACCAAGGACAGAGGCAGGAGCAAGCACACCCGGAACGTAGTTAGCCGAGGTCTCCACTGTCCTACAGAACTGTCAGGATTTCTCCGGTGCTGACGTGCACCGTGGCTTCCGGAAAAGGCCGCAAACTCCAACTTTTCCCAAGCATTAGAGACCATGAAATCATTTAGAAATACAGTTTTTAAAAGAAGCAAAAAGATAAAGCAGGAAAGGAAGAAGGAAAGAAAACGGTTCTAGCCGGTTTCGGCTCCATCCCTTTCTGTGTCAATATTAGAACGGTCTTAAACATATCAGTTAGGGAACAACTGGACACATTAGATGGCTGCCACATAGATTATTGCACAGCTGCCAAGCATAGCCCACTAAAGAGCTCTTAATGGTAGATAGATGTGCTAATTGTGAGTAAGAACAATGTAACTATGGAGAATTTGGCAATTTGTACATTGGAAATTCCTGAAAGGAATAGACACAGGACCTGGGGACTGACTGTCTGCTAGTTTAGATGCCACAGCTATTTCTGTCCTCCTTTCATTTCTCACAACTTCTACTTTTCAGTAATTAATATGTACTAATTTTATAGTATGGCCAAAGTTAAAGTTTTCATTCATTTTGTCTGCTATGATCAACTTGCTAGTCTCTCTTCTTGGAACTGCTTACTTGAACCAACTTTCCCTTTCGCCCACAATCAGTCATTTCTATCCGAAGTCAGAGAACCACAGCCCACAAGCCGTATTAGGAAGCAACCTGGCTGCCTAAATAAAGTTTTATAGGAACACAGACACTTGCCATGCACTGTCTGTGTTGTTTCCACTTAACGGTGACAAGAGTTGAGTAGTTTAGTGTGGCAGAGACTGTGCAGTCCACAAAAGACAATATATTATGTCACTGAGATATTATGTCATTAGATTAAAGAGGCGAGAGAGTCCTCGGGTTGCAGAATTGCAGTGATGGGGCATGTAAGAGGTCAGTCAAGTGCAATAGTGAGCTGTGCAGTAGATGCTGATGACCAGGCCTCTAAGGAGCAGAGTCAGTAAAAGAATGAGCTGCGTTTGAGATTTATTAACAACATGTCTATGAAGAATAAACAGGAGAGTGCTGGGGATACGGTTCAGGGAATAGAGTACTTGGGGTATAAGAGCGATAGCCAAAGTTCAGATGCTCGGCACCTACAGCAATGGTTGTTACGGCAACCTGCCTATAACACCAGTACTCAGAAGTGAGAATTCAGGAGTTCTCAAAGAAAACTGTCTCACTAGACTATCCCACGTTGTCAAACTCTGAGTTCAATTAAGAGACACAGCCTGAAAAAAAAAAAAAGGTAGAGAGAGAGATAGAGAAAAAGGCTCCTGATGCCAACCTTGGGCTTCCACATAGATGTGCACACATGTGACCCATAAACACATGAACATGTATCTATGCACACCACGCACACATAAAATATTTTTTCAAAGGAATAAAGATGAGGAAAAGAGGCTAAGGGATTGCCGAGGGCAGAATATGAGAGAGGTAGACTTTGTGAAGTGTGGCCCACGCTCTCTCAACTGGGTAGGCTCACATTTGACATACTGGCATCCCATTCCTTAGGTGTCTCAGGTTCAGGAATACAGCCCAGCCTAGCACGATTAGTACCCAGCACAAGCATGGGGTTTGGACTCTTTGGAATCGTGGGGTTCCAAAACCTGCTCAACAAAACTTATGGGCAGGACCATTGCTGTAGTGGAGTTTGAAGGTAGTGCAAGACAGGACAGTGGACCTGAGAGATGAAGTATTGAGCCAGAGTTGATCAGCTTTAAGTCTTAAGGTTGAAAGAAATTTGCCTGTTGACTTTTAGGTCTTATTGGGTTCTTAGGATGCTATTCTCCCTTCCTCATAATTCTTTCTTTTGTGATGAAGTGTTGATTCTGTGCCTCTCATTGTTGTGTTTTGGAAGCTTATGATGTGTTTTATTTCACACGTTCACGGCTGTAGAAGAATTTGCTTTTCTATGAATTATACTTTGGGTCTTACCCAAATATGATTTAGATAACATTTTCATGAGACTTTGGACTTTAGGTTTTTGACTCCATGCCTGAGTAGGAAGTCCTTTGAGCCTATTTGGTGGAAGTTTACTTTTAAGAATATGTTTGGGGGGAGCAAGAATAAAATATTATGGATATTGGCTTTCTAATTCAAATATTGAAATCTTCACAACCAAGTTGCTGGCATAGGAGACAAGGCTTTGGGAAGATGCTTAGGACACAAAGGTAGCATGCTCATGTGTGGGGTAACTATCCTTATAAATGAAACCCTAGAAATGACCTTGGTCTATTTCACATGTGAGAATACATCAAGGAGATGCTATCCATAAATAAGGAAGTGGAACTTCATTAGATGTCATATTTACTTTTCTAATGTGATAAAACAGCATGACCAAGGACAGCTTATTTTATTTTCTTAAGTATTTGTCTTATGGCTTCAAAGGGTTGCATCCATGATGGTAGAGTAAAGGCATGGCAGCAGGAAAAGGCAAACATTCACAGTTTGATCTCCAAGGAGAGACAGAGAGAACACTAGGAATGGCGCAAGGTTTTTGAAACCCAAAAGCCCACACCCTGTGACACACCTGCTCCAATAAAGCCACACCTCCTAATCCTTCCCAAACAGATCCATCAACTGGAGAAACAAATATTCAAACATTATGAGCCCAGCAGGGTATTTGGGGGCATTCTCATTCAAATCACTACAAGACACTGAATCTACTAACATGTTGATATAGAACTTCCTAGTCTCCAGAATGGGGAAATTTTTCTAGGTTTTGTTTATTGGGACAGGGTCTCACTATGCAGCTCTGGCTGCCCTGGAACTCAAAGAGATCTACCTGCCCCTGCCTCTCAAGTGCTGGATTAGAGGTGCGGTGCCACCACACCTGGCCTGAAGTCCTGAATTTTCTTTTTCTTCCCTTTTTTTTCTTCCCTTTTCTTTTCTTCCTCTTTCTTTCTTTCCTTCCTTCCTTCCTTCTTTCTTTCTTTTTCTCTTTCTTTCTTTCTTTCTTTCTTTCTTTCTTTCTTCTGACAGGGTTTCTCTGTGATGCCTTTGGCTGTCCTGGAACTCTCTTTGTAGACCAGGTTAGCCTTGAACTCAAAGAGGTCCACTCGTCTTTGCCTCCCAGATGGTAGATTAAAGGTGTGAACCACCATGCCTGGCCTGAATTTCTGTTTTTATGAGCTACTCAGTTAATGATACTTCGTTGTGACATAGCAAGCAGGGCCAGGCCACTCAAGGAAGAACCAGTGCTTGGCAAGTGTGACAGAAAGTCCCTGTTATTTAACTGAGTCACAAGACCAGCCTGAGATGAAGGTGACACAGAGAACTGTCTGCTCAGAGAGATGGAACTAGAGCCAGTCATGCCATGCCTGCACCTCCCATGAAGGTCAGGGGTCTTAACTCTGCAGGAAAGTTAATTTTCTCATTTCTGAATGTGAACGATGCTACATGAATGAAAAGAATGAAAAAAAAAAAAACCTTGCTGCCTTTAGTCTTTCTGAGACAGAGTATAGCAAAATTGAAAATCAACCAAGAGAGTTCAGCTGCATTAACTGAGATTCACTTGGTTGCAAGTCACAAAAATGTCTCTGTTCAAAGTGACTTAAACAATAAGGTATGGTATATTTTATAACTGGAAACCTGAAAGAAAGTCTCCAAGACCTCAGTGCCTCTTAAGTATCAAGAACAGAGGTTTGAGATGGAGAGATGCTCAGACACACTAGCTATAGCCTCAGTTTGAGTCCCAGAACCCATATAAAAAAGGGAAAGTATAGGATCAACTTCCAAAGTTGTCCTCTGGGACCTTCACATGTGTACTGTGGAAGCTATGCCACAAACATCACACAAGCACGTGCACACACTCACCACCATCAATGATGATGATGATGATGGTGGTGGTGGTGGTGGTGGTGATGGTGGTGATGGTGATGGTGGTGGTGGTGGTGGTGGTGATGATGATGATGGTGGTGGTGGTGGTGGTGGTGATGATGATGATGATGGTGGTGGTGGTGGTGATGATGACGATGATGATGATGATGAATCTGGGGTCTTTTCTTCTTCCCACTGTTTCAGCAGCATCAGATTTCGTCCATGACAAAGATGCCTGTCCTTTGCCATGACACTCCCTCAAGCAGAAGAGAGTAAGAATGCAGAGTCTAGATCTTTCTCTTGAGTTTAACAAGGTCATGCTGGACCAGCAATATGCGTAATAGATGGCTGTGTAGTAGAACAGCAGGAATAAGATGTTAGAGTGCCGGATAAGAGTTCATATGTACACACATGCGTGTGCACATTCAGCTATATACCAAGTGTATTTGTCTTTAAGTTCGGAACAATGTGATTCTAATGTATATGGAGACTTCTCATTCATTCCTGGTCACCCAAACCTGAAGTAACCATACAAAAACTGTATTAATTAAAACACTGGTTGACCAATCACTTAAACATATTGCTAGCTAGCTCTTATATCTTAAATTAACCCATTTCTATCAATCTGTGTATCACCACGTGGTTGTGGCCTACCAGTAAGGTTATGATAGCATCAGAGAGACATTGGATAATAGAAAAAACTTCTAAATTAAATCAGCCGGTGTATTTCAAGGATATGTTGACCTCACAATGGAAGTCAGGAGATGTGCTACGTTGGGGAAGGGGTTTTGCTCTTGTTTCAACAGGAAAAGAAAAGCTATGGATACCATCAAAATTAATAGAGATTCAGTTTGAAAAAGAGAAACCTTTTGAGAAAGAGAAATGACAACTCATCCACAGAGGTGACAATCATACAGGTGGTAAGGAAACCTCATAAGGGTTGGGACAGGGTTCTGCTCTTGTCTTTGCAGGAATATACTCATCTTCAAAAAGATGAGAGACCTTGAGCATCTAGGTGCCTAAAGAAGAAAAGATAGCTATCCAGAAAGAATCATCAAGCAAAGAGAAATCTGACTTATGATGCTGTATTATCTGCACAGTAAGATTTCATTACCTGAACATGTATATATCTCTACTTAAAAATCAAAGCTGGCTTTGGAGTTGGACAATGGTTATCCTTCTTAAAATCCAAGCATGTTGTTAAAAGAAAAAAATCAGAGTTTCTGTCTCATATTAGGAGCCATCTGGTATAAGACAGAAAGAAGGAAAAATTTTACTTCTCTCCATACCCATTTTTGTCTCTATCATACCTTTCTTTGAATTTATGTCTATATGAATAATATTTAACTTTTTCACAATGAACAATAAATTTTCCTGACGTCGTCTTTGAGATTTCTAGGAAGAAGATGGGGCCCCACAACAATTCCACCTGGTTGATATGACATCATGATGTTGATAGCACTTTACTTTAAGATTGCTTTTGGGTACCAACTGCTCAAGATGATTCCAACTTGGTAAGCTAAAATGGTGCACCTTCTTACAACATTCTGGGCAGAACTTCAAATAAAAACTTCAGAAAAACCCTATCGATTACTCAGAGACTATTTGCAATTATATCATACAGTAACTTGAAAATTAACCATCATTTTACTTTTACAGGATCCCATAGAAAGAATTTCAACCCCATGACAGCTGGAAGCAATTCTAGAAGATGACGTCCCTTTTCCCAACAAAGTTTGTCCTCAGGGTTAGGGACTTGGTTATATTAGGGGTTGATTATAATAGGTAGAGAGTTGGGGGTTGGGGTGGAAAGTATGTAGGCTCAGGGATCTCTTTGGAAAAAATAAGGGAAATTGGATGGATAATAGGTAGATTAGTATAAGCTTACTCACACTAATAATAACAGTGAGTAATAGAGTGAATACTTGTGAGCTATTATTTAAAGACAATTTACATTAGTATAGATTCTTGTATATTGATACAAATTCAAATTATATTTGTTATATTGAATATGCTCCTATTTCTGTTTATAATACTTGTACACCTAGGCAAAGTTATTTTGTCATATTGTATGCATGCATGCTTCTACCTCTGCTTAAGGCATTTTGTTTATTGATACAATTTTAGTATATATTTATCATATTGCACTATACATTTATACTTCTAATCAAGATACTTATACATTGTTTACATTTTGAGATCATTGTCCTCATTTGCTGCACAGATGTTTAAAAATTGTTTAATATTCTAATATGAAGTCTTAGTCTTTAAGCTATATAGATATTAAGAACTATAGGTCAATAGTCAAACATGTTTGTCACACTTATAATTAGACTAATCAGGTTCTTTAGATACATGGAAATTGTATTCCACATATATAGGTAATCTTCAACCACTTCAAAGAACTGTATAGTATAGCATTTAAATAACTTAGGGTTCTATTGACATGAGACACAATTGCTCCTGGCAGCACCGATTCATTCCTGACAGAATGTTGGGCACCAAAGACACTCCACTTGTAGTTTGTTTTCTTCTTGGCAATACTGACCTTTGGGCAAAGAACCGGCCATGCCTCAACCACTGACAAAATGCATGATGTCTGGACAGGAGAAGCAGAATATAAGAAAAAAGACTGCTAAACCTTGCCAAGATAGGGTAACATGGTTTTGAAAATTTTCCTGCTCTGAAAATGGTCTGTCAGTTACTCTAGACCTTAGCCAAAGTTGGTTGCTCCAACATTGCAAATGAGACTTTGGGTGATTGCCCAGGTAGCCAGTTGTCTCTGTCATTTATTGCATATTTTGGAACTTGCTTGATTGTACTTCCTGTTTACTCAAGTAATATTGTTTCCCTTCTAAGGTCTTCAATGGGGTTGAAGACTAGATAGTCATAGTTACTTTCCTCTCATGCCTTGGCCAAGCCATTTTTAATACAAGATTTAGACTCCTTAGAATAGGATAATTATTGAAGCATTTATCATGTTTCTTGCTTGATATTATTTATGCTGGTCATAATTCTAATTTTTCTTCTTGATATTTATTCTTATTGTATATAGTTTTGTATTAGGCTTAGAACTCTTTTATTTAGACAAAAGGGGGAGGTGCTGTGGGAACTCCTTCAGCCAATAGCCTTTAAGATACTAGCCCACTTAGGCGAGGTCTCTTACACTATAAATGCAGTTGTAAAGCTTGTGTTCTCTCTCTCTCTCTCTCTCTCTCTCTCTCTCTCTCTCTTTCTCTCTCTCTCTTCCTGCCGGATTTGGTTCCTGTTCCCTGCTCATGCTGAGGACTGTGATCTGTGAGACTACCCCTAAATAAAGAACCCTTTATTATACTCAATTCTGAGCTAGTGTGGGACTACTTTATAGTGTCCATCTGCAGTCTAATGCACTGCTTCCAACAGGATGATTACATTAACTAATAATTGCTGAGTGTTACCATGTGCCCAGTGATCTTCTAACCATCTTTCCATGCACTATGCCATTAAAACCCTCACAACTGCAACAGCCTTTTGAGACTATTTTCATCATGTCTCTTTTACAGAGGAGCTAACTGTTTTATCATCTTTGACTCATAGAGGAAGCAGTTAAAGATACAAAAGTGTGAAATAATTTGCAGAGTCATACAGCCAGTAAGTGTAAGCCAATGTTTTTGTCTTAGCATCAGACAGCTCTTCAAGGCTGTTTGACTCAGTTGTTCCCATCTGTCCAGTCAGGCAAGGCACAGACCTCTGTGCTTCACATTCCATGCAACAGGCTCACATGACATCACCAGCCACACTCATCACTGTTCTGTGGAGTGACCACCTTCTGATTCCATAATCTCCCAAGGACTCACGGAATAGAAAAGAATATATGTTTTACCTAAGGTAATAGTTTATTATAGAGAAGAGAGATACATTATAATCTATGTATAGAAGAGCTATAGGGAGAATCAGGGAGAGCAGGAGTTTTTAATTTACCATCTCCCTGTGGAAACTGTAGATTGTTTTTCTTATCAATACCCAATCTCCCTCAGGAAAATCTGAGAGAGCCTGACCCAGCCCCAGGTAGACAAAAGCATTTGCAATAGGCAGAATATTTCAAAGACTTAGAAGTCATCTTCTGAGAGCCAGTAGGGTCAGGCTTCTCCTAGGGATGTGAAGGGTTTGTGCAACTCAGACCTGTGGGCTATCTCTTTATTGTACAGTCCCATCAGATGAAGCTGGTGCCTATCTTTTGGGCCTGTTTCATGGGAGGAACTCAGTTCTCTCTCCTTCACCCCATCCTCACAGCCAGGAAGGTCCACTTAGCATTTCAGGGTTTGAAGGACCCAACCAGCCTCATCACAGCTGACCAGAGTTCAATGGTCACAACCCCTTGTTCCATCACTAATAAATATCAACTAACTCTTCATCTGCATTTTGGAAAACTCACTTCCAAGACCCTTTAAAAGGAAATAGTCTTCAAAGTCATAAAATTGATCATAATGAGAAACTATAATGGTTAGGTTTACAATCTATGATACATCTATCAGACCATTTCCTCTAAAAATGGAATTGTTACTTTTATAATTCAAGAATATGTAGAAAATTGAGATGTTTCTGTTTGGATTTCCCTTCTTATAATGATAAAGCCCTTTTAATTGCACACCTATCTAAACTATGCCTTTTCAACACAATTGCTAACTGATAAAATATGTGTACAAGTACTGCTACGCTTGTACAATGTGTGTCTAATAAATTGTATGCTCTCAGTATAATTCTTGAAAATGAAAACTAAAAATAAAAAGAAATTCTAATGCTATCTTATTGTCATACTGTCTAACACTGATCATCTGCAAAACTCCTCAAGGGTGGGTATCACTTTTCTCCACATGATAACCACACCCAATTCCTTACTGGAATTCATTGCACTCCCCAGGTCATTGCTATCATAACGTTGATGTATCAGCACTGTGCTTTAGAGAATATGATTCAATAAGGCAATAGGCAAAAGAAGGTCTGAATGAAATAACTCAAAGCCACGGAATGTTAAGCTATGTGTGCAGGGATTCAAGGCCATCAAGATGTAGGATTTACTGCATTAGGGTACAGAGGAGCGCCCAGCAAAGAGGAAGGGCTCACATTTCCCTGTAAGATGGATGTGAGTGGGTTGGGAGGTAGAAGTCTAAAGGGAAAAAGGCTGGAAAGGAGGAGTAAATGCAACCAAAATTGTAGGGCACATGAAGCCAACCCAACTGAAAGGCCCAACCCAAGGCGCCAAGAAGCTCTTAGCTTCTTTGCCCAGGGGCCACTAACATAATTCACCCTGTTTCCCTTCTGAACTCAGGGACTCCAGAGTGGGGTGTTGTCTTCTCAGGCTTCATCCGTTGAGGCAACAAATGAAACTCCACAGCTCTGAGATGACAGCTCTCTGTAAACGACTTTCACTAGACTTTGGGCCTCTGGCTGGTTTTCAGGCCCCTTCTCCACACAGTCATCAATCCTAGGCTTTCTCTGAGCCAAGCCGTGTTGAGCAAATGATGGCAGAGGAGACTCTTGGATATGGTGAGCAGCTCATGTTTTCAAGCTAAAGGTTCATCCATAAACTACACGCTGTCTTATTGCGTGTAGCTTTGCTATAAAATTATAGCACAAGCTGGCGCAAAAATAAGGCAGCCCTGACACCTCTACTTCCTCCCAAAGTTCACGGGGATTGTGCCTTGAGAACCTTCCCACTGATGCGGGTGGATATGAGGAAAGACCTCTCTGAAGCAAGGGAGCCAGGGAGGTAGATGGAGTGGCAGGAAGTGAGCGCTAATGGAGTTAAAATTAATTGGCGTGTGTGGGGTAAGAAGGAAAAAGGAAGGAGCAGATGTTGAGGCGATTGCCGGAGAGAGCGCTGGGATGGATTGCCTGTCTTACCGCCAGGGCTCAACGCAAATTCCTGGGAGAAATGGTTTTGCTACCTCAAGGTCTTAACGGAACATTAGTCAGGGCTGTGGAGACGGAACTTCTGCCAAGGACTGTCATTCTAGAGCAGATTTCAGGGAGGCCGCGGAAGGGCAGGGCTTTGCTCCTCTCTCAGACCAGCCATCTCCAGCTTCAGTTTGTGTGCCCTTGCAGCTGTCACAGAGGCGAAACTCGAGGGGATCCTGCAGGCTGCTAAACAGACACTAGATCTCCAGGTTGGATTCACATATACAGCAAGGCCTCAGGTCTAGCCCTGCTCTTCATAGCTTTATAGTCTGTGGGAGCGTGGGGCTTCCACACACAATTCTGCAAATCCATCCATTCCTCACTGAGTGTTCCTGCTGTATTTTGTACCCACATAAACTCTACACTGAAGTCGGATCATTAAGCAAATCAGACAATATTTCTACCTTCAGAGCCAGCATTCCAGTGTATTTGGAAATCAATAAACAATAGATAGAATGTGTCAATCTTCTATTTGGCTAAGAGGATAGGGATTCTGGTTCCAAGAAAAGCTGTAATCATGAAAAGGTGCCATTAATAGTGAAGGAAGATGGACAAGAGGTTAGGGTGGAGCCCGTCACTCAAGGGGGTCGAGAAAGTAGATTCCTTAGGAAAGAATATTCAAGATGGTGGGGATGGCCAGTGCCTGGGCAGAGAGTTGAAAAGTTCATTCACAGACTGAGCAAAGAAGGAAGGAATAGGAAACAAGGTCAAGGAAGACTGGGTCCAGACACAGAGACTACCTAAGGCCTTGCCTTTGCCCCTGGGTGTAATGGAAGCCGTGGCTGAGTTGGTAGGAGTGAAGAGACGTGATTAAGTATACCGAGTCCAGCTGCGGGGCTGAGAGACTCACCTGCGCAGCCATCACAAATACAGGAATGACTCAGGGGCTTCAGAATTCTCTGCACGAGAGATCCTGGGGACTTGGGCTGTGGTTGGAGGAAGCAGTTGAATTCGAGATAGAGCTCTCCAGATTGCCCTCTTCCTTCCTGTAGCTGAGTTTCGGCATCATCTCCACCATATCTGGTGCTTGTTCTGACTCTTGGGATCGTTACATATGCATCCAGAGCATCCTTGGAAAATGTTGTTTCAATGCCCAAGCTTTTTGGCAACTGAACATTAAAAGTCAGTGTCTTGGACACAATGTCTGTCTGTCTGTCTCTCTCTCTCTCTCTTTCTCGGTGTGTGTGTATGCCTGAGTGCGTGCATTTGTGTGTGTGTGTGCGTATGTGTGTGTGGGTATGTGCATGCCTGCATGCTTATGTGTATGTGTATGCGTTTGTGTGTGTGTGTGTGTGTGTGTGCGTGCGTGTGAGAAATGAGCTAGTCTCTGAAGCAGATTATCTGATACTACCTTTTCTCTCGACAACCTTCCTTTGTGCCATCAAATCCTCGTGTTCCCTACATGATCCCCTTCACACACTGGCTTGACTTCCCTGAATCATGCAGGCACCATAGTGAGTGAACCAGTTCTAGAGGGTAGGAAGACTGAAAGAAGCCATGTTCTTGGAACTTTGAGAAGATGACTGTGTGGTAACCATTTTCTGCCTTCTATTAGGTCCTGCGTAGTCCACGTTTGCATGCAGGTCTAACTGTCAGACCAAATCTATAAACCTTGGGCTGAGGAACCAAAGTCACCTTTCACCCTTACCCTCTACCCCAGCACTCCCAAGCCAGGAGTTCCAAGAACCAAATTCCTCTAGCTAAGAACTGTATTTGCCTAAAGTTTCCTGTGTGACTCTGCAGTACCTTGCAATAGTCAAAGAGCTGGTGATGAAGGAAAGAGTCGTCTTTCTACTTAAGGACTCTTAGTCCTCAACTAAGTGTGTTTGGTGGCTAGAGATGATCCAAAAGTGGCTGCACTCACTAGGAAAAGACAAAGAAAGACACCCCTCCCCCTTGGCTCCTCTGCTTGCTACAGATCCTGAAGAGGGAAGTTTCAGTACCTATGTTAGTGACTTACGGGGACAATGTCAAGAAGAACATTTCTGCTATGGCCCTTACCAAAATCACCACCCCCTACACACACACACACACACACACACACACACACACACACACACACAGGGCAATGATTGCAATTCTAACCTCTGCCTTTCCAAAGTTAGAAATGAGATTTACAATGCAAACAAGAGAAGGCTAAGCTTTCTGAAAAGCACTGTTCCGTATAAGGTCTCCAGACAGCAGCGGCAGCCCAGGTGATAAGGCAAAGATGCTTCAGTGCCCAGCCTTCCACACGTGATGGGAATCAGACAACATCCTGGCATTCTAGGCTGGAGTTAGAGGGGAAACAGTCACAGAAGTCTCATGAAGCAGCTTTATCTGGTCCTACCATCGCCATGGCAACCCACATCTTAGAAAGGCAAGGAACGAAATGTGTGAATCCTGTGATAGCTCCTCGACCTTCCGGCCTTTTGGCATTGTCTTATGCTGCACGTTCGAAGCACGCTTGCTGCACGCACTGTGGATTTCAGAGGATGCCCACGAAGAGATGATGACTCCACACAGCATCAGAGACATCCTGTTAGTGGCTAGCCGCTCAGGGCTGTTCTACCCCAGGAAGATGCCACGGTGCATATGGGAAATACGGACTGAAATGTTCAAGATCCATCTAAGTTCATCCAGCCCAGTTCGGACTTCCTATCTCTAATGTTTTCCTTAGCATGTTTAATTCATACCACAAATAAATAGATACCATTGAAGGAAGTAGTACGCACATTTTACTTCTTGCTAAGGGAGAGATGACTGGCGAACTCTAATTCAGTCCCTCGAATTGCTTTAAATATTGAAAGGGGGAACGAAAAATAAGAGCGCTGGCAAACACTGTAGATAGAAGTCAACCAAGCACCCAGAGAAGTTAGTAGTTAATGAGAACAGACACCAGTGAGTAAAGCATTCAGGTAGCTTGCTCTGGGGTTCAGGGTTTGAACCGGAGTTTAGAGTAACTTGAGGAAGCAGGGACCAGGGATGGTCTTTATCCTTGGATAGAACCCAAAACGCGGAGCTGAACAACTTTGATCAAATGCATTCTTTATTCTGGTGAAATAAGGAACTTGTCTGGTACTCTTGCATTAAGACTAGTGTAGTCTGTATGGGTCAAAGGTGCTCTTTAGCAGCCTCTAGTCCAAGCTGGGTGCCCAGCCTCCATAAACCCACTGTCTCCAACGTCATCAGAACTATGGTACATGCGACATATCTGTTTTCCTAAGCGCAAAGAAGCAGCTGATGCATAATGCAGTGGTCTTCAGTCTGACCCAGAGTGGTTGGAGGATCGTCTCATCTCATTTGTGCACAGACACGTGTGTTGCTCTCCACAGCCACGGAACTCTTTCCCCTAACTCCCTGGAAAGCCGAGGAGAGGTTTGGACCTAAATATATAAAGGCTAAGATGCAGTCCGTAGACGCAGACGATCCAGGACATCCTCGTTGACAGAAGGAGACCTGGCCTAGGAAGTGTCCGAGTCCGAGGAATGTGCTGCCCCTGTCAGAGATGGTTTCTTGTCACCTCAAAACCAGCAGCAAGACAACAAGTTCCATTTCTCCAGGAATCAGGAAAGGATTGAGTAGGGGAGGAAAAGGGCACAGACAGCTACCATATGGAAGAGGTTTAATCCAAGGAGAAGAAAGCCAAATGCAGGGGCTATTATTTCAATTCTATCTAGTTTTCAGCCTTAAATATGTTCTTGCTAATTCTCTTTACTTACGAAGCTGAGAAGACTTTCAGAATGAGAGAGAAATAAACAGGGCTTACATTTTTCCTTGCATTGCAATTGCACATTTTCATGCAAGATTTAACTAGCTCAAAGCCACATGTGGAAAGAACCTCTCTCACACCAGAACATACCTGCTGAGTAGCATCTTCAGGCAGTTAAGCCCTACACCCGAACATGTTGTGCAACAGTGCATGTAGTCACCAGCGAACATTCTAGAAAGAGGAATGCGCTAAGCAAAAGCATTCTTTCTTAATGAAAGAGGAAACCCACTAAGAAGAGCATACTGGGCACTTATTAATTTTTACAGAGCTAGGTGACCTATTTCACCTTTTTATTTCAGAAGCATTTTCTTCAGAAAACCAACTTAGTTAAGAAGAATAAATAGACCTGATTTAAAGCAATTTTTATTTCTGTACATCTTTGATGGGTCCTGGCTGATATTTCAATAAACATAATCTCACATGTTCCTAGGGATAGACATCTTCATGGAACCTTTTTATGCAAAAGTTTTCACACTCCTCTTATAAATATCTTATTCATAAACAAAGTGAATGTACTGTATTATAAAGTGTTTTAGGAATTTGTTTAGGATGCACAAAGTATTGTTTTCTTGGTCTCAAAGAAAGCCAAAGTAATAGAAGAAAAATTCTCGGGCAAACACCTTCACCTGTCTGTGTCCAGAACAACTTTGTGAGTGCGAGTGTGTGTGTGAAGTATGTGTACAAGTGTGTGTGTCTGTGAGTGGTGTGTGTGTTTATGTGTAAGAAGTATGCGCATATGTGTGAGTGTATGCTCGCACGCACGCATGCACGTACATCTTCTGAAAGTAGGATACATTTTAGAGCAAATTTATTTCTCCTGAAATTTGGTTTAAAAGCAAACCTAACAAAAGGTGCTAAGTTGAACCATTGTATCTTATTGATAGTGCTGGCTTTGAGTTTGGTAATGGTACTACCTTTGAGTACACAGTGTCTCTTGCTGAAGAATTCTCCTAATGTAGCCTTGCTCTTAGAATTCATGGCATTAAAGTAAAGTGTATACATATGTGACTCATGCATGTATTAGATCACAAACATTTACGGTTTACCATAATCAAGAAATAAGCATGGAGCGATAAGGAGACTTGGACTTCTCATGATCTGTTTTTTGTTTGTTTGTTTGCTTTTTGGTTTTTTTTTTTGTTGTTGTTGTTGTTGAAGTCTATTTACTTTCCTCAATTCTTGCCTTAAAAGTCAGTCCTCCGGGATGCCCTAAGGAAGGAAGTCCTTTACTCCACCCAAAAAGCCTAGGTAGAGTAGGTGCTGGGGTAATGGGGTGGGGGAGGGGAGCGCACAGTAACCAGGTGCAGGAGGCCCCTGCTGGATCTCATTGAGCACTAGCCTGAAAAAAAACCCTTAGGAAAGTTGAGCAAGCACTCACCAGCTGGTGCCCAGGAGTTAATTAAGCTCCTAAACAATTATTTTAAAAGGTGAATAAAGGACTTGCATTTAAAACCCAGGAGGCTTTCCTTAAAAAAAATCTGAAGTTCTGCTCTTCCCACGCAATGAGGCAACCTGCTAACAGAGAATATGTGTTCCCACCTGGAAGCGCTGGGGTAAAAGGGAGGAGCCCAAGTTCTTGGGAGGACAGAGGTGATGGTTTGTCCTCCTCAGTCCATAGGGTGTCTTCACATCCTGCCTGTCTCACTCACCTGACTCCCCTATAACATCTGTAGGATTTTGAGATGCCTCCAACCACGAACTGGGGCAGGAACAGATGAAATCATTTAGGCAAATATGCCATGGCAGGAAGTATCTTGGTGCCCTTCCGCTGGCAAAACTGGACTCTTCATTGTCTCAGAACCTGCCCTGTTTCTTTTGCGATGAGTCTGGAGTCCTTCTTCCCAGGGGATCTTGCGTGCTTCTAAATCACTGCGCTCTCCACATTGCAATACCACGCTCTCTCAGCATCCTTGACACACAACGGGCTGTACGGATTAATAGGAGGGCAGCTAATCTCGTCATACCGTGATAAGCATATCATCCAAAGATATGGAAAGAGACAGGATTAGAGGTAAAAAGAAAAAAACAAATAAACACGTTGGGATTGAGGAATAGCTTGGTTGGCACTCTTCTTATCTCCGGCGCTGCCTCAACTGCAGTCACAACCCAGCACTAAGGGAGCAAGGGCAGGAAGATCTGAAGGTCAAGGTCATCCGCAGCTACACAGTGAATTTGAGGCCAGCCTGGAATACATGAAACTCTATGTAAAAACAAAAACAAAAATCAAAAGAGCCAGGGTAGCAAAATTCCAGTTATGAAGAACAATGGAATAATTTTATGGTGGTGGGGGAGGTCACCACACTGTGAGGAATCATGTGAAGGCTCACAGTGTGAGGAAGGTTGAGAACCCTGCTCTACAATCTGCCAGTTTCAGGTTTCAGCGCCTTTGCCATGTCCAATGGCCTTGCAGAGTAGGCTTGCACTACCGAGATGGTCCCAGAGTGACCGTTAGCCAATAGGAGCTTCTTAGACCAGTTAAGAAATAAAACTGGCATCCTCCTTAGACACTGCCTGGGGGTCCAGGCTGAGGGATTTTATGTGTTCTTGTCAGGACCAATGCTAAGGATTTAATTCCCTGATACAGACCTACACCCCTTGGCCTTTCATGGACACTAAATACACCACCAGTGTGGCGGTGTTTGCAAAGTTCCTCCTAGCCATAATCACATAAATCTCGCCTCCTCCCTGCACTGCTACGCATTGCTTAGCCTGTAATCCTGAGCAAATGGTTTCTGCCCCTAGAAGTGTTTTTCTAGAAGCTTCCCTGTTCTGGTTTTTACAGAAATGTCTAGCTGTACGAAGGAAGCTGTTTGCTTATAATTAGCAGACTCCTGAAAATAATCCTAGGCTTTGCCTTGTGGTCTCTGGGCTAAGCCAGAGGGTGCTTACATTAACTCTTAGGCTACTGAGGGTGGCAGCTGGGCACAAGGATACCCATTTTTGCAAAAGAGATTGGATGGAAAATATTGCTTTTTTGAATCCTAGATAGCTTACCGAGTCCCTGTATACTGAGTACATAGGCCGTGTCTCATTTAATCCTCACAAAATTTCCCATAGTGCTTTTCATGCTTCGGAGGTGAAGAGGGTAGAGTGATGTATCCTACGGGTTATTAGCTGAGCAGCAATAGAGTCAGGACACACCCTCAGTCGCTCTGTTACCTGTCCGTTACCAATCACGTAGGCACGAAGTCCCTCTGACTACTTTCTTTTATAGGTAGATCACAAAGCACACATAATTATTTCATATGAATTTCAAGGTTATAATCATCCAGGTCTCAACAAAACCCTCAAATCCACACCCACAATGAATGCCACGCCTCTTTTCATTAGCTTGGCGACGGGGCAGATTTGTTAGTGTTTGTCTGAGCCAAAGTCTCACTACGTAGCCCAGGCTGGCCATTAACTCACTAATAATTCTACTTGTCCCTGAGTGCTGGCATTAAAGGCAGGCACCACCATGCCAGGCTTTTCCATAGCTCTCAAAACACTTGGGTTGTAACTTTCACACGTATGTACCTATTGTCTCCCGTTAGGTAAGACCTGATGGAGTCTCACGTTACTCCTGGTCTCCATGAGACCTGAGAACAACACGCGTCACGCATGCTCAGTGGAGTATGTACCGCATACTTACTACCAAGTAAGAACCTTGTGTTCGTACCGATGTATAAGCATCGGGCAGGGTGAGCACGTTTTCCTTTCCTCTTGCAGCTGGAACAGATGGCTGCAAATGTAGTGGCTTACACGGCACAAACCTATTCTCTTACAGTTCTAAAGGTCAAAAGTCTAGACCGGCCTCAAGGAGCTGCCATGAAGGTCTTGCAGGCCTTCTTTCTGTCTAGGATTGGAAAGTAAGGCATTTGCTTGCCTTTGTCCCTGTCTGGAGGAGAACCATGTGCCGTGCCTTGTGACTCTCTCTCTCCAGCCTCAGAGCCAGCCGCTGTGCGGACCTCTCCATCCTCAGAGCCAGCCGCTGTGGACCACTCCATCCTCAGAGCCAACTGCTGTGCAGACTGCTCCATCCTCAGAGCCAACGACTGTGCGGACCTCTCCATCCTCAGAGCCAGCCGCTGTGTGGACCTCTCCATCCTGTCTTGTGCTCCCATGCTCGTGTCTTGAATGATCTTGCAGTTAGATTGGCCCTTTCTGAATAATCTACACGAAGTCAGTTGAATTGCCAGAGGAAACCTGAACCCCCTTGCCATGCTGCTTGACATAGTCACGGGCTGCAGGGGTCGGTTTGTGGGCATCTTGGGAAGGGCACTGATTGTCCTGACTAACACACCAATAGAGAGGAGAGGACAGGGAAGTGGATAGTAAATTGGTAAAACCCACAAAACCAGAACTCAACAAGGCACCTGCTACCACTGCCCACTCTCTGAGCACTTAGGAGATACCCGAGTCTAGACTGAGGGCCGTTGATTCATTTTTCTGTACACAATTAAATTCTCAAATTGCTAATTTTTATTTTAGTCCTCTTTTCAGATTGGAAGAAGGCATGGAAAAGAAGTTGATGACTTGCCTGGGGTCCACAGAAGCACCAAAGTCGGGCCACCTTCCCTAAGCTTCCCCAGCCCTGGCAGTTAATCCTAGCTTCTCTCTGTTGTCTGGCATCTCTCAGCTGTACACTTCTGTAGCCTTTTACTCCCCCCTGCTCCCCGCCCCCCCCCCCCGCTGCCCCATAACTCCCAGACCTCCTTAACTCTACAGTGAGCAGTGGGGGTATAGTGAGACATGGCAAAACCCTCCAGCAGGGCGCTCTTAGGGGTTTGTTTTTCCTCTTATTCTTGTTGTTCAAGAAGACAGACGATAATTAAAATGTCAGAGCCCTTCATGCTTCCCTGATCAAGATAACGACTTTCCCACAGGTGAGAGAGAGGAAAGAGGGAAAATGTCTACCGTGGGAGGAGGTCAGAAACGATGCTCCAACTGAGCCAAGCTGGAAAAACTAAGGCCCCTGCGCTCAAGGGACAGCTGATTGCAGCTCCAGCTGATCCTGGACAAGGACTCGCCCACCGAGGCCTTCAAGAGGCTCCGCCCCACCCCTCCCCAGAGCCCCATCTGGAGCAGCTCCTCAGGAGTCTGCTCCCAGAGGGTCTGTCCAACAGCTTGCTAATTCCATCCAATCTCTTCAATTCCGTTAATTCCCAGTTTCAGAAGCAGAGGCAGCAGCTGTCAGGACCGGCAGCTGTGTTCCTTTCTACCTCTCCCTTTGCCCTCTTCAAGCTAACGAAGTGGATCACAGGCAGCTAGAGGGGAAAGAGTAAGGGCTCTGGATGAGAAACAAGGGGGAAAAAAAACCCAGAAAAATAAGATGAACTCACAGGAACACAAAAGGGCCAGGCTTCCTGAAGACAATGGGGAGGGGGGGATTAATTCCCATGCCCTGGCTGTAAATTGAACCATCTCCGCAACACCTATGTACCCTCTACAGGGTAGTTCTCAAATTCACTCGGGTAAAGAGTCAATATTTTAATTGTTCCTGTCTGTCGTTGACTTGTTAACAGTTCTATTGTGCATGTAGCAACACCTGGCCTGTTTGCCCTATGTCTCATCAAGAGACAGCACACACATTGATGTTGGGAACAAATTGCTACTAAAGTATAGACACACACACATATTATAAAGAGTTATTTGTTCGTGTGTTCGTGCTTGCATGTATGTTTACATACCACACGCATGCCTGGTACCTCAGAGACCAGAGAGGGTGTCGAAGTTCCTAAAATTGGAGTGACAGGCAATTATGAGCCACCGCCTAAGTCCTGGGAACCACACTAAGGAGCAACCAGTGCTCTAAGCTGCTAGCCATCTCTTTAGCCCCCGCACTTTAATTTCTGTCCTTATCTCAGTGGCTAAGTAAACCTCTTTTTGAGGCCTCGTTGGGAAATTACGTTCTATGCAAAGTGAGCCTCATACGCCTGCAAAAAGGGAAATTTCCGATGCGGAAATAGATGTGGGGTTTATGGCGGTTCAGGGGAGGAACAGTTGTGGGTCATGCTGGGTCTCTAGGATGTTCAAGGTTTTATCTTTGAATGAGATGGGGGGGTCCGTGTGAGACCTTAGAGAGGGGAGTGTTATAATCCCACTATATTTGGGGAGCCTGGGATAGAGAAAGGGAGGCTATTTAACTATTGCAGCTATCCAGGCAAGCAGATTACAGGAGCTCACACAAGGGTCCAATACTGCAAGGCTGGCAAGAGACCCAAAGCCAGATGCATTTGTTATTTTTTAAAGCAATCTATTTTTATTTTACATACCAAATCCCTGTTCCCTCTCCTTCCCCCTGTAGTCCCCCCCCTTCCCCTCCATTCCCCATCCTCTCCTCAGAGAGGGTGAGGCCTCCCATTGGGAGTCAACAAGTCTGTCACATCACTTGAGGCAGGACCAAGGCCCTACCCCTGTATCTAGGGAATGGGCTCCAGAGAGCCAGTTCATGCACTAGGAATAAATGCTGGTTCTGCTGCCAGTGGCCCCACAAATTGCCTAAGACACAGAATTGTCACCCACATTTAGAGGACCGAGTTGCAGGTTCCCCAGCTGTCAGTCCAGAATCAATGAGCTCCCAATAGCTCTGATCAGCTGTCTCTGTGGGTTTTTTCATCATGGTCTTGACCCCTTTGCTCATAGTATCTCCCCCCTCGCTCTATGACCGGACTCCAGGAACTCGGCCCAGTGCTTAGCTGTGGATCTCTGCAGCCAGAGGCATTTGGGTACCAGAAGGTGGACAGTGTTCAAGAGAAGTGTCAAGGATGAAGGACGGGTGCCATGGTTTTGAGCCTGTGTGACAGGAAGGGGGCGTTGCTGTCGCCGAGTGAGGGAGCGCAGCCTGTGAGGGAGGCTCAATGCCGAAATATCAAGAGTTTAATCCTCAACATCTTGAGACTGAAATCTCCACTTGAAGTCCAAAGAGACATAAGAGATGCCGGGCAGTGATTGGATGTCCAAGTCTGGGGCGTGAGAGAGATGTCTGGGTTGGAATAAAAATGGGAGTGTTGTCGATATTTAATGCTATGGGATTTAATGAAATCAGCAAGGTAGTACATTTAGAGAGATAGGCACTCTCTCTGAAAGGAGAGAAAAGGAGCAACCAGGAAAGGGGTGGAGGGAGGGGGTGGGGGAGCGAGTCATACAGAGCTCAGGACAGTGTGGTCTCCTCAAGGCAGGAGGAAGATGCTTGAAGAGAGAACCCGGGCAGGTTTTCACTTTTCATATTCTTTATCTGCTAAACAGGAATATTAATGTTCACATGAGGTTACTATGGGGATTATTAACGAGCTAATCCATTTAATAAGGGCGTACTGAATGTGGTCTCTGTGCCAGGGACTTGAATTAGAGTAACAGATAGTTCCCCAGCTCAACAGGAGATTACATATTTGTAAAGCATCTAGCCCTAGTGCTTGACCCCAGCATTGCCCAACATGGAGCTTTTTGCTCTGCGTAGTAATTGCCTCTGTGTGGCCTACATGGATTTACACTCTCCTTGGCTTCTTGAGACCAATTAAAATTACTTAGTGCTCATTAGTCAGAATGGGCAAGCAAGGGAATCTACTCCTTCTCCTGTTTTCAACCTTGACTTTATTGCCTTGATGCTCCATAGATCATGTGGGTTCCTGTCTTGATTAGGGGGCTAGAAAGGACCACTTCGGGATGTAGTAAGATATTTTACCTGGGATGCCCAAAGGGCCTTTAGCCCTCACTCAGGGAAGTCAGCAGTACCTAGACAAACTATGCACCCAACTTGGTCCCAACGTCCAAGTTTAGAGAGAGGGGCAATGAAGCAAAAAAAGCAATTTCAAAAAGCACGGGGGGAGGCTTAAAGCAGAAGAGGCAGTCAGAGGCCCACAGCCCAGTGGCTGGGCCTTCTCAGACACGTGTGGTCTGTGGCAGGATGAGAATGTCCCTTCCATCTATGTCCTCAGAATACACGCATGGCTTTTATGTAAGTGAGATTTGCGATCGTAACTAAGCCTTTCTCCTTTGCGTGGTTTTCTCTGCATCTCTCAGAAACCCGAGGCCTGGAAGAAGGCCTTGTCTTTCCTGCATCCTGCATCCCAGCATCCCAGCATCCTGATAGTGTCTTACAGGCTGCAGCTGACACCAGGCTCCACAAGCCACGTAACCAAGGTAACCCCAAACCCCAGAGCCCAGGTGGACCTCCCCGAGGACAGCTGGAAGGCCACAGGCTCCAAGCAGTCAAGGTTGAGTGAATCCCCCAGCTGCCTTGTACCTCCCTTGCCGCTGCCCTTCCCATCTGGGCCGCTGCCGCTGCCGAGGGAGGCTCCCTGGAGCCCCGCTGTTTTCTTTACAACCCTGGGTGACATTGCACAGGCGATCCAGATTCTCTTACAAACGCCTTTGTTTTGATCTGCACAGCTCTGCCGAGCTTCTTCTGGGCCTTGTCATGTTAACAAAAACAAATGTAATAATATGCACTTAAAAAGGCTCACACGTCTTGATATTTTAATAAGCTTTTGATTCTGTAGGGACCTCTGAAGCTTTTAAAAGTTTAAAGTTAATAAAGAGAGTAAAAGAAAAAAATATGAATTGTTTTTAATTATTCTTGTACAGGATTAACCAAGCCAGTTGTGTATAATTAGACAGTAGCTACCTTGCATCGTGGAGGCAGTAAATAGGCCCACAGAGGGGGTGCCAGAAGGCTGAGGTGTTTACAAGGCACCGGGGATGCTTTCACCAAGCTTCTAATTCCCGCTGCAGTTACTATTGCTTTCATAATGGATGTGTTCATTACAACCAGAGACTAATGTGCGAATCCATCATCTTCCGTCCGCCCCCCCCCACCCCACCTCTCACCCGGCACCGAGGACTCTGAAGTGGCGGATGGCAGGGGAGAGTGTGCACTTAGACTTTGGTGGTGCAGTTATTAAGAGAGCCCATTCGTGGGCAGGGTGTGGTGGTTTTGTTTTTGTTGCCCTCACAGAGAGGAATTTTAAGAGGTCAAATAAACAGTTGCTGAAGGAGTGGTCATTAAGAGATTGCCAAGACAGTGTTTTTGTTTCCTCGCGTGTGTGCCTTTAAGATGCCAGCAATGTCCGTGTCAAAAGCATGGGGACCCGAGTTCTAGGGCTCGGTTGTGAGCTAGTCCTGTGACTGCAGAAAACTGATTCTCTCTCGTTCAACAGTTTTGGTGCATTCCCACATATATTCTTGGCCTTGTCTGAGGGAGAGAGATAAAACAGGGACTCGAGAAAGATTAGACTCTTTCCCCCAGGATTCGAGACAGGACGCGCTTCGACATCCCCTGAGAAGTTTTGAAACTCTCCTGCCTGGACCCCACCCGAGACTTAATGATTTGGGGTAGCATCTCCAGGGGGTACCTTGGACATATAAATTTTGGACATGTCTTTGGGCTATTCAGGTGGATTCTGACTGGGGGAAGTGAGTCATAATTAAAGGTTAAAATGTGTCACATGCTAGGAAACGGGTTTTCTCTGAGCCTCCCTCCCTCTGCTCTTATAAAAATGCCTGTTCTGTATTTCTATCTTAAGGCAGAGCCCCCGGGAAGCAGTCTCCGAGAAGGCTTACCCAGGCATGATCTCGGGATAAAACTAGTTGGGGATAAACTAGTCAGCCTATGCCTGCTTCCAGGAGTGGGTGTGGCAATTCTGTCTACTCTCAGCCTTCTTTCTAGGGAGTTGGTGAATGACAATTATCAGCCACCACCTCCACTCCAGCTCCTGGAAGCTGGAGAACAAATGCCCCTCTCCATGTAGGGGGCACCCTACACTACACATCACAGTGTCCTACAGAGATTCAAAATGTAGGTTGAAAAGACTCCCAAAGATAAGAAACCATTCATTTTCTTGCCCCAATCCATAAATAAGTATGCTCTTGACAAGGACTTTTGAATGCTATTCATTTCTTTGTTATAAGAATCATCTGGTTATCATTGTTGGTCACACAGTGAATCCCAGTGCCGATTAGATGGCCAAAAATCCTATTCGTCCCCCCAAACCTCTCCTAAACACCATGTCCTCTCCTAAACTTACATATGGGATGAGGAGCATAGTCCAGGGAGAGGAGACATTACTCTTGCTAACAAACTAAGAGGTTCCACTCCCTATCAATGATGAAAAGAGTGACCGTTCCTTATTTTGTATTTGCTAAGTATCTTCCTTGATCTTCCCACTCAAGGAGGAGATGTTTTATGCATTCAGACAAAGAGCTTAACCCCTGTGTATCTCCATCCCACGACCAGAAATGAAGGGTTAATCTAAGCAGCTTGCATGGTTCCTCTGGCTCTATGGTTCTATGATTCCGCAAGCCTGCTATTTTGGGTGAGGAGAAGCAGACTTCCTTGCAATTAAGGACAGGCAATGCAGGGAGATGTCTAAATAAAAGGCTAGCCTGCTAGAACGGACGTATCACAAAGCTCCTGCTAATGGACTGCACTGTTGGACGGGGACATTTATTCCCTTCGTTGTCTCCTTCTGTCCTTGCGGGGACTCTGTGAGGAGGTCAAAGGTTTACACACAATGGCTGAGGGGAGACACATGAGAAGGTAGTGGTGACAGGGAGATGAAAGGACTGGAGATTGAGTAACACATTTGGGGTCCTTCTCTAGTAATCTCGGACAAACATCGAACATGTCATTCTCAAAGTATTTTTTCAGGTTTCTGTCTCAGTCAAAAAACTTAGGACAGGAAATCTCAATTACCTCTTTTATTTTATGCTTATTCAGAGAGAATTACCTCTTATGAAGCCACTCCATCCTCAGGCATGTTCAAGAATATTTAAACACAGAGCATCCCACAAAACCTAGAACTCTCTTGACTGGGGACCACAAGAACAAATGAGTTTGCTGGAGGATAGTAAGCTGAAATACAAACACAGGTGGGACTCTGGGCGCTGGCAGTGAGCTTGGTTCACAAGTGAGAAATGCATCTTCAATACATTCACTAGGAAAACAACCATTTGGTCTTCAACCATGGGCCATTGGGTTGGCCAAACATGCAAAGAACGCTTTGTATGAGTACATATTTGCATAACTTGGTCCTACTATTCCTCCCGCTTCCCTCTGGAATCAGAGATGAACCTTGCAAGGACAATCTGCCAGGACTGGAAATCGGTTGATTGATGAAAGCTGAAAGGAGATATAAGAAATGGAACATCCACTAGGATCTAGGGATGAGAAACCATCTATAATCATGAAGAAATCTAAGAAAAGATTTAATTATTGCTTCAGAGAAGGACTGGCTCTGAAGATGTTAAAATATTGTCTGACTTCGTTGTGTTGAATGGAAAGTAGCACACACACACACACACACACACACCACACACACACACACCACATACACACACACACCACACACACACACACCACACACACACACCACACACACACACCACAAACACACCACACACACACACCACACACACACACCACACACACACACACCACACACACACCACACACACACACACCACACACACACACACCACACACACACACACCACACACACACACACACCACACACACCACACACACACACACCACACACACACACACACCACACACACACACCACACACACACACCACACACACACACCACACACACACACACCACACACACACACACACCACACACACCACACACACACACACCACACACACACACACCACACACACCACACACCACACACACACACCACACACACACACACACCACACACACCACACACACACACACCACACACACACACACCACACACACCACACACACCACACACACACACCACACACACACATACACACACATATACACACACACCACACACACATATACACACACACAAACACACATACACACACACATACACACCACACACACATACCACACACACATATACACACACACCACACACACACACCACACACACACACCACACACACACACACACCACACACACACACCACACACACACCACACACACACTACACACACACACACCACACACACACACCACACACACACACACCACACACACACACACCACACACACCACACACACACACACACACCACACACACACACCACACACCACACACCACACACACACACAGAGGCACACACAGCACACACACACATATACACAAACATCACACACCACACACACACACACCACACACACACCAGGTCACACACCACACACACACACACCACACACCACACACACACACACACACCAGGTCACACACCACCACACACACACACCACACACCAGGTCACACACCACACACACACACACACCACTACACACACACACACCACACACACACACACACACCAGGTCACACACCACACACACACACACCACCACACACACACACACCACACACACACACACACAGAGGCACACACACCACACACACACACACCACCACACACACACACACCACACACACACACACCACACACACACACACAGAGGCGCACACAGCACACACACACACATACACTCACACCACACACACACACACACACACCACACACACACCAGGTCACACACCACACACACACACCACACACACACACATACACTCACACCACACACACACACACACACACCACACACCAGGTCACACACCACACACACACACACACACACACCACACACACACACACACACCAGGTCACACACCACACACCACACCACACACACACTCTTATCCCCATGGCATAACTGTGAGGTGTAATAGGAGGCATTGAAAGAGAAAAACTTGAGACAGGGATTAGGTAAGAGACAGAACGTCCCTATTCCCAGGGGAAGGTGAGCACATTCAAGGCATTTAAAAATTGAGGTTGAATTACACGCTAGGAAATATTTCCCATTGTCGGCAACAGTTCTACGCCGGCCTGCTGGGACGGTGTACATCTTCTTACAAGACATTTTCATTTCTAATTTCTTTAACTCACTGGAAAAAAATCCATCTTGAATTCTCCACAAATCTCTGTGGTGTTTACTAAGTGAAATAACTTAGTGCCCTCGACAGCCTTCACTAACTTAGTATCCACCGGTTTCTCCCAATCAATAATAAACACATTAAATACTATTGGTCCCCAAACAGACCCCAAATGCACCATGCTATTAACCTCTCTCTACTGCAGGAGACCATCGGACACTGTTTCTTGCTGCTTAGCTGAATCCATAAAAATTTGCAGCTGTTGACTGCTCCTGCCCAGTTTGAGAAGACAACCTCCAGGCCTGTTCTTCCCGCATCAAGTCTGCTTGGCCACTGGCGTGCAGGGTCTGGGGTGATGCCAGCCTATGGGATGTGGGAGGTCCAAGAGACGGAGCAGGGGTGGGGAAGACGACAGGGAAACCTGGTTGTTCTTGCTGCAAATCCATTTGCAGTGCCATTTTTCAATTCATTGAGAAATGTCAATGTTCTTTCCAGTCTGGCGGAGGCAGATTTGACCAGGTGTCTCTACACAGAGTGGGTTCTCGCAGTTTGGCTGGGTGTGTGTCATCAAGCTAAATAAGGAGCCAGTTTAGTCCGCCACCCCCCTTTGCTTCTGCCGGCCAGACACACTTCCCCATATGACAGCCTTATAAATAGCTGCGAAGCAGCTGGTCCTCCTCTCACCTCCTGACTCCGTCAGCTTCCCCCACCAAAAGCCCCTGACAGTCATACAGCTGGGATCTCCCCCTTTCCCTTTTTCTCCCCCCTTTATTCTCCACCTCTGGCATGCAACCACTCCCCTTGGCAATGCCCAATGTAACCATTTCAGGATTGGCTTCCATGAGAGGAAGGGTCAGGCAGGCTGGGGGCTGGATTTGACCACCAAAGCAAAGCCGTCACCCAATTAAATATGGGGAAAGAAGGTTGGGAGATATTGCAGTCAGACACCAGACAGCCTGTAGTACAGGGGCCAGATGGCTGACCCAACAAAATCAGAGAATCATTTCGGAGTGAGTCAAATATTATAAATATCCATGGAGCTTCTCTCTCTCTCTCTCTCTCTCTCTCTCTCTCTCTCAATACATGTAATATAAGTGCATTATTATTAACTTTTACAAAGTACCAAGTACATGTTCAAAGTTAGAGTAAGGACAGGATTTTGGATTAGAACACCCTACAAAGACTTGAAGGTTTGGAAGCCAATATTTAATAAGAAGCACACAAAATAGAAGCGCTGCTTTCTTCTGAAATTACTGTTGCCTTCTATGGAAAGGAAAGGCTCTTGCTCTCAGGGTATCAGAAGTGCAGGGGTATTGAGACTCAACAAATTTTACAAGAGTTCATGGAGCGCTCATGATGTGCTGGACATAGGGTGTACAGGGCTGTCCCTGGACTCATTCAGCCCATTCTGGTGAGTGAGCCAGGTAAGTAGATGTCATGGAAGGTGCAATGGTCAGTTCGCTTTTGGGAAAGAGTCCTGTGGAAATAAAAAGAGAGGTCAAAGGACCACCGAGGTGATGTGGATAGAAGGCCCCTCGGGAAGATGTGTGAGATCCAGCAGGGCAGGAAAGAGTGAGTGGATCCATCGAGTCACGGAGTACAGGCTAGAACTGGTGCGAGTGGGCTGGCCTGGGGAATGCTGCTGTGGACATAGAATTATAAACACGAGAAGGCAAAGCCTTTGGATAAAGAGTGTAGTAAAATATGCTAGTGCTGAAATCACCTATCTTGGTCATCAAGGGACAAACCCACCCATCTTCTGGCTTACCCCATGTTAGTTAATCTTCATGTTGAAACCTACCATAGTCTCAATCTGCTATCAAAAAACCATCCTTAAATTACGGTACCCACAGAAGAACATTCTCCAATGTAGAGGCATGCTTTGTGATGATACATAGCTGTGTTCCCCTCTAAAGGACCTTACACACTATATACATATAATATATATATATGTATATATATACATATATATATATATATTATACACACACACATCCTGTCATGTCCACATGGCACAGGAATCCCTCAAGGGTTAATTCATCATCTGATGATTCAGAGTAGGACTAAGGGCAGAGGGTGGAAGGACGCAGATTGTTGACAACTGGCATCCTTTGGACAGGGATTGGTGCTTGATTTCTGAGGATAGAGAACAGCAGCCTTTGTCCTGAATTTAGACATAGACCCAGCAGGGCTCAGCAGGAAACCAGGTAAATGTATGGACAGGCAGAAACTATCCTAGCTTCTTCTAACGTCAGCCAGCTTGTCAGCCTCTGAGCCACCTTTGCAGGCCATTTGCTTTACGTCCTCCTAGAAGCAAGTTAATCCCCTTGCTTCCCACCACCTCATCACCCTGGAATCAGTGTCTGTTCCCCCTTCCTGGAGGACCATCATTCCTGGTTGATTCCTCTATTTTTAGCACCCTGCCTGAAATACCCCCCACACCTAAGAAGATAACACTTTCTTGAAGGTTTATTGAGAAGTCTATTACCCAACTTTATCATCAATGCTTATTAATTAGATAAATAATATCATTTTTATGCCTTCTTGTGGTGAGTACATGGAGAATGAAAGATTAAATAGCTGGACAGATGCTATTCATTGGCAGAGATTGGAGTCTAACCCAGAAGCCTGGTACTAAAGCCTGAGCTCTCCCACCTTGCTTGGGCAGACAATGTCTCGTGGTCAGACCAAGTGGTAGAATGGGGGGAAAAAGTGGATCAGAAGAAGGGAGGCAGAGAAAGTGGTAAATGTGGGTTTGGGGGAGATCCTTTTCCCTACTTATGCCCAAGGGATATAGCTTTCTGGATCCAGCACAAGATCGCCTCCACTTCAGCTGTCTGGGGAGTATTTAGAACACGATTGAGGCTGGTTATCCTGAGAAGATGCGACCCACCCGCTTGCGGCTGGCCTCTCCAGCTGTTCCCTGATTAGTTCAAACTGGTAATTACTTCCTCTAACATCCCCAGCAGCAGGTCCCTCCAGCATCCTCACTGCTCCCTACTGCCACCCTGACCCCAGGTTCTAGTCTTGGGAGAGGTTCCAAAATAGAAGAGTGGCTAGCTGGTGAGTAGCTAGCTCACCTAGTTCCTGGAACAAGGCAAGATTAGTCCCTGCTTGCTTAAGTCGGAAGCACAGAGCGAGTTAGACGACCTCCTGTGAGCTGTCGCTTCTCTCAAAGCAACAGTCTCTGATGACAGGTGAAAGACCAGGGGCAGAGGGCAGAAGGCGCTTGCTTGACGTCACCTGGAGAATGAATGAATGATGGATCTGGGATCAGAATCCTAGATCTTTCTGGCCGTGGAGTCAAAGATCCAGGCAACCAATAGCAATAGCCCACTCGATTGGATATAATATGTATAACCATCTCCACTTTAGGATTTTGAAGATGATACTTCTTTAGACAGTCTGACCCATTACCTCGGAGGTTAATGTAAGGATTTTTTTCTTAACTATGTAATTATATTGTGACCTTAGTCTCCTTAGAAACAAATCTAGAAACCCCATGTTGTTCTGTATTCCTGATCCTCACCTCTCTAAAAAGTAATGCAAAAAAAAAAAAATGGGAAGTAACTCTGAAGAGTTTCACTTTGAGTGTGTGTGTGTGTGTGTGTGTGTGTGTGTGTGTATGTGTGTGTGGGAGGGTCTGTGGGGAGTGGGTCTGTGGGGGGTCTGTGTGTGTATGTTTTGTGTCAGTGTATTTGTGTGTGCCTCTGTGTGTGTTTGTGTGTGCTTATAACAGAACAACAGCTTTTGTCTAAAAAATTAAATGTGACAAGAAATTAATCCACATTGTGATCTAATTATTTTTAGAATTATGAGAAAAATGTAAGATGTCTCAACTATTTAAGTTTGAAACGTGTCTATGGAAATTAACTTTCTTTATCTTCTATAAGGGTTTTCGTTGTCTTGCCTTCCTTGGGAGGTGTTTCCAACAGTCCCTAATTGCTTTCAGGAAAGGTCACTAGCATCTAAAGTGGGGTTCTTTATATAACATCCGACTTTAAAGAACATGTGACATGCGATATAAAGGCTTATTAAAGATCTAATTACTTAACCTCCTTTCCCACCCCTTGGTTTTGTGAGATAGGGTTTCATGCTGCCCAGTCTAGCTTTGGATTCACTGAGTATCTGTGCCTGGCCTTGAACTCACTCCTGATTCTCCTTCCTAGACTTCACGAGTGGCAAGATTATTGACTTGTGCTATTCTTCCTGGTTTAACTGTTTCTAAATATTATTATTACTCTAGAAAATCAGACAACAATAAGACCAAAAGTAATGGAGGATTTGGTGGATAGAGTGGAATTTGCTAACTGAAGGAAAGAGTTTTCATACTGGACTAAACATATTCACAATTGTGATACATTCATAATAAACGTTTTAGAGATGCTAACATCCTCAATATTTGTCCCAAAATATGTTGCCTACTTAAGTCTTGAATTAGAGCTGATCTTCTAGGAGGACAGATCTTCTGGATCCAGAAGGAGCAATGAAACTTAAATTAATTTAGGGAGAGTTCTGCTCAGGTCTCCTACTCCCAGGGGAGAGGAATTTATTCCACTACTTATGAGAGAGAAGATCACAGTTGAAGTACAAACTGTGCACCAGAAATTACACAGCAGAGAAAGAGCAAAGGGAAAGAAAAGAAACAGAAAGGAGCGTATGACCTTAGCAAGTGAGGCTGCCATTGAGAACCCCTGAAAACCACTGAGGGAGACCCCACGGAGAAGGAGCTCCGTAAACAGAGACGGGAAAGCCAGAGAGGGCTATCGCTCATTTACCCAAAGTTTAGGTAGACTCCTTTGCGTGTTTTATTTACCTGAATTATTTTTAATTAAAATATAATGGTATCAATTCCTCTGTCTAACCCTTCCCATGTCAATGTTAGCACATGGCTAAACCCCCTTCTCCTGAAAAACATGTATCAATCTCAAGGTAACACTTGTTACACTTCTTGTTGTAGTTCCTACAGTAAATTTTAAAAATGATGACCGTATCCAAATGCCCTGAAGGTCTATGAAGTGCCATTCTCTGTGATGGGAGATGCAGGACGCAGACCCCACTTAGAACAGGGAGAATTTCATCAGCAGAACCACTTAGGCAGAGAAAGACAAATTAATTAGCTTGTCAGATTCTTGCTCTCACGAAGTATGGATGCAACGGATATCAAAACACCATATCCCAGTGGTGCCAAGCTGTCCATTTATCCCTGCTTTTCTTTCTCCAGTGGGGGATGCCAAAAGCACCCCCACGTTAGCACGGCAGTCATGACATGAAGCACAGTTGCTCATGGTACTGCCTGGAACGTATGTAATCACACGTGTGGATGCACTACCTGCATGCTTGGTGCCATCCTTCATAGGCAGCTACACAGGATTTCAGCACTAGATGTGCAACGGTTTATATGATAAAAATATGCGATGAATGCTTCACCAAAAAAATGTATATAGGTTTTGTGTCCATATTTTTTCTTTACATTTTTAATATTTAAAAATTTTAACTTGTATTTCTCCATCATCTTGTGTTGTGATCCAGCTGCCCTCACTCCCCCTGACTGACAGTGGAACTTCCTTGTGGTCTGTAATTGACAGGGATGTTTGTGTTCTTTCTGGCCGGTGGTTTTCCACAGAAGCAGTAGAGGTATAAAAGGTTTTAGCTGAGGCAAAATAAAGGTTGCTGTCCTTCCACCTGAAAAGAAGCCTCCGTGTCTCAATCCCGGCACCCTCCCCCCCCCCCCCCCCACACACACACCAGTCTCGGCATCCAGGTTGTGCTGGTGGCGCGGCAATCTTGAATATTTTTAAAGTAAATATAATACTTTTAAAAGTTTTTGTGCATGTGTGATATTCGTGTTGTGTTTTGTGCGTGTGTGCATGTGGGCGCACGTACATGTGGGTGCACACGCATATAGAGCTGGAAGTTGATGATGAGTCTGGCCCTCAATCACTCCCCAACTTATTTGTCGAGACAGGGTCTCTCAGTGAACCTTGGAGTCACTGACTCAACTAGGCTGGCTATAGAACGAGCTCCCGTGACCTTCCTGTCTCCAGCTTTTGCATGGGTATTAGGGATGCAAACTCAGGTCCTCGGGTTTGCACCGCAAACACCGCTGACCGAGCAATCATCCCTGCTCAAGTATTGCTACCGTGATGACGGTACCATAAAATCTACCATCTTAATAATTCCTAAGTGTGTATAACTGGGCCTTATGGTAGCTTTAGCTAAATGTACCTAGTTGTGCAACAGGTCTCTAGAAACTTTTCACTGCACAAAACGGAAATATTATATCCTTTGACAACAATGTCCTCTTTCCCCATCCCTTAAATTTTACTTTCTACTAAAAAAAAAAAACAAGTATTTTTTTAAATATCAATTTAATCTATTTTTTTAATTTTGAGCTTTAATTTCCATTCTCAAGAAAATAAATTCAAAAATTGACAACTTCTAAGTATAACTTTACCTTACTATTTTAACCCTTGGGATAGCAAGCTCAGTAAAATATCCATTGTACGAACATCTAGTTATATTCAACTAGTGGTTTTGTTAGAGGGAAAGCATCATGGAATCTGATAGTTTATGAATTATGCATGCCTTTATTTTATTACTCATCCCCGGCTCTTTCAGCAGAATACCCAGACATATGCAATAACAATTAATTCAGTCATTTTTGTCGTTTTGCCAACTTAAAGTCACAGAAAGGCCAACATTTTACTCACATTTTTCAATTTTTGTCTCTATGAAATATGATTGTCAAGGAAGGAAAACAGAACATATTTTGTTTGACAGTTTATTAGCTTTAAGCACTTAGGCATATGGTATGTGGGCCTCTATTTGTACTCCTGTCCTGGTCCCCAAAATATAAGCACGCCTGGTTGTAACTGAATATGTAATTATCTCTCTTCATTGTGTTAGCGTAAATTTTACAGAGTCAGTTATTTGCTTTATCATTGTATCTCTGGTGGTGGGTAATATCATGGTACATAACTGACCTTTAAAGAAACACATTGAATAAAACAAGTCAGTCCCCTTCATCGATGACAACTAAGCAAGCTATGGTGTGGGAGCCATCGTTCTGGCATCAAGGGGGCAAAGATGGATAAGGCACAGGCTCCCACAGGGCAATTGCCATGTGGTTGGGAATGTCTCTAAAACTCATATGGGTGTGTAATAATAGTGTTTGTGAATCCCAGATGCAATTTTCAATATGGAGATTGCAGTGGGATCTACTTTGCAGGGCTGTGAAGATCAGAAAAGTCAATATATGTAATGCTTAGAACTGTCATGGACTTGATCTGAGTAACGGTGGATGACGGGGGCAATCCGTCATAGGAGCAGTTTAGTGTCCCTAGCAGAAGTAGGCACAGTACTGGCGGTAGTCTTAGCAGTATTGATAGATGTGAAATTTCTGTGCCAAACAGTGTCTATGGGCTCAGAGGGTTGTGAGTGGCATCATAAAGAAGAACATACGGCTGTTAGAGTCAAGGGCACTTCAAAAGAATACACTTTTGAAGAGACAAGTCAAGGAGTCTACTCTGGATAAGAAAACAATTGGAGAGACGTGACATGCACGATCCCGTAGGTCAGGAGAGAGCACGGTGCGAAATGGGCAGGGGTTTCCTTCACAATGGAGGGGACTCCTGGAGAAGGAAAGTGGGGTGGTTACAATCAAGGCATAGCAGCAGGAAGCAAAGAGGAGTCTGACCCCTCCTGCCAGCCATAGGGCATGCTGGACTGCAGAGAATAAACAGTCGGACTTGAAAGGGCTGCTGGGGATTTCAAGTCATTGGGGAAGACCCAGGTGTCAATTAAAGGGAAGAACTAAGAGAGCGCTCTGGGGAGATGAGTTACTGGAATCCCGCACCTCCGGGCAGCAAGGTGGAAGCTTTGATGGTCCGGAGTTGAGTGAAGATCAGGAAGATGGGTCAGGAGCAAGGGAAAAACAGCCTCACTGGGACATGGGATGGTTTAGGAAGATGTGAGGTGTGGAGTTTCTTTTGGCTTAGGCCGCTGCAAGTTAGTTCAGTTAAGATGAAGACAGAGGAGCGCACTGAAAACTCATTTTCACTAGCTTCCTCGGCACAGATAATATATTATTGTCTTGTTGCCCAATTGCACAGAGCATTGATAAGAAATGTCCCTTCCTTCATTTAAAATATCGCTACACTACCCCTGGCCTTGCATGTCAATGAAAATAAAATTTATAAACGGTCAGAGATTAGAAAAGTACAAAGGGCTTTGGGAGTCTAAGATATGATTATGACCGGCTGGAGCTCAGTGCAGATTTCAAACACCGTCGTGCAAATCCTCAGAGATTCGCTCACACCAGCTTCGACTGCTCGCTGGCATCTTATGAAACAGCAGCATCTCAGAAGACTGATTCTAAGACAGCATCGCCCACCAGCATTTCAAGTCAAGCTGGATGAGGAGGGGCATGAAGAGAGATCAGACTGGATCATGATCAACACACCAGGCCAGACTGCTAGAAGGTTCTTTGGAGTTATGGAATGAGTATTGTCACCAGCATTCTGTTGAGAGGGCTTCTGCTTCACTAGGGAAGTCATAACCCCATTCATGACAAACAACACAAAGGTCTTGGGTAGGAAACAAAGAACAACTTGGCAGAATACTAAATAAATTAGCAGCGTGGAAGAATCCGAGTGACATTTCGGTCACAGAGTGATATTATTTCCCCGGCTCTGGTAATATTTCCCCCCCAAAGCTTGACTGTGCACAGATTTAGACATATATTTCTCTCAAAAGTTGTAATGCACTGTAGCTTCTCAGGTGTTAACGTTTATCACAGTGGGTGTTGACAGGGTGGGCATTTAATTGTCTGAGGACTGCTGTATTTTCATTGTTTCTTAAGTAATGAACTTGATTCTATATCAAAGTATGAGGTATTCACAGCTTCTCAGAGACGCTGGGGACCCTTCCATAAGTCCCATGAGAATTCACTTTTCACGTACACCCCAAGAGGATGAATGAAGCAAATGTCTGGAGATTTCGGGAAAACTACTGAGTCATCTTAATTATCTGGATTTACGTAAAATCTCATCTCAACAAACTTTGCTGTCCTAATTATTTTGGTTCTTGAGCACTGTTTGAAAGAAGTGAATTCACCATTAGGGCATAGAACTCTGGTAAATAAGTTGTTATCATTTTAATAATGTGTAGTATAAGATTTAGTGGGATTAAATTAGCTAAAATTTGCTTTAAATGGAAACTTTATTTTTTAAAATTTATTCTTTGATAATTTCATACAACTCTGCAATGTTCTTTGATCAAATCTACTTCCACTCTCTCTCCTCCAACTTATCCCATCCCGTATTTCTTCCTCCTAATCTAATGATTTATTTTGTTTTTAACTCACTAAAAATTCAGTGCTGTCAGTATGTGCACGGGAGTAGGCCCGTTCACAGATGTGTGGCCAATCTACAGGGGCCACATCCTTAAAGAGGACTGACTCTCCCCTCCCGGGAGCCATCAACTGTTGGTATCTCTTCAGCTGCTTCAGCCAGGTGGGAAGTTTTCCCGGCTTGATCTTGTACAGATCTTGTATCTGCAGCCACAGCCGTTGGGGCCTTAGATGTGGAAAACACTGCCTGGTAGCACTTCTCTGCACACACTGGCTCTCATGACCCTACTGCACCTTCTCCTATGATAACCCCTGAGCTTTGGCAGCAGAGAACATGACGTATATGGCCCACCTGAAGCTGAGAAGCCCACATCCTCTCATCCTCTACATGATTTGAGTATCTGTATTGACCACAATCACTGGGACAGAAGCCCCTCTGATGATGGCGGAGAGCCGCATAACCTACCAGATAAATATTTAGAGGGCAGTTTGGTACTATGCTTATTTATTCTTTATGAATAGAAGTAGGTCCTTTCCTAAAGCCTAGGGCCAATTCAGTCATGAATTATTGAGCTAACATACAGAAGCAGGCCTGAGGTCTTTTGCGGGGAACAGACCTTAAATCCAAATGTAGAGTAGTTGGTTATTTCCACAGTGTTCATGCCACAATAGCAGCAATAGGCAAATCTTGCTAGGCTGATTGTTAACATAGTTTTCAGTTGGTGTCTTTTCTCCCTAGCAACCTGATGCCCCTTATGGCCCTACAAAAGCTAACTGGTAGGAAGGAAGTTTCCAGCTTGGTACCAGCTTGATTTCTTCTTGTACAATTCAAGAAGATGTTGTCGAGAATTCTCTGTTCATCTCAGTGCCCCATTTTATAATTGGGTTGATTTTCCTTTTACGGTCTAGTTTCTTGAGTTCTTTATATATTTTGGAGATCAGACCTTTGTCAGTTGCGGGGTTGGTGAAGATCTTCTCCCAGTCAGTGGGTTGCCTTTTTGTCTTAATGACAGTGTCCGTTGCTTTACAGAAGCTTCTCAGTCTCAGGAGGTCCCATTTATTCAATGATGCCCTTAGTGTCTGTGCTGCTGGGGTTATACGTAGGAAGTGGTCTCCTGTGCCCACGTGCTGTAGAGGACTTCCCACTTTCTCTTCTATCAGGTTCAGTGTGTTCAGACTGATATTGAGGTCTTTAATCCATTTGGACTTGAGTTTTGTGCATGGTGATAGATATGGATCTATTTTCATTCTTCTATAGATGGACATCCAGTTTTGCCAGCACAATTTATTGAAGATGCTCTCATTTTTCCATTGTATACTTTTAGCTCCTTTATCGATAAGCAGGTGTTCATAGGATTGTGGGTTAAAGTCAGGGTCTTCTATTCGATTCCATTGGTCGACTTCTCTGTTTTTATGCCAATACCAAGCTGTTTTCAATACTGTAGCTCTGCAATAGTGTGTGAAGTCAGGGATGGTAATGCCTCCAGACGATCCTTTAATGTATAAGATTGTTTTGGCTATCCTGGGTTTTTTTGTTGTTTCATATAAAGTTGATTATTTTCTTCTCAAGGTCTGTGAAGAATTTTGATGGGATTTTGATGGGGATTGCATTGAATCTATAGATTGCTTTTGGTAGTGAAAGATCCCCCCCGCCCAGCTTGTTAAACAACTTAGCACCGGTAACGCCATTTTACGAGGCTTGTACTGAATATTCAGGGTTTGAACAAAGGGCAGTTTAGAAGCTGCCAAAACGAGATAGAGAAACCTGTGGCTGGGCCGGGGGAGGAACGAGGAATACCGAGAATATGGCTGGGTGTCGTCTGCCCCAGGCGGGGAGAAGACACTCTGTCTGCCCTAGAAAAGAGCCAAGGCAGCCCATATCTGAATCAAGTGGTCTCGCTGTTCCTTGGGAAGGGTCTCCCCAGAGGAAAGACACTCTTGGAGGGTCTTTCATTTGGGGGCTCGTCCGGGATTTGGAGACCCCCACCCAGGGACCACCGACCCACCACCGGGAGGTAAGCTGGCCAGTGCCCTGTCTGTGTCTGTGTCTATGTCTGTCTGAGTCTTTTGTCATTCTGTCATTCAGTAAGATTCGATAGGGTCTATCAGTATCTGGCGGGCCAGGGAAGGAGCTGACGAGCTCAGACTTCCCCCCCGCAGCCCTAAAAGATGTTCTAAGGGTGTCTGGAGCCTTTGGGGCTCAATCCGTAACTGGAGGACACTCCAGTATCCATACGGGCTAAGAGTGACCAGGTCACTCCTCTAGTTCCCAGGAGGCCTCCATCTGAATCCGTAATGCTGCGCAGCTTCTGATTTTGAGTTTGGTTTTGGTTGTTTTGTTTCTTTGTTTTTATGTCCTTTGTTTTTGGTATATCTGTTTGTACTCGAGTCTAAATCTGGTACCATGGGACAATCATTAACAACACCTTTAAGTCTCACTTTAGATCACTGGCCTGATGTCCGGGACCGAGCAAACAATCAATCGGTCGAAGTGCGAAAGAAAAAAATGGGTGACTGTCTGTTCATCCGAATGGCCCACATTCATAGCCGCGGGATGGCACTTTTAACCTTGATATCATTTCCTAGGTGAAGGAGCAGATGTTCGACATAGAATCCCCAACCCCCTCACCTATGGCTGGCCGACTGAGGGGCAGACACGGGCCACTGCCTGATTCCACCTCCCACGCCCTTCCCCTCCGAGAGGGTCCAAATGACCAGCAACAGCACTGGCCATTCTCAGCTTCTGATCTTTACAACTGGAAGCAACTAACTTGATAGAATCTATCCTAGTTACACACCAGCCCACCTGGGACAACTGCCAGCAGCTTTTGCAGGCTCTGTTGACCTTGGAGGAAAAACAAAGAGTCTTTTTGGAGGCGCAGAAGAATGTCCTGGGCCACAATGGACGCCCGACCCAGCTGCCGAACGAGATTGATGCGGCTTTTCCCTTGACCCGCCCTAATTGGGACTTTACCATGGACGCAGGTAGGGGACACCTATGTCTTTACCGCCAGTTGCTCATAGCGGGTCTCCAAGGGGCAGCACACCACCCCACTAATTTGGCTCAGGTAAAGCAAGTGATACAAGGGAAACTCCGGAGAAAAAGGAAGAGAGATTATGGCAGAGAATAAAAAAGAATCAGGAGAAAAAAGACATGAAAAGAATAAAGAATTAAGCAGGCTGCTGGCCACTGTAGTTCAAGGACAAGATAAACAGGGAGGTAGGCTGGGAGAACGGAAGGGGGCCACCTATGACCCCAAAGAGTAACATTGGGTCTTCAAGGAAAAGACTGTTATGCCAATGAGAAACCTTACTGGAACGACAGGAAACTGGCCCCAACCTCCTAAACAGAGATGGGGCCCTACAAAAGGTAACTGATAAAAATAAAGCCTGTGCTCAAGTAAACGCAGGTAAGACTAAGACCTGGACAATATGGATACAAATACCTATTGGTATTCATGGACACCTTTTCAGGATGGGTGGAAGCCTTTCCCACCAAACACGAGACTGCTAAGGTTGTAACTAAAAAGCTCTTGAAAGAAATCTTTCCCAGGTATGGCATGCCCCAGGTATTGGGCACTGATAATGGACCTGCTTTCATCTCCCAGGTAAGTCAGTTGGTGGCCAAGCTATTGGGGATTGATTGGAAATTACATTGTGCATACCGACCCCAAAGTTCAGGGCAGGTATAACGGATAAATAGAACCATCAAGGAGACTTTGACCAAATTAACGCTTGCAACTGGCTCTAGAGACTGGGTGCTCCTCCTTCCCCCAGTCCTCTACTGGGCCCGGAACACGCCGGGCCCTCATGGACTCACCCCATTTGAGATACTATATGGGACACCTCCACCATTCATTAATTTCTTTGACTCTAATATTGCTGATTTTGCTAACAGCCCTTCTCTGGAAGCTCATTTACAGTCACTGCAGATTGTCAAGAGAGGTCTGGAGGCCATTAGCTGCAGCCTATCGGGAACAACTGGACAAACTGGTGGTACCACATCCCTTCCAGATAGGAGACACTGTCTGGGTCTACAGACATCAGACCAAAAACCTAGAACCCCGCTGAAAGGGACCATACACCGTACTGCTGACCACCCCCACGGCGCTGAAAGTTGACGGCATCGCCGCCTGGGTCCACACCTCCCACATCAAGGCAGCCCATCACCCTGAGGAGAAGGAGCCAACTGCGACCCCACCATGGAGAATCCAGCGCACCCAAAACCCGTTAAAACTAAGACTCACCTGTGGGGCCCCTTGATTACTCTCTGGGCCCTGCTAAGACTGGTAGGGGCAACCCTAGAGGGGAGCCCACACCAGACATACTCCTTAAAATGGCAAGTCCTGTCCCCAAGTGGAGAGATTGTTTGGGAAATTCAGGACAACCATGCACTTAACACTTGGTGGCCTACTCTCACACCCGATTTTTGCCAGTTAGCTGCAGGATCAAATGACTGGGACCTAGAGATTCCCGAATCCACTTAAAACAATTGAATGGAAGATTCCATTCAAAGTCATAAGAGAAATGGGGGAATGAAAGACCCCCCCGCCCAGCTTGTTAAACAACTTAGCACTGGTAACGCCATTTTACAAGGCTTGTACTGAATATTCAGGGTTTGAACAAAGGACAGTTTAGAAGCTGCCAAAACGAGATAGAGACACCTGTGGCTGGGCCGGGGGAGGAACGAGGAATACCGAGAATATGGCTGGGTGTCGTCTGCCCCAGGCGGGGAGAAGACACTCTGTCTGCCCTAGATAAGAGCCAAGGCAGCCCATATATTTGAATTCTCGGGGACTAGGAACCTTGTCCCGACCTGAACTCGGCCACATTCAAACTGACCAATGAAAACCCTGTAACTATGCTTCTCGCTTCTGTACCGCGCTTTTTGCTCCCCAAAACATATATAAACCCATTACCCCGACCTGGAGGTGCACAAGTCCTCTGAGAGACTTTGTCGCCCCAGGTACCTGTGTATCTGAATAAACCTCTTGCTGTTTGCATCCGTACAAGTGGTCTTGCTGTTCCTTGGGAAGGGTCTCCCCAGAGGAAAGACACTCTTGGAGGGTCTTTCAGTAGAAATGCCATTTTTACTATGTTGATCCTCCCAATTCAAGAGCAAGAGAGATCCTTCCATTCTCTGGAATCCTCTTCGATTTCTTTCTTCAAAGACTTAAAGTTCTTGTCAAATAGATCTTTCACTTCCTTGGTCAGAGTTACCCCACGATATTTTATGCTATTTGTGGCTATCGTGAAAGGTGAAGCTTCTCTGATTTCCCTCTCTGCTTCCTTATCCTTAGTGAATAGGAAGGCAACTGATTTTTTGGAGTTGATCTTGTATCCTGCCGCATTACTAAAGGTGTTTTTCAGCTATAGGAGTTCTTTGGTAGAGTGTTTTTGGTCGCTTATGTATACTATCATATCATCTGTGAATAACGAAAGCTTAACTTCTTCCTTTCCAATACGAATGCCCTTGATCCCCTTATGTTGTCTTATTGCTATTGCTAGAACTTCAAGCACTATATTGAAGAGGTATGGAGAGAGTAGACATCCTTGTCGTGTTCCTGATTTTAGTGGGATGGCTTTGAGTTTTTCTCCATTTAATTTAATTTTAGTTGTCGGCTTGCTGTAAATAGCTTTTATTATATTTAGGTATGACCCTTGTATCCCTACTCTCTCCAATACTTTTATCATAACGGGGTGTTGAATTTTGTCGAATGCTTTTTCAGCATCTAATGAAATGATCATATGTTTTTTTCTTTCAGTTTATTTATATGGTGGATTACATTGAGAGATTTGCGTATGTTGAACCAGCCCTGCATCTCTGGGATGAAGCCTACTTGATTATAATGGATAATTTTTCTAATGTGTTCTTGGATTCGGTTTGCCAGTATTTTATTGAGAATTTTTGCGTTGATATTCATGAGTGAGATAGGCCTGTAATTCTCTTTCTTGGTTGGGTCTTTGTGTGGTTTTGATATCAGGGTAAATGTAGCTTCGTAAAAGGAATTTGGCAATGACTCTTCTGTTTCTATATTGTGAAATACATTAAGGAGTATAGGTATTAGCTCTTCTTGGAAGTTCTGGTAGAATTCTGCATTGAAACCATCTGGTCCTGGGCTTTTTTTGGAAGGGAGATTTTTGATAATAGTTTCTAATTCTTCACGACTAACAGGTCTATTTAGATCGTTCATCTGATCTTGGTTTAGCTTTGGTATATGGTACTTATCTAAAAAAATGTCCATTTCTTTTGCATTTTCCAGTTTTGTGGCATACAGGCTTTTGTAGTAAGATCTAATGATTCTCTAAATTTCCTCTGTGTCTGTGGTTATGTCCCCCTTTTCATTTCTGATCTTATTTATTTGCGTGTTCTCTGTCGTTTAATTAGTTTGCATAGGGGTTTGTCAATCTTGTTGATTTTCTCCAAGAACCAACTTTTTGTTTCATTGATTCTTTAGACTGTTTTCTGTGTTTCTATTTTGTTGATTTCTGCCCTCAGTTTGATTATTTCCAATCTTCTATTCCTCCTGGGCGCATCTGCTTCTTTTTTTTTTTTCTAGAGCTTTCAGGTGTGCTGTTAAGTCCCCAATGTATGCATTCTCCGTTTTCTTTAAGTGGGCACTTAGTGCTATGAACTTTCCTCTTAGCACTGCTTTCATTGTGTCCCGTAGGTTTGAGTACGTTGTCTTTTTATTTTCATTAAATTCAAGGAATGAAGGCGTAAGTCACAAACAATGCCACACCAATTTGGGGTTATGATTATTAGGATGGTATTTATTTAAAGGGGAAAAAACTTACAGATCACTGTCCCAGGCAACAGCCCTCTACGCAACCAGGAAAGGAGTCTAGTCGCCGGCGGAGCAGGAAGTGAAGAGGGAAGTGGCCACTTTTTAAAAGGGAGAGAAACCACGCCCCAGTGGGCTGGTACCTCAGCGGTGATAGGCTGGAGGAGTGGGAGGACCTCCCGCAACACCTCCCCCTTTTGTTTAAATAAGAGAGTTCTAAACCTACTATGAAATTATATACAATAAGTACAAATATCCTATTCTAACTAGCTTAGGTCTTGTATAATAAATAACTTGGCCAAGTCATGAGAGAAAGTAACTACATTTATATAGTCTTCAACCCCATCAAAGATCTGAGAAGGGAAATAATGTTACCTGGGTAATTAGGAAGTTCAGTAAAACAACTTCCAAAACATGCAACAAATCACAGAGACAACTGGCTACCTGGGCAATCACCCAAAATCATGTTAGCAGCGTTGAAGCAACCAACTTTGGCTAAGGCCTAACATAACTGACATACCATTTTCAAAGGCAAGCAACTTTTCAAAACTATCTTACCCTGTCTTGGCAGGATATGACATCCCTGTTTTATCCACTGATGCACGCTCTGTATCTTTGTCAGTCGTTGAGGTATGGGCATTTCTTTGCCCAAAGGCCAGTTCTGCCAAAAAGAAGGCTCCAGGTGGAGTGTCTTTGGTGCTCAACATACTCTCGGGAATAGAGTGGTATTGCCAGGAGCAATTGTGTCTCACTACCACAAAACTCTGAGTTAGATTAAAGGCCATTTTCTACAGCTCTTTGAAGAAGTTGAAGATTATCTATCTATACTGAGTATAATCTCTATATATCTAAAGAACCTGATTAGTCTATTATAAATGACAAACTTAGCTGACTATGAGTCTATATAATTCTCAATATCTATCTAACTTAAAGACTAAGACAATAAACGACTGTGAAACAAATGAGGACAATGACCTCCAAATATAAACAATGTACAAATATACATTGCAGTGGGTAAATATATATCAATACACAATCATTATATAAGTATCTTAATCAGAGGTAGAAATGTACACTGCAATATGGTAAATATATACTATATATATATATCAATACAATATATGTCAATACATAAAAAATGTTTTAAACAGAGGTAGAAGCATGCGTACAATAGTCAATATAATTTAACTTTGTATCAATATACAAGAATCTATACTAATGTATTTGTCTAAAAACAGTAACTCACAATTACAAATCTATTATCCCATCATCCCTTTTTTTTTCAAAATGATCCCTGAGCGTATAAAATTCCTCCCCCAACCCTCAATCGCATACTAATTATAATCAACCCCTAAATGATGTCCCTAAACCCAAGGGCAAACTTTACTGGGAGAGGGGACGTCGTCCTCTAGAATTACTTCCAGCTGTCATGGGGGCGACGTTCTTTCTGGGGGATCCTGTGAAAGTAAAATGATGGTTAAATTTCAAGATCAATGTCTTTTAAAATTGCCAATAGTCTCTGAGTATTTTGTGCAGGTCTGGCCAAAATGTTGTATAAGATGTGCACCATTTCAGCTAACCAAGTTGGAACTGTCTTGTGCAGCTGGTACCAAAAGCAGGTCTTGTAGTAGCGCTATCAGTATCATGACGTCATAGCAACCAGGTAGAGTTGTTGTTGTGGGGCCCCATCTTCTTCCTGGAAACTTCAAATGTCACTTCAGGAAAAACTCATTGTTCATTGTGAAAAACTTAAACATTAATCATATAGACATATATAGACATACATATATATTCAATGAAAGGCATGATAGATATATTCAATGAAAAGTATGATAGATATGAAGAAAAGCAAAGATGTTTTCTATACTCATATTTCTTTCTGTCCCATATCATGGCTCTTGACATGAGACAGAAACTCTAGAAACTCTGGGTTTTTCTCTTACTAACAGGCTTGGAATTGGAGAGGGACTGAGCCAGAGTCCAACTTCAAAACCAGCTTTATAAATTTAGAAATATGGTTTAATATTACTTACACAACCCATTCAGTTGTCTTGATATTTCCTATTGGGCAGGTATTTTTCCATCTGTCAGTATCCAAACATCCAGGGTCCCTTGAATTTCTCAAAGATGAGTGTTTTCCTGTGGAGATAAGAACAGAACCCTGCCCCCATTCTATATGTTTTTCTTACCACCTGTATGAATATCATCGTTGTGGATGAGTTGTCATTTCTCCTTTCCAAGAGGTTTCTCCTCTTCAAATCGAAACTTTATTAATTTTGATGGTATCCACAATTTTTCTTCTCCTGTGGAAACAAGAGCAAAACCCCTTCCCCAACGTAACACATCTCCTGGCTTCCACTGAGAGGTCAGCACATCTTTGAAATAAATCGGTTGATTTAGTTCAGCAGACTTTTCCATTATCCAATGTCTTTCTACTGCTGTCGTTCCTTTCTCATTAGCGTTAAGAAAATTCAAGGTTAATAAAGCATTATGTAATCTATTTCTGGGGGTATTTTCAGTCCCTTTCTGTTTGTTCAGCATATCCTTTATAGTACGATTTGATCTTTCTATAACTGCCTGACCTGTAGGATTATTTGGTATACCTGTAATGTGTTTTATATTATAATAATCAAAAAAGCGTTTCATTTTCTTAGATACATATGCTGGACCATTATCTGTCTTTATTTGCGCAGGTATACTCATGATGGCCATAACTTCCAATAAATGTGTGATTACTGAATCAGCCTTTTCTGAGCTCAGGGCAGTAGCCCATTGAAAACCTGAATACGTGTCTATGGTGTGGTGTACATATTTTAATTTACCAAATTCCATAAAGTGGAACACATCCATCTGCCAGATTTCATTTCTCTTAGTACCCTTTGGGTTACTCCCTGCAGGCAATGGTGTTTGATTATAGAAAGAACAAGTAGGGCATCTCTTTATAATGTCCTTAGCTTGTTGCCAAGTAATGGAAAATTCTTTCTTTAGGCCTTTACTATTGACATGATGCTTCTGATGAAATTCCAAGGCCTGCAACACACTTCCAATCAATAATTGATCAATCTCAGCATTGCCTTGGGCTAGAGGACCAGGCAGACCTGTATGGGACCGGATGTGTGTTATGTACATCGGACAAAGCCTGTTCCTGATTATGTCTTGTACCTGGATAAACAATGAAGTCAACTCTGTGTCATCTGGTATAAATTCAGCGGTTTCAATATGCAAGATAACTCTTTCTGCATATTGTGAATCTGTAACTATATTAAGAGGTTCTTTAAAATCCCTTAGCACCATAAGAATGGCATATAATTCTGCCTTCTGGACAGAATTATAAGGGCTTTGTTCCACCTTACTCAATTCATCTGACTTGTAACCTGCTTTCCCTGATTTATTTGCATCAGTATAGAACTTACGGGCTCCAGTTATTGGAGCATCACGTACAATTCTAGGAAGAATCCAAGAAGTTCTTTTTATGAGATTAAGTCTATCACTTTTGGGATAGTTGCTATTAATTTCTCCCAAAAAGTTAGCACAAGCTCTTTGCCACGGTTCATTGTCTTCCCATAACTTTTTTATTTCTTCAGTAGTAAAAGGCACTATAATTTCTGCTGGGTCTATACCTGCTAGTTGACGAAGTCTCAGCTTACCTTTTATAATTAATTCAGAGACTTTTTCCACATAAGTTTTTAATTTTTTACTCGGTTTATTAGGTATAAATATCCACTCTAAAATAATATCTTCCCTCTGCATTAGAATCCCTGTAGGAGAAATTCTGGAAGGCAATATGACTAGGATGCAGCTAAGATTTGGGTTCACCCTATCCACATGTGCCTCCTGTAATTTTTCCTCAATCATTGTCAGTTCCTTTTCTGCTTCAGCTGTCAGTTCTCTTGGACTATTCAAATCTTTATCACCATCTAAGGTTTTGTTTAAATGAACTATTAGATCAGGTGTTATCCCAACAGCTGGTCGTAGACTGGAAATGTCTCCTAACAATCTTTGGAAGTCATTAAGAGTCTTTAACCGGTCTCTCCTAATTTGTGCCTTTTGCGTTTTAATTTTCTCTAACCCTATTCTGTAACCTAGGTAATTAATAGAATTTCCTCTTTGAATCTTTTCAGGGGCAATTTGTAATCCCCACCTAGGCAAGACTTTCTTTACTTCTTCAAACATCCTTTCTAAAGTATCTTTATTTGAATCAGATAACAAGATGTCATCCATGTAATGATAAATGATGGACTTGGGGAATTGTTTACGAATTATTTCCAATGGCTTACTTACAAAATATTGGCACAGTGTAGGACTATTGAACATACCCTGTGGGAGGATAGTCCATTGATATCTCCTATTAGGCTGAGAATTATTATAAGTAGGCACTGTGAAGGCAAATTTTTCTCTATCCTTTTCTTGTAACGGTATAGTGAAAAAACAATCTTTCAAATCAATAACTATAAGAGGCCATCCTTTTGGTAACAGAGAAGGCAAAGGAATTCCAGATTGTAGTGGGCCCATAGGTTGAATTACTTTGTTGACAGCTCTTAGATCTGTCATCATTCTCCATTTACCAGATTTCTTTTTTACAACAAACACAGGAGAATTCCAAGGGCTGGTTGATTCTTCAATATGGTGAGCATCTAGTTGCTCTTGCACCAGCTGTTCCAATGCCTGTAGTTTATCTTCAGCTAGAGGCCATTGTTTGGTCCATATTGGCTTCTCAGCCATTTTAAAGGTAGGGCTGTTGGTACCTCTAAAGGTTTGGTATTTGCTGTATGTTCTTGTACAGCCTGAATGGCTGGTGACCTTTTTCCATAATACCTCATCATATCCTTCCCAGAATTATGAGTTCCTGGAAATACAGGAATGTTAATCTGGGTATCCCATTGCTGTAGCAGGTCACGGCCCCATAAATTTATGGCAATATTGGCTATATATGGCCTTAGTCTTCCTATTTGCCCTTCGGGCCCTATGCATTCAACCCATCTTGTGCTTTGTTTTACACGAGATAGGGTTCCAATTCCCAGGAACTGAACATCTACCTCTTGAAGAGGCCAATTCAGATGCCAAGATTCTGGGGTAATGATACTTACATCCGCACCTGTGTCTAATAAGCCTTCAATAAAAGTGCCATTTATACAGACTCTTAGCTTTGGTCTTTGATCATTAATAGAAGTCTGCCAAAATATACGTTTACTCTGTCCTATTGGGTTTTTTGACTCATCCTCCACACGTAATTCTTCATTTAGACCAGTAATACTTTTTACAGCAGAAATTGGAGCTTTTAATTTTCTTGGTGAGGCACGTTCTCCACTGTGACTGGGAATGACTGGGCCACTGTTGGCTTGGGGGCCTGCGAGAGGCCCCCCAAGGAGTTTCCCGATGTGATATCGGATTGCCCCGTCTGTCTGTTGTTGACCTACATTCCTTGGACCAATGCCCGCCTTTACCGCATCTCCTACATATACCTGAAGGTCGAGGTCTCCTATTTTTGTCATTCCCAGAAGAGATATTATTCCTAGAAATTCTTTGCCTGCAATTCCTTTGCAAATGTCCTAATTTACCACAATTAAAACACCTGGCAGTTTGACGTCTCCTCATTGCTTTGGAAATCACTTCTCCTACCCAAGATTCGTCATTATAGCTAAATGTCTCAACATTCATCGTATGCTGAATCCATTCATCCATAGGTGCTGATCTAGACTTTAAAGGCCCAATTATCTTTTTGCATTCTATGTTTGCATTCTCAAAAGCTAGAGATTCAAGAAGTATTCGTCTAGCTTCTGGGTCTGTTACCCCTATGTCCAGAGCCTTAATTAATCTTTGCAAAAAGTCAATAAAGGGTTCTCTCTGTCCCTGCCTAATTCTGGTATATGATTCAACCCTTTTTGCTGGATCTTGTATCCTATTCCAAGCATTTAAAGCTGCTTGGTGACATAGACACAGTACTTCATCGTCATAAAGAGCTTGGACCTGTGGATCAGCATATTCTCCTGTACCAAGAATTTGATCTTGGGAAACCTCAATACCTTTTGCTCTTCCTTGCTGTTCCATTTGTTTGGATTCTTCTCTGAAATAAATTCCAAACATCAAGGAAGGTCCATTATCTAAAACTGCAGACACTAACTGATGGAAATCATGGGGGGTAGCTCTAGCATTAGAAGCCCAAGTCCTTATCATTTCCTTTACATATGCATTGTGCAAGCCAAAATTAACAACAGCTTGCTTAATTTCTTTCAGATCATTCATTGCTATTGGTGTCCATCTAGCTTCTCTGACTCCCTTTGAGCCTTTAGAAGTTGATGCTTTGTCAGAATTAAGTATAGGGTATGTCGCTAGAACCCTGGGTAAGCCAGTTCTAATAGCTGGTGGAGGCATTGTATCCTGTCCTTGTGCCTCCTTACTCTGTTCACCAGCTGCAATAATTTCCCCAATCTTTTCAAATCTTTTTATCATTGTCTCTCTTAAATCCTGAATCTCCTGACCTGTATATATTTCCAGTGATTTCACTGAGGTATCAATTTTTTGGTCCCCATTCTGCACCTGTGATTCCAAAGCTTTAATTTTTTCCTTCAAAGATAACATGTCCTCCTTAAACTTTTCTTGTATATCATGTAGATTCCCATCTTGGAGGTACATTCTGTCTGTTACCTTATCAAAACTTTGTGATAAAGTCTGAAGGTCAAATTCAACAGCCTGAACCCTTTCAGGTAACTTTCTAATACCCTTGGATATGGAATCAATTTTGTCTGTCATAGTATCCACTCTTTCAGATAACCTCTGATTTTCAATAATTTTAATCCTGTCAATTAGTTGTTCATTATTAGTTCGTAAAGATTCTATCATTCTTAGGAGTGCCATATTCTTCTGTTCATTATTAGTTTGTAAAGATTCTATTGTTTTTAGGAGTGCCATATTCTTCTGTTCATTATTAGTACGTAAAGATTCAATCGTTCTTAGGAGTGCCATATTCTTCTGTTCATTATTAGTACGTAAAGATTCAATCGTTCTTAGGAGTGCCATATTCTTCCTTAATGATAGAATATGGAAAAGAAAACTGAAGCCTAGTAACAAGCAAATTAAGGTATCCCCATAATCATATAAACCTTGTATGATGTAATTCATTGTATTAGTAAATATAAATTTACTAATCCATTGTATTAGTAAATTAGTATTTTACAAAGCAGTAAAATTTGCGTTAGAAACGAAAATTGCAATATTACCTATTATCCAGCAGGTGGCGCTGTTGCAGAGTCGCGGTGAAAACATGGTCCTGTTTCAGTGCCTTAGTAGATGTTAAAAACTGGAAAATGCAAGTTTCTCAACAAAGTAAATGTAATTAAATCAATTCCAGAGACGGAACCAGAAACCCAGAATCCAGGGGTAGAGAAGAGCAATCTGGAAGCCGCTTATGCCTCCACGTGACAGAGTCACCCTGAGGGGTTGCAGCTTTCAGCAACCGCGTGTTCTGGTTTGCGCCACTTAAGAGCTGTGCTAACAAGGGAGATTTAAAAATGACTCAGAAAAGAGCAAACCACGCGGCCAGAGACTAAGCGGGCCTGTGGAGTTTAAATCCACGTGGGGAGGCCAAGGCTGCCGCTGGAAGGCACAGGCAGCAGCTGAGGAAGGAAGGGCTCCCGCCTAGCCAAACTCGCGGCTGCCAAGCCGGACTCGCGGCCGCCAAGCCGAACCCAAGGCCGCCAAGCCGAACTTGTGGTCACCAAGCCGAACTCGCGGCTGCGAGCGGGGAAAGGAGAGGTTCTGAAACCAAACGTTGGGTGCCAAAATGAAGGCGTAAGTCACAAACAATGCCACACCAATTCGGGGTTATGATTATTAGGGTGGTATTTATTTAAAGGGGAAAAAACTTACAGATCACTGTCCCAGGCAACAGCCCTCTATGCAACCAGGAAAGGAGTCTAGTCGCCGGCGGAGCAGGAAGTGAAGAGAGAGAGAAGAGGGAAGTGGCCGCTTTTTTAAAGGGAGAGAAACCACGCCCCAGTGGGCTGGTACCTCAGCGGTGATAGGCTGGAGGAGTGGGAGGACCTCCCGCAACAAAGGAAGACTCTAATTTCTTTCTTAATTTCTTCCTTGACCTAGGTGTGGTTCAGTAGTTGACTGTTCAGTTTCCATGAGTTTGTCAGCTTTCTGGAGGTAGGATTGTTGTTGCCTTCTACCTTTAATCTGTGGTGATCTGATAAGACACAGGTGGACACTGATATTTTTTTGTATCTGTGGAGGTTTCCTTTGTTTCCGAGTATGTGGTCAATTTTTGAGAAGGTTCCATGAGCTGCAGATAAGAAGGTATATTCTTTCCTATTTGGGTGGAGTGTTCTATAGATGTCTGTTAAGTCCATTTGCTTCATTACCTCTAATAATTCTCTTAATTCTCTATTAGGTTTCTGTCTGATTAACCTGTCCATTGGAGAGAGAGTTGTGTTGAAGTCTCCTCCTACTAGTGTGTATGGTTTGATGTCTGCCTTGAGTTCTAGTAATATTTCTTTTACATAAGTAGGTGCTTTTATATTACGGGTGTAGATATTCAGGATTGAGACTTCATCCTGATGAATTGTTCCTGTTATGAGTATAAAGTGTCCATCTCGATCTCTTCTGATTGATTTTAGTTTGAAGTTAGTTTTGTTAGAAATTAATATGGCCACACCTTCTTTTTTCTTAGGACCATTTGCTTGAAACACCTTTTCCTAACCCTTTACTCTGAGTAGATGCCTGTCTTTGTGGTTGAGATGTGTTTCTTGCAAACAGAAGAATGTTGGATCCTGTTTTCGTATCCAATCTCTTAGCCTATGCCTTTTTATAGGTGAATTGAGACCATTAATATTAAGTGATATTAATGACCAGTGGTGGTTTACTCCAGTTATTCTAATTGTTTTTGGTAGTAGAGTTTGTGAGTCTCCCTTCTTTGAGTTGTGCTGGTGAAGGGTCGCTAGATGCCTGAGTTATTGTAGGCTGTGTTGGTAATGTTGGATTCCTTGGATTGTGATTTTCCTTCTATTACTTTCTGTAGGGCTGGATTTGTGGCTACGTATTGTTTAAATTTGTTCTTATGCTGGAATGTCTTGTTTTCTCCATTGATAGTGAACACTAGCTTGGCTGGGTATAGTAGTTTGGGTTTGCATCCATGTTCTCTTAGTTTCTACAGTACCACTATCCAGGACCTTCTGGCTTTCATGGTTTCCATAGAGAAGTCAGTATAAGGCTTTACCTTTATAAGTTACCTACCCTTTTTCCTTTGCAGCTCTTAATATTCTTTCTTTAACCTGTATATTTTGTGTTTTGATTATTATATGGCAAGGGGATTTTTTTTTGATCCAGTCTGTTTGGTGTTCTGTATGCTTCTTGAATATTCAAAGGAATATCTTTCTTTATGTTGGGAAAGTTTTCTTCCATAATTTTGTTAAAAATATTTTCTGGGCCTTTGAGCTGTGACTCTTCTCCTTCTTCTATTCCTATTATTCTTAGGTTTGGTCTTTTTATTGTGTCCCATATTTCCTGAATGTTTTGTGATGAGAATTTGTTGGCTTTGCTGTTTTCTTTGATCAGTGCGTTTATTTTCTCTATGGTGTCCTCAGAATCTGAGATTCTTTCTTCTATCTCTTGTATTCTATTGATTATGTTTGTTTCTGTAGACTCTGCTCGTTGACCTAGATTTTTCATATCCAGCTGGTCCTCAGTTTGTGTTTTCTTCCTTGCTTCCATTTTAGTTTTCAATTCTTGAAAATTTCCATTACCTGTTTGATCATTTTTTTCTTGGTTTCCCAGGGTATCATGTACATATTTACTCATTTCTTCAAATTTTTTGTTATACTTCTCATCCATTTCTATAAGGGCGTTTTTTACATGTTGTTTAAGGGACTCTATTGCTTTCATAAAGTCAATTTTTTTCCACTTCTTCTGTGTTAGGGTGTTCAAATCCTTCTGTTGTAAGATCATTGGGTTCTGGTGTTTTCATGTTGTTGGATGAATTCTTGCCTTGGCGCCTGCCCATCTCCTCCTACCCATGCTATCTAATGGGTCTTTTAAAACCGGATCAGGTTTCCCTGCTGGCCAGGGGCTTTGCTTACAAAATGCCCCTGCTCTGTTTCCTGGCTCCTGCCACTGGCCAAGAGACCTCTCCCCATTCAGAAGGGTCTTCAGGAACAGGCTCCCCGTTCACCAGGGATCTCGCCAACAAAAGGCCTACCTCTTTGATTTAATTTTAGTGGGGCGACCTGCTCTCGGTGTGGTGTGCTGGTCCCCGTTGCTTGCATCTGCCGCCGCACCGGTCCCAGCCGCTTGCCTATATTGCCATTGTTAAAGCATTTAATTGTTTGCAACTTTCTTGAGAAACTTGCTTCCTTGCCTTGGGTAGATATTGCCTTTTTCTGAACATCTTCCTCCTTTAAGTGTTTGAATGTACCTTAAAATGTTTCTTATTAAACTAGAGTTTGCTTCAACCCCCCCCCCCAAAAAAAAAACAAAAAAAAAATCCAAACTATGGTTCTTGTTAAGCAAAGGGTTCTGAGTTTCCCTGAATGAAAGCAGTAGTGTATTGGGATTCCCATCCTAACTGGGGCTTTGCTTGGAGCAGCTTGGACTTGGTAGGGTTGCTGTAAGATTTCCATTTGAGAGCTGCTCTGTCTTGTCCTAGCACTTCCTGTGTGGTATACAATAGGCTGCTTTGTCCTGAACTCTGGCCCTTCCTCTGGCCATGCTAGGCACTACCGACAGGAAGACATGGAGATTCGCAGCCTAACATTCTTACACTATTACAAAAGTTTTAAAAATATTGCAAGACTATGATATGTTGAATGCCATTACGAAATAGAGCCAAAACACAGAACTATATTCCAAGGGCCTACCGTGGTATGTAATGCCTATGGGTGCTAGATTTTTACTAGCTAAAGTGGAAGTCACTTCTGACATGCTCCACTCTCAGACATGGCTATGGTAATAGAGCTTTCTAAAAGCAATTGCTTCGTGCAAGAGTATAGTTTGTTTCAAATTTCCTTTTTCGTTTCAAACTTACATTTTATCTTATTTTTTAAAAAGATGCATTTGTTTTTGTGGGTATAAGTGTTTTTGATGGTTGGGAGCCAATATGTGGGTGCTAAGAACTGAACCCAGGTCTGCAAGAGCAGAAAGTGCTCATAGCTACAGAGCCAGTGCTCTACCACCCCCAGGCCATTCATACTTATTTTTTTGAGAAGGGGGCTCTCTACACAGCCCTAGCTGTCATAGAACTCACTATGTAGACGAGGTTTGCTTTGAACTCACAGGGATCTGCCTAGCTTTGCTTCCCAAGAACCAGGATTAAAGGTGTGGAACTCAGCACCTGGCTCCAAACTCATATCTATTGCCATCACTACCTTGTGGTCCATTGGCAATACGAGGCCACTGTGGTAGGCAAGGGCTAAAATGACTGCCAAACATCTTGCCTCCTGACCTCGTACTCTGTGCTCAACCCTTTCTTGTGAGCAGGCTGAACCTATGAAAGTCACAGAACTCGCTTCTATAAGATGACTTATGATAAAAGGTAGGTGTTTCAGATTCTGGGCTTAGATTCCCAGAAGCTCTGGTGTGCCCTGCTTGTTGTCTCTTGCCTATTAGCCTCTTTAAGTCTCCCTTGCTTATCTGGTCCATAAGCCTTCTCTCAAGTCTTGGGTCTGACGACAGCCAGCTGCCGTATGGGTGATTCCAGAAAGAGTTGTAAGAGACAAGAAGTTGATGTCTTAGTGAACAACCGGCAGGCACCTGAGACCTGACAATAACTGTGTGTCTGAGTCATGTGAGTTGGCTTCTGGGGGAAACTCACGAGTCAAATCTTGAGGTGACTGCACCCCTGACTGATACCTTGATTTAGCCGGGGGAAGCCTTTGAGTCAGTGAAACTAAGCGAATTGCACCTGGCTTCCTAATCCACAGAACCACGAGAGAGACAATAAACACCTTGGGTTTCAAGCTAGTTTGAGGAGCAGTATGTTCTGGAACTTAAGTAACCAATGTTGCTTCTGTTTTCTTCAGTTGTAACAGTCTGATAAATGCTGTCTTTCCTTTTATAGCTTATCGCTGCTCACCAAAATCCAACCATTGCCAATGTTATATGTTTTAAAGTTTTAAACTGTTATATGGTCCTTTTGTGTTCTCAAACGAACAAACAACAACAACAAAAAGCAAAACTCCAAGCCCAGAAACTCCTGTGTTCTTAGTAGTTGGACATTTAATCAGCATATTTTCAATGTCTCCCTGGCTCAGCTACAGTTTTCCACAGTAAAACAAGGTGCTTCTCAGAGGATGAGCCAAGAGGGGCCATCCTGACCGGACTCAAAATCCTAATCCCACCTTAATCAGACAAGAACCATGCACAAATGATCCATCCATTGAAATCCCAATCTCCTAATCTGCAGAGTGAGAAGAGTAACAACCTACTGTTGTGTTCCTGAGAAACAGTTAAGTGCAGAATAATAAGTGAACAGAGCTCAGGGCAGGGCCTCCTGGCACCAGGTCCAATACATTTTTAATTACTAATTGTATCGGAAACTACAAAGACTAGCACCTATTAAATTTCAATCAGTGCCTCATAATCCTATCGGGATTTTCTGCGCTTTCACTGGGGGAAAGCTACACAAAGAAGTAAAAGCAAAACTTCAGATGCCGTGAGCAACTGTTTTGCCTCCTCCAAAGACTAACCCTGAGTATTAGTAACACTAAAGTAACTACTGAATTAGCAGGCAGAGGGATGCAGAGTCCGTTTGCTTGCTGTACTCTCTTATCAGGAGTCTTAGACTAGAAGCTTCTCTCCATAGTAAAGGTAGATATTAATGGGAAGGAGCAATTGTAGTCTTGAGTTGGCAGAAAATATTTCCGGTTTTCTGAAAGAAAAAAAATATTGCCAGGAAATGCATGCAGGGGGTGTGTAGCATCTGACAGGGCCTTTCCAGCTGCAGGGTGCTGTGGGAGGGGCATAGGCCGCACCCTCAATGACCTGGCGGCCAATGCGACTCTATCCTGGTTGCTGTGTGAGCCTTAGGCAGGCAGGACACATGGGTACCATCTGTTCGGGGAGGGTGGGGTGGACAAGCCTGGTCTCCCTGACTCATGGCGATGGCTGAAGGAACAACAGAGATAACGCATGCGAAGACAATATTTGAGAGTTGAGGAAAACAGAGATGCATGCTGTGTATATTTCTGTGGCTTCCCAGTTAAATAAGAAGTAGCCAGGCACGTGTGAGCACAGCAAGGGAAGCTATAATTGAGTCTGCTTATGTAAATGTGGTGTTTTTCTTAAAAGCTTTCCAAAAAATTCTAAAGGAAGTCATAAGACTAAAAGTCATTTTAAGGAGCTTTTTTTTTTCTTTTTGGAGTAGAAAAGATTTTTCATTTTTGGAGCTAAAAGAACACTAAAAAAAAAAAAAATCCAGTATTTAGCATGAAGGAATGGAGGAACGAAGCTGCAAGGCAGGAGGCAGCAGCTTCTTCCCTCGCAATGTGAACCCTTGTGGATGCCAGGAGCAGGTCTACATTGCCTCTTGAAGGCCAGTGCTGCACCTCCTCACAATGGTGCTTAGCAACTTGTCTTCAAAGGGGCAACCCACCTGAGCTCACACCTTCATTCTAAGCAGATATCAGGGTGGAAAGACACAAAACGGAAGTCTGCTACAGGTAACCGTGATCACTTTTCAAAGGCACCTCATTCCAACAGAGGAAACTAAGAAGTGCAAAGGGACAAGCATTGCCCGCTAGATTATTCTTGAGAGACCAAATCCACTCTTCACAATGTGGAACAGAAGCAGGTAGGTGTCTGCAATGCTCAGAGCCTCGCGGAAAAAAGGCAAAACAAGACAAGGCCTTCAGACCAGTGATAAAAATCAATCTGGTGGAAAATTGACAAGCTTGTTTAACTGGAGGCATAGGAGCCAAAGGCTGACCCCAGAGACCCCCACGGCACATCCGGAGAAATCCTGTCATTTCCATTAACCTGCTCAATCACGTGGCATCACTGCATGTTTTAAAAATTCAAACATCAACTTAAATTAACTTTTTTTTTTTGCCATTGTTTTAAGTTCTGACTTCTTTCTCTCCTTTCCTCTACACTAAATTATTAAAATCACCAACTGCTCAACAATTAAAAATATTTCAGAGAGCAGTGATGCCAAATTTGGATCGACCAAAGTGAAATCCGACAGAAGGGAAAGATATTTTCAACGTTTCCATGCTTGATGCATTGTTTAAGGATATGGCAACGTGGAGTTAAAACCGACATCTTGCCTTTCACCCCCGAAAGCAGCACGCATGTTTGATGCCATGAGAGCCTAGCTCCGATCAGGGGACCTGAGTGAACCACACTCAGGTGTCACAACATACTGGTTTTCATGTATCCCTTCCTTTTTGAAGCATGCTTGAGCTATGACAGAATGAGACACTAACTCAAACAAGGTCTTGTTTAGGGAACTCAGAATGAAGAGACATTAAAGAAGTTCTTTGTCTCATTTTTAAAGGGATTTTTTTATAATTTTAAAGACTCTTACTAAAATGCCATAGAGTTGCGCATCCATCTAAAACTGACCTGTGTTACCTCTTCTCCTAATGCCACCTAGTCACACGCTTGCACAAACAGAAGTGGACGGTCAGCATCACGGGGGAGCAGAATTGCAGTTTGCCTCTGCATCCAGATCCATGTGAGGGCACCGACTTCCTTTTCCAGTGGGTGGTAGTCCCCCCCCCCAGCAGGATCTCCCCAGGTCAGGAGGTCATAATCATGTCAGACAGCTCCTCTCCTCACCCCCTTTACTTTAGGGTATATTTTTCGATTCCATCCAGCTCAACAGCTGGGGTCCAGAAAACTTCCTAAACTTTCACTGTTTGTGGTGCTAAAGATGCAAGATTGACCTTGTTTTTTCAAAGCCCATGTGTTAAGAACTCCTTTTGCAATGCGGGCCAACATTCTAGGAAGTCAGTGGGCTGTACTTCACAAAGTTGAGGGGTGGGCTAAATATCGAATTGCAAATCAATGCATTTTTTTTCTTTTTTTAAGGAAGCAAACGTTCCCAGCGCTGCTGGTGGTTACAGGGCTGACCAAGTGAAGGCTTATTTGATGCCTAATGTGGTTAAAATCGTCTATGATGTCACAGAAGTGTGTGATGAACGGAAACTACATTGCTGTAAACACGGAGCATTTCAGATCTGAGCTATCCTGGACCAACCTTCAAAGCATGGAGAGGACATTCAAACATGACCTTGCTTGGCCACATGACGCTTGTTGTTGTCTTAAGTTTTAAAAGTTAAGAAATGAAAAGTGGTAAGATCAAGCCAGAAGCTACTGTCTAAGGATGGCCTAGTTAAGAAGGAGCAGGTCCAGGCCTGGAACCCGGGCTCCTGACCTGAGGGCCTATGTTCTTCCTTCTGGGATATTCTGAGCCTGTCCCTGAAATGTCTCTGGGGTAACAGAGATAGTCACAGCAAGGCACTGAATTTTACGTAAAGTAGTAACTAAAATGTTCGCCTAGAACTTTGTAGTTTTCTTAAAATACTTTTAAGAAATACTTTTTCCCCTGTGTCTTTGAAAGAATGTTGGGTTGTGGACAGGCTCCTCCCGAGGTGGCTTTTTGGCAGGGCTGTGCTGTTGGTTAAGCAGATATTACCAGGCTGGTTAGTTCCTGGCTCTGTTTCTATGAGCATCTTTCAAAGACTTTCTCTTCAGCGTTCAGGTTAGGAACTCCACATACTGATTAGTTAGAAAACAGAAAACCGAGAAGCTGCTAAAGACCGACTCTGCTTGATCTGTGCCCGGGTCACCTGAGAGCTTTTGGTCTGCCTGTTGTGCGGTTTTAATGGAGGAACAAGCATTTCAGGCAAATTATTAAGTTATTAGTTATCCAAGCCTTATATATTTACCTAGCGTTTTAAGCAAAAGCTTAAATTCTCAAGAAAATTAGACCAAAGTAGGAGTTTCTTTCTTTCCTAAGAGGGACCAAATGAGGCTCTAGGAAGTGAAAGTGTTAACAAATGAGTAACATTTGCAAAAAGAAAAAAGAAAAAAAATCAATTTTAAAATTAAAATGCCTGGATCCCAGATAAAGACATTTGTACTGCTAGCTGCTAATCTGAGTGTCAGAAGTGAATCCATTGTGACTGGCTGCCCAAAATGCAGCTTCTCTAGTTCTTTCTAAGCTTGTCCGCACATCTTCTGTGTGAGGACCCAGCCTTGCCCTCCTGCCTGGCCCCACCCCACTTGTGTGCGCACGTGGCTTATTAGTGTGGCCCACTACTTCTACCTTGTGGGGAGGATATTGCGTTTTCCCACACGTTACCAAGCCGCACGCTTTGGTTAGCTCTCTTGGGAAATTTGTGGCAGTGTGAAGTGAACTTCTGTCACCACTCAATGGATTGCAAAAATAGTTTAGTTCTCGCTAAAGACCTGGATCCTAGCTTGAAAGGCTGCGCGATCCAATCAGAATCTCTTCAGCAAGATCGCTTATAGCCAGTCTGGTTTCAATGTGTGAAATGGATAGAATATGCTTCGGCGTGTGTAGCTGGCTACAGCCTTCCATTTTATGCCTTCGAGATAAGCCCTTGGCGTGGATTTTTATAAGCCCATAAAAAGGAAACAATGCGAAGTGAGTTTGCCTAGATCCTGCTGTGCTGTGGGCACGGAGCTGACCGCCATGAGGGCTCACTGTAAGACACGGGGCTACAGAGAATGTCTCATTTGGATTCTAGGTCAAGCTGTGCTGATAAATATAAAGGCAGCCTTGGGTAAGCCGCCTCGTCCTTCTGGGCCTTTGTTCTTCTCTGTGCAGATGGAGCTAGTAACGCCTGCGTGGCTTGGCTTGAGAAGCACTAAGCACTTAGCAGTACTGTCTGTTAAAGCTAAGTATGTTAACTTGGTTCTGCTCTCTCTGGTCACCATTCCCTTTCCTGCTCCCTAAGAAAGCTACCACCCAAGAGTGTGCGCATGTGTCTAAAAGCTTGTACGTATGTACGGATTTTGGATCACTGAATACTGAGCCCAGCACTGGCATTTGCGGTGACTGCCTTTACAAATATAAAAATAACGTTTTTTATATCATTTGTCACAGGTCATTTTGAGTATTTTGGACAACTATTGTATTTCTGATGTATACAATTAATATAAATACTATATTTATAATAAGAATTATGACCCCAAAATATATAAGAGAATTGCATTTAAAAGGAAAAGTATGAAATGAGAATATTTCTTGAAAAATAAAAATATAAAAATGTGTATTTTGAAATTCATTCTCGTATCAAATAAAATAATTGAATGCTAAATGGTAAAAGTTAAAAAGAAACTGTTTTCAAAAGATGTGTCTGAGGATCGAATGCTAGCAAGATCTTACTGTGGACCACAGGGCTTCAGAAGGCACAGAAACCAACATGCCTTCAATCAGGCTTATGTGAAATTCGAGTCCAAACTCAGAGTTTTCACTGGCCCTTCACTCAGATCTGCTGTGTCTCACCCTTGAGCAAGCGGGCAGGGGTTATTAAGCTACTTTTTATGGTAAGACAATACTTATTGCTTGATTCATTTTATATTTATTTCAGATACATTTTGTTGGAAGAACACCTTTTACGGGATGAAAAGCGAAACTGTGATCCTGGCTTTTGTCTCCCCAAAGCCTGGGCTGACATCAGTAGATAAAGAGACAAAGAAAATCTAGGTATGTACACATATTATTGCAACGTAAAAAGAATGAAAAGATGGAAATTCTATAATCTGCAACAAAATGGGAGGGATTAGGGGTTGTTATGGGAAGTGAACTGTAGCAGGCTTTTTATCCTCTTGGGCCAACAGCCAGCTCCCAAATCATGACATGGAGACTTCTCAGTTATAAACGCCTGGCCTAGCGTAGGCTCATTCCTGGCTAGCTCTTTTAACTTAAAGTCACCTGTTTCCCTTTATCTACCCTTGGCCTCTGGGCTTCTTATTTTCTTTCCTTCTGTTCATCTCACTTTCAGTGCTTCTCATGTCTGCTGGCTGGCAGCTGCCTGGCTTCTTTCCCCCACGCGTCCCTTTTTCTCTCCTCCTCTTCCTCTTGTTCTTCTGTTCTTCTCAAGCCTAGATTTCTCCTCCTATTTATTTTCTCTGCCTGCCAGCCTCTTTTATCCTTTCTCCTGCCTAACTATTTGTCCTTCAGGTGTTTATTAGACCAGTCAGAGGCTTTAGGCAGGCAAGGTGAAACAGACAAGACACATCTGTCCACAGCAAAACATACACACTTACGTCATCAAACAAATGCCGCATAAACAAAAGGAACACACTTTGCACAGTTAAAGTGATATCACCCAGCAGAAACAAATGCGACACATCTTTATGTAATTAAAATAATACACCACAACAGTGAACTAAGAAAGACACACACTGCATGTTCTCTCTCATACGTGGAAAAGTAAACATTTGATCTGCATGGAGAATCATGGAGGGAGATTGGATAATGGGCAAAAAAACACAGTCCATAGAAGAAACACATTCTAGTTTTGTACAGTGCTCAAACAGTCAATGACATATTTATATATTCTATACTCTTTATTATATAAATAAGCAGAAGAGGGGAGCTCCAGGAAGAGTCCAAATGAACAATAATGAGGAGATGGAAGTACCAATTGCTCTTACTTGATCACTATGCTTCATAGTCTTGAAATATACAGTGTGCCTTATGAGCCAATACATTTATTACACATCAATAAAACACATTAAATATTCAAGCAGATTAAAGTGTTAACCATTCTAACTGCATCAATAAACTATGTACATGCATATCTAATCATCATACTGCAAACCCTAAGCGTGTACACCTGAAATTATAAACAGCAAAGCCCCAGAGCTCAGGACCTTTCAGTCTCTTGAAGAAGGTGTAGGAATCATGCATTTGAGTGGAGACGGTCAAACGTGTATTCTCTTTCTTTAACTCCTCAGATGAGAATGTGCTGGGCTGGGGAACTTGGAAGAGAGCGGGGAAGCATCTGCGAACACAGACAGGGTGTGGGAGGTCCGGCAGATTGCTGTGTGCCTCTGACTCCCAGCGGAGGCCGCAGGAGGCAAAAGTAAATTGAAAATTCTGTTCAGAGTTTGAGCCCGGAGCACTCTTTTCCCACAGAGTGAAGCTGTCTGCCCCATGACCCTAGAGACAGGAAGAACTCTCGATGGCTTGTGGAGATGCCCTTGTTTCTGCGTAGCCCATGATATGAAAGGGAGAAACTGTATCATTGAACATGACTTCAGGAAGCTGAGAGATTGACTTTGGTGGGAGGGGCATTGAAGAGGCACGAAGGATCAAGGAAGAGACTACTGTCAACCACTCATCTTTCCAATCTTTCAGTACTCATCTTTCAGTACTGTTAAGTCCTTGCACTTGCCATTCCAGAGAAAAGTGAGGCCCAGACTCGGGTTTAGGATAAAACCCACCAGTTCCAAAGAAGAGCTATTTCATACCTGATTAGTGGTGCTCATATACTCAAGCAGAATGAAAAGAACAGAGACGGACAGAGACCAATCTGTCTGCGCTACTCGAAAGAGGGGTAAGACTGGGGCATGAACAGCTCTCCACTGTCAGAATTGCAACCTCCCTCCATCATCCCAAGTCTCATGGACGGGTCTCTTGAAGTTGGGAAGCTGAGAGGGAAAGAAATCGGCGCCTTTCATGCCACGCCCCGCAGTGTTCTTGAGGCAGTCACTCCCAGGCAGCAGCGTTTAGTAATGAAGTGCGGCACTTGACTCTCGGTGCCTCGTGCGCGTTCAGGAACTTCAGTTAACGAATTCCTTTCACGTTTGTTCCAAAGACTCGCGTTACACCTGAGGGGAGCGCTGGGTTTTTCAAGTGTTCAAGGCAGTATTTGTTAGTCAGGCACAAAGTTTCCATTCCAAGGTGGGAGCGGTGAGAACGGAGCCTGAAGCACATCAAGGGTTTCTTGGCAGGTTTGGAGCAGTGTTGGGGGGCCTCCCAGAAGGTGGCCTCTGAAGAGCCGGGGACTCAGACTCTTCAAATGGAGCCAGAAAGAACTCGGCTCTAAATGGTGTTCTCCCTGCTCTTTAAAACTCTGAAAAGTGGAGCCAAAGAGATTCTATCACTAAATCAGAAGAACGTGAGCTTTATAGCGTACAGTATGGCATGGGTGTTGTCCACTAATATTGAGGAAGGCAGAGATGAGCCAATTATATCCCAGGAAGGGGGTCAAACGGGCTGGATTATTACCAAAACCCTTCTAAGGACAAAAACAAATACACTGGATGCTGTCCAAGGGCAAATCCATAAATAAAACGGGAGACACGGCCGCCCTGGTATGGCTCCAGAAGTTAAGATTGATTGCTTTGCATGCGGTATGAGAGCTGTGTGCAATGTACTTCCTAGTTGTGCGGCTAATCACGCCATTCCTGGCATGTGCCGTGGACTCTGATCCCAGGAGCGCGCTGCCAAGCCCCGGCAGATAAGAGAAATGGACGCACTCTGGATAGCTGCCCAGTCATTTCCGGTCACGACGAAATCACTCTCGTCTTGTCTTAGGCTTCTTCCCCGAGTGAGGGAAGGAAGAGACAAAAGCATCGCCCGGGGCCTGCAGGGCCCTCTTAAACCTGAAATTAGGGGCCTGGAATCGCAGCTCTACCTGGTAATGTTTCAGGGTACCTAGCAGGCTTCTCTCCCTGCCTGGTGTAATTGCTCCCAGGTGCTCGAAATGCTTTTTCAATAAACACGCTTTCCCCTCCCTGTCAGGAGGATTCTCATATTAAGGTGTGAATGGCTGATGCAGTGGGCTGCTTTCCAGGGCTAGGGTTTGATTAAACGAACACGCGATAGGTCATGAAGTTAGTCTTGGTAGCTCAAGTGGGCTTCAGGGAAAGGAAGGGGGTGTCATGCTGAGGGGTGGCAGAAAATGGAAAGAAAGAAATTGCCAAAGTTGGTCAGTTCGGATTTTTTTTTTTTTTTTTTGCATAGGGCCATTCTTATCTAAAGTAATGATATGGCTTTGCTGAGCTACATGAGAGTGTCAATCAGAACAATCTATTCGCATGCACGCACGCGCGTGTGCACACAGACACGCATGCACACACGCAACATTTTACATTATTAACCTTGTCATTGACAAGACTCCAAAGAAAACCCCTAAAAACATTGAGCTGTTTCCAGCTGTCCTTCTGGATTATGCAGCATCCAGGAAAACAGCCCAAACCTGTCCAAGAAAGCTCAGCGCTGATTCTACAAGACCATGGTCAGAAATTGTTCGACTCTCCCTGCCTGAACCTTTGGCAACTGGGAAGTCTCAAGATGTTCTTGGCCAAGCTGGGAGTGGATGTGGCAGGTCTCTCTTCATTATGAATTCCACATGATCCCCATGAAAGAACCAGCAAGCAGAGTCTGGACCTAAACAAGCTGGCTTTGGAGTTGAAATAGAAAAGCAAGCAAAAAAAAAAAAAAATAACCTGGAAATTTCGGGAGGAAAAATGGGAAGGACAAGGGTGAAAGAGACAATCTTTAGCAGATATTAGGACATAATGAAAACTCCGGACTCAAACTCTGTGGGGCTGCCGTACAGACTGTGGAAGAACAAAGAAACACAGAGAAGGACTCTAACACACTTGGTATGAAGGATAGGATGGAAAGCGGCCTTTTGGATGGGGTTGAAACAGCCGAGAAGCATGGGGCAAGGAGGGAAATCGGAGCTGGGCTTGCCCCTGTGCGTCCAGATCAGTGCCTTAAACGCAGAACTAAGCGTAAAGAAAACACACGGACAATTCTTTCATGTCTTGGCGTTGGAAGTGTCTTTCTATCTGTGCCTAAAAATTCAGAATCCATAAGGAAAAGATTGATAAATTTGACTATATTAAAAACACAAGCACCCTCTCCATGCAAAAGTTGTGAGAGAGAAAAAAAAGCCACAAGAAGGGAAAGGATTGCAGCTCCCGTACAGCGCTAATTTCTCTATTTAAAGAACTCGTAGAGAAGAGAAAAAGGCTAACAAACCAAATATAAAAATGAACAAATGACACGAGCAAATGCTTCGTAGAAAAAGGAACGCGAAGCCAAGGGCACGTCAGGATTATCATTGTCGCTCATTATAAGATAAATCAATTAAACCATGCAGAAAGGATGCCTCCCTAAAAGTCTGAGTCCACATGATGGAGGACAAATCCCAGGCATGAGGCTGGAAGACCAGGCCACTCATTCACTGCTGGTCAGGGTACCCCCCTGCCCTAGGTCACTTGACAGTGATCTTCAAATGAATGCACACACCAGGTCTCCACTGTGGGCCATAACAGACAAAAACAAAAACAAGTGAGGCTCTCTCACCCTAAGTGATGGAGACAATTTTTAGAAGGACAAAACACCAAATATTTGAGACGGTAATCTACAGTCATAGAACAGCAGAGAGCAGGGGACAACTTGTTGGTTATATGTGTCAGCTTAATTGGGCCACCAGTCTAGCTAGCTGGGCAAGCATTAGCATGTCTGTCAGGGTGTTTCTGGATGAGATGGACATTTCAATTGGTAGGTGGAATACGGCAGATTGCCTCCCTTAATGTGGGTAGACCTTGTCGAATCACTTGAAGATGTTAAGAGAATAAGAAAGGCGAGAAACTGAGTCTTAGTCTCTGAACCTCTGCGCTACCCCACCTGGCTTTGACCATACTGTCTTCAAGCCTGGACATTATGGGTTGATCTTACCTTTGGACATTAACCAGCAATCTGCTTTACCTGGAATTGGAGACTGCTCCTTCACATGTGAGCATCGTTCAAGGTTCCCGAGACTCTGCTTGTCCACTGCAGACACTAGAGGCCTTCCATCTTCCACCGTGTGGCCAGATTCCTCAAGCTTCTGGTCGATAGGCACATGTCCTGCTGGTTCCTTTCAACATGTTCTTTCTCAAGAGAGCCCTAATATAACCATGTGCGTGACAGCGGAGAAATGAACAAGATGAGCCTACAGTTGCCCCAGCCTTCTGCCTAGAAAGAATTTCTAGGCTACAGTCCAAGAAGGGGGCTCCCAACAGCACAGAAGCATAATTTAAGGAAAGAAGTTCAAAATTCAGAGAAGCAAAGAGAGTGGGATCCTCGGGACAAAGTACCGGTGACCTGAAAGCCCAGAAGGAACTTTGGGAAGTCAGAATTCTTCCAAGTCTTAGCCTAAGAATTCCCCCAAATTCTGGTGTCGGTTCTGGGAGGCGCCTGTATTTACTCTTGACTTTAGATGCCATCTTCCACATGATGGTGCTCCCTTTACCAAAACTACTACCTTTCCTACCACACAACTAGAGAATTACCCATGGCTTTGGTTCTAAAGGCAAGCCTGGCTATAGGACTTGCTGGAATGTGCATGGTGACTTAGCCAAGCTCTTTGACCATTTGCTATTTTTACCTGTTGTAGACTTCAGTTTTATTCAAAACACAAATCAACGAACAGTCCGGAGTACTAGATTTTGAGTCGGGAAGCTTACTGTAAGATTAGGTCTGTCCTATAACCTCCAGTTTGTGTTTTCATCTTCACAGAATGAAGTCGCTCCTTTATGTGAACCCTCATACCCCTTTAGTTCTAGAATTCCATGTAAATTTCTGACGATAGTGCACCACAGTTGCAAAGATTTACAACGCTTCATAAGGCATAATTGCGTTGGTTCCAAAATGTATAGTTACGCTACTTAATTTTACAACGAGATTTAATTAACTCGTCCTTCCTACTATCAGAAGCCCCCAGTGAACTCATTGTCTTTGCAAGTCGTGCTGAGCAGTGATGCTCTGCCTTGGGTACTCTATCCTGATTTGTTCCTGTCGCCGCGGGAGGGACTGTTGGACAAGGCTATATTCACTGGAGAGAGGGACGTAATATTTTTTGTCAGGAACCTGTTTCCACTCTCCCTCTGTGGCCCCAGAGGCCTCACGGAAGAGCTGTGGCACTAGGCACCAGCTAAATGTCAAGGGGAGTATTCAGTTCAATGGATACATTCTGTTCTTTCGGCTGGCTCACACAGGTGGGCCCATCTGAAGCAAATGTTACAAATTGGACTTTTTCATACAGCCGGTAGAAATAGCCAGTGTCCCTAGACCTGTGGAGTCAATGGGGAGTTGTCTGAAATAACCACGTTTTTACTCATCTTTTAGCTGAAGCAAACCTTCAAACATATACTCAAGTCTTCGAGGGCACGGAGTGGATTTGTGAGCTTCCCTTGAGGCTCTTGGCTCCAAATGCTGGGAATGTGTTATATGAAAAAAAAAGTGCCTTTTTTTTGCCATCTGTGAATGAAAAACATTCTTCATATGTTTAACTGTTTCAGATTGCCATATGTGACACACACACACACACACACACACACACACACTCCTGTTTGATGGTTAAGATGGAGTCTGTAAGCAGACTTTGGGCCCCTCTTTCAATTCCCTGCTTTTTTTTTTTTTTCAAGGGGACTAACGGTGAAAAGCTTACAGGTTTATACCCACCCAGAAAGAGAGCAATTTTCCTGTTGAGGCTGACTTAGCCAGGGCAGTTTTCTGGTATTTCAACCATCTGCTGTAATTCTCTTCTCCCTCCTATCCGTTCACCTAAAGTGCTCCCGATGCTGGCCCCAAATCACAAACATCTGACTGCCAAAACCACAGCAAAAAGGGCACCCGCACGCTAGTTAAATCGCTCGGTTTTATAAGACGAGATGGGTTGAGAGAAAGGCGGGAAGAAGTCAACTAAAGGGTGCCCCATGAGCTCGGCAGGCAGAAGGGACAGACATCTTGCCGAGGCGTTTATTATTTGGTCAGCTAGCAACAAGGAGCTTTTCCTTACTTCTCCACAGTTCCTCATTTATTCCTCCCAACCCCTTAGAGGTGAAAGCAAAATCCTTAGCAGCATCCGCTGCAGGATGCGTTTGCCCTCATCCTCTCACCGTGACTCGGGAACTGCCAACGTCTAGGGTGCTAACCCAGGGACGCCGTTATTCCGATATACGAAGGAAGGCCTCCGACAGAGGAATTGCTCACCAAGTCCTTTCAGGGCAGACGTGTCGGCTGCCTGCCTACTCCCTTCCAACCGCCTCGCTCGAAGACACAGGTGTTTCTTTGGCTTAGATTCTGTTGATCAAATCCACCTGGGTAAGACGAGCGCAGCTGCGCAGGCTGGTTTAGACAGCTTTGCCAGTGTTCCCCATGTCTGGTTTTCTCTACTTGTGATGCCCATTCCTTTGAATTCAGGCAGGGAAACGGTAAAGAGGATGTTCTGCATATCACCCCGGGGCGGCGGATTTAATGGCAGGGTTAGCCTCAAAGTCCTCTTTGTCCACAGTGAAAATTTTAAGACAAGAGCGTCACTTAGTCTGGGCCCATTTGTGAGCCAGAGAACCTGTGTGTGACATGGACCGCAAGCAATGCTTTTACGCTATTTGTTTAGTAATATTTTATTAGTATAAAATATTCCGTGCAACATTTCTTCCTTAAAAACAAACAAACAGGTATAAGATCCTAAAATAAACGGCCACCTTCCCCATTCTGGATTCTACATAAGGGGGGGGGGGGCATATTGTAAGTCAAAAGCCTACCAACCCATACAAAACCTTCAAACAGGGCCCTTGATAACAGGGACGCTGGATTAAGCCTGAAAGAGTCTGTCGCTAATCTTTATTTGTGAGTTAATAAAAAAACAAAAAACAAGCAAATCTCATTGTGTTAGTTTTTCTGTTGCAGTGACAAAATACGAAGAAAAATAATTTACAAAAGGTAACGTGCTTTTTGGCTCGAAGTTCCAGACCAAGGTCAGGCGGCTCCACCTCTTTGGGGGGCAGAACGCTGTGGTCCTAGGAGAGGTTGCTCCTGGCCTGGCACTTGGAAGCAAAGAGGCAGAGAGGGCGGGACCGAGGACAAGGCCGACACTTCAAAGGCGTGTTCCTGGCAACTGGCACGTAGGCTCCACCTCCTAAGAGCCCATTCATTTCTCAACTCAATGGGGCATTGATTAAGTCAGTCCCTTCACGATCCAGTCACGCTGGCAGCTGGAGACCAAGCCTTCCGTGCCTGAGCAAATCCACGCACTGGTGAGTGGGGGGTGGGGCATTCAAAACGTTAACAAACCACACGCATTTTCTGGAACTTTTGTTCCTCTTCGTCTCTGTGGTGTTTGTTAGTGCCATTCTTCCTCCCGACTGGGAGTCTAAGTACTAGCTGGGATGTAAATCTTCATTTCTTGAGTTCTTTGACTTTTTTTAAATTTAGTCCTTTGACAAATGTGCTTTCTATGTGTGGGTTCTATGTAACCACACAATTGTTGTCAAGAAGGGACAGAGAGCTTTGGCAGGGAAGCAAGACAGACAAATCGATGGCCACCTGTGCGCCTGGTCTACCACTGTGATCTGCAGATAGCCCACCAGAGGTTACCACTACCACATTATCATCTGAACACCCTCTGCACATCAAGTCTAGGGCCAATGGACCATGCAAGCAGGCCATGCCTATCCTGTGTGCTCAAGATTTACCACCAAGGAACCAACCCTGGTAGTTGTTGACACCCCCCCCCCCCCCAAGGGTGCTTAGAGATTGATCAGAAGCTTCTTCTCAAACCCTGTACTCTATAACCTGGTGTCGGTTCTCTGATTACCTCTATCAAAGACTGATGCGTTGAACAGCCCATTCCCTGCAGGGTGACTTCCAAGATAGTGTCCACAAGGACTGGAAAACAACCCCTGTGACCTTTCCTTGGTACCTCATTCTGGGGCCAAAGATCTATTCAGAGCTTCAGATGGGGCATGTTGTCTAGAGGTAGGAGCCTGGGTTGGTTTTGGTTTGTGAGATTTGCCTTAAAGAAAGGCTGAGGAGATGGCTCAGCTGTGTGTGCTATGCAAACAAGAGGAGCAGAGTTCAGACCTCCAGAACCCACATAAATGCTGGGCTGACATGGTGAGCCATCCAAAGACCCAGCCATGAAAGCAGAGAGAGGGGGTTCCTGGAAGAGGCTGTCCATCGAGACTAACCATATCAAGAGGTTCTGGGTTTGATTCAGAGACCCTGCCTCAAAAGCACAAGGTAGAAAAACAACCAATGAAAGATTTGGGACATCAACTTTGGGTCTCCACATGCGTTCAAATGTCCACACATACACCTGCACACCCACACACCCACAAACAAGCATGTGTGTAGGCACCACATACACACACAGCCCAAAAGAAGGAAAGATGAAAGAATTGTAAAACAATAGGAAGGAGATGGGGAGGAAGTATTGTCCCAAGGAAGACAGAGCAAGCAGGACTAGGCAGAGCTAGCTGTTGAGCTGGAAGGCAGACCAGCTAACGTCAGACAACCCAGAGAGTGCTAAGAAGGAAACACTGGTCATAAGAGTGTTCTGTGGTGTGGTGACATGCTCCCTGGGGCCCAACCCAGTCATCAAGTAAGAGCTGCCCTGCAGAGTGTGATGTCACATGAGGCAGTCCCCTGCAGCTGGAATAGCTCATAACAAAGCTGCAAACTGAGTGACTTGTCTCAGGTGTGCATGACCACTGAGTGTGCACTGTGACCTGCCCTTTGGGCTGCTTGGCTTACTTTGTGGGTGTCCACAGAACAGCAATTTCAGGATCTTTCTTCCTAGAGGAAGAAGGGATAATTGCATCCCTCCCGTGAGTATGGATCTGAGCAGAGTAGTTCACATGGGAGCTGGTAGCCCATGCCGCACCACCTGTCCTTAACACTGAGTCTAGATTTCATTGACCCTCAGAGGCCACATAGTTTGTCTCTAATGGGGCCTACTTGGCATGCCAAGAGTTGTATTTCGGAGTGGGGGGCAAAATTCTCCAAAGAGAATAGGCTTTGCTGCAAAACCTCAGGAGTTTGTGAAGGCGTTCTCCCATGAGGAATTTCCTCAAGCCTCTTGGGTTAACCACTCCGAGGTTCATATTCAATCTATTTGGTTCCCACGTTTTCCTACCCTGGGACCCGACCTTAGGTTAGCAGTCCTGTTTGGCTATTCTAGCTATTCTGAGTTAAAATCTTGAGGCTGGCCCTGGCTTTCTGTGCTGTAGAGTTGAAAATGAGCTCATCTTGGGCCTACGAGTCCTCATCTCTGGCTTTCTGTTGCCTGTGGCTCCAATGAGCTATTTATGTCCTTGCTGTAGACTCTCTGTGACGCTTAGCAATAAACCTTCTAGTCCCGATGTCTCTACAGCCTCATCTTTATGGGTTTAAGATGCCCTACAGTTTATTTCCCTAGTTTGTTCCCTTGTACCAATCTACCATTCCCAGTCACAGCTGATGAAGGGTTTTAACAATAGGGCCGTGATGTGGAGGCTGTTTGGGTGCTACCTGTCACCAGAAAACAGGTGCTAATTGCCAGCCAGAAAGCCAGTGAATCAGCTTCAGCACTGCGACTTCTCCCCACCTGCTTTCTCAGTCATCCTGGAAGCAACTGTCACCAGGCTGCCTCTTCAGAAGCCAAAAGCAATCGCTAACCGATATTTCTTAGAGATGAATACTCACGAAGGCAATGGGGTGGGGCGGCGGGGGGTGGGGGGAGGCTCAGCAAAGCCACGCCCTACTCAGTGGGGTGCTCTAGCATGGATATTGCCTACCGGGGCCTTATTTGACTTCCCTGAAGGAATGTGGTGGTGACGGTGGGTGACACGGTTTCCACAGCTGAGACCCACGCTGAAGCCATGCAAGCATTATCAGCTAGCTCTGCTAGCAGTGGTCAGACCAGGAATTGGTCCATAGGCTCCTCCCTGCAGGAGATCTACAAAGTACGCTTTGACAGCTACCACCAGCCTCATCAAACGGCTTAAGGGACCTCAAAAAGCCATGGTGGCATCAAGTGGGACCTGAAGTGAGGCTACAACCCAAGCCATACGTTAAGCCATATGTTTTCCCACTGTAGGGTGAGGGGGAAGATGTCAGGAGGGTACAAGAATAATCATGCAAGTTTAGAAGAGAGAAGGCACTAGAGCAATCTAAGGTGCAGCAGCATGAACATTTAACCTTGCCTGCCTAAGGTACCTGATTGGTCTAATAAAAAGCTGAACAGCTAACAGCTAGGCAGTAGAGGAATAGGTGGGGTTGATGGGCAGAGAGAATAAACAGGAGGTGAGAATGAAGGAGACAGAGAAGGAGATGCCCTGGGCTAGCCAGTGAAGCAATGTCCAGCCAGCAAGATGGAGTAGGACATATAGAAGGAAAGAAAGATAAAAATCCCAAGGCAAAATGTAAATGAGGAGAAACAGGTAAAGTTATAAGAGTTAGCAAGAAACAAGCCCAAGCTAGGCCAAGCATTTGTAATTAATAACTAGTCTCTATGTCAAGATTTGGCAGCTGGTTGGTGACCCAAAAGAAAGCCTGTTATACTCATATTTTTTAGACCAAGTCCCAGAATAAGAATTTGCCCAACACTTCCTTGAAAACTCTTGGGGGTTGTGGACCCTTCAGATCCTGAGTTTCTTGTAAACAAGTTTTTTTCTTATGCTTGCAGCTTCTCTGAGCAAAGGCCCTCAGGAGTTCCTGATGGCAGGGGAGGGGTTTCTGGTGAGTTTGGCTGGGGCGTGGCTCTCAGTGAAGGATCCCTATATAAGCTGCCCTGGGACACAATAAAGGGGGCATTCTTGTTTCAAGGATGACCCGTGTCCCCGTGTCTCTGTCTATGTGCGTGTGTTTTTAAATCTCCAGCCTAGTTCCCAGCTTGCAAATCATACTGTAGTGTGAAGTGCACTGTACTGTAGAGTGGAATACAGGCAGACAGTGTAAGTGGAGGCAAGATAGGGAACCAGGGATCCTCTGAGAGATCGCCCTTGGGAATGGAGAGGGTGAATTTAAGGCCTCAAAAAGAATGGAAGAAAAAAAGTAAAATTTCAAAGAGACAGAGTATGGACAGCCAGATTAAAAGGAGTAAAGAAATAATAAGCCATGTAAAGATGGAATGTGCACAGAGAATTTGGATTATGTGTATTATTGTGTTTAATTTTTTTTGACTGGAGAGAGACATTTGATTCTGGGAACTGCTAGGAAAGGTTTCTTGACTTTAAAATATGGGTCTAAGGATTTGTTGCTTTGGAAAAGAGGTTCTGCTTTTGTTTTTCCAGAGGATGAGAACCTGTGGAATCCTTCCAGACTAATGTGGTTTGCTGGACCAAGACCCCCTGAAATGTCACTGAGAATAAAGAAACTTCACCCAATAAACAGCAGGAAGTAGTATAGAAAATAATGCTCAAATTCCCAAAATGGTTTACTAGAGGTCGTGAGGCTGCGGAGGGGTTGAGGGGGATGCGGATGCGGCGGTGGTGCCAGGAGCATCAGCAACTGCGGCAACAAATGCTGGAGCTGAGGCAAGCCAGAGCCACTCAGACCCCACTGGGCTGCGGGTCTGTGAGTGGTATATAGAGAAGGTGGTGGTGGTTTCCAGCTCTGTGCTCCTGAGAGTCTGAGGCATGAGCAGCAAGCTTTCCCACAGGACCCAAGCAACCCATGCAGTAGCCCCAAAAGGTCCCCGAGCCTGCCTGCCACCCCGGCCAGTTGTGGTAGCACAGGCTGGTAGGATTTGCTGAAGGAGGCAGAGGCAGGAGGATCTGGAGCTCGAGGACAACTGCTGAGCTTGGTCTAATTAATATAGAAAAGAGAGAGCTGTTGGGGGCTGTGGATCCCAGACCCTGAATTTCCTGTAAACAACTTGTTTTCCTGTGTTTGCAGCTGCTCTAAGCAAAGGCCCTCAGGAGTTCCTGATGGCAGGGGAGGGGTTTCTGGTGGATTTGGCTGGGGCATGGCTATCAGTTAAGTGTCCCTATATAAGGTGCCCTGGAACACAATAAAGGGGGCATTCTTGTTTCAAGGATGACCCGTGTCCCCATGTTTCTTTCTGTGTGTATGTGTTTAAATCTCCTGCCTAGTTCCTGGCTCGCATACCATCCTGTAGTACAGGCGCTATAGAAAACCACCTGCCATATATGTTGAACCGTCCAGGTTTCTCCAGAAGTTTGGATTTTCCAGGTTTCTGTAAAAAAGGTGGGTCAAAACATGCTCTCTCTTCCTTATATTTAGAAATCCAAACAGGAGGTGTGGAATTTTTAACCTTGTTGTATGTATGCAAGCCAGAGAGTCACACTACTGGTCCCATTCTCTCCCCTCTCCGCTGGCCACATTGGCCCACTCCATACTAATCACTCTATGAAGAGATGACCAACAATCTCTTCCCCCTGTGTGTGTGACAAACCACCGAAATCCAGCAGCACCTCCCCCTCTCCAGGTCTTCCACACTGCATGTTTTAAAAAGCTAAGAGCACTTAAAGTGCAAGGATTACTCTGGAAAAGTCCCTAATTAATAAATGTTCTACATTTTTATGTGGGAATGTTTAATATTTAATTTTTCAATAATTTTATCATTTATAATTTATTAAATTTATTTTGTGGCTTGTATTTATTAAAAATTGATATACTTCCTATTTCTTTTACTCCAATGTTAGGTTATTTTTATGCACAAAAAATGAGCAAAAAGCAATACTTTTAAGTCCTAGAACTTTTTTCTTAAAACCCCTGTTGGAACATATTAAGACTGTAATATCCTAGGGTTCCCCTGTGATATTTCGCCCAGCATGGCCTTGGTGGCTGTTGCATTTGTATAGGTCAGGGGATTATCAGTCAACCTTTCAGAACAGAGCTAACCTGGGCTGCTTCCCCCTTCCCCAATGATCTGAGCCCCGAATGTTCATTTACGTGTAGTTGGACTGGTTTGAACTGAGAGAAGTCTCGGTCCACAAGCCTCAGACTCAATCTCAGCATGGATCACTGGCTCTCTGAGACTGACAGCTCAGTGTCTCCAGTCAGTCAGGCAGAAGAAGGGAAGGGCAGCAAGAAGAAAAAGAAAACAACCGAGAAAGAAAAAAAATTTACAAGTGGAGTTGGTGGCAAATGCCCCCATCTTTCATGATCAAACGTTTTCACAGAAAGTGTCTGATGCCTCTGATCTGGATTCGGTCAGTTTGCAGCACTTACGAGGAAGGCTTGGGTCTTTGAGATGTAGTTGGACATAGAGGAATTTGCCCATCTAGGTAGGGGGAATGCTATTTAGACTTCTTTTCATAGTGGCGTTGTTGAGTTGAGCTTAATACCAGCTCAAGTTGCGATGAAGGTCAGGAGGTAAAGCAAATCTTAAATGGAGAGGGACCCCAGCCTAAAATTCACCCAGCAGACAGCGTGTCCAGCTCATTCCCTGTGCAAATGTTTGTTGAGCATTTACTACAGGAGATACCGGAAGGTCAACGGGAGAGAGAGAGGCCAGGGCCGAGAAGGGCAAGGCAGTTCAGTTGGCAGCTTGAACAGCAGTGGGGCAGTGTGACCTTTGCTACCCTCACAGGATAGCTTTAGAAGTCCATCAAACAGAGCTCTGGAGTGCTGTGAGGTGCTGGGTTAAAAATACGACAGCAAACCGTGAATGTCAAAAGGGACCACTCACCGTATTTGGCATCATTTCATGGCTACCTGCAAGCCTGCCTTCTCACCCCTACCGGAACTGAGGGCAGAGGTCACATCTGTTTGGGCTTTATTCCTGCCACCCTACACAGTGCCTTGCTCATGGCAACCCTCATTTAGATGACCAAATCAATTGATGCTCATACCCAGTCCTTCACTAGCCTAGAAGCCACAGGAAGGCAGGTTAGATGTATCTCTCTCATGAGTGTGCCTCTCAAGGAACCAAGAACAATGCACAGTGCAGAAACTGCCGGACCAGTGTAGGTTTTATTGAAGAGGAGCTTCTGAAAGGCAACCAGTTTTTCTGATCCAGGCTCCCCCCGCCCCCAGTGCCCTTCTCAAAGCCTGGCAATGCTTACTTCGGTCCCCTTCAGTGCCAAATGAAGCTCTTTCCTGTATTCTAACTGCTAAGGCTCTTTGGAATTTTGATATAATACATTAAAACATTTCCTCAGCCAAGTGTTTTACACAACATAAAATATTTTTCTATGGTAATGTTTCTTTTATTGAGTTTATTTTTTTACAAAAATCATCACACATTCTACAGATATTCAGCAACACGCACTCAACTGAAACACAAAATAAAATTACAGAAACACCAAATAGAGACATTCTCCAATTAACCAGAAAGAATTTGTTGTGACTGAGGAATAAATGCCCTGACCCGAAATGCAGTTCAGGCATGCTTGGGGTCTCTTCCAGAATCCATCCCATGCTTGGGACATTGTTATCTGCTGATCCAGTCATTAGGACAGCGGACCCAAAGATACTAAAGGTTGTAAAAGAGACCTCAGCTTCAGATACAGAAAAGGCGACACTCTGAACACTGTAGGAGCTCAGACAAATGGGCACGAGGCGATGAATCTCATGTGCAAAGCAGACAGGAACTGCTAAGTCGGGAGGAAGCCGAGCTGAGGAAACTGTGGTTGTTAAACCTTAGCAAGACCCACAGCCTAACAAAAAGATGATGCAGAGACCTTAGAGGTGGTGGCTCCAGGGGTCCGGGTCACCAGGACTTCCTGGGGAAGTGTGTCCAAGTTGGTCAGTAGTAGGGGAAAGATCCGTGTAGGGTAGGGAGATTCTGATCTGGGAACTGAAGCCAAGTTTGTGTCTGAGGTTCAGGAAAGCTGTAGATTAAGTATGCAAAAATTGACTCTTTATCCTTGCCTTTGCGTGTCTAAGTCAGACCACTGCTGGCCCCTTGTGAGTCGGAAGCAGAGGTCAAGAAGCTAGCGCCCTGGGGTCAGGGCTCCCAGCACTACATGCGTACACATAGCGCAGGGAATTCCCACCCGTCACCCATGAATTGGTCAGGATGTTTGTAATTCCTTCTTGGCAGATGCGGAGATGGGGCATCAGGAAATTCCAGTGGTTTGCACAATGTGATATACAGAGAAGGGGAGACCTGGAGCTAGAACTGACGTTTTCTCACCAGTGACCCACTAGTTTGTGGCTTATTTCCTCTGTACCCGTTCAGTTTTCAGTCTCTAGCTGGTTTCCCTTGATCTCTATTTATAGCGGTGTCCCTCTCCCCATCCCAGCATTCTGTTTCCCTGCCCTCACCCTTAACACCACCGGAAAGGCTCCCAGCTGTGTGCTTATTTATCCCACATCCTCCCTCAACAGAAGTGCCCCGTTAGCAGGGCCTGCCTGAGATATTTACTACTGGGTCCCCGAACCTACACTTGTGACCGGCACAGCCTCTTTATGTTTCTTTAAAATCTGTGGGGTCCGACTCCTCAACCATCTGGGATCTCTTTCAGATGCAGATCCGTGTCTGAGCTGACACCTGCCGTGCTGGAGAGGTCTCCTGAGCACTCACTACAACGTTTGATCTTCTTGTAGTTTTAGAGGTGTGGGGGAACTGGTCATAGAAGAGGGCAAGCTGGGATCAGAACCGAGGTGATGAGTAAAACCCATCTCAGATGGGCGAGCCCCTTCTACCCGCAGCGGTTTCCTGTTTGAACACTTGGACATCTCGTATGTGACTGTTTCTCAATCTTACTCAGAAAACATTTGTCTTGCTTCTGTCCCACAGCGCTGTAAGAAACCGGCAAGCTTCAGATCCACCAGGCCCCCTCATGACCACATTAGGAGCTGCCCGCCAGTCGCAAACCTGTTTGAATTCCTAAGCAAGACTTGAAAACAGAAAAGCCTCAAAGGCAGCAGCTAGAGAGACCAACTCCCTCAAATAGGGATTTTTCTTTAGGGTCTATTTGGCAAAAACACATGCGTCTTACTTTGAGGCAGGCCATGTCAGCGGTTTAATTTAAGACATCAAATGAGAAACAATCTGTCTGCTCTAACCTTTTGCCGGTGAAATGAACAGCCTCTGAGCCAGCTCCCAGAGAACACTCTCATTATCCCGGTCTCCGTGACATGGGACATATTGTCTCTTTCCTTGACTTGACCTTAACACATCATTGATGCAAAACATATTTCTAGTTTGAAAAATAGTCATCTAGAAAAGAAAACCATTTCCCTGTCTCAATTCACAGTCTCAGACTCAGCACTGGGGGGAAAAATGTGTTTTACTTGTATTCGTGACTGGTTCTAGTCTCTAAAAATCAGGGAAATATTTGAGAGCAAAGTGGTACCCTAAAAATTTATTTTTTGAATTTCTATTTTTTTTTTTGTGAACAGAATGAGATCTGTGAGATATGGGGGAGGACATTAGCTTTTCTTTAATGTTCCTAGGAATTCAGGGAAAAGGGAGGTTTGCTTAGTAACTCAGGTTACATTCAACAAATTACACACAAAGATAATGTCCCCACAGATCTTTAGAACTAGCCAAAGCTAATTCTTATCTATAGTACGGTGAGGTCTATTGGAATAGAGAGTGGACATTAGGATGGCTTTGGTTAACATCTGCACAGCCGAGAAGACGGCAGCCCCAGACACAGGCTGGAAGAGACAAGACTGGAGTTGAGAGCTCATGGCAGCAGGGTAGTGACTCTTTGGCCTCACCTGCTTTCCCTCTCTTTAAGAGTCCTATTTGAGAGATACAATTGTATTTATTGGTTCATGATTGATTTCTGTGAGGCCCCCTTTTGTTTATATCAGAATTAGTATCTGCAACCACCAACAAGAAGACAGTTTATCTGATTCATTAAAAAGAAACATGGTGTCAGTGAGCAAAGATGGCTGCAGAATTCCAATCATGTTGCTCACCCTGTGTGACGGGATGAGAAGAATGAGAAGAAGGAGAGCAAAGATCTCCCTTTTGCTGTGTCGTTCTCTTTAAAGGAGATCACCAAAACTTGCAAGGATTTATATATACTCTTTCCTCACCAGCTAGAACTTGCCTTGCCAAAAGGGAGAGAGGGTGGTAATGGAAGCTGCTTCCTATCAAACTGGGCTTCTGGAGAGGGGCTGTGGCTATCGGGGGCGCTGCATTACAGTTCAGACACCGTTCTCAAAGTGCTGGGATAGCTAAACATGGCCTCTTTGGAATAATACCGCAGGAATATGGTTTGTGTGATGATAGACAAGCTTGCACTAGACTAATAGACACAACCATCAATTTCTTATGATGAGAGGTTCCTGAAATAAAAAGAAAGTGGAAGGTGTTACAGGGGCTTCAGACATTTAAAGCCAGGAACCATAGGGCAGGGGAGATGGTTGATTGCCTGAGTTCGGCTCTCCAACACCCACATAAACAGTCTGTAACCTAGTGCCCGTGGGAGTGGAGAGAGGCAGGTCCCTAGAGCTCACCCACAAGCCAGCATAGCAGAATTGGTGAGCTCCAGGTTGAATGAGAGATCCCATCTCAAAAATACAAGGTGGAAGAGCTGGAGAGATGGCTCACTGGTTAGGAGCCCTTGCTGTTCTTGCAGAGGACCTGGGTTTGGTTCCTAGCACCTACATGGTGGCTCACCACCATCTGTAATTCCAGTTCCAGGGGATCCTAGGCCCTCTTCTGCCTTTCTCAGGCACGGACATACTTGCTGGTATACCCTCATTCATGGACACAGAATAAAATTTTAAAACGACAGCAATAAGGTGGAAGGCAATCGAGGAAGATAGTTGATGTTTATCTCTGGACTCCATGTGTGCACATATGTGTGCATGCAGCAACAGCATCAGAGAAGACAGAGGAGAGACAGACAGACAGACAGACAGACACACACGGGGGCGGAGAGAGAGACAGAGAGAGAGGAAAGAGAGAGGCAGCAGCAGCGGCAGCACTGGGTGGTTTCTGCCTCTCATGGCTTTCCCGTGAGAGAGCCTTCCCCCTGTCTGCAGTTTGACACGGAGAAGAAAGCTGTTGCCATCTAGAATTGAAGGTCGAAAGAATGGCATTCAAGGCTGCTCAGGATACTGGAAACGGAGCGAGGAAAATCCTGGAAAGTAAAGAAGCCCCTCCGAGTCTGCACATACATTCTGCATATCTTTTGCTAAATTTTTTCCATGTGTGGGGTTAAAAAAAAAAGATAAAGAGCCCAGTGAAAGCAAGAATTGGAGGACTAAAGAGATTAAAACAATTCTTCAGCACAGCTGACACTGGCAAGAAAGGGCTGGGAATTTAAATCCCTTCAAGTTATGGGAATCGACTGTTATAGCGCACATGTTTTTCTCTCCTGTTCTTTTCTTATCTTCGGATTCTAACTGCACATGCATTGGCCGGCTCCTCCCCTCAGCCTCTTTTCTCTCCCTTCTTCAGATTGGGTAGTTTCTATCGATATTCACACCTATGTCACCTTCTTCTGCCAACTCGAATTCGCTCCCAGGCCCAGATTCAATGAGTTTTCTATTTCAGATATTGTACTTTTCAGTTCTAGAATTTCTATTTTTCACTTGGTCTCCATTGCGCTTCTGAGATCCCCATCTGTTCCCTCATTAGGACCATTCTCCCACCCCGCCCCCGGCAGGCCTTAGCGTCATCGTTGTAACACCAACGTCTACAGCACAGGCATCCATGTCAACTGGCTGGCTATGTTTCCCGAATAAGGGTCAGATATTCCTCCTCCTTCAAGCAGCTCGCCACTGTGTAAAGTTGTGCAGATGACTTTGGAGACCAGGCACTTCGGGGATTAAGATTTCTGCTGTTTCTCTTTGTTCGCATTTCTCTTTAAACCTTGGGAAGTGATTGGAGGCTTGTGTTTTCTGCTTTGTTAGAGATAAAACACGAACGACCAGTCCCAAGACAGGACAGGAGCAATGTCCCAGACCCTGCCACCATGAACAAGATAATAAGGGACAGCAAACAAGCCCATGCCAGCAACTTCCGCAGCTCAACAGCAAAGGGGCACTAATTGGGGCACAAAACCCAGGACTGGCCCTGTACAGAAAGTCTAGGTCTTGGCACTGCAGAATTCCTTCAAAATGCTTAAAAATTATTCTAATCTTACATCAATTACTTTAAGAAATAAAAGAATATTATGAGGCCATACTATAACACAAACATGATAGAATTTCTATTATTATACTAATCCATCTTCCAGAATTACTAGCAGGAAAATTTTTAGGATAAAGAAAAAGAACAGAAGAAAGTTATATAAATATGACATAGTGAAGAGAACCAGAAATGTTCAGTGTGGTTGAAAAGGGACGAAGACATTTGATCGGATTTACCACCCACTTATAATAATAAAAAGTAAGTAGAGGGCCTATGACTGTTTTAACTTCATGAACGGCATGTACAAGTACTACCTCCAAGATGATGCTAATTTAGGAAAAGCTGAGGGATTCCTACAGAAGGTCGGACACAAGGACTCCAGCCACAGCTATCAATATCGCCTTACAGCCAGTGCAGTACAGCACAGAAGAAAAACACAAGACACCAATACTGGAAAGAAATAGACACTGTTTTTCTTTGCAACATGTGGCATGATGTCTTTGAATTAAATAATATGTACGTAAGCAAATTGTGCTTCCATGTATAAGAGCAAGCAGCCTACAAGAGAAACATCATCAATTCCTTACATAGAAGCATCAACAAGCGTAAGACATATAGGGATAACCTAATAGAAACAGCGTGCAACCTCTACTATGACAGTGTGGAGCAGTGCAGGGTGTGGAGATTTGGATAAACAGACAAGGCTACAGAGTCAATAAGACCAAGGGGTCCATTACCTATAGATGAATGCAGTCATTGCGACAGATCTCAGCAAGGTTTTATTAAGCTTGTTTTAAAACTTGACGATATGATTGTGAAATGAATATCAGAAGAGAATAAAATTGGAAAACATGCTGCTGATGTAAAACTTTACTAGACAGGCATGGTATTCAAAGCCATATAGCATGGTATATGGCATTGTTCGGAGACAGACGAATAAATGAATATAATACAAGAGAAAATCTCACACATATTGGCAGTTATTTATTACAGAATGTTAGCGCAGTTAAATGAGGAAACATATCCTAAAAACAGCTATACTTTATGTAGCTCAAAGACAAACTTCACAAAAGGAGGCCAGGCAAGGACCACACACCCATGAGAATATCCTTGGCATCATTAGTCGTCCGGGAGAAGCAATTATAAGCACACTCTACCACCACAAACACCTTTGGAAAGAGCTAGCTTGAAGGACTGATGTCAAATGCCAGTGAGGACGCAGGGCAATCTGAGCTGTCACTCTTTGGTGCTAGGTCATAAAAAGGCAGCACCGACTTAGGAGAACTTGGAAGCTTCCAGGTCTGTATGGATATACTAGACCCATGACTCTGGAATCCTCCCCTTAGGTGTGTTTTCAAGAAAACAGAAAAGAGATAACCTGCTAAAGGGTTATGCAAAAATATTAGCTGCTTTCTGGCCCAGGTTTCAAGTAAGCAAATTTCTTTATTGTTTTTTAGGCTTTAATGCGCTCTCTCTTTGTGTTCACTTGTTTTTAAGTTAGCTTATTAGTGAGTCAAACTGGGTAATAACACACATGTCCGTTACCAGAAGGGAGTAAGCAGTGCTACAGCTACGCAGTGGCATCCTGCTCAGCAACATTTGATAACCCAACATGGATGTCTTAGTGTTACTACTGTTGCCATGAAGCACCATGACCAACCCAAGAAAGGGTTTATTCGGTTTACACTTCCACACTGTAGTTCATCACTGAAGGAAGTCAGGACAGGAACTCAAACAGCACAGGAACCTGGAGGCAGGAGCTGATGCAGAGACCATGGAGGGATGCTGCTTACCGGCTTACCCCCCATGGCTTGCTCAGCCTGCTTTCTTATATATAGAACCCAGGGCCACCAGCCCAGAAGTGGCCCCACCCACAATGGGCTGGGCTCTCCCCCATCAATCACTGTAGGCTTGCCTAATCCTATGGAGGCAATTTCTGAGTTGAGGTTTCCTCCTCAGAAGACTGTATCTTGCATCAATCTGGCACACAAGTAGCCAGTACAATAGATGAATCTCAAAAAGTCATCTGGGGGGAAATTATATCAACAGTGCATGCTCTATGATTTCATTCACGAAGGGTTGAGTAACAAGCATGATAAATACGTGATGGCATTTAAAAGGACCCTTGTCTTTCTGGGGTGGCATACACATGTGGTGGGAATTCATTCAGCCAATAGCCTTTCAGATACCAGCCCATTAGGGCATGGTGTGAGGTACTATAAGCACAGACAGGGAGCATGCTCGCCCCCTTTTTTTTCTTTTTTTTGTTTAGTGGTCGGAGTTCAGTTCGCAAACCCAGTGCCCACCGAGCAGAAGAACACAGTGGCTTTCTATTGTGAGTGAGCCCCAGTAAACATTTGTAATCCTTTATCATGGTCTCCTGTGGGCCTCCTTTAGTTACACACACACACACACACACACACACACACACACACACACACAATCATGAGCTTTTACACGACATAGCTCTTGTAGGACACACGTTGTAGCAGGTAGTCTTTAAAATCCAGACAGTTGGCTGCATATTCTGCTGTAGGGAGATTCTACCTTCATTCTAAAAGAGGGTTATCGGGAGACAGATGGCCAGATAGTGATTCCCATGAGCTGGGCATCTGTTTTGGGCTGAGTGGGTTCAGTGAAAACCTCTTAAGCATGGGCACATTAGTTAGTTGGTTGTTTAATTGGAAAAGTTGATTAAAACATTGAAAGGACATATATGCAGATAAATGCTTTCAATATTTTATGTTTCAATAAAACCGTGTGCATGCCCCCACGTGCTCGGCACTGTTCTTTTGATGTGTGGCCTGGGCATTTTTCTTTGGTTTGTATTTCTCTCTCTCTCTCTCTCTCTCTCTCTCTCTCTCTCTCTCTTTTTAAAAAAAATAGATTTACATTCTTTTTCTCTGCTCTGCTCCCTGCCTTCCCCTCCCTTTCAGCCCTTTCCCAAGGCCCTCATGCTCCCAATTTACTCAGGGGATCTTGTCTTTTTCTACTTCCCATGTAGATTAGATCTATGTAAGTCTCTCTTAGTGTCCTCATTGTTGTCTAGGTTTTCTGGGATTGTGGCTTGTAGGCTGGTTTTCTTTGCTTTATGTTTAAAAACCACCTATGAGTGAGTACTTGTGATAAATGTCTTTCTGGGCCTGGGTTACCTCACTCAAAATGATGTTTTCTAGCTCCATCCATTTGCCTGCAAAATTCAAGATGTTGTTTTTTTTTCTGCCGTGTAGTACTCCATTATGTAAATGTACCACATTTTCCTTATCCATTCTTCAGTCGAGGGGCATTTAGGTTGTTTCCAGGTTCTGGCTATGACGAACAAAGCTGCTGTGAACATAGTTGAACACATGTCCTTGTGGCACGATTGAGCATCCTTTGGATATATACCCAAAAGTGGTATTGCTGGGTTTTGCGGAAGGCTGGTTCCTAATTTTCTGAGAAACAGCCACATTGACATCCAAAGGGGCTGTAGCAGCTTGCATTCCCACCAGCAATGCAGAAGTGTTCCATTTTTCCCACATCCTTTCCAGCAGAAGTTGTCATCAGTGTTTTTGATCTTGGCCATTCTTACAGGACACATTCTCATTCTTGTCTACCATCCCCATATTATCTCTGACCTCTAATCCTGATCTCCTTAAAGCAGAGTTAGAAAGAAAAAGCCTGGGATAAAACCGGACTCGCTGAACATAGAGGACAATGAGGACTACTGAGAACTCAAGAACAATGGCAATGGGTTTTTTTTTTTTTTTTTTTTTTTTTTTTTTTTGGTTTTTCGAGACAGGGTTTCTCTGTGGTTTTGGAGCCTGTCCTGGAACTAGCTCTGTAGACCAGGCTGGTCTCGAACTCACAGAGATCCGCCTGCCTCTGCCTCCCTAGTGCTGGGATTAAAGGCGTGCGCCACCACCGCCCGGCTGGCAATGGGTTTTTGATCCCACTGCATGTACTGGCTTTGTGGGAGCCTAGGCAGTTTGGATGCTCACCTTACTAGACCTGGATGGAGGTGGGGATTTCTTGGACTTCCCACAGGGTAGGGAACCCTGATTGCTCTTTGGGCTGACGAGGGAGGTGGACTTGATTGGGGGAGGGGGAGGGAAATGGGAGGCGGGTGGCGGGGAAGAGACAGAAATCTTTAATAAATAAATAAATTTTAAAGAAAAGAAATCAAATGCACTTTTAAAGCAGTCTAAATACAAAAATCCTTCTAGGATTTTTATTTTAGTTTCCCCCGTTTTACACCCTCTGCGCTCCATGAGTAAATTGACAGCCTATTCTTTTTGGTACCTCACACCTTTCTACTGAATTTCCAAAGAATTCATCTTTGTTTCCACAGCGGAAGAACGGCAGCTCTCTCTGTTTTAACCATTCTTTTTTAGCTGGGTTGAGTGCAGTTTAGATCAACTGCGTCATTGCCGCCACCACCCATGCTGGATCTAGGCTTTCCTCAAGAGCCTGCAGCTTCTCGTTTGAGGGCAGGGCAGTGACACCCTTCCTCCCAAGGTCAACTAAAACCACAAGAAGGGCAGAGGGGAGAAGGCATTGGCCCCTTCCTCCGGAAATCTCTTGACGGTCTCTCACCTCCTTACTCTCTCCACACAGCGTTTACCTCACAGCTTCAATCCACTGTGAAGCCATGGCTTTCCCCTTCCCTGAGTGTCCTTTCTTTCCTCTGAAATGTGAAGGGAAACACCCACTTAAAGTGTTTTTACAAACACTATTTCCTATGTGGTAAATAAATCTATGAAACAGTATCCAGCTTTTTAAATGGTTTAAAGAACAACACAGCCTCAAACCGTGATAAAATGTCACTATAGGGCAAAGAGAATGACACACGAGGCCACTGGGAGCTTCTGTAACCTTTCGGTGCAAATTAAATTGGTGCAACTCCTTTGGAAGATGCTGCAGCACCCCTTAAGAAAATTAAGGATGTGCAAATATTAGCAATTCCTCTCTTATGGATGTGACCTAGAGGGACACGTTGCTTGGGTACAGGGAGACAGATAAGCAAGAGAAGTCTTGACAGTGTAGGGTCTGTAATTATCCCATCTAAGATCCCCAAAGATGCTGTCCAGCGGTACAGTGGATAAGCGGTGACAGAGATTTTTGTCAGCCCCTCAGCATGCATATTTAATGCACTTAAATCCTCACTGCCAATACTTAGAGGCAATACTTTTAGAAAGAGTGCAGGGACCCCAGGCTCAGGATTAGCCTCCTTATGAGGAGGTGCCAGAGAGCCTGTGTTCTTCCATCACAAAACGATCCGGCAGGAGCACACTGTCTACCGTTCGGAAAGCCTTCACTACATGCGTGGGTCTTTGACTTTCCAGTCTCCAGAACTGAGAACTGTTAGAAGTATTTAGCCACTGTTTAGAAGGTTATTTTTTGTTTGTTTCTTTGTTTACAGCAGCCTGAGCGAACTGAGGCAACTGTACAACAGCAGAACTGGGAGCAGGACACACAACAAAGTGGACCTGTCCCATAGAGACTGGCAACCAAAGGAAAGCAGTCACACACTAGACACATAGTAGGATTCTTTCAGGGAAACTTCCAGAACCTGCAGAACTGAACTACTTTGCTAAGGACTCGAGAGCCACTGAAGGACAGAGATATTTTCATGGAGCCAGGAGGGAGGCTACATTTGAAACGAAGGAGACGCCTGTCCCTTGTTATATGAAGCAGAGACTTTAGTGTGCTGACCATACCTGTCTGTTGGCCTGCACAGCCCTTGGCATGGTGTTTGTCTCCCACAGATCTTAGACCTGTACACCCCACCTCCAGGCTCCCACACACACCTCTCTCTGTGATGGTTTTCAAGCAAAATGTTTCAAAATGTTGCTCTTTCACACAATCCGTTCATTTCTCTCGGACACCACAACCTCTCACCTGCCAAAGTGTATCGAGACCTCGGTGCGTCCCTAACTCTGGCCTCTGGCTGATTCAAGCTCCAAGTTGAAGAAGAAGCAGGGTTACACATTCAGCAGGACAGACTGATTCCAAGACAAGCTTCCTTCCTGGCGCACGCCTACTTCAGAACATCGCCCTCACCTGGAATCTCTAGTAATGGGGGTGCCTGTGGCTTAATTTTCACATTAAGCTCAATTATTTGTTATCTCCAAGTGTGCTTCTCAGTGTTTGTCTCTCTACATCCATGAATCCCATATTGTAATCTAATTTTTGATTTATAATTGATTAAACAGTTTAATAAAAGCCCCATTTTAATATAATTAGGAAGGTGTCTTATCCCCCCCCATTAGTAAGTGACTCGGTTGCAAGATGCAGCTTAAAAAGACAACAAAGACATTTTGATCACCAAAGTCAAGATTTCAGGCTTTTTTATACCATTTATTTGTATAATTTCTTTCCTTTTCTTTCTTCTTTCCTTCCTTTCTTCATCCCTCTTTCTTTCTTTCTTCACCACTGTCTGTAGCCAGTCAGACTCACTGGGGGCAGCATCTATGTATGAGACTGTTCTGTGTAAAAAGCCTTTAGCTGGGGACTTATTTTTCATTTTCTACTATGTTTATTACAGAAAGCTGGATAGACTGCATTCTGTAGGCATCTTTTATGGCTGAATGGTGCATTTGGGCATGTGAGCATGCATCCGTGGTACACACACACCCCAAGGCACAGGATGGAGAGATCTCAGGCTAGAGAAAAGTTAGCCAGTGCCATCAGCCTGCTTGAGTGTCCCCAGGCCACTTTCCGTCAACGCCTCTCATCTTCAGATCTTTCAAGTGATGCCAAACTGTGGAAAGAGTTTCAGAAATGCATGACCATCTCCTCCATCCGGTAACGAATAGAACAGCTGGATCAAACAAGGCCAGCTCTTTTTGGAAGTCTCTCTCTCTCTTCGCGAGCCTCTTGCATCCTTACGATTATTAGGAAGCTCACAGGACTGTGTGCCCAAGGGTTACTTCTTAGATGGCTTTAGTTTGGGAAAATGTTCCCACAGATGGTTGCATTTTGGTTACTGAAGAGTCCTGTGTAGCTGCAATGTGTCTGCTAAAGGTCTCAGGAAAGCAGGGTTAATTTTAGCAGAATGCCCACTAGAAAGAACCTTCTATTCACTGACGGTCACATGGCTAAACTGTGGTTTATTCATATGATGAGAGGAGTAGACCCCGACTCTGACTGATTCTCCATTTCAATGACTGACCATCAGATTGCCAGCTGGCTTTGATACATGTTTATCACCCAATTAAAAATGAAGAGAACATATTATAAGTGTGGTGACACTTTGGGTCCAGTGGTAATGACGTAATATATACGTCATATGAATTCTTCTCTGCACCTCACACACAGGTGTCCACTTGAGACTCCAGTAATGGCTGGACAGACAGCAGGCTAGTCAGTGTTCTGCTGAGACCACAGAAGGACCACAAGGCTGTTCTGCCTCCTGCTTAGACAGGAGACAATCAGTGTAACCTGTTTGTCACACAACTAATGTCTGCTACTGTGTGAGTGGGAACTTTGCTAATAGGTTTAACAATTCTTGCTATCCAGTTAATCAGTTTAAACCAGACACAAACCTATCATTTAAAACCTTAGTATTTGAAGAAAATGGAGTTGTTACACATCTGAGCTGTATGCATAGTGAGTGCTGTATTGCTAGGCATATGTATTACAAGAACACTGTCTTATGGTACAAAGGCAAATACTGTGGAAAGCTCCTTATTTTAACTTAAGTTCTGTCCTATATTCACTCTACTGCCCTCTGCCAAATGCTTGAGTGTTTGCCATCACCTTCTTTCTCTGTAAATACACGTGCATATCAAAGGACACATTCTTTTTGATTGTTTTGAAATTTAAAAAGTGGTGCAAAGTTTTAAGATTCATCCAACATGGAGCTGAAATTTGTTTTCACGAGTTTGCTGCAGTTAATAACAACTATTAGTTGCCAAGCATGGGGCACACACCTTCACTGCCAGCACTTGGGAGGCAGAAGCAGGAGGATTTCTGTGAGTTCGAGGCCAACCTGATTTATATAGTGAGTTCTAGGACAGCCAGGGCTACACAGAGAAACCCTGTCTCAAAGACAAAGCAAAAACAAAACCCTTATTAATTATTGCTTATGAATGTCACCCCTATGTATCTTCTTCAGCATGCCTTAGGGTCCATACGTGTATATTGTTCTCTGAGGCACACCGGTGAGGGAGTGGCTGCATGTGTAGTCACCTTTGTAAGATGAGGGGCAAACATGAGAGCTATCTCCATTGCTTTGTTCCCCATACTTAGCCTCATGCACGGCTTTGCCATTGGTCATCAACTTCGTATTTTAGCGTTTGCATTCATGAGAACACAGATTGGAGTATGTTTTCCACAATTATTTGGGCATCTGTATTTTCCCTTTTGTCCATATTAACTCAACTCCAAGGACCTTTGTATATTCTGGATCTGTTCATTCGTGAACAACTTTTTGTTACAGATATTGCATGTTAGCTCCTGATCTTAGCCTTTTGACGAGTAGCAGGTACTCATTTTATTTTATTTTTTTTAAAGATTTATTTATTTATTATATATACAGTGTTCTGTCTGCATGAATGTCTGCTGGACAGAAGAGGGTGCCAGATCTTATTACAGATGGTTGTGAGCCACCATGTGGGTGCTTGGAATTCAACTCAGGACCTTTGAAGAGCAGCCAATGCTCTTAACCACTGAGCCATTTCTCCAACCCCGAGTTACTCTTTTAATATAAACAAGAGTCTCGATCTCCGCCTTTCTAAACAGCGCTTCTCAGTTTTGTTTCTGTGATCACTAAATGAAGTTCACAATATCATGAAGAGTTTATGCTAAATTCCTTGAATCCTGATTCTGACTTGTTAATTTTTACTTCATTTGTAATAAGCTTTTTTTTAATAGTAAAACAACCAGTTTAACTGCTGATATTTTATGTTTGTTTTTATTTTATGTGTGTGAGTGTTTTGCCTGAATGTATGTATTTGCCTCATGTGTGTGTAATATGTGCAGGGGCCAGAAAAGGGTGTCATTTTCTCTAGGGCTGGAGTTACAGTTGTGAGCTGTTTTATGGGTGCTGGGAACCGGACCCAGGTCCTCTGCGGGAGTAGCAAGAGCTCTTGGCTTCTAAGCCACCATCACTTTATCCCTCAGCTAGCCCTCTTACTTTTTAGAGTATCCAATCTTTCCCATTCACCTCACCTGCTATTTCCATAATATAGTTTAGATATTTTCAAGAATGTCTGATTTGTTCCATTAGTCCTGAAGCCTTTATTACATTGTTTTAGTTCCTATTGACAACCCGGTCAGTCAGCTTTCTCTTCTCCTACCATGTATGCGTATCTCAGGGATCAAACAAGCTGTCAAACTTGGCCATCTACTGAGCCATCTCACCTTAACAACTATTTGTTATGTCTCAAAATGTGTAAAGCAAATTCCACAATCTTATTCCTTAAATGCTATTTGATTGTTTTTAATTTTTTGTTTTTTATGTGAATTTAAGAGAGAATAAGCTTAAGTTTGATGAAAAATTTTGCACAAGGACTTTGGTTGCAATGACATTATATCAGCAGGTCAATTAGGGGGAAATTATCATGCTAAAAGCTAAGAGTGGCGTGGAATTTTCAGAACACATGTAGACCGACATGTCAGTTTAACAGTTTTGGGGATGTTGACTGAAGACACAGGCTGACTTCCCTGGGGCCTGACTCCTTACAGGAGTGGTAGAAGCCCAACCATCTACAGTTTTCTATGCAGGTTCTGACAACCCAAATTGTGCAAAGAAATAAAAAGGAGTGGTTGACTGGACATGAAGATGTGCGTGAGATAGGGGAACAGGGCTTTGCAGGCACAGATATTTCATCCTGGAAAGTATGCCATGTTTGAAGGATAGCCTTGTAAAGACATAGAGCAAAGGCACTGAGCACCTCTTTTCAAGATGTACAGAAACGCAAAGGTCCTCCAAGAATTGTCTCCTAACAGGCTTAAGATATTGGAAATTCTCCCCATGAACATCCTAGTGAGTGTGCACGCCTGCACACACACAGACTCTTCACACATTTTTTTGGTCTATTATTAGGTCTATTATTATGGCTTGATAATTTATCTACAGAGTCATGAGTTATGTTGCTGGGGGCTGGTCATGAAGCTTAGTTACATATTTGCCCAGCATTTGTGAGGACCTGGGTTTCACTCCCAGCATTGGAGATGTTACTGTATGTATTTGTTAATAAAATGTTTTGTTAGCTACCATATGGGTGCTGGGAATAGAATCTGGGTTCTGTGCGACTGCAGTTAAGTGTTCCTAACTCCAGAGCCATTTCTCCAGTCCATAAGGAGTTTAAAAAGTCACACCTTTTTACTTCGCCATTGATCTAAAAAGATGTAAGAGAACATTCTATTGTAACACCATAGCCAACTAACTCTTAGATTATTTTATTAATTTTAATGAGTACATTCCTTTGAGCTTTGTGACTGTCTTGGTAGATACTCTTACTAGATATACCTAACTCAGAATTTGTTTCTCCCATTCTAGAAGAATCATCTTATGCTGTCAGCGCTCTTCATTTCCTATGCTAAATGATAGTAATACCAGCAAAAAGAAAATGTTCCTTAGGTTTTTTTGTTTTGTTTTGTTTTTTAGGGTTTTGGTTAACGATGCGTCCTAGTTGTATTAGTTCCCTAAGATTTTTGTAACAGAAATAATGAATTATTTTGAACATTTTCATTATATCCATTTAAAAACCACTCATAATTTGTCTTATTTGGTGTTAATGCATACCGCCGCCGTTTGAATGTCTGTGTCTCTTCCAAGGATAATGTTGGACGTTTACCCCAACAGCAAGAATACTGAGGGAGCCACTAGAATGTGACAGCCGGCCATCTTCCCCACGGGTAATAACCTCAACGCCTTCTCAGACGGGACCAGAGCAGTTCTCTCTCCACTTCACTGTCTGGCAGTCGAGGCCATGGTGGTCGAGGTACCTTCTTGGAAGCAAACACTGGATTTTTATGGTCACCGATCTTGCCGGTGTGACTTCCTAACCTCCAAAACTATAAGGAATAACTTCTATTATTTAATTGGCGAATCTGTTATTTTTATTTTTAAGAATCAATGTTAAGGCAGTTTACCTGCTAAGTTATATTTAGGACTTCACTGGTTTATAGATTTTACCTATAATTTTGTGGTTAGACTAGCCTCGTAGAAATTGGACCCACTTCAGTAAGGCTTTGTCCATTGCAAACTATTAAAGTTGTACTTATGAAACCTCCTCATGTTTTACCAGTCAATTAATATTACTTATTTATTGGTGCGTGTATGTGTGTGTGTGTGTGAGAGAGAGACACACACACACAGAGAGAGAGAGAGAGAGAGAGAGAGAGAGAGAGAGAGAGAGAGTTCATGTGCCATAAAGTACAGGTGGTCAGAGAAGAAGAGAGAACTGGTTTTTCTTCCACCATGTGGGTGTTAGGGATTAACCCAGTCTTCAGGTTGGAGGTGAGTGTCTTTATCTGCTGAGCCATCGTGCTGGCCCCAGTGGTCAACTATCACGCCGATCTCCCTCTGCAGCATCACGAGGCTGGATAACTCTGTGTGAGCTTCTAACGTGAACTTGGCTTCTCTTCCTCCTCTTACATGCGCTTTCTCTGGTTTCCTTTGAGGTCTCCTTCTCTGTTTCCCTATCTTTGGAGTGTGCAAAAACACAATACTCACTTAAACCTCTTCCTTCTCTATGTATCTCAATAACAAATGATGACTTTAGACAGGTCCGTGTTCTGATGACAGTCCCTACGGCATCTCCTGCCCTATTTCCAAGCACACACTCGACATAGTCACTTGGACATCTCCATACTAACTCATCCATGACTACAGTGCAACGGGCTCTTTCTGAATTCTGCTACTACCTATGCCGTACTCCAATTCACTGCGTGGTATGCAGGCTGCTGCTTTATTCAGTATGAGCAACTTGAAGCTGGGAATAAATTTCATTCATCTTTAAATCCCTTGTACCAAGCACGTGGCTGCTACTCACTAAGTATTATATTTATTTACTTGCCTTTGGGGGAAAATAAATAGATGACTAAGCAAATGAGTAACCACGTATAAAATGGGATTTTAAACAAATCACTTGCTTACATTTATGAGGCCTGAGTCTTGTTTCTGAATCACGCTTATCATTCCGGATTAGCCAAAGCTATGCAAGTCCGCAGTGAAACACACAAGGGCACCGATGACCGTGAGCATCCCACTCAGCCAGCCACAGGGAGCTCATTTAGTGTCTAAAGGAAAACAAAAGACATGGAGTTCGGTTTCTCTTTTATTGCAACCCATTGCAAGGTCAAAAGATTCACAGAAATATAGAAACTACAAACTGGGTGAATTTTCTTTATCCACTCAAAAGGACATTAAATACAAAGAACCAGACTTTTCCATGGCAGCAATAAATTTCATAGGCTTTATTCTGAAAATACTGTTGACATTTGGAGAGAATAAACAGCCCCGCATTAAATGTGTTCACATGTATTTATGACAGGCTAAGCAAAAAAGAAACTATATCGCCCAGAAAAAGTATTTTAAGCCTCATTTCAAAGCATCTAATGAGAGCACATTCAACACCTTCCACAGGGTCACTGAGGTGATGCTTTGCTTGGCTGTTTTTTTTTTTTTTTTTTTTGTTTGTTTCTATGAGATTAATACTTTGAGGCTGGATATGATACTTCTACAGAGTTCTATAAATGATACAAAGCAGCTTCCCAGTTCTGTTGCACAGCTTCTCTGTATTACCAGCATCTTAGAGATAAGTGCAGCCCCACCCCCAAGCTAAAGCGTGTTAGAGTGCTGGGCTTCAGCTTCAAAGAATGCAGCATTTACAGAATTCATTCTACCGTCTGAAACCACCGGCGACTTCACCAGAACACTCCAAAGATGATCTCAACTTTGAACTGAAATCATGCCATCTATATCAAAGATGACTTTTCCTTCTTTTGTCCTTGTGTAGCTCTTTAACATATAATGTGACATATAAAAATTAAACTTTTGTTTATTCATTCAAGCTACTATTACTATACACACAGTCTTATAAATGACTTTTGGGTTAAAAAGCAGTTAAAGTATTATGAAATAACATTTTTTAGTAGCGGAGAAATGGATATAAAATGATACAGTTCAATGTATAAGAAGAAATGTAGTTTTCTAGTGGTAAACAACTTTTTCTTAAACAATTTGTATTTCTTTCAAACTAAACTGGCAACCTGTTTGGCTGTGGAAAAAAAAAACATTCCTGATACTTGCTCAGTATTTATTTTTAACTGATTGGAATTAGAGCAAAAAAGGAAAATGCCACATCAGAAGCATGTTGACATACTCGAAGGAAACCAACATTTCTACAGGAAAGTAGTTGTTGTACATATGCGAATGGCATTCAGACGGAAGGCTGCTTTCTGCTTCTTGCGGCTCGTATCACGTCAGGAGCATCAGGGTTTATAGGAAATAAAGTCAGACCTCATCATAATTGTCAAAGACCAAAGACCACGTGAGGGGAGAATAAATAGCAAGTTCAAAGGTCAAGGTTTTGCTTCTCCTACTATGAAAGTTAATCACTCTTTCGCTTGAAGAGGCTCCCTGCCGCCTGATTATAGACCAGACACAGGAGAGGTTACTGGAGCCCGAGTCCCTACAATGGATTAACTGGAAGGATGTGTGAAATCAAAACATATACTCATCTTCTGATAGCAACTGAGATAACTAAATGCTGGGAATATTTAATTAAACTAAAACACTTATTTCTGGCAAGTGCAAACAGAATCTTAATGAACAGATTTTCTAACTCTCTCCTTAACTCATACATTAGCTAACAGTAGATCTCTGCAGTAGTGTGAGAACTATTCAAAATTATAACATGCATATATCCAAAAACCTGTTCTAAATCCCAATGCAAAAGAAAATATTCAATAGGAAGATTGTCTACTTACATCTCATTCATTAATCTTCTACCAATGTGACTACTCCACCTCAGAATATATTTTCATAATTACCAAAATTGCCAAAATAATGAAATGATCTCTAAAATTTTTTAAATAACTGCACACCATTAATTACATTCGTGGCTTCAATGTGGATAATGTAAGATAAGCCCCAAATGTCACTAAAATATACCCTGGCCAATAACTACCCACAAAGTAAAAGCTAACAAGGTGTCAATGTAAAACCAACTAAAATATTTATTACTCAACAGAAAAGCATTTACAGAATAATGAATAATTAACTTTTGTGAGCTGGCCAGGGATTGTTGCCTCCATATACAAATTTACAAAAGGCTTTATTTATTCTCTCTAGTTCCTAAGGTACCCACAAGACAGCAAGTTGACCACCTGTGGGCACAGTGAGTCAGCCATTACCACTGGGAATGGCATGCTCCCCCCATGGCCTCCAGGAAGGTCCCTCAGTCTGGATATAACTTATCAAGATATTCACTGAGCATACGTGCACAGACATGAGGGTCCACGAGCGTGGAACTGCAGGTGTGTCTTCTGTTCTGGTCTAATCGGAAGTGAACAGCATATTCTATCACAAAAGAAAGCCTTTGGCTGAGCATCTCCAAGATGTGGCAGAACTTAGGCGCTCAAAATAATACACCCAGTTTTTTGACTTGAGATTTCACAAAGTCTTTTTTTAGAGAAATAAACTTTTGGATTAAAAAAAAAGTTTTTTATGGTTTTCATAATCTTCCATTTTTAGGAACACAAGGCAGCTCACCTGGGGACATAACAAGTGCACTTATGCTATGCAGTATGCAAACAAGACACAAATAGAACACGGGTCCAGACAGACAGGTGGTGGTTAAAACCGTTACCCCAGCCCCGCCCCCCACTGCTCTGCCCTGCTCAGGAGGAAGCGGCAGACATGTTGGGGGTCCAGCCCATCTGGTAGGCTCTCTCCAAGGTCCTCTTGCAGTCCTGCAGAACGGTGCTGAAGGTGATGTGGGGGTACTGCTGCACCAGCTGCTCAACCGTCACCTCGTTCACCTGGGAGCAAAGAAGAGCCACGGTCATACACAGGGACCACCAGCACCACATGGGGCTTGCAATGCAACAGGAACTGGGCTCTCCCCTTCCTTTCCGCTTAGCAGCATGAGGACGTGTTTGCTGGAAACATATGTTTTCCTTTAGTCTGACGCCTCTGATTTCCCAGCACTACATCTGCTCCTATGGATTTTTAATTAAACATGATGTCATGAAATCAAATGTACCTGCTAAACATAAACGACTAAATGACTGTGATTTGCCAAGACCTTAGCAACGACCATTAAAAAGCCAGAGCACAGAGGAAGGAAACAAGGAGATGGCATGCTGGCGGACCTTTGACTTCCTCACCCACAGGAGAGCCCTTCAGATGAACACTTTACAGTGGGGGAGGGGCAGGGTGACTACACAGGATTCCAAATAGAAGGGCAAGGGAAAATGTTTGTTTTTCTTCCCTTTAAATGTTAAGACATTGCAAACCCCAGTCCCTTTGGGAGAAGGGCTGAAATGCGAGGGATCAATAATTAAAACACACATAGCTGGCAGGTCAGGGATTGGCCCCAACAGACCTTAGCCGTCAAAGAAGCCACCGTGATTCTTGATTAGACAAGGCAATCAGACAGGCCTAATTAAAACTAACACCTTTACAATTGCTGTGCTGTGAAGGGATTAATTTGTCGATTATTTTTAAGCTGACTGCAGTTCATATCACAGAAGTAGACAGCTTCCTTCATCCTTTAGATAAATAAATGATTAACCTAAGAACCACAACTTATAGGTAGCTTTATTTAAAATCTTTATAGAACACTTGGGCATTTTCGAATACATCAATATTTCATTTACTGTGTAAGCTATACTGAGTTAATTCAGAATGAAGATATTTGTGGTAAACATTTTTGAACATCTTTCTTGATGTTCGTTATTGGAAATCATCACCACTGCAAAAACAACAACAACAACAAAATCCCCAAAGCCTGAACAATCCTAGAAGCCCTAGCTGCTTGTCTTGAAAGTAAGCTTATAAGTATACCGATCATTCGCTTATTCTCTTGTCTGTACTTTTCCTAACAGATGACTTGAAACTTAGGCAGGGTGTTATTTTTGTTTAATACTGAGAACTGCCATGGTCACTTTGTGCTGGTGACACTTAATCTTCATCAGAGGGTTTAAGACAGGGTCATTGCTATATAACCGGGCTGGCATCAAGCACAAGATGCTAAATCTTCCAAGAGCTGAGATTTTTAGATATGGACCTCCATCCATGCCCTGCTGTCAGGACATTTCTCTAGTTATGACATGCTTGTTCAAATCCTCTCTCTCTCTCTCTCTCTCTCTCTCTCTCTCTCTCTCTCTCTCGTGAAAGGACTTATACTGTAGACCTGTTGTGAGGCTTAGATGTATCCTTATGCCTAGCACCACGACTGACGCAAGGAGCCCCCTGAACGGCAGTGCCAGTTAGTGCAGCAGGTAATCGATGGAGAATTACTGAAGCAGGAGTTAACTAGGGATGTGTATGAGATAACCCTATCCTCACAGTGCTAATCAGAATCATTCCACTTCTAGATGTATCTGAAGTAAACCTTCATAAGGGTGGTCACAATGCTCTCAAGAAAACAGTCACAGCAAGAGCAATCTTTAGGGCATACTTTCCAGGCAGGACGACTGTTCTACTTGATGATTTCAGGAGTGGGCAGCCCAGCTTCTTGAATTGTGGATTGTGACCTCCACAAGTTGTATAGATAAATGTGAAGGTTTTAAAGTTTGGTGGCAGGTGGTTTCTGAGCATGCAAGGCCTGAACACTGATTTAAAATTAAATGCTATTTCAATCAGAGATGCTTCTGGCAGTGCTTGTCCGTACTGTGTAGTGTGAGTTCCCGGAGGCCCTTGGTTCTGAACCCACAGCACATGGACTTTGCACTGTGTATGCCACGCGACACAGCTCCAGAGAGGAAGGCCTCCTGAAACACATGGTCTCGTGGTCATGCAGCTAGGAGCTGCAGTGTTTGCACTGCACGTACAAGATTTCTGCTCTTAAAGCTACAGAATGGTTTAATTACTAAAAGCAAAGACTTTCGTCTATTTTTCTACCGCCATGCAAGTGTCAAATTTGGATTGTGCATTGTTAGAATGTTTGATTTTTAAGAATTGTTACCTGAGTTTCATTTAAAATTTTCATAAATGAATTTTGGTGTGGGACAGGACAATCTCTAATAATTTCTAAGATGGCTCTGGATATACCTCTGCCATTTTGAACTATGAATATGTATTTATGTTTCTGGCACAGACAATTGTAAAGTCTAAGTCTCAGTCAGTCTGAAAAGCACTGAAGATGCTCTATGCTCCACAGTAGCTAATACTCAGCCAAGACCGGATTCTCCTAACAAGTACACCCGCCTCAGCAGGGATCAACTTGCTTTCATCTTTTAAAAAGTGGTATGATTGTTTGTATGCCAAAGTATTATTTTTAAATGAATTTCTCTGTGATCTCTGATCAGTAAATGTTTGATTTGTAGACCTATTTTACTAGCAGATATGCTGGGGTAATGTAACGTTCCGTATGATGAACAGGGATGTGCGTGGCCAGGGTTTGAGAAGGCCTGATCTACAAGACTCGCGGGTTTAGGATCTCTGCGTCAGGGGACTGTGTGTGTTCCTAACACACTTGCGAGTTTAGGATCTCTGCATCAGGGGACGGTGTGTGTCCTAACACACTTGTGGGTTTAGGATCTCTGCATCAGGGGACGGTGTGTGTCCTAACACACTTGTGGGTTTAGGATCTCTGCATCAGGGGACGGTGTGTGTCCTAACACACTTGTGGGTTTAGGATCTCTGCGTCAGGGGACTGTGTTCCTAACACACTTGTGGGTTTAGGATCTCTGGGTCAGGGGACTGTGTGTGTTCCTAACACACTTGCAGGTTTAGGATCTCTGCATCAGGGGACGGTGTGTGTCCTAACACACTTGTGGGTTTAGGATCTCTGCGTCAGGGGACTGTGTTCCTAACACACTTGCGGATTTAGGATCTCTGCGTCAGGGGACTGTGTTCCTAACACACTGGGATGAAAGTGGCTTCTCTGAGAGAGCGCAGGAGCCACAGTCAGAGAGAACGCTGGGAAAGGAGAGCCACTGCACGCATCCAGGCACTTAGCAGGAAGGGACTACTCACTAAAGCAGGCAGAACGAGAGTGTGTGTGTGTGTGTGGGGGGGGGCAGAGCACACTGCACCTCCTTCCCAATCCACACACGGCAGGGCAGTTTTGTGTATACCGCTGACAGGTAATTTCTTTGGAGAATCAATTTTAAAAAGAAAAAAATACCAGTGTATAGCTTCTCCAGAGAGAGGAATGTAATTCACCTTAAGCAAACTCGATACCCAGAGACACAGATTTATAAAGTGTATAAATTAAGGTAGGAATTTTTCACATTAGCAAACCCTTTCAAGGGAGGGTTAATTTATTTCATCAGCTCCCCTAATATCACTTCCTTTGATTCAACGGAATTTAATTTATCTATTTCTTTTTCATGAAGTAAGGTAAGCCTGTATTTAAGAATAGAGATGCTATCATGGGAATTCTCTGGCTTTCGTAGGATATTAAGAACAGGTCGGCTCTGTGTAGCTGTGATGGAACGAACAATGGTGGGCCTCAGTAGATAACATGCGTCTTCTAAGCAACCCTTCTGCTAACTGTGCACTGTAAATTCCAGAGAACGCAGAAGAGAACACACAAACAAACCATTTCAGACCTTGGCTGGGGAAATGTTACGCGGGGAGAGTGCGGCGTGTGCTCTATTTTCACTTATAATGTCTCCGGGTGGTGCTAATGGTAGATTTTATATGCCGTTATGTTCACTGGCTCCTCAGAAGTACATGTGATGCTTACTTCTTCTTGTAGACTCTAAACGTGCCGAAGAGGGGCTTGAGCTTGGTGTAAGACACCAGGGGGAATCAAGTCATCTTCAGCATTATGCTGGCATACACAAGCCTGCAGAAACTTTGTCATGTGCCCTTCCACTTGCTAGGGTGAAGGAACCTTCTCTAACCTATAAAATGTATGTAATATAAATGGGGGAATAAAGGTGTTTTAAACATAATCCCTCATAACATCTTTCCTTCAATGGTAACTAATTTACTTCACATGAGATTTGGAAAATGAAGTGTCTTCCTAAAGAAAAACTTAGAAGTGTTATTTGAAAAAATTACTGTGATTGAAAGGAAAAAAAGCATATGCCCCAGGTTTTTAAAAAGTATACAAGAAAGATTGGATTTTGTCATTCGCTCCAAAGACAGCATAACCATGATCTACATCTTCAAGATTATTATAACTCGTTTTAAAGTAGTACAATTTGTCTGGTATTTTAATCTATTTTGAGTTAACATCTATTAGCACTTTTTGAAAATGTGAGGCAATTTGCTATGCTAATTAAGGTAAATCATACCATAGTTTCAGTATATTGCTGCTGCTGTTGCTGCTACAGCGGGGTGAGGAGAGAACCTCAGAGTCCAGAGATCCAGTGTGAACTGCCCTCCAGTGCCTTCCCTTCTTATCACATCCTCGTCAACATCATCAACAGGAAGTTCCTGCTAAGTACAAACCTAGGCTAGAATTCAACTATTCCAAAAAATTAAGATCTCATAGATATGCCAAAGAAACCACAAGCATCGAGTGGTCCTACTTTCCTCATTACCACAGAAAATGCTTGTTGGAAACAAGAAACCAGCAACTGGAGCACATTAGGTCAACAAGAAGAAACTACTCTAAGTGATTTGTTCTTTAAACTTTTTGACGATTTTTTTCATGTGTGTGGTACATGCATGTGACAGTGCAAATACATGTGCCTGAGTGGCCTCTTGTGGAGGTCAGAGGGGACAGTGGATGCTTTCCGCCATCATTCCCAGCCTTATTCCCTTGACACAGGGGTTCTTGTAGAACAGGAACTTGCCACGTTGGCTAGCTGGCTGTCCAATGAGTATCATCTCCATCACCCAACACTAGGGTTACAGACACGTGGAGCCCTGGATGCTGGTGATCTGAACTCATGTCTCCATGATTGCAGAACTAGTTCTTATCTTCACCGAAGCATCTACCTTTCCAGCCCAAAGTGCTTATCTATCTCTTTAATGGAGAAAGTTCTAGTCTAGTTTGAGATAGCGATAGTAACATGTTTTACTTTATACCCAGACTGTAAGTTCCTTGACAACAAGCAGTACTTCCTTCAACTCTGTTTTCCACTCAAAACACACTGTCTGCTGTTCTCAGCCAACTAAGATGCAGGTTCTACAAGGTAGCAGTCGTGTTTTGTTTGGGGCCTGGGGCACACGCCTACTATGCAGTACACACTCAATGCATATGTGTTGGCTTGGTGAATACAGGAGTTATTAGGAGAATTTGTTCTGTGTACACAAAAAGAGAACATGCCAGTACTGTGCCTAGTCAAAGTTAAGTCTTCACCAGACTTTCTAAAGTCTCCATCTGACCTCCGTCCCAAGTCCTTTAACTACTGGAGTTCCTAGGATGTGAGATTACCCTCTGTATGCCGTGAATATATTTATTACCACTGGTTAATAAAGAAGCTGTTTTGGCCTATGGCAAGGCAGAATAAAACTAGGCAGGGAAAACTCAATTGAATGTAGGAAGAAAGAAGACGGAGTCAGGGAAATGCCATGTAGCTGCCCAAAGAGAAAGACACTGGAACCTTACCAGTAGGCCACGGCCTCGTGGTGATACACAGGTTAATAGAAATGGGTTAATTAAAGATGTAAGAGCTAGCTAGGAATACACCTAAGCTATTGGCCAAACAGTATTGTAATTAATATAGTTTCTGTGTAATTATTTGGGTCTGGGCAGCCAAAAACAAAAGTGCAGTCTCAGCTTACCAATGGCGCCCACTGTCTGGAGCATGGATCAACATAAGACCTAAAAGAAAGTTTAAGAAAGAAAAGAGGGCTTCTAGACTCACAGAAATGGGAATCAAGTGCAGCTTCTTGTAGCTGCATTTTTTTTTTTTCAGATAGGCTGCGTTTGTGGACCACAAGCAGAGACGCAGCTCCTTTAAGAAACTAAGGGCATGAATAGCTCTGGCTCTTTCAGGAGATCCTTCTACAGAGCACTTAAGGTTTTTGAGCAGAGCGCTACAAGTTGCTTAATGGTGACATAGACCTGCTACATCCCTGGAGCTGGGGCAGTGAGCATGGCTTGCAGAAGTGGTAAACATACCTCCTTAAAATAAATATTAAAAAGTAATAGAGTAAAAAAAACATGTAAAGATGGAAAATACAATAAGAGTCTAGATTATGTATGTTATTGGGCTTTCTTTGAACTTTTTGATTGCTAATGAGTTAAATGAAGGGAGACATTTGATTGTGGGAGCTGCTAGGTTAAACCAACATAAAGGTGTCTTGACTTCAAAATTTGAGTCTAAGGATATGTAGCTCTGGAAAAGAGGTTCTGCTTTTGTTTCCACAGAAGATGAGAACCTGTGGATTTCTTTCAGGCTAACGTGGTTTGATGGAACAAGACTCCCTGAAAGGTCTCCATGAACCCTAAAAATACTTCACCCAAAAAACAGCAGGAAGCAGTTTAGAGAAAAATACACCCAAATTCCCCATATAATTGTTTATAAATGTTTGTTTTCATTTAAAAAGGATTATGTATAAATGGTCACAGTCAATTTTTAAAAAAAGATAATAATAAGGGGAATATAATATAGAGATGAATACTTTGCATTGTTATGAATCCTGGTCTACTGGTATAAGTTTAAGGTTGATTTTGGTTTCACTTTGTACATTATTTCTGCTCTTGTTTAAGGTATTGAGTTTATGCAGCTAGTTTAAAAATGTAATGATTAAGAAATACAGATGAATGGAAAGTCATCTATAATAATCAAATTTTTAGTTATGTTAGGTTTTCTAGATAGAGATATATTTCAGATGGATAGGTATTCTTCAAACCTTTCAAAGACTGACATAAAGTGGCATTTAAAATGTTTTAAAAACTTAAGACTTTTCTCAAAAAATGAGACATGCCTGCTTTGGGCAACACCAATCTACTTCAAGAGGTTAATGGGCATTGAAGAAACTCATTATGAAATTTGCTTAAATGTGACACGATTAGCCATTTGGGCAAGAAACTGATCTTGCCTGGACTGTTTGATGGTATGCTGTACAAACTGGACATGCAGGGTCCACAGAAAAGTGACTGCTGAACTTTCCAAAGGATGGAATGATCCTGCAGGGTCCTGCTTCACAGAAGAAACCGCCAGACAATCTGCAGGACACAGAATAAAGTGACTGACAAACTGCTAACACAGATAAAACAGACTTTCACATTTCCTGCTTCATGGAAAAGTCTGATGGATGCTGGATACTATGAGCCTGCAGGTTGGTGGGTGCCTACAATGTTACAGAAGAACTTTGGGTGACTGTCCAGGCAGTGAGATTCTAGAACTTTGAAAGTTGCTTACAATGTATTTCCTGTAATATTTTATCCTTCTGGAGTCTTTGATGGAGTTGAAGATAAACAGTTACAGTTTTCTTTAGTTATGATAAAAGATAAATTAGATATGAAACTTTCCAGATACAAATAAACTAAATAATATAAGTGTAATTCTTGCTTGATACATGTTTTGTTATATATAATTTTACTATACTAAAGTTAAAACCTTCGATTTTATTTAGACAGAAAAGGGGAGATGATGCGTATTTCCCCTCTATATGTTGTGAGTATATTTTATTACCATTGGCTAATAAAGAAGCTACTTGGGCCTATGGCAGGGCAGAACAGAGCTAGGCAGGGAAAATTAAACTGAATGCAAGGAGAAAGAAGGTAGAGTCAGGGAGATGCCATGTAGCTGCTGAGGGAAAAAGATGTGGGAAACTTACTGGTAGGCCATACCCTCATGGTGATTTATAGATTAATAGAAATAGGTTAATTTAAGATGTAAGAGCTAGCTAGGAATATGCCTAAGCTATTGGCCAAACAGTGTTGTTGGAGGATGGTGCTTGTTCGTTCCCAGCTGTTCAACTAGCTTAGACCTGAAATAATCACACAGAAACTGTATTAATTAAATCACTGCTTGGCCTATTAGCTCTAGCTTCTCATTGGCTAATGCTTATATTAATTTAACCCATCTCCATCAACCTGCGTATCGCCACATGGCAGTTGCTTACCCAGAAATATTCCCAGCATCTGTCTCAGGCAGAGGATCCATGGCTTCTCTCACTCTGCCCTTCTTTCTCCCAGCATTCAGTTTAGTCCTCCTCACTACCTAAGTTCTGTCCCATCAACAGGCCAAAGCAGTTTCTTTGTTCATCACAGTGTTAAAATGAATATAGTCTCTGTGTGATTATTCAGGTCTGGGCAGCTGGGAACGAAAGTGCAACCTCTGCTTACATTCCTCCTCATCCTGACTCTTGGATTTTATTGTTTTTCTCCAACACCACCTGGTACTTCTTTGCAGAAGCACGTTTCCAAGAGTTTAGTGATTTTGCACTCATAATAGTGGTAGAGAGATTGTTGCCCTTACAAGGCTTTCAGGCAGCTCTATGAAATGACTAAACTGTACTTTGGGTTGACAGATGGCAGCCCTCCTTCAATATCAGTTACACACAAAGCAACAAGAGACATGTTAAGAATCTTGGATGAAAACAGGTTTCCAATACTTTGCAAACCCTACATCTTAGAAGATTTGATGATTGCAGCCTTAGTGGCTTACTTAAGATGGTTAACTCAAGAAGGCCTCATGGAAAGTCTGAAAATTTCAAGACACTTAAGGTCTCTTCTGATGTCAGTTATTTGGCGTTAGAGAGAACAAATAATGCCATCTGTACCTTTTCTTTTTGGGGGAGGGGGATGCCTTGGAACGGATATGGCTTCGCTCCTCCATGGGATAATGAATAGAGTGGTTTTCTTTGGTTGTTGTTGTTGGTTCCCTGTCACTGCAGTGTGACAGGCGGCAGAGAGTACAGCCCCAGGTTAATAGAAATTACAGAATCTTAACAACTGCTCCCAATACTCCCTGCAGATTAGATTTCATGCGCTGGGATAAGACAGAAGTCAGATCCTTACTGTTTACCTTGGCAAAATATTTTAAAATTTGTGTTAATCTTTTAACTGTAATGAGCAGTAAGGTATAACAGAGGTATATCCCTGTTCTAGATAGTCTTGTACCCGGCAACAATCTCTCTACCACCATCATGAGTGCAAAATCACTGAACTCCTGGGATGGAGTCTCTACAAAAAAGGTACCTGGTGGTGCTGGAGAGGAAGCAACCTTGTGGGTGAGAAGGGAGCCATATGATGAACATCGACTACTTTCCAGTTTTCTGCATGCGAACATGTCACGAGAGGATGCCATGTGGTACAGTCGAAATTAGTAGTGCACAGAGCGAGCCAGTTAGAGTGACCTCAGGATCTTAACACATAGTGCTGTGGCACCTGACTAACACTGCTGAACATGAAGCGTGAGTCCGATGCTCGTCTGCCCTGTAAGACTTTCTAGCATTGAAAACAAAGATTCTAGTTGGGATATAAATACATTTCCAAGCACCTGACAATCTCTTCCATAGGGATGTTCTGACAAATAATAGATGCCACTGGCCTGCAGGGACTACAATGGAGCTGTGCGTGCAAGAGACAACGAGGTGTGGTTAAAACAGGGTGAAGCTCAGGGCTATAATGAGGGCCCTCCTGACAAAGCCAGCTTGGGTCTGGCACCCCAAAACCCGAACGGCTTTCTCTCCCACCTTCTTCACAGCAAAATGTTTCCTCATGTTCTACAGAGAGACTGGTCAGCAAGATGGATACAGGATGTGCTGCCTTGGAACTTATAACACAGCAGGAATACAGGTAATGACTGCAGCAGTAGCAAAAGCTGAGAGGAGATATGCAAGCTGTCACAGAGGGAAGTCCAGAGCAGGTGCTCCAGCGTGTTGGGAAATGCCTCCCAAACACAGGGTGTGTGCGCGACTTTCAAAAAAGTGTCTGTCTGTGCGCCACATATATTAAATGTATACACAGTGTGCAGATAAGAAGGGAAGCCTGTTCTGAAGCCAGCCTCTACTTTGTAAACTAGTACACCCCTGGTTCCTAATGGCTCTGCTCTGAGGAGGTGAGAGGTGAAGAAAATGGTCCCACTGTGCAGGTGGGAAGCACTCACAGCGCACACAGCACACTCAGTCAGGGCTTGCCTCCTAATTCAGGACTCCAGTTCTGACACTGGTCTGTCACTGCTCACAGACTCCCTGGGCAATGTCACTCAATGCTAACAGCCCTAGGGGCTAACTGCAGGCAGCCCAGAGGCAGAGTGTTGTCTCTGGGGCAACTGACCCTGGAGTCTACTTCTGTTAACTGGATCTCTGGGAAACTATACTGGACATCCATGGTATTCACTGGGTGCCGGAAAACGTCTCTCTATGCTCACTCTGGTGCTCTTTCAGCTACTTCCCACAGGCTCTGAAAGTGGTGGACAGTTAGTTACAGGAAGTTAAGTGTCACTCAAAATCTGCATGTGATATGATGGCCCATCGGAGTGCAGTTTATGACCATTTATGCAGGACAACAAGATACTGTTTCCCCACTTGGTGCTGGTGGTTGAGCCAGGACACACCAGTCAGCCCGCAAGTGATCCACCATGAAGCTTCATCACAAGTCCTTCGCAGAGAGTGAAACACCAGCCGACGGACCGATTTTCCAGAACCTGCCATAGCTAACAATGTGCATCAGTTTTCTGTGGAATTAAAGATTTCTTAATGAATCCATGTCTCTCTCCTTTACCAGGATTCTTCATATCGCCGGTTTATTGACAAGTCACATTTTACTGTGCTTTCCCTAAGGGCAGAACTGGAAACCAGGAATTCAATACCACCTGTATCTCTTTTGTTCAACATCAAGGTGAGTCTCAGAGTCCTGTTCCAACTGTTACGTAAGCAGCTTTCCCTTTCTCGTCCTATCCAAGGCTTCAGCCAGGAGCCCCACAGTGATGCATACATAACAAACATATGATACATGCTTCCTGATGTGGAATCAATTAAACTGTGTCTGTCATCAGGTACAGACAAGAACATAGTGGCTGTCATCCCAACTGATTATCAGAATGAGCAGGGGATCTCTTTAAAACCCTGGTGCCAGGCCATCTCCCAGGCAACCATATCAGTCTTTGTAAGGGATCAGTCTTTGGAGGCTCTCAAGAGAGTCAGATGCACAGCACAGGTGGAGGGAACAGCTGATTCCTACCACTGGCACCTGAGAGCAAGAAGTAAAAGCAACAAGTACCCACCCCTTCTGTGACGCCCTCCCCACTGCACAGACTACGGGAGCTGGAGAAGGGGACTTGGAGGCTATAGTCATCTTTTTAAAATATTCATTGCTGTGCTGCATAAAAGGTTAAATACGCCTGGGTGTCTCTTTTCATGCCTGGCATCAGGCCTCTAACTGGTCACCACTGACTTTCCCAGCAGCTAATGGAGAACAAAGGGCCCGGAAATGCAGTTCTCATATGGACTTAGTGCTTCTGCAAGGAGCTATTCAGGGTGCGAGAAAAGCCACCAAACACTGTGCAGTACCTTTAAAAGAGGAAACCTGCATATCTCATTGGAATCTTAAATGCCGCTTGCTAATTGCGGGGTCAGCTGGTCATGGAGCACACATGATGCAGTATGTTTCTGACACAAAGCTCCACTCGTGGGTGAGCTCTTTAAAGACAGAACTTGGTTCCTTGGTATCTTAAGACTGTGAAATGCCCGTGCAGGAAGGAGAGGGGCTGGGAAGAGGGAAGGCAGGGCAGGCATGGGAGAAGAAGGAGCAGGGGACAGAGTGAGAGAAAGAGAGAACACAAGCACAGAATTCCTGAGTGACGACAAACAAAATCCTCATCTAAAAATCCCAGAGCCTAGGAAGAGACAGACCCAGAGAATGCAGCGACCCTGAGAGGGGCAGCCTTGTAAATTCAGTCAGCTTTGTCAAATGCAGCCATTCCATTTCAGAATCGGCAATGATTGGACGTGCTATGCTCGCTCTGTCAATAGCACCACGGGCCTGGCTTCATGCTGTCTCTCTCCTGAAATGCAGGCTGCCTGTTAACACTAGCGCTGCTTCTATTCACTTGAATTAGCACAGGGAGAAAGCAGTGAAGAACCTGGGAGACGGGGATCACAGAAACGCCTGCAGTGTTAAGTGAGAATTGGGGCTTGCGGACCTGAAGCCTCTAATTAGAGATTAGTGTGACAGGAAGTCCAATAACCTGACTGTCAGAGAAAAAGTTAGTGACATTTTCATCCCTGGTCTCACCAAGCAATCTTCCACCGTGAAGGATGTTTCAAGCTGAGAGCAAGCTTTCGAGCCAGTCTTCTAGGAGTGATCATGGGCTTGATCAATGCTCCGGGCTACGCATTTGCACGGGCAGTACACATGAAAAACCAAAACATGGACGTAGGACACGGGGAGAGCTTGAGTCACCTAGAGGAGTCATCTGTGGTGTCCCCAATGCTTCAGCAAAAGAACAGCGATGTGAAAACCTAGGCCCTAATAGGATAATGAAGGTAGTCATAGTGGTAAGCACAATGTATTTATGGAACACATCTGGGTGTTTCTAAATTGAACTCTTAGAGCTAAGTTGAAAACATAATTGAGGGAGAAAACTCTCTACACCAAAAAAAAAAAGTTTCCTTTTGCGCCTAATGGTTTTCATTTCTTATGCTTCTCAGTTTTTAGGTTTTATTGTCATATGCAAAGGCTCAGAACCTGGTGATCACCAAGCAAGCACCTGAGGAAAAGTTAGCTTCCTAAAACTGTACTTTCTGCCAGGTGAGATTGAGAGGTCTGATCTGCTTCCCCAAACAACTGATTATCAGCAAAAATATATTCTGATCATATTCATCCAGAATCTGGGGGCTGAAGAGATGGCTCAGGGGCTAAGAGCACTGCCTGCTTTTGCAGAGGACCGGGGTTCAATTCCCAGTACCCACATGGCAGTTTACAACTATCTGTAACCCTGATTCCAGGGGATCTGACACCCTCATACCAATGCATATAAAATAAAGTTAAATAAATTATTTTTAAAAATCTGAAAATAAGTGTTTTTTTTTTTCTTTGTTTGGGTATGGTTTTGAGAAGCAGAACTGCACAGAAACCAGAGCATTCCAGGGCTGGACTAGCAAGGAGTTCAAGTGCAACAACACAGTAGGTGTCCAAGCTCTGTCTGGCTGTCCCACTGGCCACTCCCAGAATCCTCTACCTACAAGAAATGGGTATTAAACCTAACTCAGCATCTTTTTTATTTGGTTATTTCCTTCAGTCTAGGTACCTTTTTTTCCCCCCATCTATCAAATGGTTAAGAGGCAGTGGGTTCTAAATGTTGTCGAACTTGCTTTTAGCTATATAGTAATTTCATACGGTAAGTCGTGGAGACTTTGAATAAAGACAGCAACAAAAGGCTGCTATGGATGAAGAGACTACATATGATAAACAGAAGGCAATCCACACAGCCACCCAGCCTCTAATACATATTTGTTTAATGAGTAATGTGGGCCTGATGCTGGTGTAGGTCCTGTTTTAAAGACCGAGAACTTTCTGTGTAATGAGGATGAGAAGGGTCAATGCCTACACCTCAGCAAGTAAGAGCTAAGATTTGCTCACTTCATATGAGGGCAGTCCCTTCCTGTAATCCAGGGAATAGAGACACTGGGGGACAGGAGGGTGGTGGGAGATGGGAAAGTCAGCAGTGGTGATGGGGAAGACCGAAGAGCACCTCCCGGATTGGGATTTGCAATCATTTGACAGTTGCCAGGAGACGACAAAGCTGGAGACAGGGAGGTGGACGCTGTTTGAAGCATCATATCGGAGCCACAGTGAGGGTGAAACTGGAAAGAAAGGAGCCAGGAGAGAGCCAGGAGAACTGATCCTAGACAACCCTTTCAGGAGGTTTAACACTAGGGTGCCGAACACAAGGAAGAGAATGGGGAAGGGGAGGAGGGTGCTGGGGGTGAGGGGTACCAGATGGCGGCGGCAGGGCTGATGCTGGACCAATGTAAGAGTTTTGATTCAGGAGAATCACTCGGATGTTCTCTTAAATGAGTGGACAACAAGTTGCACAATAATCTAGTTCACGAGATTCAACTTGCCATTCTTTCTCAGGCTCCAGGGGCTGAGGGACGACTTCTTCACGTTTTCTCCTACCACAGTGACTGCAGTACAAAGTGAGCCCTCAACAGACATTTATTGATGACTAACATACATGACAGAATTGAAGGACAAAGGCTATGCTCTCTGAAAACCTTACGAACAAAAGAAACACGATTCTCAGAGGGTAAGCAGGGCAGGAGCAGATAGCTTGTCTCTGAGTGTTGGGACCTCAGTTTTCCTTTCCAATTGTAGAGAGCCCTCAGTCTCACAGGCTGGTGAAACCAGCCCTGTTGGTGCTTGGTCAAGGGTTAGTGAGCTGCCATTACCCCTTCTACAGCTAAACATTAAAATCACAATGCTATCCAGCCTCATTCTTTCATAGTATTGCTGAAGCCAATTCGAAGCCCCAAGGCGAATACTGACTGTGAAGCAATGATGCTGGGGGGGGGGGGGGGGCTTCAGGCAAACACGGCATAGGGCTACTGACTCTACAGTATTTGGGGGTGGGGTGGGGCTGCAGACGCTCCTTCAGTTTGTGGAAAATAAGCTAACGTTTTCATTTACATCAAATCCCTAACAAGCAGCTATTTGCAGCACTGACATCTTACAAGATCCTACCAGAAGTCGATCTTCTCCAGAAGCAAACCCTAGTCTTACCTGGATCCTGACTGGCTTTTGATTGGCAGGTCTTTACCGTGTTCAAAACAGAGTCAAACAAATATAAAACCAAGTGGTCCTCAAGGTTTTGCCTTCCTCTCTTTCCTTTTAATGAAACAGAATCCTGATGACTGAAAACACATTCTATTATTTTGAAATATTGCTGCATGTGTCTCAGGAGACTGTTTTTTGTTTTTCAGATCTTAGCATGTAGCTGGGTAGTGGTGACACTGAGCTTTAGTCCCAGCATTTGGGAGGCAGAGGCAGGAGAATCTCTAGTTCTAGAGTTTGAGGACAGACTGGTCTACACAGTGAGTTCCAGAACATCCAAGGGCTACACAGAGCAACCCTGTCCTGAAAAAAACAAAACAAAGCAAAACAAAAACAAACAAATAAACAAAAAACAACCCTAGCATGTGCATTTGTATTCAGAGCTAGAAATTATGATCCTGTAGGGCACATGATGAATCTGTCATATAAAAGATTTCAAAGTAGGAATGCACACAAAAATAAGAACAATAGTTATACTAATGATAACCAAAGCTAATTTTTATTTCTTGTGTATAGTGAACCTGACTTGTGCTCAGTGGTTTACTCTCATTTCAATTACTATTGTATGACCCTCTGGGGCACAAGTTATTATTGTGTTTCAGGTCACTGTAGGTGAGTCCGAGGCCCGAGATTAAGTTCTGAAAGGTCCTAGAGGTGGCAAAATGACAGAAGTGAAAAGCTAGCAGTATGGCACGGTGCTGACCAGTGCTGCCTGTTCCAAGGAGGTCCACACCAGTGTTTTCTGATTTAATGGCTGAGCTCGGGACAGGAGTATCAGTGACATTCGGCAGCGGGGGTAAACAGGATGGGAAGGAATGGAGATGGGAACACTTGACTAGAATGAGGCTGAGAGATATACCTCCGAGTCTCAGCCCAAGGCTTCTCCCTGTTCTATTACCAGGGATGATCAGGAGGGGGCTGTAAAATGTGTTTTAAAGTGCTGCTATGCAAAAATCACCTGCGGAACTGTTTCATCAGCAAAAGGAAGATGCTGATGTTTCAAGCAAAGACTTCTGCCCAGAGTTTGGAGCCCCTGCCACCTCTACCTCCCACCACCTCCTCTCGCCCCTTTTTTTGGCATGCAAGGTGGGCTGTGCAGTGACAGGTGTCAAGACAGGTTACACAGGGTAGGTCAGTCAGACCACTTCTGCCTTCGTAGAACAGAAAGCAAATTTTTTCAATGTATTTCTTTTTTCAGCAAGGCATTAATTTTAAATTTTGGCTCAGGGCGATCTGAAACCAGCCGTGCATACATAGGGGGATAAGGAGAGCCCGGCAGGTACTCAACTTTGTTTCATGGCTGAATTGCTACCAAAACAGTCCTGGACACAGTGCCCCACAAATTATTTTTCCCTTAAACTGATTTTTCCAGTTAGTTCTATGTATTAGTTACAGAACCGTCTATTATTTTCCCCATAGGGCTTTCCTGTTCACAATTCCTAAACAAGCTACTAAAACCCCCATTTTTTTCCCACAGAAATATTTTGGTTGTTGAGGCCTTCTTGTCCCATAATTGCCTTCTGAGAAAAGCAGTTCAGTGGTCAAATTTTCCTGAATTAACTTGGGCACACAGTACTGGGCCCTCTGTATCTTACGGCTGTAACCAGAGCTCTGGCTGACTGGTTCCTATCACTTGTTTTCCCCATTAGCCATTTCTCTGCCACTTAAATAAGGAATTCTTCGCGAGAGTCAGGCTTTCTTACATCCAAGAGAAATATCATAGCAAGCGACCTTTATCAAAATAAATCACTATTTCTCTCTTCAACTGAGAATTTCAAGAATTATGGCAGACAAGGAAGATGGTCTTGGGAAGTGAATTTTTGATAAGAAATGAATTAATTTGATTATTTTCATGCTTTGGACCAGTAAGAGCCAGCCTCCGCTGGGCCCCTGGCCTGCAGGCAGCTGGGTGATCAATAGAGACCACAAAGGCAGCCCTCCTCCCCCAGCAGCCTCCCTGATCTCTGCCTGGTGGACGCTTCACGCCTATGTAGTTCTAATTTATGTCAAGCAGCAATCAAAGGAATTCCAGGAGGCTTTGGTCATAGGACACTGGAGTGGACCTTCAAAGTCTATTTATGTCTAGTCCTGGAGTAGCAGGGTCCACACAGCCTTCCAGACACCTCTAGTGGTCCAGAAGACGGCAGCAGCAGATGGCAGCTACCTGCCTAATGGTGATGGGTGGTGGGGGGGGGGGGCAAGGCAGAGTGGCCTAAGGTATAAACTGGGGTACATTTTCTCCTAGTTTATAACTCTGCAGGAACATAAGAACTAAGCATTTTAAGTGAAAGCGTTGCCAAGAGTGGCTCCCTCAATAACGCTCTTTAATGATACCCCAGACGCTGGCATTTTCAAATCAAATGAACAGTGTGTAAAATTAGTTCTGCATGAAGTTAAAAAAAAATAGAAAGTGAAAGAGAGCTTTTAAAAGCTCCAGCATTTCTCCATCCAACTGCTTTTCACAAGGGTTTGGCATTTGAGAATTGCTACGTTTATGATGTTATTCACTGCTCATAATTCAGGCCTGTGTCTCCAAACTTTGGTATTAACACACACTGCAGAGGTTTCCCAAGCCAGCCAAGTTGCCTCTGGCGAGGTCTCCTTTTCTAGCCAATGCCATTCCATTGTGCCCTCTCTCTTCTCATCAACCTTGTTACCCCAAACCTTTTTCATTAACCTTGAACACTGCATTTCCATTTGCCCTACAGCTTTCCCATGCGCTTTTTTCCCTTTCAGTTTTGTTCTCTATCCAAATTGCCTTGTAAGAAATAAGGAAAATATCATAAGAAACAGATCTCTAAAGTCTAGAATTTACTGAAGTCGTGAAAACAATTTCTATGAACAAAGTCACCACTGACTGTTTATGGCTGTGGAAGCTAGAGTAAACACATTGCTTTTATTTCAGTCCCATCGATTACCTACGTACTTTTAACTAAGTCACTAAATAAATGTAAGTCAAACTGATAGGTGATTTCAGGTCAGCTCTAATTCCCAAGGTCAAGTAAGTCTTTGAACAGTGACTAAGAGCATAAGCTCCCCCCAATTCATCAAAGCAGTCTCATACAGCGTTTTCTTCTCTTGGTTTTTACAATGCATTAAAGTTTAGGAGATTATGTGGCGTCAGCTTCAAAACCTTTTAACATGCTTATCCATCCAGTCATCGGAAAAGCTACTCAGAGCCTTCTTAATGCACTTCCTAACTTTACAGCTGCGTGGGGAAGGCTCCAGTGGTTGGAGGGCTGGGGGACGCCTCCCCAGGACCCAGCAGTGTTGCAGCCAAACAAATTTACTGCAAATCTACTTAGACATTGATAATCCGTGTACATGCTTTTTCAGCTGCAAAGAATATGTTTGATCCTTTGCATCTGGGGGTCAGGAGAGGAGACAGAGAGAGATATTGAGATTTTCCTATAGCAAATAAAAGACATTTTGTTATGATTCTTATAACCTCTTAGAAGCAGAAGTAGGGGAAAGTACAAGTTTGGCTAAATATAGCCTCCAAATTAAATGTAAGTAGTACCGAATGAAACCTATATATGAAAGAAAATGCAACTAGACTCTACCCAGTCTTTCTTTTCTTGAGACAGAGTCTCACTATGTAACCCTGGATGACCTGGAACCAGCGTCTATGCCTCGTCTCTGTACCTCCCACCTCAGTTCTGGGACTAAAGGAATTCACCCCCAATACCCAGCTGACTTTGTGATTTCTAAGGACCAGAGAACTCCAGAACATGATGGAGAGACTTACAAACTCACTGACATGTCTCCCCAGCTCAGGGATCCTGCTGGCCACATTCTTGGCCAGGTGTCTAATTGTGTAACAATGAAGTCTCTTGGCCCTTGGCTGGCTCCAGACGGTGTGCCAAACAAGGTGGGGATCACTAACTAATGACCTTTGTTAGTGGTTAGCAGCACTGGTTGAGCTATAGCGACACAGTGGTACGCACCACTTTGGTTGATGCTTTGTTGGCTTGATGACCAATGTTGGGGACACACAGCAGATCTCCATGCCGTGGCCCTGCTTTTACTGTTTCTTATTTCTACTCCTGTTTGCCTTTATTTCTCCTTGCTAGTTTCTCAACCCACATCAGTGTCTTATGTTCATACTTTCTTCATCTCTGTGTGTGAGCAGATGGGTTAGGAACTTTACTCAAATGCAGTGTTCTGTGGAGACATTTGTTTTTTACCAGTGAAATGTGTAGAAAGTGATTATTGGTATCTTTCTATAGAACACAGAAGTTTAGATGTGAAAAATCTACAAAGGTATCTTCTATAGTTTGAGTATTTTATTTCCTCTTTAAATTTGCTTTCAAAATGTGATGTGATGTGTGTGTGTATTATATTCATAAACTCACATACCACTGTATGTTACTATGTCATTAAAAAGAATAGTAATTCAGGGTATTTTATATATGATTGACATTATCCTAAGTACTTTACATTCATTAATTTATTTAAATGTTCACAATTCTACAAGATGGGTACTAGGATAATCCTCATTTCACAAATGCTGCAAGAAGCTGAGCTCAGGACTACTCTACTATTAAGTGTGTGAGCCCATCTGAACCACGCTCTGGCCCAGAGGACATTCCCCTTATTATGGGCTGCTTTTCTTCTCCATGATCTGAACCACGCTCTGGCCCAGAGGACACTCCCCTTATTATGGGCTGCTTTTCTTCTCCATGATCTGAACCACGCTCTGGCCCAGAGGACACTCCCCTTATTATGGGCTGCTTTTCTTCTCCATGCAAATCTTTCTTCGGGTCTTGATGAGAATTTAAAGATGGATGACATAAAGCAAAATTGGAAATCTGAAAAACTACTTTAGTTTGAATTTTCCATCCAACTTTCTGTTCAATACTTTGCTTGCACGTCGTGTGTGGCTTGGAAATGTCTTCTGTTCTCATTGAAGCCCTCATGTTTGGCTCTGAGCAGACTTGAGTCTCAGGAAGCCAGACAGCAAGACTGAGCTCCTTGGGCTGGGCTGAACTGCAACAGGCTAAGGCCAGACGGTACTGTGTCAGAGGCAACAGACTCACAGAGCCGTCCTCTGTTTGAGAAAGGATGCAGAACTGAACACAGAATAGACTGCAATCCTTAGGGACACCACTAATTGCTATGACCTCTCTATCTCATTTTGCAGTAATTTGTGCTTTTATTTAGTCTTTTTTTAAAGTCCAGAATTCTTAAACTTAAAATCAACAAAATGTTGCTTAGCCTAGGGGATGGAATAGTGTTCTAAACTAAGAAACAAGAACATAAATGGTTGTAATTTGTATCTGAAAATGAAGCTAATTTTCAAGGTACAAACTATAAAGAGGACAGGCTAGAAAGAGTGGCTCTAAATGCATTCACTTTGGAGTCCTTGGTTGAAACAGCATGGGTTTTTGATAGATGCTGAGGAGCTTGCTTATCACTGTTTTGTATTTCCAGAGATCTCCGCCTATTGCGGACCCTTTAACTGTAAAGTGACAAGGTTAGCATCAGCATCCTCTCAGCCAGCGATGAGTGTCGAGGGAGACTTGCTCCGGCGGGTCTCAGTGCGGTTGCTAAGATACAAAGCAAGTAGCTTTCTGCGCTGGGCTAAGATACAATATAGTCTCTAGAACAGAACCAGCAAAGGTCTAGAGCAGTTGAGATTTTAAAACCTTGGAAACAACAATTAGATTTATTGTCAAAAATGACAAAGCACACAATGGATTTGGACCACTGTGATTTTTGCCTCAGATTTGTCTACACTTAGAAAACGTAGACAAATACATGGCCTTTGAGCAACATGTTTGTCTAATTTCAATTCGTGTGACAGATTTGTCCCTACTCATTGCAGAAGTGGCACAGACATGTAAACTGAAGAAGATGCCAGTACTTTGTTAGAGCACATCTCGAGACACACCTTTTCAAAGCAAGCTGCCTCTTGGCTAAAGGCTGCCTCTGGCACTTTTAAGAAATGTTGGAATCATATGTCAAAGACTTTGGGTACAGAGCCTTGTTCAGGTGTCTGAGATTTCTCAGCCTTTACTTGGCATTGCAAATAAAGGACTAATTCTTTGATTTGTTATAGGAAAATCATGGAAGCTGCAGAGGAGAGAACATCTGCTCAGGGCTGAGTGGGCTGCACAGATGCTCTCTGTTTCCTTCTCCGTCTTGTTAGGTGCAGTCCCATTTCTAAACTCATGCTCAGTCCCTGACAACGGACGGCTCCATGGCACTTTGGCTGGGCCTCTGGGGACATTTCACAGCGTGCGATAGGAGAGACAACCTGAGGTGCAGGGAGACACAGACTGGCTCCTTCTTGCCTCAAGTGGCCAGAACACACATGTGTGCAGAAATGAAACGAACACTTACGAAAAGCCAATTTGACAGTTTGCTGTTACAGGAAACTTAAACTCTAGAATTTCATTTGTTAAACCGTATAAATCGCGGTTTGCAGCAGCCTCTTAAATTCTGCTCTGTGAATTTAGGGATAGGAAGCTAAATTCTACGATGATACCACGTGATTGCCTCCTCCCCTTTAAGTACAAAAATCCATTATTAATCAGAAATACAAAAATAATTCCTGAATACTTTAGCAAATCAGGGCAAAAACCACATGGCTAGCAGTGTGCATGGGCATGTAGGAAGGAATATGGCATTAAGCTAGTTACTATAGCAACTACATGCAGAAAACAAACAAGTCCATCTTACTTTATCACATCTCATCAGTCCCAAGTATCTCAGGGATTTGCTGCTCTGTGCAATCAGGGTGGCTCCTTGATCTGTGATTTCTTTACACCATCCAACGTCCACTGTCTCTATGGTCACGCTGTATCGCCCAATGGCGATCAGTGCTGCCAGGAGGAAGAAAGAAAGTCTTGACATTAGCAGTGTTAGGGAACCTACCTCCCACCCATGATTGACTACGGCTCATCTCCTCACTGAACCTGTTCCTGAAATGCTGTGTGCAAATGAATGTTTTATAAACTAAATTAAATTTGAAATGCTTTAAGAAAGCTTGCCCTATGACAAACCCTTGTGTGCGGTGAATAATCATTCTGTAATTTCCCTGGCATTGAATACAGTCTTTACCAGTTCACTCACCTCAAGGTCACCTATACTTTCAAGCATTCATATTTGCAGGAGACATAAATACAAGTAAATTATAGATGGAGCATTATAAAAGTCCAAGTGCTATCTAAATTTTATTCAAGGTAAAAAAACACTGACCACATAAACACCATTTTGAGGTGTGTTATATTACATGCAAATTTCTTTTATGAATCAGTATAATTTTTTCCAGCTGTTCATTACTTGTAAAATATAAGAACATATACTACTTTTCACATTAGTTCTTCTTGGGCTGTTGGGAATTAAGAGTATATTATACATATAGTAGAATTTAATTGGTGCCAGGCTAAAGTGCAGCAAAGGGAATGTATTTGTTATGGCAAATTTCCTTTTCATATCAGAAATCTTTCTATCCATTTATAAAAAGAGCCTGCCATCTGAAAACCATGACATTATCTCTGATGTTCTTGGTTCTTTATCCCTGTACCACTACTAAAATGCAGATGTCTATACTAGAGTAACAGAGGTACTTTAGTTACCCCTGAACAGCTCCATAACCCACCACCCTGCTGGAGCCACCAGTCAGCAAACGGGGCTCTCTCCAGGGACTTGTATGTGGTTTGATAGGTGAGTATGGCTCTAACATTTATGAAGCATAGAAAACAGATTTTAGTACCTGCAGCCAGAATAATGTTAAGATGTATTATCTGTGAATGAAAACCTTGATGCCAATGCCACAGACATTAAAAGGGAAAGAGCAATTGTTTGCTAGTTATTTCCTTATTCCGATGACACGGTTTGACTTCTGGAACCATAGAGGTGGGAGGTATTTTCTAAACTGTGCTGACTACATTTAGAAAGCAGAATAAATTTCTCATGTAAATAAGACAACCCGGGAAATATCTCTTGGCAAAACTCCGGTAACCATCTCAGTGATTTGTTTTGTTTTGTTTTCTTTTAAAACAAAACAAAAAACTCTTATAACCAAACCCAAGGGTTCCTGTAACACAGTACTTACAGGAAGCCAATGTTTATAGAACAATAGCCATGATCCCAGTGTCTTCAATTAAAAATACCACAGAGATTTTTCTTAAGTTCCTCCTAACACCGGTATTCATTAACACTTTCCAATTGTGTGCATGCATGTAACAGGAGTAGCAGCAGAAAGGATATCCTACACTAACCCCACAGGGTGTCACTGGAACCATGCTGTACTGAACCAGCCCTGCCCTTGGCTGGCCCTGGGATAGCTGGCCTGCCCCTCAGGGGAAAGTGGTCCCAGCCCTCACCACAGGTATGTACCTTACCCGGGCAGCACACTAGAACTGACCCTGTGGTCAGGGGTGCAGGACTGGAAGTGTGAGAGCAGGAGAGCTGGTCCCTGACCCCAGGCAGTGGCATGGGTGAGGGAAAGATGCTCCCCCTCCACCTCTTGCTACCTGTGGAAGGCGAGAGAGCTGGCCCCAAGGTCACCAGAGGGAGAAAGCTCACCCTGCCCCACACCAGCTACAACACACAAGAGAGCGGGCCCTGCACCTCACATGGGCAGCACACGCAACAGAGCTGGCCCTGCCCCCTCACATGCCCCTGCACTGAGTGTGTGTGACCTGGAGAATCAGTCCTGCTCCCTGCTGCAGGCTGCACTGGTGAGGCGGCTGACATAGTGCTGAAAAGCTCACTCAGGACAGTGACAAGGAGGGAAGCTGGCAGGTGACCAACCCAGCTGCCACCCAGGCCCAGAACCAGGGCTATGAGTTTGCCCACCCTAACACCCACCACATCTATGAACTGCTGGCACACGTGAAGAGGATGAACCTACAAGGTATCCAAGAGGAGCCCCAATGAGAGCCCATTATCAGGCCTGCAGCAGAAACCAGAGGCCTTGGGCCAGGCCTATGACTCCAGTGACTCCTGGCAGTGAATACTTGAAAGTCAAGACGAACGGACAGGCTCAAGGTAACCTGTGCGACACAATGGGCAACACTACAGCTTCCACGACAAGGTTCTTCTCCCTTCTCTTTCTTGTTATGTTTGGTCTTTGGTTTTTCTTTTAAATTTTGTGTTTTTTTCTTGGGGGGTAGGGGACTGCTGCAAGGGCAGAGGTCAGATCTGAGGGGACAGGGAGATAAGTGGGATTGGAATGCATGATGTGAAATACACAAAGAATCAATAAAAGTTAACAGAATAAAACAAAACTGATTTTCTCTGGTATTGGCATCACTTTATTGGTATCCTGAAGATTGCCTCTGCTTAGGGAAGTAGGCGGGGCTCGAATGCCATCCCTCCCAGCACAGCCTGTGCCTACTGTGCTGTTTACAAGATGGAAATGCACAAGTTGAGGGAGGCCCCAGGTCAGAAGATTGTGAACAGCTGTTTCTCTGAGACTTGAGGCTAGAACACAAGAGTCCTGAACTATCAGAAGAGGGTAAATCAAACGATACAAGGCACTCTCCCAGGCTGCCATACAAGCAAATAAGGAGACCACAGCAGCTGCTGACCTGGTCTGAGAGCCACTTGTGTCTGGAGTTTTCCTTTGCTTTTTTTCTCCCTTGTCCAAATTAAATCATATAATAAAGGCAGCAACTGTGGGTAACTCAGGGCATTTGGTTTTGGTTTTGGCCTTGCTCTGTTTACTGAAGTTATGCTTCATCTTCATTATTTTGACATAGCTCATTTCTTCAGTGAACCTCATGAGTGCTAAAGCATTTCTACCAACAGCTTATAGACTACCTTCCATAAGTCAGGTTCTGGACTAAGGATTTCTGGCTAAGTATCTGATTTAACCCTCATAGTAAGCCTGTGGAGTCTTATTACCACCTCAGAGATCAGCAAATCAAGTCACCTAGAGATTGAATAACTTTCACAATGTGTCAAAACAGTAATGGTAGGAACAGTATGTGAAGATGGGAGCCAGCACCTCGTCCTGTCTTCTATCAGATATGTCCATTAGAACCACAGGGCATGACGTCATTCTAACAGGTGACATCCCAGTGGTGGAACTACCATGTGATGTACTGAGCCTAGGTGCTGGGGATACGGACAGAGCTCAAGGCTAGTTTAGTGGATGTGAGGGTAGGTTGGGTGGCTGAGAATAAATAAGCAGTCACAGTACCATGTTAATCCATCTCTATCCCTACTTCCTTCTCATTTTCCATATCTCATGTTCAGAGTCACCGCCCAGTCATTTATTCCTCCTGGGTACAGCTTTCACTTATTTGATGGCCTACCTCTCACATTAGAGCAATGGCCACTATGCAGTGCAGTATGCCCGGCACATGCCCGGCACAGAGCAGGCTCTTAACCATGCTATAAAGTGACCCTCTGCGGGGGAATGACAGAGAAGCCTTCAAAGAAGAGGTCACCTGGGTCTTAACAGACAGCCAAGAGTTCTCTGGAGAAACAAAGGCAGGCACAATGGCAAGAGTTCTGGATGGGAAAGCAGCCTGTCCAAGGGTTGAGGGATGAAAAGAGAGCACGCAAGTAAGTCTATGTGGCCACGCATAAACACACTCAAAGTGGCAAGAGGCACTGCAGAAACATTCCGTGAATAATGACAGATGCTGTGGCAAGACACAAAGCCTGCAGAGCAGGGTCCTCAACAGCACGAAGCTAGTCTCGAACATACAGCTCAAAACAAGTAAACGTGTAAGTAAACTCAAGTCTAACTGTCACAAGTGTTCTACAGAGGGCAGACTGGTCACTATAGGAATCAGTAACGACAAGATGCAAGTGCTGTTGGGATACCAGCTGGACCTGAGGTATTCCCAATGGAACTCTCCTTAATCCCTCCAGGAGCCTTACAGGATAACGAGCATTTGAGAGAAAAAGAACTCATGTTAAGTGGTTCACAAAGGCTGGATCTACCCAAGAGGTACAACCTCCTCCCACGCTGAGGACATTTTCAATTGGTTGGGATGGAGACTAAGCCTACTCTCTATGACACTATTTAAGACCTAAATATTATAGCTTAGGGATGGCCAAGTATTTAGCCTCTGTTGATAGCACTGGCTTAATGGAAAGCCTGATTACTATATCTATATCTATATCTATATATATGTATCTCTTAAAATATATAGCATCTTTGACAACTTCTTCATTGTAGTTCATGAGCTAGCTGTGAAAATGTAATAAAATCTAACTTAGGGTTCACCTCTAGCCACTGTATTTAGTAGATACCTGACCTCAGGGTGATATTTAACTTTTGTGAAACACAGCTTCTTCATCCAGATAATACAGATATTGACTGTATGTCTCATCTACTTCACAGGATCAAATGAGATAATGCACGTAAGGACTTTTTGCTACATAAATGTCACAGCTTGTTTGGAGTTTCTGCAAGTCATACTAGTGAGCAGTTGATACGCAATGGGAAGGCCTGACTCGAGCCCAGTGGTGCAAGTCTGAAATGCAAACTGCTTGAGAGGCTTGGTCAGGAAGGCTGTACGCTCAGCCTGGCCTGGCCACACGGTTCACGGCTAGCCTGGACAACTCTGGGAGAGACTACCTCAAAACTGAAAAGGCTGAGGATATAGCTCAGTGACAATGCGCTTCCTTGGAGTGAGTGAGGCTCTGGACTCTAGCCCCCGTGCCACAAACAACGTCGTGAGGCTAGACAAACGGAAGGCTCCGAGAGCACTGTGTTCAGGCTCTGCATCACTGTGAAGTCCTCGACTGCACGCTCTCTACTGCTGATCATGGATGTGTAAATTGCACCTGTGTTCAGAGAACTGTAAATGTAAATATGTGATTGCTACTTACATCAGGGGCTGGTGACATACCACAACAGTATTTGTACTGTTGAAAAAATATGCAATACTAACTCCCTAATTCCAAGGAAATTTCAATACTTTTTTAATGTGCTAAATGCAACTAGTCAAGAAAGTTACATTCTAAGAAATTTACACAAGCTAGTAGTGATTGCTCAGTAATTTCTATGTTCACAAAGACTAAATATTAACCTGCACACCCAGAGGTATATAGAGAGCTGACAGCTGAGTGCAAGACTGAAGTACACATGCACTTAATATTGACGAAGAAATTCCACTTCGAGGGTTCTACCTAGAAAATGTAGTTCTGATAATAAAAAACCTACCTCTGCCTCCCAAGTGCTGGGACTAAAGGCGTGTGCCACCACCGCGCAGAAAATACCTCTTTTTTTTGTTGTTGTTTAGGATTTTCTGAACTATTGTAGTACTTTACATCATTTCCAAAATAAATATCAATATGGAGAGCTCAAAGAGGAATACTGTCACAAATGAATCCAACTGTACTGAGAATGAACAGCACAACCCGGTGAACGACACAGCTACAACATGAGATGAGAGTTAAGAAATAGTTTGCTTTGGAAACAACGTTTTGACTGGATATTAAGATCATGAATTAGCAATGCAACAGCTACTTTCTGTGTGATCTAGGACTATTAGATTATGACAGGCAGTCTTTTTACTGTTAAAGCAAGGAGTCACAAATAGGGATAGCTGGAAGATGTTTATAATGAAGCTCCTTGCATTGAACTGGAATCTGAGTTATCTGGACGAACTCACGTTTTCAGAACAGGTGATAAGCACGGTGGATGAGTACGCCTGCTTTAGCAAGTCTGTGCATATCCTTGGTACTTCTTGCTGGGAGAGCCTAGGAGCTATTGCTATTATCTGAATACCATTCATCAATAAAAACAGCTTACAAGAGAGGTGACTTCTTATAAAAAGGATTAGAGAAACTAAGTGTGGAACATCTTATGACATTAGAAAAAAGAAGTATTAAAAGGAATGAAAGTACATCAAAAGGATAAAGTATCTAATCAGAGAGAATAACAATGGTCAAAGCTGGAACAAGATGATCACAAAAATAAACACAACAGTGTTGACTAATGATTTCTAAAAAAATATATCTATAAATCCATAGATATAAACAAATAGGCATAGATGAACAGCCCATCCATACAGAAGAGTTGCATTTAAATAATGTAAACCAATGAGAGAAATACAGAAATATTATTAGGCAAAGACTACAACAATAATCATAGCATGACAGAGCAATAGACGCACAAACCAGTTAGTTACACTGTATAAGAACAAAATACTGGAATAGTGACAAAGGTAGTTCTCATTTACAAAAGGAAAAAACTACCTTTGCAGTGGGTAGTCGATCCAGAAGACAGAGCCTTAAACAATGATCCATGTGGACTTAACTATGCATAACATACACACACATTTGTGTCTCCTGATCATTTCTTCAGGATTCCTGAAAAGTAAACAATCGCTATCTAATCATAAGAAAACATCACACTGTGGCCAGGTGAGATTGCTCGGCAAGTACAGGTGCTTGCTTTGTAATCCTGGCAATCTGAAAATGATTCCTGGAGGCCATGCAAAGGCAAAAGAAAAGAACCAACACCAGAAAGCTGTTCTACATCTACATGTGTGCTGGTATGCACACCTACACACACACCTCACACAATAATGATGATGATGATAGACAGCAACAAAAGTAAACATCGCAACACAGAAGCCCAAACGAGAAACATTTTACAAATGAACTCAGCAGTATTTATTCATCTAAAGGGCCAGAGAAGTAGAAATAAAATCCCAAACAAAGAAACAACAAAGATGAGCACATGGCCACAAACCAGAGGAGACTAAGGATTTTATGACAACTAAGTATAATGCAGAATACCAGACTGCATCCTGGGCCAGACACGGAGATTAGCTTTAAAAGCACTAAGATTGTGGCTAGAGAGATGGCTCAGCAGCTAAGAGCACTGGCTGTTCCTCCCGAGGACCAGGGTTCAATTCCCAGCAATCACATGGCAGCTCACTACTGTCTGTAACTCTGACACCCTCACACACAGACATACATGCAGGCAAAGCACCAATGCACATAAAATAGAGATAAATAAATCATTTTTTTAAAGCCAGTAAGATTTAGACACGTTTAGTTCATATTCTTTTCACCATTAATTCTCCAGTTTTGCTTATTATAGCTGTATCTGTCGTCAACATTAGGAATATCTGGGTGAATGCTGCATGTGATGTCTACTACTATTTTTAAAGTTTTTGTAAAATTACTATTTGTTTACTATTGTACTATTATTTGTTTCAAAATAATAACTTACAACATGGACAAATGCACGAAGGACAACAAGTGAAGGAACTAAGCTGAGAACTACAATGTTCTAAGTGAAAGTGGTGTTATTTCCACAGCGAAAGATCTGCTACATAAATGTTAGGACTAAAAATACATCCTCCCTCACGGGAGGAGGGTGAGTCATACAAGCACACTAACGAGGCCCTGCAGATGCTGCTGCACATCGTTCTCAGCTCCTGCTCCCGCTATGGAGCTGGGCGCTTCTAATAAAATCAGAAATGTCCTCATGCTTGAAAGGATAGGGGTTAAAATTTAACAGCAGGATTAACATCTTTCATGTAATACTTGGATAAAAGCCATTTGTAAAGAAATTTCTTGGCACACTTACAAAGAGATAAATATGAAAAAGTGCATGTCTCTGTAGATGTCACAGAGGCTACAGGAACAAAGAAATGACACTTTCAGGGACATTTGTTGCTGTGTTGCCAGTCCCTGACAAGACTCCCCCACCCACAGGGACTACAGTTCACCCTTGCTACCCGGAAGAGTCACAGTCTCCTACCCAAAGCACAGATGCCCAAGTGCCACCCCTGGAGGGTGATTTAGAAGTTGCAACAGCTCTTTGGATCCTGGTATGCAGCTGAGGGCTGAGAGGCCCTGGATAGATTGACCTACAACTCTGGCAAAGTCAGTCAACTCAAAACAAAGCGCTCACTTTTCCGGATGTAAATAGCACCCATGTTCTGACACAGTACTACAATGTGTCCTCTCACATGGCAGCGACTGGTTTATGATCCAACACTTCCTAATCGCTTACATCTTGTTCACTTTATGCACTGCCGTAGTCTTAGTAGCTTAGCAGACACTGACTGCACTCAAAACCAAGTTTTGCTGAGTCTGCTTTGGTAAATATATATACTTTTTACTTCCTTGCACCTACTTTCACACACAGCATGTAGCAGGGTTTTCCGTGTCTTACAATTGCGCATCAAAGCACCTGTCTGTCTTTACATAGGTTGTGAGCACTTTGGGGCATTGAATTTGGGCTATTTAGGAACACTGAATCTCTGAAAATAAAATTTTAAAACAAATTATTTTTCATAGCTATAAAGCAAGTGTAGAAAGTTTGCACATGAGAAACAGTGTGGCAGCCCTGGTCCTTCCCCAGCAGGAAGAAGGTTCATCCTGACTTTTCCATCAGTGGATTGGCCACTGTAAGAATTCATACAGACAGAATTAGACAACAGTGCATTCTGGCTGTCTAGCTGCTCGTTATGTTTGTGAGGTACCGCCAGAGCTGTGGCGCTAAGATGGTATGTTCATGTCACATTCCCTCCAGTATTATAAAGGGTCTAGTTTCTTCATACCATTGACACTGTTTAACAAATGCGCCCTGACTGTAGCACTCCAGAGGGCACACAGTGGGCGTGAATTGTCATTTCCCTGGGAGGAATGAGCTTGTGCATCTTTTCACCATATATAGGATGCTTTTAAATCCTGTAATAGATACACATCAATATCAATTAGGTTAAATAAGAAGGGAAGGCAGATGGTAACTTTTCAATGATTAGGCTACATAAAAGAATAATCTAAGTAAGAAATAATTTTCAATGTAATTTGAAGGAAATTGTTGCTAAAATAGACTTCTTCTGCTTTCAGAAACAAGAATCTTAGAACAGGAGAGTGAAAGGAGAGGGTGAGAAAGGATATAGAGAACACCCCAAAGCTGTGTTACACACACACACACACACACACACACACACACACACACACGCTTTGGTTAGGGAACCGAGATCTTTGCAAGTCAAGTACAATTGTGGCTAACACTGGAATCTGAAAACAGAACTGTCTCCCATTTTCACAATGCTGCACCTTGAGCCATCAATTTTCCATAGCTGTGTGTGGAGCTCAGAATAGCAACGTACAAGCATGGCTCATAGAGGAAAGCCTACTGAGGCCTCTAACTTCCATGGCAAGGCATTTTCCTGCCCTTCACATCCTGAGACAGAGATGCAAAAATTATTGATAGGTTGCATATACTTTCTTTCCTTTCAGGTAAACAAGTTGGTAAAAAGAATAAGTTCAAGAGATTTTTCTTAAAAAAAAAAAAAAGTCTATTAATGCATGAGAGAAGGATCAGCGCCGTCCTTTGATTCCTATACACACATCATTTCCCAGGCAGAAACATACAAATACGGCTGGGTGTGTAAAAACTATTTCTGTATACCTAACTTCCAGAATGTAGTTAAGTGAGAGGTGCATGTAGATGCCAGTCTGACGCCCTGCCCTGTGCTCCACTGGAGGTGTGTCCTGGATAACGAACCTTTGCGGGGATCTTGACTCCTCTGACAATTCTCTATCGCATTTTAGAATCCAAAATGAAGAAGAAAAAAAGAGCGCTACTACTCTAACATTAGCAGAGAATGTAAAATCCCTGGTTCAATAATTCTGCTTTATTCCAACCTGCATAAATACATATATCAAAGAATATATGTATAGCCTTTTCAAAATAGCCTTTTCAAAATCTTGACATTATACTAGATTTCTTCACTTTATGAGAAGTGAATTTAGGTTGAGAGTATGTTAATTCACTAATATGTCTGCTTACCTTCCTGTACTGAATTTTCCAGACTAATCCTAAAGACAGAGATATCGGTTCTAAGTAGGCATGAGCTACAAACATGTGTGTGACCCCATGTAAACAGAGTAGGGTAAGGAGGCATGGAAGTTGGTGCAGGCACATGTCAGGCAAACCAGCCAACACTAAAGGTTTCCTAAGTAGGCACAGAGGAAAAACAGAGTGAACATATTCTCTTGTTTCTTTCAGCAGATTCTGACTGCCTGCGATGTGCCAGCTATTGCTTGGCACACACATGACATACACATGCATGGCAAACACAACAAACACATGACGAGCAAGACACGCAGCACACATGACAAATATGTCACATGTATAACAAATACAGCACGCATGACAAATACATGGCGAACACGGTGCATGTGACACACTATGGTGCACACATGACAAATGCACAACAAATGCGCCACATGTGACAACTATGACACACATGACAACTATGGCGCACATGACAACTATGTCACATGTTTTAATTATAAACTGGTTGGCCTACTAGCTCAGGCTTCTTATATCTTACATATTAACCCACAATTCTTGTCTGTGTTAGATACGTAGCTTAGAACCTTTTATCAGTGAGGCATTCTGATCTTGCTTCTTCCTGGTCTGGATGACAACTGCATATTTGGCCTTTCCTCTTCCCAGAATTCTCCTGTTCTGGTCGTCCCACCTCTACTTCCTGCCTGGCTACTGGCCAATGAGTGTTTTATTAAAATAATCCAACAGACAAATCTTTACAAAGTACAAGACCATTGTCCCACAGCAATTTACCAGGTACTCACTGTGTGCCAGCATCTATCCAGGGTTACTTTCCTGCCTTACTAGAGCTTCTATTAAATTAAGTAGAACACATCACTTGTCATGTGGTGATTCTGTTTGGGGAAAAATAAAAAAGGAACCAAGGGTGGGAGTGTTCCAACCCTTCACAAAGAACGTGATACATGACCAAAGCTGGAAGAGGAGCGAGCCAGTCTGCCAGACATTTCAGAGAAAGGCACCCATGCAGGTAAGATCTCCAAGTCAGTCCCTGTGGTAGCAGGAAGGCTGGTCTGTTCCAGAGGGTGGAGGACAGCTGTGATGAGATTACCAAGGTGACAAAAAGACAAAAGTTCAGGGAAAATCATATTGCAGGTCACTTGACAGTATTGACCTTGGCTCTAAAGAAAATATAAATCCATTGGAATATATGTGGCAGAGGAATGATGTAATTAACCCAAACTATCAAAGGCTGCTCTGGATTCTGGACTGGGAATGAGAGAAGCAGAGAGACGACTGAAGAGGCGGCCACGGCCATTTTCCAGGCAGGAAGCGAGAATGGATGGGCTGCATGGCCGAGCTGAAGGGAAAGGCTGAGTTCTGAACAGACTTCAAGGGTCTGTTGAATGTCTGGGACATTTGTTGATGGATGGGGAAGGAGATTTTAAGATTGTCAAAAGAGCTGGGTGTGATGGCATATACTTCTAATGTCATCTCTTCTGGAAGTAAAATCAGGAAATAGCGAGTTTGAGGTAGCCTGGGCTACACAGTGAGTTTGAAGCCAGTTTGGCCAGCCTAGTGTGACCCTGTCTCAAAATAAAAGCAAAGGGTTGTGGGAAAAGCTCAGTGCTGTAGTGTTTACTTAACATGTGCAAGGCCTGGTGCTGTTAAATGACAAAAGGAAAAACAACAACCCACAGCACTTAGACAAAAGTCTTATATGGATTTTTATCAAGTTGTTTCTTGTGTTCATGTGTGTCTAAGTGTCTAAGTGTCTCTGTGTTACTGAGAATATATTGGTTTCCTCTACTACATAAAAGCCCAGAGTGGGATCAGGCTTAGTCATATCAGTCCATCACTGCACAGCATAAAGACTTTGTTTGTTAGCATTCTATAACCTGCTTATTGAAAAATGCACATTGCAATTACATGTGCCCAAAATGGGCTTCGGCATCCTGCAGAGCTCATAGTCAGTCTTCTACATTTAGAACACTAACCAGGCAGCTTTAGTATGTCAGCCACTATGGGGATTACAGATATCTTTGGAGATATTACAGGGTAACACACATAGCATTCAACATTAGGCTTTTCTAAAAAGAAAAAGTAAAGGCCAGAACTTAAAGGATTGGAGCGAAGCAGCTGGCTAAGTTTACCTGAACACAAAACAAAGACCTCTGTATTCCCTTCAGTGGGTTTTCTGTTGTGTCCAGAGTGCTCCCGACAAACACACTTACTGGTGTCAATAGTCAACCTCTCAAATTATTTCGAATCACGTGGTAAAAGCACAGTTGCAAACCAACTGAAACTAAGCATGGAAGTGCAGCTCAGTTATTTGTCCCTCACTGCAACCATAGCAGCTGTGACTTGGGCTCTGATGGAATGTGAATTTTCTTGGTAATTTTTTCCTTATGGGTATATCTCTGTCGTTAGAAAAACAAAAACAAAAATCCATGAAACTCAAAGCAGTTCAACTTGAGATTTTGTGGTCTGGTGGAGATCCTGAAGAAAACAGAAACATTAAATTTTCTGCATTATCTTTGCTTCTGATTTCTTCTCTTTTTTCTCCAGAACACTCCCCTTCACTGCTGGTTCACATTCTGATACGTCTGGTTATCTCCCAGTCACCCTCTGAACAGAAAAGAAGCCTATGCACACCATTACTGGGAACCCAACAGCAAGCTTAGAAAAACACGAGGAAAAATAAAAGACATACGAGGTTGGAAAAGAGTAAACAAGAGTCAGCAACAAAGAGAAAGCGAGTGCTGTGGTTAAGTGAGGTGTCCTTGTAAACAGCTCAGCCATGGAAGACTTTGCTCCTAGCTGTTGGCACTAGTTTGGATGGTTCTGCACGTTAGGAGGTGGGGTCTATTGGAGGAAATAGGCCAATGTGGATGACTTGCTGGAGGCTGCACTTGTCTGTCTCTCCCTGGTGAGGTGAGCAGCCAGTTCTGTCACACTTTGGTGCCACAATGCTCTCCTTCATCACAGGCCCAGGAATGGTGGCAAGTTGAATGGTCTGTGGCCGAAACACCTGAAGCCATGAGCCCACACAGTCATTGCTCCTGTTAGGTCACTAACAGCAGGTACTGTGTCATGGAAGTCCAAATGATACATACAGGGAAGAAAGAGCAAGTGCAGAGAATATCGGTGCAGAGACCACATGTCAGGATCACAGTCCTGGATCTGCCCACTAGAGTGTTCATGTGCGAGGATCACAGAAATGGTACATAAACGCACACTTATCCTTGAGCGCTAAACCATGGACTGACCTTGGAAATTACATTTTGCATGACCGGGGCCTGGGTCCCAGAGATGTAGACACACAGTAATATATTTCCTTAAATATGTAAGAGGAAGACACTTTGGATTACTCTTGTAGGGGGCACTCCAAAATCCAATAAACTCCAGGGAAGATCTGCAAAACCTTGTCTCATTCCCACACCCATAATACTCCGATTCTGTGGTCAGGGAACATGTGCTGTGTTTTTTAAACAGTTTTTCCGCATCATCAAATGATTGTGGCCCAGAGTCAGGGTTAGAGATCACTGAGTGAAGAGCAGACAGATCTGTTTAATGAGTCCCTCACATCTAGGTAGTATTTTCTTTTTGCTACTTTGCCACCATTGATTGGGACATAAACTATACAACGCTATGTAGTTTGGAAAAAGCTGACAATTGGCAATGCTCACTCCCACACTGCAGCAATGACTCACACAACCCTCTGCGCCGAGTAATTAACCACCCATTTGTATGGACTGGCTGTACCAATATAGTTTTCTTCAACAAGGAAGGAAAGGAATTTGGACAGAACATTAACAGTTGCTAATACCAAGCAAATAGAGTAAATTGGATTTATTAAAAAGAGTATCTGTGTGGATTTTTACCCACAGAGTTGATATAATTTGTCTAGCTTTCTAATTATAGCTGGGACAGAAAATGGCTGAACCCGAGGACCTCTCACGGCACCTAATAAACTCTTACTTACAGCGAGAACATTTCTCGGGTTGGAGAATGACACATACTTTACTAAGCTTTTCCTGAAAGATAGCGAGAGGTGTCTCACCTATATCCAGCTGATGAATTAGCTTTAGCTAATAATCAGTATCATGAGACAGCAAAGCAGCAGCCTGTAATTATTCTGAAAGGAATGAAGGAACAGATCTGATAAAGAGACTAGATCAGCTAATTTCTCCTGTGGCATACTGAGCAGGAGAGAAGCTGATTTTCCCAGGAGTTTAAGGGAGGCCAAGGTGAGGGACAATGGTAGCTTTTACCTGCCCGGGATCCATTGCGACTTCCTGGTAAAAACAAACTAACAAAAAAACCCCCCAAAACCTCAGTTGTCCTTGCTTTGGGAAGAAATCTGAGGTCTGTAATCAAAGTTTCTCTGTACGTGCTCCAAACCTGAGTTCCTAGTCTTGGGACAGACATCTAAATCTTGCTTGAAGTGGTGGCTTCTCGAAATCCAGAGTCCACCTGTTCTGGAGGAAGTTCCCTAAAGAGACTGTCATGGCAACCTGGAAACCCTATGTTCTTGTTCTTTTTAAAGCTTACCATGCTACGTTTTAGTTTTTATTTTGTGCCTGAGGTGGTTTGAATAAGAAAGGCCTTCTACAGGCTCATATACTTGAATGCTTAGTCACCAAGAAGCTTCACTACTGGCGTGGGTTAGAGGGTTAGGAAGGACTGCCTTGTTGGAGGAAGTATGTCACTGGAGAGCCCACACCAGGCCAGTCTCTTCTGTCTCTCCCCATCTCTCTCTGCCTACAGATCAGCGTATAGCTCTCAGCTACTGCTCCAGCTCCTGCCACGCCTGCCTCCATGCTCCCCACCATGCTGACAATGGACTAAACCTCTGAAATTGCAAGCAAGAGCCGGTAAATGCTTTCTTTCGTAAGAGTTGCCTTGGTCATGGTCTCTTTTCACAGCAACACAACAGAGACTGATACAAGGGGGTGGGGTCACCTCAGTTTTGCCAATGTGTTTCTCTGATCTTGTTCTGTATTGTCTTTCTTAAGTAGGGGCTGTTCACTCACAAAGGATGTTAGTATTTGTAGGGAATTATGAGACATTTAATATTGTCCTTGCTCAGCTTCTGAGGTCAGATCAAGGGTGCTCGGAGTTGAATGGCCTCAGACACCTTGTTTACTGTTTACAAGAGCGAATCCTTCCCAGCATTTTCTCAGAACATTATCCACACAGACAAATCAACCATCAAATAGAACCTCACTCAGTATATAACTATATGTGCCTTAAAAAATATGACTGGCTTTTACTTTGTATTTAACCAAAACAATGAAACTGAACTACAACAAAAAGATTTCTAGACTTTACAATGGGAGATAATTCTTTTAAAAACCTATATTCTTAGGGATGGAGGGCTGACTCAGAAGTTAAGAGCACTGGCTGCTCTTCCAGAGGTCCAGAGTTCAATTTCCAGCAGCCACATGGTAGCTTAACAACCATCTATAATGAGATCTGGTGTCCTCTTCTGGCCTGCAGGCAGACATGCAGGCAGAACACAGCATACGTAATAAAATCTTAAAAACCAAACCCAACCAACCAACCAACCAACCAACCAACCTATAGAATTAGTACTGGTCTAGTGGTACATTCCTATAAATTCCATCTCTTGGAAGGCAAAGACAAGACGCTCCTCAGCCTAGGCTATATAACAATCTGTCCTAAAAAGAAAAAGCCCACATAAATGAAAAGGTTAAGGAAAATATTAAACACTTGGGATGATTGTAAGCATCCTTCATGTTAATTTCAGACAGATTTCATGATGCCTCTGCAGGACAGGTGGGGAACCTGACCAACTTTTCCCATTTCCCATATTTGTCAGTGGTATTATTATTTGTAAATTGTTGGGTTTTGTAAATGTTCCTATCTGCTTTTGTGATCACAATTCTTATGGCTGTTTTTCTCTGGTTGCCACATTTGGGTGAATTAAATACTAAGTATTTACCATAAGTTTGCCTACAACTTTAGTTCAAAGCTCTTTATTTTGATTAATCCACTGGGTAGCTAGATGTTATCATTTAAAGATCTGTTCTAAAGCAAGGCTCCACATATACTCCCTAAGTTCCTGCATGCGTGAGAAAGACTGTTACCCTTCTGCTTAAGCAATAGCATGGCTAAATACTGCATTTGGGAGTCACGCCTATTTTTATCTTTGGGGCTTTATACACAGGTACTTGGTGCCAGTGTGCAGAAGCATATGTCTGACCTGATTTCTTCCCCTTCTGTATGTGTCTTGCTTTTAATGTCTGGAAGCCATATGGCTTTCCCTTTGTCTCTCAGGATCAATATCTTTATCAAAACATGTCTTCATAATTCAGTAGTGATTTATTTTCCTGGAACTCTGCAGGCTTCATATATATATTTGTATTCTAAACTCTTGGGCTGCAAGATCCACTGCCTCCCTCTTGCTCTGTTGCTCTCGGCTCCTCCTGATGCTCACACCCCCAGAAACAATGCTTCTGAATGAATGCTGGGTCGCAGACACCATAGAGGATCCTGTGATGGTTCCCTTCAAGGTGTTTCTTCTTTGACCGGAAACGGTTGTCTGTGGTGATCATGGGGTGAGGGGCCCAGTGAGCTAGAGCTGACCACAGCAGCTAATGGGAAAGTCTTATGTCTGGTGTCTCTGGCAGGGAGCTATCATTTTATTTTTCCTGACACACCCTCTCAGGGTTCTCTGTTTAAGAAGTTATGTGATACTTAGTATCAGAACTATTGGGGTCATTCTGAGTTGAATTCTGGAACTTTCTTTTTTTATCCTTCTCTCTCTTTTATCCACATCATTTCTGGAAATCTTCGCCAGGTGAAGGTGGCAGATGACGAAGATGGCTACTCGGCACAGTGTGCTCTCTGCAGGAAATCTTTTCTCTAGTTTCTGTGGGTGGGACACTGGGACCCAAATGGACAATCCAGTCTCTTCAGATTCAAGACTCTAATCAAGGAATTGTTGGCTAGACTTTTCTCCATGGGGATACCCATTTTTTATGTCAACTACAAATATTTCCCAAGATATTTCTCCTCACAAAGTTAAATCAAGTTGATAAAAGTTGAAAATGAAATTATCTGTGAAATTATTGATCTTTGGGTTAATCTTAATAATATTTATTGCATGAGTACTACATATAACATAACAAAGGGGTAAAAAGATCTTTGCCCTTACTTTCAGTAGGAGAAAAAAATAAAAAGATATTTGAATTATTATACTATGTAAACATTGTACACTTCTGGGTCAAGCAGTATGCTATAAGGAACCTCCATTTCTCAATTTGAGGTGGTTTGACTCCTATTTTATTTACATTGATAAACATTTCCCCAGATGGACCCTTACATTTTGCTTCCTAGCTTATACACATACCTTGTCCTACCCACTGAGGTCTATTTCCTGCATGATAAACATCTTCTCAAGTGATAGTGGGCAATCAACTCTAAGAGCATGTTTTTTTCACGTACACCATGAACACTCAAGGAGTGCACAGGATTTCAGAGTGAAACCACTTCTTCACAGGGTGGAAGGTGCTGTTTCCCAATCTCCTGGTTTCCCACGCTGATGATTTTAGAGCTTGAGCTATTCTCGTCACAGATCTGCACGAGAATCCTGAGTTTTATTTAGGCAGCTTTAGAATTTGCATTTCACTTGATCTGCAATGTCACAATGGGATGCCTCCATACAGATCTAGTATCACAATGTAGCTGGGCATTTGGGGGCCATTCAACCTGAAAGTGTTTTTCTTTCTTTTTTTTTTCCTTCTTCAAGGATGCAATTTCTTTTTATCTATAGAAATAATATTAATGGTGATTTATTCATTTACTGCCAACTACTTCACCACTGTTTCCTCTTGGTTTCATTTTAATCTGTTTCACATCTCTTTTATGGATGTGTTTTCTGTCATATGACCATTTACCTAAAGATATTTTTACCTTATCACCCAGGGTTTCGAGGATCCAATGTCTTTGAAGGCTGGGCCTAGCCAACATTCTGCAGCCCATCTCTGTGCCAGGTAACTATAATTGCTTCAGTTGTGACTTCCGTTCTGCTATAACAGTTATAGTGAGTGCCTCCTGATATGTTTTCTAAAAAAAGTGCTAGTATCTTATAATCTCTCTACCCTTTTCCCTAATGTTTTGTCTTTCAAAAATACTCTTACAGGGTTGGCAGAGATGGCTCACTTGTTAAGTATTTGTACTTAACTGCAAAAGACCTGAGTTCAACTCCTAACATACACACAGAGTGACTCACAACCATCTGTAACTACAGTTCCAGGAAATCCAACCCTCTGGGCTAAGTGAGGACCTGTATTTATATGTTAACACACACACACACACACACACACACACACACACACTTACAAATAAACCTCAATGGAGGGGAGGGTACTGAAGAAGATGACTGGAAATGGGGAGTGTGTTTCGGTGTCAGGCAGAAACCTGATGCAAGGGAAACTCCCGCAAATCTACAATGACGATCCCAGTTAAGCCTCCTAGCTATAGTAGATATGTAGCCTGAACTGGTCCTCTCTTGGGATCAAACTGGTTGGTGACTACCCCAATTGTCATCAGAGAGCCTTCATCCAGTAACTGATAGAAACAGATGTAGCAATCCATTGCCAAACATTAGGCTGAGTTATCTCCTGCTGAAGAAGAGGAGGAAGAGGAGCCAGGGGCTCAAGGACATCACAAGAAAACCCACAGAATCAACTAACCTGGCTCAAAGGAACTCACAGAGTCTGAACCAACAACCAGGAAACCTGCACGGGACCAACCTAGGTCTTCTACATATATATGACAGTTGTACAGCTTGGTCTACTTAAGGGACCCCTAACAGTGGAAACAGGGGCTGTCCCTAATGCTTTAACTGGCTCTTGGGAACCTGTTCCGCATGCTGGGTTGCATTGCCCAGCCTTAATATAAGGGAGGTACTTAGTTTTTAGGAAACCTGATATGCCATGCTTTGTTGACATCCATGGGAATCCTGCCCCTTTCTGATCAGAAGCAGAGGAGTGAATGGGGAGGGGGGAGGGAATGGGAGGGAATGGCTGAGGAGGGAGGGGCAACTTCAGTTGGAATGTAAAATACAAAATTAATTACATTTTAAAAATGTTAAAAATTGTCTTATATAAATTCTTGCATCCACAACCATTTTAATGGTTAAGAAAAAAGAGTTCATGAAATATATGGCCTTTCCTAATTGTTCCTAGTTTTAGGCGCCAGGATTTATTTCCTGTGAAGTTGAATGGAACATGTGGTATGTACTGTTTGTTAAAAAACAAGAAAGTAAACAGGAGGCCTGGCTGGCTTGAGCATGAGCAGTGTACTTTGGGAAATAACTGCAAGTCAAGCTAGTAGTTAACCACACCTTCCCAGTTAGTCTGCTGGTTTTGGCAGATTTATCATAGAGCCTGAAAGAATGGACAATTTTAGAAATGTGAATTTTCCACAACTGGGTCTATTTTACTACTTTGTCTATGCAATGTTTTTGTTATTGAATAAAATATGGAATTAAAATCTATTTACTAGGACAGTACCCACACATCCTCAACCACTTTCAATAGTTTCTGTAATTTAAATTGTTCCTTCGTAACATATTTGAAGTACATATGGTTTAACTAACACCTTACATATGCTAAATACCTTTATTTAAGGTATTTGGAAACAAACATGAAAACACCTGGTATTATATGAAGGAGGGAATTTTTGGTAAAGAGACTATTTTTGTAAAACTAGATGTCTTACGAGGAGTTATTTCCTTTGCATTTTACTGGGGCAATTCAGTTCGGCTTAAATGCAATAAACTTTTATGAAACAGTCTTATGTTTCCACTTGCTTTTCCCATCATCTACTCACAATATACGTAATGCGCATTAATTCAGCCAACCACTTCTCAGGTCCAGGGAGAGACTCCTTCAAGAGAAGTGACTATGATTGACAGTGTCCTCAAATCAGTAATATCATAAATATTTATATATACAGTTATAAACACACTATTATTAGTATAAGAAATACAATTTATCTCTGGTGATAATCGCTTTGAAAGTTAAAAAAAAGCAACTCTAAACGTTTTAGCTTTCTGAAACACTAAGGTGGCAGCAAAAGCAAACCTCTCCAGCTGAAGACTAGCAGGTGATTTCCTTCTCCACCAGCTGCTTCAGCACATACGCACACAGCATAACACAGCCACATGTGCTGGGGGTTGTTTCTGTGCATTACACACATCATCTGAAGAAGTGTTCAAACAGTAAGAAACTAAAGGTTCTAAGCCAAACTCCTGCTCCACAAAGTGACCGTCTAAGTACTATGAATTTATTGAAACTTTGAAAGCATAATAATGCCAAGTTTCTTGAGTTGTTTGTATATTTTGGAGATCAGTTCTCTGTCCAATGTGTGGTTTATGAAGATCTTTTCCCATTCGGTAGGCTGATGTGTTGTCTTGCTGACCGTGTCCTTTGCTCTACAGAAGCGTCTCAGTTTCAGGAGGTCCCATTTATTAATTGTTGTTCTCAGTGTCTGTGCTACTGGGGTTATATTTAGGAAGTGGTCTCCTGTGACACTGTGTTCAAAGTTACTTCCCACTTTCTCTTCTATGAGGTTCAGTGTGGCTGGATTTATGTTGAGGTCTTTGATCCATTTGGATTTGAGTTTTGTGCATGGCGATAGATATGGGTCTATTTTCATTTTTCTACATGTTGATATCCAGTTATGCCAGCACCATTTGTTAAAGATACTTTCTTTTTTCCATTTTATATTTTTTGTTTCTTTATCAAACATCAGGTGTTCGAAGATGTGTGGATTGATATCCAGGTCTTCTGATCAGTTCTATTGGTCTTCCTGTCTGTTTTTATGTCAACACCAGGCTGTTTCAGTACTGTAACTCTGTAGTAGAGTTTGAAGTCGGGGACTGTGATGCCTCCAGAAGTTCCTTTATTGTACAGGAGTGTTTTGGCTACCCTGGGTTTTTTTTTTTTTTTCATATGAAGTTGAGTATTGTTCTTTTGAGGTCAGAGAAGAATTTTGTTGGGATTTTGATGGGTATTGCATTGAATCTGTAGATTGCTTTTGGTAAGATTGTCATTTTTACTATGTTAATTCTACCTAACCATATCTTTCCATTTTCCGGTGCCTTCTTCAATTTCTTTCTTCAAAGATTTAAAGTTCTTGTCATATAGGTCTTTTACTTGTTTGGTTAGAGTTACCACAAGACATTTTATGTTATTTGTGGCTATTGTGAAGGGTGATGTTTCTCTGATTTCTTTCTCGGCCCATTTATCATCTGTATAAAGGACGGCTAGTGAGTTTTTGATTTACTCTTGTATCCTGCTAAAGAACAAATAAACTAATAAAAAATGGGGTACAGACCTAAACAAAGAAATGGCTGAAATACACCTAAGGAAATGCTCAACACCCTTAGCCATCAGAGAAATGCAAATCAAAACAACTCTGAGATTCCATTTCTGTCAGGATAGCCAAGATATAAAAAAAACACTGGTGACAGCTTATGCTGGAGAGGATGTGGGGTAAAGGGAACACTCCTGTATTGCTGATGGGAGTACAAACCAGTACAGTCACTTTGGAAATCAGTATGGTGATTTCTCAGAAACGTAGGAAACAACCTCCCTCAAGACCCAGCAATACCACTTTGGGGTATATGCCCAAAGGATGCTCAATTGTGCCACAAGGACATGTAGTCAGCTATGTTTACAGTAGCATTATTTGCAATATCCAGAACCTGGAAACAACCTAGATGTCCCTCAATCGAAGAATGGATTAAAAAAAATGTGGTACATTTACACAATGGAACTACACAGCAGCGAAAAATAATGACATCTTGAAATTTGCAGGCAAAAAGATGGATCTTAAAAAAAAAACAAAACATACTGGGTGAGGTAACCCAGACCCAGTAAGACAGATATCATATGTGCTCACTCATAAGTTGCTTTTAGGCATAAATCAAAGAAAAACAAGTCTACAGTCCATAATCTCAGAGAATCTAGACAATAAACAGGGACATACATGGATCTACATAGGAAGGAGAAAAAGACAAGATCTCCTGAGTAAATTGAGAGTGTGGGGGGCATGAGAGAAGGTAGAAGAGAGGAGAAGCAGGAAGGGGAGCGGAGGAATGCCTGTAGTTCAATAGGAACAACAAAATTGTAATAATGCATTAACTCAGTAAATCAAAATATTATTCCAGTATGTAAGAAACATAATTACACATGATATGTGACATTCTTTCTATATATTTTGAGTTAAAAATAAATCTAGTGCATTCATTACACATGCTGCACTTCTAAGTTGGGATCAGTTGTGTGCTTAGCAGCCTTGTGTGATCATAGCTGTCCGCTACTGTACTGGCCAGTAAGTATACTACATGGCCAAATGTTTTACCAGATGGAAAACTTCAAATGCCATTAAAAAAAAAAAATATACTCAGGGAGCTGTTGTTGCCACTAGAGGACTGCTTTTCTGACATGCTCAGGGGGTGAGGTTTTATTCTAAGCACTGCTCACACTGGATACAGAGACCTCCACACCTGTAATCCCAGCAGTCAGGGGAGAAGACAGGGGGATCAGAAATCCTGAACCACATAATATATAAATGGTGTGCGTGTGCATGTGTAGTCAGTGATATCTCATCTATGACAGACTATACTAGACCATTCTCATTCTAACCTTAAAGTTAGTTCACACTGACTTAGAGCTCTCTGCTCCAAACAGTAAACAATGCAATGAAACAAACTGCTCACTTAGAAAAAATTTAGCAGCTGGGCGATGGTGGCGCAAACCTTTCATGCGAGCATTTGGGAGACAGAGGCAGGTGGACCTCTATTGAGTTCCAGGTCAGCCTGGTCTACAGAGTGAGTTCTAGGACAGACTACAAAGCTGCACAGAGAAACCTTGTCTCGAAAAACCAACCAACCAATCAAACAAACAAAAAAACAGCTTACAGTAAATGTTCAATAAATATCAATAAACAAGATTTTAAAAAGTTACCGTTGCGTTGAACAAAATAGTCTGTATTTCTAGGATTTCTTTTCTAAAATTCATTTTTTAAGTTATCATACCAGGCAATGGCGTCACCACAGCCTACACTCTTTTCAAAGGGACTCCAATAATGGCCACAGGGTGTAGACACAGAGAACAAACTGCAGTGTAGTTAATTTGAAGAACATACTTGATTACATGTCAACTAGAGCAAGCCTCTCCAGAGACAGCATGACATCCCAGGAGATTACAGAGCTTATATAGCTGCTATCTGCTCATAATGAAGGGCTTATCAACCACAAAATATTTTCAATTATCTCACTGAGAGTATACTATCACATGCATGAACATAAGCTATATTTCGGATGTAATGAAGCAAGGCAGTGTGTGCTTTAATTGCTTCTATGAGATTTACATCATATTTACGGCTATTTTCTGTATAGTGTAAATTTTATGAAGTTGAATGGAGCAGTTTCACTCATGCGGTGTTGTGGCGAAGATGGGACTCCACAGAAGGGAGCAAACAAGACACTGGCTATACTGCAGTGCTGCTTTGCAGTAAATCTGCGCTTTCCTTCCTTCCTTTTTCCCTTTCACACCTTTCTTCTCCCCCTCTCCCCTCCCCTGCTACCTTCCCCACCCCTTCCTCTCAGCAGGACCTTATTCTCTGGAGCATAGGTCTGGAATTGTACATCGACCAGGTTGGCTTTAAACTCACAGAGACCCACCTGCCTCTATATCCCAGGTGCTATGATTGAAGGCATGCAATCTTATACAAAGTAAGTTAAGAATTTGAGCAGTTAAAACTTACTCAGAAAATTTCAAAGTTTCTTGTTTTAAGTATTTGGGGTAGAAATAGTTAAACACACACACACACACACACATATGCTTCTGCTTCTTCATATACATATATATTTGCTTTTGAAGAAGCATTTATTAGATTGAGTCTGAGTCAAACTTTTCCTTGACCACAGTTTAATGTGCTGTATTAAAAAGTTGAACTAAGGACTGCAGAACAGTTCCTGGTAAAGACAAATGCCTAAATATTACTAAAGGACATCAGGGAAGCTACTTTATTGCATTATTTATATAGATATGCTTGGTCTGCATGTTATACATAGTAATATTTTCCCTCCATAAAACAAAACCACATCCTTGCTTCCTACATGATTCAACCTTCTAGGCCCAGTTCCCGCTATTCACTTTTTGTTTTCAATGAAGACTCAGGTATGACTTTGCTCAATTTCTTTGTAGGCAGACTGGTCTTAAAAATAAACAATGCGCCGGGCGGTGGTGGCGCATGCCTTTAATCCCAGCACTCAGAAGGCAGAGACAGGTGGATCTCTGAGTTCAAGGCCAGCCTGGTCTACAAGAGGTAGTTCCAGGATAGCCAAGGCTGTTATACAGAGAAACCCTGTCTTGAAAAACAAAATAAACAATGATAAATAACAACCAACATAGAGCCCCAGTGTTGGGGAGATAATAGGGAAGGATGAGGACCATACTATGAACCAGGTAATGGGCATACCGAGGAACTCAAGTCTAAAAGCAAATATTTGAGCCTTGCATGGTGGCACGTTTCTTTAATCCTAGCACCTGAGAGGCAGAGGCATTAATATATTCTATAGAAACAAAGAACAAACAATTTCTTTAAAATATTTTAAATTACTGAGTCCAACACAACTCAAGGTATAGGTTTTAAGAATGCTGTTACTGCTAATACCATTGGCATATTACTGATGCAACCAGTACTGAAGTCAGGGAACAGAGGAGCAGCTACAATGCATGGTCATCCTACCACAAGAATCTTTAGTAGGGTAGGAATTGTGGTCAAAACTGCTAATACTGTAAGATTTCAAGAAGCTAAGTATGTTAGTTAGTTTTCTGTTGTAGTGCTAAAACACCATGCAAAATTTAAGGAAGAGTTTATTTTGGATTACGGTTGAAGAGTTAGGACTCATCATGGTGGCAGAAGGTGAGGCAGCAAGTTTGCTGCTGGCCAGAGCAGGAAGATGTCTTTGTAAGCAGGCAAGGCTATGAACTCGCAAAGCCTGTCTCCAGGGAGATACCCCCGCTGCAAGACTGCACCTTCTAATGGTCCCTGTCAGCACCACCAGCCGAGGAGCAGGCATTCCAACACACTAGCCTATGGGGGACAGTTAGGATGCTATCTCAGAGTCAGCAGAGCATGGTACCTCGGAGGCTGCTCTCCTCCTCCAGAAGGCAGAGCGGTGATCTGCAGAGGGCATGCCTTTGGAGAACACCAACAATATTCCTTAGTCTGGTTCTTCCAATCCACCATTGTTAGGGTTTTTTTAAAGTTGTGATAATATAAATTTAAGAACAAAAGAGATCTATGCATGAACTTTGTGGTATCTATTTTAATTGTGTGAAGTATTTTAATAACTTTAAGGCTTTTGGTTTATGTTCTAGCTGGAGTTGGTTGATAATTAATCTCCAGACAATTGAAATTTTACTGTATTTGTTTAATATAAAGTCATTCATCACACAGTCTGAATATAAAGAGAAACTTTTTGTTTTGTCTCAGGTAGTTACTTATCAGACTGAAGAATTTTTCTTGGATACTTTATTGGCCTCTACATAATAAGAGTGAAAACTACTAAATCATCTTAATTTTGACTTTATGATTACAAACTAATTTGTAATATAATATTAAACCAAAATAAATAGGCAACATGTTTCTGGAAAATAGTTCATATTTTATAATGCTTGTTTGCTTGCTTTACATTTTCAATTTAAATGTTTACTTTCCTTGATATTTATACCCTTTCTTTTATATCAATGGATTCTTTGATATCAGTTTCTTTAAGAGAAATTATCATTACAAAGAGTTAATTGAGATATATGGTAGTAACAGTAATCAGGAATATAATGGTTATTGAAAAATGTATTTTGAGCATTTTCAAGGCACAACAAATGATCTCATCCTTGCTAAAAGATTACAAAGCTTTAGGCTGTACCCAATGATGTTGTGTTTTGGGGGGACAGGGCTGAATTAACTTAGAAGATAGCACAATCATAGCTTTTACTAACTGGAAACTCACACTAAAGATGTAGGTACTGCAGCTCTTAGGACTCCAAGCTATACTCCTGCATGGGCGTGGTGGGACGGTTAAAGCAGAGCAAAAGGTAAAAATGAGAGTCCCTTAAACACAAGAGGTTTGTAATTCACTTGTGGAAATCAAAACAACAGAAAAAGTAACCATCAAACACAGACGCTAGCATAATATAAATATTGTTGTCGTGAAGAGGCCCTCAGATATACACATCCACAGATAAACTTGTCATTAAACCCCAAAAATCTATTACATTCCTCTGTATTAAAAAAATGTGTGTGTGCATGCATGTATGTGTGTATGTAGCATTTGCATGTGTGCATAGAAGTCAGAGAACAGCTTACAGAAGTCAGTTCTCTGTGTCCACTTTGTAGGTTCTGGACACTGAACTCAAGGTTCAGGCGAGGCAGCAAGCAACTTTACCCACGACCAGTCCTGCTGACCCCTCCTTCCCATTTGTCATCAGGTGATGGCACTACTAAGTTGGCCACAAGAGAGTTAGCAGAGTCACCCTTCCCTCCTTCTTGTCCCCAAGAATATCAAGGCGAAGCTCCTTGTCCAATTAGTACCTTATCATTGATTTTGTCTCTAAGCAGCTCTTCAGTCACCCCAGGCCCTCCACTCCCAAGGCCTCCGCTCCTATTTGAATCCTCGTCCTTTCTTGCTGATCAATGATCCAGTCTAATTGGTTCTCAGCTTCTATTCTGGGCCTACTCCAATTTAGCTTTCCTAGGAAGTTTCTTTTCTTGTTTTTAACCATAACAGTACATGTCAAAGATGAAAACGCCCTTCTCTCCTTAGTTTGGGGCTTGAGTGCAAACATAAACCCAACTCAGTTTTGGGTTGGTAACAACTACCGACAAACAGATTAAGCCTGAACACTTGGGCTCTTAGTACAACAGGTACCTATGTAATAATCATGGACACTAACTACACCCACATTTTTCCATATACCAAGGATCAAATGTCTGGTTAAAAAAAATCAAATTGCGCATATGCTGTTACTTTGGACAAACAGAGCTGTGCTGATTCTTTCTTCTCACTGTAGGAGGAACATTCTAGCACGATGATTAATAACACCATTTTCTAAACTACATCTTAGTCTACCAATTCCGGAGAGTGAGGAGGGGGGAGAAGGAAGAAAGCTGAGGGAGGACAAGGGCTATCCCAAATCCTCAGTAAACAGGATTCCCAGTTTTTGTTTCCTACCCAGGGCAGTTCATATGTATATACACATCCTGGCCCTTCAGTGAAGTTAATTGCCAAAGGGAAATGATGCTTAAAACAGCTGCTTTATTGCCTAGAAAATTTAGAGTGGGTGAAAAATATTCCAGTTCAATGTATAGCATCTAATTGAGTGTGTGTGAAGAAACAGATTTTACCTAAAGAATCATCAACACAACTAAATTCCTTTACACATACACAACAGCCTGCTGTGAGCTAAGATGTACCATCTAAGTCTGACACGTTGACTGGCACCTGTAGCTGTAGGGCCCAGATGCTGAGGGGCAGAAAGATAGCCAGTTCAAAGCCTGCCTAGGTTATAGAGCAAAAGTGAAACTTAAAAAAAAAAAAATCTGCTTTTCAAATACACCGCACATTTTAAAAAGTACTTAACTCAAACTCAGCATTCTATTCAATAGCATTCTGTAGTAATTTTGATTTGATTTCTTGCATAATCTACTTCTGTTTCCTAAGTAAGGTAACTTTAAAATAAAAAGCAGAATATCCCATCAGATTTCCATAATAATATACTACTATATATCCATTGTTTCTGGAAAAATAGGTATTTAGTGTGCTCCTTGAAAATAACACTTTAAAATGCACTAGGTACATATACATTTACCAATGATCATACCCTTAGATACATGCTTATGTCTTTTGTACAGATGATCAGACCCTTAGCATACATGCTTATGTCTTTTTGCATCTTATCTTTTTGGACTCACCCACATTAAAAGATCATTTCCAAGCAATCATGCATCTGGAATTATTTTTGTGATAGAATTTCTCATCATATTTGGGGGTAGAGGCTTGCCTTTTAATGAATTGTGTATGTTTTGTATTTTCCGCTGGCCTCACCTGCCCCAGGCAGCTGCAGCCTCCTGTGGTAATCTGTGTGTCTACCTTTGTGCATATGCGCCTCTGGGCAACACTGCTTGAGAATGAAGCATGGGACTGCACGACTATAGGGCATGGCCATGCTGGGAACCAATTTCATATTATGCCCAAAGGACGGAAAAGGAAAAGAGGCAGACTGCTTGCCTAGAGCAAACTTTTTTTTTTCTCTCAAGGAGTTTAGCAAATCTGGTTAAATTCCATGGATCCAAATGTATATTTTGACCTTTTCATGGAAACTAGATGACAGGCTAGTCTAGTAGTCAGAATAATTTCACTAATACAGGGCTTTTGAAAGCATGCTACTTAAACATCACAGGGATTCAAAATGTTCTATATTTACAAGTGCTCACTAAGTGTAAATTAATATATATACAGCATTTACTATCATAAGCATCACACACAAAGTGATAGGAACAGAACCCATTTTATACAAGTCCGAGCAGCAAAGCATCCACTGCTGAGCAAACGAGGACAAGGAAGGGCAGTCGGTGGGCGCTCACTCTGCCGTGGACCCTGCTAAGCGCCTCCGATCCCACTCCTGGGACATAGATGATGTCTGCTTTGTATAAACAAGGAAATGATGACAGGATCTGAAGCACCATGGTTAATAATCGGGTGTGTGTGTGTGGGGGGGGGGGTCGACCTTCAAGTCTGCCTGACTGTGCCAGATTCCAACATCTCATGTCACATCAGCAGATAATAAAATAAAACTCACAGAGACAAGAAAGTAGGAAGGGCTGGGGGGAGAAGCCATCTAGGAACATGGCTAACACATGTGAGCTTTCATTTACAGGAAACAAGTGACCAAAGAGACACAAAAGCTGCTGAAGCGTAGATTAGTGCTTCATTTGAAGAATCTGAACGAGACAAAGAAACTGCACATTCTTATAAGCATTGTGCATTATCGAGGCAGCGTCTAATCCTACTGCCATGTCAAATGGAATCATCTTTCTCTTAGATACATCTCTCAAGCAAGTTCTCATTCTCCATGGCAAGCAAGAAAATACTGAAATGCAAGGGCGGACATTTCAAAATCAGATTAAAAAATATGGTCAAACATTTGAATAGAAATATCTCAGCAAAACAGATAAAAATCTCACAACATATGCAGTAATTTTTTGATGAATAGATCAAAATACCAACAGCCAAGTTGCACCTCCACACCCTGTTCTCCTCTCTTTTAGTGTGTTCGTCCACTTCTGCATCACACGCTTTACCTGTAAAGAGCTCTGTCGTCTGGCGACAGCACAGTAAACAGGAAGAGTTTCAAAAGATGGTGAATTCGAAGGCAGTGGCCATGATCGGAATAGAAGATACTAGACCGTTGGTTAGCCATCACTCACGTTGTTTTATAGTGGTCACTTGTGCACTGCACATGAAATTATGGGGTGTACACAGTGTGTGCACTCAGACTCAGAGTTCAGCACCAGCAGAATGTCAGCACAGTATCCGGCTAGGGACAGCTGCAGATGACAACTCTTCAAACAAGACCAAGCAAACAAACCAGGCATATAACTAACATGGAATACCACACTACAGGGCAACACAAGAAGAGCTCACTCTTATGAATTTTGGTAACTTAGTAATAGTTTAATTATTCACTATTTTACCAAAACTCACATACTGTAACCAACACGTAGAAGAATGAATTTTTTTATTCGATAAGTGGTCGTAAATATCGAGTACGTCCCAGAAACAATTCTGAAATGCTGGAATATAAAAGGGTAGGATACATAAAAAGTATATCATGTTTTCAAGTAAATAAAAATGTCTGCTTATTCAAACTTAAAGGAGTTTTGAATCCATCTATCAAAACTGAGATGCATGACCAAAATCAGCATACGACTCTGAAGAGCTATGGACTCAAAAGCAGGGAAAAACCAGTGCTGCTGGTACAAAAAAAGAGTTTAGGGTGTGGGCTGTGGGCTAAGCTCTCAAGCACAAAAGGCTGAGACGCGGAGGAGGAGTGCATTCCAGACACGGGCCTGGAGACGCATGGGAAAATAGAGTCCAGCGGGCAGATCAGGGAGCCCAAAACCAGTGGTCAGAAATAGCCTGGGGTGGAGAGTAGTTTGGGGTCCTCTGGGGGGAGTGTTTAAATGTCAGTTTGGAAAGTAAAAGTGCACTTAAAACCCTCTCTTAAAATTCTCTAAGAATGATCTGCAGTGAATCAGGCCTTTCTGCTGAGCCGGTGGATACTCTGCTGGCCCTAGCATACCAAGTGGCTCTCGGGATAGATTCTGCTCTGATCTCAACTATGATAAACTGGACCTGTGATGGTTTTGCTTATAGACTTAAATGAACATAAATAGATATTTAAAACAATCCATATTGGGGTTCTAGGGAAAAATGAACAAAGTTCAGCAGAATTCTATAGTGTAAATCAATACAGATTGAATAAAAGCACGGAGGGTGGAGCACTCCCAGCCAGATGGAGCACTCCCAGCCAGGGCACTCTGAAGACTCATTATTAACTCCTTTAAGAGGATCCCGAGACCTTCACAAAGAACAATTGAGCCAAGTTTCTGTGGAATGAACCACAATTTGTGCACAGTGTTTCCAGCCTGTCAAATTAGGCTCAAATAATGATGCCTACTACATGCAGGCAGTGTTTATTACTCAGTGTTACACCAAACTTGCATATTCTTCAGACTAACAGAGCTTTAAGCCATAATTAGCTGCCTTGCCTAATGAGCACAAGGAACTTTCAGAAAGTGGTTGAGTGAAATGGTTCTGAAACCCTTAAGTAACACTAAGAATGATGGCAACACGAGGAGCGGCTGGCCATTAGTCCCGGGGCCTTTGAGGCCGCTCCCTGAACTCCACTAGCACACCTTCAGCGGAAGCCTAAGCAGTACACCCTTCCTTTCCTCACTAATTAAGGGCTTTCTGCCTGAGGGACTTTCCAAGAACATATATTACAAATAGCAGTATCTCTTTACATCCCCACCTAGTGAATTCTGAAGCTCTCAATAAAATATAAAGCTCAAATACAGAGACAAGAGAGGTAAGCAGAAGGGCCCAGTGCAGTGATGGGGGAAGGCTGTAAGGTTGGCTGGGGCTAAAGTAACTTCCCCAGGGAATCCCTTTCAGAATCCCACAAACATCTGCCTGGAGCCACAGGGACCGAGGCAGAACTATTGTCCATGCTCAAAGGAAGGCAAACATTTCAGAGATAAAAGTCCAACCCAAGGAAGACAAACAAGTCCTTTTCTATTTGCACCTTATCATGCTGCTAAATGGCTTAACATACTGGATATACATCGGTTTTAGTCTAAGAAAAGAAAGTCACTAAACCATTCTTGGAGAGTTACATGGTACACTGAACTAAAGTGACCTCACTAGAAGCTGCCCAAATGAATGCGGCCCAGAGTCTCCTCTGTTGTTTGCGTGCAGTGTGGGATGTAGCGGTGGGGAGGGAAGTTATAGAAAAGTGAAGGGCTGGCCATGGGGGATTAAGGGGCAATCTATTCAAGGAATTCAAGAAAAGAACCTGTTAAAGGACAAAAGGAAATAATAGAATTGGGCCTGAGTCTTTTTAAAACTAAGAAAGAAGCAAATGAAGTAAACTGCAAAGTCCACACTTAAAATTTAATGAGTGAAAAAAATATAAAGCAAGAGTTTTTAGAAGTACAGAAGGGTGACATAGACTTTTACAGATAATTGGGTTGATTTTAAGGCCTGGTGTGGTAGACACTTAAGGGTGTCCACCTGAAACCTACACCAAGAGTAGGATTGATGATGCAGAATGTGAATGGCCACTGAGGCCAAGCAAGGACAGGCCAGACCCAGGACCCAGGACACTCACGCTCGGCCCTAGATAATGTCAGTAACCAAGAGAAAGAACAATCACTCAAGGTGATCATGACTTCAAAGAATATGCTTGCTTTCTTAAAAACAAACCAAAGCCATACAGAAGACAGACACTGAAACAAATTACTCAAGACACTCACAAAGTGAGTCAACCACAAGAGGCAAGAAACCAACTGTGCCTCAAATATGAGTAAGAGCCACTCAGAATGAACAAGATAAAGAAAATAAATCAGACAGAAAGCAATAACGAAATTATATAGTGTTAAATAGGAACAAAAGCAATAGAATATGAGATAGCTTTGTGGAGAAAATTACAAAAATCTATTAACAGACATAAAGGAAGTTCTAAAATGAATAATAGTCAATTTATGGAAAATCCATTGTGAGATGACATTTCTCTTCAACAAAATCTATACACTCTGTGTAGTCTCTTCAAAAGACCAACAGTCTTTAAATTACGTTTAAGAAATTTATTGTTTTTATTATGAAAGAATAAGTACATTAATGCCAAAAAAGGAATAAAGGGGTGGGGGCAAAGATGACTCTCCAAGATAACCAGTTGATATAAAACAGTAGTAATTCAAATAGCATCAGATTAGTGCCAAAATAGACAAAAGAAATCCCTGACACAGGCCCATAAATATATGAAAATTTTATCTATGAGAGAAGTATTACATCAAGTCAGATGGAAAATTAGATCTGAAAAGATGTAGAGATAATCTATTAAAATACACAGATCCCAAGTTCACATATAGAAATGAATTTCAGGAAGATTAAGAACTCAAACATTAAAAGAAAAGTAAAATAAGATAACTGAGACACTACAGAAGATCTTCTTTGCTCCACAGTGCAGAGGGGCTACTTAATAAGGAAAATTATCCCTATTGTGTTGCCTTGTGCCAAGGGTTTGCACACATTAATTCCTCCACTTGTAGAAACCTAGGAAGTAGATACCATTGGTCTCACTTTATAGCTGAGGAAATGAAGGGACCAAGAGGCTACATTAAGTTGTCTAATATCTTAAATCAGGAACTGGCAGAGGTGGGATTCAAATTTCAACCTTCAAGACTGAAGGCACTTAAGAAACAGCTTGATAAATGTTGTCTCCAAAATTACATTCTTTTTAAAGATAAAGGTATTTGAAGCCACAGTAAATTTAAGTTGTATGGTGAGAAAATATTTGTAGCACATAACAAAATGTATTAGTGTCAAGAATATATATTTAACCAAAGTCTACAAAAGTAGAAAAATTGGCAATTCCTATAAATAATTTAGAAAAGAAATAAAACTGGCCAATAAATACATAAAGAATACCCACCTTCACTAGTAATCAGGGAGATGCAAATTAAAAGGCTGCCTAGAAAACATTTCTCATTGAGCAGAGCAGCAAATGAAAAAGTTTGCTAATACAAGGTGTGGGCAAGAATTAGGAAGGCAGACACCCTCCCACACTGCTGAGGGAAGCATAAATCCACGCGGCCACTCGAGAGGGTGATTTGGAAGCACCAATTAGAATGAAAACACGCAGAGCCAGAATGCAGACACTTACAGCAGCAGTGCACTCTCAGCGGAGCACCGGCTATGTGCGGAACCGCAACACCCAACATATTAATCCACTTAATTCTCATCATGGATATAAGATAAGAAGAATGAAATTTAGATTATTTACATAACTTGTTTAAGGTCTTATGTAAGCTAGAGAGCTAAGAACTGGGAAGTAACCAGCAAGATATATTGCTTCTTTGTACTCAGGGAAATTCAATGAAGTAATCATTTATAATACAGAAAAATGAAAAAGCATAATGTTAATAAATATTGATATATACACGCATAATATACATATATAAATGAAATATTGTATATTCATTCCATGGGCAATGAACAAATGTGCCTTAGCTACAACTTGGTTAAAAGAACAAACTAGATGTATATGAATCAATATAAATGAGTCTCAAAGGAATATTGCTAAATGAATGAAAGCATGCTGTTGGAAGATGTATAATTATTATTTCATTCACATAAAACAAATAAAAATAATATATTCTGATAGACACATTCATATGAATACATAGAATAGTCTAGAAGAGTAGCCACTTGGAAAGGAGGAAGAGTAGGACCGAGGAGAGGTTCAGTGGGCATAGCAATCATGTATAATCAGAGTGTAGATTCCCGAAATTCTTGTAAAGACAGGTAGGTGTGACAACCCACCCAGTGCACCAGAGAAAGGGGATTCCCTGAGCAAGCAAGCTAGTCATACTAACTGACTTCATCTAGCCTCAAAATATAAGGTGGAGAGTGATTTAGGATGACATCTGTTATAAACCTTAGCCTTCTGTATGCACACATATACACAGGCATACGAACCACACATACATATACATGGCAAAACAAAACTGCGATGCTAGAGGAAGTGCATAGTATGGTGGCCCAAAAGGATGGTTTCCAGTTCTAGTCATGCCACTAATTTCTTGGCCAAGAAATCTCATACTACAAGGTTATCTATGGGCTTACCAAAGGCCTAAAGTAAAGATATTGAAAGCCCTTTGAAAAGGGTATCAGTGGTTTGATTTGGTTATGACGGAAGAACAAGCAACAAAAGTGGTCATCCCGGGGTGCAGTAGAGAATGCCTTTAATCCCAGCATTTGGAAGGCGGGTCCAGATGGATTTCTGTGAGTTGGAGGCTGGCCTGGTCTACATAGTGAGTTCCAGGACAGCTAGTGTTACATAGTGAGACCATGTCTTGACAAACACACATTCACACACAAAACAGATAAATTAAATAAAGTAATTATATTTCACTTATGTTGTGTCTTTCCAGTGATGACCTTTTTCTCAAGAGACATTCAATGAATACTCAGTAAACGGATGAGAGGTTTGTCTATGTGGATGTGTGGATGTGTCTGAGGAGGACAGGAGAAGGCAAGTGGACCATTTCACTTACAGCCAGCAGAACAGTTAGCAGCAGGAAAGAGAAGGTGTCATTTTACAGCACTGACGGATTGAGAGTTGAATTAGTTGCTGGATTCACTGTGCCCTGAAGGCTGTACAGAAGGGTGTGCTGAGACATGGAGCAGGAGAAACAACATTCCTTCTGATACGGAACAAGGGAGGGGAGGAAGAGGAGCCTGGAGGGAGAGCGGTGGTGCTGATGACCATCACATCATAACCCTCTGGTCCCCAGGGCTGCAGAGAGCTCTATTTTGGCACAAAACCTTTAGAGTTCCTCGTAAATATTTAAACCGTGAGTGAAACAGGCCATCAGCTTCTACAGCGCCCTCAAGACTACAGGTGTAGGTGAAGGCATGAAATGACATTCTAATCCTAATATCTATGGGCAGCATTCAAGATTGAGCTTCCTAATGGTGACACTGTTCCTTCTGTAATTGGTCTCAGTTGTGGGGGAAAGTTCAAATCCTAGTAATGGACAAATTGGGGCACTGTTAGCATCACTGAAGGCAGCTCACAAACATGCTAGATAGAACTGAAATCGCTGAGTTGGATAATCACATGTACAAACAGGGTAAAAAACAGAGGAGAAATACTTCCTTCCCCTCTTTATGCGCTTTGAGCCTGCTTGTTTTGGTACAGAGGCACACAGCAACGTAGGGATAAAGTGCAGCTGCCAGCATGTCACATGACAATTGCTATCTACAGGAATATCCCTTATAGATTCAGCAAAAGAAACTCTAAGTACAAGTGACAGAAAATGTTTCCTATGGTATCTATTTTTATCTAAACCCTGGAAAGAATACTCTCAAAATGGGAGATGTTTTATACCAGACAGTATAGTCAATTCAAATGGGGTTCACAAGGTCTGGGAGTAGATCCCTCATGTCTGATGACTACACTCATTTTGCTTCTTCTACCTGGAGACACCCAAATGATGGGACTGTTGAAAGGTAAAGGAGATAACGAGCAAGATTAACATCCCTTAACACCAGCTGGGTACCTGTGACTTTTAGACATACAGGTGTAAGTGACACTTGCTGACTCTCCTAATTTTCAGCTACGATTCATTTTCCCATGTCCTAAAAGCAGTGAGATTTTCCTTCCAGAATAAAATCTCTGCCAATTTTTCACCAGCATTTAGGTGGGACTGAAGGCGCATTCAGCATTGATGTTAAGCTCCAACAGGCCCAAGCACACTTGTGTATCTCATCCACATGGCCAATGATTGTAGGCATTTGACTTGATCCAGCTCCCCCAGTTGCTTCTGGCAGTAGTGCCTGTACACAGATTCTTCTCCCTCCAGGATGATGTTGATGAATTATTATATCTAGAGCTACTATAGCCCACCTCACTACTATAAAGAGAGTCCATCTAACGATACCACCACCTATACCTAGTGAGACAAAATACAAAGAACTGTAGAGAAACAAGAGAGGGACCTGAGAACTCAGTGGCAGGCATGTCCAACCTTTTGGTATTGCAACAAGATATAACTTGCAAATTTCATGCTCCAGAACCCCACAACTGACTTTTTTTAAAAATTGCAAAAGTATTTTTGTAAGGTGTAGGTGACTTTATGGTTTTGGGTTGGTCTGCATTCATAGTGAGCCATGGCCACATGCAGCCCATGGGCTGTGGGCTGGGCATGCTTACTCTTCATGTGGAACTACAACTACCTCTCAGTCTATGCGTCAATAAAGCTGCCCTCCCTTCAATTCTTTTTTGAGCTAGACGAGGTAAAGCTTATATTAATTGTAACCAAAATATTTCAAGACTCCATTTATTTGGCTAATGTTTTAAAAATGAATATGGCCACACTGAACTATATATTAGTACTTAATGAAGAATAATAATAGTATATCTTGTATAGATAAAAACAGTTTCTACTATAATTAGAAATTTTTAAATATATTATTTGCTTAGACCCAAGTATCTCTTCATTATTTTTGGTACTCCCTAAAATTTATTCCATATGGATTCTGGAGGAGGGTGTTTTAATTCTAAATGAAAAGTCTCAGCCATTACAAGCATAAAACATAAGTATAACCCTTATTGCCAATTTTTATTTGTATACCCTATTTTAGATCTGGGAATCTGACACTAAAAATGGCCTCAGATTTAGTGTTGTTTGTATTCAATCCCAGCAACTAAAAATAAAAAGTTAGAAAGACAAAGCCCCTAGTTAACATGTCTTTGGTTGCTGCAGGAGGAATGGTTGATTTTTTTTTCTGTGTGAAGAAAAATTTTCACAAGTAGTATGGAAAATGTATTTTCTGTAAGAACTTAACGAAAGTAATGAGATTTTCCTCTTAGCTTCCAGGAAATTTACAGTGAACCACACTGTTCTTGTGGAATCTTGTCCTGGGTCATGATTTCAGAACATGCACACACAGTTCTGCATGTAGAAATAAACGTAATTTGGATACTTACTTAGAGCAGATAAACAAGAGGGCTGTTTACACTGGCCTTATCTTGACTTGTTCGGCTAAAAACAGCTCCATGGAAACCTGACTTTCCAAACATTTCATCATCATTGCTACTTCCTGCTGTCTCCACTCAGCTTACAATCAGGCTGACACCTTTGGTTCAAAAAACTCTACACATTTGACACGCGACAAAGAAAGTGGTGCCACACCTCTACCCTCATGGTCTGCACCTCATCTCATCTAAGCTCTTCATCCTCAGCAGATACTGCATCTCACTATGTAAAGGCCAACTTAATTCTTTCTTCTTATAGACAATACGGTGCTTTTCTTTGGGGAAATATTTATTTTTATTTTATTTATGTGTGTGAGTGTTTTTACTGCATGTGCGTGCATGCGTGTGTTTTGACTGCATGTGCGTGCGTGTGTGAGTGTTTTGACTGCATGTGCGTGCGTTCGTGTGTGTGAGTGTTTTGACTGCATGTGCATGCGTGTGTGTGTGTGAGTGTTTTGACTGCATGTGCGTGCGTGCGTGTGTGTGTGTGTGTGTGTGTGTGTGCACAGTGTGCATGACTGATGCCTGAGGAGCCCAGAAGAGGGTGCTGAATCTCCTGGAACTGGAGTTACTGAGGGCTGTTAGCCCATGTGTGTGCTGGGATCTGAACCCTGCTCCTTTGAAAGAGCATTAAGTGCTGTTAACTCTGGAGTCATCTCTCCAGGCCCCGTTTGCTTTGCCAGAAGGCGAGTCTAGTAAGAACTGAAACTCATTAAGGATCAGTGCAGACCTCACTGAATCCACATCTGGGGGCATGGGCAGGGCATAAAACGCCAAGTCCAGTCCCAGGTGACACATCCATATTTGGTTAATAAAGACTAGGTAGTCTGGGCTATAATAACAAACTTTTTGTTTTCCCAAGGCTTTATGAACTGTAAAGTCACCTAAGCATGCTTTAAGGTCATGCTTTCTAAAGTATGAAACAAAATTTTCAACAGAGGATGGGAAGGTGCCTCATTAAAACTAAAATCTCTGTAAGAACCCAACCAAATCACACTTTGTATAAGCACAGTGTGTTTGTGAGAGCAGAGTATGTGTTTGAGCACAGGGGGTGTGAGCAGTGTATGTGTTTGTGAGCAGAGTGTGTGTGTGAGCACTGTGTGTGCAAGCAGTGTGTAATTATGTTAGCAGTGTGTGTGAGCAGTGTGTGTGCATGTGAGCACATTGTGTTTGTGTGTGCAAGCACCATGTGTGTATGTGAGCAGTGTGTAAGCACAGTGTGAGAGTGTGAGCAGTGTGTGTGAGCAGTGTGTGTGCATGTGAGCACATTGTGTTTGTGTGTGCAAGCACCATGTGTGTATGTGAGCAGTGTGTAAGCACAGTGTGAGAGTGTGAGCAGTGTGTGTGAGCAGTGTGTGTGCATGTGAGCACATTGTGTTTGTGTGTGCAAGCACCATGTGTGTATGTGAGCAGTGTGTAAGCACAGTGTGAGAGTGTGAGCAGTGCGTGAGCAGTGTGTGAGTATTATCTGTGTGAGCAGTGTGTGTGAGCACAGTGTGCATGTTTGGTTATGTAAGCACAGTGTGTATATGTGAGCATATTGTGGAAGCACAGTGTGTGTGAGCAGTGTGTGATCAGTGTATGTGTAAGCACGGTGTGAGTGTGAGCACAGTGTGGACGTGAGCAGCATGTGAGTGAGCACAGTGTGTGGGGGTAGGGTTGCCTCGCTCACTCCCTCACTCCAATCTTTTCTACTGTAATCTCCTCTAAACGGTATCATCTTCTGCCTACCTTTCAAATGGAGCTTCCCGATGAAAATGACACCGAGTAAAGTGATCTGGGAATATAACTCTCCAGCAGGGCTGTTCTCTCCTCCAAGACATCCAATAATAAATAGGTATTCTGCTTAATCATTCCAAATGGAGTCAAGTCTAAAATTTTCTATTTTTATTCCAGAGCTCATGCTATACAAACATTGTCTTTCTTCTTTTTTATAGGAAAATAAACAAATGTCTTAAATGAGCTCTTCCACTTTTTTTTTGGCTGTGGCTCCTAGGCATAAAACAAGTTGTTAGCTACAGACACTTTAACTCCTGTCTTTATCCAGGTGATCTTTCACCACACCATTAAAAATGTGTTTTCTGTCTGGGCATAGTGGCCTATGCCTCTAATCCAAGCAAGTGAGAAGTAGAGACAGGTGGATCTCTGGGAGTTCAAGGCCAACCTGATCTACAGAGTGAGTTCCAGGACAGCCAGGGCTACAAAGAAAAACCCTGTCTTGATGAAATAAAACAAAACAATACAAAACAAAGAGAAAAAAACTTTTCTAAGTTAAAAATATTCAGAATATGGAATCATTTTTCTAGTAACATGCTAGAAATTTAGTCTTTGAGTACAATCAAAGGTGTGTTGATTGCTAGGACACACACCTAGCACCTTTGGAGCCCAGAATCCTATGTAGAATTTTCTATTTCAGTTTTGCAGGGCGTTTCTATGATTTCCTAAGAATACTTCACAGAAACTTGCAAATCGTTCGTTTCTAAACCTCGAATATGCCCTGCTAACTTGGAAATACTAAGAGGTTGCTAGTCCACCATTACAGATATTGCTACTGGCTGACAGTGATTGACAGCTCCCTAGCAGAGAACAAATACGGGGAGGGAGAAGGCACCCTTATTTTCCTATTCTAACTTCTAGGCTTATTGAGGGTTTAAAATGATCTTGCAAGGATGCTGCTAAGAGCAGAGCTGAAAACCCAGAGAGTGAGCACTCTCTAAAACCCAAGGATGAAATAATATCAAAGCTTCTGTGCGCTGTGCATCTTCGTCTCAGAGAAGGTGAGAGATGAAAGGGAAGCCCGTGCAGGAACGCACCGAGAAACAGATGGTCTTTTTACAAGCTGAACTTCTGCCTTCCACCAGTGTGCTTCTTAATTGTAGCATACTGAGCACTCTCATGCAAATGATTTCAATTGCTAAGCTCACAGCCGAATAAACAGGGTTAGCTCACTGACATTAAATGACACAGTGTACTTGAAGCTCATGTACTATTTAGTCTGTAAACACTTGATATGCAAAATTGTATGAGGGAACTAGTGCCAAGGCGGTTTAAGATTATAACCAGTGTTCAGTAAAGATTTAAAAGCTTGGCCTTCGTTTTGCTGAAGACGCTCACTTTCATATTTAATCAATGAACTTCAGTTCCAGTTTTAGTTCTTGATTCAGAATTTATGACTTTTTTTTTTTTTTTTGCTTATTCCAAAGTGAGTTAAAGGAAGCTGAGAATTAGCATGGGGGTAGAGAAGATACCTCAGGAAATATTATGAGTTAATAGTAACACTTGCTTAAGATCATCTCAGAAACAAGTTGATTATTGAATTTATCTTCCATCGGGAGGACAGGATGCTAATGGCTTAAATGTGTGTTTCTATTTAGCAGAGGCGCACAGGAGCACCAGCAGTGGCCATGGGGTGATCTTCTGTCTTCCTCATTTTTGCATGCTGGTGTGATGTGCCTCATCTTTTCTCATTGAGGATGTCTTTCAGTAGGGCACAGGCAGATGCAAAGACCCCAGGAGATGCAGACTGCCACAGAAGGAAGACCTGCTCTGGCAAGGAGCTAATCTCCCTGGGAGGCTGGGGCAGAGCCCGATGGAGGCAAAGTCAAGTGACGCAAGATCTGTACACAGTCATTCCCAAACTTCCCAGCACAGCTGTCACCCTACCAACAGAGTTCTGGTAGACCTAGCACTTGTAGCTATTCCATGACTCAATGCAAAACTTTTTCATGAAATCCTGGCTAATATATTATCATTAATTTGGATAAAAAAAAAAACCTTTCAAACTGAATTTCAACTTCATGTGCAAAAAGAACTTAAGTAGCCTCCTTGAGCTCAGTTTGCCATTGCTCTAATTACAGTAGCTAAAGAATTTAAAATTGAGAAGTGTATGGGTGAGTTCATCTTTACATATCTATACTGTTTATCTATGTACACATAAAATACAGAGATAGCTATCTTATGTATTTGCATTTGATACAGAGACGTCTACATCTATATTTGAACTAGATGAGCTACGGAAACGCTTAGTAAAGAACAGAGCTCCTTGTAGCCCTCTGAGGTATGTTAGGCAAGACTTTTGTGAAATGCTAATGTCCTTATTTTTAAAAGGGTGTGATATGCATCATATTTCTTTGGACTCCCAGTGACTGTCCTGCTGATTAATTGTAGCAAACAACTTTTGCTCAGCCTCTCTCCAGAATGTTTCTTAGTTTAACGACATCTTGTACAAGCTCTTGCCTTTACTGTTTATATCTCATTCCTTGCACCCCCACAGCTTGCATTATATATGAACTGCACTTTAGGAAAGGGCATCATGTTACAGAGCCTGTTCATTTGGGAACTTAATTTCAGTAACACTGTCAATATTATTAAAGAGCGTCCCTCTTTATGTTATACTGTTTTAAACTTTGCTGACACATCCTCTTCATGTTATAGACAGATATTCTCATTGCACTAGTAAGGAAATAAATACGTAGGCTACTGCTTAAATGGAGCCTGGATCCTTATTCTGTACACCTAACAAAATAACTGGGGCAACAATACTGGTATTCTCTGCACTCCTTCCCTCTTGCCTATCTTTGGTCCTTTAGCAAGTCCTGTTGACCCTACCTTCTATCAGATCAAATGGCTTCTCTCCACTGCCCTGCTCTCTAGGGTCCAAATCGTGACTATTGATTACCGATTACTGCAGCAGCCTGGGCATTTGTATGAACAGAATCTACTCTGATGGAAAGCTCCAGGGGTTCTTCCACAGTTCTGGTCACAAGCAGCTCATGATCCTTCCTTCAGAGTCATACCATAAAGGCACAATACTTTTGGGTCTGTAAACCTCCACTAAAGCTACACGCACATCACCATTCCACAAGTGACTTCAAAATTGCTCTGTGCTTCTTACCTGGCTTTTATGGCCTACAGGGTTGCTTTTTACGGGAAGCGGGGCAATCTTCCTTTCGGAAGCTTCCGCTCATGCAAGCCTTCCATGACGAGATGCTGGTGACAAATGACACTTGCTTTCACTCCCCCACATCGTGCACTGCTGCACTTTTCTCCAAATCATGTATCAGTTGACTTTCTTTGCTAGAATGGAAGCTATGTGCACAAAAGGAACTTAGCTTGTTTCCCTTTCTGCTGTATCCATAGCAAGTACGACAAGGCTTGAAGAGCGATACTAAATACAGGGTGGGGGAGTGGGGCTGGTTAGCATCACCCTGCAGTCTCCTAAGACCTACCTTTCTACCACAGCTTCAAGATGCATGTTTGAACTTCCACATTTTAGCGAAGTTATTTAACGTATTTAGCAATTAAATGTTTAAAATGAAAAATTGTTCCTTATATAAAAATGTACAAATTGAGAACAGAAGTGACCAGACCTGTCAGATTCTTGTCTAAATTGCAGGCGTGGACATCAGCACACAATCTGTAAGTCTTCCCAATAGTGGAGGTGTTATCCAATTACTGAAACTCTGAGCTGGAAGAGTTAATACACTTTCTTGGTGACCATTAGTCACAAAGTGAGGAGACACTTAAGCTCACTATAAACCTGAGGTTTCGCTACTGGCCAAACTGACGGGACAATGAGGTGATGACATCTGTCATACACACAGATTCACATGCCAAAATCTGAATTGAACTTCTGAGAAAATTGCATGACTTCTGTAGAGCACCTTATATAAATCTAGTAGAAGCTAAATTTACACCAATGCCAAAGGCAGAGCGGACCTTTCTGTAAGATGTTCCTTATTCTGCAATAAACCTGTTGAAGAGACAGGTTTAATGTTCACCAAGGTTAAGTGTGTCAGAGGTCTCTGTGGTATAATCTGTCACCACCTTGCCTTAAAGCTTTAAGAGCTACCCAGGAACTAAGATTCTTTTGTCAAAATCACGGTTTAAAATGATTTTTATTTTTATTGAATTTCCTTGTTTATAGCTTATTAGAAAATGTAATATATATATATATATATATATATATATATATATGCCACAAGATACAGTTGTATGAAAATTCAAAGGGAAAACTATTTAAAAACTAATACAGCTTGACTATAGTAACTGGAGCAAAATGCCATAACACTGTTTAACCTATTGGACAGAGGGTTTCACATGTGCAAGGGAACTGAATATTTATTTCCAATCCAGATGAAAGGTTAATTTATTCACATACTAGGAACATACTGACCATATTATAGCCCATGAAACTTGTTTAGAAATTTTTTTTTAAATTAAACACCCATCTCTGTTTTGTGTGCCAAATAAGATAACGGGGCATAATTACTGGATGGATGCATTTCCACACATTCTACACCTTTTCACTCAGTACAGCATTAAGATATCAGAGGCATAAGACTCATATCAAACAGCTCTCCTAATAGATTTTTGGCAGCTGAGGGCAATGGGATGGATATACAGAAAGTAATATGGCAAAAGGCAGGAAGCGTGGCTCAGGGGAGGGGGCTGCTCACACAGAAGAATGTTCATAACAGAGAAAATATGTGGTAACATCAAATGAAACACTACTCCACATACCAGTGGGGAATTAAACGCAGGCCAGCCATTACTCTGCTTGCTGGATGCTGGGAAGGAGCAAGAACAGGTGCGCAGTTTGAATAGCCCAACCCCTCTTCTTTACCCTGAACTGCTCCTCTTCTAGACAGCTAGTTGCTCCTTCCTCCATCAAGGTAGCTGGGGAAGGAACAATCATAACCTTTGAACAGGATTTGGCCTAACTTTACCGAACACTGATCTAATATTGATGTTCGTGGAGCATTTTCGGAATACAAAACTTATGTTTCCTCCATGCACCAGGAAAGGCGGTCTTGCTGGAGCCAGGAGATTGAAACTTGGACCCTAAAGCTAGGAGCAGAGGCCAGGGTATTGCCAAACACACTGAGAACAATGATGCTTACAGCTGCCTCCTCTACATGGGTACCAAGGGATACTGGGGAAGCCAGTGAGAGACCAGTAAGTCCTGCTTTCTTCCCCTTTAGCACATGAAACATATTTCTAAAATAGATTGAGGTCAGACAGAAATACCAGAAGGCATACTGAATCTCTGAATGTGAATGGCTTGCAATGAGAGCTGTGGGCGCTGGAGTCACTAATATGTATGAAGGTCCAGGGGACCATTTCTCCATGCAATACATTACAACATCTGAAAAATCAATGTCCTAGGGCAGAGAAAGATGAATACAGAGCTTTTCAATTATCTCTTTTCTTCTTTCTAAAAATACTTTCCCTTTCAAACAGATTCAAAAGGCAATATGAGTTGTTTTCCAGGGTCTCTACTAGCCTCATTCCACAGGGTAATGGCCCAGCGGGTAAAAGACAGTATAGACTTTGAAGTGCAGTAGGGTCCCTGAGAGCCAGGAATGAGGGCATGTTTAGCAACTGGCCAGTCTGATTAACAAGACAGCCGTGTCCAATTTCTTCAAGATTGACACAGTCTTTATTTATTTTTTTTAAAGCAAGCATCTTCTGTCAGTTAGTCTATGAATCACGGTTTGTTTGAAAGTAAGATTTCCTATCACATGCTCATCTTGGGAAATATAACAGAAGAAATCCTAAAAGCCCAGTTTCTTCATGTTGAATCAAAGAAGAAACGAGATTCAGCTCAGCGCAGCAGTCATAGCCCAACTTTCCATCTCAATTACGGAAAAGGCACAGGGTCACCTGCCACTTTTGAAGAAGCAGAAATCCACAGATGTGATACGCTGGAAAGATTAAGGTCCAAGACTCCTAACTGCAGGGCAGGCACAAGGAAGTGCTGCAGGGGACACAGAGCACAGCCATGTTGTCTTGCAGGCAGTGTTTCCGAAGCAGGTGTTTCTGCCAAGCGCCTAGAGCACTTCCTACCAGTGTTTAATGAGCTGTGCAGAGGAGGCTTGTCCAGCTTGTCATAGCAGCAGAATCCTTCCAAATAAAGTTTTCCAGGAAAGACTAGTAGTACGATCAAAAGCAGAATGACTCTAGCAGTTGACATGCCAGGGAGTTGTGGGGAGGAAGAGAAGGAAGGGGATAAGGCAAGGTCTAAACAGGGCTAGCTCGCAGAATGTGCTCAGCGAGGGTCTGGTAGAACAAGTGGACACTTGTTTCAGTACAAATTGTTCTGGAGTCCCACCGTGCTTGTTTCAAATCCACTCAGCTTGTATTTCTGGTCTAGGTAAGTGGGCTCTGTAACCTTGAAATTGATGGTGTGTTTTAGTTATAAGAGAGCTGGAATTTACCGAGCATTTGATAACTAATGTTTCTGTACTGAAGAATGGAGTTTGAACTCCCGGATTCTTCCCAAACACAGTTAATTGTACAGCTTCCTCCATTCTGGTTAACATCTTTTTATCCTGGCCAGTCCCTCAGCCTCTGTACTCTTATCCCAGACTCTGCCTTTTGACTCCTTTTCGGATTTCCATGTACTACGGCAGTGAGACACAATGAGTTAAGAGTCTTCCCTAAAATATCATGGTGTTTGATATGCTACATTTATTCTCAAGGACACGGGGCCCTTAGCATTTGTCCAAAGATTTATTGGGTACCAGCTATGGAAAGAAGCACCGTTCTCAACACAGAACTGCAGTAACTGAGGGGGCAGAAGCTCTCTTTCTGGAAGGCTGTGATGCCTTCATAAGAGGAGCCAATTCAAGAAGAACAGATAAAAGAGCGGAATCTGAGAGTGATGAGCGCTAAAGAAAACAGGCCAGGATGAGGAGCCAGACTTGGGCAAAGGAGGAGGGGCCAGCGTCAGCCAGTGTTGGAAAGACAGAGGTGGTTCTGAGCTCAATGAGAAATGGCCCTTGGAGAACATTCCTGCACCGCGTTTGCTGCCTTCATTAGGACTGGGGAGGGAATGAGTGATAGCCCCTATCTGTCTGCACTTGTGCAGTTTTGATTCCCCTAAAAACTGAGCCTCATGGCAGGAAGCCACACGCATTTCTATTTGAGTACAAAGAGTCATACTCGAGAAACATTCATTCTATGTAATTTGCTAGCAGTCTACAGATGGTTCTTGGGCATCTGCACAGAGCTCTGTATCAAATTAATAATCATTAATTAAGGTTCAGAGTATTCAAAATAAGCTGCATTGAAAAAGATAGATAAGTTGTCAGGTGGGTTTAGCATAGAGACTGTTCGATTCTCTTTTTAATCCTATGTACTACAACATACCTGGAGGCTTCATACACCACAGTTTAGCAATTCTGAACTTAAACAGGTAATTGAAAAGATCTGCCCTGAAAAGATTCTGAAGAATCTTTCTTTTAACTGAAAAGCAATTTCACCAGATGATCTGTTTTAAATTGAGCAAACCATCCATCACAAAATTCTTGAGGTCAATTTAAAAATCCAACAAAATTTCATGTGCCTAATAACACCTGTGCTCAGCTATAGGGTCGAGCAAAAAAGAGAAGGCATGGAGCTGAGCTCCTCTGGAATCTCTGCATTTTTTTGATGGGAATGATGGTGACATACAATGAAAGAACTGCTTTTGACCCTGTAGAGATGACCCTCAAGGACAAAGACTTCACAGTTTTCTGTTCCTAAAATAGATGAAAGATTCAATGTTCTTTGGAGAATCAATTGTTAGAATGACTGTGACAAAAGTTTGAAGTTTTCATATAAATATTACATGATCAAATTTAATTTGACAAAGGTGCTAAACAAAAAGTAGCAAGCCTTCTGAACTACTCCCCAGAGTCAATGACTTGAGACGCAATGTTTTTAGAAAGGAAAACTCCAAATCCCATTTCAATAATGCAATTTCCATATTAATATTTTCCTCTAGTTTTTTTTTTTTTTTTTTTTTTTTTTTGGTTTTTCGAGACAGGGTTTCTCTGTGGTTTTGGAGCCTGTCCTGGAACTAGCTCTTGTAGACCAGGCTGGTCTCGAACTCACAGAGATCCGCCTGCCTCTACCTCCCTCCCGAGTGCTGGGATTAAAGGCGTGCGCCACCACCGCCTGGCTTTCCTCTAGTTCTTTAAGAAGAATTATAAAGCCAGTGTTTGCTTCCATCCTCTCTTCTTATACAGCTCTCATCCTGCCATAGCATTGCCTGATGCTGGGTCTCTCCCAGACTGTATCACGACGAGTATTTCTAAAAGTTAAGAATTTGCTGGTGGAGGCTTCTGCTCTTTTGCTGAGTCCTCTGGCTCTACAGTATATCTGGATTATGGACAGTACAGCTAGAAATGCCACAGAAATAATTTCCAACATGTAGCCTTTGGTCAAAGAGAGGAAGATGATGGTTGGTAAACATGCGCTGCAGGGGGAAAAGTGTACGCCATGTGCTTCTCACCCTCCCCAGGCTTCTCCAGGGGGAAAGGGCCACGGACTTCTGCAGTAGCCTTGTGATCATTGGTATGCCTAATGGCGACTGATTTTTGGGCTGTGTCCATACCCAACTCCTTACTGGTGTTCATAAATATATCACATGTTTTTAAATCTTGCTTCAGAGGCTACTGAAAATTGGAATGTAAAATATGTGGTGTGAGAGTAATAAAGAAAGCATCTGACGTTCTGAGAATATGCACTGTGCTGGGCATTGTGCTACATTTTACTCTCTATTGACTGAAGGCGTAAGTCACAAACAATGCCACACCAGTTTGGAATTATGATTAATAGGGCGGTATTTATTTAAAGGGGAAAAAACTTACAGATCACCGTCAGCCCTCTGCGCAACCAGGAAGGGAGTCTAGTCGCCAGCGGAGCAGGAAGTGAAGAGAGAGAGGAGAGGGAAGTGGCCGCTTTTTTAAAGGGAGAGAGACCACGCCCCAATGTGCTGGTATCTCAGCGGCTATAGGCTGGAGGAGCGGAAGGACCTCCTGCAACAATAGACTCCTCCAACAACCTCATGGTGTAGAAATGGCTCAAGACTCCCCCAAATCTACTTCCTGGTTAAAATAACTGCAAAGTTGGGGTAACCATTGTATTCTCTCCTGAAGAGTTTTTAGCCTGTACCATTGCCTTGGTGATGGTGGTTGATGTCATCTAACTACATTAGTTCACTGCCGAACTCCAGCTCCCAGAGAAATGCCTAAGCATATCGAACACCCACACTGTAATGGCTGAGCCTGACTTTTATCAGTGATGTAGTAATGGCTGAGGAAGTAAGGAATTTGCTGGTGCTTCTACAGATAAAAATGGAAGGACCTAGTCTAGAGTTCCAGCTCCTAATCTCACACTGAACTGAGAACAATGTAGTTAAAGAAAAGGAACAGGGAGTCTCCTTGATTCATTCCAATGTAGCTTACAGGTGCATAAATGATATGTTTCACATGCAGACACACATGTACACATATACACGCACACACATACATATGCGTGCACGCACATGCACACAGTGCATTATCTGCATGCTCACTGATTACATTAGATACCCTTTTTGCCTGACTTCATCTTTTCTTCCCTTTTCCACACATCTCCTGAACAGGTAAGTTAACATGCTTGCTCTTGCATATGATGAGAAGATTCTAATGTTTAATGGTGGCATGTGTCATAATCTCTCTATGATAAGGTAAAGGAGTAAACATCTCCCTTTTTCTATTAAACACCAGTATTGATGAAGAAAAGTAGAAGGGATAAAAAAATATTTATTTTCTTGTTCAAAATAAATTGAGTACATAGTATTTCATAAAATACTTTCCAGTTAGTTATTTATATACATTGAATACTTGATTTTTCTTATAAATTAATCACTTAGCCAACCCATCATTGAAAACCTATTTATTTTTACTGGAATGTGGATTTGAAATTTATTTGAAAATAAGGCACAATAAAATAGTTGACTAGACTTTTTTTTTTTTATAAAAGCAATTAAGGTGGTATCTAAAAACCATAGTCAAATGTCTATGCTTAGTCAAATGAAATGCTCATAGGTGAATGAGCAGTTTTAAAAAAAGCCCCATATTAAACTATCTACAGAGTAGGTCTCAGTGGGTATTAAAATGGTGCCCCCAAAGACCCATGACTTTTAATAAAAACACTAAATACAGAATAACTACTAATTCAATTTCTCCTAAATATTGTAAATGCCAAAGGTTAATCTATTTTGGCGAACTAGCTATGACAAAGTGACATGTTGTAAATAATAAATGGCCTTCAATAATGAGAACTGTAACTACATTACACAACAGCATTATGTAAATGACGGCTTGGAGTCATGTGGATGTGATGGTTCAGGCAATTAACTATGTTAGGAACGAATGCAATGGCTACCACAACTCTACAGTTACTCTATCCAGAAAGTAGATTTTGTGGGTGGGCAAGTAAGTAGTTAAGACTCTTTAAAGGGCTTTAAAGTCTTTGGTTCTTGAGTGGGCCATGTAGACAACCACTGTCAGCAATCACTTGCTTTTATAGAGATTATTAGTCATGTACAAAAAAAGCAAAACAGAGAAAAGAATTTTTACAGTTAGTAAGTTCTCATAAGCCTTGATGGTGATTCTTTAATAAAGTTGATGTAAAGGGAATGTTATCTTTCACAAGATTATATACTTCATTGACTGATTTTTTTCAGAAAAGATTCTTTAATTTTAAAATTGCATTCTTTGTAGAGAGAAAAATATCAATATAACTCATCTTCTTTTTGTCAGAAGTTTACTAGATTCTACATGTGTTCCAAGAAATTAAGAATAAAGAAGGTTGTATGTGACTTTAAAAAAAGAGTCAGCAATTATTCTTTTGATTTCACTTGCTCATATAACTGACCTCACTTGGCATTTGAATAATAAATACCCAAGTACTTCAACGATGGCATAAATGATATAAAAATGATTCAATTTTCTTACTATCTAAAAAAACGTGCTACCATGGAAAAGGTTGTTCTTGGACAATCTCAGCCATAACAAAGGAAAGTCTAAATAACAACTAATATGTGGAAATATAGTTCTTCTTTGAACAGAGGTGTGGAAAATGTGAATACATCTCACAACCTGTAAACAGAAGCAGCGTGGCAACACACAGGAGAAATGGGGCTCCTCTGGGCCTGCGAAGGCTCGAAGGCTCTTCCACGAAGATCACAGAGGTTTCTGACTAGTGGGCAAAGAAAGACATGCAGTAGCAATTCATCATGCCACTGGCTGGGAAGTGCTTATTCTTTTAAACTTTTATTTACTTAAAAAAGTTTGACTATTGGATTCAGAACACATGAAAAGCTACTTTGAATTCTTTTTAAGTCAGCAAATATGACTCCTCCACCCTCATTAGATCTTCATTTTATAGAAGCTATATTGCATTTGGAATAATGTCATATTTACCTATAGAGACTCACTATTATTTCATGCTTGGATTTGAGAAGAGGCAGCTTTAGTTTCCTTATGAATAACCTCCGCATGCTATTTATGGGGCGGGGCACAGTGTGAAAACAAAGAAGTAAACATATTAGTATGACTGATACTGCCATATTATTTACTATAAACAGCAGGAGAAATGCATCCTGACTCTTGTGGGGGAAGGGTCTTTATCTGTCTATGGGTCTGCCTATAATTAGTCAACATTGCAAGAGCATGCATCCATTGGTAGAAAAAGGCACTCTTGAAACGCTAGTCATGTATACCCTAATTGCCTCTCTAGAAGAATTCCTCGCTAGAAAGGCACATTTTCCCCGCATAAAACCCGACACCAGAAAACAGAAAACACTCTCCCTATGCAGGAGTAAACACTGCCCTGGGTTGCCATTTCACCATTTACTTTCCCTTACATAGGTCGGCAGCGGGAAATAACAGGAGGCAATGAAAGGTGAAATCTCTCTCTACCTCAAAGGAACTTGCCATATTGGTACTGAAAAGAAACTCATTGTTAATATTGAAAACTATGACAACTACAGAGACACAATAGACAACGTCTTCGGTGAAGAATTCATTTTTAAATGCCCTGTCCTTTTATTTCCTTGTGGGTGGGGGTGGTGGCTGTGGACCCAGTTCTTTTGAAAGCCTAATCTAATTATTCTGCAGCTCTTGATTTTTCCTGATGTTACTTTTCCTATCCTAGTCTTTCAACTTGAAAAGAGCCACATTTGTTTGGCATTATTAAGTCTGATAAATTAACCTTAATGCTCTGAAATTTCTTTTACTGTTGCTTAGTGGGAAAACATATTAAATTACAATAACACAATGCTTGACTTATATGACATGGTATATGCACTGTGCAATAAATAACACAAATGACAGCATATTAAAGACACACCGGATATCTAGGGCTTCTAAAAGCTTCCTTGAGCCTTACTCCCAACTACTTATTGAAATATGAACTTGGAAAAATTAGAATTGGAATCAGATACCAATGAAACAATAAATCCTGCTGCTTATCACTGCAGGAGGCTGTAATGCAAATGAAACAAGAGAAGCTTGCTGGAGATGGTGTCAGTCAGGGTCTGTGAGGACTAAGGGGGCAGGAGGACAAGGAGGGATGGGAGAAGGCACTGCATACCTTCCTATACTCCTATAGCTCTAGACTCTGGATTTATATAATCTTAAAAATGACTTTAACACCTCCACGTAAAGCTCAGAAGGTAATCTAGACCACCAGACTGTTCATTCTACAACCTGGATGAGCTTTCAAAATTCGCTTTTTCCACTCCCAGGGCTCTATCTCCATGTACCATAGCAAAGGGTCCAAAAATGGTGATCTTCCACCCCAAACAGCCATTCTTTCCATACCTGCCCAATCAAAAAATTCAAAACACCAATTCTGGTTCTATGCATAATACCTTTCAATGGCTTCCCACTGAATTCAGAATAAAAACTAACATCATTACCACAGTCTGTGAGCCATGTCCCAACCCGAATTATCTAACCCCTGTCACTCGGTTCCTTCAACTCACCAAACTCTTTTCGTCTGGCAGGCTCTTGTAGTCACTGTGCCTTTTTCTTTGCCTAACCTGTCTCAAGGGCCATCTCCTCATCTGTAGGGTGGGGCACAGAGATTTCTTTCTAAGTGAAGGCTTCTCTAACAATACTGCATGTAATTCAGATTGTATGCTGCTGTTCTCTGCCACAAAGTCCTGTCAATTCCCTCAGCCATGACGTGATTATTGGGTTTGTTTACTTCTAGGGAATGAGTACACTTACTCTAGACATCAGACCTTGTGCATAATGAGCATAATAACTAAAAGGCATGAAGGAGAGATATGGGGGGGCGCAGAGGATATTTTTATGATTCAGTTTGCTTTGCTGGCTGTTTATTTAGTTAGGACCTACTATACAGACTACGAGTGTACTGACAACATTGAAAGATTTACTCGGATTACCATGTTTTTACTAAGTACTATAAAACTACACTCAATTTTAGAAAAAAAATGTTTTCACTTACATCATATCAGTATTTCCTGCCTTGACATTTTCTATTGACTGTTTGAGCATCTTTAAAATTTAGCTCAATTTACCACTTCATTGTGGTGTTCAACAAGAGCAAACAGAGACACTTTTTCTTGGGGTTAGGCACTGTGCCTTAGGTGACATCAACTGTCACTTCTGGTTGAGCTAACTGAACTGCCCGAAGTGGTCAGAACAATGGAGTCCAAGCCGTTGGATGTTTCTGAGACTTTCGACCTTACACGGACGGAATGGACCATCTGAACGAGTGGCCCCTGTGATGGCCTCCCCAGGAGCCACCTGATGCTTTTCCTGGAAAATGTGGAAGAAGTCAATATGGTTTAGTACTTCTGTGGCTGTTCATGCGAACACAATTTTAATTGAGTAGTTTATAAGCATCTTTCTACTTCACTTCATGGTAATTTACTGCAACTCTCTACAAACATGACTTTATTCTGACATTCCTAGTTTAAAAAGGAATTTCTAGAAAAACTTATTTAATGTCTGTTAAAGTTCAAAGGCATTTATCCATGAACTCACTGTGGCCTCTAGTTACAGCCATATGTTCACATTTTCTATTCATTGGAAATGTTTGAATTCAGATTATTTGTCTATCTTGGTTTTATCAGAACAATGATAGCTCAGGTGTTGTTCTTTTTTTTTCTGTGTCTGCCTCAATGATGTACATCTCTACCATCAGTCAGCCTCAGAATCTGGATGACGGAAGCCAGGATGCCAGGGTCCCTCCTCTGGATTTCAATTCACTGGGCATGTCTGGGTGGAGGTCCAAGAGTCTCCACTATGAACAAGTTCAGCAGATCATGTGCTAAGCAGTGATGAAGGCATATACTCTAGAAGACACTGGCTGGCTCTACCTTCCTTCAGAAAGATTTTATCTAACTTCTTTCTGTGTCTACTCAGCACTTTGGGAATTACTGACATGACATATTTTTGCTAAATGGACTAGTCATATGTACAGAAAATTTTTCTTGTAACTTTAGGAGCTGGTAGAATATTCTCATTGGTTTATCTTCTGAATAGTGCTATCATTTACTACTACTTTAGTTTAAAGGGAACACATCTAAGGAATGTTTACATTTAAAACTTTCTACTAATGAACTAGAGAACGCAGGAACTGGATATCAAGTGATGAAAGCTGTTATGAAAGGGGGAGAAAGGAAGCACAATGATAGTGGTTTCAGAGAGAAACAAAACAGATCAGAAGAGGGAGGGGCCACAGTAAACAAAGCATAGGATTTAGAACAGAAAGATACAAGGTTGAGGTCCAGCAACTTGACCTCCACCAAACCTGTTTCCATTCTCACCTCTTTTAAAGCGCAGGTATGGAAAGATGCAGGGATCTGAGAGATTTATCACTGACTCACCGGCTGACTCTAAGGGCATGTCGCCTTGGAGCCGGCTGACTGCTGGAATGCGGTCACTGAAGCACCAACATAGGAACAATAGGTAAAGGAAAAGATACTGATATTTTTCAATTTTGTTTCTGTTCAAAATTCACCTCCTTCACAATCATTCCAACGTACTTTCAGGGACTATCCAGCATGGCAACAGTTACTTATCTTCCCTTTGTTCTAGAACGATCCTTTTATTGTAAGACTCAGAAACAATACAGTAAGTTAAATGGTTGTTAAGGAAATGAAAATAACCTTCATAAGTGCTGTTTATATCAAGTGAACTGGAAGGAAGAGGACTGGAATCTAAATGTCTGTTTTCTGATTAGTTCAAATACAGAAGGAACTTACAATAAGTACATACACTTTAAACAGTAACTATTTCAATGAATAAGCCCACAACTAGTCCCTGGAATGCAGCCAGTCCTATTTCCTTTTTACCAATTTGCTTTTGATTTTGCTAGTGCATTTTCACCTCAGCTCAACTCTTGCAGAGTGTGATGTAGTGTTAAAGGCTAAAGAGCTGTTTGTTTATCATAGGAAATGCCTTTCCTGTCTGCTTTCAACATTACATTACATTTCCAATAAATAAAATAAAAGAAAAGAATAGACAGTGAGTTTTAGACAGGATGTGAACTCATCGTGAAAAGATCAGGTCTAATTCCTAATGCTCAGGAAGCTCCTCTCGGATGTCACCATGTAATGTGGACTCGAGGAGTCAAAGCTCTATCCATCCTTTACGGTTCTCCAAGGTGCTGGACCAGGAGACCTATTGTCCGCTCTAAGTACTCTACGTCTTTTACTTTCTATGAGAGACTTAGGAAGTGGGAAGAATTGTGTCCACTGTGGAATCGCATTAATCTAATAGTGAAGTGGGAGCCCCATTGCTACCTCAAAAATGTCATCTAACTATATAATGAACTGTAGATTTCAAAGAGAAAATTTTTATTTAAAACAATCTTTTTTTCTCATTCAATATATTATGTGAACACTTCATATAAATTAGGTAATTTATTTTGATGTCAAAACAGTTAATTCAGAATAAACATACATGAAATTTTGATAGTAAATAAGACCTTAACATTACTACACCTAGATAAAATTATTGACAGTTCGGTTGAACCTGATATCTGTTTGAAGCAGTATGACTTTATCAAAGGTGTTTTTTTTCCTTTCTTCTGGAACTGGTAGCACATGTTCAGCATTCAAGGTTGGTTTAAGCTTCTGTGTTTCGCTTTCTAACTACCACTTTAATTCTTCATTAAGCACTCAGTTTTTCAGATTCACTCCAGTTATAAGACCTAAAACGTAGCCTGTGGCTCTCAGGGAAAGTGGATAGGAAGATGCTCATCAATCTATGGAAGCGTTTCATTGAAGCCCTGGCACCACAAGTTGTCAAGAGCTGGAATTGCTGACCCTGTTCTGTATTTTCTGTGAAAGTATGCTAATACATTGTAATTGCTTCACTACTTATACAAACTTTATCACATGTATTAAGGTATTTTGTAAAGTATAAGGTCATCTTATAAATACAGATACCAAATCCTAGCCTCAAACAATGTCCTCTTGATCGAAGCAGTCACATGTGTTTAAAAGAGCTGTTTATGGTGTGTGCTGCCATTTGTCTATAGATAGTGATGGTCAGCATGATGATGCTCAGATCCCTTTAGATACAAAAGTTGCTCTTTACAAACTGGAGGGCTTGAGAGATGGCTCAGCAGTTAAAGAGTTAAAGCTGCTCTTTCAGAGGATCCATGTTTGATTCCTAGCACACATCCCTTTGTAACTCTAGTCCCAGGGAATCTGACATGCTCGTCTGGTCTCCTTGACTCTAGGCACATAGATGGAGCACAGAATACAGCCAGATAAGACACCCACATGCATAAATAAATAATAAATTTCAAATAAAAACTGGTATGTTTAATGAATTAGGTACCCATTCTTTACAAAACTTGCATAAGTTAGGTAAACTGGTCGTTGTGTATGAACTAAAGTCTTTGGAAATAACCCATAGCAATTGATTTGGCAGGAGACTATAACAAAGGCACGCGCGCGCGCACACACACACACACACACACACACACACACACACACACACACAAAAAACTGATTTGCTTTAGTCTTTCTGGGAAGTCAAAAAGAGGTAGGTAGGTAGGTAAGTGTAGGTCTGTGTGTGTGTGTGTGTGTGTGTGTGTGTGTGTACTAAGCTCAAAATATTGTGCTTAATATTTAACAAAGAAAAGTGTTGTCCATGGTAATACGATTCTTAAGTACATTTGCAGTGGTACCTAGAATCTTTAAGAAAGTGAGCATGCTTTCAAGGTTTTTCTTAAGAATATTAACACATTGGTACTTTTAAAGACAGTAGAGCAAAGAGAATTATCTCATTACTCTATTGTTGCAAAATGTAAGTGTTTGAGCTAGTGTAAAGGAAAGGGACACGTTTCACTTAATAAATCAGACAGGTATGTGGGATTGATGCACATGAACAGAAATGCCAGCAGCCGCCTGTCCAATAGGTTCACAAGGCCTCATTCTATAGAACAGATACAACAGGGAAGTGGTGGAAGGGGAAGGAGACTGTATCTCCATAGCAACCTGAGAGGGTGGGGGAAAGCAGGGCACTGCACGCCACCTGCTAATCAATTAGGAGAATTGTTTGTAAAGCTGAAGAAATTCCTGGAGAATTCAAGGACAGCTCTAGGGTCAGAAACAGAAAACGTTAATTAGAATCTCTTTTCAACTTAAAGCATTCATATTGTCAACACCTATATAGTAATAGTACTATACTTTATATTGACCACTCTGCTCTATTTCTTATGATAGGAAGTCTTTTTAATGTCACTACTATGATAGCCGTTTACTAAAATCAATAATAGTTTTCTTCTTTCCATGTGTGTTCAATGTCTGGGGAAGTTTGGAAGAGAACTTTCAAATGTATAATCTCTCCCTAGGACATCATTTAACTTTAATACTGATAAGCCTGTCTATACTCTTAAAATATTGCACCTAGATAAAATTATTGAAAAGTCCAGTTGAGCCTGTTATAGCTTCTATCTTATTGCCTATTATATCTTAATAGCTCATAACTTCAAAGCGTCTACTCTCTCTGTAGATACTTATTTCATGAAATGAGACTATCTAACTTGTCAAGTGAGGTCAAAGAAGCTTGTGAATCATTTAATATACTATTTGTTTTTTTCTAAAATTCTTCCCAGGGCCCAGTCTCTCTTGTGCTCTGGCTTCTGGGTGCCCCCGCCCTGCATATGTCTTTGTCTTGCTTCTCTTGAACTGGAGGTATCAATGGTGCTACCTTACGCTGGTGGATGTGTTAGCAACGACTCCTGAGCAGGCGGACATGGGATGTGTTAAGCAATCAATCCCTCATTTCACAGACAGGCTTATGGCAGTCACTGGAAACACTTTCAAGGAACACAACATTTTAGTCTCTATTCCTGTTCTATGTTGCCTTTTGGACACAGCATTGCACTAGTAAATCCCATGTGTAAACATGAGGCTGGGTGGCAAGACCAGCCTACTAAATATTTACAATGGTAAACTCTTCAGATTGTAATTTAAAACAGAAATAAGACAAACAGCTTCCCACACCACAAGTATGCTCTCTGCACTGTCTTGGCCGGTCAACAGAAGTTTATCTATATCAAGAAAATCAAAAGAAAACAAAAATGAAACAATTCATCACTGAAAGTAACTATGAATGTGCAAAAGATGAGGAAAAATAATGTTCAACATTAGCATGGAAAACTGTGCCTTAAATTAATAAAAAGTCAGAATGACCATTCCTGTTATTAAGAAAAAATTCTATAATCTCACATATAAACAGAATAGGGCATGAATTATTTTAGAGACAAAAAGATTCTACAGTGTATGTGAAACACCCAACAGTCATCTAAGCATAAATAAGCTAAGAAGCTCAGTCACCAACTGGAGGATAAGGGATGCAAATCAAGCCAGTCTTATTCAATCTATTGTGTGCAGCAATTCTCTAGGGTGGAATAAAGGACTCTGAAGCTAGTGTTAGACTGTGATTTTTGTCCTCTGGGAAACTCCACTTAACAGCTCTGAATATCATTAAAAGCCTGTGAGACTCTCATTCAAGGGCTGCTGCTGTAGGCGGCCTGGGGAGCTTTAAAAATGCACAGAGAAAGGCAGACCATGATTACAGACTCTGCTCAACACAACCAGTGGCCAAATGCTGGTACCCAGCTTCCCATGGAACTTGTTGTGTGTCCTCTCATCATTCCACAATAACCCTGGATGCTTTTGAAGGCATAAAGTGTGCTTTTTTTCCATCTCATGGCATTTTGTGTATTTCTTGGCATATGGAAGGTGTACAATACAAGCTGAACTGATTTACGGCGTGAGATCACGTACTTGCCCCCATCAACAGAGCCCTACACACCTCTTACTGGCAATACTGAGATTACAGGGGTCACTGGCAGCACTCTGCCTAATGGTGTGCTGACTGACAGAGTAGAAAATCAAATCAAGAAGGCCAGCGTGACCTTTGAGCTGGTGGACAGGGTGTGCACTCACTGTAGCAACAAGGTCAAGATCAAAGTGACAAATGTCCAACCTTCTAGGACATGGCTAGAGACCCGACTGGCCACTTCTGATTATCTGCACCATTTCCTCAGCATCACAGGTGAGCCAGAGCTCGGATCCTGGCAAACAAAGAGAGGGACAAACAGCAGCACACTAGAACGAGGCACATTTCCCAGGCTGAAAAAATGCACTTGACAACAGGTTTCTTGTGGATTATGCAAGCCTGCCGATTAGACATGAAAACAACTGCTTTATGGTGACCTGAAATGGGATTAACATAAGCCGGATGAGTGTTCGGAATGCTATAAAGACCCCGGTGAAGGGCCATTCAGAAATGATACGGCGAAGCCGCTTTAAGGGGAAAAAACGTCTTGCAAAACAGAGGAGCTGACATCAGCCTGCTTATCAGCAATCAGGAGAAGGGACAGCTCCTGCTGAGAAAACCTAAGTGGGGAACATGATTCTAGGAACCGAAGACTCTAGTTTCTATGACCCAGGGTGGGAGGGTCATTTGTCACTTTCCGGCCTTTTAGTCACATCAGTTGTCACAAGCGGTGTGAGAGTCAGAATATTACTTTAAAATAACATGGATAAAAAGGAATACTGTGTGTAAATAGAAGCCTACTCACTTCCAGGCACTGTAAAAGCTCTGTTAATTGCTAAGAGAGACAGTCAGTAGGTGACTAAGGCATTGCAATTTACGTCTGCTTAGCACTGATATGTTAGTCAGATCTCCAGAGGGCGTCTAACCTGCCTTCCTCCATATGGTACGCATATGTTATATTTCTTCTTGAAAATGGCCATATGCATCTCTTTCATACCTAAAGAATGGCAGCCTTCCTTTAGTCTTTGTTCGTTATCTTTGCTGTGATGTATAAATATTTATGGAAATAATTATTTTTCAGATCATTAGAATATAATGCCAGTTATATGCATTATTTTCTTTCTTGGAACAAGAAACTTCTTTTAGATATTAAAATTGTCAAGCCCCAAAGTCAAGATATATTGTTATACACATTTTGATCAAAGAGAATTTAACATGGATTTTAGTTAATCATGCAAACGCAGGCTCTTAAATATGCTTTAGAAGCAAAATTTCCCCAGTTGCTGAATGAGTCATTGCCAATCATCATCAGTAATCACTATCATCTATGGTATTAAGTTAACATTTTGTGCTCTGTGGCTACTGACTCCATTATGTAAAGGACACAGCCTGTCTTTCCCTGCCTCCTGTTTTTCTTTTTGCAGTGGAGGGAACACACCGAGGGCTCTTATATGCTAGGCTGGCAGGCATGCACTCTGCCACTGAGTATACTCCTAAGCCATCAGGTTTTATTTTTCCTACAAGGAAGAGCTATAAACAAATGTAACGAAGCTTGTAGTCACTTGTTTCCAGCTGGAATCTGGTATCATTTGCAGTCATTCTAATAGTGCTTTTGCACACTGGGAACCGACAATCCGGTGCTTTCGGTTTATAGAGAGTGAGAAAGTAAAGGGCAAGAGTCTTTTGCTTAGTTTCCATCCTCTAAGTTACTGCTTCTTTCCCTTTAACAGGCAGAATGTCAGCTGACTCAGAGCAGGATCAAGACTCACCTGGTTTCCATTAACACCTGCCTTTTGGTGGGTGAATCTAGTCCTTAAATGTTAGTAGATAATTGCCCCCTTTTTATCACCAGGCTGCCATACAGCCAGACATTTAGTTTTTCTCTACCCTTTGGAGAGTTTCATAATTTCTTGTCATATAATGGGGGGATTACCATATTTAAGGGATTGTTGTTTCTTATATTTTCTATTTCTAAATTATACAGAATAATGCCATTCACAAAATTTTTTGTCACCCCCTTGAGATAGCACAGCCTTTCAAAAGCATGATACTCTTTCAGTCTACTAATTGGTGTGTGAACATGTTCAAGGCTTGCAAACACGGCCCTGGAAGAGGAGGACAGGGAGATCAACTGATCAAGACCTAACTCATGCACATTTCGTTGGCTGATTTTGTCCTGTGTCAAGCTTTGTCTGTCTCATCTGTCACCTACAGTTCCATCTGGGTAGAAGTTTAATAATGAAGAGGTAACAGGAGCAATGGGAGCAGAGGATGGGGTAATGGTCTGCTGTTCTTGCAAAGGACCCATTCGGGCCCCAGAACTCACACCAGGCAGCTCACAATCAGCTCGCTCCAGCTTGGCATGGATACAACTACTATAACTCACGTGTACCTCTACTCGAGAGCAAATACTCCCACACAGGCACAGGCCTGGTTTAGGGCATGTCTTTAGAAGGTGATTGGATTCAAGAAAGTATCATAAACTTGAAAAAAAAAAGTGCAAGAGCCTTTCTGGGAGGCTGGTCTGTTTTCTGTAGATGAAGGGTTCCAAGCAGGTACACACAGCCAGAGCTACATTTTAAGAGGCAGGAGTTTTCAAACCTGGCTGCACATTAGAATCACCTGGAGAGCATTTACAGCTTTATTGAGAACTTGACCCTGTCCCCAAAGAATCTGATTCTGTCAGTCTGAGGGAGGGCCTGGGCACCACTCCATTTGCAAGTTCCCTGGGTGACTCAGGGAAGCAATCTAGGCTAACGCCATGACTTCCAGTACCTGCTTTATGAAAGAATAGGACCTATTTTAGTAAACATGCCACCCAAATTGAAAATCAAACTTTACCTAAATATGGTTCTCAGCTTTGTATAAACAAAATAAACAAACTAAAACCAACCAACAAACAAAAGCTCCTAATACTGAATGAGTTAAAACAACAACAACCACATTTAGCTTGTGATTATATGTCAAGGGTTAAGGGCTTTCTGGCTAGACTGTGACAGAATGCTGGGGGTTGTTACAGAATCAGAGGGTAGAACAATGTGAAAACCCTATGGTATTTAACATGGCAGGGAAAAACCGTCACTATCTACAAGAGGTTTTCTCCTTCCTCAAGCACCAAAAACATCCATCAATGCATCTTGGGTGACAATAGGTAAAAATCAGAGCATCTTTACTTTATTCCATAAAATCTTGACTAAATTGCATCCATGACAACTGTACAACATTTTTAGCAGAATTAATAATGGTTGGAAGGTATTCCAGCCCTTGGGTAGACTGACAATACCCACCCTTTTCATAGACTGGGCTACTATAAGCATGTATTCTATAGACACCTTCACTAACCTGAAGTTCTGGTGCGATTTTCTGTGCATGGGGACTAAATGAGGTTTGGGACGCTTCTCCTGGGCGCTTCAGTTCCTTCCATTAACACAAGTCTTGGCTGAAGATGGATATAACCCTGACTCCAAGCTACACATACAGAAAGAGGCAGTCTTCCATGTCCTCAAGTTAGCACTCTTACTTCAAAAGGTAAGAAAAGTTTTTCAGCATTCAGGGACCCAAAGCCTTTATGAGACACTTTCCTTCCATGAGCTCATGTCTTTCCTTCTCTTTCAAGCAGGGAGTACCAGGCCTGAGGAGCATCTTCAGGTGTAAGTAGCTCTGCAGCGTTGCCTAGTGACCCCATTTAGCCGCCCCCCATCCCAAGCTGGTTTCACAGAACTTGTTCGGAACCTCATTGTTTCCCCCCATCTAGGACAAAAATTCTAGTTAACGCTCTGAGCACTCTTACAGCTTCACCGTAACCTAGCCTCTCCCCAGTGGAGGATGCTGCTGCAGCTTTATATCCTACACAACATATTCAAATCCATATCCTGCTTTGCTCCATAAGTATAATGAGGATACTGTTTAAAGACTGGTGTGCAATGCACACAGGCCTGCAACACCAGCCTTAGGGAGGCTAAGGTAGGAGGGCAGACAGTTTGATGCCAGTCTAACCTATATGATGAAATGAGAGCCTGTCTCAAAACAATGAAACAAACTACAAAAACCCATAACTCTGTCCACTTGCATATGTATAGTCCATGATTGCTTTTGTACTATGGTGGTGGCTTATAAAACCTACAACATGAACTATCTGGCCCTCCAGAGAATATGCCGGCTAATATTGTTATTGCCCAGATAATCCTGATTGAAAATATAAATCTTATCCCATTGCTTTCACATATTAAACTTTGGTAGTTATGCTTGGTGGTGAGGAAACAGTGTCTGCCAACCCCAGCATTTCTGCTTGCACTGAATCACCCTTTTATTCTGAAGGTGCCTGGCATGCTGATGCTAACTTTGCCGTCTTGTGCTTTTTGCTCTGTGTTATGTATATCATGTCCTTTAAATGTGAATTTCTATATACCCTCTTAGGCTGGATTCAATGGTATCACCTTGTAGCCTTCTTTTGACTCCTTCTCAAGAGTCAAATCCTTCACACATGCCGCATTTAAATAAGATTTATACACTTGTCTGTTTTGCGTGTATCACTATTGGTTTTTTCTTTCATCTATTTACATATTTGCTGCCTTGCTAAGTCATGCAGACTCAGCTTAAATATAGAACACTCAATATTTAAATAAAAACAATGGAAGTTTTATGCGCTTTTGAACAATTGAAGCCACTATTATTTCAGGCTGGTTTGGGAATTTTCTTAATATGTCTGCTTCTAGGGTCACTTTATCCTGAGTAAAGAAATGCCACCATAACCATTACACATTATCATAAATTAAACCCAAAAGTTGCTATTTTAATTTTCTCAACAAACATAATCTCAAAGATTTTTAATCCTTTCCAAATACCACATTTGCTCTTAACAGAAGAACTTGCAGGACGCTCATTGCTAAATTATGTGGAATGGGCTCCGAATACAATTCTTAAAATGAGAATTAAAAATATATAGAGAGTTATGACGGCCATCTTGAAATAGCTGAGTACCGTTGTTAGGCTACTGACCTCACCACAGATGGGATGGCTGATGGGGCTACTGCACGGTCACTCACTGTCACTGGGAAGGAACACGGACCACTGACTCGTTAAGCAGATATTCACATTTTTTAAAAGGCAGCTGGATACAGATGAACAAAGGATATAAATATAAAAGAACACCATTAAGGAAAAATTATCTTTATAAATTTTGGATAAAGCAGAGTTCCAGAAGACAAAGATGAGGGAATGAAACAAAATGAAAGTTAACTGTAACTATCTTAAAGCAAAGAATCTGTTCTTGAGGATGGTGTGAAAATTCAAAGCTCACAGAGAACATCTGCAAAGCATCTAATGGTCAAACAAAGAGCACACTGACTGTCTACAAATTCACAGAAGAAAACTCAATCTTCTAAATAGAAAGGTATGGATACATGGGCAGTTTAAAATACAGTAACGTTTGGAGGTCCAACAAGTATATATCATAACATGCTCTATCTCACTAGAGTAACTGTAAATTAAAATCTCAGTTATATCATTCTACATCAATAGGATTGGCACATGCATGTGCGAAACACACACACACACACACACACACACACACACACACACACACACCAAGCAGTATCTACCAACCACTGGCAGAGATTTTAAGCATGACTAATCTTATACGTGATGGGATTCCAAATTAGCAAAAACTTACTTTGGAGGGCAAATTGTGACATCTAGTAAAGATTATAATTAATCCTATATTTATCATTAGACAGAATATTCAACAAGGCATTTATTGCAGCACTGTGTAGAAACATGAAAACAGAAAAAGTTAAGTTGATTAGTGGGAGAGAGAAATATGTAAGAGCCAAAACCAACGAATTAGGACCATACGCAGCTGGCTCTATCTCAAGAATAGAATGCTGGTAACAATGAAAATGCAAGATCCAAAGAACAGAGTATGCCACGTCATACCATTTATATGAAGTTTTGAAACCCACAAAGAAAAGAGTATGCCACGTCATACCATTTATATGAAGTTTTGAAACCCACTAAGGAATCTTATCTATTATTCAGAGATACAATCAGATGAATCAGAGCGTAGAGATGGTCCAGGAGTGATAGATAACTCCAAGTCAGGAGGATGGTTACTTTGGGGGGGGGGGGGACTTAAAATGTCTTTATAAACATTTATTTTGTTTTAGCTAATATTCATGACATATATAATATTTTTACAAATAAAAAAGTCAACCACTGCCAAAACAATTACTTTTAGAGGAAATGGTTAAAAAAGTAAAACAAAAGATATGCCTCATGTAATAATAATCCACTAGGAGATGTTTCCCAGTTGTTTAAGACAGACTTTATACTACTCTAAAGTGCTATCCATTTGAGAATTAGAATTTGTCTTCAAACTTGGTCATTCTATATGCTCCTGACTGTAAGGCAGGAAACAGAAGCTATGTCCATTCCTCAACTCCATAGAACTGCCAGCTGCAAGAACTTTAAAGTTAGGACCCATGTGCTATAACCACAGAGAAAGGGTGTAACCACACAGGCATTTGGAGCAGTACCTCAAATCCAAGCATGCTCTCTGAACCACACCTCACCTAATCTCATAAGCACACAGACTAGGAGTTCTGTCAGATAGAAAGCCCGCATCAGTATTGTCCTTGAGATGACTGTAATGAGGAACTGTTCATATTCATGAATGCATGCATTCACTCACTTACTCATTCATTCATTCATTCATTCATCATAGCTATTTGATGAAAGCAGTGGGGTCACAGGACAGTATGTATAATAGAGCATGCTTGATGAAAAAGGAAAGACATCCGAAGTATTGTATTTGTTGGCTTGTATAGGCCGAAAACTATGCATGAGTGGTTACGAAATGTGGAGAGCGGTGAGTAGGAACGGGTAGTGACTGGGAGGGACCCTGACAGCTCAGAGCGACTTTTACTTTGTATTCTTTTGAATTTTTACAGTTTGAATTCTGTAAATGTTTCATTAATTAAATTAAAAGGGAAGTCCCTAAAAGATGTATCAATCTAGCTTTTACTATATAAAAAAGCATCATTATCCTCATTCTTCAAATGCACTACATTTCCAGCTTCTTTCAAACCTAAACAAGCTTTCCCGTAATTTGGTCAGAGAATGATGAACGGTAACCAGGTCCTGCCTGGTGCTGTCTGGTAGCCATCACCACCTTCGCTTCACTGTGGAAGGATAGTCTAAGAGTCAGCTTCTTGTGCACTAAAACTTGCGTTTTTTTCTCCCAGGTTGAAACGCTTGAAGCCCATTTCTTCTGAAACACGGGTATTACATTATGGCAGGCGACACGGTGCTGGGTTTGCCTTAGTCTGAAAGGTGCTACATTATTCCGTGTCTAGACTGTGTTGGCTCTCTCAGTTTACCTTGTCTTGTCCTGACATCTAGGCACTCAGATGATCACTGGTTCTCAGCACCCTTCAGTTAGGCCAATCTTCACCGCCTGCTGAAGCTCACCAGGGTGTCTATTCTAAGGTCCTACCCACCTCTCCCCCGCCTGCTGAAGCTCACCAGGGTGTCTATTCTAAGGTCCTACCCACCTCTCCCCCGCCTGCTGATGCTCACCAGGGTGTCTATTCTAAGGTCCTACCCACCTCTCCCCCGCCTGCTGATGCTCACCAGGGTGTCTATTCTAAGGTCCTACCCACCTCTCCCCCGACTCCATTTGCTCATACCTAAAACAGCGAATTCACATTGGCCCATCTTTTCAACTAATGAGCACTTCTGTCAACTAGAAAGCCCCTTGGACCTTAAATTATAACTTTCTATCTTCTTTTATGGTTCTCCTTGAATGTAAAGGTGTCACAGTTAATCTTTATGGGCAAATGTCTGGATTCAGAATCATCATGGAAACACGTCTCTGAATGAATTTCAAGAAATGGCTAATGGACGAGAGAACACTCACGCACATAATTAGGACGGGTCAGTCTTCCAATCTCTATGAACCCAGTCTAGAAACTCCCAACGAACATTCCCAGAGGTTTGTCCCCCCGTTTATTCTAGATCCTGTCAAGCTGACAGTTCATATCCCCCATGGCGGTTACCACTTCAAGCTCTATTCCATCGTGTACTTACACACTTTATACCAATTCTTAACAGAACATACACCCTTAGAAACATGCACCTATTTAGCGTATAGTCATATATTAGAAAAGACTCAAAAGCCTTGGAAACATATAGAAACAAATGGGAATTGCTGCTTTCCAACTGCATCATGGGAAAAGTCCTTTTTTTTTTTTTTTTAATCCAAAAAAGTCTTCAAGGGACTTCGGTTCTAACAAACGAACAGGACACATTTCACAAAGGGAAGTAACAGAACTGTTGTAAAGCAGAGCTTGAACATGTGCCATCCATCTACTTGCTAATGAGTTTCTAAGTTTTCAAAATCAGTGACTACTTCTTAACTAATCTGCATTTAGCTGTACAGAGGCCAGGACCGCTGTGGTCATCCTAGCTTCCTTACCTCCCTTGACTATATCCACCCAGTCATCCAGTCTCAGGTGCTCAAACTCACAACAAAAGCCTGAAGCCAGGACTCCTCTATGTTCCTTGCCTAAGTGCTCTGCAGGCCTTGTGGTAGCATCTCTTGTCTGCATCTTACCTCCACAGACAAAGTCATTGTCTTTAGCTCATAAACCTGGCTATGCCACTCTCAAGCGGGTTTCAAATTAAATTCACCCTCTTTTCCTGGCTATCCAAAAATGTGGGATTTGATTCCTGTGTACGTTAAGTAGTTATGCGAGCTTGAGAATGTCACATGATAAATTTCATGCTATAAAATGCAGCTGAGAACCAGAACTTGCCTGTAACATACCTAAGATAGTTTTCAGGGAACTGCAAAAATTAAGCACACTCCCCTCCCCGCAAAAAGCAAAGTAAAACAAACAAACAGATTAAAAAAAAAAACCTGAAAACCTGGTCAAACAAGAAATGGGCTAATAACATGAACAGAAGGTTTCCCAAAGAAGCACAAAAGGCAAACAAACATTTCAAGTGTTCAGCATCCCTTGTCATCAGGGCAATACAAACTGAAGCTACTCTAAGCAGCATTCTGGCAACCTCATGCAGTCAGAATGGCTATCGTCCACGAATAGAACAACAAATGCTGACCAGGATGCGGGGCAAGGGGCCCCCTTATTCACTGTTGGTGGGAGAGTGCAAACTAGTACCACCGTTTTGGAAATCAATATGGAGGCTTCTCATGAATTTAAAAATGGAGCTGTATTGTTCAGCTAAACCACTCCTGAGAACATACTCAGAGGGCTCCACATCTTACTATACACTTACACATCCATGTTCACTGCTGCTGTACTCACGAGAGCTAAGGAATGGGACCAGCCCAGATGTCCATCAACAGAGGCACGAGCAATGAAAATGTGGCACACATACACACAGGGGTTGAAGGATAAAAAGGTAGAAAAGAACATGCTTTGTTTGAAATATAAAATGCACTTTGTTTGAAAGTGAAATAATGATACCTCATTATTATGTGAGAATTAAAAAAAAAATCTAAAGGCCATTCTTAGTACCCAGCAGGCAGTGAGTGAGTGTTAACTGTGCATATGTACAGTTGCACTGAGGATCCAATCTGTGTACAATACTAACATAGGCACTTAAAAACAAAACAAAACAAAAATCAGTGAACACTGACAAATGTTTCTCCCGATATATACCCCATTTCTCACCACTCTGTTGGTAAGAAGGGGATCATGACATTTAACTGAGAAAGTCTTATTTGGGCTAAAATAACAGTAATACAAAAAAATAGCCTAGTGCATTTTCGCAAGTGGGAAAAGACCTTAAGGGCGCAGTGGATTGCAAGTGGCTCAGTGTGGCCATTTTGACGCTGTCTTGTTGGCAATGCATGCAAAGAGAACAGCTGAATGAGGACAGAAGCCCTCCAAACTCCCAGTCCAACAGAACACAGACCTGCACACAGGAGAACATAATTTATTCCACTGATCAGGCAATATTAAGTTTAATTGTGGGTTCCATATGTTGACAGAGTTATTTACCAATTTAGAGGAAGTAGGAAGATATTGGGCCCAGAAACAATGTATATGAAACAGTTAATAGAATTCTGGTAATCAGCTTTGAGAAGAACATAAGGCTAAAATATTTTAAACATTTGAAAATATTTTCCATGAAAACTATGTTTTAATGAGCAGGGCTGAACCCAGATTACAGAAGCCATTACTTAGGAGGAAGACTTGAATTACCAGTCTCAGAGGTGGTGGGGAGAATAATATGGGAGACACCAACAATGGCTGTTTCAAGGGAGAGGGAGAGGTTTTTTTAAGGGTAAAATGAAGGATCATCTAGTAAGAACTGCGGATAAAGAATTTCATTTTGGCTAATAGGACAGACTAGACCATCAAGATAAAAACAGCAGCTAGTATTTATTAAGCACTTGACAGTGTGCTAAAAACATTACAAAATTACTCATTTAAAACTCGTAACAAGGACATAAAAGAAGCATGATTTTACTGATGAAGAAATTGATACAAGTTAAGTGCCTTGCTCACAGTCCAGCAAGGAGCAGTTGAAACAAGACTTAGAGCCAGAAGAGTGAACTCATCACCCCCATGCCATGCAACTTCTAAAGTCGCCAGTGGACCTGGAATGTCACCCTCTAGCTCTCATCTTAGCACAGCTCAAATCCTTTCCAGCCGATGCTGACCAGCATCCTGCATGCCTGCAACTTCCGGCTATGTTAGGAAAGGCTATTCTGCAATAATGAAAGCTTATGGTTTCTTAGAGATGCACAGGAATTCAAATGTACAAGAGGCCGTAGCTGGAGCAGGAATAGAATACAGGAATATTGATCTAAGCAAGACACAGGTAGAGGGGGCTGTAGCCAGAAAGGACCCAGTAAGAATACCTTTCCTAGAGAAAGAGGATTTCTGAGATCACTTTAGATCATCGGTCATTTCAGAACACAGTAATCTAGATCCAGGAGAAACAAACACACACAAAGCAAAGCACAGCAAACTTCACCAATCTTTTCTTGCTGTTGACTTCAAAAGCTTATGAGTTTAGGGCCAGAGCAAGGCTCAGAGGTTAAGATCACATCCTGCTCTTGGAGGGGCCAGGTTCCTGGCTCCAATGCTTAGTTGCTCACAACTGCCTGTAACTAGTTTTTTGGTGATCTGAGGCCTCTGTCTTCCTTATGCACCTACAACCGTATGTAAGCCCATGGGCACATGTGCATGCACACATACATATAAACACACACACAGAGTTCTAAAGAGTTTAATAATTCATGCACACACTGCCTGAGAGTGGGCCCTAGGGTTGCCTAAACATTGCTGTGTATCACCATGGGTAGTCCTGAAATCAAGACTCTCCTGTTACAGTCTCTGAAATGCCAGGAAACCCAACCAGCTAATTAAAACAGTTAACTGCAAGAAGTTAGTAAACCTGTAACCTGAAAATACAGTAGTCACCGTCCGACGCTCCACAGAGAGCACAAAGGAAAATAGTTTGGAATAATTGGACCCTAGATAAACAGGGTAAATATATAAGTTAAAGACAAAGGACAGAATTCTATCCCACAATGCACAAAAACTCTGTTCTAGTAAAAAGTTATGGGTATATAACTATGCTCCAGTGTCTCATATGGTCTCATCTGGCACAATTTTTCAGAGATAGTAAAAAATACAATTTGCTCATTTAGAGCATGTTTTAGAGAAGAGTGAGAAATAATTTCTCTAAATTGAATATTTGGGAACCAATTACAACCCCAACTCTGCTATTAACCTCAAAATAGGTAATTGCAAGTTTGTGTCTAAATCCATTTGTCATAATAGAGCAAATTAAGAGTCACATGATGGATGTGATTAATGTGTGACAGTTATCAGGAGCACCATGAGCACAAACTAATAACAACATCACAGGGAGATTCCAAATGTGATGCAGCCATGAAGGCAAAACGAATTTTCGCATTATAATAGCAACGTCCAGGAAAGCTAATGTTTTCTTTGTGCGATAGTCACGGCTGGGCATCTGGAGAATGGCTAGCCATTAATGTCCTAATAAATGGCAGGCACACACTGGAAAGGCTGTCACCATGTGATGCATGGAGCACAGTAGCTGCTGCTATTGTCATAATGGACTGGCTAGGTGGCAGGTCACAGGGTGCTGTAAAAAAAGGGAGACTCATTACTGGCTCCAGCTCAGGGCCTGGATGTGTCCTAGGGTTCTGACCGAAGCTGCATAAACACAGTTTCAATGCATATAGGAAATATTCTTGCTTAATTTTCATCTTATATTCCTTACCTATTCTTCTGCCAAAAGAACCGGTAAGATTAAACCAGATGATTAAAATAGTAGGGTCACAATACTTAATGCACTTTGTAGATATGATGAACATGCATTTAGTAACTATCACATCGATAGTAAGATAGAAAACAGTCTGAAGATTCTGGCAAAATATGTATTTATCTGATGTCCCTTGATACCTGGGGGAAGCATCTGTTTTGGCAGCTACTGGTAGGCGTGGTTCAGTCATTTGGACCACATCAGGTTAGGCAGTAATTTGACCTTACTAAACAGAATCCTATGAGGTCAGGAAGAAAGCTGGTTCATCACTACATGCCAGGCCTGAGCATGGATGGTGCTCTCACCCAGATGGCCAATCAATAAAGGAGAAGAGAGCTAAGTCAAGAGGCTTGGAGTCCTGGCTCTGCCATTAATTAGCCTGTGCAACACAGGCAACTAACTTTAGTTCTTTAAGTCTTGCTTTATCTCTGTGAAAAACTGAAAAAGTTATCGAGATACAAATTAATGATGCTGCAGGTAGGACACAGTGTGCTAAAAGTAGCTACTTCTTACAGTAAATAGAAGATGCAGCACAAGATGGTCATTTTATCACAGCTCAACTGTGGAGGTGACAGTTCTCTGAGTGGCAAGCAGGACAGATACAGCTTGTACAAAACTAGGTTGTGCACAGATGGCTTTGCAGCACTTACAATGGTCTCATACTCTTCAGACCCCCATAAACCTAAGTGTGAGCAGGTTTTCCGATATTAAACATAGAGATGTATAGGGATGTTCAGTGGGAGATCGTGAGGGGGTGAGCCTTGAGGAACGCTGCAGGTTCTAACCAGAAGACACAGTGGCTGGTGGGTTTTCAGAGTGCCGAGAAGGACCCAAGAGGAGCCGTCTGCAAGGGGCTAGAGGAAGGAAAGGCAGTGTCTCCTATGCTTCCTCTAATTCAAATGTTTTATTTTAACAATTACTTTTCAAATTCATTTTTGAATTTGAAATCACCTTTGTCTCCTTTATGGTAAAATAATGCACTTTTCTCCTCTTTATTATGAATACTCTTGAAACTCAAATGAATAATTTTCAGGCGTTGGAGAATTTTCATGCTTGGACTCAGTATGACTGAAACTATCTTAGCATTGTGTTTGGCAAAGAACCTTATTTGTTTTGTGGAGACTTTAGGTATGGAACTGTTAGAAGTTACGAGTGTCTTCACATAATTATTGATAATTAAAGGGTTAAATTTGAAAAAAGTGCTGTTAGGCTCTGAGGATCTTCGTGAAGTGAAGCCCTTCAATGCTTGTTGAGTTTAGGGACCACAAAAGAGACTGTTATTTCAGCACATCATCCACACCTCAAATCACTAAGATTATGTATTTTTTCTGGGGGTGGGGGTGGGGAGTTCTATTTTAAATGATACAGTTTAAAAATGCAGACCTAGGAGAGGTAATCAGACATGGAAGCAAAATAATTTGCATCATTTAAATGGCACAAAGAGTATATTAAAATGCTCACACATTCTAGCTGTACAACATTGTATATGTGGATGTGATTTCACTTAAAAGAGCCCAGCTTTTCTGAGCACAGTAAAAAGAAGTTAATGTTGCTGTCCCAGTGCTTCATAGGTAACTTGTCAATATGATCACTGTCAGGTAACACACACACACACACACACACACACACACACACACACACACACTGAAATCTTGCTCCAGTGAAACACACACCAGGACACCTGACCCCAGACACAAGCACTGGACAAAGTGCCAGGGGACACGCCCTCTGCTACTATCATTGTCTCTTCCTGCCTGCTCAGCAGTGGCCATCCCAGCACCTGCCATGCTGGCTCCTCCCCTTCAAACCAGCTTCTCTCTACCATTGCAACACTCTTCTCTGTCTTCTCCCAGTTTGAAACCATACTGTCCCTCAAAGTTCAGTGCTCACTCCCTTACTCCTACTAAACATTCCTCCCTTCTTAGAGGCCAGATATACCTCTGTCAAGTCAGTGCTTGGGTGTATATGGAAACTTCTGAAAGGTTTCTTCATGGGCGGCTGAAGGCAGAAGGAGCAGCCAGTCCCTACTGCACCCCGCTGAGGACACGGTTCTGAACTGAGCAGGCTGGCACGTGCTCTGTTCTAAGAGTCCACTGTGTGTGGGAGAAAGTTGACTTTGGAAGCATGAGGCCACTGACCTTAACTTATCCATATAGTTGTGTTATGGAAGGAAAATAAGACCCCATAGTCTGCTCAGTTCTGTTTTCATGTCTAGCCCTCATGTCTCATCTGGTCTTCAGTACCCTTACTTTCTTGTTGGACATTGCCAGAACATGGTCTAAGACTAGAGCCCTGTGAGGAGAATTTGGATACTTGTGAGAAAACTCCAAGAAAACAATACACAAGAGTCTTGTGGCCTCAGTTTCTTTAAAACCAAGGAATTATTGTTGGAATGTGTTTTTGTGCCCCTCCTGGGTGTAGTAGATAGGAGTGAGTTTACTTCGGATTACTCATTATTGCTGCTGTTATTCAATTAAATATTTAAACTCTCTTTTATGTACCTCTATGTTTTTTTGCCTCATGTGTCTTGTCCTTGTGACTGTACATAGCCAGAGCTCCTGAGCCCTTTCCTCATGTGACCGACCATTCTTAACTCACAGAGCATACACTGTCTGATGCTCTGAATAAAGTCAGCTGTAACGTGAGAACTCAGTCTGCCTCATTTTTAGACTCCCCTCCCCCAGCCCCCACTACCGCAGGAGCAGTGACAGACATCACACTTCAAAATGACCAAACTAGATTTGTTACTTCCTCTCTCAAGCCAGGCTGCATGACATCTTTCTCCCATAATGACACTTCATTCCCCCAAGTTATCCTTGCATGAAGCCTGAAAAGGATCCTTGGCTTCTTTTTGAGCATGTAAATTAAATCAATAGAAGTCTTTGGTGTGGCAAATATACTGAAATTGTGCCCATCTTTCAAGGACAAGTGCAAATACCAGATCTTTTCAAAATAATTAATTCACATTGATTTCCCTTTCTTCTGAAACAATAGAACATTGACTGTGTTCATCAATTATTCTGATACTTAATCTTACATAATTCTCTTGTTACTAATGACCAAACTGTAAATTGTTTTGTATTCCCATAAGACCTTTCATACACACACACACACACACACACACACACACACACACACACACAGAGAGAGAGAGAGAGACAGAGACAGAGGCAGAGACAGAAAGCTAACTTAAATTATCATTATTTTGATTGTTTCTATGTAACTTGTTACTGGCATATCTCTGAAAATGAATGAGATGTTTGTCACTTTTATATTTCAAATACTAAAAGCAAGGAAATTAAGTTCTGAATAAGTATGCTTTTAAGACATTTCATTCAATATAATATTTGTAAGTAAGGAAGATAAATACTAGTGATATACATAATGAAATGGGGGCTGTGGGTGATAGCTTGCCTTGCAAGCATGAGGACATGGACTAGAACCCCAGAGACCATAGTAAAACAGCTGGGCACAGGGCCTTGTGCTTGTAACTCCATGGCATGGAGGGAAAGGCAGGAGAATCCCTTGTGCTCTTTGGCTATACAGCATAGACTACTTGGTATATTGTGGACCAACAGAATGGTGACTCAAATAAACAAAACAACACAAACATGTGCATCTGCACATCTACAAATAAACACATATAAAATAACATTAAGACGGATATAAAATAACTGTAAGATATTATATACTTTATGAAATGGGGCAATTTGAATACTTTTTCTGGCACATACTTGAATCACACACACACAAATTTAAATTAGTAATGGCTGTAAGGGACCAAGGCTGTCACATTAGGAAGTATGAGTTCAGAAACTAGGTTGAATCACGAATGAAGCATAGTCTGAGGGCTTGTAAGTCGTGGAGGAAGAGCTGTTTCAGAATGCAGGATTGTGAGAAGGAAAACACTCTATTTCAATTCCCATCATCCAATTTGAGGACTCATTAGTAGGCAAAGACAGCTGATTTTAATTGTTTAGACTGGTACACAGGGAGAATGACAATCTCTAAAGTCAAGAATCTCTCTCCTAATTAGACAAAGAAAGTTGGCATACCATGGCATATTCATGAGCCTACAGGAGAGAAAACATTTTAAAAGGAGAGATGAATGAAAAGACAGCAGATGGAGAGAAACTGTATTTGATCATAGATGACTCAGAGTAAAGGGAAGTTGAGATAAACTAATATTAGAAGGATGAAATGGCTAGGAAAAGACTAATAAACATGAAAAGCAGGCGAGAAACAGGAGGTTAATTATAGGAAAACTGAATTTCACAGTTTTATCATCCATAAATTTAGGCTCGAGAATTACAGATAGCATAATTTCTGTTCTGATCGAATAGAAGACTTTCAAGACAGAGCTTCAGTCTGAAGCCCCAGAGTAAACTCATCAATTCATGACACACTTGAAAAGCTGGCCTGTGAACCGCATGATGCATCTGGAAAACCGCCTCCTTACTATCACCGTCCACACTACAGTAGACTGTAAAGGATTTCATCCTCTGTCCTATTCCCTGATTCTAGAACTGTCTGCAACAAGTAGAATACTTTAAATGAGTAAAATTCATGCACTGATTGGAGGAAATGCAGGGCAAAAGAACTCATCATTCAATACAGTCCACAAGGCGCTCTGCTTGCCTGAACACATCACGGGCTCAAGAAAAAAAAAAAGTTGAGTTGTTACATGGGTAGTATCAGAAGTGTGTGTTGGAATTTTTTTAAAACATTGAAACAAATAACAAAGAATGAATGACTATGAACATGTTTCAACATATTTCAAAAGGGAATAACTAAGAAAAATCACAAGTGTCCTTCACTTGACAACAATCTGACAATCTGACTCTGGAACTCTCCTAAAGATGGGCTTTACAATCGTCATGTTGGCAGCTCCAGGGCTATTGCAGCTCGCCCTGACAAGAAGGTCCAAAGGAGATAAATGATATCATCCCACTGACTGCAAAATTAATCTGAAGCAGACTATAAAAATGTAACTAATTGTGGCAGCACTTTAGTGATTCCAACAGCCCCTTTCAATAAAAATGAACCAAATTATAGAAACCTTATTTTATAAACTAAAAATGGTATCATAACAGTCTTGTTACAGATATTTTACTACTCCAATTCATTACTACTTTTGAGATAGAGGGTCCCAAAGTAACCTATTATATTGCTGGTTTCCGAACGGTCTACCTCTTCAAGATTTTGGATCTATTAATTAAAATTAACACTTAGGGCTAACAGAGTCAAAAGAAAGGTTCTTCAAGACACTGATAGGTGTTAATCTTAAATTCTGAACTCATGAAAATGAGAACAACTTTAACAATATTTGAATTAACCACACACACACACACACACACACACACACACACACACACACACAGAGAGAGAGAGAGAGAGAGAGACAGAGACAGAGACAGAGAGAGAGAGAGAGAGATTCAACTCTCGTTTTCTCGTGATGGAGACAGTGGACAGAAAAAGACTGACAAGTATGCAGATGGACATAAAACTATCAAAAACATGAGCAGTCAGTGGGAAGAGAAATAATTTTTGTTCATCAAAAGAAAGTTATTTTGAAAACACTCCCTGATATTATAAAATGGATGAACGAATTGAAGATGGAAATGGTATTTATACCTTTAGAAACTAATTAAGTAGAAATCTATTTCAGAATTTCTTAGTGTACTTGTTAAAAGTTCAAGTTCCTGGAATCCCTGAGGGTACAATAAGAATCTGCAATTCTACTGTGCTTCTCCCTTGATCAGTTCTACAGTAATGTTTCAAAGCTCTCCTTATGGAAGGGTGGTCTCTCCTCTGGACACAGCATGGTGCTGGAACACCGGGTTTTCTTTCCAAAGGTATAGGTATAGGGGTTAGAAGTCAGAGACTAAACATACTAAATATGGCTCTGCCCTTGGCAATCCAACCATGGGCATGCTATTTAAACTCAACACTTGGTTTCTTTATCTGAAAATAGGGATTATAACACTTTATCCAGGTGCTTTGGAGAGTCTGACACCCAGAATGTTCTGGAAGATAGTATAATTAGTTCATTCCCCAAAGTGAAAATTAACTTGTTCTGTAGCTGATCTGCTGAAAATGTCTCACAAAAAAGAAATGAGTGGCTCTGGAATTGCGTGCTCTTAGCACCAAAAGGAGATGTGACGAAAGCCCCGACAGTTCTACTAAAGCCGTACAAAATCTATTTTGTTGGGGAGGGCAGAATTTTCTGTTTACTAGATAATTTAGAAAAACAAATTAAGATAAGCAAAGAAAGTAATTGACTCTAAGATAAATTTTGGTTTGTATGAGTAATCAACTCCAGGCACTGACAGTGTTGAGAAAGTGTTAAACGAATTTGCATAGATTTCACAATTAGGCCATAATTTGCAACTTTCACAATTCCTTTTATGTTCACATGGTCTTAATGTCTGCTTAATGCAGTCACTTCCTTATTATTCCTTTTTTTTCCTTTAATGTTTTCTCAACTTTCTAGTGTCAATGATTAAGACTCCTTACACCAGAATTATGTATAAGAGGACCTGTATATAAAGAGCCCTGGTTTGATTCTAATCCAGGTGAGGGTAATGGGACAGACCCAGGAAGAAAGGGTGTGAACATCATCTGCTCCCACAGACTGTTCACTAAACTCAGCCAATTAGTGCTAGCAGGAAGTAACGGACTAATAAACAGCTCTAACACTGGAATAGAAAGGAAGTCATCCCCCCCATCACTGGTTGGAAAAAACTGGTTTCAGCTAAATTAAAAAATCTAACTCAGGAAGAAGCCTTAATTATTCCGCAGGATTTACATTTAGAAGTATAGCATGAGGAGGAAGACTTGCACACCGTTTTTCATGGCTCTGTTCATGGGTGATGTACAACTCCTAAAGGGGCTTGGGGCAGTTTTTACCTAGCAGAACCATACAGCTCTCTCACAGATCCCCCAGGTCCAGGCTGAGTTGCTTTTTATGGCCAAACTCCATTGGAGTGCACAATAAAGTTAAAACACATACACACACACACACACACGCACCACTCTTGATTGCCCTTTGGCTGTACAATGCATCTTTATGTTTAAAATACAGTGTTGCTGAGGGGATGGCTCAGAGAGCAAAACACTGGCCACACAAGTGTGAGGACTGCAGTTTGCATCCCCAGGACCTGTGAAGAACCTGGGCAGTTGTCACAGCTACTTGTAACACTTGCTCCCCAAGGCAATCCTGACACTAGCTGGAATGGACAAGTTCAGAGGTCAGTGCGAGACCATCTCAATAGATGAGAAGTGGAGAGTGACTGGGGCCTTTCCATGCATGTGTACATATGCCTGCACCCTCACACATGCAAAGATGAGCGCATGTATACTCACACACAGCCTATACAGCCATATATATATGTGAGTATATGTAAGTATGCAGAAATGGTGATTATAAACTTTCTATTTAATAAGTTTTTTAATTGAAAATGACTCTTTGCTCTCCATATTCATGGAGCAGTTTTAGGATGATCTATCATTCCCATGGGTGGCGGGGTAGTGATCAATATGTGGAATACATCCTTCTATAGCAATTTGTGTCTCAAGCATACTGTACATAGCTGAAGGCCTTGTGTCCATGTAATACATTCTAACTATTCATGTGGTAAAGGTACAAGCTGAAACAGTTCAAGTCATGAAATAAAGGTAGAAGACATAATTCTCCCCCTCATGGCTATGACTTAGCCACATTTTACAGAGATGGGGTAAGTTGGTAAAATAAAGAAGGGAAAAGACAGCATAGGTTGTGTTAGTGGCTCTCAGCACACATGGGCATAGGACTGCTGCGATATGTCTGCCTCTCCCTTCTTCCCCTGCCTCGGCACCGTCTGCACTAGGAGAGGAGTCTGTACTCTCAGGAATGAGGAAGCACTGGGATGGACAATGCAGTGAGCGGCACTGCTGCCAGTTTACAAGATTAGAGAGCCAGCACCACATAGCTCTTCTTGTGAAAAAGGAAAACCCTAAACTACCTTTCCTTCTATAGTTGTGCCAGCTACTGGTTGTCTTCACCAAGCACCGTAACACAAGTCCGTCAGCTGTTTGATCTACAGATACCTTTCGTGTGTGCCCTGTCCCGTGGAATCACTTCCTTAAGGGACAGTGCAACGGTTCGAAATGGATACTTCCATAGGTGTTCCTGGCATGTCCGCTAAACAGCCTTTACCTTTTGACAAGTAATGTGGCTGCCAGCTAATCCTCCATAAGCCATTTTATGTACATATGTTGTGATATGTCTCACACACATATATATATATGGCAAACTAGCTTTTTTTTCAGAAATATCTACACTTAAAGAATAACATTAGAAACGATATGTAAAATAACCCTGCTTTAATACTAAAAGAACTTTTAAAAAGGATAATTTGCATCATCATTCATATTTGTATGGATTATTGCAATTTTCAAAAATGTGTACCTTTAATTTATGAATAATAATAATAGATGAGTCTTTTTCTTAGTGTCTGGCACATTCGTGTTGAAAATGTCAACTCTGGTCAAGGTTCTGTGGAAATTAGTAGACATGAACATCAGGTGCTTCAGCGTCAGGAAGTGGTCTCCATGGTAACAGCCTTGGTGCTTACATCAAAGAGCCACCTCTTACTTACATACACACCATCACAGTTCTGATGAGTGCTTGGGCCATGAAACTGTTCCCCTACATGGGGGCCTTCCGTAGTCAGGGCTCATCATTAAATTGCATTTAAGATGCTGATAGGTGAAATTATCACTCGCAGTCTTGGTTTTAGCAGAGTATAAAAAGTACTTTCTATAAAGAGGTATACTTAGAAGTATCTCATATAGTCTCATACATTTTAGTCAGTTACACAGAAAACTTGTATGTTGAAACATCATGATCATTACATAATCTTGTAATGGTAATGGTCACATAGGACTATCACACAAACATGCACATACAGACGTACACACACACACACACACACACAGAGAGAGAGAGAGAGAGAGAGAGAGAGAGAGAGAGAGAGAGAGAGAAACTAACCATTAAGATAAACTTTATGCCAAATATGCTGGCACATACCTTTAATCCCGGTACTTGAAATGCAGAGGCAGATAGATCTCTGTGGGTTTTGTGGCCAGCCTGCCTATATAGCAAGTTCCAGGCCAGCTGAGTCTACATGGTAAGACCCTGTCTCAAAATAAAAGATGGATGGGCCAGGTGGTGGTGTTCCACACCTTTAATCACAGTACTTAGGAGGCAGAGGCAGGTGGAGCTCTGTGAGTTCAAGGCCAGCCTGGTCTACAAGAGCAGGTTCCAGCACAGGCTGCAATGCTGTAGAGAAACCCTATATATAAAAAAAAGATGGATGTCTGTGCCTATACTCTGATGTGTCTCACCAACCTCAAGCCCCCAATCACTCATTCATCAAACTCACACGACCATAGTGTAAGAAGAATGTTAAACAATCTTGTCTTATATTTTAATATAACACTTGGATCGTGCCAAAATGTCTATATCCCCATGGTACAGTTTTATAGTACATCTTACCATTAAGGACTAAGTCTATCATTTATTGGCAAAATTAACTCCAGTTTTCATGTCCTTTCAACCTAGTGATGATTAAAACAGAGTAGAGTGAACAGTAATTTGCTGAAACTGTGGCTAGAAATGTGTCCTGATTTCTCTGTGTCCTTTATTACTTATTCATCTCTGGATTAGCATGGTTTTACAGCAGCAAGGAAAGCTCTCAGAGGGTACTCAGCACTTTGCAGTAAAATCCATAGTTACTGCAGGGAAAGTCTCAGTAGATCTAATCCAGCAACTAAAATTAATCTATGAGCCTTTCTTCCCATTTCATAGACAAGTCCCTGGGCCTTATTTGGCGGCAGGAACTGATGTCTAGATTAATCAAAGCCAGGACTGGTGTGGCCAGGAAGGCACACATGCAGAACTTGGTGCCTGCTGATGCTCTCAGTTCCTCTCCATTCCTGCTCACCTAGACGCTGGGATTCTCATGTGTGCCACAGAGTTCATTTATGTGCCAGGAGTTCTGGGGCACCTCATGTATACAGCTGTTCATTCCCCTAGTCTCTTCCCCAGAGTAATATCAAACTCCACTGAATAAACAAAAGTATAAATCTAGGCATATAAATTGCCTGAGTCTGGCAGGCTGACAACAACCAGAGAGATCTGAATGCATAGTTTCCATTTCACAATACTTAGTGACTGACTGCCTCCTTCTCGTATTAGACACAAATGTCTTATAATCCAGATCTTAAGGAACTCCAGACTCAAAAGGAAGCACAGAAGGAAGCACATTCAGCAGTGTGATGCACGATGTGAACAGGTCTACCCAGGAGGCTGTGTGGAGAGAGGACAGATAGCCTTTCTACTGCTCTCTAAGCAGTGACAGCAGGCACCAGGCTGGCTACAGAGAAGTACCAGTCCAAGGTGGGCAGGAACACATAGTACATAATTAAAAATACACACAAGAGATACAGACACCGGATTCCAGAGGCAGTAAAGTTCTGATGAACCACATAGAGGTAGGAAGCAGGCACAAGAGCTGGATAGGAACAGAGGAAGTAGCCATACAGACTTGTGGCCAAAGCAAAATGAACCAAACCTTGACAAGATGTGAAGACCATGGAATTAATGCAAAAGTTTTTTCTCGATAAATATTTCATTTTATAACATTCCAGATTTTAAAATGCTTGGAATTGGTTATGCAAAAGCCATTTTCATCCTTGTATAGTTTTCTCACCTACGCTTTTCATTTCATATACTCATAGGCTGGGGTATACGCATATATGAACTAGGAGGGAGCAGACAATGAGGGCTCTTGGGACATGGAGAAGAAAAGATGAACATCTTTATTTATTAATCACATGTAGTAAATATCACTCATTAGATAGTGAAATGCCTTTGGATTTATAAATGACAATATTATATACATTATAGATATACTAAGTAAATTATTGTTAACTTTTCCAAAGGAGGTAATCATCTTAAAATTAAAAATAAAATGCATTTTCTACTTGGAGTGATTAAACTTTTCTAGAAATAGTGGTGATGGCTGAACAACACTGTAAATATATTAATGCCACTAAGTTCTACGCTTAAAATGACCAGAGCAGGAAATGATGTACATATTTTTATCAAAGTAAAAAAATAACCAAGCCTAACATTTATAAGACCTCTTTTTTAAAATGTAGAGTAGAAGCATTAATGACTTTGGTGATCTGTGCTTCCACTGAGTACCAACATCCCATTGTATGAGTGGCTACCAATGACTGACTATCCTGAGAGTGGCAAATTATACCCAGATCATCTTTGACACTGGGAGCCCTCTCACATTAAAGAAAGGAATACCACTTACTTGCTAAATTTGGAAGACAATTAATAGAGGTTATTGCTATTACTCTGATGCCAAATGGTATTTTATCTTGTTTCTTACATCATTAAATATACTGAAGATATCTATGGATTTGTATCTTTAGAATTAAAACACTGGGAATTTTAAATTTTAAATGCTAGAAATTTCTTAAAAATAACTTTGCTAGGCAAGTGAGATGGCTCATGAGGCAAAAATACTTGCTCTGCCATTTTGAGTTTTTTCCTGGGATCCATAGAGGAAGAAGAGAACAGGCTCCCAAAAGTTTTCCTCTGATATTCACACATGCTCACATTTACTTCCATGCACCAAACACAGACACAGTTATAATAATAATACTGTTGTTTTATTGGAAGAAATATAGATACATAAGCTAACTATATTTTTCATAAATTATAACATGAATTAATTGTATATCAATGATTTACATTGTTTTATAAATTTCTTGTAATAACTTCAGCTATTTCAACATCTATAAATGAATGATTAATAATGGGCTGGCATTTGGCAAAGTGTAACACTTACATGTGAACAGTTATTTTATTTATTATACTCCCAGTATGTATTATTTATTTATTATACATTATTATATACCCAGGGCCTTGTGTATGCAGGCACGCCCTGTCCCATCATCATTATTTTAAACTATGAAAGCTGTATGAATAATTTTTTCGTTTCTCTCTCCATTTTTGAGACACGGGTGTACTCTGTATCCTGGGCTAGCCTAGAACTCATTATATATGTTTCCCAGGCTGGCCTCAAAAAGTCCTATAGGTACTTCTGAGTCAGTCTCTGAAGTGGTCGGATTATCCTGCTGTGAACCACAATACTGTGCTTATCTGAACATGAAACCCACAAACTATTAGCATACTTATCATCTGAAGATGTGAGTTACAAGTTCACAGTGAGAAAAAGCCAAAAACCAAACATCAACAACAAAGCTCCAATAAAACCCCCCAAATAAAAACTTCTAAGTATTTGGAAGAGCAAAAATTGAACTATCAAAGAAGAAACAACTGTCTTATTTCTAAGGCACCTAATCCTAATCTTTTACTAATATACACATATTTTTAGAAATGAACATGAGTTTTACCTGAATACTTAAATGTTATCATTGAAGTCAGAAGTCTTTTTGACTGTGGTACTGGCACACCCATTCCATCTTCCATCTATTAAGGACCTATTGTAGGCAGGTTTTGTTAGGCACTGATGGAAAACACAGACATGCCAGACTGTCCAAAGTGGGAAACAAAAAGTTAAACAAAAAAAACAAAAGGTAAAAAAAAAAAGTGTGCATGCGTGAGTGAGTGTGTAAAAAATTGTGCATGTGTGTGTGAAGTATACTTATAGTACAAGTCATATAAAAGCAGAGGCCATTATCACTGCAGTCGTCCCCTTTACTCTCTCTACAGTATAAATACCTAGCGTGAAGCATGTTTAGTCCTGGGATCACAGATTTCACGTTATTTCTATATAACACCCTAGGTCATATTCAACTCAGCACAAAAATGTCAACAATTTTACATTCTGGAAATTCCTTCTAGGCTTTAAAAGAAAGAAAATTGTGAAGGGAGAGTCCTTTCTAATAATTAAGAAACATCATCAGGTAATTCACAGCATCTAAAAATCCAGGAAAAATCAGTCTTGCTTTCCACTACAAAGGAGACCAAGCACACTCGTCACTGAGGCAAATGTCCAAAGCTGGGGAGATGCTGAGTAAAGTCGAGAATGACTTTGATGTCTGCAGAAGCATTTAAAGATTGACTGTGATTTCACCCTAGCAGACACATGGACTCAGCGCACAGCTGCCGACTTTATTTCATTTGTCTAGGGTCAACCGGCGCCATGCAAAGGTTCCCACTCGCTTTATCTGAATGGATAATTTTGTCCGAAGAAATCACTTTGTCCGATGAGCTTTTATGTGGCGAGTTTTCTATGATAAAACAGCCACAATAAAAAAGCACAGAGAATAGAGTGCACGGGCTCTGAATTATGCCTGGGATAAATATTGTTACTTAGAGAATAAAAACCATGAAATTAGTGATTATCTGTTCTTTCAGAAAATTACTCAAAGCGAGGAGTAATGAAACGTAATGCAAACACCCTACCTGCATCCTAACCACACAAGATGATGATGCTGAGCCCAGGTCTGTACCTGCCCAGCTCCCATATTTTATCTTAATAAAATGAATTTCCATTTAATGCTGTGTCATTATCATGAGTACACAGTTAATACTTTATATAGAATGGATAGCTTCATCTTCAAAGCTGTTTATAGGCTGCTAAGAATTGAGACCCCCAAAGACCTCAATTTCCATAAGAAGACGGCAAGGCTACATTCACTCAGGTACACAAATCACTGGCACACAGACAAAGGCTCTAAGAACTCATAATCTCCTCTTTGTGAATTTGGTCAGGGATGGCTGGCTAATTGGAGGGACTCATGAAAGCACCTTACAATCCAATTAGCACTTCAGTGCAATTAAGTGCTAGAGACTTCCCTATTCTACAGAGACAGGCTTTGATCTCTCAGTGAAAAGTGTCCTTCCTTAAAGCTGCGGGTTTGATTTTTTTCTCAGTAATTAGTGCTAATTGTAAACCCAAGCCTGACCTGCTATAAACAGAGTGTTTTACCACATTTGACACAAGGACCTTAAATCAGTGTTCTCTTTTGTCTATATTGTACTTGCTTATTAGAAGCCTGGCTATTTTGCTCATCATTAGATGCACAATGGATAAGTACATACTAAAGTCAGCTGAAACAAATGCCTTGATCGTAAGAGCTTGTGTGGGTATTTTCACTCATGTCTTTAAGCCCAGTTACCACAAATGTGGTTGATTGAATTTCATTTAAGGAATATACTGTAGTTTTTCTACACAAAGAATGACTATTCAAAGGCAGTTTCTAAAGAGGTTTAGTGACCCTTGTATGTTTGGAAATAAAAACAAAAGAAGAAAATGGTCTTTTCATGGGAACAAACAAAGAACTGCACAAATCAACTGCAGAAGTCTGATAAAAAAAGTTTATTATAACAATATCTGTTAAATCAACTCATTGTTGGGATTCATGAAAATGAATTAAAATATAGGGCAATGAGTGTGTAGACCAATAAGATATCTCTGCAAGGAAATGAGATGCTGCAAAATATAAACTCTCAGGCCCCCACTAAGGCATAGATAAGATCCTTTGAAATTAGCAGGCAGTTTCTATGCAAATGCAAAGCAGCTGGGCGCTGGATGGGAAATTTCTCCCTCAGACAGTTTTAAATATACCCCATCCCACTGTTTAGTAAATGATTTCTTCATTGAAAAAAAAAATTAACACAAATGGAGCCAAGCATGAGAAACTGACACCAGACACTGAATTAGGACTGATTTAGTGATCTGAAGTAGAAATAGTCTAGTGTGTTCAGACATATAATTATTAGAGGAAAAATATATCTAAATACATACATTACACAGAAAACGCAAAAGCATCAATTAGCAGCCAGAGAGGCGGATATATTTTTTCCTTGAGGGAAAAAGAGAAGGAGGTTAGAAACAATATTTTTACAAAGGATAATATAGTTAAACATGGCTAAAATGAACAAAAGATGTGATGGACACTTAGAAATTTTCCCTAATTTTATGCTCTTTAGATTTATTAAGCCAGTTTAAACCAATGTATTGCATCCATATGGTTTACAGTCAAATAGTAATGAACCACTGTGATGCTTCCCCAGAGTTTGCTTCAGAGGTATGTCTCTCTTCTTTGAGCCTTTTTTTTTTTTTTTTTTTTTTTTTGCCTACTTCCCACCAGAATTTCCAAGCAGCTAAGATGTCCTGGTTGAGTGGCTAAGAGGGATATCTTTCATAGCTCATCAGGAGAGGAGGTGGTACCTTATGTTAGGACCAGGCATTCACCTTGGTTGGATATGGTACCTTGTGTTAGGACCAGACATTCACCCTGGTTGGATATGGTACCTTGTGTTACCCCAGGCATTTACCCTGGTTGGATATGGTACCTTGTGTTAGGACCAGACATTCACCCTGGCTGGATATGGTACCTTGTGTTACCCCAGGCATTTACCCTGGTTGGATATGGTACCTTGTGTTAGGACCAGACATTCACCCTGGTTGGATATGGTACCTTATGTTAGGACCAGGCATTCACCCTGGCTGGATATGGTACCTTGTATTAGGACCAGGCATTCACCTTGGTTGGATGTGGTACCTTGTATTAGGACCAGGCATTCACCCTGGCTGGATATGGTACCTTGTATTAGGACCAGGCATTCACCTTGGTTGGATGTGGTACCGCACCCTCTTCAGGCTCTGCAGTCTCTATGTCTAATCTGCTCGAATCTATCTTCTATTAGCATCACCTCCAGCCAGGATGGATGTGGTGAGGTGACTTGATCAGGGTTAGTGGGCATTTGGAATCAATGGAGATTGGGAGGTGGAGTCACATTTGCAATCAGCCTTGTCTTCATTAATGTCATTTTCTTTTATTACCCAGTGTGATGGCTTGAATAAGAATGGTCAAGACGCACAGAGGCGCAGCGGCGGCGGCGCCAGACGCGGCTGAGCGGCGGCCAGACCCAAGCGGCTGGGACAGGCTTGCAATAAGGAGAGCAGATCGCCCTACTACAATTGAATCAAAGAGGTAGGCCTTTGGTTGGCCAGGTCACTGGCACAAGGGGAGCCTGGTCCTGTCCTGAAGATCCTTCGGAGGGGTGAGAGGGTTCTTGGCCTGCAGCAGGAACCACGAAAGAGAGTGAGGGCATTTTGTAAGCGGAGCCCTTGGCCAGCAGGGAAACCTGATCCGGTTTCTAAAGGATCCATTGGATAGGATCAATAGGAGGAGATGGGCAGGCGCCAAGGCAAGAACTCACCCAATAATCCGAAAAACAACATGAAAACATCAGAACCCAATGATCTTACAACAGAAGTATTTGAACAACCTAACACAGAAGAAGTGGAAAAAATCGACTTTATGAAGATAATAGAGTCCCTTAAACAACATGTAAAAAATGCCCTTATAGAAATGGATGAGAAGTATAACAAAAAGTTTGAAGAAATGAGTAAATACGTACATGATACCCTGGGAAACCAAGAAAAAACCATCAAACAGGTAATGGAAACAGTTCAAGAATTGAAAACTGAAATGAAGGCAAAGAAGAAAATACAAACTGAGGACCAGCTGGATATGGAAAATCTAGGCCAACGAGCAGAGTCTACAGAAACAAGCATAATCAATAGAATACAAGAGCTAGAAGAAAGACTCTCAGATGCTGAGGACACCATAGAGAAAATAAACGAACAGATCAAAGAAAACAGCAAAGCCAACAAATTCTCAACACAAAACATTCAGGAACTATGGGACACAATAAAAAAAACAAACCTAAGAATAATAGGAATAGAAGAAGGAGAAGAGTCACAGCTCAAAGGCTCAGAAAATATTTTCAACAAAATTATGGAAGAAAACTTTCCCAACTTAAAGAAAGATATTCATTTAAATATTCAAGAAGCATACAGAACACCAAACAGACTGGATCAAAAAAAACATCTCCTCGCCATATAATAATCAAAACACAAAATATACAGGTTAAAGAAAGAATATTAAGAGCTGCAAAAGAAAAAGGGCAAGTAACTTATAAAGGTAAACCGATCAGACTTACACCTGACTTCTCGATGGAAACTATGAAAGCCAGAAGGTCCTGGATAGAGGTTCTGCAGAAGCTAAGAGACCATGGATGCAAACCCAAACTACTATACCCAGCCAAGCTATCGTTCACTATCAACGGAGAAAACAAGACATTCCAGGATAAGAACAAATTTAAACAATACGTAGCCACAAATCCAGCCCTACAGAAAGTAATAGAAGGAAAATCGCAACCTAAGGAATCCAACACTGCCAACACTGCCTACAATAACCCAGGCATCTAATGACCCTTCACGAGCACATCTCAAAGAAAGGAGACACACAATCTCTACTACCAAAAGCAATAAGAATAACCGGAGTAAACAACCACTGGTCATTAATATCACTTAATATTAATGGTCTCAATTCACCTATAAAAAGGCACAGGCTAAAAGATTGGATACGAAAACAGGATCCAACATTCTGCTGTTAGCAAGAAACACATCTCAACCACAAAGACAGGCACCTACTCAGAGTAAAGGGTTGGGAAAAGGTGTTTCAAGCAAATGGTCCTAAGAAAAAAGCAGGTGTGGCCATACTAATTTCTAACAAAACTGACTTCAAACTAAAATCAATCAGAAGAGACCGAGACGGTCACTTTATACTCATAACAGGAACAATTCATCAGGAGGACGTCTCAATCCTGAATATATACGCCCCCAATATAAAAGCACCTACTTATGTAAAAGAAATATTACTAGAACTCAAGGCAGACATCAAACCACACACACTAGTAGTAGGAGACTTCAACACACCTCTCTCTCCAAGGGACAGGTCAATCAGACAGAAACCTAATAGAGAATTAAGAGAATTATTGGAGGTAATGAAGCAAATGGACTTAACAGACATCTATAGAACATTCCACCCAAATAGGAAAGAATATACCTTCTTCTCTGCAGCTCATGGAACCTTCTCAAAAATTGACCACATACTCGGAAACAAAGGAAACCTCCACAGATACAAAAAAATATCAGTGTCCACCTGTGTCTTATCAGATCATCACGGATTAAAGTTAGAAGGCAACAACCACGCTGCCCCCAAAAAACCGACAAACTCATGGAAACTGAACAGTCAACTACTGAACCACACCTGGGTCAAGGAAGAAATCAAGAAAGAAATTAAAGTCTTCCTTGAATTTAATGAAAATAAAGGGACAACATACTCAAACCTATGGGACACAATGAAAGCAGTGCTAAGAGGAAAGTTCATAGCACTAAGTGCCCACTTAAAGAAAACGGAGAATGCATACATTGGGGACTTAAAAACACACCTGAAAGCTCTAGAAAAAAAAGAAGCAGACGCGCCCATGAGAAGTAGAAGACTGGAAATAATAAAACTGAGGGCTGAAATCAACAATATAGAAACACAGAAAACAGTCCAAAGAATCAATGAAACAAAAAGCTGGTTCTTGGAGAAAATCAACAAGATCGACAAACCCCTATCCAAACTAATTAAACGACAGAGAGAGAACACACAAATAAATAAGATCAGAAATGAAAAGGGGGACATAACCACAGACACAGAGGAAATTCAGAGAATCATTAGATCTTACTACAAAAGCCTGTATGCCACAAAACTGGAAAATACAAAAGAAATGGACATTTTTTTAAATAAGTATCATATACCAAAGCTAAACCAAGACCAGGTGAATGATCTAAATAGACCGGTTTCTCGCGAAGAATTAGAAATGGTTATCAAAAATCTCCCTTCGAAAAAAAGCCCAGGACCAGATGGTTTCAATGCAGAATTCTACCAGAACTTCCAAGAAGAATTAATACCTATACTCCTTAAGGTATTTCACAATATAGAATCAGAAGAGTCATTGCCAAATTCCTTTTATGAAGCTACAGTTACCCTGATACCAAAACCACAAAAAGACCCAACCAAGAAAGAGAATTACAGACCGATCTCACTCATGAACATCGACGCAAAAATCTTCAATAAAATACTGGCAAACCGAATCCAAGAACACATAAGAAAAATTATCCATTATGATCAAGAAGGCTTCATCCCAGAGATGCAGGGCTGGTTCAACATACGCAAATCTATCAATGTAATCCACCATATAAATAAACTGAAAGAAAAAAACCATATGATCATTTCACTAGATGCGGAAAAAGCATTCGACAAAATTCAACACCCCTTTATGATAAAGGTCTTGGAGAGAATAGGGATACAAGGGTCCTACCTAAATATAATAAAAGCTATTTACAGCAAGCCAACAGCTAACATTAAATTAAACGGAGAAAAACTCAAAGCCATCCCACTAAAATCAGGAACACGACAAGGATGTCCACTCTCGCCATACCTCTTCAATATAGTGCTTGAAATTCTAGCAATAGCAATAAGACAACATAAGGAGATCAAGGGGATTCGTATTGGAAAGGAAGAAGTTAAGCTTTCGTTATTTGCAGATGATATGATAGTGTACATAAGCGACCCCAAAAATTCTACCAAAGAACTCCTACAGCTGATAAACAGCTTTAGTAACGTGGCAGGATACAAGATCAACTCCAAAAAATCAGTTGCCTTCCTATACACCAAGGATAAGGAAGCAGAGAGGGAAATCAGAGAAGCATCACCTTTCACGATAGCCACAAATAGCATAAAATACCTTGGGGTAACCCTGACCAAGGAAGTGAAAGATCTACTTGACAAGAACTATAAGTCTTTGAAGAAAGAAATTGAAGAAGACACCAGAAAATGGAAAGACCTCCCTTGCTCTTGGATTGGGAGGACCAACATAGTAAAAATGGCAATTCTACCAAAAGCAATCTATAGATTCAATGCAATCCCCATCAAAATCCCATCAAAATTCTTCACAGATCTGGAGAAGACAATAATCAACTTTATATGGAAAAACACAAAACCCAGGATAGCCAAAACAATCTTATACAATAAAGGTTTGTCTGGAGGCATTACCATCCCTGACTTCAAACTCTATTACAGAGCTACAGTATTGAAAACAGCTTGGTATTGGCATAAAAACAGAGAAGTCGACCAATGGAATCGAATAGAAGACCCTGACATTAACCCACAAACCTATGAACACCTGATCTTCGATAAAGGAGCTAAAAGTATACAATGGAAAAAAGAGAGCATCTTTAACAAATGGTGCTGGCAAAACTGGATGTCAATCTGTAGAAGAATGAAAATAGATCCATATCTATCACCATGCACAAAACTCAAATCCAAATGGATTAAAGACCTCAATATCAGTCCGAACACACTGAACCTGATAGAAGAGAAAGTGGGAAGTACTCTACAGCACATGGGCACAGGAGACCACTTCCTATGTATAACCCCAGCAGCACAGACACTAAGGGCATCATTGAATAAATGGGACTTCCTGAGGCTGAGAAGCTTCTGTAAAGCAAAGGACACTGTCACTAAGACAAAAAGACAACCCACTGACTGGGAGAAGATCTTCACCAACCCTGCAACTGACAAAGGTTTGATCTCCAAAATATATAAAGAACTCAAGAAACTAGACCGTAAAAGGCTAATCAACCCAATTATAAAATGGGGCACTGATCTGAACAGAGAATTCTCAACAGAAGAACTTCAAATGGCCAAAAAACAATTAAGGTCATGCTCAACTTCCTTAGCGATCAGGGAAATGCAAATCAAGACAACTTTAAGATACCACCTTACACCTGTCAGAATGGCTAAAATAAAAAAACACCAATGATAGCCTTTGCTGGAGAGGTTGTGGAGAAAGGGGTACACTCACCCATTGCTGGTGGGAATGCAAACTTGTGCAACCACTCTGGAAAGCAGTGTTTCGGTTTCTCAGGAAATTCGGGATCAACCTACCCCTGGATCCAGCAATACCACTCTTGGGAATATACCCAAGAGAGGCCCTATCATACAACAAAAGTATATGCTCAACTATGTTCATGGCAGCATTGTTTGTAATAGCCAGAACCTGGAAACAACCTAGATGCCCTTCAACGGAAGAATGGATGAAGAAAGTATGGAATATATACATATTAGAGTATTACTCAGCAGTAAAAAACAAGGACTTCTTGAATTTTGCATACAAATGGATGGAAATAGAAAACACTATCCTGAGTGAGGTAAGCCAGACCCAAAAAGAGGAACATGGGATGTACTCACTCATATTTGGTTTCTAGCCATAAATAAAGGACATTGAGCCTATAATTCATGTTCCTAGAGAAGCTAAATAAGGTGAATCCAAAGACAAACACATAGGCATCCTCAGGAATATTAACCTTCATCAGGCGATGAAAGGAGACAGAGACAGAGACCCACACGGGAGCACCGGACAGAAATCTCAAGGTCCAAATCAGGAGCAGAAGGAGACGGAGCATGAGCAAGGAACTCAGGACCACGAGGGGTGCACCCACACACTAAGACAATGGGGATGTTCTATTGGGAACTCACCAAGGCCAGCTGGCCTAGGTCTGAAAAAGCATGGGATAAATCCGGACTAGCTGAACATAGCGGACAATGAGGAATACTGAGAATTCAAGAACAATTGCAGTGGGTTTTTGATCCTACTGCACGTACTGGCTTTGTGGGAGCCTAGGCAGTTTGAATGCTCACCTTACGAGACCTGGATAGAGGTGGGCAGTCCTTGGGCTTCCCACAGGTCAGGGAACCCTGATTGCTCTTCGAGCAGATGAGGGGGGGGACTTGATCGGGGGAGGGGGAGGGAAATGGGAAGCGGTTGTGGGGACGAGGCAGAAATCCTTAATAAATAAATAAATTAAAAAAAAAAAAGAATGGTCCCCACAGGTTCATATATGTGAATGCTCAGTCACCAGGGAATGGAAATGTTTGAAAAGATTAGAAGGATTAAGAGGTGTGTCCTTGTGGAAGAGGTATGACCTTTTTGGAGGGACCCCACACCAGACCCTTTCTCACTCTCTCCTCTCTGCTTGCTGTTCATAGCACTAAATTTCTGAGCTCCTGCTGCAGTGCCTGTGTGTGGCCATGCTCCCTGCCATGATAATAATGGACTAACCTCTGAAAGTGTAAGCAAGCCCCTAATTAAATGTTTCCTCTTATAAAAGTTGCCTTCGTCATGGTGTAGCTTCACAACAATAGAACCATGACTAAGACACCCAGCTTTTAATTTATGAGACCTCCTGAGGAGACAAACTGGATACTTGCTCTCTGGTGCTCTTGAGCCTAAAGCATTTTCTTCGACTTTACTCTTTTCTGTTCAGTTTTGTACCTTCTTTAAATTTCTTTCTGAGAAAATATATATAACAAAAATTTATTATTTAAACTGTTTTTAATTGCACAGTCAATACAAAGGCAATTCATACTGTTTTCAACTGTCACCACTATTCACCTGCAAAACCTCCTTGCTGCCCGTCTTCATCTATTTTCTGGCCATAGGTTGTTTCCTGGAGGCTATAATGATCTATAACTCAACTGTATGTGTTTCTCTTTTCCATGCATGGGAATGATTTCCCAAAGAAGGGAGCAGTTTGTTACTTATTCATCGTCCAATCCATGTCTCATCCTCTTAAAAGAGAAAACAACTACTGTGAAGAATGGCCAAGTGATGTGTTCTTGGTATCAATGTGACTTGGCATGACTACTGTGAAGAATGGCCAAGTGATGTGTTCTTGGTATCAATGTGACTTGGTGGCATAACAAGATTAGGACCCAGTTTGCCCAGTCTATTCCTCATCTACACTTCGCATGTCCTTCCTGGGGCTTTGTGATTCTGCATTTCCCTTGATTACTCTCTCATCTTTTCTCCTTTCTATGCATAACTATACATGCCTAAGAGATGGGTAAGACTTTAGATGTTATTACAATACCAACAGTTTGACAGGTGCTGGTTAGGGAGCTAGATCTTTCTAAGCTATGCACTGAACGGAAGAACAATGTAGAGAGCTGAATTTATATCCCTTTACAGATGAGTGCTGTGGAATAATCCTTCTGTACATGTGAATGTGTATTGCTCTCAGTGGCCAATAAAAGAGCTGCTTTGGCATATAGCATGGCAGAATATGGCTAGGTAGGAAAGCAAAACTACAGAGAGAAGGGCGGAGTCAGAGGGAGATTGGAGCCAGATGCAGAGGAACAAGATGTTAGGGGACAGGTGAAGCCACGAAGTCACATGGCAAGATGTAGATTAATAGAAATGGGTTAGGTTGTAAAAGCTAGTTCATAATATGCCTGAGCTATAGGCCAAGCATTCTGTAATTAATATAAATTTTTGTGTGATTACTGGAGACCAGGCAGTTGAGACAAAAGAAAAGCTCCTCTCTGTTTACAGATGACCCTGCAGCCCATATATTAGGACCCGTGAACTATACCTATAATACCTAACATAGCATGCATGCCAAACTCAGTGGAAATACTACTACTAATATTTAAAAGTATGACAAAAAGTATCAATGTTTCCTATTATTGGAAATCACTTTTTGTGATACATTCTAATTTCCTATACTTCCCATATCATGTAACCACCTATTATTTCATGAAAGACATGCTTCAATGATGACCGAAAGGAAAAGGGTCTCTACAAGCCAATATACCTTAAACAGCACACTCGGTCTTATTTTTAATATTTTTTTCCAAGTTTACTGAATTAAATTTAAGAATAAAATTTGAATACACATCAGATAATGTTTTGGTTGAATGTTAAGTTTCAAAATCTGTAATTTTATCTTGCATAAAAGCAGAGAGGAATAATTAGGGTAACAATGTCAAGGCATCAAGAAAGCTCCTCTCAGGCAGGTGTCCTCGTGTCTCTATTTTGTGGAGGAAAAGCCTGGGACTCAGAAAGATAATGAATCTACCAGAGACAAAGCAACAGCATAAACTCATAGCCTGTGCTTTCAGCCACTAAGCTGTGTGTGTAGACTACGGAGCTCCTGAAAACTCAGAACCAAGTTACTGACACCAACAGAGTAAACTGGGGAGTAAGCATAAAAACTATAGTACTACTGATCACGGCAAGGGCAGGGCAGCTTCTTCTCATCTGAAAAGGCAATTTAGCTGCTTCTTTTAGAGTAGACACATCTGTTACTCGTGATAAACTATTCATAAATATGGAAAACACCGGACGAGTCACACTATACCAAGCCCATGAAAAAGTAGTTGAAACATTTGCTCTTGATTTTAGATGAATTTGATGAATCATTACAAAAATTCATTGAGCCACAACAAACTTGTCTTAACACAAAACTTACTTGATACGTCTGCAATTTGTTCAATAACTCAGAAACAAATAAAAAGGACCTGTGAGCAAACATGGAGAAGAACACCATAGTAAATGCACGGTATGCCTTTGCAGCAGAAAGCCCTAGTTCTCACCTGGGAGCACAGTGACTCTGATTTTGGACACAAATCTGACACACTAGGTTCCAGCAGTGCAAAACCACAAAGCAGTAAACAGAAAGGTGTATTACGAAGCACAGGAGCAGAAGGACAGCAAAACACCATGAGCTTGATGTTCTCCTCAATGCTAACTCTAGAAAAAGGGTGGTACATGCCAGCACTTTGGAGTAGAGCCTGCAGGAGGAGCTGAAACCATGCTGGACTTAAGAAAAGCTGTTACAGGAAACCAGGCATGCCATGTACATGGCCTGTGCCCGCTTCCAGTGTAATGGCAGAGTGAGCAGAGCTAACAGCAGCCAGTGTCTTGTGAAACTGAAAGTATTTCCAACCAGTCCCTCAACCTCCAGGTCTAGACCATGGAAAGCATGGCCGGATAGCAGCCGATCCCTCACTAGGTCCAGTGAGCTGGCATATTTGAGCCACTCACCTGGTGTACTTCTCTATAAAACAGTTTGCTAAAGCCTTGAAGAATACAAAGAGTTCTTAAAAAGCCTTCCAGGGGCTAGGGTGATGACTCAGTTGCTCACAAGGCAAGCTGGAGGCTAAAATCTGGATTTCTAATGCTCATGCAAAACACCAGGTACAGTTATGTATTTCAGTAATCTCGGCCCTGAGAGGCAGAGACAGGAAGATCCCCGGGGAGGACTGGGCAGATCCCTAGCTGATCCATGACTTACAGATTCAGTGAGGATTGTCTCTTCAAATTATTTAGAACCTGGCTGAGGAGGACACTTGATGTTGATCTCTAGGCTCTGCTTATACACCCAAACGTGTGCATGCGCATGTGCAAGCACGTGGGTGCGTGTACACACACAAACCAACACCCACAATCTCCAGAAATAATTATAAGCATGCATCTAAGCAGAAACCCATTTACAGAACACTAAAAGAAATGGCATTTCTTCCTAATATTGCCAAAAGAATATTCAGAAGTTGAGATCTTAGAAAAGTTAAATCATTTCACATGCCCTTGCTAAAATACTTTTCCCCTCAAGATCAAAGTTTGTGGTCTGATTTCCTTCAGGTGAGCCCGCCTCAGGCCTGAAGGAAGCCTGTGCTCCCTACACTGAGCTTGCTGGCATCCCTGATTCCAGGCAAGGGAGGCAGCATGTTTGAAGACTGCTGCTGTAATTTAAACTTCTTCTTAATCTTCAAAGCGTGCTGGAGAATCAAGTTTTCGTAAAACCTTCTGACTCAATTGGTTCCATGATGGAGGAAGGTCATTGGCTAATAAAAAAACTGCCTTGGCCCATCTGATAGGGCAGATTTTAGATAGGCGGAGTAAACAGAACAGAATGCTGGGAGGAAGAGGAAGTAAGCTCAGAAATCATGCAGCTCCTCTCATAGCAGGCGCAATGAAGCAAGCCGCCAGGTCAGATATGCTGAATCTTTCCCGGTAAGACTGATGCTACACATATTATTAGAGATGGGTTGATCGGGATATGAGAATTAGCCTGTAAGGACTAGAGTTAATGGGCCAAGCAGTGTTTAAAAGAATACAATTTGTGTGTCGTTATTTCGGGGTATAAGCTAGCCAGGCGACCAGGAGTTGGGGCGCAGGAGCTGGGCTGTGGGAAGAGGCCCGCAGCTCCCACTACAGTCCCACATAATATGGACAGTGGGGAATAAATGGGTTTGATCAATTAGGAATTTCTATGATATGTTAGTCAGCCATTCAGACTTACCCCTACAGGTCAGTATTTTGAACGCTAATGCCATGCTACCTAATTTTAAAATAAATGGGTTTGATCAATTAGGAATTTCTATGATAGGTTAGTCAGCCATTCAGACTTACTCCTACAACTCAGTATTTTGAACGCTAATGCCATGCTACCTAATTTTAAAATGCTGCATTTCAGAAAAATCTTCCTAAGGAATATTTGCATATTTGGAAATCTAATTAACCCAAGCATATTTTAAGGCTTTCAAGAGAGAACATACAATAACATTTTTGTCAGCTGAACGTTTGCTTGAGGCTATGTAAGGATTTTATCATCGGGCATAATTTAACCCTTCAGCTCTCTGTTTGTTTTATAAAAAGGCTGTCCAATTAGGACAGGAAGCTTCCACCTGCCCAAGACTGCAGATTTCAAAAGGAGGACTCTGGCCACTTTAAGAGCAAACCGAGAAGCTGGGCTATGCTGCTTGTAATCCCAGCATGCAGGCAGGAGGATCCTGAGTTCTGAGCCAGTCTCAGCCAGTCTGGACTACATAGTGAGACCTGTCCAAAACAAAACAAAACAACAATGTCTGCCTGGGAGTATAGTGATGACTGTGTCAAACCTCAACCCGAGATCATCTTCTTCCTTTCTTTAGTAAGATTGCCTTTCCCCAGGACACTGGAATTAGGTTTTAAGAATTTCCATCGTAATGTATACATAGTAAAGTACCCTCATGTTTTTTACGGAGAAATATTTATAAGGACAGGTGTCCAGAAAATGACACTGCCCAATCTGGCTCCTCAGTTGTTACCTTCTGTGTCCTTAATTTCTACTAGTGGGGCCAATAGGGCAGTTCATAGGACCTCTTGGCTCCCTAAGAAAGGGCACCTCTGATTCCTACATGAATTGTGTATTTGGTAGAGAGGGCTAAACCATGGACAGGGACAAACTCTACCATGTCTTTTCTTTTCAGCTTTGGTCATCCATTTCGATGGAGTGAAGGCAGACCAGGGCTCTCTTCACTACTCCTCTTCAAAGATTATTGCACACACAGAGGCTCTAGCTACCAATTAATTAATGGGATTGCCCTTGTGTAGTGCTCAGCTGTTTATCCAAGTCCCTGGAGATGCTCTCCTGACAGCAGAGCCCAATGTGAGATGTTCGTGGACTGTGACTGAAAAAGCATGGGATAAAACCGGACTCTCTGAACATGGCGAACAATGAGGGCTGATGAGAAGCCAGACAATGGCACGGGTTTTGATCCTACTTAATGTGCTGGCTTTGTGGGAGCCTAGCCAGTTTGGATGTTCACCTTCCTAGATATGGACGGAGGGGGGAGGACCTAGGACTTACCAAAGGGCAGGGAACCCTGACTGCTCTTTGGACTGGAGAGGGAGGGGGAGAGGAGTGGGGGGAGGGAGACAAGGGTGGGAGGAGGGAGAAAAGGGTGGGAGAAGGGGGAGGGAAATGGGGGGCTGGGAGGAGGTGGAAACTTGTTTTTTTTTTCCTTTTCTCAATAAAAACAAACAAACAAACAAAAAAAGAAGAGATGGAAGCTGTAAGGATTAGTTAGGCAGACACAGGATTCATGAAGACCTCTGGTATGCCCAATGGAGTCTGGATAACAGTCTACTGTAAATCTCAGGGGCTAAAGTAAACTCAAATAATGAAAGACTGGGTACGTAGCTAAGTCTAAAGCTTGCCCACCACTCCTGAGTGGTCAGTTTCAATTTCTAGTACTGAAAAGACACAGGAGAAGGGGAGAAGGAAAAGGAGGTGGGGGAGAATTATGAAATAAAGTTTTTTTTTTAAAAAAATATGTAGTCAGTCCTTCAATAAATCTGTTTCCAAATCACAAATTATTAGAAAAGGATTGATATATTAAGGAACTATCTGAGAGGCTGCAGAGATAAGCTCAGCAAATAAGAGCACAAGCTGTTCTTGCAAAGGGCTGGAGTTTAGTTCCCAGCACCCGGGTCAAGCAGCTCACAACTGCTTGTAACTCCAGCTCTAGGGTGATCAGACTTATTTGCACTACAGCAAATCAAGGAAGCTGGAAGTGCACGAAGCAGATCAAACACGAACCTGAAACACCTATCAGCTACTGCCTTTCACCTGAGTGCCGCCAGCCAGGTGTGAGCTGAGTTCATCAACTGGGGTTCATCTTTCTGTCTGACCCCAGACAGCCCCATGGATCACCACAACCTTCGTTACTGTTAATTACCACACTGATACTCTGCTGGCACTGATCCTCCCTCCCCACTCCCTGCTCCCACTTCTCACCTGGAGCCTTCTCCCTTTCAGTCACATCTTTTATTACCTCCCCTTTCCCTCTTCATCTGCCTCTATAGTTTCATGAGCTGTAGCAGCTCTCACTCCCAACACACACATACATAAAATCAGAAGCTAGCATCCACATATGGAAGAGATGAGACTTCTTGACTTTCTGAGCCTAGGTTAACTTATGGTATCATATTTTTGAGTTCCACCAATTTGCTTGAAATTTTCGTAACTGTATTAGTTGATGGCTAAATAGTTTCATTGCATTTCAACCACAACTTTCTGATGTCAACTCCCACAAAACACACACACACACACACGTATTACTATGTAATTATTAAGCATTTGAAGATGTAAACCTGTAGACATTTTGAGCATTTCCTCCTGGTTCTATTATCTCATAAGAGATAACAAAGCGTATAGAGCAATGACTTTCAGAAAAGTATGTATGCTGGACTGATGAGCGGCTCAGCAGGTCAGAGCACTTGCTGCCAAACCTGATGACAAGAGTTCACCTCAGGAGCCGTGCAGTGGCAGGAGAAAATGGACTCCCCCCTCCCCCGGAGCTGTCCTCTTATCTTTAGTCATGCCTTATGGCACGCCCCACCCCCACACAGTGAAGAAAAGTAATACGAATTTTGAAAAGCATGGATGTCACCTCATAACAGAGGTCACTATAAATAACATTTTATTGTTGTATTAAAGATCAAGGAAAGGGCAGAGGATAGAGTCAATAGCATTTTAGTGGATAAGTGAGACAAATGCTTGTATACACTTCCTGCTAGCATGCATCTTGTTGGGTAAAAGCAATCAGTCCATACGGCTGTTGGTGCTTTATGCTGCCATCCCACCCACACCAATGACACTCACATGGCATCTCTTCCAAACTTGTTCCAGTATCCACAGCTGCATCCACGATGCCAGTGTTTCCACCGCCTCCCAGTATTCACAGCTGCATCCATGATTTCACAGTGTTTCTACGGCCTCCCAGGATCCACATCTGCACCCATGATTTCATGGTGTTTCCATGATCTCCCAGGATCCACATCTGCACCCATGATTTCATGGTGCTGCCATGATCTCCCAGGATCCACAGCTGCCATCCATGAGGGCACAATGTTTCCCTGGCCTACTCATCTTTGGCACAGGGCTTACTACTTCACACTGTGATTCTCTTTACTTACAATCCTCATTTGCTATATTTTGAGCAATTTAAAACCTTCTTTGTACAAGGGTTAAGGTTCTGAATGTGTAGCATACTGCCTAAAACAAGGGAGGTGCCCAGAAACTGAAGTGAAGGCAGAACAAAGGAATGCCATTTCTGTCCATTATCACTCACAGCTTGAGTAGAGTGCTCTGCACACAATGGGCACTTAAAAGGCTCTTCTTGGGTGAAGAAAATGGAAAAATAGTGTGCATTCGAGAGATAGGAAGATAGCACGCAATGCTATGTCTTGAAATGTTAAAGTCCTTGCCTAAATAGCATAATCTATATCCTATAGATGTACGCAGAGGGAAGATAGCTATGCTAGTGTATAATGAGGATGGCACTGTTAATTCCAACAGATTTTCTGATTCAGCAAGTCAACTCTTAAGTCTTCTAGCAAGGCTCTCATCTATTCCATTTTGAGCATCTTCAAAGATTATGACTCTGGGTCGATATAGAAAACATTTAATAGTTTATAATTAAGAAATCCCTTCATGTAAAAATAAGTTCTTCCTTGCTATTTCACAGTAATTCTCCCTTTTCTATATTATATGGAACTGGTAAATACTGGAATGGCAAGCAGCTTCTGTTTACTATTAAGTCTTCAATTGTCTCTTCTCTTTTCCTTTTAAAAAATCTTTCTCTGTGACCTTTTACATTCCAAAACATTTCTGCTTTTCTTTTACAAACATTTCCCAATTTTCATGCTTCCTCTTAAAATGTGGAAGTCAAAATCAAACAAATAGTTTAATAGGAGCTTATGTAATGCCAAACACATCAAAGAATTATTTCCTAATTCCCTAAATCCTAGTATCAAATGAGTTTTACAGCACACTTTGCTAAAAGCTAGCAAGCCTTGATCACTTCTCTGTGTCTGTTTCATGTGTTCCTGGAACACCCGGTGTTTGAGGGGTGCCAACCTCTCTGGTTCACATCACAGTACCGAGATGCAACACTGGGCATTTGGATCAGAAGAATATTCAGGGTGCCCCCATCAGAGCTTCCTGTGAATCTCACCACAAGGACTTATGTGTTCCGACTGCAAAGCAGAACCACTCAGGAAGCCTTGTTTGCAAACAGGCTCCACTGTTCCCACCACTCCAAATTCATGGTCTTCGGGTAATGTCCGGACTGTGGGATCTGGGAATAACTTTGAATCTGTTTCCTATTGCTCAAAAGTGATTTATATAATTTGTCACCATGATTCTGAATTCCAGTTCTAGCTTTCCAAGTGTTTGTGGCTTTGTTATCTTAGGGTAACCCCTAAAATGTATAAGGATGCTTTTAATTCTGTTGCCTATGCAATAATGGCAATGCAGGACAGAACCCATCGGCAGCACTAGGACAGATTCCTAATGGTCTGCAACCAGCAGGCTCCTGTGCTTTATGGCTGTCTTAGTCAGGGTGTCTACTGCTGTGACCAAACAGCAAGTTGGGGAGGAAAGGGTTAATTTGGCTCATGCTATCAGTACTGCTGTTCATCACTAAAGGAAGTCAGAGCAGGTCCCTGGAGGCAGGAGCTAACACAGAGACCATGGAGGGGTGCTGCTTACTGACATTCTTCCCATGACTAGCTCAGCCCAACCTTCTTATAGAACCCAGGACCAGCAGCCTGGGATGGTACCACCCTCCATGGGCTGTGCTCTCCCTCAATGATACTGATTGACAAAATACCTTGCAGCTGGGTCTCAAGGAGGCATTTCCTCAGCTGAGGCTCCTTCCTCTGAAGACTCTAGAGCTTGTGTTACGTTGACTCGCAAAACCACCCAGTACAATGATAAAGACTTTGGGGGAAGGGTTATATTTACCTAATTATTGAAGGATGTAGTCAGACAAAAAAATATTATCTATTCTTAAATATGGCAATTTATGGAACTGAGTTAAAGGTGATACTAACGTGATAATGATTTTATCCATTGTTATGCCTGTGTAGGCTACATTTCATCGGAGACTGAAGTTCTATCACTCCAGGCATTTGCAAAACAAAAAAAAAAAAAAACAGAATTATAACCAACATTTTCTACCCTAGTTTATCACTCTCTCTCTCTCTCTCTCTCTCTCTCTCTCTGTGTGTGTGTGTGTGTATGTTTGCATTTATATATTTATTTTAGGCTGTCATCAAACCCAGGAATTTGCTTGCTGTTCAAGTGTTTGCCATCAAGCTACACCCCAGTCCTCTATGGAACTTTAAAAACCTCAATGATTGGAGTAGGGGAGGTAGTTGCGTTAGTAAACTGCTTGGCTTGCAAGCTGGAAGACCTGAGTTCATCCTCCAGTAAAAATTGGCAGCGAGTGCCTGCCATGCCAGGGCTGCAGAGAAGGACACCAGAGGTGGGCAGCAGTCCTAAGGCTGACACTCGAGCTTGTCCTCTGGTTCCGGACTGATCAGTTCTCATCAGACACTCGGTCATGGGTGCTGCAATACTAAGAAACAGAAGTGCCACTTCTGGACAAAGGATGCAATGCCCTTTAGAGCATTTGGCCAACCGGCAACATTTACTGGTTCAAAGTTCAACTGCTTTAGGGAGTTTCCTAGTAGATTACTTTAAAATTTCCTTCCACTCCAGGTTCAGTTTTTTTCAGACTACCACGTTTCACCATGCCACTGCTTGTTACGTCTTTACTAAACTACACACAAACAACTCCAGGGAGAATTAAAACAGTTCACTGCAACTGACTCAGGTTTACTGGTTATTTGACAATGGGATATATTCCAATAGAAAGCGGAACCTATATCAAAAGAAGGAGAGAAAAATTGAGTTCTGATGTTCAGCAGAGTTAGTGAGCTGACCTTGGAATTGTATAAACACACATTTCTTTCCCATTTAGCTTTCTGCTGGCATAGACAGTTCTGTCTGCAATAATGTTAATGCATCATTTATTTATATCAAAAGCCTGCCCTAGACGAGAGACCTAAAAATGCAGTAGCTGACAGTCTTTGTTCAGAGAGTAAAAGCACCTGAGAAAGGTCTCATTCCTAAATGTCCTAAATGTGTTATTCTATGAAATTAATGTTCCAATATTCTGCTTCCAGTCATTGAGCCATGAGTTGCCTATAAATATGCTCAAACCTGCACCTCCTCCTTCCTCTTCTGCATGTATTGTCTCTGACTGTGCATTAGAACCTCCAAGAAAGCAGGGATGGGGTGACAAAAATTACCAATTAATGAGACTTCCTATAAAATTTGGGAAATTTACTTTCTTACAGAAATTTGATTTTTCATTGTAATTGTTGCTTGCAAAGAGTTTAATAAGATTAAATCAATGCCACACAAACAGATTCTGTAAGAAGTACTGTATTTATTTTCAATTCAAAACTAGCATCATTGCATAATCTATTTCTACTAAATAACATCTGATGCTTGTTTTTCTATGTAATATTCAAGGTTAAAGATGTAGGTTAAACTATACGTTTGTTTTGCCACCATGTATTATATTAAAGAAAACCTTACTGTGTCATTGCCTGGGATTTTTATTTTCTTTACTCTATGATGGCTTTCATTTAGGGATTTAGGATTGTGGATCATGACTAAGAACTGAAATGGACAAGACAAGCGTCCTGTGTCTTTGTGTAAGACAATTCTGGGAATGCAAAGGAACAATGAGCCATAGAATCCAAGTTCATCCAGACGTTAGCAATCCACTTTCATTATGGTAACTCACGTTTTGAGATAACAAGCCAACTGATAATATCAAAGCTTTTGTTCTTGAAGTAAAACGAGGATTCCTGATCTTACCCCTTGCTTTGATTCTCCCAACTCTGATTTTTTTTTAAAAAAAGAAAAACTTAAATATGGTTGATTGAATATGGTAACATTAAGTTTTATTGGTGAAATGCTTAATCTTTAATTGTGAAGTGGTCGCATATTATCAGAAAATATATATAGTATATATATAATATGAATATAAATATTAGTATGCTCAAACTCTTTGTCTGAATGTAGTGAATAAAGGCAGTAATTTCAACCACAAGATTAGAATGATAGCTTGTTTGAATGTTGGAATTTCTCAGTTTCATCTTCTATTTCTAAATCTTTCAGTTATTATGATATAAATGGATGTCCATTTTAACAGCTAAAACCTCTTAACATCTACACCTTTATAGTCAAATGCAATTCTGAGATTGGACTTCTCTTAGTATTCTCCAAGGGAACATAAATCTCCAGATGTTATATATGATGCATGCTGACATCTCTTGTAGCTGACATGTGGCCACTGGAAAGAATCATGACTTTACTTTAAAAGTCTATCTCATCTCTGCTAGTTACATGAAATACAATGAACATTTTAGATATTAAGAAAGCAGAACTATCTAGGTTCCTTTGTCTTAGATTTCTCTTCTCATTGTTGGATTTCCCCCAATATCAACAAAGGAATGAAAAGATACTGCTTGAACTATTGTGCCTACTTGAAACTAGTATGTATTATTCGATCAACCAAGAGTTATCAAATGACTTTGTTAATTTCATGAAGTATAACAGATTATGCAAAGGTGAAGACAAGAGGCACGGGAGACTCCATCTTCAAAGTCACTATGCCAATTAAGGCTAGGCGACTATTCATGATTTTCTATGATTATTTACTTTAGGCATTTGCTTTATTTATCTGGAAATACCCATTTCAGAAAATAGTGAAGAAACTATCATAAAACATTTTTAAAAAATGCTTTCATGGTATTTCCCCTCTATTGCTTTTTGAAACATGTCATAATATGACAACCACTTGGAGAAAAAAGAAAGATAAAAGATAGGGAATAGAATTCAACATGAATTAGTATTTCTACTGGGACCTCAAGTTACACTAGCCAGAAATAGGAGCTGATTTTAGTCTCAAGATTGTGTGTGTGTGTGTGTAGGTGGGTGAGGGTGGGTATGGGTATGCAGGTGGAGAGCATTATAAATTTTAGAATATACTAAGACAGTAAAAAACATTCCAAACTCTCTTCACTTTCACTCTCTCCCCATCTCCTGTTTCAGCTGCGACTGAGATGGTTCTGGAATCTATTGGAGAAGGGGTCGGAAATTTAAATGGTAAAACAACAAAAATACTTTGCCTTTAGTACTAACAAGGGACTAGACTATCTAGTTGTGCATGGGAAAGAAAGGGTGTATGCCTTGTTCCGCACAGGGGTAAACTTTCTGAGAATGTTTTCGAAGAGTTCTTCAGTAAAGGTAGGAGTCAGTAACCTATACTTGTATTTACGTGAGAAGCAACTATTACTATGTTTGAGTTATTTTATTAGTGGATTATTGTTCATTTTCTATTTAATTTTCAAAATAATACAGGGCATTTGAATCTGCAATCTCTCTCTCTCTCTCTCTCTCTCTCTCTCTCTCTCTCTCACACACACACACACACAAACAGTATATAGATGCAATGCCAAGAAGCTTTCATTTACTCCAATCATGCAAGATGAATGTCTGATTATCTATTCCTTATTTACAGGAAAAACCAAACCAAACCATTGAGGCTCAGGTTTGTCTTACATTTGTGTGCTGTGGAGGGTATTTGTGAACTTGGGAAAATCCCAGCATTCTTTACAGGCGTTACAGGACAGTCCTCACAGAGAGATTATAACCATGCAAGGTATTGGCTCCAGGCTAACATGATAAGCACATTTCACAAAGATTCATACACTGGTCACAACTTTCACTGGAAAATATTGAAAATGTCTGTTCAAGAGGGAATCATAGCATAGAGCTTCCTGTTTGACTAAAGTGAGATATTTCTTGAATGTTTAGATTCACTAATACAGAACGGTAATTAGAGGAGGTGTGTAGGTGAGGGGAGGAGACAGGAAGCGGCTGTCTCTTCATGCAGTGATAGGCTGGGAAAGCTGGTTGGAGACCTCAGCTTGAAGGGACAATGGGGGTCAAACCTCAATGCTAGCAGAATCACCTGGGGCTGTGGACACAGATTGCTGGCCCCTAACCTCAAGTCTCCTACTCAACTGGGCCACTATGTGGCCCAGATACTTGCATCTCCCCATTTCTAAGTAGTGTTCCTGCATCAGGACAGGGCACCAAATATCAGGTGTGAGAAAGTTTTGGGCCCAATGGGGTTTAAACCCTACGTCTTACTAAATGTGGGATTGCTAACTGATCCACCCCTTCCTGGCCCTAGTTGCTAATTTAGGAGATGGAGGTGACTGTGTTCTGTGAACACTACATAGGACAATGTAGTTAGTCTGGTGCCTAACATACATGAACAGCTCCATAGGCTCTCACCATGAATCACTAAACTTTTATACATAAAGCATACACAGTTCTCCTTGGATTAAATGGAATTACATATATAGAAATAATTCTCACACAACAGGATAATACCAAAGCAAGTTGGATATAATGCAGCTGTAGTTGTCTTTTAGAGGAATTATGGAGTCAAGCCAACACTATCACTAATATCTTAAACTCATAGTAATTCAATCATGGTTGGCACATCAGTGTTAAGGGAATCCATGGTAACCACACAAAGTAACCCCCCGCCCCCACGTATTAGTGCCAGCAATTATTTGGCATTTGCTACATTAGTTAAACTGTGTAATAGTATGTGAGATATCACTTTTTGCTTCCTGGACCTTTGGAAGGCCGATTTTCTCCCCAGTCTCCCTTGCAGGGAGTAGAAGCTGACAGCTGTGTCTTGAGGCACTGATTCTCTCACAGGCCCTTTGAGAAATAAGGTAGTAAACGTAAAAGGTATTAAGAATCTATTACTGCAGCTAGATTATTAAGAATAATCATTTTTATTTAGAAGACAACAGCTAATTTCTTTCATAGCTAACAAGTATTTCTCGTGAACACAAAACTAGGCTTTAGAAAATACCAATTTGAGGTGCATGTGTCACAATAGGAAAAAACTGAAGATTTTTCATTTCAAGAAATACAAATTGTTTGCTTTTCATTGAGATTTATACAGAGAAGCAAAGACCTTTAGAAAATAAATAATCTTGAACAAGAATAGCAATAAATGCAAATGCATCTTGCATGCTCTGACAATCCTTAAATTTAATCCTTTTCTGGGGGCCCTGGAGGATAGTCTTAGTTGAAGCAAACCAAGAGATGTCAATCAATTGACACAGCTCAGGTATGAAGCAACAGCAAGATGGAGTTGTCAAATGAATCTAAAGCTACATGCAGTATCAGAAAAAAAATAATAAACATGCGAGGGGGAATTCCAGTTTTATTCTGAAAAATTAAAAAAACTACAATCAAAGTAGAGTGTGAGGGCTCCTAAAACAGCAAATGATGGCGTCTACCAGGTGTGACCTCCACCGAGGCCATGTGCTCAGCTCCTTCTATGGCAAAGGCATTTGAGGGGAGGGGCGAGGATAAAGAAGTCATGACACCCACTCTACTGGGCTCCAAGTATCCCACTGGTGTAGAGAACTCTTTGTCCCTCTGCCCTGAAGAAAGCACGGACATTTTCCTTAAAGACATCTCAGGTGGCAGTGGCAGCTTCTCTGTTATAGCCCAGCAAACTGAGGCACAAGGACAGGAACATTATATAATAAAGGCACCCTTGTTGTTCTTGCCCCGGGCGAAGGGGAGAAAAGTCAGTGAATACAGAGTATGAGCATGCATTCATCCCAAAGTCTCACCCAGCCAATTTCACCTCCCCACTCCACCCTCATGAAACATGGCTGCTTACGGGGAAAACCAGGCTTGAGCTGAACTTCATTAGACAAAATGAACAACATAATTTTCTAAACTAAGACCGATAATGAAAAATATTTTACATGACTGCCAGCTCTCTGTGCAATGTTTTCAGTGTAACGGAATGTAGAGACCCAACTGTAATTATAGCTGAAAGAGGAGTTTTATATAATGTTGTTTGGGAAAAAAAATCAATGAAATGCAAAGATGAACCTTATTATAAAGATATAACATATTTGAATATATGATGTTCTCTGTTTAATGTCAGAGAGAGAGAAAGATACATACACACACAGAAAGAGAGAGAGAGAGAGAGAGAGAGAGAGAGAGAGAGAGAGAGTATTTTTCACTGATAGGTGGATAAACATCAATGGATTTTCTTTCTATTGCAACAGAAAGTTAAGGAGGTATTCGTATGTTAAGGCACACGAAGGCATACTTTACAGGATTATTGTACTGGGCCATCAATGCCTTTTCTATACAAAGGACTTTTATATTAGGTTGTCAAGGAAATTCATCAGGTTCATAAAAATATAAATCCTCCAACATCAATAAATAAGTATCAAGTGAGTCCTCGGTGCTGCTGTCATCCCTCCCCTCGCTGCTTTGACAGGTAGAATCCCTGACAATGAACTTGCTGTAAAACAACTGGAGTTCAAGATGAACCTTTCTGCTGCAGAGAACCTGAGGTAAACACACCCATTTGCTTCAAGTGCTGCCTGGCTCTACTTCATTCACGCAGCGTTTAGGTTTAATTGACAGAACACATCGGCATGGTTTCCATAAACCCTTTTACTGAACATATATCCTGACTACAGTGTCACATTAAGAAATGGCAGGCAATCTGTCTTCATGTCATATTTAATAGATTTCTAGTAAACAGCCCACAAGTGCTCTTCCTAACAGGTGATAGGTTCTATTAATGTCCTGTTGTCCTTTCATAATTAAGGGCCTGGCAACCTTTCCATTATAGTCAGGACCCCGGAGAGAGAGCAAAAGGGATGGTTTCCATGTGTCTTGGCCCTGACAACAATGCCTCCCTTTGCCCCACTGACTTTACAGGCCATGGGGATCCACTGATAGTTTGTCTAAAAAGCAAAACAAACAGAAAAACCACAAACAAAACAAAACCAAACCTGGAATGCTGGCTTGTCCCATGGCAATCTTTTCTTACTGGTCCCTTTTTCCTAGCTTTTTTGGTCCTTCAGTCAGCCCCTGTGCCTACCTTTACTTCTCTGTGAAATAATATAGCTATGCAGTTCTCACTAACACCATCTCTACCTGGATGTGGTGTTTCTCTGTAGCTTTGGAGCCTGTCCTGGAACTAGCTCTTGTTGACCAGGTTGGCCCTGAACTCACAGAGATCCACCTGTCTCTGCCTCCCCTCCCGAGTGCTGGGATTAAAGGCGTACGCCCCCACCTCCCGGCTTCAAGGTTGTTTTTTAATTTAAAAATCAACATCAAAATGGCAAAGAGAATCAAGATACCGAAAACAGTAAACCTCTCTCCACAAAACAAATGCAAGCCCACCAGAAAATTCATGGGACAAAATTTTAACTTCTGGAGTGCATCCCAGAGGCACACTTGCAAGAACACAGCAACATCCAACCCAGAATCAGAGGGCAGAGTCTAGGCTATGTTTCCCAACATTGCAGGGATGTGCCATACTCTACCTGCACTAGTCCACACCAGGAATGGAAACAGAAAGGACTGGGCTTAGTGTAGATTAGCGGGTCCAGGGAAGAGAAAGGAGACAACTGTCACGAGAAATGAGGAGGTTGGTGGGGCACGCTCTGGATTGCCTTCATTTGTTTTAAAGGGAACAAAATGAGTTTGGATTACCAAAAGAAATGAGAGTCCTTTTCGGACCTGCAGGGTAAGTGCTTTTCGTGAGCCTTGTTATTTCTACCACAGTGTCCAGTGAGCAAATACATTCTTAGTAGTTTGCGTAAGTAAGGTTTTGAATTCTCGGCTTTCCCAGACTGAACTAGCTGCATCTAAGTAGAGAAGGTAAAGGGAAGAAGTTACACAGGGCAGCAGATCAGTATCCCACAGCTGTTCTAAGGGTTGACTTAGGAATTGAAAACTCAAAGTGTCAGGGTTCAGTTTCTACTCACTTAACTTTCAAGCTATGGCATCTTATGAATTTGTAGCATGAACTGCACTCAATTATTTTGTTCATATTTGCACACTGTATGCTACTGCAAACAAACGGGTGCTTGCTGCTCAAACGCCAAAGCTGACAGGGTCTTCAGGGTTAGGTTGTGTCCAGTTCCAGGATACAGGAAGCCAGCGGAGAAACCCAGTTTTCAGCACCTGTGGGCTCCTGGTTCTCATGTATTTTATTGCACACCAGCAACATCCTTTATTTGTAAGCCCAACCTTCCCTTTATTAGCTGTTATTATTCATGAATGACTTCCTTTCCTGCTAGCAAGAGAGCCTAGATAGCAGGTGAGTCAAAGTCAATTAAAAACTAAAATGTCTATCAGGCATCCACGTTCCTACCTGCTCTACAGTGGCGTTAGATTACCCTGTAAGGACTAGTTAAGTACTGAGAAAGATTACTCGGGACACTACTATTCACCTCAGCATACAATCAGGGCATGTGCATAACTTCATCAGCATGCATTTGGGGCAAAGAGAAGAGTATTTTTCTGCTGAAATTGTATGTACTTTCCTAGAGTAAAAACTTTATCCTAACCTTTTGTAGAAAATCAGAATGAATTAGCATGGTATATACAATAACCTGCTATGCCATCATGCCAGGAGTTTGACCAATTCCCTTTCACGGAAGCCTGAAAATGTCAAGTTCATTTTCAAACCCATGGCTAGTTTCATCTACTTTAAACCAAAAGTGACAAAATAGGAATTGACTGGGGTAAGATTCTGCTAGCCACTGCTCTTAATATTTGATAATCCATGGGAGGCAGGTATACCACACACTGCTGTGACAGAACAAAGATGACAGATAAACTCCTGTGACCAAATTAATTGGAAATAGATGCCTCAGTCTTGTGATCCCATTTCAGGTTTGGAGAGAATTATATGCATCTTCAGAGCACGCCATGTCTAAAGATGATTAGTCTGTGCTTCTGGCATCAGGCTGTCATGGCTGGCGTGTTGCCAAGGGTCTCGAGAGAAAGCTAAAAGTTCAGCGGAGGTGTTGCAGACCATGGAGCAGTTCCAGAACTACCTTGGAGAACATTCTGGCTTTTCTGTTGAGAACTCATCAGTTTGAGAGCTATTCCCTTCGTGCCTGGGCTGTGTTTCCACACTGCTCTAAGCAACCCTTCTTAAACTGGCCTCTTGTTTTCTTCATTTTCATCATGCAGCTGACAAACAATCCACTTCATGGCTGTCTGCTCACCCATGTCTACCTACCTTTTCTGCCCTTACTATTCTCACACCCATCAGAATGGTGAAGGAAGGTGACGAATTCCGAAGGGAACTCTTAACATTTCTCAATTGTGTGAAACAACACCACGATGTGCAAGAGGCAAATGGCAACCAGCTAGAAATCGCAAATAGCGGAGGAAAGAAGACCAAATGTCAAGCATAGCCCCAAAGCTGTTAATTAAATGACCACATATGATACAAGTTGTTAATTGTAATTAAATCATTATCTTTGGGGGATTTGCTCTAAAACAAAACAGCAGTGTTTGTGAGGAGAGTGGAGGAAGGAAAGAGGAAACACTTGGTGCCCACTGTCTCTGCTGAAGTTAAAAATAGGGACAGCAGACATTGTTGCTTTTTATGGAGACTTTAACACATAAAACTAATAACTTTGGAAGATTATAATAATGCCTACTGAGGTTAAATAATGTTGTATTTCTGCTCAGAAATATAAACTGAATGCTTTTCACTGTGCTGCCCACTCTACAAAGTGACTGGAATAAATGTGTGAGAGAAAATATTGCTGGAGCAAAAAGTCCAGGGTCTAAACAGATCTATGTTTGTGTATGGATTAAAAGCCCCTTGCCTCGACAGAGCAGCTTTGACAAAGAGTACAAGAAACGGACAACTGTTTTAATAGACATTTCTTATAGGTATGTTTGGTTTCTAATTACAAATGATATCAACTCTTACAAATTAACCACTGTCTTCAGGGCAAAGGAAAGTATGAATTAAATATAAAGGAAAATATAAAATCATGTTAAAGTAAATGTTAGAGCAACAGAATGGGATCTGGAGACTATATCAGATATAGCTATCACTTTATCTGCAATATGAATAATATTATAAATATTCCCTTTTAACTCAATACCTCATCTTGTAGGGGTATTTTTATTGTTGGTGTATTTTTTTACTTGATATAAAAATAAAAGCCAAATAAGTAATGGATATTCAACTTCTTACAGATAATATTAATTTTTAATTTATATTTACTGTTGTTAAATAGAATATTTGTTTAACTAAGTAAAGATGTGTTGCATTTGTTTAACCTTGCCTGCCTAAGGTTCCTGATTGGTCTAATAAAAAGCTGAACTGCCAATAGCTAGACAGTAGAGGGACAGGTAGGGCTGGTGGGCACAGAGACTAAGAAGGAAGAGGACTCTAGGCTTGAGAGAAGAGGATGAGGATAAAGAGAAGGAAGCACCTGGAGCCAGACAGACACAAAGGAGACAGGAAAGTAAGGCATACAGAATAAAAGAAAGGTAAGAAGCCCCAAGGGAAGATGTAGATGAAGAAAAACAGGTTAACTTATAAGAGCTAGTGGGACAAACATAAACCAAAACTGAGCATTCATAACTAATAATAAGTCTGTGTCATGATTTGGGGGCTGGTAGTCCAAGAACACTTGCTACAGTTACTCTGTTTGCTTTTTAAAGGGAGGGAATAGGTATCAGAATCTTCATTTGGTAATTAAGAGCAGGACAGAGATTGTTTTCCAAGACGGTATTATGTGCATTATTCTAATAGGAATAAGAATAAAGAAAAAAAACAGATATATAATCATGTAGGTAGTAGAGTTTTTCTGCAATACCAAAACCTATAATACAAAAAAAAAATTTTCAAATGAAAGGAAATGTTCTGAAGCAGGAGCTTTGTGTGAAATCCTTCATGTGCTCTCTCCTAAATATTTCAATGGCTTCTTCAGGTCAGTGGTTCTCAATCTGTGGGTCACCCATGGAGTTGAATGACTCTTTCACAGAGTTGTGGAACACCTTCACAAAACACAGACACTTCTATTATTATTCAGAACAGTAGTGAAGTAGCAATGAAAAGAAATTTCTGGTTGGGGTCACCACAACATGATGAACTAACTACATTGGAGGGCGGCGGCATTAGGAACGTTGAGAACCACTGTTGTCAATGAAGATGCCTAAAGTAGCTCAGAATACAATTTATTGAGTCCTGGTAGCATGACCTGCTCTCTGCTCATTCTTCTAGGACACTATGTACCCAGAAGATACAGTGTGTTTATGGATTATGACCTTGTCTATTGTTTTGAAACATGGCTTTAGGGCAAAGATATTTAAAGGCAAGAAATTCAGTATACATTAGCAGATCTTAAACAGATGCCCTGCAATCATGGCTGTGAAAGAAAAAATGAGGAAACAGCCTTGGAGGCCCTTCGGCTTGACCAGGAAGCTCTAGTGAGGTCAGACAGTGACCACTTCCATACCTATTCTAATGATAAAAGATAACACTTGCACAGTGTTGAAATCATCATAGGACACATTAGAAGAACTGGAACTGCTGAAAGAGGATTTCTGTTAACTAATTATATCTTGTTTAAAAGAATACAACACTAGATTTATATAAACATATTTCAAAAAAGCACATAAAAATCTACCAATGCTAACTTAAAATCATCAAAAAAATAGAAATGACTTTTTTAAAAAACACAGGGATGATTTTAATGTATTTTTCATTATTTAAGAGAAATATTCTTAATAGGATCCAATGACAAAATATTTAGAAGTGATCTTCATAATATGCCCTGTAGACAAAACATGTACATATTCTCAGCTGTGTGACTGATCTGAAACCAAGTAGCTGTATCAGGAGCCTAGCAAAGTATCACCTTTCTTTCGATTCATTACCATGTATGCTTCTGCAGTAGAAACAAGTTCATCTGGGAATTTACTAGTCAGCACTTCCCACTTCTGCAATTTAAAAGTTTTTTTTCAGTCATTTTCCCTTGAAGATGTCACCCCGGGTACTGACACATTCATAAGCATAATCAACACCTTTGGAGCAATAAAAAAAACTGCTATGAGTTGAATCCATAGACTGATACAATTAGTCTTTTTTTCTAAGAAGTTTAGTTTTAGGAGACTTTTCTTGCAGGGGACCGAAGAAATAATTCTCTTAAAGCACCAGAATATAATTAAAGGTTACATATGAATGAAATACCACGAAAACTATAAATGAACACTATCAATAATAGAGAAAATGTGAAATTGTTACTTATACAAATTAGAATAATTATTCATCTTGATATGGTACTATATTTGATTTTTTGATTTAAATATAATGTGCTAGAGAGATGGCTCAGTGATTTGAACTTTCATAGAGCCTAAGTTCAGCTCTCTGTACACCTACCACGTGGCTCATAACTGTCTATAATTCCAGCTGCAAGGAATCTGATGTCCTCTTCTGTATTGCATGCACATGTAGTTAAATGCACAAACTAACACAGAGACACGCTTATATACACATGAATAAAAATAAAATCAATCTTTGAAAAAAGATAAATATCACAACAATCCCATGTTTTGTTTAGCTTACTGAAGGGAATTTTTCACACTGGAATTTAACATCAGGATTAAAATTTCCCATAGCCAAGAATGAAACTGGTCAGCATTTGTGTCATGCGGTTAACTCCTGATGCCTTGACATTGAGAAGGACAGCGCCATGTGTCTGTATGTGCATGGGGTTGTTTTCCCAGAACCACAGAGGAGGCGAACATTTGGAGTTCATACTGTTCCTAGTAACTCCTGATTCCATGACACGGAGGATAGTACCACGTGTCTACAGGTACATGGCTGTCTTCCTCAAACCCCAGAGGAGGGTACAGTTGGAGTTCATACTGTTCCTAGTTCTCCCTGAGCCAAGAGGGAGAAGACAAAAAGAGCAGTTCGTGTCGCTTCTAAAGATTAGAGTTCTATTAGATTCTGGGCCACATATGGTCACCATCACTTAACAATGACTAATTGTTTGGTGAGGAAGGATTAAAGGAGCACTCTCTGGAGTTATTCTCTATAAATTGGAATTATGGCTCCATCATGGAAAACTGCATTTCAGGTTTCTGTGCCTTAGTTTCCTCACCTGTGAAACAGAAGTAATAGTCTATAAGCAGGTTATCAGGATTAAGTTCATAAAAATGAAGCCGTCACATAGCAATAGGTACTTGGTGAATAAGTTTCTATTACTACTTAATGTAAGAAGTTTGGTAGTTTCTGTAGCAAGCAGGTAAGCAAAGGAAAGTATAATGTAAACATGAAAGATGAAGGTCCCTGATTCCCAAAGACTGTCTTTTGGCATCTTACCCATTCATCGTCTTAAAATTGCTAGGTTTTGTTTCTGATGTGAAATGTCACAATAATGATCAATTTTCATTATAGAGTGTGTGTGTGTGTGTATATATATATATATATGCACACACAAATAAATTATCTATCTATCAATTTTCATTATAGAACACTAGTTCTCAAAATGTGCTAGGTCCACATTTAAGGCTCACTGGCTAAATCTCCCGATTTCTTCTAAAGAGTTAATGTTATAAGTAATATTATGATTTTAGTCTGGCTTATTGACAGAGGGTTTCAGGAAATAACTTCCCAAACATGAACTAGAATGTAGGTGCACATAACTGGAAGCCAAAAGAACAAAAGAGCTGGTCTTTCTCTTGGCTCACCATGTATTTTTTTCAAGCCTAGCATCTCACTTTTAGTCTGTTTTGTTCAACATAACTACACATTGAATGGGCAGACAGTGTGAGCAAGGAGGAGGTGGAGCATGCCAGTGGTCTTTCTGAAAGCAGAAATGGTGGTACAACTTTTCTCTGCGGAATCACCATGGCGGCTGGGACCCTGTACACATATCCTGAAAACTGGAGAGCCTTCAAGGCCCTCATTGCTGCTCAGTATAGTGGGGCTCAGGTCCGCGTGCTCTCCGCACCACCCCACTTCCACTTTGGCCAAACCACCCGCACCCCTGAATTTCTCAGAAAATTTCCTGCTGGCAAGGTTCCAGCATTTGAGAGTGATGATGGATTCTGCGTGTTTGAGAACAATGCCATCTCCTATTATGTAAGCAACGAGGAACCTGTGAGGAAGTACTCCAGAGGCAGCAGCTCAGGTGGTGCAGTTGGTGAGCTTTGCTGACAGTGATATTGTCCCTCCAGCCAGCACCTGGGTGTTCCCCACCTTGGGCATCATGCACCATAACAAACAGGCCACCGAAAATGCAAAAGAAGAGGTGAGGCGAATCCTGGGGCTGCTGGACACTCATTTGAAGATAAGGACTTTCTTGGTGGGTGAGCGAGTGACTCTGGCTGATATCACTGTTGTCTGTACTCTTCTGTGGCTCTACAAGCAGGTCTTAGAGCCTTCTTTTCGCCAGGCCTTCCCCAATACCAACCGATGGTTCCTCACCCGCATTAACCAGCCCCAGTTCACGGCAGTCTTGGGGGAGGTGAAGCTGTGAGAAGATGGCCCAGTTTGATGCCAAGAAGTTTGCAGAGAGCCAGCCTAAAAAAAGATACTCCAAGAAAAAAAAAGGGTTCACGAGAAGAGAAACAGAAGCCCCAGGCTGAATGGAAAGAGGAGAAAAAGGCAGCTGCCCCAGCTCCTGAGGAGGAGATGGATGAGTGTGAGCAGGCACTGGCTGCTGAGCCTAAGGCCAAGGACCCCTTTGCTCACTTGTCCAAGAGTACCTTTGTGTTGGATGAGTTTAAGCGTAAGTACTCCAATGAGGACACCCTCTCCATGGCGCTGCCATATTTTTGGAAGCACTTTGATAAGGACGGCTGGTCCCTGTGGTATGCTGAATATCGCTTCCCTGAGGAGCGCACCCAGACCTTTATGAGTTGCAACCTCATCACTGGCATGTTCCAGCGATTGGACAAACTGAGGAAGAATGCCTTTGCTAGTGTCATCCTCTTTGGAACCAACAACAGCAGCTCCATTTCCGGCGTTTGGGTCTTCCGAGGCCAAGAGCTTGCCTTTCCGCTAAGTCCAGATTGGCAGGTGGACTACGAGTCATTTACATGGCGGAAACTGGATCCTGGTAGCGAGGAGACCCAGACCCTGGTTCGAGAGTACTTTTCCTGGGAGGGGGCCTTCCAGCATGTGGGCAAAGCCGTCAATCAAGGCAAGATCTTCAAGTGAACATGTCATGCCATCGCCTAGCTGCCTGCACCTACCCTTCTGGGGAGATGGGGGTCATTAAAGGAAACTGAACATTGAAAAAAAAAAAAAGAAATGGTGCAACAAACAGTGGTTCAGGGTGTACAGCTGAAGCTTCTCTATTACTGGATGTCTGAGCGATGTACGGAAAACAGACTACTCGGGGTGCACATACACACACACACACACACACACACACACACACAGCGTCCCATGATTTTTAAGAAAATTACCTTATCTTGATCAGTGATATCTAAATCTAACCAATTATAAAAGCCACCAGAGGAACAATAAAAACATCTAGAAAACACCACAGAGCTCTGGGCCATACCTGCCTCAGAGCTAGCTAGCCTGCCCTCCTTTCTGTCTGCCATAAAAGATTTAGTAGGTCTGATATAGAGGTGAAAACCTGTACACCCTGTTCTTCAAAACCATCAAGTAGTTGACTTGTAAAACACTGAGTGCCCTAACCGTGATCTGATCTTTAGATACTACCTCGTTCCAGCCCTCCACTGAAATGGACTTTACCATTCTGGCACAGGACTAGGAGGTGGTTGTTTGTTTTCTAATTTAAATTTATTTTTAATATGCAGATTACATTTATAATAAAACGTTATTTAGTATATTTACCTTTAAATCAGGCTAATTAAATATACCACTTCATATACTGACTTGTTGAAATAAGGGCAGCGGGGCTGCGTTCCCAGCATCCCGGCCGCCTGGCTAGCTTATGCCCGGAAATAATTACACGGACATTGTATTCTTTTAAACACTGCTTGGCCCTTTAGCTCTAGCCCTTACTGGCTAATTTTGATATCCCAATCAACCCATCTCTAATAATCTGTGAGCACCTGTTTTAGTGAGCATCGGTCTTACTGGGAAGATTCTAGCCTACGTCCATCCTGGGTCGGAGCTGAATCGCGTCTGCCCAGGAGAGCGAAGCATGGCGTCTCTCTGAGGCGTCTGCTCCCTAGAGGAGAGCTGTTGAGTCTGAGCTCACTTCCTCTTCCTCCCAGCATTCTGTTCTGCTTACTCCACCCACCTATATTCTAACCTATGAGGGCCAGCCAAGCAGTTTCTTTATTTTTTTAACCAATGACCTTCCTCCATCACTGACTGGTTTTTCATAAAACATGTACAAATATTTTTTCATAAAACATGTAGCCTGAATTAGACAATACAGGCTTTATTCAAAGGCATTCTTGAAGTTGACTATAATCTGTCTGATCTCTGTACTTCAGATTACCATGAACGTCAGCACTGAGCATGGGCATTAACACAGCTTGGAGTATATAACCAATGATGGATAACACCGAATTACATATGATACTTCCAGAAAGTTCATGCAAAATTCCATGAGATAACTGTCAGTTAAACATCACTGTCATAGGAGGACAGGCTGAAGAGGACAGCACAGTGAGGCTGCTATTTGTATTGAACCATTTGAGAGACAGGAGAGTCAGGGAACAATTCAGGACTTCTCTGAACCTCAGAGGATACTTCTTCAGTCCTTCAGGCACAAACTGGAAGATACTTCCGAGTTCCCCCACTTTCCACATTCTAGCTTCACGCCAACATTGGGGGGTCACGTGTGCTGGGAGAGACAAGGACAACGCACAAAAGCAAGCAGAATAACCTCAGGTGGTGCTCACAGAACCAGCTAGAAACGTGCCTGGGGGACTCGAAGCTAATGCCAGCACCAAAGGAGAGGAACATGTAGACTGTGGATACGGGACTAGCTAATCCCTGGGACTACCTACCTCTCTAGAAACATGCACAGATGTGACTAGCTAAAATGCCAGAGGCCTTGGGAAGGCTACCTGTCATTAGGTGAAGGTTCTGAGGGGAACTGAGCAGATACTGGGGTAGTTCACCATGGACAGTGAGCACACAGGCCTCTGTAATCCTAGACCACTATTTAGTAAAAAGGGGCTTTCAGTCTCACATTAGCTGACAGGCTTGGACTGGCTGACTGGTAAATCCTCTTGATTTGTAAAGGGAGACTGTTAGTCCTAGGAGCCAGAGCTCCTTAAAGAGCACTTTGTACTGTCTTTCCTTTAGTCCCTGTTTGTTCATGGTTGATGCAGCTTCCTTCCTAATAAATTCACAGGTGAGTGCGGTCCCAGGAGTCAGGGAAGATGTGTTGGTCTTGGCAATTTATTGTGTTCTTGCCTGGGTGAGGCTGTAATATATAGAAAAGAGAAGGCAGCCATTACAGGCAGACTGGCTATATTTACCTCTCCGGTTCCCCAGAGTTAACTTGCTTCTTCAGATCTGTTTTTCCTTCTAGTTTATCTCTTTCTGTCTTAAGCAGTTAGAAACTATTTATTTTGGGAGAAAAAAAATAATCTCTGAACTGTTTATCAGTTATTTTATAATATTCTTTCCTCGGCTTGGAAAATGAGGAGTCAATGTGACTTACTTTCAGGGATACTGTGGATAAAACACACTTTTACCACACATAAGTATATCATTCCAGTGCTTAAGGTTGGCAGATTTAATCTAGTACTTAGTGAAATAGAATCTGCTGGACTCAGAATATCAGAATTTCTTTTAAATGAAGTCAGAGGACGGATGAAATATGATTTTACCTCTTAGAAATGTCCTTGGCTACATAGTGAGCTTGAGGCCAGCCCAGGACTTTACAAGCCCTTGTTTTGAAAAACAAGTTTAAAAGCCAACCAATTTCCTAAAAATACTATTTCCTAAATTATTTTATTTCCTAAAAATAAAAATTACACACACACACACACACACACAAATATAGACATATATAATGAAAACCTCTCTATCTGTGAGGCTTTTAAAAAATAATATATTGGGGCAGGTCTATAGGCCATTGAATTTTGAGATTTTTCTCATAACGAATAAGAACTGGGTAAAAATTCTTTTTCTTGCACCATAATGTTACATGATGAAGTCACTTTCTGTATGAAAGCATAATGTCTCACCAAATACCCTGGGCTGACATGCAAAGGACAGGGTTAAGTATAGAATAAAACAAGTCATTTTTAAAAATTTTCTAATATGGTTTATCGAAGGAGGCTGGGACTTTTCCAATTTCTATAATTATTTATTTAATATGTGAAAATCTTGCCACTGCCACGCAGATTCATCTCATTCTTCTACAATAAAAAAGTTAATCAACTCTATAGAACTATAAAGACTTGCATATGTCAGTTCAGTATGTTTTGGCAGGTAAAATTCTTAAAACACAAAAACACAAGAAGTAAGGAAATAATGGTAACTTTTAGGTAGCCGTTACCTGGCCAAACTGATTTCAGCAATTGGCCCTAGCCTAACTTGGTATATGCCCACTCGCGCTCCTGCATTAAGATACATTGCTGCAGCGGCTTCAAAGCAAACCATAAACAGCATGCTAACTAGTGCTGGTCAGCATTTCATTAAGCCATTAGAGCCTGCATCTGAAAAAATTAATATTTTTCTTTTTCAAGATCTATCTCTTGTATTTTTCTCATCCCCATTATTTTCCAAGTTTTAATTCATGCCTACACCTTCTGGAAAGCAGAAAGAATTTCTTAGACCAGCATTAGGAAGATGATGCAAGGCCATTCTGTTTTCAATATGTGTGCTCTGTTCTTCAGGACTATTAAATCAAACACCAGATGGGAAAAGAGAGACACTGGCTTTACTAATGCCCCACAGAATATGATCATACGCGAATATATTTAGGCGAAACCTCTGCCATCACAGACAATGCCATTGTCAGGCTAGCTTCTACGTTCAGTTCAGCCTGCTAAACAAGAATATGGGAAGAGATATGTTTCTGGTGTATCTAACAGACATCTGGTTGTTTAAAATGAGAATATTTCTTAAATTTTCTCCAATACATAATCTAATGTATATTTTTTCCTAGAATTTTTTATTTTTACACTAAAAAAAAAAATAGAACACTTCCCTTTGAGGTGGCTAGCACTGACTGTCAACTGGAAAGAATCTAGAGTAACGCTGGAGAGGAACATCTGGGGAAGCCTGTGGGGGAATTGATGGACTGGATTGAAGGAGGTGTGAAACTCCACCCTAACTGCATAAAAAGAAGTCGCAAGTGAGGCACCACCAGACACCTCTACTGCTTCCCGGAGGCTCCTCGCCATGAGTGGCTGTATCCCACAGAACAGAAATGAAATAACCTGCTTTCTGAAGTTCCTTTTTGTCAGGTGTGTTGTTGCAGCACTAGGAAAATAGCTAATACTCTTCTCCACTGAAAAGGACAGAACATGTTTTATTGTTCTTACTCAGAAATCTTCTGGTCAAATCATAATTTGTTTGTGTCATGGTGCGACCTAACATAAAATATAACAAGTCTAAAACAAAATACTGTGGTAAGCCAAATTTTATATCTGATAATGTCATACTGGATCAGTATCAGTGTCAGTGAAGTGTTTATCCTACTCAATCAATCAATCTCTTAGACTAACATCCTTCCAAGAATATGTGTTCCCTTCAGCACCCGCGACAGTGCCATGGTACATAGGTTTAAGAAGTGGTACGTTCAAAAGTATATTAAAATCATACTAAAGATATGATTAATTATACATATTTAAAACTAAAATTTCAAGGTATGATTGTGTCTGATTAATGAAGAAGCCATGGAAAATACAGCAGACATATTGGAACAAGCTAGCCTGTTTCTCTTGATCATCACAGGTAGTGACTTGTTCCATGACATGGTAGAGGTAATCAAAAATACTGTTCTGAAAAGAAAATCCTCCACTTAGATGTCAAATAACAATTTTTTTAATTCAAAAAGATAATTTTTTCTATTAATATATTATTTTGAGTCATAATATTTTCCAGCAGGTATAAATCTTTTTATGGTGTATATTTATATGAGTGTGTATGTTCATGTCTGTGTGTGTGAGATCAGCCTCCTGCCCATGTTCGCCCTTTGAATGTACACAGAAGGGTATATGTTTATATATGTGTGTGTCAGAGGTAGTCTCCTACACTACCCTTGAGATTGTGGGTAATTAATGTACAGTTACCTTCAGGTTTAAATTTGTACTAGAACTGTATTTTTTCATGCAGTGCTGAGGCCTGAACTCATAGCCTTGGGTGTGGAAAACAAGCATTCTATCATCAAGTTACATCCTCAGCACTAATATTATAGATTTCAAACCGTTAACATAAAAGGAATAGTTTACCACAAACTATACAGAAAGATTCCTATGATGTTTTATGTCAAAAAATAAACAGAGAAGACAAACCTAAATACTGCCCACTGGAATAGGTAATAAAGAGCAAAAGTACAGGAGGACTGACACAAATTTGAAATGTTTCTTGATCTGGGAGCTGGTTCTTGGATTATGCTCAGTTTAAAAAGTTGTGTGTTTTTAATAAATGTAAATTTTCTCCATTATATATCATACACAAATAATGATTTTTGAAAAATTAAAAAATAAAAACTATCTAGACCATTATATAGGTTACTTAGAATATTCTAATCTTGATGTATTTTATATATTAAAACAATTAAAAGACTATCATATCTTAGATATACACAAAATGGAGAGGTGTATCCTGTCAACGCAGTGTAAGTCTAATTATCTCACATTTAATCTGGTGTGTTTAAATATATGTTCCTATGAAAGAATAGGCAACAACAGTGCCTACAACTGAGCTTCCAATAAGACTTAGGTACGGCTGCATGAACTGTTTCCTAAGGAACATTTAAACTATCAGGTGAAAAAAAAAACCCTGGGTGTATAAACTCCAGTGTGCTTTATTTGAGAGAAGACCAAATTCTCCTTTCTTAAAAACCAAATGTCCCTGGAGATGTGTGTAAATCAATGTAACTAAAACCTAATTAAATTTCTGAAGGCTTTAATAAATTATTCAAAATCTTTAAAATACTTTTGAAAAATGATATGAATTTCATACTAAGAAGTTCAACTGATCTGGCCTCATTTAAACTTTAACTTAATAACATTATCAAATAAAAATAAATACTATTAAGTTAAATAAATAGCATTATATCAATCAGCATTTAAATTAGTTCTGTGAAGCCTACTTAAAGGCTTTTTAAAAAGCCAAACTTCTGTTCTTAGACAAAGTACAAGTTCAGGATATGGAATGTGGAAAAATAAAGATATAAAAAACAGAGGCACTGAAAGGTTAAAAATAATTCAAATACAAGGGTGATGAAATACAGTGTGGACCCGAGTTTATAATCTCCTCCTGTGTGTGGAGGCAGAGGAAGCTCTTCTGCTTTGTGACCTGCTATGTCCCGCACCTCCACATCCCGGACTGTGTACAGATGCCCACAGATCATGAGGAACGACTGGCCACCGTAAGCACCGCAGCCCAGCTCATCTTTCATCACAGACTGACAGTCTGACTATGAAGCATTCCTATCCAAATTTTATCCTTGCCACACTGTATGGCATTTCATTTATATTTTAGTAAGTAAAGCTTGCCTGAAGATCAGAGAGTAAAACAGCCCTTCCGCTCAGCCTTTCAGACCAGACCGTGCTAAAGCACACCTTAATCCCAGTGACCACTAGTTGTCACAGAACCTGGGAGGTGCATGCCTTTAATCCCAGCCATAGAGAGGATTATAAAACGGGAGGAGACAGCTTTCAGTCACAGTCCTATTCTGAGATTCTTGGAGGCAGGATCGCCATTTCAAACTAAAGTAGAGGTAAAAGCCAGTGGCTGGCTGTTTTGCTTTTCTGACCTTTAGGTTGAACCCCAATTTCTCTCTCCGAGTTTTTGTTAATTGTGCTTCACCACACCAGCCTAAAATTCTTCATTTTGAAGTCTCCTCATCACACCCCAGTTTTTACTTAATTTTCCTTTTCAGAATTGCTATGATATTAGAAAGATAACTTTAATAGGAAAGACTGTGTTACAAGTTCACCTTTCATTCTTGTTTGATGGGGTAAGTAAAGGGCAAATTATAACTACTGCATTTCCCCACTGTATCTTTACGACAGTCTAAACAATTAGCTTATCTTCCTTCACACACATATTTAGAAGCAGAACCTGGCTCTGAACTCAGGCCTGACTTACTCCCAAGCAATTAAACCTGTGCTTTCAAGCACACATGGATTTGGAAAAGAATATGATCCTACTGCCTGAAAACCATGCAGACTTTTACACATTCCCGGTTAGTGCAGAGCTGAGGCTAGAAACTGCCTCCTGAGAGCTCAGAACCGTTGCTCTAACCCTTACTGAAAACTGAAGTTCAGAGCTTCTGGTGATGAACATGGTCACTAAACTGATAGCACAGTATTGTGGATAGGGCATGGATAAGGGTCAAAGGTGAAGGCAAATTTAAATCATGCTCCTGCTATTTGCTTTTTATCCTTAGGCAACAGAGGGCATGCTTCTGCTCCAGTGTAACAGTAATAACAGATATTAAAAGTCTAATGGGCTGGAGAGAGGCCTCAGTGGTTAAAAGCACTGGATGCTTTTCCAGAGGACCAGGGTTCAATTTCCAGCATCCATATGGCAGCTCACAACTAACTGTCTGTAACTTCAGTTCCAGGGGTTCCATAGCACCAGGCACACATGTGGTGCACATATCTGTGTATGCACAGAAAAAACATACACATAAATAATTTTTTAAAAAAGAAAGTCTATAATTGTTAAGATAAAATGAGTCTAGTTAGCTAGACTAACCAAGATCATACTTAAAACTAGTCTCCTGGTCTCCCTCACAACCAACTGATATGTAACCCTGAAATCCTATATTCTAATTATTCTCCATCATCCCACAAACAGATTCATCACAAAGCAAAGTCCACAAGTACAAGACGGATATCTGTCCATCCTCCACAGTGCATTTAATCTCTTTAGGCATCTCTCCACTATCCATTACTCTAAGAGTGTCCTGGCAATGACACCTGAGAACACCAAGAATTCATTATCACCCAAATAATACAGGAGTCACTACAAGAGGGCGAGAACTTATGATGCCCTTTCCTTCTGTCTGCCTTTCCTCTAAGGTATCAGACGAGCAGTCTGCTGTATTTATAAATGACAGCACAGCTGAGAACAAAAGGAGATTATAAAAAGAAGAAAACCTCAGAAGGTTGAGGCAAGAGGTAAATGTCAAGTCACTGCATAGCTAGATGAAGGGATACTCCAGCCACCACCATAGTTTCAGTGATTGGTTTCATATTTGCCACAAACAAAAAGGCTCACAGTCATTTTCACATTTTATTAAATTTATAATGAACCTATTAAAGGTAGTGAATGTAGACAGAAGGCTTTTCTCTGTCTCGCCTGGTCCCATTGGACCAGTTTCTCTCCACCCACTGGGTCCCCTCACTAGTTCCCCCAGCCGCTTATGAAATAACCACTCTGAGGCTTATAATCAGTTACAATTGTTTGGTCAATGTCTTAGGTTTCTTACTGGCTAACTCTAACTATTAAATTAACCCCTTTCTATTAATCTGTGTATTGCCACAAGGCTGTGGTCTATGTGTGCGGCATGTTACTCCTTTAGTGGCTACACGGTGTCTCCTCAACCCTGCCTATTCTCTCTGTATCTTTGTTTGGACTTCCCGCTTAGCTTTACTCTGCTAAGCCATTGGCCAAAACAGCTTTATTCATCAACCAATAAAAGCAACACATAGACAGAAAGACATGCCACATCGGGTGAATGTAGAGCCGCCCTGCCCAGCAGGGCATGCAGTCGTGGAGCACCTGAAACACGGGCAGTCCTACCTGAGAAGTGCTGTAATCAAAGAGAGTATGGGGAAACTTTTCATAAATAATATAAATTGACTATTGGCTAAAGAGGCAGTAGTTTCATTACACTGCATTAAATATTACTTAAACGAATTTCAACGTGTCTGTTCCTTTTTTGTCAATGTGATGACTAGAAAAATGAATTACTTATGGAGCTTTCATCTGTGACTTCATTGTATTTCTGTAGGACTAGGCTGGCTTACAGTGAAAACTAAACATATTGCACACAAATAGCAACACATAACAATTACTCTCTTCAATTTAAACAGAAAGGGCTGGATTTCATTAAGAATCTTACTGGCAAATTGTAATTGAGAAACAGATGTTTATGTAATACTAAGCAGAATGTAATTAGCATGTGAGAGAGCTACATTAAACATTTTTACCTTTTAATATCAATGCCCACAGATATACAATTTAAAGAATTTAATTACAGGGGTACGAGGGTTGGGGAGATGGCTCAGCAGATAAAGTACTTGCTGTGCAAACACAATCACTCAAGTTAGGATTCCAGAGCCCTCAAAAAAGCCTGACATAATGCCAGTACAATGACATGGTAGCCTGTGTCTGTAGTACCAGCACGGTGACATGGTAGCCTGTGTCTGTAGTACCAGCACAGTGACATGGTAGCCTGTGTCTGTAGTACCAGCACAGTGACATGGTAGCCTGTGTCTGTAGTACCAGCACGGTGACATGGTAGCCTGTGTCTGTAGTACCAGCACGGTGACATGGTAGCCTGTGTCTGTAGTACCAGCACGGTGACATGGTAGCCTGTGTCTGTAGTAGTACCAGCACGGTGACATGGTAGCCTGTGTCTGTAGTACCAGCATGGTGACATGGTAGCCTGTGTCTGTAGTACCAGCACGGTGACATGGTAGCCTGTGTCTGTAGTACCAGCACGGTGACATGGTAGCCTGTGTCTGTAGTAGTACCAGCACGGTGACATGGTAGCCTGTGTCTGTAGTACCAGCACGGTGACATGGTAGCCTGTGTCTGTAGTACCAGCACGGTGACATGGTAGCCTGTGTCTGTAGTACCAGCACGGTGACATGGTAGCCTGTGTCTGTAGTAGTACCAGCACGGTGACATGGTAGCCTGTGTCTGTAGTACCAGCATGGTGACATGGTAGCCTGTGTCTGTAGTACCAGCACGGTGACATGGTAGCCTGTGTCTGTAGTACCAGCATGGTGATGGAGGAGAGAGGTGACTCTTCGTGTAAGCAGAAAAGCGAGCTCCAGTTTCAATGAGAGACTTTGTTTCAAAAAAGAAGGCATGGAGTGACAGAGAAAGATGTCTGAAGTAGACTTCTAGTCTCTAAACATGCAGGCACTAGAGAAATTGTGTGTTTAGGGGATATAGTTTAATTTAAGAAAAGTATATAGATTTTATTTTTATATAAATTACTCATTCTAAGAGTTTCACAACTGAGTTATTTTGACCTTGAAATATAAATCCCAAGGAACTTACAACAGTAGCTAGGTGTCAATAGAATAGCAAAGTACAACATGTATATGCACACCTAGGAGACCTTTCTCCAAACAATTACAGTATCACCCTTGCTTGGTTTTCTTGCTAATCTATTCTCAGCAGCACCAATTCCCACATCAGTGCTGACTCTGTCTTTGGAAGGTAAACTTGTCTTTGCACTTTCTGCTTGCACTGTCAGTAACTCCTAATGTCTGTAGCAGAAAGTCTAACTCTAGCAAAGCTGTTAACGATGAACTGTAAATTACCTATGCCCGCCACTCCTGGATTTGTCAAGATCCATCCTTTGTGCTGCAGGTGAATGCCTGCCCCTGTGAGGGGAGCTTGCTTACAGCTCTGCATGGATGCTAGTAATATGGGCATGAACTTCTCTATACTATCCAGGTAGCAGACAGATATGATCAAAACTCCCTCTCATCACATCATATTGCATATGTTTACAGCCTACTAGAGATCATTTTAAGAGCAAGTTAAGTAGGATAAAGTTAAGAACAAACATTTGTTCTGCATATTGTTAAGATTTGGTACAGGGACAGGCATATATTGACTCTTCAAGAGATTATCTGTCACAACAATGATAAAAAGCTATCAACTTGAAAATGGGGGGAATGGGAGGAACTCAGAAGAGGGTGTCTGGGAGTAGTTGGAGGAAGGAAAAAGACAGGGGAACATGATAAAATTCTATTTCCACAAAAAAAAAAAAACAAAAAAAAAACAATTTAAAAGAAACTGCCACCACTTACCACCACCCTTGCCCCGTCTCTTTGGCACTAGCTACAAAACTCATGTTCTCTCTCTCTCTCTCTCTTCCTCCAAATTATATTCATTTATTTAAACTTTTTATTTTACAACCCAGTCACAGTTTCCCCTCACTCCTCTCCTCCCATTTCTCTACCCCTACTCTACCTCTGTTCCCGTCCCCTAATCCACTCCTCCATTTCTGTTTAGGAACGGCATGTCAAGTGGCAGTAAGACTAAGCACCTCCCCTTGTGTCAAGGCTGGGCAAGGTGACCCAGTATGAGTAATACGATTCCAAAAGCCTTTAAAAGAGTTTGAGACAGTTCCTGCTCCCACTGTTAGGAGTCTTACAAGAAGAGCAAGCTACACAACTGCAACATACAAGCCTAGGTCAGTCCCACGCAGACTCCCTGGTTATGGGTTCAGTCTCTGTGAACCCCTGAGTCCAGGTTAGTTGACTGTGTGTCTTCCCAAGGTGTCCTTGACCCCTCTGGCTCCTACAATCCTTTCTCCTCCTCTTCTGAAGGATTCCTGAACTCCACCTAATGACTGGCTGTGGAAGACTCACATTTTCAAACCAAGTGGCATGTACCAGCATGGGTGAAATGCCTTTAAAATATGCATGTAAGTATAAATACATGTAGTATGTTTGTATGTAGGTATGTATTTGCTTATTTATTCTGGTGGTGGGGACAGAGCTCAGGGATGACTTCTGTTCCGCAAGTGGTCTACCAGTGAGCTACATCTCCCGCCCTGAGTTTACTTATACCAGATAACATATGGATAATGATTTCTGAAGAAGCCGAACAACATAATCAGCAGTCCCATGGTGAATTCCTTCTCATCCTCAAATCTAAGTCTCCTAAACTGACCATCTGAAACTTAGCTTTCTTGATTCTTTCCTTCATTCTCAGATTTCTAAACTATACATACTCTCTGTCTCCCTTCATCCTTCCCCCTCTCTCTCCAAGGAAAGGAAGTAGGTCTATTCCTATTTCCGTGACCTCCAAACCCTTGTTCTGGAGGACTATACTCACAATAGCCATCAGTACACACCCTTTTAAGAATGGGCAAGTGCATGCACATGCTCTTTGGGACTTGAGTGTCAACTGCTGAAGAACCAAAGCAAAGAACTACAACGGCATACCAAGTGAGACCAAGCTAGGGGAGGGTGGAATACAGGACATGTGGATAGCAAACAGGAAATCTTCACAAAGTCAAAGATCAGGGTACCCCTGACACCAATACCATGTGAATGAATCTGGAATCTGATAGCCCAGGCTCTCGTTTTAGTTCGGTGATCTTGGATAAGAAACCCACCTTTCAGTGTCTCAGTTTTCTTATCTGTAAAGAGGATCTAATGTTCTCTATATCCAGGTCTGCTGGGTCTTATGTGATCTCAAAATGAGAGCTTCATTATTACTATTCAGCATATGCAAAGAACATTAAAGCAGTAAGTACCTGCCAATGTTGAGGGCAGGCTGACTTCTGAGTGCACCAGAATCTTGACATCCACTTGGCACTGAGACTTTAACAGGTAGGGTGCAAAGTAAAGAAATGATGTGGCCTGGCAGTGGCAGCTATGCAAGGCCGAGGAGAGGAGACTGGACAGGAATCCATTTGCTGAGACTGCAGAGACCTGTGTGTTTGCCTCCGCTACTCTATCAAGGAAATCCATATATCTTCTTCACGTGGACACTCACACAGGAGCTAAAATAGTATTTAACAAATATCAAAGACACCTGATTGTTGAAATTTAAGATTATGTATTTGGTGGAAATGTACATTTCATAGCATCACCTGCTAACAGAATCATTCCACTGAATAAAATCTCTACCTGCATTGTCTTAAGGCAGTAAAAAAGGTATTAAGTACCACATGCTGAACTCCATTTCAGCTTCTCCATGATGCTTGACTGTATTGATGTCTCGAGATTGGTTAAAAGCACTTAAATAAGACTCCTAGTCTTAAAATGTTCTATGAGTGAAACTAACACCGATTAAAAAAATCTTTCAAAAATGATTTGGTGTGAAAAAAGTACAACAAATTATTAATGCATTTGATAACAACGAGATATATGACACAGGCTACGATTCTCCCACTCAAACACACAAATGACCACTTCCTCTTATTTTAGAGCATGAAATTATAAAATTTGTGAACATAGTTTCATTAAACTAATTTGCAAATTCAAAGCCTCCAGGCAGCATTAGAGTGTTGATCTCACATCCATATACCCTCCCTAAGGATAGAAGGAAGAAGAATTCTCTTCACATGTAGTGGCAAGTTTAGCTAATTTTGAAATTCTGTTTTTTATAACAACTACTAAGAATTTACTAGTTGGTATCAAAATTAGAGAAAATAAAATGATTGGTTATGAAACAAAAGTAGTTTGTATTGATGTTTCGGCTAAAGCATTATGTTAAGAGAAATATATTCTTCACTTAGTCAAATATTTATATCTATACTACTAAAATCTACATTTCCTATTTTAATGAGAATTCACTTTAAATTCTGTAATGATGAGTCATTTAATTTGAAATAAATTTCATTTTGGAGATTTGGTTTTGACTTGTCTTGTTTATTAAAATCTATTACATCACAGAAATAAAATTATAGAATATTATCACATAACAAGGCTTACTTGTACAATATGCATATTTCCATCCTTTCAAGACTGGATAGTTTCAAAAAAAATCAGCATGAATAAGATGATGGAGGGAAAGGACCAGAGTTAGATAGGGAAAGGAAAAGTCTCCCAGCCTGAAAAAGACGGTAGTGTGGAGGCCCTGTATGCCAGTTCATGCATATAGAATATTGGGGCCTCAGAGGACCCAGCATTCCTTAAGAGCTAGTGAGACTGTAAAATCTTCCAGCTCCACCCTGACAGATGCCACCAAAACTTCTGTCCTCCATGATCTCAGAATTGGGAGCCAAGCTAGTGAGAAATGCTTCTTGTAGGATCTGTAGCTTATCATGTGGGATTCCTGCAATGGTTTGCACTACTACTTTTATGAGCTAGAAGATTTTGATTTCGATGCTTCCTGCTGGCCCTAAGAACGTAGGTACCACATACAGAAACTTTGAAGTGTTTACTGAACTGAACACTTTTGGTCTAGAAGAGTTTTGATTTTTTTTTTTTTGCTGGGGGTGGGGAGATGCTAGTTAGTATCTGCCAGGCCACCCAGTGGAAGCAGAGCAACAATGTAAACTGTCAAGGACTTTCTCTCTTTCCATTCTGGAGACCAGACTGATACAGTAGGCAGAAATGTGTTCTTGGTGATCCAACCGCCTAGTAAGTGGTTGTTTTTTCCTCCCACATCCTAAAATAAAATGAAGGAAATCTAAAGTGGTGTGGTCCTGCGTATGAGGCCTCAGGCCACAGCCCACCCAGTTCCAATTGCATCACACGCTGTAAGAGAGAGTTCAGCATCATCATCTCTGTCTCTCTATCACAGGCAAGCAAGCACGACTTCTCAAAAGTAAAGAACTAGGCATAGGCAGAATGGGGTTAAATATAAGTCTTCCAATAACTACAGCATTGTTTTCAAGTTAATTCTGAAGCTGATTTGAAGCTTCCCATAGTCGGCAAAGGACTTACCGAGCCGAACCTTTCCTTTCTTTCTGCGCTGTCTTCTGGCTAACCCCCCAAGCCTGTCCCCATGAAGAGGAAAGGAGTGCGCTGATTGTGTCCCTGAGCAACCCCGCCTGACTGGAAACCGACCAAAAGTGTGGCTGAGGACACTGCTCCATCAAATCCTCGGGGCTGAGGCTTTGTCGCTGGAAACAAGAAGCCATGTACTGGCTTGTGGGTGAGCCTCTCTTCATCGGCTAGGTGAGGAAACCAGCATCTCTGACTGCTGGGTCTGTGGAGGCATGGCGGCTGCAGGCTCCTCAGAAGTGGACTGAAGGACAAAGGCCTCTAGTAGGCTGACTCCAGCCTCCTAGTTCTGAGTGGACGGTTCTAAGGACAACAAGTAAGGGCTAATAAGGTCTGAGGGTAGTCAAAGCACCTGAATGTTTAATTTTTAATATTTCTTTTGGTTTGGAGGCAAAAATTCCTTTCTTGTCTTTCTCTTTTGTCTTTTATTTCTAAAAATAAAGGCTCACTATGTAAACGCCTGTCTGGCTTCAAAACCGGGATTCTCCTGCTTCTACCTCTTGAGCACTGGCTTTACAGGTGTATATTATGGTAACTAGCCTAAAACAATATATTCCAAAAGGCACGAACAATTAGAAATATTTATTCACCTGCAAAACAGTTTTAGAAACTTCATTATAGCTGTTCTGCGAAAAGTTCTCCCCCACTATTGTCTATATTAGATGGAACGTTTCCAATCCTCACAACCCATTAGCAACTCTGATTAGGTGAATACGGGGTTTAAATACATGTCTGCAATTCCGACACGCGTTTTTCTTTTTCTAAGAATACACTATGCTGGGTTGGCGTTGGGACAGCTGCTGCATGCCAGTCTGATAGTCTGAGACAGAATGGCATGATCAGAGGAACGGAGAAGATAGTTAGATGCCTGATGGATATCAATAGAACAACGTTACTGAAGATATATTTTGTGAACAGATTTAGCCTGGCTTGGTCATGGTAGCAATGAGAGGTATGAAGGAAAGTGAGGCACCCAGGATACCCAAGCTTTAGCTGAGTATGAATACTGAAGCATTTTCTGAACCATGTGAAACCGGTACTGGCTAAGAAGACTTTTTAAAAAAATGCTGAAAGCAAACGTTCTACTCTGCATTTAGATTAACCCACTGAAAAGGAAATACTTCCGGAGGCCAGCACAGGGAAATGATGCTTTGACAATCGTGGTAATATGGATCCAGGTTTATAATCAGTATTACACACCTAATTCCTGTACAGGAAGCAAGGGTGAACCAAGAAGAAACACTAGGCAAGGCAGGCGCAGTGTGAGCACGCAGCACATCATGTGTTAAATTGAAACAGCCTCAAAGTTCAACTTCCTTCCCCGTTCAAGGAGAAAATCTGCTGCTATGAACTTTAGGATAAAGGATTTGCAACTATATGGTGCTTGAGAAATATGCTATTGCTGTAATTTAACTCACTGTATGTGGGCTTCAAGATGCACAGTGGCATTCCAAACCAACTTTTAAAGAAAATTGCATGGAATTTTTAAAACATCAGGACCGTTCTTAAAAGCTATGCAGAGAAAAACGGATTTTTGATAGTTACGAATTACATTTAGTGCAGCCAGATTGTAGAGAACGCTCTTTTTGCCTCAGTATGGTTAGAATTACTGTTGACAAAGATTTAATTTAAATTTTTAAGGGTTTAAACTGGAGAATATAGGTCACTGAATTTTCATTCACTGTATAGTATCAGCACCGCAGAAAGCAAGCTTTGCTAGTGAGGGACAAATTCTGGCCCCAGAATCCATTGCTTCTGTAGTAGTTGGGGCCGAGTGTGTGTTAGTGAGAATGATTCGGTTCCCAGTCAATCAGCAGCCTGAACATTCACAGTTAGAAACATGCCTGGCATGGAAGAGAAGCTCAGTTCAGAAAATACTAAACGCATTTGTGAGACAGACCAGAGTCCACAGAAACCATTTATTTGAATCACAAGCTGGAATAGAGTCCATCTTTCCTAGCAGGTTGCAGATTTATATAGATTTATAATAGTAGAAAATATACTACGTAGCTCCAAAGTATAATTCTATGATGGCTAACTGGTTTCCTATAGCTGAAAAAATACTTGTAGGATTTACCACATGTAAAAACATTTAAAAGAACCTTTCTGTACACCTAAGAAACCATGAGAACTAATAGTAGCTTTCTGATTTAAATACGTCATAAAATAACAGGTTTAATAGTATATAGCATTAAAATGAATACCACTTTCATGAATAGAAATTTTAAATTTGTAGTTTTCATAAACTGAGAAGGCCGATTTCAAATCAATAATCTATCAAACAAGAGATGAAGTTTTGTACAGAAATTTTGTGGAGTAATGTAAAGGATCTACCCTTCCACGCCTGCGCTGTGTGAGAAAGTTCTTGCTTCACTTGGATGCCTGGTGCCCACTGTTCTGACGGGACCTCAGCTCTTATGAGTCTGTCCTGTGCAGACTAGGGACCGTGATGTGTAGGGTGTAGAAACATGAATGGATGTGCTAACTGTGCATGTACAGCACATTTCCTGAATTTATTTTGGAACAAGTATTAGCAAATATGGATGTAATAGAAGTCTAGGGGTCGTGTATTTGGGTCAAGGTGGGCAGCTTTCCAATAGTTTCTTACACAAATATCTAAGGAACCAATAATCGTTTACAGGCATAAGTACTAGATACTCAGAGTCTCCCATGAGGTAGAGCAACAGATGATGGGTGAATTTCACCAGCCTGATGAACTCATCTCTTTCACCAACATTTAGGAAAATATTTTAATCAGAATACGAGAAGGAAAAGATATCTGTACTAATTTATAGTATTTTAGAAAGTGAATCATTGCAAGCCTTGATTGCAAGGTGTGTGTGTTGGAAAGACAGAGTTGAAAATGAACACTGTGAGGATTTCGCCCAATTTCTTATGTAAACCAGAGCAGACGGCATGATTCTCAAAAAAGCCAAGTACATTTGCCTCACATAAAATAAGACTGATTGAATTTCAAGCTTTTCACTTATTTTATAGAGCTAAAAATTAAGTTCCCTTTTGTTGTTCAAGATGGGCAGTGTGATTCATGTGTGTATTTGATATGCATGTTATTATAACATATTTATATAGCATATGTATACATATATATAGCATATATATCGCCCCATTGTTTTTTTCATGTAACAGGTAGTTCATGCTATAGAATCAAATTTTGAATATTTGTTCCTTGTGCAAGTCCAGGGCGTCCTTGCAGATGAGTCTTCCCCATGACCTGTCCCCCTGCACAGTGTCTGCTCCTCACGCTAGAACAACATTTCGGGGACTCAGACTTGTAAACATATCTTTTCAAAACTGACTGCAGAGGAATTTCCAAAAATACAGAGGACAAGGAAGCGGCTGGATTCTATTAGGGGATTATTGTGAATTTTCAAATCTAATAGTAGAACAGAAAAAACTTTATGGGAGGAAATAGCATACCTTCAAAGCAAAACTGTTTTCTTGGAGAAGCTCCTAAAGCCATATGTGAGCAAAAAGGAGATAGTAGAAAGAAAGAAAAACAAGTCGTGTGGCATAAAGGAGATATGAACCTAAAAAACAAGGGTGTTTAAAAATAAGCCTGTATCAATCATCAAAAAGAATGTACATAACTAGTTTTCTACACATTTTCCTTCTGAACCAAAGAATTATTTACCATCTGAAAACACCATGACCTGTAACAATTAAATTATCAGTGAATATTATTCATTCGACAAGGATAGATATATGCTACACACACACACACACACACACACACACACACACACACACACACACGAAAAGCATCAGGTATTCTTAAAGATGGTGTGAGTTTTGTTTTGTTTATCTCCGTTTCTCAGTTTTTAAAAACCTCCTCTTCTCTGCTGGCTCACAGTCACACCCGGTGACAGCCAAGTCACTTTCAGGATGAATGTGTGTGGCACCTGGCACAGAGGCTGGATCAGCCATGCCAACTCAACTCAATTGTTAGCAAAGTTGAAAAGTTCAAACTATTTATTAAATGTCATGCGATAAACCCTTGAAGAGAAACATATATGACAGACAAATTCTGGGTGATTGAGTCTTAAGAGAATGTTTTAGAATAAGGGTTAAAACGAATAGTTGAATACCAGAGTTTGAAGTAAGTTTGATTTACTTAATAAAGTAAACTTGTAAGTCAGCCTTTCTGCACATGAGGAAGTTCTGTCTAACATTCACACTAGAGACATCATCAAGAGGTCGATGAATTATCCCTTCTTGCTCAACACAGTTGAGCTTGAAAGGGTTGAGACCATCTACCTCATGACACACTCCATGTGATCCCACTTTAATGAACTGGTTTCCTACTCCTGAACAGGTCATTTACTGACAGGCCCAGGACGTCATCTATACTTTGGAGAAAGTGGAAATGCACAAGACCATTGGTCCTTTCAATGATTAAATTTATTGAGTCATAGTCATCGAAGGACAAGGAATTTGAAGGCCTGTGTGGGAGACTATGGAAGACTACATAACTCATGCTGGGCGGTGGAGGTGAATGACTTTAATCCCAGTACTAGGGAGGCAGAGGCAGGCAGATCTCTGTGAGTTCAAGGCCAGCCCGGTCTACCAGAGCTAGTTTCAAGACAGTTTCCAAAGCTACAGAGAAACCCCATCTCGAAAAAACAAAAACAAAAAAGACTACATAATTCAAGCAACTTTATACTTATTTCCAAGAGGTTGGATCCATAAATTCCAAGTAAAACCTGGACGGAATTAGAAAGTTGATGGAGTAGCAAAAATACAAAACCATCTTTCTTTTTTGTTTGTTTGTTTTTGTTTTGTTTTTCAATACAGGGTTTCTCTGTATAGCCTTGGCTGTCCTGAAACTCACTCTGTAAATCAGGCTGGCCTCAAACTCAGAGATTTGCCTGCCTCTGCCTCCCAAATGTTAGGATTAAAGGTATGCACCTCCAGTGCCTGCTCTATCTTTCCTTCTTACGTCCCATCCCTTTTCCAGAAGCTGGGACTACAACTGTGGATGGAGAGAGGGTGCTATGTATTCTCAAATGATGATGCTTTAAAATTGATTTTTGCTGAGCTACAAAGGCTGTGCTTCTTGTGAGGAACCTACTAGGTTTTAGGCTGAACTTTCTAAGCAGTAAACCAACAATAGATGATTCAGAGTACAATTAGACTTGAGAAATTCACTACATAATCCACAGATTTTAGGAAAAAATTGTCCAATCCATGTGTTACTCTCAAAGTGAATCCCACAAGTCAGGCCTATCTGTATATAATGAGTCCATGTCCAATGACAGAAGAACCAGCACGAAAAGCTTCCACTGTCAAAGATAGGACTGTCTGGATGTCAGTAAGGGAAAACAATGGCCTAGTTTAAAATGATAGTGAACACTAACTTATTAGTCACATCTGAAAGGTAATAAACAACTCAGCATTTGGAAAACTGCTCAAGAGAAATGGTGGTGATGACTCTGACCTTTTCTCCACAAAAACAAGAGAGTGTACCTGGAGGAAAGCGAGCAGCCTGGCACTCTACAAGGAAGCACTGCAGGGGAATCTACTCCCTCTTCCTTCTCCCTCTTCTTATCTCAGAAAGTGAGGGGCACTACTACTGAGGAAGCAAAAGCAGAAGGCAGAGCCACACCAATGACAGATTCATTTTATTAATGTTCATTAACGGAAATGGAGGCAAATAGTGGCACTAAGGCCTAAGAGCCTGTGAGTTCCACGCCTAAGAACTACAGGAAGAGAACAATTAGCCATGCGATTTTTCATGGCATAGGTACAGGTTTCTAAACAGTGTACATCCTAAAAAAGTGATCAATTATCCTGTTATCAGAAACTGGTTTAAAATAACCATTTAAATGAAGAAATAATACTTGCCTGAAAAGCTAAAAATTCTGAAAAGGTACCCGCTGTCAGATGCAGCAGTGGTGGTGGCACTGACTGATTAAATTCTGCCTGGGCTCAGTTTGATCGTCTACTGAAACGACATAATGCTTCTAGGCCTTGCACAAATTCATTACAGTGCTTTCAAAAAGGGGAATTAAAATTTAATTCACTAAGATTTTACAACACTTTATTCATTGACTATTGTGCATATGTGTATGCACATGCATGTCCACGTGCTCATGCATGCTGTGACACATATTGACAGGTCAGAGAACAAGGTGCTACTGTTGGTACAGGGGAGTCCTGAACAATGGAGTCAGGTCCTTGGGCTTCAGGCAAGAGCCTCTACCTAGCGAGTGCAGTGGCACCTCGTTTGTATTTTAATAAGTAAAGCCAGCCCGAGGATAAGAAAAGTACAACAGCCACACTGGACAGTCTTACATACCAGGCAGTGCTAACGCACACCTTAATTCCAGTAGCCATACTAGTTTGCCATAGAAACTGGGTGGTGCATAACTTTAATCTTAGTGGTGCACGCCTTGATTCAAGCCCTAGAGAGGAATATAAAATGGGAGGAGATAACTCACAGTCTCATTCTGAGATTCCTGGAGGCAGGATTGCCATTTTTGGACTGAGGTTGAGGTAAGAGACAGTGGATGGCTATTTTACTTTTCTGACCTTCAGATTGAACCACAATTTCTGTCTCTGAGTTTTTATTAATTGTGAAACAAGTGAGATATATCATGGGCTCCAGAAAATTTAATGTATAAGAAAATTATACAAAAAATTTGAAGTTAAGAAACTAGTTGGGCTGGGGGTGTAGCTGAGATGTAGGGGGCATGCCTAACATGCATGGGGTCTAGATTTGATTCCAGGCAGCAAACATACCAGACAGAATGCAGACAACCAATTGTAACTTCAGCACTATGGAACTGCAGGCAGGAGGACAAGACGTTCAAGGACATTTTCACCTACATAGTGAGTGTGGGGGAAGCCTAAGCTAGAGACCCTGTCTTAAAAAAAAAAAAGGAAAATATTTAATACATCAATGAGTACTAAACAGAGAGTATTTTTAAGTAACAATAGTCCTGGGCACATCATTGACCTATGAGTAATTATATAAGAAGTTACATTAATACTGAATCCATAATACTGTAGTTTATAAACCATGTGATGTTATACCCTACCCAATCTCAGTTTCCACATCTGTAGCTCAAGTATTAGCAATAACTCTTAAAATGGAATGTTTAAGGAATTAAAGCAATGCCTACAGAAAATATCATACAAACTCCAATTAGTTTATCATTATTATGATGAAAATTTATATTTGTTCTCATTGGATCTATATATTTTATTAATAGTTATTACCCAACATAATGTTTCCCTCTATATAATATATGTTAAGTGAAGTTGTTGCCATGGGAATGATGAATTTGACAGGATAAGTTGCAACAAAAATTGGAACTTATTCTGACTTTTTAAATAGAATATTTTCATGATGTTTCTTCAACATTTGTCTGTATGTGCACGTCATCACTTTGGATGACTTCTGTTCATTCTTTAGATTAATCAATGCATACAAACTCACCCATTCAGACACCTGTTTATGCTCCAAGTCTTCCGCATAGCATCTACCTCAGACGCCCCCTTCTGCTACCTCTCCCACAGATCATTCCCCAGATAGGGCAGTCCATGACAATTCTTGTCTTTTCATACACACCTATACCTCACAGACCTACCTTCTAAACTGACACCATCATATTGCTTAAAATGATGGAAAGTTTATTAATATCTGACTATTACTTCTTACCCAAGTTCTCTATTTTTGGATTTTCCATAGCATCTCACCAGCAGAGTGCACACATAAGAGTAAAGCTTTGCTGAATGAAACAGTGCTGAAAAAAGCCTAGGATTAGAAAAGGATTTAAAGATCATATATGACAACTGTCTTCTCAGGTTTCCATCCTCCTAACTCTTCCTCCCAGATTTTCTCTGCCTATATAGATCTTTCCGTACCAACCAAGAAAAGCATTTTCAAGAAATTGTGAACATCAAGATTTCCCTTTATTTTTTTTTTTTCATTGAACAGTATAAAGTGAGAAGCTAGTGTGGTGTGGGAGAATGCTCATGAACACAGTAAATATTTGTCACTTGTATTGGTTTAATAAAACAATGATTGGGCAGCAGCCAGACAGCAAGTATAGGTGGGGAAACCAGACTAACAGAATTCTGGGGAGAGAAAAGGCAGAGACACAGTCACCAGCCAGACACAGAGGAAGTAAGATGAGAATGCCTTCCTGAGAAACAGTAACAAGCCATGTGACTAAACATAGACAACATTGGTTAATTTAAGATATAAGTCAGTAGTAAGTCTGAACTAAGAGGTCAAACAGTTAATAATTAACATAAGCCTCTGTGTGCTCCTCTGGGACTGAATGGCTATAAGAGGAGGCAGGATACAAACTTATGTTTACAAGCGTGGTGTTCAGTGTAGGTGTCACAATGCCACTAAAAAACCACTCAACACTCATATCACACTGAGGAGGAACAATCACAATTCTATTTGTAGTCATGTTAGAACACAACAACAATAATAACAACAACTAAAAATGCTCAGTCGGCATAGTGGAGAGCACTAAGCAATGAACTGTAAAAGTGGGCCTGTGGCAAAAAATGTACTGTGATTTGGGGTAAGTTTTCCATATATATAAAAGGAAACTCCTTCATTAAGAATGATGTTTTAAAAAGCTAATAAAAATTAAACATGGTACTTCCAAAATACAAGAGTAATGTAGAAAAGGAATGCTGAAAAGTTTGCAATTTAGATAACGGCTATACTAAATGAAGAATTACAACATTTAGTCATAAAAAGTTAATTAAGAACAATTGTATGCATGTCTATACTTGGAGGTTTAAGATTATTCATGCACCATAATTATACAAACAGGTTTATTTATCTTGAAAATATGGGTTAGGCTATTTCTTAACTTAAATACTAGACTAAAGGTAGAGTCAAAGTTAAGTTGGTTATGGTAGTAAGTTTTTTCATAGAGAATGTTTAAATTTTTTATTTTAAAAGATAAAAGATTTAATAAGTAAACTTAACATGACAGAAAATACGGAGTCACTACACAAATATTGCCTTTCTGTGCATAAGAAAAATCTATTGGAAAAATTCTGTATGCATTTAAAATAATAGCAAATGCCTACAACATACAGAGGTAAACTTAACTAAAAACCATAAAGTATTACTGATATAAATTTAACAAAAATGAATACTACACATATGTAAAAGGATTCTTAATATTGTTAAGATGGTGGTTCTCCCTTAAACAGAAGTATTGTTTGAAGAAATAGTTTAAAAATTCTTCTTACTAAATCTACATTATTTAGCTCATCATAGCAAATGGCATAAACACTGTCATTGTTCAATCTTTTATTTCAAGGGGAGCTAGCTTGTGTTGTGTACTAATCAAGGAAGGAAGTCAATTCTTTCTAGCAACCAAAAGTAGTTAGATAATGTATAAGCAGCAAAATGTCTCAGTAGGTCAAGTCTTTGCAAGAGTTTGGTCATAGAAGGAGAAAAATGACTCCCACAAATTGTCCCTTGTACACTGTAGTAAACACACACACGGGGAGGGAGGGAGAATAAATTCTCATTCCTTCATATTCCCTCATTTTCTTCTAATAAATAAATAAATGTAACACATACCAAATTTCAGGTGAGGAATCAGGCCCATTATTTAGAAGACAAGAGATCATCTTATCTTCTAAATGCAGCAGGATGGAGAATAAAGGAAAGTAGGAACAGAGAGAAAATTTTACATAGGCATATAAAAATGAGAATTTGCAAAACAGAGTTCAGCAGAATAGTACTATTCTGCAAGCAACAATGAACGCTATTTATATTTAAATAATAGAATGCAAAATGAGAATAAGAACAGTAACCAATAAAGTATTTTTTGACTTGCAAATATCCGTTCTATAGTTTCTCTCTGTCACTTTCTAGCTATTAGAGTCAGGCCTGCTGACAAAAAGAGGGGAATCTTACCCAGCAATCCCCGAGCATAGTCAAAGACAATGTAGAGTGAAACAAAGGGAAAGGCTAGAAGGTTATTTCAAATGCAACATCACTGCAGGTAATACACACCCAATAATGTGAAAAATGAGATGAGAGAATAAGAATAAACTGATTTTGGCTATAAGACTTAAGGAAGGAAAAGCACTTTGGCTGCAGGTCTTGCAGTCCTTCTTTGGATTTCTTCTGTCTCTTCAACGGAACGGCTTACTTAATACATCCCAGACAAATCCTAATCTGAGTGGACTAAGAGCAAAAAAGATCCAGGATCCCCAGAATGGCTGGAGAAGTACAGCTCATTAATCATTTATCAGTAGTAGGAGGTCGATATGGCAAGGGTGAAACATGGGTTATAACAAAGCAAAGATTAATCTTCCCAGACCACCCCTACCAATCTTCTTCCTGGGAGAAAGAGTTGTATTACCACCCCTAGCCTCAAGCCTTGCAGGGCAGCCCTGGCCTCTCAGGAATAGAGAAACTACCTCTCTCTCCCACACAGGGCCTGCCATTGTGGATGCTGACTTTCTATTCTACAGAATGAACATGTCTCAGGCCTGTAACTGTTGGGTCAACTGAAATGACAGCTCCCATGATAACAATGCATGAAGACCGAAAAGTCTGTGTCATGACCTTGTTTTAAGTTAAAACATCCCGAATTAGAGAAGCAAAGTGACCAAGAGCAATATTTAGCAGGAAAGGCGTGGCTCAGAAGAGCACTTCTGGGCTTCTGAGAGCAGCAGAGGAGCTTGGGGAGTGGCACCAGGTGACTGTGCAAAGCTGGGGTACTGTTCAGCAGTAGTCAAAACCCTGGGCCAACTCTGTTGCGGGAGGTCCTTCTGTTCCTCCAGCCAATAGCCGCTGAGATACCAGCCCATTGGGGCGTGGTCTCTCTCCCTTTAAAAAAGTGGCTACTTCCCTTCTGGCTCTCTTTGCTTCTTGCTTCGGTTTGGGCGACTAGACTTCTTCCTGATTGCGCAGAGGGCTGTTGTCTGGGACAGTTATCTGTAAGTTTTTTCCCCTTTAAATAAATACCACCCTATTAATTATAATTCCAAACTGGTGTGGCATTGTTTGTGACTTACGCCTTCACAACTCCAGCACTGAAAAAACGTGTCAAAACACAATAACCCTGGGGGTGCTAGTGATCTTGTAGGGCCCTAAACTACAATGTTGGTACCTAAATGTTACAGTCCTCTTTAAAGGTTACTTGACAGTTTGATAATGGAAACAAAATGGTATGTCTAGAGCATCAGTCTAAGGGTCCTCTGGAGGGCTAAAGTAAAAAGAAATGTGCTAACAACTCTCAGGTACCCTGGGTCCTGACATAACTACCCCCTGACACAAGGGTCGCACAGGAAAGACTTAGTATCCAGACCCCAGAGGAGATGAGAGCTTTTTTCATGTACTGTATCTTACTGTATCTTACGTATTTTACGTATCTTACTGTATCTTACGTATTTACTGTATCTTACGACGCTCTGTGCTGCCAGGATAGCAACTGCTTCCGGCCTCTGTGAACCTGGACAATACAGAGTGATTCCCACTCTGTGTTCCCTTCTTAATAACAATAGACATGTCTCTGAATAAGAATTTTCAGAAGTAGTCATTAAAAGAAAGCAAAAAGATATTAGCTGACAAACTATCCTAGGAACATAGAAAGACATGCAAGAAACCAAGAGTTTCTAGGAAGAAATACAGAGAAGAAAAAAGATAAAAGTCAAGATACTGATGGGGCTTAAACACACTGGACTCTGTTGAACCTCTCTTCCTCCTTGCTGATGGAACACACGTTCTGTACAAACAAGGGGCTAAATGTGAAGGAGGAGAAGGGTTGTGTGTGTGTGGCAGGGGCAGTCTCTAAGAACTAACCATTAGTGAGAGTCCAATATACCACTGGGTACTTGCACAGGTAGTTTTTATTCATCTTCACTACCTCCTGCGGAACATGTTATGTGGCTTAACAGAGGACAAAACCAAGAGATTAAGGACTATGCTTAAGAGTGATGAAGAAGAGACAAGAGTAGAATTGTCACCTGACTTGCCATGCCCCCCTCCCTGCCCCAATACTTCCTACAACAATTGTCCACTCATAGAGGAGCGACTATATTGAATTTTCTTCAGGGAGCAATTTCCCAAGGCTGTGTTTTCCATTTAGATGGTTCTGACTTAGTGATTTGTTCATAGATTGTTATCTTTTACCATAAAGATCTGTTTAATTTGAGGAGTTAGGAGCATATTAGTTTGATGGCTTTCTGCATGACAACTGTGTCATATATCAATTTAAATGAGGATAACATTGGAACAGCCAGGCTAGGTGCTGCTCAGCACTGTAGCCACATTCAACACCTGTGAGAATCTTGATAAAAATCATTTTTTTGCCTGGGGAGCTGCTGCTTGTGAGTCAACTCACCCTGCAACACTGTTAAAAGTATCATTGTTCCCCAACCAAAACAGTCCATACCTAGTAATATAGAAAGAGGAGACAAGGAGGAAACTGGTCAATCTGAACATGGGTAAAGCAGAAATATGTAGTAACCAAAAGAATGACATCCCATAGGAATAAGGTGGACATAAAAATGTCCAGCTTTAAATTGACTTCAAAGTCAAATGGATTAGATCAGCTGTTTCAGTTTGGTTGTATATAATCATCATTTATACATGATCCCAGACTTGCTGCTCCAATCCCGCCACCTAGAAGGTCTGCTTTAACTGGTCTTGAATATGGCTCACACATTCATGGGCTTTTGAAATTCTGCAGGTTTTCTAGTATGCAGAGGGGACTGAGAACCATATCTACATAATTCAGAGACACAAGTAAACTAAGCTGTGGTGCCAAGGTTATAGTGTGCTAGCACCACACTAGGAAATAAATATTATTTAAACCTGAAATACAGAAAACAATGTCACAAAGAAAACTCCCAGAACCTAGGATAAGAAAGTAGTAGAAACATAACCAGCAAGCCTCACCTCTAGCTGTTCTCCAATAGAAACCAGCTCACTAGACTCTTACACAGAAGACTTAATTCTCTACTTCACAAATAAAAAATTGAGTCTCTAATATGTGAAGGTACTTCCTAAAGGTCAAAATAAAAATTTAATGCTAGGATGTCCCAGGTCCAACATCTTTTCTCTTCTCTGAACCTTCTGGAAAGCTATCTGCACATGCCAAGTTAACAGTTACTGGACAAAAGCTTTATCGTTAAACAAAATAAACCTCCCAAACACAGTGTAACTGTAGTGACATTTTCCACTGTCGAGCTTCAGCAGAGTCCTCAAAAATTCTACCAAAGGCAATTTATAGATTCAATGCAATCCCCATCAAGGTCCCATCAAAATTCTTCACAGATCTTGAGAGGACAATAATCAACTTTATATGGAAAAACAAAAAACCCAGGATAGCCAAAACAATCTTATACAATAAAGGAACTTCTGGAGGCATTACCATCCCTGACTTCAAACTCTATTACAGAGCTACAGTAATGAAAACAGTGTGGTATTGGAATAAAAATAGAGAAGTCGACCAATGGAATCATATAGAAGACCTGGATTTTAACCCACAAACCTATGAACACCTCATTTTTGATAAAGGAGCTAAAAGCATACAATGGAAGAAAGAAAGCATCTCCAACAAATGGTGCTGGCACAACTGGATGTCAACCTGTAGAAGAATGAAAATAGACCCATATTTGTCACCATGCACAAAACTCAAGTACAAATGGATCAAAGACCTCAATATCAATCTGAACACACTGAACCTGATAGAAGAGAAAGTGGGAAGTAAACTACAACAGATGGGCACAGGAGATCGCTTCCTATGTATAACCCCAGCAGCACAGACATTAAGGAAAACATTGAATAAATGGGACCTACTGAAACTGAGAAGCTTCTGTAAAGCAAAGGACATTGTCACTAAGACAAAAAGGCAACCTACCGACTGGGAGAAGATCTTCACCAACCCCGCAACAGACAAAGGTCTGATCTCCAAAATATATAGAGAACTCAGGAAACTAGACTTTAAAATGCTAATTAACCCAATTAAAAAATGGGGCACTGAACTGAACAGAGAATTCTCAACAGAAGTACAAATGGCCAAGAGACACTTAAGGTCATGCTCAACCTCCTTAGCGATCAGGGAAATGCGAATCAAAACAACTTTGAGATATCATCTTACACCTGTCAGAATGGCTAAAATAAAAAACTCCAATGATAGCCTTTGCTGGAGAGGCTGTGGAGGAAGGGGTACCCTCATCCATTGCTGGTGGGAATGCAATCTTGTGCAACCACTTTGGAAATCTGTGTTTCGGTTTCTCAGGAAATTCAGGTCAACCTACCCCTGGACCCAGCAATACCACTCCTGGGAATATACCCAAGAGATGCCCTATCATATGACAAGAGCATTTGTTCAACTATGTTCATAGCAGTATTATTTGTAATAGCCAGAACCTGGAAACAACCTAGATGCCCTTCAATGGAAGAATGGATGAAGAAAGTGTGGAATATATACACATTAGAGTACTATGCGGCGGTAAAAAACAATGACTTCTCGAATTTTGCATGCAAATGGATGGAAATAGAAAACACTATACTGAGTGAGGTAACCCAGACCCAAAAAGATGAACATGGGATGTACTCACTCATAATTGGTTTCTAACCATAAATAAGGGTCATGGAGTCTACAATTGGTGAACCTAAAAAAGCTGAGTAAGAAGGTGAACCCAAGGAAAAACATATAGTTATCCTCTTGGCTATGGGAAGTAGACAAAATTGCCGGGGAGAAAATTGGGATCTTGGGGGTGGGGTGGGATGGGGGTAAGGGGAGATGGGGAGAGAAAAGGGAGAAGGGGAGGATGAGGGGAACTTGGGGAAAAAGGATGATTGGGATAAAGGAAGGTTGGATAGGGGAGCACGGAAGCACAATTCTTAGTTAAGGGAGCCACCCTGGGGTTGGCAAGAGACTTGAACCTAGAGTGGCTCCCAGGAGCCCAAGGCGATGTCCCCAGTTAGTTCCTTGGGCAGCTGAGGATAGGGAACCTGAAATGACCCTATCCTATAGCAATACTGACGAATATCTTGCATATCACCATAGAACCTTCATCTGGTGATGGATGGAGATAGAGACAGAGACCCACACTGGAGCACTGGACTGAGCTCTCAAGGTCCCAATGAGGAGCAGAAGGAGGGAGAACATGAACAAGGAAGTCAGAACCACGAGGGGTACACCCACCCATTGAGACAGTGGGGCTGATTGATCTATTGGGAGCTCACCAAGGCCAGCTGGACTGTGACTGAAAAAGCTTGGGATAGGGCCGGACTCTCTGAACATGGCGAACAATGAGGGCTGATGAGAAGCCAAGGACAATGGCATGGGGTTTTGATCCTTCTTAATGTGCTGGCTTTGTGGGAGCCTAGCCAGTTTGGATGTTCACCTTCCTAGATATGGACGGAGCGGGGAGGACCTTGGACTTACCACAGGGCAGGGAACCCTGACTGCTCTTTGGACTGGAGAGGGAGGGGGAGAGGAGTGGGGGGAGGGGGAGAAGGGTGGGAGGACGGGGAGAAGGGTGGGAGGAGGGGGAGGGAAATGGGAGGCTGGGAGGAGGCGGAAACTTGTTTTTTTTTTCATTTTCTCAATAAAAAAAAGAAAAGAAAAGAAAAAAAAAGAAGAAGGGATTTAATCCATAGCTCTTGGCTATTAGTAATGTGACAACTGGCAGAGCTTGGAGAAGAGAACCATGTGACATGACAGAAGGAAGAGAGGGAGGGGGTCTTAAATAACTAATCTGCTGTGAACATGAGTTCTCCATATGCATGTGGCAAGCAGGAGACTCTCCAGGGCCTGGACAATCATGGGCTTCATGAGAATCTTGAAAGTCAGGTATGTAAGTATCAGTTTAACATGCCAAGAGAGTCAAGAGACTATAAAAAAAGGAAAAGAAATCAACACATCTTTACAGGGCATAATTAGGAAAAAAACATAGAAACAGCATTTTTTTTTAAAAAAAAATCTTTATAAAATGTATTTAAAATCTGAATATTTCTTGCCTTTTTTTGACGGAATAGCTATAAACTAAGCATAGAGTCTCATACATACTAGGTAAATGATGGGTCAATGAGCTACATCCCTAGACTCCATGTTGTCCTGTTGTGGCTTTTTTAGGTTTTCTAAATGGCAAACTTGGGATGTGACAAAGTACTTATCTCTCCGGCAGGGCAGGGCAGCATGACACTCTAGGATTGAAGTGAGTCATAGCAGATATAAAAGCTAACAATAAAAGATTTAATGGGATATTAAGTTCTCTCAGATGGAAAAATTTCAGATTTAAATAAACAATTTAAATAGTCAGAAAAGGAAATAATTTCTCCCTCAGAGAATGACAACTACCAGGTTAAAACTATATATGGGTCAAATACATGCTGCTAGGGAAAGAATATAAAGCAGAACAGGATAGAAAGGCATAATTACTTCAACAGGGTGAGCTCACACTCTATATGACAGGGTGGTTCTTGCTGTTTTCAGAGGATTCCAGACAATAACTTACAATGCTGATGGGAATGGACACTGCTCCCTCCTATGTCTCTCAGTGTGGATAGATCTGTTAGAGCCTCTTTGGCACTAACAAGGCTTGTCATTACAATACCAGACAAACATTTTACACAGTGCTAGTGTGAGCAAGAGCCCTCAGTGCCCTGACTGTATTATTCATGTTTATGAGATCAGAAATTTAATCGACCAAAAAATTATTTTCACGTCCTTCCTCTTCAACCCATATTCTTTAGTTCTGTGTGTTAGGAGAATATATGGGGCTGTATGTCACCATGAACTCAGGCACGCATGCATTCCACTATGGTTTTTAGACTATGATTCCTTTTCCTTTATTTTTGTTTAATCTGAATTAGCATAAATGAACACAAATTGTCTAAATGAGTTGTAATATCTTTTTAAATAATTCTCAATGATTTTTAAGACTTTATTCATCTAAGGGTAAGGATTTAGGACAAAGGATCATTACATACCATAATCAGTGATTTTACAGGACACCAAGTACAGCTCTTTCAGGTTTTGTCCCTCCTTTGCAATGACCTCCACACACCTGAAACACACAAAGTGGTGGTGTTACACTATGCATCCCACTTAAATGAGCAAGAATCAGGCCACACATCTACAAGAAGAAGTCAAAGGTCAGTAGTGCCAGAATGCCCCAGTCCTCTCAGCTTTCAACACCTCATTCAAGGTGTCTCAGGGAGTCTCATGTTCTCTGCTTCCAAGATAAGTGCTCTGTTCTGAACGCTCCCATTAAATCCTTGTCTGATCCAGGAGATATTCCTGTAAGACCACTGTGAATTTGGGTACGAAAAGCTGATTAAACCCTTGTGGTATAATGAATGTATCACATATAAAATAACTAAAATTGCAGTATGTAGGTGACAGTTACTTTGAAAGAATGATAATTATTCAGAGTCTAATTTTTTAATTCTGAAGTTTGATATCATTAAATGCACACTTGCAGAAATTTTACTCAACATAAAATCGAAAATTGTAAAAATCTATAACTGGTAAAGGATATAAAACCAGAACATACAAGAACGATAAAACTTTCACTTTAAACATATTTCATTTTTAATATTTTAAATAAATGGTTATATAGACTATTAACTATATAAGTCATATAATATTTTAAAAATTTTTTTACTTAAATTAAAAGATTTTTCAATACAACCTGAGCAGCACTAGAGTAGAGAATTTAATGAATTTTAAAAATACTGGTTAACCACGCCACCTAATTCATAGCTCAGTTCGCTATAATCAGAAAGCTGGACTGTCAGACTGACATACAGGTATGGGTGCCCCGTAATGCAGTCCCTGTTTTAATCTGTATAGATAGCAGTTAAGTAAAAGGGTAAAAAGCAAAAGAGTCATTAACCTTTCTAGGAAGTAAGGATCAAGCTATTTGATACCTGTGTGTACAATCTATCAAAACTCACTTGACATCCATCTCTGTCTATAGGATATTTCATTTGCTGCCTAGCTTATTTGTAGGTATCTTCAAAAAATGTCAGGGAATTTTATACAATTTTATCCCGTATAATTCATTATTGAAGGTTAAATTAGTAAGAAAGACATATTTTTCTTTTAAAGTACTTTTATAGAATTTGGTCTTAATGGAATGATAAACATTTCATTCCCAAGGCAGCCAGGCAAACATGCTTCTTTGGCTATTTTATCTAAAAAGATTCATGACTAAAACATGTTTTTCCATAACTACAGCAGAGACTTAAAACACAATATAATTATGATTGACACAGATTATTGTGAAGGCAAACTTTAAGCCTAATTTCATATCATTTGGCTTTAATGTAGCATTTTAATAAGTTCACAAAAAGAAATGCTAAAAAAAGAAATGAGACAGTTCAGGCAAAGTCCACATATTACATATGACTTACAATAAATTTTCTCATGCTAAGAATAAAAAATAAAAGCCACAGATTACTACAAATCCTAATGATTCAAAATTTCCTAAAACACTTTCTGCAATATCAAAGATCCATATTTTACAATCCTTAATTGGATTAAAAAAGATAATTCAATATGTTTTGGCGACAATAAAAAAAAGTAATTGTATTTTGTTCTCATTCTTCATACAAATACATCAAAATGTCTGATTTATGATTGACTTTGAGAGACACTAAGCAAATGCAGTCTCTTGTATCTATTCATCTGCAATCTATACTGGATACGCCACAAACCCATAAAAACATTACAGACTCACAGAGATGGCTGGAGGGAGCAGATATCAGAAAGAATGCTGCTATACCGGGGAACCAAACACTGCTTCATGACAAAAGAACCAGCATGTATTTAAAACAAGACAACCAGGGGTGATGATTGCCCCCGAACAGTTGAATGACAGGGAACATTAAGGTTTCTCATGCCCCTCCCCTCGAAAAATGACGGAGAAATGGACAGGATGTGTAGATGATTATGAGTAGATACTGCAAATCCATGCAATTTGCTTGCGAGGTAATACATTAACAAAAACAAACTATTTCTTGAAGGGATTACAGCAAAAATTTTCATTTTCAATCATCTGTTGATGAGATATTTGATGATAGAATTTTCAAGTTCTATGAATCTAGACAGAAATTTTCCCTTGTGAGAGACGGTTGAGATAGGCCTTTTCTGTGTATCTTTGGCTGGAACTCACTATGGAGACTAGGCTGGCCTCAAACTCACAGAGATCCATCTGCTTCTGTCTCTTGAGTGCTGGGATTAAAAACATATGCCAACACCCCCAACTGAGACTGAAATTCTTAATACCATGTTAAAACAAACACAGAGTTGGACAGTGAAAATAAGCAGCTATTGTAAACTGGTGGAAATACCCAGCACCGCTCATCCTTGGCTAGTTTCTAAAGACTTGTAATTCTGCCAAGTGCGGCTTCTCAGGCCGCACTGGTACCGGTCTAGATGAAGCCAGGGTAGGGACAAACCTTTTCCCCTTACACTTTTAAAGTCCATCCTGGAACACATTTAGAGGAAGCACTACATTGTAACACGTCAATGAAGCACACTTGCCCTGTTTTATACAGAACACACTGAGAGGAAGCACAACAGTGTAACACATCTATGAAGCACACTTGCCCGGTTTTACAAAGGTTCTTGGTATGAACACACCCACCTCATTGTACAATATGCAAGTAGAAAACAATGGCAAATAATACAAATGATAGAAATTTTCATGACAGGTACTTATGAAAAATTTGAAGGGTATTTTCAAACACTTTTGAAAGATAAAAATGCTTTCCAGGTAATAATTTGACAGTCCTGAGCAGTGTGACTGAAACATACAGGGCATTTAGGACCCATGTGCCTCCATTCCTATCCCCATTCATGTATATCACACAAGAGAACACTCTCTCCAATGTGGCCAAAAAAAAAAAAAAATTACATTGGTTCACAGAGGCAAGCCACGAGCACCTATAATCAGAATCTAGAATTTAAAATGTTTCCACCCTTTCTATACTTTGTTTCCATCATCCCAAAGGACAGATCTCTGAATATCACATGACAAGCATTCTACATAGATCCGGGAGTTCTCATAACAATATAGGAATTCAAAAAAAAAAAAAACACAAACTCCTTAGGATAAGTAGTGAGATTATAAAGGGTACATTCATAACAGAAAAAAAAAGACATAATAGACACCAAAAAAATATCAGAAACTGTTCAAAGTATTCCATGCAATCACAAACAGGTAGGGCATGACACCCTGCTCCTGGGCTCTGAGAGCTCACCGGGAAGCATATCCTTAGCGAGAGGAAGGAAAGGCCAAAGACACATTCCCAGCCATATCTGTAAAGGACCAAGGAGCAGACTCCTACCTTCCTTTGAGATCTTAGATCATTTGCTTCAAAATGAGTCTCTGCATAAACATTTTTTTCCAGATCAAATGTATTGGGTTCACTTCGATATTCTTTAGTTTAGTCTGAACTGACTGCCCTTAGATTATCTTCTTGCTTTTAGACTTCAGCAACGATGTGAAGAAAAAAACTTTAAAGTCTTCCTATTGTAAATTACTAAGTAACAGCTGTTGAGAATGAATATATAATATATATATTCTTCTTTTTTTCTTTTAGAATGGAGAAATGTGCCAGATAGCCTTCTCTAAGATAGTCAGAGTCCAAAATTATTTTTGATAAATTTACACTCACTTGCTTTTAAGAATGTCTAAAATACACCTGAAGCATTTTGTAAAATTTAAAAACTGAAAGGTTATTTTGTGAGATAAATAAGGTGGATTTTTTCTTTTCTTTTCTTCTTTAAGAAAAGAAAGTATCAGTTTTGATGGAGAAAAAAAATCTGTCCTCTTAGCAATAGATTCCTAACCACCTGATTTATGTGAAGGGTAAAGGTTAATGAATTAAGCTGTGTAAGCGTCCACATTATCAAAGGAATTCAAAAAAGCCTTGAATTATGGAAAACAATGACCCATTCTACATACATACCAAGTTTTTATGTTTTTTTGTCTCCTACTCAAAAGCCAGAACATGGCATTAGTGACAATTGAAAAGAACTAATGAGGAAATATGACTACGCTGTTTGCAAGAGGAGTGTCCTAGGAGACCTTGTTACTGTTTGTGATGTACTTGAAACCGAAAAGAAGCTAATTGGAGCTGCCAGACACTGGTTTGCAAATCTTACTTTAAAGGACAGGCTCAATCACCTTCGAGGTGTGAAAAGAAATATCCCCATTAGAGATGCATTAGCAAGGGCTTGGCGGAGCTCTACAGACACTTCGGGATGCTCCCTCCAAGCCGCACTCCTGTTTGAACAACAGACCCGGCTATAAAGAGAGAAAACTGCAACAAGACAAAAACAACCCCAGAGATTAAGAGAAGAAAATGTTCAGAGAGTGCTGTAAAGAAATTGGTAAATACGTACAAAGCTCGGTGTGTTTAAGGTTGGATAAACATGGAGCTGAAACTTCACAATTCAAAAGACACCATAGAAGTGACCTACAAGAAGGTTCTAAAAACAGAGCTGGATTTCTGAGTAAACCTATGTTATATGGGCTGTCGATAGACAAACCGCACACGTGAACGTACACCACACACACACACACACACACACACACACACACACACACACACACCTGAGAAAGGAATTGACAGTTTACAAGCTCTAAACAGAGTAGCAAGGAGGAAGCAAAGCCTCCTGGTTGAAGGATGCCCTGCTAATTCACAGATGGGCTACTTAAGTGATACCAGAGGTTGCCAAAACATAATTTGGCATCTGGCAAAAAGCATAATGACATCTGATTGATTTTTTTTTGAAGTCTGAAATCGAGTTCTGCTGAAGAATAATCTAATCGCACCGCACATGATTTACAAGTGCACCATGCTTTTAGAATATATGGAAAGATCGCAAGGTTTAAAGAAAGGAAAATTTATAAAAAATTTATGTAAATTCAAGAATGTATGACTAGTTCCCTTATTTGAATAAAATCTCATCTATGAGCATTCTATTTGTAGGTTCTTTTTCTAGCAACAGGATAGCTTAGCCTTATAGAAAAAGACTAATATAATTATTTTGTCTTTAGGTTAATCAATTGAACTTGGTGGACAAACAAGATTATTTCAGGAATTTGGCATATGATACATTGAGAACACTTTGTATTTCTCCATGTCCTGTCTCATAAATGCTCTTCTATGCAACACCAATAACTGCAGTTACCAAATACAAAGTCACGTCTAACTTTCATGAACGCTTGTCAAGATATTTTCATAGAAGATATATAAGCTGATTTTTTAAAAGATTGATTTGCAATTAAAATGCTAACTCATTTACTCAAAAAACATTCTTAATATACCACAGGGGTAGAAACTACGAGTGACATGCAAAATGTCACCAGCTCCACCAGTTAGCAACAATTATCTTGGGACACCAATTAAGTTCTCACTTACCAAATGTCATTCTCTAGAAAGCCAGTAACTGATTAGTGAATCTGAGATCTATTTAGGCAGACATTTCCCACTGAAACGGTAGCAGATTCATTGTATCCCACAGAAAGGTTAGAAAATGACCATTGTACAAACTTGTTCCTGTGGTTTTCAAACAGGAGAAGCATCTCAAAAGGCAGGCAAGACTTCAGGTCCCTGAATTCGTGGCCCTTCCTAGGGTTAGAGAATTCTGAGGAGGAGAAGGCAGAGCTCATCGTTAACTTTCTTTCCAAGCACTGGTAACTTGCCCTGAAGCACTCTCAACATCAGCTAGGTTCTGCTTATGAGTTATGGAACTCAGCTAAGAAAGAGTAACATGACAGCAAACAGAGTTTCTCTATGTAGTTATAAGTGTCATCATGAACAACTCACATGGAAAATAGTTCTCTCTACCCATATATCAAATCACGCATTAATTGAATTTGAATGCTTACTTAATACAATATTTAAAATAGTCTTCAGGCAGAGTAAGGTTTACATGTAAATGGCACATTTCTTTTACCTACCAAGAAACAAAATACTTGAAGTTTTTCTAAGAGGCAGAAAAGGAAACTTAAACTAACAACTTTATAATAAATTTGATTCTGGCATTAATGCTTAGGGTATTTTATTCAAAATCTTATTTCTAATTTAGTCAGTAATCTGTCCTTTTTACCACAAGTTCATTAACAAACTAAGCAAACTTTTGGGGAGCAGTCCATAAGCCAAGCAAGAGAGCAGAAAATATGCTAACTTCCATTTATTAAAAATCAACATTTTTATCAAATGTAAAATACAGTCAAGGTACATCATTATATCATGATGAATGTAAGGCTTGTAGTTGTGATGGATCAAATACTATTTACTTTTGTTATTAATATTAGTATTCATAACCATGAATACAGAACTGTAAGTATCTTCAGAATTACTAAGATTCAAATATAGGCAGTCATTTTTAGGGCGAATGGAAACACTATGAATCATAAGACAAAAATGAAGAAGAGACATCCACTAATAAAGATCCTTCAAATGCTTAAGTTTTTTGTCACTGAGAAAAAAATATGGTAGTTTGGGAATAGTTACTGCTAAAAACCTTCTGTGATTTTGCTGTTGTTTGGGGGGCTCCATCAGTTAATCTTCAATGATTGAGGGGCATCCAGACACTGTACAACATGGATGAAGCTAAAACTGGTGGTGTCCTTTGGTACCCTGACAGTTTAATAAAGAGAGGAGACGAAAAGATCTTACTGGTCTATGCGTTACACAAATTTACTGTGCGGAGAAAAGCTTAGACACTTGTAAAAAACAGACATTTGAGAACAGTGTAAACATGAGCATTGGGATCCACCGTGGTGAGCTGCAGTCTAAACATGAGCACTGGGATCCACCGTGGTGAGCTGCCGTCTATGGGGAACATTTCTTTAGTGCACAAAGTTAGTCAGGGATAATCCTGGCCAGCTCCCACCACTTCTACCACTGATGATAAGTACTAACGATTATAGTAATGCCAGCAATATTTTAAAGGTGTCTGTCATACTTGCCAAAACAAAAAGTTTGATGTCTGTGTAGAAGCAGGGTACAGAACATCTGACTGAGGACTTCCCCTTCGTTCTCTACCCAAACCACTGCAAATGCTGATATCAAAGCCTTGTCTGCATTGTACATCAAACAGATATTTTATTTTTGACTGATCTTTAATTTAAAATGGCTGATTATATTATTTTAGTGGTTGATTCAGGATATGAGATTTCAGGCTTCATTTAAGAAAGAGCTAAGCATGTTCTCACCCCAAGATAGCCATACTCTGTTTCACAGTGACTAATTGCCTCTTTACGTCACTCTCTGGGAGTCGGCCCACCCTCCGCAGGAGTTTTGTGAAACAGCCAAAGACTGATGTTCAACACAGACCTCCCTTGACCCTGTGTAATCAACAAGGCAATTGGGACAACACACTGACAAAGGGTTTCCTTCTCGTTTGAGAAGGCAGAGTCTCAGAAAACTACAGAGCATGAGAGGTAAAAACAAAATGTAAATATTAAGTAAAGGGTTCCCCGCTTCAGCTAACAATAGTTTTTAAATATCCCAAAACACCTCTCAAAATTTTGTTTGAGGAAGCAATTATAGTGATATGAAAAAATAATTTAGTAGTGTTGAAGAGAAAAGAAGAAAACAGTAATCTGATATTGTGGCAAGCTTGTAATTAGATAGCTCAAACCAAACACAAGGGAAAGAGGGTGAGTGCTTCCACTCCCACCCGTCCCATTGCTTGCACACTTATCCTCAGGAAGGCTGCACTTTGTCACTAACTTTTAAGCCTCAGTTACCCTCTGGCCTGCCAAAAAAACTAACAAAATAATTCTAAGAAGAGATTATAAGTAGAGATGATATACACATAATTAATTCTGTAATTATGAGAACATGAGATTCAAGTCATCTTGGACTCTAAGACAGAAGCAACAGGAAGACTGTCTAGACCAGGCATCGGGGACAAAACAATGGACACATCTTTCACAGAGAGGAAGGAGAAAGGTAATGCACATGGCACAAATTTCACCATGCTGAAGTACAGTTAGATTGAACTCAGACTTCTGAGGCTCAACCACAATCACTGCTGAATACAGGGACTTGCATCCGAGACTCTGGACCACAGCAGCTCTGCTTCCTGGCCCTCTGCTATTACCTTCCAATGTTCGTGTCAGGGGTGAACCATCTTTGCTCTAATATTTATAGAGAAGAAAGGCCGTAGGTCAAGTTTGGTTGTTTTAGCCATTATATTGACAGAACCATAAATAATTTTACTTAAATAACAATTGCACTTTTCTAAAGATTTTGTTTCAAACATTTAATTTATTCAACTATGCAAAGGCTTGATTATAAATAAAACCTTTAATTGAGAGGAATAAGTTTTATATCTGGTACTTATATTTACATATATTTATAAATATAATTCCTTTTTCTTTCTTTTTTTTTTTCTGGGTATATGTGGGGTTTCAAGACAGGATTTCTCTGACTGTCCTGGAAGTCACTTTGTAGACCAGGCTGGCCTCATACTCATAAATTCGCCTGACTCTGCTCAGTGCTGTGATTAAAGGCATGTGCCACCACCACTCAGTGAAATATAATTCTTTTTTTCTAAATATATTTTTTAAGATTTATTTATTATGTATACAATACATCTCTATGCCAGAAGAGGGCACCAGACCTTATTACAGATGGTTATGAGCCATTATGTGGTTGCTGGAAATTGAACTCAGGACCTCTGGAAGAACAGCCAGTGTTCTTAACCTCTGAGCCATCTCTCCAGCCCCAAAATATAATTCTTAACAAATGTATGTGTCCACAGTCAACACTGTAAATAAATAACAAATCATAATTGTGCAGGTGCACTAGACGGATGAATTTAGCAACTGAAATACCATAATCACTAAAATTCATGTGGCTTTGTCTGGACTAGTCATTTCCCCAAAATGAGAAAAAGTTGCAGAAAGCTGATGACACTAGCTGTTAATAGTGACAGAAACCATAGTGATAGTGGGGGAAAGCTACCCATGCTCTCGTGGCAACTCACAAAGAAAAGGCAGCGAAGAAACATGGAGAAGGGAGAAGGCACCTTTCACTTCTGCTTCAAGACAATGGGGCTCTCTGCTGAAAAAGCAGGCTGGAGGCACCGGAGGAGCGAGGTACAGTCACGGGGCAGTACTCTGTTATTTTATAAAGGAACAAAGGCTAGGAAAGCAAATCTCCAGTGAACTCTCTATGACTGGTTACTACAGTCATTTTCTATGTCAACAGCCGTGAAAAGGAGTAGAACCACAGGATTAGGGTAGGTAGGTAGGTTCCTGCCCTGCACAGGAACACACTTCTCTCAGGATCTAACAACGTAAACCAAACGGTTTAGGCATTCTGAGCAAGTGGGAGGGGTCAGGGGAAACAGGTTGTTACTTTCAAAAGTTATTAGTGAACAGAGACGTGACAAAAAGCCAGACACTGAAAGGACATCACATAAGCATGCTTGGAGTTGGTTTCATGCTCCTAAAGATCCCAAAGGAATATCCAATTTATACCCAGTAATGCTGGAAAAAAATTATAGGTGTGTGTGTGTGTGTGTGTGTGTGTGTGTGTGTGTGTGTAAGCGTGTGTGTGCACACACTGGGGGGTAACAGTGTACTGAAATGTAAGTAACCCTCATCACATACACAATATACTTAAGGTATTTGACAACTTTAGAGAATCTGGGAATTCAAATCCATGCCATAGTTCAGAAAAGAGGCAACTATGAAAAGGTCTTGTTTAATGCAAACAGTGCTACATTCAGGCAAGCATTAGCTTGAATACTGGTTTGATTTTAGCTCCTGGAAAGACTATATAAAGAGGAGGAACAATGCATTCACAGACCCAACAGTCACTGATGGCTCTAAATTAACTGTTTATTTATATCCAGTAATATTCTAAAAAGTATATAGAAATCTGAAGGGGACCAAGTAGGTTTAAAATAAAGGCAAAGAAGTGTAGTCTGAGAGTTATGTAATTCAGACGTGAAGGTGCCACCTGTGGGAGGAGACTAGAATAAGCTTTGGAGGAAGCACAGAAGAGGAAGAACGTGAGTATGTGTAAGATCCACAATGCAGGTGCATTTCTAGCAAGCCCTGGTACTCAGGACACACTGCAAAGAGGTTCCTAACGAAAGAATGCTTTAAAGGTATCAAAATATCCCCTGTCATTTGCAGAATTTCCTCCCATTCCTTAACACAGCTGTGTCCTTGATCCGTGAGAAACTGACCCCAAGGAAAAGCTAGGGGGTGGGGAAGATGACACTGAAATACAACACAATGATAAAATAGATATTTAACGGCACCAGAATTTTATTAATTTCTAATGTTTCGTGTAAAAAATCTATGAGGCAGATGGACGGCTTAGTAAAAACACTTGCCATGAGGCTGGTTCCTTGGGCTTGGTCCCAGGACACACACAATGTAAGGGGAAAACCCTCCTGAAAGCAGTCCTCTGTGTTCCACATACAGACCATACCAGTCATTGCCTCCCCACTCTACACAGTAATGAACAGATCTGTAAAAGTGGCTTTGACAATCCTGGCTATGGAACAGACATGTTTGCAATGCTCAGCTATAGCCCCTGTGTCTGTGTGCCTGTTAACAGCACAGTTCTGAAACCAAGATGGAACTTAGCTTCCAGAAGTTTCTTCTCTAAGGCAGAAGTCACAACATCAACCTCCAAGGATTTAGGCTGCATTTCATGTTCACAAAGATGTTTTTACTCACACAATAAAGATGTCCAAACACCAAAATTTTCATTAAGTATATGAATCCAAAGATGGATGTGTCTTTCCAGGGGACCCTATCTTATCCACTCCCACATCCTCCACAGGAATAAGGTGGTGTGATTTACAAGGATAGAGTTTCCTAAAGCACGTCTCTCAGAGCACTGACACTGAACGAGGCCTCCCAACTTTTATTTTTTGATAACTCTGAAGTTTTAATAGTTGTCAAACACAAGAAAGAAATGCATGGTTTAGTAAGTTTATGTACATTATGTCCATCCCCCCAGTTAAGAAAATAAGTAAAATATATAGTGTGTCTGTATAAATATTATATAATATATATAGCTATACCTAGGAGACACTATGCAGTTAAATGATAAATACTATTTCAGTCCTTGCACAGCACAGCATCTCAGTTCTAAGAATGTTTGTGTGTACACACACCCACACAGTATCTTCAGTAGCTAAATAATATCCCCTAAATGTCAGGTCAAAGTTCACATAGCCTAGAGATGAAAACTTATTCTGTATTCTATAGGTGGGTCCTAATGACCAGCAGAAGGGTACCTAAAAGCTGGGTGGCAACAGCATAACAAAAGGAGGCCTCATCACTATGGGGGCAGCCTGCAGGGATACAGCCATGTCATCATGCTTGCCTCATCACTATGGGGGCCGCCTGCAGGGATACAGCCATGTCATCGTGCTTGCCAGCGGTCACCAGAAGCGAAGGGGAACATTCAGAGGTAGACTGACACCTTTTCTTCAGCTCAGGGAACACGACTTGTGTCCATCTATTGCCTACAACTGTGAGAGAATAAATTCTATTTATGTTTTAAGCGATAAGTTGGTAATTTGTTATACAGTAGTGAGAGGAAACTTCCCAGGTTCTTCCTTTCTCTCTTTCTGCTTTCCAGCATCCATGAGATGAAGAGTTTGTGCCTCCACATGTTCCTCGCCGATGGCTCCAGCAGAGCCCTCAACCCCAGGTGGAAGCTTCTGACAATACGAAAACCCAAATTACCTTTCTTCCCTACCCACAGAGCATTAAAAATGTTATTAATCAATGGATTGTGCATATGGAATTTTTATTTATAAAGATAACAACCTAGTGACATTTAATTAGACATCGCAAATCTTAAAAGATAATTTAATTAGATATCACAGATTTTTTAAAGATGATTTAATAAGATATCACAAATTTTGGTACGGGAGGTCCTTTTGTATATGTGTTGCTTTTATTGTTTAATGAATAAAGAAATTGCCTCAGTCTGTTGACAGGGCAGAGTAGAATTAGGTGGGGAAAACTATACTGAATGCTAGGAGAAAGAAGGCAGAGTCAAGAGAAGCCATGTAGCCCGGCCAGAGACATACACCAGACAGAACGTTGCTGGTAAGCCACATCCACATGGTTATACACAGATTAGTAGAAATGTGTTAAATTAAGATGTAAGAGGTAGCCAATAAGAAGTCAGAGCTAATAGGCCAAGCAGTGATTTGTTAATATAGTTTCTGTGTGGTTATTTCAGGGCCGAGCAGCTGGGAACGAACAAGCAATCTACTTACAACAAAAGATGATTTAATTACATATCACAAATTTTTAAGCTGTGATTGAGAGAGAGAGAAAAAAAGGAAGAACATTCATCTCTGTTTTAAAATAAACCCCCAAAAGTAAGTCTTTTATACGTTTTAGAATAAACACTCATTTCTGTCAACACTTTTAGAAAGAAAATCTCAAAAGTTGAAGGAATTCTGCATTGATAATCCCACTACCCACCACTTAATTCTGTAAGTGACATTTTGATAAGATGCATTCGGCTTTCTCTGTCTGCACTTTAATTCATGGAGTTGCATTGCACTCGTAATGCAAGTGAAGACTAACGTACTTCACTCCTAAACACTATAGTATACATCATTAACTGGAGTTCAAAGTCGGCTAGAGGACCTTTTTTTTAAAAAAAATTAAAACGAGAAGTACCTATTGTTCAGTGAATAAATCACAAATACTATTAGTTTTAGCATGTGTGCAGCCTGAGCTGCTACTGGAGTTTAGCTCTCAGTCAGTTCTCACACTTTCTGGGCCAATGCCCACAAATCCCATTCCACATACACAGTCAACTATTTTGTAGATGCCCTTGTTATTGTGCGTAACCTAGTCTGTTCTAATACGACGGTATTGCACTCTGTAGTGAGAGGCTTGCGTTTTTCATTTTTAGATTATCCTTCTTTCCTTCTTCCTTCCCTTTCTCCCTTACTTCCTTCCCTCTTTCCTTCCCCACGTCCCGTTCCTTCTTTATCTGAGTAACTCAGGTACAATGTAGTCTAGGCTTGCCTCAAACTTGCTGGAACTTCCCTGAACCAGCTCCCAAGTGCCAGGAGTAAGTCATGCATAAGCATGAGCGATTTCCTGCTTGTCTCTTTTTAAAAAGACATCTATGTTGGGCTACAGATGTACAAAGTGGCAAACAAATCAAACGAACATAGAAAAGCACACCACAGGGTTTTGTATCTGAGAATTTCTGCTATGTAGGAATGATTATCTTAGTATAGAATGTAAAAGTAAGGAGAAAATATTTGGCACATTACTATACATGTCATATTTCCAAATTCTAGTAGTTAAAGAGAGAAAAAAAGGTATACTATTACTTCTCAGCTGTGTAAAAACACACTAAAAATTCTATGAGTCACTCTTTTATTTTTCACAAGATTAATATTTAAAAATGTAAACCACTGGGAATAATTACAAAATTATTAACTGTATGAAAGCAATTTATACTTTTATATTACTCAATAAGGACATGCAAATTTCAGACCATTAAAGCTAATTGTTTTTAAAGCACACTTAGTATCATCTCAACACCGGCCTTGTTAACAAGGAGGTCACTCCATTCTCTCTCAGTGCTTTCTAAGCTTTGGCATTTCTAAGCAATGAAAATGCTATGTTTAGGTTTGCTCTTCCCAGTACATTACCTTCTACCCTGTTTTGGCTAAAGATATAATTTTGAAAGAGGCACACAAAGTGACTCAAACTTCCCTTTCATTTTCAAATTAAAAATACTATCTGAGGATACTTATGCTTATACTTTCTTCTAAACTAATTGTAAACATAAAAGTCTACAAAGACACTAAGATTAAGGGTGCACTTACTGCAAAAATTAATAAACTCCAAATGTGAATGTGATATTATCCCGCGTAAGTGTAACTAATGTCAGAGAGCAAGAAGCGCAGCTGTACTTGGCGGAAGTCCTTCCATGCGGCTGGCAGAGCAGGAATTCACAGAAACAGAGAGTGCTCCCTCCGTGTGCATTGTTGAGCCTGCCTTTTGCTGCCTATTCCCAGTCATCTGGAGTCTGGCTCCAGCTGAACAGTAACCTCTGCAGCTTGATATCTGATACTTTGCTGTGTGATCCAGGCCACAGCAGGTGCGAAGAAGCCACAAAGTCCTACGGAAAAGGATTTCCCCTCTCATCTATAATTGAATTAACAACCACAAAACATTAAAGCTGTAGAATTAGCAAAGACAATATGAAGTCTTCATTTTTCCGTGGAGAACTCTTTTCTATTTCTGAAAACAATGGCATGCCTGGAATGTCCTCTACAACTCCTGCACAGTGCTCATCTTGCAAGCAGACTTCTATGTCCAATCTGCACACCCTGGGTAATACAGTTCACCTGTTTATACTTTCACGTTCACTTCTCTGAGGACTGAGCACTTGTATCTTTGTAGAACGACTGTTGTCTTCAGAATTCCCTCTTTCTGCTTTGACCACTGGAGCAGTCACCATGCTAACTTGATTTCAAGTTCTGCTGAGAATGTTCTGCTCATATTTGATAATATGGTCAATCAGGTTTGATGAATGAATGAGAGAAAGAATGTCACATGCTAATAGGGTAAGTCATGTCACTTTATCAAATTAGCATTTGGAAAACCCCACAAATTTATCACTTTTTAGTGAGAATATTTTGGCAAAGTAGTGCTTTATTTTTTGAATGATAACTAAACTACATGTAGATAAGAAGACAAATACCCATGTAGAACCCTTTTAATAATAATGGGAATTGCCGGGCGGTGGTGGCGCACGCCTTTAATCCCAGCACTCAGGAGGCAGAGGCAGGTGGATCTCTTTGAGTTCGAGGCCAGCCTGGTCTACAAGAACTAGTTCCAGGACAGGAACCAAAAAGCTTACGGAGAAATCCTGTCTTAAAAATCCAAACAACAACAACAACAACAACAATAATAATAATGGGACTTGAACTAAATAGCAACAAAATATAAAGGGATTTAAAAGGCGAAAGAAAAAAAAAACTATGTGAAAACCACCAGCACTAAACACATAAGTAGAACAGGAGGATAAGAACATGGATTGGAAATACACAAATTATTCTAAATTTCCCCCAGTTAAAATTCCTTCTGATGGAGAAGGCACAGTAACATTCACTAGTGTAACAGACCAAGAAAACCTAAAACAGTTTTTGAATATATTATGGCTGCTAAAATTTATAAATTGCCATTAGTTTCAAGAAGTTCATTTTAAACTTCTTCAGATCAGAAAAGAAACATTACTATTTAAATGGAAATGGTATAAAAGAAAATAAATTTACTTCACATAAAATGCTCCAATGCAGGAAAGGGAGAATAGACAATTTGTGAAGGTGACAGCAAAGACCACAGACAAAAACAGGCTTCAAAGGGCATATCTTTCAGAGAAGGTAGATGGGGTAAGCAATTTATAATTCAAAAGTGCTTTCTATCACGTAAACATTTCTTTGCTTGAAGAGTCAAGACAGTGCTTTGACTGGAATGACTTGGACCATGACTGTGCTGGGATTCAGAAACACCCACCTTCCGGAGGTAGAAGAGCTGCCACAAAACTGCATGTACAGGTACAGATGAGAGGGATAACTTATTTCTATTATGTGTAGACATTATGCACTTCCTAACTTACTGCAGAAAGACATAACAAAAGGGCATGATATTTCAGCACTATCCTGCCAGTACTCAGGAGGCCAAGGGACCGAAGGACGATAAAGAGAAGAAACAAAGGAAAGAAAGGACAGAAGACAGCCAGGATAATTCATGGAATACTTTCCTCCAAACCTGGAATCTAATATTAATTATTCCAAATTTACTCATCCATTTTAAGGAAATAAAAAGACGAATAACAGGACATACTGAGTGGAAGCATAAGAAGACAATTAGCTAAATCCAGAATGCAAAATTTCTCGTCAAAAGAACGATTCACATTCTTTAACAAACCAATGTCATGCAATGGAAGGGAGGAAAAGTGTTAGTCATTAAGAGATAGCGTGGATTAACGAAATGAAATCTTTGATCTCATCTTGATACATATTCAAAGATGAAAGGGGTTGTGCATATGTTGTATTACAGTTCTTCAATGCCAACCTTTCTAAATTTTAAGAGCTAAATATAAAGTATAATAATAAAATGTTGCTGTGGTGGTGTGATTGAGAATGGCTCCCATATGCTCATATATTTGAATGTGTAGTCCTCTGTTACTGGAATTGTTTAGAACGGAGTAGGAAGTGTGGCCTTGTTGGTGGAAGTGTGTCACTGGGAGTGAGCTTTGAGGTTTCAAAAGCCCATGTCAGGTTCAACATCTCTCTGCTGCCTACTAGTGAGGATGCAAAGCTCTCAGCTACTGACCCAGCACCACGGCTGTCTGCTTTCCACCATGATGGAAATGGACTAATTCCTTACAGCTATAAACAAGCCCCCAAATAAATGCTTTGCTCTATTAAATTGCCTTGGTCATGGTGTCTCCTCACAGCAGTAGGACAGTGACCTAGACACTTGAATACTAAGTGGATCTAGAAAACTACAGTTGACGGTCACAACCATTTTTTGGGTGCAGCCCCCAAACACAGGGTCACACATCTGTGATCATTTTAGCCTCTCTGGAAAGAGCTCAGTTAAACAAAGCCATCACTGACTTTCCCATCAGTTTTCTTGGGTTGTGTGAAAAGGATCTGAAAAGACATGTTAAAATAGCACATACCGACAAAATCAGTGTAGAACATGGCCTATTAGTCCTTCCTAAATTTATAGACTCCTGCAGTCCACACATGACCCCCTTGGGCCAGAAACCCCAAAGACATTATCCCAAGACTGAACACTGAAATCCTGAAGGACTGAAATCCTCAAACCTCTAATTCTGAAATCAAATTCTTTAGAAAAAAATTTTTAAAGTATTAAAATAAATTCAATTGAACTTATGAAATTTGAAAACAGCAAACAGCGCTTCTTACGTCACTTTACAGAATAAAATAGGCAACAATAGCACACATATTTCTGAACGTATGAGTATGCATACACAGTTGGGTGATATGAAGGTATGAGAAAATGTGCAGGACTAAAAGTGAAACACGGATGAAGACGAATATGGTTGGCGACTGTGTGCACTCAGCTTCGTCACTTTGTCATGTTTACCATGGCTTTACCTATGTCCTTTAATGTCCTAGATCCAACTCCACATGGCATTGCTACTGCGGAGCTTTCCATGACAAATGGCCTCCATCCACTCATGTCTCTGAAGGCTTTTACCCAGCTTGCGGTGCTGTTTGGGAGGACACGAAGGCTCCCTGGAGCAGCTATGTGACTGGGACAGGCTCTAAGGATTACAGGTTGGCCCCACTTCCAGCTCACTCTCTTCTGCCTCCTCTGCGATCCCTCAGCTCCACCACCATCATAGACATCTAGCCCTCTGTGACCACAAGCCAAAATACACTCTCCCTCAAGTTGCCTTTGGTGACAGCATCTCATCTCAACAGCAGTAACAAACACAGCTAAAGGACAAGATCTTGGAGAACACTCATACTTCACAAACGCGAACATTTAAATGGGACATCTCTGTTTTACTGAGGAAATTTTGTTTCCTTCTTTTCCTTTTTTACGCTTATTTACTGATTGATTTCTGTATGTATTTATGTGTGTTGGAGCATGCAGCTGTGTAGGTGGTCAGAGCCCAACTTGTTATTTTCTTCTATTAGTTTTAGCCATTTGAGTTCTCGGACTTTCCATCTATGTTTTAGGGTAATTGCCCACATGTACAAAAAGAACTCATCAGGAGTTTTATAAAGGAATTTTGTCAAACTCATTTTAATTTTGGAAATTCTGTTGTCTTTATGAAACTGACTGCTAGTAATTAAACAGGACGTTTCTCTGCACTTAAAGGTTTGTTGTCGTTTATTTTGTTTTGTCTCTGAAGCACTGGCTAAACTCAGGACTCCTTGTGTGCTAGGAAGTGCTTTACCACTGTGAATGCCCCATCCAGATTTTTATTTTTAAGGGCTGTGGAGTACTGAGGATGTGATCATGAGGCATGTTTTGTTAGCTTGAGAAATTTCTTCCTTTTTGTCCTTTGTAGTGGGTGTAAATGATCTGGGATTTAATTTTGGTATCCATATGCTCACTACTACTTTGTAGACAAACAACTGGTTTTTGTAAATCTATTTTGCATTATGAAATCTTGATTATTAATGCTAAGTATATGTTATACATATGTAATTAGGACAACAGCAAATAACTGTGGATTATTTTTTTATTATTTGTATGCTTTGGAGACATTCTGTACGTACTCACTGTTACTACTAGATTGCCAGCTTTCATAGCTCAAAGTCTGAGATAGATAAAAGGATAAACTCAGGGATATACCCACATTGTTTACCAGGTCCCAAGGACACTGGCAGGCTTCTCTTTTCTCCACCCTTTGGCATCTCTCTGTGAATGTTTCATACACTCTTCTTTAAAAGGGGTGAGGAGCCAGGCATGGTGGTGTATACCTTTTATCACAGCACTCTGAGGCAGTGAAATCTACATACTGATTTCAAGACTAGTTAGTGTTAAATGGTGCCATCTTATCCCTGACAAACAAGCAAGAAAGCAAGCAAACAAAAAAGTGTTTCTATTATGTTTCTCTGGAAGTAGAAGCTTGTGATAGAAAGGCATTTAATTATTCATATTCTAAAACCTGTTCAAGTTATTAACTACAAGAAAATGAATAACTGGTCCCCTTTCCTCTAAAGAGGGGACAATCTTATTAATAATCAAGGTGTTATTGCATTATTACAAGAAAAATATAATACTACTCCAAAATGATTTTTAAACTTCAGGTTTATGACACCTGATTTTGTTTTTTAAGTGAACGAGATTCTTAAAAAAAAAAAAGCAAGAAAGAAAAGAAATGACACATAAAAAAGTGGTATTTAACATATACAAAAGAAAATCACTGGGCTGGAGAGATGGCTCAGAGGTTAAACAGAGCACTGGCTGCTCTCCCAGAGGTCCTGAGTTCAATTCCCAGCAACCACATGGTGGCTCACAGCCACCTATAATGAGATCTGGTGCCCTCTTCTGGCCTGCAGGTGTACATACAGATAGAGCACCATATACATAAAATAAATAAATCTTAAATAAAAAAAAATTAAAGTTCCATGGTCTGCAATGGAAGATGAATTTTAAAATTGAGAACCGGGGCTGGGGTTGTTGCAGACAAGTGCAGAATGCTTCCCCAGAATAAAGTATGTAACCAAATAAACATTATTAAGTAAATAAAAACTGAGATGTGGACATGTAGGTTTCAAATTGTGTCACTATCTCTTCTTGGAGAAATCAAATGAACCTTAGTAAGCACTCCTGCTCTGTTAAAAGATTTTCATAGGTAACTATCTCTTTGTAGGGGGTGGGGGACATGATACATGTTTGCTTTGATTTTTGATCTCATTTTCGGCCTGAGTTTGAAGTAACAATTTATAATAATAAGATAATGTCCATGATGATAAGGAACCTAAGACCTACTGGGAATGGTGTGCCTTTATTTAACTGGCTCTGACCCTGACAGCTTTCTAAAATTATTTATGTTTATTTTCCAAAATGAATGACGGTCCAAAACAAAATAAACTCATTATAAACTTCCAATGTGTTTAGGGACATAGCTTAGGGGCAGACCATCTATACAGCACGTGGGAATTATTAGGACCCCCGCCATGCAAACACACTGCGCAGGCACACGGGTGATCTCACTACTGCTCGCACCCAAGGGTGAAAGCCATTGCAAAACCTATGATGGTTTTCTTCAGCGCGTCAATGCTGCGCCCTCTCCTGGAAAGGCCGGAGCCTCTGGCCAGATACTTGATTTTCAACTGCTGTAGAGTATATGAGGATAGTGTGAAATTGCACTAAATTGGAACACTCAGGTTTCGTATTCCAGAGAATACAAAGTAAATTTTCTATAATCAGTTCTCCTAGTTTGGGCCACTTCCTTTCTGCGCTGCTTATCTGCACATTATCAATTCCTGACACGATCCTTGGTGTGAGTAGTGGATGTGTGCCGTCTAAACTCCAGTCAACACATGATGGCTTTACAAACACACAAAGTAGGCAAGCCGTTAACACACTGAAGCACCTAAGAGACCTTTCTCACTGTGACAGAGGCAGTTACGGGACTGAGATGGTGTCTTGCAAAACAGAACTTAGTTTAGAAACCCCAAAATAACCTTCTAGAAAACCATCTAAAATCCACTGCCATCACTCAAGGCCTGAACATGGATACCGATCTTTTGCCGTGTCATCAGGGTAAGCACTTCTAATATGGGACACTGATTTACGGGCTTGGAAAGAAGTTTTCTTTCACTTTAAGAGTTTTCTATTATAAGAAGAATCATAAATCTCCATTAACTGTCCCCACATGGTGTGCAAACAACAGGCAGCTTAACAGACAAAGTAAGAAGTCAGACTTTAAAGGTGCATGGTTTGCGGCCTTGATGCTTAACAAAGAGACATGCAAACTGCAGGCATCACAGTACCATTCTGAAAAGGCTTTCAAAACGACCAGCCTGCTTGAAGAAGAAAACATAAATAAAAATTTGGGGCAAAATACATTTGACATAACAAATAAATACAGCATACCTCAAAATAAAGATTTTAGTTTGCAAACGAGTCTAATGCTGGACACAGTGGCATTACCACTGTGATGACAGGCTGAGGCAGGAAGACCATGGCTGTGAGATTAGCCTGGGCTAAGTAGTGAGTTCCAGACTAGTGGACCATAAACTGAGATGCCATCTAAAAAACAAAATGACTATAATTTTAACACTTTTTGTATTAAACTTTTAAAATTCCACAAGATACTAATTTTAATGAAATGTTGCTATTAACAGCATCTTTGCATTATAAGATCAATAAGTTTAATAATCATAGACTTCAAATATGATAGGGAAAAAGGATGGCACTCCAAATGACCTAGAGCTCCCCGGCATTCTGAAGTGTAGCCTTGTAAGCCTCAAAAAGAAAACAAACAACAACAAAAAGAACAAAAACCTCAGTTTTCATATCTCCCATTTAAGGATTGCCAAGATTTATAATTTTTTATTCTGTCTCCCAAGCTCACTCTGGAGCACTTCTGCAGCATGAACTTGATCTTTATACAACTCAGCTGAAAACTTAAAAGCGCTATCTTTTATACAGTTATGTAGTTAAAGATGAAAGAACTTGTGCTCAATCATCGAGATGCATGCAAACCTCCCCTAAAGGGAAATCAGGAGGCTTAGGGTGCCTTCTCGAGTTCATGCTAAGGGATTATGCTAAAAATAACCTATGTCAGCACACCCATCTAGACAGATAAGTAACTCAGAACAACAAGTTCTGCTGTAGCATTGGTATCAGGAATCCCTTGACTCCTGGTCGTATCAAGCACAATCAGCTCACATAGCTCAGTCTCTCTAAGTTAACCACAAATCTGGTAGTCAGTTTATCCTATAACCCCACCCAGTTGGTTTTATCTTTATCTGATAAATGATTAATCTAAACGGAGATTTTCTCCCTAGGGGAGATATTTATATTAGTATGTATTTAGTATGTATACTAGTATGTAGTTAGTGATGAGCTAGCACCAGACGAACAGACCCTTTGCTGCCTAGACTCAGGAGTACCTGCTGGATAAATGGAAACAGCAATCAGCCAATAGAACAGAAGCTTCTCGACTTGTCAATATTTATCTATGTAACCACAACTCTTACTGGTTTGTTTACCTTTCCTCTTCTCTTTCACAATCAAGGGCACAACCTGATCTAATAGTGACTGGGCTTATTATCTCTACTGAGCATATTACAAAACGTGTGGACTTTCCCTGAGTGAAACAAAGATAGGAATAACCCAAAAGCTGAAAGATGCACCTCTTTCCTGTAATTCGTCCACACTCTTATCTTTTTATACAAGAAAAAAAAAAGAAGAAAAGGAGGAAGAGGAGAAAGAAGAAGGGGGTGGCTAAACACTACCCACTAACTACCCAACTCTGTAATGCCTTCAGCTCTTCCTATATGTATCCTCAACCCAGATTTTATTATAGCCCCTGACTCTCGAAGCTGAAGTAAATTACAAACCCAGCATTCAGTGTATTTGATAACTGCTTAGCTGACTATATTGTGAATAGATTGAGAACAATCAAAAATGACATTTCCATAACTGGAGAGCCTTTCAACATAATAAAGGGAGCTTCACTCAAATCCCGTGGAAAACCCCAGCTATTCTAGGCCTCAGATTTGGGCCACAGCAGCACGTGCACACGCACAGAGAGAGCTGAGGGAACTGCAGGATGAGAGCGCAGTCCTTGGGTGAAGCCAGTGTTCGCTGAGGGAGACACATTGGCACTCCCTGGAAGAACTCTGCACATTTCAGAAATCACCAAAAACAGACAAGGACTCAAGAACTGCAAACTGGGGAATCGGGAACCAGTGACAGCTTCTGACTACCACACTTGACTGTGGTGTCTCAGGGGGATGGAAGCTCAGACCTGTCCGTCCTGCATGGTGGAATTCTCTGTTGGTCTGGTTCTGGGCTACTGGAGAGAAGACTAAATGAGTACAGTGGTAAATGAAGAATACTATCTCAGGACACTCTTATTCTGCCCACTCCCTCTGCCGTTTCTCTCGTCCAAAGGGAACCATCTAAAACATCATGGTCAAGCTACAATTTTGAACATGAATGCTTGTAATGGAACACCATATAGGTGTCTAGTATGCTGAAATGGTCACATGTCTGAGCAAATTCACAACTTCCCACAAAATTACTGAATTGACAGGCATATAAAACACCTAGGGGTATGTATAAATTTAATAAGGAAAAACTAAGGGAAAAAACAAAAATACTCTCATCATCCTTATATAAAGACCTATTGCAAAGTCTGTACGTATATTGAGGCTTGGGAAATCCAGTTTCTAAATATTTAGTAATATACTAACTATATGTTACCTAAACATTCCTGTACTCATATAGTTGTTTATAGATAGAAGAGCAAATTATATTGATTGGTACTAGTGAATTCTGATCATGTAATTCCTGTACTCATATAGTGTTTTCTTACATTAAATTTTTGTTTTTTAATAGCTTACACTTTTTAAACAATATCCATTTTTATTTAATTTGCACTGATGCTTTGCCTACATGTATGCCCATATGAGGGTGTCAGATCTCCTGGAATTGGAGTTACAGAAAGTTATGAACTGCCATGTCGGTCCTGGAAACTGTACCTGGGTCCTTTGGAACAGTTAAGAGCAATCAGTGCTCTTAACCACTGTGCCAGCTCCCAGCCCCCTCTTACTTACATGTTCACAACTACTTATCCACAATTAATTCCCTTACATTAAGATGGCTTACCCTTGGCAGAGAAGAGAACAAGGTGGAGGAAGTCTCCTTCCTACAGCCAGCTTTTCTGGCTGTCTGACTCAATCCCACCAATCAGATAGCCTTTCTCTCGTCTGCTCATTTACAGTTACGTGATTCCTAAAAATCTGACCCTGAAACTTGTGTTTTACATCCCCAGTCGAGTTACTTTACTAATTTTCATACTGAGAGGCAGTAAATGAAGTCAGGTTCATGAAATTCCCCGGAGTTGATTTTTTGCTGCTATTTCCCTAACAAGGCTATTATAACATGCTAGAGCTATCTCTGACTGTCCACTCCTTTGCTATTCTTCAAGCAGAGCTTAGAACTTGAAATTCAGGTCAAGAAATCGAGTATGTTCACAGAAATGTATTTAATTAAGTCCTGGCTTTTGTTGGTGCAGGTGTGGGCTTCCGAGTCATCCAAGCTCCTGGACTTCGTGTTTCCTCTTTAAAAGCCACAGGAAATGCTCCTTATGCATAAAACACTTGGAGCTCCCAGATGAAAGCCCACATGTGAATGTGATGTGTATTTATTGCCTCTTTGCTGATGAAAAGTGGCAGCATTCTGATAGAAACGGGAGTAGAGATTCGGACTACAACAGAGAAGAGGGGGGCACAAATGTGTAACAAGCCGTCAGAATAGATAAAATTGAGAAGAAGGGGAACAGTACTTTTACAAAGGAAACATCAGTTATGAAACTGGTGGTTTAATTTGGTATGCTTTCCACTTTTAAAAAATTGAGCTCAACTGCATGTATAATGAGCTACAAGCAGAAGGTACATTCAGTAGTACATGAATAAAAAATGACCTTTTCATTTGCTCTTCTGTAGCTTGGCATTCCTATATTATTAAAATATAATGTATTAAAGATTAAGTAAGCATATTAGCATACAGACATCATGCTTCTATGACCATGGATATGATGGTTAGCCAATACAAAGCTAGAAATCCATCCCTATATTTATATTTTAATAAGGTAAGCATTTATTAAAATGAATACAAGGCCTTCTAATAACAATTAAAGTCAATTATTTCATTGGGTATGGAAAAGAAGGCAAGGAGGAGCGACTATCTTAGATAGCCACATATAATAATCACAAAATATTCAGTGGCTGGGAGAAGTTGAATTTCACATTACAGAAAACAATTAAACAGATAAAGTCCCTGGCTTAGTACAATGTAACATTTTCAGTCCAGAAATTAAAATAATAAAACAATTTTCATAATAATTTGAAACTCATTTATTAATTTCTAAAAAATAAGTTTATTTTCCTGCCACTTAAAACTATACAGTAGAGAGATGTACAGTGTTAAGAGAGTGCACAGGGAACTGCAAAAACACATAACATAAAATTATCAAATTCCAAAGGCCACGTTTCCCTCTCAGCTCATTACAGGAAAGCAAAGTAGGTTCAGAAGAGAAAACACAGAATTGGGGAAGGAACAAAGGAAACTGATGCTATGGGTGTGACGCAATGGCTGTGGGCTATGCATCTCCCTCCTCTGCTTTCCTGCTTTCCTTTCTTTTGTGATTCTGCCCCCTTGTAGCGCCCTCATTGTTACACTCGAGAGGCACAATGCTCCAGCATGTTCTCTTCAGGGTACATCAGGAGTATTTTAAACAGGTACATCTCTCCTTTTCATTTAAAGTCCTTTGCTTTCTCCATCTCCAAGCAACTGCTTCCATCTCTCACAATGGAAAGCTGACTGCCTTAATGTACAAAGAGAAAGTTCTGTGGAACCTAGAAATCTGTCACTTGTCCTAATGATTATTTCAAAATGGATTAGTAAAGGACACATTGCAGTACCTGAGTGGCTGACCATCATAAAGGACTCGGACTTGTCCAGGCCAAATACCTAAGATTTTAGCCCTGTGTTTCCACCACTAGAAACTGTGTGGTGTGATGAAGAATACCCTAAAAGCTATCTTCGTGGTGGTTAGCTTTGGAGGCCCAGAGATGTCCACTTCTCTCAGTGTAGGCCTTCACCATGCTCAAGGACCCTCAGCTGACAACCTCAATGAGCAATGAGCCAAGGGACAGTCTTTAAACGGCAGCTCCTAGTTTGAAACAGTCCAAAGGAAGGGCCTATAAGAGAATATAGAGTGTGTACTAAAGAGAACAGAATTCATTCATAAATGCAATTATTAAACTAAAATGTTGCTTATGTTTTTTAAAACATAGTTAAGTGGAAATCATACAAATAGTATACTAAATGAAATCTAAGGTATGTATGTGTGGTGGAGGCAAACACTTCTTTTTAAAATGATATAAATTTGAACAGACCTTTATCATACACATGGCTGCATTATGTTCTCTATGGTTTCCTTGGATGAACACAGAAATGACTTTATTTTTAAAAATCAGTTTGCTGTGAATAAAATCTATCATGTACTGATGCATTATTTCTCAATTTCTTTTTCATATTATCTCTTGGAGATAAATGGCAATAACAGACACATTAAAATGACACTAAAAGCAGCTTTTTATAGTTTTAATTATTTTTTCCTTTTTGGTAATAAAAATGATGGGGTGTGTTTGCATGTGTTATATATTGAGAAGCTATAATACTGCTTAAATATTCATAATTGTGGAAATAATTCTCGCTTGGTATTTTGAAAATAAAATAGATTGCTTCTGCTCCCTTAATATTATGTCCCTTTATTAATGCATATTGTGGGCACACCTATATTGACGGCAATCCATCACTGACTGACTAATGCTGCAGAAGGACAATTTTCTTTTATGAGTCCATTAAGCTTCACTTTTCTGAGAAATAATTCCACAATTTGGAATGTAGGTAATGAGCACTGCTTTTGGACCTTAGCAAAGCCAACCATGTGTTCTTATCCATGCAGTCTCCCCTGCCCTGGAGTTTCACCTGAGAAATAAAACTCACACAGATGAACCCACACCCACAGTGATGGGGCCCTCTGAAGGCCACATCAGTGGGCTCTCCAGTGAGGTCACACTCCTCACCTCTGCAGTCAGAAACAATTTTATGACACAGAAATGGAGAAAGGCCCACGAAAGCCAAACTAATTTAGGTGGCATTACAGTAATGAGAGCTTCGCATGTAGAAACTGACAGTACAGTGTCCACCCGTGGCTGGACACTGGCCCCCACCTCAAGGGATTGGGAATAATCTCAGTTCTTTACCAAGAAATTCAGAGAACTTTCTGGTAAATTCCTTTACTCTTCATTATCTGAATCTTTTCATTTATTTTTAACTTAATTTTAGCTATTTCATTTTTAAGGAAATATTATATAGAAGCTACCACAGTGAGGCAAACAGTCTACCTGTCTCCCCTGTCACTTCTAAATGTGATCTCCTCCCATGAAGTTTATGTTATCAGAAATTTCTTGAAGAAACTTCTGAGAATAATTTGTAAAATTATAAATGAATGCATATGTACACATCTATGTATGAGAGCTATTAGTGTATGCATGCAGAAATACAATTTGCCTTCAAATAAGTTACATCCTGGCAGACATGCTTACTTTACTTAGCACACGTGAGGCACTGGGCTAATCCCCAGACTCAAAAGGAAAGAGGAGCCTTTTCTAAGACATACTGTATGGCCGTCCTTCTTACACAAACATCAGTATCTACAAGTGAAATTTTACATCAAAGGGCATTTACACTTATTACCTGAAAAGATACACCTAAATTGATTTATATATTTTTCAATGTTAAATTATAATTAATAACAAAATATCAATTAATATATAACGTATTATGAATGCAAAGTGATTTACTATGAATTTTTACATGAGAAAAAAATTCAGAATAAATAAATTTGATTCTAATTGCCTTTCTATTCTAATAATTATTCTAATAATTCAAAGTATGCGATTAATTACTGATTCCTAGGAAACAAGACCATCATAGGGAATAAATTCGTAAATAGATAAACAAGAAATGAGAAATATGTCATACACCCAACATCAAAATATTTCAATTAGTTATTAGGGTGCAGTGGTACATGTGAATGTGTCTAGACTGGCACAGAAGTTCCAGGCCAGTGTGGTAACAAAGGGAGAACTTGTCTTGAGCAGCAGAAACCAGTTTCAGGGCAAAGCCTTCATAAGCATGAGGAGGGGGGAGGGGGGAGCAGGAGTAAACTAATAGCACCATCAATGACCAAGTTAGAAACCAGGTTCCAGATGAGGTAGGGATGGCTGTCACATACTAACATACTCAGGGCGGACAGCATGCTGTTAAAGTCAGGCTGTTAAAGTCCATCTGGATGGACGCTCATTCTTAGTTCAGATCTTCTCCAAGTAACAAGGGGAAGGGAGGAGGGAGGAAGAAAGGAAGGAGGGATGGGGAGAGGGAAGGAGGGAAAGTGGGTAAAACTAAGCACTGAATCTTCGGACTACCAACGCAAAATGCTTCACTGGGGGCCCAGAGCACCATGACACTGACCAAGACAGGTTACTACATGGAAAGGAGAGCTCACAAACAGCTAACAGAGCTTTAACTAACAACGCTGTTGGGTTAAACAACAGGACATCAAGCATGCAACCCAACAGTAACTAACAGGACATATAGACTAGATACACGGTTACCCTGACATTTTTTAGAAGATTTCTCAGGGCCGTGCTGCCACCGGGGCACTGGTGTCATCCAGATCTAGCTGCTACATAGGACCATGTCTGGGTCGGTGGTCTTACCGCAGCCAGAGTCTGTAATTAAATCTGAGGCCTGCGTTGCCACACAGAAGCCCGGGGTCAAGGCCTTGTTGGTATCCACGGGCCATGCCAACACCAGAGCCATTCTGATCTGAGTGGCCTGTGCTTCCACCCAGACCTAGGATGTCATCTGGGCACAGGCCGATGCCGAAGCTATGTCTGGGTCAGTGGTCCTGCTGCATCTGGGGTCTGTGTTGATGTCTGTGGTAAGTGTTACCACAGAGAATCACAAGAAACATGTGTGATGAAATCAGAGGGCCATGCAGAAGTGGACCTGTATGTTGCTGGCCCTGCCTCTCATTGGACACTCCAGAGAGACGGTCTCCTACCATGAGCAAGGGAGAACTGACCCTGATGACATGGGCTTAGTTAGAGGAGCTGGCTCTGCCCCTCGCCTGATGGGGCAACCCTAGTGGCCTAGACTAACCAGTTTAGCCACTCATGACCACAAACTGAGTGGGGTTGATCCACCCTAACAGCTACACCATCTAGGGCCTGCTGGAGCTCATGAAGAAACTGGTTCTCTGGAACAATACCTGCAGGGGCTCCATGATTCTGAGAGGCCGTGAGATATCTGAGAGACATTTCAGTGAGGATCCAGTGATGATGATGCAGCAGGAACCAGAGGCCTTGAACAAGACCAGTGACTCACAGCAATGAACATTGTAAGTAAAGCTGATCGGACGAAATGGGACCTTGTGTGACACACTGTGGCTCCTAATGCCACCAGAATAAATGAAGAGGGGTTGGAGAGGCGGGAAAGGTGGAGGAGCAAAGAGATTATTTTGTATGCTTTTTGTTTTTGTTGTTTTTCTTTGTTTGCTTATTTGATTGCTTCATTGGTTTGATTTTTTTTTTTAATTTTCTTTTGGGGGTTGCTGCAGGGGTAAGGGGAGGTTATGGAGGGACTGAAGTGTGAATGCAATTAGTGTATATAATATGAAATTCCCAAAGATTCAATAAAGAAATGTTACATTAAAAAAAAACAAACACAAAATACTTAGATATAAACCAAACACACACACACACACACACACACACAAAGTCTGGAAGATTTTGCTGTGTGTATGTCTGTGTGTATAATGTGTATTTCACTCACTACCTTCTAAGACTTAACATGGTTAATAAAAAATTCAATGTTAAAGAACTCCAAATAGTTCACATAACGTTCTTAAGAAAAACAGCATCTCTTATTAACTACATATGAATTTCCCAAAATAAAGAAAAATCTGTAAAACATGTTTTAGTTGTATAGTTTATAGTTACAATTTGAGAGCACTATCAAATATTCAGATTTCTTTTCCTTATATATCATTTTAGGAAGAAAATTGCTATAATGTTCCTCCATTTTATGACTTTGTTGTTTAGATAAATTTGCATATTTTCATAAAGCTATAGGGCTTGTTTTATGATTAGAATGTAAGAATTTCTTATTTGGGCTCTCAGTTCTTCAAAACAGAACAGACATGGCTTTAAAATATCTTATTGATTTAAAAAGTAATTTTGACAATTATGCATGAAATAAAATAAAACATTCATATCTTGAAATTAAATGTGGAACATTTAGATTGCAATGGCCGAGTAACAATACAAATAAAGATATATTACTAAGCAAAATTATCTTCCAAAAATGAATTATTTTCTTCTTATATTCATGATAAAGAAAAATCATGATATGACATAACATTGATTCTACATTGTGTTTTATATGAGTGTTTTAAAAGAGATCACTAAAATATATCTTATTTTTGTTGAGTGAATAAAAATTTCTGAAAGAAATATGATGCATGCCATTAATAAATTATATAACATGGAAAGCTCGATATATGACTATATGAATTTTGTGTGCTAACAATATATGATATTTCATATCATATGAGTCAGGTGAAACAGTTAATAAATGCCTCATATTAGTTTACTCTCATATGTACATATTTTTACCTCCTTTTTGGAACAGAAGCAATTTTACTTCTATTAGTAAGTGTTCCCATACATAGTCTAAGTTCAAACATTATTGGATGAATAGGCAAACATGTGAAAACATTCCTACAGGAAGTAACAAAAATTCTTTAAGTTCACTTCTATGCATGAGTGGGAAGAAATGTAAAGGAATAACTTAATTCTCTAAGTAGCACAGTTACTACTGCCTCGCTCTGCTCCAGTGGGAAGCTGATCTTAGAAGCCACATACGTGCCAGCAAACACTCTAACACTAGGCTTATCACCAGCCCTCAGTTTACAGAACTCACTCACTTGGTCGAAAACATTCAGAATTTGTTATATTTCAGCTACTTAAAGACCATATTTAGAACTAAATTTCCTATTTGTAATTTTGTGCTTAATTTTGTAAGGATAGAAAGAGGGTAAGTATAGCAATTTATAGGCCTTGGAACTTAGATCTGCTCCTCTGCATTTCTTCATAGAGTAAGCAGACCTTCACATGAGAGTTAAAACTGATGGGTCATTCACACAATAAAAAGAAAAAAAAAAACCTTTATTTACAATGGTAAATACCTGTCACTTGTGGGGACCATAAGTAAGGTCAGTGGTAGGCTGTAGTTCTGATGTACACTTTATGATCTAACATATTATGTAGGGAGCTCTCAACTATGCATCAGTGTGTCCTCTCCAATGGCGTATCCTCCTCTATTGATCAGGCTTGGACACCCTAACAGTTAACAGCTGTAGTCTACGCTGCCTTGCTTTGTGAGCTCACACTTCACATCCATTCATAACCTCAGACAGCCCAAGGAACTCAAGGACAACAAACTGTGCATTGCATTTTGTATTCTTTACATTTTATTCCCCATGCTAAAGTATCACATAGTTGTTGGGTTTTGGCTGTATGATCAAACATGTTCACTTAAAAATGTGCATTAATTAAAGTATCCATAGAACATTTGATTTTCAACTAAATATTTTGACATTCATTCAAGGAAACTATGTAAAGTCAATTATCTTGAAACACTTTTAAGTCAGAGATGTTCAAAGCTAGCAAAACAAAGCTTTTCTTTTTAACACCAATAAAATATAAATAGTCTTAATTGTTAGCAGACATCTTCTGACAAGTCCTAGCCCAAAACAAAGGCTTATGCTTATATGAGCAATGGGTATCTGGGAGAAAGATTTACAGTAGAAACATCGGCATGGCCCAAAACAAAATCAGCAAAAAAATATCGACCGTGGGCACAGGTAGCTAACAGGACAGTAAAAAGGCTCTCAGTATCTGAATACTTTAACAACATCTGATCATAGATTTTTCAGCAGACGGCCAGAACCAGTACCTACACAAACACAAACAGTCGCTACATACATAGCTTAGCTTTTTATGTTCTTAAACTTTAGAGGCAAAGATACGAGAAATAAAAAAAAAAATACACATATCCTATAATTTATAACTCAAATAAACTTTGGTAAAATATTAATTTTACTAGATGTTTCTTATTTCTACTTGTGTGATGGTGTATCTGTATTGAGTAAGTGACTATCTTAGGTGATATTAGGGGCTTTGGTATGAAGCTTTGTAATAGAATGTTTACTTAGCATTCAATCCCTAACGCTGACATTTTTGTTTGCTTGCTTGTTTTAAATGTAGGTAAGAATCAGAAGTTGAGCTGGTGCCTACCAAGAGCCTTCACCCAAAGGAAGCAACCAGAGTACTGAAAGGTACTCACTCTGCATGCTAACGAAGGAGAAAAGTGAAGATCAACCCAGCCACAAATTCTTCCATGTACAATGATGTCTTCCTGCAAGATGCACTAGAAGCATTAGTGGAACAAAGCTTGTGGGAGTCAACTTCATGGGAACCCATCCCTGACATTGCTCAGGTGGCCGACAAGCTCAGAGCAGATAGGCTTCCCATCTAAGATTAAGTGTAGGCCTAGCAGCAGATGGCCAACATGTCTTTGGAAATTCCTTGTCTCATAATGTTTTGTCAGGCCTTTTTGTTTTTTTAAAATAACCTCATAAGTCCTTTGCATATATATGCTGACTTTTGGTTTTGTAACTTTATGGGATTCCTGGATGTTTGTGAATATGTGTGTCTCTGCTTTACATATGCTTACATGTGTTTCTTGACTCTTTTTTGTCTGTTTTATCTTTTTTTGTCTTACTCTCTTTTTTCTTTGTTTTGTTTTTAATCTTTGTTAAAATTTAATTACACTTCCTTGAGTGTCTATTTATTTTGAGGAGAGACAGAAAGGAAAGATGTGGCTTCTGATGAAAGAAAGGCTTTATAGGATGAACATGCCTGGATTATACACAATTAATGGCATTCAAGGCCAAAAGTATAATTGTTAATAAACAGGGGGAAGGGAGTCTAGAACTATCACCAATCATTCCTTGTCATCCATATGAACTTTAAAATGTTATAAGTTATTTTTATGTATATTCCTCAAAATATACATTAATAAAATATTTATTTTATAGGCAGAAAAAATTAGGAGACCTTTAGTTAATTTAGCAAGTTAGCATATGTTTATGTCTAGATTATAGATTTTATTTTGAAAAAGTAATGTGAAAGATAGATCTTATTCAAGTCAAAGACGACAGTGAGAAATAATTTAATGATATATGTACATAAGCAAAAAACAAAGGGACTTTTTAATTTTTGGAGAAAAGAATTTTTAAAGGCTATAATTTGCTATATCTATTAATAAATTTTATGTATATGCTTTGTGCCACAGTATGCATAAAGAAGAAATACAAACTCATATTAGAAAACTAGACTCTAGGAACTGTATGTCATTCAGGTCTGAGACCTGCCCCAAAGGTTATAAGGTAAATCAGACATCTCTTTCTCCCTTGGTTCCCAAAGATGCCATGCCCCTGACAGCTGGAGGAAGAAGAAATGAGAGCTGATGACTCCTAATGTTGCTTGTTCTCATTTCAAAACTTGCCACATGCAGATGCCTGAAGCCAAGGCCCACTGCACAGGAGGGCGGTTTCTCACCTCATGTTCTTAGCTGGTACCTACAGCCATTTTGAAGATAGATAACATTCCCTTGTCAAACAAGAAGGCTAGTCCATAGAAACCATCTCAAATAGAGATTTGTACATCTAAGCTAGTGCCTTCATTCTGCTGCTGGTGTCTGTCTTAGTCACTGTTCTATTGTCAAGAAACACCATGACCATGCAACTCTTAAAAAGAAAAACATTGGGGCTGGCTCACAGTTTCAGAGGTTAAGTCCATTATCCTCATGGCAGGGAACATAATGGCATTTAAGCAGACATGGAGTTCTACATTCTGATCTGATGTAGGATTCCCCTCTGTATGTTGTGAATATCATTGGTTAATAAAGAAACTGCTTTGGGCCTATAGCAGAGCTATACGGGTACAGAGCTAGGTGGGGAAAACTAAACTGAATGCTGGGAGAAAGAAGGGTGGAGTCAGGGAAAAGCCATGGAGGTGCTGCAGGAAACGACCCACTGAAACTTTGCTGGTAGGCCACGACCTCATAGTGATGCACAGATAATACAGATGGGTTAAATTAAGAGGTAAGAGTTAGCAAATGAGAAGCTAAAGCTAATGGACCAAGCAGTGTTTTAAATAATATAGTTTCTGTGTGATTATTTTGGTTCTGAGCAGTCAGGAAACCCACAAGCAGCCTCCCAACAACACTGAGAGAACGGGGGGGGGGGGGGGCAATGAAAGAGAGAGAAAAAGACAGGCAGGCAGGCAACCTGGGACTGGTGCCTCAAAGCTCACCCCTAGTGACACTCTTCTTTCAACAAAACCACACCACCTAATCCTTCTCAAAGGTGCCACTTTTTGATTTTTAAGAACTCAAATATATGAGCTTATGGGAACCATTCTTATTCAAAAATCCACACTGTACCAAGCTCTTTGAATATATGGCATATGTATTTCAATTAAAATATTTGAAGTAGAACAGCATTTTAAGTATAAGTATTTTCTCAATGTGTTTAGTTGCAAATGAATCTATCAATATTAGAAATCTTTTCAGAGGGCCAAGACTACATGTAGTTCAGTGGTAAATCACTTTCCTAATGCATATGATGATCAAAGTACAATCTCAAACACCAAACAGAAAACACACACACAAAGAATACTATTACTAATATTAGTACTAATACTAATAAATAAAAACCACCTCATCAAAAATTAATATTCACTGTGCCATTCCATTTTATCAATTTGGCACTGCACAAGAATCTAATGCTTTGATTAAGCTACTGTTTGTTTTTGCAAGGACAATGCTCATCTCTAGAAGTGTATAAAACTCTTAAGAATACTACAATGTCCAGAGACATTCATTCTTAAAGTATATTTAAAAGATTGTCTCTATTAAGAATTTATTTTTCATGCTGGGAAATCTAGGGACCTTTTCATGACTGCATGTGGAAAGAAAATTACATGAAAAAAATGAAAAAAATTATAGTTTTCAAGTCAACGGATTTTACTTAATCAGGACTGCTCGAAAGACATCACACAAGAACTATGTGCTTATTCTCCTGTCATAGTTACTGAGTAAATCAAATAGAACTCATTAGGATAAACAGTCAGGACATACCAAACCTCAATTACTAAGATCTCAGCACTTCTGAAAACAGAGTTATATCCATGCTAACATCACTTAATTAAAAGTAGAGAATTTGCTTTGGACAGTTTCCTCTAACCCTGGTCCTTATTATCTGGAAGAGTGAGGCTGAGATAACTTAAGGCCGACTAGTTCCAGTGTGAGCAGACCATAAAGGCTTCAAAAATAGAGGCCCAGATGCAAACACCCACAACTCTGTAAAACCACTGGCAATTGTAATATAATTTGTAGTACAGCTTTAAGGAAACACCTTCATGAAAATAAAAGGCAATCCTTTAAAACAATGCAGTTCTAAGAATCCTTTAAATTCCGTAATTTTGCTGAAAAAACAGATGGGAATGTCTGAAGCATTTTATTTAATAAACCCAGCAACTGAGGTTTCTTAACAGGGAAAAAGCTGCCTCCGTTAAATAGAACCTTGAACACCTAGACTTAGGACAACGTTTAACAGAAAGATGACAGAATTATGTTACTGGAAGCCAGTGCCACTCTTGGGTGATCTCAGTGCGACCTGTGGCCTGACTGCCAACACGTGGGACTTCCCAGTGTGTTCCCCAAGGAGGAATGAAGGTCTCAGGATGCCCAGTTCATGACATCTTACCCATCCTTATGACTCTCTTAGGCATAAAGTCTTGAAAGAAAAGCTGTAAGATTTTCTTACTATTCATGTAAGAACAGAACAATTGAAAACAAGAAACTCCATTCATGTTCTATAGCTTGTAAGCATGTTTCAAATTAGATAAAACACAGAATTTTGTGACTGAGGTCTTCACCTGTGAGGACCGCAAATAACAACATGCTATCTTAATCTTATCAGATCAAAATGATGCCAATTTACTTCCAAAGCACTCCCTTCCTTTTCTTCCCCCATCTTTCCTTTCCCCTCTTCCCCTCCTCTTCTTCCTTATGCCTCTTTCTCCCTCACCTCTTTCCCCTTCTTTTACTTTTACTTTTGTTCTCAAAACTTACTTCATAAGTTTTTCTTTGCATCAGGGAGAGACTACTACAGGAAACCACAAAGAAAATGCAGAGTTATACAGACAAGTCCCAATGGGTATAACCATGAAACACTCCCATACCTAAGTCTCAAATAGGGGAGAAAGGTCCTGAGAGTCAGAGGATCAGGGACTTTGCTGTGTGGTTATGCCTCCTAGTGACATCAGAAGCTACAACCATATTCTCACCAACCAGACCGCCTAAATGAGAGCTGAACGAGGACACTAACGAACATGTCAAAACTGGATGGAGATTAGCCCATGAGGCCTCATCCCTATACAAACTACTACAGGCAACTAACTGAGTGTGGTGGGGGAGCAAAAGGGGTGCTCCTCTCCAATTGGATGTCCAGTGCCAAAGAGTCAGCTTTGAAAACATATATACAAGTAACATTATATAGATTCAACAGGTATATTTGGGAATGTGTGTGTGTGTATATGTGTGTGTGTGTATACAAATATATAAATGCATACAATATATAATAAGTGCTGAAGAAAGAGGCTATGAATTTGATGGAGAGTGAAGAGGGGTGTATGTGAGAATTTGGAGGGGGATGGGAAAATGTTGTAATTAAATAACAAACAATCTCAAAAATAAATAAAAGAAACAAAGAACTTGCTTACTAAATCCTAAAATGTAGTGATATTTGTTTGTGTTTTAACAAATAAAACTTGCCTGAAGAACAAAGTGTAGAGCTAAACCACTAGAGGCCAAGGAGTAGTGGCACACGCCTTTAATCCCAGAACTAGGGAGGTGGAGACAGGAAGGGATGTGGCTGGGCAAAGAGAGGAATAAAAGGCAGGAGGAGACAGGAGCTCAGATGTATGCAGTCTGAGGTTTTGTAGGGGATGCAGTCTGAGGAGGCAGTCTGAGGACAGGATCGCCCTTTTGGTCTGAGGATTGGTAGAGGTAAAAGGTCTCTCTAGTGGCTGCCTGCACTGCTTTTCTCATCTTCAGCATTAGCACCTATATCTGACTCCAGGTTTTTATTAACAACAATTAGAATTTGTGCTACATCAAGAGAAACTCCCCTCAAATTTGTGCATGCCTTTGTGACTACGAACTAAGGCATTCAGCTTGCTGCCTTTTCTTTCCTATCATTTATTTTTTCAATTAGCACATTAAATATCAAATTCTGGGGCCTAGAGAGATAGCCCAGTGGTCCAGAGCACTTTATGTTCCTCCAAAGGACCCACTTCCAGTTCCCAACACTTGCACACTGGCTCACCACCATCTATAAGTCCAGTTTCAGGAGATCAGACCCTGACCACCATGGGCAACAGGCACACATGTGTTGCACATACATACACATGGGGGTAAAGACTCATATATAAAATAATCTAAATTTTAATTTATATGTATAAATTCTATATCCTACATTTTAGAGTATAACTCTGCTAAAGTTGCCTAACTAACAGGATTTCTTAAATTAAAGGCAAAGTTTGGGCTTTCATCCTACACAACTTCTGCAGAATCTGAATTTGCCAAATTTCTCCTACACGAAGCCATCTTTTCCTCTGGCAGCCTCAGGCTGACTCCATGATTACTTTGTGCTGCCCTAGCACGGTATCAGTAAGCCATGCTACCAAGGTAATGCCCAAATACATCCTGGATGCTGGTTTTTATCTTAATCTTCATGTTTTTGCCAAGCACTTTAGTTTTCGGCTGGAATTTCATGCGTTAAAAAGTCAGCATTTTTATCATTTCCTCCATGAATTTAGTTTTACACATCTTACTTTTAAAAAGATCATTTGGCAAAATATAAAGACTACAATTACCATAGAGCCTCTTACAAAATCCCTGAAACTCTTACAATATAATGTTTGAATGAGAAAGTTGTTAAAACTCAAGTATGAGCAATAGCAAGCTAATCAAAGTCTCAAGTTGCAAACAACGGAAGTGTTCCAAGAGAGTCTAATAAAGAAACCCTCACTTAGAAACAGAGTGGGACACTAACATGTGGTTGCCTATTTATTCGTTTTTCATTTGGCATTTATCCACTGTGGCAGTTTGGATGAGATGTCCCTTGTATAATGGACAGATGAATATTTGGTTCCCAGTTAGTGGTGCTGTTTGGGCAGGTTTAGGATGTGTGGTCTTACTGAAAGAAGTATGTCCCTGGGGGCAGGCTCTGTAAGTCTTGCATCATTTTTTAGTTTACTTTTCTCTCCTTCGTGTTGTAGTTTACCATGTGAAATCTCAGCTTCTGCAGACTCCAGTTGCCATGCCTGCTCCTGCTGACTCTACCCCACCACCATGAATTCTCACCTTTGGAACTATAAGTCCCAATAAATTCTTCTATAAGTAGCTTTTGGTCGTGGTGTTTTTTTCACAATAGAAAATGTCACTGACACACCCACTAAAACTACCATACTATGTCGAGAAACAGTGAAGACTGGACCTCTTGCTACAGGGATAAGCATCAAGCAATGGGCAACTGGGAATTCTGTAGGGTTGAGTGCTATGGAAATGTAGGGAGACATATCTAGCCCAGTCAGTATCTGCTGAATGCAAAAGAAACCCCAGCTGAACTAACCATGAATTAGTGTCAATGGACTGGGTTCCACAAAGAGGAAAATGCATTCAGAAAAATGGGAAGCAAGGATCCTGAGTTCTACTTTCTTCCTGAATTTTTCTAGTCCTACAAACTGGTTTCTCTCAGAAATATTTTTCCACAACCTGGAACCATGAAAGTTTTCTCCATTCACACAATCTGGTCTTCCTCTAGACTACCTCTCTTGATCTGTATTACAATTACTAATGAGCTGCGGTGACCTGAGTAAGAATAGCCTCCATGGGCTTATATGTTTGAGTGTTTGGTCCCAGGCTGGTGGAAATGCTTGGGAAAGCTGAGAAGGTTTAGACTTGTAGAAGAAAGTGTGGCTTTAAGCAGGCTTTAAGGTTTCAAAAGTCCATGCCATTCCCAGTAAGCTCTCTCTGCCTACTGTTTGTGGTCTAAAATAGAAGTTGTTGGCTATGCTTGTTTACAGCTATGCTTCCCACAATGATGGTCAGGGACCCCTATGGACAATGAGTCCCAGATCAAATGCTTTCTTTTATAAGTTGCCTCTGTCATAGTTTTGTTGATGCTCTCTTTCTTTCTTTCTTTCTTTCTTTCTTTCTCTTTCTCTCTTTCTTATCATGGCAATAGAAAAAAATACTTAAAAAATGTAACTAAAACATGAGCCATATCAGGAATATTACCTTAGAGATCTGAGGTTCAACACCTTTGCTATTGGGGGGAATAGTGAAACATGAACAAAAGAGCATACGTGGTTAGACACAATCCAGCAGGAGCTAAGCGGGCATGCCTACTTGAAATTTGGATAGGTCCTCTCATGAGACCAGTGGGCTCTCTGTTGAAAATTTGACCACGTTGTGGAAAAATAACTCAGATAATGATGAAGCAAAGTTATTCTAACAGTCCTTCACAGAAAGCTGGTCATACCCCTAGGCTATAGACAGTTCAATATATGACTGTTGACTCCTAGTTAAAAACAAAAACAGAATTAATGTGTCTCATGTGATGAAAACCACTGGGTGGAGCTTATATTCTGTTAAATGGAAAAAATCCTTTAGTCATTTCTATATAATCTCAGTGTTATACAAGAACCAGAGAAGGTCATTAGAGAAAAATAAAATACCTTCAAACTCAAAAATCCCATCATTATTAACCTCTGCTTGAAAAGTTAAATGTGTAATTACAGGCTCTCTGGGGAAAACAATAACCAGTGTGATTATGTGGAAAAATGCATAGTTATTTGTGGGTGCCAGAAATGCGGTTTCAAGGATTATCTCACAGGGGGTTAAAAGCAGCAAACCTGTGAAGTGTTTGAGGCTGCAGAACCCAGGCTGGAGCCTTGTTTACTACCCAGTAATCGCAATGGGCCTAATTTATACAACAATTACTTAGAAGTAATTCCTTTGAAATGTGTTGTGTGATTAATTGACTGGGTTCCAGAAATGTAATGTTGTTCCCACACTGTTGTTCACTTCAAACTAATGCCCCCTAGAGCACAGATCCAATTAAGAAACAAGGTAGGGAAGCAGACAGTAAGCATGGTATTTCTATATTGCACAGCACTCTGTAGAGACTGAACACCACCACCTACGGTCTGCAGGCACCTGAGTCATTCAACAATCCTCTGTGACAAAGTGATGTGGCCATGCAAATGAACAAACAGGACTTAAAGCAAACATAATAGAGAAACAAAGTTAATAAATGTAACTACTAGTTAAATATAGGAGGCTTTAAAAAAGGCCCAACTATAGTTGAATGTTATATTTTCCTACAGAAATACAATGGACGCACTTCTCCATACTGACTTTTTCACACTACTGCCCATCTGCAGGAGCCACCCCACCCCCATTCCCACCAGCCTCCATTCCCTGGGGACTCTACATCCTGGTGTGGATGCAGGGTTCCCCTACCTACTTCCAGGACCTTCTCAGCTTTCCCTTCTTGCTCATCTCCACTCCTAGTCTGCAGAAACACTTTCAACCAAGGACCACCCAGTGCTTGCACTGGGCTGAGATGCACAGCAATGCTTTTCTCAACCCACATCCGAAAAGTTTCTTTCAGGAGCTGGGAACTGACACAGAGTCCCACAGCTGAACAATGTGCAGGGAGTGGGTGACTATAGAATACTCAGACCTAAACGGGATGCCTTCATCAAACTCCTCCAGGCCTGGCCCAGGGATCCATGGAGAAGAGGAGGCAGAAAGATTGTAAGAGCTAGAGGTGATATACGATGCCAAGGAAACAGTGCCTTCTACACACCACAGGACTGTCACACATAGGAGCCAACAGAGACAGTAGCAGCATACAAAAGACCTGACCAGGTTCAAGCCGGATGGGGTCCCAGCAATGCATGGGGAACCAGAGACACAGGATCACACCCCTAACCATCTACTATCAAGGGGAAATTTAGTTTTTTCTAATGAAGTATTACTGGGTATATCAATCACACTCCAGGGCAGGCCCATGTCCATGTCCAGTGTATTTGGCCAACATGAAACAAGCTCATTGTTTTTTTTTGTTTTGTTTTTGTTTTTATGTTGTGGTTTGGTTTTCTTGCTTTGTTTTGTGGACTTTTTACTTCATTTTGCTTTGTTTTGGTCTTCATTGGTCTTTTTGTTCTGATTTTCATTATGTATATGTGTTTATTGGTTTAATTTTTTTATTTCTTTTATGAAAGAGAGAGGGATGAGGGAGGGATGGAAGGAGGGAGAGAGAACACAAAGTTTGATGGGATGTGAGGAGGGGAGGGTCTGAGAGGAGCTAGAGAAAGAAAAAACATTCTAAATATACTATGCGAAAGTATCTTTTACAAATAAAAAAAGAAGAAATACAAAGAACAACCATCTTCACAGGCAAGAGCTGCAGTTTTGACTGATAGCATTAAAAGAAGCCTATAGTTAAGTTGCTGAGGCTACCGATTTCTCCAAGAATTCACAGGAATTTGAGTTCCATCCTCTTCCATTTATCCCTTGAGCACTCAGTAGGCTCAGTTAGTTAGGGCCTATCAGATCAAAGTCAAAGAGAAACCAGTGGGAAATTTTTAGGCATGTAAAAGCTTTTTAAGAAATCATCCCAAAAAATTAAAAGAAAGAAAGAAAGAAAGAAAGAAAGAAAGGAAAGAAGGAAGGAGGGAGGGAGGGAGGAAGGGAAGAAGGAAAGGAAAGGAAAGGAAAGGAAAGGAAAGGAAAGGAAAGGAAAGAGGAGAATAAGAATACACCAGGATAAAATGGACATGAAACAGGAAATGTCCAGCAGCTAGGAGCACTGTGAAAGTCTGGCACGACGAGCCCTGGCACACTTCCCTTTGAGTTTGAGCACTGCTTTCAGGGACCCAAGATGCAAGGTAAACATGGGATTCTTGATTCTTTAAGAACCAAGAACTTTGCCTTCTACTCCATCTGCCTGCACATGGTTCAGAATGTTTCTCTCCTCCTTGGATATTGATAATGGCCTGATTTGTTGACAATCAATGACTAGTTCCACTTAATTCCTCATGGAATTTTCATGAGCCATTCAAGAGTAACTGTGAAATGATGACGTGAAGGTGAGCCTAACAAGTTCATAGGTGAACTTCCAGTAATAACTATGTTTCTAAATACATGCTTTGGAAAATTGTTTAGAAATATCATTTAACTTGAAATTGTGGCAAATAATAGATATTTATTAAATATGTGACATCCTGATTGATTTTTTTTTTGTCAACTGACCAAAGGGGGGAAAAAAAACAAAACAAAAAACCAGACATATCTGGGAAAAGGGAATCACAATTGAGAAAATGCTTCCATAAAACTGGCCTATAGGCAGGTTTGTGAGGGCATTTTCTTTATTAGTGATAGATGTGGGAGGGGCTAGTCCATTGTGGGTGGTGCCACTCCTGGGCTGGTGATCCTAGGTTGTATAATACAGGAATGAGCAAGTTACAGGAATAAGCCAATAAGGGACATGACATTCTTCCATGGCATATGCTTTAGTTCCTACTTTGAGTTCTTCCCTAACTACTTTTGACAATGAACCAAATGTGAATTAGAACTATAAGACAAATAAAACCCTTTCCTTCTCAAATGACTTATAGTACATGTGGACTCCTTACGAGACTCCACCAATGCCTTCATGGCATCAATAAAGAAGGAGCCAGCCCCTACGCAAGGGAATGGGGAAATGCAACTTGGGAATATAAGAGTTTTGGATTATTCTCATTAATCACTTCTATTTAGCAAAGAATTTATCTTTCATATTCTTTTTTTGTTGTCTTTTGGGTTTTTTTTTAGTAGAATCTTGAAAGCTTTCTCTTCTGTCATCTTAGTCTTTTTTTTTTTTAATTAAAAAATTTCCAACTCCTCCCCTCCTCCCACTTCCCTCCCCCTCCTTTCACTCCCCCTCCTCCCCCCTCTCCAGTCCAAAGAGCAGTCAGGGTTTCAAGCCCTGTGGGAAGTCCAAGGTCCTCCCTCCTCCATCCAGGTCTAGGAAGGTGAGCATCCAAACAGACCAGGTTCCCACAAAGCCAGTATATACAGTAGGATCAAAACCCAGTGCCATTGTCCTTGGCTTCTCAGTCAGCCCTCATTGTCTGCCATGTTCAGAGAGTCCAGTTTGATAACATGCTCCATCAGTCCCAGTCCAGCTGGCCCTGGTGATCTCCCATTAGATCAGCCCCATTGTCTCAGTGGGTGGGTGCACCCCTTTCCTTGTTCATCTGCTCTTCATTTGGACCTTTGGAGCTCAGTCCAGTGATCCAATGTGGGTCTCTGTCTCTATCTCCATCCAAAACCAGATGAAGGTTCTATGATGATATGCAAGATATTCATCAGTATGGCTAAAGGATAAGACCAGCTCAGGCGCCCTCTCCTCAGCTGCCCAAGGAACAAGCTGGGAACATCTCCTTGAACACCAATGATAGTCTTTGCTGGAGAGGATGTGGAGTAAGGGGAACACTCATCCATTGCTGGTAGGAATGCAAACTTATGCAACCACTTTGAAAATTTGTGTGGCAGTTTCTCAGGAAATTCAGGATCAACCTACCCTAGGATCCAGCAATACCACTCTTGGGAATATACCCAAGAGATGCCCAATCATACTACAAAAGCATTTGTTCATCTTTCATATTCTTATAAAGTGGCTTTCTTCTGCATTATCAATAAAAACCGAGCGTTGCCCTTCTTCCTGGAAGGTTAAACTGCTAACTCCTGTTTGAAAAGCCGGAGTGCCGTTTCTCAGAAGAAACGCTACATATATGTGCCTCGAGCAATGAGAAAGAACACGTCGTCTCTCCGACCCTTCATTAGGAAGAGGATCTTGGCAACAGCGATGCTGCCTGTACAGGGTCTCTGCAGGAAAAACTATTTTCAAAGGTAACCTTGCCAAAAGCTATGTTCTGTCTTGGCAAAAGGAAGCAAATTTTACTTTTCTACCAATCGGTTTGCTCTGCATGAGAAACAGGTGTTAAGGTATGAAATCGGGCTATGAGTAGCAGCAAAATAAAACTTACCCAAAATAATTTTCAAGTAAAAAAAAAAAATCCACAATTCTGAGAGATAGTAAGCCTACAGGGCCGACATGTTTTTGCAAAATGCAAATCATGAAAAGTGGTTAAGGGATTAAATGCTCTTTTGCAAAAATGACCATGGAGATTATAATCATTAATTAAAATCATGTAAATAATTTTCTGAAAGAACTCTCCCTTTTTATCTCATAGGTTTCAAACAGTCTAATGGTAAAAAGGTTTAGTCTCAGAAGAGAGTCTCTAATTAAAACTAGAAATCTGGTATAATTAATAAGTGTCAGTCTGCAATCTTAGCCATTTAGTAAAGACATGGCAATCAAGTGCTGTCGGTTCACAAAAATGAAGTAAAACAGGACAGGGAACCCTGATTGCTTTTCGGGCTGGGGGGGGACTTAATTGGGGGAGGGGGAGGGAAATGGGAGGCGGTGGCGGGGAAGAGACAGAAATCTTTAATAAATAAATAAATTAATAAAAAAAATGAAGTAAAACAGAATCTCCCCAGAAAGCGAAGCTTTCATAGGGTCTAGTTCCCATCAGCACAGAAGGTACCCAGGAGGAGCCCGGGGCCTTTGCTACAGCGGGTTAAGTATCTTAACTAAGGCAAGTCCACATGTGCAAATTTTGTTCATTTCTCTTTTCTCCTTTGAGTTGCAAACTGACCTAAAAGTCAGCTTTAAGGAAGTTAATTTGTGCCGAAATTTTGAATTCTCTAAAACTCATTGATTCCTCATTATTATCTTCACCCAGAAGTGAACCAGAACTAAAAGAATAAGACAAAAGTCAAACATATCAAATTCAAATTTTGATTACCAGTCTTGTACCATTTCTTGCATCCTGTCTCCTTGCAGTGGATGCCCAACTCTTTGACAGTTTCACAGCTAACAAGTTTAAATTTACCCCCAAGCAACAGCTCACAGAACAAGGAGAGCCAATTACTATGAGACAGCAGCTGCACAGCCAGGGGCATTTATCACCAACCCTCTTGTCACAGGAATTATTGGTATCTGTCTTTCCTTAGTCCACAACCCCTGGCATCTACCTGCAGGCCATGGGGACCTAGTAGAAGATGAATCCATCCTAGGACCAAGAGTAGAGGTCAGAGCCTAGGTTCAGCCCTTAGCCCTCTCTTCCCTGCTGCTGTACTAACCTACATCAAGGCTGAGTTCACACAAGGACTGCCTAACAGCACACCCTCCCTCTGGCTACAGACCACGAGGCCTACAGAGGGAGAATCAGTGCACCTGATAACACCAGACAATAAAGGCCTACTTATTATGGAGAAATAAGTCAAGCAAACTCCAGAGGGTGGAGCTGGAATTGCAGAGATAAGAAAGATCTGAAATCTACTCAATTTGTGAGATTGTGTTTTCAAGAGCTTGTTAAATCCTAGACTGAATGAGTGTGAGTTGTTCTTTGCTGCTTGTAATACAGATAATCCAACTCAAAATATGAAAAGCATTCAATCAATTATGTATAGGATTACAATGCACTGGGATGGAGGTTTATGCATTCTCGCTTTGAGCATGGACTTCCTACTCACTGAGCCAGGGGTGGCAGGTAGCCTTAGCTGATAACTCCTTCAGGGTCAATGTTATCTTCAGGGAGCCACCTAACTCCAGCAGTAACAAAGCACCTTAAAGGTCTGCAGCGTAACTTGTTCTCGTCCCATACTGTGCTCTTCCTTAGGCTGTCCATGCCTATTACCTCAGAACCCGCATCTCCTCCTGAATCCACGACTCACCAGGGTAACCCAGGTTCCTCCTTCAATTTGTTCTATAATTACCCTCCTTTTATAAGCTCAGATCTTTTATACCAATTAAAAGCTTTACTAGCGTAAACCTATTTCTGCTTGTGAACACTTGAGAAGTGTTCTTCGTTTTCATAAACTATTTGTTAATTTGGCTTTGGTCATCATTACACCTACAGAATATAGAAGACACTGTATTTTAAAAGTTATTCCACATTTTTATGTTTGATTATGGCATACTAAATTGGAATCAATCACCATCCTCCAAACTTCTTTATATTATCTTTCTTGGGTGGAAATCCCTAAGTCTAAGCACACAGCCTGGATTTCAACCAACTCTGCTAGGATGCCGTGCTAACTTTGGCACTCACTGGTCCCCCCCCCCCTTTTCAATCACAGCATTTCTTATAGCAGAGGGTGGTAAACATTTGCTCTAAGGGCCTATTAATAAACAGTTTAGGTTTAACAGGTCACATGCTCTCTATCACAATGACGAATCTGCCACTAAGACATGAAAGCATCCCAGACAACAAGGAAATGAATGAACATGGCTGTGTTCAAATAAAACATTACCACAGACAGTAAGTTCAAATTTCATGATATTTGTTCATCAAGAAAATTTCTCTTTAGAACATTTTAACTCCTGATAATGTAACAACCAGTTTTGGTGCTGACCCCACCAGAATGGGTGGTTGTCCAGGCCTGGTTTAGGAACTGGGATCTGGCTCCACCATGCAAAACACAACAGGGGTACTCCAAGTGCACTCTCGTCGGAGCACGGCCCAAGAACAGAGTCCTGTGAGGAGAATTCTGAAGGCCTGTGAGAACACTCCAAAAATTATCAAGAGTCTTGTAACCTCAGTCTCTTCAAAACACAGAATTTTTCTTGGAAAGTGTTTCCATGCTCCTACCAGGTGTAGTGGATTCAACTAAAGGTTTATATGCCTCTACAGAAAGCCATGTTTTTATCACGTGTGACTTCTCCTTGTGACTGTACACAGCTTGAACTCAGGAGAACTTTACTCAGAGAATAAATTAGCGGAGGCTCTGAATAAAGACGGCTACTGCATGAGACTAGAGCCCACTGCCTCTAGAACAGTGTCACGTGCCTTGCAGTTTTATTATGTGAGGGTATTTTTTTTTGGTAGCTGGAGTTTTCAAATACCCTGGTTTTATTTTGTAGGCAGTTGAGCAATAAAACAATACCATATATTTATGCTTTATCCATACACTAGAATAACCAGTAAATTAACTGTGTCTCCCAAGTTTTACTTTTTATTCATTTTCTTACCATGGAGGAACATTTAAAACAAAGAATATATAGAGTTCACTGAAATTGCCACAATGTAAATTAGAGAAGAAAGCTACTAAAACCAATTAAACTTTAATGCAGACGTCTTACCATCTACAACTACTTATTGGCAGACCACACATTTTTCACCCTGCAATGTAAAATCTAGACAAAATAAAAGAAAGAAAACAACAACAACAACGCTTCTGAAAGTCGAGGCTCATACTGCAAGGCAACTGCCACAGACAGCACACCCCACACAACGACTACCAGTTAACCAGCAAGTCTACTATGCCTTTAGATGACCTCTTTCTTGAAGAAACTCTTGGGTAAATGCTACATACACTTTAACTTGAATGACAAAATTACAGCCATAAAAAACCCATTTCTCTGTCTTCAGCTGCTGTTTTGCATCGACTTCAATCTGTAATGGGAGGTACGTTTGGTTTGTTTCCTTTAACACATCTACCACTTGCAGACCTTCATGTGTGTTTCTTGTTATTATCTGTCTCACTGCTATTTGTATGCAAACCTTACTTGTTCTCTATCAAGTTGTTAAACATGAGCTTTGAGGACAGGATCAGGTCATGGCTTTGACCCATACCTAATACACCTTCACACTGATGGAGGATTAGCACACAGTGAGTGCTAGGAAATGATCCACTGCCAACAAAGGTCAATGAATCCTCTCCCTCTGCAATTTGATTAAATGTGTTTCTGTTCAAGTGGGAACTATGTAAGAATTCTTGTACCTTTTTAACATATTTTCTATTCAATATAGTACAACTTAAATGTATGGTTAGCAAAATAAAATGCTTATTTTAGCAAGAGTAAAAATGATTTACAACAACTTGATTTCTTTTGTTGCTTTAAACACTACACACCTCTGCCTAAAAGATGGGCATACACCCCGCTGTTCATATGGGACACTGCCTTTGGCTGCTTTACCATCTGCTAGCCTGAGAAAAACTGTGGCTTCAGACACTGTGGTTCTGAGTCCCATATGTTTTTACAGACTAAAACTTATTTGAATCTAATGTTAATTTCTGGTTTAAAATTACAATGTATTTTCTGTGGTTGAAGAAAAGACAAACTGTACAAAGTTTTTTCCTGATACGTTTGGATCAATCCATATCTTGTGATGTTTTCTGAGGCTCCTTAGTGAGGCGGGCAGGAGGGTGCAATGAGAGGCATTAACAACCCCGTAACAAAGGGGGACTTGATAGAGGTGGGTCATCTGTCTATCTGTTGCTTTCATTGGTTAATTAATAAAGAAACTGCTTAGCCCTCTGATAGGGTAGAATTTAGATAGGCGGAGTAAACAGAACAGAATGCTGGGAGAAAGAAGCCGAGTCAAGGAGTCGCCATGATTCTCCCAGCGGACACAGACGCAGGTTAAGATCTTCCCTGGTAAGCCACCTTGTGGGCTACACAGATTATTAGAAATGGGTTAGATCAATATGTAAGAGCTAGCCAATAAGAGGCTGGAACTAATGGGCCAGGCAGTGTTTAAAAGAATACAGTTTCGGTGTAATTATTTCGGGTATAAAGCTAGCTGTGCGGGCGGCCGGCTGGGTGCCAGGAACATAGCCCGCCGCTCCCACTACTACAGGGACTCTATATTTACATAACTGTAAAACTTTTCTTTCTACTTCCAAGAATCATTGACAGGTCTTACAAGATCTGCCCAGCACATATCCATGGGATGACACAATGAAGGTGGGGAGTATATATTGTTGTGCATATTGTTAGGATTTAGGATGTATCTTTTGAAGAATTTGATTATTCTTATTTTGCTATGAAATAAGAAAGAACTATGAATTGATATACTGACTATAATATCATTTATCTTATCTCCAAATTATATAAAAATATAACTAATGTGAGATACTTATTCCTGGAAACAGCAACAGAATTCCATAGGGACATTCCTAAACTATATATATTGATAAACTATTAATAATTTAAAAACTAATCCTAGTCATAAACAGATATCTTTACTAACTATTGTACTCTACATAAATTCATCATGCATAAGTCTAAACATTCCTTCAAAGAAGTTACACTTGAAATTTAATTTTGACAGTTTGTTGACAAAATTTTAAAATATTTCAAATTTTCATTACTTTAGAAAGACATCTAAATGATGTCTTATGATATGTTTTTATTTAAAATCTCAATCTACATTTTAAAGAAATGAAATTCTATGTATTAGTGGACTAGTCAGTTTCTACTGAGTGACCGGCCCACTTTCCATAAAGAAATGTGGTCCAGCTCGACCTGGCTTCTTTCTGAAGGAGAAGCAAACCCTGAGAGAAACCAAGTCTGAGCCACGAACAGAAACGCTCAATGACTAAAGATTTCATAGGGCTCCCAGTCAGGATTTGCTGGGAAAAGCTGAAAAGACACCTTCTCCTACTGCATACTCCCTATGGGTGGCCAGTGGAGAAGTCAAGATCATTATTAGGTCCTGTTTGGTATCTTGGAAGAAATTCTTTTCCTGCCTTCAGGGTCACAAACTTACACTACCCATTTTCTATTTTTTCTTTTTACTCAATTTGTTTCATTTATATCTGTAAAGATTATATGCAGACCTCAAGAATTAAGTGAGTAGATCTAAGAGTAAGTAAAATACAGTAAGATCTGAAATCTTTAACTCAGTGGGCTGTCTCTGTTTTATTCTTTATTTAAAATCTAATGTAAATATCTGATTTTTAAAAGACATTCGATGCTTTGAAAACCACACATTCAGGACGATGGCCCCACAGTCTTTAACTCAAGTGCACACATGCCCCTTTGTCAGTCCTGGTCACTTGTTGTTCTAAAATGCAAGCATAAAAAAAATCTATGGTTAAAAATCAAAATCTGTACTTGCTTATGTCCTCTGGAGGTAGCACAGTTAAGCTTTGGGTTCCTAATTTCTGACTGATCAGTCGACTGAGGGCAGCAGCCCTGCCCTCAGAAGTGCATGCTTTGTCACCACAGTCCTGTACAAACTGAGCTCCTGTGGCAGTACGCTAGCTGACGGAAAATCCCTTCTATAAAAACCAGACATCTTCTTTTAATTGAAAGAATAAAAATTAATTACATCTCTCTACATATTTTATGTCGAGAACCTTGTTGACCACCTGTGAATGAGGTAACAATGTTAAGGAAGGAAATGTAACCTCATCAAGGTTCTAGGGGACGGGGAGGGGGTATATAACTGTGTAAGCAGTAAACACTGTCAAAAGAAAAGGAAGGACAATTTCTGCTGTACTTCATCTCGCTTTCGTGTTTCTTTAAAGACTATGAAAACTACCTCTGAAGTTCTACTTATCCAGAAGGACAATATTTAGAAGTTCCTCCTTCAAGTGGAAACTGGATCGCCGTTCAGAGCACAAAGAGGCAGAGGTGCTACTGCTGGCAACTTGCATGAATTTAAAAGCTCAAAATTTTAATCTTCATATAAAAACAGAAGTAAGGATGGAAAAGTCTCTGTTAACCTGTCTGCACACGCTGGCTTTTAAGAACTTTTCAGAACATTTGAGAGCTACTAGAAAAATAGCTCTGCCAAACATCACAAGGCATAAAACAAAAGCTCGGGCTTTTTGGGCCAAATACAATGCGATATATATTCAGTTTTGCTCTAGCACAGTCAACAGGGTACCATTTAAAAGTAAATGCTGTAAACCTGGCTCCTGCAAAGTTCAAGGTCAGTTTAGTCAGCACAGCAAGGCTTCATTTGAAAGGTGTAATGCCAGCCAATTGTGGTCACACATGTCTGTAATCAAGGCATCCATTAGGCTAAAGCAGGGGCGTGGCACACTCTAGGACAGCTGACTATGAAAGCTAGATCTGTCTCAAAATCTTAGAACAAAAACATAAACAAAAATCATACCATCACATGTCCACAGTGGATGGAATGAGCGCTTTTCAAATCAATGTTTTCAGGGTGCCTACCAGACCCTACTTGGGAAGACCTCCAAATAACACTATATACTAAGACAGCAAAGATGCTGCCTAGACGAAAAAAGACTGAGATCAGAACTCAGAGTGGCAAGTTTTCTATCACAATCCATGACATTTATTTAACATTTCCTACAATGTTAAAAAGAAAAGGATTAAAAATGCCATTTGTGCCCTTTATGTGGGGAAATTCAAGTTACATAAAATTTAAGTAAATTGTTTTAGTAAACAATTCACAAAGACATTAGAGAAGTCTCCCACAGTCCTAATCCTCCATCTCACAGATAAATCGTAGCTAATGGACTAAACAAAGGTTATGTAGCAATTGTCTTAATAATTTCCTGGTAATTTTTGTGTTATTTCAAACAACCTTAGGAACATGATATGTTAGAAACCTATTTTATACAATTCGGCCCTGATTTTATCACTGCCAAGCTAATCAATAGTGAATCTAGCCTTATTTTATTCACAATAAAAGCTGATGTGACGATAAGTGGCACCATTCATAGAGTTTTCTCCTGTTAAGTCAGACGCCAGGATGAAGTGGCACGACTTCAATAGCTGGAAAAGAACTGGGACTTTATGAACAGAACTGTCTTTTACAAACAAGGAAAGCTGAGAAGTCAATTTCCTGGACAGGAAAAACCAATGGCTGACATGGACAAGGCCTCCAAACCAAAGATGACTTTAAAACTGTAGACAACATTGGTTTTGAAAAATTATAAACTCCACAGAGCTGAACTGCTCTAAAATTAAGAACAGCAGGGTTACCACATCAATCTAGTTACTGGCTTAACAATGCCACACTCAGCTACAATTCCAGAAAGCTAAGGAGTCCAAATATCAGGAAAAGAAAAAGGTAAAACAACAACAACCGAAAAAAAAAAGTCATGAATAATTACCAAAATAAAAAGCATTGCATTTGATTTTATTCATAAATGTCCAATTCCTTTTACATACTCAGTGAAGCACTGACTCAGCGTCTACACAGGACACAGCTAGGAAGAGAACATCTATTTGTTATCAGTAACACTTACCATGTACAAAGGGAAAAACACAGCTTTTTTCAAAGGTGTACAACAGATCTTAATTTACCCAGCCGCCCACACAAGAGGACCTAAGTGTTACAAAACCCATTTACCCCTAAAATATCTTGGGTAACTTTTCAAAATTATCATAACATATGGAAATTGTCTCAAAAAAGGACTACTAAAAACACGCTTATGGTCGCTACAGTGAAAGAAGATGAGGAGTGAGGCCAAGCACAGGAGGAGACAGAGGAGAGCACAGGAGAGTTCCACATCCAATTCTGAATATCAGACTGGATAAGGGTTAGTCCAGGAAAACAGGGAGTTGGCACTGGAAGACAGAGAAGGCCTTATGTCTTTCTTATTTGATGTTGCAAATTAGGTCGGTATGATAAGTAACCAGGCTAGCTCGAGAGAAACAGGAATACTTTAATGGTTAAAGATGGGAAACTTACTGTAAGAATGGGAGTTCCGAAATCTGATAGGTCCGGTGGACACCACGAAGAGAGAGAGAGTGTGCACCTGCATCCCCAGGTTTTTCTACCTGGGCTCTAGGTGGCCACACCCTAACTAGATGTGATTGGTTGAAACTATCAGTTGACAGTTTCCCCATCAATTTGAGAGTAGGGAGTGCAGGCAACAGTGTGATTAGGTGGCTCATCATTTTGGAAAGAAAATCAGGAAGAGCTACCTGCACAACCAAGGATTTTATACAGTTCTGGGAGAGAGTCAGTCTCACATTTCATCACAGCACGCTATAGGATTGTTGTTAATACATCTATACTGCCAATTGGATTTTAGTGTGTCTTTCTGTGGTGCCTAGATGTAAGTTTCATATGATAGGGCACTTACATATCTTATCACCACGTGGTCTCTTAAACTCAGACACACAGAGTAAGTGTGTGATGAATGAGCATGTGGGCACCTGTAGGGGCAGACAGATGGGTAAGCTGCAACTCCAGGAGGGCTTCAGTAAATATGAAATTACTACTTACATTCTGAAAAAGACTAGAAATTTATAATGGCTACTATGTATTACAGACCGATCTATGAACTCAGAGCAGAATTTAAAACTGTTTTACATTTTATTTCAAGTATGCCACATTGTAGCTGTAGAGGTCAGAGGACAACTGCTGCAGTGGGTTCTTCCCTCGTCCCCTGCGGGTGCAGAGCCCGTGGACTCACTGTGCCCATCCTACAGCAGGGCAGCTTTCAAAGGTCTTGGTATGTAGCGATGCAATGTTGTTAAATTTTGGAGTCAACCTGTCAGGAACTGAGTGTTGATTTCTATGTATACTAAAGGAACGATGCACAGGGGTGGGTGGAGTGGGAGTGTATGGATACCTACCATGGCCCATATTACACAGGTAAGGGGACAGCTTGCTAGAGTTTGCCACTCTTCTGCCATATGGTTTGGGAGTGTGTGGGGGGTTGTGGTGGTGTGGGTATGGCTCACACTCAGGTCTTCAGGCTTGGTGGCAGGGACTTCTATCTGCTAAGCCATCCACCTGACTTCTAGGCTGACAACTTGAAACAGATTTCTCTTGGCCTCAACTTCTCATCCTTATTGAGAATGTTACTTCCCTTCTGGTATGGACATGGCCCGTTTTGCACAGGAATTTCATCTCTTATCTAAATAACAAGAAGGGAAGTTAGCTACAACTTACTGCACCTACAGTTTTTCTAATTCTTTAAATTAAAATTAGGTAAAATTGCAGGGTGTATATTTGGGGATGATAAGTACCTGATGCCATCATCTTCCCTTCTCTTGATGCTACATTAACCAAACATCTCCACAATGATCTGACTCACTATACATGAGGACTCAACGACTTTCATGAAGCCTTTACACAGAGCTGCATGTGTCTGATACTGGTTTACTGGTATATGTTTCAATATATTGACATTTTCTGTGAATAATCTGTAGGAGATTAAGACATTCTAATTATTTTTAATGGCCTAAACATTTCAGGTACCAAACTAATCGACAGAATGATTTTAATATCCTCACTTGTAATGAGTATTCTACAGGACATCTTACAAGTAAAGAGTTGATCATTTACATCTGTAGCCTTACCTTCACAGCATAATTTAAAACTATTAAAGCATTTTAGATTTTTCAGATTTTATTTCTCTAGGTGGAAAACATTTCATCTTGTGGAACTGTGATTTGGGTTTTTTTTTTCTAACAATCCAGAAAACACCTTGAAACATTTTACTAAGAAGAATTTCAAACTTCTAAATAGTAGAAGAAAGACTATGGAAGGCTGTGTGTATCAATACATTATAGAGCGCTGTGTGTATCAATCAGGTCAATCAATTTATGACTAATTTTGGTTGGCCTGCTTCCCCTCCACCAAACTGTTTTTAAATAAACAGCAATAGTTATTTCATTATATTTCTATTTCAACATGTATTTCTGCAAGATCAAATTAGTTAATATTTCAATAATGAAGATTTTTTACGGTCCTATCTATTTGACAGGATTTTGTTTTAGAACACAAGATTAAAATATTTTAGATGCACCCATCTTGATAATTTACATGTCAACGTTAAGGAATTCTATGACTGAAATGTGCCTGAATTCAGGTTCTTTCTGACAGGCTCTAACTATGAAATTTACATTCCATTTTTTAAAAATGAGAATGAGAAAAGAAAGGCAACTTGTAATGTCACATTTAATCAGTCTTGTGAGCTGAAAAATCCGTTCATTTCTTTGCATTCAAGGGGGAGCTGCTCATAAGATCAACTCATTCTTGGAATTGAGAAGTACTGAGACAAATTTAAACCTTTCACCACAAATACAGATGGAGCTGTAAACATAAAAAGTCGGAACATCAGAAGTTCCACAGTAAAAAATCTGTGATTACCACAGCTTTCAGGGGGAGACATTTTGAGGAGAGAAACAGTGAGTGTCGGCACTGCTCTCCAGTTGAGAGAGCTGGTTCATGAAGTCTTTGCTGGGAATTTAGGAGAGCTACCAAATAAAAATGTAGGGTTGTGCCATTTTTACATCCGCTCCTTGTTTCTGGGTATACTCAGAGGAGGTGTTAAGGAACCTCTTCAGAGCTCTGCTTTAAAGGTCTTGTGAATGGAATACCATAGCAGGAAGACAGAGAAGTCCAATGTGTGTACACAGACCTCTGTCCATGAGCCAAGATTTTATTTTCAAAGAGACACAAGGACTTCTTTTTGAACAATGCCATGGTTAGCTCAGCATACTGACACAGGGCCTGTGCCAGGGCATTTAAGCCTTTGGATGTTATACTATTCATTACTCCAAATGATGCTTGCCAAAGGCCATACTGAATCCATTCAGTACAAAGTTTGCACTGAGCACAGTTAAAGGAGGTCAAGGAAAACATGAACAAGTGTTTTGTATGCAGAATCCAGCTCCTGGCAGTAACTCTTAGTGTAAGAGTTCCCAGTCAATTCCTCTCCCTTAAAAATGGCTTCAGCACTAAACTGAGTCACACCTTTGCTGTACTCCAGCATCAACTGATAGGAAAGGGGAGACGTGTTTGTAGTAATCACTTCAAAACACACTGTATGATATGTGCTTTTCCCAAGCTTCTCAACTGTACATGAGATGGTGAAAGCACCAACTTCTGCTCACCAGAAAGACCACCCTGGGGCCTCTAATCTAACTAAGAACATTCACCAAAGTCACTAACAATATAGAACCGGGTTTACTGTGCATGTCACTTCAAAGCCAGGAGAAATGCAGTGGTTATGGGCACACGGGCATACGGGCACACTCGCACGCGCGCCCACAAACACACACAAAATTTCAAACTAGACATCAGAAAATCAAGCACCACTGGGAAAATGGCACATCTGAAAGAAATCTATGTGAAAGGGCATGCAAGATTCCAGGGTAGATATATTTCAGGGGTGCAACACTCCGTGTGGAGCAGACAACTACACAAGTTGCGGGGCTCCAATGTGATGAGCAAAAGCCACCTGAGCAGCCTGTATCGTATCCCAAACAAGGATTAAGCAGAGCAGTTTTTGTTTTTTAGTTTGCTTTTCTTTGAGAGGTGTCCATTACAAATGAAAGTGTTTCTGGCTTTAAAGACTGAGGTTTGAGGAGCTGAAAGGAGCATGAAAAGCTGCATGACAGTATTAAACATCCCAGTCCCCAAACACGCAAACTCAGAAGTAACAGGTACCATTTTTAAATACTAAAATTGTTAGTCCCAAATCATTTCCAGTTTCACATTAGGAAAATAAGTTATTACAAGTTTAATTTCATTAGACTAAAATAGCTCTATTTCGCCCATTTTTAGAATCAAGGCAACAAAATCAAGAATGTGGTGAGTAAAAAAACAGCTTTCCAATCAGATAGTAATCTAATCTTGATTTCACCACTTACTAGGACTTAGTCAAGATATTCAAATCTTTCTGAACAACAGATCACATGTCTGAAAGAGAATAATGCTCCCATTGTTGATTTGAATTTGAAGGGTGTAGGGTGAAGGGTGAGCCATCTTCCGACCTCAGCCCCAAGCACTCTGGAGACAGTCACTGGGTACCTACCTGCCCTTACTCAAGTTCATCACTGTCCAGACTGCTAGTGTATTCTATCAACAAGCAACACTCGGAAATTACAACCTTCATGAGAATATATAGTTCAGGCAGAACAACTCTCAGGAATAAATGTTCTCTGGGTGTCACTAATGTTTAAGTGTCTAAAGAATACATAGCAGAAGAAATGTGTAAATAACACCTTTTATAAGATAAAAAAATCTTATGACAAAGCAATTTTCTCATGACTTTTTCCTGTCAATGATATTTACTGTTATGAAGAATGTAAAGCAGACTTGAGAGAGGAAACAAACACCCTAACATTTGCTAATAGGATGTGGTAAAGTATGTTGTAAATACCGAGATGAAGCCAATGGTGGGGGATTTGCCTTCGGAATTACTGTGTACTCTACAAATGCATATAGCATGTTGTGAAGAAGGGTAACTACTTCATTTTTTTTTCTGTCTCTAATGGCTTTATTATGTGAGCCAGTTAATCTGTCCGTGTTCTGGTTAAACCCATCAGCTGCGAATTCACTTGGGTAGAATTTGGAAAGCAATCAGAGCAAAGGAGAGCCATTTCATCAACTTACACGAGTATGCTGAAGGGAACCTGTATTTAGTAGTTCACTTCCTGAGACTTCAGCTATTCCCTGCAGTTTACAGTTTGAAGCTTCAATCTCTCCACTCTTCAGATTCAAACAGCTTCAAAATTTAAACACCTTTCACTGGAAAATATAGAAAGCCAAGGCATGGCCTCTGTTTAAAAACGTGGTATTTGTTGCTGTTCTTGTGCAAAAATTTTTTGATAGATGATCTGTGACTCACTTTCTTCAGTATAATCTTTGTCATTTAAGAAAAAACAAGGAAAATCAGAAGTATACAAATCTGGTGAGAAAAATATCTTTTAGCTTTCATGTTAGCCGTATATTTTATCATGCAGTTTGTGCTCTTGCAGTAAAATGTTTAAACTGTTTCAGGATGAAGAAGATATTTTCTCCTTTTTCCTACAGTGCTCTCTCTCTGATGGCAGTGTTTTGGAAGTCAGTGTGGCTTCATCATAGTTAAGAGGATAATACAGCCCTTGGTAGTTTGCATTGGCTGTTTGTGTTTTACCTCTCAAAAAGTTTTTCATTCAATCTTGCTCTTGCTCTCTGACCAAGACACTTCTATAGTTTTATCCTGTTGATTCTCTCTTTTTATTTCCCTTCTCTGATACCCTTTTCCTCCATTTCACAAATTAAACCGTGTAAGCCATGATGCCTATAATAGGCCTTCCCCTTATTTCGTTCATCAATTGGATCCACTCCCTCCACTCTAAATATTAATTTACATGTAATTGTATTGCTCAATGTCACTTTCATTAGAAAGATGACCTGAGTTTAAAATAAAGAAATTAATCAATCTTCTAAGACGTCTGCATTTGTAGAACATCAATCTAAGCTACAGTTTCAAAATGTCCAATTAAATGTGCAATGCTTATTGAGTGTCTCCCATTACTCGCCTCTGTGAATCTCTGATAGGGAAGAAGAAGCTAAAGAACTTAAGATACAGTCTGTGCCTTCCAAGAAGCTTATTTTCATTAGAAGACTAAACTAATGCAGATGAAAAGTTAACGGGGACCAAAATAACAGATGTGAAGAGTAGCGTCCACTGAGTTCAGTATATGAGGATCTGCAGTCCTACAGCAATAAATAAGTGCACAGTGCAGGTTGCATGGCCCTGTTTGCATGAGTGGTGTATTTGGCCACATGCTACAAATAAGCAGAAGGATGCTCACAAGAGCTCTGTGCAGCAGAAAAAAACGCTCTCTTCACAGAGTTCTGTTTTTGTTTATTTTGTTGTTGTTTTTTTGGGGGAAATGTTAGTTCTTATTTATAATGAAAAGTAACAGGAAATAAAAAGAGTAGGGAGAAATTTTGTTTCATGGAGCAGATTGGAATGGACCGTGGAAGCTAGGTAGAGAGGAAAAGAACAGGACAGTGATTCAGAAAGAGCAAATCAGGTGGAAAGAATGTTGCTGTGCCTTTAAAAGACTGTCACATTGCCAGCTTGGCTTCGAAAGATGGATCACGATCATGCAAAGCTGCAGTAGGGAAGTCTGGCTGTTGTGAACTGGCAAGTGCTTTGACGTTATGCTGTTATTGTGACATTAGACCTTGCATATGTTCTCAGAGTTGCCTCTCACAACAAAGAAGGCACAGGAGAAAACACTGCTCTCCTTGGATACATACCCAAGTTCTAACTATAAACAGGAAAAATGTGGGCAAGGGCTTTTAAATGCTAGAAAATAAAGAGTTATGTTCAACCCAAGTATCTGTGAAATACAGTCTCTACTTCATCGCTCATCCTAGATGAACCGCAAAATTCCTTCACAAAGGGATAGGGCAAAATACCTTACTTTTCACTCTTTTCTGTTGGCACAACCACTTCTGATGTTAATCAGTGGACACAAAGGAAGAAGGGCCAACGAAAACTCTATGCTATTTTAAAAAGCCATCAAGTGAAAATTACTATTTCTTACTTACTCTAAAACTGTGCATGATTAGAGTAAAAAGGCCAGAGATGGAAGAGGAAAGTGAGTCTGATGTTCTCTGACGTTCTAATAGCGTTTCCATGGCATCTAGGGATCATCACCAGAAGCAAGGGAGTGATGGTGTTTTTAAATGTGGGAGACTGGGGTTCAGAAAAGTGAGGAGATGGATTTACTCATAATCGCTCAAGCGGAAAGGATTCAGTCAAGTATTCAAAGCAAATTCTAATTCCAGGGTTACTTTCTCTACTCCTTAACTAACAACCCTACTGTGGTACACACCAGAGCACAATGAGTGTGGAATATACTTCAGCTAGGGTCAGTTAACTGTGCCAGGCATCCAGGGACCAGGAGAAAGAGCAGGATTGCTGACCTTTCTGAGTTTTTTTTGCTGCTTTGCCTGCTACACTGAAACTACTCAAATCATCCTCTTCCCCTTTGGTTAGTAACTTTGGGATTTCTAGTTCTTTTTTGTTTGTTTGCTTGCTTGTTTTTAGCTGAAAACTGAACTGAGGGACCAACCAAGTGTTCTATCACTGAGCAAAATCCCAACCCCCTCTGCCTCCTGGGAGAAGGAATGCTGAGGCCATCTCCATGGGGAGAACAATAGACATCAGAGAGATAATCCACAACTAAATGGAATTCTTCCTAATTCTCAACTTTCAGTCCTTTTTTATTCTCTTTATATGAGTCTTTTTTAAAGTAGTCCTTTCTCCAATCGACACGTAACTTCAATCATTCCCCACTGTCCTACTTAGGAAAGGCTCTATGGAACGGAAAAGAAGAAATATTTCTAAAAGAATTGATCTAAAATTTTGAGTGCATGTCTTTAAAACAAAAACAGTGAGATTTTCTATATTTATTATAGTGACAAAATAGGAAGTTCTCTTTATATTCAGAATTCTGCTACATAGAACACTGCGCTATATATAGTGATATTCTGTTTATGAACTAGTAAATAAAGCTTGACTGAAGATCAGAGTGCAAAGGAAGTCACAAATCAGCCATACAGGCCAGGCAGTGGTGGTACCCACCTTGAATCCCAGCACTAGAAAGAAATACAAGGTAGAAGGTAACAGGAACTCGTTCTCTTTTCAGTCTGAAGATTTCATAGTGGTTGGCTGCTTTGCTTCTCTGATCTTTCAGCTTGAACCCCAATATCTGTCTCTTGGTTTTTATTAATTACACCTGTACCCATTTTTCTTAATATAAGGAAGCAGCAAAAAATAATGAGCCAGAAAAATTTTACAAAGTATATCTTATCTAGGTTCTGAAACAAAACAAGCTTGGGGAAAGACTTAGCACCCGAAACCTTCAATGCCTATGTCCCATGGAGAGAAGCACCTCAGGAATGGAATATGTACCAAGACAGGCAGCTTCATCTGATCCGCCCCCCCCCCCCCCTTGCTGGTCTCCACACTGATCTAGCAGCAAATGCTTCTGGTCACATCCTCAAAATACATTCAATCCAACCACCTGCCCTAATCCTTGCTCCCGCCACCAAAATCCACATTGCTGCCAGTTCTCAGCAAACTCAACACTCCCTGATTTCTTTGCTTCCATCATTTACCCAATACTAGCTGCTCACCATATATCCTAAGTGATAGATCCTAATGATAGCCCTAAATAATTCTTGTGAGGTACACAACAGACTGTGTTACGTTCCATTCAAACCCTTTCAATAACTTCCCATCATAGCAAGAATAAAATCCATATGTTTTGATATGACCCATGAAATCCAAACTAACCTGCCTCTCTGACAGGACTAAAACATTATTTGCTCCCCACTTCTTCACCAGCTCTGCTCTGGCTGTACATTGTCCCCTATGTTCCTCACCAAAGCTCTTCCGTTTTAGGGATGTAGTTAGCCCTTGCTGTTTCCTTGTTTATCTACACGGCTCATTCCTTGCCTTTACCCAGTGCCATCTCTTCTACAAAGGGCAGTCGCTCCATCCTTTAGAAGGACTTAGAAACTAGAATCTTTAGCTCTACACCACATCCCTTATAGTCACTCAATCTGATCTCCTTTTCTTACTGCTACCTAGTATTAAAAGAGTCCTTACTTGTTCACTTACATCCATCCACTGGACGATAATTCCCCAGAGGCAGGGACTCTATTTGCTTACTGGGGTATCTACAGTGCTACAGTGAGTGTTATGGTTAGAAAGATCACAGAGTATTTGCTGAACAAATGCGTAAATATTCAGATGAACTTCAATGGGAGTTCTCAGAGAACTAGGAAGTGCAACTTTTTTGGACATAGTCACTCATACAGCCTTTAAATTGAAGAATAAGTGGAACCAATACATTTTCTGGTAAGAATTAGATGTATATGTTTAAAGGGAGCCACGAGTAAAAGCTAGGAAAAGCTTAACACATCACTGAAGTTTCCTGCTGTAACTTGTTTTTTTCCCACTGAGTAGAGAGGGCTCCTTAGAAATCCTAGGTCTGTGTCTTGAACTCAGAAAACTAACTTATAGGAAGTCCTATCATTTTGGCTGGTTTCCCACAAACCTAAAGGCACAGTCCAAATCATAAAAGGGAAAAGGGGAAGTACACAGCATCATTTGAAACAGAGGGCACAGAACTCTGGGGTAAACGGATGTACATCAGAATGTATTTCCTCAAATACGGAGCCTTTGTATGTGAGCACCACCCAGAAGAGATGGTGTCTCTTAGTTCCCTCACCCACTTCTGTGCAGAAGCACATCCCGAAGCCAGAGAAGAACTGCTCTGGCCTCCCCTGAGCTGTCCTGACTACTGCAGTAAACCCTCCCAGTCTCTAGAGAAAGCAGGGATTCTTATCTCTGAAGATACACAGACACCAAAAAGCTTCTGAGCAAATAGGTTTTGACAAGTTCCCCCAAGCTGGTAAATGATGGCCATACCTCCTTTCCACTCAACTCCATGACTATCTTCTTATTCATCAAACCCAGCAGAAAAAAAAACACACTGCTTTTCCATTTTCACAGGGCTTCATTTCAAAGGCTGCTATGCTGCATAAAACCAAAAATACTTTTCTCTTGCTAACCTGTCTCTTGTCACAAAATCCTCAGCTGTAAATGCAGCAATAGATAGGGAAGGAAAATATTTATTTCCCCTTTAAAGTAGGATACTTCTATCTTATTGCTAAGTTACTCAGGCATGCGGGGCTAGTCAATTAAAACTCTGTATACACTAAATAAAACAAGTTATATAAATATAAGACTACTGTATGATTGAAATGCGTTTCTTTACCTTTGATAATGTTACTACTTTTATAGAAATTACCTTCCTAATAATCAGTTCAGTAAACCCAGATGGGCGAGGGTGGTGGGATTTAAGGAAAGAACCCACTCACTCTAGTGAAAACAGAAAAAAGGACTTCTTGTCTGATAGTAAAGATCTTTGTCTAGTGGGCTTTCAGGTGATAAATTTAATGCCTTTATTTTCTTCTGACTTCCAGGTCAATGAAGCAATAAAGCATCACTGGTCCCAGGCATGAAGGTGTGACTGTGTTCCCATGCAGCTCTGATGCTGAGGCCCTAGTTAAGGCTGGCTCCCTGCTCCCTGGCCAGCCAAGCAGAGCTCTCCTGCTGCTCTACCAGCTCATTTCCACTCACTTGTTTTAAAATTCATATGAGAGGAGCCATTTGATTCAAGAACACCCAGGTAGAACCTGAAGCATACTTTTGAATTAATCTCTTATATGGTCCTTTCTTTGAGTTTAACTTGAAATAAATTCTTCAATAATACATGATATTTGTTTTTGTTTTTAAATGCAGAAAATGTATGTGTATTAATAATTGAAATAGGCTAAAACAGAGTATTTCCGAATAGAGAACTTCTGAAATTTCTCAAATAGGTACTAATAAAAATGTTATTAACACAACGAAACCTATGAATTAATGCATGCATTTGATAATGAGAATTTATTTTAATTAATGGGCCCTTTATCGAGTTTGCTTAAATGTAGGTACCTGTTTAGCATGTTCATTTCCACACAGGATAGGAAGGTATAGGGCTGAATAATTTCACTTTTCAAAATCTGAATAATGAAGTTTTTTTCCAAAATACTGTTCTTTTTCTTGTTAAAAGGTTTGTCATTTTTGATGAGAATCATCACTCATCAACCCTGTATCAGTCTTCTACCCTTTTATAGTATTTTAGTCCACTAAAAGTAGCAGGTGTGTGCAGAAAATATTTGATAGTATCACTGCTTACTATCCTTAACCATTTAAGGAAAAATAATCCTCCAGCATCTTAATGAAGATGAGCTTCTATGTTCTTGTTATCAGCAAGTAGTTAGCAAGAATGTGCCAGCTGCTGTTAGCCTTGGAGCCTCAATTCCCCTTTCGAGCAGTGTGGATCCCAAAATCAGTAGTGCCGAGTGAGTCTCTTACTTGGACAATGGCAACAAGAAATCTTCAACAAGTGCTGTACCGACCCCTTTTCTTTTGCTTCAGATCCAGCTGAGCAGCAAAAACTGCTTGAAATTCAGCAATCACATTTCTCACTGTTCCAGAATGACCTATTTTGCACTAGAGTGAACCAGTGAATTCATACATATAAATAACTATCTACAGACACTGTGTTTCAAAATATGAACAAGGATAACTTCAAAGCAATAAAATAAAAAATAAAAAGAAAGACAGAAAGGAGAAAAAAAGAAAAAGAGGGTGAAAGATTGGAGAATATATTTTTAAAGGTTGATTAAATCAGCATTTTTAAACTTTTAATATGATAATGGTGAATGACACAGATATCAACACTACAGGAGAGTACTTTGGAATTTTCTGTAAATATATACATGACAGTACATGCAAATACAGCATTTATAGCCAAGTATTCCAAATGTCATGTATATAAACTGCCTTTTCTTGATAACTAAATAAAAACGTGTTAGCAACTCTCAACAGAATATATAACAAATTACTGGATGAATACTATGGATATCAATAGTATTTATTGAATATTTTTGTGTACAAAACTCAATTATATGCCAAATTTTGCAAACCACTTTTCTAAAACTTTCTGATCCCTCAAAACTATTTTTAATTTTAAACAATCTCCCGGTATATAAAAATGCACACTCTAGTGTCCTCGCTACACTCTGAACCACTCTTCACTCACCACTGTTTCCAGTGACAACAAAAGATGATCACATAGTAAACTCTCAAGCAGTTATTTGTCAAGTGTTTTTCAAACATGACCCTGTGGTTACAGACATTTGGGCAGTGTGTGAAGACCCACTGTGTGTCTCACATCAACACCGTGGCATAAACCTGCTGTCAGACAGTGAACAAAAGCAGATGCAGGCAGGACCTCAGAGAGGGAAATGAATGAAGAGCACCCTTCATCTAAGTCAAATACTCACTGACTGGGAAAATATGCAAATACTGCAAAGGGAGAGAGATCAGAGCCCATCATTCTCAGCTGAGAGAATAAGAATACTTGCTACCATAGCTTTAAGATGCCTAAGCTTACATTGTCGATATATAACAAATTCAATCATTGCATAGAATTGAAAAACAATCTTTTGGGGGGATAATTGTATTGTCTTAAGTGTTGTGTGCAATGTTTCGAGGGTGGGAGTAAATATGAATGGAGGCGAAAACGGAAGTCAGTCCAGTAAGCAGAAGAGACAAGGAGACGGGGGAAAGAAAAAGATGGTCCCAGAATGAAACATAATCCTCAGAAGTAAGACAACTACTGAGGAACCCCCAACAGATGCCACGTCAACCTTTCAAAGCTAAGCTGTCTCTCTGAGGAACATTCCCATAGAATGAAACATTCAACACTTTAAAGGTTTTAACTCTGTCTCCTCTAAAACTGGGAAGTGTTTACCCAAGTCATTCTATTCAGTGTTTCCTCACTCTGAACCAACCCTGTAGAAAAAAAAAAAAAAAAAAAAAAAAAAAAAACGGTGTATCCAGTCCAGAAATGAGGCTGTACTCTGCTGCTTTCAGAAAAGTGATTTTTCAAAAGAAAAAGTACAACCAAATTGTGGAATATATATAAAATAATAAAATTTAGTTTGTGATTTTACAGCCTTTGCAAATAAAAGACATTTGGAATTCTTATTATCAGTAGTCACTTAAATAAAATACTCATCTGCAAGTCTTTACACCTATAGAAACAAACTTTGGCAATAGGATGGACTTCAAACAGCAACCCTGCATAATATATATGGAAGTCAAAGAGCAAACCTTGAATGTTGTTCTCTGTAAAACACACACACACACACACACACACACACACACACACAGCACCTCCACAAAGTTTCTTCTCCATTTTGTGAAAATAAAATTTTCCCCTTTCACATACTGCAACTTCCCAACTTTCACAATCAATTATGAATTTAGTGGGGATCTGTTTTGTGTTCTTTCTGTCTGAGGGAGCACCTTAAAATTCACTTTTTCTAGTTTCCAAATTATTATAAATTTGATATGACATCAAGCACAAATCATCATTTATATTAGTTGAATGTTGTCACTGAAAGACAATTAGGCACACATCACTAGTATGTGACTGAAACAAACTAAGCAGGAAAATAATATTATAGCCAATAATGAGAAATAAAGCTGTCTGTTCATGGACCTCATGCTGTTTGTGATAGTGGAGTGGGCTAAGTGACTTTTATATTCTTATGTGGACATTTGTCTTTCAAATCGAGTACATCAGAAGTACATTCAAAGCTGCATAACTCTTCCTGGGACTGGGTGGAGTGCACAAATGCTTGGCACATTGAAAATGTTTCACGCTGGGTAAGCTTTCCCACGCCTGAGAAGGAAAGTAGAGGCAAGCTACCGAATGCTAATCACACTGCTGCAACTATCCAGCACATTTAAACGCTCACAGGAAACATATTTGCCATGGACTTTGATACTACATCACTTTTTAATATTGCTCTCATGCCATTGGATAAAATTTCATGTCCTAAGCCCAGAGAACCACGAAAAATGACAAACACGTTGCAGATTTCTTTTCTTATCTGGAATATTAAAAGAGTGCCTCTAATCTTATACAGAAATACAGAAAAAAGGGGGGGAAAGCCATTTTAAGATAGCATGCACTTGTTGAGGGTAAACGAAGTCATAATCCCTAAGCAACTGATGATTGCATCAATCACCTGATAATTGGTAAATTTAAGACATATGTGAAAGAGCTGGGAGTAACTATTAGAAAATGTATGAAGCTATCTAGAGAATCCAGGTGCAATGCCCTGATAGGATGGGAGGTCTCAAGTGACGTAAACAACATGGTTGCTTCTTCCTCACACCAAGAGTAAAACATGAAAGTTTGCAGTACAAGGGAGAAAGATCTAGGAAAAAACATGGGTGTTTTCAAATTCTGATAGTTGTATGTGTTGTTATACATTTTAGTAAATTTTAATTTTTTTATTTAATTACTTAGCTAACATTTCCACAGTCGCCACTAGAGTCATGTGCCTATGCCCATCTCACAGCAGTCATTACATACAAGCCGTGTGAACTAGCATGGATGGGAAAGAACAGACCCACCCAGACAGACAGCTTAAATTGTTAGAGAAATGTCGGCATGAACAGAGATTTTTTTTCACCATCTTTCTATTTCTAAGGGGGGAAAAAAGTAAAATCTCAGGTTTCATATTTTTAGCACTAATTAAACACTGAAAATGTATTCCTTTGAGCAGTTCTACAAAATGACCCAGATTTATAGATGGCATCAGTGAAAATGCACTAGAGTAAGATGAGAAGGAAGAACGGAAGCTGTCAGAGGCACAAGAGAAGCCTCCATTGTTCCTCTTCACATAGCTCCACACATGCAGATACAGTACCTGACTAGTATAAAAGCTGCAGGGTAAAGTGAGCTTCACACACACGCACGTGAGCACGCGCGCGCACACACACACACTACACAGCAAAAACAGCACAGCAAATCTTCCAGGACTGTTTTGGTTTATTTTCAAGTTAAATAAACATTAGCTTAAATTTTAATGAATCAGACATGGCTTGGGGGGAAAAGATGGAAAGATAGAAATCATATTTAAAATAAAGATGATAATGAATACAACTGGCCTAGAAAAAAATGTGTTGCACAAAAGAAAAAAGGGGAACGATGAGGGAGGAAGAGAAGAAGGGGGTTAAAAATCAACTAGAGTAATAGCAAAGTTAAGAAAGAAAGAATGTGATGGTGATCATAACAAGGACCTCGGACGGCTCTAAGCACAGGAGTGAGAACAGAGTTCTGGAGAAAGACAGGAGAACAATATCCAAATGAGTGGCAATCAAGATGGGGATCCTTTAGGGGTAGAGAACTCCACAAACTCAAACTGGACAATTAGACAACAAGTAATGAAATGAGGGATGCAAGATCCAGTTTTCAAGAAAATGTTACAGCAATGAAAACATACTATCCGCCAAGAAGCACTTCAGGCAGAGCCACAGTGGAATACCAAGCTGTTCAATCCCTAGTTTTAGGGCCAACCCCGCACCCATGTCTTTAGCATGGCTGACATGATAACTCTCAGGCCTCATCAGGTGAGCAACCCTGCAACTTGAGAGAAAAAAAAACACATGAAATCAAGATGTAGACCAAAATAATACTTTTCATACATTTGAGAAAGCTAGAAATATTTTGCCCAATATTTACGATGTTTGAAACATTTAAGAGGAATCTTACAGAGGAAATCTAATATTTTCATTTTTAATTTAAAATAACTAAAATAAGCTAACTCATGGAAATTTGTTATATTTAAGGGCATTTTATTTTGAGTAAGTTATGCAGTGCTTGATAATACCCGAGTAAAGCACAATTGAGACCTTTTCAGTCCACAGTAGTGTTCAGGAGATTTTGGTTAGATTTATAAGGCTGCTTTATAAGGGGTTAAAGGTGTTTGAGAAAATGAAACATATTGGTAAGGTTTAGTTTGGAATAGAAACAAATTTAATCAATATGAAAATGTTTGAAATGTTTGGAGGAATTTAATCTGTCAGTTAAATAAGCTGATTTGATTACCCTGGAAGAAATAAAAATGTTTTAAATATATCTCTGATAAATATATTTACCAATGTATATTTTGTAAATTCAGCTTAAAGGCTTATAACTATTCAGCTTTGTGATTTAAGACTATTCAAAAAAGATTACCAATTATGATACTGGAACTGCTACTTACCTATCTCACATATCAAAGACCCTTAGAGATTCAAAGTTCAAATGACTCAGTGAAACCACTAATTTCTCCCAACCAAGAGATGAGCACAATTCAAAAGGTAAGACCTTTTGAAGATAATCATCTAACAAACCTGCGATATCAACGTTTCCAGGAAGCTATGAATGTAGTCTGGACATTCCCCACATACCTACAGGTCGGCAAGAAGCTTTATGAGCTGAAAACGTGCTTCACTCATTTGTTTCCAACAAGGAACTTAATGCTCACGAACACATTACAGAATAGAAAATGTTAAAGAGAACAGATTAGGGACTGCTGTATTAGAGAGCTGGACACAGATCCTTTTCAGGATGCTGAGCACCTTTAATCCCAGCACTCGGGAGGCAGAGGCAGGTGGATCTCTATAAATTTGAGGCCAGCCTGGTGTACAAGAGCTAGTTAGTTCCAGGTCAGGCTCCATAGCTACAGTGACACCCTGTCTCAAAACAAACAAACAAGGGAGCTGGAGAGATGGCTCAGAGGTTAAGAACATTGCCTGCTCTTCCAAAGGTCCTGAGTTCAATTCCCAGCAACCACATGGTGGCTCACAACCATCTGTAACGGGGTCTGGTGCCCTCTTCTAGCCTGCAGTCATACACACAGACAGAATATTGTATACAAAATAAATAAATATAAAAAAAAAAAAAAAACAAAAAAAAAACAAACAAACAAAAACGAAAGAAAAGAAAATGGTTATAGGTGACCGAAATTTCCATTACTTGGAGGTACCACATAACCCCTGACAAAGGGCTCCCTTAACAAGATGGAATATCTGCCCCATGACATTTTGAGGGTCCTCAGAGAAACGGTTTGCATTTTTCTCATAAAAATATTCCCTCTTAAAATCCCAGGCATATGCCTGGACTCCACTAATTCCTAAACTCACACTCAATATGTATCCACCAATCAACTACTCAACAGAAGCTAGCACAGCTAAGAAGATACTAGGTTGGACTGTCTGGCAGACACTGGTCCTGCCATGTTCAAACATGCTACAATGTGGGCAGTTTGCTACTGCACAAAACCTTCTTAATTGTGCTTGTTCTGTCTCTCTCTCTCTCTCTCTCTCTCTCTCTCTCTCTCATTCTTTGCATTTAAGGAAATCTTATGATTGTATTCATTCTTTTTCTTCCGCTTGCTTCTCAATTCCTACATGTCTCCAGGTTTTTCCTGCCTTAGGAGCAAGCTATTGTTTCCTGTTTTATTTCTAAGTTGCATATACATTCTGCATATATTATTAATTCAAAGAACAGTGTGCTAAAAGAAAACATTCTAAAACTATTATTTTCTGATTCACACATTAATATCTTTAACAACTCACTGACTTAATGGATTTTATGAGGCAAGGCTCTCGGATAGATGCAAAGGAAGACATAGTATACATAAATTCAAGAGAGACTCTGACATTCCAGCCAACCCTATTGCTCTTGTTAAGTGCCCAGGGTGAAAATTCTATAAGGTCAAATGGGAAGATCCTACCTGACCCTGGTGTGGATAATCATGTCCTGAGGTTGTGCAAAGGGAATGCCACTAGTCCCAAATCACCAAACGGATTCTATGCAGAGCCTGGAATAAATTAAGCACTTTGGGGAATGGAAACTGCTGTTCTCCCCAGGAAGAACCACAGCCCTATGAACAGGTCACAGTGCCTGCCTTGGGCATGTCAGGTGTCCAGCCGGCTGTGAAGTTCTTCCTAGCCCTTCTCAGCTGGAAGCAGCATAATAGGGCCCATTGTTAACACTGAGAAAATCAAGACCCTCAACTTCAGAAAGAGTTTGTTTCCCTCTCACCAAAGACTAAATGCAGAAAGTCCTGGGATACAGACCCACCAGGATTAATGAAACTGCATCATTCATATTTTTGTCAGACAATTAAATAAAAACACCTACTACTCTAATGAAGAAGAGTTGTCTCTCTAATAAGTTGTTTCTTGAATTAAGCATTGTACAGAAAGCTCTATGAAACCAAGTGGAGCCAGCACAGTCTATTTATTTTGAAATTAACTGACCCCCTCCATTATAACAATAAAAGTAATTTCTTATCATAACACTGTGTTTTTCAAGTAACTCTTGGGACCAAAATTCACTAAAAATGATCCCATGATTTTGTTTCAATGGTATAAATATCCAGGAAACAGAGATTTGACGAGTGCCACTGGCTCCAAGTATGGCTTGATCAGGTTCTGGCATTAGCCTTGCTTCTAATTGTGTACTTGCCATTAAGTCTCTGTATTGTTAGCATATGCTGCACTGCGCTACCAGTGCTGGGATCACGATTAACATTCATGTACCCTTCATCTCATTCCAAAAGCGATGGGGTAGATGAGGGCAACTGACTTGAGAACAGCACCGTAAAGCTTCCCATGGGCAGAGGAGGGTAAAAAGTGTCCTGTTCCAGTTCCTTAGCCTTTTGGAACAAAGAGGGTGACCAACAGTGCGGTGCCAGGCTACAGGATAAAGAAGCGGCAGAAGCTAGTTCATGTCACCGAGAGCAGCACATCCATGACCTTCACAGCTTTTTCTGAATTTGTGCTTCCTCAAAAATAGTATATCCACAAATATAGTAAGTCTAATCCATCTACCAATGTGTTTAGGCTTGATTTTGTAAGGTATACAACAACAATAGCCTACTTGGAGGTCAAGTGTTGATTACAGAAGGAAAAAAATACACCCCAAAACACTGGTACATAGATTAAACAGGCCTAGCTGATTCAGGTGCTAAACATTTCTTATTATCCAAGGTGGGCTATATCAAGGTGGAAACCACATAAGACCATGTGGTTTAATCTCACTGTTGTGAAATATGCTTCAAATTTGACCACTGCATTTAATAACTATTTATTTCAAGGCCAAGAATAAAAACATTTTAAAGACATAACATAAATAACAGCCCTGTGGATTCAATGTGTGCTTTGATCTTATTAACAATGAAGATCAACTGGGAATGTAGCTCAGTTGGTGCAGTATTTGCCTAGCATGCAAAAGGCTCCGGATTGAATCTTCAGCACAATCAAAAATTTAAGAGCAAGAAATCCCTGTAACACAGAGAAAAATAAACTTCTAAGCTAACGATCTCATCCAAAAGTTTCCTCAACATATCCTTAGTGTCTGGTGGCATAAAAATAAATTAAAGAATAAACCTATCAATACCACAACTTTTAGAATTTTTAAAAGTGAGAACATAAGCCATTACAAAAACCAAACCCAAAAGTTTAAAGGATTAAAAAATTTAATTTCAGCTCTTATTTGTTACAGTTTCTAAATAAATGTAGTACATTAGAAGGACGCAAGGGACTGGGAATCAGCAGAAGTACAGCCCTTCCTTTCATTTACACTGACCTGGCTTCAATTCCTAGACTACAGAAGAAAATCGTTCAATGAAATTTGACAACAGGAAATATGACGTCATGGTGAAGAAGACACAAACTGCACCTCAACCATGAAGATGTGACAGCATTGGAAGCCGTGAAAGACTATCTTTCTAAGCTGTCTACAGGAAGTTCATAGAGATTTCAGTAAGGCTTACTGTAGAGAAAGAAAAAAATGGCCGGGCGGTGGTGGCGCACGCCTGTAATCCCAGCACTCGGGAGGCAGAGGCAGGCGGATCTCTGTGAGTTCGAGACCAGCCTGGTCTACAGAGCTAGTTCCAGGACAGGCTCCAAAACCACAGAGAAATCTTGTCTCGAAAAAAAAAAAATGGCAACATGAATTAGTAGATATAAAATGTGTTTACAAATTGAAAGCTGTCTTTCCTTCTCCTCTTCCCTCTCTTCCTCTCTTCCTGCTTTGTTGAGATAGGGTCTCTCTATGAAGTGCATGCCAGCCTTGAACTAGTAAACTCCTAAGTGTGCCTCCAGAGTGCTGGAATTACAGGAATGTGCCTCTGTGCCCAGCTTCTCAACTTATCTTAAGATGCTAAGACCTGGTACTTTACTGCGCTGTAATTTTACATCTACTCTAATCTAAAGCTTTTACATCTGGTAAGCTCCAACCCTACCTACTAAAAGGACCAAGTCAAATCAGTAAATGCTAAGAACACCCTTGAAAGGCAAAGAAATATTATTTTCTGAATTCCAAAATCAGACTCCAAAAAAATATCAGTTTTTTGTATTTTCGAGACAGGGTTTCTCCTAGCTTTTGGTTCCTGTCCCGGAACTAGCTCTTGTAGACCAGGCTAGCCTTGAACTCACAGAGATCCACCTGCCTCTGCCTCCCGAGTGCTGGGATTAAAGGCGTGCGCCACCACCGCCTGGCAAAATATCAGTTTTTTAGAATGAAAATACCAACAGCATCAATAGCAAGCTCTTACACTAAATAGTACATATCATAAATTATAGTTTTATATGATTTGTGTTATTTATAAAACAATACTTTTGGAATATATATCTTTATGCAAAGTCTATAAAGTAGATGCTATCCTTTCTTCCATTTTTAAATACAAGAACACTGAGCCATACAAAAGTTAAATATCTTGCAAACAGTACATAACTGACTTGTAAAAGAGCCAAGATTCAAGTTCAGTCAGCCTGCTCCTCATTCCATCTTCTTAATAACCAACCACACCTTATTTTTAGGTTTTTTGTAAAAATTCATGAAGTAGGGGCATTGCTACCTAATGGATAAATACTGGCAGCATATTTTGAACAGTCCACTTATTAATTTCCCTTAAAGGAGCCACCTGAAATGGTTTATAGGGCTGAGACTACACGAATACAAAGGAAAGAAACAACAACAAAATCTTTGAGAAATTCCTAATGGTAGAAAGCCAACTGTACATTATATATATATATATATATATATATATATATATATATATATAGTATAAGCCATCTATACCAACTGTACATTAACACACATATATGAACATACAAGCACACACAAAGGCATTACAGTAACATATATACTGTTGAGGACCAGCTTTGATAAAATTACCACTTACCAAGCTAGGGGCATGGGGATTAGAAAAATAAGTAAAAAGAATGAAGATGTGAGTGAAAATATAACAAAAACATTAGGAGATTACCCGGATGGAGCTCTAGGGAATACTGAAATTCACCCTTGTTCAATTTTCCATACACTTTTATACCCTAATACAACAGGGGAAAGAAGAGAAAAGACTGTCTTAACATGATACAAAGGACTATACTTGGACAGTTACTTGCTTCGACATCAAGTCATTAATCCTTGAGAAAAGCATTCCATTGGCTAGGCAGTGAACCCACCCAAGACCAAGTCTCCAAAAAAGGCAGCCACTCCCAAGGTCAAAACCTCTTAATTCAAAAGAAGGAGCAGAAGTTTGCCTGAATTTCCTGACCATTGGTCAGGGTGGAGAGGATCTACCTGTGTGGGCCATCTTAAAGTCCAAAACACCAAGTAACCACACCCTAGGTCAGGGTGTAGCCACACTTGTTGTCAACAACTTTGAACAGGCTGAACTCTGACATTCGGAAAAGATAAAAATAGGCTCACATTTTTGGCCCCCACAATATGCAATGTCAATAAGGCAATACAAGTAACATTTTTCATGATACCCACCACAGAAAGTGTTATAAAAAATGTCCACAAAGAGCTGCCCAGAAAACACCACCTCTGCTACTCCTTGGGGCTCCCACTCTGAGAGCATACAGGAAGCACATGGAAGGGACTGTGTCCCGAACAGCCACCTCTGGATGCTGGCAGAGCTATAACACTCATTAATCTAACATCCCCTTCTGAGCATCTGGTTCCAGCACTCCCAACACATGACCTCACTTTGTGGCCAAAGGTCGGAACCCAGGGGCTCCTGCCTGGCTGCTTCTCACTTGCCCTCTGGCTTTACCCTCTATCCAGTCTCTGTATCATACTACATTTCTTAGGAAAGACTTTTTGTGGTGGTTGTGGCTCTTGTGTGCATGTGTTTGGGTAAGAATTTTAGTTTTTTCTTTTCAAAATTGTCACCATATAGTCTGCAGAAATACTTCTGCAGGAAAGTCAAGGCTGACACTATTAAAAAAGGGAGGAAGGAAAGGTTTTCTAGAAACTGCTAATAAGCATCTATGTGAAATAACTTTTTCCCTCCCACACAGGCAAAGCTAAAAGAAGAACAGAACAACAGCTGAGGAAGGCAAGGCGGCCTACCTTTACAAGGGCAGTGATGTCTTATCTACCCACAACTTTAAAAATAAACAGCAGTGGATGTACTAAAACATTACCATTTGATAACTTTGATTCAAAAACAAAACAAACAAACCAAAAACCCTACTTTCCAGGATTTTCTTTTTAAAAATGAGATTGTGTTATTTGGTAAAAGGGAAGGAAAATGAGAATCTGTGGTCCTAAAGTGCTCAAACTCTGTCTGTATATGCAGAATGTAACATGTTACTGTCCTGTGTACCACAGTCTGGTTTTGCCTGGATCTAGCCTACAGAGCACACGCTAATCAGCTCCCATTTGAAACCACATCAGAGGATGAACCAAGCCAGTCAGATCTGGTCAGCATCAGCGACAGTTTGCTTATTTTGAGTAGAGACTCACTTCATGTTCTAATGCTGACATCACTAAACTGCTTTAGCACAGTAAGACAAACAACGCATTTGTTTACTTTTTGTCTTTGTTTTCAAAATTCTCTTGACTTAAGTGCTTTAGATTTGTCTTAAGCACTGGAGGTTCTGGATCATATGGAGGCTAAGTGTGAGCTAAGAAGGAGAGATATCTCTATTATTTGAACGCACTTTAAACACAGGGGTCTACAAGAGCTAGTTCCAGGACAGGAACCAAAAGCTATGGAGAAACCCTATCTCGAAAAATCAAAAATAAATAAATAAATAAATAAATAAATAAATAAATAAATAAATAAATGAGTTTCAGTTCCAGACATCCAAATTTCTAGGTCTTTGACCTTGACTTATTAATCCCTCCAAGCTTCAAGTTCTTCACTGTAAAATAGGAAGGCAGGCTATACAAACTCTACAGTTCCTCAACATTGACAAACAATACACTTAAGCAAATGTATCTGAATTGTAAAGGACAGACATAATTACAGGTATTTAGGTGCTGCAGTGACTGAAATGGCAATACTACAATACATAATGCTATGGAAAAATATTTCACTTTGGCTCAAAATACTGCGCTTTATTAAGAATGCTACCCAGCTACTAAGCAAATACCTGTACACTGAAAATATTTTTACAGCAAGCATAAACAGTTTGACAGTAATTTGTATCATTCTCACGGGAAAATAACTTCTCCAATCTCATCTTTCTAGTCTATGTAGCAGTGCCAATTTATAGGCATATAAAATTTGAAATCTCTTCTGTGCATCAATTATAACTTACGCAGCTCCCTGAGCAGCATTTAAAAAGCAAAGAAGTGCAAACAATATTCTGCTTGCTGACATAGTAAAAAATTTAGCTAACATTGCTTTAGAACTTCACAATTTAGCTGCAATCAAATATCCTGTTTTTGAAAAAAGAGAGCAGTTAGGGTAATAGCTTAGGTAGATTTTAAATTCTACATCCAACTAACCTGTAATTACCCAGCTTGTCACCTAAGGAAATGAGCAATGACCTGAGCACAAACTAACAATAATTTCCTTCTAGTTTCATGGGTAGTAGAAGATGCAAAACTCCTAAATTTTATTTTTTAAAGCTATATTTCAAATCTCAGATCTACAAACAATTAAGAAAAATAAAATGTAACACAAGATACATAAGTGATCTTAACTTCTGGGGATATTTACTGCTCGGACTAGAAAGAAAGAACAGATAAATCTATACAAAAATAAACTGAAAGTTTGTGAAAGTTCCTAAAGAATCAATAAAGGGAAATCACATAACAAATAGCACACACTAATTGGAATTTAACTTAGAAAGAAAATGTTGTAGATGTGCTGTTTAGAGTTTATATGTAGCTCCCGTGACTACCGGTGAAATGGGAACTGCAGAAGGTAATACACCACCATATTAGACCTTTTACAAGGGCAGATGGTTGTAACTGGTGGAGGTAGCTTTGGTAGGCTACACTTAGACATTCTGCTTGATATTTGCATATAACATTCATTAACATAACTAGAGCCTGGTAAAAATTGAAATGTGTGAGGAAAGGACCCTTTATAAACTGGGAGAGCAGAGATTTATGACACAACGCTACCATTCAAAGGGCATCCAAAGCTCAGGAATTAGAAACTGGGTTTCCTTTGTCCAAAGACGATCTTCTGTCTCCCCAAGGCATGAACCCAAATGAAACATGACACCTGCAAGTCCTCACAGTCCAAAACGTCCAAAGAGTCAACATAAATTCTGAAAGCCCACGAGTAAAAATTCCTATTTCTCAATTCCCTAATTTTAGATTGCTCTGATGGAATGGGATTTTGAGAATTTCCCCTACAGCAATCATGGTCAGTAACAAGAGATGCAGAGGCAAGCAGCTTCTGGCCAGCTGTGGACCAGAGATAGTACTGGGGTGCCGTGCTAATGGAACATGGCTTGACTATAGTACAGAGCATAATTTAGCTTCTAATTTGATCAGTTTTAAAATCGGGTTGAGGGGGGTACCTTGGGCTCTAGGCTAGAACTTGGCATATGAGATATTAGCCCAAGGGCAAATTTCCTTGGGGACTATATGGGTGTTCTGTAGGGTGAAGCAAGGTAAGATTCAGCACATCTCTCTTCACATTCGAGATTTGGTCTCCTGTGTTAGACCACTACATATTCTTTAAAATGTAGCTAATAAAGAAATAAACCTGAAATCTTTACCCAATTTAAATCAGAATATATATTTCATATTAAAAGTGAATTTTAATAACTTTCTAGGGGGCTACACCACTAGAAGAAACTGCTGCTCTGTATTACGCCAATGGTCATGGGTAATATTCTATGTATATGTCCATCACTGATTCTCATAGATAGCCATGGGCCATCTACAGGATGAAGAGGGTTGTCAGCTCTACAGTCAAGGCACGGAATTTTACATTGCCAGGGTCAGTATGGTCTTCAGCTCACTGAAAGATTTATTTAGATAATGATAATGATAATAATAATAAAAATACCTTAGTATTTAAAGATGTAACAAACGGTCAAGGAGTCCATTTGAGTTCACCGTAAGTCTTGGAGTGCCAACACCTTCCAAACAATGCAATTTCCACCTTTTTCTATGTACTAGGCTCTTATTACTGTGTACATGTGTGCTTTGTTTGCTTGTTCACTTCCTTACACTAACAGATGAAAAAAAAAAAAAGCAAACATGAACTGGTAGCTCTCAGGCTGCATCCTCTCTGTAGTTCAAGCAAAGGCTGCAGTGAGGCCAATGCTAAGTTCTGACACCCAAGGTCTAGAATGATGACCGAACTGTTCCCTAGGTGTTGCCATCATACTGTCTGAACTATAATCGCTGGTATAGCTGGGCTGGCACAGGCAGACAGAAATGTCCTACTCACTCTTACTGGGGTGAGTGAAATGCAGGATAGAACTGGCTTAATAGGAATGCGTTTCTGAGGTTAGTGAGGCCCAAGGATGGCTGCCTTGGGGAAATGGAGACTTTCAGAATCCTGAAGAAGGTAAGAAAGGAACACTCAGGACTGGTGGAAATTTAAGCCAGGAAAGAATTCCATAGAAAGTATTGGGGAAAACCTTGGATGACACTTAGCATTCTGTTTTTTTTTTTAAGTTCAAAAAATATGTGGGGGCTGGAGAGATGGCTCAGAAGTTAAGAGCACTGACTGTTCTTCCAAAGGTCCTGAGTTCAATTCCCGGCAACCACATGGTGGCTCACAAACATCTGTAATGGGGTCTGGTGCCCTCTTCTGGCCTGCAGGCATACACACAGACAGAATATTGTATACCTAATAAATAAATAAATAAATAAATAAATAAATAAATAATTTTTTTTTTAGAGAAAGAAAGATGTGGAATTGAAAATACAGTTTGTAACACCTTAAAAGTTTGCTTAAAACTAGTTTATTTTAACAAAATCAATCTAATAAAAAAGATAAATGAATTAAAATGGTTTTTAGAAATATGTCATATGTAAGTGCATCCTCACAGTGAGACACGTTCGTGTAATAGCCCTCCTGGGGTTTTTCGAGAGTTGTCAGTTTTCATCAAACAATCCTTTTTCTTTTCTCTGCTTAACCGGTTATTAAAAATTTCTCCTTAAAGCTTGATTACCTCAAAACTGTAATCATCCATCTATGATTCTTTGTTTCCACTGAGTTTCCCACAGTAATAGGAAGCCATATTTTATGTTCTTCACTACAGATACTGTTTTCTCCAATATAATAATCACTTGAAGCAGCTTCACAGCTAACACCCACATACACACACACATACATGGACACATACATACACACACATATTAAAAAAGGCAACAAAACAGATTAAAAGTGAAAGGGTTATTACACTGACAATAATTTGTCACCTTGCATAACTAACAGCTTAAAACAACACTTTGAGGGTTTGCCATGATTACAGCTTTAAATAGCAAAACTCAACAAGCACAGTTAAAAATTATATGGAGATCTATACTACAATTTTATTACAGGCAGTTTTAATTTTTAATGGGAAATAGGTAACACAACAGTAACTACAGAAAGCAACTGTAAAACACAAGGGACTATAGCTACCAATGTAGATTTCTACGTGACAACTATAGGGAAAGTAGTCTTGAGATAATATAGATAATTTCAACAGGACCACCTGGATATTAAAATATCTGCAATATTATAACACACCAAACCAAATTCGATGATTATTTTACGTTCATAATATATAGGGATTCTTTCCCTATCTGACTAAATGGAGTCTTCTAGCTGATGTGATTTTTAAGTGGGAGCAATTGAAGCTAGAAAAACTGCATTCTCAAAGAACTGCAGCAAAAAGATTAACTTTAAAAACTCAGTCAACAATCTTGATTACTGTTAGTAGAAAACTGTGGTTTAAGTATATTCTTTCTACTGTAAGCCATCAATCTACTTTTATTGCACTCTGATGGAGCACATAGTTAAGAAAGAGAAAACCTGAAGAAAGGCTCTTTTTAGCACCGTTTTTTCATGAACTAGGATTTCACCAATTTGTTCTGTGGTTATACACGCTATCAAGTATTAAGAAATCAATGCAATGTCTTCAGCTGTCAGTCACGGGGTGGCACTACTGGAAACTAAGGGAACACATCTTCAAGTAGAGTTGCACACACATATTTCTAAAGGAACCCATTTGCAGTCTTATTTATGCTCTTAAAATAGACAACCTACCACTATCTGCTGAAAGTGCTCATGGGTATGAAATTATCTAATTGAATATCATTTTCTTTTATAATCAAAGTACGTTCACATTTAGCTTCAATCACTTGAAGCTTTAATTTTAATATTTTTTATACAGTGAAAATGAGTCAAAAGACTTCATATATAGTCCCAAATAAGATTACTTCTTTAAATATGTTTCTACTGGGAGGAAAACTGAGTGAAAATATGTCATGGTTACATAATCCCCGAGAGTTTAATAAGCAACAAGCTTGGAGTAGTAATTCTTTACAATGACAGATCGCTAAAACTTCTCAAAACTCGGAGTACAACAGAGGTTTTCAAAGGAAATGAAAGTAATGATGGAGTGGAAAATTATCATTCTTTATATATAAAGTAACCTTCTTCAGATCTTAAGTAAGGTTTTCCGGAGTGTGCTGCACATCTCTGTTAACCATATTTACTCAATAACCTAATAAAAGCGACCAAAATGGGTCAGTACGAGTTCTGGTAAGTTCGCATAGAAAGCCCATCATTGTGGTTGCTTATTAAAATAATGTTACTACAGGAGAAAGTTCGTTTAAGAGGAAGAATACTTATGTTGTGTAGGCTGCTTATTTGTCATGTTTACTTTAAGGCTTTGCCCTTTATTTTATAAATATATATATATGATAAACTTACTTACGATTTTATTATGTCTAAGAAAAATATTAAAAAGGTTTTAGTGGAGCCAAAGCTGAATTTTTAATTTGGAAACACATAAAAGGAATTAAAAACTCTATCATATACATACATGAAATGAATTCTAACCTCAGAATCAGAAGCATGAAAATGATCAAAACAAATCAATAAAATCCCATGTATCTTCATAGTCAAGGAGCTTTTATTAAAAGCAGAATTTAAAAAAATTAGTATTTGAATTATACAATGTGTGGAGATGGCCTAAAAGTGCAATGGAATGACTATCAGGCCTCTGGTGACATGCCAGGATCTGAGTGCGTACGGATTCAATATAAATTGAAAAAAAATGAGAATCTGCTCAAGATTTAAACCAAGCAGGAAAATGTCAATGTGTGCGTGCACGTGGGACAAAGACACATATACATGCATGTGTACGTGCACGCACATACACACACACATACACACACACACGGACTGGGGTGAGACAAAACCAAGTCTGCTCATAAAGACATTTTCTGCATGTTCAGTATTTCAAATATTTTTTCCATTGCTACCACATAGAGACATTTGTTAATGTCTATGTTCATAAGTATGAGAGAAACTTTGATTGCTTTTACATTCAGTTTAAAAAAAAACCACACAGGCGGTCAATTGTGTTCTGCCAGCACACTAAGATTTACAGGCTCAAAGATGGTATGGTCACATTAGCCAGGTGTGCAGAGAAGAGGAGAGCACTTATAAATGAAATTAATAGCATTATACTATGGTAACCTTACTTTAAAGCTCAGTCCTTGTTTTAACGTATTTCTCACACTTTTATTTCTGAAAAACAAAAACTAATCTTTTTCATTATTCCAGAAAGCAACAATCTTTCTAAACCTTCCAATTTTAGAAAAACTGTAAAACTCAAGAAACATGCAAGCCACATAAACCTCTATGTAACTCTTTCTTTACTTTGCTTCCAAGATACTGTTCCAAGATACTGATACAGGAACAAGAAGAGAAACAATTTTCCAGGTTAAGATCTCCTATTATACTACTAGTTAACGTTTGTTGTAACAGAAAGTTCTAGATTAACGTTATTTCTGATGCCGGTAAATTACTTCCCGGTCCAATAAAAGGCTCTTAGATGATAACTGTCTCTTGCCTACCCACCAGTGGAGGTTCTAAATCTTAGTCGCAATAAGCAAAATAGGTTATAATATTTTGTTGTAAGAGTGATTTGTCAAAGATTTGTAATTAGTCCAAGAATTCAGCTGCTAAAATACCATACAAACAGATACACAGTCCTCAAGAATGAGCATAAATGATTTGGAGTTGACGTGAGGAGGATGAATCTATAGAAATGCAACTTGTATGTACATTATTGGTTTTAATAGTAGAACACAGACCTTTGAAGGGAAATCCTAATAAAGCATTCCATTAGGAAAAAAGGAAGGTGGATGCATTCCTTAAAAACTAATGACTACTGTGAATTCTCTGGTATTCTCTGAGCAGCAATAAACTGCATTCTTATCAAAATATAAATCTTCACTACAAAGGGAATTTAGAGTAATGGTGAGGAGAAATAATTATTACGATATATGTTATATCATGAATGTTAATTTTTATATGACTGCAATCATCATGATTCCATTACAACTTCTAGTTTTCTCTTATGATTTCTAAAATTTATCTCAATAAATATAAAGGCTAAACCACATGAATCTTTCAAGAAATCATTTCAATTTTAAAGGATAACTGGTATATCATGTACAACTACATTCAGCCAAGTGTTATATTACTGGGTTGATTATGTGTCTTAGCAAAAGGATTTTATATGCATCTTAAATGAAGACAGTGCGCTCTTTACGATATCCAAGTATGATGACCACATGACTCTCTAAATCTAGCATCTTTTAAATACAGACAACAATGACCACTATTGTCTGAAGTATGCACCTGTTCATGTTCAGTAAAAATGCATGAAGTATAGGCACGCCATCCAGATACTAGGGAGGCTGAAACAAGAAGATTATAAGTTCAAGTCCAGGCTGAGCAACTCAGTGAGATGCTGTCTCAAAGCCACTGAATGAGAAAGGCTATGGTGTAACTGAGTAAATGCCACTGGCCAGTATGAACAAGGAAGGCGCTGGGTTCAATGCTCATTCCACAAGAAAATTACAAAAATCTTTAATTAGGATCTATGTTCATATCCATTCTTTATTGATAGGTATCAGCCAAATAGTTATTAACTAGGAAAAAGGTAATTTTTTAATATATAGTATATATGCTATACTTTGGTTGGAAGTTCTGGAGAGCCATCCTTGGATGCTGTCTGGACAGAAGCATTCTAAAAACCAAACAAATATTTTCTCTTTAAACATTATTTTCTTAGACTTAAAGAGATTTTGATGAATAATTACAAAAATGTTTGTATTTAGCAGTCTTTTAGTCAAGTACAGATATCTACAAAATAGCTTTCCCTTCACTGTCACCTTTTTGGATACTTCCTTATTAATGTCAGCCTTATACAAAAATATAATCTGGAGGCTCAGGGCAGGCTGCAGAGGTATTATTGGTTTGTGTCTTTTTACAAGTCATCACATAATATGTTTGATGATGTGTTTATCAGTTTGCCTCTAACTCATCATGCAAACAAAGAACCATTTATTTTTAAAAAATGTTGCTAGCAGAATTACATTAAGAAAATTTAGAAATAGTTTAAAATGCCTTCCAAGAAGAACTAAAAGAACAAACATCTACTTCCTCAGAGGCAAGGACGGGGCGCAGTGTAATCACTGATAATGACTCCAAAGATTCTGGAGGAATCGTTAGAATTTAGGCACTGCTCAAACTGTACAGGATGATTGCCATTTGAAAGACTATCTACAAGAAGGGGTGAGAAATCACAAAATTAAAAAATACTAGGGTACATTTTAACCTTCTCTCAAGTAACTAGCTCCTCCCTAAACTACTACCTCTCTGTCTGTCTCTGTTTCTACATTTATATTTCTAATGGAACTGCTGTTCTTCTGTGAGGGGGTATCCAGCAAGGACTACTCTGTTCTAATAGTAGAAACAAACTGTAAATGATAATGGAAATAGAAAAATCCCTATTTTATGGCTTCAACTTGTCACGCATTTATTCATTCATTTAGAATAAAAGAACACCCCATGCTAGAAACTTAAATATTACTGTTTTTATTTCATATTTATGTGTACCTGTCTGTGTCCATGTGTGTGCGTGTGTGCGTGTGTTTGTGTGTGTGTGTGTGTGTGTGTGTGTGTGGTGCCTTTGGAAGCCAGAAGAGGACACTGGCTCTCCTGGAGTTAGAGGTATAGGAGGCCGTGAGCTGCCAAACATGGGTGCTGGGAACTGAATTCAGTTCCTCTAGAAAAGCAGCAAGTACTCTTAACTGCTGAGTCCCTACACACAAAAGTCCCTATCCAATAAGAGCAACACTGAACTCTGAGTCAGCTCTGAGAATCTGGACAGGAGAAGAACAGAGAGGGAAGAATGGGGAGAGAGGGAGAAAGCGTGCAAAGGGATGTCATCTGTGTGGAGACCTAGAGAAAAGACAGGGAGAAAAATAAAGCAAAAAAACTGCCTCAGTCTGTATGGTCAAATACGTCAGTTTGAATCTACTCTCACTGGCTATAAAGTCTTTGCACTCAAACACTTATGGTCCCTTTTCCTGGTTCATAAGAATAGATGGAATGAGCTGGCATGTAGAAACATTTTGCACAATACCAACATACAGCAGAGATTTAGTGCATACCAGCATCTTAATAACACAACACACCTTCAACCATCAACAATGTAAGCTTTGAAAATCATCTCTCTTATTCCAGTACTACAGCGCACTGCACTCCAGGCCTTCTCCTCAGCTTACTTCCATGTCTACTCATATATTTTAAAACAACGGATAGATGTAATTTCAGAAATGACACATTAAAAATGCAACTAATTTTCTCCTCAAACTACATAACTGAGCTGATAGCTGCAGGTTTCTTTCCAGGGAACAGCGGGCACAGCACAACTGTGCCAACACATAGCCACGGGGTATGAACAAAGCGGCAGGAGTACACTCCCAAAGCTGTGCGTGATGGAGTGCATGCAAGCCATGCAAATGTGCTAAGAAGTTCGCCACACTGATGCCTCGCTGATGTTCCATTCAATTCTAACAGTTTCCTAGCTCCTGACCTTACCCTTGCTTCTGAAGTTAAGTGGGATCCTTGGGTCACAGTGCCCTGTCCTGTGCTGCTGCTACACACTCAACTTCTTCCACAATTTGTTCTCTCTGTCCTGCAACCACACAATGACCCTCCCCATAAAAAGCCATGAATTCACTCATGTTTAATGTACTTACACATTAATAGTAACATCATCATCTAAACAGGTCTTAATCACCTTCTGTTTAAACAGAAAGCACTGCTGCTGTAGAGAATGCTCTTGTATAGTGTAAAGATTTGCCACTCATGTTGGTTTAATAAAATGCTGATTGGCCAGTAGCCAGGCACAAAGTATAGGCGGGGCATCCAGGCTAAGAGAATTCTGGGAAGAGGAAAGGCATAGAGTCAGTTACCAGCAAGACACAGAGGAAGCAAGATAAGAAAGTCTTATTGAGAAAAGGTACCAACCCACATGGCTAAACATAGACAAGAATTATGGGCTAATTGAACTTGTAAAAGCTGGTTAATAATAATCCCCAGACAACAAGTCAAACCGTTTATAATAATGTAAGCATCCATGTGTTTCTTTGGGAACCACACACTGCTGCTATTTTTCTGGGAAAAGCCATGACTATGAATATACAAACTCAGAGGGGTAATAGACTGCATATCCAGTGACAGCCTCAAGTATGATTACAGGTGGGACCAGGGGCTGATGATGGTGAGCATCTCATTGCTGTGCGGTACAGTTGGCTTACAGCGTTGACATTCTGTCTGTGAATTCAGTATAAGCTTACAAGGGGAAATGGGATGTGGTTTGGAGGACGTTGGACCAGTAATTTTTTTCACATTTGAGAAAAAAAAATTGAAAGAGATTATTTAATGAGGAGAAGTAAGAGGTGGAATTGTAGGTGGGACACAGAGGAACACTGATGCACAATATGCTGTCTTCATTTCTGAGCCTTTACCCTTTACACTGAAAAGGGAATGATGCTGTAAATACCTGCCTCCTGGTGCAAACCTGGCTGACTTAATACTCTTGCAATTCAAGCCATGTTCCTAAGAGATTTTGTACTCCCCTCAATATCTTAAGTTATCAGCAGTGAAGTGAACAAGTCTAGTTTTTTTTTCCAGTATCTATCTTCTTTCATAATTATCACACTGTGTAGACAATAAGAAACTGAGCAAACCTAGGCTATGTGTGGGAGTTAGGGGCTGGAGGGGGAGGGAAGTCAGAGGAAAATAGATTAAAAAAATCCTTTGTTCTAAATGGTAATATTAGTTATCTAGTATTCCTTTTCTGCCCAAATACTAGACTTGGGTGGTGAGTTTAATAGCATACAGCTCTATTTCCTCTATCAATCAGCGGCTCTAATTTCTATAATAAATGACACGTCTGATCTTCCATATAAAAAATGAGATTTTAGATACCTGTCTTAGGAAATATTACCACAGTGGTAAAAAAGTAAATTCTAAACTAAGCACTTCCTCTCACACCATCCAGAAATCAGTACTTCCAGCACAGTTCTTTCTGAGCCATGGCAAGCATTAATGAAAGGACTAGCAAATATAAGCAAATGGCTACGTCATAGAAACACGGCCTGTGCTGTTCTGTGGACGTTTCTTCATCCTCAGCCCTCCCAATAGGTATGCTAATACCGAAAACAGATTCCTTAGAAGAAAGCATGACAATAACAGTGAACTGGTCTTGTGAACAGTGTGTCTTTCTCAGCTATGCACCTTCTATGAGCGGTCACTGTTAGAAATGTGGTCTAAAGGCACCAGGAAACTCATGTTCCTAAATTAGCATGAAGAACTGATTCCATCATCCCGAATTTTTAACACAACAAGAATAGTATTTATATTTAATAAGTATAGGATATTGTTGATATTGTTTTGAAGCCAGATTTTTATTTGTTAATTACTTTGAAAGTATGGCTAAAAACTAAGCTGTGGCACTGTTTCCTTAGGGTTTTTTTTTTTTTAAATATTTATTTATTATGTATACAGTATTCTGTCTGTATGCCTGAAGGCCAGAAGAGGGCGCCAGACCTCTTTACAGATGGTTGTGAGCCACCATGTGGTTGCCGGGAATTGAACTCAGGACCTTTGGAAGAGCAGGCAATGCTCTTAACCACTGAGCCATCTCTCCAGCCCCCTCCTAAGGGTTTTTTTAAGCCATTTTCAGCTTGACTTGGAGTAACCCTGATCAACTGCAGGAAACACAAGATCTGCCCTCATAGCACTCTCTCATGGAGGACAGGGGAGGCTCTGGAGACCGGCAGGTTCCTTCCAACCCCAAGGCCTTGTAAGAGGTAAACAATTAACTGTGGTGGGAGAAACTCTTGGATGTGTAGCTGCCTATATGTCACCCTTGGGGAATGTGCAGTGTGCAGCTGCCATGGGCTGTCCTTGTGGAGGTGGGACTCTCCAGTGGCATACCTAGTAATTGGCTAGGGGACCTTTAAGTTCGGTGTAGCTTGACAGTGAGTCACCCAAGATTCTTCTCTTTTGTTCCCTAAGTTAGCCTGGGATAGGAATCCTGTCTTTGGTTTGCCAGGGCCTTACCTATCTGATGTAAACAGAAATAAATGGGAATAAGCAGAAGAGATGGAAACACTCATCTAATATTCCAAGAAACTGATTTTGATACTGAATACTATCTAATCTTTTAAATCAAGAGTAATAGAAGCTAAAAAAAAAACAGTATCACAAATATACCTATAATATTGTAAAGTTATTTCAACTTATTTTCTATAGACTGAATACAAGATTAATAAATAAAACTCTTGAAATGTCTTTTTATATTTAAAGAAGGATAATTATTTTCAGTGTAATCTCTTCCAAAAATACTCAGCTTTATTCTATGGAAATTGGTTGTGTGTGTGGTGTACGGGAGGTGTTCGCAATCGAGGTTGGAGTCTTAGAGTGAAGGATTCTGAGAACCACCAGTGCTCTCTTCTGCAAACATGAAGAGCCTCCCCGTGCTCTTTGGTTCCATGCGGTAACATGCCGTCACATGTTTCTCCACTACCACACTGGCATCAGATACAGGATCACAACCCATGAACATTGACAAATTGGCACGATCATCTGCTGGTAGCCAAACATGAGAGGAAAGTGGCATGTCAGCTTGGAGAAAGCTGCTGTAGAGGACAACTGCACACAATGAGAATAGTTATTCCAGAACTGGTCACTGCCCAGCAATTATCAGAAAATGCACTGGACTTAAAAAGTCCTCACTGCACAGGATGTTCTGACATCAGTTTAAAACACAAAATTTCCAGAAGGCATTTTAGTAGAGCACTTTGTCTTTCTCAGAATAAATACTTCAGTATATCCACATACACATTTATTTCATATAAATCCTTCAGATGAAGTGAAAAGTCAAAACTGGGGAGAAGTAGAACATCACATTTGACTCTGGTCCAGTGAGAATTGGAAATACACAGAAACTCCCTCTGCCTAGACCATTGATAATCCAAGCATAGCGTTTCCACAATAAAAACCAGACACTATTAAAACTATTTTCAGTGCTGTCCTTGTCAACTCACATTTGGGTAATCATGCTGGTGAGACTTTATGAGAGTAGCTTCTGATACTGCTTAGAGATTACTATGCAATCTATGACATCACTACACAATCTCATAGCAAATAACCCGATCCTCTAGCTCTTAAAATCTTCCCACCCTCCTCTTCTGGAGAGACAAATGGGGAAAGCTGTGTGCAGGAGACGTGGTCTTCCCCACAGAAGAGCACAACTGACTGTCCAGTGCCAGGCAGTCAGCCCAAAACACATACATACAAATAACATTATACAGACTGAACAGGCAATATTTACAAGTATATATTTATATACATATATGCATGCAATAGAAATTGGTAAAAATAGAGGCCATGAATTTGAAGAAGAATGGGGTAGGATGTATAGGAGGGCTTGGAGGAAGGAAAGGGAAGAAAGAAATGTTGTAATTCTATTATAGTCACAAAAAAATTTAACTTTTTCTGGGGTTGGGAAGATGTCTTGGAGAATAAAGGTGCTTACTGTGCAAAAATGACTTGGGATTTCCAGAATCCACATTAAAAGAACCCATACACATCTAAGACCCCAGAACTGGATAGGGCAAAGGCAAAAGGATCACAGTGGCTTACTAACCATAAGCACCAGATTCAGTGAAGATGCCAGTCGCTCTTAGCTATGGTTTCTATTGGTGTGATGAAATATGACCAAAGCAACTTGGCAAAGAAAGGGTTTATTTGGCTACATATCCTGAGTCACAGTTCACTGATGAATGCCAAGGCAGGAGCTCAAACTGGGAAGAAACCTAGAGGTATGAGCTGATGATGCAGAGGCCTCGGTGGAGTGCTGCTTACTGGCTTACACATCATGGCTTGCTCGGCCTGCTTTCTTATAGAACACAGGACCACTGAACCTGGTACTAGAACTTGCAGCAAGTCTTCTGCCTCTGTCTCCCTAATGCTGGGACTACAAGCATGTACCATAAAACTTGGCCTAAGTCATGAGTTTTTATAGAAATTTTCTGTCCCTTTTAAGAAATAATTAATTCCTAAAAATATTCTTAAAAACAGAATTTAAGTGTGTCAATTTTTTGACCACCAGTAACAACCTGCTTCCATGTCTCTAACAGTCACTTTATATCTACGTACCACTCTGTTGGTTATAACTTTCATCAGACAAGAGGATGAAATAAAAGTTAATAAAAAGAAGAATGACTAGACCTCACTGCTTGTCCTAATGGAACCCAAAAGTAAACAGAAATCGCAAAGTGTTATGGTAACTGTGTATGTGCAAGGCCTATCACACAGTAATAACATCAGACAGAGATAAAACATCAAGTTGACCATTGAAAAAGGGGAAAACACAAGTTTCTACAGAGCAGGTCACATAAGTAGCAGACACTGAGAGAAGAATTACCTCAGATTTATCAACTTAATAGGAATGAGCATGCATCTCCGTTCTGACTGAGAGATCTTTACTATTAAATGAAATGATACAATGGAAACAAAGAAGTTTCCAGGCATAAACCAGGCACTGGGAGATTTAAGAACATAGCACTGGGTATATGTGGGTGGTAGGAGAGAAGCAGATGACCATGTACTGATGGTGTACAGTATTGAAATATCATCCCTAGGGCAAATGATGTGGGAGGAGAGAAGCAGGTGCCTAGGTGTTGATGGTGTACAGTATTGAAGAACCCAAGAATGTTCCTGAATAGTAAACAAGCTGCATGCATTTAGAGACACAGCATTTGCCAAGTGTAGAATTATTCCATCTATTCTGTCACCTACAAGTTTGAATTCACGGAATATGGTAGCTGACTTACAACATCCTGATTCACGATACCTTCAGGTTCAGTTTCAATCAGCGTTTTCTGAGTTCTCACAAGGAACTGCTGAGCTCTGCTGGAGGAAATGCAACAGTGATGTGGACTGCTGCCATATCAGATTTATGCCTTCCAAGCTCGCAAAACCACTCAGCAATTCTACATTCTGCCCCTCAGCTCCTTCTGCCACTTCCCATAGGGTTTCCAAATTGTAACTCCTGACATGAAGGCCCCAAACAAGCCTTTCTCTGCCTCAGGCTTTTAACTGGGAACTTGATTAGCTACAAAGAACAATTAAGGGCCATGGGCCTGTACTGTCTTAGCTTCCTGTTCTCTACAAGTACTGATGATTAATCCGCTCCCACCTGCCATCTCAGAGCATGAGAAAATCTCTTCTCTTCCACAATAATTCTTCCCAACAATCCCTTATTTCTACACGTGCCTCCCAATTCCACTGCCCCCCAAGATCCCCTTCTCCTTACTCATATCTCTCATTTTCACATCACCTTTGCCTTGGCCTTTGAACACCTTCAAGTCTCTCCCTCTTTAAAAAGTAAAGCATAGCAAAGCTCGGGACACAGCAGCCTGGCCTCTGTCACTCATTTTAGGTGGCAGAATGCTAGGTCCAAAGTGCCCCCTGGGTCCTCTGCCTCAGGTGATCTCTGAAGCTTCTGGCACCTTCTTGAAATGCTCCCTTCATATTTTCAAGGACTTTCATTTTCTTCATTATGTCTACTTCCTCTGCACACACATCAGCAGTGTTTCTCGGGACATGGTCTAGGCCCTCAAGCACCCTGATCCTGACCACATCCAACCAAGGAAGTAACAGTCACCTATATACTGGCATTGCCTTAATATCTGGCTCAAATTTATCCCTCAGCTTCTAATCCTACAATTAAGTAGCAAAGCAGATACAAACTCGAGGGTGAGCCTGTGCCCATCTTATTTGGTGTGACACAAATGAGAAAGCTGTTTGTTCTGATGTCCTGGAGTGAATCATGAATTGTACCTTAACTCCCACTCCCAACTCTCTATTTCTGCCTCACCTTAAACATTATTATCTCTTACTTGGACTATGTCCCTCTATCACTTTTCCTAAACCTTTATCATGAACTCTCCCACCTGTGCGAACCTGAGGTCACTCCTCTATTCAGCACTGGCTGCTGTCCACCTCTCCTACATCACCCCTTATCCTGTGTGCTCTGGGAACAATGAGCTTTGTCCTTCCAGAAGTGTATTCCCTCCTAGGCCCATCTTCCAGAACACTATTTTAACAGAGCAGGACAAAAACTCTGCCAGGCCTTCAACTATCAGGCTCGGTCCCCGCTATGTGAACCACCCTTGGGTTCCTCTGCGTGTCCCAGCATATGAAGACTAAGAGATTCTGTCAGAATGGCTGCTGTCCACTTAGACTCTACAGACTTCCTGAAATATCTTTGTTTTATGACTCCAGCTTCTCAAACCGTGCAAAGTCACTGTAGAAAAGAATCACCAGGTGATGAAAGGAGACAGAGACAGAGACCCACATTGGAGCACCAGACAGAAATCTCAAGGTCCAAATCAGGAGCAGAAGGAGAGGGAACACGAGCAAGGAACTCAGGACCGTGAGGGGTGCACCCACACACTGAGAAAATGGGGATGTTCTATCTGGAACTCACCAAGGCCAGCTGGCCTGGGTCTGAAAAAGCATGGGATAAAACCGGACTTGCTGAACATAGCGGACAATGAGGACTACTGAGAACTCAAGAACAACGGCAATGGGTTTCTGATCCTACTGCACGTACTGGCTTTGGGGGAGCCTAGGCAGTTTGGATGCTCACCTTACTAAACCTGGATGGAGGTGGGCGGTCCTTGGACTTCCCACAGGTCAGGGAACCCTGATTGCTCTTCGAGCTGATGAGGGAGAGGGACTTGATCGGGGAAGGGGGAGGGAAATGGGAGGCGGTGGCAGGGAGGAAGCAGAAATCCTTAATAAATAAATAAATTTTAAAAAAAAGCATCACTATTTCTCTTTGATGAAAAATAAAAATAAAATAAAGCCTTCACCTATTTTCTTTCCAACAGCTGTCCCACACATCGACATTGAGTTCTGCTTCTAAAACCAGACCTGTTCAAGTTGCCTCCTCAATTAATCTGAAGTCAAGGAACAGTTCTCGAGGGAATTTCTAAACATGACCAAAGCAGTCTATCCAGTCACTTTCTCCTATTTACCCTCAAACCAGAGGCAGCAAAAGCAACAGATCCTACACTGCTTTAAGCCTCGAGGCATGGTCCCCTGGGTCTGCATTCCCTCCATGCACAGGGGAAATAGCCTCCCTCATTCAAGCCTCTGCTCTGACACCACTCCCCTCTGGAGGAGATCTCAACTGACCACTCCCACCAAGGTTGCATTGATTAACCTGCCTCCTGGCATATTCCAAGGTATCTTGTGAGTTGCAAAGTCTCATGAGTTTTAATTATTTGTTAAGTGTTTCTCCTACAAGAATCTCAACTCCTCAGAAAAGAGGCTGCTATATTTATCTTTAAAACACTGGCACTTACATGTTCAAGTGCTTGTAGAATGAGCAAGGGGATAATCATATACAAACACAAAAATATAAACACATTCTTATTCCAACTGGCATTAATTTACCTACACTTAAAATATCCTTTTCCTCCATTCTTATCATTTTCACAGGCACTTTAGGAACCAAAAAGGCTACACTTGAATTATAATTATTTTTGAATTCCATGTTTTGCTTCCCCTGTAATCTTTTTTGTTGCAAACAGTAATTTTTCAAAGGCTGTTTAGGGATTTTTTTTTCCCACTTTACTTGCAGCAATAGAAGGCTCTTAGAAGGTGTTTGATGAGCTAAATCTGCACGACACAAAATGATCTGCACGGAGGGGCGGCTGGGCCTGAGCTTCCAGAGGCTTCCTGCTATCCATCCTCGTATATCAGCTCATCCACCATTGCAAACTGTCTTTCTTTGGTACAAAATGTTCTCTACTTCTCAGTAAATACCAGTTTTCTAACTCATTTTTCCCCTGAAGTGTTTGTAATAGTAATAATTAATACTAATCATTACATTTGAAACTAATTGGAAACAAGGAAAATCACAGGGAGAAAATCTTGATGAGGACGTGGAGGGAATTTCGTTTAAACTGTAAAACCCCTTGTAAAAATGAGTTCCATTGCCCACTGAAGAAAACATGACATTGCAGACATCACCACACAGAACCCTGAGATTCTGAACACATTACCCAGTGAATGCTCCATCACAGCAGCATCACACACATACAAAGGACACATGATTGATAGATTTGTTCACCGGTAGCAGTGCTTTCTGGAGAATAAGAAGTGTAACCCCAAATATCTCAAGGCCAGGCTTCCTAAAATACTTATTTAGGCAGAATGAATCAAACCTTACCCTTATAATTATATGAGAACCTCTTCCACATATTTTTGCCAATATCTATACCAAAATTCCCCACATTTTATTTAGATAAATATTTAAGTAGATTTTGAAGTGTCAACAGTCAGAGTCAGCAATCCCTCCTGGGCTGAATGAAGTGAAGGTACTTCCTTCTGCTCTTCATGTTTGTGAACTCGTTTTCTAACATGGGGTAGGTGAGCAGCTTAGGAGGTGAGGAGGTGAGCAAGTAGGCAGGTGATATGGGATTTCCCTCTGTATGCTGTGATTACCACTGATAAATAAATGAACTGCTTTGGGCCTATAGCAGAGCTATAGGGAAGCAGAGCTAGCTGGGGAAAACTAAGCTGAATGCTGGGAGAAAGGAGGCGGAGTAAGAGAGAAGCCGTGTAGCTCTGCTGGAGAGAGATGCCGGAACTTTAGCAGGTAAGCCACAGCCTCATGGTGATACACAGATTAATAGAAATGGGTTAAATTAATATGTAAGACTTAGCCAGTAAGAAGCTAGAGCTAATGGGCCAAGCAGTGATTTAATTAATACAATTTCTGTGCGATTATTTTGGGGGAAATGAACAAGCAGCCAAGCAGCCTCCCTCAAAAGGCAAGTAGGCAGATGAGCAGGTAAGCAGATGAGCAAGAATGAAGGTAGGCAGATGAACAAGAAGGCAGGTGGGCAGGTGAGCAAGTGGGCAGGTGGGTAGGTGGGCAGGTGAGGAGGTGAGCAGATAGGCAGGTGAGCAGGTGGGAGGTGAGCAGGTGGAAGGTGGGCAGGTGGGAGGTGGGCAGGTGAGGAGGTGAGCATATGGGCAGGTGAGCAGGTGGGAGGTGAGGTGAGCAGATGGGCAGGTGAGCAGGTAGGAGGTGGACAGGTGAGGAGATAAGCAGATGGGTAGGTGGGCAAGAAGGCACAACACTGCTTTCTCAGGTCCAGACTCATTCTGTCTATGGTTGCTTTTGCAAGTTGTCTCCATGTGAATTTTGGGCCAGAAAAATATGTGTGTGTGTGTGTGTGTGTGTGTGTGTGTGTGTCAGTACATGTGTTAGTATGTATGTATATCAGTGGGGGGTATCATAAAGCCTTTAAGTCCTTAAAAGACATAAAAGATCAGGGGAAATAACAAAAGTAATCCCTAATTGATGGAAATAACTTCAGATTGAAAATCATAGAAAGACATTACAGAAGTGCCTGATTTACAGCATTTAGGAAAGAGTCCTCCAACCTGTGTTTCTGAAAACACAGGCCGAGCTGGGGCACCTGAGGAAGCCACTCCTTGTTCTCTATTTCTCTAACAAACCACATTAATAAGAACCAAACGCAAAATGAAAGGCTTTCTCTGCGCACCTTTAAAAGCAGAAGAAAATAGTTTCTTTCCACAGTACACTCCAAGCCCCTCCAAGCAGTAACACACTTGCTTCTGGGGAGGGCCATGCTTGGAAGATGTTTAACACACTAATTCTATACAGACTCAAAATGATAATGATAAATGGGCTTTAGCACACACGCACGCACACACACCACATGCACAGGGTGGGGGAGAGGGGTTCTAACAGTGATACACCCTTCTTAAATGGTTTTGTCATTCAGAGGAAGCAATTCTCCACTGCTAAAAATATTTTTGAGTCTGATATAAGAATAAAATTACATTAAGAGGCCAAGATGCATGGGTTTGGTAACTTGCCAAAGGTAGATGCCGACTTCTGCAGGCTTCTATTTCAAAGATAATACCAAGCATTCCAACATTTCTAATTCATAATCAGCTGCTGCAGGCAAAAAGACTGTTCCCAGTCATCTGCCCTGCCGTGGCTAAAACCCATTCCACACACAATCATATAATACTGTGTCTGAGAGACTCTGCATACTCTTTCTTAGCAGAAATCTCTGACACAGATAATCTACTGAAACTCGCTAAATAATTAAATTCAAAATATGACTAATACTGACAAAAATTTTAGTTGGTCTATTTTACCTCGACAGCCCAGTGAACTGTCTTCACATCTAATGACAATAAACACAATTAACAATTCAAGTAATTCAACTGATCATTGTGAGTGTGTGTATTTTAAAAAGCAAATGTGGCAGAAAAGAATACCACTTTAAACACATTGTTCTAAAGTTGCACAGTTTTAATTCAGACTCAGTATCATCAAGAAACAATGGCACCAGAGAAAATAGCTGCTTTGTTAACAGAGTTTCCAAGACATTCTTAATTTAATAATAAAACAAGACCCAATTTTCTGTAAACTGGCATATTCTAATTAATCACACTGTTGATGACGGATTCAAGACTATAATTTGTGACTACTAAAATGCATCTAAGTTCAGATGGTCTGGGCTGAGTATTGTAGCCAAAGTGCTCATGTGGCAAACATGAAGATCCCAGGCTCAGCCCCTGAGGAGGCAGTGGGAAAGACGACGAGGGAGAAAGTGAGAACACAATCCTTGTCAGACAAATACTATACAGAACAGCTTAATAAATGCAAGTAAGGGCTCCAGGATGACAGAAAGAACTGCATTCCTAGATTCCTAGAACAAGTCTTAGAACACTTCATTCTCACAAGGGTTCGAGCCAGACAGAGCCTTGAAGTTCATTAATCCCTTGTCAAGACTCGTGTTATCTCCTCACCAGACCAGGTTTAACAGATGTAACTCACCAGCCCTCTGCTGCCCCTTTCATTTGTGAACACATTGAAATATTAGTACCTTACAGTAATTACTATAGAAAAATCAAGGATATGGAGTAAGCTATACTTTAAGTTCCAATTCTACAAAGTTTATCATACAGGTAATAAAAAGGATTGGAGGGGGGGGGAACATACCTAAGCGATCAGCTTGATTTAAAGCGCTATTTGAAATCAAAATTGTAGGTGCCTCCATTCTCTGTATGCAAAGGAACTGCATGGCTCAAGGAGGAACAGTACTAAAGCCGCCATTTCCTAAACTAAACACGTGCTCTTCACAATTTAGAAGGCATCACTACCAACCTCAAGAGGGAAACACACACATATGTAGTAATGTTTTCAAACTCAGGGCCATAACCTGTGCCCAAGCAAGCTATGCTGGGCCTCCTGTCCTCAATAAGCCAATTAAACTGCCAGTAAAAAGCACAAAATAGAGATTTATTTGACAGGGCAAAGGGTGCAGAGGAGTGTCGCCCCCCCGAGGGCCATCTTCAGTGCTCTAACATGAGGTAGGGCTAATAGTTGTGCATAATGAGACAGCCACCCTTCCTTCCCAGGCTTCCGACAAGATTAGATTCCCTACCCAGTGAATGGACTGACAGACACACTGTGAAGCTCCCTCTTGGAGATGAGTTCCATCTCTGCTTGCCTTGGGCCTCTAAGCTCTCCTTCTCTTAGTGGGAATTTCCTATGCAGGTATCCATTTCTTAGAACCCATCACTTTAGTCGTCTAAAGGGGGAAAGAGGTGGCATGAACCCTTTGTGCATTCCTCCCAGGCAGGCTGCAAAGGGACAGTAAGACACTGGGCTCCGATCTCCAGAACTGATCCACAGTTGACAATCTCCATCATGCTGTCACCTCCTTGGTACACAGAAAGGGTGAAGGTCGGGGACTTGTAAATTCTCAGAGGCGGGTTAATTTAATTCATGGCCCCTAAAATACCCCTGGGTGTCCTTTCCATTCCATTTCCAATACACAGTCACTTTAAGGCAAGTGTTCCCCTACCTCATTCAGTTTCTGGATTTCTATGCCCTTTCTCTAGTCCAAGTGGCTAGACCCAATCCAAATCACTGTCTCAGAGAGCAATCATAGGAGAGCAAAGAATTAAAGTTCTTTGAATTTCAGGAACTCAGGCTTTGTGTTACAATAATCGGTACTTAAGTTTAAGAAATGGTAAAACTAAAATTTAAATATGCCTGTTTACCTTCCTAGGAGCCTCTTGGGAAATTGACCATTCCTTTTTCGCTCAACTATCTACTTTCCCTACCAGAAAAATAAAGAAAAGAAGAGGCTGCATCCTGTCATGGTACACAAGAGAATAAGCTCAAAACTGCAATGAATGAGGAAGAAAAATAACCGTAGAAGGGAGGGGGGGAGGTAGGGATGCTAGAAGAAATTATATGCATAAGTTTTGGCATATACATAGATAAAAATAATCACCAACTGTGTAAAACTGTATAAAAGATTAATTCCTACTGAAAAAAAGTATTAAGTGTGACAAAGCATACTTCATTTACTTTATGCTAGCAAATGTATAGACTGACAGAGGGACAGTGGCCACTGGACAAACAGAGGTGAAGAGACTGACAGAGGGACAGCACCAGAACAGAGGCAAACTGGGAACAGTGTCTAACCAGAGGAAAATGATCTAACATCTGATGTTATAACAGTTAATCAATTTGAAAATGTAAAATAATTTCATAAAATTAAATCTTGTATATTGGAAGTCTGGTGTATTGGAAGTTCCCTAAATGCAAAAAAAACTCAATGGGAGGAAGGGAGGGAGGGAGGGAGGGAGGGAGGGAGGGGGAAAGAAGAAGAGAGAGTCCTAAATAAATGGAAACACTTGAACCTAACTCAAAAAAAAAAAAGATTAAAACTCTGATGAATTTCTTTTTCTGATGCAAACTGAAGCAAGCGAGGCTATGGCCCCACCCTTACTCAGATTTCCTTCTTGCCTCTGCCTTTCACCCATGGACCACCAAACCACTGGCAGCCCAAGCGGCCTGATTAGAGAGATGTTTCAAAACTTTAATAAACCTTTATATAGAGAGAGCAGATGAAGTATGGTACCTCTCTATGTAAATAAAGACAAACTGTATTATAGAGAATTACACCTATAGGTGATAAAAATAAATAAAAAAATGTCAGAATGTTTGTGGTGACATAGATCGTGGCAATGTGAAAATTCACATTTTAAGGATACGAACTAGTGTCTCTGGGAGGTCTCAAAGGACGGACGGACGGACGGACGGACGGACAGACGGACGGACGGACACACACACACACACACATCAATTTCATCAACATTTCTTTATGTAATTCTTAAGACTGCCACAAGGTGGCAGGTGTGGTGCAGGCTCTGGATAAGACAGAGCATTGTGAACTAAGAAATGAGTCACAACACTCTCCTGTTGGCATAATCTCTTAAATAGGAAGTTATGTGCCTGCCATTGTCCTTCTTTGAACATTATGACTGAGGCAAAGCAACAGCGTCTTACTTTGCTAACAATAAAATCAAAACTCAGCTACTGTAATAAAGGGATCTAATGATCCTCTACTCTCTTCCCATCATTAGGCTGTGGCATATAGTGTTCCATATATGCTGACAATGACTACAGACATCCTTATCTCGTGTCACAGTATACAGATACCCTGAGGATGGGATCTATGTCCTATGTACCATTGTTTGTTTTTTTGTTTGTTTGTTTTGTTTTTTTTTTTTTTTTTTGGTTTTTCGAGACAGGGTTTCTCTGTGGTTTTGGAGCCTGTCCTGGAACTAGCTCTTCTAGTCTAGGCTGGTCTCGAACTCACAGAGATCCGCCTGCCTCTGCCTTCCGAGTGCTGGGATTAAAGGCGTGCGCCACCACCTCCCGGCTCCTATGTACCATTGTTGTATCCCTTAAACTAAATATCCTATTACAAGTGCTTTACATATAAAGTAAACACTATTTTTGATAACTCCATTTATGAATTAGAGTAAATAAGAAATATTCTGAAATAAGGGAAGGCAGGTTCAGCAGTCCAAGATCAAATCCCACCCTGTCACTGCAATACACAACTAATGTGTACCTTGAGAATGCCAGATAATTTGTATTGGTATGCTTTTATAGATGAGGAAGATAATTTTATTAAATAGATAAAACAGCTAGTAAATGGCTGGTTAAGCATTATTGTTACATATAAACGTTCAAATAAAGTACACCAGGTGAAGAACTGTCATGGCAATACAACAGACTTTTTCCTTGGAACAAAACTCTTGCTGATGTCCAGGTCTTTCGTGTTGATGTCTCAATCACCTAAGCTGACATAATATTTACTTCCTTAGGCTTGACTATGAAGATCACTGCACACCTAGTAAGCATAAAAGAGGCCAGATATTCTTGCTTTTGATGGGTGAGTCTACAGATAGGCCATGAGAGTGACTTCCTTTAGTAGCCTGTTAAGCACCTCAACTTCCATACTAATTCCAACATCACAATCCACACTTACTTTTTACACATGACACCCTTCCTGCTTATGCTAAGATAGTTAATGATCTATTAATTAAGAAGAAATGGAAAAGAATAACTAATGTTAAGACATCCTACATCATCTAAGTGCTCTTTTCATGAAGCTTGTATTTAAAAAAAAATATTCCTTTTTGCCTTGAATATTTTGGGGTGTCAATCAATGTTCAATGTTAGCTGATAGCCATTCGCTGTTTTCTCTTGAGTCTGGGTCCCTCAGTTTTTGATTTTGCATGTGCTTGAGACCTTATGTTTGCTTCTTTCCTTTTTAATTTTTAATTATGAAACATTTCAAACACGCAGAAAAGAAGTTTTTAATGTATACCACTGAATCTCTCACTGAACACATCAACTGTTAATGTTTCACATCATCTCCTTCCTTATTTTCTCAACATGTATGTATGAAAATAAATTTCAAACACCCTGCCTGAGTACTCAGCATTTATTGACTAAAAGCATTCTCTTAGTGAGGTGCATTATACATCACAATCACGGCCAAGAAAATAACTCTGACATGATCTTTCTACATACATTTGTATTTCCACTTATCCCTATCATATTTTCAGAGTTTTGTTTGTTTCGATCCAAAAAGCAATAAATAACTACACAATGCAAGTAACTGTCACATTTCTTAAACTCCTGTCCCTGCCCTTCCCCACACTGACTATCCTATAGTAAATTTCACCAGTCTTTCAGGATGCCTATGGTCATGACTTCTCTGACTGCACTCCTGATACTCAAGGCAGACCAACCATTTGTGGAAGAACAATGGAACAGAAGCTGCACTTGCCCAGGCTTGCTCTGGTGGTGTACACTGTCCATTACTGGTGATGATGCTTGATTATCTATCTGATTAAGGTGATGCAAGCTGGATTTCTCTGTTGAAAAAGTACTATTTAAACCAGGTATGGGGTATATGATGGGAATCTCAGCACCTGGGAAGTAGAGGGGGAAGAATGAGAAGTTCAAGACCAGCCTTGGCTACAATAGCAAGTATGAGGGCAGTCTGAGTTATACGAGTGCCTATCTGAAAAAAAGAAACATTTTATATATCATATATATATCACATACATATGACATTACATATTATTTTACATAGTGGTTACCTCCTGACTTCTAGCATATATTCTGGTATTGCTTGCCTTACTTTCTATAAAAAGAAAGAGGGGAAAAGACATCCAAACACAAGCAGAACTATACTAAGCCTATAAAACTTGAGCCCATCTGTCTCACTTGCTAATAAAGAAAATTCTCTTTCCTTTGCAAAATTATAGGGAAATCTGTCAATCAAACTTAGCTTGTCTCCTACAAGCTCTGTACCAGGTTGTCTGTCACATCTCTAGTTTCTTCTTTGTGCCAGATCTTACTTCATCAGCACTAATGAAGCAAACTAGATAAGAAGGTGGAATAAGGTTTCAATCAAAATTCTAATTCCCAAAGCAGCAGTCAAGGGGGCAGTCAAGGAAGAGTAGAGCCATCTGCAGACACTAGAAGAAACTTTGCTATGACAAGTCATTATGAGAGTGGAACGTCTAAAGAGAGTCACTGTGACCTTATGAAACTCAAAACTGATCCTTCCGTTATGCAAAGCAGAAAGGCAATTTAAATGCGGGAGTTTATGTTTCCATTTACATTACTTCTTTTGTACAGAGACAGTCAAACTTTTTTACTAAGTCATCCAGGAAAGATCAAGAAGCATGAATGCACCCAATAATGAACGCGGTATGCTTCAATAGCATGCATTCCCAAGAACTTTGATTTCAAGGTTAAAATAAAGGGGGAACATAAATTCCTCTAGAAGTTCTAGATTTTAGGTGTGCCTGCAAGTAGAACTTCCTAATTTCCCAGTTCTCCAGGATTCCATTTCCTGGTTCATGCTCTCCTGTGCATGGCACCGAGCAAGCAGGACAGAAGAACAAGTTGAGGACAACACTCACGTGAGGGATAATTAGGGGAAATATTTTCTTAAAACATCATTGGAAGGAGGAAAAGTTTCTCTTCAAAAGACTTTTCCATTCCAAATAGGTAATTTTGTATGGCTACAGGGGTACTACGGTAATTCTGATGAGACATGTTTTCACATTCTAAATGACAACTAAATATAGATCTAGTCATGAAAATACGCAAGGTATCATTACATGAAGGCTCTGGTTTTCAGGAAAAAAATACAAAACCCGGGGGGGGGGATATTTACTTGAAAAAAAAACAAATCATGTCTGCTCTTTTTTATGTTAAGAACAGCCTATGAAGAGTAGACAAAGAATAAATTTAGTTTTCATTTTCCTTTGAAATAAAATAATTAAAAGTAATAATGAATCACTAGTTTAAGCATATTACAAACAAAATAAAATTCATATGTAAGAAATACCACGTTTTAATACTAGCTACTGAGCAAAAGAAAAGATAAAAGACAAAAACTCTGAAAGCAATGATTTATTTGTGATCATAAGAAAAAAACTAAACCTAGTACAGTTTAGTACATCAAGGCTTAGTGTTAGACAGAACAAATGGACCAATTATTTCTACATAAGCCCTTCTGACCCTAATTACAGACAGGTAACTTTCATTAATAATCACTGCGGTTATACTGAACTTAATATACCTGCTTTAAAAAAAAAAGGTTAAAAAATAAAAAAGGGGAAAGTTTGTAATAAAATCGCAAAGTAGCATTAAGGAAAAAATTCCCTAAAGTTCTAGGAAATACAATTAAATATATTAAATAAATGAAGGCAAAGCCCCAAAGCATAATGTTTTCAAATGGTGCAATATGAATTCTAACTTTAAAATACTAGATAATCATCTGTACAATCATCAAAATTGTCTAAGTTCAGAGAACAAACCAATTATGAAGCTAACATTCACAATTATATTTAAATGTATAGAAAGCATAGTCAATTATCAGCAACTAATCAGAAAATACTGAGGCATTTGCAATACAGATAAAAATTATTAGATACATAAAACTACATTTAACATCCATTTTAAAGAGTTTTTAATTTAAAAGGAAAATCAACTCCACAAAAGAGGACCTTAGGCAAATTTGAATTTTATGTCTTCCAATTTTTTAATCATACTAAATTTCCATAATAAAACTCAGATTTAAAGCACTAACGTAGTAAGGTGTGTGTGTGTGGGGGGGGTGTCTGTGTGTGTGGGGGTGTGTGTGTGTGTGTGTGTGTGTGCATAAACAAGCTTTTTGGGTCTGTTGAGGACCACAGAGGTGGCAGTCAGGTACTGCCCAAGACTATTTCGGTGATTTTAGTACACAAGACTAAAGGTCCTAAGAAATTCAGTCCCACATGTGGTTCTGAAGGTCAGGATGAAAGTCAGGGATCATTCCTATCAACATCAAGGAAGAGTCTAAGCACTAGCAAGACTAGAGTGCTCCAGATTCCCAAAGAGCTTTGAGTAATCAAGTCTAAAAGACACAGATCAGAGAATTAAGACAAAGACATCTGGAAGCCTAGACAAGAAAGCCTTGGTAACTGATGTCAGTCTTACAGTTTCCTGAATGTAGACAGCACTGGCGGAGGCAGACAGAGCTATAGAGTTTCGTAGTCTGTAGAGTCTTATTGATAATAGAGACATACTAGCAAAAAGTCTGTATACTGAATTATTGAATCAAGGGACAAGGACCAAAAATATAGGACAGTGCCTGGCAAATGAGTGGTGGCATTTCAATAATTATCTTCAGATTCATGATGTTAGCAGAGAATAAAGATCAGCATATCCTCTGCCCAAGATAACCAACAATGACCCTGAACAGAAAAATCTACAGTGTTCTGTCAAGCAGAAGGTCTATTCTCATGTCCCTGCCATTTAGGCCAAACTAACCCTACCCTCCCGTACACCCTTTACATTGATTCAAATGACTATTAAATTTGATGTAAAAAAAAAAAAACCCCTACTAAAGCAAATGATGATATGGGAGGATAACAATTCATATTTCTAAGAACCTACTGAGATGAAACACATCAATCTCAGCATTGCTTCGGTCTGCATATTGTGATCCTCTACCAGCATCTGGGAGCTGTAGGTCACACAAGCAGAGAACAGAACGGCACCCATGGTCTCATGGGGATGGGGATCCTTTACCTATCACTCTAATGGGTAAGGATGCAGAGATAATATACCAGCAGTTAGCAAGGTTGGGGTTGTTCACAGACTCAAGTCTGGTCAACAGTCTGATCATGGACTTTCTCTCCTCCAAAAGTCTAAGAAATTTGTAGTTTATAGGACACCTAGCATATGGTATTTTGTTACAACAACCCATGGACTAAAATAACATATAAAGATACTATATGGAAAACGAGGTTGAGACAAACTTTTCATAGAGTGAAATTAACAAAAACATTATATTTTCCATTATATCTTAACATGCTACATATATACATGTCTTTTTATGAACAAAACTAAGTTAATACATGAAGCTATAAATGTAAAGACAGTAACGATAAAATCAGCTTAGGTTCTAGGATTACTTTCTTTTTTTTTTTTTTTTTTTTGGTTTTTCGAGACAGGGTTTCTCTGTGGCTTTGGAGCCTGTCCTGGAACTAGCTCTGTAGACCAGGCTGGTCTTTCTTTCTTAATCAGGACAGGAAAAGCTTATACCTTCTACTTCTCACATATGAGAAACATCACAGCAACGAGACTCTTAGACTACAAGAAAATAAAAACATTTTAAAATTGTAAATCTCAACAGGCCCTTTACATTGTCACATAACCACTAAAAGAGTGACAAAGAAGTTCCACAAAACCCAGGTAGGTCCTAAGGTGACGATGGGTCAGAGTGATAAGGCACCACTCACTAATCTGAGTTACCTGCAATGCCGTCACTGCAGCACCAATGGTCTGGAGCAGGTTAAGAGCACTGTAGTAGCGAAAGCAGATTTACACATCCTAGGAAACAGTTACATGCTGATGAACAGCGTTAATTTGACATAAAGGATCCTAGTGGTTATAAATGTACCTTCTCCCTACTTTAATTGGCAATGACTACCCTGACCTTTCACCATAACTCTAACTACAGCACAGTAATTAGACAAAGCACTACTTTGCTTGTGAAATAAGAAGTAGGGGAAGAAGCTCCCATCATTAGCTTTGAGAATATAAAATAGGCCAAGTGAGTTGCCAATCAGAAATATATACGTGTGTGTGTGTGTGTGTGTGTGTGTGTGTGTGTGTGTGTGTGTTTGTGTATAGTTGACTATCCAACCACAGGCCAGAATACCTTGGTATTCTGAAGGGAGAAGCAGTTCCTACAACTAAAAAAGAAAACTAGACAGAAATTATAAGTCCAGAGAAGAAAAAAAGTCGGGTGTTTAGACAGCTGTAGAGAAAAAGGAGAGAAGTTTTACTTCAATGGGTTAAAAAATGATAACTATAAATTCCTAACTGTGGTACACAGAACACCTGCCTCGTGTAAAGCCATAGAGAAGAGGCAGCTTCCAGATACCCCTGGAAAATCACCCAAGTTCTTAAGACCCCCAAGAGCTCTAATGACCTCTCTATCCTGTGTTGGGCTAGAAGGAGTCAAAGAGTCAGACTTAGGCAGGCCTTTCTGTCACCCACCTGGGAAATACTGGGTCTTGGAGGAAAAGGAGCAGGTTTTATAGCAGCCAAGAGTGTGCCTAAGTGGTGGCATGCTGAAGACATCCTTGGGAAGAAACATGTCATTAGAAAAGAAAGGCTAATACAAGCTCAACCTTAGGTCCGTTTTCGCATCACAAATTGTTGCCCACTGACATCCCTAGACCTCTGCAGAGGTCACTCTTTTCTCTACCCACTCCAGTACTTGGAAAGTCATAGCACTGAGTAATGATAACTCAACTCAGGATCCAGTATTATTTTTTTCTCATTAGCATAATAAAAGCTTATTCATTTTTCTATATGTAAGAGGAAATACGATAATAGCAATTCTAGTAGTTAAATAATAATTCATGTTCATCATTAAAAGTCAGAAAATCTGTGACAACCATCAGTTAGAGTATGAAAATCACGCACATAAAAGGCTTTTTGAAGAATTACTATATAACACGTGAAAACCTAGGTTATACAAAATATATCACGCTGTCATTAAAAACTGTCCAGAAATTCAAACGAGAGTCACTGATGCTAGAATAGAAAGATCTAACAACAGATAACTATTAGATAAAGAAAATAGGGTATAAATACATCATGGAATTTTCTTTAAGCTTTAAAGAAGAATAAATTTATTTCATTTGTAGAAAATGGACACAACTGGAGATAAACATATTAAGCAAATTAATCCAGTCTCAGAAAGAAAAATATTATGTACTTTTTCTGCGAGATATTACACAGATTCTGAAAATCAGGGCACAAAGGTAGAGGTAAAACTGGGAAGACAAAGGTGAGAAGGGAAAGGTGACATGGGGAATATGCACAACATCTAGTACATTTGCTTTAGAAAATGTTCTTAATGTGTAAGGGCATATAGAAACTGTGAAGATGTATACTATATACTATACAATGAAAATGAAAGAATACAAAAGAAGGTAAGAATACTCAATTGATCATCTAACACAAGGAAACAGACTAAGTTATCAATAGCATTTTCTTTTCTCTCCCATATGATCTACTGTGATACAGACAAGCTGACCCTTACCAAAAACTCAACAAATGAGACCAAATCTTAAACTTAGGACCAAAACTAAACAAATAACATTTTTATGAAGTCCCCAGCTAAGGTATGTTCTTATAGTAACAGTGTGTGTGTGTGTGTGTGTGTGTGTGTGTGTGTGTGTGTGTGTGTGCTACTACAGCAGGTTGCCATATGACCCATCAAACGGCCCTCAGTGTTAGTCATCCCTCCCCAAAGTCCTCCTTTATTCTCTTCTTCCCTCTTTGTCTCTATTTAGTCCTCCCACTCCAGTCTTCCTCTTTCTATAACGATATATCTATTTCTCCCCTTGTCCTAGGCACTTGCTCTATACCTAACCTCTGCAGTTAGATGGGCTGTAGTATGCCTAGAGGGTGTGTAGTTGGATGGGTGGGGAGATGGGGACAATCTGGGAGGAGATAAGGAAGGGGAAACTATAAATGGACCATATTGTATGAAAACATTATTTTCAATTAAAAAAAGAAAATTCCAGAAGAAACAAAAATAAAATAAATAATTTTTTTGTTTTGTTTTGTTTTGTTTTTCGATACAGGGTTTCTCTGTGGTTTTGGAGCCTGTCCTGGAACTAGGCTTTAAATAAATCTTTTAAAAAGTAAAGATTACTGCTGTCCCATTTTACAGATAAGAAAATGAGACACAAGGACAGCAGTTTGCCCAACAACAAACAAATAAGAGGAGGCAGAGCTAGGAATCAAATACAGGCTGCCTACTCCAGTAGCTGTGCTATACTCTCTTAAGGGAAATCCACGTATGCGTCTGAGGGATTTACTGCACTGTTCCTTCCAGTTCCTCAATGGTAATGCCTTCTGTCTTTTGTTTCTGAGATTGACCCTACGACCTCACACATGCTGAGAGCACAACACTTCCAACTCGATGCCCACTTCAAATGCTCCAAAATAGCATCTAGCACTGCTGTGGGCATAGAGACATTCTTCTGTAAGGATGCAAAAGGACTGGCATTGTCTTTCCTTGAAGAAATTAAGCAAGATGTGCAAACAAGCAGGTTCTGAGACACATAAACACCTTTAAAGAATTTAATTGTTAAGAGACTGAACTTTACAAAGATGGATTAACAATGTTTCCTCACATGGCCACTACTAGGATTAAAAGTCAGAAATAATTAGAATGCCCACCATTGACAGAAGAGTTAAATATAATGTGCTGAAATTTTACTGATATGAATGATGAACAAAGGATTCTGAAACAAATTAATGAGCACTGGACTTAGGCTGTAGTACATTACATACAGTGCAAGTGCACTATCAGAAAAGACTCTCCGGAGCATCAGCAGTGGAAATCTCTGGTGGTGTTCTACATGGTTTTAGTTTTCCTTTCCAGAGTATTTACAAGGTGTGTGGGTATTTTGTCAGTCAAAGAGCAAAAAAGATACACAAGACCCCATAATCCAGGGAAACTGCAGTCAATTCTAGTTCAGGACAGAAAGTAAGAGAAGGCAGAAGCTGAAGAACGTAGAACTTGCAAACTCACTCGTGTGTGCATGGTGGGTGGGCACACCCAGGACAACAGCACTTAGGTTCCATTTTTAGCACTATCTAACAGCAAGAAAAATGATAAGCCACCAAATTACATTTGAGTCTAAGCTTCAAAACTGCAAAATGAAAGAGACAGACAGAATGACAGTCCTCAGGTTCTTTACAATTCTAAGCGCCATACTGACAATTTTGAGAAGAAGTAGGCAGAAATACAGTAACAGCTTCATCCTCTGCCAATCTTGAATTCTCCCAGCTGACATGTCACTCAGTTTGTGTGGGATTTGACATAGAAAAGTCCAGCAAATGGGCACAGCAAAGGAGCCCCCCAGTGCTCGTCATTGCAGTCACAGTTACTGTTCAACAGAGATGACAAAGAACACGAAGACAGGTGCCCATGTAAGGCACATCGCTGTCCCATGAAGAGTTTAGTTCCACATAGCTAACAGTTTCCTTGCAATATTTAACTTTAACATTTAAAAAAATGCATATGATCTATCTGACATTGTGGTACTTCCATTCCTCCTAACAAAAATCCAAGGAAAGAGCCAAGGGAGACTTTGATATTACATTGCACTGTTATTCAGATATATCAATAATCAAATCTGGGGAGCTGCCAATAAAAATAGAATAAACATCATTAGCATTTTAATAAACCTGCAAGCCACAGGGCAGGAAAGACAGAGCAAGCAGAGCAAAGGGAAATCAGCATATGCCAGGCTCACCTCTAGCAGTTTGCCCTCTGGCAGCCCGCTGTGTCCTGCCAGCACCATGCCCGCACCACTCCAGGGAGACACCTCTGTGTTTTAAATTCTTTCAAAGACCTCTCCATGCTCTCCTTGTCTAGAGGATATGGTGTGGTCTTTTTTTTTAAAAAAAAAAAAAGGCTGAGAATAGATAACCTGATTTTCAAACTACTTTGGGAAAGTGCTGATCTGTTGGTTATATATAAGAAGCCCTCTGAAGTCAGAATATGATTTTATATGTTAGCAAACTGGACCCAGATGACAGATGGGGAGAGCTGGTGACACGTGAAAACAAAGCCTGAGCAGAACCCACCCACTAGACACGCCAGGCTCTTGTAGGACAATGGAGAAATAAGCTGGTCTATGATATCACTGATGACCAGCTCCCAGGACACTTGACATATGCCAAGCTCAAATTTACATGGAAGCAGAGTAAACAGTTAATTAGGTTATTTTCTCAACCAAATTGGAAGTTAAAAATTGTGCTTCCTGGAAGGAACATTACTGTTCTATTAATTTCATCATGATTGTGTATATGAGTATATGTAGAGAACCAAAGCGTATTTTTAAAATGATTCATTAAAATATATTCCTCTGAAAAATCCATGGAAAAAAACATTTTACAAAGTATATAACTATATATAAAAGGGTTTTAGTCAATATAAACTTAAAATATAAAGAACATTCCTTGTTTACAAATCTTTATTCATGAACTGAATTCATTTCTGGTCATTTAATTTGAAGAAAAAAGTAGATGTTTACAGAGCATAATAAGCATACTGTAGTCATTGTATCTTCCTAATATAATTATGAACATTCAGTGCTACCATACGTTAAGTAATAAGTAACATCCAAGAGCCTGCTGGTGTCTTTATGAAGTGTGTGATTTAAGGCCTTCAATGTCCGTTCATCTTCAGGTGACCACAGGCTAGGATGGTAAGAAAGGACTGATGACGGACGATGCCATGCAAGATACCACTCTCATAATGAACTAATGATTCATGCTCAAGGTGCCTTTGAAACATGATTAAGCCTGCAAATATTACACTGAGGTGGGCTCCTATTACCCCAGTCATTAAAAATAACTCAAATAAGTTTACCAAGGTTAGACAGTGAATGACCCCATATAAAAACACTGAACAAAGAAAGAGAAATACAAAGGATCCCTTCCCTCAATTCCCATTGTACACTCAGTCCATTAGCATTCAGAGAAGACTTTCTGAGTAATCTATTTCCTTGTACCAAGTGTATGTGACCTTCTCTGGTGGCCACTGGCAAGTGTTTGCCAAAATGTCACTGACCAAAAACTGCCTTACAATGCAGGGTTTTCTGAAATGAATATGTCATGGATCAGATGAAAATGTCATCAGTGATACTGACAATGAAAAAAACCATTCCACAGAAAGAGAAGAAGATCCAAATTAATGGAAGAAAATTACCAGAGAAAATGTCATCAGTGGACATCAACAAAAACAGTCAACAGAATATAGCTTTTAAAAAGAGAAGACGCAGCTTAAAGAGAGGGAAAAAAAAAATCAGACAAGAAGCAAAGCCTTTTTACTGAATTCGGAGAAGAAAGGCTGCTTTAACAAAGGCTTGTCTTTAGGAAAAGGGACTCTCTTTAAGAGATAGACTGTTGTTGTTCCTGGGAAAGGGATGGGAGGAAGGAGGTGGGAAAGAGATGGGGAGAGGAGGTAATATGTCTAAGCACTGAGGAGGGGCTCCTCACATCTGAATCCCAGAGTTATTCATTTACTCATTTGCATGTCAAAATGAGTGATATAATTTGCGAATGTCAAAAGTAGTCACAGAAAATTAAATAGAAATTGAATAAAAATTACTTATTGCTGCCCTTAAAAGAGAAAGTCAAAAGTTGTTGATTTTCCCACTGTGCAGTCTCAGAAAGTTTCACTTGTACCAACATTTCAAAGAACCTAAACCTAACCAGATACATTCATTCTTTTAGAATTTAAAGGGGAAAAAAAGGCCTCACTGATTCTTGGGGTCTTTATTCAAATGGACCCAGCTTATCAGTGTCGTCACTGAAATAAGTGACTACGACTCATTACTGAAAAAATGTAGTTTATATTCTAGAACTCTTATCTGAGTATGACTGAGGTATCCTAAAGAAAGGCTTTATTAGAACCTTGAAAATAATACATGTGGAAAGCTACTTCACAGCTGTCTGAGGGTTAAGCATAGTCCACACCAAGTCTAAAACAGGATGATCCACCTAAATGCTCTAAGGACAGCACTCCAAAAGCAACTTGGAGGAAAATCAATGCTAAGATGAGCATTAACACATCAGTTCCTTGCCTTTGAATTATTATTCAACAGTATCCTCAACACACACTGCAAGAAGAGATCTATAAGGACGATCACACATTCTTAAAGTGAACACACAGAACCAGCTCAGACATGAGATACAGTATAAAATCAACAGTGACAAATCATTAAGATAGAGTAACAATTATTTACACTAAAATTACAAACATGCTGTCAATGGGACAGAACTGTAAACCAAATATATTTGCTTATATGCACAATAGGAGCTTGCCATGATAAAGCTGCCATGGCCCTGCCCTTTTTAAAAACAGGAACATTTTTCACAAATGAGAGATGACCATCAAGTACAAAGGAGGTCTGTGTGGATGACTAAAACTCTCTCAGGGATGACTTGGTGATACATCACATTCTTCTCCTGTTACCACTGGAGAACAGCTGCTGAGAGAGAACCCCAAAACGCTTCTCTGTAGCATAATGAGGTCTGCTTACTGTGAAGAAACTTGTGAAAGAGAAATTTTAGACACGAAAAGAAGATAGGCATTGGCTTAAAAATATGAACAACTTCTCATTTGTAGTTCTAATAAGGTCACAATATTCAAGATATTAACTATATGGTAATATGTATTTATTCAAAGATAATCATATCACAAATATCTAAAGGCCAAAGAAAGAAATGTTACAGGAAAAAAATCTACAGGGGTAACATATTGTCAGGATGAAATTGTACCTGTTTCCTTCACACATACACCACCATTCTATCTTGGAGGTTGCCTCTTTAATTCTTCCACTTCAACTTCAGAGCACTTAAAGGTCACTCTTCAAATTAACTATTTTGTTCATCTTAGGTTAACAACCTATATTACCTGTCCAACACGAGTAGGTCTTTATTTCCTTTTTATCTGGAACATAAGCTCACTAGTTTGATCACCAATCAATCAATCAATCGTTCAATCATTGATCAGGAAGCAGTTTCTGAGATTCCAGCTAAATGTTTGGTGCTTTGGCAGAATCATAATTCTTGCCAAAGATTAATTCCAATGCTGTCATCTACATAATAATATATGAAACTCAAATCCATTTCCATAAACATTAAAACTAAAAGAAAAAATACTCTTTTATACTTGTCCCAAAATAAAAGAATATTTACGTATTCATTTCACTAATTAACTATTAGTTTATATGGATGTATATTTGTGTGTGTAAATGTATATGCATACTTGCCATACATGTGTGGAAGGAGTCAGGATATCAGAGGATGGCCCCAGATGTTACTTCTTGTTTTCAACCTTGTCTGAGGCAGGGTCTGCTGCACAGGTCAGGATAGCCTGCTGCGAAGAATTCTCCCTCCACTCCTTCTCCCACAGGACTGCTGGCATTACAGATGCTAACACTACTGTCCCGAGCTTCTCATGGGTTCTGAGGATTCAAGCTCGGGTCCTTATGTTTGTACAGTAAGTACTTTTACCCACTGAGCCATCTCCCCAGCCCAAAATGAAGATTCTCAAAATAGATATGCATTTTTAGCAAAGTATTCTTATATGTGCATGTGTGCACTATAATAAAATACTGCAATCATTGGTAATTCATTAGTGAAAATTAATTTTCACCTTAAGAGAAAAAACCAACAACCCTGGAAACAGTATCTCCTAAATAAACTAAATTTCCACAATATCATAAAAAAATTACATAGAAAATGTTCCAAGGCTGTAACCTACAAGAGCAAAGACTTACAATGATCCTTAAAGATGATGAGGGATAAACATGTAGAAACTTTCTTCACGCAGGACGAAATTTTCGGCATAGGACAACCAGAAAGTATCTTTACCATGATATGCTGTGCAGCTGAAATAAAATTTGTCATTTGCTCTCAACTCTGCAGGTCAGGCATCTGAACAGGGCTCATCTGACATTCTTCCACTTTCCATACAAGACTGTAGGAGTCTCAAGGCTGAGACCACATTGTCTAATTTAGCTTCAGTTACAAGCTGGCAGCTGGCTATAAATGTTGGGTACTCATCCTTCTTAATGAGGTCTCTCATGATCAGAGAAAGTGGTCTATGCCAGTGGCTTTCAACCTTCCTAATGCTGTGACCCTTTAATATACTTCCTCAAGTTGTGGCGACACACAACCATAGAATTGTTTTCATTGCTACTTCTTAACTGTCATTTAGCGACTGTTATGAATCATGGTGTAAAGATCTGATATGTAGGATATCTGACCCATAGGTTGAAAACTGCTGGTCTTTGCTACATACATGTTAATGGCAGGATTCCAGAGAGGTGAGCACAGAACTTCTAAGAATTCTATGAATCAATTCCTGCAAGTCCCACAACGTAAATTCCACTGTAATCAGTACAAATCCTAAAGTGGTAAAGACATGCATTCCACTTCTTAATGGGGAAACAGGTCATGTCACATTGCACTTCAAAGTGCACACACAGGTGGCAGGAGTCTGGGGTTACAGTTTGAAGAATCCAGGTGAGCTTTAATAGCTCTTCCTGGATTATCCCTCCCTAGCTTCCGGTGCTCAATGACTGCAGGGTTTCATTCTGAAGAGGAAATGCAAGTGCTAATGTTCATCCTCTGCCATATGGAGTTACACGACTTGGCTGCTGCGCCAAGGAGATTCAGAGCATAAGCCACATCTGCACCAATAACTGCTACTACCATTGGGTCGGCTGGTTTTGGAGGTGGTGCGTCCTCTCAGGTCACAAAAGTCTTCAATCTTTTATGTTTAATCTAGTGGATATGTTCATGTTTTGATTGTTTCTCTTTTTTATGTATATGGGTGGGTACTTTACCTGATATATGTCTGTGCACTACCTGTGTGTCTGCTGCCTGAGGACACCAGAAAAAAAGCATCAGATCTGGAACTGGAGTTACAGATGGTTATAAACTGCCACATGGGCGCTGAGAATCAAATCTGGGCTCTCCCGGAGCAGCATGTGCTGTACCCCTGAACCATCTCTCCCGGAGCAGCACGTGCTTTAGCCCTGAACCATCTCTCCCGGAGCAGCATGTGCTTTAGCCCTGAACCATCTCTCCCGGAGCAGCATGTGCTTTAGCCCTGAACCATCTCTCCCGGAGCAGCATGTGCTGTACCCCTGAACCATCTCTCCCGGAGCAGCATGTGCTGTACCCCTGAACCATCTCTCCCGGAGCAGCATGTGCTGTACCCCTGAACCATCTCTCCCGGAGCAGCATGTGCTTTAGCCCTGAACCATCTCTCCCGGCACTCCTGATTTTTACTTTTAACAAGCAAGCGTTCAAATTGAACATTCTACAATAAATAGCATCAACAGAAGAAATCCAGGTTACATATACTGCACTTCAACAAATTACAAAGTTCATAAAAGAAGGAAAACATACCATTGTAAAAATTAAATATACTTCTATCCATTTGTAAGGTAACCTGTGGAGAAATTTTCCATTTACATTGTAATTAACTAGCTGACCTGGAAATCCAGTTATACTGAATTATGAAGAGTTCAAATTTATTACACTAGTTTTTGTTGTCTACGAATAAATAAGAATGTTTGATTAAAAAGATGAAACTCTAACTTACTCTATGAATTCTCAATTTCTCTCATTTCACTGAATATATTTCTGAAATAGCCAAGAGAGTCACAGAATGCCACAAAATGATAATTGCTACCTAGAATTCCTTGAACATGTTTGTCTCTAAAATACTTATTTCTATAGCCACGGTGCACTGTGGTATGTCTGCCCTGGACAATTTCAAAGGGTAAAATATGCCACTGAACACACTACATAATCAGAACCTTTCCTTATGGGAGGAGAGAAAGGAAATCGCTACTTGCTGCTTCACAATATGGTGAACCAAGAAGCAGTCTGAGGAAGAGCTAACGCCCACTAATGGCATCCCTACCATTGCCAATAAGGAGCCGGTTCCTAGAACTGCAGCTATTTTCGGCTGAGGATCTGTTACAGCAGTGCTGCACAGAGACGCAGTTGGACGCATAAGAAGTGCAGAATTTCAGACAAACTGGTACTGGCAAGATGATAACACTCGGTAACGAGGAGCATCTCATTGATATGGAAGCACTGATCTAATATTTAAGGCACTTTAATGTTTTTATTATGTAATAAGAGGCCAAATAATGCTCATCCAGAGGGAATGCCATTAATCAAGTCACCTTTTATAGTTAGCTTTTTCTTTCAAAGCAGTCTGGCATGATTTCCAGAAATCAGACAATTCTAGTGATTATTCAGGGTTAACAATATGTCAGTGCCACAGTCCAGGAACAGGTGATCTACTTCTCAAATGACTGTGACATAAAAACTGTGTATGTGTCTAAAATAACCTTCAAAGTCTTACAGACTGGTAGGTAAACTATATAGTTTGCAGAAAATTGTAACTAGCCTAACATATTTAAATTATCTCACTTACTCTTCTCTTATGCTGAATCTCAAAAGACAGTTCCAAAGTGCACCTTGAACAAACAGAAAAGCAATTAGCCTGAATTAATTGCTCCATGCAGAAGGCATGCTTGCTGGCCTAGACGATCCTGCCAGTGCTTTCACAACCTGATGCTCTGATGATAACTGCTGAAATGTGAGCTTGGTCTTAATCAGTATGTTTAGATACATATTAGCAATTAACCAAATATTAAATATGCATCAGAGAGCAGCACAAGAAGAGCAAGAGAAAATGCATGATTTTCCCCTTGTACAGCCATACTGTTCTCACCAAGAAGCAGAGAGAGAACTGTAGCTACCTTTCTGGCTCTTTTCTCAGTTAATACTGGCTACCACCATACACAAAATACAAATGAGTTAATGGTTCTTCACATAAAAAAAAAATCCCCAAAATAAAAAAGGTAACCCTCAATAACTGAACACTAAAACTCTTTTGAATAAAAGAGAGAATATGACTTCCAAATAATAGCATGAACCACATAAAGCTCCATCTGTATTTAGACAATAACATTAAATCATTTTGTTATCAATTTTACTCAGTAAGTCTGGAAGGAAGGGGACAGTGGAACCAATTACCTGACTGTTTCCAAACTTTGAGCCAAACATGAAAGTACATTTATTCACCCTGAGATAAAATCAATATTCATAATTCTCTTAACACACATGAATAAATCATGTCTATGAGCAGTGTACAATGTAAAGGTGATGGAAGATGAAGCCAGAGGCCCAGAATGAGGAAGACAGAGGACTGATTTCCTCACCCAGAGAGTCATCAACAAAACAGCACAAGCCACACAGTTGAGGCCACCAACAGGAATGTTCTCTGTATCCTGATGGACAGGAATGTCATGTTGAGCTTTTTGGTGTCATTTCATCTTGTCTTAACTACAAAAAGCATTCTTGATCATTTCAAGAGAAATTATTAGTACCCCACAACTATAATTGTTAATGTAATGAGTGTGCTCTTTTTTTAAACTTCAGTACGTGAAGACAGTTCACACTATCATAAATTAAATATTTTAACAGCTGAGGAACGGTATGCATGAAACTTTTCCATTTTGCATGTGGGAAAAGGTTCAAGCCGAAGTATTCTGTCATTTTCATGTCTTCAGGAAACACCTCCCTTTCTTAATTTCTGAAAGGACTGTCATACAGAAAATAGCCCAGGCACGCACAGTGTCAGGTCTGCCATTTTTAATTATTACCAATCAAGTTACAGCAATTTCCTCTCTGGTTAAACATGTGCGTACCTATCTTCCAAAGTATTTCTTTATGCCACTGTTCATAAAACATTTTAGGATGAAGGAAAATCCCCTGCACTAAATTAATAACTAATCACAGGAGATATTTATCATCTCAAGACTTTTACAGAGAAATTGTCAGATTTAATCACCTTGCCCATATTTTCACTATTTACTGCGCTTCATTTATCATACACTTTAGATTTTGACAACAGTGAGTTATTTTAATTACAACTTCAAGTTTGAGTAACTAAGAATAAGGCCATTCCTAGTAGACATGGGGGTGGGGAAAGTGGAGAAGTCATCTGAGGAACCAACAAACTATCACTTTCATGAATAAACCAAGGTTTCCTTCATTGTTAGAATTGAAAAACAGGCATGATGTAGGAAACCACCAAATCATGGGCCAAATGACAGTACTGCATTATCATCATTCAAAGTGTATCATTCCTGCTCTTTCCCATGATACGATCATAAACTGATTTCTTAACATGGAAAACATTTTGTATGCCACAAATCTGGGTCATGGTTCAGTGGTTAGTTACAGAGTGCATATTTATTATGAGTAAAGCCATGACTTCAATATCCAGCACATACTTCCCCTAAAAAAGAAGGATAAACCTCACAGACTAAATACCTATTTTGTATATTCAGCCTTCCTTCTATAGCTTAAAACATAAAACAAGAAACTGTATTACAGTCGCACATTCAGAAAAATTCATGACGTTAACTACAACTACGCTTCTATGGGCAGGGAGGTAGACTGGTGACTCAAATGCTTGTCGTGTGAACATGAAGACCTGAGTGTAGACCCCACCTACCACCGTCTAAAGAGCACAGCAAGGCAGTGCCTGTAACCCAATTATGAGAGACAGAGCCAGGAGAACACCAGGGTCATGGCCAGGCAGTCTAGCAAAAATGGTAAGCTAAAGTTCAATGAGAATCCCCCATCTCAAAAATTAAGATGAAGAAGCAAGTAAGGAAACTATCAAATATCAACCTTTGGTCTCTACACGTGCCTGCATGTACTCATGCACACAATATACATACACACATACACACGTGCGTATACACACATAAAGAAACAACTTTCTAGAGATGATCTTACAAATAACTATTCCAGTAAAACATATTTATTCTTTTTTTAAAAAAAATGATTACATAATAGTCACAAAACTATTCAGTGGGTTATATAAGTAGTTTATGACAGAACTTTAAAATTGCTACATGAAACCGCCTACCATATTATGAGATACCATATGTCAGGTTGAATGAGGCTGGCCCCCCTAGGTCCTTATGTTTGAATGGTTGGTCCTCAGTTGGCGAAACTGTTTGGAAAGGATTAGGAAGCATGCCCTTGTTGGTGTGTCACTGAGCATGAGCTTTGATGCTTAAAAAGCCCATGACATTCTCTCTCTCTCTCTCTCTCTCTCTCTCTCTCTCTCTCTCTCGCTCTCCCCCTACCCCAACCCTTGTGACTGCTGCTTTCAGCTACTGCTCCAATGCCATGTCTTCCTACAGGCTGTCATGCTAGAAAGGATGGTCATGGACTCTACAATATCTAGAATCGGGAGCTCTGATTAAATGCTTTCCTTTAAAATTACCTTTGTCAGGGTGTTCTATAATAGTGATAGAAAAGTAAGACACACTAGTATCCAAACTGTTCCACATCCTAGAGGAAGACTAGCAGTAGAACAAACACTACCACATGGATGTCACAATGGTTAGCATGAACTAATTAGTTTCCGAAGAGATGAGACTGGCTGGTGCATAGGCTGGTGTGAGACTCTTTGGCTCAAATAAGCTCCCTGCCTCATCTTCCCAAGACACTGGCACTACACACAGCAATGGCACATCGTTATCTCCTTTTTATTTCTAAGTTTCCAGGCTATGAGAGAAGGAAATTGCTCCAACTTCCCAACGTTCCAAGCTGAAAAGCATCTACTCCTCCAAAATGCTTAACTTTAATAGAAAGTAAAATAGTCTCAAGCTCAAATTCAACCATGCTAGCTAGGTCTGTCCCCTTGGGCAACCTTTAAACCTCAGTTTCTATGAGAATTAAGTAATATTAGGGGATTGAAATGAAATAAAAGTCTAAGTCCACTGTGACATGACATTCGCTGGAAGATGGTAGATTATCCCCTCAGTCCTTGAGCACTTATAAATACAATATATAGCATATGTTCACAAAACAATTCTTGGAAATAAAACACAATGGGCACTCAGCAAATATTTTATACCACCAACACCTGCTCAAATCCTCTCTGAACTTTAATTCTAAATATCACTGCTTTTTATTGAATCAACGGAAATTTGAAAGAAGAAACAGAATAAACATCCAGAGATGATCAAGGGAATTAGAAAAATCTTTATATAAAAGCTCATTGAGTTTTACATGAGCTGGGTGCTGTCAGTATCACTGAGAGGTGTGCTGTTGCATCTGTCAATCTACAATTTTAAGTCACATAAACTCAAAAGCACTACAAAGGGATTTGTTGTTTTCTGTAGGAGAACAGAGAGAGAAGAGAGAAAAGAGAAAAAAGAGAGAGCTAGGACTTGATGCTAATGGCAAAGGAACCATGAATCAAATCTAAGCAATACCTATTAATTCTCTGTAGTAATTGGAGCGGCGGGGCTGCATTCCCAGCACCCCGGCCGCCTGCACGGCTAGCTCAGTCGGTAGAGCATGAGACTCTTAATCTCAGGGTCGTGGGTTCGAGCCCCACGTTGGGCGCCAACTGAAGGCGTTAAGTCATAAACAATGCCACACCAGTTTGGAATTATGATTAATAGGGTGGTATTTATTTAAAGGGGAAAAAACTTACAGAGTCAGCCCTCTGCGCAACCAGGAAGTGAGTCTAGTCGCCGGCGGAGCAGGAAGTGAAGAGAGAGAGGAGAGGGAAGTGGCCGCTTTTTTAAAGGGAGAGAGACCACGCCCCAATGGGCTGGTATCTCAGCGGCGATAGGCTGGAGGAGTGGGAGGACCTCCCGTAACAATTCTCTAAAACAAACAAGCAAACAAACAAAAATCCACCTAAAATGGCTGTAAACAAAGGATGTAGCTCAGTGGTAGAGGACATGCCCAGAATGCACTAGACAATGAGTTTAATCCCAGCACAAAAATAACTAAGTAGCTCATAGCTTTGAAGCTGGAAATAGTTTAGAAGAGTACAATACAATAAATAGTTTTATAACAGCCCTGCTTACTTCCCAAATTGGAAGTCTGCTGATGAAACAAAAGATTCAACTATTAAAGCTGAATTGGGTCTTCCTCTGTGTCTTCCACCTGTTGGGCAAAGTCCTGATGTCAGAACTGACAGCAATAACAAAGAAAAACTAAACGAGACACAACAATTAACTCTATTAACTGTTAATGTATTTATTAGGATCAACTTTCTAAGAACTATTTGAATTAATATATGATATAAAAATCTATAAAGTTAAATAATATCTTTTGAGTGTATGTGTATCTCTGTCTATGCAAATATGCAATACATTTGGGCAGGTGCCCACAAGACACTGGATCCTCTGAAGCTGGAATTACAAGTAGTTGAGAACCAAACTCAGGACCCCTAGAAGAACAAGAAATATTCGGAACCACCGAGTCATCCCACGAGCCTCTACATTCTATAGTTTGATAAAATCAGTTTCTAAGATGGCTAGGATAAAGACAAATAAAATATGTGGAAGAAACTGATCAACAGACCATTCTCACGCTGAAGACATTGCTGATAAAAAGATAGGCTAATCCAAAACTTACAAAGGAAGACTAGAGTTCAGAATTTTCATGTAAATTATCTTAAAGAAACAAAACAAAAACCTTACTGTGTACTACATAGAAAGTAGACATAAGAGAGAAGATATAAAAATCTCCAAACAAAAAAAAAAAAAAAAGCCGGGCGGTGGTGGCGCACGCCTTTAATCCCAGCACTCGGGAGGCAGAGGCAGGCGGATCTCTGTGAGTTCGAGACCAGCCTGGTCTAGAAGAGCTAGTTCCAGGACAGGCTCCAAAACCACAGAGAAACCCTGTCTCGAAAAACCACAAAAAAAAAGATTTATTTATTTATTATGTATACAATATTCTGTCTGTGTGTATCCCTGCAGGCCAGAAGACGGCACCAGACCCCATTACAGATGGTTGTGAGCCACCATGTGGTTGCTGGGAATTGAACTCAGGACCTCTGGAAGAGCAGTCAGTGCTCTCAACCTCTGAGCCATCTCTTCAGCCCAAAATCTCCATATTTTAGAGTAAAGCCTTTTATGGAAATAAAAGACTAGCCCAACAAGTTATGGCAATGATAGTTTGCTTCAGCAACCACTGCTAAGGTTTGGGTATGACTGAGAATGTCATCCATGTTAGCAGCTGAGTTCTTGGTGTGCCTGTGTTGAACCAGTAGACCTTTAAGGCTAATGCTAGTTCTTGCCTGGCCTCCAATCTTTCTCTTGACTTCCTGGCTTACCATGTGACCTTTTTCTGCCTTTATTAGGCATCCATTTAGAGAACCTCACCCAAAGTCAGGCACATGCGCCATTCTCCATTGGACTTTCGACCTCCAAAACCATAAACTACATAAACTTCCTTTCATGACATGCTACCGAATAGAGAGTAATCTGTTATCACAAGGGTTGAGCCTGGCTTTGCTGTACCCTTGTAACATTGGCTAGTGGCTGCCAGACAATCTTTCATTTCTCTCGCATTATTACTTTACACTGTTTTCATCAGCAACACAGCAGGCTGCCAATCAAAGGGTCATTTGATAAAAGAAGATACAGATCACAAGAATTAAACTAACGTATTTTTTAGGACCACTGTTAAAAATTTAAAATAGAAAAATTACATTTTGACATTAAATATTTAAATTGAGGCAATTCCTTTTAATATTCTTGTACACTGTAAAGATTTGTCATACATATTGGTTTAATAAAAGACTGGCTGGCCAGTAAAGAGGCAGGAGGTATAGGCAGAGCAACCAGACTAGGAGAATTCTGGGAAGAAGAAAGGCAGAGACGCAGTCACCAGCGAGATGCAGAGGAAGCAAGATGAGAATGCCTCACTGAGAAAAGGTACCAAGCCACATGGTTAAACCTAGACAAGAATTATGGGTTAATTTAAGTTTTAAGAGTTAATAATAAGCCTGGGCTAAAAGGCCAAACGGTTTATAATTCATATAAGCCTCTGTGAATCCCTTTGGGACTGAGCAGGTGCAGGACAGAAACTTCCATGTATAAACTATTATAATCATATTGCTATAAGAAGCTTAGAATGATTCAAATTTTTATATATTACCCTTTTATACCTAAATGTACAGCTTTTGGATTCTGCATCAGTTACACAAAAAAACTGGAAAGACCAAACTGAATGTAAAATAACAAAAGATTTATGTCAGATACAGATAAATACTTCAATAAGTTTGGAGTCAGAAAGAATAGAGAAGACATAATAACCAGGTGTTTAATTTAAATCACAGATACAAGTAGTTCATATTCTCTTTTCGTAGAACACCTGGATTGTATTTGTATTTAACAGCAATGATAAATGTCAAATAACTACTTGACCATCCTTCTGACTTCTAGGAAATATCATGCTGTACAATCTGCTCAATGCAAAAAGTGCTTTTAGGAAACAGCAAAGAAAGAGAATAGCATGTCTTAGTGTAGTAATACAGGCGGCGGGGCTGCGTGGCTAGCTTATGCCCGAAATAACAACACACAAGCTGTATTCATTTAATCACTGCTTGGCCCATTTCTATCTAGCCTCTTCTAGGCTAATTCTCACATATTAATTTAGCCCATTTCTAATCATCTGTGTAGCATCCCTAGGTGCACTTACCGGGAAGATTCTAGCCTATGTCCATCCTGGGTCGGAACGTCATCGCACGCGTCTGCCTGGGAGCTGGGAGCATGGCGTCTCTCTGAGGCGTCTGCTCCCGAGAGGAGAGCTGTGGAGTCTGAGCTCACTTCCTCTTCCTCCCAGCGTACTGTTCTGTTTACTCCTCCCACCTATCTTCCAACCAATGAGGGCCAAGCGGTTTCCTTTTATTTAACCAATGACCTTCCTCCATCATCTTAGTCACACAGATCAATTTCAAGACTACATAATGCTAAATTGTAGGCGCTGGCATGTGGCTCAGTGGTAAGATTTTAATGCTGCACCTGTGAAACCCCAGATTTAATTCTACCACCACAAAAACCCAACCAAACAACAAACAACAAAAAGCAACCAGATACAATGATCAATACGCGAACAGTGTTTAATCATTATACAATTTTAAATGTTTAGCTTTTTTTTAAAAAAGTCTCAGACAAGAACTTTAAATATAGAAAAACTAAGACCACTAAAGTTTATTAAACCAGGCATGAATTGAAATAGTAATAGGGTTTTTATATAGAAATACATAAATAATATCTAAGGCTCTAGAGCAGTGGTTCTCAACCTTCCTAAAGCTATAGCCCTTTTTAATACAGCTCTTCAAGCTATAGTGACCCCAATCATTGCATTATTTTGTTGTTACTTGATAATTGCAATTTACTGTTATGAATTGTGAATATTTGATATTCAGGATAACTGATATGTGGTCCCCAAATGGATAATGACTCACAGTTTGAGAATCACTGTTCTAAAACAAAGAAAATAATGAGTTCCTACCAAAAACATAAATATAAGAATTTTCCATATATTAATAATAGATTAGTTCCATCTATGAAATAAAAAACTAATGGATGATTCATTAACATTTTCTTGTTTGTCAGTTTTCATAGTAACAATTATAGAAAACACATTCATCTAAAATAAAAAAATCCAAAAAATGATCTAAATTTAATAGGAATAATTTGGCCTTTCCTTGAATGAAAGATGTTGAAAGGCTTAAATGAGAATGCGTGTAAAATATCTATCAATTACCTGTGCAATAAAAGTTACATTCCTCCACTCTATCCTTATCGAACTCATTATTAATGTGAAGTCTTATATCGCCTAAAGAGACGGATGACCCTTACAGCAGAACAAGCTCAGTGCCCCATTTTTTGAGACATAGCACCAAGTACTTAGCACTGCTTCCTGATTTACTAAAGTATAGTAAGGATGAACAAATGTAAAACAGAAGCTAATTGATAGGCTAAATGCATTAGTGCATTCCAGTGCTCTCTCTATGAAAGGTTACTACCCCATCTCAGCTAAGTGCTGAGATCATAATTAAGTCTGATGGCAAGTCCTAGATTTATACCAATATAATTACAAATATTACTTAGCTTAGTAATACAGTATGGCAAGAACAATGAGATGAGTAATTTAGATGATACTGCAAAGTGGGTTTTAATGTCTGAAACTTCTATTACAGTACACAGGATAAGTACAAGTAGTGTAATTAAAACTAAAAGAGTCTGATCCTTATAACTCTACTGCTTGGCTCATTAAAATGCATGTTTTCTCAATTAATCCAAACTTTTCCATTAAAAACATAAAAAATACACTTTCATTCCTTGGGAATAAATCTCCATGGTACTTATTATATTTAGAATCAAACACTAAATAACCATTACAGATAAGTACAAAAAAAAGAGATAGGGAGCAAGAAGTTGTGCCTACAAAGCCTGACAAAGGAAGAAAAAGCAAATTAAAGGCTGCTTATTTTTCCATATAAGTCCCCAGTTTGGGCAAAGTGTTTGAAGAGCTAGAAGATTAAGATCCCTGAGCAAACCTATGTAAAGTGTTCACTTAGCAGATAATTTACATAACATTGACAGATTTCATAATATTTATGATTTACAGCATTCTCTGATTACTGATTCTCTTGATTTATATGATGCCTCGGTCATGTGTACAGAAAACTGTGGAATAATCACATTGCTGCAGAATGACTGCTCTTTCTTTTAATTCAATATATTGCTAAGAAACTTCTCTAAATATTAAACAGATAGAAACACAAGATGTTTATATATTTTATTACTTGTCATGAAAAGTTATTAGAGTATGTTATTAAATTGTCTGCAAATTAGAATATTGATAATGGAGACACTTAACTTTTAAATTGATATCACTCAATTTTCTTTAACTATTTAGCCTACTTTGTAAAGTAAATATTATCAGAAACAACAAATACATTTAAAATTTTTGACTCTTTATAAGTCTTTAAAAGGCCATTAGATTTTTAAAGAAAATTTGAAAATTTGGGTAGACTCCAAAAGTGCAGGAAACACAAGCAAAGAGTGACCAAGAAGATTACATCAAACTGAAGCGTTCCACACAGCAAAGGAAACATCAGAGTGAAAAGAAATTCGACTCGGAGAAAGCACTCAAAAACTGTATGTCACAACAGGGAGGGAACCCAAGTACATGTAACTCAACAACAAAACCCAAAAAGCCTGGTTTTAAAAATGGGCAATAGACCTTTTTATAGACACACAAAGGTTAAGCCTCACTAATTGTCAGTCTCAGACAGAACTAAACTTCATGAGTTATGCCTGTAATCTTTGCAGTGAGCAGGACTGGGAGTTCTCCTTCAGTGGGAAGCAAAATAACCCTCCCCCCTCCCCATGTTACCCACTTAGTAAGAAGGACTACTAAGAAAAAAGAAAGTGAAAAGATAATCTCTGGCAAAATCACAGAAGACGTAGGCTCTCTATGCATGGTTAGTGGAAATATAATTACAGCAATTAGGGTAAGCAGTATGGTGCTCCTGACGAGCCTACAAATGGGGCAACCACAGGCTCCCGTGATGCACTGCTGGACATTTGTCCAATGAAACCTGGAAAGAAAAGCGCACTGCGCTCAACATGTTTGTTATAATCAAGAAAGGAGGCAATCTCTGTATCCTTCAACCCATTAATAGAAAAAAAAATCTTTAAGCTTTTAAAAAACAGTACATTTTTACAACGATATACTAATCACTCCCTCGCCCCACCCCATATTGCCCGCAAAAAGGGCTGGGGATATTGGTCAGTGATATACTACTTAATCAGCATAATGGCATAGGTTAGTGACCTCTCATAGAAAAGGAACTGGAATGAACCTCACTTTGCCTTTGAAATCCTGTCAGAGAACAACATGGATAGAACTGGACATCATGTTAAGTAAAGTAGGCCAAGCAAGAAAGACAAGAGTTGCATGCTCTCCATCCTTAGAGGAAAATGCAAAATCTTGCCTTCTAGAAATTAAGAGGACCAAAGTAGCTGGCCATAAATTACACAAAAGTCAGACGCTCAAGGCTCTGATGGTAGACAGCAATACTGTTCTGTGGTATTTTTAAAAGACAAGAAGAATACAGCTGGCTGTTGCAGTTTTGCCTTTTAAAAAAAAAATGATAAACGCTTTAGGAGACAGATTTACTTACCCTTATTTAAACATCACATCATTTAAATATACATTAAAGCTTTACAGAAGACCCAATAAATATTTTTAATTGTAACTTTTATGTATCAGTAAAAACTTTTTTTAATTAATTTATTTATTTTTTCTTAGAAAAAAAATTTCCGCCTGCTCCCATTTCCCTCCCCTTCCTCAAACTCCACTCCCCCTCCCCCCACTCTTTTCCCCATCCCTCTCCAGACTAAAGAGCAGTCAGGTGGAAAGTCCAAGGTCCTCCCCCCTCCATCCAGGTCTAGGAAGGTGAACATCCAAACTGGCTAGGCTCCCTCAAAGCCAGAACATGAAGTAGGATCAAACCCCAGTGCCATTGTCTTTGGCTTCTCATCAGTCCTCATTGTTCAGAGAGTCCGGTTTTATCCCATGCTTTTTCATTCCAGTCCAGCTGGCCTTGGTGAGCTCCCAATAGATCAGTCCCACTGTCTCAGTGGGTGGGTGCACCCCTCACGGTCCTGACTTCCTTGCTCATGCTCTCCCTTCATCTGCTCCTCATTGGGACCTTGGGAGCTTATTCCAGTGCTTCAGTATGGGTCTCTGTCTCTATCTCCATCCATACTCAAACGCTTGCCTCCTCAGCATGGGTGGGGCCATCACACACTTGTCTGCATTATCAAAGTCTACTGACAAGAGGTATGCTTTATCAATGTGATATTTTATGAGAAAAATGGGCTTACAGTTATTTAAAAGAAGAGATTTCCCATTTTACACATTGTATATTATGTATTAAATTGCTAATCACCTGATTCAATTTAAAACAACTTACATTTATAAGAAATGTAAATTGTAAGCCAGGCGATAGTGGAACGCACCTTTAATCCCAGCACTCGGGAGGCAGAGGGATCTCTGTGAGTTTGAGGCTTGTTTCAACTACAAATTGAGTTCTAGGACAGCAAAGATTATAAACAGAGAGAAACCCTGTCTAGAAAAAAGAAACAAACAAACAAAAGAAAACCCAGAAAGAAGGAAAAGAAGGAAAGAAGGAAGGAAAAAAATCTAAGATGTAAGAAATGCAATCATCATCATTAAGAAGAGGTCAAATGCTCAAATGTTTGAGGTAATTCCTCAGAATCATGGGTAAGGTAAACCATAACAAACAACACAAAACTCTCAAGATCTTAAAAAAGACAAACCATATATGCTTCATGAATAACAAAAACGAGTTAACACAACCACTGTTGTATCTGTCCAAACATGCCAGTGCTGAAGCACATAAAAACCTGGCAGCGAATGCATCAAAGTATGCGTCTAGATTTTTCTCCACACTCTAGCGCAGCAATTCAGAGACATGGCTGCATGCCGCTATACATGATACTGCCATGTCTTGTTACAGTGATAAGCGTATCTGCCTGGCCTTCCTCTGGACACATGTCTAGATGTTCCAATAGTTACCTGTCATTTATGATCCAGTTCAGACAGAGGTTCAGAGAGCTAAGATTTTTGCACCTCTTGACGATTTCCATCACAGTTTCATTGTCCAGTTCAGTGATATGACGGAGATCCAAACTGGAAAGGTTTCTCAGCTAACGACATAAATAAAATGAGAGATAAAAAAAAATGAGTGCCAAGTTAATTCTCAAAAATTATACTATCATTTCTCATGCAATAGGAGTAGCACCTCTGCTGTACATGAGATAGTCTAGCATTCAATTAAATATCGAAGTATTTTACAGAGAATACTTTAAATAAGCATTGAAATCTATAATGTATATATGAATAGGCAAAACATAAAAAAGATTTTACTGAAGCACCATTAAAATGAAGAACTAGCAACCTGTTGTATAATAAGTAAAGAAGCTGCTGAACACATCACAGAAAGTACCTACAGCTGATAACTTCATGCAGTGTTTATCTTCACACATTTCAGCGTTTATCTTCAAAACTAAAACATCACTTTTATACAAGTTCTCTCATTTTATTCTATGAAATACACATAATCAGCTCAGAGGTGTCCTGACAATACTCTCTGAGTTGGGACTATGAGAGTCACATGTTTTACTGTACCATGCCAACCCCTATTTCCTCATTTCTCTCATTCATTTTTATGATCCCTAGTTTTCCCTGATGTACAGTCTCAAAAGGTAAATTAATAATATTTACATAAAGATGGCAGGGTTTTGATTACCCATTTCAAATAAGGTACGGTTTCAAAAAATTTTGCTTAGTAACAAACAGCACATGTGTGATGGAGGTGGGTCTTGTATCTTATCTGTTGCTTTCATTGGTTCACTAATAAAGAAAACTGCTTGGCCCTCTGATAGGGTAGAATTTAGATAGGCGGAGTAGACAGAACAGAATGCTGGGAGAAAGAAGCAGATTGAAGCAGTCGCCATGATTCTCCCAATCCAGACAGACGCAGGTTAAGATCTTCCCTGGTAAACCACCTCGTGGGCTACACAGATTATTAGAAATGGGTTAGATCAATATGTAAGAGCTAGTCAATAAGAGGCTAGAACTAATGGGCCAAGCAGTGTTTAAAAGAATACAGTTTCCGTGTAATTATTTCGGGGCATAAACTAGCCAGGCAGCCGTGAGCCGTGGTGGCAGGAACGCAGCCTGCCGCTTCACTCTTAACACAACACGTGTGTACATATGTATGCCTTACTCTGCCACCTTATAAGGCAAGAGTGACTGCACAGATGCCATTAGAGGGACTGTCCTGAAATAGAGAGATGGCGCTAGATTATTCAACCAGGTCCAATTTAATTGGTGAACTTCTAAGTGGAAAATCTTCACTGGCATCAGAGAGATGTGACCGAAGCTACAGCAGCATCTGAATCATGAGAGCGGTGTAGCCTGCCTTGCCCAGGAGCTGGAAATAGAGTGGGGACTTTGTGCAAGGGGTTCAATGCTGGGAAAAGTCATGGCCCTTGGCTGACAGCCATGAAAAGTAAGGATGAAAACCTACAGCCCCAAAGGGCTTAATTCTGTCAATACCTGAAGAAGCAAAACACACAGACTCTGTCATTGAGCTTTCACAAGGCAAACCAACCCAGACCACACCCCGACTTTACCTGGAAAGACCTGGGACAGACAGACAGGGTCTGTCTAATCTAATTTAGGCAACAGTGGAATGATAAATTTGTGCAGTTTAAACTAAATGAGTGACAATTCACCACAGCAGCAGTTAGAAAGTAGGACGCAGAATTTACACAACTTGAAGGAGCTCTCCTAGGACTAGTTTGTCTTCTCCAGACCACCATCAAATTGTTCTTAGGGGAAGGTTCTCCCTACAGGAAGCAGAATTGTAAGTTTGACCCAATTGCCAAAGGCCTCATAGCAGACAAGTCTCACCTGTGTCAATTCAGCTTAAATCCCCCGAGAAGCAGACACTAAAGCCATGGTAATGGTAGTACACGCGCAGCTGCTGAGCAATTTAAACATGACCAGGTTTCTGAGACCTGAGTCTTCAATTCATTCATATTTTGATTTTTGTATCTGTGTATAGTTGGTGGCTACTGTATTGTCACAGTTCATGAAAAGTCATAAAGGAGTTGGGGAGGAGTCAGCCAGGCAGCTCCCAAACTCACTTTGTATCTCAGATCACATGAGAGAAGCTACACGTACAGAGCTGAGACACCATGAGTCTCTGTTCTCTGAAGCAGGCTGCATAACTGCGGGAGAAAAGAGAAATGGAAAACCAGTCACTGTGGACACAATCCAGAGGCAGAAGTTTCCGCAGTGGCTCCTTCAAGGGCCATAAGGTTTCCTCTGCAGAGAAAAGCTTTTAAGAAGCCTCTTTACAATCTGCCTGTCAGGTCAGACGTTCAGTGAAGTGGAATCCAGCACAGCACCAGACCCAGAAATATCAAAACTGCAGAGAGAAGGCAAGAGCAGAAAAGAAGGGAGTTCTGAGGGGTTCCTGTCTGGTCGGCAGAGGCTGAGGGCCTCACTACCAGAAGCACACTATGAGAAAAGAGACTCACAGGTTGCTGGGGCAATTCTGCACAGAGCTGCATGCAGTTAATTAAAGGTGTCACTCACCTTTAAGCCCAACACTAGAGAGGCAGAAGCAGATGACTTCTGTGAGTTCCAGGCCAGCCAGGGTTGTTTTTCGGCCCTATCTGAAAAACAGAATACCACCAAAACAAGAACAACAACAAAAATCCTTTGGGCTGTCCAAACATCTCCAGGCAGCTGACCAGTCAAATGTCATCTAGCTTCTCTAGTATCCCTTCCTTCTAGGGACTCCTCACTACAACCATATAACCAACACAAAATGACAGGCCCCACATGAAAGCTGTCACCTACAAAATCCTAACCCTTAGATCCTCGACCCTTACCTCTCTGCAGTTTACACTGCTGGGAGGTAAACAAAACAAAGGAAAAACTATATAAAATACAAGATAGAATCCAGAATCTATAAATCAATTGAAATTCAATAAAATTCCAAAGGGCTCACACTCATATTTCTGCGATGTCTGCACGCCTCCCAATACCTGACATCTTTCCATGTGGCAAATGGAAATTAGAGCAGCCTGCAGCAATAACCTGGGAGCAAGGTGCAAAGCTGTGGAGACGTGCACTTCCTTTATGACAAGTGAACATACTGCAATAGAGTCAGAGAGGACAGTAATGGCAAGGGGACAAGCTTTAAGTCCTGATGGAGGAAGGTCATTGGCTAATAAAGGAACTGCCTTGGCCCCAGAGTTGACTTCACTGTCCCAGGCAACAGCCCTCTACGCAACCAGGAAAGGAGTCTAGTCGCAGGCAGAGCAGGAAGTGAAGAGAGAGAGGAGAGGGAAGTGGCCGCTTTTTTAAAGGGAGAGAAACCACGCCCCAATGGGCTGGTACCTCAGCGGTGATAGGCTGGAGGAGTGGGAGGACCTCCCGCAACAGCCCTGTCAAATTCATCACATCCATTTCCTTGATAGGGAATATTATAACAGTGCTCTCCAATGTTTCATAAAAAGCTACCTAAAATAATCCCTCATAGTCTGAAACAGATAATTAATTTAGAAAACTGATATTTTAAAAACCTTGCTTTGTTATAATTCACCAGTAATCTTGGGTTAAACAAATCACAAAGGATTTGAGTAAGTAGGGCCTTTTTACCAGGAGCTTATGAAGGCCTCACTCCCATTTTCAGACACGTCATAGGTAAAAAAACAAAACAAAACAAAAAACCCTAAGTCAGAATGTGGATGTAAGTAATCACTTTTCAGTTTAAAAAAGCATTGTTAGGGAAAAAATTAACTTGTATCTATTTGCATAAAAGAACAAAATTAATCTTTGATTGGTATGGCCAAGTCTGTACTTAAATATAAAATGAGATACCCAATCATTACCTAGGTAACATGGAATGAGGACTATAAAGATGTCTACAATGACTTCAAATTTTTATTAAGATAAAGAAAAGATGAAAGAAAAAGAAAGAAGAAAAAAAGAGGGGTGGAAGTTGTGGAGGCCCAGATAGGAGGATCAAAATACACACCCAAGAAGGAAGAGAGGGAGAAAGGGAGGGAGAAAGAAAGGGTGGGAGGGAGGGAGGAAGGGAGAAACGGAGATGGCCACATTATACAAGCTGACTACTGATGGAAGTGGGTCTTGTATCTTATCTGTTGCTTTCATTGGTTAACTAATAAAGAAAGCTGTTTGGCCTGATAGGACAGAAAATTAGGTAGGCGGAGTAGACAGACAGAATGCTGGGAGAAAGAAGCCGAGTCAGGCAGTCGCCATGATTCTCCCACCCGACACAGCCGCAGGTTAAGATCTTCCCTAGTAAGCCACCTCGTGGGCTACACAAATTATTAGAAATGGGTTAGATCAATATGTAAGAGCTAGCCAATAAGAGGCTGGAACTAATGGGCCAGGCAGTGTTTAAAGGAATACAGTTTCCGTGTAATTATTTCGGGTATAAAGCTAGCCGTGCAGGCAGCCGGGCGCCAGGAACGCAGACTGCCGTTCTTATTACAACAGAATGACCATATTACATCTACAGACAACAATAAATTCAACTCAAGCTGTTGTCACAAAAGCCAAATGGATATCCCACTCTTTTAGGCTAATTCAGTGGTTTGAACCAGAATGTGCCCCATAGGTTCACATTTTGGAATACTTGGTCATCAGTTAGTGAAACTGTTGGGGAAGGATTAGAAGGTATGACCCTATTGAAGAAACTGTGTCATTGGGGACAGACTTAAGATTTCAAAGACTGGTGCTATTTTAGTGTGCTCTCTACTTCCTGTTTATTTATCAGGACGTGAGCTCTCAACATTCATGCTGCCAGACTCCCTACCATGATAGTGAAGAACTCGCATCCGTCTGGAATGAAAGCCTCAAATAAATCCTTCTTTCTTTGAGTTATCTTGGTCATGATATTTTATCACAGAAATAAAAAAGTAACTACAAAGATAATATAAGAACAATTGGAGGTAATAATTTTTGAAAAGAATAAAACAATCTGTTTGTATAAATATATATAAATGACAATTAGTACCTAAATAACTCCTAGCTCTGTCACATTAGATTTATTAGGAGTATGTTCCTATGCAATCAGTTATAATTGCTGGGGAATAAAATCAAGGTTAAGACTGGCTGCCTGACTAATAGCATTGGTTCTGGAACTTAAGCAATCACTCAGCCAAACTTCCAGAAGCCTGTAAAGATGAAAACCAGGCTGAAGCCCAAAGGCAAAGGCAGAGAAGGCTAGAGGAAGGCATCACGAGGAAAGAAATAAGACTGAGTCACAGATCTTGAAGAGTAAAACCAAAAAATGAGAAAACTCAGAATGCTGGGAATAGAAAGGAGAAAACAGAAGCTGTCTATCTGGAAGACAGGAAGAGGTGCACACGCTGACCAGGTCTGACAGGTGCACAAGAGCAGCTGATGGACAGTAACAGCCTTCTGTATTCAGGATGGCAATGCTATACATAGTAATCAAAAGATCCATACGTCACATTTATGACATCAGACAAATCCTTCCCATGACATCATGAAACTGGAAGCACCACAGTAGAATTGAGATGTGTTTAAATCACTTTGAAGCATGGCACAAACAATAAGACCACTAATGCTAAGTATGAAAACAAGAATTCTAGAATCTTGTAATCTAGGGCAAGTCCACATTAGTACTCAGGCATGTTTCTATGTGTTCCTTCCGACCTCCTTCTCCTTCTCTTCCTGCTCCTCCTCTATTTCTATGTGTTCCTTCCGACCTTTTCCTCTTCCTTCTCCTCCTCTTCCTCCTTCCCATCTCCTTCTTCTTTTTGTGGTTTTTCAAGACTGGGTTTCTCTGTAGCTTTGGAGCCTGTCCTGGAACTAGCTTTTATAGATCAAGTTGTCCTTGAACTCACAGAGATCCACCTGTTTCTGCTAGGATTGAAGGCATGAGCCACCATACTCAGCCCTTTCCAACATTCTTTTAAAGTTATTTTTGGTTATTATAGCTTTCTTTTTTCTTTTATTTTTGAGATTATAATATAATTGCATCCTTTTTCCTTTCCTTTCCTCCCTCCTTCCTTGCTTTTTCAAATTTATGGGCCCTTTCTATCATTAAATGTTGCTACATGCACACTTAATGTTATATTTAGAAAAACTTACATATATTTAGGAATAATATGTATTTAGTAAATATATAACATAAATTATTCCTAAATATAAACTGCTCTGTCTATATGTTTTCAGGGCTGACCATTTGGAGAGAACCTACAACCACCACTGTACTAAATCAGCATGATCCCTAACTACATTCAAACATTCTAAACATTTATAGCTTTATATTCATAGCTAAGTGTGGTTCCTTCATCAAGAAAATGTCTCTTTGCAATAGATGGAGCCTACTACAGGAAACCACAACCAATCAAAATGCAGAATTGTAATGTCCGGTACCAATGGCTACATCTACAAAACACTTCCTCACCTAAGGCTGAGGGGACATTACAGAAGAGGGGCAGAAAGATTACAAGATTTGGAGGATCAGGGAGTTTGTTGTGAGACTGTCTCAGAAGCTACACCCATAAAGTCTCACCAATATGACCACCCAAGTTTGTGCTCAATAACGAAAGCAATACAAAAGCAAAGTGAATGGGGGAAAGAGCATGAGGTCTCAATCTGACACAAGGACTACAAGCAGTTAAGGTACTGAGACTGAGAAAACAGTCTTCTCCAGGGAAGAGTACACCGACTGGCTACTTAGTTACCATGACCTTCTATCTCCTGCAGGTTGGGTTCTGCCATTGTCCTATCACATCTGAGATCTCTCTCATTTGATTCAGCACTCTGGTTTGCTTTTTAGGATATTTTACCACCCTGCTTCTCCTCAGAGCTGTCCCTTTGACTCTTTCTTGTATATCACTGTTCACAATGAACTTTCTTAAATCATTTTACTGGCATCTCTCTCACCATATCCAAAGTCTCTAGGAAAGAAAAGTTCTTATGCTGCCTCCTTTAGTGTCTATGCCCTACCATTTTCTAGAATCAAATAAACTAACTCAAACTCCCCCCTCCCCCCAGCAAACTTGAGTTCTTGTCCCTGTGCCTAGTCACCTGTGGTCACTGCTTCAGGCTGGTCTCACAGGACTCATTTGGGATAAGTTGAAAATGCTGCTTCTTACTCTCCTATTATTTAATTATCTGGGTCAGATCTCATCTTCTCTGTAGGTTCTTGGTGACTTTAGGGAAAAGAAAAAATGTTCTCAGAAAACATACTTGCCTTAGCACAAGTTTTAAAGCAAGCAATTTCTAGTCATTTATGCCCTATGGGAGGAGACCACTGGCTGGCGTGTTTCTACTCTCAAATACTCAGCACCCCTCTGGCTGCTCCAAACCTCCCCACTTCCCTTCTCTGTACTCTCCCTCCCTCAAGCCCTGGCAATGCTCATGGGCAATTTCTCACACACACATCTGAAATCAGCTTACTCAGCTCTTAGACTCTTTGTTGTGGAATGTTAACTGAAGATCTGCTTTTGCTATGGGGCATTTGTTTAATGATGCAAAGATGTGTTGCATTCCTTTCTGCTGCATTTGTTTAACTCTGCGAAGCTCTGTTACTTTGCCTGTCTAAAATACCAGATTGGTCTAGTAAAGAACTGAAAGGCAAGTCAGGAGAAAGAATAGGTTGGGCAGGCAGGCAGAAAGAATAAATAGAAGAAGAAATATGGGAAGAGAAGCAAGAAAAGGAGAGGAGGACTCCAGAGACAAGCCACCCAGCTACACAGCAAGCCACAGAGTAAGAAGTAAAGAACGGTATACAGGGCGGTGGTGCATGCCTTTAATGCCAGCACTCAGGAGGCAGAGACGGCATATCTCTGTAAGTTTGAGGCCAACCTGGTCTACAGAGTTCCAGTACAGGCTCCTAAAGTTACAGAGAAACTCTGTCTGAAAAACAAAACAAAAAAACAAGAAAAAGAAAACAACAAAAAGGTATACAGAAATAGAAAAAGGTAAAAGCCCAGAGGTATAAGACAGATAGGTTAAGTTAAAGAAAGATGGCTAGAAACAAGCCAAGCTAAGGCTAGGCATTCATATGAGAGAATAAGCCTCCATGAATTTATTTGGGAGTTGGGTAATGGGTCCCCCACAGACTCCAAAACAAACAACTCTGGTCCATCCAGCAGTCATGGTGTCTTCTTCTCATCCTCTTCCCTGACACTGCTTAAAAGATTCTTTACATCTGGCCTGAACCTTGACTATACATTAGGAGCAGGTGGAAAATTTTAAAAACATTCATATGATCAGCCTCTCCTTAGAAATAAATATAAACAAACACAAATATAAATATGTAACCATAATTAATAAAAAGGGGGCATGAATTTAAAAGAGAAAAAGGAAGGAAGGGTATATGGGAGGATTTGGAACGAGGAAAGAAATGGGAATGATGTGACTACGCTGTAATCTGAAAAAAATTGTGAAAAGTAAACTATGAAATTCTCAAAGAAGAATATTTTATTTTTAAAAGATATTTGAGGGAAGGAAATAAAGGCATTCTAATATTTTATGTCTGAATGCCTAGATACTCAAAGAACAGACTGGATAAATTAAGGCGTCATCAGTCATAAAAAATATTTATGCTTCTAAATTTAATATCTAACTGTATAAATTGTGGGGTGTGGGTGTGTGTATGACTAAATTAGTTTTGTACAAACATTAGCTTAGCATTAATAGTGAATAAAATGTATTGATGTCTAGAAATGCACACATATAGTAATAAAACAAAATACATATATTTTGTTGTTAAAGAGTGATTGACAACTTGACACCATATAAAATCACCCAGGACACAAATACCAGAGTCGCTCTGTGAGAGTATCTCTATCAGGGTATAAGCAGTCCTAGTCCATGGCTGAGGTTCCACACTGAATAAGAAAAAGAAACAAACTCAATTGTTTTACTATAAAAATGGTGGCAATGATGGCCCAGCTATCTGGGGCAGGTACACAGGGCCACGTTCACACTTCACTTCCTTGGCCTACCCATTTGTAATTCAGCTAGCACACACCCTTGGGCAGAACTCAGCACAGAAGCCTGGCTCTATGCAAACCCAGAAAAAGTCTCATTCCTGCACCAGTGTGCACCATGTTGCTTTACGTTCGTATCTAGTGAAGTATCTGTGCCCCAGCACAGAAAAGCATAAACTGCAGCTGCAGCTCAGCACGGAGCACTGGTGTGCTTCACACCGCAGCACACAAAGCACTAACACAAGTGTGTTTAAATGAGTAAACAGGATAAAAACGCTAGAAATCTCAAATTCTGTCTAGAAAAAACTTGCTTTCATGATATTTTAAAGTGTTCTATACATTAACTGAAAAACGATTCAAACAAAAAGCGATGTAAACTATAAAAAATACTTTAAGGATAACTTCTCTAAGAGTCTGGAAGTCAGATCAGGTGCTCAATGTTTTTAGCAGCTGAAAACAGGTGTCACTAATATGTAAACATTAAATAGTAAAAACCAACATTACCAAGCCGCACAATTAACAGCCATTTGAGAACAAGGAGCATAACGAATTCTCTATTTACATATTTGTTCTTAAAATGCAGAACATTAAAAAAAAGTCTCTGTAAGCTGTCAAGATTTTGATATGTGTGGTGAGAATGTTGAGTTCTTCACCAAAATTGCAATCACGGCCTCCTGCTGCAGAATGTGAATTTGTTAATTGGGTCTCTGCTCAGTGTATGGTTCAGAACGGATGTGCTGCTCCCTTAGCTCTGGCAGGCGGTGCAGTCATAATTGACTTTTTCTAGGCCTTTTCTTCTTGCAAACTCCTTTTCTTTCTCCAAATAAGGCTTCTGGAGCTCAGGATAAACTACAAACAGCACCTACAGTTACAAGTGTAAAGCAACCCTGTCACTTTTCACACAGCGGGGGCTGAGAGTCAGGATTTCTCCTCAATTAAAAAATAACATGTTCACATAATTTCTGTTAAATAAAAATAAGGGAAAGCAAATGAAGGGTACATCGAGTCAGATAAACTAAGGAAATTGCATCTTCTAATCAGAAACCTGTATTCTTCTTTCATTCATTTTCTCCTAACAGGCACAGAGACAAATTAATTTTTAAAAAAAAGGAAGACATGGTTAATGAAATTCTAAAGTAACTTCAGTCGTGAGTCACACTTCAATAGGGTAAAAGTTTTCCAAATATATTCTAAAAGAGAAGTTTGAATTCTTACTTTTAAAGTCGTAAAATCACAAAACGCCATTGCCAGAGACAAACACTAATTACACACCCAGAACCATGACTGGTGCGTCATCTGCTGGCATTCACACTGCCTACTAAAGCAAAAACTTCAAATGATTTTATACTTTATTTCTAAATGTGTTAAGCTGAAAAACAAAGAAAGGAAATTAATGATTTTAAATTAAAGGACCATTTTGACAAGCAGTTTTATTTTGGACATTCTAAGAATGCAAAAGAGTTATATATGTGTTTAAAATAAGATATAGTTCAGTGATAGCATGTAGGCTTAGCAATACAAAATCTAGGTTCAATCCTCAACATCACAAAATTTAAATAAATTAGGTTAAGTGTCTATTTTTTTTCTTTCCTGGTTTTCAATAAACACCTAGAGCTCATTGGCATCAAAACAATCCATCTGATTCATGACCCCAACATAAAGCCAGAGCAAAAAGGAGACAGAGCTGCCACTCTTCTTTCAGAAATGTGCCGTTCTATTCTATGACTGCAGCCCCAGGTCGCAGGCAAGAATGCAAGTTCCACCCGTTCATCCTAAAGCTTTGGTGCACAGAACCTAACAGCTGGTGGAGGCTCTCCCCACCCCAACATTTAACACCACAAAAAAGGTTTCACAACATGGAGGCTGCATCAGCAGATCCCCACAGCTTTTCTTCACTTCACCGGAGGTCTGGAATTCACTACAAGCCAGATGACCAAGGCATTATACAAAATCTTTCTTTATAAGCAATAAGCCATGTTTATCACAATAAACATTTCATCTCTCTCTTTCTCTCCCCTCCCTCCTTCTCTCCCATCTCCCCGTCTCTGGCTGTCTCTGTATAATTTCTTATTTCTACCTTTTTCCAAAATCCACAAAAAAAGTGACAAATCTGATATTACCTCAAACTGGAGTATCAGACCACGTATCTAAATGAGCAAAGAATCAGAACCTAGGCCTTAAAGAAATCTCAGTGCAGAATTAGAAATACTGTTTCTTAGACAAATCATATCTACTCACTCATAAGTGGTTTTAGACATAAAGCAAAGAAAACCAGCCCACAAATCACAATCCCAGAGAACCTAGACAACAATGAGGACACTAAGAGACATACATGGATCTAATCTACATGGGAAGTAGGAAAAGAAAAGATCTCCTGAGTAAATTGGGAAAATGGGGACCATGGGAGAGGGCTGAAGAAGGGGGGAAAAGGAAGGGAGCAGAGAGAAATGTATAGCTCAATAAAATCAATTTTAAAAAAAAGAAATACTGTTTCTTCAACCACTTTGAAATTGCATTCGAGTTAAACATTAATGGCTCTTACCATACTCCCAATCACCTAGCCATGAATACTTAAGGAGTGAACACCTCCAGGGGTTTTAAAACAACGCCTTACAAGAGCCAAATGCCAAAAAAACTGGTGAGGAGTTATACTTCAAAGCACTCAGGAGTTCTCCAAATACTGACTCATATCCTTTTACTTAGCTTCACCCTATTCTACAAGCAGTTCCAAGAAGCGACAATGTTTGGTTCAGAAAGTTCTTAACTTTAGAATTAGTTTTTATTGGTGACTCTTCTCATTATACTAATGGTAAAAGCTCCAAGCAAAGAGCTAAAATTCCAGTAGAATGACTGTGTGGTGAGTAGTTACTCAATTATTTAAAAAAAAAAAAAAACAACTGTCTTTCTATAGTTTTATTTGAAGCAAATATAATAAAATTGAACTATATTATCATTAAAGTAAATAACACAAAGTTTCAAAATGAATTGGGGAAATGTATAGCATTGTATAGAAACCTACTTTCTGACAGAAGTAACTGTCCATTGTGACTCCTAAACATTCAATTAATGAAATGAAACTTAAAATAACAGTATCTAGTAAACATCTGAAGTAAAACTTTATCAAATTTACGGTTTACCTTGACAATTGTTCTGAATCTTAAACCTTCCTCTTATCTGTAAAAAGCAATGACTTTTGAAAAGAAACAGAAGCACTGAAATGGTACAATCTATTTTAATTACCTATCAAAGTCATCCAATATATAATATCAAATAACTGGCAACTAATAACCAATAGCACACATAAGTAGCTTATAATAGGTAACTTGTTGGCTGGTTTTCTTACATTTGCCTTTGTAGACTGACATTACAAGTTTCAGCAATTAAAAAAAAACTTCATGTTTGCTATTACTAAAAGACTATGTTAAAACCATCCTTCTATATTTAACACAGCATCTACACTGACACCCCCGCTCCAGAATTTCATAGCTTTATTATTCATAACTGTCATGTAAACTGGCCTGCCCTTATGTCTCCAGTACAGATTCAAGGCAGCACTACAGGCAGTGCTAGCATGGAGCAGTGTCAAATATGAGTTACATCCTACGTCCAATCCTCTATTCCCTGAAAGAAAATAAAAATCAGTGCAGTTGTTATGTGCTCTCATATAAGAAACCTAGCTGGATGCAGAAATATCAGTCAGAGTTTAATCAGAAAAAATTTACTAATAAGTTCATGTTACATGAGGGGAATATCAGTAAAGAGATATTCTAGAAAAAGAGAAGCTCAATAAACTGGACTTGGCAGTATATGACTGAGAATTAGCCATAGCAAGAAAGCCCAACCACTGCAAAGTCGAGGGCAAAAGGGAGATTGAGCATGCCTGAAATCCACAGGCAATATTAACATAGCAAGTTAGAGCTATCCAAGGGAAGGACACAGAGGAAAAGGGCTGGGACCAATGTCGGTACTAAAAACAGTGGAACGCAGACAAGTCATAGTCTCCCTCTTTCTTTTTTTCTGTTCCATTAAATATACACTGCAGAGTGAAGTCCTGTATAATGTCCAGGTAGAAAAGCACGTGCTTAGAAGATTTTTTTGTGTGTGTGTGTGTGTGTGTGTGTGTGTAAGATATTTTATGTTAAGAATTTCATACCTTTTTTGATCACATTTACCACAATCCACTTATCCTCCTAACCCCTCTCAGATCTAACTCTACCCCCACTTTTTCTCTTTTTCTTTATTATTAGTATATGAATGTATGCATATAAGTATATAATAATTATAAATATATAAATACAACCTGCTGAGTATGTTTAGTGTTTCTTGTATGAATCTGATTTTAGGCTGGCCATTAGGTACTGGAATACCAAGTAGGGGCTTACCCCTGGAGAAGACTCATTAACTGCCTGTGGTCTTTACCTGGGGTAGTACCCCAGGGGATTTCACCCATCCACACTGGCATGTCAACTAGTATTATTATTACTCAGGTCTTGCTGAGTAATATTGGGCTACAATATTGTTGAGATTTCATGGGTGTACACAATCTTGGAGCAGATGTGCTGGTCCTTTGCAAAGCTCCTACAATGTAAAAGGAGGATTCTAAAAAGCAAACAGTTCTTGGAGCAGCACAAAGCAAAGGACAAGCAGGGGAAAGGGTGGGGTTTTGCAGCAACAACAAAAATGATGCCGTCTATCTATGGAAGTCCTTAAGGCAATCCAGAAGTGGAATAATTGCAAGGGTATTATTGTATCCTCCCTAAAATCCTACAGTGCTCTTCTTTGAGCCTGCAAAAAGTATAAAAGATACAACTTGAGCAGTTTTCTTGGGAACAAGTGTGCATGCTCCATTGTTAAGCTCCAAGATTAAATGCCAATTTCATACTGAAATAAGCACCTCTGATCAAAGCAATCACCAATCATTTCTCTAGCTACATTAGGAAGCTGTTCCTTGGGTAGGTGGAGGGATGTGGTTTGCCAATCACCCACTGCGCTACAATCAGTTGAAAAAACTGAAAAGACATTTACAATGAGGGAAAACCTACACTCCTAAAGGTTTTGTAAATACAATGATCAACAGCTTCTGTGTAAACAACTGAGGCAACACTTGGCTGCCAAGCAAACATTCAAGAAGCACAGCTGCCTTACAGGGTTTCTCTAGTGCGTCTAATGAACAGTAATTTCAGGACCAAATGCAAACTAAAAAGTCACAGTGAATAATGACAGAGGCCAAGATCTGGTTAAATGTTAAAGCTTCACACAGAAATGTCTGAACATCCTACTCTTCTATATAAGCTAACTTCTGACTCACAGGGAGACACCAAGGAAGGTAATTCTCATTTTCAAAGAACAAAAGAGGCACAAGGTAACAGTTCATATTCTAGACAACCATTATAAACTAAACATAGTGTTACAATGATAAGAAATACATGATCCTTTGGGTTCTCAGTGTCTCAAGATTAGCATGGGGTGTATTGTGAATACTTTTATGAGTGCATATGCAACAAGTACACAGGTAGGAGCGTCTCTGCACTGACAAGCCTGCCCCAGATAATCAATGTATTGCTTAAAAAGGAGACAGTTGACTATAAAAAGAATACTAAAGACAAATTATCAAAACTATAAAGTGATTGCCAATGCTTTAATAAATCATCTTTTAAATTAAGTAGATTCTATTTAATTCTATACTCCACAATGTTTACTTGAAAGTAATAAATATATTCACCTTTATCTCAATAGTACATTTCCTGACTATATTACTAAGTTGTTATCAATGAGCCCTAAGTCTGATTACTTTATGCAGGCAGTTATATTTTGCTGATTTATAAGTGGAACTTGATGCATTTCAACACCACTGCTTTATAGGTCAAAAGAGATATGCAATAGAATCACATTGATCTGCAAATAAAATTTCCATCACAACAGTATGAACTAATCTTAAAGGATAAAAACTGGCTGGAAGTAATATCTCACAATACATTTTTGAATAAAGACTGACCTTGTGTTTGATGTCTAATGAAGTAACACTGAAATCCTCTTTGTAAAGTTATTTACAACAAAATTCAAAAGTGTGGGATAAAAATCCAAAAAGTGAATGGAAGATAATAAAAGCACAGTAAAATAATATTTAAAGTGTAACTCCAAGAGTTAAGCAAAGCCCTTTCAAAAAGATCCATCAGCTCTTCTCGTTTTATGTCATGTATTTCTATTAAGCCTGAAGAAGCAACTGTATCACAGAAGAGGTTCCACGGAGAATCTCATTTGCTCATTTTATTTGTTAGGACTTTCATAGGTCAGTCATTACAAAGATGAATTCATTTATTTTACTGGTGTCACACTGATACATGTTGCTATTTCAGTGGCTGACATGAGAATGTAGCACAAACAAATAAATGTATTTCAGCTAGAGTAGGAGTAGTAGAGCTATGAAATGCGAAGAGTAGTCCCACAGAGAAGGTATTTAACACTTAACAGTGACAACACTAGATGTGACAAATTACTGAACCTTCCTGGTAAAAACAAATATCAGTCACTAATTTGGGAAATAAGAAGAACCTAGAATAGTAAATCTCGTTTGTATATCACTATAGGACAACACATGTTAAATTATTTTTAAATAATATCTCATCTATTCACTGTTAACTAAATCATCTTTAAGGGATGAGCAGAAAAAGAAAAAAAGCATAGCTCTGAGGAGCCACAGAGTCATTAATATTAACATTCAGCAGTGACACTGGGTAGAAAACGAGACAAAGTTCTCAAGTAATGTTTGTCTTAAAAATTATTTTACTCTTTTAATATAATAGCTAGCAGCTAGAAGTAGAGTGCTAAGAAACTTTTGTAGGTCATTATAAATTCTTTCATTTTATCTAATTTTTAAATTCTTTACATAAATGGTAAGCATTCTTCCTTATATAATATAAAGAAGGTAAATGTCATTGTCATCACCAGCTTGCAAAGGAGGGAAGCAAGGCAGACAGATGAGATGTCCTGTCCAGTGTGGGTAATCAGCAGCTATGCCATTAGCTTTGATGACAGAGAAAAATAGTCTGCTGCCCTTTGCAAGCCTTTAAGAAAAAAAGTCAATTAATAAATCTTATCAGATCTAGAGAACCACCTTCATCGTCTCAAACTCAGCTTCTGTCTTAGAAGAGAAAACATGGCAAGCCAGCAGACACCTTTTCTAGCTTTCGCTGGGTGACAAGTACTAGGGCATACTTCAAAGCAATTGAAGAACATATTTTCTACATCTTAAAACATCATTCAGACACATATAACTTACCAGAAACAAATGAAGTAATCATCTATGACTAAAAGATATCATCACCCTTTAAGTACTGAGTCAGTACATTCTATTATTAGAAAAAGACACTAAAAGTGACCAGTTATTTGGAAACGTAAAAAGGCAAAAAGGTTCATCTTTCATTTCTGGTCTCTGAATACAAAAGAAAAGGAAGACAAAAATTGAGTTAGCTGCATGAGTGATCATTTTTTCCGTTACTTATGTTAAATCGACTGAAAAAAATCAATTTTATTTTCCTTTCAGAAACAGTTTATTTTCAACCATAAGCACTTTTAAAAATAAGTATTTTTTTATTTTCAACTTCTTTAAATATGACTGTGATCCTAGAAAATATCAGAAGTTTGGGCATTTTCTTTAGATTTTGAATATCATCTCAAGGAAAACTGACTTCTAAACACAAACAACTCAATCTGTATCTAGCAAGTCCCACAAAATTAACCAATGTTATTAATAAAATGAATAACTGAAACAACAGTAAGACATTAAGTAATAACCAAACACTATCTTCCAACTCTAATATTTATCAACAATATAAGAAGAAAATAAATTCATATTTCCAACTCATAGAGAACACATAATTTTCATATATGTTATAAAAATAATCTTTGGACAAAATCCTTCAATATCTTCCTTAATGCCCACTGCATATCACTGAGTGCCTAAAGTTATCTGCAAGCTAATCGCTTCACTGCGGGTCTGTGATACACGCTCTGGAGCCCATGATCCCCAGGTTGTACTCCAGGCACATGCTGACAGTTCAGACTCTATGGGGATAGTCAATTAATTTTAACTTAATCTGTATACTGATACCTACTTTAATTATCACCCTACACATTTTCAGGTCATTATATAGTCATTAAAAGTATAATCTTGATTAGAAAAACTCTGTAATTTTAAATTATCACCTGAAGTTTTAATTTTATGACACAATTATTTTACTATAGAAAATTTCAAATACAAACAAGCATACTAGAAACAAATAAATAACAGCTAATGTTATTTAACTCAGCTCAATTATCACTACTTTATCATACTTATTTCCTTATATGCCTAACCACTTCTTTCTTCTTAATCTCCTTAAAGGTGATTCCCTAATTTCTTATCATTTCACCAATACTCAACTATTCATCTCTTAAAATTAAAAGTTTTAAAAGCATAATATAAAAATCATAAAGCTAACAATAGCCTCCTACTATTCAATAGGCAGTTAATATCTGAGTTTTCTCAGTAAACACCAATATGTTTCCAAGTTGTTCTACTTCAATGAAGACCCAAGTGAATCCATTTACTCTGTCCTAAGTTTCCTACAATAATTCACCCAATCTTTGGGGCCTTTGGTGAGCATCTATCTGATAGATCTAGACTCGGTTATCTACAATCTACTCCCTAATTTTTTAGCTAAAATTTTGTAGATCTCACTGACAAATGAGAACACAGTCTCTCTATTTAAGCTGGGCTTATTTTACTTAATAAAACTGACCATGCTGTCAGAAATGAATCTATGGCCTTTTTATTGGCTAAATGAAATTCTACTGTGAATATGTATGACGGTAGCCTTTTGAAAATTCAACTAACTTTTTTTCCCAAAGCAGGATTTCTCTGTTGCTTTAAAGCCTGTCTTGGAACTAGCACTGCAGACCAGGCTGGCCTCGAACTCAAACAGATCAACCTACCTCTACCTCCCAAGTATTGAAATTAAAGGTTTAAATCACATTCTCCCTTCGCTTTTATTCCTCCAAACTCTCCCATATACATTTCCACAACTTCCATCAAATTCATGGGTCCTTTTCTATCAATTCTTTTTGCATGCATGCGTGTGTGGATACACATTAATGTTGAAGAATACAATCATCTGTGGGTGTAAATTTCCAGTCATGGTCTCCCTCTTCCTGAGCAGGAGACAGTGGTTACCACCAAGGTATGTGCACCACTACTGTACCTGGAGGGTTAGGACGTCATATTAGTCACTGATACAGTTTAAAGATGTGATAGCTGTATGAGACTATTGTTTGCTTTCCTCCTTTTATTCTTTCATGACGCCTTCTGGTACCATAAACGTTTATCCTCATGGAGGTGGCATTCATATCAGTACCAGCACAGGGAATGCTAGGTCCTGTTTTGAAGTACACTGTGTGCTCAGGAATAGGAATTTACCTTTCACTCCTTGGGGGGTAACCAAGGGCAACAGCAACAGGCTGCATGTTTCAGATGTCTCTTAGCACTGACCAACAAACAACTCAAAAGTGGGCACCTGGTACTGAAGTGCCATCAGGCCAAATGAGAAGAGTTTGTTTAAACTATGTGTGTATATTTATACACTGAACTATATGTGTTTTATGTTTCAGGGGAGGTTATGTGTGTGTGTGTGTGTGTGTGTGTGTGTGTGTGTGTGTGTGTGTGGGAGAGAGAGAGAGAGAGAGAGAGAGAGATTGAGAGAGATTGAGAGAGATTTAATAAATAGTTACTGGTATGAAACTTTGGGGCTTTTTCACACATCCATGCAGTTATTTAACAGACTGCCCACCTCCTGTATTTACCTTTCTCCCCCTTCTCTAAAGAGCCCTTCCTTTGCCCATTTTCTCCAATCAGATTCCTTGTATCCTGTTATTCCCCTTTATCCCCCTCCTCCTTCCTAAGGAGACCCTCTTTTTCCAGTTCCCTTTTTATCAGACCACTTGTACTCCATTATTTGCATCTGTTTTCCTAACTCCCTCTGTCCTAGTGATGGTCTCATTTTGAGTTCTGTGGTTCATGCTACATCTACAGATATGGAAATAGGAGCCTCCAGGAAGCAAGAAGATGTGATGCTTGCCTTTCTCGGTCTAGGTTACCTCACTCAATATGCTCTTTTCTAGTTACCATGTACCTGTAACGCTAATGATTTCGTTTACTCCACTGCTTAGTAGTATTCCACAGGTATGTGAACCACATTTTCATTCTCCATTCATCAAATGTAAGAAACATAGGTTGTTTCCATTTTGTAGCAATTGTGACTAGAAGAGCAATGAACATGGCTGAGCAAACACCTGTGGAGTATAATGTCATGTCCTCTGGGCATTGTAAACAGAGACTGCACTTTCGTTTCCCGGCCACCCAGATCCAAATAATCATACAGAAACTATATTAATTACAACACTGTTGGGCCGAAGGCTTGGGAGTATTTCTAATTAGCTCTTACATCTTAAATTAATCCATTTCTATTAATCTATGTATTGCCATGTGGTCATGGTGTTACCTCATTTTCTACATGTCTTGTTTTCTTGGCGGCTACATGGTGTCTCCCGGACTCCTCCTTCTTTCTCTCTGCATTCACACAGTTTTCCCACCTAGTTATATTCTGCCCTGCCATGGGCCAAGGAATCTTTTATTGATCAGTGGCAATTAAACATATTCATAGCATACAGAGGGGAATCAGACATCAGGGCATGTGCCACAAAGAGAAACAGCTGGGTCACATGACAGATTTATTTTTAGCTTTTTCAAGCTTTTCCACAGTGATATCCATAGTGGCTGTCCCAGTTTACAATCCCACCAGAAGTGAATAAGGGTTCACTTTTCCACTTCCCTCCAGCACATACTGCTGATTGTTTTCTAGAACTCGGCCATTCTGATGGGAATAAGATAAATTCTCAAAGTTGTTTTCACTGGAATTTCCCTAATTGCTAGGGACCATAAATGTTTACTGAGATATTTCTTAGCCATTGGTTTTTTTTTCTCTTTTAAGAACTCTCTCAGCAGGTCACAAGTCCCTTTTTTAATAGGTTATTTGTTGAGGTTTTGTTTCTTTTGACCTTTTGTTTTTTAATTTTTTGTATATTGTGGATATTAAGCATCTGTCAGATGTCTAGCTGTCAAAGGTTCTCACCCATTCTCTGGGCTACCTCTTCACCCAGCTTTTTTTTTTCACCCAGATTGTCTCTTCTGTTATGCAGAAGATTTTTAGTTTCACAAAAATCCAAATATCAATTTGGGCATTAATCCTTGGTCAAATGGTCTCCTACTCAGAAAATCCTTTCCTACATACATCATATGTTTTCTTCCAGCAGTTCCAGTGTTTCCAGTTTCACATTTAGGTCTTTGATCAATTTGGAGGTAGCTCGGTACAAAGTATTTGATACGGGTCTAATATTCTTCTACTTGAGGACATCTAGTTTATACGCCATTATTTGTTGACGCCTCTTTTTTCTGGTGTATATTCTTGGTGTCAAATATTAAGTGTCTGAAATTATGTGTGGTCATGTTTGGGTCTTTGGTTTGGTTCTACTGATCCAAAGGTGTGTCTGTAAAACACCATATTGTTTTTTATTACTATGGCTTTGTAATATATCTTAATATCTAGAATTATAATTCTTCCAGCATTTACCCCCACTCAAGATTTGTTTTGGCTAATGGGGTCTTTTGTGGTTCCATATAAAATTTAGAGTAGTTTTCTTTTATTTTTGGGAAGAAGAAGATACAGATTTTACTGGGATTGCACTGAATCTGCCTATGGTAGGAATGGTCATTTTTATACTGCTAATTCTACCAACCAATGAACATAGGATATCTTCCCATTTCCTAGTGACTTTCTGTTTCTTCTGAGATTTCAAGTTTTCATTGTATAGTTCCTTCATGTCCTTTGATAGACTTCTCTCTAGACATTTTATCTGTGGCTACTACGAATGAATGGCACTGTGTCCATAATCTCCTTCTCTGCATGTTTGTGATCGGTATACAGAAAAGCTGTTGAGTTCTGAAAGTTGATTATTTACCCTTCTACATTGCTGAATTTATCATTTCTAGAAGTTTTCTGGTAAAAATTTTTATAAGCTCTATTATCTGCAAATAGGGACAGTTTGACATTTTCTTCCCATTTGTAGCCTTTTAATTTTCTTCTCTTGCATCACTGTTCCATCTAGTACCTTGAGTGCAATACTGAAAAGGAGTGGAGATAGTAACCATCCCTGTCTAATTCCTGACCTTGGTTGAACTGTTTCAAGCCTTTCCCCAATTAGGATGAAGTTGGCTGTGGGTTTCTTGTATATAGCTGTTATATTGACGTATGTGTCCTCCAATCCTACATTATCTAAGACTTTTATCCTTTAGACATTTAGGCCTCATAAGGCCCAATGTAATTTCCTGAGCCTAACTTGAGTTGGCATAGTGTAACTTCCTGAGTCTAGCCAGAGACTACTCGACCTAGACCTGCCTCTGCTCGGCCACTGCTAGCATGGCAGAATCTTGTTAGCCCTATTTCCTTACTCTGCCTCAACCTATCCCAAGTTTCTCCACCCACACAACAACCCTTTATAAACCCCTGCTTGATACCATCAAACAAGATCCTGCTTCGACAGACTCCTGACTCAGTGGGTGTGTTTCTCCTGGGGCGGAAGGGAGGATGTTAGGGCAGCTGGGTCGTTCGACATTCACCATCTGGCTCTGTGCCACCCTCCTCTTTCTGCCAGAGAACCCGGTAAGGGCGTATTTTATCAATGGATTTTTCTGCCTTTATTGAGATGATCAAGTAATATTTATCTTGAAGTCCATTTATAAGGTTTATTCCATTTATTGACTTTCAGGGCTAATGACAACTTTGTCATAGTGGATAAAATTTCTGATATATGTATGTATTCTGGCTCCAAGTATTTTATTTGAGTATTTTTGAGTCTATGTTCACTGGCAATGTTAGCCAGTGATATTCTCATATTCTCTCTCTCTCTCTCTCTCTCTCTCTCTCTCTCTCTCATGTATGTGTAACTGGTTTGGATATTAAAGTAACACTGGCTTTAATAGGAAGAGTTTGGGAGTGTTCCTTCTGTTTCTTTTCTTTTAAAAAAAAAATTAAGAAAGAATGGTTATGGAAATTTGAATTCCCAGTAGAATTCTGCTGTGAATTCATCTGGTTTTAGACTTTTCTTAAATAGAAGCTGTTTTTTTGTATTATTTCAAACTACTCATTGAGCCTGCTTAGGCTGTTGTATTTGTCTTAAATAGAAGCCGTTTTTCTATTATTTCAGTCTACTCATTGAGCCTGTTTAGGCTGTTGTATTTGTCTTGGTTTAATTTTAGTTGTTTACCTAAATCTAGAAAATCATCCAATTCTCGTATATTTTTTCCAGTTTCACGGAACATACATTTATTTGTGCTTGATTTCATTTTTTAATGTAAACACTTAGAACAAAACACTTCCCTAATACGACAGCTTTCAACAAGCCCCGGAGTGTGTTGCGTCATGCTTTAATTTTCATTTAGTTCCAGGAAAGTTCTTTATTTTTCTTGACTTCTTGTTTGACCTATCCACCATTTAGTAATGAGTTGTTTAATCTCCATGAGTTTGTGTATTTATGAGAGAGCTTTTTGATCCAAACTTTAAGTTTTACTGCACTGTGGCCAGATCAGATACTGGGCATGTTCTCAATCCTTTGAAATCTGTGAAAATTTGTTTAGTGTTTCATGATGTTATTTATTTCAGAGAAGCTCCCATGTTGTGCTGAGCAGAATATGTATTCCTTGGTATCTGGCACAATACTCTGCTAAATTCATTTGTTGTATGGTGTCACTGAATTATGAGTTATTTATTTTTTGTCTAGACAACTTGTCTATCAGACATAATAGGGTATTGAAGTAAATGTAGGAACACAGCCCAACAAGAAAAGTCAAAAAAAAAAAAAAAAAGACAAGAAGAGTCTTGTGACTGCTGTTTTATTCAAAATCACAGAATTGATCTCAGAATGTGGTTTCATGCTCTTCCCAGGTACAGCAGAGAGGCGTGAGTTTGCTTTATTCATTACAACTGGCTATTGCTATGTTTGTGTCTCTTGTCCTTTTGGCTGGGCACTTTACTCATGTGACCATTCTTAACCCTCAGTATAAAGTTCTGATGCTCTCAATTTAGTTGCCTATTGCAGGAGACTTTAGTCTGCCTCATTTGTAGACTTCTCTCTCCTAGATTCATAATATCAATTAGAGCAGATGTTTATCTGTGTTTTAATTCCAGTACAAGATTTTAATTAAATTGGGAAACCCCGAGTTTGAGACATATAGGTTTAGAATAGGAATATCATCTTGATTAGCTGTCCCCTTAATCATAATGAAATATCCTTATTTATTCTCTTCTGTTTAGTTTTATTTTGAAATCTATTTGTCATATGTTAGGATTGCAATGTCTGCTTGCTAACTGGTTCCATTTGACTAGAGTACTTTGTCGACCCTTTCACTCTAAAGCAGGGCCTATCTTTAAAATTATGCTGTTTCTTGGAAGCGACAGATAGATTCTGTTTTCTGATCCATTCAGTCAGTCAGTGTTTTTTGACTGGAGAATTGAGGCCACTGATATTTAAATATATTATTGAAATGTGTGTGTTTGTTGTAGTCATCTTGTTGTTGATTATTGGTATTATTTGTGTTCTTAGTGGTATTCTGTTTTTATAATTATGGCTTCATATTTCTTCCCACAGTTTCTCTGTCATGCTCAATCTTTCAAAATAATATTTCCTCTATTTTTCTTAGGTTTGGTTAGATGGATATAGATTTAGGAGGCTGTTTATGTCATGGAAAAAGTATCTTTCTCCTTCAGTCACAGCAGACAATTTTGCTGGATATATTATTTTGGATTGGCTGTCACTGTCCTTTATGATTTTGGATGCATTGCTACAGGCTCTTTGGCTTTCAGTTTCCTTTGAAAAGTCGTCTGTTATTCTGATGGGGTTTCCTGTATATGTAATGTGTTATTTTCAGAGCTTTCAATACACTATTTTTGTTATATATAGTTACATTATAGTTATTATATGTGGAGATTTTGTTTAGGGTCTTGTCTATTCAGTGTGCTGAGTGCTTCTTGTATTCATATGGGTATGTCTTTCTCTTTACTTTGGGGGACCTTTCTTCTATGATTCTCTTGAAGATCTGGCCTATGCCACTGACTTGGGATTCTTCTCCCTCTTCCATGCCTATTATTGGAAGGTTTGTTATGATGTCCCATATTTCCATGTGTTCCTTCCCCCTCCCCCTGCTCTGTGTGGTTTTTTTTTTAATTTTTCACGTTCCTTACTTATTTGGTCTAGATGCTATAGTTTAGCTTCAAGTCCCAATATTACATCCTCCTGATTCATTCTCTTTTAAAGGCTTTGCTTTGAAATTTCTAGGTGAGCTATTGGGGTTTTCAATTCAGTCTTCATTTAAGTTGAGTCCACTTCAATGTTTCTGTCTCTTTATTGAATTCCATGCCCACTACCTGTATTGTCTTTGTAATTTCCATCGAACTTTAGTTTGTGTTTTCCTGGGCATCACTCGTTTATTCTCCTTATACTCATTCTTCTTGATTTCACTGAGTTATTTCTTTGTGCCCTCTTTAAACTTTTTGAATTCTTTGGCAAAATGTTTCATGTATTTTAATTATGACTATTCTTTTAACTTCTGAATTCTGAGGTTTCTCTAGGTGATTCTCATTGGCAAGCATTTCTGTAGAACTGGTAGGGAGAAAACTAAAGGGAAGATGCTGCTTGGTCATGTGCTGGTGTTCCTGTGATGAGAAGAGGACAGATCCTGTAGGAGCAAGCAAGTCTGGGTACAGAGCAGGGTGGTGTGTATCTCATCACCTTTATCCTTCCATCTGTTAACAAACACTCACGTGCTTCCATGCTCTGGCATTGTGAATACTGCTATAATGAATATGGAGCTGGGACGATCTCTTCAGCATACTGAATTCAGTTGTTGAATAACTGATCACGTGGTAACTGTGATATTTCCTTGAGACATCTCTCTGATGATTATTAATAATAAACATCAAATCTTTGGTCATTTATGTGTCCTCTTTAAAATATTCACTCAGGTGCTTGCGAGTTTTAAAACTAAGGTTAATCCTTTTCTTACTTCTAAGCTTTTATAAATTTGGTATTAATCTTTATTAAATCTGCAATAGGTATTTTTCCAATTCATTTTTTTTTTAGTTGTTTGTTTTTTGAAACACAGTTTTAGCCATGGTTGTCTTGGAACTCTCTCTGTATAGACCAGGTTGGCCTCAAATTTGGGGACTTCCGTCTCTGTCTTCTGAGTGTTGGGATTAAAGGGGTGTGCCACTAGACCTAGGGCAATCTCTATTTATGACAGCGAAATGCAATATTCTTAGCTTGTAATGTCTTTATCAGATTTTCCTACAAAGGTAATGATAGGCTCACCTCTACAGTAGTCATGATGAATTGGTTTCTTCTCTCTTAAATCCTTTGTAGAATTCACTATTGAATCCACCTACACTTGGAATACTCTTAGCAAAAAGCCAAGTAAAAATAGAACTTCTTTAAGAAACTGAGAAAATTCTGGTTATGTACAGCTCCATGTTTCTCCTTTACAGGAATGATAGCCTTGCCTTGTAGACTAGCTGGCACCCGATTCTTGGATTCTAATGATGCTGAAAGCACATGCTGGTGTACCTTCCTGGGTAAGCTTTGGTACTTTGTGCTTTCGGGTAAAACTTTCCTCCACATTGTCCCATATATATGCACACATTTATTCATAACAACACTCTTTTTATTCCCTTAATGTCTGTACCACTTGCTACAAGTCATGATATCAGCACTTTCATCTTTCCCTTTTCAGTCAATCAGACTAGACTTCATCTCTCTTACCAAAAAAATGAGCTTTTCCCAAGTCCATGTGTCAGTACAAGGTACAACCTTGGCTGCTTCTAGAACACAGCTTCTCTGTGCACTCAGGAATCACTTCCCAAAAGATTTCACCTCATTGATGCTGGTCTCTTCTTAATCACTGCTAATTTCTTAGCTCCAGCCAACCAGCATCAAGTATCTCAGGATAGCAAAATTTTGCTTTAGTAGTTCTGGTATCTTGTTAATCACGGCTGACTCTTCAGCCCCAGCTAAGATCCCAGAACCAGGGGATCTTAATTCAAAATAACAAATGACACAGATAGAGCTTTAAACTTCCCTCTCAAACTCTGCAAGCCAGGCTTCCATCTTCTGCACTTCTCTTAAAATTCCTATCTTCCAAGTTCTTATTAAAGAACACCCCCATTAACCCCTCACTGAGCTCTTAACACTCAACAATCTTCCATATCCTCCCAAAAACATGTCAGGACTGTTACAGCAATACTCCACTATGCTGGTACCAATTTGTCTTACAGTTTCTATTGCTGCAATAAAATGCCATGACTAAAAAGCAAATTGGGGAGGAAAGGGTTTATTTGTATCACACTTCCACATTGCTGTTCATCACTGAAGGAAGTCAGGACAGGAACACAAACAAGGCCAGATCACGGAAGCAGGAGCTGATGCAGAAGCCATGGAGGGGAGCTGCTTACTGGCTTGCTTCCTCTACATTGTTCTGCCTGCTTTCTTATAGAACCCAGACCAACAGTCCAGGGATGGCACCACCCACCATGGGCTGAGCCCTCCTTCACTGATGATCACTAAATGAGAAAACGCCTTACAGCTGCATCTAAAGACGGCATTTCCTCAACTGAGGGTCCTTCCTGTGATGACTCTAGCTTGCTTCAAGTCGACACACACCAGTCAGTAGTATCATTACTGGTTTTCTATTTTGTTGGCTTCCATTTGCATGTTTGCCACTTTCTTCTGTGCACTTCTGCTCTTTTCTCTCAAGTCCTTGAAAGAAAAACTGAGCTCACTCATTTGAGGACAGCTATTTAGTTCTACTCATTCTACCTAAGTAATGAGTTAGCAGCATCAGAGGAAATTTGAAACACGTGGTTTTAATTTCATTCAAACAGTTGAAAACACTTGCCAGTTTTCTTTGCTGCTCCTTACTCATGGACTGTGAGAGGCAGGATGAGCAGAGGGCATTCACATAGATGTCTGGGTTCTCCGTGCAGTTCTTCCACAACACTGCTCCCTTCTGAAACTGATGACCCCCTGAACAGTTGGTTCTGTCTTGTCACCTCACATAATCTATTGGGTCTTTGTATGTCACCCTTCGCTTTGCTGCCATCTGGAAATCCTTCAAAGAAGTCCTCTCAGATAATCACAGGTGTTTTCTTCTTAGTTTCTCAAATCTTAGGAATCACTGTTCTCTGTTGTCGGATATCCATCATCATCATAAGTCTCTCTACTTAGCCCTGACTATCTGCCCTGGTACTATGCAGACAAGGATGATCTCGAACTTGCAGATATTATCTTCCTGGTCTGCCTCCTGAATACAAGAATTAAAGGCGTGTTCTACCATGCAGGACTTGAACTAATTTTTCCTTGTTTTGTATCTGTTGAAGAGTTGGTCCCTGCTGTGATGCTTTAGCTGGAAGGACCACGCACTGTTTGTGCCATTATAAACCACAGTGTTTACATGTTTGACTTGTTTTAAACCCTTCCCTTAAAGTGAGCTCTCTTTTCTTTTACTCTAAGCATTTGAACTTAAACCCATGGCAGCTGTTTCCTGTGACTTCTGAGTGCTCTGATTTGTTCCTTGCAGTTGCTTTAGCGACAAGTCATATAGAATCACTCTACCTGAGCAGGAGGGAGTAATTGTACACTTTCATTTGCTAATTTGTAAAAGAAGCAAGAAAAAGACATTTCATAGTTACAAGCGGGTAGAATAAGTAACAAACCCCTACAGTGGCAGAGGCCAGTTCTGCTAGAGAGGAGGTGCTGACACTCAACTCTCACAGGAGCCTCGGTTCTCACCGTACATAACTAGATATTTAAACACAACCCAGTGCACCAGGCTTTCTCAACCTGCCTCTCACTGACCGAATGAACAGGTTTAGCAGTGTTCAAAGGGATGATGTTTGATGTTTAGCAGAATCTCCTGGGTACCAGGCATGGAAACAAGAAACATCACAAAGGAAGTTGAGAGTCAGGTTAAGATGGAGAATGTCAAAGTGGAACTGAACCAAAGTGAACGAGGTAGTAGGATAACAATCTTTTCCATCTAGTCCCAATCTTTTGCCCTCTGGCCCTTCGCTTAAGTTAAAGAAGTCACAATGCTCCAATTTTCTTTACTAATGTATTAATATATTTGACATTTTTTTTGTTTAGCTAAATAACTTAACAGTCTCCCTGGTCCAACAACTTCAAAATCCTTTCATTCTTTAAGGTACAAGAAATTTTCAATCTAAGAATAGATCATTTAATTCAAGTGTGTAGTTTTCTACACATACAGACATTACTGTATAGCAATTTTATGCTATTTGTCTTAATTTTTAAAGTGCAAAGCCATGTGCTAAGAGAAATTTTTAAAAATCATGTAAAAAGTAGACATATTTTAGGTGACTACTTTCAACACTGTATTTTACATGTCCCTAATCATTTCATTAAAAATTACATAGTATAATGATAACAAAGAAAACACAATTTAAGGGGCACTTAGTATATTTAAACAACATTTTGTAAACATTTTAATAACTGGTTAAAAACACTTCAGAAGGCAAAGATTTTAAGTCTAACGCTTGAGTTTTATAAAACTTGACATTCACAGCTTTACAAAATATTTGCATGCTTATAATACAATGCCACCTTATTCTATCTTAGCACAAGAAAGTGACCATCATTATACCACAAGCAACTTTTCATCAAAGTGAATATACTGTTATGGAGAAATGTGCAGGTTCAAACGCTGGGCTAGCTTTGATATGAGTGTAGAAGTTTTCACCTGTTAGCAGGTCACACCAGAAACCCTTGCCTATCAACTTCAGAAGAGCCTCCCCAGCAAAGGAAGCTTTGCACATACATTTACCGCAGCTATTATTTTATCACAGATAATGAATCTTTTAAATACTACTATACCAGAATTTGGGGCCATCTCAAATGCTCAGAGGGTACAGTCATGTGGAAAACTTGTTTTGTCTTTGGTGAGCAAATTTTGAGTGATCATAAAAAATAACACACATGGTCATTATAAGAGTTGTGCCCTATCTATTCATCCATGGTATTTCTAACGACAGCATTAGAAGGGACCAGAAAACACTCACCTCGAGATTTTCAGGTCAAGGTTACAGGGAATGAATAAAAGTATGTGGTTATAGATGGTCTTGGTTATACTAGATGCTTTAGTAGATCGATAACTAAAATTAAGAATACTACCTTTTCCTCTAGTGATAGGCTCCAGTGCTCAGAATCCAGGCAAGTCTGATCTCTTTAAGATACACTGAATAAGAATGGTGACTTGATTTTTTTGAACCAAAGCTTGCAACTAATTTTCTAGCAACTGGCTTAGAGCAGAATTTACTTTGACAGCAATAATGACCATTTACTTCACTCTTACTGTGGTCTTAATACTGAGGAAATCATTTGCCATATATTGCCTTAGCTAAAAAACTAGAAAGTAATTTGCACACTTAAGTTACTAAGTAGCAGAGCCAAGGACCAAAATGGAGCTAACAAAGGAGCCAGGACGAAAACGGAGGTGACGAAAGACTCGGGCATCTACTCACTGCCCCCAGCAGCACAGACTTATGTAATTCAGAAACTTTTGTCCTTTTTCTGGAAGGAAAGCAATGTTACTCACTAAGCTGCAACCTTGAAGAGACCCAAACAGATCAAGCATAAAGAGAGCTGTGATCTTCCCTACTTATTCCAGCACTGTGCTGCCATGTAAGAGCTTTGTGACCATCATGAGAGAAAGCTGAAGGATGAGGCTATCTGCTTTAAGTCAAAAGGGCAATACCAGCACTCCTCTTCTAAGTACAGTGTGGTCAGAGTTAAAAGCTATACAATGCACAAGCCAGGCAGAACACGAGGAAATGTTATAGTAGCCTGCTTGTCTATCGCATGGATATAAGAATTAGCCCTAATGATCACAGGAACAGAAATGAAATGCTATCGCAAAGAAGCTAGTACCATCATCATTTCTAAAATACATGTTTGGTTGTAAGTAAACTCTGAGCTAACAGCAAATTTTCTCATTTCACCTTATACATTCAGATTAATCAATGAAACAGCTAATGCTCCTAGGACACAGTGAGAAAAAGAGTAGTTCACACTCAATGTATCATCTGTGTGCAATGTTTTCAGTTGAAATTTAAGTCAATCTTGTCATGTATCAGTTTCTTTAACTCATGTTTTTATAAGTAAAATGAAAATGTAAAACACAAACTACTTTAAATTAAGGATTCTGTTTCAGAAAAAGGAGGTAGAAAGTTTTCTAAAACTGGTATTTACTTTATCAAACACTAGCCGACTCCTATAGTTATCCAACTATTCCTCATCAACTACATTTAGCAAAACCAGAAAGCCAGGCACAACTGGAAAATGTCCACCAGCACAGCTACTCAGGAAAATGAGGCAGAACCTATGAAGATCCAGAATCAGGTGGATCCAGAACCTATGAAGATCCAGAATTAGGTGGATCCAGAAATTGGGAAGATTCAGAATGAAGTGGATCTAAAACCTGTGAAGATCCAGAATGAGGCAGATCTGGAATCTATGAGGTCAAGAGCAGTCAGACAACAGAGGAAGACACTGCTTCAAAACAGCCAATGAACTGCACACAGGGCAGTGGGTCTGTGACTCCTGCTAGTCAATGGCTAATGCAAGAAGACCGCAAGTTCAAGGATTTCCTGAGCTATATACTGAGTTCCATGCCAATCGTGCTGCAAAATAAAAAGTAAAAAGATGGGTTGGAATATAGATCAGTGTTGGAGTGCCTGCTTAGTAACTGGAGGATGGCTGACAGTGACAATACTATGGCCTGTCACCTTCATAATACTCAAAAACATCAGGAAAATGAATGAAGCTGTGGCGCTTACCTTGGTTAGGTGAATGACTCCTTTGGAAGTAACTGAACAACCCATGAAGCCAACATACTGGAGCTCAGGGCAGTGCTCCGCAAATGCCTTCACTGACTGGTCTGTCACCTGGGGAAGATATGAGAAAGTTACTGAGATGGTATCACAGTGAACTCATGTCTTTTTCACAGCGCTCGTTAATCTTTCCCTTTCCAATGGGTCACTTGAATCAGCACACAAACATGCTGCAATGTCACCTGTGTGACTAAGAATTACTTCCTTGGCCACACATCCCTTATACCCATGTTTCCACACTTCTTTATAGAAACAGAAGATACTGACAAAAGCTACTCTGTAAACAGAGACTGCAATTTCGTTTCCCAATCACCCAGACCCAAATAAACACACAGAAACTACATTAATTACAACATTGTTTGGCCAACAGTTCAGGCATATTCCTAGCTAGCTCTTACATCTTAAATTAACCCATTTATATTAGTTTATATTTTACCACGAGGCTCATGATTTGTTATCTCACACCTTGCTTCGTGGGTGACTACATGGCATCTGCCTGACTCCAACTTCTTTCTCCCTGAATTCAGTTTAGTTTTCCTGCCTAGCTCCATAAGCCAAAGTAGTTTCTTTATTACCCAATGGTAATCAAATGTATTCAGAGCATACAGAGGGGAATTCCACATCACTATTCCACTTCCTGTCCTGTGTCTCTTCCTCTCTCTTCTCTTCACATTTTATGGACACTATTTACATGATATAGAATTCACCCTTTAAAGGTTCAGCTCAGTGATTAGTAATATATTTGTAAAGCTGGGCAGGATCATCAATACCTAATGCCACATAGTCATTCCTACTGTCCTCTCTCTGGATCACATCTTCCAGCTGGGAAACTGTCTCTCCAGCCTTCAAACTTAAGACTTTCACGACCATATGCTCTGCTTGGTCCCCAAAATGCCAACTATAGAGTTTGGAACTCCTCAATCGCAGAATCATGCAAGACTTTCTTGAAAGAAAAAGAGAAAAATCTCCTAATGGTTTTATTTCCCTGGAGAACCTCAGGGAAATATACTGAAATCTTCTGAGAACTCTTTTGCAAACTTACAACGGAAAGGGATAGGACCCCAGGGTCTGTATTTTTAATAAGTCCCAAGTGACTCTCAAGTCATTCAAAATTCAGAGGTCCCAGTGATGCAAAGAACTTACAGTATTAATTCTGGATATTTCTAGCTAGATCTGCTTTAAAAATGAAAGGCAGAATAAAACTATTTCTTCCCAATCATACCTAAAACTTTTCTTCACAGATATAAATTATCTTTCTATAATTACGTGAAATTTTTAAGATTCAACTTATAAAAAAAAAAGTCCAAACACATGGTTATTTTAGGTTTACTTTCTTCATCCAAAATAAAAACATTTTTGTTCGATTTCAGACATCAGTGATAACCACTGTTTCTACATTAGTTTTTAGTTTGGGTGACTGTTTTGTATCTTCTTTACGTTCTACAGACAGCAGGAAACAGAAGTACGTGAATAGCATTAATTCTAAGACAATCACAGGGACATTTCCCTAAAGTAATGAAACCAACAGCATCCATGGCAAGCCTGATAAAAGATTAATTCTGCCTTCAAAAGTAAAGTATGCTTAAGCATATTAATACTGAGGGTGCCATTGATAAATTAAAAATGGACTTGCCTTACACTCAGCTTTCTAAATACATTATGTTAACACGGAATACAAAAGGCACTAAAATCGCTGGAAGCATCAATGAAACACAATCTTTAATTAAAAACCAAAAAGAAAGGGAACGGGGTTAAGAACATGGTCAGTGAGTTAAATGCTCTGCTCAATCTCAGACTAGCATCAAGTCTTTTTTTGAGAAGGTTGGAAAGGAAGAGGAACTTAGATAAGGATAAAGAACACAAGAAAACTCAGGTCCCAAGATCCTCAGTTTTTTTTTTTCATTTCAAATATTGCAGTTTATTATTGAAACTATCCAGATAATCAACAGAGTGAATCTTGCAAAGCTCACCCATTAACATAAATTATGTAATAATACCACAGTTTAGAATACAATTACGGAGGCTTACTTAATTTAATCCTTTCCAAACATCTATATGTTTATTTGTATCTATTATTAAAAATTATCTTACATGACATAATCATTTATCTAATATAATAAAAATAATTAGAATAGAAAACACTTTACAGAAAAAAGTATCTACTATCTTATAAATAAAACATTTATAATTTTAAAATGGCAATTCATATTCAAAGGTTTAAGGATTATGTAGTCAACCACTCAGGTAAAGTAAGTTCTGAAGAAAATTGTATCTGAATTCAATATATACATATTTTCTTATTATAATTAACTATATACATTAGAATCACCATTTACAAAGCATTTACATAGTCTTAGATGTCTGAAGTAACCTAGAGATGATTAAAATATACAGGTAGATATATAAGCTTTATCAGAAATGACCTTATTTTATGTAAAAGACTGAGAAATGAGAAATTTGGCTTTCTTTTTTTTTTCTTTTTTTTAATTATTTATTTTTTTTTATTGAGAAAAGGAAAAAAAGTTTCAGCCTCCTCCCAGCCTCCCATTTCCCTCCCCCTCCTCCCACCCTTCTTCCCCTCCCCCCACTCCTCTCCCACAGATCCTCAGTTTTTAAAGAGAGAGAAAGGAATATTCAAAGTCCATGGTAGGCTTTTCTCTTTTAACTGAAGCCATTAGAATAAGACAGCTTGCAAGGAGCCTCTAACATCAACAGAGCCTGCAAAGGGAGAGCAGAGTGAAGCTCTCCAAGTACAGAAACACTCTGACTGGGTATGTTTGTTTTAGAAGACTAATAAAATAACCTTCAAATGTCAGAGGTGATTGATTCTTCTCCTACAAACAGAAGATCAGTGTCTTAGGGTTTCTATTGTTCCAACAAAACACCGTGACCGAAAAGCATCTTGGGGAGGAAAGGGTTTACTTGGCTTACACTTCCATATTGTTGTTCATGGCTGAAGGAAGTCAGGATAGGAACTCAAACAGGGCAGGGTTCTGGAGGCAGGAGCTGACACAGAGGCCATGGAAGAGTGCTGCTTACTGGCTTGCTCAAACTACTTTCTTACAGAATCCAGGACCACCAGACCAGGAATGGAACCACCCACCAAGGATTAATCCCTCCGTCACTTATCACTAAATGGGAAAATACCTTACAGCTGAATCACATGGAAGCATTTCCTCAGCTGAGGCTCCTTCCTCTCTGATGACTCTAGTTTGTGGTAAGTAGACACACAATAGAAACCCTAAGTAAGATAGTCAGTGAGACACCTGGGGCAGAAGTTCTGTCATAAACCCAAGTAGAGATGATAGGAAGGCAAGTATTAGTGGGTCTCAGCTTCTCTCAGACCCTTGAGTCTAGGTGCCTCACTTTAAATCTCAAGTGAATGTTCCATCCTTTTGTGTGATTATTTTAAGTAACTTTTCTGTATTATGTCTATCTCTAATACAGAGAATAAAAATGGTACTCACTTCACAGAGTAAAATATGAAAGGGCAAAGACAATGCAAGCAGAACACTTTGAATAGTGAGAAATCATAATTTCTCAATAATGGTTAACTAGTATCATCACTCTTGATCATACTTCTGTATTGTGATTCACAACCAGAACTAAGGAGCTGATGGGTTGAAGAAAATAATAATTCAAAACCAGCAGAACTAAAGGATGCTTCTTTATTCCTCCATGCACGCTGGAGATCCCGGTCACTGCCTGGGAGTTCTAGATAACAAGTGGACCTGTGATTGAACAGTGACAGAAACAACTGAAAATCCATTGCTGTCACAGCAGACTCAAAGTGAACTCCTGGTTATCTCTGACAAGAAACCCACACTGTTTTACTTTAAAATAGTCCAAAGCTCAGGTTCTGGTTAAAAAGGTCCAATGGACCTTCAACAAAGTCTGGTTCTTCTGACAAGCTTTATTGTATCATCCTCATCTTGAAACCTGCTTAGACTGCAGAACCTGGGTCCTACTAACTATGTACTCAATCCCAATAAGCACTTAGTCGAATCTTCAGGTGACTGTCATGTACCTTACAGCTTAAGGAAAACTGCCCAAAGGATGAAGATTCTCTTTGGGGCTTAGAAGACACAAACCTAAATAGCTATATCCTAACCCAAATAATATGGTGGATTTTGAAATCAAATATTGAGGTACATTTTCCCCCCATTTTAAAATTAAACTCGGCATGAAAACACTGAGAAACTTACTTACAATGTATCATTGTGCTGAATAAATGCACTTTGTTTTAAGTGATAAAGAAGTATAACTGAGTATAGTTCCTATCATTTTAACAATATAATACCATCATGCAACCAATCCCCTTTGCTCTTTTGTGACCACATCAGTGAAGCACTGCTCCACACCCAGACTCTGACAAGTACTGCAACACTTTCCTATCTTTATACCTTCAGCTTATCTAGAAACCTTCCTATAACTATGAAACCACCATAAGTAGCGTTTTGTGTCATTCTTTCCCTTGTAAAATGTTTTGGAGACTTATCCATGTGTGCATATACATCTATATTTTGGCAGAACTGTTACTGCTGTACACAATTCCAGTATATACAATACATCTGACCAGGTAATAAGTACGTGAAATCTTTCTAATTTAGGAGTTTGAATGGTGCTCCTTATATACAAGTCTTTGTATGGAACTATATTTTTAGTTCTTTTGAATAAATGTCTATGAGTAGAACTGATAAATGAAATCAGTATAAGTCTATATCAGTTAAAGAATTAAATTGTCTTACTAAATTGAAGGAGATTTTACATATTCTAAATTCAAATCATTTCCTAAGCTATGCCTTGTCTTTTCATTTTCTTAATGTTGGTATCTCTAGTATCCAAGTTCATTATGTTCTCTGCATTAATATTTATGTCTGGTGTGCAGTAAGGATAAGGATTCACGTTTAATGTAAGTATGTCCAATTCTCTCAGCATCTTTGTCAAAATCACATTACATCACTAAGGAATTTTACGTTTCCAACCTGTGATTCATTTATTTGGAGAAGACAGACTATGGAAAATCAAGGTGGAGAGTGGGAATTAGTATACAAACACAAACACGACTCTACATTGTGGAAGAATAAAGTCAGTCTGCAAATCAGATGCTGAGGTTTGAGTCAAAGCTATTGTGAAAACAAGGGGGAAGACGCCAGATTCAGCAAGATTCACATAACATAGGTAGAACATGACTGGCCTCCTTTGCCGGACATGCTAATCAAACAAGCTAAATTTGAAAAGGACATGGGTTCATGCAGTCTCCATCAGGAAGTCCTACTGCTAAGAATGACTGCTGTGCCCTCTTCAGTGAAGAGGAACATGATAATAAACTTCTACAAAGACACTGGCAGGGCTTCATTTCAGAACCCTACAGGGACTTTGTGATATGAGATTCCCTCTGTATGCTGTGAATACCACTGGTTAACAAAGAAGCTGCTTTGGGCCTACTGCAGTGCAGAATAGGGCAAGGCAGGAAATCCAAGCAGATAGAGGAGGAGAGAATAGGTGGAGTCAGAGAAGCCATGTAGCCACAGCAGGAGACAGAGGCACTGGAATCTTGCCAGTAAACCACGAGGCTCATGGTAGAATATAAAATAACAGAAATGGTTTAAGATGTAAGAGCTAGCTCGAAATACACTAAAGCTATTAACCAAACAGTACTGCTAATAATACAGCTTCTGTGTGCCTATTTCAGGTCTGGGCGGCCAGAAATGAACAAGCAGCCTCCGCCAACAACTTTGTTAACTGCTAACTTAAAGGAAAAGGGAAGCTGAATGTGGCAGTAAATTATAAAACAAACAACAAATGCAGAAAGTGCACTCTGAGGAAGGGACTTTTATCGAAAAAGGCTTAAAATCATAAAAAGGGGGAAAGTGGGGTGGAGAAGCCTTTAGAGAAATTTTATGATTGTAAATAAAGAGATCCAACTTGCTCTCATTTCAGACTTGATAGCTTAATGTTTTCTTACATCATAGAGAACTGTCCTAACCAAAGTAAGATAAATTCATGCAGTAAGGTATAACAAACTGTGCTGGCATTCTTTTTGAGTCATTACATATCTGGCAAGAAGAGCAACCTATAGCTGCATTAGTAACGTTTCCAAAGTGACTTTGGAAAAGAGTGGGTTCCAAAGGCCCACCATGGTAAGACAGCAGGCAGCAGGCATGGCAGCATGTGTAGAAAGCTGAGGTGTCACATCTTCAACAGAACAAACTGGACATGAGGCTTTGAACTCTCAAGCCGACACCCAGTGCAAACAAGGCTGCACCTCCTAAATCTCTCCAAAATGTACTACCAACCAGGAACCAAATGCTCCAACACCTGAGCATACGAGTCTCGTACAAACCACCAGAAGTATTAACTCTCAAAGAGTGGAATAATCTTTAGAGATTTGTTGCGGGAGGTCCTCCCACTCCTCCAGCCAATAGCCGCTGAGATACCAGCCCATTGGGGCGTGGTCTCTCTCCCTTTAAAAAAGCGGCCACTTCCCTCTCCTCTCTGTCTTCACTTCCTGCTCCGCTGGCGACTAGACTCCCTTCCTGGTTGCGCAGAGGGCTGAGGGTGATCTGTAAGTTTTTTCGCCTTTAAATAAATACCACCCTATTAATCATAATTCCAAACAGGTGTTGCACTGTTTGTGACTTACGTCTTCAGAGATTTATATATAGCTGACAATGAGCTACTCTGCAAAATCCTAATTGAGGGCACCAAATAGTAAAACAGCATTTCTTGCCCTTGATATAAAAACTGAAAGAAAAAAAAATACGACTTAGGAGACCTCCTCCTCCAATTTCAGTCCATATACACAGTTCTGGAAGCTGACCTAATTATAATTATTGAATCAATCTAAACCAAGTAACATGAGAGAATCAAACTACATGTTAATATTGAATACTAATACTGAACATGGCCTTCAGAATATATTGGGATCATCTCTGCACATTCTACTGCACCCGATGAAATCCAAGATATACCATCCCCCCTCCTCTGAACATCTTCAACAGCCTACATATAGGACTCCATACTGTAACTCATGACCCTACCAACCTAACCTTTACACATCAAGCCACAGTGACTTTTCAAAACCACAAATCAAATCAATCCATCTGCCACGGAGAATCTTCCAATGACACCAATTATTCTTAGAATAAAATCCTCCCTATCTCATCTACCTCATTTTAACCCGATATTCTATCTCTGTGCCTATATGGATATATCACATCTATACCATTCACTAGTCTACCCCCATGAATGTCTTCAATCCCAGCACTCAAGCAAGCAGATCTCTGAGCTTGAGGCCAGCCTGGACTGTTGGCAGAGGCTGCTTATTAGTTTCCCGGCCGCCCAGAATTGAAATAACCATACAGAAACTATATTGATTGCAATACTGTTTGGCCAATAGCTTAAGTGTATTTCTGGCTAATTCTAATATCTTAAATATACCCATTTCTATTAATTTGTGTATCACCACATGGCTGTGGCTTACCAGGTAAAGGTCTGTCCAGCATTCGGCATCTGTCTCTGGCGGGGCTACATAGCTTCTCCCTGATCCCACCATCTCTCTAGATAGATAGGTAGATAGGTAGATAGGTAGATAGGTAGGTAGGTAGATAGATAGATAGATAGATAGATAGATAGATAGATAGATAGATCGAACTTCCAGCCTGGCTATACTCTGCTAAGCCAGTTGGCCTTATTAACATCCTTATTCATTAACCAATAAAAGCAAAAGCAACACATAGAAGGACTTCCCACACCAATGGACTACAGTATGAGTTCCAGGACAGGTAGAGAGAAAAAAAATGTCTTGAAACTTCCCCCAAAAAGAAAATGATTCTATAAATAATTTAATAGAAGTAGATTTCTTTTGAGCCACAAATAAGAGCATGGTCTTTCCTGACATAAGATGTCAGGCAGGTACTATTCTGTATGTCATGAACAGGACAAATGACTGAACCCACAGAGCTTGTGACCCAGAAGGGGAAAAACACTAAGCATTCATTTCCAGAGTGGTATTTCCACTGAGCTAAGATCACAATTTTCAGTAGTCAGTAATTCGGTGATTTCTTCATATCCCATAATTATGCAGAAAGAAACAAGAACGTGACTAAAAATCATACGCAATGTTCTGCTCAAACATTTTAAGTCTTAATTATACAAATGGTAACACTTCAGAGACAAGCTACCATAAGTGTCACTTTTCCACAGCATGAAAATTAAAGACCTTTGACTATATTTCCTAATACAATTTTAAAATTAACACTATGCAATTATTTCATCAAGCAAATAAAAAATGGTGAAATTTTACCTTTTAGTCTCATTTAAAATTTGGACTAAATGAAGATTCTATGATGATATGCAAGATATTCGTCAGTATTGCTCTAGGATAGGGTCATTTCAGGTTCCCAATCCTCAGCTGCCCAAGGAACTAACTGGGAACCTCATCTTGGGCACTTGGGAGCCCCTCTAGGGTCAAGTCTCTTGCCCACCCTAAACTGGCTCCCTTAACTAAGAATTGTGGTTCCGTGCTCCCCTATCCACCTTTCCTTTATCCCAATTCTCCTGTTTCCCCAGGTCCCCCCTCCTTCCCTTCTACCTTTTCTCTCCCTATCTCCCCTTACCCCCATCCCACCCCACCCCCAAGATCCCATTTTCTCCCCGGCAATTTGGTCTACTTCCCTTAGCCAAGAGGATAACTGTATGTTTTTCCTTGGGTTCACCTTCTGTTGCGGGGTTGGTGAAGATCTTCTCCCAGTCAGTAGGTTGCCTTTGTGTCTTAGTGACAATGCCCTTTGCTTTACAGAAGCTTCTTCTGGTGATGGATAGAGATAAAGACAGAGACCCACACAGGAGCACTGGACTGAGCTCCCAAGGTCCCAATGAGGAGCAGAAGGAGGGAGAACATGAGCAAAGAAGTCGGGACCACGAGGCATGCATCCACCCACTGAGACAGTGGAGCTGATCTCCTGGGAGCTCACCAAGGCCAGCTAAACTGTGACCGAAAAAGCATGGGATAAAACCGGACTCTCTGAACATGGCGAACAATGAGGGCTGATGAGACACCAAGGACAATGGCACGGGGTTTTGATCCTACTTAATGTGCTGGCTTTGTGGGAGCCTAGCCAGTTTGGATGTTCACCTACCTAGATATGGACGGAGTGGGGAGGACCTAGGACTTACCACAGGCAGGGAACCCGGACTGCTCTGTGAACTGGAGAGGGAGGGGGAGAGGAGTGGGGGGAGGGGGAGAAGGGTGGGAGGAGGGAGAGAAGGGTGGGAGGAGGGGGAGGGAAATGGGAGGCTGGGAGGAGGTGGAAACTTGGGTTTTTTTTTGTTTATGTTTTTTTTTCTTCTTTTCTCAATTAAAAAAAAATAAAAAAAATAAAAATAAATAAATAAATAAAATTTGGACTAAGCAAAAGTAAACAAAACCACAAATGCACCTCCATATGCTAATCTTCTAATTTTGGTAATTATTAGTTTGTATGCAATGCTATTTCACACATAGGCCTCATACATGTACAAAATAACATAGTAATCTTTTCATATCTCTTTATAGTGATACTACTTTGGCAACAACATCCATGTGAAATAATATGACCTATGTACAATTTGAATGGGAACAATCTAACAGTGACCAATAAATCTCATTTAAAACTTACAAAAATTAAAAAATAGACCCTTAACAAGGGCACTGGAATTCAAAGCGAATCATTTACTAAAAGTTTAGAATCGCATTAGTGTTTAATGAAAATCTTATTGTTCATCTGACCTTTCATATTTTAACTCATCCTATCTTATTAATTGTTAATCTCTCTACTGAAAAGTTGGGATAGCTGACTTTTAAAAGTCTATAAATCCCATGATAAAGAATTATAAAAAATGAAGAGACTAGTCTCTTTCTAATGGTGTAGGTATCTATCTGTCTGTCCTGATTTTAAAAATCTTTAAGTGTAACCACTTTCTTTCAATTTGATAAGTATTTTCGACTAATACTGTTTTTTGTTTTGTTTTGTTTTCTGTTTTTCAAGACAGGGTTTCTCTATAGCTTTGGAACTCACTCTATAGACCAGGTTGGCCTTGAACTCTCAGAGATCCACCTCTCTCTGCCTCCTGAGCTGGGACTAGAGGTGTGTACCACCACCATCCAGAGACTAATAGTGTTTTACTTAATCAAAAGTTAATACTTGTATAATATAAATGAAATAGAAAGTTAGACTATTCTGGGTGTGTTCCTACTTTAACTTGTGAAATGGGCATTCTAAGATATAATCTATGAGGGGCTGGAGAGATGGCTCAGCGGTTAAGAGCATTGCCTGCTCTTCCAAAGGTCCTGAGTTCAATTCCTAGCAACCACATGGTGGCTGACAACCATCTGTAATGAGGTCTGGACAGAATATTGTATGCATAATAAATAAATAAATATTTAAAAAAAAGATATAATCTATGAATACAACTGTAAGGTACATACAGCAGGAAGAATCACAAATACTTGAAAGCAGGCATGTACATTAGCTTTGGAGATCAAAAGGCAGGTAAAAGTTCCATTTGATATGAATGAGCAAAGAGTTCAAGTACCTGCAAGTAATTCTGTGGTTTATCACAGGAACATGCTTTAATTATATGAAAACAAAGGACTCTTTTTCTATTCTGTAAAATGTTATTTCATTTTTAAATAAACCTTTAAGTTAACAGATACATTCAGAGAACTCATTTAAAAAAGAAAAAAAGAAAAAATTCATGAGCATGACTGAACGTTAAACTAAATCTGCCATGGAGATCACTTACAAAGCTAGGTTTTTTGTAAGAAAACAGGAAATGTGGTATAAAAAACTTGAACTCTGCATCAGCCATCTTTGAATGGTGCTTCTTCCTAAAACATAGAAGGAAGGAAAGAGCACAGAGAGCGAAGCTGTCTAAATGGCAGCAGCACTAACAAGTACTTCTGTAGGGATGCTCAAAGCCATACAGCAAATGGTTCCCTTCTTGTCTGTCCTCCTCCCCTGGCCTCTGCCTCGGACCTCTTCTCCTCTCCACCTTCCCTTACCCTTTCGCCTTCCTGCTTCCTTCTGTCACCTATGTCCTTCCCAGAGCTTAGTGATTCCACATGTTCCTTGCAATCCTTCTGCCCCCTATACCACTCTTCTTTTGCTGTTTATGAAATGGAAAGAAAGCCTTTTAAAAAATGTTATGTTATTAATTTAAAATATTAGATGTTTACAATAAAGTTTTAGTTATGAATAGATAAAATAGTGACAAACCTACTTATCTCAAAAAGAAATTTAAGATTATATAATTTTGCGACATTATTGGAATCAGACTGCCTAGGTTATAATCCAGCCCTAACTCTTTCTAACTATGGAAGCTTAAAGAAGTTATTCTGTATTTGGGGGTGAGGGGGATGTAAAGCTGAGACACAAACCCAGAGGGATCTCAGTATACAAGATCCTCCAGGAAGCACACCACTGCTCAGTGTGCAGACACTCACTCCCTTTCCCAGATCCAGGATATGGTATTTTAGACATTATTATACAAAGCTACCTTACTCCTATAATTTGTACTCAGGAGAACATATATAAGCAGTTAATAAGAAGGGTATGCTATATAATGCCATACCCTCTCCCATGTTAGTAAATATAGAAACGTCAACCACTTTTTGTTCTATACTCAGTCTGCATTTATACATAAGGGGAGTGGGGTGATATGTATAATCGCAGTTAATAAAATTAATAAAGAGCAATTTTAACTATATGAAACAAAAAAGCATGTACTTTTCCATAATGCACGGAAAAGCCCCAAAAGAGGCTGTCTAGTGACTTTAAACACAGGCCTCCAGGAATAAAAATGACAAATTTTCTTATTTCTGAGGGAATCATGCAAGGCAAGTTTTCAGTAACGTGTTCAATTTACATGTATGAAAAGATGATCGAAATGTACAATATTTCATAACAGCAAAGAGCATACCCAACTCAGGAAGTCCGACATGAAATATCAAAGGGAAAGCACAGAAGCACAACCTTCAAGAATCATCTGAGCTGAGAAAATGTTTAGAATAGACTTTAATATTTTAGCAGGTAAAGGTGCTGCCCAGGATGGACAAAATCTAGGCGAGGTATAAAGCCCTAATAATCTACGTTTTAATCATAAATGAAAGGCAATAATCACTTGCTTAAAAAAATAATACACACAATCTGGTGTGTGAATATAGAACATTTCTTACATATTCATGTTAACATTCTTTAAACAAGAAAACCCATCATCAAAAACAAAATTTAAATTAGGTTATTCATTTTTCATCATGTCAGACAAATACATTCACAGCTCACTAAAAGTTCTTCCGTACATTTTAAACAGCTTATAAAATCTCACCTACTTTAAGTAAGGTGTCAACAATAAGGAGAGAGAGGGTAAGTCTGCCATTTAGCCCAAACCAGTATGATATACACCCTCCCTCCTACAAGGAAGCCAATTATAGAAAGCAGAGGAAAAAAAAAAAAAAGGATTGTGCAAGCTTCTCACATTTTACAATTAGAGACCCAGAAAGGACAAAGCTCATGATATCCGTGTCTCTGGACTGTGAGGCAAGTATGTATAGCTTCTTTCTGAGACAGGGCTCCCAAGCACAGGCCCAACAGACAGTCAGCACTCCATAAACAGCGAAAATGCAAAGGAATTAATCGGTCCAGGCAAAGCAGTCAATGGAAACAGGGTATCACAGAAGCCAAACCCACTAATGCAATTCAGAATTAGTGCCATTAAGAAGAAGTGAAGATCTGAGTGCCTGCTTGTCAGGCATAATACTAGATTATGTTTATTTATACAACAGTGCATCAGTCTTTAAGAACTATATACACTTTCTTTGACTCAGAAGTGCATTTAGGGATTCCTATGAAGTATGCTAAGCAAGGCAGTAGAGAGATTTGCACATCACAATACTCACTGCAATATGACTTACAGTAACAATACTTTAAAACAGGACATGGCCAAACAATGGTGCATGTGGCCAAAAAGCTATTTACTAAAAATATTTATTAAAGTCCGAAAACAGATGCAAACTAAAATGGAATTAAATGGTGTATAAATATGATTCTATCCATTGGTATCCACACATAGTGAATAACTCTGGTGGAATATTAAAAAATCTCTTCACAGAGGAGTTACATAATTACCTTACCTTCCTGTTTGCCTTCTGCTTTGTTCCACAGAACTCTACTATAGTGCTTAATGTCTGCTTCCATTCTGGAGGTTCTGGATTTGAACCAAGAACCTCACACAGAAAAGCAAACACTATAATTAAGGCAAATATTCGGCTCTCTTCTGACATTTCATTTTAGGCAAAGCCTCAACTCTCTTTTCCCAGGATGGCCTTGAACTCACTCTAGCTCAGAAAGGCCTTCAATTTGTAATCCCAATTCAGCTTCAAAGAATACATGAATACACACTTGCATCAACTTGTAATCCTGATTCAGCCTCAAAATAGACATGAATAGACACTTGTATCAGCTTTTGCACTCACAGTCACAGAAAACAAAAAAAAGAAAAAAAATGCATGGCAGGAAATATTTTCAAATTTATCTCCTCTTGTAGCCTGACTAATTTCTATCAAACCTTAGAAAATAAACAAAATAAAATTGAAATGTTTTATAAATTAAAAGATTATTCAGCTTCTAAATATTAAATAAAACTCAGTATCATGTTATTACCTGGTCTTTATTCTTTAAAAAAAAAAAAGGTGGGTGGCGCACACCTTTAATCCCAGCACTCACGAGGTAGACAGAGGCAGATCTCTGAGTTCAAGGCCATCCTGGTCTACAAGAGCTAGTTTCCAGGAGAGGATCCAAAACTACAGAGGAACCCTGTCCCCTGCTCAATAAAACTGAAAAATTGGGGGAGGGCTTCTATAAACCACAGGGAAAGAACATTATTACAAAGCAATACACATGAAATCTGATTCAGCAGGCTATATCAGGCCAAAAGAAAAAAAGAAACCCACATACATTTTTAAAAGTCTGCTTTTATTTCATATATATTGAAAGTTTTTTGGTGTGGGATTCTACTCTGTATGTTGGGAATACCATTGGTTAATAAAGAAGCTGCTTTGGCCTATGACAGAGCAGAATAGAGCTAGGCATGGAAAACTAAACTGAATGCTGGGAGAAAGATGGAGTCAGTAAGAAGCCATGTAGCTGCCACAAGAGACAGATGCTTCTGCGGGAGCCCACTGAAGTTTGCCAGAAGGTCATGACCTCATAGTGATGCACAGATTAATGGAGATGGGTTAATTTAGGATATAAGACCTAACTAAAAATATGCTTAAGCTATCAGTCAAATAATATGGCAAATGATATAGTTACTGTGTGATTATTTCTGGAATCTGGGCAGCCAGGAAACAAATGAGTAGCCTCTGCCTACAGTTTTTCTTAAAAATTAAGGAATAAGAACAATACCATACTGAATTAATTTGCTAGTTTAAAATAAAAATATGAATGTGGATACAAACCACAGTCATCTAGTTAGAACCTATTATTAAAAGGCATTTTTGGGTGTCTGAATATGAGACACTGAACTGAGGGGCTCACCTGGGAACTTGTCAAGCTTCCTCAATGACATGGTAAGAATAGGCTTGAACTACACAGCTGCTCATTCATGCCCAGGCTGAAGATAATGCACATCAGATATTCCCCAGACTTACTGATATCAATTTAGTGACCTACTCAGGGAGCTAAATTCCCTGTTAGCCTGCCTCCTGGAAATCACATCTCTAAATTCCTTCCACAGTCATTTCTAAGGTGCCACCTTACTCCTGCTCAGCGCCCATCTTTTGGTTGGATCCTCTACTCGCTCTGGCTGAAGAATACCCCTATCTGCAACACCAAAGCCACTTGATGTCTTTTCATGTCTCCAATGTCATGGTATGATATCCTACAGCAACCAGAGCCTCCAAACTTTTAATGCCAGAGTGCTTCAAATGTGTATGCCCAGGCCTTCCTACTACTACTACTTCCTAGTCTGCCCTAGACTTCACCTGAAACCCAAAGCCTGTGGGCCAACCACTCACAAATGCCTGTCGCTCTTACATACATTCTTTTTTTTTCAGTTCTAACCACAAAAAATTAAAAATCAAGCAATGGAATTAAAGACAAGGGCCAAGGAATAGACAGTATCTTCAACTTGTACTTGTTTTCTTTAAAAATAAAATAAATCTTTAAAAAATAATCAATAACCAAAATGGAAGTCACTGGTTCTCAACCTTCCTAATGCTGCAACCCTTTAATACAGTTTCTCATATTGTGTGACCCCAACCATAAAATTATTTTCTTTACTACTTCATAACTGCAATTTTGCTACTTTTATGAATTGCAATATAAATATCTCTGTTTTTCAATGGGTCTTGGATGACCCCTGTTGAAGGGTCTGTCAAACCCCAGAGGGTCATGACCCACAGGCTGAGAACAGAACAATGAAAGCAATTCAGGGGGAAAAAATCTGCAGACTTTAAGACAGAGAATCAAACATAGCCCTGGACACATATGGCGCTGTAGCAGAGGCTGTCATATCCTTGCCAAGAGTATTTTAGAATGAATACAGGAACTAAATCGATATTTAAAGAAACAACAGCAGAATTTTTCCAATTTGATGAATGATATGAATCTGCAAATTAAGATCAGTAGTTCCCAAAAAGAGAGACTCATAGAAATACACATAAAGATACCACATAATGAGGTCCCTAATACTAAAACAAAAACATCCTGAAAGCAGTAAGACTTCTCTGCAAATTAAAAAGATAATTTGAATGGCATTTTTATCAGCACCATAAGAGTAGGGCAATACTTTTAAATCCTTTGAAAGTATTAAAGAAATTTAAATTTTCAAGCCAAAACTCTAAATTTAGCAAAAAAACATACTTCAGGGATGAATATGAAATTAATTTCTCAGCCAGTCAGCCTGCCTACCAGAAGAGAACAAGAAGGGACATTCTTAACACAGGAAAGGACAAGAAAGGCTCTTGTGAAAACTCAGAAGGAGCAAGAGGAAATATAGGGCGATGGATAGATAACACAATGGGATTCAGTTCTACCTGCAAGTTTTCTAAAATACCTTTGGAACAAGTAAGACAAGAGCAAGATAAGACACACAAAGCCACAAACATGCTTTGTAAATGTAGCGCTGGCATTTGGGTGGTAGTCAAAGCTCCCTTTCTTAGTTCCTTTTTTTTTTCTTTTCAACCAGCAGTAGATAAACAAAGCAATGATGCCTTGGCCCAGAAACCTTTCCAACGCCTCTGACCGTGCACTATATGAATTAGGTCTAAGTATACCCTTTATCCCACTACAGCTTTAATAGGAGGGACACTTCTGTACCTTGTATAGGGTGGATAAAGGAGCAACTGAGAATGCATCTGGCTAAAGCCACTCTGCCCGTGAATTCTAATCATGAAGCAAGAAGTGGTTAAGAAGAAAGTTCTTCATCATCTGGCCAAATACAAGTGAACAAACTGCCCTCTTCTGTGTCAACGTGTTTATAAACACACAGCTGTAGTAGTGCTGCATCAATCACCATGCAGACATCATAGTAAGTCCACCACCTACCACCACTGACAGGACCTAGACTTACAGAGTAAGTAGCCTCTCCGCGCTTCCTGAGTGTAGACTCAGGCATGTTATCTCCTCTAGCTTCAGTTCACAGTCCACGATCCAAACATGACGCCATGAGGAACGGTGAGAATAAGAGAAATGTGATCTTAGTCTCATGGGCATGCTACCTGGAGCCTGCGAGAAACCATTAGACATTTTACTAATAAAATGCAAATGCAGAGAACACCCCAATGGAAACCACTGCATTAGGGGGAAGAAACATCTTTCTTACACCCACAAGTAAACAACACGAGTGAAGGCACTGCACAACTGCGAAGAGGAGCGAGCTGGCATTTCCCCGCCGCATTTACAAAGCATGTTTTTGGCATGCAAGCAAAAATGACATTATTTTTTAAGAACTCTTTCATATCCAAGAGTCCATATAAATCTCTTCAAAGGTTTTTTTAAGGTTTAAAAGCCAGGGAATTTGGATGTTTCAGCACCATTAAGGCTAACCTTGGCACTGCAACTGCTACCAATCATTTTTTTTTCCTTTTAGAAAGAATGCATAATTTTGATGAATGCTATTGCAAATTACACACTGGAAACATAATTTTTCATCTGAATGGGGCCAATGTCTCTTGGCACGCTTGTCACCATCACAATATAACTGCTAATCTTCAGATATAGTTATTAACAACTTCAAAAAAGCATTCCGAAGACCAATTCTCCTTTTAAGGTCAATGATTGCCAGTTAATGACCAATTGGCTCGAACCACTGCTGTCCTGACCTTTACATCATGTTTTAAAATACAAGACAATAAATAACTATTAATAATGACCTATTTTGAAAAATGGTTTTCAGTGACCATCTATGCTCGCTGAAAACATAACTGCTTTGTGTTCATATAATCACTCAGTCAATTGCTGATGTTCGCTTGTTTTCTCTTTGCAGCTGGTGGTGTCTGATCATTAAAATGGAAATAAGGGTGGAAGGTGAGAAGCCTGAAAATCTGAGATGAGCTCTGTTGGCTCTAAACGGTGTATTACTGGTGAAACGTACTGGGGTAGATAACAGGGCACTAAAAGGTACAAGATGAAAACTAAAGGCCATCATCTTCATTCCCAAGGACCCCAAAATGTCCCGGGCAGAGGCTTTCACACAGTATATTCATCTTTTTAGTTTCCTTCTGATTTCTATGCAACAGATTTGTACTCAACGTGTTTGAAACTGGATCTTCACTCACAGTATCTCAAGTCCCAGCCACAGAGGCACGCACAGTTTATCTCATTTACTTAATAGCTGCAACAGTATTCTAATCTGAAAATAGGAATTTAATTACTCCTTTATTGAGGCATAGCTCAGTCATCTATATTTATGTGTTTATTTTGTTCTTATATTGCAAGCAATGCTCCTGTGGACATCCTAGTAAACATCTCTTGGGGAAAGTATACCAGGTAATTACAGTAATTCTCTGTATCTGACTTGTGTAAGAGGACACTGGCTTTTTAGTGACAGATTTTGTTAGACTATGACTGGAGTGACTAAGACTCCTTGGCAATACCCAGAACTATGTACAGGGAAACATACATCAAAAAAGCTCACACATGAAGCATTTCTTTGCTGACAACAGGGTAAAACTCCGATATCTTCCCTCAGAAACAGTGTTTTTAAATTTACTCTGCTGTTCCTATTTAGTTACCATAGGAAAATCAAGTTTGGCTGATTTACGCAGGGACTGGCTCACAACAGCTACAAACTTAACAGCTGTCTGCAGTCAATGACTCACATACCATTAGGAGACTGAACTGTGGGGCAGACAGACTGTGTTATTATGACAGACTCTAATGCTGCTTTTCACAAGCCACGAGATCCCTGAAACTGAGCCAAAAGAAGCTGGCAACACCACAGAGCAAGCGAGTCGCACAACATGAGCACAGCATGGAGACAGTCTCCTACGGGTACAATCACAAACAGTTTTCTATGGTGTTCTACTAATATACATATCTCCACATTCAAGAAAGTTTTTGTAAAACTGAACAATTCTATCTATATCTTCTTATGTTTTATGGGCTTTTCTTCATATATCTGTGTTGCAAACCCTTCTATAATCAACATTTATCTTCTTGTCTGGCATTATATGAATGAAATATAAGCATATTTTCATACAGTATATTTTACAAAGTTGCATCGAATGGCTCTAACCTTGCATCTGTTTGAACACACCTAGAGCATCCTCTATAAAATATGCATGTGTGCATACACCCAGAAAGTGTAACTATGAAGGTTAGGTCCTGGAGAGGACAAAGAGGACAAGCTATTCAAACACACGCTGTCATGGGCACTTAAGACAGTGACGTGCAGTAGGTATCTGAGTTTCCTTCTCCATAACTATGAACCCTCCTCCCTAAGACCCCTCTCACTCTTGTTATTTATCAGGACAAATTGTTGTGACATCAAATATAAAACTGGCTTGGGTCGCATGTACTACAACTGAGCTCATGCTGCTGATTTGTGACTACAGAACATCCAAAGTGCAGAAATCAAAAGAGCAATAGGTTTGTTAAATACTATACTATGTTGATAAGAATAAATTGATAAACCAGAATACTAAAAAAAACCCATTATTTATTTTCTCTATAGTATTTCTAAGACACAAAATTAATAAAACCAAATACAAGCATAGTAATATATTTACCGTGGATACGGCAGCCAATTATTTTCTGAAAGCTGATATTGTACATATATATGCCTGAGGATTTAGCAGCACTTAAATATATTCTACCATGCAGAGAAAAACACATGATGCATACATAAGACCATGCCTGACTTTAACTCAAAGGTTAAAAGTCACATAAACCACACTAGAACAGAAGAGAATTTTATAGGCATAAGCTGTCCCACTCACAGAAAACGAAGAATTATTTCATCAATTAAAAACTCTCAAATTATTGTTGTGTATGGCAAATCTGCACTCAGACAGAATAGAAAGGCATGGAAAATTAGAAGACTATGGGTACAGAAAGGAAGCCTTCACTCTAGAGTCTGGATGAAGCTCTTGCCAGCTGAGTCAAAAGATCCAGCACAATTAAGAAAATGTACTGTAAAGATTCCTGATATAGAGTCAATCTTCCTTTAACACAGAGATATTTCAAATAAGAATGGCAACATAGCAATGAACCATGCTTGAGCCCTAAGCACATACTGCCTTGTTTCTTTCCCAAATGCGAACCTGTAATTTTCTTTTCCTATAATTTGAATCTAAAAAACAAGCTATAACTGTTTATGGGGTTGGGGACATGGCAGTGTCTTAACTTCTTTGAGCAACCCCTTGTGATCTATATTTTCCCTTCTCTGTTGCAACCCTAACCATCGCATCCCAGGAATCATCCAATGATCTCACTTATCAGATTTAGAAAAAAAAAAGTTCCTTTGCAACACTTTGATATGTAATCAGAATCCACCAAAATAGCATATTTGGCTGCTATAAGAATGTAACGTGACTTTCTCTTGAAAAACCCACACCCACACTTGGGTAGGAACTATTCTTTTCTCCACAGTGTCTCTTTTATTAACTGCACACTTAAGTCTGTTAAAATTTCCTCTTAATGAACTCCAACTCTGCCTACACCCACTCCTGAATTTACTCCTGAAAGTGTCAGAAGGACTATCAAGAATTTGGCTTCACTTGAATGAAGCTCTCTGGAAACTCTGGAGGATGCTCAGAGGGCAGCGCTGAGCTGTGCCACTGGCAACTGACAGGATCACCACCAGAGGAATCCAGCACAGTTACTTTAAAAAAAAGACATAAAAGGGTGAGTGTGTCTTCTGAGGCCATGCTTATATACAGTCCCTGCATTTATAGAAAGAGGGGCTCTATCAACAACCTGAGAGAATGAGCTTGGCAAGCACAGCAGATCACCTAATCAACAGAGTACTCTGGGGGAGGGGGGACCGTCTAACTTTGGCTGCATGATCAAAGGAACTGTAAAGTTAAGTGTAGAGAATCTTTTCCAAGTTGTCCCAGGACATTTTCCTTTTAAATCTGGCTACATTAATTCTAGGAAGGGTTTAGCTTTCCCTGTTTTGTTTAAAATACCCAATCTGTGCCTCTGCAAGTGTTCTGAGAGTGAAGTTCTGGTGTTTACATATATATATAAAAAAAAAAAACACGCCCTCTAAAAACTGTCTCCAGATGATCCAAACCTGCTAAATCTACTACTTTAAATTTTCATATTTATTATTACCATGTGTTTAAGGGCATGCACACCAACTGAGCATGTGGGGGACATGTCACAGCACACAACTTGGTTAAATCAGTTCCCTCCCTCAACCTTTCCATAGTTTCCAGGGATAGACCTCAGGTCATAGCAAACACTTTTACCAAAAGAGCCATCTCACTCACTGGCTCTAAATCTCTATACATTACCAGCAATACTTTCCTACTTGTTGAGGCTATAATGTCACCTCTACACTCCAAGTCCTTCAGTCTCCCAAAACTTTGCAGGTTGGGTAAGAATCCAAAGTCATCCTCCAGACACACTGTACACATTACTTAGTTACAAGATTCAAACTAAGTTCTGACTAAAAATGAAATCAAGAATGTAGTATTCCAAGCATCTTCTCCAACTCTGCAATGTTGAAGAACAGGAAAGGGCTACATTTTTAAAGTGATACAAAATGATTTCCAGTAAGCCATAATTTCATAAAAATACATTTCCTCCATAAAGGTAAGAGATGTAATAATGATAAAGGGACAAGGGATGGTTCTGTCTTCTGCTCCTCAAGCAGTGCTGCCACAGCACAGCATGATGCTCTCCAGGAAACCACTGTAGGCAGCTAATCTTTGTATCCTCCACCTGTAAGCCTATATACACAGGCTACTGGGTCACAACTTATTGCAACAGAAAACTATATAATCTATATATTAATCCATTGCTTTATATGCCTATATATTAAATTACAATCCATTTTACATGGCTTTAGTAAATGTTCAGAGGACTAACATACTACCTAAAAAACAATATTATCTCCATCAAAGAAATTATTCAATTGATGTAGGAAAAGTGAAATACATGTATGTATGTATGTATATATCACAATGTATATCTACAGTTTATTCTCTGATATAATAAGATAGTTTCCTCAATTCCTGAAGAATTTATCTTAATAGATGAAAAAATTAATCATGGCAGAACATATTTATTCTAAAACTAACAGTGACCAAAAGCTTGTATAACATGCAGAATATTTTAATTCATGCATAGTATAAACAAATGTTAACCTTATTCATGTTTGTTCATATAATCTTTTAAAAGTTATGTTTTACAAAATCCTGATTCTAAAACTAAAGCATTGTTTTATGTTTCTTCACCAATTGCTACATGTTTGTAGACTCAAAAGTAAATTCATTTAAAAAAAAAAAAGAAGTATAGGTTCCAGGTACTTTTGTTTTTAAAACAATACAATAATTTATTTTTTGCTTATTAGAAATAGGTTTTCCTGGTTGTGGCAATTTAGAAGAATTTTGTTAAAGATTAAGATCAACCCTAGAATTCCTCAGGATTATGTCCATGCAAAGTCTGACTTGGCTCCATGCATGTTCTAGTCCACCTCCCGGAGTACAAAGGCCAGACAGCTCCTCACACGAGACACATTAGCTATTGAACTTGGAGTCTATGTCCACATGTTGCACTGTTTCGCACTGACTGAAAACCGGATGAAGATGTCAAAACCCCAAATAATGTAAATCCTTCCAAGGGTTTTACAGATGACTTACACCTGCCTCTCGCAAGACAACTCTAGACAAATCATTCAGGAAAATGGAGCTTTGAATGTATCTCTACAAATAGATTCTAAAGTTTTTATCGAGCTGTTAGTAAGAAATGGAAAGTAATAAAGGTTGACTATTCTTTGTATAAAATCCTTAGGACAAAAAGGGCTTTGGATTTTAGAAGGCCTTTGACTTGGGGCATGGTTAAACATTCATAATCCAAAAATCTAGAATATGAAATACTCCAAAATTTAGCATTGGGAGATTAAAGATACGAAACAAGTTCCCATAGTGACAAAGTTAGAAACTATGAGAAGAGGGTTAGCAAACTCCATGATCCTGGTATGCACGCACAAACATTAATGAAAGCTTGACATATTGGCTTCTCTGCTGTTTCTGAAGGGAGCCTAACATGTTACACTCAGATAAACCATTGTTCCTATATAGGTTCATTTTCATATATAAAACTGAACTCCATGTGTAACAGTCTGAGACTCAAAGGACATGTCCAGAAGACAAGCTGAGAAGGGACCCAGTTTCTGTATCACCTAAGAGTGACTTTTCAATGCCTCCATCTCTGCCCCATTGTAGATTCTTAAAGAAAAATGTCAAAAAAAAAAAAATGAAGATGCATCTCTTCTGACTTGAGAAAGAAGAAAATTAAGAGTTAAAAGTAGAACTACTAATGAAGGAGTTCTGTTCTTACCTACTGAATATCTCTAACTTGGCAAGTAACTGAGCTGAGTAAGCCAGGAGGAAACAGTCAAAATCAACAAGACTGGAAACAGATTAATACCTGAATGAGACCAAAGTAGCAAAGCCACAATCCCTGGAAATAGGAATTGAGCTGTTCAGCCAAGGGCTGAGGCCTCTCAGAAGCCTGCTATCCCAGCAGGGACACTGTAAGAACTTCCATGGAGGTTATTTGCATATCTCATCTCCTAATAGGATCCTGCTTTCCTGGAAGCAAGGATTATTGTCTCGTTTACATTTATATCCCCAGCTACATCCAGCATACATTCATCTAATATTAGGCAAATTAATTAAGTATGACGCCTTCTCAGGAACTCAGAGCTTATCTTGACATTCAAGCAAAGCATCAGCTTGAGATAAAGTCAAAATATTTATCATTAGGCAAGTTTGTTTTTTCTTTATTTTAGCTTTCATTTCATTAAGACACATGTGCACATGGTTTCAATCATCAAATAACTCCAGGCTTATTTAAAAACATAGCAGACTAGTCTTTCCCCATCATCCCACCATTTATCTCCCTTCCCAGAGGTAAGCATTTTCAGTTCCATCAGAAGATTAATCCAGAATATACTTCCATATTTCCAAATGCCATGCCAGCATTTTCAGTTTTCAGTATCAAGTTTGGATTATCTTATGACAATAAGACTTGAGCTAGTTTGTCTTACTTAGATCCAGTCTACACAGACTCCTTGCCTTATTCTGTGGTCATTTACATTGGGTTCTTATCTAGCATTCACATAATCACAACTACATAAACAGTTCAGAGCTCAGCCATATCATGAAATCGTATTACTTTTTTCCAAGCACAACTTTTGTTTATATGAAGTTAGTAAGTGTTTGGAGTTATATTTTGTTGCTTTGTGTTTTCCTGGCTTAGCTGTCAAAGTGTGTGAGAGGAACTGCATTCACACCAATGTTGTCATCTCCTAAGTTCTACTGTGCATTATATCTGTTCCCCTTTGGCAATGTAAGAGAAACAGAATGCTTAAACTGTTTTAACAGTGTTTCACTCACCAAGGTCATGTTTTACTCAAGTGGAGGCTGCCTGGGGTTGTTTATTCATTCCAGACATCATGATATTACAGAACTTTCCACTGACGAAATGAAGAAAACAAACTAAAAAGCTAACAGAGCAAGACACGATACCTGTGACCCCAGCATCAAACAGCTTGGGGAGAAGGATCATAGATTTAAAAAAAAAAAAAAAAAAAAAACAGAAAACCATGATGATAAATTATTTTTGATGTGACACAGTGAAAGGAGCATGAGCTACAAAGACAGGCCTCATAGCATCCTGCCTTCAGTTTTCTTGACCATCAGTTTCCTTAGCTGTAAAACGGAATTGGTGGACATACCACAGGTAGATTTCTCGTAAGTATCTTGTAGAACAGTGAGATGTGTATAAGAACCTTTATAAACACACACCTACTAAGAAAGGGCATAGAATAACATAAGTCTTCAAGGTCCTAAATAATAGAAAGCAAAACTCTCAGATATACTACTTAAAAGACAGATGTTAGAAACATTTAGATCATAAATTACCCTAAAAATAGTAAGTTTAGATGATAACAATCATTATCATTAAGTGAGCATTTTTAATGGGGTTTTGTCAGATAATATTCAATATCAGCTATTGTCAGAAATATAATTCACCAATGAGAAACTGAGGCATTAATATATCTACACCCACAGGTACCACTTGGCAAAACCAAGATTCAATCCAAGAATTCTAATAATGCCTGACATGATCACTTGAATATAAAGTGATTTAAAATTACTCACATGGAAACTTAACTTTTAAAAGAAAAGACCCCTGTGACCCTAGTTCTTGCTCTGAGACTGAAGCCAGTATGGGCTACAAGGTGATCTACTCTCAAAAGACAGACAGAACGGTGGGGAAGAGAAGGAGAGCTTGGGTGCAGGGTGATAAGAACCTGGAGCAGAGCCATGGCAACAAGCATGAGAGCTGGGTTTTGTCCAAGGGAGCAGAAGAAAGCACGCTATATCAGCCAGACTCTCCTTGGACTAGTCATACACTGGCCTTGCTGTCTAATCACCTTAATGAGATGAGACAATAACTGTGAGGAATGCCATTCAAATCAAAAGTTATGATACATATGCTACAGAATGGACTGAGTTGGGTCTCCCTCAAATTCATATTCTGAAGCCTTAACCCCCTCCCCCAAATCACTCTCTCTTGAGATATGTCAATAAATAAGTTTAACAGAGCTCATATTCCCTAACCCAAAGACCACGACTCTGCTGTGTAAGGAGAAGAAAGGAGCCATGTGAAAGCCAGAAAGGGCCCTTACCAGAAACCCAATGCTTCCAGGCATGCTTGGGTGTCTCCCCCTCCAAACTGTTAGAAAATATAGATTGTTCTTTAGCCACTTCTTACAACAGCCTGAGATAACAGACCATAAACTTAGAATGGATTTTGAATACTAGTTCTCTTTCTAGGCATTAATGAAACACACTATTTAAAAGAGAGATATATTAAAGATTGTGGTGGAGAGCCCATCATGTTGGTACATGCACGCCTTTAATCCCAGGACTTGGGAGGCAGAGGAAGAAGGATCTCTGTGAGTTCAAGGCCAGCCTGGTCTACATAGCAAGTTCCAGGACAGTCAGGGATCCAGAGAGACACTTTGTCTCCAAAAAATTAAAATAAAGACTGTTGTGCAGTTTACCATCCACTGATATTAAGAACTGCAGTTGGGATGAGAAAGTCTAGCTCTGGGATGACAGGACCTTATTCAAATCACTGAACCTTTCAGCTTCTCTATACAAATCCAGGAAGTTGGGGAGATTATCCTTGTCTTCTGCAAAACTCAACGGGAGCCCATTTAGTTGCTAGAAGAAGCCAACAGAATCACTGCCAGGGATAATCACTGCACACTGAATTTAAAACAAAATCTTTGGATATAAATTAAATTCTAATAAACAATAAAAACAAATGAATATAACAAAAAAATGTGATAGGTAACATTCAGGACTCACATACTTCCAAGCAGTTTGGAGCTCATAAAGAAAGCACTTACACACATCCTGCAACTTGACAGATTTCTGTTCCTATAGGCTGTTCTGCTATTAGCAAAATCTGAATTGGAGAACAGAAACCACAAATACAGCTCTGAGCACTGAGAGTCTGGTATTTAAGAGATTTAGCCCAAGAAGTTGTCAGTACAAAGAAAGTATGTTAAAATTTCTAACAGTCAGTACTAAATTGTGGGGTCAGGGATTCAGAATGTGCTTTCTATATACAAGATTCCTCCAGTTCAATACTCAAAATATATAAAGATTTTTAAAAATCAATAATAAAAAAAGAAAAAGAAAAAAATGAAAAACTGCTCAATGTGGAGCTGGGGTGCTGGGGCCTACTTTGTGAAGAAATTTGAGAGAGGTTTCTGCTCTTGTGTCTTCTAACGATGAGCAGAGAATGGACCATCACCATCATACCACAGTGACCAGCAAAGGTCCAACATCAGCAGGCAATGTGAGACCATTTCAGGCATCTGATGGAAGGAAGCAATTTCAGGGTGCCCTTCAGCCATTCCCCATTCACATTCCCGTAGAGAGTACCTATACAATGGGAATCTGAACTGATCTAAAAATCAACTAAGAAAAACAGCCACCTAATCATGTAACATTGGCATCCCCTTCTGGCAGAAACAAGGAAAGGGCAGAAGACAGTAAAGCCATGCCATCTTTAAAGAAGGGGCGGTCTCCTATGACCAATTTCTCCCAGTCAACTGCTCCAATCAGGCTCACTAAGCAAGAGACAACAAAACAGTGTCTAAAACTGCCGCTGATCTCCTGCTCATCAATGAAAACTAAATTTAGTTCATGGAAATTAAAGCCAGAGGCTAAATGACCACTAGATGGCACCAAACCATGGCCAGGACCTGGACAAATTCGTTTCTGAGACAAACATGCTGAGCTCCTAGCTAGTACACCACAGACGGTTCCTCCAGTCAGTTCATCACATGTTCTTGTACTTTTCATAACTGAAAACTGTAGGTTCTCACGGTTGTCTACTGCAGACTGTGGGACACAGATACTAATACTTTAAAATATAATATATCTACAACAACAGAAATGTTTTTCAAAAATAATAGAAGAGATAACTGGAAAAATACAGCTAAAGGGCAGGTCAATGCCTTCAAGAATCAAGTTGGGATCCTAAAAGGCAGTAGGAAAGGACCATATATAACAAAAGGGAAGAAAAGTCAAGGCACTTAGCTGTGTCAACAGCTCAGCATCCTGGGGGGAAAATGGAGAAGTCAGGAAGGCAGGGAGAGACAGCATAAACTCTGGATGCAATTATCAAAATAAACTCCCCCAAACTACAGAAGGACAAAAGATCTTAGTGTGAAAGGAATGACAGGAAAAGGAGGCAGAAAACCGTATGGTACCACACTACCTTGTGTTTGGAGCAAAAACATTCAATTTCCTAAGGTTTTCAGAGAAAGCATTGAGGTTGTTCACAGCACCCTTTAAAGCACAGGACAATCTGCCCTGGAGGTCTATGGCCTTCACTCCAGGACTCAGACAGCTGGGGAAGAAGACTGCCATGATGTCAGATTAAGACAGAATGAGTTCAGGACCAGCCTAGGCTACAGAATGGGACCCTGTCGAAATCAGGAGAGGAAGGGAAGAGAGGGAGGAAAGAAGGAGGAGAGGCAGGCAAACAAATAGGTTCCTTGATATCCAGGGCTACAGGAGATTTTTCTTAACAGAGACTCAAATGGGAAACCAGCTGTGGAAAGAGTATTCAAATTAAAAACAGGACTAAGAGAGAAGGGGTGGGCTGGAGAAATGTCTCAGTGGCTAAGAGCACTACCTGTTCTTGCAGAGGACCCAGATTCAATTTCCCACACCTACATGGACACTCATAACCATCTCTAACTCTGATTCCAGTGGATTTGAAGGTCCAATGCACCTTGCTCAGGACTCAGAGGCCACTGCACTCACAAGCACAGAGATTAATACTTAAAAATAAATTTTAAAAAAACTAGATGTGAGGACTCAGAAAAATAGCACTAACACATTTGATAAAAGAGTTACCAACTATTTTACCTGTTACTACTTTAGAGCCAAAACAAGACATAATGTGAAGAAAAACCTGAAAATCAAAATTGCTATACCGTATTAATAGAAATGAGAAGCGAGAAAATAACACAAGCCAATGAAGTTCCAGGCAAACTAATAGAAGAAACTGACCAAAGTTGCTTCTCAAAGACTAAGAATATGAAATAATATTTACAAACATTTCTCAAGACTCATCAGAAACACAGAAAAGTGTGGATGGGATTTTTTTAAAAAACAGCAAAATACTGAATTAAAGGGGGAATATGAAATATTAAATAGTTTACATATGAGATTTTAAAAACATCTAATTCAAAAAATCTAGAACAGAAACAGTTCAGAATAATAAAACACAACAAAACTGTCATAAATAAATACCTTAAATGAACAAGATTACAAACCTCAAAATCAACGACCACATAGTGATATGTGGGTTTAAATACGTAAAAACATTAATGATTCTCTAATACACCCTAAACCAGCAAAGTGGAAGGCAACAAAACTGCCCCATTTGTTTTAGGTCAACACAATCTTAACTCTAAAACCAGATAATATAAGGAAAGAAAATATGGCTTCATTTCACTTACAAGGTAGATGAAAGAAAACAGACAAAAGCACACTCTGGAGGTTTGAATAGGAATGGCACCTACAGGCTCAAACACTGAACGTTTAGTCATCAGAGAGTAGCACTGTTTGAAAGGGCTTAGGAGGTGTGGCCTTACTGGAGGAAGAGTGTTGTAATAGGAGCGGTAGGGCTGCGTCCCCAGCACCCTGGCTGCCTGGTAGCTTATGCCCCGAAATAACAACACACAAATTGTATTCACTTAAAAACTGCTTGGCCCATTATATCTAGCCTCTTCTCGGCTAACTCTCACACCTGGACTAGCCCATTTCTAATAATCTGTGTAGCCCACGAGGTGGCTTACCAGGGAAGATCTTAACCTACGTACATCCTGGGTCGGAGCTTCATCGATAGCATCTGCTGGGGAGAGGGGAGCATGACCTCTGAGCTCACTTCCTCTTCCTCCAAGCATTCTGTTCTGTTTACTCCTCCCACCTATGTTTTAACCTCTGAGGCCAAGCAGTTTCTTTATTACTTAACCAATGACCTTCCTCCATCAGAAGAGTGTCACTGGGAGTGGGTATTGAGGTTTCAAAAGGCCAAGCCAGGCCCAATGGTTCTCTTTTGCTGCAACTTTTCCAGCACCATGTGTGTCTGCATGTTGCCATGCTCCCTATCATGATGAAAATAGACTAAACCTCTACAAATGTAAGAAAGCCCCAATTAAATGCTTTAAGAGTTGTTGTAATAATGGTGTCTCTTTCCCAGCAACAGAACAATAAGAAATACACCCCTCACACACATGAGCACACTGCAACAAGATAATGCCTAAACATAAAGCCTAAGTAGTTGATTACCTATTACAGAGATAATTGCCCAGCCATGTTCATTGCCACATTATCACAATAACCAAGATGTGGACACAACCTAAAAGTCCTTCAAGTGATAAATGAATGATGAAAATATGATGCACATGCACAATGGAGTTCAATTTGGCTGAAAAATAAAATTGTGAAATTTTCAGGGAAATAGAACTGAAAAGATACTGAAGATTCTCTCTCACTTCTAGACCCTCGCTGTAACACAGACACTGCAGGTCCTCTCTCACTTCTAGACCCTAGCTATGCATCTTTAGTTGGAGCATAAACTTGAGAAGCTGCAATAATCAGCAAAGTAAGAAGGCACCATGGGGGAGGGAAAGAGGACCTCTAGAGAGGGAATATAATAGGATATAGGTACTATGAGGGAGAAAGGGGTGGGGAGGGAGGTTATTAACTGGGAAAGAAGGTGATAGGGTATTACTGAGAGAAAGTAGGAAGGGTAATACAGAGAGAAAGTAGGAGGGAGAGATAAGTAACACTAAAAATGTTTGGAACAGCCAAAGGGAAGCATATCATTTTATAAAATTACCTTGAACACACATAAATGTGTTTAACATATTATGTGTATATATGTATACATACATAGTTTGAATGGAGTTATGTGACAAAGGGTGATAATATTCTCCCCAGGAGTCACAGACTACTACAGAAGTATATTATTTGTGTTTTAATAAAGTCTGCCTGAAGATCAGGGGGCAAAGCAGCCATACTAGTCAGCCACACATATCAGGCAGTGGTGACACACAGCTTTAATCCCAGGTCTCGAGAGACAGAGACAGATGGATCTCTGGGAGTTCAAGACCACCCTGGGCTACACAAGATTGAATCTGTCTTAAAAAAAAAAAAGAAAGAAAGAAAAGAAAACAGTTCACATGAAGGTGATCCCAGCACTTGGGATCTCATGCCTTTCATCCCAGCACTAGAGAGGTAGAGACAGGAGTGACAGGTCTGGGCAGAGAGAGGAATATAAAGGGGATGAGACAGGAACTAAATGAAAGGAGAATCTGAGGTTGGTGGAGAGCATTGCAGGATCGCCCCTTTAGTCTGAAGATTTGGTAGAGGCAAAAAGTCTCTCCAGTGGTTGGTTGTTTTATTTTTCTGATCTTCAGGTTGAACCCCAATATCTGTCTCCAGGTTTTAATTATTTGTGCTACAGATCTAACAAAAACCCCATTACAGACACTAGAAACCTCCCTTTCAAGTTGTTAGTAAGTGTGGTCCAAGAAACTTCCAAAACAATTATAGGCTACTGTCGTGGTCCTTGGTTGCCTCTCAGAACTTGAAGGTTAGGCCCATATTGTTGAAGACAAGACACATTTTAGACACAGGACTCAGAAAATTAAACCTGGAACTGAACTGAAAGCCTCCTCCCTGAGTAATAGCTTTGCAGAATCTGAAGGTATTACAGAAGATTCTAAAGAATAACCAGAAGTCCTAATGACCAAGCACCAAGTTATTCCCAATGATGCTATAGTGGCACTTTTATCTTGTGAATAACCACCAGCTGCATCATTAGACTTAAGGCCCACAAAATAGGTAAGAATTCATACCTGGTACTGTAAACCTAGTAAACCACCCATGGAAAGAGGTCAGGAATCAAGAAAAGCATAAGATTGATGTTTACTAAATCAATATAATCCCAAACAATATTCTAAATATGTATCCTTTTATCCACATCTAAATATAACCCTTCTCCCCTTAGCAAAGAAGTTTCTTTTTATAACAGATGGAGGCCACTACAGAGGTCAACATCTGCAATGTGGAGAGAAAGTGACCATGAGAGGCCCAGCCCAATCAGTCATCTATATATAAGACTCAGTAATCGTTATAGAACACAGATACTAAGAGCCAGAAGACCACAATGCTTGCTGCCAGAGAATGTCTTCTGGACTTAACAGGGAAGTTGTACCCATGAAATATCAACAACATAGTTGACAAACATAATAACCAAACCACTCATGTAAACATGGATAGGAAAATTTCACAAGGAAATTTTAGAGGAAAACAATGGCTGCTGAAAGAGGTGCATCTTCTGTCTTGTTACTATTAAAAACCATAGATCCTATCTCAGTAAATGAGATCTGAGCTCCTATATTTCTAAGACTTGTTTTGTTTCTAAAGTACTTTATAGCCTCTTAAGTTTTGTTTACATACTTTTTTAAATTTTTTTATTGAAAAGGAGAAAAAAAAAACAAGTTTCCACCTCTTCCCAGCCTCCCATTTCCCTCCCCCTCCTCCCACCCTTCTCCCCCTCCGCCCACCCTTGTCCCCCTCCCCCCACTCCTCTCCCCCTCCCTCTCCAGTCCAAAGAGCAGTCAGGGTTTTCTGCCCTGTGGTAAGTCCTAGGTCTTCCCCCCTCCATCTTTATCTACGAAGGTGAACATCCAAACTGGCTAGGCTCCCACCAAGCCAGCACATTACATAGGATCAAAACCCCGTGTCATTGTCCTTGGCTTTTGATCAACCCTCATTGTTCGCCATGTTCAGAGAGTCCAGTTTTATCCCATGCTTTTTCAGTCACAGTCCAGCTAGCCTTGGTGAGCTCCCAATAGATCAGCTCCACTGTCTCAGTGGGTGGGTGTACCCCTCGTGGTCTCAACATCTTTGCTCATGTTCTCCCTCCTTCTGCTCCTCATTGGGACCTTGGGAGCTCAGTCCTGTGCTCCAGTGTGGGTCTCTGTCTCTGTCTCCATCCATCACCAGATGAAGGTTCTATGATGATATGCAAGATATTCGTCAATATTGCTATAGGATAGGGTCATTTCAGGTTCCCTATCCTCAGCTGCCCAAGAAACCAACTGGGGACCTCGGCTTGGGCTCCAGGGAGCCACTCTAGGTTCAAGTCTCTTGCCAACGCCAGGGTGGCTCCCTTAACGACGAATTGTGGTTCCGTGCTCCCCTATCCAACCTTCCTTTATCCCAATCCTCCTTTTTCCCCAAGTTCCCCTCATCCTACCCTTCTCCCTTTTCTCTCCCCATCTCCCCTTACCCCCATCCCACCCGACCCCCAAGATCCCAATTTTCTCCCCGGCAATTTTGTCTACTTCCCATAGCCAAGAGGACAACTATATGTTTTTCCTTTGGTTCACCTTCCTACTTAGCTTCTTTAGGATCACCAATTGTAGACCCCGTAACCCTTATTTATGGCTAGAAACCAATTATGAGTGAGTACATCCCATATTCATCTTTTTGGGTCTGGGTTACCTCACTCAGGATAGTGTTTTCTATTTCCATCCATTTGCATGCAAAATTCGAGAAGTCATTGTTTTTTACCGCAGCATAGCACTCTAATGTGTATATATTCCATGCTTTCTTCATCCATTCTTCCGTTGAAGGGCATCTAGGTTGTTTCCAGGTTCTGGCTATTACAAACAATACTGCTATGAACATAGTTGAACAAATGCTCTTGTCATATGATAGGGGATCTCTTGGGTATGTTCCCAGGAGTGGTATTGCTGGGTCCAGGGGTAAGATGATCCCGAATTTCCTGAGAAACCGAAACACTGATATCCAAAGGGGTTGCACAAGATTGCAATCCCACCAGCAATGGATGAGGGTACCCCTTCCTCCACAGCCTCTCCAGCAAAGGCTATCATTGGAGTTTTTTATTTTAGCCATTCTGACAGGTGTAAGATGATATCTCAAAGTTGTTTTGATTTGCATTTCCCTGATCGCTAAGGAGGTTGAGCATGACCTTAAGTGTCTTTTGGCCATTTGAACTTCCTCTGCTGAGAATTCTCTGTTCAGTTCAGTGCCCCATTTTTTAATTGGGTTAATTAGCATTTTAAAGTCTAGTTTCCTGAGTTCTGTATATATTTTGGAGATCAGACCTTTGTCTGTCGCGGGGTTGGTGAAGATCTTCTCCCAGTCAGTAGGTTGCCTTTTTGTCTTAGTGACAGTATCCTTTGCTTTACAGAAGCTTCTCAGTTTTAGTAGGTCCCATTTATTCATTGTTGCCCTTAATGTCTGTGCTGTTTGGGTTACACATAGGAAGCGATCTCCTGTGCCCATCTGTTGTAGGATACTTCCCACTTTCTCTTCTATCAGGTTCAATGTGTTCTGACTGATAGTGAGGTCTTTAATCCATTTGGAATTGAGTTTTGTGCATGGTGATAGATATGGGTCTATTTTCATTCTTCTACAGGTTGACATCCAGTTGTGCCAGCACCATTTGTTGAAGATGCTTTCTTTCTTCCATTGTATACTTTTGGCTCCTTTATCAAAAATGAGGTGTTCATAGGTTTGTGGGTTAAAATTCGGGTCTTCTATACGATTCCATTGGTCGACTTCTCTGTTTTTATGCCAGTAGCACACTGTTTTCATCACTGTAGCTCTGTAATAGAGTTTGAAGTCAGGGATGGTAATGCCTCCAGACAATTCTTTATTGTATAGGATTGTTTTGGCTATCCTGGGTTTTTTGTTTGTCCATATAAAGTTGATTATTGTCCTCTCAAGATCTGTGAAGAATTTTGATGGGACCTTGATGGGGATTGCATTGAATCTATAAATTGCCTTTGGTAGAATTGCCATTTTTACTATGTTGATCCTCCCAATCCAAGAGCAAGGGAGGTCCTTCCATTTTCTGGTATACTCCTCAGTTTCTTTCTTCAATGCCTTAAAGTTCTTGTCAAATAGATCTTTCACTTCCTTGGTTAGAGTTACCCCAAGATATTTTATGTTGTTTGTGGCTATCGTGAAAGGTGAAGCTTCTCTGATTTCCCTCTCTGCTTCCATATCCTTTGTGTATAGGAGGGCGACTGATTTTTTGGAGTTGATCTTGTATCCTGCCACATTACTAAAGTTGTTTATCAGCTGTAAAAGTTCTTTGGTGGAGTTTTGGGGGTCGCTTATGTACACTATCATATCATCTGCAAATAACGAAAGTTTCACTTCTTCCTTTCCAATTCGAATCCCCTTGATCCCATTATGTTGTCTTATTGCTATTGCTAGAACTTCAAGCACTATATTGAAGAGGTATGAAGAGAGTGGACAGCCTTGTCGTGTTCCTGAGTTTAGTGGGATGGCTTTGAGTTTCTCTCCATTTAATTTGATGTTAGCTGTCGGCTTGCTATAAATAGCTTTTATTATATTTAGGTATGACCCTTGTATCCCTAATCTCTCCAATACTTTTATCATAAAGTGATGTTGAATTTTGTCAAATGCTTTTTCAACATCTAATGAAATGATCATATGGTTTTTTTCTTTCAGTTTATTTATATGCTGGATTACATTGATAGATTTTCGTATGTTGACCCAGCCCTGCATCCCTGGGATGAAGCCTACTTGATCATAACGGATAATTTTTCTAATGTATTCTTGGATTCGGTTTGCCAGTATTTTATTGAGGATTTTTGCATCGATGTTCATGAGTGAGATTGGTCTATAATTCTCTTTCCTGGTTGAGTCTTTGTGCGGTTTTGGTATCAGAGTAACTGTAGCTTCATAAAAGGAATTTGGCAATGCCTCTTCTGTATCTATATTGTAAATACATTAAGGTGTATAGGTATTAGGTCTTCTTGGAAGTTCTGGTAGAATTCCGCATTGAAACCACCTGGTCCTGGGCTTTTTTGGTAGGGAGGTTTTTGATAACAGCTTCTAATTCTTCGCGACTAACAGGTCTATTTAGATTGTTCACCTGGTCCTGGTTTAACGTTGGTATATGGTATTTATCTAAAAAAGTGTCGATTTCCTTTACATTTTCTGGTTTTGTGGCATATAGGCTTTTGTAGTAAGATCTAATGATTCTCTGAATTTCCTCTGTGTCTGTGGTTATGTCCCCCTTTTCATTTCTGATCTTATTAATTTGCAAATTCTCTCTCTGCCGTTTGATTAGTTTGGATACGGGTTTGCCAATCTTGTTGATTTTCTCCAGGAACCAGCTTTTTGTTTCATTGATTCTTTGGATTGTTTTCTGTGTTTCTATTTTGTTGATTTCAGCCCTCAGTTTGATTATTTCCAGTCTTCTACTCCTCCTAGGTGAGTCTGCTTCTTTTTTTTTTTCTAGAGCTTTCAGGTGGGCTGTTAAGTCTCCAATGTGAGCTTTCTCTGTTTTCTTTAAGTGGGCACTTAGTGCTATGAACTTTCCTCTTAGGACTGCTTTCATAGTGTCCCATAAGTTTGAGTATGTTGTTTCTTTATTTTCATTGAATTCCAGGAAGACTTTAAATTCTTTCTTAATTTCTTCCTTAATCCAGGTATGGTTCAGCAGTTGACTGTTCAGTTTCCATGAATTTGTAGGCTTTCTGGGGGTAGCATTGTTGTTGAATTCTAAATTTAATCCATGGTGATCTGATAAGACACAGGTGGTTACTAATATTTTTTTTGTAACTGTGGATGTTTGCTTTGTTACCGACTATGTGTTCGGTTTTTGAGAAGGTTCCATGAGCTGCAGAGAAGAAGGTATATTCTTTCCTATTATGGGTGGAATGTTCTATAGATGTCTGCTAAGTCCATTTGATTCATTACCTCCATTAATTCTCTAATTTCTCTGTTAGGTTTCTGTCTAATTGACCTGTCCATTGGTGAGAGAGGAGTGTTGAAGTCTCCTACTATTAGTGTGTGCAGTTTGATGGCTGCCTTGAGTTTTAGCAATGATTCTTTTATGTACGTGGGTGCTTTTATATTAGGGGCATAGATGTTCAGGATTGAGACTTCATCCTGATGAACTGTTCCTGTTATGAGTATAAAATGGCCCTCTCCATCTCTTCTGATTGATTTAAGTTTGAAGTCAACTTTGTTAGAGATTAGTATGGCCACACCTGCTTGGTTCTTAGGTCCATTTGCTTGATAAGCCTTTTCCCAGCCCTTTACTCTGAGTAGGTGCCTGTCTTTGTGGTTGAGGTGTGTTTCTTGTAAACAGCAGAATGTTGGATCCTGTTTTCGTATCCAATCTCTTAGCCTGTGCCTTTTTATAGGTGAGTTGAGACTATTGACATTAATTGATATTAATGACCAGTGGTTGTTAACTCCGGTCATTTTTTTAGTCGTAGAGTTTGTGTGTTTCCCTTCTTTGATTTGTGTTGGTGAAGGGTCTCTAGATGTCTGAGTTATTGTGGTCATTGTTGGACTCCTTGGTTAGTGATTTTCCTTCTATTACTTTCTGTAAGGCTGGATTTGTGGCTGTGTATTGTTTAAATTTGTTTTTATCCTGGAAAATTTTATTTTCTCCATTTATAGTGAACGAAAGCTTGGATGGGTATAGTAATCTGTGCTTGCATCCATGGTCTCTCAGTTTCTGCAGTACATCTATCCAGGACCTTCTGGCTTTCATGGTTTTCATGGAGAAGTCAGGTGTAAGTCTGATAGTTTTACCTTTATAAGTAATTTGGCCTTTTTCCTTTGCAGCTCTTAATATTCTTTCCTTATTCTGTATGCTTTGTGTTTTGATAATTATATGGCGAGGGGATTTTTTTTTTTGATCCAGCCTATTCGGTGTTCTGTATGCTTCTTGAACCTTCATAGGTATATCTTTCTTTAGGTTGGGAAAGTTTTCTTCTATAATTTTATTAAATTTTATTAAATATATTTTCTGGACCATTGAGCTGCACTTCTTCTCCTTCTTCTACTCCAATTACTCTTAGGTTTGGTCTTTTTATTGTGTCCCATATTTCCTGAATGTTTTGTGATGTTTTGAAGGACTTGCTGTTTTCTTTGATCAGTGCATTTATTTTCTCTATGGTATCTTCAGAATCTGAGATTCTTTCTTCTAACTCTTGTATTCTATTGGTTATGCTTGTTTCTGTAGACTCTGTTTGTTTACTTAAATTTTCCATGTCCAGCCGGCCCTCTGTTTGTGTTTTCTTCTTTGCCTCCATTTCAGTTTTCAAGTCTTGAACTGTTTCCATTATCTGTTTGATTGTTTTTCCTTGGTTTTCTAGGGTATCATTCACTGATTTATTCAATTCTTCAAACTTTCTGTTATATTTCTCATCCATTTCTATAAGGGCGTTTTTTACATGCTGTTTAAGGGCGTCAATCACTTTCATGAAGTCAATCTTTTCTACTTCCTCTTGATTAAGGTGTTCGTGTCCTCTCGTTGTGAGGTTGCTGGGTTCTGGTGGCTTCATGTTGCTTTTCAGCTTGTTGGGGGAATTCTTGCCTTGGCGTCTGCCCATCTCTTCTTCCAAATGCTCCCTTATGGATCTTCTTTTACCGGATAAGGTCTCCTTACCTACCCAATGCTGGCTCTCCCCAATGCTGGCTCTCCTGGCGCAGAGAGATCAGGCCTCCATGCTTGTTGGGCAGCTCGCAAACAAAGCTCCTACCCTGCTTGGTGCAGGCAAGCCATAGAAACAAAGGAACACCCGCCCACTTGGGTGCCCCGAGGATTCGGACCCAGTGCCCAGAAAGGCTGGGCTGGGTGATGTTATGTGCCAAAAGAGGGTGGTGGGGCTAAAGTGGGGAGGGTTCTGGATGGAAGCTGAGTGGGCTAGGAAGAAAGAGGCAGTATGCAGGGAGTAGAGGCCCTGCAGAGAGCCCAAGAAGGATAGGGCCCCTGAGCGCCAAGGGGCCAGAAACTCACCCCAACGCTGGCTCTCCTGGCGCCGAGAGATCAGGCCTCCGTGCTCTTTTGTTTACATACTTACAGTACACAATGTGATATGCCAATAATGGCTATACCAGTTTGACTGGCACATCCATTACCTTAAATATTTATAATTTCTTTCTGTTGGTAACATTTAAAATCCCCTGAACTAGATATTCTGCAATACTCTCAACTGTTAACCACAGGCATCTAGTGTTACGGAACATCTGAAGGGTTCTTCCAAACCAACAGCGTCTGTTATCTATTATCCTCTCTCCACATCCGTGACACCTCACTCTTTCCAGACTTGGGAAACCATTTCTCTGCTCTCTCCTAAACTGAGCATAACTTTTGGTCTTAGACACATAGAAAAAATTATGTGTATTTGAACATTTGTGTCTCAATTATTTCACTTAGTATAATGTTAAATGTCCTCTACTCATCCATGTTGCTTTAAGTGTTAGGAGTTCACTAATTCTTTATTTCTTTTTTTGGTTTTTCGAGACAGGGTTTCACTGTAGCTTTGGAGTCTGTCTTGGAACAAGCTCTTGTAGACCAGGCTGGCCTCGAACTCACAGAGATCTGCCTGCCTCTGCCTCCCGAGTGCTGGGATTAAAGATGTGAACCACCACCACCCAGCTAGGAGTTCACTATTTCATAGCCAAGTGTCGATGTGTGTGTGTTCTCTTTATTATTCTGTCATCCACTGAGAAACAACTAAGTTGACTTTGTATCTTCTGAACAAATCCAGCCAAAGCAAAACCTCACGGAAGTGTACCCTGAGCTTTCTTCTAGACCTGTATACAGTGTTAGTTCCCTTTCTAGCCCTCTGAAGAGTCTCATCACTGTTTTAAACTGGTAGCTGGAGTAATTTTCTATACTGGTCCCTAAATACTCATGATACTCAGATCATATTCTGAGTAGCAAGATTCAAGACAAAAATTACATTCTTTACAGAAAAACAATAGGTTTTTCACATAAATAGGTGTCATATTCCTCATACTCTTTGTTCAGGGTACACATACTAAGACTATCAGTTGATGCCTAAAAATCTGGATAGTATCTAACCTTATATATAATATATTTTTATCAACACACACATATTTATGGTAAGTTTAATTCACAAACTATGGTTAAAAAATTAATAAAAAGAACTACAAAATACATTATTATAAAATTTAGGTGCCTGCTCTTTTTTGATATGAAATGACACGATCAGAAATGAGGCAAAAAAAACACAGCAATAGTGACGTGGCATTAGGCTACTACATACGAAGACAGTGTGATAATGCCACAACACATCTGATAGCCATGGCAGCTGCCACAGGTATAAAACGTGAGGGATGGTAGTGAGGGAATCCATCCAGACATGCTGGAGGAGGGCTCATTCAGATCACATGGGAAAGGGACAGGAACTGCACACGATTTCATCTGAGAAGTCATAGCAGCAAGCAATTTAAAGCTTGCTTATTTCTGGAACTATCCACTTACTATTTTCAGAGCAGTAGTGATCATAACTGAAGCTATGAAAATATGAAAATACAGATATGGGAGGCACTACTCACTTAAGGTATTACTCAGCATGCACTCCAGATGGCTCTTACCTTTGAACTTTAAAATGGGATCAAACTGGGGCAAATTGTAAAATATACATGAGAATCTTTTCAAGATTTAAAAACAGCACTTTAATTAAAGACCAATAATAAATTTTCTGAGATCATACTACTAATTTTAATTTTGGAATAATGAGAAATAATTTAACAATGATTATTAAGTTTTAATATTTATTTTACAGAATAAGTTGCAAATAAGGTCCCCACAAAATTATTCAAACATTCTTTAAACTATTAAATATATTTAACATCTAGATATGAGTAAAAGTTACAAAAACTGGCATAATACATTCATGATTTTCCAGAAATGAGTAATCAGGAAAATGATTTACATTATTATTATTAGATGTCTAGCTGGCAGTTAAGAACCAGCTTCTCTGTTTTAAGAGAATGAAAATTTGGATTTAGAAAAAGGCTTTCTAAACCTCTATATTGCTTATTGCCTTAATACGTACAAGTGTTCATTTACAAATACTCAAAGAAAGTCCAGAAAAACCACTCATAATGTATGCAAATAAACTCCTTTTGCTGGACTGGATAGGCTATAAGCTCAGCAGACTATACTGGCAAATGTAGCCTTGAAAGTACCTTGGGTTTGAGAATTATTGTCAAGTCTGTTTACCTTATTCCTATTTAATGTTTCTAACTTTACAGAAGCAAATCTAAATTTCCAAGTATTTCTGTACAACAGAAAATCTAACACTTGTAAAACAACTATCTGTGGAATTCTCTAAATATAGCCAAGGCAATATTTCAAGAACATGTTTTGGAACATATTTATAAAAAAGGCCAGGTTTTTACTACTGGACTAAAAATAATTCTCTCTCTCATATAGCTATGTATATAAAAAATTATACATAATCTCAAAATATTCAACTTCTCATATGCCAATAAACAAATTTAGTAGTGGTAAATTTTTAATTGTGTAATATTCAAGACATGCATTTTTATTTTTTTAATTTTTTTATTGTTTTTACTGAGCTATATATTTTTCTCTGGCCCCCTCCCTTTTTCTCCCCTCCCCTTCTACCCTCTCCCATGATCCCCATGCTTCCAATTTACTCAGGAGATACTGTCTTTTTCTACTTCCCATGTAGATTAGACTCATTAGGGCCCTCACTGGGATTGTGAATTATAGGCTGTTTTTTGTTTTGTTTTGTTTTGTTTTTTTGCTTTATGTCTAAAAGCCACTTATGAGTGAGAACATATGATATTGTCTTTCTGGGGCTGGGTTACCTCACTCAATATGATGTTTTCTAGATCCATCCATTTGTCCACAAATTTCAAGGTGTCATTATTTTTTTCTACTGTGTAGTACCCATTGTGTAAACATACCATATTTTCCTTATCCATTCTTCGGTTGAGGGGCATTTAGGTTGTTTCCAGATTCTGGCTATAACATAGTTGAGAACATGTCCTTGTGGTACAATTGAGCATCCTTTGGGTATATACCTAAAAGTGATATTGCTGGGTCTTGAAGTAGGTTGTTTCCTAATTTTCTGAGAAATCGCCATTCTGATATTCAAAGGGGCTGTGCCAGTTTGCACTACACCAGCAATGGAGGAGTGTTCCCTTTACCCCACATCTTCTCAAGAATAAGTTGTCATCAGTGTTTTGGATCCTGGCTATTCTTACAGGTGTAAGATGGACTCTCAGAGTTGTTTTGATTTGCATTTCTCTGATGACTAAGGATGTTGAGCATTTCCTTAAGTGTCTTTCAGCCACCTAGATTCCTCTGTTGAGAGTTCTCTGTTTAGGTCTGTATCCCATTTTTTATTGGATTATTTGTTCTTTGATGACCAATTTCTTGAGTTTCAAGATAAGCATTTTAAGATGCCTGTGGTATATCTCCTATACATTCTGTTGCTACTGTTTGACTTTGGTTCTTTGAGACAGGGTCTGTCTACATAGTCCTGAATGTCTCTGAGCTCACAGAGATCCACTCGCCTCTGCTGTGATTAAAGGTATGCACCATCACACCCAGATCCTCCTACTCATTATTAATGTTGCAGAGGTAAGTTATGTTTTTAAGTATTAAATCTATTTTCATAGTGAAGTGAGTTGCCCCATGTTTTATTCATCATAGATGTTGGGACTACCCATTCCAGCTCCTATCCTCTAAATGAAAACACAGACTAACACATATAGATTCAGAGACATGTGATGAGTGAGCAGAGTTAAGTACCGTGAAATCAGTTGAAGGAAGGTAAGATGATAAAATGATAAAATGTCTACAGCTATCATACAGAATGGGAAGACTAGAAAAAGCTTCTTAATGGAAAAGACATTTTAGTTGAGAGCTATCTCTAGAATGTTATATATATATATATATATATATATATATATATATATATACACACATACACACTGTCTGTCCTGCTTCAAATACATTGTCTGAGTTTTCTTTAAAAAAATCAATATTCATTTATCTGTAATAATGATAAGCAGAGATGGTATTAACAACTAAGTGCCAAACATAATTTCCAAGTTATTTTGGTATTTAGTTCAATAACTACTAACAAAGAACAAAATGGTTAACTTCAAGTACCATCCATTCTCTGCATGGCTCACCCTGTAGTACATTTGGTAGGAAAAAACAAACAAACAAACAAACAACTTACCAAAAGGCTGTTAATGGGGAAAACCTGAGAGCAGAAAAATAAGAGAAATTAAAGCTCTGGTTCGTCCTGTACAGACTGAAGACATGAGCACTGAGGTATGGGGACAGTTGTTGCTGCAGATATAAGGGAGGGAACGGCCAGAACCATCAAAAGAGCCCACTGCATGAATGAGAAGTCATAGACTTAACATGGTTCGGAGATTAGACTAGGCGAAGAGAGGAGAGAGAAGGGGAGAAGGAGGAAGACAGAGAGAGAAAAGGAGAGAGGGGACCAAGAGAGCAGATGGCTGAAATAGCAGGTTTATAGGGGAATGAGAAGCTGGGGGTGGAGGAAAGCCCAAGAGCTAAAGAAGTTTAGGGTAGAGGAGGGCTGAGAAGAACTGAGAGGAGAGAGGATGCTCTGCTATGCTCATAGGCACCACAGACAGAATCCAGCCAGTTTCTTTTGGACCTGACAGATCCATACACTAAAATCTAGCAACCAGATACTCAATTCACCAATTAGGCAGAAGTAAATGGCATTTCTGTTCTGGTTTTATTTCAAAGAGGTGACCATTTTAATGAGGGAACAGAAACATACCCACATACCCATGTGCCTGCATTTGTACCATGCTTTCTTATTTTTTCCTCTTTTACTGAAAATAGATTTTTTTAATCATGTATGATTTGGTTTCGCCTCCCTCTATTCTTCCAAGTTCCTCCTTAACTCCCCTATCATCTGAATCCATCCACTCTCTTTCTCTTATTAAAAAATAAACAGGCTTCTAAGGGATTATGATATAATATGTTATGCAATGATATAATGTAATAAATATGATATGATATATGATAAAACAAAAACAAACACATCAACAAATCAGGATAGGCCAGAACAAACAGAAGGAAAAGGAAAGGAAAGGGCACCACAAACAGATACAGATGCAGAGATCCACTCATTCAAACTCAGAAATCCTATAAAAACCAAAACTGGGTAGCCTTAACAAATATCCAAAGAACCTATAAACAACAACGACAAAAAAAAGTATAAAAATTTTTTAAAAAAGATAAAATGTTTAAAAAGAAATAAAAAAGAAAGGAAAAACTGATATGATTTCATGAGATAAGGGCCTCCAGAGATGCTGCTGTGCCTGTTTTCAGCTGGGCACCTCCTGCTGGGTATGCAGCCAACCTTTAAAATGCATTTGTTGCCCCCAGGAAGACTCCTCTGGAAGAGCTAACTTTTCATCTGCAAGTGGTAATCAATTGGAGGTAGATTCTGGGTTAAGAATGGGAACATTCTCCACTTCTTCTTCATCTGTATGGACCCCATCTGATCCAGACCCATACAGGCTCTGGCATGCTGCCTCAGGCTCTGTGAGTTGGTATGTGTGTGGTTCTGCTAACTTTAGAAGGCTCTGTCTCTCTGGTGTCTTCCATCCTCTCTAGTTCTGTGTGCCTCCACTTGTGCAGGGCTCCCAGCAACCTGAGAGGAGGAATCTGATGAAGACACTCATTAGAGCTTAATGTTCCATGGTCTCTCACTCTCTGCATATTGTATGACCAAAGGTTTCTGTATTCGTTCCCATATGCTGAGGATGGCCATTGTTCCGCATTTGTTCCCATATGCTGACCTACTAGCATAGCAGAATTTCATTAGGTGTCATTTTATCGCTATATTCCTTTGGAACATAGTATTTGGCTTAACCCAAAGCCCAGGGACGTATAGTCTCGGGTTCCTGGTCATGCAGGCAGCGTCAGGTATGGGGTCCATCCCATGGAATGCCTTATCTCAATTCTCCCACAAGTGCTGTGTCACCACTCTACTCACACATCCTGCAGGCAGAACACCACTGTAGGTCAAAGAAGCTGGAACTGGTTTGGGGTTTCCGTTTCTTCTTTGGTAGCATTCACAGTCCCTCCAGTACAAGGAACACTATCCGGTAGGGGTGAAGGTTCTATATAGGCACCAGCTAGTTTCCATAGTGGCTGTAAAAGTCTGCATTCCCACAAGCACTGAATGAGTGCTCCCACTGTTCCACACTCTCCAGCACAAGCTGTCACTTGTTTTATTTATCTTAGCCATTCTGACGGGTGTAAAACGAAATCAGAAGGTGGTCTAGATTTGCATTTCTCTGACGAATAAGAATGTTGAAGATTTAAGTGCTTCTCAGCCATTCAAGTTTCCTCTTTTGAGAATTATCTCTTTAGATCTGTTCTCCAGGGGCTGGAGAGATGGCTCAGAGGTTAAGATCTGTACTCCATTTTTTAAATTTGGTTATTTGTTTTGTTAATATCTAGTTTGAGCTCTTTATATGTTTGGATATTACAGTTTTTATTCTTAACATTGAAAGACCTGGATAAATCCAGACCTCCCCAGCAGGAAGAAAATAGCCAAAAATCCAAGCAGGAAGAGAAGAATCAGGAATCTAGCATTATCCAGTTTAGTGACTTTTTCAGGAACTAGCTAAGATAAAGTTAGGTTGTAATCTTGAGAATAATCTTGAGAAACAGAGTTTCCCCCTTGTAATTGTCATTGTAATGTGTTTTAAGAACTAGCTGATAATGACCTTGGGAGTGGTCCTGAGAGGCAGGGGGTTTTTCGGAATTTTTCTGTGACGTACTCCCTGCCAATTCCAGATCACTGGGCTGTGATTTCTTCCCTTAAAAATGGCTTCTCCCGGGCACTCGGGGTCGAACTCTCCCCCTGCGTGGGTTATGAGTCTCAGCCCCAGTGCACTGGTTCCCGTCTCATCTCATCAATTAAAGCCTCGTGTGATTGCAGCAAGGATGGTCTCTCGTGAGTTACTGGGGGGGTCATGTTATTCCAAGACTTGAGTGAGTGTCTCCCCAGCACTGTGGGGGTCTTTCAACATCACCTAACACTTCCCCTTCTTACTTCCAAGTACTTTATGTCAGAATGTAAGACTTGCAGGCAAATTGCTGAGAAGTGGCACTGGCTCACCACTACTGGAATAGGGGCAGAAAGCTAGGCTATACAAACACTGGTGTGTGATGCTAAAATGCATCAGCTACTTGGCACAACGCAAACGTGTGCTTCTTCGCTCCTTCCCTGATAAACTGTTCAACCAGAACTATGTCAAGTAGAGTCTGTTTGGAAAGAAAAAAAAAAATCCAGAATTCCAATCCTGAAAAGATGATAGGGTAGAGGAAAGTGCATTCTAAAAATACATATGTACTACTCAGACATTAAGCCAGTTTTCACACACTGTGACATTTTTATGGAGTCCTTATTAAAGGACATTAGAATTTATTATGTGTATTAAGTGATCTTACAATGTATTTTAGGGGAAGCAAAAGCTTTGCACTCCCTCTTAGGAATCCTTCAACTAGGCTTGAGAATGAAGCTGACACAAGGCAGAATCCAGAAGGGAAAGCAGAAAGTTCAGCTAACACAAGTTTGATGTGTATAAGACCCTTTTAAAACAATTTAATTTTTGAGAATTTTATACATGCATAGAATTTTGATCATGTTAACACCTCATTCCTAACTCCTCCCAGATCCATTCCCCATGCCCCTCCCAACATCATGTCCTCTCGCTCTCTCCCATAGCCTATTGATTCTAATTTGTGCTATCAATGTCTTCATGGGGGTAGGGGCATCCACTGGAGCATGGCCAGTACCAGGGGCCTCATCCTTAAGGAAAATGATTCTCCCTCCACTAGAAATAATCAAGTATCAATAACTCATCAGCTAAGGATGAGTGCTCCTGAGCCTCCCACCCCACACGGGAATAAGCAATGGCTAGATCTTGTGTACATCTTGTGCAGGGACAGAAAAATAAGTCAGAGAAAAGGACAAGGAAAAGGCTAACACTAAGGTTATGAAACCGTCATATGGAAAGTTACTATTTTATAAGATACACACACACATGTACATTTATAATCTGTCATATAAAAGAATTTAATTGGAGTTACCCTATATTGAAGCCATATGTTGACAAAAAGTCCAGTGCCAAGTATTCAGTACTACCCTTGAGTTGGCCAGTGGTGTTCAAGAGACACCCTTTGAATTGTTCTTGATTACCCACCAACACTTAATACTAAGACTCTCTTTCTAAAGACACTGTGCACTTTGGGCAAAAGACACAGAGTAATAAACTTGCTACTGATTAGGAAACTCCTTCCCTATTGACTATATGAGATGTGTGTGTGTGTGTGTGTGTGTGTGTGTGTACACATGTATATATGCATATATATGTACACACACATATCCGTCCTTCTATATGGTAGTGTTATACAAGCTACTCAACGTTGGGGAGTGCCACCAACAGTCCTACACAACTGTGAATCCTGTGAGCTACAATAATGAGTGGAATTATAAAATATATCCATGAATGAAATAGTGGTAAAATATATCCATGAATGAAATAGTGGCACAAATGTTAAGCTGCTAACCAATAACTTTCTGTTTGGATTTAGTGATAGTACTACATGAGGAAAACCATGTCTGCCATCAAAATCTGGTCAAGAATCCATGGCTGGGAAGCTCACACCTTTAGGTGACTCTACTATTACTTTGATAAACTGACATAGTATCAAACTTCCCACTCAACTCTTATCTCTACCCATCAATAGTACATTTCCCAGACCTTATCAGAAAAGTTTCTTTGTGTAGTGTATGGCAGTTAGAGCAGAAAAATCCTAACTAATCAAAGTGCAAAGAATAAGTATCTGTAGAGTGCTCATCTTTTCAAGGCTCGGAGACCATTATAGAAAAGGGAGTGGAAAGATGGCTAGGAGTAAGAACAAAAAAACAGACTAGACACAATGAGACTGCTGCAGTCATGAATTCACAGCAGGGTAGGAACCTGTTAAATGAACACACAGAGGTCACTGATTACTTAATTAGAAACAAATAATGCTAGTACTGAAAACTGATCCCTCCCCAAAAAGCTCACACTTCAACTATCATAAAGTATTAAGAAATAGAGTTTTAAGAGATGATGAAGGCATGCATGCTCTTTCCTTACAATGGATTAGTGTCATCAGTAGAGTGATACATTAGTTATCACAGTGTCCTTCAGTGAGCATCCATCTCCAACTATGCACACCAGCTTTTCCTTCTGCCACATTTCAATACAAGATAAAGACCCTTTATCAGGAATTGGCAATATGCTCTTAGTCTTCCTAATATTGAGGACCATGAGCCAAAAACACTTCTACTACTATAGTAGTAGAAACAGTGGTAGTAGACTAAGACAAGATAGTAAGCAGACTAAGAAATACAGAAGTAAACTAAGACAAGAACATCATGAAAAACGACACAAGGCAAAGGGGCGCCACTGAACATAATGAGGTAAAGAAGCGACTGAGAAGATGAAGGACAGTTTGATAAGGATGTTTGATTGTTTTTGTACAGATTCCCGATTAGTCTCAACAAAATCACATTTTTTTTCTGATACACAGAGGACATCTTTTCTGTAAGAATTTAACTTTCTAGCCAGGTGTCGGTGGTATTCACCTTTAATCCCAGCACTTGGGAGGCAGAGGTAGACAGATCTCTGTGAAGTCTACGAAGAGGTCCAGGACAGCCAAGGCTACACACAGAAACCCTATCTTAAAAAAAAAAAAAACAAAAAAAAAGAAGGAGGAGGAGGAGGAGGAGGAAGAAGAAAGGAAGAAAAGAAGAAGAAGAAGAAGAAGAAGAAGAAGAAGAAGAAGAAGAAGAAAGAGAAGAATTATTTTACTTGCACTTTCTGCTCTCAACAAGAAGGAAGACCCTACTGATCATCTTCAAGTGCCTTTAACTGAAAACAGTCAGGAAGCCACAGCAGATGGTGACGAATCTTTAACTCCTTTCACTCTTCTGGCCTCCATCTGCCAGGAGATGAGAGTGGCAGTCAAGTCAAAGCGAGAGCTCTGAGATACAGTCCAGGACTGATGGAGCCTCAAGAACTTAAAAGAAATGTACACTGATAAAATTTCAGCAAAACTTAGCAGTAGAAGATATTGACAAGAAAGTGTGGGATTATTTCGCTTTATTACATCACTGGAACAATGTGATAATAAAACTGGCTAACAAAAGAATTCTCAGGGCCCACACTTCTAATAAGTCTTAGATTAAAGAACATTATAATATGGATAAAAAGTATCATCCTCTCTGCCCTCTCCCATCACAGACTTTGGGGATACAAATTACTGATTTTGATATCACTAGTGACTAAGATAGTGCTACCACAAAACATTCAAATGACAATGTTAGTGAAAATGTTGCATTTTCACCTACTGCTGCTACAAGTATCAGCAAAAGGTGATGCTGACAGATTCCCCTCAATTCTGAGCAAACAGTCACTGACAACTTTGGACTTCAGTTTCCAAGTGTGTATTAAAGGGCCTAGAGCAGTAACCCACCATGAGCATGTGGGAAGCAAACAAGAGAGGCTCAAAATGAATGCCATGTATGTTCCCTTGACATGAAGTCGCATTCTGTGAAAATGTTGGCTTTTCATAAAAATGAAAAGTAAACCTTGAATTTGGAGACATTCTGTCAACACTACAAAAAGGGGACAAGTGGGAGGGTCCCCTTGCAGCTCTTTACAGTGTGCGAATGGAACAGGCTGCTTCCTTCACACATCTGCAAACCTCATACATTTAGCACACACTGTAATGAAATGAAAAGGAATAGAGCTTTAGGTTCATTTCAAAAATATATTTTCTGAGGAAATATATCTAGTGAGATCAAAAAATAGAGCATGTAACATTTTGTCTCAGCATAAAATTTTACAAAGTTCTGTTATTCAAGAATTTATCTAGTTTTTTCCTTTATAATACTGAGGTAATCATAAAAATTGAATACTGCAAGATTACTGAACTTAGCCCCCAAAAGACTATCTATTCACAACAAACATTCCCCCTCTCTTCCTTTCTCCCTTCCCTCAACCCCTCAACCCTATGTATACATTCAATGTACCTCCATTTCTGATAATCACATTAAAGAGAGGATAGAAATGATTAAAACAAATGACTTAATAAGTAAAGACATAAAGAATGAAATAGTCACAAGAGAGGATTATAAATATAACCTACACCTAAGAAAATCAGGAATAAAAACCACTCTTCTGAACCAATTGTTAAAATAAACCACAAAACCAGAGCGCCCCCATTTTCTCCCTTGAAGGGTCATATTCTCTACTAAACTTCCAAGTCCAAATGGAATTTACGTGGGAATTTCTCCTCCCTCCACTTCACTAAACTCCTCACTGATTTTTGATGAATTAAGAAAATTACAGGCTACAGAGAGCTTTTCCCCACATATCTATGTTTACTCATTACACGGGAGTAATCTCGTTCTAAGTCTCAAGTCCTCAGTTTATCATGAAAAGGATCAACCCTGAGGGAAAGAGACCTGCAGAGAGCAGAGATCAACTACCCCCATAAAGCCAGTAACCTAACTGAAAAGTCATGTTATAATTTATAAGGGATTATGAAAATGAAATCATAGCTAACAGTTAACATTTAAGTACATAGATTACAATATTTCACTGGAACCAGAAACCCAAATAAGCATATTATTATATCCAAATTATAATAATGTAATTATTATAGAGATGGAGAGCAGAGAGATCAATTAACTGCTCAATTTTTCATGAACAAAGGCAACTAAGAGAAATATAAGGGGAAATCTACATAAACCTTACACCGGAGCTCCAAAGCAGTATATACACTGCCAACACTAGTAACATGAACAGTGATTAGAAAACATGTGCAAAACTCAGTCATGCGAGGAAATTCCTTCATCTGAGACTACAGTGAATTTTCATAGCTAAGAGATCCTAGAACAAAAGACTCCAACAAACTACTCACTAAAATAGATAATTAAACAGTTTTTTAATTAGGCTTCACTATGCAAATTTTCAGATCAAATTTGGTTTTATTGTTTCTCTTCTCCTCTTATTCTCTCACCTCCCCTATCTTCTTGTGCTTTCCTATCCATAGTTAGCCTTGTGATTTCCTTTAATGTTAAGACAAAATACTTACATGAATTAAGACAGCTTTTTGAATGCTGCAACTTTACTTTTAGGCAGCCTTGGTCTCAACACTCTATGCTTTGAACAATCTTCCACTCGAATATAAAACAGAAACCATGGCCTAGAGCAATAGCTCAACAATTGAGAGTACTGGCTGCTTTTCCAGAGGACCCAGCAACTACACAGTGGTGGAGTTAACCATTTGTTATGTTCATTATCAGGGTATCGAATGTCAGATTCAGGTCTCCACCAGCACTGTATGTACATGGTTCACAGACATATTCAGATAAATATGCTTGCACATAAATTTTTTAAAAATCTCTGAAAATTTTAATAAATAAAACAGCAATTTTGAATGTCTTCCATCCATCAATCATTATCATCGCTAACATTATCAAGGTTTTACTCTCTTTGCAATCACCCAGAAGAATCAGGGTGGGTAATAAACTAACATTTCTAAAGTATCAATTAGTACCAAAAGAATAAAAAGGCCTGTCTTAGGGTTTCTACCACTGCGAAAAGACATCATTAGCACAGCAACTCTTACAACGGAAAAACATTTAATTGGAGTGGCTTACATTTTCAGAGGTTTGGTCCATTCTCATGGTGTGACGATGGCACACAGGCAGGCATGGTACTGGAACAGGAGCGAAGAGTCCTTAAATCTTGACTCAGGCAACAGGAAGTGAACTGTCTCACTGGATGTGGCTTAAGCATAGATGAGACCTCAAAGCTCACCTCCACAGTGACATACTTCCTCCAACAAGATCAAGCCTACCCACAAAAGCCACACCTCCTAACAGTGCCTCACCCTTCGGGGTCATTTTCTTGCAAACCACCACAGTCCCTTACCAATTAATTTTATGAAATTAATCCTTACAACCACTATATGGCTTGTTATAATATTGTTCCCATCATACAGATATGAAAGTAGAAACAGGAACTAACAACTTGACAAAACATACATCATCCAGTAACAGTCTAAGTTTGAAAGCCAAAGCAACTCTAAAGACTATTCAAATAGGTATTCAAGCACTGTGTTCTGCCACTCTCTGCAAACACATAATGCTCTCTCTCTTGGCTAACAGCCAACTCTCAGCATTCCTCTCTACTCATGATCCCAAAAGCACTGACGAAGGATCTGGGGAGAAAAGAATCTACCACTGCATATCTAGAACAAGAAAAAGTATTATGCAAAGAGGCCAAGTCTGCAGAAAATTTTCATCACTGTACTCAAAAACAAAAAAGTAAATTCTATCAGATACATAAATTATCTGCCACATACATACTTGTACCAGATGCTGAGTCAATCATCTCAGGTGGGGATAATTACTTAATTCTGTGCATGAAATGAAATGTTACATGAATGAAATGGAGTTTTTTTTGGGATTCCTAACTTTTTAATCCTTTAAATTTCTGAAACTTGAAAAGACAAATGGTAATCTTAAATACTTGCTTTGCTACAATATAAAAACATTCCTTCCTGGAGAAGCTATGAAATGACCTTCATTACAGACTGATAAACATTTGTGAGAACCCTTGCTGTGATGATTGATTGCATTCTCCCTTGCTTCACTTACCTCACACTAAATTGCCTGTCATTAAAATGATGACTTTCATCAATGTGCTTTCTTAATCCTTCCTCGGTCCTTTCTAGCAATGACAACCTTAGAATAATGTATTGTAAGTCTTTACGGATCAATAATGCTTAGAATACAACTCTACAATCTACCACCAGGATTTTTATCCCCCTATTTATAATCATCTCTGACAAGCTAACTAGCAGTAAAATTTCTTACTAAGGAGAGAAAAAATAGACATCTAACAAGTTGAGCACAACACTATAAACAGCATATGCCAATCTAAACAAGTTAAGAATTTTGAGTGAAGCTTAATGTTAGCAAAAGGCTTTTATCCTGAAGTAGTTAATGACTGAGATGTCATTTGCAGACTGCTCAAGAAAAAAATTATTACTCAGAATCTCAGACATGTTGAGATGATTTATGGGATGTTATTTATGTAAAAAGACTTTTCTACAATGTCAGAAGCAGAAAGCTTTCATTTACAAGCTACACAAGCCAGTATGCATACCCTAGGAATTTTCTTTGCATAGACAATTAGAAAAGACTTTTTTCTCATTTAGTAGGTATTTAGATTATACCTTAGATATATTTATGTAAGAATGCCATTATGCTTGCTTTAAAACACTACAATTTAGATACTTTCATTTAAATCAACATTACTTAAAATAAATGCCACCAAGTGAATAAAAGCAGCCGTGACACCCTTTACAATTGACTTTGTCTTTTCTAGGAAGGGACTACATTAACTTCAACTTCCTTAAACCTGCATATTCCCTCACAAAGCAAACTAGATGCACCCGAAGTCTTTGCTAGCACTAAAAGAAGGGGACTCTTTTGCTCGTGAGCCATTTTCTGTATTCTTCCCCAAACCACTTACCTGCTGGATGAAAAGGAAATAATTTGAGGTTTTCTGTTTTGTTTTGGTTTTTGGTTTTTTTGAGACAGTGTTTCTCTGTAGCTTTGAAGCCTGTCCTGGGATTTGCTCTGTAGACCAGGCTGGCCTCAAACTCACCGAGATTTGCCTGCCTCTAACTCCCAAGTGCTGGAATTAAAGGTGTGCGCCACCACTACCCGGTTGGAAATAATTTGTTTATTACTAGGTATCATGAAAAAAAAAAAAAGATCTGATTCAATTAATGGGAGAATTAAGTCCCACAGCCTTGTCAGTTTAAAGAAAAGTCAGGGAGAGGCATCACTCTTGTACATTCTTCTCCAAAAAGCTACTGGAGGCATTGACATTGAGGACAAAGACCAGACACATAGGAATATTACACTGAAAAAAAAAAATCTAAGGTCCCCAGAGGAATATCACCAAAAATAAATAAATAAACAGGCACTACACTGACCATAATTTAAAAAGGAGGAAAGAGGGGAGTATAGAGTTTTTATTACAGTTAGGAATAAAAACTGGTAATTAGCACAAGGAAAGTCAATCAATCAATGAATCAACCAATCAATAAATAAAAATGATCCTCATAAACAAAAACAAATCATCACGGGGAAGAAAACACAACAGAATACATTATAAAGCTCAGCTGCAGATGTGTAACATCAGCAAATGTCTACTATAAATGCCTAAAAATATGAAAAGAAAAAAAGCAGACAGAAGAGCAGTGGAAAGGAGGAAGACTGCTCAATGACTTGCTTCCTTCTGGGTAATGAAGGCTGCAGCAGGAACTGCTCATGTGCAGTGGTGGGGAGCTAAGGAAAGGGAATCAGGCTGTGAGCAGAGACCTCTATGCAGAGGACCAGAAGAGGACAAAGGTGCCACTCTCACCTCACCCTAACCTACTTAAACTTTCAAACCCACACAGCTATTGCTTCAAGCAAAATTTAAAATTAACTACAGCCGAATATTTAAAGTGAATCCTGATTTAAAAACTTAAAAATGAGACTAAAGTGAAAACTGCATAATGTCCAGTTTACTGTTGATACCTTTCATACCAATTTTAAAGCAGAAACCATGAATGTGACTGATGTGGGAGTGTCATATATCAATCTGTTGATTTCATTGGTTAAGCAATAAAGAAACTGCTTGGCCCTCATAGGTTAAAACATAGGTGGGAGGAGTAAACAGAACAGAATGCTGGGAGAGAGAAGCTGAGTCAAGGAGTCGCCATGATTCTCCCACTCCAGACAGACGCAGGTTAAGATCATTCCTGGTAAGCCAGCTCGTGGGCTACAGCAGATTATTAGAAATGGGCTAGTCCAGGTGCGAGAGCTAGCCTAGAAGAGGCTAGATATAATGGGCCAAGCAGTGTTTAAAAGAATACAGTTTCCGTGTAATTATTTCGGGGCATAAGCTAGAGCTAGCCATGTGGGCAGCTGGGTGCTGGGGACGCAGCCCCCCCCCCCCCCCGCTCCTACTACAACATGTGACATACGGGGAGTGAGGGGAAGGGAATACATGGAAGGGAGGAAATGATGCAAATATAATTTAAAAAACAAAAGTTATTACTAAAATCTTCAGATGCTATTCAGTGTGATGGCTATTCTGGATTGTCAACTTGACTATATCTGGAAGTAATAAAACTCAAGTGACTGGGTAACCTGTAAGAGAATTTTTTTTCTTAATTAAATCACTGGATTTGGATTTGGAACTTCAAGGTGGGAAGATTCACCTGTATCTGTGCCACACCTCCTGCTAGCAGCCTATATAAGAAGAAAGCTCTCTCTTTGTCTGGTTGCCCTTACTCTCACTGCTAAGTCCATTCCTTCACTGGCATCAGGACACACCATGCCAGAAGGCTTCCTCATGCTTAAAGAAGAAAATTCCTAACACAGTATCCAAATCCTTGCCACAGCCTGCATCCTCAGTCAGCTGTCTGCTGCTGTCTCTCTGCACACACACTCTCTAATGCCTCCATCCCAGCGGTGCCTACTCCCTTTCTGCTTCTCACCTGGGCTGTGTACTGAGTCTGTGTAAACGAACTGAAGAGTGGGAATCACTGAGCTCTCAGGGGGAAAAAAAAAAAAGCAATGTCACTGCCTCTGAATCATGTTCATGACTGCATTGACAGGGTCACAATTAAGTTCTCCATGACTCTCCTCCTAAACAGTATTTCATTATGGAGTACCTGCATCTAGCTGAATACATTCATCAAGTCCTAGAAAGTAAACAGTGTATGTGTGTGTCAGTGTGTGTGTACGTATATATACACACATGTACATCATGTATCAATGGGGAATATTATACCCTACAATAATACAGAGAGAGAAACACTGAAGTATTAGTAATTTATATTTAAACTGATGCATTTACAGATTCTGTTCCCTTTATTTTTATTATAGATAACAAAATATTCACATGGACTAATGGGATTTATTGTGCTACTTGTATCCACCTGAATTCTGTTTTGGTCATGCCCATTACCCATCTTCAATTCTCCACCCAGGAGCCCTTATCAACTCATATCCTTCCCGGTCCCATTTAATATCCTCGTGTCCCAGGCTGCTTTTAAGACCCCATCCCTAGGGATCACTGTTCTGTTCCACATCTACCAGGTTGAATAGTGAGAATATGTGCATTTCTCCCTTCTTGTCTGGCTTGCTTTCCATAAGCTAGTGTGCTCACACTCCGTCCATGTTACTACAGTCTTTACTGACTGTAGTATTCCATAAGCTAGTGTGCTCACACTCCGTCCATGTTACTATACTCTTTACTGACTGTAGTATTCCATAAGCTAGTGTGCTCACACTCCGTCCATGTTACTACAGTCTTTACTGACTGTAGTATTCCATAAGCTAGTGTGCTCACACTCCGTCCATGTTACTACAGTCTTTACTGACTGTAGTATTCCATAAGCTAGTGTGCTCACACTCCGTCCATGTTACTACAGTCTTTACTGACTATAGTATTCCATAAGCTAATGTGCTCACACTCCGTCCATGTTACTACAGTCTTTACTGACTGTAGTATTCCATAAGCTAATGTGCTCACACTCCGTCCATGTTACTACAGTCTTTAGTGACTGTAGTATTCCATAAGCTAATGTGCTCACACTCCGTCCATGTTACTACAGTCTTTACTGACTGTAGTATTCCATAAGCTAGTGTGCTCACACTCCGTCCATGTTACTACAGTCTTTACTGACTATAGTATTCCATAAGCTAATGTGCTCACACTCCGTCCATGTTACTACAGTCTTTACTGACTGTAGTATTCCATAAGCTAATGTGCTCACACTCCGTCCATGTTACTACAGTCTTTACTGACTGTAGTATTCCATAAGCTAATGTGCTCACACTCTGTCCATGTTACTACAGTCTTTACTGACTGTAGTATTCCATAAGCTAGTGTGCTCACACTCCGTCCATGTTACTACAGTCTTTACTGACTGTAGTATTCCATAAGCTAGTGTGCTCACACTCCGTCCATGTTACTACAATCTTTACTGACTGTAGAATTCCATAAGCTAGTGTGCTCACACTCCGTCCATGTTACTACAGTCTTTACTGACTGTAGAATTCCATAAGCTAGTGTGCTCACACTCCGTCCATGTTACTACAGTCTTTACTGACTGTAGTATTCCATAAGCTAGTGTGCTCACACTCCGTCCATGTTACTACAGTCTACTGACTGTAGTATTCCATAAGCTAATGTGCTCACACTCCGTCCATGTTACTATACTCTTTACTGACTGTAGTATTCCATAAGCTAGTGTGCTCACACTCCGTCCATGTTACTACAGTCTTTACTGACTGTAGTATTCCATAAGCTAATGTGCTCACACTCCGTCCATGTTACTATAGTCTTTACTGACTGTAGTATCCCATAAGCTAGTGTGCTCACACTCCGTCCATGTTACTAGTCTTTACTGACTGTAGTATTTCATAAGCTAGTGTGCTAACACTCCGTCCATGTTACTATACTCTTTACTGACTGTAGTATTCCATAAGCTAATGTGCTCACACTCCGTCCATGTTACTACAGTCTTTACTGACTGTAGTATTCCACTGTATTTTACACTGATTTTAAGTGGACTCTTCATTCGAAATTTATTGAAAACTTTTTACAAAAAAAAAGTGTGCATCTAAAAATTAAAAGGTATTCTCTTTTTTCTTTTGGTTTTTCGAGACAGGGTTTCTCTGTAGCTTTGGTGCCTGTCCTGGAACTAGCTCTTGTAGACCAGGCGAGATCCGCCTACCTCTGCCTCCCAAGTGCTGGGATTAAAGGCGTGCGCCACCACCGCCCGGCTTAAAAGGTATTCTCAAAAGGGAAAAAAAGCAAAATTGTATTCCTAAAAACCATTTTTGAATAGTTCTATTTTCTCAATGGTCTATCTATAATTTAATGCTCTTTTTGAAGCATACAAGTTTTAGGGACTAAGTGCCAATATAATGTATAATACAAAATTTATAACATATATACGACCAATAACTTATATCTCCAACAGAAAACCTTTGATTATGAATGCCACCTGCTAGGAATGGTGGTGGTACCCTACTAACCATATTCATAAATAACACAGAGACACAAAAGAAATTTGTAAAAACACTGTAAGTACATGCCTCTAAATTTAAGGAAGTAACTCTATACACCACAAAGGAAACTGATAAACTGCCAATTCAAAAGAATAATATTCAAGGAATTTACTGACAGACAAAAGAACATATTCAGATAATTCAATGACATAGAATTACTCAGTAAAAAGACAAAGATGACAAAATAGAACCCATCGGAAATACTAGATTTAAAACAAGTCAATAAATAAAATGAAGAAACAACATGATTGATCAAACAAAAGAATTCTGAGTCTGAAGATGCTTTGAAAAATGAAGAATAATTTTTAAAAAACTCTATGAGACTTACAGGACACTGTTAACAAGCAACACTTTTATCCTTTTTTGGCATGAGAGTGCCAAAAAGGATGAGAAAGGCATAAAAAAGTATAACAATGAATTAAATGCTGAAACTTTTCATTTTCCAACTTGTGAAAAGGATAAACACAAATTTAGGAAGCTCAAAGGTCACCTAAAGGATTTGATCAAAAAATATTGTCTTAGGGCACAGTGTAATCAGTATCAACGGGAAGCAACAAAAAGAAACCTCAATCCAGCAAGAGAAGAAAATGACTTACAAAGGAAACCTTACTAACAGCACAAACCTCACAGGCTAGCTGAGAAGGGATGGCATACACAGTCCAGCAAAGAAAAGAAAATGCAAACCAAAGGCACTATTCTCAACAAATCTACCCTTTTTATAAATGGAAAAATTAAAACTCAAAACAAAAAAAATTGATCAATATATCACTATCAAACTGGGCCTCTGAGAAAAGGGAAGAAAGGCCTCCATTAGAAATAAAAGAATGATAACTGGCATCATAAAAATACACAAAACAGAATTTCAACAGAAGAACAAATACACAAAAGGGACAGAGAATCAAACCCTACAACAGAGAAATCCACAATGAACAGCATTAGTCAAAGAAAGTGACAAAGATATACAAAACACCTAGAAAAAGTATGTAGTGGAGGGGTCATCTGTGGGTATACTCACCCAGGCATGGACATGTGGAACCACAGGTGGACACCAGCGTCTTCTTGGTTGCTCTCTACCACACTGTTTGAGACAGATTCTCTCTCTAGACCTGAAGCTCTTTGTTTCAGCTAGACTGGATGGCCAATGAACACTTAGCCCCTCAGCTCTGGGATCTCTCTCTCTCTCTGTCTCTCTCTCTCTCTCTGTGTCTCTCTCTGTCAATCTCTCTCTCTCTCTCTCTCTCTCTCTCTCTCTCACACACACACACACACACACACACACACACACACACACTTTTGAGTATTTAAAGGCACAAACACAGGTCCCATGCCTATGCCACAGACTTCATCCACTAATTCACCTCCACAGCCCCAGAAGTCTCACCTATAATAACCGTGAGTGTAAACAGACTAAAAAAAGACCAACAATGATGGCTGTAAGGAATTCATTTTATCAGTAAATAAAGAATGGATTGTAAGTCCAAGGTGGAAAGGTGATATAGCACATAAATGTAAACCAAAAGGAAGTTCAATTACCTACTTAAACAGGTAAGTTAGACTAAATCAGAGACAGCAAGAGAAAGAGCTCTCTATGTGGGAAGAGCAAAGAGTCCTAGAGGAATGTGTGTGCTTACATGAACTAGCCATGTGAAAGACCCCAGAGACTCAAATCCATGGAAGAACTGCAAATGCCTCCCCCTGCAGTGAGGTTTAGAGGTATGGCAAAGCCTTCTTGAGTACTTAAGTTGGCTGAACGCTGACTTGGGAACTGAGTACCCAAGTGGCTTTCTCCCTCCTAGATGTTTACATCCTGAAGACAGTTCTCATACAAAGACAGTTTCTACCATCATTAGCTAACCTGTCTCCTTGATCCAGCTGTATACTATAATCCCAGAATCCTTGTTTATCTGTATGTAATAACCCTACCTCATTGTTTGCCTGTATGTAATATCCCTGCCTCCTTGTTCAACTAAATAATAAACAACCCGAATGAGAATGCAGGGTGCTGCAGTTTCTCCAGCAGACAGCACAGATCATCAGATCTGTCTGTGGATCTGTATTTGTCATTTCTTCATTCTCTCACTGCCCCAGTTGGTCCATCCCTTGAGTTGTGTTGGATGCGGCAACTGTGAATGATAAAAGGACCAATTCAAAAAGAGGGAGGAAATAACAATTATAAATACAAACGCATCCAAGGATGAAGTATGCACAACAGAAAGACAACAATACATAGCTCTAAAGGGAAACAAACAAGCTAACTGTAGCTGAATTGCTTTGTGACAGTTAATCTTGTCAACCTGATGAAATCTAGAATGACCTATGAGAAGAATGCCTAGGATGCCTTTATGTCCAGGTTGCACTACCTAGTGTAGGAAGATGAGGAAGACCTACCCAGATTGGGCAGAACTGTTCCATGAGCTAGAATACCAGACTGAGTAATAGAAAGTAGAGAGGAGCTGAGCACAAACGTTTCCTCTCTGCTTCCTGGCTAAAAGAAATGTGAGCACTGCCTCAAGCTGCCATAACTCTCCTCCATGGTAAACTGACTAGACTGTACTGTAGTTTGAACTATGAGACCAAAACCAAAAACCTTTCGTAAGCTGCTGCGGTCAGATACTTTCTTACAGCAATGAGAAAAGTAACTAATGCCGATGTCAACACCCATTTCCTAAGAGACAAAGCAAGATGACAAAGGTCAGCATGGAGACAACAGAGCTAAACTAGGCTGCACATCAAACAGGTCTACGAAGTATTTACAAAACAGCTGCTCCAATACATGAAACAGTCTTCCTAACAGATGAAGTTCCATGTTAAGTCCCACAGTACATGTGATCACTAACCATACTAGCAACTGACTAGAACTAGAAATCAACAAAAAGATTAGTAACAAAACAAAAAAATGGGGAGACTCAATAATGTTCTCCTGACGCACCAAGTCATCAAAGTGAAAGGGAAATTTTAAATTGTACTGGAGAAAACGGACATGAAAAAAAAAAATCAACCAAAACCCATAGGATACACTAAAAAGTGCATAAAAGGAAAAGTTTATAGCAATACTATCTACCTTGACAAAAATTTCAAAGATTTCAATAAGTAATCTTGGTTTACCTTGAGGAAGAAAATAAAACCTTCCGTGAGTTACTCTGGTGTGAGGAGAAATGGAAAATGTGAGAGAGCCTGAGCAGGGTCTATTTAGGAATTTAGGGTGGGCGTGCGTATGTACATATATGTGTGTCACAGGAATTAATAAAAAGAGGAGCCTTGAATTTAAAAGAAATCGAGGAGGAGTATATGGGAAGATTTGGAAAGAAGAAAGTAAAAGGGGAAATAATGTACTTATCTCAAAAAAATAGTAATTGAGAAAGGGAAAAGAAACAAAAAGAGCAGACCAGAAGAAAAATAAACATCAGAAGTTATTTTGAAAGAAGAGATAAGATTGCCACCAAATTACAGATAACAAAGGCAACATTCATAATTGGTAGTGTAAAGGATCATAGAGACTACTAGAATAACAGTGTGCCAACAAATCAGATAGCCTAAAGGGAGTCAATTTATGAACACCTACAAGCTGCCAAAGTTAAATAATGAGACACAGAAAATATGAACTTGGCATGAGCAATGAGGGAGCACCACAATGGTATGGGGAGTCCCACACTACTATGGGAAGTCCCACACTACTATGGGGAGCCCTACACTACTATAGGGGAGCCCCACACTGCTATAGGGGAGCACCACACTACAATGGAGGAGTGCCACACTGCTATGGGGGTGCGTACACTGGAATGGGGGAGCATCACACTATAATGGAGGAGTGCCACACTGCAATGGGAGAGTGCCACACTGTAATGAGGAGTCCCATACTGTAATGGGGGAGTGCCACACTGTAATGGGGGAGCGCCACACTGTAATGGGGGAGCGCCACACTGTAATGGGGGAGCGCCACACTGTAATGGGGAGTTCCACACTGCAATGGGGGGGGCACCACACTGTAATGGGGAGCCCCACACTGTAATGGGGGAGCACCACACTATAATGGGGGAGCGCCACACTGCAATGGGAGAGTGCCACACTGTAATGAGGAGTCCCATATTGTAATGGGGGAGCACCACACTGTAATGAGGAGTCCCATACTGTAATGGGGGAGCGCCACACTGTAATGGGGGAGCACCACACTGTAATGGGGGAGCACCACACTGTAATGGGGGAGCGCCACACTGTAATGGGGGAGCACCACACGGTAATGGGGGAGCGCCACACTGTAATGGGGAGTTCCACACTGCAATGGGGGGGCACCACACTGTAATGGGGAGCCCCACACTGCTAAGGGGAGCCCCATACTGCTATGGGGGAACACACTACTAGCCACAAGCAAATCTGCTTTTGCAGTGTACCTCCTTTCAGGATGACATACTTCAGATTATCTCACTGTTGGCTTTTAATGCTGTTTTATTACAACAGTTAGCCCATGTTTGGAGGGGGCGGGAAATCAGTGAAGAACCACATCTCTCACATCAAAGAGGAAAGAGATAGTTAATCTTAAGCCATACTGTGCCAGGCTTCTTCTTTTGGGCCACCAACTAGCTTCCAAATCATGACACAGAGACATATTAATTTTGAATGCTTGACCTTAGCTTAGCTCGTTTCTAGCTAGCTCTTTTAACCTAACCTGTTTCTCTTTCTATGTTTTATCTCAGGGGTTTTTACCTTTTCTTACTTTCTTGCTGTTTCTATGTCTGGCTGGCAGTGGTTGCCTGGCTTCTGGCCCTGGGTGTCTCCCTTATTCTCCCTCTCATCTTCCTTCCCCCTGTTCTTGTTTTTGAATCTAGCTTTCTCCTCTTATTTTTTCTCTCTGCCAGCTAGTCCCACCTATCCTTCCTCTGCCTAGCTCTTTATTAAACCAAACAAGTGCCTAAGGCAGAGAAGGCTAAACAAATCCAACACATCTTTACACAGTTAAAGTAACATTCTTCAGCATAAACAAATGTAACACATAATTTCCTAGTTAAAATAATATTCCACAACACCATACCCTTTGACAACTTAATTCTAGTTTAAATGCGATGATTTTCATACAGGCAAGAACAAATGATGAACTACTAGAAGAAAAACATAAACTTCAAAACTTTGTGCCCTACCTAAAAGTTCTAAAACGTTTAACATAGCATTTCTTATATTACTGCTTTGTTACTCTTAAAATATTAAATATAACAGCATTTACTATGTTGTAAACACATTACAAATATAAATACATTTAATTTTCAAAACAACCCTTGAAATAGGTACTATTATAGTCTGCATTTTATGGAAAAGAAAGCCGAGGGTCGGAGGAACTAGTAAATTGTCAGAGGACAGAAGATAAAGAGTTGTTATCTGAACACAGAAAACCTTGGTCCAGAGTGTAAGCTCTTTAGTTAGAAAATTAAGCAACCATATACATGTAATGGATAATCCTGGGAACTGGAATTTATAGACCAAGCAGACAAATAAACAAAAACTAAATTGTTAATACTTCCAAGAAGTTACTAGGTATACACAGACACACACACACACACACACACACACACACACATATATATTTTAAAAGAAGCTTCTGATGATGAGATCTCTTAATATCTCATTGGTAGCAGATAACAAGCAAGTATGATTGATTCTTAAAATGACTTCAGGTTTGGCCTATACATAAGGCCTCTAGAATGGAAAGAAGAAAGGGCAAAGGAAGCTAGAAGGGTGGACTGGAGCCAGACTATATAGTCCAAGGAGCTCTGTCCCAAGATCAATTGTGTGATAAGCAATGAAGAACCAAAGGAGAATCTTTAATATGGCCACCCACATGTTTCAAGAGAAAAACAAAACCAAACCAAAGAACTCTAAAGTTCTAAAGGCAGGGTGTGATAGTGCACACCTTTAATTCTAGCACTCAGGAGGTTCAGGCTGACAGATCTCTAAGTTCAAGGACAGCCTTTGCTATATAGGCAGTTCTAGAGCCAAGTAGGCCTACATAGTAGGAGTGTATCTCCAAGAAAAGGAATGGGGAGGATAAGGGAGGGAGACGAGCAAGGGGTGAATGAAGGGAGGGGGAGTTCAGATAGGACAAAAAGGTAAAGACATGACAGTAACAGTTAAGAGAGATGAAGTGTTGTACCTAGGAGAAGGAAAAGATGCAGAGTCATTTCAAAAGCATAAAATCTGAAATTTTAGAGGAAAAGTGAGATATAGGGAAAAATCAAGGGGAAGTCTCAAGTGTCCAGCTTAAAATACTAACAAGTAATGGCATCAAATGGTTTAAGAAAAGAGTACTAAATAAAATCAAGATGTAAGCTTTAAAACAATATAGCTGAAAGTGTCTTTTTATATTAAAAAAAATCAGTAACTTTCTGATATGAAATATAAAAATACCGATCTGGGTTTCCCAAGCTTGTTTCTTTGCCTTATTTATAATACTCTTACTAAAAAGACTGCCAACAAGCATTGAGCAATTCATACTTAGAAATAAGACCTAAAATAAAAAGCCTGACCTCCGCAAGCCCCAGAGAACTGATTTATTTACCGTGCATTACTAATGTATGAGGGCTAACACTTTGATAAGCCCCAGAACTCGCTTTGATGTCAGAGCAGAAAGACACACTGGTGCCGTCTACACCTTGGAGTCTGTCTTCTCTAGAACATTAAACCAAAAAAAAAAAATCATAAAGTTCTAAAACAAGTTAATATAATCTTAATAAAAATCAACATATTCATTAATATATATTACTAAAATTACTATTTTAAAAATCAACTGTTTTCTTAGTATCTACTTGAGTTATGAGTATTTAAAATACTTAATACAGAAGCTCAAAATTATATAATTACAATAAAACTAACCCTTTTTAATACAAAAACTCATAGCTCAGAATCATGCAATTTGCCTTTTAACTTTGGATACTAAAGACAAAGTACAAAACACTCACACTTTCTTACCCATTCTAAGTAAAGTGTTCTGGTAATGGAGAGCTGATGGAATGGTGCCTACTGAGTTGGTCTCAATTTGCTAATCACAAATTTAAACAAGCAGCTCCCAGTGGCTGTTTCCTTCAACAAAGAGTGACCTTTTCACCTGTTCAAAGGCTGTTTTTAAACTCAGCAATATAAAACAGGAAAATAAACAGAAAGGGAAATAAGCATGAATCATTTTATATTTACCGCAGGGACAGCCACATGAATCTGATCATAAATATAGCTAGACACAATATCTCTTGTGACAGAATTATAGAAAAGATGATGCCCAATTAAAAACATGAGTTAATTACTTTGGGCAGGTTCACAAGTTAAGATACTTAAGGCTGACCAATAGGTGGTGCTCTATCTCCATTGTTAAAGAAAGTACTTCCTAGCAGTTCCAACAGAAGATATTTCAGACCAGGTACCAATTTAAAGACTAATGTCAGAAAACCAATGGATAATATCAAATTAACTGTTCTTCTGTGTAGAGGAAAATAATCTCACCTACCTATCTTTCAGAAGAATCTAAGATGGCACTGATTGACCTGACACTCTGAAATCAGAAATGTAACTCTAAACCCTAACATCAGTACTACAAAAACAAACGCTAAACCCTAGTGTCAGTACTACAAAAACAAACGCTAAACCCTAGCGTCAGTACTACAAAAACAAACGTTAAGCGACTCAGAAGCAAACGTCCTAAAACTGGGCCACTGCTAGAAATAAGTTGTGGAGCAGGTGAAGTCATTTTATTCCAACTGAACTCACGCTCTAGAATTTTAAGAACTTAGCATCCTAATCCCCTGATACAAAGCAGTTTTAAAACACAAAAACTAAGCTCAAATCTGGTACACATATATTTCTGCAATTTCAGGCTTCCATATAGCACATATTACCCATCAGTAAAAGCAGTTTCTGACTCAATTCTAAGTGTGATCTCCCCTCACTAAAAGCAGTACTATTACTACTTTATCTCAGAATGATAAAATAATTTTACTACTAAATTCCCAGAAAAATACAAATAGAGCTCATGTAACAGAACTTTATTATGGGTTTTCTTTTTCTTTGCCTTGGAGTAAATCATAGAAATTCTTGAAAATATAAGTGCAGAGGATAAAAAAAATGCCAGCAATAATGCTGAAGTCTGCTCAGACAGCAGTGTCCCCGCTTGTTAAAGACAGAGTCCACTGTATCATTTCCCTTCTAGAAGACCACAAGACATAGAGAAAAAACTAATAAAGAACTGTGTCTTAAATCTGTGCATAGGAGCTCTGTATCTGGTCCATCAGTCAAAGAAGGCCAGTGAGCAGCACAGGCTAGAGGAAGCTACAGTCTATACAGGGTCAGGGAGCTCCGCGGGAGACACTGGGAGCCTGTACTGTCCCTTAGAAAAGGTAAATGACACCAAGGAGACATGGAATTCCATCTGAGAGGTGGAGACAGAATTCTAATCCTAGGAAGTAGGAATGCTATTTTTAATAACAGTCAGTTATATAAAACAGTTCCTCACTGGACAGCACCTCCCTCCCACAGAACAGCAGAAAAGTCTTGCAACTTCTAATTCAAGGTATTCATGTCACTTTGAACCCATGTATACTCATTCCATAATTAAAGAAAACCCTAATTTATTTATCAGGTATTTTTAAATGAAAAACCCTAATATTTAATCATTTAAATATTTATCATTGAAGTTTATAATGAGCTTTTTTCTCCTGCATTCATTTAATATTGTTGCATTAGTATTAAAAATTAACTTTTGGTTTTATATGATACCAATATTCAATTAAAATAACAATTATCATTTACTATATCATATCAATAGTTTTAACTAATACACATTTGAAAAAGCAAATCTATAAATTCTCATTATTCCTTTGAATTCTGATATCCAAATTTCTTCATTTTTACAACTGTCAAAAATGACTTCAGATTTGTAACAGTGTTGGCTTAGAGTGGAGCTGGTCCCTTCCTCTTTGTGACACACACAATGAGCTGTCTGCAACCCGGTTGAAGCTTCCTGGGCAAGTCTGTCTTGTATTCCTTATTAACCCTGAAGCTCTCACTGCACTTCCTCCGAAAATCACTAAAGTATACTTTGAAAGCAAAAGAAGTCGTTTTCAGACTGTTTTCCAATCTACCAAAGAAGGTTAGGATTACAAAATATGTACCATAAATTGAAACTACGCTGCTAAAGGAGTCACAATGTAGGTTACTAAAAAGGGGGGAGCCCATAAGTAGGCTGTTGCCTGGTAACCTCACCCTATTAGAGCAGGCTAAGTGAGTTTTAAAAGGCACACTGGTTTTCAGTCCCCAGGAAAACTCTCCCATGAACGCTGCCGACCCTAGATATATCAGATAGGATGAAATAAACGAAGCAGCCTGGCCCTGGTCCTGGCCACTTGTAAAGAGGCCTAGGTCCCATGTAAGCTCTCCCTCTGCAGGGGCTGACCAGGCAGTCCTGTGGAATTCGAAAGGATCCAGAACTAAATAAAGAGCCCCCAACTGAGACACGCGATAACCAGCAGCGTAGAATCTGAAAATAAACTGCTAGATGTCATAGAAAACTCATCTTGCCAGAATATCTAAGGCAACGGGTAAATGAACCTAAATGTTCACATGTAGGTCCCACATTTAAAGACTCCAGACAATTCCTTTGCTAATGCTTACAGAGAATATGCCCATACTCAAAGAGAACTCTAGCGGAATGTCAGGTTGTATAGTCCACACTCACTGAAAGCAGAAGTAGATGGCCACACATCGGCATCTTAGAGATTTTTAAAGCTCTAGAATCATTTGAACCACTGCTTGTGCTAACAACTGGGTGATTTCGTACTGGCATCCTGGAATCGAAAATGTAGGAACTAGAATATTAAATTCATTTTTTAAATGCTTCATTCAATTATTCCTACTATATTCCTTTTAGTTGATTAAAACAACAGAAGGGCCGGGCGGTGGTGGCGCACGCCTTTAATCCCAGCACTCGGGAGGCAGAGGCAGGCGGATCTCTGTGAGTTCGAGACCAGCCTGGTCTACAGAGCTAGTTCCAGGACAGGCTCCAAAGCCACAGAGAAACCCTGTCTCGAAAAATCAAAAAAAAAAAAAAAAACAGCAGAAGGGAAAACATAGATGCCTTTAACATTCAACAATATCAAGGATGTGAACTGGAGAATTTTTGTTTTTTGTTTTTTGTTTGTTTGTTTCTTTGTTTGTTTTTCGAGACAGGGTTTCTCTGTAGCTTTTGGTTCCTGTCCTGGCACTAGCTCTTGTAGACCAGGCTGGCCTCGAACTCACAGAGATCCGCCTGCCTCTGCCTCCCAAGTGCTGGGATTAAAGGCGCCACCACCGCCCGGCTGGAGAATTTTAATACAGGCACTCAATTTCTACCTTCAAGGTGTGGCTACAATTATCTAAGGATTAAATGGATGGCTTTTTAAAATCAATGACTACAGAAGATACCCCTTTCATATCATGAGGACTTCTTACTAGGAACACTTTCCACATAGAAGGAAATTGTTTACTGTGTTTCACTTCCGCTTAGTTTGACTGCTACAGTCAGCAATTTGAGAAAACCCAGAGAGCAGCTTGTAGGCCTAATAATTATTCACTAGAATGAAATGAATTGGGCTCTTTTACAGGCACTTACAGAAAAGTATCTAAACAAGTGGGGGAGAGTAAAGCCTAAAATAAAGCCCTACATTTGCATAAAGTGCTAATTTTAAATCAACATGAAGGTCTATATGAAACTGTTTTATATATGAATAAAGTTCTACTGTTCTAATACAAACTGACTCAAAAATACTTCATAATTAAAACCAAAGTAAGAAAAGTGTGTATATATTCTTTAAAAGTATGAAAACAGAGTAAAATCGTCTCTTAGTTCAAAGAAAGTAAAACATAGTAAGAGACACGGATACACATACAACGTAAAACCCAACAAACATACACTAGAAAATCTTCCTGTGAATGCTGGCTCACAGAGCAATAAACTACAGCATTGTAATGATTCCTCTGGACACGCTTCTGTCCCCCAAAATCACGCACAGAAAGGGATCTCACTTTCTGCTATTCCCACCACTTTTTACTTCTGGGAATGCTGGTTGCTTTGTTGCTCTGCTTTCTATGATCGGGAACACACACACGTACATACGGCTCAGGAAACTGACAAAAATCTAAGCTGAGTTGCAAACTTTAAAACTCAAGAAACAAAAGAGATTTAAGACCAGAATAAATCCATTTTCAAACAGGACTACTGGTATTGTCTGATTTTTAAAGTAATTTAATATTAATTTTGCCAATTTACTTTTAATGTGTGTTTTCATATGGGGGAGATTCTTACATCTGTCTTATGCTGCATTTGAACCTTTAGTTTATAAAATGTGAAACTATAAATGTCATGGTAACTACTACTTGAACATAATGGACATGAACTAAGACGAAGTTTGGGTTTTTTGTTTTGTTTTAAGTTACAGTATCACACACATAAATTCAAAATAAAACAAAAAGACTCACTGGAAAATTAGCTTATTTCTTACATATAATATAAATGATAAAACTTGATTAACTTCTGAAAAGCTGTTATTACCAAAACCAGATTATGTTTAATTATCCACAAAAGACAGGATTTTCTTAATTAGGGGAACTATAAAAGATTTAGAATCCCCAAAAGTTTGGCATATTTGTTCCTATAATGATAATTAAACATATTTTCAAACACCTATCATAATATTTAACTGTGACAGTAACAAAACCTAGTCACCATGTTCTATATTGCTATAACGTAATAACTAACTTTAAGAAACCTCTAGTAAGACAGGTAATCCAGCCATTTCTCATGACTTGATTGGAACGTGCCATTCCTGTGTGGCAGCCCTTCATATGTCTTTCTGAAGAACATGCCATAAATCTGAATCAATAAATGAGGTCAAGGCTAATTGATCTGAAAATACAACTGTCAAGCACTGTAATCATATTGATAGATCAAAAAATAGACCCTAAAATAATGAGAAATGTAGCATAATTATTATCCATACATGCATGAATGTAACACGGAGGGTCAGGCCTGCTTGTTTGTTGGGGTTTTTTTGTCCCGCCCAGTACCCCACAACTGTTTAGTCCCAGAGAAAAATCTCACAGAGATCTCTATAAGTTATAAAGCTGATTGGCCTTTTAGCTCTAGCCTCTCACTGGCTAACTCTCACATCTTGATTAACCCATTTTTCTGATCTATGTTAGCCATGTGGCTCAGTATCTTTTTCCAGTGGGGCAGATCACATCCTGCTGCTTCGGTGGTCTGGGCAGGAGTGGGAGGAACCAACTTCCTCCTTCCCAGAATTCTCCTGTTCTCATTACATCATTTCTACTTCCTGTCTGGTTTTCCTGCCTATATTTCCTGCCTGGCCGATCAGCATTTATTTATAACATGATTGACAGAATACAGACAATTCTCCCGCACCACATGAATATAAAGTCAACAGTAGTACACTGCAGTAACAATAAAGAAAATGGTTAGAGGGAAGGCTCACTCACCTCCAATCCACAGAATACTTACATCACACACAACCCCAAAATAAAGTTAGTAACACACAGTTTCTTAACTACGTCCAGTTAAGTCTTTTTTGTTTTGGTTTGGTTTCATTTTTTTCAAGACAAACTTTCTCTATCTAACAGTCCTAGCTGTCCTGAAACTCACTCTGTAAACCAGGTTGGCCTCAAACTAACAGAGATCGCCCTGCCTCTGCCTCCTGACGGCTGGGAGGGAAATTTTGGTTAAAGTCTTTACTTAGAAATGTCGCCACTTGAAATTCTGCCTGAAACCCAAAAAATTCCTGTAACCAAAAACGTTAACTAAACTTCCTGATGAACTTTAAGTTTAGTTGAACTGCTGACGAAATACAGTATTTCATTCTAAATAATTTTACTATATTTAAATAATACACAAACTTATGCATTGACCTTGAGTGGTTATTTAAATACTGATTATTCAGCATTTTTATATATCCTTTATCGCTAATACATTTTCAATAATATCACCAATTGATGAACAAATACCTATTTTAAGGAAAACTTACATAGAAAGCCACATTACTACCATCAAATAATTTTTCATTTTATTAAATGACACAAGTCATTAATATGTAGATTAATGTGCAAAGGGTTATTTATATTTGACTTCTCTCTTATTGTTCTCATGATAGGGACTAAATCCAGGACTCATGCACACAAGGCAGGTGCTCGACCAACTGAGCCATACCGCAGCCTATATTCATTTTGTTACTAAACATGAAGCTACACATACTAGCACTGTAAGAGAATAACTGCATGAGAAATTCTATAGCTTCACCATTACTTCATTAGTTCAAATCTAAATGCTGCTAGTAACAAAAATATTATTCTTAATAAAAACATTTCCTAAAACTTAAAAATCATGATACTCTCTCATATAAAAATGTGTTTTTAAAAATAGCCCCTATATTAACCAAGGTCTCTACATTACTGGGTATTGGGCTCAAATAAGTTACATGGTAAGTCATAAAATGTATGGACAAAACAACAAAATGAATCCATGACTACCATCAAATATCAACTTAACAGCCACGGAGAATATATTTCTAGTCTCAGCTCAACTGCAAGCAGCCAGCTCATTTCCCTAAAACACTTTGTCTGTCTGTCTGTCTGTCTGTCTGTCTGCCTATCTATCTATCTATCTATCTATCTTAACATCTACTCTTGTTCTTCCATGTTTTTGTCCTTCCTATTTATGACCAAATGTAAATTCAAATTGCTGTCTTAGACTCTGTTAAATAATTCTGAATTCAAGAGCAATAAATTTTCTACACTGCCATAGAAAATACATATTCTTTTTTAAATATTTTTATGGTTTTTTTATAACTTTATTTTTATGTGCATTGTGTGAAGGTGTCAGATCCCCTGCAACTGGATCTTCAGACAGTTGTGAGCTGCCATGTGGGTGCGGAGAATTGAACCTGGGTCCTCTGGAAGAGCAGTCAGTGCTCTTTTTTTTTTTTTTTTTTTTTCTTTTTTTTTTGGTTTTTCGAGACAGGGTTTCTCTGTGGCTTTGGAGCCTGTCCTGGAACTAGCTCTGTAGACCAGGCTGGTCTCGAACTCACAGAGATCCGCCTACCTCTGCCTCCCGAGTGCTGGGATTAAAGGCGTGCGCCACCATCGCCCGGCAAGTGCTCTTAACCACTGAGTCATCTCTCCAGTCCCTACATACATATTCTTAAGACAATTTTATGACTTCAGCATCTCTCATTTAAAGGGGTTTAAAGTACAAGTACAAGGCACTTCAAGGTTGACCCATAAATCGTCAGCTGAAGCCTACCCAGGTTATGAGAAGTCCAAAAAAATGTTAACACTAATATAAAAATACCTTGCTTGTCATTCTACTCACAACCTCTGAGTATGTAATAGAACCCCACTACATGACATTTGAGCACAACTCTCAAGACAGAGTGTATGCCTAGATATTCAACTCCCTCATTTTAAGTTTAAAATATTAAAAAAAAATCCCAAATGCAACAAATATAATCTAAATTTCTTCAGAGTCCAAACAATTTTGCAAATCTAAGTAGGTCAATAGATCTGCATTTGAGAATCAGTAAACTAGAAAAAAATGAGGTTCCTTCAATACTGCTTTTGAGGGTGTATGTGTATGCATGCATGAATGTCTATGTATATGTATTTATATATGTGTGTGTGTGTGTGTTATATATGGAGAGAGGCCATGTGCCATCATTATTTCTTCCTACTAGTTTATCTTTCATATCCTCAAAACATGAAACTGTTCATTTTCATTTTACTCTTATAAATTCAAAACAATAACCTACAGTGATACTATACAGAATTGATACAGATATTTGAAATAAATTTCAAGCAAATAAAATCCCCATGAAAACATTCATTTAATACTTTATATTTCTTTAAACAGTCTATTTTGAATGGTAATATTAAAGAAAAACTATTACAGTGTTAATTTGAGTTAATGATTTTAATAATTGTATCTCAATGCTGTTAGTATCTCATTCAAATATTTAGAGCTCAATTTGAGTTTATTTAACACTTATAGAATAACCAAAGAACTGAATTAAACTAACAATTATTTTATGAGGAATTTTCAGAATTCTAATCAAAGTGATAAATCAATCTGTGGGAAGAAACCACTCTTTAGCAAAGATGCCCTCCACTTAACCGAAACTTGGGCCAGTCAAAGAACAAGTATGAACAGGCTTCACGAAATTCCACTCAGATGACTTCAGAGAGCCTCTCCCAAACATGAATGAAAAGCACATAATGAAGAGCCCCAGGCAGTTCCTCACTCTCTCACATTCCTTTTCTGAATGTCTCCTCCTATCTCTGTATTATATAATCTAGAAAAACATAACTCCCTCCCCAGGAAGGGAGCACCCTCCTGATCCTTGTCTACAACCAAGAGAGACCATTAGATCTCTCTAATGTCTACAATAAAGCTAGTTTATTAGGAACTGATTTGTTAATATTTTCATTCCCAAGAGATGGCTCTGACTTGATCTTAGGACAAGGAATACATGTGAATTCTCAACTTTTCATCTGGAAAGTGGGGAGATGGACCTATCTCATAAATCTATAAGACATTAAATATGGATCTGATGAAGAACTTGGAAAAAGGAAACTTTTGAGTGTAAGAACTGAGTTTGGAAAAGCATGTGGATTTAGCTAACACAGGATGAGTTTGTTAAGGCAAAGCAGAAATGTAGCTTGCAAAATGGAAATAAGGCCAACAGGGACACTGTCAACCATCCTAAGAACAACAATGAAGGATTTCACCAATGAATAACACAGAAGAAAAATATATTGAAGGGGGAGATCTAAGAATTCAGATATAAGAGTTTGGGCATTAGTCTGAACTGAAAACAAAGGTGAGAGGACATCTAAAGAGAAGACAAGAATCATTCCAGTAGAGGGGGCACTGGCACTCACAGCTCCAGCAGCTGTGTGGTGGTCCTTTGAAACCACTTAACCCATCTTGACAGCATTCACCTGTTTCATCTAGCTGGCCCTCCATTTCCTATGTAATCCACCCACACAAGCTTCTATTCCCTTGTTTTAAAGTTATTTTGAGTTGAATAAATGTACATAAAATTCATGAGTGGATTTAATACCCACAGAGCCCAGAAGACATAGACAAGGTACTATTTTTGAAGCAATCTGAGCAAATTCCAATGTCCAAGAGCTCTGACATGTGGATCTTCACATCCTACGTATTTATTTATATAGAAGGAAAGATACAACATCTGTGTATTTTTAGGGATGTTTTACTTTGAGGGTAAAGTTCTCATTTGGGGGATATGGGGAATGGATAAATGGATGATTTTATTCTTTGAGCAGTTGATACACATGAAAACATTCAGCAGCCTAAGACTTAATCCATGGTGCAGTGAGAGAACTGAGAACTCAAGAGTGGTGTAACTCCGTCTGCCCACTGTAAATAGCTTCCAAGACCTCTGCAGATATCAAGACACACAAAATACTCATCTTTCTGTAAAGTGACACAATATTTGCATACACTCTCTTACATTACTTAAAGATTACTTATGATGCCCAAGACAATGCAAAAGTTACACACAGAGTTGTCATAGTATACTGTTTAAGGTATGATGAGGAGGAGAAAACTCTGTAGATAGTGCAAATGCAAGGGGTTTGCGGGGGCGGGGGGAATTGGTAGTATTATGAAATATAGCTCTCCAAAAGCAGATTTTACTGCATTTAGTCTAAAACATCAGATTGACCAGTTTTGCTCCAAGAAAAGTGGTTCAAAGTCAGTACTAAAAAGAAGGATTTTATGCTGTCCTACCCCAATTCCACCCTTGGGCCTGAAACTGACTAGTCACCATCCTTTTGTGATTCAGTTTCCCCATCTGCAAGATGGAGATACTATTCCCTACTCCACAGCAGAGCGGGACAGTTGCACTTGGTGGAGTATGCAGTGTTTAGAAAAGCCCCAGGTCAAGTGTCAACTGTCATTACATCTTCTTTTGAACCTTACTTCTGTGTAGGGAAGACTAGCTTTCCCCATGTGAAATGACATAAGGAATAAGATTACTATCTTACAAACTCCTGAACCAGTTACAGAGCACAGAGCTGTACTGTTTTCAATTGGGTAGAATTTGACAGCATTATGTAAAAAAGAAATTAAGTCTTCACACTTCCCTTTTCTGAGATTGACTTGTCTGTAAGCACACAGAAGCAACGGTATCTGTAAATACTGACAGCAGCAATTACCATGCAATACATGTGTTGATTTACTGTAATGAATGTATGAACGTGTTGTTCAATCTCTGCCATTAATTGGTCCTTGTACCATCTACATTTTAAATCATTTATTATTTTTCTGTGTTCATTAGGAAAACTAAATAGTGATATCTGGAAACATTGTCAGACCATGAATATACTCTCACCCCTCCCAGCTGTTCCTTATGTTAACACTGTATCCCACATTACTGTTATTAGCAGTTATTCTGATATCTAACAATGCACCAAGAAAATTTGTATTATACTAATGTGTTACTTTGAGACACTAAAAACTTGCCTTTAAGAAAAATATTAATTTAAATGAGATGTGGCAAGTTATCTGCACTAACACTTTTGTGGTATAAATATTTTATTAAAACTGCTTTATCTGATTATATTTACAATAGACACTTCCAGGTCTAGTAGCTGATGTGTGTGTTCATAAAGAGGAAAACAGTGATTTTCATTTAAAAAATACCGAAGTAATATCTAAAAACACTGTTGTCAGCTCAAGCATGGACATCAATAAATATTGGAGGCAATATTAATTCTGTGTAGGCCCTACCCATTTAATGATAAACAAACATATAGACACACCCACACCACCTTGATGAATGTTATATTGTATACTCAATAGATGCATGCATATGCAAAATTTAACAAATGATCTGAAGCTATAGCCTTAAATATCAGCTGTTTTATTCATTCATATTGTAACATAACTGAAGAATTGTAATTTGTATTTCACCAAAGATCCCTGTAGATCAGCAAAGAAGATAATTTATTATTTGGGATATCTTGTCTGATACAATTTACTATGAGCATATTAGCAAAATATCTTCATGCAAAGATTGTCTAGTAGTACTGGAATCATCTATGGTAAAGATATTAAACAAATAAGTACGCAACAATAATTAATAGACCATAGCATATCAGTATAGTGGAATAAAAAGTATCTTTTAAAAATGCTATAATCACAAGTGGTCATCCCTGATCAAGGGGTGTGTGTGTGTGTGTGTGTGTGTGTGTGTGTGTGTGTTGGTAAATAACATATATAAACAACAATTAAGGAAATAGAAGCCATAGATTTGAGAGAGAACAAGAGAGGGGGTGCATGGGAAGAGTTAGAGGGAAAAAAAAGAAAGGAGAAAATGATGTAATTATATTTTAATTTCAAAAATTAAAAAATTAAAAAGAAAACACAGCTATCATCAGTTAGGCATGGGGGCACACATCATTAATCTAAGCCTTCCAGAGGCAGAGGCAAGAGGATCTCTCTGACTTGAGAACAGACTGGTCCACATAGCAAGTTTCAGACAGCCAGAGACCCTGCCTCAAAAGAAATAAGCCACAATCCATAATGACTGACATAAAATAATGTATATGGGGTAGTATGAAAAAGCAAAGCACTTCTTAGGGACCATTTGAGAATTAAAACATATTTCTTTATTAAATATAAAATAAAATTGACCACTTAACAGTGTTATATATCAAAAAACTCCAAAACACTACACTTTAATAAACACACTTTTGTAGTAAATATATATGTCTATAAATAGGAAAAGGGGTGATTATTATTTTTCAAGATCCACAAAAAGAGCCAAAGAACTTACTAGATGCATACGAATATTCAGTAAAGCACAACATAAAAAGAAATTTTTAAAAAGGAAACTAAATAAAGAGAATGAATCTCTACCCTTATCTACTTATACTGGATACATGAAATATTTTATATCTAATACTTTTCAGGAAAAATACTCTACATAAATTACGAGAACTGGTGTTTGTTTGTTTTCAAGGCAGAGTTTTTCTGTGTTGCCCTGGCTATCCTATAGACCAACTAGTCTCAAACTCAGAGGTACACTTGTCTCTGCCTCCCAAATGCTGGGATTAAGGATATAAGCCACCACTGCCCAGCAAGTTTTTATAAAAGGCTGGAGAGATGGTTCGGTGGTTAAAGCACTTGTTCTTTTTTTTTTTTCTTAAAACTTTCTTTAATTTTTTCCCAGTGAACGCAAAAATAAAAAAAAAAAGAATGGCAAAGAAAACCTCCATCAAAAAATAGATATCTAAGGAGTAAAATAGGAAGAGAAACACAACACTAGCTGACAAAAATAATGAGAGATAATTCAGTCTCAAAAGAGAGAAGCATAGTCTTTTCTTCCCGAAACCATGGATTATTAAACAAAGTCACATGCCTCTTATGGTTCCTTTGAGTTGTTGGTAAAGTAAGATGTTTTAGTAGCTCCCAAATAATACAGTTTATGGTCCTTGTTCTTGTTTGTCCTAAAGGGTAAATATATCAAGACCCTGTTTTGCTAAGATAAACATATTATGGTTGTGAGTCATAGAGAAAGCATACCAAGCTGACCTGGAAACTTCCTCCATTCTCGCTAGTTTTCAAAGAATAGCAATTCTTATGCAAGCCACTGGAATAAAAAGTCACTAAATGTAACTCTTAACTATGGAGCACACATGCTATAATAGTAATCTGTAATGCATGATTTTCCACCAATGCAATAGTGCCATGGCTATCACAGAGGTAAGCAACTGCTTTCTTATCATATTTGAGGATATCTTCAGTGGTATTTCTGCGCTGAATCCTTAGTTAAGGCATCTGTTTTCTTTTATACTTTTGGTAGCTATTTCATTCTGAGGAAGACTTTAAAATCCAGAGTGCTGTACTTCAAAAAAAGTTTTATCTAAGGAATGTATTTCCAAATTTATTGTAATCTTGAATATTAGAAAACAGAGAAATGAATTCAGCTACAGCAACAGAGTGGGTTGACTGTCCAGTGGTGCAGACTAGAGTAGGACCATTATATAAAACACTCCTACGAAGAGTAGGTGTAGCTTGAGTAGCAGGCTGGCTGCCTCTGACAGTACAGTCATCGCTGAAGACAGCCAGTAGTAGAATGAGCGTTCTATATAAACACTGGCATGTTATGGCATTGTCCAAACAGCCAAAAACTTTTACAAAACTGAATTCCACTCAAGGAGACCTTAAATTTAATGAAAATGCCTTAAGTGCTCTGATTCTGAGTCAGTTAGTTCAAGGTATGGCAATCCCGCACTAAAAACAATTGCCTATCCTTGCAAATACAACTATGTGATGTTTCCATGCCAAGGACACTGACATGAATCCTATCCACACTACCTTCATGGCACAAATGGTTATTCTTTCTCTAGGCCTCTAACTACAGGGCTCTAATGTGGACCATTTCTAAGACAGAACAGAGTCATATCAGCAGTTAAAGCATGTTGTTCCTCCATTTCATCAAAGGGTTAATGGCTAGCAGAGACTCCAACTTCCTACTTTCGTTAGAATAATGAGTACTATGAAATAATACTTGAAGTCAATATAAAGAGTGGCTACCTCAATCTACCTGTGTGATGATTTCATAAGTTCTTTATGAGAAGGTGATTTTTATTTTAAAAAAATCCCAAATGACAATTTCTAAGGTTTTAAGTGATGGGAAAACTCCACACTCAGACTCTTATTTACTCTGTACTGCCCACTGCTCCTGAAGCTCCCTTCCGACACCTACTTTCAGCTCTACACTGTTCATTACTGAGAAAGATAATTACAAGATGTGAGGATTAAAGCTGAAAAGCACATTGTTAGACAAATGATTCCCTGGTAAACCTTCAGCTGACGATCAACCTTGACTGATAGAGATGCAGGCTCCCTGTTCAGAAAGCAGAAAGGAGTCCAGGCTGCAGGACCACCAAAGTCCTCCCTGCATTCTCTGCCACAGCCCCAGAGGAGCACCTGTGCTCCACAGTATCCTGGGGGCCAGTTACTTCAGACTGGAAATGGCAGGTCAGGATTCCTAAAAAACAAAGCCTTATAGCCACTTCAATTTGGGTCTACCTTCTGCCTCTGTGTTGGAGGGAGAAATTGGACCTAGTTTTCTCATTCACTTCTAACAAGCCATCGCTACTTAACAAACTATTTGTTCTTTTACTATCTCAGTAAGAATAGGTGTATTTACATGTGATAGAACACTGGAAGGTTGTCTTTCAATTGCCTATTTCTAGACGTCACTGTGTTTTCTATTGTTCTTCTCCCTACTTGGCAGTGATGATGAATTCCACACACATGAGCACAGGTGAATACAGCCATCTGACACTGTGTTCTCATCACCTAATGCTTATTAGTTCTAGTCCCAAGATGCATCTAAAACTCACTCTTGAAGATTCAATAAAAATATTGACTTTATTTTCCACATGATGAAAGAACACAGAAATGAAGTTCTTAGTAGGAGTGGTGGCACACCCCTGTAATCCTATGACTCAGAAAACAAAAGCAGATGACCTCTGCGCATTTGGAGTCAGTCTGGGCCACGCAGTTGTTCTAGGCCTGCCATGGCTACAAGGCAAAACTAAACAGAAATTTTAACTAATATGAACAATTAGCTACTAGGTCTTAAGGGTTAAAAAAAAAAATTTTGAGACTGGAGCTCAGTTGATACAGTGCTCGCACAGCGTAGATGAAGCCCTTGATTCAAATCCCAAGACTACACCCTGAGTTTAGGGGCACACGCCTTCAATCATGGCACTTGGTGCCAGGATCAAGACTCCAGTGTCACCATCAGCTATCTGACGAGTTGGAGGCCAGTCTAAGATAAATGAGATCCTGTCTGGGAAAGAAAAGAATAAAGGACTGCTTTCACCACCAAAATAGAAGCTAAAAGGAAAGATTACATTTGGAGATTTAAAAAATAAAAGTTTTTAAAAATTATGGTATCTGTATAAAGAACAAACAAGCAAATTTTATGATTTCCCCAACACTTTTATATTGAAATTAATGCAAAATGAATGAAAATTAACTAAAATAAAAGCAAGAGATTATTTAAAGCATTTTCTTTGATACTCTGAATATTTATAGGAAATCAGGCAGACTTAAATGCTAACATTCTCCCATATTCTTGTGAATAAATTTTCTCCTGAACTGTAATTTAAAACAAAGAAATTCAATTAAGCTCTCAAAAATAGTCTTTTTATATTGTCTATATATACATTAAAATAGCATAATCAAGGAGTTTTAATTATGTTTATAAACACTATACAAATAGGAAAAATGAATTCTCATACTACAAAAATCCTTAAGACCCCTCATGAGCAAGTTAACAAACAAGCATGAGAGAACCAGTTACAATTCCAATCATATGGTGAACGTGTGCTGAATTCTACACTGTATTAAACATATCATCTGAAATCTATTTTATAGCTTGAATACTTCTTCCATATTAAAAACTGAATTCAAACTATTACAAAATTTGAAGGTTAAACAACCTATACATAATTCCTACTAATTATGCCAATTTAACAGAATCCACAAAAATGAGCAAAATTATTATTTATAAGAGTTACATGATTATTTCATCATAATTACCAAATTCCTGTAATTCTCAAACTCATTTTTATGTATTTTTGAGCTTTTCAAAGCAGTTTAAAACCTTTAATCTTATTCTAATCTCAACAAACTTTGTAGGTTAACGATACAACATCAATTATGTAATAAGTTTTCTATATACGTGATACCAAAACCACTTTGGGGAGTTATTGATGCAGGGGCGAAGGCGAGAACAGCAGAAAGTGTGATCATTAGAATCACTTTTACACATGTATGAAACTGCTAAAGAACAAACGGTAGAAATTTAAAAAGAAAAGGGTTTTCCCCCATTTTTAACAGTTTTTGCAACAACAAAAAATGACAGGCAGTTTACCATTATATTCTCTAAGAACATATTCTAGAAATCAATTAAAATAACATCAATCATTTTAGAATGGATCAATCAACAGGCTTACAAAAGCACTGCTAATTAGAGGGAAAATAATAAAAATTCAGGAAAACAACATTTATTGAGTCCACTTTACTAATGACATTTTAAAAATTAATAAAACCACACTCAAAAAAAACAATAATCCTCTTGTGTCTCTTTAGACTGCCTTGGGTCCATGAAATGCATCCAAAAGAACGAACTTGACAATCTAGTCCTACTTCTGCTCTGTTCAGTGTTTGCTGTTTAAAACAGAAAAGATCCCAGGAAGACCATAAAATTCTCTCATGCATAATTTAATATTGTGTGCTTTTTCGTAGTAGGCAGAAATGGGTACCATATTTATAAACTTAGTAACACTGAATAAATACATCATACTAGTATACTACAAATAAATACACCATCTCAAAATATTTTCAAGATGATAAGCTAAAATAGCACCCTAATTTACCTACAAAACTCATCATTTCATCCACATATAGAAGTATCAACTTTCAGTGTTTCTCTTTCATTTATAACATAATCAGAACCCTTATTTTCTCTTTGCTATGAACTTCATAAAAATGTGTTAATAAGCCGGGCGGTGGTGGCGCACACCTTTAATCCCAGCACTTGGGAGGCAGAAGCAGGCGGATCTCTGTGAGTTCGAGACCAGCCTGGTCTACAAGAGCTAGTTCCAGGACAGGCTCCAAAACCACAGAGAAACCCTGTCTTGAAAAAAAAAGTGTTAATAAAATGTCAGTCACATGCTCATTTATCTTCAGCATCAGTCAGTCTCATCAACACCCAAAGTAGTCCCTGAAATTATGCTACTTGGCCTCTATCACTTAATACTTCAATTAGAATATAAACCAAACATTTTACAGATGCCTAAAATATAGAGACTATTTAAAGATCCATGAGCTTGTCACCATCTAAATTGCTACAGAACTGATACTGTTGGGAAGCATCATCTTTGAACTAGACAACTCTAAGGAAGTGTTCCCTTCACCCCATCTCGAGATTGACTGCACTCTGCCTGACCAGCAGCAGCATGGGCCTACAGAGTACGGAACTAGAAATGAAGTCCGCTCAGATGGCTTTTGAACACTAGCTACTATGACTCATAAAAAATAAATATTGGAATCCAATGGAACTCCATCCTTGTGAAAGTCTCAAAAAAAGCAATATCCTCTTGTGTCTCTTTAGACTGTCTTGGGTCCATGAAATGCAGACTAAATGGAAAAAAATGAACTTTACAATCTAGTCCTAGTTCTGCTCTGTTCAGTGTTTGCTGTTTAAAAAGAAAAGATCTCAGGAAGACCATAAAATTCTCTCATGCATAATTTAATATTGTGTAAAGTCTCCTCACTTGCCAGATGATTAAAAACCTTAAAGAATGGGAAGAAAATATTTGAATACTGTTCTTAAAATATTTGCCAAACAAATGTTTTTAAAAGATAACTAAAATGGAAAATTAAAGTTTAATTCTAGTATTTTAAATAACTCATGAAATAGATTTTTTTTAGGTGAGCAATTAAACCTCAAACCATTTAATATGTGATGAATGAGTGCATATCATTCAGAATTCTACTGCATCATATAAACATATAAAGCAGGTTCTCAAAAGTATGTGTATATACATGACAGCTATCTTTGAATAAGAACTATACATTTTAACTATTAAAATATGGAAAGGGTAGAGAAAACACAACTTGCCTCCTTACTAATTATTAGGCAAACTAGAATCAATTTTAGCTTGTCAATCAAGTAATCATATTTAAACAATATAATAATGTTATAAATAAAATGAGCAATTCAAAATTCAGAAAAGAGAATTTAAAAGTTCCTAGACACTAAGAAATTAGGCTACGGATTCTTAAGATTTATAGTCATTAAATTATAAATTATTAAATGATCAGAAAACAAAATTATCCTAAGCTAAATTAACTTAAGAAATAACCATTTTTAACCCTGAGCCAAACTTCTACTTCCTAAGCTTTTTAAAAGCATTACTTGTTTATACCCTACCATACTAAGTTATTGATGATAATTTCAAAGTATACTCAGAAGGAGAGTACATATAAGAGAGTCAATTTCTAGTCCTAAGTTGCATATATAGCAAACACAATCAGACATTAATTAATTAAACAAACAGGAAAATATTAAATGTTACATATTTTCTACAATATATTTTCTATTATATGACTCTGGGTTCAATACCCAGCACTACAAAGGCACAAAAATATTTTTAAAAATTAGCAAAACATCAGCATATTAACTTTCTAAAAGTCAATACTATGCATATTCATTTGTTGAAAAGATATATCTAGAACTTTGGGCATAAGTTTTCAAACTGCTATAAAAGCACTTTATATGACAGCAATTTTTCTACAAACTAATAATATACTATAAAATTATATCCTGTACTATGGTTAAAAAGTGAAGACTGTTTATACCGAAGGTTGGCCACCTAGAGTAAAATAAGAAAAAAAAATCTCCAAATGTTTTAGTCTTCTAAATTCATAAAGAAATGATAACAAGCACATAATACTTATATAAAACTATTATAAAGACCTATATAAGGCCTACATAAAATTTGAGCTGCTAATGACATGGAATAGATTACACTCAATTATAATAAATTTAGTATAAAATTATAAATCTTATATAAAAATCTATACATTCTTCCTATAGACAAGTCTACAAAGAAAAACCAAAAGAGATTTAAATGTCTGTATTAGAATGCACATTTATCAACATAAAATATGTAACAGAATACTAACTATAAAATTATACATGATCTTCACCCAAAGTAACTTACATAAAACAGTTCAAAAATCACTTCAGTGCCTGATGGAGAGCTGTAAACCGTGAACATCTCCCTACCACAGGAAGGACTGCTAGGCTTCATAAATAGGAGGGAAAAAACAACCCAATTACAAAACAAAGACCTCTGCTATGTCGTATTATTTGTCACTTAGTTTAATAAGTATTGATATTAAGCTATATGCTCGGTACATCACATCATACTCAATAACGAAATACTCAGTTACTAGTGCTTTCTACATTAGGGTTTTAGCCTTGCTCTATACAATTGTGCTGCAGCAGTCAGGATCACACACAGACATTAACCCAAAAGTATTTATTAACCTTTATCATATATTTCGCGGTGTGTTCCCTGTTAATCTATGCCTAATTAGTATAATTTTAATATTTTTGGGCTAGAGTTTCACTATGTAGCCCTAGGTGGCTTAATAATTTTTATATTTTAAAAAATGTAAAATAGCCAAATATTGTTTTAACATAGGCACATATGGAAAAGGTCACTCGATAACCAATATGCATAAAAGTTCCTGCATTCTGAAGCAAAATGAAAAAAGAATGGTTTAAAAATTTACTAATTTGTACCATTTAGGTTATTTTACTATTTATACACAATATCATAATAATAAATATTTGACTCCCCCTCATCAAAACTGTGTTTAATTGTCCTGACACTGAATGGAATCATAAATAAGAAACAACTGTCTAACCTCTAGAGGCTTGCAATATTAGTATACAAAACAGTCCACAAAATAAAGCTGCATGCGATGTTTTCAAAAAACAAAATGTTCATCTTCCCATCTAAGGCATTCAAACTATAAGCCAGAGAACAGTTATTAAAACAATTCCCCACGCTTCATTATATTTAGACAAGGAAACTGCAAGAGGAGTTCTGGAAGTACTTTTTAATTTCACATTCTAAAAAAAAATCACATGGGAAATTTAAAATTTATTTTAAAAATAAGTCATAGCACATCTTCAAATCAAGGCAAAACCCAACTTTAATCAATCCTGACTGTTTCACACAGCTGGGACATTCTACTTTGTCTACACTCCCTAAAATGCACAGCAAGGACACTGTTTTACCTTCCAATGGCTCTATTTTAATTACAGCTTGTATACAACACCAAAAAAGGCCATTTTAAAAAAGCCACTTATTTATCCTTGTTCTGTGTAAAAGTTCTAAAATTATAGAATCAGTCTAAAATTAAGTGCAAAAAGGGAAATATCAGTAATAAGAGAACAATACACACACATCACCTTCACTAAGGCACATTTTAAACATGTACCTTCCTACAAATTTTTCCAAATATGAAAATTATTAATATGGCATTATACCTATAGCACAACAGAAGTGAAGTGTTTACTTTCTGAATGAAAAAATCTGCAATTTGGCTAGGAGAAGCAACAGTCATCTATTACATACCTAATGAATTTGCAGCGCACATTCTAATGCAAAATGTACCAAGAAATGGAACACTTTAATTGTGTTTTCAGCAGAATTCACTAAATAACACAGCTAAGATAATGTGAGTACTTTACTGACTTCTTCGCAGAGATATCTCTAAAATAAATCTGAAATTAGTCAGATTTATTATTTATTAGCTAAATAAAAACTAAATTTGAAAGTTATATGCACCCCTAAAAATAACTAGAAAAAAAGCAGTAATTGCTTTTACTGGAGTAAATTATCTCTCAGAAAAAAAAAATGTACTTTGAAGTAATAGAAAACCTTCACCTTTTGGGCTTAAAATTGTGCTGTAAGTAATCTCCATTATTACTACTGAATTTAAGGCAATTATTCCTACCTCAGTACACACCTCTAAAAGACAGCAGTAGTATTTTTCTCAAATATGTGTACTTGAGATGTATGTGGTAAAAATAAGTTTATCAACATGGGTTCAGATGTTTACTAAAGTCTAAAATTGACTAGTGGCCGATTGTTTTCATATGAAAGTTCCCAATTTTGATATCTTCTTAAAAATAAGTATTGTCGTACCTAAAACAGCACTTTCCAGGACGACAGAGAGAAGACATGTTGCTGCAGCCTTTCTGTCTGGGCCACCTGGGCTGACTTGAGACGGTTAGAGGCTTGGTGCCCGCTCCTTTCTGCGCCTTCCGGCTTTGTTCCTGCCCTTACCTTTGCTTTCCAGGCCTCCTTTGTTTGTGTCTTTTCATATTTCATTCGTTCTTTATCCAGTAGTGGTTCTTTATCCAGAACCAAAGTGGCCCATGTCACCAGGCCTGATATAGCTATGAAAAAATACATTCTCCCTAATTTAAGGGATAAAACTAAGCCAGTTATCATCTTGGAGAGGAAGAGGGGTTTTAGGCACCAGACAGGCCGCCCAATAAAACTCAGACTCGAGCCACTGATTATAACTTCCCACCCATACACACACAGAGCTCTTGGAAAGCATCCAAGTTTTTTTTTTTTTAACTCTTCTCTTCTGTCTAGGAAAGGGAACTAAAAAAAATAATTGAGCTATAACAATGCAATCTCCTTAGCAAATCTATTGAATAAGAAAATAATAATGAAATCTTTGTAATCTACAACTTTTGACAATTTTTATCTTTACTTAAATATTTAAATCTGAAGTCAGACTGAACAGTTTCATGCTTCTAACAATGTTGGCTCTGACTGATGAAAATATTAGTTACTAAGTATATAATCACTGGGATAGGAAAAAAATAACCAAGTCATTTGATAAGCCTTTAAGAAACTGACTTCCAGGATGTCATCATATTTGAATCAATTGTTCTCAACTTTCTAATGGATTAGCTAGCATCAATTTTCACTATATGAAAAGAAAGCAAGAAAGCAAATGTTTTTTTAAAGCACAAGCTTAAAGTCTATCTGCAACAGAACTGAAACATGGGCAGACAAATGATGAAGAGCTGCTTCCACTGAGACACAATTTCCCACCATTCATCAAGGCACCCCAGTAACAATTACTGCCATGCTACTTAAAAGCTGATGCTAATCAAATGTATTCTTTTAAGATTTTCATACTTACTGTAATATGCCTATAATAATCTAAAGTAACATTCACATTTAAAAATTTTAATTACTGAATATGCAAAAATATTAAAACACCAAGATGGAAAGAAACAAAATATCAAAAACAATAACAGAGATATCTATACAACTTTAAGGTATTTATATTGTCACTTCTATGACAAAAAGTAACATGACTTCTGCCTTGTCCTGATCAAATCAGTGGTGACCAAGCCTATCCATAAGAACATCAGGTCTTTCTCCACCTTAGAAAAGGCTCACTGGCAACTGTGGCAGAGGCCTATATCAGGGTAGCAGGAGACTGAGGTTCAAGCCAAAGTTCAAAGTTAGCAAGTTAGCCTGCCTTTTATACAGAGTTTTAGTTCATCCTGGGCTGCCTGACATTGTCTTAAAAAAGCATTAGAAGAAGAGATGCACTTACAGAGACACAATAATAGTGCTGGAGCCACCCTGTAACAGCTCGTCTGCACACCGTTATCCTCCACACACTGCACTTTTCCTGCCATACTTCAAGTTGTGAAATTTAGGTTACAACTGTTATTTCTGGGGGTGTTCATGTTCACTCAAAAGGTCTGCTTCTGCCTTTTCAAATTAAAATCCAAATTTAAAAACAAAACAGGGAAGAGATAAACGTAGACAAAATTTTGAAACAATACCAAAAACAAACATAAAAATGGTAACTATGGCTACAGAAAAAGGTTAAAAGATGCAAAAATGACAAATGCTGTGTCACTTTTATGATGCAAAGGATAATGCTGAAGAAAAAATTAGGAACTCCACAGAAAAATGGGCCAAGGTTGAAGAGACACAGAGAATTCAAATGGCTTTCAAATATGCAGCACCACTTCCGATTCGTAATGGAAGGCCGGTTACAACTAGTTCAGACACTGCCTCTCATCTATTGAGAGAGCAAGAACTGGGCAGTCTAATAGTTTAACATTGATAGGAGTGTAGGTATGATTTTTCCAACAACTGCTTGATGAATGTGCTCAAACAGGATGAGGGGTTACCTAGTGCTTGGTTGATGACTTTACTGTCACCAGAGACATTAAAAAGTTATTAGACCTAAGGCCCCTGAGGGAAAAAGAGTAGTATCAATAAAGCATTTGTCGCTTTGCCGCTGAACAATAATGCTGGCTAAAAAAAACAAAGACAGTGAGGAAAATGGCACACAGCAATAATTCAGCTCTAAAGGTGCTAAGGAAGATAAATTACAAGTTTGAGGCTATCCTTTGCTACACACTAGTTCAGTGCCAGCTTGAACTATATAGAAAGACATTGACTCAAAAAAATGAATATACAAATAATTATGATATAAAAGGCCCACAGCTATCACTGTTTTCTATGACAGAAGACCAAAAGCCTTTTCCCTAATGTAAGACAGAACATAATTTTAGCTCATGCATTTATATTAAAAATAGTACTACCAAAGTCCTAACCAGCACACATAGGCAGAAAAGAAATACAGAACATCCTACTTGGTTAGAACACTCTTAGTAGTAGAGTGCCTGGCCTAGCCAGCATGAGCTCTGGCTTCAATCCCCAACAAAAGAGGAGTAAACAGAGAGAGCGAAGTGGAGGGGACAACGAGAAGGAGGGGAGAAGAAAGAAAGAGGAGGAGACACAGAAGGAAGAAAAGAAGAAAGTAGAAAAGGGGCAGAGTAGGAAAAAAGTAATCTCTCTCTCACACACAGAGGTGCTAAAATATATGTTAGCAATGTTATAAAATAGCAAACTACCACATAATAATTGGGTGCACTTATAAACAATAAACAACAGTCAGAAAGATAAATATTGGAAACAATTATATTCGCATAAACATCAACAGAAGCACAATAGTTAAGGGGGAGGGGACATAGCCAGGGAACTGAAAGAATTTTATAGTGAAAATTGCAAAATATCTCTAAAAGAAATTAAAGAAGATAAAAAAATGAAATGAAATATACAAGACTTAGCATTGTTAAAATGACATTTCTACCCAAAGCAACACATAGATTCAATTAAATCAGTATAAAAATCCCAAAGTCAGAGTTCTGCAGAAAAAGAAAAATATACGCTAAAGTTCAGACTCTCAATCAAATGGATTAAGCAATACTGACAACTAACTTGAAAGCTAACACTATTTTTCATTGAAAACTTACTGCAAAAGTGTACTAATGAGAACAGAAAAATACTGGCACACAGGCTAACACTGAGGGAGAAAGCAAAAAGAATCTAGAAATGAATTCTTGAGCACACCATTAAGCTATTTTGACCATAGACTCAAAGACCTTTCAACAAGCAGGGGGCCTGCCTGAAAGTATTGAGAGTACAGCTCAACATGGTAGGTTTTCCCAGGATGTGCAAGGCTGCAGGTTCAACCCCAGCACAAAGGAGAACAGAGAATGGGGGGAAAGGTAGGAAGCAATGAATGAAGTTGGCAAAAATGTCAGAATACTACATTTAATATCAATTTCTTGTATAATAACAAAAGCAAAAATGATATATACTAAGACAATACAAAGTTTGAAATTTCTGCACATCAAAGGACACAATTAGAACAAAAATAACCTACAGGGTGGGAGGTACAAATAATCTACCTAGAAAATAGCTAATATGCAGAATAGAATATACAGTACATTCCTACAACCCAACAAGAATAACCAAAATATCCATCTTAAAGATGGACAAAACATTTGACAGATATTTCTCAAAAGATATAAGCCAGACTTTGCAACACATGGCTTTAATACCAGCACTAGGGAGGCAAAGACAGGTAGATCTCTGTTAAAAAGGACAGCCTGGGACACACACTAACACCCTGTTTCAAAAAAAAAAGCAGAGAAAGGGGAAGCAGATGGGGAAGAAGAAAGAAATTGGAGAAGTGAGCCAAAGGAAGGGGAAAGGGAGAAGGGGGGAGAGAGACGAAGGGGGAAGAGAAGGAGGACAACAATGATGAAGAAATAAATAAAATGGCCACAAAAACATATTTTACCTGGGGAGGTAGCATGTACAGTACCAAGAATTTTAAAAGTATTTTTCATCATTTCTTCATCTTTTTAACATTGTATTTATGTATTTTTATTTGATGTATGCACTTGTCTCTGTGAGGGTGCCGGATCCCCTGGAGTTTCAGACAGTTGTGCGCTACCATGTGGGTGCTGGCAATTGAATCGATGGCCTCTGAAAGAGCAGCCAGTGCATTTAACTACTGAGTCAACATCCATCTAAACCCCCATTTCTTCATTTTTATCCCTGCCTCAAAATGTTAAAACTATTTGATAGTTTTAAAAACTACGGCAAGCAATGTCACTAATAATAATAAAAAATACTAGGAACATAGATAAAAAAAGGGTTATACAAAAGACAATATTGTTTTTATCAAAAACTATCAAGTCAAAAAGGGGGCACACAAAATATATTCTGATAGAAAACAACTGAGCTTATGGGCAAAATTTGTTATGAGAAAAATAAATCAAGAAGAACCAAAGTGTCCATCAATATTCAAGTATTATAGATAGGAATATTTAGTATAATTTTAAAGAGACACAGATATGTTAGTATGTGCATTAAAAGTTTTCTGAAAATAACAACAAGGGAAACTGGCAAAATGTGTTTTAATTCACATTCTAATTTTCTATATTATGAGAATGCTTTTAGCTGGTCACATGTATTTTTATGAGAACAAATTACTTAGGCCTCTTTTTTATAGTTCTCAATATATTATATTTTTCAAATAAGTGTGTATATATATTTTAATTCCAGGTGTCTTCAATATTATCAACATTTCTATGGGCAATCATCTGAAGGAAAAACTATACAGATCATTTAATATGTGACTACCATGTTTATGTAAATTACTTGGTTTTTTTTTTCCTAAATGGATCACCTTGATTATTTTCATTCTAAAATACCAAAGAAAAGAGGGGGAGAACTCCTTATCTCTTTTATAAAATTAGTAATTTAACTGTAATAAAGGAAATCAAATGCTTTAGAAACCTACTTTCCCCTATGCTGAGGCCAAAAGCAATTAGCTACTTAAGTGTTCCCAGAGAGAAATCTATAGGACATAGGATGACAGAATTCTAAAAATAAAGGTAACACCAACCAATCAGTAAAACCAAAACTCAATTTACTGTATTTAATTCTTCTTCAAGTCCCATTTCCTACAGAATGCCCAAAAAGTGCTATACACACTTCTACAAAGCCTTTACAAAGTGTCTGCAAAAGATGGTCCTCTCCAGCAGACACCTGAAAGGAAAACACAAGAAAGAAATTAAAAGCTGGCAGTGGTGGCACACACCTTTAATCCCAACACAGGGAGGCAGAGGCAGGTAGATCTCCATGAGTTCAAGGCCAGCCTGGTCTACAAAGTGAGTTCTAGGACAGCCAGGACTACAAAGAGTAATGATGTTTTGGGGAGGGGGGGGGAGACAAAGAATGAAATTACTCTATTACTTAGCATCTCTGTAAGATGGACTGTCAAGAATTATGCAAAGGATCTGAAATCAGTTATCCTGGTGTGGTATGCATTCAACAAATGCTTAATGAGTTAGTTAACAACATGAGATTGGGCTTAGAAAAATTAATTCATCCATACACCTAATGACCATAAGGAGCAAAAGATCATCTGTCTTACAGGATTATCAGACCTGTAATAAGCATTAATTCACTTTCCTGTCTTAAATACATACCTTTAGGACAGAAATTATCATACCATTCACTAATTTTCAACCTATTCTTAGGATCTGTTCTCCCAAGTATCAAAAATCAATGATCACAAATGAATGAATGCTGTTAATGAATGCTGTCCCACTGGAGCCCGGTGGTGGTGGCACACGCCTTTAATCGCAGCAGTCAGGAAGCAGAGGCAAGCAGGTATCTTGTGAATTCAAAGCCAGCCTGGTCTACAAGAGCTAGTTCCAGGACAGGCTCCAAAGCTAAAGAGAAACCCTGTCTCAAAAAAAAAAAAAAAAAAAAAAAAAATTGTCCCATTGGGTGATCTACACTAAAAAAAAAAAAAAAAAAAACAAAATTTTACTGTTTTATTTTCATGGAACTATCTGACACATTAAAAACCACACAAGAGATTATTGTTTTATACCTCCAAGTGTGTCTCACATTAAAAATACTGAATAAACCTCAACACAATCAACTGTGTGAAGGTTCACAAAATACACTGCCAAATAGTGTGCATACTTGCACCAATCACTGTTATAGAATCTCACCAATATATGTCTTAAAGAATATAAACAACCAGCACACAAACATACATATGGGTCAGTGTATTCAATACAGTACTTGAAGAACTAAATAAATACAACAAATTGAGTGCTGGCATCATTTCTTTAGGTTGCTGTAATAATGCATATGATATACACCTAAATGTATAGACCAAGCATAATGAAAAGTCCTGGTAATAAGTACCACGTGCTGGTTCAGCTACTTATTAATACTTTTACTTTATTTTAGAATGTACTCTACCTGATTATAAACATCTACTATGAAGTGAGCTGCGGTTTCAAACATGTCACACCACAGCTTGACTGACTGACCTGTCCCATCTAACCTAACTATGATGTCACAGGGCAGTATCGTCTTACTGGATCCCTGGGATGCACGACAGCAGTGCTGACTAAACGTCATTTTGCAGCAAATGACTGTGTTTATCAGGCTTCATTTCACCAAAACTTTATATTAGGCTAGTATTCACCACCTTAGTTAACTAAAATAGAAAAAATTACTAATTTTTCTGAAAATGGGTGGTTTTAAAATTGGGGGAAGATATAAATATTTACAGTACTTTTCATTTTCTTCCTGTAAAAGCTATTGCTAAAGGAAATTCATAAAATTAATTTATCTTTATGAATAATGTTACTGGATACCTTTATTAAATTACTGGTAATAATGTAAGTAGGTAAAATTTCACAAAATTATTTTGGTAAGCTTGAATTTAGTTCCCCCCATACTAAACTAGTAACTGGTTAGATTACTGGTCAGCTAATGCATATCCTGAAAGAACATAACTTTTCTTAGCTGGACATCAAGTCGCAGGCAATGCTAGGGTTGCAGGAAATCAAATCAACAGAAAAAAGGCCTCATTACAGAATCAATACATACAATTTACAAATGGAAGATAAAAAAACCCAAGGGAACAGCAAACTCCAACCTAACAGCTAACACAAGAACATATTAAAGAGTATGCTAAAAGTTAGGTTTGAATCTTTCTCAAATTAAACTACAAAGACATACTTTCCTTAATTTATTAAAATTTAACCTTCTTAGTCAGGCAGTGGCGGCACATGTCTTTAATTCCAGTACTTTGGAGTCAGAGGCAGGTGGATCTCTGTGAGTCGAGGCCAGTCTGGTTCTAGGACAGGCTCCAAAGCTACAGAGAAACCCTGTCTCAAAAGCAAAACAAAACAAAACAACAACAAAAAATTAAATACTGAAATACTCACTAAAACATTACATTTACCAATCATTAATGATCTTAAATTTCGATCACACATCAGAAAAAACTAAATAGTGTATTATCCTGATAGACAGTCAGATGTAATAAAACAGGCAAGAAAACATAAAATGAGGTGGTGGTAGTGGCTGGCTCTCATTACCCTCATGTGGACGACGGGCTGAGGAAAAGCACAATGCAACGAAGGACATGAATAAGGCTCCAGCTGATGACTTAGAAACAGGGTTCTTGAGGTACTGCTAAATGCTTTATTTGCATGCCATTTTATGCCGAAAAAATTAAAAATTATAATATATCTAATTCAATATATGTTCCTCTAAGTCAAACTAGACCTAAACAGTTAATTTATAAGCAATATTTATTTAAATCAAACTGAAAATATCACTAAGTTCAGTATCTAATTATAAAATTCCCAAGTATATAAAAAATTTATATTTAACAACCAAACATCAATTAATGGAAAGAGGACAACTTTTGTTTGTATTTCTGTATGTGTAATGAATTTGATACCTAAATATGTCAAACCAAACACATATCTTCAAACAACAATGAATACAGAAACAAATTACTAGGTCAATTGTTACTTTTTAAGGTAATGAGGCACTAACACTATTCTTCTGACAAAAAAAATATTAGAGCCGGGCGATGGTGGCGCACGTCTTTAATCCCAGCACTCGGGAGGCAGAGGCAGGCGGATCTCTGTGAGTTCGAGACCAGCCTGGTCTACAAGAGCTAGTTCCAGGACAGGCTCCAAAACCACAGAGAAACCCTGTCTCGAAAAAACAAAAAAAAAAACAAAAAAAAAAATTAGAAATTTCAAACAAACTCCCTTTCAATAACATGTTGACAAAATGACATAACCATCTACGAGGCCTGAAATGCAATATGTAAAATTTGCATTCAAGTTTGAAGTAGGAAAGCCCAACAAGACAACACTTAGCCGGGCGGTGGTGGCGCACGCCTTCAATCCCAGCACTTGGGAGGCAGAGGCAGGCGGATCTCTGTGAGTTCAAGACCAGCCTGGTCTACAGAGCTAGTTCCAGGACAGGCTCCAAAACCACAGAGAAACCCTGTCTCGAAAAACAAAAAAAAAAACAACAAAAAAAAAATGACAACACTTAACTGGGAGGCTGGAAGTCTGTTCGCCCCACAGCAAGGTGGGTGAGCGGGCAATGACGAAGGTAAAGCATGCGTGTAGTACTCCACCACTCAGGTCTCTACTGCACTCACAACTGACTTGACGGGCTGCTTGTTCTAAGGAAGATTTAAGTTGTAGATGCACTCATGCACTTCACCGAGAGCAGCGGTGTCCCGAGCTTTGCTGAGGGGACCAACTGTGTACCAAACCTGATCAGTGTGCACCATTAAAATTCTAGAAAGATTTGATTAAAATTACAACTAGGTGCTTCAGAAATGGAGAGTTTGGTGACATGTAGAGCCCAACTACACTGTACTGAGACTCATTTAACAGAGCTCTCACTAAGCATACAGTGCCAACAAAGTGAGCAGCTACAGCTTCACTGTGTTGTTCAACAAAGAATGGCTTCTATATACATCTAGGTAATAGGAATAAAAAATTTAAAAGCCAAATTGCCCAAGAACTAGGAAGTAAGGATCTTCTGTACTACAGTTAAGCTTCCATTCTGACTTGTAATTCACTGTACATCAAAGAAAATCAACTCGCCTGACACAGAAGGACTATTCCCTTCAGTGACGAGGCAGGTGTTGAGGCCAGAAAGAGAGCCTGTTTTCCACAGCCTTTTACCTTGTTTGATCACTGGCTACTTTTGATCTGACACTGCCCTCTCTCTAGTAATGACTTCCCCCTCATAGACCCTACCTCACATCTGTCAGAAAGAATAAAGGGCATCAAACTGAGACCTGACAACGCCTATGGGCCATGCAATGTGCTGCCAACAGAATGTGCCCCGGCTCCCACCATTTTCAATTCAGTTTCTTTTGTTCTGGGAGGTACAGGGTTAGGGTGCCAGTGACAGCAGAAAGGATTATGCACCAACTGTGAAACCAAGCCGTATTGAATGTGTATCTTTTATCTTTGATTCTTCATCTTCTTAACCGCTGCAAACTTTATGGTGGTTTGCATACCATATTCATACGAATACATATTCAACAAGTGCAAAAGAAAGTTTGTTTAAATTCCTTTCCAGGACAAAACAAAGGATACAATGTATTGTATTTCAACTCTAAATCTAAGGAAAAAGTTTCAGAAACTCATGTGAACTTAAGACAGTCGTCACACAGCACATTAGCAGCAAATGAAATCACCCAATTTTTAGGGTTTAGTAAATATTGTCTTAATGGTCTAAAAAGCAAAAACATCTCACCTAAAACAACACATACATCCACAAGAGGAAATCGATCAGACTGTTAAAGCATACATACTCACATTAATTTGGTGTGAGAATAGATCAGAGCTTATTTAAATAAGTTAGAAGTTTCTTTAAGACATTATTAACAATCATTTCTTTAAAATGAGCAGTAAGGAAAAATCATCATTTTGATAACATCTTACTGATAGATAATTCTTCAACTTCCATTAAAATGTTTTCTAAGTTCTTAAATATAAACCTCTGTCTAACACACACACACACAATTATACAGCCTGTACTAAAGGGAAGTGTAGGAAATTTAAAGATCTTCTAAAGTCACACAAAGTTAAAACACCATCTCTTTTGTCTTTATGAAGAAATAGAGTTTTTCTTAACTTTAAAAGAGTGGGAAGAAATGTATGACCAAAAACAAACCAACAAATGTAATGTCAATGTAGTACGGTACTATAATGAACACAAATGGGTGTTAACATTATACATACACAGGGAAGAATCTCAGGACTGGAGGATAAGCATTAAAGTCGTTTTAAGTTGTTTCTGACAAAAGGGAAACATTACCGTCTATAACAGCAAAAGAAAGGTGCACATATTTACAGAAAAGGGAAGGTACCCAGGACTAAAAAGTCAACTCAAAAAATTAGGAAAATGAACCAAAGAGACTAAAAGTTATTTACTACTGTGGAGGGCTAGAAGGAAAATACTCACATTTTTATACTATCAGCAATTAGCATTATTAAACTCTTATAAACAATGTAAAAAGTTATAACTCATTAGTGCATTAATATGAGTATAACTCTAAATGCATTAGTAAAATGTGATCATTTTCACTAGATCTTAAAATATGAAAAAGATGGCTCTTACACACTTGGACTAACTATAAAAAAAGCTACACAATGCAACTCAATTATAGGATAAGGAGTACAGTGTGGCAGAATCTGGCTGCACTGTAGACAAGGTTGGTCTTGAACTCACAGAGAGCCACCTGCCTCTGCCTCCCGAGTGCTGGGATTAAAAGTCATGTGCCACCACCGCCCAGCTTCAGAATTAATAATGTCTTAAGAAGTTTCCCTGCTCGTGCTCTCTCTCCTTCTGCTCCTGATTTGGACCTTGAGATTTCTGTCCAGTGCTCCAATGTGGGTCTCTGTCTCTGTCTCCTTTCATCGCCTGATAAGGGTTAATATTCAGGAGGATGCCTATATGTTTTTCTTTGGGTTCTCCTTCTTATTTAGCTTCTCTAGGCTCACTAATTATAGGCTCAATGTCTTTTATTTATGGCTAGAAACCAAATATGAGTGAGTAAATCCCATGTTCCTGTTTTTGGGTCTGGCTTACCTCACTCAGGATAGTGTTTTCTCGATGAGCAAGGAACTCAGGACCGCAAGGGGTGTATCCACACACTGAGACAATGAGGATGTTCTATCGGGAACTCACCAAGGCCAGCTGGCCTGGGTCTGGAAAAGCCTGGGATAAAACCGGACTCGCTGAACATAGCGGACAATGAGGACTACTGAGAACTCAAGAACAATGGCAATGGGTTTTTTTTTTTTTTTTTTTTTTTGGTTTTTTTGAGACAGGGTTTCTCTGTGGCTTTGGAGCCTGTCCTGGCACTAGCTCTTGTAGACCAGGCTGGTCTCGAACTCACAGGGTTTTTGATCCTACTGCACGTACTGGCTTTGTGGGAGCCTAGGCAGTTTGGATGCTCACCTTACTAGACCTGGATGGAGGTGGGTGGTCCTTGGACTTCCCACAGGGCAGGGAACCCTGATTGTTCTTTGGGCTGATGAGGGAGGGGGACTTGATTGGGGGAGGGGGAGGGAAATGGGAGGCAGTGGCAGGGAAGAGACAGAAATCTTCAATAAATAAATAAATAAATAAAAAGAAGTTTCCCCTCAAGTTATCCAAATGTGGCCCAGCGCAGCCGGCGGGGACCAACTGGGACAGGCTGGAACCGGCTGGGACCTGAGCTGCAGCAGAGGACACAGGCTGCTGGTGGCGGGAACCATCCCAGCAGCAGAAGCAGGCTGCAGGGACCGCGCAAAACACGAAACACCGAGAACAGATCGCCCCACTACAATTAAACCAAAGAGGTAGGCATTCAGTTGGGGAGGTCCCTGGCAAAGGAGGAGCCGGGTCCTATTCTTGAAGACCCTTCTGAGGGGTGAGAGGGATCTTGGCCCCCCCGGCAGGAACCAGGAAACAGAGCAAGGGCATTTTGTAAGAGGAGCCCCTGGCCAGCAGGGAAACCTGAACCAGTTTTAACAGACCCCTTAGATAGCATCGATAGGAGGAGATGGGCAGGCGTCAAGGAAAGAATTCACCCAATAATCTGAAAAACAACATGAAAACACCAGAACCCAATGATCTTACAACAGAAGGTCTCCAACACCCTAACACAGAAGAAGTGGAAAAAATTGACTTTTTGAAAGCAGTAGAGTCCCTTAAACAACATGTGAAAAATGCCCTTATAGAAATGGATGAGAAGTATAACCAAAAATTTGAAGAAATGAGTAAATACGGACATAATACCCTGGGAAACCAAGAAAGAACGATCAAACAGGTAATGGAAACAGTTCAAGAATTGAAAACTGAAATGGAAGCAAGGAAGAAAACACAAACTGAGGACCAGCTGGATATGGAAAATCTAGGTCAACGAGCACAGCCTACAGAAACAAGCATAATCAATAGAATACAAGAAATAGAAGAAAGAATCTCAGCTTCTGAGGACACCATAGAGAAAATAAACGCTCTGATCAAAGAAAACTGCAAAGCCAACAAATTTTCATCACAAAATATTCAGGAATTATGGGACACAATAAAAAGACCAAATATAAGAATAATAGGAATAGAAGAAGGAGAAGAGTCACAGCTCAAAGGCCCAGAAAATATTTTGAACAAAATTATGGAAGAAAACTTTCCCAACTTAAAGAAAGATATTTCTTTGAATATTCAAGAAGCATACAGAACACCAAACAGACTGGATCAAAGGAAAACATCCCCTCGCCATAAAATAATCAAAACACAAAATATACAGGTTAAAGAAAGAATACTAAGAGCTGCAAAGGAAAAAGGCCAAGTAACTTATAAAGGTAAACCGATCAGACTTACACCTGATTTCTCTATGGAAACAATGAAAGCCAGAAGGTCCTGGATAGAAGTACTGCAGAAGCTAAGAGACCATGGATGCAAGCCCAGACTACTATACCCAGCCAAGCTTTCGTTCACTATAAATGGAGAAACCAAGACATTCCAGGATAAGAACAAATTTAAACAATACGTAGCCACAAATCCAGCCCTACAGAAAGTAATAGAAGGAAAACCGCAACCCAAGGAATCCAACATTGCCAACACTGCCTACAATAACTCAGGCATCTAGCGACCCTTCACTAGCACAACTCAAATTCTACTTCCAAAAACAACAAGAATATCTGGCATGAACAACCACTGGTCATTAATATCACTTAATATTAATGGTCTCAATTCACCTATAAAAAGGCACAGGCTAAGAGATTGGATACGAAAACAGGATCCAACATTCTGCTGTTTGCAAGAAACACATCTCAACCACAAAGACAGGCATCTACTCAGAGTAAAGGGTTGGGAAAAGGTCTTTCAAGCAAATGGTCCTAAGAAAAAAGCAGGTGTGGCCATATTAATTTCTAACAAAACTGACTTCAAACTAAAATCAATCAGAAGAGATCGAGATGGACACTTTATACTCATAACAGGAACAATTTGTCAGGATGATGTCTCAATCCTGAATATTTACGCCCCTAATATAAAAGCACCCATGTATGTAAAAGAAATATTACTAAAACTCAAGGCAGATATCAAACCACACACACTAGTAGTAGGAGACTTCAATACACCTCTCTCAGCAATGGACAGGTCAATCAGACAGAAACCTAATAGAGAAGTAAGAGAACTACTGGAGGTAATGAAGCAAATGGACTTAACAGACATCTATAGAACATTCCACCCAAATAGGAAAGAATATACCTTCTTCTCTGCAGCCCATGGAACCTTCTCGAAAATTGACCACATACTCAGAAACAAAGGAAACCTCCACAGATACAAAAAAATATCAGTGTCCACCTGCGTCTTATCAGATCACCACAGATTAAAGTTAGAATTCAACAACAATCCTACCTCCAGAAAGCCGACAAACTCATGGAAACTGAACAGTCAACTACTGAACCACACCTGGGTTAAGGAAGAAAGCAAGAAAGAAATTAAAGACTTCCTGGAATTCAATGAAAATAGAGAAACAACATACTCAAACCTATGGGACACTATGAAAGCAGTGCTAAGAGGAAAGTTCATAGCACTAAGTGCACACTTAAAGAAAACAGAGAAAGCATACATCGGAGACTTAACAGCACACCTGAAAGCTTTAGAAAAAAAAGAAGCAGACACGCCCAGGAGGAGCAGAAGACTGGAAATAATCAAACTGAGGGCTGAAATCAACAAAATAGAAACGCAGAAAACAGTCCAAAGAATCAATGAAACAAAAAGTTGGTTCTTGGAGAAAATCAACAAGATCGACAAACCCCTATCCAAACTAATTAAACGACAGAGAGAGAACACGCAAATAAATAAGATCAGAAATGAAAAGGGGGACATAACCACAGATACAGAGGAAATTCAGAGACTCATTAGATCTTACTACAAAAGCCTGTATGCCGCAAAACTAGAAAATGCAAAAGAAATGGACATGTTTTTAGATAAGTGCCACATACCAAAGCTAAACCAAAACCAGGTGAACGATCTAAATAGACCTGTTAGTCGCGAAGAACTAGAAACCGTAATCAAAAATCTACCTTCCAAAAAAAGCCCAGGACCAGATAGTTTCAACGCCGAATTCTACCAGAACTTCCAAGAAGAGCTAATACCTATACTCCTTAATGTATTTCACAATATAGAAACAGAAGAGTCATTGCCAAATTCCTTGTATGAAGCTACAGTTACCCTGATACCAAAACCACACAAAGACCCAACCAAGAAAGAAAATTACAGGCCTATCTCACTCATGAATATCGACGCAAAAATTCTCAATAAAATACTGGCAAACCGAATCCAAGAACACATTAGAAAAATTATCCATTATGATCAAGTAGGCTTCATCCCAGAGATGCAGGGCTGGTTCAACATACGCAAATCTATCAATGTAATCCAGCATATAAATCAACTGAAAGAAAAAAACCATATGATCATTTCATTAGATGCTGAAAAAGCATTTGACAAAATTCAACACCCCTTTATGATAATCTTGGAGAGATTAGGGATACAAGGGTCATACCTAAATATAATAAAAGCTATTTACAGCAAGCCGTCAGCTAACATTAAATTAAATGGAGAAAAACTCTAAGTCATCCCACTAAAATCAGGAACACGACAAGGATGTCCACTCTCTCCATACCTCTTCAATATAGTGCTTGAAGTTCTAGCAATAGCAATAAGACAACATAAAGGGATCAAGGGGATTCGTATCGGAAAAGAAGAAGTTAAGCTCTCGTTATCTGCAGATGATATGATAGTATACATAAGCGACCCCAAAAACTCTACCAAAGAACTCCTACAGCTGATAAACACCTTTAGTAATGTGGCAGGATACAAGATCAACTCCAAAAAATCAGTGGCCTTCCTATACACTAAGGATAAAGAAACAGAGAGGGAAATTAGAGAAGCATCACCTTTCACGATAGCCACAAACAGCATAAAATATCTTGGGGTAACTCTGACCAAGGATGTGAAAGATCTATTTGACAAGAACTTTAAGTCTTTGAAGAAAGAAATTGAAGAGGACACCAGAAAATGGAAAGATCTTCCTTGCTCCTGGATTGGGAGGATCAACATAGTAAAAATGGCAATTCTACCAAAAGCAATCTATAGATTCAATGCAATCCCCATCAAAATCCCATCAAAATTCTTCACAGATCTGGAGAAGACAATAATCAACTTTATATGGAAAAACAAAAAACCCAGGATAGCCAAAACAATCTTATACAACAAAGGAGCGTCTGGAGGCATTACCATCCCTGACTTCAAACTCTACTACAGAGCTACAGTATTGAAAACAGCTTGGTATTGGCATAAAAACAGAGAAGTCGACCAATGGAATCGAATAGAAGACCCTGACATTAACCCACAAACCTATGAACACCTGATTTTCGATAAAGGAGCTAAAACTATACAATGGAAAAAAGAGAGCATCTTCAACAAATTGTGCTGGCACAACTGGATGTCAACCTGTAGAAGAATGAAAATAGATCCATATCTATCACCATGCACAAAACTCAAGTCCAAATGGATTAAAGACCTCAATATCAGTCCGAACACACTGAACCTGATAGAAGAGAAAGTGGGAAGTACTCTACAACACATGGGCACAGGAGACCACTTCTTAGATAGAACCCCAGCAGCACAGACATTAAGGACCTCATTGAATAAATAGGACCTCCTGAGACTGAGAAGCTTCTGTAAAGCAAAGGACACTGTCGCTAAGACACAAAGGCAACCCACTAACTGGGAGAAGATCTTCACCAACCCCGCAACTGACAAAGGTCTGATCTCCAAAATATATAAAGAACTCAAGAAACTAGACCGTAAAAGGCTAACCAACCCAATTATAAAATGGGGCATTGAGCTGAACAGAGAATTCTCAACAGAAGAACTTCAAATGGCCAAAAGACACTTAAGGTCATGCTCAACTTCCTTATCGATCAGGGAAATGCAAATCAAGACAACTTTAAGATACCATCTTACACCTGTCAGAATGGCGAAAATCAAAAACACCAATGATAGCCTTTGTTGGAGAGGTTGTGGAGAAAGGGGTACACTCATCCATTGCTGGTGGGAATGCAAACTTGTGCAACCACTATGGAAAGCAGTATGGCGGTTTCTCAGGAAATTCGGGATCAACTTACCCCTGGACCCCGCAATACCACTCTTGGGAATATACCCAAGAGAGGCCTTATCATACAACAAAAGTATATGCTCTACTATGTTCATAGCAGCATTGTTTGTGATAGCCAGAACCTGGAAACAACCTAGATGCCCTTCAATGGAAGAATGGATGAAGAAAGTATGGAATATATACATATTAGAGTATTACTCAGCAGTAAGAAACAAGGACTTCTTGAATTTTGCATACAAATGGATGGAAATAGAAAACACTATCCTGAGTGAGGTAAGCCAGACCCAAAAAGAGGAACATGGGATGTACTCACTCATATTTGGTTTCTAGCCATAAACCAAGGACATTGAGCCTATAATTAGTGATCCTAGAGAAGCTAAATAAGGAGAACCCAAAGAAAAACATATAGGCATCCTCCTGAATATTAATCTTCAGCAAGCGATGAAAGGAGACAGAGACAGAGACCCACATTGGAGCACAGGACTGAATTCTCAAGGTCCAAATCAGGAGCAGAAGGAGAGAGAGCACGAGCAAGGAACTCAGGACCGTGAGGGGTGCACCCACACACTGAGACAATGGGGATGTTCTACTGGGAACTCACCAAGACCAGCTGGCCTGGGTCTGGAAAAGCCTGGGATAAAACCGGACTCTCTGAACATAGCGGACAATGAGGACTACTGAGAACTCAAGAACAATGGCAATGGGTTTCTGATCCTACTGCACGTACTGGCTTTGTGGGAGCCTAGGCAGTTTGGATGCTCAACTTACTAGACCTGGATGGAGGTGGGGGGTTCCTTGGACTTCCCACAGGACAGGGAACCCTGATTGCTTTTCGGGCTGGGGGGGGGGACTTAATTGGGGGAGGGGGAGGGAAATGGGAGGCAGTGGCTGGGAAGAGACAGAAATCTTTAATAAATAAATAAATTTAAAAAAAAATAAAAAAAAGTTATCCAAATGTCATTTTATCCAACACTGAGAGAGACAGAGAGAGAGAAGAAAAGCAAAAATGAAAAAAATCAAACATAATTTTATGCAAAATATCTGTTTATGTGTTGTTTGGGTCATTCATTCCCTAATAATTGATTCTACAAAACTATTAGAGTAAATAAGAGGGGGAAATCATAGTAAGCTTTTTAAATTATAAAGAACGGATCTAGAGATGGAGCAGCAGAGAGGGGCATTGCTGCTCTGCCACAGGACTCAGGGTTAATTCCCAGTACCTACATGGAAGCTTACAACCATCTTGAACTCTAACTCCAGGGTATCAATGTCCTGTACTGGCCTCGTCACACACAAGGCATGTATTCAGCTACAGACACACATGTGGGCAAAATACACACACACACTTGGTTACAGACAGACATCTGGGCAAAACACTCACACACGTGCCAAAAAAAAAAAAATGACAAAACTAAAAATATTCTTTAATTTTTTTCAAATATTTGAAGAATATTCTGACTCAGATAAAGTGGTATCTCTGAGTGTTATAAATGTGAGTTTCCCCAATGTCTAGGGAAATTTAACATTTTTTAAAAATAGTTACTGGCTTCTTATGCTCCTTTTGAAAACTGTGCAATTCATCAGCTCGCCTGATGACTGGCAGTTTATTTCCGTGGTATTTAATTTCTTTAATTCTTAGTTAGCAAATGTGTATCCTCTTCTGTGGGTCACCTCTGCTGACTGTTTCCTTGGCTGTGCAGAAAAGCTTTTAAGGGCGCAGAGTCCCATCCACTGGTACCTGGGCCAGCTGCTGGGCTTCTGAGTTCTATTCAAAAATTGTTGCCTAGCTCAATTGTCATTGAGAGCGCGCCCGATGCTTTTGTCTAGTTGATTTCAGTGTTTAGGGTTTTAAAGTCTTTGATCCATTTTGAATTCATGTTTATACAAAGTGAAAGATACAGACAGTTTCATTTTTCTGCAGATAGATATCTAATTTTGTTAGCACCATTTGTTGAATAAGCCATCTTTGTTTCCACTGTGTGTTTTGCCACCTTTATCAAACGTAGGTAGCTATAACTTTGTTGGTTTATGCCCAGATAATCTGCTCTATTCCATTCGTCTCCCTGTTCTTACCACCTAGTGCTGTAGTAAGAACACATGTTCTTACTTCTTACAATTGCTTTGGCTATTTGTGACCTTTTTTGAGTCCATGAAAATCCTTGGATATTTTTTTTTAAATCTAGATTTGTGAAATACAACATCAGAACTTTAATATGTTCAGCTAGCTAATTTTATGTCAACTTGACTCATGCTAGAATCATCTAGAAAAAAAAAAAAACAATTAAGAACATGCTCCAGAAGACTGGGCTGCAGGCAAACCCGCAGGGCATTTTTTTAGTGATTGGAGGAGAGCCCAATCCACTGTGGCTGGGTCCACTCCAGGCTGGTGGTCCTCGGTTCTAAAAGAGGCAAGCTGAGCAAGGCAAGGGAAGCAAGCCAGTAAGCAGCACCTCTCCATTTCCTCTGTATCAGTCCCTTCCTCCAGGTACCTGCTATTTGAGTTCCTGAGCTGACTTCCTTCAGTGATAAACTGTAATGTGGGGGCGGAAAAACAGCCTTCCTTCCCAGGCTGTTTCTGTCATGGTGTTTCATCACAGCAATAGTAACCCTGAATAAGGCCTATGTGCTACATTAAATCTGTAAACAATTTTGGTAGTATAGCTGTTTTCACACTAGTAATTCTGCCCATCTAGGAGCAATGCAAAGTCTTTTCATCCTCTGATACTGTCACTTCTTCCTTCAGTGTCTTCAAGTCTTCATTACAGAGGTCTTTCTTTTCTTTGGCTGGGTATATTCCTAGGTGTGTTGTTGGTTTGCTCTTTGGTTTTTGTTGTTATTGTTGCTTTTAAGCTATTATAAATGAGGTAGTTTTCCTAATTTCTTTCTCTAAGAGTATACTGGTGGTTTAATATGAAAGCTACCACTTTTTTATATAAATTCTATACCCTACAATTTCATGTGTTTATCAGAGCTAAGGGTTTTTCAGTAAATATTAAGGTCTCAGGTATTAACTCACGTCATCTGCAAATATTAACAGTGACTTTTTCCTTTCCTGTTTTACCTCTTATTTGGCTATCCTGTCTCACCCCTGATGTGAGAGGAAATGCTCTAGTTTGTCTCAAGTATAATGCTGGCAAAGGGTTTGTTGTACAACTGCTGTTATCTGGAGGTCTGTTCCATCTATTTCTAATATCTGGAGGATTTTTATCAAAAAAGACAGGATGAATTATGTCAGATATGGAATATTATTTATATAGCATATTCCATTTATTAATTCACATATGTTGACCCAATCTTGCTTCTCCTGGATGAAGCCGACATGGCCATAATGTATGACCATCTTAATGTGCTCCTGAATTTGGTTTGCAACTATTTTGCTTAGAATTTTTGCATTTATGTTCAGAGACATGTACATCTAGGTTTATTGCTGCCTTATTCAATACAGCAAGAAAACGGAAACAACCTAGAAGCCCAAAACATGAACAAATAATAAAAATCTGGCACATACATAAAAGGGAATTATTATTCTACTCTAAAGAAAAAGGAAAACCAGTAAATTTGTAGATGGCCTTATAATATATAATATTAAATGAGGTCACCTAGTCTGAGAAAAAAAGATCCCATGCTCTCTTCCATATGCAGATCTTAGCTATAATAAAAACATGCATATATGTAAACAGCTGTAATTATGGGTAGAACATATATGAGAAGAATAAAAAGGGTACTATTGGGTAACAATGGACAGAATGCAGAAAAAAGAATAAGAGTCATAAAAGAAGATAGGAAGCTAACTGTTTTCTAGTTTCAACTCTGTTGTCTTTTTTCCTTGCTTGTGGTATGTAAGACCATAAACATGAAATGGACAGGAAATTTACAAAGCTCAGTTAAACTTAGACTTCAGAATTATTTCTGACTTCCATGACTTCAGAATGGCTATTCTAGCTATATAGAAGTTCAATAATATAGATTTTGAGACTGGGCAAGTATTTGTTTGAATAGTTGCCTCAACCTAAATGTATGTTGACTGCATGTGTAAAAATTCACTACAATAACCATTTTTATTTTAAAAAGCAAAGATTTCAAAAAAGAGCAATGTAGACAACCTCTATAACATAAGTAGGTAAATCTGTAGCACCCACAGCGACAGTACCACCCACACAGGTTTACACAGGGACATAACTTGTACAGATTCTGGCAGAAGACCAGATATGTGAAAAGCCAAGTGTCACAAAGTGTTCACAGTTATACGTCTTTTAAGTAATAATAATAAAATAAAGGAAAAGTTGTAAATTATGAATCTGTAAACCAGATTAAAGCAGTTTGTAAACTACACTTAGAAAGGTAAAGTTTAAGGAAAGAAAGGGGGAAAAGCAAAAAGAAAAAGGGGAAAAGCTAATTCTCCAGTTCTTCTGTCTAAGCCTAACCACTAAAATAAGGAATGAAGTTAAGCCTCAGATAACCTCAAACCTTAGCACCTCACTACTGTGAATAGAGAAACCATTAGCCAACTTCTACCTAGATCCCAATAATACCTCTCGTTTGCTGACTGGCAAGCTAGACAGTAGTTGGGGAAAACAAGTGCTCATAAATGACAAGCTTAATGTACTCCCAGCATCCCTCTGGCACTCAGCCTTATAAATTTCTATCTGCCAAGCCTAATGATGTGATTCTTTATCTTAACACACTATCTCCTGGCACCAGCATCGAATGCAAAGCCCAAACAGCAGTTTCGCTCTTGTATCTCAGAGATAATTTGATTTGCTCACATCTTTTCAATTTCTTAAAATATGCAATCCTAAGAAATAAAATAAACAAAAAGACTTAAGAGCATAAAAATTTTTAAATTACTCATCAAACAAACAAGAGACACAAGTAGGGACCTCCAACAACTAGGATTTATCTACTTATAACTGGAAATTTTAAACTCAAGGGAGTAATCAAAAATTTGACACCAAAGTTATTTTAGAAAAAGAATATAAAAATAGTATTTATAGTGTCCTACTTTGAGCATAATCCACCATACACTTTCCACACTATGTTGTCTGTATCCTAACTCTAAGTTAACTTCCTCTGAGGTTCTGCTAGTATCTGGACATTTCCATCATCAGCTGATGAAGTCCTTGAGTTTATTGAATAATTTTAATATTATTAAACAAATAAAGACAAGTAAATCTGCGGGGTAAAAATATCAATGCACTACCAAAAAAAGTTATTTAGACATTATTCAAGTCACTGCCTGTCCTCCATACAACACTGGCACACAGGATAGGTAGAAATAGACACACATTCATTCTTGTTTTACTATGCATTTAAAAAGATAGACTAAATGCATTTGTTAGTAAGATATCTGGTATGTCAAAGACACACTCAGATATCAATAAATTGAAAAGAGAATGACAAGACCTAGTAAAGAATGCCGAAGTGAACTGATATCCTGTTAACTAATTTCTATTTTCAATTATATTCACCTTTCAAATACTATAAATAAAGCCAATTAATTAACAGAGCATATAAGTCAGCATTCTGACAAGAATTCTTTAATCTATTCGATTACAACTACATGTGTTTTCCCTCCAAATACTCCCCAACTTCACTGAACAAAAATAGCCCACAAAAATTACATCATTGGGATGGTCTAAATTGAAAGAAATTTACTTACTTGTTTCTTTAAAATAAAATTCCAAAAACTGTTGATTCTGCATCTTTAAACTATATAGCTATTATTTATTTGTTCAAATGTATCTTCTTTTTAAAAGCACATTCCCAAAGTATTTAAAGAAATATATTTGGATAGCATGTTCAATTCAGCAGTAACCCATATATTACTAAAGCATTATTGACTGAATCTGTTTTATGTCTGCATTGGAAAGGAGAAGACAGAAGGTGAATAGACACTCCCTGCCCTCAAAAGAAAGGACAAGCCATTAGCAGGAAGCACATCTAAATCACTTTACTTAATGAGAGTGACCTAGCATTTAGTAAAAAGAAATTGAAACTGAACCTGTCTTTGACTATACATGCAGAAATGCTTTCAATAAGCACAGCAGACTCACACACAGATTTTGCTGTAATATTGTCTATAACAACAAAAATGCCTGCCACAATATAAGTGACTTCAATTAAGAACAGATAGCAGGAGAATATAACAGATAAGTAACAGTTAAAGAAATGAATTACATAGCCTCTGTGGCTAGACCTCAACAATTAAATTAAATACCAAGAAAAGGCTGACCATATATTATGAGATCAAATACTTAATCACATGACAACAGATATAAATTACATGTGAAGACAATTACACAACATGTTATCCACGTGGGCGTTAAAATACTTTTTAAAGGTAATTATTATAGCTCCCTTTAGAAAAAGAAAATGGGAAACAACAATGCAAGATGGCAGATATTTAAGCTGCCTTGCTTTATTTCTTCAAAAGCAGCAGAAACTTTAATATAGTATTGACAATTTCTGCATGATGGGCAGATTTCCTACTCTTGTATTTTGCATCCTCTCGTCTCTTTCTCAGATATAAGAACATTCACATCTCCTTCTGCTTCACATGCAAAGACAATTTCAACCTGTAACATTCTTCATGCAGTTAGTTTCACATGACACAAAGAGAACTATCCCCACTAATACCAACTGAAAGACAAAAATTGTAAATGAAGCCTCACAGCAGCATCTTTGTAGTTGCATCAAGGATGAAAAAGCTGTCCGTGAAACAGATACCGAGACAATGCTGCCATCTAAAGGCCAAAGCTTAAAATGAAAGATGTGTACAGTCAACTGCACAGGAGCTCCAATAGTCTTGGAGAAGACTCACCTTATTGAGAGAGCAGAGTAAGAGTTCATTCGAAAGCTGATCAAAGCACCAGTCAAACTCTACAGCATCCTGTCTGGCACAGTGTCCCTTCTTAAGTACATCTATTAGTAGTTAATGTAATTGGCAAATGAGCAATAGTACTTGTCAAAACAAACACAGTTGACTACTTCCACATTTCAGTTTATTACGCAAATATGCTGCAGTCCTATGGGTAGTTGTCTGATTCAATCATCCAGCAGCACTCAATGAGTTCTGAACTTCCTTCTAAGAACCTTAGTGAGAATTATGTTGGCTTCTCTTTAAGGTTTATCACAGCACTTTAAATCCCCCATGAAAACCAAATCCAGATCTTACATCGTTCGGATTTAGGTATATGGCACATTATCAATGCAAAACAACATGGACACAAAAGTAAGAAAATAAAGCATAACCTCCCAGCATGAACAGCGCCCCCTTTGGAAGGCCATCAGCTAAATCCTGAGGTGACAACAGAAGTACTCCTCTGTGCTTTCCTAACAGGAAAACAAGTGTCAGTCAAGACAACAAATATTCCTACTAAAGACTAGAAAATGTTTAACATAGGATTAGTAACCTTTAATTTATGTTGTGTACCATGAAAATGAATGTTTAGTAAATTGGGCTATTACGCTCCTAGTATATCTTATGGGTCAGAATTTGTACTAAGCAATTTGTATTTGTTATGACATTTAATCTTCAACTATAACCTGAAAGACAAATATTAATATAACATCATTAGCAAATGAGGTTTAAATGATCGTCAATAATTTTTACAGGGTCACAACACAACTGAGAAACAAAATGTCAGTCTATCTAACCCAGAAAACCTAACTCTCTATAAGTTCATACACTCTCAAGTGATTACTTTCATATCAACTTTAAAAGGAAATGTGAGGTGTTTTTTATTGTGTATTTTCAATGTAAAACCATATTTTGAGGTAATAAAAGCACTTAATTTACGCCATAGTGCTTCAATTTTTAAGTAGTTTTTAAATAGTGTCATCTCAACAGACAGGTGATGCCTGAAAACTCCTTCCACAACTCAAGTTCATACATGTAAGGCATTTTATTTCATTCACAAAGAATGGGTCACTGTTGGGACCAATTGGAGTCCTGGCCTTCAGCTGCTCTTCCCTGCTAGAGCCTTCTGATTGGAGTTACTAAAAGCTGTGCCTTGAGGATCAGAGGATGGGCTTTTCACCTGTTGGCCCACTTGACTGCTGGGTATTTAAGCCTCCATGGTGCTATGAAAAAAAAGGGCTTTGTACCAGTGATTAGATGTTCGTGTATCTGTCTGTCTTTGTGTGTGTTTGTGTATTTCAACCTCCAGCCCCTTGCCCGAAGCTCGCGAACTGTATTGTAGCGCATAGAGCGCAGACGGAGATGGGGGGGGGGGGGGGGCAGTGTGCAGCAGGTCACCTTTAAGCACAAGCATTCATAGTGCCAGAAAGCACCAAGAAAGCTTCCAAAGGAAGGAGACAACCAACAGTCCTACCCACTTAAGACACCTATGAACCACATCAATGCCTAGCATGGCATGATAACCCTAAGGGTGCAGTAGTGGCAAGCATACCTTGATGGTAACCACCAGATCTCATATTGGATTTAAAACCTGGTCAGTAAAAGGAAGACCAATCCTGTCTGGTACTGGAAATTTACCTAATTATTCAGTACAAGTGAAATCATGATTACTAGAGGAGAATCTGCAACCATTAATTTACTAAGCTAGCAAAATCCCTAACAACAATCCATAAACATTTGTCTTTATACCCACAGATAAGTGGTCTTCACCACAAGGAAACTTCTCTTTGCAAGAGAGACCACTACAGAAAACCAGAATGAATCAAAAGGCTATTGTGAACCCCAGTCCCAACAGATAGATCTACAAAGCATTCCCTCACCTAATGCTCAGGGAACACTGCAAAATAGGAGGCAGTAAGACTATAAGAGCCAGAGGAACAGGGAGTTTGCTGAGCAACAGTGTCTCCTAGTAACTTCAGAAGCTACACACATAAAGTCTCACCAAAGTGACCACTCGAGCATGAGCTGAACAATGATGACACCAAAAAACTTGCTAAACTGGATGGGGAAAAACCGTGAGGCCTCAACCATACAAAAAGAGCCTCAAACAACTAAGGAAAGCTGGAGTGAGGGAGGGGTCTTCCCCAGGGAAGAGCACACTGACTGGTATTCAACACCAAGAGGTCAGCTCTGGAAACACAAACGCAATATACACACTAAACAAGCCATTTGCAGGAATAGGTATGTCTGCAATAACAATTAGAGAAAGAGGCCATGAATTTGAAGGAGAGTAGGGAGGGGTACATAGGAGGGTTTGAATGGAGAAGAAAGGCAAGAGGAAAATGTTACAATTATATTATAATCTCAAAGTTTTTTAAATTTTAAAATTTTAAAAACCAAAAAGGACAACAAAAATGTCTACATTTTAAGACGTAAGTTAAAAGCAAGTCTTTTTTATAAATACATTATTTTCAACACTGGAAACTCCCACTAGCTCCTCCCAAGTGATAATAGTAATTTCTGGTAATTGATATGATGTCCCTATCAGTTAAAAATAAATGGCTTTGCATTTCATTCAGCCATAATTAGGAATGAAATTCGAATACAAGGTACATCATGGATGAACCTAGAAAAAGACACAAAAGATCACATCTATGTAATTCCACTTGTATAAATCATATAAAATAGGCTAATTCATAAAAACAGAAAATAAATTCGCAGTTACCAGGTGCTAAAGAAAGGGAAAATGAGGAGTGATGGATGGCTAAAGATCAGAGTTTGATCTAATAAAGAAATGATATATAATTAGATATATAATTAGATTGCATAGCTTTATGTACAGTGGTATATTATTGGTGTCTTAATAAATAAAGCTTGCCATAATACTCAGCCACACAGGCCAGAGTGATGGCACACACATTTAATCCCAGGACTCAGGAGATAAAGACAGATGGATCTCTTGTGAGTTTAAGGCCACCCTGGGCCACACAAAATTGCATCTTTCTAAAAGAAAAACAACGCTCACATAAAAGTGATCCCAGCAGTTAGAATAACTCGCCTTTAATCCCAGCACTAGGGAGGTGGAGACAGGAACAATATGGCTGGACAGAGAAAAAGATATAAACGGGAAGAGACAGGAGCTCAGAGCAAAGTGGAGTTCGAGGATTCATGGAGACTGGATCTTGCCCATTCTGTCTGAAGACTTGGTAGAGGTAAAAGGTCTCTAGTGGATGGCTGCTTTGTTTTTCTGATCTTCAGGTTGAACCCCAATATCTGTCTCTGGGTTTTTATTGTTCGTGCAACATTATGGATATGATAAAAACAAAGAATCTTATGTGGTTACATGTCAATAAAAGAAAACTGAGTAGAGCATTAATACATGTGAAACACATATGTATGTGCTAAAATATAACACTTATGAAATTATCAAGATTATCTACCCAAATTAACTAGATACTATCTCTTCACTATTCTAAGTAAAGAGTTTTATTTATAAATGTATACATTCCTGAGCATTAAAATATCCTTAATCTAGAATTGTTATAATTCCTAGAGGGACCACAGAAACTCCAATAATGGACAGGTTTTGCTAACAAGTTTTATCTGTTCCAGCTGACCTGAGTTAATTCACTGTTGGAATTCTTTAAAGAAACAATAAGCACGTCAGTGAACGATACTTAAAAACCCAGCACCACACACAGCATCTATCCGCTTAGACGAGCACACGGTAAAAAGGTCTGGAAGAGATTTCTGCTTTTCAATAAGTAGGATTTGCCACTTGATAACCAGAAGACAATTTGTAAACAAAATCCAAGGAATTCAAAGGGCAACAAACGGAACAGTGTGAGTGGAACCAAGTACTTACCAATTTGTTTTCCTGCATGTATATTCTTTGTAACTTCAGGCAGCCCTTAGCTATGACAATCATGCCTTCATCTGAGATCTTGTAACACTGGCCAAAGTGAATGTCTTTGAGTTCTCTGCATTTTGAGCCCAGCTGTAAACAAAGACATTTGACTCAATGCTCAGAAAATGACAAAGGCAGTGTATTTCTAGTGCGCAGCATTCTAAAGTAGATATCCCAAAGTTAAAGAATGATTTATAAGTTACTTTTAAAATAACATAAACTTAAAGCAGTATTTTATAAAAGCATCTACCTTCTAACAGTCCTATTTCATCTACCTCATAGTACACCAAAGTACACAGACTCCTTAACAGTTTAAGCTTACACTTTTACTTCTATAAGTCTTAATAGAGTGTGTAGATGGGGGAAAACCTAAATAAACAAATTACAGTATAATCATAAAAATCAGTATTATATGCCCATTAAAATCTCGGGAGGCAGGGGCAAGCTGATCTCTGTGAGCTCAAGGCCAGCCTGGTCTCCAGAGTTAGTTCCAGGACAGCCAGGGCTGTTACACAGAGAAACCCTGTCTCTAAAAATATGAAAATGTATACACCTTTTATAGTATAATATGTATGTGTTCAAATGAACATGCACATATACAAAGAGACTGAAATACATACCAACATGCATACAATTAGCTTTGATTAATAACAGCATAGAGGCTTATACCTCTGACTTTTTATTACTTGCTCTTTAAATTAGCATATCGAGTACTGCTTCATTATGGTATTTTCAAGCAAAATTTGTTATGGCTTATTCTCCTGCCCCATCACCTCCCTTTCCTTCATCCCCTCCCCCTATACCCTACCCCTCCGTCTTCCCACTCTCCTTTCTGTTTTCATGTCACATGGATACCCTTGTCTGCTCCTTCCTCAGAAAAATTGCTCTCTTGATCTCCTAATTTCTCAAGTTTTGCCCATATTCCTCTCCCCAGTCTGTCTGTCTGTCTGTCTGTCTGTCTGTGTTAAAAAACTGAAATTCCTATATGAAACAGAACATGCAGTCTCTGTCTTGTCTGGGTCATTCTGCTTTAAAAAAATCTACAGATCCATGTATTATTCTGCAAATTTAACAGTTTCACTTATCTTTACAGCTATGCAAATTTCCACTGTGTGTCAGGTTTTTATTATCCAGTCATCTACTAATGGGCAACCAAGCTGGCTTCCCGTCCTGCCATACTGAATAAAGCAGTAGGAACTAGGATGCACAAGTACCTCTGTGCTAGGATGCAGTTCTGTGAACACATATGCTCAGAAGTGGTGTGGCCAGGTCGTAGGGTATACTGGTCTGTATTCTCTCAAGACCCTCCACACTGGCGTCCATAAAGGCTACACTAGCTTACACGCCCATCAGCTGTGAGCAAGGTCCTCTCTCCCCACACCCTCACCATGATTTCCTGTCATCGCTTCTGACTGGGATGAGATGGAATCTCAAAGTTATTTGAATTTGCATTTCCCTAATGGCTAAGGACACTGAACAGTTCTGTAAATATTCTTTTTTTTTTGTTTGTTTGTTTGTTTTTTTGTTTTTCGAGACAGGTAAATATTCTTTTTTTAACAGAAGTAAGCTTTTATTTCCATGTTTCTTGGATTAAGTTGTCTGAATCGGTTGTTTTGAGAGGATTAGTCAAAGAGACCAAATCCCATATCTTCATCTGATTCCTCTGACTCTTCCTTGGCTTCAGGCTTCGCTGGGGCTGCAGCAGCAGCAGGAGCAGCAGTGGTGACAACAGCCACAGGGGCAGCAGCCACAAATACAGATGGATCAGCCAAGAAGGCCTTGACCTTTTCAGCACGTAGGAAGGTGCACTCAGTCTCCACAGACAGAGCCAGAACCCGCTTGTACCCACTAATGATCGAGTGTGGCACTGAGGCAACAGTCGGGTAGCCGATCTGCAGACAAACACTGGCAACATTCCGGACACCCTCTAGGAAGTGAGAGTGCAGAGCCTGCTCTGTGATGTCAAGCACTTCTGGGTTGTAAATGCTGCCATTGTCAAACACCTGCTGGATGATCAGCCCAAAGGAGAAGGGGGAGATGTTCACCATGTTCAGCAGTGTGGCTTCACTGGCTCCTATTTGTCTCCAGTTTTTATCAGCTGCACATCACTCAGAATTTCAATGGTGCCCCTGGAGATTTTAGTGGTGATGCCTAAAGCCTGGAAAAAAGAGGTCTTCTCGTGCCCCAGACCAGTGTTCTGGGCTGGCACAGTGACCTCACATGGGGGGATAGCACCAGCACGGGCAGCAGCTGGCACCTTATTGGCCAGCAACATGTCCCTAATCTCAGTGAGGTCCTCCTTGGGGAACACAAAGCCCACATTCCCTCAGATATGAGGCAGCAGTTTCTCCAGAGCTGGGTTGTTCTCCAGGTGCCCCCGATGGCCTTCCGCATCAGGGTGTTCTTGCCCATCAGCACCACAGCCTTCCCTCACAGGGACATGCGGATCTGCTGCATCTGCTTGGAGCCCACATTGTCTGCTCCCACAATGAAGCATTTTGGATTATCAAAAGTTGGATGATCTTAAGGAAGTAGATGGACTTCCAGGTCACCCTGTCTTCCCTGGGCATCACGGCGGTGCGTCAGGAATTGCCACGCAGGGTTTAAAGACGATGTCACTCCAACGAGGACGCCTGGCAAGAGCCAGTTCTGTAAATATTTATTGACTATTTTTGTTTCTTCTGAGAATTGTCTGTTTCATTAGTTCATTTCCTTTCATTTTAGAGGAACTATTTAATTTTTGCACTTCATAAATTCTAGATATTGGTTCTTGTCTGAAGTACAGCTGGCAAGGATTTTATCCTCTTTTGCAAGATGGCTATATGTTTTGCTGATGCTTTTAATTTTGCAAAGTTTCATTTAATAATTTTGGGGGTTATTTCCTATCAGAAGGTTCTTGTCTAAATTCTACCTTTAAGTGTATTTTCTGTTTTGTTTTTTTGTTTTTGTTTTCAGGCTTTACCATAAAGGTCTTTGATCCACTTGGAATTGTTTTGTTTTGTTTTTTTACAGTGTGAAAGACGTCTGTTGAAGGTTTTTTTTAATATTTATTTATTTATTATGTATACAATATTCTGTCTGCATGTACACCTGCAGGCCATAAGACAGCACCAGATCTCATAACAGATGGCTGTGAGCCACCACGTGGTTGCCAGGAATTGAACTCAGGACCTTTTGAAGAGCAGGCAATGCTCTTAACCGCTGAGCCATCTCTCCAGCCCAATATTTTGGTATTTTACCTGCAGCATGTGTTGGCACTTTGGTCAAGCATTACATGGTCAGAGACGTATGGGTTCATCTCAGGGTCCTCTCTTCTGTCCCACTGGTTTACATGCCTGATTTTTCTGAAAGTATGTTTTGGTCTTGACACTACAGGTGGGTGGTAGGCTTCTGAGTCAGGTATTAGAATACCTTCAGCTGTGTTCTATCTCCTTAGGAATTCTTCAGCTATTCATGGTTTTCTACGTTTGATATAAACTTCTGGGCTGTTTTCTAGTTCAGTAAGAATGTCATTGGAATTTTGATGGTGATTGTATTAAATCTGTATGTTAATTTTGATAATATAACCATTCATAACTTTAATATCGCTAATCTAGAAGCATGGATGATCTTGCCATTTTCTGGTATCTTCTTTGGATTCTTTTTTCAGTATCTTCAAGTTTTCAATGTAGAAGTCTTTACTCCTTTGGTTAGGTTTATTCCTGGATACTTTTAAAGAATATTTTCCCTGATTTCTTTCTGGAAGAGTTTGCTTTCAGTATATAAGAAAGCCACTAACTTTTGCATGTAGATTTTGTATCTTGCGACTTTGCTGAAAATGTTTACAAATACTTAGAAATACTTTCACTGCCATTACTATTCATCATGCTCATTAATATCAACTGCCAAACCCCACTGAATTCATCAAAACAGGCAGGTACATTTCTAGAACTTACACTAAGAAAGCTGAACCCAAACCAGTATTACAAGTCTGAACTGGTTCACATGTGTCTGACAGAGATAAAAACAGTTACTCAAAGTCTGCTAAGCACCACTTAACCCTCAGACATCTCCATTACTGGCGACATGGCCCTTGGTCCTGGTCCACAATGGCAGGAGACTGCTTTCCTGGGCAAGAGAAAATACCGGGGCTCTGAGTATTTGGGAGGAGAGCACAGAGTTTGACTTCTGGCACTAAGAGCAGAGGAACATTGCTGATAAATCTGAGATTACATGGAAGTTCATACTTGTAGAACTGGAGGAACTTTTAAAAATCTATTAAATGTTCCAAACTGAAAAGATTCATCCACATTCTAGCACAGATGAGCAAAAGAGACATCAGCACACAAATCATCATGCAATTTCACAATTCTAGCTATGAAGAAGATTCTCTAGGCTTCAAACAAAATTTAGATTCACACAAAGGAATGAATTAAGAATGCCTTAAACTTAATGTTAAAATAAAGCCACAGAGCAGTATCATCAAATCTTGAATGACTGAATTTCTAGAGCAGAAATCTGCACCCAAAACTTGAATGAAGGCTGAAAGTAGAACTAGAGGTTTAATGGGGGGGGGGGGGCTGTTTTGTTTGTTTTCAGACACGTAAGTTCTCAAAAAAATTATCTCCCATGTATTTTTAATAAGGATGGCATTTTAAAAGGTAGCCTGAACCTGATAGTGATGGCACACACCTTTAATCCCCGCACTCAGGAGGAAGAGGCAAGTGAATCTTTGTGAGTTCAAGGCCAGCCTGGTTGACAGAGCTCATTCTAGAACTATACATAAAAACCAGGGCTATACATAAAAACCTTGTCTCAAAAAATAAATAAATATATATATAAATAAATAAAATAAAGGTGCTCTACATAACATTACACTGTATCAAAAAAAAAAAAGAAGACATAAGAACTAGGTAAAAGGAAATCAAACCCAATGTCAAGATGAAAAGAACTAATGGATTACGCTGAAGACATATTAAGATAGCATTGCTGCAAAAATATACAAGAACCCCAGGCTACAGTCTTCAGGGTGCCCTAGCTAAGTTTAAGAAGGCAATTCCGTTCAGCTGCAAAACATAGTTGCACTAATGCAAGAAAATCTTTGAGCTCCACTAGTGCTGAATATAAAACTGAAGAAGGTAGAAAGACACTAAATCCAATCAAAGCAAACTACTGTAGAGAAGAATGTAGTACATCATTATAAAATGTGAATAACACTCATTTAACAAAAAGCACAACAGAAATTCTGTCACAAGATGAAAGGATAAGAGTCAGAGAAAGCTGTGTAAGAGTGTTGAATTCTGGAAAAAGGAAGCAGCTGTCTAGCTGAAATGGGTAAGCAGATAAGCAAGGTAGAGAAAAGACTTCCTCCTTCCAGAGGAAGTAAAAATGGTTGCACTCCTAGAGGTACACTGATCCCTCTATAATTAATAAAGGAGAAATGCTCATCTCATCTCTACACTCCTTCACTTACGAACAAACCGCTCCCAAGAAGCAAGCGCTCTTGACTGCTCTGAGCGGGACACCTCAGTTGGTCTGTTTTATCCAGCTATGATTACATCAGATAGCCAAATGCCAGAGTCGTGTTAACAAGCTCACTTAGCTCCAGGAGAAACAATATCCTCTACTTAAAGTTTCTGAGAATTAATATGATATGATTTATTCCAGCACTGTTTCTTTGTTTTATTCTCAAACTATTTGATTCTGGGCAAAACAGGACAGACCTCCCTGTGACCTCAGCAATTATCACATCAGGAAAAAGACTGACAAGTAAAACAGTTTTCATACAAGGAATGACTAGGGCTTCAGTGATAAGACTTCAGGCTAAGACAAGATATTTAAGTTGATTGCATGGAATACTAACATTTACAAGTGATTCTGATGGTTTTACCTACAAGGAAATGACATCATGGCAAGGAAAAAGACCAACTCATTCTGTTAGTTCAAGCTAGTTATTAGAGAAGAGCGTCTCAGGAAGCAAGCTAGTATGACTCACTACGAAAGGAGTAAACACCAGTTAACAGCATGTCATTTATGGTCACTATTTTAAACAACATCCCCCACAAAGTAGAGGAATCCTGACTGAACTGATTATCATTATTTTATCCATAAATGTCCCAAGTTCTAGGCTTGGGCAAGTCAGTACATTTTATTGGTGTCCTTCAAATCTCTCAGTGTTGCCATGTGGTCCATGGCCCACAGTAAAACACTCAAAGAGAATCAACCAATCCTTGTGCCTTTCTCTGTATGCTTTCCCAAGTCTCACCCCACAGAAAGGTCTTACAAGTCTTCTAAACCCGGGATTCTCTATCAAAGAAGAAGATACTAAAGACAATGACACTATGACCCTGCCAAATGGAGAGATTTCCATTAGGTTTCTGCCAATCAGTTGAGACACACACAAAAACAGGTCGTGCCTTAAAAATAAGATATATCCCTGTCTGAGTCACTGTTCTTGCTGTAAAGAAACACCACGACCACGGCAACTTGGGGAGGAACGTTTATTGGCTTAGACTTCCACATCACTGTCCATCATCAAAGGAAGTCAGGATGGAAACACAGGGCAGGAATGTTGAGGCAGGAGCTGATGCAGAGGCCATGGTGGAGTGTTGCTTACTAGCTTGTTCCTCATGGCTTGCTCAGCCTGTTTCCTTATCGAATTTAGGACCACTAAGCAGGGGTGTCCCCATCTACAATGAGCATTAATTAAGAACATGTTTTACAGGATTATCTGCTTACATCTGGAGGCATTTTCTCAATTGAGGTTCCCTCCTCTCATATGTGTCAACTTGACATAAAGCTAGCCAGCATAACCAGTAAACAAGGCTTCATCTAGACCATCAAGTAGAAGGATCTGGGAAACACTGTGAACTTTCCACAGATACACCAGAATAAGCAAAAAACAGAGCATATGAGAAATAAGTTGATCACCCAGGAATCACTACATCCATTAATGAAACAATTTCTGTTTTCTAGTCTCCTGTGTCCTAACGGCGTAAAAAGTCAACAAGCTCAAGAGTCAGCACTCTTCCCATTCATCAAAGAAACAAGAACACAGAGCAAACTGCTACAGAGGATCACACTTTACCAGAACCGAGACCTCCTGCCCCACTACACACATACAACTGTACAAGCCTCACTGACATAAGTTCCCAGATTTATCAGAGAAAAATCACTTCATGATTCTGACCGTGAAAGAAAGTATTCTGATTACACCAGAAATTTTCAGGTTGTCTTGTTTCATTTTATTTTAAGACAAGGTCCAACCATGTAACCCTGGCTGGTCTAGCAATCTCAGAGATCCAGGTGCTGGGATTAAAGCTATGTGCCACATGCCTCGCAACGTTCCTTCCTTAACAGAGATTGTCCTCAGGAGAAACCCTTCATCTGAGCCTCACAGGCTGGAGTTTTGTCAGAGCCAAATCCCCTGAGAAGTCCCTTTCCTTGGGACATACCTAACTCCAGTCAACTGTGCTCATCCTATCCCACCTATGGCAGAAGAAAAAATAGAAGCACCAGGGGATTTTATTTTAACACTGCAGGTGCACACTCACCAAAAGGTTAAAAGCCCTCATCACAAGACTAGCGAAGACTCCCTCTACCATACACAATCCTTCCCACACTCTACTGAAGGCTCATTTACAGAAGTACCATTTGTCAAAATAGAATATTCACGAAGTATATTAAAAAGTACAGATGAATACCTAGAAAGGGAAAAGAGAATTAAAAATCATTAGAACCAGAATCTGACAGATCTGGAATGCTGAATTATTAGACCAGGATTTTTTTTAATTATGTCTAATATACTGAGGGCTTTAATGGAAAACATAGGCTACTATGCACACACATAAATAAGTTAACAAATAAATTTATTAAGATGTGCACAGTACATTCAGAAAACTCAGAAGCATACTAAATAAGCATATTTTATTAAATTTTCATTTAATTTTAAAAAGACCTGAGTAAATAAAACTGTATATTGAGGGTTTTAAGTCGAGCCAAAAAGAAACTACTTCAAAGAAATGATTCAGAAATATAGGAAAAAAGATATCACAATTATTAACTTTAAAAAGCTTGGAATAGTTATACTAATTTAAGACAGGACAAACTTCAGTTTAAGAAATGAACCAGAGCCGGGTGGTGGCATGTGCCTTTAACCCCAGCACTTGGAAGGAGGCAGAGGTAGGTGGATCTCTGTGAGTTTGAGGCCAGTCTGGACTACAAGTCTAGTTCCAGGACAGGCTCCAAATCTACACAGAGAAACCCTGTCTCAAAAGAGCCAAAAATAAGTAAGTAAATAAATAAATAAATAAATAATTTAAAAAAAAATTTAAAAAAAAAGAAGTTAACCAGGAAACAAATAATGACAAAGGGGACAAAATACATCAGGATGCCATAATAATCAATGACAGAGTATGCAAGTAATCATAAAAAGTGAGAACGTGTGAAGCAAAAGCTAGCTACAAGAAGAACCAACTAATCTATTATGGTGGTTATGGATATTAATATCCTGCTGTCCCAAATTAGCAGATCTACCAGACAAGACAAAACAAAAACAGTAAGGATACAGCAGAACTGAATTCAACTACATAATCAGTTGTCTGGATAAAATGGATATTATAGACCATCTCGTTCATTAAGACAAGAATATAGATTCTTGAAAAGTTTGCAAGAATTATTCAGCAAGACTGACTAAATTCTGGATCATAAAAGCCAACTTAACACAGCTAAAAAAAAAATAACATGTATAAACTGTTGTGAGATCACAATTAAATGAAAAATTAGTAACAGAAACATCATTGAACTGTTCAAATATTTACAAATTAAGGAATGTTTCTTTAAATAACACATGAAAGGCGGAGAGAGGGAGGGAAAAAAGCCAGGCCTCAAGAATCACTTGAAAACATTCTCAACTATATGAAAGAAAGTCCAACACATCCAATTTTCCAGACCAGATGAAAAGCATTTGTTAGAGAGGAGATACATACATAATTTGGATGCTACTGTAAAGAGTGTCTGGGTTCTGTTTGACTTTTTTAATCCTGGTACTTCACTAAAAATCTGCCTAATTTTTTTAATGTTTTCTATAAACAAAAGCACGTCACCTCAAACAGAGGCAGCTTCGTTTCTTTCTTTTCATGTTAGTGCATTTCCCATGTTGAACCATGCTCAGATTCCTGGGATTAATGCATTTGTTCATAACAGGGTATTATTCAGACATCTGCTGAGTTCTGCTAAGACCTTGCTAAGAACTGCTACAAATGCATTGAAGAGAACCTCGGTTGCTTTTGTTGACTCGCTGACTGGTTAGATGGCTGGCTAGTTATATTTACAAATAAGCTGCCTCAAGCTTTTTGGAAGAATCAGAAAAGGTTAGTGTTAATTCTCCTTTAGATGTTAAAAATTATCAGGACCATGAGGGGTGCATCCACACACTGAGACAATGGGGATGTTCTACTGGGAACTCACCAAGACCAGCTGGCCTGGGTCTGGAAAAGCCTGGGACAAAACCGGACTCTCTGAACATAACGGACAATGAGGACTACTGAGAACTCAAGAACAATGGCAATGGGTTTCTGATCCTACTGAACGTACTGGCTTTGTGGGAGCCTAGGCAGTTTGGATGCTCAACTTACTAGACCTGGATGGAGGTGGGGGGTTCCCTGGACTTCCCACAGGACAGGGAACCCTGATTGCTTTTTGGGCTGAGGGGGGGGGGGGGACTTAATTAGGGGAGGGGGAGGGAAATGGGAGGCGGTGGCTGGGAAGAGACAGAAATCTTTAATAAATAAATAAATTTAAAATTAAAAAAAAAAAAACAAAAAATCTAGATTAACCGTTTCAGTGAAGATAAAGTTAGATTGTATTCTTGAGAAACAGGGAGTTACCCCCTTGTGATTATCGCTGGTATTTTCAGAATTTTTCAATGACCACTGGTATTTTTGGAATTTTCCAATGACACCCTCCCTACCCCTTTTGGATAGTTTCTTCCCTTAAATACTCCTTCTCCCAGTTACTCGGGGTCAAACTCTCTACCCCTGCATGGGAAATGAGTTTTGGCCCCAGTGCACTGGTTCCTGTCCTGTGAATAAACCTCGTGTGATTGCAGCAAAAAAAAAAAAAAAAAAAAAAAAAATTACCAGTGATTGAGTCTTCAATAATTCAATCTCCTTACTTATTTTAAGTCTGCAAACTTTCTAATTCTTGGATCAGTTTGTAGTTTTATTCCTAGGCATTTGTCCATTGCAGGCTAACTTGATTGCGACACTCCTCATTTTTTATGTTTTATGCAACTCAGTAGCAATGTCCACCTTTACTTAGGATTTAGTAATTTGAGTCTTTTCCTTGCCCCTACCCCCACCCTTACTAAACAAACTTAAAGTCTGTCCATTTGAAGGCTTATTTCAAGGAATCTGCTTTAGTTTTGCTCTTTCTACAGTCTCCTGCTCTTGGTTGTATGACTGGTTCTTTCCATCTTCTTCCTCTGCTAGTCTTCGGGTAGGTAGGCTTGCTCTTCACTCATGAACCTTCAGATACACAGAGGCTAATGATGTGAGGTCTAGCACTGTTTACCGGAAGCTGTGGTAAACTATAAGTGACCATGCTGACTCTCAGACATCTTGCTGTGCAGAATTTTACTTTTACTCATCCCAAGGTACTTCCTAAACTCATTTGTGATTTCTCCTATGAGCCACTGGGTATGAGTGCACTGTTCAATTTCCAAACATTTGAAGATTTTACAACTGTTTGATTTCCAGTTCATCCCATCATGGTCCAGTAAAACTACTTTGTTTGATTCAGCATTTTTAAGCTTGTTAAAAGACAGTCTATTTATAAGAAAATTCCATGTGTACATAAAGATATGTATTCTTCCATTTTCTTATTATTTATACACAATTTTCATTTTCCATTAGTGCTTTGTGAATGATTTTCCTCAGCTTTTTGCATATATTTTTTTAAAAAACTGATTTAAATGTTTATCTCAGAAGTCCACTGCTTAGGTTTCCTCAAGGATGGCGTTGACTATTGTTAAAGATCGTTCAGTGTGCTGCATTTTTTATTCTTGCATGCCTTGTGACTTTAGTCCAAAATTATTCAAAGGGCTAGAAAGATGCTCAGTGGTTAAGATCAGTTGCTACTTCTGTAGAGGACTCGTATTCAGACATGAGCATGAGCATCCACGACGAGCAGCTCATAAACACCTGTAAATCCAGTTCTGGGATCCAATGCCCCTGCTGGTCTCCATAAGCTTTTTTACATAGTGATGCATTCATATCCACTCAGTCACACATACACAGATGAAATAAAAATAAGCAAATAAATTAGGTAGGGTAATATAATTTGGTGACTTGGGAGATTTATTAACTCTCGAGTCCCTGGGATTTACTATTTTGGCAGCAAGGATTTCACAAGAGGTTTCCAGAAATAACAAGTTTAAAAGCAAAACAATCTGCCCCCCCTCCACACACACACACACACACTCTGCCTAGTCTTTGCAACCTGGCTCTGTGATTGGCTACTACCTTAACATTCTTCTTGCTATGCCCTGCTTCTTACTTTCTATACAAACTAAGTCACAATTCTACAATTCATTATTTCTTTGAGTTTTAGTCACCCCTTTCTTGTTCTTATTGGCAGCAGGCAGGCATTGGGGGGTGTTTATGAGACAGGGGTATCACTATGTAGATGCATGCAATGATGAAAACTTACGGTCTTAGATTTTCATAAACATGTATCCTGACATGAATCCACATGACTTTCCAAACTTTCCTGTATACAATGATGCTCTGACTGTCCTGATATTTCTAAGATGATACTAAAAATTAAAATGTCTCCCCCAGACATTTTATCTGAGACCTCAGGAAGGCTACTGTATAGCTTCTCGTATGTTGTACAAAGCAACTACAAGATTTTCTTTCTATTTACCTTAAAATATTTTCAATCTATGTCTACTGCCTTTCCATCATAAAAAGTAGGTTATATATATATATATGTAATATATATATATATACATAATACCTGTATATATATATACATAATACCTGCATCGCTCCTTCAAGTAGCTCCCCAATAGATTAGATACACACACACACACACAAACAAACACAGAGTAACCTTCAAATAAGATCTGCACTATTCCCTCTGGGACCGGGAACCTGCACCCCAAACTGGAAATGCAATTGCCATCTTTATGATTGCTGTCAACCAAGGAAGAAACTGGAACACAAACTGGGTTGTGGGGGGTAGCTGTTTGTTTTATTTTTATTTTTTGTTTTTAAGCCATAATGCTATATTCCTTTACTCTTACTTGGCCTTTTCTTTGTTTTGAGGCATTGGTTTGTTTTGCTTTTTGATGTAGTTCTGACTGGCTTAGAGATCTCTCTGTAGACTAGGCTACTAGCATCTACTCCAATGGGTTGTCTCTTGACAATCTATCTTCCCTTACCTGCTGTGGCCCTTTGTTTCCACTGGGAACCCAGAAGATCCAGCACCTCAGCTGCTTTTTTTTTTTTTTTTTTTTTTTGGTTTTTCGAGACAGGGTTTCTCTGTGGCTTTGGAGCCTGTACTGGAACTAGCTCTTGTAGACCAGGCTGGCCTCAGCTGCTTTTAAACAATTCCACAGAGAGTTATAGCTGCCTGTTCAAATATTTTGCTCATGGACTGAGGTTTACTGATTGTTTCTGTTTGTTTGTTTGGGCAGTGCTAGAGACTGAAACCAGGACCTTGTGTAGTCTAAGCAAACATCCTACCACTAAGCTGTATCTCTAGCCTAAATATTTATTTTTTGAAAAATAAAAAACTCATAGCACGCAGAGACTGAAATTTACTGATGATTTAATTTTAGGTACTATTTAATTTTAATAATTTAACATGGAAAAAATCTACAGTGGCTTATTTTCAGAAATATCTGAGTTCCACGATTCAAACTGGATTGTGACTGTCACATAAAATAGTAACAATATATATTATTTCTTAAGCTTGTTTTAATGATTTTAATATTAACAATCACTTCCTTGAAAACAAATGCTAGATGATAAAATATTAAGAAAACTAGATGATAAAATATTAATAAAACTAAGATAGCTTATTACACTTAATTAAATTGCTCCTTCCCCCAGATTCATGACTATAGTCTAAGACAACAATGATAGAGATACAACATACTCATAAAATTTTTCCATTAGTAAGATTATATAAGATTATATGGCATAATTTCTATGGAGATACAACTACCAGTATTCAAAGAATGATACTGTATAAAGAAGATAATGTTCAGTCAAAATAGTCCAACTTGTTGGCAAGGTAAATCAGCAGATAAAAGTGCTTGCCACCAAGTCTAGTGGCTGGAGTTAATCCCTGGGACCCAGAAGAGAGATGGCTAGAGCTGACTGCTGCAAGTTGTCCTCTCCCTCTCCCTGTACATCATAGCATGGGTACACACACACACACACACACACACACACACACACACACAACAAATTTACATGGTGAGGGAGGCGGTAAGGTGGCCCAATGGATATAGACACCAGCCACTAAACCTGACTACCTGAGTTTGTATCCTGAAACCTACACAGTATAAGGAGAGAACTAGCTACCTCAAGGTGTCTCTAGCCTCTACATGTACACTATGGCACGTGGATATGTGTTTGTACACACACACACACACTAAATGAATAGGAAAAACTTTTTTAAACAGCAAAAGTTTTAAGTATATCATTACAGTCTGAAAAGCATTATCAAGCTTTTTTATTTGAATTCAATACTTTAAATATCACAGTCTTGATCTGTTAAAGCTTTAAATTGAAATGCTTTAAGTAATTGTTTAAAAAAAATAACTCAAAAACCATATACATCTCGTGTTTGTTAAAACCAGTAAAAATTGTAGCACTTATGAAGGAAAGATAGTTCAAAGACATTATCAATATAAAACACGTGTGTATTTCTGAACCACTTGTCAGTTTATTGTCAGATGTGAGGGGTGAATCAACAGTCAATTAACTGCTAAATTATTGAGTTCAAGGAAAGATAATAATTACAGAAAATTGTTAATCATGAATAGCTCATCATAAAAGTATTGGTTTACTAAACTATAATACACTCCACAGCACAATTATCAAATATCAGCAGGTTATAAAATTAATTCACTAGGGGGTTGGGTCAAGGGCAACATTTATTTACCACAGTAATACAAAATAAAAAAAGAAACAAAGGTACAATGCACACAAACCCTTAATCGTTTGTGTATACATAAAATGCATTCTCTCTCTATTAACCTAGTACGACATTTATTCTTTAAAAAACTGGTATTTTAAACCATGTTTAAAATATGCCATCTGATAACATAAAAGGGAAATTAAAAGTTAACTTTTAAAAACTTATTCTGCCCAATCCAAATACTGTAACTTAAAGCAAAATCTGGTATAGATCATCTTAAAAAATAAATAAATAAATAAATAAATAAATAAATATTTAAAAAGGAGTTAATAAAATGATTGGTCACAGATATTAGGCACTTGGTGTAGAACACAGCAAAATTAAAACATCTGACCGTCACCACCTGCCTAAGCAAACAGTCATCACTGCACAGAAAAGATGGCTCGTCATTCGTAATGCAGCAACCATTCAAACTGTTGCTGCAAAAGGTTTTTAATTAGTGTGTGAAAGCACTGAATACATGCCATTAGTTACCTGCTTGAGTCCTTCATCAGTAAGTTTGTCCTGGTTGCCTACGTGAACTTTCTGCAGTAAAGGACAGTGAGAGGCAACTGCAATGATGGAGGTGTCGGAAAGCTGTTTACACCTGTAGGCTGTGTACCTGAGAAGTCCAGGACACTTAAATGCTAGGACACACACGCCTGTGTCAGACATGCTGCGACAATCAGAAATGTTGATTTCAATTATATTCTGACTTCTTGATGCAATTTTTTCCAATAATTCATCAGTAACCTAGGGGGAAAAAAGAATAAATTAAACTTTGCTCAAAGGGGAAAATGACTTCGTATAATTTCTATCAATAAGTAATAATTGTATTATAGTATGTAAAACACAATGAAAAGAAAAATTTTCTTCTAAAGTATATCAGGAACTGTGGTATAATAAAACATATATATATATATATGTATACACATACATACACACTTTTCTTTATTCCCAGTTTCCAGTACAATTTCCTAAAACCTTTGGAAGTTTTTTAGTGTTAGAGTGTAGCACGAATAATAAAAACTCAGAGACAAATATTGGGGTTCAACCTGAAGATTAGAGAAGCAAAGCAGTCAGTCACTGGCTATTACTGCTACCTCAGTCCAAAATGGCGACCCTGCCTCCAGGAATTCTCAGACTGAGACTCAGCATGAGACCTGTCTACCTCAGTCTTATATTCCTCTTTAGTGCTGGTATTGAAGGCGTGCACTAGCACCACCCGGCCTCTCTGGTTAACCAGTGTGGCTGCTGGGATTAAAGGTGTGTGCCACCACTGCCTGGACTATATGGCTGACTAGTCTGGCTGCTTTGCACCCATCTTCAGGCAAGCTTTATTAATTAAAACATAAGTAATCTACCACTATTTCAGAGTCCCGTTACTCATATGAAGCGTCTGAGCCTTCCTGAACAGAATAAAGAGGTGAATGAGAGTAGGGCTCCTTACAGCTGCAAGATGAAGTGTGGTCACTCTAAAGACCACCAGGTAGCGCTAGAGACATAATTCAGTGGAAGAATGCTTACCTGGCATGCAAGAGTCCTGGGTTCAAACTTCAGTAAGGAAAACAAACACTAAATAGCTGATCAGAGAGTAGATCTGTCATCCCTCTAACCCCCTAAGGAGGTTAGACAAGTTTGCTGGAGATTAGGTTATAAAAACTCTTCAGCAAAAGTTAATCATCAATACTGAAGGGCTAAAGACTGGAATATCCCTATCTTGACTTGTAACTTTTCCATGTGGATGTTTCTGATTGTATCCTTAATTATAAATCAGAAAACAGAAGTAGGATCTTGTCCTATGCTCACTGGACAGTTGCAATTACATACCAAGCCCAAGGTGATAGCTGGGGCACCCGAGCTTTCACTGTTTGCTAGAGAATGGCTGCCTCCTAGGATCTGCCTTAACCTACCGGGTCTGTGGCTGTTGTATGGAATAAGCTCCATGGATCTGATTCTAGATGTGCTATCTGAACACAACGAGAATGTGCATTTTACTTTTCATTAGACCCCTAAAAATCAATCATTTGGGGGCCCATTTTAAACCTTCAAGCTCACCAAAAACTACGGACAAATGTACATTGAGATTTAAAATGTTTGAAAACTAAGCAATTATTACATATAAATCAGCATGACACACAAATTGGTTTCTGGTTTAGTTTGGTGTGTTTTTATTTTGCGGGGAGGGTGTCATGGTTGTGTTTTCTGGTGTGAGGAAAACTGACCATAGGGCCTTGCACATAGCAGGCAAGCACTCTACAACTGAGCCATATTTCTAGCCCCATGAACTGAGTGTTTATACTTGGTATCCAATGACAGCACAGTATGCAAACTGCAAGTTTTATTGCTACCAGAATACCACCTTGCAGGTAATAAATTCATAGCTGAGAAAATGCATCACTGTGTAGCAAAACATCAAAGGCTATAGAATTGTCCTTTTTAAAAAAATCTTTACTCATAATATTCAATACTAAATACAAGTAAAACATAATTCATCTGGCAAAAATGTCAACCATACATGTTCCCAGCCCAATCACCATATTTAAAGAGAAATCAGAGTTATGTTATTCAAGTTCTTTTGACAAAAATAAGGAAAAGTGAAAATGCAGATAAAGCTTAAAATGCAGAAAGAGAAAACTAACTTCTGAGTGTGCTGGGAGTGAGAGCCCTGAACAGGGCCACCTCTGTGGGTGTCTGCTGAGAGGAGCTTGGCAGCTGATTGGTGTGAGCCTAGAGGAAACAGCTGAGTTAGGAGGGGTCAGGGGTCACCTCCTACTTGCCTGACCTCCATTTGCACCATTCCTGCTATACAGATAGTTCAGGAATCCAAGCAAGCAGGCAACTAGCTCTGTAGCCGTCTCAGCCTCTTATCAATGAGGAGACAAGACAGAAAGGCTTACGTATGAATGCTCTGGAACTTGCTCAATCTGTTAAAGTGTGGCTCATACACAAACTGCCAGTGGTGTGTCAGCACTTGCTGAGACTACCTCACGAAAGCCCACTACATGTGCATCCTAGCAGTCTGCATTTGACAGCATAAGGCATGCTGGGGTTAGTCGGACTCTAATAATCTGCTTCTTTTTTAACGAAACCTCTGTCATCAACAACTTCCCAATGCACCAATGATAAATATGCAGAATTTAGAGCAGTTTAGGATTCCAATAAAAATAATAGCTTTATTATATGTTTTCATATATTTCTAATGCAAAATACCAACTATCATTTAAAGAATGAAGCCAAAAAGTCTAATAAACTGTCTGCAATCAGCACTATAAATTTCATCTGTTTTCATAATCTATGACACCATGTAAGTATACTGGAACAATTAAACAATTAGTTAGGAAATTTGAAAACTGCCAAAAGGAAAGTTGTCTGTTTTCAAAAAGATTATTTTAGCCCAATTTACTGCTATTTATCCATAAACAGGAAATAACAGCATCTCCTACTGAAGTTGAAGAGAGAGCCATGAATTCTTATGTGTAAGCCTGTGGAGGCCATGGCACGGGACAGATGCCTGTGTACCAACATTCGCTACTATCAAACTATTAGGATGCAACCTCCCTAAAGGAAAAGTTCCTGGTTTTGAAATGGTGATGATAAAGAGAGATACAAAAAAGACTACAACACAGAGAAGAAGAGTTACAGCTACCAATCTACATTAGAAATTATTTTTTCCAGCGGATCCAGACCAGGGACATTTACGGAAGCAGGACTGGGCCAGAGACCTAGGCTGGAACAAGCCTGAAGCAGCGACCTAGCCCAGGGCCTGAGACCACAAGCTCCACAGAGTAGGAGTGGATCAAGACCAAGAACATTTGTGGAGGCAGATCTGAGCCAACCTGGCCCAGAGCAGACCTGAGACAGTAAACTCCACAGAAACAGGTACAGAGGAGCAACCGCTGAGCGAGTGGGCCAGAGCCAGAGCCAGAGCCAGAGCCCAATGCAGGTTCAGGTGTGAATCTGTGACCTTCAAGGGAGTAGACCTGAGCCAGTACCCCTTGCAGGTCTGAGGAACTAGGCCTGAGCCAGGACCCTCCGCGGGTCCTGCATGGGTCTGGGTCCTCCAAGGGAGTAGGCAGGAATCAGAAACCTCTGCTGGTCCAGGCCTGAGTTTGGGAGCTCAGATGGAGTAGGCCTGAGCCAAGTCCTCTGTGGGTCCAGGCGCAGCCAAGTCTGGGACCTCCAAGGCAGACGATAGGAGCCAGAGACCTTTGCAGGACCAACCCCAAGCCAGGGACGTCCGCAGGAACAGATCCAGACCAAGGACATTTACAAAAACAGGTCTGAACCAGCAACCTAGACCAGAAAAGGCCTGAGACAGCAAACTCCACAGGAGGGGAGTAAACCCCAGGAGCACTGAGCAACCTCCAGGAACACGGAGTGACCATTGGGATAACTAGAATCCTGACACTGACTGTTCCACGAGGAACAACCATCTGAGCCTTGGATCCACTGGTACCTAGAAGATTAATCACCAGAGGCTCAGACAGTCCCAACCATACCAATTAGAGGAAAAGAAATAGACAAGGTAAGAACACATGCAACACCACAATGAGCAACACAACACCAGCCCTACAGAAAGTACTAGAAGGAAAAGTCCAACCCAAGTTGGCTACATCAACAAAAACACAGACAACTGATGATCTCACAGCAGCAAACCCCAAAGAAAATAAAACAAATTAATATCGCCATCAACAGATCATTGGGATGAGTTTCTGACCCACGGCAGCAGCCTGGGACACGGAACTCAGACGTTCCCCATCCCCCATATACTTCCTGGGCTTCCTGCAGGGCCTATAATCCCTGCATACTGCCTGCCTCTCTCTTCCTATCCCACCCAGCTTGCATCCAGAACCCTCCCCGCTTCTGCCTCCCTTCCCTCTTCTGGCACATAACATCACCCAGCTCAGCCTGTCTGGGCGCTGGGGCCGAATCCTGAGGGCAACCAGGCGGGCGGGAGTTCCTTTGATTCAATAGCCTGCCTGCAGCAAGCCAGGTAGGCACTTTGTTTACGAGCTACCCAACCAGCACGGAGATCTGATCTCGGCACCAGAAGAGATATCACTGGAGCACCAGGCCATCACTGGGGAGTGCCACCACTGGGAAGGTACATCAGTAGGCAAGGAGACCTGATCCTGTAAAAGAAGACCCATAGGGGAGCATTCGGAGAAAGAAATGGGCAGGCGCCAATGCAAGAATTCACCCAACAATCTGAAAAACAACATGAAACCACCAGAACCCAGCAACCTCACAACAGGAGGACATGAACACCTTAATCAAGAAGAAGTAGAAAAAACTGACTTTATGAAAGTGATTGACGCCCTTAAACAGCACGTAAAAAATGCCCTTATAGAAATGGATAAGAAGTATAACAGTAAGTTTGAAGAATTGAATAAATCAGTGAATGACACCCTAGGAAACCAAGGAAAAACAATCAAACAGATAATGGAAACAGTTCAAGACTTGAAAACTGAAATGGAGGCAAAGAAGAAAACACAAACAGAGGGCCGGCTGGACATGGAAAATCTAGGTAAATGAATAGAGACTACAGAAACAAACATAACCAACAAAATACAAGAGATAGAAGAAAAAAATCTCAGATTCTGAAGAAACCATAGAGAAAATAAACGCACTGATCAAAGAAAACAGCAAGTCCAACAAACTCTCATCACAAAACATTCAGGAAATATGGGACACAATAAAAAGACCAAAGCTAAGAATAATAGGAGTAGAAGGAGAAGTACAGCTCAACGATCCAGAAAATATATTTAATAAAATTATAGAAGAAAACTTTCACAACCAAAAGAAAGATATACCTATGAAGATTCAAGAAGCATACAGAACACCAAATAGGCTGGATCAAAAAAAAAAATCCCCTCACCATATAATAATCAAAACACAAAGAAAACAGAATAAAGAAAGAATATTAAGAGCTGCAAAGGAAAAAGGCCAAGTTACTGATAAAGGTAAACGTATCAGACTTACACCTGACTTCTCTATGGAAACCATGAAAGCCAGAAGGTCCTGGATAGATGTACTGAAAAACTAAGAGACCATGGATGCAAGCCCAGACCACTATACCCAGCCAAACTTTCATTCACTATAAATGGAGAAAAACAAAACTTTCCAGCATAAAAACAAATTTAAACAATACATAGCCACAAATCCAGGCTTATAGAAAGTAATAGAAGGAAAATCACTAGCCCAGGAGTCCAACAATGACCACAATAACTCAGACATCTAGAGACCCTTCACCAACACAAATCAAAGAAGGGAAACACACAAACTCTACTACTAAAAAAGTGACCGGAGTTAAAAACCACTGGTCATTAATATCACTTAATGTTAATGGACACAACTCACCGATAAAAAGGCACAGGCTAAGAGATTGGATACGAAAACAGGATCCAACATTCTGCTGTTTACAAGAAACACACCTCAACCACAAAGACAGGCACCTACTCAGAGTAAAGGGCTGGGAAAAGGCTTATTAAGCAAATGGACCTAAGAAACAAGCAGGTGTGGCCATACTAATGTCTAACAAAGTTGACGTCAAACTTAAATCAATCAGAAAAGATGAAGAGGGACATTTTATACTCATAACAGGAACAATTCATCAGGATGAAGTCTCAATCCTGAATATCTATGCCCCTAATATAAAAGCACCCAGGTACGTAAAAGAAACATTACTAAAACTCAAGGCAGCCATCAAATTGCACACACTAATAGCAGAAGACTTCAACACTCCTCTCACCAATGGACGGGTAATCAGATAGAAACCAAACAGAGAAAATGAGAATTAATGGAGGTAATGAATCAAATGGACTTAACAGACATTTATAGAACATTCCACCCATAATAGGAAAGAATATACCTTCTTCTCTGCAGCTCATGGAACCTTCTCGAAAATTGACCACATTACTCAGTAACAGAGCAAACTTCCACAGTTACAAAGACATATTAGAAACCACCTGTGTTTTATCAGATCACTATGGATTAAAGTTAGAATTCAACAACAATGCTACCCCCAGAAAGCCTACAAACTCATGGACTCTGAACAGTCAACTACTGAACCATACCTGGATTAAGGAAGAAATTAAAGTCTTCCTTGAATTCAATGAAAATAAAGAAACAACGTACTCAAACCTATGGGACACTATGAAAGCAGTCATATGAGGAATGCTCATAGCACTAAGTGCACACTTAAAGAAAACGGAGAAAGCACACATTGGAGACTTAAGAGCCCACCTGAAAGCTCTAGAAAAAAAGGAAGCAGAGTCACCTAGGAGGAGTAGAAGACTGGAAATAATCAAACTGAGGGCTGAAATCAACAAAATAGAAACACAGAAAACAATCCAAAGAATCAATGAAACAAAAAGAAGGTTCCTGGAGAAAAATCAACAAGATTGATAAACCCCTATCCAAACTAATCAAACGGCAGAGAGAGAATATGCAAATTAATAAGATCAGAAATGAAAAGGGGGACATAACCACAGACACAGAGGAAATTCAGAGAATCATTATATCTTAATACAAAAGCCTGTATGCCACAAAACTGGAAAATGTAAAAGAAATGGACACTTTTTTAGATAAATACCATTTACCAATTAAACCAGGACCAGGTGAACAACCCAAATAGACCTGTTAGTTGCGGAGAATTAGAAGTTGTTATCAAAAACCTCCCTACCAAAAAAAGCCCAGGTCCAGATGGTTTCAATGCGGAATTCTACCAGAACTTCCAAGAAGACTTAATACCTATACTCCTTAATGTATTTCACAATATAGAAACAGAAGAGTCATTACCAAATTCCTTTTATGAAGCTACAGTTACTCTGATACCAAAACCACACAAAGACTCAACCAAGAAAGAGAATTCCAGACCTAACTCACTCATGAACATCGACGCAAAAATTCTCAATAAAATACTGGCAAAACAAATCCAAGAACACATTAGAAAAATTATCCATTATGATCAAGTAGGCTTCATCCCAGAGATGCAGGGCTGGTTCAACATACGAAAATCTATCAATGTAATCCAGCATATAAATAAACTGAAAGAAAAAAACCATATGATCATTTCATTAGATGCTGAAAACGCATTTGACAAAATTCAACATCCCTTTATGATAAAAGTCTTGGAGAGATTAGGGATATAAGGGTCATACCTAAATATAATAAAAGCTATTTACAGCAAGCTGACAGCTAACATCAAATTAAATGGAGAGAAACTCAAAGCCATCCCACTAAAATCAGGAAACACGACAAGGCTGTCCACTGTCTCCATACCTCTTCAATATAGTGCTTGAAGTTTTAGCAATAGCAATAAGACAACATAAGGGGATCAAGGGGATTCAAATTGGAAAGGAAGAAGTGAAACTTTCATTATTTGCATATGATATGATAGTGTACATAAGCGACCCCAAAAACTCTACCAAAGAACTCCTACAGCTGATAAACACCTTTAGTAATGTGGCAGGATATAAGATCAACTCCAAAAAATCAGTCGCCCTCCTATACACAAAGGATATGGAAGCAGAGAGGGAAAACAGAGAAGCATCACCTTTCACGATAGCCACAAACAGCATAAAATATCTGGGGTAACTCTAACCAAGGAAGTGAAAGATCTGTTGGACAAGAACTTTAAGCCATTGAAGAAAGGAATTGAAGAGGATACCAGAAAAGGGAAGGATCTCCCTTGCTCTGGGATTGGGAGGATCAACATAGTAAAAATGACAATTCTACCAAAGGCAATTTATAGATTCAATGCAATCCCCATCATGGTCCCATCAAAATTCTTCACAGATCTTGAAAGGACAATAATCAACTTTATATGGAAAAACAAAAAACCCAGGATAGCCAAAACAATCTTATACAATAAAGGAACTTCTGGAGGCATTACCGTTCCTGACTTCAAACTCTATTACATAGCTACAGTAATGAAAACAGCGTGGTACTGGCATAAAAATAGAGAAGTCGACCAATGGAATCGTATAGAAGACCCGGATTTTAACCCACAAACCTATGGACACCTGATTTTCGATAAAGGAGCTAAAAGTATACCATGGAAGAAAGAAAGCATCTGTAACAAATGGTGCTCGCACAAGAACTGGATGTCAACATGTAGAAGAATGAAAATAGACCCATATCTATCACCATGCACAAAACTCAACTCCAAATGGATTAAAGACCTCAATATCAGTCCGAACACACTGAACCTGATAGAAGAGAAAGTGGGAAGTACCCTACAACATATGGCCACAGGAGATCGCTTCCTATGTATAACCCCAGCAGCACAGACATTAAGGGCAACATTGAATAAATGGGACCTACTGAAACTGAGAAGCTTCTATAAAGCAAAGGACACTGCCACTGAGACAAAAAGGCAACCTACTGACTGGGAGAAGATCTTCACCAACCCCGCAACAGACAAAGGTCTGATCTCCAAAATATATACAGAACTCAAGAAACTAAACTTTAAAATGCTAATTAACCCAATTAAAAAATGGGGCACTGAACTGAACAGAGAATTCTCAACAGAAGAAGTTCAAATGGCCAAAAGACACTTAAGATCATGCTCTACCTCCTTAGCAATCAGGGAAATGCAAATTGAAACAACTTTGAGATATCATCTTACACCTGTCAGAATGGCTAAAATAAAAAACACCAATGATAGCCTTTGCTGGAGAGGCTGTTCAGGAAGGGGTACCCTCATCCATTGCTGGTGGGAATGCAAACTTGTGCAACCACTTTGGAAATCAGTGTGGTGGTTTCTCAGGAAATTCGGGATCGACCTACCCCTGGACCCAGCAATACCACTCTTGGGAATATACCCAAGAGATGCCCTATCATATGACAAAAGCATTTGTTCAACTATGTTCATAGCAGTATTATTTGTAATAGCCAGAACCTGGAAACAACCTAGATGTCCTTCAATGGAAGAATGGATGAAGAAAGTGTGGAATATATACATATTAGAGTACTACTCTGTGGTAAAAAACAATGACTTCTCAAATTTTGCATGCAAATGGACGGAAATAGAAAACACTATCCTGAGTGAGGTAAGCCAGACCCAAAAAAATGAACATGGGATGTACTCACTCATAATTGGTTTCTAGCCATAAATAAAGGTCACTGAGTCTATAATTTGTGATCCTAAAGAAGCTAAATAAGAAGGTGAACCCAAAGAAAAACATATAGTTATCCTCTTGGCTATGGGAAGTAGACAAAATTGCCGGGCAAAAAATTGGGATCTTGGGGGTGGGGCAGGATGGGGGTAAGGGGAGATGGGGAGAGAAAAGTGAGAAGGGGAGGATGGGGGGAACCTAGGGAAACAGGATGATTGGGAGAAAGGAAGGTTGGATAGGGGAGCGGGGAAGCAAATATCTTAGTTAAGAGAGCCACCTTAGGGTTGGCAAGAAACTTGAACCTAGAGGGGCTCCCAGGTGCCCAGGGCGATGTCCCCAGTTAGCTCCTTGGACAGCTGAGGATAGGGAACCTGAAATGATCCTATCCTATAGCCATACTGATGAATATCTTGTATATCACCATAGAACCTTCATCTGGTGATGGATGAAGATAGAGACAGAGACCCACACTGGAGCACTGGACTGAGCTCCCAAGGTCCCAATGAGGATCAGAAGGAGGGAGAACATGAGCAAGGAAGTCAGGACCACGAGGGGTGCACCTACCCACTGAGACAGTGGGGCTGATCTATTGGGAGCTCACGAAGGCCAGCTGGACTGTGACTGAAAAAGCATGGGATAAAACCGGACTCTCTGAACATGGCGAACAATGAGGGCTGATAAGAAGCCAAGGACAATGGCGCAGGGTTTTGATCCTACTTCATGTTCTGGCTTTGTGGGAGCCTAGCCAGTATGGATGTTCACCTTCCTAGACATGGATGGAGAGGGGAGGACCTTGGACTTTCCACAGGGCAGGGAACCCTGACTGCTCTTTGGACTGGTGAGGGAGGGGGAGAGGAGTGGGTGGAGGGGGAGAGGGTTGAGAGGAGGGGGAGGGAAATGGGAGGCAGGGAGGAGGCAGAAATTTTTTTTTCAATAAAAAATAAAAAAAAGGAAGTGAAAATACAAAAAAAATAGATAGTTCTGACATGGAGAAAGTTAAAAAGTTGAAATCAAGCTACTTAGGACAGATTCTGGAAAGTTCAAATACAAAATTCATTTCTAAAGAAAAGCCAAAATATCCTGTCCAAGAGTATTCTTCAAAATAATTAATTATTATAAATATTTAAGTATTATACATACCTATATTGCTTAGCTAATTTTCTAAAGCCAAAAAAATGCAATTTTTGTTATCCTCTTCCCCAATCTCTATTTCTCTGGCTCATTGTATTTAAAGAAAACAGACAATAGAACGGAAATAAGCATTTCTAATTAGGCTGAAGAAAAATGGTGAGGAAAACCTCAAAGCTACAGGATCACATACCGTGTGTCTCCTCTGAAAACTCAGGGAGACATTTCAAGAGTTCCTGGCAAAGACATGTATTTTTTAATTATCTTCATTGGTTACTTCTGAAAATGACATAAGAAAGGAAATGTCATGTCCTCCAGAAGTTTTAGAACCTAGGAAATGTTTTAAATATCTTAATAGTCACAGATTCTCAAGTTAATGTCTCTTTTACAGTGTAATCCCCTCCACCATTGTAGCCGGCTATTATGCAGAGAATGGAAGGGAAGTGATATTTGAAAGTGTCCCAGAAAACAAAATGGTAGAAAAAGATGGAAAGAAAAAGGACACCATACAGGAAGTAATAGGCAAAAAGAATTGTGAGATGAGTGTGAAACGGAAGGATAAGGGGTTGTAGTGGTGAAGTCAAAAAAGTAGGGTTAAATTTTGAAAAGCTATCTAGTATAGTTTGCTAAATGGATGTAAGACAGAAAACTAGTGTCCAGAATAATTCTAAAGTTATTTTTCTTGAGCTATAAGCTAAGGCATCCAATTACATACACAAAGAGATATGGAGGAGCCACTAAGGAGGTACTCAGTTATGTATATGTATATGTATATGCAAGTACTCAGTTATGTATATGTTAATTTGAGGTAAAAAGCTGCATGAATTCTTCAAGCTACTTCATTTGTGCTGTCTGGCTGCATCTACCGTTCAAATCAGGAACTGAAAACATTCATGCTACACAAAATACAACAGACTTTTTAGAAATGTGAGGATATGGTGATCTCTGTAATCTCTCCCTCTCTCTTCCTGTATTTATGTGTGTATGTTTAATAAGCAGAATTTGTTATGCATTTCTATTTCTGTGATGTATAGTATATAATAAAGACAGTGACATCAAAAAAATATCGCCATCAACAAAATCTAAATTAACAGGAGATAGCAATCACTCGTCATTAATATCCCTTAATATAAATGGACTCAACTTACCTATAAAAAGACACAGGCTAACAGATTGGATATGAAAACAGAATCCATCCTTCTGCTGCATACAAGATATACACCTCAATTTCTGTTGCAAGGAGCCACTTGTTTGTCCTGGCCACCCGGCTAGCTTAGCCCCGAAATAACCACATAGAAACTGTATTAAGTAAATCACTTCTTGACCCAATAGCTCTAGCCTCCTATTGGCTAAAATTACATTTTAATTTAACCAATTTCTATTAATCTGTGTATCACCACGTGGCAGTGGTTTACTGGCAAGATTCTAACCAGAGTCTGTCTCAGGCAGAGGATCCATGGTGTCTCTCCAACTCTGCTTTCTTCCTCACAGAATTCAGTTCCGTTTTCCCTGCCTACCTAAGTTCTGCCCTATCAACAGGCCAGGGCAGTTTCTTTATTCATTAACCAATGAAAGCTGCACGTAGACAGAAGGACCTCCCACACAAAACCTCAAACACAGACATCGCCTCAGAGGAAAGGGTTGGGAAAAAAATTCCAATTAAATGGACCTAAGAAACAAGATGGTGTAGTTATCCTAATATCTAACAAAATAGATTTCAAACTAAAATCAATCAAAAGAGACAAAGAAGGACATTTCATATTAGTCATAGGAAAAATCCATCAAGAGGAAATCTCAATACTGAATATCTATGCCCCAAATACAAGACCACCCTCATATGTAAAAGAAATACTTCTAAAGCTTAAATCATGCATTAAACCACACACATTAACAGTGGCAGACTTCAACACTGCCCTCTCACCACTGGACAGGTCAGTCAGACAAAAAAATGAACATAGAAATAAGAGAACTAACAGATGTTATGACTTAAATGGACTTATCTATAGAATATTCCATCCAAACACAAAAAAATACCTTCTTCTCAGCACCTCATGGACCTTTCTCAAAAATTGACCACATACTCAGTAACAAAACAAACCTCAACAGATTTAAAAAAAAAATATTAAATAACCCCATGTATCTTATTAGATCACCATGGCTTAAAACTAGAATTCAATAACAATACTAATTCCAAAAAAAACCCACCAACACATGGAAATTAAACAATGATCACCTAAATCATCAATGAGTCAAGGAAGAAATAAAATGAAATGAAAATGACCACACAACATACCTAAATTTATGGGACACATTGTGAAGTAATAAGGGCGGCAGGGCTGCGTTCTCAGCACCCCTGGCCGCCTGCCCGGCTAGCTTATGCCCAAAATAATTACACAGACACTGTATTCTTTTAATCACTGCTTGGCCCATTCTCTTCTAGGCTAATTCTCACATATTAATTTAGCCCATTCCTAATCATCTGTGTGTAGCACCCCAAGGTGCGCTTACCGGGGAGATTCTAGCCTAGTCCATCCTGGGTCCGAGCTTCATCCCGGGAGCAGGGCATGGCGTCTCTCTCAGGCGTCTGCTCCCGCGAGGAAAGCGGTCGAGTCTCCGAGCTCACTTCCTCTTCCTCCCAGCATTTTGTTCTGTTTACTCCTCCCACCTATCCTCTAACCAATAAAATGGGCCAGGGCAGTGCCTTTATTAGCCAATGACCTTCCTCCATCATTTCCCCTTTTTCGGTTTAAACAAAAAAAAAAGGATTTAACATAGCAAAATTACATATAACAAAACAGTTATCAAGTAAAAGTTACAATAATCTTTATCATAACTAAGGAAAACTATAACTATAACTAACTATTCTTAACTCCATCAAAGACTCCAGAAAGATATAATATTACCTAAGTAAACAAGAACTAAGAAACTTTTAAAACTCTAGAAATGACAGAGACATCTCGCTGCCTGGACAGTCACCCAAAGTTCCTCTGTACCGTTGGGGCATCCATCTTCAGCCTTCAGGCCCATGGTATCCAGCAGACATTTCCATAAAGCAGGAAAATTCAAAGTCAGTTCAGTCACTATCTGTTGTGTCCTGCAGAATGTCTCGCAGACTCTTTCATGAATCAGGAACCCCGAAAGATCATCTCACCTTAGGCAAGTTCAGTAGTCCTCTCTCTGCGGGTTCTCTGTTTCCAGTTTATGCAATAGTCCAGGCAAGAGCAGTTTCTTGCCCAAATGGCTATCAAACCCCATAAGGTGCCTCTTCGATGCCCATCTTCCTCTTGAAGTAGATTGGTGCTGCCAGGAGCAGAGTGTCTCATTGTCATGAAAAGTCCTCAGTTATTAAAACATTAAATGTCCTATTCTGTAATCTTTGAAAGACACGAAGAATGTCTATCTAAAATATATCTCTATATATCTAGAAAATCTAACTAACATGACTACAAGCTTTACTATTATTGATGATTATCCATTAACAACCTATATTTCTCAATTATACAGTACATATTTTAATGAACTACACAATCACAATACCTTAATCAAAATCAGAAACACTTATACATATAACAAAATTGACCTTAAATTTCTATCAATAAAGCAAAATCTATACTAATGTAAATTATTCATATCTATATCATATCCCCCTTTAAATGTAAAAGAACATTTATAAACATTTTTTGGGAATTTGGGCGCAGTTATTTCTCTCCAAACTGCTTCCTGCTGAATGGGGGCGTCGTTAATTAGGTCTTTCATGGTATAACCTGTGTGCTAGTTTCATCTCAGTTGGCTGTTGAGCAAAGCAATTTTTTGAAGGCGTTCACACCAACCCTTCAGGAGGGCGTGGTCCATCATACCAAATCGGAATAGAAGAAATGAACAGGGTCTCATCCTCTGTGAAAACAAAATAAGAAACTCCTTTCCAAAGCATCATGTCCTTAGATCCAAATTTCAAAGTCAAGGCATCAAAATATCTATGTCGGATTAGTTCAGCAGCATTTATAAATAAATATCTTTTAGCAGCTGTTGCTCCTTCCTCAGCATTCAAACAATTCAAAGAGAGCATAATAGCATACAGTATCAAGATTCTCTGTGTATTTTCCATCTTTGTACAGCTTTGTTTTAACCTCTATTTCGTTTATTTTTACTTTTAACTTTTTGCTTTTTGAGACAGGTTCTCTGTATCTTTGACCTGAAGTAACTCTGTAGACCAGGCTGTCTTTGAACTCTCAGAGATCCGCCTGTCTCTGCCTCCCAGGCATTGGGATTAAAGGTGTATACTACTACACCTTGAACTCACAGAGATCTGTTTGTCTCTGCCTTCTAGGCACTGGGATTAAAGGTGTGTGCTACCACACACAACAACTCTCTTCCCTTTTTTGTTTTTTTACTTTAAGAACTTCAACTTTTAGTCTGCATATATTTTTAACACACTTTAAACCATTCAGAAATTTTCTCTGTCTTTGAATCTCTCTTTACTGTACTTTGAATCTCTCTTTTTCTGACCACATGAATCTTTAATTTACCAAGCAATCTCAGTAGGACTAAAGGCGTGGCTTTGCCAGCTAGATCCAGTCCATTCCTTAGCTTTCCAGCCTCATGGCGGATATACAGGCTGTAGCCATGTTTACTGCAACAACTGTATGGCATTTCAAGGTCCCTGCCAGCAAGTGAGCTACAACAGACAACACTCAAGTCCTCTCTCGGTAGCCGGCCCTCCTACCTCAAATAGTCAGAGTTTGCCCTGGCAGGACAGCCCAGAAAGCTGGCATTTTCAAACGGCACAGCTTTTTTCCTGCTACGGCTGAAAACCGAAAAGCATGTGTTCAGCTTTTCGTCAACATCATTTAAGTGTTTCGTGTCAGGACCTCTTAATGAGCTGCAGGGTTTTGTAGCTAAAGCTGAGTCAGGAAGCTTCTCTTAGATGAGAGCGCTTGCTTGCCTCTAGCAAGCAGAGTAGAACCGAGAAATGGCAGCTACCAAGAAAACATGCTTTACTCTTTCCCAAGCTTTCTCAGGCTTTCAGTGGATTCAGTTGTCCACACGTCTGGGTGCCATCTGAAGTAATAAGGGCGGCAGGGCTGCGTTCTCAGCACCCCTGGCCGCCTGCCCGGCTAGCTTATGCCCAAAATAATTACACAGACACTGTATTCTTTTAATCACTGCTTGGCCCATTCTCTTCTAGGCTAATTCTCACATATTAATTTAGCCCATTCCTAATCATCTGTGTGTAGCACCCCAAGGTGCGCTTACCGGGGAGATTCTAGCCTAGTCCATCCTGGGTCCGAGCTTCATCCCGGGAGCAGGGCATGGCGTCTCTCTCAGGCGTCTGCTCCCGCGAGGAAAGCGGTCGAGTCTCCGAGCTCACTTCCTCTTCCTCCCAGCATTTTGTTCTGTTTACTCCTCCCACCTATCCTCTAACCAATAAAATGGGCCAGGGCAGTGCCTTTATTAGCCAATGACCTTCCTCCATCAACATTGAAAGCAGTGTTAAGAGGAAAGTTCATAGCACTAAATGTCTACATAAAGAAGCTAGGAAAACCCCATATTAGAGAATTAACAGAACAATTGAAAACTTTAGAACAGAAAGAAGCAAACTCACGTAAGAGAACTAGACTGCAGGAAATAATCAAATTGAGAGCTGAAATCAACAAAATAGAAAACAAAGAAAACAATACAAAGAATCAATGTGTTAGTTCTTCCAAGAAAATCAACAAAATAGACAAACCTTTATCCAAACTAACCAAAAGCAGAGAGATAATATCCAAATTAACAAAATCAGAAATGAAAAGAGGGATATAATAACAGATACAGAGGAAATCTAGAGAATCATCAGGTCATATTTGAAAACCTGTACTTCACAAAATTGGAAAACTTAAAGGAAATGGATAACTTTCTGGATAAATATCACTTACCAAAATTAAGTCAAGACCAGATAAGCAAATTAAATAGACCTATAACTGCTGAAGAAATAGAAACAATTATCAAAAGTCTCCCAACCAAACAAAAGACTAGGACCAGATGGTTTCAGCTTAGAATTCTACAAGATTTTCAAAGAAGAACTAATACCAATACGCCACAAATTGTTCCACACAATAGAAACAGAAGGAACATTGCCAAACTCTTTTTATGAGGCTACAATTACCCTGATACCCAAACCACTTAAAGGACATTGCTAAGAAAGAGAATTACAGACCAATCTCACTCATGAACGTTGATGCAAAAATACTGAAAAAATACTGGCAAAAAGAATCCAAGAACACATCAGAACCATCATCCACCATGATTAAGCCGGCTTCATCACAGAGATGCAGAGATGGTTCAACATACCAAAATCTGTCAACGTAATCCACCATATAAACAAAATGAAAAATAAAAACCACACATGATTATCTCATTAGATGCCAAAAAAGCTTTCGACAAAATACAACATGCCTTCATGATAAAGTCTTGCTGAGAGCAGGGATACAAGGACCATACATAAACATAATTAGGGCAATATACAGCAAGCCAACAGCCAACATCAAACTAAATGGACAGAAACTCCCAGCAATTCCACTGAAATCAGAAACAAAGCAAGGTTGTCCACTCTCTCCATATCTATTCAATATAGTTCTTGAGGTCCTAGCTACAGCAATAAAACAACAAAAGGAGATCAAGAAGACACAAACAGGAAAAGATAAAGTCAAATTCTCACTATTTGCTGATGATACGATAGTTTACATAGGCAATCCAAAAAAATTCTACCAAGGAACTTCCACAACTCATAAACACTTTCAGTAATGTAGCAGGATACAAGATTAACACACACACACACACAAAAATCAGTAGCCCTCCTGGGCACAGATGATAAATGGGCTGAGAAAGATATCAGAGAAACATCACCCTTAACAATAGCCACAAATAGCATAAAATATCTCAGAGTAATTCTAACCAAACAAGTGGAAGACTTGTATGACAAGAACTTTAAATCTTTGAAGAAAGAAATTTAAAGAAGACACAAAAAAGTGCAAAGATCTCCCATGCTCTTGGGTAGATAGAATTTAACATAGTAAAAATGACAATCTTACCAAATCCACAGATTCAATGCAAAATCCCAGCAAAAATCTTCACAGACTTTAAAACAGTACTCAACTTCATATGGAAAAGCAAAAAACCCAGGATAGCCAAAACAATCCTGTACAATAAAAGAACTTCTGGAGGCATCACAATCCCTGACTTCAAACTACTACAGAGCTACAGTACTGAAAACAGCCTGATATTGGCATAAGAACAAACAGGAAGAACAACAGAACTGAATCGAAGACCCAGATATTAATCCACACACCTTTGAACACCTGATTTTTGACAAAGGAGCAAAAAATATCAAATGGAAAAACGAAAACACATTTAACAAATGGTGCTGGCATAACTGGTATCAACATGTAGAAGAATGAAAACAGACCCATATCTATCACCATGCACAAAACTCAAGTCCAAATGGATCAAAGACTTCAACATAAAGCCAGCCACACTGAACCTCATAGAAGAGAAAGTAGGAAGTACACTTGAATGCCTTGGCACAGGAGACCACTTCCTAAATACAACACCAGCAGCACAGCCACTGAGAGAAACAATTAATAAATGAGACCTCCTGAAACTGAAAAGCTTCTGTAAAGCAAAGGACACAGTCAACAAGACAAAACAACAACCTACGGAATGGAAAAAAGTCTTCACCAATCCCACATCATTGAGAGGTCTGATCTCCAAAATACACAAAGAAAAAAAAGGAAAAGAAAAAAAAACAAAATACACAAAGAACTCAAGAAATTGGTCATCAAAAGAACAAATAATCCAATAAAAAAAAAACGGAGTACAGACCTAAACAGAGAACTCTCAACAGAGAAATCTAAAATGGCTGAAAGACACTTAAGTAAATGCTCAACATCCTTAGTCATCAGAGAAATGCCAATCAAAACATCCCTTACAACTGTAAGAATGGCCAAGATCAAAAACACTGATGACAACTTATGCTGGAGAGGTTATGGGGTAAAGGGAACACTCCTGCATTGCTGGTGGGATTGCAAGCTGGTACAGCCCCTTTGGATATCAGTGTGGCAATTCATCAGAAAATTAGGAAACAACCTTCCTCAAGACCCAGCAATACCACTTTTAGGTATATACCCAAAGGATGCTCAACCATGCCACAAGGACATGTGCTCAACTATGTTCATAACAGCATTGTTTGTCATAGCCAGAACCTGGAAACAACCTAAATGCCCCTCGACCGAACAATGAATAGGGAAAATGTGGCACATTTACACAACAAAGTACTACACAGCAGAAAAAAATAATGACATCTTGAAATTTTCAGGCAAATGAATGGATCTAGAAAGCATCATTTTGAGTGAGGTAATCCAGTCCCAGAAAGACAATTATCATATGTACTCACTCATATGTGGTTTTTAAAACATAAAGCAAAGAAAACCAGCCCACAAATCACAATCCCAGAGAACCTAGACAATAACGAGGACCCTAAGAGAGGCATACATGGATCTAATCTACATGGGAAGTAGAAAAAGACAAGATCTCCTGAGCATGGGACCTTGATAGAGGGTTGAAGGGGAGGGGAGAGGCAAGGAGGGGAGCAGAGAAAAATGTAGAGCTCAAAAAAAAAAATTAATTAAAAAAAAGAAATCATCTTTTCCACCGTGAAATGTAGTTTTCAATTAAACTTATATATACACTGTGTGTGTGTGTGTGTGTGTGTGTGTGTGTGTGTAACATTAAATTTTTGGAAAATTGTTTAAAAGCATACCATTGTAGATTACAGTCTTCTGAAAAGAGAATAAAGATGTTTATTCAATGAGAAGGGCAAATAAGGGTTTTAGTAGAATTCATCTCCATACCTGCTGACGACTGCTAAGATCCAGCTGCTTCCAGAACTGGAAATCCAAACAAAGGTCACGCCAGTACTTGCAGACCAATGATGCAGAAAGGCAACGTTCATCCAGGGACAAATTGGAAAATATCTGTGAATTACAAAAGGAACCATGCATGTGCTTAATGTTTTCCAAGGCATAGCAATATGACAAACTTACAGGCTGAAGGACAATCTTGAAAATATATTGAATACAAGTGAGCACCATCAAAGTCAGTCAGAGACTATCCTACAGAACAAGAAGTGTGATGACAGAGGGGCCAAGAACAGGAACTGGCACTATCTTTTAGGTAAGGAGAGAAAAGAAAACAGAATGATACTAATGTCTGTATTTTTCTCTTCCCTTATAGTAAAACATATTACAAGGACAAGCCAACAACAAATGAAACACTGCCTAGGCTAACGGAAGAGGAAAGACTAGGGAGTAAAGACATAAAGAGTCCTCTGAAGCTTTTGCCTGACCTTGGGAGCATAAGAACTTTTAGACACAACTTAAGAAAACTCAGAAGTAAACCATGAGAGGTACTGTACCTTATGGTACCTCCTAGACACTCATAACCCCTGCCTAATGCTGAGGGATACAAATCTAATGCTGGACATCCCACAAAACATCTGCTTGAGACTTCAAAGGTTCAAGGTCATGAAAAAAAACAAGGAAAGATGAGAAACTGTTATATTCCAGAAAAGTCAAACAGAAACAGGTTCTAGTGCAAACCCTGAACTGGATACTGGACAAAAAACAGGAAAGAACATTATCTAAGAAAGTGACCGAATCAAAATAAAGATTAATTTGTAATTATGAGTAATATACCAACGCTGCTCCATAGTTTTGGCAAATGTACTTGCGGAATGTAAATCAATAAAGTTAAGGGAGACAAACTGAGTGCAGAGAGGAGGGGAACCTCTGTACTGTATTGTCTTTGTACTTTTTCTATAAATCTAAAATCATTCCATAGAATACACATTGCACATCTTAAATAGCGCAATAAAAATAAAGCTACTCCAAGGTGCAGACCTACTTTAAAAGAACTTAAAAGTCCTATGAGGAAAGAAGTGCTGGAGCCAGGATTAGGGTCCAGGCAGGTCTTTGAAGATGTTGGAGACACGTCAACAAATGACAGGATGTAGGAGATACTGAGTTGGACCAATTATCAGAAACACTTCAAAGCCAATTGATAACAATGGAAACCAAGCAGATGTTAGACGATATAAAGAAATTAGTTTTTACTTTTCTATATTATAATTATATTGATATTTTATTGTCTCTTTTATTCTCTTGCTTATGAGAAATTCAATCGAAAATTATGTTTTTATATTCACTGAAAATTTTTTTGAAAAGTTTAAAAGTTAAAACAAGATAAGCATAATATTGCTGAATTCTGGATAAACAGTATTTAAAGGGTTTGATTTACTATTCTATAGAGACATTTCATTTGTATTTTAATAAATAAAGCTTGCCTGAAGATCAGAGAGTAAAGGAGCCCCACTGGTCTGTCTTACATACCAGGCAGTGGTGACACACACCTTTAATCCCAGTAGACACACTAGTTTGCCACAGACACCTGGCAGTAGTGGTACACACCTTTAATCCCAGCACTAGAGAAGTATAAGATGGGAGAAGACCGCTCTCAGGCTCAGTCTCATTCTAAGATTCCTAGAGGCAGGATCACTATTTTTGAACTGAGGTTGAGGTAACAGCCAGTGGCTGGTAGCTTTGCTTTTCTGGTCTTCAGGTTGAACCCCAATATCTGTGTCTGAGTTTTTATAATCATTTTTCACTATTCTCTACTTTGGCTCATATGTAAAAATGTTCACAAAAGTAAAAGTTTTAAAACAGACTTTTAACACAAGTCCCTTACCTTTAGGCTTGAATCACGTCTTTACCATTTATTATAGATGCTTAACCTCTTGTATATCATTCTTAAAATGGGAATAATATAACAATTATCTAGTAGGGTAATTATGAGAATTAGAAAGCATGGACAGTTTCCACACTGTTGTCTGAAATAAGGTAATAAGTATATAAACCGTTTCTGCCATATCTTTGTCTTAATAACTTACCCCTGTACAACCAAGGGCTGTAGTCTCCAAGCTATACTATACATCTAAGCACCTCGAGCCTGGGAGAAACCACTGTCGTGGCTGTCACAAGCATTGTGCATTCCACAAAGGGTGTAATGGAAAGCACGGAATATGCCTAAGTATCTAATGAAAGTGGCTCCAATACCAGCAAAGAAGGAGTAAGCTAAGCTCCTGCCTGAGCTACTTAAAAGTAAAAACCGATTGACAAACTATGAATTCCTTCTAATCTGCTTTCTCTGTGTCCCATGTCTTCTGTATTGGCTTTCTTTCATTTCCTTCAACTCACAATGTTTCCAGTATTCTTGTGATGTCTTCTTGAGGAATGGTTATACAGAGGTATGAGATTGTTAGTAAAACCTATTGACAGCAGCTGAGAGCAACTGCCTCAAGACTAAAACTTAAAAATGATAGAATGCAGAGAAAGCAAAACTAGGAAGGGGCTGAGTTTTCTACTTGTTTGGTTGGTCTCTGCCTGAACCTTTTACTCTTCTGCGTGGGAATGAGTGGCACCTGTGTAGACCTGCACAGCAGACAACAGGGAGAAGGCTGTCCTCTTTCCAGCCAGAGGACCCAGAAACCCGGCCTGCCAAAGAGTGCTCGCTTTTCTTTCTCTTCTCCTTTATCCCTACTGTTCAATCCCAAGAGCTGCCTCTGTGGCCAAGCTGCAACATGACAGCTAAGCAGAATCTTAATACTCCAAAAGGAGCGTGTTTCTAGCCAAAGAACCAGAAGAGAGAACTCTCTGACCTAAGAGTTCTGTGGAGCCACAAAACTAAATTCATCATGAATGCAATCTCAAGCACAAAAAAAACTATACAACAAGCCAGATCTACAGCTCTGGCAGAAACTCCATCTTCCAATCCACAAAAGTAAGCTTCACTGGCACACACACTTTGCAAGACTGTGTGACAATAAAATTTTATGAAACCTGGCAGTAGATTTGCCTTGCCCCCGACTGTGTTTATGAAACCCATGTTATAGTACACATGCACTTAACGCTATGAATTCCTGCTACCCTACATTAGATGTATCCAATAATGTTTTCTGCACTGATTTTCATATCCTTCAATTCACAATATTTCCAATACTCCTGTGATGTCTTCCTTGATGAATGGTTATTCAGAGGCACAAGACTGTTAGCAAAATATGATAGAAAAGTTCAATCCAAAAGTCTATTCCCTCACAAAACCTGACAAAACTGTTAACAATTCTATTAAAGTTTAATAAACTAGTAAGTGGTTCATTTTAAGCAAGGAAAAATGATGTGGGAGTGTCATATATCAATCTGTTGATTTCATTGGTTAAGTAATAAAGAAACTGCTTGTCACTCATAGGTTAAAACATAGGTGGATGGAGTAAACAGAACAGAATGCTGGGAGGAAGACGAAGTGAGGTAAGACGCCTCAGAGAGACACCATGCTCCCCTCTCCCGGGCAGACGCAATAGCTCTGCTCTCTGAGGCACACGCGATGAAGCTCCGACCCAGGATGGACGTAGGCTAGAATTTTTCCCGGTAAGACTGGTGCTACACAGATTATTAGAGATGGGCTGATTGGGATATGAGAATTAGCCAGTAAGGGCTAGAGCTAATGGGCCAAGCAGTGTTTAAAAGAATACAGTTTGTGTGTTGTTATTTTGGGGCATAAGCTAGCCAGACAACCAGGAGCTGGGGCAGCAGGAACGCAGGCCCGCAGCTCCTACTACAGAAAAAAGGCGGTCCAAGTTTCAGCATGAAGGCATCTCTGTCAGAGGCTTCGGGGGCTCTATACAACATGGAGCCATGATCTCAAGAACAACTTTGGAATAGTCAATAAGAAAATTGGCAAGCACAAGCAGCAACAGTATATACTAAAGGGGAGGAACTCTACTTCTCAGAACTGCCACATTGGAATACTCACACTGCCAACTTTAAATATAGCACACAATCAAATATAAGCAACGTGATAAAATACATCTGTATAAGTGAGACATCGAACAAGAAAAAAAGAGAATCACTGGGAACTGCACACAAAGAAGCCTAAGACAAACACAACAAGTCAACAACTAACGTGTACCCAAAGACCCAGGGGGGAACCATGAACAAAGAGCTAACAGAGAGCTTGGGATGGGCCTCAGTGGTAAAACACACGCCTACTGTATATGGAGCCCAGAGTTCAAGACTCAGCACAGTAAAAACAGAAAAAGAATCAAAGTTAACAAACCCAGAGATGTCCCATCAGAGAATACTAATAAAAAGTAGAAATTACAGAAACAGAAGATCCTGGAACCAAATCACATCATAACTGAAAGGAATATTTCATCATGAAGATCGACAGGTAACAGCAGAGAGAGCTTCAGGCAAAGCAGCCCCTGCACGACCACTTCTTCACCAGGACTTATTAGCTTAAAATTCACTTGGGAAAACTCAAAATGTTACAAACAAAACTGCCTTCAAAGAGGCCAGAAATAAAAATGTAACCATCCAGAGCCTACTGCTGGCTTGCTCTGCAGAGTCTGTGACACCTGTCGCCTACTGATAACATAGGATCTTTGAGTTCAAAAATACTAAGTTGAAAATGAATTTTAAAAAACCATCTTAAATTATTCTATAAATTTGGGAATAACAAAGCACTTCCTAACTCAGCTATGATATCAAAGACAAACCAAAAACAAAATTTTTCTTTCTGGAAAAATGTATAGACTAAAGTCCATCATGAATGTTGGTAAAAAAAACTTTTTAAAAAATTAATGAACTATGTGACTGGAGAGGTGGTTCAACAGTTAGAACATAGTGCTCTTTCAGTGGAGCCAGGGTTAACTGCCAACACCTACATGGCAACTCACAACCATCTATATATAGCTCCAGCCCCTGCAGGGCCTCTGAGTGTACCAGACATGCATGTGATACAGACTTAGATGCAGACAAAATACCCATACACATAAAATAAATAAAAACTGATTTTAAGAAACCAGATCCAGCAACACAGTAAAAAGATCGCATAGACCATGGATAAAAGACTTTTTCTAAAAAGGATGGGCCAACATCTGAAAAAAAAAAAAATCCATATAACATACCAGACCAATAAATCAAAGCTTAAATAAAAATAACTGTCCCAACTCATGCAAGAAAAGGCACTTACCAAAATAACACTGTTTCTCGATTAAGACAGTCTACAATCTAGAAATAAGAGTGCTTTTTCAATTTGAAAAATGAGCTCCGCATGGCCCCAAGCTGATGTTACACCTGAACTGTGAGATTTCTCCCAGAGGTCAGGAACAAAACAAGGATGTACATTACCACTTCTATGTAATACTCCACTGGAGCTTCTGGCCAGGCCAAATGAAGCAAGGAAAAAAATAAAACTATCTGTTCCAGAAGGGAATAAAACAATCAGTGGCTGGAGACATGGACCAGCACCTACTGTTCCTCCAGGGGCCCAGGGTTCAGCTCCCAGCTCATTGGACCCAACACTCTTTTCTGACCTCCACAGGTGCCTGCACATACACATGTTACACACAGAGAGACAAATAAATAAAACAGAAATTTTTTAAAAAGTTATCTAAGTCAGGTGGTGGTGACACAGGCATTTAATCCCAGGACTTGGGAGGCAGAGGCAGGTGGATCTGTGAGAGTTTGAGGCCAGCCTGGTCTACAAAGTGAGTTCTAGAACAGCCAAAACTGTTACACAGAAAAACTCTGTCTCAGGAAAAAAAAGTTACCTAATCACAGATGTCATGATGTTAAACAAAATAAATCAAAGAGAAAATAAAAGCAAAATTTGGGCTAATAATCACATATTTTTGATACTAGTATTGGAAAGATAGAATTAAACAAGTTCTATCTACAATAGCATCAAAGAGAGTAAGATTCATAACTTTTCTTTCATTATTGAGATTTCCCACCAGTTGAGTCAATGTGCCAATATTCTTCTCTAAGCATATGAACATTTCCTTTTGTTCTTTCATTCACATTGTTCTATTTTACTCATTGTAAACCATTTATAATGGTCTTTTTGAGGTCTTTGTAAGGTCTATTTGGAGCTACTTAGAGTCAGTTTCTCCTGCTTTCTTTTCCCTCAGTCTGACTCACATTCTTTATACTCTTCACATCTCAAAACTGTTCAAAACTAAGTATTTCAGGAAATATGGTAGCGATAATAGAATCGTACTCTTTGATTTCTAACTTGCCTGCTCCTTATCTCTGGTCTCTGTGGTACAGGAGTCTGAGTGGTCAGTGTCCTCGTGTCCTTTAGCTTGGCTTTCTGGGAAGTCAGTGTCTCAACAGCTGTTTCAGTGTCTTGGAAAGTTTGCTGAAAACTCTGTAGCCTGCTCCTCAATCGGCTTATGGGTAGAAAGGCTCAACCAATGTGGTCTTTTGTTTTCTGAGATACGGTCTTAATCATGTTGGCCTCCAATCTGATTCTCTGACCTCTGCCCCCCAAGTGCTAGAATTACTGGGATAACTAGCTTAGCCAATTTCTCCAGCTACCTTGATCATTCCTTCCTGCCAGCCCTTCATACATTCATAGTTTTACAGTAAGGCAGGATGTGTGGAAAGATTATGTCTGCACGGTTCTCTCACTCCCACGGTCTACTTCTTCCATTTTCAGCTCCTCTCCCACTCCTCGAGTGGCACTACATCTTCAGGCCAGCGTTGTGTGAGCTTCCCTTGGACTGCATTTTGTTTCTTCCTACCAAGTCTCTGCCTTTAGTTGACAAGTCCCAAACTGAGTTAGACCTCTGGGTAGGTCACACCAGGAGCACTACCCTACATGTTACAGAATTCCACTATTCCTTTGACTCTTTAACAGAGTTTCCTGAGAATAAATGCATCCCAGTACCTGTCCTTTATTTAATTCTAAACCCCCAATTGGGGCAATTTTGTTCTTTTTTGGAAAGGACACGCTACACTTAGCATGTCCCTCTAGCAACTTTAAGTTATATGGATATTTTTAAGCTCATCCCCCTCACTTTACAGATGAGAAAATAAAGATTCAAGGAGATGAAGTCATCAGTATAAGGTTTTAAAGGGCTGGATGTTTTCTTTTCACATTTCATTTATTTGTGTGGGGGGTAGATAGGCACGAGAGTGTAGTGCACAAATGTGTGTGTGTGTGTGTACACAAGTGTGTGTGTGTAGGTCAGAGGACAACTTGCAGGAGTCCCTTTCCTTCTATCATGTGGGTCGCAAAAACTGAACTCAGGTCCTTAGAGTTAGCACTTACTCAGTGATAAGTGCTTTTACTGGCCGAGCCACCTCAGTGGCCCTGACTCTACAGTTTCAAAGGACTAATTTGCTCTTTGCATGATCATGGGTGCCAAGTAGCACCTGACTGGTACTTCTCCAGTTTTGTCTCTTTTAAATGACACTTTTGATACACACACCACTGACTAAATACATGTGGATTTAGGTTAGCTTTGCTTAACAATGTGAAAAGGAATTAATAGGCAGGTGATAAAAATAAACAAGGATACCTGGGAAGGTTGAGCAACTTCTTTAGATTCTACTATGCTAATGTGGGGTGCTTCTTAATCACCCTTTCTCCCCCATCTTTTCTGCAACCTGAAACTCAAGGCTCAACAAAGACTAGAAGGAACCCCTCTGGCAGCGTATAAAACACGACTGACAGAATTCTTCAGGCTACTGCACTTTTTGGTAGGCTGATAACTTAAGACCACCTAGCACACTTCAGAAAGGAAATATCATAAACCTGGCTTCCTAAAACCCTCCAGCTTCCCTCCAGAGAAATGTCTCCCATGAAACTGCCTTGACCACGAAAGCAGCCCGCTGGTAATAACTCTACTGAACTAAACGTCCCCTCCACTGACACGAGAGTGAAGGGACTGCAGAGAAGGTCTTCTAGTGGTGGAGAGGCTAGGTCTCCCGCTTCCATTTCAGAAAGGAACAGGCTTGCTAACAGAGCAAGGTAACAATCTAGACCTAAAGCAAACAGTACCTCTCGTATTGAGCGTGTATTTCAAGGTAGCCATTCATGCAAAGAGGAAACATGTCAGGAAAATTGCTGCACAGTGGTTACAGCAAAGCGCAAGCTATGACTTCAGTATGCAGAAGGGCTTGAAGTAGTAAAGGCAACGAGTAGCAAAATCCAAGGCTAGTTTGATTCAAAACAATCCAGAAACCAAAGCTCTAAGAAAACTGCTATTCCAGGGGTGACCTTAGAAGAGCGAGGCTCTGCTCCGCACACATCTTATAAAGATCACAATACAGCCCCACACTGTAATAAATCGGCCTCAGACTCAATGGCTTACAAGGTGTCTGCAATAAGCAAACAACTCCCCTATTCAGGAATGCCTTCCATAAACTCTGTGAGAGAGTATTCAAGTTCTCATAACAGTCTGTTCAAAGTCTGTCTACAGCGGGAAAACACACTAGGCTGCAGCTCAGGGTCTGCCATTCGCTGACATGTCCTTGGATGAGACATTTCTCCTCTATTTCTGTATTTATTAAGGGGTGGGAGTGAATAGAGGGTCTCAACAATCACTTCTTGTTCCTGACTTACCAAATTACGATTTCCAGGAATGCTTATTTCAAGAAAGAAGTTCCAATTTTTAGAGCACCAATTGTTACCAAAGGCTTCTAAATTGCCAAGCACATACTCTTTAACCCAGAATCCCACTTCCTTGAAACCTAGCCTCGAAATTATTTCAAGGGGTATATAGATAGCATCTGCACACATTGTTCTAGTAGAAAAAATAAAGCCGGAAATGTATCTCTCAATAGAAGGCAATATGAGACTATGGGATACTAAGCGGTAGTTTAAAATGAAGGAAACTAAATGATTCAGAAAAAAAAGACTTCCAAATCCACTAGCCACAAAAATTACAGCACACAGGCATGGGGGAGGGGGCGTGTACACAGCTCTTTCTGCAATAAAGGGAACATTCTATACAGCACAGTCCAATAGAGGAGGCACTAAGGACATGTGACTACAGATTTCTGAAATCTAACTCTCATAATTGAAAAAGTGAATTTTAAGTTTTACTTAACCATTGCAAATGTCAATACTTGTAGCTAGCAGCTAACATACGGATGGTATGGATCTAGAAAAATAACCTCAGGTGTTACCAGTGGTCATTCTACCTCTGGGAGACAAGATGAAACGGCGGGATAGGGCTGAAGCAAAGCAAGCTCTGTCTTAGTTGGCAATGCTGGAGCACTTCGAAAAAAGGCACAGTTAGCACTAAAATAGATAAATAAGAGAGTTAGCCTCGGTGATGTGGAGCCTGTAACTCCAGCACTGAAATGCCTGAGGCAAGAGGAGCAACAGTCTGGAGGCCAGCCTGAGCTACACAGTGAGACCCTGTCACAATAAACCGAAAAAGATAAGAAATAAGTAATTTATTATCTTTTCTTCGTGATATAAGAGCCCAGGTAAAATGAGAAGAATACCCAGTTTGTCTCAGTTTGCATCTACACCTGTCAAATAAGAAGGCAGCAATGAGAGAAACTTCTACTAAATGTTTGTTGATCATTTATTTATCCACGGCAGCCAGTGATGCAAAGGACTCGGGGAAGTTCCCTCTGCCCTAAAGCGCATCCTCTGAACACACACACAGTAATTACTCCTCTAACCTGCATAACGATTAAAGCATTACACTTGACACAGGGAATGGTCAACTTGCCCACTCTTTTGCTGTCTTGTTCACAAGAACATCGAAGTCACAGGGAAACTGATCCAAACACAGAAGTATGAATGTGCAGAAAGTCTAATCAAATAAGGGACACTGATGTGACAGTAACAACTGAAAGTCATAGCAGTCACCTCAGCAACAAGAGTAGCCCAATTCTCCTGAAGGTTATTTCTGGCTAGTCTCATTTAAATAGCATCCACACTGAAAGGGGCGTGCTGCTAACAAAGACAGAAAGCAAGGGGGAAAAAGAAGAACTTAATACAAATTCTATCACGAAGTTTGTCCTTAGCACTGACAAAACTGGAACTTTTTACTTGGTGATTTAAAGTGGCACAAAGTTCCCAGCAGGTACTTGAACTCTTCACTCACCCAACGCTCAAGAAGGAAGGACTTCTGATTTGTGGTAACCCTTGTTTGTATAGGAAGGTAAAGATATGGGAAGGAAAAACAGCATAAACAACAGGATGGTTGGGCTTGTTTTGTTTCAAGTCAAGCTAGCCAAAACTCCCTAGTTCACGACCCAAATGTGTCCTTCAGTTTACGGATGTGACCTTGAAGGAATCATTCAACCACTTCAAGTCCAACTAGACTGTTACAGCTTCACAAGAGAAAAAAAAAAAAAAACTCCTGTTGCAGGCACACCAATGTATGCCATCTGCTCCAAACCACTGAAACGTCAGTTTCTTTTTCTTATAGTACGTTATTAACAGGACTTATCTCACAGCATCAACCTGAGAAATCCATATACAAAGCTCGCAGTGACTGGTCACGGTAAATGCCTCCCAAGTTATTGCCACTTAGGAGCAACTATCAAATTTGCAAACTTTTAAACACCAGGATGTAAAGCCGAGACCCACTACATACAAACTGCTCAGGAATGCACGTATAGTCCACAGAAATTTAGTAGTTTCTCTACCGGGGGTTGCTAACGCAATCCACGAACCACGAGTTGTACATAACAGACCTAAGCTACTACAAGGCATTCAGCAGACTCCAAGTTTCTCTACTTCAAAACTAGGCTGAAAGCTCAGGCCCCACAGGCTTCCCAGTCTCCCCTTCCGGCGTCCCCCGGCTGTCAGGGAACCCCCCCCTCCTTTGCACACAGGGGGAGGAGAGAGCGAGCGAGGCGGGGAGGACAAGCTAGCATCCCTGCGCCACTCGCCCAGACCCACCTTAAGCAGGATGGACGGCGGCAGTTGGTTGATGTCTGGGATTTCGGGGGGCGGCTCCCTGTGACAGTCGCAGGGGTTTCCGTGGGGCTCCTGACAGTCCGCGTCGCCACTTTCTGGCTGCTGTTGCTGCTGCTGCTGCTGGGTGGACGAGGGGGCGGTGCCCCCAGCTCGGACAGCGTCCCCGGCGGCCTCGATGGGGGCACACTCGGAGGCGGGAGAGGCGGGCGCGGGGCAGAGCGGCGGCGGTGGCGGCGGCGGTGGCGGCGGCGGCGGCGGAGGCTGCTCCGGGGCCTGGCAGCAGCCGGCATCGGGCGGCCGTGGCGGCGAGGCCCCTCCCCCCGCCGGCCCTCCTCCGCCACCGCCCCCACCGCCGCAGCCCCCGCCGCCGCCGCCGCCGCCACCGCAGCGGGGCTGCTTGCAAGGGGTGCAGGCGGGGACCCCGGTCCCCTTCCGCTTGCAAACCATCTCGAGGACGGTGGGGGACTCGGCCTGCGGCGGCGGCGACAGCGGCCCCCGGAAGAGCTGCACGGCGGCCGACGGTCCCAGGAAGCGCACCGGCCCCACGCCGGCCAGGAAAAGGCCCGGGCCCTGCTGCTCCCAGGCGGCGGCGGCGGCCGCGGCCAGCCCCAACTCCTTGCAGCAAGACGCTGGCGACGAGGAGGCGGCGGCGGCAGCAGCGGCAGCGGCGGCGGCCGAGGACAGCAGGAAGCGGCGGGCGGCGGCGGCACAGTCCTCGGCGGCCAGGGCCGCGTAGCGCCGTGCCAGGTGCTGCGAGGAGGCGGCGGTGGCAGTGGCGGCGTAGGCCCCGTCCCGCGGCGGCGGCGGCGGCGGCGGCGGCGGCGGCGAGAGCGGCAGCTCCTCCTCTAGGCCGGCGGGGGCGGGCGCGCCGGGGCAGTGCACGATGAAGCAGAGCATGCAGGGCCCGCGGAAAAAGCAGTCCCGGCTCCGGGGCGCCGCGGGCTGCGGGGTCGCCTTCGCCGGAGTCCGGCGGGGCAGTCTGAGGAGAGGGCGCCGGCGGCGACACCAGCTGCAGCAGCGAGGCTTCTTCTGGCTCGGGCGGTTACGCGGCTCCTTCGAGAGAAGGTGGCCCATATAGAAGGCCCCCGAGGAGGGCGAGCGGGACGGGGCGGGAAGGAGGCCCGAGGGGCGGGCTCCGGCGGCGGCGGGGCAGGCCGCTGGCTTGGCCGGGCCTCTTGCCCGCCGCGGGGTCGCCCGCGCTGCGCACCCGGCACACGCGACGGCGGCGGGGGCGGGAAAGGAGGGAGGGACGGCGTCAGCTGCGGGCCGCCGGAGTTGCCCGACGCGGGCTACATGCTTGGCCCCGGGGAGCCGGGAGAACCATGGGCGCGAGCTGTGGGGACGCGAGGGAGGGAGCGGGTCTGCCGGGTGGGCCGGCCGGTTCAGTCAGTCAGGCAGCGCAGCGCCACGGCGGGGGCGACGCCGGCCCGCCTCGGACCATTTTAACTGCGGCTCGGCCGGCGGCGCGCGCGCCCGCGACACGACTCGCTGCCGCAGGAGCGCGCGCCTCCCCCGCCCCCCCCACCTCCGGGAGGGGGCGGAGCCGGGCGCGGGGGCGCGCGGGGGCTCACCCGGGGCGGGAGCAGCGGGCCCTCGCGGCCGCGCGCGCGGTGACGAGGACGCGCGCAGCCGCTCCACGCGCCTAGGGTGCTCGGAGGCCTCGGGGTGCACGCCCCTCTCCAGAGGCGGGCGGAGACGCTTCCGAGCCAGCTGTGCGACATCCGTTTCCCCAGCCGCACTGACGTCCCGAGGTGTAAGTTCAAGAGCTTTCATTGGTCGGGCACGGCTTGGCTCTTCCCCCTCACTTCCCACCCCACCTTCAGCCCTGACTCAGAAACTGAGGCCAGTTGGGAACCCGAGTGCCAGTTCTCCCGGAAAGGCGATGGAGAGCCCTGAGAGAGTGATACATGTTCCGCCATTGGGTGATGGGCAGGACCCGTTAGTTGGATAGTTGTGCGACACCACTGGTTCTACTCATTTGTCTAGGTACCTGTTGCACACTGCTGCCATTGCACTCCCATGGCACGATGAAGGCACGGATCAGGTTACCTATACAGGCTGGAGGGTAGTTTCTCGAACACAAGGAGTAATCCAGCATTGCAGACTTTGAGCTCAATGTTACTGTTGACACATTGGAAATCCAGTCTGGCCAGTATAGAGAGGTTAGTGCGGTGCCCGTATGACAGACGTTAGTGACCAAGGTGGGACAGTAAGCTTGCGGCTGACCCTTTAGAAATCTTAGTTACACTGATGCTGGACAGATACGGTCGTAACAGGTTCGCTGGTATGGAGTGGTTAGCTTTCACAAGGAGGAAGTAGGAAAGGCTGTGTTAGTCTCTTCTGCGATAAGGATACCACACACTGGTGAAATTATAAACAATAGTTTATCTGGCTCTTGGTTCTGGGGGCTTTGAAAAGTGGGATAACGTCGCACAGTGAAAGCTAAGTGGCAGGACAAGAGACAATCCGTCGTTTGTATGAGGATCCTACTACTCTTGTGGCAATCCATTCGGAGGGCAGAACTCAATGTCCTCATCACCTCTTAAAAGAGCCGCCTCTTAGTTTGTTGTATCAAACTGTTGCAATAGCAGCTTTCAGCGTGAGTGTTGGAGAGGACTGTCAAACCCGTGGTAACTAAAGACTCTAAGACGGGAGGTCGATGGAAGTGAAGAGGAGGAGGAGAGACTTTGGGAGGAATGTATTCTTTGTGACTGGAGGAAGGAGGAAAGGGAACAAAGATTGGAAAGAGATAGGGTGCATTCTGTTTCTGGCAGTTTCTACTTTGCACCAAATGAAGCCCCACCAACTGCTGAAGAAAAGGGGTGGCGTTCTTAAAAGCTACCAAGGAGTAGGTTGGGGATGTGGTTCCACCCAGACGTACCATCAGATTTTTTTGCTAGCAATGGTCTCTTTTCAGAAACCAACCTTTTAAATCTTCATATTCAGAAATCCCACTTCCAGGGCTTGATCATAATGAGATGGAACTTCAAGAAACATAGAGACAAAGATTTGTGGAAGAGATTCGCATACCTATATTGCAATTGGAAGAGCTGCCTGAAGTCCCCTTCCCTATAGCTGTACCCACGTGGTGGTAGTGGGTAATGGGGGAGGGGAATCTTCCAGGACACCACCAGAGCTTCACTGGTGAGAGACAGAGTTAAGGCCTTATAGCTCCTTTCCTGTCTCAGCTTGGTTATTCTTTGAGCAAAGGGAGCTGTTCTAAAACTGTTGGAACTTATGGCCCTGTCGGTTTCATTCAAATACAGACCTCCCCTTTGACCATCAGTCCCACATCTTGGATTAGCCAAGAGAAATAAAACCCTACCTCTCCAAAGAGACTTTACAGAAATGCTCATTTCAACTGTACTTAGGATAGCAACAGCCTCAAGGAGCCCAGATGTCCGTCAGTGGGAGAGTGAGTAAGTTGGAATATTCATCCAATACAACTCTACTCATGAATTAAAAATAAAACAGAATATGAATGAGTCTCCTGAGTGTGTGTTGAATCAGACTGGAGTGAGAACCTGAGTGTCTTCCTGGTTTTAGCTAGTCCTTTATGGGGAACCTGGCCCTGGGCAGGCCTATCCAAGCTACATGTGTGCAATAACTCCAGCTTCCTATTTTTAGAAGTAAACTGGGCAGATGACTCTGAGTCTTTTAAAGCTTCTGGAATTGACAGTAGCTATTTTATTACAATTCCTGAGGCAGACAGCAATGAACAGATTGTCTCTGGTCTGCTGGTTGCCCTCTGCCCATCATGAGAAGTGACATCTGTGTTGAGAATATTCTGTCTGTGCTCACCACCTTCCTACACCTGTGCAGATCTTCTCGAGGAAAGAGAATTCCTCAGAGTTTCAACGTTAATCCCCTAACTTCACTGCATGCCAGCTCTCAGTTTAGGGGTTCACACCTGTGATGCCAGAACTGAGGATGAGGCAGGAAAACAACCGCAGTTCTAGGCATGCCTGGGCTACAGGCACTCTTAAAAATGGGGGTAGGGAAGGTAAATTGCTATTATTGTCATTGTGGTTAGTCTCAGACATCTGAGTATTGGACCCCAGTGGTGTTGCTTTGTAGATTTTTGGAGGCTGAAGCTTGATGACGAGATATGGGGCAGGTCTTGAGGTTTCAGAACCTTACACCATTCCCAATGCACTCTCTGCTTTCGGCTTCAGTGCTGTGCCTGCACTTTGTGATCAAGGACTCTAATCCTTCTGAGACTGTAAACCCAAATAAACTCTCTGTGAGTCACATTGGTTGTGGTGTTTTTATCAAAGCAATGGAGAAGCAAATATCATAGTCACCAAAACTGTAGGAACTCTAAAGAGTCATGCAGATAAATTTTCAGGAAATAAAACCATGAGCAACAGTTATATGCACTGCAATCAGAGATTGTTTTGGCTGTTGAATATTAAAAAAAAAAAACTTAATAAACCCCATAATCCCGCATAGACAGAGACTAGGCTGGCCTCATCAGCTGGCCCTTGGTGGCTAGCATTGTCGGCTAAGTAACGTATTCTCTTGAGTATACACAACCACCAAACATCGGTGTCACCTATGACCACTGTGGCCATGGTAAGGTGAAATAAAGAACCCTCCACAGTCATGTCTGAATACGTCATACACACGAGCATCCTCCAAATGGGCAGGAGAAATGAATGGAGACACTTTTGTATTCTATATTGTAAGGACACATTTGTACCTAATGCTGTAGAAAGGAACCTGCACATACATGCTTTTAATAGGTTTTTAGGCACTGCTAATGGCTTGTTCTGAGTTAATCCCTGCCCCCAGCCCAGAGACCTGTAGAGGGTTACAACAAGGTTAATACCCAAGACACATAAGATTGAGCATTTTCAAGAAGTACCTGAAGCTAGATGTTCATAAAATGAGGACGACACAGGGCAATAATGAGAGATGCAGACATCACAAGGCTCAAATCTGGGTGACAAAGGGGAAGAAAGATTCCTAAAGGAATGGCAATGTACCCATGCTTCAGCACCTCCCTGTGTAATCTGCTGGCTGGAAAGGAGAGACATCAGTTATTTCTTCTAAAGTGTTGGTGTGCTGCCCTCTCGGATCACTGGCTCTGAACAAAATGCAGCTTAAATGTTTGATTCCTAACTGCTCATTGGCCTTTATGGTGACAAGCATAACAAACGCTAATATTTAGGTTTTCTCAACCACAAAGCTAAACATTTTAGCGATTATAGGTGACTCCTGTTTTCTGACCATTTACAATGACAGCTTTGCACTGTCCTTGTCTTCCAGGTAACATATGTCTGAAGACACATTCATGGACATTCTTCTGCTTTCTGGCGGCCTCTAAGTAGCCCTCAGAAGGAGGGGGAAAAAGGATGGGTTTGTTTTTTTTTTTCAATTTTCAGGAAGGTAATTTGGCAGCTATGCAGAAGGACTAGAGAATACAAACAGGTAATTGGTAGGAAGACTAGCAGAGATTGTTGTTGGAAGGATCAGAGGAGAAGCTTTGAAAGAAGTAAGATGTGGTTGAGTAACATTTCTGATGTGGATTTTCAAGTATTGCCGAAGTATTTCTGTGTGGTGATATTTTGTTTATAATCTAACAAATAAAGTTTGCCTGAAGATCAGAGCTAAGCCACTAGTTAGCCATAGATCTGGGAATAGTAGCACACACCGCTAATCCCAGCACTTGGGATACAGAGGCAGAGGGATCACTGAGTTCACGGCCACCCTGGCCTACATAAGATTGAATCAATCTAAAAGAGAAACAGAGCTCACACAAAGGTGATTTCAGCACTTGGGATCACATGTCTTTAATCCCAGCACTAGGAAGATAGAGACTAGCGATATGGCTGGGTGGAGAGAAGAATAAAAAGGGGAAGAGACAGGAACTCAGTGGAGTGTGGAGTCTGAGGTTGGTGGAGAGCATTGCAGGATCACCCCTTTGAGTCTTAGTAGAGGTAAGATCTCTCTAGTGGTGTGACTGCTTTGTTTTTCTGTTCTTCAGTTTAAACCCTAATATCTGTCTCTGGGTTTTTATTATTCACACTACATCATAGATCTGGACATGGTGGCACATACATTTAATCCTAGCACTTGGGTGACAGAGGCATATAGGAGATTAGGCACAACAGGTTAAAGGAATTGGGATTGCAGATTCTCAAGACAGCTTTCTGCTTATTTGTGGGTGTCATCTTGTGGGAGAGCCTGAAAAAGCTGGGTGCTGGTCACATCCTGGTGTAGCTGGTCTCTTTGCTCCTGTCCAGTGTTTGTGGTATGGAAATGTCTGGTGTCCCTTACACCTGTTATTGGCAGAACAGAGGACAAAGTTAAGTTTAGGGGAAAAAATTAAGACTAGGGAATTGGGAGAGGTGTATCTGACCTATTTAAGGTGGACCCTTCAATTTGGCTCCCTAGAACTCACAAGAATTTTTTGGGTTTGTGAAAACATAAGCTTTAGACGGTAGCATATTTATGTGAGAATGGATGTGACAGATGTTTTTGCACAATGAAAAGTATTTTTAAGACTATGGAAGGAATAGAGTGTTGCTGCTAGGAGCCAACCTGTCTCTTTTTGTTATGAAAAGTTTTTAATAATTAAATATTTAAATGTCAGATCCCCCAGATCTCTGAGCAGTTGAGGGCTGTTTACTGGGTATAGATGAGTTATAGAACCTGCCTGGAGAGCTGGGTCTGAGCTTGACTGTACTGGCTTTCAACTTAACAGGTAAAGCAGGGTTGGATTAAGAGACTTAAAAGTACATACCAATTTAAAACAGAAGAATTATTGCTTTGTAGTCTGGAATGGGATACAATGAACAGACAATTATAACATTTAAAGTAAACATAGGTGTATTTAAGTTACATGTATGCACACACACACTGAACAGAAATTGGGCAAAGTGGATGCTTTTGGTGGGCCCTACCAAAGACATACTACTGCACTAAACATACATGTAACAGAGTCAGCAAGAGGAATTTAGAAACAAAAAAAATAAGTAAACCAGGAAACCAGGCAGGGTATACCTCAGTAAGGATGGCGGTACTTGGTTACTGGACCTGGCTGTCTGTTTAAGGTGGCAGTGAAGTCACCTGACCTCAGTCAAAATGGCGGTGGTCACGTGTTGTATGGAAAAGCCACATTTTTGAGCCTTGGGAGTTTTAAATTTAATAACAAGAGAGACCTAAAGGCATGACCCACCCTGTTGCCAAGCCTCCCTACCACAAGCAGCCAGGAGCAAAGGCTAGAATTGAAAGCAGTTGCCTCACGGATCTGACTAATCTTGTCAGTTCCCACAGGACCAGCGGTAGCAGTGGCAGGGATAGTTTGAGGAAAACAGAGGCGGCCAGATACAGGCAGAGCATTTACAGGCAGGTGGCTGATAGTTTGAGGGTTTATAACTGTTGTTCTTAATTCTGCGGGTTAGAGGGTAAAGATGTTACGCGAGGAAGAAGACACAGACACGCGGCGGTCCCACGTGGGTGCACTTTAATGGGGGAGGGGTAACAGACAGGTAAGGGGTGTGCGGACACAATGGGAAAGGCGGGGAGAGAGAAGGGGGGAACTCGTGGCGGCCTTTGCTTTTTAAGGGGGAATGCAAAGGCTTCTGGGAAATGTGTCCTGCGCTTGCGTGCGCTGGAGTCCAGTGGAATGCTGGGAGCTGTAGTCTTGCAAAGGAACAACATTTCACCCTTTTGGTTTGATTAAAAAAAAAATTGGGGGACCTTAAAGGGTAGGGAATGGGGGCGTAGTCCGGTCTCTCCTGGCTGCTTCCTGCTGGCTTTGGGCATTGAGGGGTCCAGGGAATGTCCGATTATTTTGGCGATGTCCCACTGGAATCTGAGGTCGCTGGTGTCGCTGATCGCTGGTGTCTGGGATGGCTGATTGTACCGCTGGCATTTGAAGTCCTGGCTGTCGTCTGAGGTGGCTGATAGAAGAAATCTGTCTGGCTTTTCCTGAGTGGCTGGGTCATCATTAAGATGCACACTTGAAGCATGGGCCTGGCGGTTCACGCACCCCGGGGGGCAGGGGAGCCGTGCGAGGAGGGCGGGTAGTGGAGTCCATCACCTCGGCTGGCCTGGCGGGTGTGGTGATCACATGGCAATGATTCCGGGTCCTGTCATTCCTCGCGTGGTAGATCTTGAAGGCCGTCTCCAGGATCTGTGCCTGTGGGGTTAGGGAACCCTTCTCCAAACGTCTGAGCTTTGCCTTGATGTCTGAGTAGCACTGGTTGACGAAATGGGTCATCAGGAGCTGTCTGCCCTCCGTGGATTCTGGGTCCATGTTTGTGAATTGTAACATAGCTTTAGTAAGGTGGTCAAGAAATGCAGAAGGATTTTCCTTAGTGTCTTGGAAAATTTCTGCAAGTTTAGAATAATGTACTGGTTTGAGAGCAGCCTTCCTTAATCCCACCAGGAGGCAGGTTAGGAATTGGTCTCTGGCCAGAATGCCCCCGGGGGAGTTGTAATCCCAGTGGGGTTCCCGGTCAGGCACCGCCTCTGTGCGGGGGGGGGGGGGGGGGGGGGGGGGGGATGAGAAGGCTGAGACTGATGAACTTCATCAGTGTGCAGTCTCGCCTGCTCCCAGACCCGTCGGCGTTCCTCAGGAAGCAAGTTGTTACAGAGAATCATATAAATATCATGGTAAGTTAGGTTGTAGGATTGGGTTAAATATTGAAACTCTTTTATATAATTAGTGGGGTCAGCTGTGTATGACCCTAGTAGCTTAGAAATATGTGAAAGCTCCGATAAGGCAAAGGGGACATGGACCCTCATTAGCCCCTCTGCACCAGCTCCCTCCCGCAAGGGCAGGACGGTAGCTGGTTTGAGTTGATCAGGTCAGACTCTGCTGTGGCAGCGGCGCGCGAGAGGGGAGGGGTGAAGTTAGGCACAAGGCGGCAGGTAGGGTTAGGGCCTGAGGGGGTTTTGGAAGACCGAGGTGGCGGGGTGGGGGAGGGAGGTGACCCGGAGGATTCCGAAGTTGATTCGGACAGCCTGCGCCTCCTGTGATGGGAAGAAATTGTTAGCTGCCTGTGCGATCGTGTCCGGCTGCGGGAGAAGTTGGGTGAAGCTGGATCGGAAAGGCTGGGATATATGAGACGGGAGAATAAGATTTTTCGAGGGATTTAGAGGAGCGGGAAGGCGACCCAGAAGGATATTTATGCGGAACTCCTGGAGACCTAGGAATGGAACGTTTACAGGCATGGGGCGAAGGTGTAGGCGACTACTTTTTGTACCTAAAAGAAACCTTTGAAGAAGGAGGGATAGGGGAGGTGGCCCCCGATTGGGCAGGGCGGGAAGGGGGGATCCCACAAGGTTGGGGGGTGGGGGGTCGTCAGCGGGGTCCATGGCCGGAGCGGAGGGTTGCGAGCCCATGGCGGGAGCGGAGGGTTCCTGGATGGAGGGCATTGCCAAAAACATGTGAGCAGGTGAACAGTGTGAAGATGTGGAAGGGTCAGTCTTTAGGGCCATGTAGAAGAAGGCCATAATGTACATTAACTCTTTCCATTTAGCTGACCGGTGACAGAAATTGGCCAATTCTCGCAGCGTGTCGGGGTCAAATGACCCTTGGGAAGGCCAGCAGATAGAACCTTGTAAATTGTACTTAGGCCAAGTTTTGGAACAAAGGCGTGTCAACTTAGATAGTTTTATGGAGGGGATGAGGGCGTGAGGCCCAAGAGCTTCCAGAAGCTGCCCGAGAGGGGAGGATGGGGGAATTAGCTTAGAAGACTTAGAGCCCATGACTAAACCTCAAGCCTGTCCGCAAAAAGGTACCAGGGTACCACGAACACGGCAGCCACGAGTACAGGCGTCCGAGTACTCGAGGGGCGTGTTAAATCTTAATTGGCCCGAACCCAGCTACCGACGGGGGAAAAAAGCCCCGGCTGGGAGGAGACAATTAAGCTTTTTGGGGCTGACCGCACAGCCCGGAGGCACCACACCGGAGCGGGCCAGAAGGAAGAGAGAGAAAGATTAGAACAAAAAAAGAGAGGGAGAAGCTGGAAGCACCAAGCTTCCAGGCGCGGATGGAGGCAGGTTTCAGCCGAGGGAAAAAAGCCGGGGGGAAGGGGGAGGGAGGTCGGCGACCTTGCCCAGGATGCGCCAAAGAAAGCTGGCCGGACAGTCTCTGAGCGCTCCAGGGGGAAGGAAGCCAACTTAGGTTAACTCACGGATCAGGCAGTGGTGGATGGCCGTGGTAAACAGATGGAGGTGGTTGCAGGCGGTTGGTTCAGACCTTGTGCCGGTGAAGCCCAGAGGCAAAAGCCTCAGGCACCGGGACGGAAAGGTCACCAAGTCAATGACGGCACCAAAATGTTGTTCTTAATTCTGCGGGTTAGAGGGTAAAGATGTTATGCGAGGAAGAAGACACAGACACGCGGCGGTCCCACGTGGGTGCACTTTAATGGGGGAGGGGTAACAGACAGGTAAGGGGTGTGCGGACACGATGGGAAAGGCAGGGAGAGAGAAGGGGGGAGCTCGTGGCTGCCTTTGCTTTTTAACGGGAAATGCAAAGGCTTCTGGGAAATGTGTCCTGCGCTTGCGTGCGCTGGAGTCCAGCGGAACGCTGGGAGCTGTAGTCTTGCAAAGGAACAACAATAACATAGCTGAAACTATTAAAACACCACAGGGCCTGCAGGACGACATCACCTCTCTACAGGTGGGGTGTGGATAAAACAGACACTGCAAAGCCTATAGTTGGACATCTCTTCTCTACAGGTGCGGTGTGGAAGCCTGGTAGGCTCCAGTCTGGGCAACTCAGAAGCCAGAGAGTCTAGAGGCCACTCCAAGTGGTCTCTCATGGCTGGGACCAAAAGAAAAGGAAAAAGAAAAATCTGAGGGACCCCGGGCCCCAAATCAAATGCACTGCACTGCATGTGCAGTGCTAGCGCAGGAGGACCAACTCTGGGTAGTCCAGTCACGTTTTTAGCTATGGGAATCAACCAGAGATGAATGTCAGCAAAGGGCTCAACTGTAGCCATGAAGGCTGTGGTTGGAGCTGAAAGTGGAAAACTCACCACCAAAGCCACTAGTGTGCATAGACATCAGCATTAAGGCAGATACAACATAGAGCTGTTGTAAAGAAACCCAGGGTTCCACATTTCCTCTGCGGGCCCACCTGCAGGTGGGAGGGAACGTGGAGAGCCTGGCCAAGTCACGAACACCAAAAGTTATGCTAAAAATAAAATGGCGCCGTTCCTCAAGTGACAGTGGGCCAAGAGGAGCCATGAGTCCCAGGCAAGGAGCCTCAGGGTGGATGAGACTGAGACACATAGGCATTCCATGTACAGTAAAGTTGGATATTTATTTAGTGGGTTATGGATGGGAAGAGGAAAGGGAGGAAGGAGAGAAGGAGAAAGAGGAGAGAGGGAGAGATGTGATGAGAAGCAAGTGAGGCAGAAGCTTCCTCTTTGGGAGAGAGACAGAAGGAAACTCAGGCTGGAAGCAGAAGAAAGATCTGCTTGCCTCAGCAGATGGGAGTGAGTGGGCGGGGTGGGGCTTGTCTCTCAAAGAGACAAGACAGACCATTACAAACAGGAGTAACACGGCTGGGCAGAGAGAGGAATATAAAGTGGGAGGAGACAGAAGCTCATTGCAGTCTGAGGATTCATAGAGACAAGATCACCCCTTCAATCTGAGGATTCAGTAGAGGTAAAAGGACTCTCTAGTGGCTAGCTGCACTGCTTCTCTGATCGCTCGGCTTTCAACCCCTAATATCTGACTCCAGGCTTTTATTATTAAGAATAATTAGAATTTTCCAAGTGGTGGTGGCACATGCCTTTAATGCCAGTGCTCGGGTGGCAGAGGCAGGTGAATCTCTGTGATTTCAAGGCCAACCTGCTCTACAAGAGTTAGTTCCAAGACAGGCTCCAAAGCTACAGAGAAACTCTGTCTCAAAAAAACAAAAACAAACAAACAAAAAAAGGATAAATGAATTTATGCTACATTTATTAATTGAGTAGAAGGAAGAGAATGATGGACAGGAAGAAAACACCAACATTGCTACTTGCATGTATTAATGAGTTTCTTTCAATGCAGCTTAGTGTATTGAAATTTTTTACAAGTGTGAACAATATCCCAACCTAGGGCAGACTTCTTTTCCAGCATAGTAGGATTTGCACTGAAGTAAACTTCAAAGTATACCAATTCAGAAAGCCTTAAATTGGGCATAGTGACACACACATATAATATCAAGACTCTGTGTCAAAAGACAAACAATACCAAATAGCCTTTTCTCGTCTAAGAATATATACTGTCTTTTAAATTCACATTTGCCTGTAAAACCTACCCATGTATAAAAAGACTTTTTAGTGCATGCAGTTAGGTAATGATTGTGATGCATTGCTCAAACATATCAGTGATACAAGGGCACATTTCTTGTGCCATTAATTCTACCGATTGTGGTTGAGGGGATGGAGAGCTTGGAGGGCCTTTGCACATGGAAATTAAAGAACATACCAGGTGCCCAGTGATTTTAGAACAAACAAAGTTTAAGAGAATTCTCTTTAGGAAGACAACCTGTTCCTTAATTTATTTCAGACACTAGCTGCCACCTAGACTGTTCTTCCTTCACCTCTTTCTGGTCTCAGCCAGATGTCTCTTTCACAAGACTTCCTCTTCATGGCTCTGCTGAACTGCTCTGTAGAACCCCTTACACTGTTACCTGCTGTGGTACCTGATGTGGCGCCTGTTTCAGTTAGTGAATTAAACCCTGCTCTGTTTACTACAGAACAATCAGTATCTGTGATTGTCAGTCAGCTGGATTTGAGAGGCTGTGTATCTTCCGTGACACTGATATAACTAGGTGAACCACCTCAAAGGTGGTCCAGATGTGAATCATGGAGAAGTTAGGGAGGTTCAAAAGCAGCTGCAGAGACTTTCCTGTTAGCCTTGAGAGAATTGTGTGGCAAGAAACTGCAGGTAACCTCTGGAAACTGAGGAGCCCCTAGCTGACTGACACCTGGAGCTCAGCCTGATGAAAATCTGAGAAGCAGGGAACACAGTTGAACCCAGCAAGAACTTCTAACTTGGAGAACTACAAGCAGTACCCAGGTATTGCTTAAATCACTTTGTTTCCAGGACTTGTTTGTTTTGCCATAATAGAAAAAATGTTCAAACAGTCATGTGGAATCCAAGACATATTTTTAATAGGAGAAAGCAAATAATTATCCTTTGTATAAAGGAAACAATTAAACTGGACTTAATATAAATGATTTGCTGTTCTTCAAATTTTACATATGCTATTGAGACAATTAAGGCAAGTGTGGAGGTATATTGTACCTCATTTGCTCAAGATCCATATTTATCTTCTTAAATAAAAATAATACAACACAAAGATCTACTACTTCTATTTCCTCAAGTCAGTATCCAGCTAAGTCTGATCATTTTATTTTCTCATTTTCAACTGGTACAAATTATTCTGTCTAGGTTTCCCTAACCCGTTTTATTTGGTTTTTCTCCTGGAATTTAATAACATTTGGGTTCCTCATTACACAGCCTTTAAATTGCTAAACAGTAACCCAAGGCCAGATAATTAAAATTATTTCAGTGACTCAAAAATAGCAAGCTACGCATATGTGGGAGAGAGTTGGTCTCCTTCCCCTCCCTAACCACCCATCAACCAATGCCTGAGGCAGGTAGGAGAACTGGCCCTGAGGTCACAAGAGCAGGAGAGCTGTTCCTGACCCCCACCAGCTGCAATACTTGGGAGAGCAGGCCCTGCACCTCACCTGGGAAACACAATAGAGCCCACCCTGTTGTCAGAGGCTGGGTAAGCCAGCCCCAAAGTTGTAAGCGTGGGAGAGCTGTTCCCACTACTCATCTGTCATGTGGCAGTGTGAGAGGGAGAGAAGGCCCCCTTACCCCTCACCCCTTACTGCGCCTGAAACAGGCGAAATAGCTGACCCTTCCTCCTTACCAACTGCAGGACTCAGGAAGCAAGCAGGCCCTGCTCCTCACCTAGGCAGCACAGCAGAGCTGACCCAGTGGTAGGAGGTGAGGGTAACTCAGCCCTGATGTTGTGAACAAGTGACAGCTGTCCCTCTTACTAGTCTGGCATGTGGCAGCATGAGCAGGAGAGAGATACCCTCACCCCTGCCCATCAACACCTAAGACAGGTCGAGAAGCTGACCCTGAGGTCCTAAGAGTGGGAGAGCTGTTCCTGCCCTTCATCAACTGCAGCACTTGGGAGAGTGGCCTCTATACCATGCCTGGGCAACACAGTAGAGCTGGTCCTGAGGATGCTGGTGTGAGAGAGCCTACACTGAGGGTGTGAAAGCAGAAGTGGCCCCACCCCTTCCTCATTGCTGCAAGAGGTGAATTAGTTGGAGGCAATGCTGAGAGCTCACCCTGGTGATGACAAGGGAGAGCTGGTGGACTGACCAGCCCTACAACTACCCAGGCCCAGAACCAGGGTCATGACTTGACCCACCCCAACATCCATCCCATCTACGATCTGCTGGAGCACGTGAAGGGACCTGATCTGCAGACTCAAAGCTGCAGGATCTCTGCGACAAAGGGCAACAACAGGATATCCAAGAAGAGTTCCAGTGAAAGCCCAGCATCCATAGTGTAGTAGAAACCAGAGGTTTCGAGCCGGACCAATGACTCTGCAATGAACACTTGCAAATGAAGATATATGGACAAAGGGGTTTCCTGCACGGCTCATTGTGTCACATCGCAGCTTCCATGATGATTTTTTTCTCTTAAATTTTGTTTTATTTTGAGGGGATACAAGGGCAGACGAGGGCTGATGTGAAGAGCTAGGGAAATGATTGGGATCAAGATACATGATGTAAGACCCATAGTATAAATAAAAAAGTGAAAATGTTTTAATAGAAAAAATAGCAAGGTACATTCCCAACACCACATGTTGACAATTTGTCGTATTCTAATAATCAACCAGAATATTTACGTACCACACGAGCTTGCTCTGCCTTGAATGCAATGAGTAGGAGACTGCCACTTAAGGCATTCCAAATACCAAGAGATAAAACAGTCATAACGAGGATGCCCATACTGAAGGAACGGTGTCAACTCTGTGTGCAATCCCTTCTGTGACGGGTTCAAGCAGGGGACAAGGGAAGGCTATCAGGACTCCCGTGTATCACTAACCACTACCTACAGCCTTCACCTCTCTTCTAGTTCTTTCTGATCCTGCTGACTTTATTTATAGTCGCTAGAGTACAGAACTTATCCCTTGTGTTTAAATGATGGGGTATTGGTCTTTGTCAACACTCGGAGGATGGGTAATTTTTTGTGTGATTATAGTGAAGACAAGTTGGCTTTCCTCTCTAAAAATAAAAACAAAAATCATATTTGTTTGAAAAACAGACAGAAGTGATTTAGTGAAATGTCCTCTATGACCCTGTAAATTTCATGAACTCCGCTAACTTTTGGGAAGATATTTATCATTGGCACATCAGCAAGTCTCTTTTGTGTGGCCTTGGGTTTCTATTCTGATCTCTTGCTTTTTCAATACATAATATTAGTATTGTTAATGTAGTAAATATAGCTTCTAGCCATACTGACGGTATATAATAATGCTTCTGGGTCATCCCTATTTGGAATTCACTCTTACTATCTGTTTAGGATACAAAAATTTTAAATATGGTCTGTAATACAACTGGTAAAGTAGATGAGAGAATAAGTCCCCTAAATCTGGTTGTTCAGTAATACTTAAGAGTTATCTTTTCTGTTATGAGGTGTTGTGGGAGCAGCTGGAAGGCCTGCTTTTCATCCCACCCGGCTCCTGGATGGTTAGCTTTACACCCGAAATAACAACACACAAACTGTATTCATATAAACACTGCTTGGCCCATTTCTATTAATGTGTGTAGCACCATGAGGTGTGCTTACCAGGAAGATTCTAGCCTATGTCCATTCTGCGTCGGAGCTTCGTCGCATCTGCCCTGGAGATGAGCGGCATGGCGTCTGAGCTCACTTCCTCTTTCTCCCAGCATTCTGTTCTGTTTACTCCACCCACCTATATTCTAACCTATCAGGCCAAGCAGTTTCTTTATTAATTAACCAATGACCTTTCTCCATCAATGAGGGATAAGTAAAGCCAGGTGCAGGTCTTTTTTGAAGTGAATTATTGAAAAAGTCATTGCTGTGAGTAGCATAGTATCTTATGTAGCTTCCTTCTATGACTGCTTTATATCTTCATTTTACTCTTGTCATGAGAGATAGAGTCTTTTCCCTACATTAGTATATTTTATCTCCATAGTCTTTATTGTATGTAATTATTGATAACTCAGGGCCAGTAACATGGCTCAGTGCCATATGACCTGAGTTTGATCCCCGAACCCGTGTAAGGATGGAAAGAAAGCACCAACCCCCGGAAGCTGCCCTCTAACCTCCACTTGCCCAGCCTGGCACACCTAGACCCGTTCTTACACGAGTCATACACACAGTGACAATAAGCGAGAAAATAAGTTAAAAATCAACAGCCCACAGCATTACTGAGCAGATTTATTTCAACAATCTGCATCTTTCTTGCACTACAAACGAGATGTGCTCACAATTGAGTTTGTAATATGTAACACAAACACAGACGATGGTAAGTATTGTTTTCACAGGCTGTTGATACAGAAGAATACTTACTGAAAGGCATATCTTCATTTTCCATGTCAAACATGGAAGGACAAATAATATTCTCACATCACCAACATTGAACATTATTATACGCTTTTCAAATAAAGGAATGGAGCTTCCTTTGAAAGTGTGAGGGTGCTAAACTGTCAAAATCTTTACTGATGAAATTCTTTGCAGCACAGTCATTAGATCATGAAAATTCATTATTTCTAAAGGAACTTTAATTCTGGAACATATCCTACAACCAACTTTCAATTGCATTGCTTATTCCATACTGTTTCATCTGCTTCATTACCAACCAGCCTCCTCTCACCCCTGAAATAACCTCATTTCCAACTGTCTTTCTATTTCATTCTACCTCCTAATGATATTAAGATATGCTTCATAGTATCTTCTTATGGATTTAGTTCTGGGAAATAGTCTGTGAAGAATATTAATCCTTTTCAGGCACATTAGAGAGAATATTTGCTAAGATCAATTTGGAGGATAATTGCCCTGAGAAACATTGAAGAGAAGGCTAATGGGAGGAATAATAGTTTCTGGAATTAAACATGAGCATGGAAGACATTTTCTGGAAAACCAACTTATACATATATATACTTATATGTATATATATGTATATTTGTATGTATATATATATGTCAGGGTGAGAAGCAGAATACATGTCTGCCATAATAATACATTTTAAGAAAACTCAAATGATTCATAACTATACCATATTTTCCTTCCTTTGAAGTAAAACTGGGTCTAAATAAAGAAGTATAAATTTGCGATTTTAGGGAACTTTTGACTTTTTCTGAGAATAAGGCAGCACCAGGGGCTACTGTTACCTCAACCATGAAAGAATATGTGGATTCTAGCCATAAACAAAGGACACTGAACCTATAGTTCACGATCCTAGAGAAGCTAAGTAATAAGGTGAACCCAAAGAAAAACATATATAGATCCTTCTGGAAATTTGAAGCAGACAAGATCGCCAGGCAAAAGTTGGGAGCATGGTGGTGGGTGGGGTGGGGGGAAAGGGAGAGGGGAGAGAGAGAAGCAGAAGGTTGTAGGAGCTTGGGGAAGTGGAATGGTTGAGATGGAGGAAAGGGTGGATATGGGAGCAGGGAAGGAGATATCTTAATTGAGGGAGTCATTTCGGGGTTGGCAAGAGGCTTGGCTTTGGAGGGGTTTCCAGGAGTCCATGGGGATGTCCCCAGCTAGGACACTGGGCAGTGGAGGAGAGGGTGCCTGAACTGGCCTTGTCCCATAGTCACACTGGTGACTATCTTGAATATCACCATAGAACCTTCATCCAGGAACAGATGGAGATAGAGACAGAGACTCACATTGGAGCACTGGACTGAGCTCCCAAGGTCTAGTTGAAAAGCAGAAGGAGGGAGAATATGAGCAAGGAAGTCTGGATCACGAGGGGTTAGTCCACACACCGAGACAGTGTGCCTGAACTAATGGGAGTTCACCAAATCCAGCTGGACTGGGACTGAATGAGCATGGGATCAAACTGGACCCTCTGAATGTGGCTGACAATTGGGGCAGACTGAGAAACCAATGATAATGGCACTGGGATTTGTCTCTACTGCATGTACTGGCTTTTTGGGATCCTATTCTATTTGGATGCATACCTTCCTAAGCCTGGATGGAGGGGGAAGGGCCTTGGACTTCCCACAGGGCAGGGAACACAGCCATCTCTTAGGACTGGAGGGAGTGGTGGGGAGGGTGAGTGGAGGAGCTGGAGGGAAGTGGGAGAAGGGGAGGAAGTAGAAATTTTGATTGGTATTGTTTATAAAGTAATAAAAAAAAAAGAAAAAAAACCAGCAATGGCAGTTGGATACAACTCAATGAGTTTTTTGCCTTGTTTTTTCATACTTAGCATGATTTCTTTAAAATGTCTCAGTTGGACTCTGCTTAGTATTAAGTGAAATTTACATTTTAATTTGAGGAAAATAAACATTTTAATAGAATTGTGTTTTTAAAATAAGCATGGCGTTTCTACACTTAGTCAAGTCTTTATGTGCCTCAGCAAATATTGAATTTTCCAAAACATTTTCATTCCTTTTTCCTAGTTAGTTTGCAATGTTTGTGGTACCACAAAGTTGGTCATTCCTAGTCTGTAGAAATGTGCATTAACTTTTTATGTTTGCCCTATTTTACATGATAAGTTACATGAATAAATTTCTACATATGAGCTGATAATTTTATTGCTAGAATAGACTTGCAGTACTATTACCTTAATATGTTGTTATGGTCATTTGTTATATTTGGACTTTTGAATATTCATTTGTTAATTTGGTCCTTATTGTTTAAATGGGTTTTTATTTAAAAATAAGATTTCCCATTTTTGTTTAGGGGATGAAGAAAATTTTAATCCTTCTCAGACAGTAGCTATTATTTGACTGTTTTTTTTTCTGAGAAGCAAAAGCATTCCTAGTACTTCAAAGAACTACAAATTTCTGCTGAAGAAAGTCTCATATTTATTCACATAGGAATGCTCATTTTTGTAGAGTCAGCACCATGTGGATAAATTGAAAAGACTAGGAGAAAACAGATGTCATACCTAGAATAAAAAGTTAATATTCCTAGCCTATTACCTACTCAAGGCTAGTGAAGTCATGGATCTTGAAAGAAAACCTACAACAGCCACCAGGAAAGAGCACACCAATTGGCTAGGATTATACACATACCACCACCACCACCACCAACAACAACAACAAAAGAAAAGGATCTTGAATGAACAATTTTCAGTTTCATGTGGAAACACAAAAGGCCCAGGATAGCTAAAATTCTCCTGAATAATAAAAGGACAGCTAGAGGTATCATCACCCCCAATCTCAAGTTGTACTACCAAACTACAATAATAAAAACAGCATGGTATTAGAAGACTCAGACATAAGTCTACACACCTTCAAATTCCTAATTTTTGACAAAGATCAAAAAATACACTCTGGGGCATAAAAAGCATCTTCAAAAAATGGTATTGGTCAAATTGAATAGCTACATTGCATGTAGAAGAATACAAATGTATCTTTATTTATCACCTTACACAAAACTCAATTCCAAATGGATAAAGGACCTCAAGATCAGGCTAGATACACTGAACCTGCTAGAAGAGAAAGTATGTAATAGCCTTGAACTTAATAGCACAGGAAAAGCCTTACGAACAGAACACTGATAGCACCGACTCTAAGATCAACAATTAATAAATGAGACCTCATGAAGCTGAAAAGCTTCTGTATGGCAGGGTGTAGATGGACGCCATAGAGTGGTCCCACACTAGCTCAGAATTGAGTATAATAAAGCGTTCTTTATTTAGGGGTAGATTCACAGATCACAGTCCTCAGCATGAGCAGGGAACAGGAACCGAATCCAGAAGCCAAGAAAGAGCATGCAAGCTTTAAGGCTGCATTTATAGTATAAGAAACCACACCCAAGTGGGCTGGTATCTTATAGGCTGTTGGCTGAAGGAGTTCCCACAGAAGCAGGGCACCGTCTTTTTGGCAAAGCAGCAGCCTGCAGACTAGCAGGCTGTAGAATGGGAGAAGATCTTTAACAGTTACACATTCAGTAGAGAGTTAATTTCTATGATATATGAAGAACAAAGAGAAAACAAACAAAAAAAAACCACCCTGGCTATTAAGAAAACAAATAGTCCAATTAAAAAACAAAGTGCAGAACTAAACAGAGTTCCCAAAAAATGAAACATGAATGTCTGAGAAACACTTCAGAAATGTTTAACATACTGAGGCCCGATCAGACCTAGCTAGAAATCTTCAAATATAACAGACTATTGACAGTTGCTCTCCACAGACTGATGACAAGGCCCTGTTGCTGAAGGCATTACTTGCATCTCTTACTGAACACAAAGAAGTGGAGCTGGTGCCTAACTAGAGGCTTCACCCCTACTGATGGGGACTCTTCTAAATAAAAGACTACCTCCACTAAACAATGATATATGAAATGAAAATTCAGGTAAATGCATAATGCAGGATTATGTATAGGTTTTAAGAATCTGCACACACATGCAGACCTTTCTTAAAACAATTTGATGTATATATGTTATATATTGATGCTAATACACTTCTACCACCAATAGCAGCAACATCTGGCATGAGGCAGAGCATCAGGAATCTGAATAAGCCAAATAGGAACATCATTCAACTTTCTATGCATAACATTTTATATTACATTGCAGTGCTAAAGACCTTGAGACAAATTTCCCCCCTTTGCTAAGAGACTCGGTGAAGTTGGAAAAGAGGCATCTAAAACATCATATTTTACACAGTCTCATATCTGTGCAATAAGACAAATTGTTTCTAACTTTGCATTCTTTTTAAATAGATGTAAAGCTTCATTCAAATATTTATAAATGTTCTTTTACTTTTGAAGGCTATCTCAATGAATAAAACACATTCCCAACAATGACGGCATCACTGGAAAAATAAATGCATTCTATATATAATGTAGGCAGCTCTCGGTACAGTAACATAGTAATTAAAAATTCATTTGTAGATTAGTACTAAACTTGTCATAGCCAGAAGTCATTTGAAAAAGCTGAGGCAAGGTTACTATGGCTTCTGTTTGGTCAACAGAAAGTTTCTCATAATGCAAGAAGTATTTTCCCAGAGCAGCATTGTTAAACATGTCTGAAAGGCCCAAAGGCCAGGGTGAAAAAATATATTCAGCCCAAATATACCAAATTATAATACTAACTGTGGATCTGTTAAATATGATGTTTGTAGTGAGAAAAGGAGTAATAGATCATCAGAAAGGAAATGTCTCTGGGTCATAAAAAGCATCTGTTTATTCATGACTGAATTTCCAACAGTTGCTAAATAGTTAATGCTCACTGAATGTGGAGTGAATAATCCGTAGGAACTAACCTCGCTTTCCTAGTAATGGATCTGGAATTTTGTAATACACACATACATGCATATACATGCACACACACACACAACCACTTTTTAAAAAAAATAACATGAATATAGTACAAAAATATATATAAAGAATATTTTGGTTATTGCAGGAACAGGAAGTAGAATGGGATAGGAAACCAGTTCAAGGAGATTCAAAGACAAAACACAATAGAGGTTAGTAGGAGTGCTGAAATGAATTTAACATGCAAAATTAGTCAGACTCCAAAGGGAAATACTCAATTTCATCGTCATCAGCAGAAGCAATTTACAGTACCAACTGCTTTAGAACAACTAATAGTGTGGTAAAGACACTCCAAAGTTGGCAAAGTCACTGATAACGAGGACTTGAAGACTCCACAAGGCCCCACATTTCACAAGGCACGAAGTCTAGTGTGTGTGTGTGATGTCAAGTACTTCACAATGTTCCTTCCAGCTGGGCCCCCAGTAATAAAATGTTTAAACTTTAAACTCAGTTGGAAGAGTACTCACCGGGCACGATTTTGGCTCTGGGTTTGGTCCCCTACATAGCATAAAACTAGGTATGGTCGTTCAGAACTGTAATCCAGACGTTTGGAAATAGAAGCAGGAGGATCAGAAGTTCAAGGTCATCCTTGGACACACAGGAAATTCAAGACTAAGACTCAGTGGGTAATGGTATTTACTGAGCAAACCATCCCCAGAACTCATAGCAAGAGGACAGAACTGGCTCTGAAATTTGTCCTCTGATCTTCATGTTCGCACACACCATAGAACATGCACACCTCCACTGACATGCGCGCACACACACACACACACACACACACACACACAAATAAGTTTGTTTTTGTTTTTTTAAGTTTGTGACCACACTGGGCTACATGAAACCCAGTTGCAAAAACAAATACCAAGGTCTTTTCCTATTCTGTAAGTTGCTGTTTTGTCCTGTTGACTGTGTCCTTTGCTTTATAGAAACTTTTTAGTTTGAGGAGGTCCTATTTATTAATTGTTTCTCTCGTTGTCTGTGCTACTGGGGTTATATTTAGGAAGTGGTCTGTGCCAATGCATTCAAGTGTACTTCCCACTTTCTCTTCTATGAGGTTCAGTGTGGTTGGTTCTATGTTGAGATTTTTGATCCATTTGGACTTGAGTTTTGTGCATGGTGACAGATATTCATCTGTTTGCATTCTTCTACATGTTGATATCCAGTTATGCCAGCACCGGTTGTTGAAGATGCTTTCTTTTTTCCATTTTATATTTTCAGTTTCTTTGTCAAAAATCAGGTGTTTGTAAGTGTGTGGATTGATATCCAGGTCTTCAATTCGATTCCATTGGTTCTCTTGTCTGTTTTTATGCTAATACTAGGCTGTTTTTATTATTGTAGCTGTATAGTAGAGATTGATTAAACTATTCTTATTTCAGATGGTTGTGAGCCACCATGTGGTTGCTGGGAATTGAACTCAGGACCTTTGGAAGAGCTGGCAATGCTCTTAACCGCTGGGCCATCTCTCCGGCCCTTGATTAAACTATTCTTGATCACACAAAAAGCCTAACTTTATTAGATTTACCCTAATTCCTTACACAAGGCCTGTTTTATGATAAACCATTAAATTTTTTGTGTAGCTCATACAAAGGTGAAACTTCCAGCATATGCATAAACAAGCTGTATATGGCCTCACGCACACTTACAACCCCAGTACTGTATGGGCAGAGACAAGAAGATTACTAGCAGTTGTTGACTGCTAGACAACCACAAAACAAAGCAAGTCCATTCCACCAAATGTCACATTGGGTACCGTCTATAGACTTCAAGATCAAAAGGAAAGAAAAGCATGTGAACAAGAGTCAGCAAATTAACAAAGATGGGTATAATATTGCTGAGGGTTTTTTTTTTTGTCTTTGTTTCAGAACATGCAACCCTCAAATGTAATACCTTAGCATATTGAATATTTCAAACTAAAAGAATCTGAGAAAAAAGATAGAAGGTAGATGGTCTCTCTGAGCTTCTCCAGGTCCTTCTCACCCAGAGCCGACCTCAAGACTAGAGTGAGATATGAGAGCTCTCCAACTGCAAAGAAGGAATGGCCTTCTTTACAAAGACAAAAGCTCCAGGACTCAGGACCGAGGCCTGGCTAGGCGTCCCTGATTTGCTGCCATCAGATCATTGTCCTTGCTCTGACGTAGTTCTCCATCACCAACCACTCCTCGTCAAACCTCTTGTGCGACAGTGCTCAGAGCAGAAAGGTTGCTTTTCTCTTACATGGGAACAGCACTTTGTTTTCTTCACAAGCTTTCCCTGTCAAATCAATCGTATGTCAACTAATTTCATGATGTTTTTAAATTATTAATTTGTTCTCTGTTATTGGAACCTTAGAAAAGTAAAGAAAAGATTATATTCCCTCCTTATGGCACAAGGCTTGACAGGGCACAGTTATACTTTATGTTAGTATTGACCAGCTTAAAATACTAGTCTTTTAGCCGGATGATGGTAGTGCGCGCCTTTAATCCCAGCACTCGAAAGACAGAGGCAGGTGGATCTCTGTGACTGGGAGGCTAGTCCAGTCTACAAGAGAGTTCCAGGACAGCTGGTGTAATACAGAGAAATTCTGACTCCAAAAAACAAAAAAAGCAAAAAAGCAAATAAACAAGCAAAAAACCAAAACTAGTCTTTTGTAGAAAACTATGTGAGCACCAGTGCTAATGAGCCACACGTGGCTTCTCTGATTGGCTATCCAAACGTTAGCACTAAATGTTGATATCATTTGCCACGTTGAAGCTAAGAAATCAATGGTAAATCTCTACCTCATGACTGTAATGGTTGGTGGCTCATTCCTTAGATCCCTGTACTCAGGCAGAGGTAGGTAGATCCCAGAGTTCAAGGCCAACTTGATCTACATAGAAAGTTCCAGACCAGCGATGGCTAAACTATTGAGACTGTATCTCAAAATTAAAAATAAATAAATCCATACCAGATTTCTGACGTATCTTTACATTTGGGTGAATTTTTCTCTTTTGTAAATCTTCAAAATTAACAAAGTCTCCCAGTTTGCTTTCTGTCATCGTCTTAGAACCTAGGTCTCTAAACCCGGTATTTTGGGTAGACTTGACAGGCATTAGTCCTGTATGAAGCTTGCCTTTGTTTTCGACAGAAGTGACCAGCTATATATGATTGAAAGAGCATATGGAGGTTGGAAAGATCTGGGAGAAGTTTGGGGAGAGAGAAACATCAAACCATAGTATGAAAAAAATTAATAAAAAAAATTTAAGTGACATTATCAAAAATAATCTGTGAAAGGCCTTACATATTAACTCAATCATTCCACAGTATCCAGCCAAGTTCCTTCTCGTTAAAGTCATTTTGAAGAAAATAAGATAATATCGATTTCTAAATGCTAATTGGTCAGGAAAAATCAGATACATGCAAAATATTTTATTTTAGCTTGCAGAGACTTCCATAAAAACAATCAACTGGAGGCCAAAATATATATGCATAGGACCTCGTACAGACCCATGCAGGGCCTGTGCTAGCTGCTTCGGTCTGAGAGTTCATATGAGCTTTGATCATGCTGATTTAGAGGGTTTGTTTTTCTTGGTGTCCTCCATCCCCTCTGGCTTGTACACTTTCTTCCTTCTCTTCCACAGGGTTGCCCAAGCACTAAAGGGAAGGATTTGATAGAGACATCCCATTTAGGACTGAATGTCCCAAGGTCTCTCATTCTCTGTATAATGTGTGACAGTAGGCCTCTATATTTGTGCCCATCTTCTGCAGGAGGAAGCTTCTCTGATGATGGATGAACAAGGCACTGATCTATGAGTATAGCAGAATATTACTAGGAGTCATTTTATTACTACATTTTTAAAGCTTTTTAGATCAGTATTAGTTATTCGGTTTTTATTCTAGGTCCTTGGGCTCTCTAGTGTAAGGTTCTTGATCACCCAAGAAGTATTGAGTATGGGTTCCATCTCATGAAGTGGGCCTTAAGACAAATCAGATATGCCACCCTTGTCCTAGAGGTGTGGGAAGTCCTTCTGTATATGTGTTTCTTTTATTGATTAATAAAGAAGCTGCTTTTGGCTTAACAGAATATAGCCAAGCTGGAAGAGATAGAGAGAGAAAGTAGGCAGGGTCAGTAAAAAGTGATGTAGCTGCCGCCAGAGACAGATGTGCCAGAATCTTTCTGGTAAGCCACAGCCACATGGTGATACACAGATTAACAGAAATGGGTTAATTTAAGATATAAGAGTAAGTCAGAAATACGCTTAAGCTATTGGCCAAACAGTATTACAAATAATATAGTTTCTGAGTGATTATTCTGGGGCTGAGCAGCCAGGACAGAACAGGAGGCCTCCCCCAACATCCTAAAATATCTTGCCTTTTCTGATCTAATGAGATGATCATATGGTTTTTGTCTTTGTCTGTTTATGTGGTGGACTACATTTTTCAGTTTACATATGTTGAGTCATCCCTGCATTTCTGGGATGAAATCCACTTGATCATGGTGGATAATCTTCTTGATATTCTCTTGGATTCTGTTTGCAAGTATTTTATTGAGAAGTTTTGTATCTATGCTCATAGGGATATTGATTTATAACTTTCTTTTTTGGTTGGGTCTTTGCATGGCTTAGGTATAGAGAGAATTAGGAAATATTCTTTCAGTTTCTATTTTGTGGAATGATGTGAGAAGTATTAGTGTTCATTCTTCTATGAAAGTCTAGTAGAATCCTGTGCAGACTCCATTTGACCCTGGGCTTTTATTTTTTTTTAATTCAGAAACTTTTCATTGTTTCCATGTCATTAGTGGCTATGGCTCTATGTACATTGACTATTTCATCTTGATTTAGTATTTGGTAGGTCATATATGTCAAAAAAATTCCTTGATTTCTTTTAGGTTTCCTGTTGTTGTTGTTGTTGATATCCAGTTTAACCTATGGTAGTCAGATAGGATACAGGGTGTTATGCCAGTTTTCTTGTATCCATTGAGAGTTGTCTTGTATCCAAGTATGTGGTCAATTTTGGAAAAAGTCCCATGAGTTGTTAAGAAGAAAGTATATTCTTTTGTTCTATCGATATCTGCCAGGTCCATTTGATTTATGATGTTATTTAACTTCAACCTTTCTCTGTTTAATTTTTTTTCTCTGAATGACCTATCTATTGGTGAGAGTGGGCTATTAAAGTCACTCACCATCTCTCTGTGAGTATCTTAATGTAGTAATGCTTCTTTTATGGACTTGACTGTCCTTGTGTTTGGGGTAGAGATGTTTAGAAGTGTAATAACCTCTTGGATTTTCTTTTTTTTAATGAGTATGTAGTACCCTTCCCTGTCTCTTCTGATTAGTTTTGGTTTGAAGTCTATTTTGTCAGATAGTAAAATGCCTCCATGGGCTTGCTTCTTGGAGCCATTTTATTGGAATGCCTTTTTCTATCCTTTTATCCTAAGGTTATGTCTGTCTTCAATGGTGAGGTGCATTTCTGGATGCAGCAGAAGGATGGATCCTGTTTTCTGATGCAATCAGTTTCTGTGCCTTTTTATTGGGGAACTGAGACTATTAATATTAAGAGCTCTCAGTGAGCACTGTTTATTGATTCCTGTAATTTTACTGTTATGACATGGGCTTTTTCCCCATCTTTTGATCTGGTCCAGGATTACTTATCCCTTTTATCTTCTTGGGTGTGGTTATGAGTGACTAGCCTGATTCCATCTCAGGGTAAAAAGCCATTTTGTTATAAGGACAGAATAAGTTGTTTCTATTCAAAATTGACTCACATATACTGTACCCTGGTAAGATAAGGTGTTTTGCCAAGGGATCTTGAGATATTCCGCCAAGATGATCTGGGGTAAGATAAGGTGTTTTGCCAAGGGATCTTGAGATATTCCGCCAAGATGATCTGTCAGATAATCTAATCTGCTATCTGCCTTTGTAAAGTTTGCTTGCAAAATCCTTAAGTTTCAAAACCCTCAGTTTACACTTTTCCCCTATAAAAGGAGGCCTGAAAAGATAACCCACACTGTGGAAATCTAGATTTGGAGAGTCAGTCCTATATATATATATATAGTAAATGAAGCTTGCTTAATTGGCTTAAATTTGCATAATGGTTTTCATTCTTCATTGATGGGATCAACATTTATCCTCTTCAGAATGAAAATTTCCTTCTAGTGTCTTGTAAAGTTAGGTAGGTAGGGTGAAATTGCTTAAATTTGGTTTTTATCATGGAAATTTTTCCCTGGCTGTTGCTTGTGGTTGGTATTTTCTGGACTGACATCTGTGGTCTTTCAGAGTGTGTAGAACATCTCTTTAGGTCCACAGAGGAGGCAGGTGCTATAATAATGAACCTTCCTTTATATTATTTCATCTTCTTCCCTTTCAACTTTTAATAACTTTCTTTGTTCTTTGATTATTATGTGACATGGGGAATTTCTATGTGGTGTTTTGTATGCTTCTTGGACCTTGATAGCCATCTCCTTCTTTAGGTTGGGGAAATTTCTTCCTATGATTTTGTTAAAAATATTTTCTGTACTTTTGACCTGGTTTTCTTTTCCTTCCTCTGTCCCTATTATTCATAGATTTAGTCTTTTCATGGTGTCCTAGATTTCCTGGAAGTTTTGTACCTCCTTTTTTTCTTAGATTTAACATTTTGTTTGAATGGACTATCCATTTCTTTTACTCTGTCTTTAATATTTGAGAGTCTCTCTTCTATGTCTTGTAATCTGTTGATGAGGCTTACTCTGAGATTTTTGTTGGACTTCCTAACTTTGTCATTCTGGTTTTAATTTCAGTTTAAATTTTCTTTAGTGAGGCTGGAGAGATGGTTCTCTAGTTAAGAGCATTGACTGCTCTTCCAGAGGACCTAGGTTCAAAGCCCAGCACCTATATGGCAGCTCACAGCTGTCTGTAATTCCAAGAACTGACACCCTCACACAAATATACGTGCAGGCAAAACACCAATGCAAATAAAATAAAAATAAATAAATCATTAAGAAACTAAAAATAGATAGATTTTCTTTAGTGATTTTGCTTTTGTGAATTGTTTTCACTATTATATTCAACTGTTTCTTTGTGTTTTCACGTATGATGGGATTTATGCATATCCTCTTTAAAGTTCCTGAAATTTTCCTAACTGCTTTTTTCTTTTGAGACAGGGTGTCTCTATGTAGTCCTGTATGTTCTGGAATTTGCTATGTAGACCAAGCTGGCCTTCTACATAGATCCACCTGTCTCTGCCTCCTGAGTGCAGGGACTACAGGCATGAGCCATCTCTCCCAGTTTCGTAGTTTATGTTTTGGAGCCCTTGTCTTGTGCTTCAGATATGATGTATTTCTCCATTCCTCCTGTAACACGAGCTACTGAGTTCCAGTGGAGACACAGTCATTGCTTTGTCTGTTCATGTCTGTGTTTTAGCGCTGGGATCTGGGCATCTGGAGTTAGGATATCTGAGGTGTTTCTTGATGTTGGTGTCTGGTCTTGTTTTTTTTTTTTTTTTTTTGGTTCAGTTCTTTGGTTGCCCTTGCCCTCTCTGTATCCATGGTGGCCATGGGGTTGCTGGTGGAGAGTGCTTCTCTAGGTCAGGGTGTGGTAGTAAGAAGTGGAGATGGGCAAGGAGAAAATATTAAAAGCAATGTGGGACTGAGCTATGGGGACTGGGCCTGCACCAAGAGGTGGAGTCCCCAGGGAATGTGGGTAGAGTGGAAAGAAACACTCCTGGAAGTTGGTGGTATAGGACTCTGAGAGAGCCTGGAGAGATAATCATGGAGGACAGGAGGATCGTGAACATCACCTACCTGAGGATATCACACCTCAGATATCCTAACTCCAGATGCCCAGATCCCAGCGCTAAAACACAGACATGAACAGACAACAGACCTGGCATGGTCATCTGGTCAGCTGGTCAGTGGGAACTGCATCAACTGATGGAGTCCCCAGGAATGAAAGAGCTTGACTCATCTTTCTTAATGTTCTACTGCATTTACTTTGCTGACAATTTTTTTGCATCTATGTTTATCAAGGACACTAGCCTGCAGTTTTCTCTGTGTGTGTATGTGTGCATGTGTTCAGTCCTTGTCTTACTTCCATAGCAATGCTGGCCTTAGAGAACGAACTCAGGAGACTTCCTTGCTCTTTAGCTTAAAATGCTATTTCAGAGCTAATCAGTAAGTTTAATCATGTCTAAAACCTGCTAAACGTAGAATAAACAAAGTAGGTGCTTTGCAAAGTAGATCATATCCAGCTCAATATTTGTACACTTTCAATTCATCAGCAAGAAAGTGAAATGTACTTGGTGACAAAACCTTAGGAATGTTATCAAAAGGGAAAGGCTATGTGATGGAAGTAACTACAGAAATAAGATAGATTCATTTATCGTCAAACTTTAATAAAAGAGCATCAGTACCCTTTCTTTCCATAGACCTTAAAGTACACTCAGTAACAAAATTGTAAACCTCTATCTTAAGCATTTTAAAAAGAATGCCAGCAAGTTTTCTGTTAAAACATGTAGGCACATGCCTTTAATCCCAGCACTCGGGAGGCAGAGGCAGGCGGATCTCTGTGAGTTCGAGACCAGCCTGGTCTACAGAGCTAGTTCCAGGACAGGCTCCAAAACCACAGAGAAACCTTATCTCGAAAAACCAAAAAAAAAAAAAAAAAAAAAAAAAAAAAAAAAAAAGAAAAAAAGAAAAAGCAAACATGTAGGAATCAGTGTGTGTTGGCACATGCCTGTAATCCTAACACTGAAAATATGGATGCATTGGCAGTCAGTGAGATACCTCATGGGTAAAAGTGTTTAAAGCTGAGCCTGACAAACCAAGTCCCATCTCCAGGATCCACAAGGTAGAAGGAAAGAACTGGTTCCTGCAAGCTGTCATCTGACCACCACACCCACCAAGGTATGCCCCTTCCCCCCACATGCATTCACACACACACACACACACACACACACACACACAAAATAAATAAATAAATAAATAAATAAATGTAACATTTAAATAATAATAATACAAAACTATGAGACAGGCCTCGGCTACATTGCAAGTTTAAGATGAGCCTAGGCTACATAAGACCCTGGCCAAAAAAAAGCAAAATGAAGAAATATGAAGGAAGAATAATCATACAGGGGTTAATCAGCTAGCCTTTGGAGATATTGATATCTACAGTGAGCTGCCATCTCTGGCCCCATCAGAGTGGGTGTGGAAGCCAATGGGTCTTCCCGTATTAGATTTGACTAACCCAACACTATACTCCAAGGCAAAGTTTTGTGCATACTGACCTATTCTGCTTCCAGTAAATGGAGTCTCTTGTCACACTACACTGTACTCAGTTGTTAGAAAGCTGTCCCTAAGTCACAAGAGCTGGCACTAATCTATGTTACACCACAATGATCTGCACTATGTTGGGAATGTACTAAGGTCCATGCCAGCTGCTATCCCTCTGAAAACTCCAACTGTTCCTTTAAAGTTGTTCCCTTTTGCTTCAACTATAACTCTTCAGAGAAACTTCTAGGAACCTGACAAGTTGTTGAGCCTCTCTGACATGTCCTTTAGGTAATGGAGTGTCAGCATGGATCACTATAATACTGAACTGAGCATGCTCAGAAATTATATAGATATGAATAATTGGCATTAGTATGGATCTTGGTTGATTGATACAAATTTAAGATCAATTTTGTTATATGTGTATTTCTGTTCTTGATTAAGGTATTGTGTTTGTGCAGCTCATTTAAAAATGTAATGTATAATTAAGAAATACAGGTTAATAGATAGTCATCTATAATAGTTAAGCTTGTAATCATGTAAGTTCGGTTTTCTAGATGTACAGAGATATATTTCAGATGTATAGGGAGTCTTCAAATCTTTGAAAGTCCTTTAGAATATGACATTAAAATGTTTAAGAACTTAGGACTTTTCATCACAATGAGACATATCTGCTCCTGGCAGCATCAATTACTTCAAGAGGAAGATGGGCATCGAAGAGACCCCTCATGGAGCTTGTTAGCCATTTGGGCAAGAGATTGCTCTTGCCTGGACTTCTTGATGTTGTGTATGATGTCTCAACTAGATATGCAGGACCCACAGAGAAATGACTGTTGAACTTGCCTAAAGGTGAAACCGTTCTTCGGTGTTCCTTCTTCATGAAAGAGTCTGCCAGACATTCTGCAAGACATAGAAGAAAGCAGATGATGGACTTTTCCATTACAAGGCAGAACAGATCTTCAAATTTCCTGCTTCATGGAAAAGTCTGCTAGATACTATGGGCCTATAAGCTGAAGATGGGTGCCCTAACAATACAGAAGAACTTTGGGTAACTGTCCAGGCAGTGAGATGTCTCTGCCAATTCTAAAGTTTTTGGAAGTTGCTTACGATGAACTTTCTGTTTACTTAGGTTCTATTATATCCTTCTGGAGTCTTTGATAGAGTTAAGGAAATGATAATTATAGTTTTCCTTCTTTATGATAAAAGATAAGGTAGATATAAATGTTGTAACTGTAATTCTTACTTGATATCTGTTTTGCTATATGTAATTTTACTATGTTAAAGTTAAAACCCTCCTTTATATTTAGACAGAAAAGGGGAGGTAATGTGGGATTCCCCTCTGATGCTGTGAATACCATTGGTAAATAAAGAAGCTGTCTTGGCCTGTGATAGGGCAAAAGAGTAGAGCTAGGTGGGGAAAACTAAACTGAATGCTAAGAGAAAGAAGGCAGAGTCAAGAAGAAGCCATGTAGCCCCATCAGAGACAGATGCTGGATGGAAATTTTCTGGTAAGCCACAGCCACGTATCAATACACAGATTAATAGAAATGGGTTAATTTAAGATATGAGTTAGCCAGATATATTCTTAAGTTATTGGCCAAACAGTATTGCAAATAATATGGTTTCTGTATAATTATTTCAGGAGTCTGGGCTGCCAGGAACACACAAGCAGCCTCCTACAATGCAGAAATATTCACATCTACTCTCTCCTTTTAAAGAAAGTACTCCCTGCCCTTGAACTGAATCTAGAAACAACCCTGTGTCATCATTATTTTCTTTCTAAACATTTGATCTATGACCTGAATCTAAGCATGCTCAAAAATGTTTTCATCCCCACATGTACCATCCTACATGAACATAAGAGAAATCCTTATTCATGCCTTCTCTGTCCAGGGAGGACATTGACTGCAAATAACCACAGTGTTCCATGTATCAAATCTGTCTCTATTCTTTTGTCTTCAGTCTGTGTTCATTGTCTTTGCATTCACTGAGAGGAGATCCCATTACCTTTGGTTACACAAGAGCGCAGTTTCTGGCTGGACCTGGGACAAGTATAGTGTTTCTGTCTGTAATCAGCAGCATTGGGATAGCTGTGCTACCAAAGACTAATAGAAGAGTGGTACAGGCCAGTCCTGTGCAATAAGACCCAGCTTCCTACAGAACATACAATTCTGAGAATGAAGATGGCCTATCCCCAGTGCCCTGCTTCCCAGCACCAGGGAAAAGACGTATCTCCTGGCTAACACAATTCTGTCAGCTCATTTCATACAAGCTACCATGGGGACAGGAGTTATGTGTCTGGCACAGGATTGTGCTGTGGTAGGCCTGGTACTGAGATTCACATCGAAGCCCTGGATTCTATTCTCTCTTTCTCCAGGCTATTTGAAGTTATGAGAGTGATATGTGGGGACATCTTTCCTGCTGCCTTCTTCAATGTATCTTTTCTTACTACTCTACGAAATCCAAGCACTGTCATCTCTGGCTTCCTTTCCTGGGGTAGTGTATAAACAGCTCTTTAAATTCTGTCTGTGGGGAAAAAACCAGTGAAGAATCTGACTCTGCCACCATCTCATTCTGCTCCCAGGAAGCTTTTTTATTAAGAAGAATCACCCTTACCTCTGAAAATAGAGATTCAGATTCTTATTCATATCAAAAATCGCAGGGGCTGAGAGCTTGTCATGTGACAGACCTGTGGGTTTGATCCCCAACATTTCCATGCTTTGCTTGTAACTCCCTAAGTCTGCCATTTTGTTGATGTGATGAGGTTTGTATATAAATCTGCCTGTCTAGTAGGATTAGGAGCTCAATAACTAACAATCTGCAGACATAATAGTCTGTCATTTTCCCCCTGATAATCTGTCTACTGTCTGCTAAGTTTCAGGCCCCAGTCACAATGAGATAAGTAGGAACAGACTTGTCAAATTCTTCGCCATACACACACATCTGAGCAAAGTCCCATCTTAATACACTAAACACAACATTCTATAGCAATGCATATTTCTATCTAGTTATGTAGCAAAAATGAACCTGCTAATTGGAATACTAGACTAATCTCTGTGTAGGAGATATAACAGGACACATAAAAGGGTGCCTTTCAAGCTGTGCTTCCTAATACAAAAAGCACAGTACTCAATGCTTATCTGTTAATAACTGTCCAAGGTTCTAAGTTAAAGAGAAAATAATCTTGTAAATTATTGTAAGCTGAAATATTACAGAATGTAATTGCTCTACCATTAAAATTAAAAGTTTACTAGAATAATGACTCAGTTTATTTGGTCAAATATAACACAGTATTTTATGAACAAATCAGAATAGAATTCTTTTAAATGACTTCATTAAGTTAGTAGTGTATTATTGGATTAGTATATTCTCTAGAGACAGAAAAACTTTAGAGTTACAAACTGAGAGGAGAATATTTTTGAATTAGAAAAGCAAGTGCATAGTGGGTATGACCCCAGTTTGGCAGCTTTAGTCCTGCACTGAACTTAAACAGAAACACACAAAGGGAGAAAGGAAGAAGCGCGCACACACAAGCAGTGGGAAGAAGGGAACATAAAGCGGTAGTCAGTGGCATTAAAGCTGCAGTGCTGCTTTGCAGTCACTTATGGTGTCACAGCAGAGAGTCTGGGTGGCCTGTGAGGTGTGTGTCACCTATGACGTCATAGCAGAGAGTCTGAGTGGCCTGTGAGGTGTGTGTCACCTGTGACGTCATAGCAGAGAGTCTGGGTGGCCTGTGAGGTGTGTGTCACCTGTGGACGTCACAGCAGATGTCCTGTGCCGTCTGCGAGGTGTGTATCTCTCTGGCAGTGGATTCCCCAGCTCTGGTAAGCATCTTCAGCACCTTAATGATGATTTTTTTTTCATGGTGAAAATGCATTTATTTAGAATTAGCTGCTAGACTCAGTTTCGGTACCAATCTTGTTGGCAACACCAGAGCTTCAAAACCAGGCAGTGGAACATATCTATGCCTTCTTCTCTCTGCCACTCTTTAGCAGGGTATTGACTTTGGTATTGACATCACAGTCATAGCATTTTTCCACATCCAGTTTGATCTGGTGCTTGTTGGCTGTGACATCCACAATGAACACAAGTGTCTGTCTTCTTTCTTCTTTGTGATTGGTTCAGTGGTCAGGAGAACTTGGTGACAGCGTAGTGGTTGAGCGTGTTTCTCTCAGCACACTCTTGCAAGGGTATTTGGGCCTCCAGAGCTGCAGTGTCTTGAGGGGTTGGAAGGTGAGTGACTTTCAGGTCAGATCATCTTTTTGTGGCTGTGGGTGACTCTCAGTTCTGCCATCTTAGCTTTCAATGCCTTGTTTCTGGCTTCAGTTCCGGGGTGGACAGGAGTGTCCTTATTCACTTTGGGTACCATCTTGGTGAAAAAGCAAGAATGTCTTGTGAAGCAGAAAGTTTTTTTTTTTTTTTTTTTTTTTTCGAGACAGAGTTTCTCTTTGGTTTTGGAGCCTGTCCTGGAACTAGCTCTTGTAGACCAGGCTGGTCTCGAACTCACAGAGATTCGCCTGCCTCTGCCTCCCGAGTGCTGGTATTAAAGGCGTGCGCCACCACCGCCCGGCGAAGCAGAAAGTTTTTAAAGGAAGAATTTAACTCATCAAATATAAAATGAACATATGTCAAAGCTTTTAAAGATTTGTTAATGAGGAGACCAGGATTTGAAAAACCAAGTCGAAGGACAATTCAAAGAGCCAACGAAGAGAAAGGCACTCGGGTGTTGAAATGAATCTAGCAGATGCAAAGCTGGCCACCATGCACGGGGCTACAGACAATTCATATGAGTTGGTCCATAGGACTGTTTGTAGTTCTCTCTTCATTTCCCTCGTACACCTGAATGGTGAGGTCACAATGAGACAAGAGATAGATGACCAGGAAGCTGTGCTGGACAACACCAGCATTGTCCATAGAACATATTTCCCCCAACTTCTCAAAGTGGTTCTGAGTTTCCCCTGACACGATTTTCTCCAGCTTTGTCCTGTGCTCCACCATCCTCCAGCTGTCCTAACAATCCTCCATCAGCATGGATGACACTGACCTGTCCTTTGCCCGCTCTCCTACTAACGTCAGTGCGGTTGATCTACGTTACTATATAGAAAAGCACATAAAGAGTAAAACTCATTTTGTTTTTTGTTTTGTTTTTCCCAAACAGGGTCTTACAATGTAGCTGTCCTGGAATTCACTAGGTGGACCAAGCTGGCCTTGAACGAACTCACAGAGATCCGCTTGCCTCTGTTTCCTGAGTGCTGGGATTAAAGGTGTGTGCCACTACACCCAGCTAGGAGTAAAACTATAAGAAACTAACAGACCAATTCACTTCATTTGCTCAAATGTACTGATAGACCAGTGGTAACATCAGTAAAGGTGGTGTGTGTGTGTGTGTGTGTGTGTGTGTGTGTGTGTGAGAGAGAGAGAGAGAGAGAGAGAGAGAGAGACAGAGAGAGAGAGATAGATAGATAGATAGATAGATAGATAGATAGAGAGGCAGAGAGAGAGACAGAGAGAGAGAGAGAGAGAGAGAACCACTGTGCTAATTACTATCATCCTGCCTATTTGGTCAAGTTTCTCATCGCTTACTTGTAGTAAGACTCCATTTAGGTCAGCTTAGTTGGAATCTCCCTGGTTTTCCTGTTAGTGTTTCTATCCAGGGACTCCTTACTCTGCTCATAAATCCCCAGACATCTTTGCTGTATGTGGAGTTGACCCTGACCTCTCTTCCCCAGAATAGTACCCCTATTGTAAAAGTCTTGAATAAACTCTTCCACTATTTTAGCAAGTGTCAGGATAGCTTTTTTTTTTAATTTTAGCATCTACTAAAGAAGAAAAAGTATATATATTTTTCTCTATGCATACTTAAACTCCATAAGGAAAGGATGACTGGCAGAAGAAAAGTCATATAGGAATATTGCTTCATGTGACTCAGGAGATGAAGACCCAGAGAAACAGTTACATCTGAATTATTTTAAAGAGCCCTATTGAGAAATACAGTAAGAGGACAGCGTGCATGGGCTAATGGTAATGCATCAATTAGAAGAAACTTAGGAAGACCAGTTTGTTCAGATTCCTTATATGTACAACCATCTTTATTGGCAAGAATGTTCTTTTCTTCTACCATTGACCAATCCAAACTCATAGATTTCAGACATGAAAGGGACTATTGGGTATTTTAGGACTCAAATTGAGAAAACAGATTTTGTGTTTTATGTTTCTTATGCATGTGTCTGCATGTTGTGTTCTTGTGATTTTTCTTTTTATTCTGGTTTGTTTGTTTGCTTGCTGACTTAAAAAAAGGGGGAGAAAGGAGGCATGGAGTTGGCTGGGAGAGGTGGGAAATTGGGCAGGATCTTGGAGGAAATGAAGGAGGGAAAACTGTGATCAGAATAGATTATATTGGAAAAAATATTTTCAATTAAAAATAAAAAACAAAGTTTAAAAAAAAATTCAGAAACAGATTTAAGTTTATGTTCCAAAAAAGGCAGGGCACTGGGAGCTAAGATTGAGCAGAGTGTTGATTTATTCCAAGATGCTAATCATTCTTTTGTGGGGAAACTTCTACTGCTGTTGAGAACAGGTGCAGTTTGACAGGAGCTTGTGATGATAGGGAAAATCTCACACACATGGACGTAGTGAAAATATTCTTAAAACAAGCGTCCGAGCAGTGGTGGCGCACGCCTTTAATCCCAGCACTCGGGAGGCAGAGGCAGGCGGATCTCTGTGAGTTCGAGACCAGCCTGGTCTACAAAGCTAGTTCCAGGACAGGCTCCAAAACCACATAGAAACCCTGTCTCGAAAAACCAAAAAATATAAAAATAATAAAAAAACCCCAAGAGTCCAAGAGCTTCTTTCTATACATCTTACACATAATTATAGTTGCATAAAGCTGCTTGGGAAAGCTCTTTCCGTGCTGCGCTCATCAGGGTTTTCCCTTTCACTTTCATGGATGAGGAAGGCACCTCTTGACATAACAGTTCCGTGACCTTTCCACAGGAAAGAGCAGATAAATCCTCCAATGTTTCTGTGACCTGCTCCAGGGCACAAGCGTCTGAGGAAAGTGAGAGTGACTTTACTACCTGGCTGTTTTCTGAGATAACGAGGTGCCCCTGTTGGAGGCTCAGCACGTCTGTCCTGAACGGTTTCCACCTTTGGAACTTCTGTCTTATCATTTGCCCTTGCACAGCTAAGTATTGCTTTCCAGCTTCCTTTATTCTCCAGGTTTCCGGAAGTCCTAGAGGTGCGTCAATTCCCCTGACTCCCGGACACTGATGACCCACAATGCCTCTGTTCATGAAGTCATTCATACAGTATGCTCTGCCTCCCCTAAATATTCTTCAAATCTTGTTTTAAAAATCAGTTATATCTCAGGAAAACAAACAAAACAAAACTACCATTGACTTCTGTGGATGTGTTGGAACTCTTGCGGTGATCATGTAAGATGTCAATCTAACTATTTTAAGATTCCTCCCTTGGCATTAGAAATCTCAGTCAGTGGTGGAGACAATTTACTCTACAGTGAGGTGGGATGAGAGACACAGTGGGGAGAGACCCCTGAGACAGACAGTGTTCCAGAAAAGCAAGGAAAGGCCGGGTGCTCCTGCAAGGGCAATTGCAGAGATTTAGGAAGTACACGTGGTGGTGGTGTTGTCGTTGGGTTTTTTTTTTTTTTCTTTTTCTTTTTCTTTTTTCAAGACAGAGTTTCTCTGTAGCTTTGGAGCCTGTCCTGGAACTGGCTCTGTAGACCAGGAAAGTGCACATGTTTTAAAGGATGGAGCTACGGAGGGAGGATGAGAGGCTCAAATGCAAGGACTGCTCACTCAAGGGAAGACAGATAAGGAAACACCCAAACCAGGTCTCTAATTGACAATCTAACATTTGCATTTGTTGAATTATTTAAAGAAAGCCTCACCAAGATACCCAGGTTGGCCTTGAACACACTCTGCGGCCCAAGCAGGAGTTCTGCTTCTGCCTCCTGCCTAGTTGGGGTTACAGACCTGTGCCTATAAACCTTTGATTTAAAGACTTTTGGTGTATTGACCTCTAGCCAAGGACAAAACTGAGCCAAAGAGGAAACAAGGACTTGAAAGACCCTACAGACAGCTTTTATCCAAAAAAAATATGTTCATTTTGGGGTCCTCTCCTTAAACTGGCAGTGAACTTCTCTTTCCAGTTCTTATCAACAGGAGGAGGGAAAAAAAAAAAACAAAGAGAAGTCATACCTGAGAAAACCAGGCTCCCACTCTGTAGCACCAATAATAAAAACCCAGAGACAGATATTGGGGTTCAGACTGAAGATCAGAGTGCAAACCGAGCCACGCTACTCAGCCCTACAGGCCAGGCAGTGGTGACATACACCTTTGTTCCCAGCAGCCACACAAGTTAGCCATTAGAGGCTGGGCGGTGGTGGTGTGCGCCTTTAATCCCAGCACTAGAGAGGAATATAAAGTGGGATGAGACAGGAACTCGCTCTTTGAGTTTGAAGATTTTGCAGAGGTAAGAGCTCTCTAATGGTTGGCTGCTTTGCTTCTCTGATCTTCAGGCAAGCTTTATTTATTAGAACACAAGTAAAATACCACTATACCACTCCAAACACTTGCCCACAATTAATGAAAATAAATGACTATGCATAAAAATGCAAAAATAAAATTGCTTACACTTTTGGCCAAACAAAAATGGTCAGTGTCTCTCTACCCCGCCAATAGTCAGTGCTACACCTGAGGTGAAGCAAGGCCCAGGGACTACGACCATATAGACTAACTCTGTGTTCAGGTCACTGGAGCTGGGCGACAGTCTTTCTCCTTTGCCCTATGGTATTTCCTGTGGTCACCTTTATTCCTAGGGCTTTATCATAGAATTACAAGTGTAGCACGGTGCCCAGTCCCCTTCCACATTTACAGAATAAGGGGAGGAGGCTTCTTGTGTTGTTGCTATTGGAATTTGGGGGAGGGAGGGGTTTCATTGACCCCTGAGAAAAGCAGCATTAATTTTTGTAACTCAGAACTCGTTCTGACCCTGCGTTTTCTAGCGTTTTCTACGTGTTTCCATTTGACCCTACCTTTCTGTACTCTCCCTGTCCCACCCTCAAGGTCCCTTTTTCTCATTTGGATGGGGCCTTAATTGGCCCCAAATCAGCTATTCTAAATCTCTGTGGTAGAGAAATGAGCCATTAACAGCTTAACGACTGCAGTCCTGAGAGGTAAATCCTTCTTCCTGTTACACAAAGGAAAGTCCATTTAAGCCCGACAATCCTCTGAGCCCTCCTTCAGAGCAGTTTTAAAGTGACGGTAACACCATTATTATTGTGCTGGTAACGCTAGTAAGAATCAGCCCTTCGAACTTCTCATTTCTCCCATTTGATTCCTTTTTCCAGACTGACTTTGAATCTTTTTTAAATTTTTTATTTAAAAGCTTTTTTTCTTCATGTTACATACCAACCACAGTTCCCCCTCACTCCCCTCCTCCCACTCTCCTCTCCTCCTCTGCCCCCCAACCCCCCATTCACTCCTCCGAAAGGGTAAGGCCTCCCACGGGGAGTCAACAATGTCTGGCAGATCAGGTTTGGCAGGGCCAAGCCCCCCCCCCCCCCATGGAGATTGAGCAAGGTATCCCTCTATAGGGAATGGGCAGCTTTTTAATTTTATTTAAAACGAATTCCTAAAATACCATCTACCTTCCCTGACATAGTTTCATAAGAACCACTTAGGGAAAGCTGCACCACTGCAATCAAAGATAATTTCATTTTTCAAAGCCATACCAATATGGTGTTTTTTCTATTTGACAGTGTTATCACTTATTAAAAACTACTCATTTAGTTGTGTTAGGAAGCAAAAATTAAGTTAAATCCCTTCTGTTATGGTCAGTTTCACTGTTTGAGTGAGAAAGCCTACTCCAGAGCAGGACCTTAGAGGGGGTTTGGGCCTCTAGTCCCAGATATTTGGGAGGTTGAGGCAAACGGATCACAGACTTATGACCAGATTGGATGACAGAGTGATTGCAAGGTCATCCCAAACAGCTTTTAAAAAAACATATTCTTGAAATTAAAAAGTGCCCCAGAGATATAAGCATACAGTGATAGATCATTTCCCTGTACTTGGGAGGGGAAAAATATCAAATTAGAGATGGGGAAAATAAGATAGCAAGATAAACTATTTTTGTTGTTCTTAATTTCCTGTTTGTCCTATGGGGGTAAAGACGATTACGCAGGGAAAAGACACAGACACGCAGCGGTACCACGTGGTACACTTTTTAATGGGAGGGGAAAACACACTAGGAAAAGTGAAAGGAAGGGACAAAGGGAAGGGATAATAAAAGGGGCGAACTTGTGGCTTGTCCTTGCTTTTAACAGAGGATGCAAAGGCTTCTTGGAAATGTGTCCCGCGCTTGCCGTGCGCTGGAGTCCAGAGGGATGTTGGGAGTTGTAGTGTTGCAAGGGAACAACAGTTTTTGCTTGAGTTTGACTTAAATCTGTTTTAATTGCTCTCAACACACACACACACACACACACACACACACACACACGTGAGTATACATGTGCGTAACATTTTGGTTGACACTGATACCCGGATAACAGGGTCTCTTCTTGAGGTTCTTAGTCTCATTAATAAAAGAATTTAAGAACAGACTCAGATGGAAGCTCAAGAGCAACTTTATTCGAAGTTAAAAAGACAAGCTTTACAGAAGGCAAGCTGTAAATCTCAGATTGCCAGGAGGAAGGAGTCAAGTTGCTGTGAAGAGTAAACACAAGGGCTAAATGGCAGGGGTGGAGTGGGGTGGGGGGGGGGCTATAGAGAAAGGTTGAGGAAGCACAGGAGGCTCTGGGTGGCATCTAAAGGAAAAAGGCAGGGCAGGAACAAAGAGCAGAAGTTACACCTTTCTCCTACCCAGGTACAAATGAGGTCCCACCCTACTTAACTTTCTGGATCAAACAAGATGGGGCATGTGCAGGGTGATGTGGCCGTGCAGAGATAGGTGATGTCTTTCTGAAGGGAGAATAGACCCAACCAAACCTCCTGGGAGCTCAGGGACTACACTAGAGGGTAGCAGTTATTGGCAGGGAAAGTCATTATCTCCTAAAAGAGCTGACACAGCCTTCTGTCTCCTTAGAATCCTGTGATGGTTTGAATTCTTGTTAAGAAAGACACCTACCATCTTCCACTTTTAAACAGGTCCTTTATGGCCTTAAACAGAGCATGTCCAGAAAGGTGCTCATATTTCTTCCCTGGAAATAAGGCCTTACACTAACATGCTCAAAAGTGTACATCTTTGTAGAAGAGTAAATGCCCATCCCTCATCCTATACAAAAAAATCAATTCAACATTGACCAAATACCTTGATATTAGGTCTGGTGTATCCTGCCAGCTGACGGGGCAGGCCAGTATAATGCCTGAATCCTAACATCTGGACCTTTGAAACTGCTAAGGGAAAACATTTCAAGTTATATGAATAGACAAGGACTCCCAGAGAAGGATTTTACTACCCCAGGAAATAATACCAAGAATTAACAAATACTATGATATGAAAACTATAAGCTTCTGTACTATCTGGAAACAATTACCAGAATGAACAGATCCTAAGGAATGGAAGAAAATCTTTGCCTGCTATTTATTCAGTGGGGAATTAACAACCAGAATACCTAAAGAATTTAAAAATTAAACAAGCAAAGGATAAATAACCCAGTTAGTAAATGGGAGGATGTACTGAACAGATAGTTCTTAAAAGAAGAAATACAAATGGCTACTAAGTACACAAAAAATGGTCTCCATCCTTAGCCATCAGAGATATAAATCAAAACTACAGACATTATCTTGCCTCAGTCAACATGGCTTTTCTCAAGAAAAAAAAATGTGGACAAGAATGGAGTGTATGCGTGTGTGTGTGTGTGTGTGTGTGTGTGCGCACGCACGCATGTGTGAGATCCTATACACCACTTGTGGGAAAGTAAGTTAGTTGTGCAGCTACTGCAGAAGTCAGCATGAAGTTTCTGAACAGTGAAAGACCCTACAGACCCCCTCCTCAAAACCCGCAGCTAGCATGCTCCCGGGGGAACGTCCTGTTTGCTTAAAAAAAATTCTCCTGATCAGCAGCCAGCCTACTCCCGTAAGAACATCCCATGCGCCTGAGAGAGCAGGAGATAGAGATAGGAAGACTGCAAGGCAAGATGTCAATAAGATAGGATATCAACAAAGCAGGTTAGCTATAAGATAGGAACAGGATGACTGTTGCCAGGCATCCATGCTGAGAGAGGAAACCATTCATGCCCCCCGCCGCATTCCGATAACCACGCTTTTGCTTCTGTAAACTTGCTTTTTGCTCTTCCCTATAAAAAGCCCGCCCTCCAGTTGGCAGGTGCACAAATCTTCTGAGAGATCTTGCTGCCCACAGGTACCTGTGTCTACTCAATAAACCTCTTGCGATTTGCAACCATGCGGTCTCGGCCTGTTCCATGGCGTTGGGGAGGTCTCCTCCTGAAAAGAGGTCCTCGTCAAGGGTCTTTCACTCCCAGGCACACAATCAAAGAAATCCCAGCTGCATGCTGCAGATATACCTGCATATCCATGATTGTTCCCAAGTTATTCACAATAGAGAAGGCGCGGAATCAGTCTAAATGCCCAAAGGCAATATATAGAGTGAAAGAGGATGGAGTTATTCGGCCACAAAGAAAAACAAAATTATATTATGTGTGAAAAATGGATGAAACTAGAAATCCATCGTGTTAAGTGAAATAAGCTGAATTCAGAAAGATATAATTGTGCATTTTCTGTCATATGTAAAAATCTGTATTTTGATAAAAAGACATGATGATACATTCGGGAGGATGAATGAACCAGTGGGAGAGAAGATGTGGGATGGCAAAGGGAAATGAATGAGTAAATATAATCAAAGTACATTATATTCATGTATAAAAATGTAGTAACAAAAACCATTACTTTTTTTGTTTTTTGGTTTTTTTTTTGTTTTTGTTTTGTTTTTGTTTTTTTGAGACAGGGTTTCTTTGTAGCTTTGGAGCCTGTCCTGGAACTAGCTCTTGTAGCCCACACTGGCCTTGAACTCACAGAGATCTGCCTGCTTCTTCCTCTGCCTCCCGAGTGCTGGGATTAAAGGTGTGTGACACCACTGCTCAGCGGGGGGGGAAATCATTACTTTTTATAATTATTTCTTTTTATTTTTTCAGATTATAACTCCATCATATCCCCTTTCTCTTTCCTCTCTCCAAACTCCTCTCATACACCCTTCCTTGCTCTTTCAAATCCATGCCTTCTTTTTCATTAAATGTTATTACATGCATATATGTTTAAATATAACCTGTCCCGTACACATAATGTCACTTGTATTTGTTTCCAGGGACGACCATCATATTGGATAACCAAGTAGTATGCTTTTCTGTGGAGAAGACTATTTCTCCTGCCCTCAGCATTTTTAGTTATTTATAGTCGTTTGTGTAGGATGGAGGCATCCTGGAATTTCCCTGGTTCACATTAGCATGTCTTGTTCTTGGTTATTCTCACCTTGATGGTGAGAATTTATAGCTTCAGATGTTTTGAGGCAACACAATCTCACAGCAGACTCCTTGACCCTCTGGTTCTTATCAGTCTTTCCACGCCCTCTTCGGCATTGACCCTTGAGCCTTAGGGGCAGGGCTTGCATTACAAATGTTCCTTTCAGACCAGGCGCCTCAAGTTTGCATTTTGATTGATTGTGGTGTTTTGTAATGTTCTCTGTCTGGTGCGAAGAAGAGCTCACTCAGGAGGGGAAAGAACGAGACCTGTTGTGGGTATAAGGAAATGTTTAAATTGTGGCTAGTGACACTGCTGGTTTAGTATAGTGGCAGTTGTGGTTTCTCCTCCAAGGTCCGATTGAAATCTCCTCCCTAATGAAATCTCCCTGGATTCTTTGTCCAGAAAGCATGGAGCTTGGCAGTGAGAACAGTGTTTCTCTTGCTCAACGTGAGTATGAAAATTTTCTCTTTTCTTGGATTTTCCTCTCTTCTTCCAACTTATAGTTGTGTTCCTTGAGTTTTTACACACCAAGACGTGAACCTATTTCATATGGCTATACCAAGGATAATATCAAGAATGACACTCCTATGGTTTTAATATTCCTCTCTAAAATACATGCAGAAATGTTATTGCCCCTGGATGATTCTGCGAGCTGGAACCTCTAAGCCTGGTTAGATCATTAGAGCACTGCCCACATAGCTGGATATTACATTCCTGGATATAGGCCGTCATCTCAAGAGGGGGTTTGTGGAGTGCCATGTTATAGAAATTAGTTTAGCTTTTCTGGGTTAAAGTCAAACAAGAGTGTATGTACCAGGCTCCAGGCTTTTTCTTTTCTTTTCTTTCTTTTTCTTCTTCTTCTTTTTAAAACTTAAATTAACCCATTTCTCTTCATCTATGTTTTGCCTTGGGGCTTTTTAGCTTTTCTCTCTGTCTGTCCTTTGCTGTGCCTGGGCTGTCTGTTTAGCTGACCCCAGGCATCTCCCTTTCTTTCTCCCTCATTCTCTCTCCTTCTCTCGTTATTCTCTCAAGCCTAGATTTCTATTCCTTTTTATTCCCTCTTCCAACCAGCCTCTACTATCCTCTCTCTGTGTAGCTATTGGCCATTCAGCTTTTTATTAGACCAATCAGATATCTTAGGCAGGCAAGGTGAAACGGCAGCACATCTTTTCGTAATTAAACAAATGCCGCAAGACGAAACGTAACACTCCTTCACATAGTTAAAGTCATATTCTGCAACATAAAGTCTCTGACTGTGTTATCCTCTGCTCATTCTTCCATTTTCCACGGAACTACAACCTTCACACTGCTACTTGCAGAGTAGAGGATTCTCCTACAACTTTTACAAAATAAGATTTTTACTCCTTAAATTATGACATTATCCAATTATGAATAGTAGGTGTTCCAACCAAGACCCCCACTGACGGGGCTGAAAGAAAGCTCAGCACTTGCTGATATTTCAGAGGTCCTGGGTTTCAGCATCCTCATGGAGGCTCACAACTGCCTGTGACCGCAGTTTCATGGGCTCTAGTGCCCTCTTCTGGTCTCTGTCAGTTACTAGGTGCTTACACTGTGCATACATATGTGTAGACAAAAGACTCATACTCATTAAAAGTGGACAGATAAAAAGGAAGCACCTGACTTACAGAAACACCATCTTCACATTTAATATTTACCAATAAAACCCACACTTTCCCCAGGTCGTGCATTATTTGTTTGAATACCACACGAAATAGATTCTCCCAGAGGTAGGGTCTCTTAAGTTTGTTTCTGTTTTTTTAAACTGGAGCTTAGCAATGTAGGGGGACAGGTGGGTACCTGTGTTTACTTTGTGATCAGGGACTGTTGTGGAAGGGATGTTTTATAAAATTTACTCAGAGAAATGCTATGTTTTAATTCATTTTCTCGTGACTATGATTAAATAGCTGATAAAAAGCAATGTGAGGGAGGGAAGGACAATTGAGAAGGAAGGAACCCAAGGACCGAGGGAAGAAGAGGGGATTTATTTTCAATTCAGTCTGTCATATCAGAAAAGGCATGGCAGGACCATGAAGTCAAAAGTTACACTGGGTGCTCAGTCAGAAAGTAGGGCAGAGGGATGTTGGTACCAGGACCACTTCCTCCATTATTTTTTATTCTGTCTGTCAGCAGTGAATTGTGCTACCTGCATGTAGAGTGGATCTTCCCACCCAGCTGAACTTCACTGTCAGCCTCATCACAGACACTTGCAGAGGTTTGGCTTCAAGGCTATCCTAGAAATTGGTCAAGTTGACAGTTATTATTAGCCGTACACGACCACCTAGAATGTATGGGACAAAGGTTTTTTAAGTTTATAGTTGGGAGAAGAGTTGGGTAAATGAAATTCTGAGAATAGAAGCTCAAGACCCGTGAAAGCACCAGTTGTTCCAACACACTGACTCAATCGGACAAGCAAGAGCTTAAGGGAAAACTGGTTCCCTGATGCCGTTCCATTTTGTTGGTTATCACCTGGGCATTCCCCGTGGGGCATGGGATGACGGTAGCTTTTCCTGGTCCCCACAGTCAGCAGTCGGGAAGAGTGGACCCAGAGGAATGAAGTCTCTGTCTCCCACATCAGCTGCCTTCAGAGAGTGATGGTTGCAGCTTCTGTTCCTCTTTCCAGATCCCTCCTGTGTGACTCTACCCAGAGCAGTAGACCCTTGTCTACAATCTCTTAGGAAATTCTTGCCTTTCCTCTTGCAGTCAGTAGATGACAGTAGATGTCACCTGTCGGACTCAGTGTAGGGTTAACCCAGCAAAGTCGCTTGCGCTCTAGATGCTGTTGACTGCAAACTCACTCTGTTGGCTGTTGTTAAGGTGATTTCTACACAGAGGGCAAGGACATTTCTGGTTTCCCTTGTGGCCCTAGTGTTGTGCCAAGTTTTCCCAGCCACCTTAAGCATGACGTGGTCTGACATGAACAAATGCCCATTTCCCCCAGTCAGGCACCCACGACAGAATGAAAAAAGCATCCACCCAAGTCTAACTTAGTGAACAAGGGAACACTGAGGCGACACACAAGAGCATGACCCGGAGGTTATTTGTAGGAGCATGGATGGTTCCCAAGCAACTGCACCACCAAAAGCTGAGTCCAACAAGAGGACCCATCCTGAGAGCTACATCTCTTGAGATCCCTGCACAGTTAAAGGCAGCTTGACTCTACTCTGTTGGTGATAGGGCTGTCTCCCCAGGAACTGTACAGTTTATGCAACCTTAGGAGTGGCTGGGAATCTCATAAATTTTAGGAACTTCATGAGACTTCTGAGTTTAGCTGTTCAATCAGTTCTTTTTTTTTTTTTTTTAATACAGGGTTTTTCTGTAGCTTTGGAGCCTGTCCTAGAACTTGTTTTTGTAGACCAGGCTGGCCTCAAACTCATAGAGATCCACCTGCCTCTGCCTCCTGAGTGCTGGAATTAAAGGCGTGTGCCACCACTGCCCAACTTTAATCAAGCCTCGGCCCAACTTTAACCAAGCCACCGCCCAACTTTAATCAAGTCTTTGAGACTCCTACCAGGAGGAAGTGTTTGAATCTGAACGAAACAGTTACACAATGGCTTTGCAGAGGGCGTGATCGACTCTGCGAAGAATTTTAAAAAGCTTCAGAAACTGACACCAGCAAGACTACAGGATCCAAGGTTAACACAAAAGAGTCAATTGCTTTTCTGTCTACAATTAATACATTGTGAAATTTACATCTGAAACCCAGTACTGGGCAGGCTAGATGGCTCAGCAGGTGGAAGCCCTCGCCAGGCACGCATAAGGACCTGATTTTGATCTCAAGAGCTATGTAAAGATGCTAGAGCTTCTTTTATTTATTTATTTGGGTTTTTCGAGACCAGGTTTCTCTGTACCTTTGGAGCCTGTCCTGGAACCAGCTCTTGTAGACTAGGCTGGCCTCGAACTTACAGAGATCCACCTGCCTCTGTCTCCCGAGTGCAGGGATTTACCGCCGCCAAGTGTTTTATTTATTTTTAATTTTGTAAACTTTATTATAAAGAAACTTTAAATACATAAAACATTACATTTCTTTTTAATTGATAAACATTTTTTTTTTTTTTTTTTTTTTGTTTTTCGAGACAGGGTTTCTCTGTGGTTTTGGAGCCTGTCCTGGAACTAGCTCTGTAGACCAGGCTGGTCTCGAACTCACAGAGATCCGCCTGCCTCTGCCTCCCGAGTGCTGGGATTAAAGGCGTGCGCCACCACCGCCCGGCTTGATAAACATTTTTGAAAGGATAGGAGGACACATTGTTACTGTGTTGTTTGCCTCCTGGACTGATGACAGTAACAGGTTCTGCTGCACTCATTGGGAATGGGTTGCCATGATACAACTCTTTGTGTTGTATCAAACATCTTTTTGATGTAATGACTGATGTCCCTTCCTTCTGCTCTTTTGGAAATGGTAGCGGTCATGAGACTGTGGCTGATCTGAAAGATGGTACTGTGATAGGAGAGACTGAGGGTCTTGTTAACGAGGCGCTTAGGGAACTAACTGAGAAAGTAAACGAAAGAACAGAAGCATTAGCACGCTCACACATGATGCTGTGGACAGCTTGTTAGGTGGCATAGGTTTTTAGCTGGGAGGCATTGATGCCTTAGTGTGGAAATTCAAGTATGAATGCTTCCACGACATCACTGCACCTTTGACTTTGTTCCACAGGCTCCAGATCTGTGTGTATACATACATACATACATACTTACTTACTCACTTTGACTTTCTCATCTTCGAAGTTATCAGTAGCTGTCATTTTCCCTTGTCTTCCATGGGTATCCTTAGCTGTGGCATGATATCCTAGGTTCCCTTTTCTGAGGACTAAGTTTTATCCCTAAAGAATGTTAGGCTTCCCAATGCAATTAGCCTATTCCTAAAATGTTTTCCTCTTCTACTTTTTTTTTTTAATTTTATTCCTGACATCGTTTTTACTCTGATATCATCAAGCAGTTTCCCCCTATTTGCCAGAGTAAACTTCCAGAGTTTGAATGGATTTCGAGTGTGATTTTTTTTTTTTTTTTTTTTTTTTTTGGTTTTTCGAGACAGGGTTTCTCTGTAGCTTTGGTGCCTGTCCAGGAACTAGCTCTTGTAGACCAGGCTGGCCTCGAACTCCCAGAGATCCGCCTGCCTCTGCCTCCCGAGTGCTGGGATTAAAGGCGTGCGCCACCACCGCCCGGCTGAGTGTGATTTTTTTTTTATATTTTTGGTTGTGAGCCCAGCCTTTAACGGCTGAGCCATCTCTCCAGCCCGAGTGTGATTTTTTTTATTCTCCCTTTTGTTGTCCCTTTTCTCGGGTTGAGTCAGTGATAGTTCCTAATCACATTCTCTACAGCGTGCTTGTTCTTCAGCAGGAGTTGCATGTCTCCTTTGGTTGTGCATGTGCAAATGTCTATCTGCACTTCCATGGCCTCACTTATGCCTACTTGTTGACATCCCTAAATAACAAGGCAAGTCCCAGGAATGATCCTGTTCTCTCTTGTACTTTGTGTAGACTGAGGAGAAAACCTCTTATGTTTAGTGTCCCTTCTACCTCCTGCTTCATGCTCGAGTTCTCAGGAAGTACTTCACCTACTTTTCCTATTATGTTATTGTCACATAAATCCGCCTGGCTGGTCAGTTATTCCAGGGTTGTCACCCGCCTGGCGGGTAAATTATTCCAGGGTCCCCGAAGAGGCGCTATCTGAAAAGACATGGGCGGGAAAGAGGAACCAGGCCAAGCAAGATCTGTTGTCAAGGCCTCCCTTTATGAAAGAAATGGTTGTGGCTTATATATCCCTTGAATAAGGAACTTGGCTTGGGATGGGGGCAGGGGCATGGCAAGGTCAGGAAGGGATCTTTCGGCAATGGTCACATGGTCACGAGTCCACACACTTGGCGTTCTCTATGCAAGCGGAATCGTTTCTTTTGTGATTCCAACCACAAACAGTTCTCTAGATAGTTGGCATGTGGGGCAGGTTCCGCTAATAGATAGCTCTCAAGATAGTTGGGTGTGGGTGAGCTCCGCCAACAAACAGTTCTCAATATAGTTGGGGTGTGGGGCTCTCTGCAAACATCCTTAGGACAATAGTCCCTACTATACTTTTTGGGAAAATGGTTCCTGACAGTCAGAGATCCCAGGACTTCCAAAAGATAGCAGCTAAGTTTTCCTTCAGTGTCTTTGCCACAACACCTTGACCTTTACAGGAAAAAAAAAAATCCCCCTTTTATTAAATTCTCCCATCTCTTCCTACCCTCCAAATGCTCCTATGTAGCCATCCCAGCTTCCCTTTAAGTTCATGGCCTCTTTTTTAATTAATTGTTAAAGCATGAATATATTGCATATGTATATAGCATATATTGTATATGTATAGATATATATATATATTCCTAAATTCAACTTGTTCGGTTCATATAAAGGTACATGTCTGTATGTTTTCAGTGCTGACCACATAGCACTGGACAGCCAACTGGTTTGCTCCTCCCTGGGGAAGGCACCCCTCTGGCTCCCAGTTTTGCCAGCTTTCTCTGGACAGAAACAGAGACGAGCCCACAAGGCCTTGACCCTACACAAAGAAATTCTCTTCTTACGTCTTGCACTTACATACATTTGCCTAGGTCAGTATTGAGTTTTCTTGACTGGTGCTTTCTAAAGCTTGTGGACAAGTTCAAGCTCATCCTCTGAGTTCAGTATCAACAATATTGTCTTTATACCTTTGATTTTTTTTTCTTGCTGTTTTTTCAAAAACTGATTTGTAGGAAGAATCTTCTGCAAAGTATCCATATTTTCAGAAAAAATATGCTTTTTATTATGTAAAATCAGATTTTATCTCTTCTAGCAATAAAACAAAATGAACAAATCTGTCATTTTAAGCTTTTTATATTCAATTTCCTCTGAGAATATTTTGAAAATTTCATTGCATAATGCACACTTTAATTATTATTATTAATTTTATATTTTTTTTGTTTTTTGACACAAGGTTTCTCTGTGTAGCTTTCAAGCCTGTCCTGGAACTCACTCTGAAGACCAGGCTGGCCTCAAAGTCACAGAAATCCACCTGCCTTTGCTTCCCGAGTGCTGGAATTAAGGCATGCACCACCACCGCCCAGCTGATATTTTAAAATAACTTTGTATGATTTACCTAAATATAATATTGTTTTGTTTAATAGGAAAGAGCCTTAAAACAGGAGAAATAATTCTAAGGGCACAGTTGCATGTGCTAAACCCATTAACCACCAGGTGTCACTCTTGCTTCAGGCCTAGCCAGAAAATGAAAAAGACTGCAAAGTTGGACTTCCCATGATGAAACATCTTTATCAGCAGGGAAGATTTATATCTTGTAATTAAGCAATAAGACATAAAATGGAATTCATTTTGATAGTAGGAAAGCAAAAACTCCTTCTTGATTAGCTTTAATTATAAAAAGATATGGTAATTGTCTAAAACATGGGCTGTCAAGGATGAAGGAATTATTGCATGGGGCTTAACACACCGCTAATAATATCCTGGCTTTATTAAATGCCCCCACACAGTAGTTGCTTCATAAGCTTAATTTATAACATCACATTTATGGTGGAAATTTGGAGTATTGTTCTCTCGTAGGTTTAGTCAGAACTGAGAAGTTAAAGGTAAGTAAACATAAATTAGGAATTGTTATAAATTTCTTTAGGTTTTCCTGCAAAACAGAAACAAGTGTTAACTCTTTCCGTGTATGTCTTCTCAATGGTACATAAGGCAATAGAATTTATAGTACCGTGCAAAAGATATCCTGAGGATTCTTACTTGAAATACTTAGGATGCCGTACTGAGTTTCAGTTTTAATTCCTAGCCCTTATTGAGTACTCACCAGATACCACCCACTGCTTAAAATGCTTTCATTTGTCATAGTTAACCAGTTCTTTCTGAGGAATGCAAGGGACTTCCTAGGGCTTCTGCTCCAACTAAATGGAGTCTTAGGGATACATCTACAATAGCTACAATTTTCCACACCGTGAAGTGCTGCAGCATCCAATGAACTTCTATACACCAAGGAGATTTTGCAAAAAAATGTAAAAACCAAGCCTCCATAGCATGTGTGTGTGTGTGTGTGTGTGTGTGTATATATGTATGTATGTATGTATGTATGTATATAAATTTAGCACTTTTAGAGTGGTTTAGCAAAGTTGGGTATAAGTCAGAAAGTTCCAGGGTTGGTAGGAAAGGGAATTCTGTTTGCAGCTGGAGGTGCGCGAGTCCTATGTTTGACCCTATACTTAGCTCAAAAGATTCCTAAGGTCCCTCCTCAAGGTCATATAAGGAGAACAGTTGCGGAGCGGAAGAATTTCTTCAACCTGTTGAGTTGCCTGCAAGTCATGCAGCGAGTCTAAACAAACATATTTCCTGAGTTTTAACTGAAGGGGGGATGAGGGTAGTTTAGGGGGTGGTTTTGATGAGGTCATCTAAGCCACCCCTCATCCATACTCCTGTCACTAGCAGCAGTTAATGTATTGGTTTGCCAAGTTGAACTTTCATGGGATCATTTCTCCTGCCAGTTGTCAGTGTCCTTTCTGGGGTGAGCAGAAAATGTTATACAATGCTGACTTTGTTCTGGAAGCCAGATGAAGGGTGAATACTGGGTGTGGCTAAGAATGAAGTCAGCACTCTATGACTTAAGTTTTGGGAACTTCCTCAGACTTAGGAGTTGTTTACTTCCTGAGTCTTAAGGAGCCTCTATCCTGGATGAAATATTTCAATTATTTAGAGGGAAATAAATACTGAACAGTCAGTCAGGGTGTTAGTCCATATTCTATCATTATAATGAAATACCTGAGACAATGAATGTATTCAGAAAAAAGGGATTGTTCTGTCTCATAGTTTCAGAGGTTCCCGTTGTGATCAATTGGCTCTGTGTCTTTGTACTGTGCTAGGTAACACATGGAGGAGACCACGTGGCAGAGAACCAATGATCACCTCATGGCCAGAATACAAAATAAAGACAGAAAAGGGGTCTGGAGTCTTATTTTTTCCTTCAGGGGAACACCCCTGATGACTTAGAAACGTCCCATCTTCCCTACCCCCTTAAAGGTTCTACCGCCAGCTCCTGTTACTACCTCGGGGAGCAAGGATTCAGCTCTGGGCAGCCGTCAGCATCAACACTAGAAGAAGCAGACTCTCACATCCCAATGAGAAGGTCAGAAAACTACGTAATCAGATGAGAGGAAATATCCAAAAGCATCAGCACGAGGGCTTTGGACAAAAATGGCCTGTCCAGACAAAGACGCAGGAATTCCTAAGTTGATAGACCTCGTCTGTGTGCCGGGCGCTTCTCATTGTGGTAGAGTGACCCACGCTGAGTGAAGGCTTGCGGTTACATATTATCAGGTGTGTTTGGGAAGTAGACTACAGAAAAATAAAAACAAAAATAATAACAAACAGCAACTTGTAAGAGACAGAGCTATTGAGGAAGAATAAAATTTAAACAAACACCCCCACAACAAAGGACCCTACTTTTAACATCCTGAGAAGTAAAATATTGTGATTATGAAATAAGAATAGGATTCTTAAATGTATAAAGAACAAAGCAGTGAGACTAAAAGATGTAACAGTAGCAGAAAACTAAATAGAATATTAGAAGCTGAAACTGAGGTAATTGTCCATTAGCAGAATATATAAAGCGATGAAACACTGTCATGAAAAGTTATCCGAGTTAGAAGACTAGTCAGGAAATACAATGTCCAGATATGTCAGGGACAAAGAACAAAGAGATGATAAAACAGAAACTATTGAGTGGGCCCAGCAGAATACATGAAAATGTCAGGAGCCATTTCCCCCAAAATCATTACAGGAACCATCACCCTGAGGAGTTTGCAAAGAGCTCCACGCCCTAACAATTGTTTTATTGGCAGAGCCTACCCTACACCCAATTATCTGTTAATAGAGAGCTATCTGTTAGCGGAACCTGCCCCACACTCCAACTATCTAGAGAACTAGGAGTGTCAACTTGCAATTTCCTGACCGATCGTAACCTCCTGGCCAAGGACCTCGCGACCGGCTGGAACCACCGCTGCAAGATTCCTTCCTGCCCATGCCCCTGCCCCCCAAATTCCTCATCCTATATAAGCTGTAACCCTGACTCTAATAAACGGAGGCTCTGACAATGGCCTTCTTCCTCTCTCCTGCTCATGTCTTTCAGATAGCGCCTCTCCGGGACCCTGGAATAACTGACCAGCCAGGCGGGTTACAACTCCTAGACTGAGTGACCCGCCAAGGCGGTCTACATGAAAAGAGGCAGGCATGGGTTAGCAAGCTGAGACCCCATCTTCCCGCCTTCCTCTGGGAAGAAATCACGTGAGTTCATTTTCCCATGGGATCAGAATCTTCTCCCCCTGCAGACTGGATGCTATGCCTGCTAAGATCTCTGTGTTTAAGCAGTTGGTGTTTGCATGTGATTCCTACAGAAACTGGTCCTGCAGTTAGCTAGGCGGTTTCTCTCCCCTCAAATCAAAGCTGGTTGCGGGGACTTGCTTGGTAATAGGATGTAGCTGATAGGGACTTGTGGGATTTTTATGAAGTTTGTCGTTTCTACTCATGTCCCAGATGCTGGCTCTTGCTCCCATTTGTCATGCTGGACAGAAGCCCACCCAGCTCTGTGGCGAGAGCTGACCTCCGCTCGAACTTCCATCTGGCTTTCTAGACAACAGCTACTTCCAACTTCCTGGCCAAACAAGTGGGTAATTTTGGAAGCTGATCATCCAGCCCCACCTCTTCCACACAATCCAACTGGCAGGCTTGTGAGAGCCAGAACAGTGGCTGCTGCTGCTGCCCCTTTCTCCTGTCTGTCTGCGAGATGCAGTTGACCTTGTAGATCTCCCGACCTTGAACTCCCCTTCATAGGCTTCTGTATCTCACGATGGACTCTCTCAATTCAGACACCATCCTGAGCATAATCATGAACAAAACAGATTTACCCAACAACTTAATGATTTATAAAAAAAGTGAGAAAAATATTTCACCTATTTCAGAGAAGCTCATTACACAGCCCCAGAAGATCCTACCTAGCAACACTTTTTAAACCAATTTTTCTTGTTTTGCACCGACTTTAATTTAAAACGCTTGATCCAAATGAGTTCGCTTGTCTTATACTTTTTGGCTAATTTGAGGGCCATACTTGAAGTTGGTGTTTTCCAGTTTTCCTCTTATGATTCAGTTTGAGAACTGATTGATTAATAGCATTCCATTTAGAAAATAGCTAAGGCCTCGCTAATCTGAAATCATCAAAAGTAGAATTCTCTCTTTTAATGTTTCATGTTTTGAATATAATCAACTGTTTATATGAAAATGGGGAAATGCAATGAGCCTCAAAAGGTTGTTAAAATGAAAATCATTATTAAAAAGAAGAGATTCTTGAGGCTCGGGATTGTTCCAGTTTCAAGGCATTGCTGTTTGTCAGGCTCAACAGTATTTAGGAGGCACCTTCCACCCATCCTTGACTTTCCGCCCTTACCCTCTATCCCACCTCCTTTGACTCCCTTCTTTCTTCTCCTCCTTCCCCACATCCTCCATTTTAAGGAAGGGCTGGCAGGGGAAGGAGACGCCTCAGCAACTTCCCTTAGGGTAGAGTTCCATTTCTAAGATTTTCCAATAAAAGTTTCCTCTAAAAGATTGGTTGAAAAATATCCTGGAGTCCCAAGCGGGAGGAAACACCATTTCTTGCTGGAGTTGACAGAAGCAGAGGGCAGAACTCCCAGCTGGGAAGCTGTCACTGTATAAATGGACCAGAGCGGCAGCCCTCTGAGGAGGAGGAATGACTCTGAGTGGCATCTTCTTCTGCCTGTGTCTTGCAATAATAATGTAATCACTGGTCATCTAATGAAAAATGAAAGAAACTGATGCCTTTTCAAACCCGAGCTTCTAGAATCCCAGGCTGCTGAGCATCCTTGGGCAGAGAGCTGTCTGTTGCTCTCAGGTCACACCGTGAGGAAGCCGACTGTGATGAGGTAGCCCGTGCTCACATTCTGATTTCATCACTGCTGTTATCGTGTGATTGGGTTGCGTGGATGATTTTATGCCAGAGTCCTTGTTCGTTTTGTCGTTCATCCACCATCCCTGCCACAAACACTGATTGCAGGCTGCTGTGCGCCAGGGCATGTATCCTGGGGGACATAAAAATCAACAAGACATCCTCCCAGCATCTAGAAGACCTCACTGTAGGGGCAACAAGTCTCTGTGATACAATCTGATGAATCTGTTAAAGAAAGAACAACTGTTCATATAGATTCCATATTATGAAAGACAGAAGATAAGGGCCTTTCAGAAAGACCACCCCTGAAAATAAGATACTCTAACTTGTGGTATGTCTTCTTTAGTTGACCAAAGATCCCACAATTTTTAACTTCTTTTAAATAAGTCAGCTTTGCCTTGCGGTAGTGGTGCACGCCTTTAATCCAAGTACTTGGGAGGCAGAGACAGGCGGATCTCTGTGAGTTTGAAGACAGCCTGGTCTACAAGTTAGTTCCAGGACAGGCTCAAGAGCTACTTAGAAACCCTGGGATTAAAGGAATGCTTCACCACTGCCTGGCCACATAGCTTTTTTTAAAAAAAAAAAATAATAAGGGTTTTTTTAAAAAGCTTTATTTATTTATGCAGTATTCTTCCTGCATCTATGCCTGCAGGCCAGAAGAGGGCGCCAGATCTCATTACAGATGGTTGTGAACCACCATGTTATTGCTGGGAATTGAATTCAGGTCCTCTGAAAGAGCAGCCAGTGCTCTTAACCCCTGAGCCATCTCTCCAGCCCCCAGGCCACATATCTTATACAGCAGAAAAACTAAACAAAATTTATCCTTGACAGTCTGTCTGTGTTCAAAGAGTCTTTGGAGCCTAAAAAGATGGCTCAGTCCTTAAGACTACTTACTGCTCTTGCAGAGGACCTGGGTCTAGTTCCTGGTACCAAAGCAGCTTACAACCCTGTGTAACTCTGGTTCTATAGGATCTAATGCTCTTGGGCCTCCATGGGCACCTGCACTCATGTAGTGCATGTGAACTCACATGGGCACACATGCATACACACAAATGAAAATAAATCTGCAGCAGGTGTGGTGGTGCACACCTTTAGTCTCAGCACTGGGGAGGCAGAGGCAGGCAGATCTCTATGAGTTTGAGGCTGGCCTGGTCTACATAGAGACTGTGTCTTTTTTTTTTTTTTTTGGTTTTTCGAGACAGGGTTTCTCTGTGGTTTTGGAGCCTCTCCTGGAACTAGCTCTTGTAGACCAGGCTGGTCTCGAACTCACAGAGATCCGCCTGCCTCTGCCTCCCGAGTGCTGGGATTAAAGGCGTGCGCCACCACCGCCCGGCTGAGACTGTGTCTTTTTAAAAAAAAAAAAAAAAAAAACTTCTTTATTGATTCTTTGGAAATTTCACATTTTGCACCCCAATTCCTTTTACCTCCTGGTCCTCTCAAATCCTCCCCTTACCCTTGCAGCACTCCACCACAGAAGAAACAAAACAAGGCAAGTAAGCAAGCATGGAAACAAATAAAAACAAGAACAAAACAAACCAACGAAACAAAATAAAATGCCTTTTCAATTCTTCTTCTTTCTCACCTTTCCAACACCCCTTCATTCATCCTGGTGGCGTTGGGGGACCTTGGTGTGTCATATAGTATATGCTTTTGTCCTATCAGCTTTACTAGCAAATGGTTATTGCAATGAGACTACATTTCTTGCTGCCAAATGAACTGGGACTCCATTTCCCCCATTATTTGGCAATTCCACTTAGGTCACCTTCATATATGTATATATTTTAGGAAGTTTCCATTGTATTAGGTTTCCATACAACCCCGTTTGATCCTCCCGTTCCAGCCCCCTTCCACACCATCCATCTAAAACTGCACTGATTCCCCTTCCTAGTGTGTTCAATCTTCTCCCAAGTTTCTTACTGTAAACACAGCCTCTGTGGTTCTGTGGATTGCAGCCTGCTCATCAAACATCAACAGCTAACACCCACATATAGCAAATCTGTCTTTTTGGTCTGGGTCACCTCACTCAGGATGACTTCTTTTTTCTAGCTTGGTCAATTTATCTGTGAAGTTCATGATTTCATTTTTTTTTTAACAACTGAGGAATATTATGTTGTGTAAATGCAACACATTTTCTTTATCTAGTCATGTGTTGACAGGCATCTAGGTTGTTTCCAATCTCTGGCTATTATGAATAGAGCAGCCACGAACATTGTAGAGCAAGTGCCTCTGTTGTAGGATGTAGAATTTTTGGTTATGTCCCTGAGTGGTATAGCTAAAGCTGGAGGTGGATCTATTTCTATTTTAATGAGGAACCAACACAGATTTCCACAGTAGATGGACAAGTTTTTACTCCCACCAGAAATGGATACCAGTGTATTCCCCTTACCCTACAGCCTCGCGTGCATGAGCTGCTTCGACACTTTCACACATGTGTATGCTGAGTTTTGGTGCCTTGCTGCCCTCTCCTACTCCCCATCTTGCAGGAACCCTTCTTCTTCTCAACAGTCTTCTACTTTGATCTGTCTCTTTTGATTATTGCTTTTGAACCTTAGATCCTTAGCGAGGAACGTGGTCTAATGGGTCCCTTTAGAACCCACAACTGGGGAGTGCGTGATCGCCACTTGTCCTGGCCTGACACACTCTTCTCTAACCTCTAACTCTTGCATTCTTTCGCCCGTTTCTTGTTGTTCCCTGATTCCTGTGTGTGTGTGTGTGTGTGTGTGTGTGTGTGTGTGTGTGTGTGTATGAGAGAGAGAGAGTACTGGTTGTAGCCTGCTACTGGCCCTGGAATCTTAAGACCCCAGCACCCTTCTTGACCCCTTGCTGGACTTACCTTGATCATACACTGTTTTGTTGATTCTGAGTTTGCTTTTTATAATTCTATTTCTCTTTTCTTCTTTATGTGTTTTGACTATTTTATCACACACACACATACATATAGTTTATACACATAATAGCCATGTTTAATAATATTTTTGTTTTTAATTCTCTTTTGTCTGATATCAATTTAGAGAGCCTAACTTTCCCTTGGTGTTCTACAACTCTGTTCTTACGTTTTCAGTCACTACATAGTTCTGTGTAAAGTATACGCCAGTCCCCTACTGCTATTTAGCAGACTGCTCCAAAATTTAATGGCATTTTATAGCAAAATTTTGACATGTTCACTGTTCAGCAGGTTAACAGTGCGAGCTGAACTCTGACAAGCAGTTCTTCTAAAAGTTTCATCTGTGATTGTCCCCACTATTGCACATTGCCTGGTCATTTGACTAGAGCTAAAAAGCTGAAGATGGTTCCCTAGGTCTAGTGGTTGATATCTTTGACTGGGTCGTGGTCTCCACACACAGCTTCTTGCTCTCGAGGGGGCTGCTTGAGCTTCTGCACCCGATGCCACCTTGTGAAGACTAAGAACAAACCACAAAACATTTTAGGTGTGAGGCTTGGAAATTTCATAGTTTGTTTATTTGGCACCCCATTTTGACAAGTCATTAGCAAGGACCAGCTCGATGGTGTGTTCTCCATGTGAACCCCATGGGGGACACAGAGACAGGTCACTCAGCAATGCTCTTCGCAATGCCTGCTTTGAGACAGCGAGAGCAGTGCTTCTTTTTGGCTGCCATTTATATATGGAACTGTTGATAGGGTCTTCAGCCCAAGGGTCGCCCAGAAGCAGGATTTCATATGCCTCCGAGAACCTCAGCTGTTTCCATAGTGCCTTCAACTCAGTGGTCAAGGTCTACCTACTTTGTGAGAAACGGTTCACCTTGTCCAAGTCTCTTGCCACATCTGCACAGCGTCTGCCCAGACACACCCAGTGTAGTGTTTGTCCAAAAGCTCGGCTACCGTGGCCTAGTCAGTTTAATATGTAAAACTAACCATTATAGGAATCAAAAAGAAAAGTTACACAGGAACCAATTTTCAGTTAAAACAGTACTATTTGGGTAACCTCTGCCAGAAAAAGTAAATTTACTACCCACTATATATATAATACATATGATATACCATATAATAGCAAGTCACTTAGAAGTCAGAAAAAGTTCCGGTTAATGGCAGTCGAGAGGAAACGTTCTGTAGAAAACAACTACAAATCAAATCAGGGAACTTTAGTAACCTCATTTACATTCTTATCATTTTCACAGTTAAAGAAAGCTAATTCTCATGAATTACTGTCGTGGAATAAAATTAAACCAACCTTAAGCGAGTCAAGAGCTCCAGGGGTGCAGAAACAAAGAGAATGTGCACATCAGCATATTCATTGAAGGTTTAAAGATTTTTAGTATTATTAATCAAGAATTTAAATGTCCCAAAGACATAATACTTCTTTTCTCAGAATAAGATGTCTTATTCATAACCCAGATGAAAACTATATAAAGAAGGAGGAGAGGAGGAAGTGGTCCCTGGAATGCTTTGATTTGGATTAATGGTTCCAGTCTTCAGGGCTGTAAATTTCACTTCTATTGCTGTTTGTGCACTAAAGGGTACTCAATTGGCCCCAAAGAATTAATGCAACTTCTAAAAGTTGGCCAACTAATTTATAGGCAATAACTTACGTGTCAGGAAAAATTGGATCTGCAAGTAAAGCTATATTTATTCCCATGAAACCTGGTGGTGTTTTTCCTCATAAAAGTTAGAGGGATTAAGTTCATCTGAAACTTTTCCCTGAGAATGGTGAGAAGAAGGAAATAGCTCTTTTGAGTAAGAGTGTGAAGCAGTAGCCAAAGAACACCGTGAGGGAGGAGCAGGTGCCAGGGGAGAAAATGGACCCATGCTGCCAGCGAGAGCTTGTGAAAATGGAAGGCTCTGGATCACAACTGAGGCCAACAGAAAACCGATCTTCTCTGGTCATGTGGTTCTGCTCTTTGGTTTGTCAACATTGCATCTGCTGGGCTGTTGTTCACTGAGTATGTTCCTGTGTGAGGATGCCTTTCCCCAGGCCAAATCTGACAGCTAGCACCCCTAGCAAAGTGCTTAGTCTATATTCGTGATCAATCACAGTTTCTCCAGTCCCTCTGCCTAGTCTGTTCTCTAGATCTGATTGTAAAAGTGCAGTAAAGCCTCTGGGGTATCCTTGGCCAATGAAGTATGGGAGAGCTGAGACCTCAGCAACTCACTCATTGATGAGATGGTTCTGAAGTTCCTTCATAGTCCTGAGACGGTTCCTGAAAAGACTGGCATTCAGTGTCCCCCAGCAGTAAGTCTCTTGCCAAATTCTTGTAATTTGGTAATCCTGTATTTCCTGATCTGGACTTCAAATAGCCTCATAAATAATCAGATATTCATTTTTAAAGCATTCCCATTGTTATACAACTTACTGGGGGCAGGCAGAGACAGAGAGAGACACACACAAGGAGACTAGAGATACACAGCTTGATAAAGTGGTGCATGCCTGCAATCCCAGCACTCAGGAGGAGGAGCCAGAAGGATCATAAATTTGAAGGTTGACCTAGTTACATAGTGAGTGAGTGCCAAGACAGAGACACACCCTAGGAACATAGCTGAGAAACAGGAAGGAGAGGAGAGGAAGCAAAGGAGGGAAAGAAAAGGTTTCTAGGAAGAACTGAAGTGATGGAAGTTGAGAGAGCAGGTAAGGGACCAGTCTCAGTGTCTCAGGCTGTGTCTGCCTGTGCTGCGGACTATCACTATGTTAACCACCCCATCACTTCTCATCCTTCCAGACTTCACCTCCTGGCCTCTCTTTTTAAATAACTTAGTGCAGGCTTGCTCAATGTAGAAAGGAGGCAACGTAATGCAAAAGATGAAGGTCTCAGCATCTACACCTCAGCTCTGAGGTAGACGTGGTTGTAAAGAATTCGGTGACTACTTCTGAAACTTTTTTCTCTATGAATATAACTCTATTACATATTCACAATAACTTACTTATTTTTAAAGATACATTTATTATGTATATAGCATTCTGCCTGCCTGTCTGCCTACAGGCCAGAAGAGGGCACCAGATCTCATTATGCATGGTTTGGGAGCTTCCATGTGGTTGCTGGGAATTGAACTTAGGACCTCTAGAAGAACAGCCAGTACTCTTAACTGCTGAGCCATCTCTCCAGCCCACAACAATTTATTTTTATAAATATAAAATCACATTATAATGTCTCAGTAATTGATTTTTCTCTTGTAATCATACATGTACAGGTTTTAGTGTATTTAACATATCTATCCCAAGAGGCAGTATTGCCTACTGATTGTAAGAAAGGAATTGCAGTACAGTTAGCCTGCCTGAACTGGACAAGCCACTATAGCCAGTCCTCTCTTTTCAAAGTTCTCTCATAGGCAAATGTCACTTGCCTATAATCCCTAGTGAGATTAAAGCAGTTACTAAAGGCCTCCCAAACAAGAAATGCCCAGGGCCAGATGGATTTAGCTCAGAATTCTACCAGACCTTCAAAGAAGAATTAATGCCACTACTTCTCAATCATCCCACAAAATAGAAACATAAGGAATGTTGCTTAATTTTTTTCAAGGCCATGATTACCCTGATATCTACACCACACAAAGTTAAAAAAAAAATAAAGAAAATTATAGATCAGTTTCCCTTCTGAACATAGTTGTAAAAATTCTCAATACAATACTTGCAAACCAAATCCAGAAAACCATCAAAATGATCATCCACCATGATCAAGAAGGCTTCATCCTAGATGTAGGTATAGTTCAACATATATAAATTGATAAAAGTAACCTACCGCATAAACAGATTGAAGGCAAAAACCACATGATCATTTCATTAGATGCTGAAAAGGGCATTGATAAAATTCAACACCACTTCGTGATAAAAGTCCTGGAGAGACTAGGGATACAATGGATGGACATACCTCATCATAATAAAGGTGATTTACAGTAAGCCCACAACCAGTATAAAACTAAATATAGAGAAACTCAAGATATTTTCACTAAAATCAGGAGCAAGCATAGTAGTACTTGAAGTCTTATCTAGAGCAGTAAGATAGCTGAAAGAGATCAATGAGATATATAGAAAAACAGAAGTCAAAGTATCTTTATTTACAAATGATAGGATAACATACTTAAATGATCCAGGAAGCTTCTATGGTTGATAACTACTTTTAGCAAAGTAGCAGGATATAAAATAAACACAAAAATCAATAACTTTCTTATATACAAATGACAAATGGATTGAGAAGGAAATCAAGAAAGCAACAGCTTTCATAATAACCTCTAAAAATATCTCAGGGTCACTTTGACCAAGTAAAGGGAAAGATTTGTATAATAAAAACTTTAAGACTTTGAAGAAAGAAATTGAAGAAGATATCAGTAGATGGAAATATCTCCCATACTCATGAATTAGTAGGCTTAATATAGTGAAGATGATCATTCTACCAAAAGCAATCTACAAATTCATTGTGATCCCCACCAAAACTCCAATACAATTATTCACAGAACTTGAAAGGACAATTTTTAGATTCATATGGAACCCCCCCAATACCAGAATATCTAAAACAACCCTACATAATAAAAGAACTGCTAGATGTACCACCATCCCCAATTTCAAGTTTTACTATATAGCTATAACAACGAAAAACTGCATGATATTGTCATAAAAAGACATGTTGATCAAATAAAATTGCAGACCCAGGCATAAATCCACATACCTACGGATACCTGATTTTTGACAAAGAAGCCAAAAAAATGCACACTAGAAAGAAGATAGCATCTTCAACAAATGATGCTGGTCAACTGGATGTGGGCATATAGAAGAATGCAAGTGGATTCATATTTTATCACCCAGTACAAAACTCAACTATGAATGGATCAAAGACCTCAACCTAAACCCAGATACTTTGACCCTTATAGGGGAGAAAGTGGACAATAGCCTGGAGCCCATTGGCACAGGAAAGGACCTTGTCACCATTTTCACAAGCACTAAGATCAACAAATGAATAAATGGGATCTGATGAGACTGAAAAGTTTCGGCATGGCAAAGGACACCATCATTTGGAGAGAGTGACAGGCTACAGAATAACAAACAATTTTTTTGTCAACTACACATCTAATACAGAGCTAATATCTAAAATATGTAAAGAACTAAAAATCAAGTGAATACAATAAAAACAAATAACTCAATGAAAAAAAGAGGGAACAGATCTAAACAGAGAGTTATCAAAAGAGAAAACACAAATAGCCAAGAAACAATTAAATACTTAGGCCTCAGGAAAATTCAACCCAAAACCTGTTGGGATAATCTTTTTGTAAGATGTTGTCTCTGTCCGTCCTCACTTGCCTAGAGCACCTTCTGATTGGTTTAATAAAGAGCTAAACCACCAATAGCTAGGCAGAAAGAGGGTAGGTGGAGAAAGAGAGTAGGTGGGACTTGCAGAGATGGGACCTTTGGGAAGGAATCTGGTGCAGGAAATTTGCAGGAAGTTGAGGAAGTTAAGCATACAGTACTGAGGAGAGGGAATGAGTCACGTGGAAAAACACAGATGAATAAAACAGGTTAATTTCAGTCTTAAGAGCTGGTTAGAAACAAACCTAAGTTAAGGCCATGCTTTCATAATGAATAGAAATGCCTCCGTGTTGTTATTTGGGAGCTGGATATCCAAAGAAAGACCTGCTATGAAAACCATTTGAAATTTCATCTTGCACCAGTCAGTGTGGTCAAGATTTAAAAAAAAAAAAAAAGACAGCTCATGCTGGAGAGGATGTGGGGTAAGGAGAACACTTCTCCATTGCTGGTGGAAGTGCAAATTTGAGCAGACGCCATGAAGACCAGTGCAGTTGTTCCTCAGGAAGCTGGGACTAGATCTACCTTGAGTTCCAGCTGTGCCCCTGTTAGGCATGCACCCAAAGTACTCTGCACACTACTCCAGGGACACATGCTCATACGTGTTCATTGCTGCTCTCTTCATAATAGCCAGAAATTGGGATCAGCCTTTATGTCCATCAATGAAATGAATGGATAATGGGAATGCGGTACAGTTACACAATGGAATCTTACTCAGTTGTTAAAAAATGATGAGATCTGGGGCTTGAGAGATGGCTCAGCAGTTAAGAGCACTGCCTGCTTTTCCAAAGGTCCTGAGTTCAATTCCCAGCAACCACATGGTGGCTCACAACCATCTGTAATGAGATCTGGTGCCCTCTTCTGGCCTGCAGGCATGCATGCAGACAGAATACTGAGAATACTGTACACATAATAAATAAATAAATAAAATTTTTAAAAATGATGAAATTTGCAGTAAGTGGATGGAGCTAGAAAAAAATCATTATGCATGGGGTAATCCAGTACCCCAAAAACAAATACAGTGCATGTTTATTTATATGTGGGTATTAGATGTTAAATCTTTGATAAGCACAGAGGTTCCATATAGAATAAGGGACTAGGGGAAGAAAGGATTTTTTTGGGGGAAGGGGAAATAGAATATTTAGGTATAGAGGGATGGGGTTGGGAGGCTAGACTAAATCAGGATGATTAAATGGAGAGGGAGAGGGGCAGCGATAAGGAAGGAATATAGGGAGGGACAGCTAAATATAAGGGCCATCTAAGGAGACATACTACTACAGTAGAAGCTTCTGCTTTTTTGGTTTTCGAGACAAGATTTCTCTGTATGGCTCTGGCCATCCTGAAACTTATTCTATATACCAGGCTGGCTTTGAACTCAGATATATGCTTGTCTCTGGCTCTCCAGTGCTGGAATTAAGGGCATGAGCCACCACCACCTGCATCTGTAGAAGCATACACACACACACACACACACACACACACACACACACACACACGACAAAAAGAATCACCAAATAATGGGGACACAAAGCTCCAACTAAACAACTCTCACCATCAAATGAAACTTCCAGTTCCAGGAATGGGTCACACCTATCTAATGAAGTTGTTGGCTATGGGGACCCCATGGAGTCCCCCAAACAACTCAGGCTTTTGTCAAGGCTATTTATAGCTATCCACAAATTGACAGTAAGGCCTCATTGCTGAAGATAACACCTACATGTTTTGTTTATCGTGGGAAGTCGAGCTGGTGCCTAACTAGAACCTCTCCTCTGCCCATTGAATAGTTTCACCATATTGGAAAGTACTCTGCAAGTCACCAGAGGATGAAGGCACACACCAACCCAGCTGTAAATCCGTCAGTCTTTAGTGGCGACTGACCAACATGACACAGCATAATAGCGTCACAAAAGTTGTGGGAGTAACAAGCACTATCTGGCTGGATTTAAGGACCAGTCCATGAGATTGAAGCCATGACTGACACTGGCCAAGAACCTAGGGAAATACTAAATACCATTGTTCTGCTAATGTAGCAATATAATGACTCCTAGTGACATTCTGCTATCCCCACAGACCAGTGTCTTGTTCAGTCAGCATCAGAGAAGCTTCCTCTGCAGTAGATGGGGACAAATATAAAGACCCACAACTAGGAATGTGCAATGAGTGAGGGTCTTAAATGGGATGTCTCCATCGAGCTTCTCCCCTCCGGACTCAGGGAACATTGCAGCAAAAGGGACAGAAACATTGTAAGAGCCAGGAGGATATCACCAAAAAACAAGGCCTTCTAGACCCTATAAAACTTGCAGAATTGGTGGCAGCATGCACAGTGCCTTCCCAGATCCAAACCAGATGGGGTCTTAGTGCTGAAAGGGGGAAGTGGACATGAGCTCCCAACCCTAGCCAAGAAGCTGTCTCCAATTAACAGCTGCTCGCCAAGGAAAACTTAATTTTCTCCAAGGGTGTTTCATTGAATATATAAACCACACTGAACGGCAAGCCCATGCCCAGAAGTAGACACCCAACACAAAATGAACTCGATAATATTTGTAGAGATTTAAAAATATCTATAAGGCTTTGAACATTTTCACCTTACTGGTCTTTTGTGTATGTATTACTGTTTCCAATTTTATGTTTTTTTTAAATTGGTTCCCTTCTTCTCTCCTTGCCCTGTGCCCCCAACTTCTGTGTTCTAATACTTTTTCTTTGTTCTCTTTCTTTTTCTCTTCCTCTGTTTTGTTCTAGTCTGGTGTTTTGTTTTGTTTTCTAAAGAAAGAGACAAAGAAGGTAAGCAGTTGGAGATGAGAGGGAAAACCGTGATCAGAAAATATTGTATGGAAGAATATATTTTCAATAACAAGCTATGTCAGTTGCTATGTTTTAATTAATAACACGGGTCTCCCCATTGTAACCATAGCATTCAAACTGCAATTGTGTAAAGAGCAAATGTTGCCCATAGCTCTTTAGGTCACAAATCATCACATAAATAGCAACTCTGCATCATGGTTGGCGACCACAGCATCCATTCTAGATTCTGCTACTCAGGCAATACACAGACAACAAAAGCATGCCATGTCGTCTCTTTGTCTACCATGGGTAAACCTGTGTGACATTTTACAAATACCTATAATCAGAATTTTCAGGCAAATACGAAATAATGCACAGGAAGGTGACTATGATGGACAAAAATGATGTCCTAGAAGAAGGGGCACCAGCAAAGCCTTCACTTCGTAGAATCTCTTACATATGCATCCTAACACCAAGGACACAAGGGTCAAAGGGGAATGAGCCTCACTTGAAAGGAGTGTGACCATTTGCCACAGAATAGAAAAGATTATCAGAGGAAAGACATGTTATCTAAGCAAGTTTGAGGAGCTAGGTGCTCGGCTTCCCTACAGAAGAAAATCCTTCATTACCTGTCATCTTTGCTTTTCATTTCCTTGGGTACAAACATAAAGTTGTTTAATATTTTGACAAAGTTTCTGTCTTTGATTTTGTAGTGCTGGGGATTATACCTAGAGCTTTGTGCATGCTAAGTAGGCAGTTTATACTGAGCAGTAACCCCAGTGCTTGATAGAGTTTTAAAGCCACAGTTCTCCCATTATTATTAAGGCCAACTTATGCTGTTTGGTACACCTGTCATTGTATAGTCCAACACTGCTGTGTAAGAAGCAAGGACTGCCTGTGTCTAACCGAGTACCAGGTTTGAGTTGCTTCAGCTCCTAAGGCTCTCTTTTCCCTTCCTTCTGAACAGTGGGGATAACAGCAGTTTCTGCTTCACAGGAACATTGGGATAATCATCTAAGTTAATCTTTAGAAAACATTTAGGACAAAGATCTGGTAAGTAGTTAGCACTAATTAAATTACTTATATTTCATTGGATACTTATATCACAGCTTTAAACTATACATTGTTAATAGACATTAGAAATATTTCTGATAATTATGTTATTTTGATAATACAGGAATCTATGGACATACATATTTGAACTTTCTATGAGTAAACTTATTAGATACATTTTATTTATTTTTTTTTAATTTTTTTTAGACAGGGTCTTGTTGACTGATCAGAAACTTGCTATTTGAAGTAAGTTGGCCTTAAACTCAAAGAAGATGTCTCCAAAAGATATGACTATACGGCATTTTCAATTAGTGATTGATGAGATAGGGCCCAGCCTATTGTGAGAGGTGTCATCATTGGGCTGGTAGTCCTGAATTCTAGGGAAGCAGGCTGAGCAAGTAAGCCAGTAAGCAGCTCCCTTCCATGGCCTCTGCATCAGCTTCTGCCTCCAAGCTCCTGCCTCCAAGTTCCCGCCCTGTTTGAGTTCCTGTCCTGACCTCCTTCAGTGTTGGATGTGTAAGCCAAATAAATCTTTTCTTTTCCAAGTTGCTTCGGTCATGGTGTTTCATCACTTCAATAGTAACCCTAAGACAAACTGGTACTAGGAGTGGGGTACTTCTGTGACAGACCTGATCACGTTGTTTTGGGGAGGATTGTGGAAGGATTTGGGAACCCAAGGCAAGAAAAGTCATTGAGTGTTGAGAGCACAGTGAGCTGCTCTGTAGATGGCTGGAAGATAAGAATGTGGAAAGCAATGCAGATGACGGAGGCCTGCTTTGTGAAGTTTGATAGGGATGCAATGACTCTACCGGGCCTTTTGTGTGAACAATCTGTGGTAGAGCTCCAGTCAGCTGGAGATGAAGAACTGACTGTGGTTAACAAGAAACCAGATCCCTTAAAATAAAACCTTTGCTTTCCTGGGACATTGGATGCTGGAAAACTGGAGTTGAAGAATCGTTTGTGATTCAGAAGAGACCAGCATCACTGAGGTGAGGCCTTCTGGAATGTGTTTCCTCAGGCTCAGCACACGGAAGCTGTGTTCCAGAAGCAGCCAAGTGCTGGCCGCCAAACTTGGTAGTGTAAAGAATGGCCCAGGTGGTATTGGTTTTAAGGGTATGAAGAGGTCATGGAGAACTGCTGAGGCTTGGCACTGTGTGGCGTGGCTAGGGTCACTGAAGAGAGTCTAGGAGGAGCTGTTGGTAAAAGTGGAACCCAGTTGCAGCACGGGACCCTCCCTGGCATGCTGGAGATGCCAGTATTATGGGACCACCATCAAGAACAGACAGACAGAGTCTAGAAGACAAGCCGTGTGTGCTGCAGAGGGCAGAGCCACAGAGGTGACCCAAGCTCCTTGGAGGAGCCCAGAAAATTGTGAGTGAACCCCAGATAATTGGACATTGAGTTATTTACACTTTGTGAGTTTAGTTTTGCTTGGTTTAAGTTGTGACTGTGCCCGGGTTCTTTCCTCTTGAAGTAAGAAAATATTTATTTTTGGTTTTACAGGAGCCCAGAGTTGAGTCTTTGAATTACAAAAGACTTTAGATTTTAAGAAAGACTGAATTTCTAAGCATTTGAATTTTTTTAAAGACTGTGGGATTTTTAAATTTTGGAGTGTTTCTATTAATGTGTGACCTTGGGAAGGAAAGAGAAGGAGGGTTACAGCTTATTGGCGATGCCTTTGTGGGTCAACTTCACAATGGTCAGTTGTGCTGGGTGGTTTGTGTCAGCCTGGTATAGGCCAGAGTTACTTAGGTAACTAAGGAAGCCTCACTTGAGAAAAAGGCCTCCATAAGATCCAGCTATAGGGTAATTTCTTAATTAGGGGTTGATGGGAGAGGTCCCAGCCCATGTGGGTGTTGACATCCTTGGGCTGCTGGTCCTGGGTTCTATAAGAAAGTAGGCCGAGCAAGTCATTTAAAGCAAGCCAGCAGACCAGACGGCACCCCTCCATGACCTCGGCTTCAGCTCCTGCCTCCAGGTTCCTGTCGTGTTTGAGTTTTCCTATCCTGCCTTCCTTCAACGATGAACTACAATGTGAAAGTATAAGCCAAACAAACCCTTTTCTTTTCCAAGTTGATTGAATATCAAGAATATATAAATTAATATTTAATACTTAAATATTAAAAGGTGTACATATAATTAAATAAATTAAATATTTAAATCAATTTCTAGGCCATAACATGCTTCCTTATTAATCTAAAACGTTTTAAGTAGTATTGGCTTAAAGGAACTTGAGAAATACATGGAACCCAGTACATGTTCATCCAGTTTCTTCAATAGTAACAGGTTATTTAGTTTGTATGATTTTCATCCCCCTACATGTAAAATTCTATGTGGTTTTGTCCCATGTGTAGATCTGTGTAACTACCAAAACCAAGATACAGAACCATTTTATTTCTTTGAGGGACACTATTGTGCCGAGTTGGTATTTTCACCAGCCCAATTCCTGTCACCTGGAAGCAAAACATCAGTCTGTCCTACATCTCTATAACTGTGGCATTTTAAGAATGGTATGTGAATGCAGTTGGACAGTGTTTAGCCGTCGGGGGTTGGCTTCCAACTCAATGTAATTACCTCGAGACCCTTCCTGGCTATTTGTTACTAGAGGTTCATTCTTCTTTATTGCTAAAGTATGGTGCATTGAATGTCTGGTCCGGAGTTTGCTGTTCATCTGTTGAAGAACAGCCTTCTCTTTTGGTGTTGAAAGTGAAATCACTGTAAACGCTTTATACGGGTTTTTGTGTAAGTTTTTATTTCTCTGGGATAAATGCCCAGAAGTGTGACAGCTGGGTTATATGGCAGATACACGTTTGGTTTCTGAAGGAACTGCCGAATTATTTCCCAAAGTTGCATCATTTTGCATTCTTCCCGGAAATGGATGAATTTCAGCATCTCCACATGCCGGGGAGCATTGGGTACCGCCATCATTTTTCTCTTTTGCTAATCTAGCAGTCTTGTGATGAGCACACTGTGGTTTTACCATGCATCTCCCTAACAGTGCACAGTGCTGGCGGTCTGTTCCTGCACTTGTTTGATATTCTTACCTCATCCTTGATAAAATGTCTCTTCATTTCTTTATACATTTTGAAGTTGGATATATATTTTTTCTTCCTCCTCTTTCTCATCTATCTCTTCTTCCATCTTTACTTTTGAGATTTTTATTCAGGATAAAATTCCTTGTCGCTGTATGAGATCTCTATGGTTTCTCCGGTTTGTACCTTGTTCTTTCATCTAAGCAGGCTCTTTCACAGAGGAAATGTTTCCATTTTGATAAAGTCCAGCTTAGTAGTTTTTCTATAATTCTTCAATGACCTTTTTATTGACTTTACATCTTGTATATTATCCTAGTTTGTGTTTGGTGGCTGTGATAAACACTGATCAGCAGCATCTTGGGGGAGGAAAGGATTTATTTGGCTTACGGTTACATCACTGTAAGGAAAGCCAAGGTGGGGACTCTGTGGACTCTGTGCAGGAACCTGGAGGCAAGAGCTTCAACAGATTCCATGGAGGGTGAAGGAATCTGGCTTTTCTCTATAGCTTGCTCAGCTTACTTTCTTAGACAACCGAGGACCACCTGCTCCAGGATGGCACTGACTAAAGTGGGCGGGGCTCTCCCACATCAATCAACAATCAGGAAAACGCCACACAGGCATGCCTACAAGCCAATCTGATGGATGTAATTTCTCAATTGAGGTTCCTTATTCCCAGGCGACATTAGTTTTTTTTATCAAGTTGACAAAAACTAACTAGCACACATATTAAGAAAATTAGTATATGATTATCATATTTATTGGAAATATTTTCCTATTTGTGGTACTTTTGTTTCATAAGTTTTCTTTTTGGGCAGCCTATTTGTTAATCATTTACTGCGCATTTTGTGCTATGCTTTTCCTAAGCCTTTAAAAAATTATTTTCTCATCTGACTTGTAATTTGCTCTTTGATTTTGTTCAGCTGCCTCAAAACATAGGTCTTTACAGCTTTTAATTTTTAATGTTTAAAAACATTCTGTCTAAATGTATCTGTCCCTTCTCTCTTCCCTTCTGCTCTCTTCTTTCTTCCCTTGTTTTTCCACCCTCTCTGTGCTTCTTTCCCAGATGACCTCACAGCCTCTCCCATCACCGTGACCTTGGACTTGTATTTATATATCCAGGCTCATTGGGTATTCAAATGTCCGTAAAGAAAGCAGTGTGTGTCCACTAAGGACATCTCCATTTCCAGAGACAGGGAACTGAACATCTTCCTTTTCTCCCATTAAACATGGATAGTTACAGGTTTCTGCTAGTTTTATTGTACAGAATCTTTAACTTGTCCTTTCTCTAGTTCAGATGCTACTCATTGCTTATTTGAAATGCTGAAGTTGCCCTCTAACCAGTATTCCTGAGTCTTGTCTCTGTCAACACAATAGCTTATAACAATGTTATCTTCCAGTGTAAAACACACTCCAAATATGTCATTCTGCCACTCAAAAATCCCACAGTAGAACTGGATATGTAGCTCAGTAGGATGCCACTTGCCTAATATACGTGACTCCCTGAATCCCATTCCCACACTGCAGTGTCCAAAAAAGTAAAAGGATAACCTGAAAGTTTAAAAATCACATATAATTGTAGGCAAATAAGAAAATAAAAATTTCATGGAATAACATTACATCTAACTACAGAAATATATTTGAAATTATGGAAGAATTGATGCTTACCTAAAAAATGTAACCAATCAAAATTAAACATAGAGAAAGCCTGAACTGGTCCATAATCATGGAGGAAATGGAGAAGATTTGCTATCTGAAAGAGGATGGGACCTGTCACAGTAGCTGTGGGGGGAAACGACATCCACCCTACACTGGTAATGAGTGGACAGGCCACAGAAAAAACAAGGAAAATAGGTTTATAAAACCAACTGCTGGGCTTCCCTCTAACACAGCAGGCCTGTCAGAGCAACGAGGTGGAACTGGCCACATGCCCTCTGATTTCTGTTAAATTAATGACTTTATAATTTTCTCCAGAGAAAAGAGGTTGTATATAGAAATCAACAGACCTGGAGCCAGGGCCCGGGTTCCTCTTTCTCTGTCTATCTCTATATATTTTTTTAACTGGGGAAGCCTCCAGATGGCAGCATCTTCCTATGGAAGAGCCTAGGCGTCAGCTCTGTTTCTCCATTCACAGCAGCACCCAGGAGTCAGGCAGTCAACAAGGGGGTGGAGGGGGGAGCAGAGGGGGTAGGTATGTTTCAGAATATCCTGAGCTTTCATTCTCTACTCAGCTCACCATCCATAAAGAACATTTCGAAGCTGGCAGCTTGCTTAGGCAGTTTCCCTACGGTTATAATAGAAAATGGGTATTTTATTTTGAGCTGTGGTCGTAACACTCTCGTTTAGACTGATTTTCGTTGTTCTCAACACACCATTTACACAGAAACAATTTTTATTTTTCATATTTTAAACTAGGCAGTGAAGAGTCAGCATTACAGTTACGTGGATGCTAGCATCGACTCTAGTTAACTGCTCACTGGTCTCAGTTGAGCCGGATTCTCAACCTTCTTAAGGCTGCAGGACTTTAAACAGTTCCTCATGTTACGGTGACCCCCCAACCATAAAATTATTTTTGTTGCTACTTCATAAATGTAACTTTGTGACTACTATGAATTGTAATGTAAATGCCTGATATGCAGGATATCTGCATATCATGCAACCGTATGAAAGGGGTCATGACCCACAAGTTGAGAACCCCCGCTGTAGAGTCTTCTTTGCACATTGCTATTCTGTACCCAGGATCCCACAGCTTCTCCTCATAACTGCAGTAGGTATAAGATGCCACAGGGTACTCACAGGGTCCCAAACAATCTGCTCTTTCTCTCCTTTCCCAGCGTCTTTGGTCACTTCTTTGCTGTTTCTTGAACACAGTATGCTTGTACCCATCAGAATCTTTGCATGGTCCAGCACCTTCGGGGGCTGTGTGGCTCACTTACTCCTTTGGGTCTCTTTCCAGTTAGCATTTTTCTGGGAGTTCTTCCCTGATCACCACCCCTCTCTTCATTGTGAAGGGACCAGGGCCAATTGTTATTTTTTTTTCCTCCAGGGACCAGTTTGTTGGGACCTCGGCCCAGTATTGCCCATCATCCTATGCTGATTCATAGCTGGCTTTGACCAGACTCTCGGGAAATACGTCCAGTTTGAGACCCAATCAGGCTCCTACCTGCTCAAAAACAGGAGCTGTTCTTGCTATTTTCAGTCAGACAGACCCCTGACACTGCAACTACAAATGTCAATCATAAAATGATTCCTGTATTAGTGAGGGTCTATACCCAATCACTTCAAAGTACTCTTAACCACAGCTGGAATTCCCCTAAACAGGCTTAACAGGGACTGCCTTACCCTCACCCCTGGGATCGAAGCCATTTTGGGCAGGCCCCAGCATTCTGGTTTTTCTGTCTCCAGGATAAAGTTGCTTTCAATGATTGCATAGAGGGTGTCTTCTTGTCATCTGGAGTGATCTAAGGGCCCTACAATTATATCTTTATCATCCCCATATTGACAGCATGAACATACCTAATCTTTCTTGTGTCTGTTTACCAAGCATAAGACAAATTCTGTGGAAAATTGAGGCTTTGTATTGTTTCCTTCTGTCTTCCTTCAATCTATAAAAATGCCTGATACATATACTAGGTGTTCAATAATGAATTTATTGATTGAATGAAAGAACAAAGCAAAGTTCGGTCAGCTTATACCTCCATTTCATCCCCTTTGATGCATCATATGATAGATACTTGGAAAGTAGAATCCTAAACTCTCCTGACATAGTATTATTGTCAGTAAGTCATTGATATCATTTTCTACAATTTTTTAAATTATTTCCCTTCCTTCTGTCCTCCTTCCTTCCTTCCTTCCTTCCTCCTCCTCCTCCTCCTCCTCTTCTTTCTTTCTTTCTTTCTTTCTTTTTTGAGACAGGGTCTCTCTCTATAGCCCTGGATGTCCCAGAACTCACTATATATATTAGGCTGGCCTCAAACTCACGGAGCCCAGCCTGCTTCTGCTGGGATTAGTAGCAGGTGCCATCACGGCAGTTATTTAGTATCTCTTAAGCATACATTTGAATTTAAAACTGTACCAGGAAACTCCACAAGGTTCTACCCACAGATTAAAAGCCATGGACTATGGCTGTTGAGAGGGGGAGAACTGTTCTCGACTACAATTGAGGTCCCTGATGGGCTGTCTGCTCCCAACTGTTACTCCTAAACATATACACAAAGAAACAAACCTTAATTGGTCTCAGCATTATTATGTGCATGTAACAATAATTAAGAGAAGAGGCCATGAATTGAGAAGAGAGTGGAGACGTGGCATGTGAGGAGTTGGAGGAGAAGAGGGAGAGGTAAAAGTGATGTAAATACGGTACTCAGGCATGAAATTCTCAAAAAATTGACAGAAAACTCCCCCTAAAGTTACCAGTGGTCATATAAATTATAGCAGCTAGGTATCTTTAGCATTTGTATAATTAAAAGTGGAATCAGCATCAAATTATTTTATAAGAGATCTATGGAAGTAATTCTTTTTTATTTTCTCAAGATAGATAGGAGGGGCTGGAGAGATGGCTCACTGGTTAAGAGCACTGGCTGCTCTTCCAGAGGTCCTGAGTTCAATTCCCAGCAACCACATGGTGGCTCACAACCATCTGTAATGAGATCTGGCGCCCTCTTACAGCATGTGGGCATACATGGAAGCAGAATGTTGTATACATAATAAATAAATGAAATCTTTAAAAAAATGTTTATAAAAAAGATAGATAGGATTTCTCTGTGTAACAGCTCTGATTGTCCTGGAACTTACTCTGTAGACCAGACTGGCCTCCAACTCACAGAGATCCTCCTGAGTGCTAGGATTAAAGGCATATACCACCATCACCTGGCCTGGAATTAATCCTTAAACGAAGCAAATTTTACTGAGAACCTGGGCAAGTAACCAAAAGAATTTGTCACCAATGTTGAAAGACTATCTGCATTCCTAATCCTGGGTGGTATTTTGTCTTCAAAACAACTCTTAGCTATAGAGTGTGCAGGCTGGAGAGAGAAGGGTCTAAGGATTAAGATATGAGTTCACTTAGGCTGTACCCCTATTACGGTTCAGTTTCTGGTACTGCTAGTCCACTGTGCCCTTGCTTTGTAGTGGGATTGTATCCCCCACGGGCATGGGCAAAGTCTGAAAACTTCTGCTAAATAAAAAGAAATTCATTAAATACTATTTCCATTTGAATGGATATAGTTATAACCACAATATATGAATTCACTAATTAAAGTAATAAAATATTCTATTATAAGGTATATTAAATAATTCCTTAACTTCTTCCTTGGTATTAAGAAAAAAATTCCAAGCTGAATTGTGTTAAATATCTACTCTGAAGTGGAATCAATGACTAAATTTTTATAGTGTCTTATGGAGTATCCCTCTTATTTTTCTAATTAGCCAATATCTTAACTTTTATTTTAAAATAATTTTGATCATTTTGTTCATGATTATAAAATAGTAGCAGCTTTAATCTGTTATGTTTATAATGTTCTAAGCTCTATGTCAAGGGTCTTCAAATTACTTGACAAATATTCCTGGGCTAGCCTTGGAACCCAGTTACCTTGGTAATAGGTTCTCAATGGGAAGAAGGCTCTAACTTTTCTGATGGAGGAGGGTCATCTTTCTACCTGTTGTTTCATTGGTTAATTAATAAAGAAAACTGCTTGGCCCTGATAGGTCAGAACATAGATAGGAGGAATAAACAGAGAGAAAGAAACCTAGTCAGACAGTCGCCATGATTCTCCCACTCCAGACAGACGCAGGTTAAGATCTTTCCTGGAAAGACAGCTCGTGGTGCTACACAGAATATTAGAAATGGGTTAGATCAATATGTAAGAGCTAGCCAATAAGAGACTGGAACTAATGGGCCAGGCAGTGTTTAAAAGAATACAGTTTCCGTGTAATTATTTTGGGTAAAGCTAACCATGTGGGCGGCCAGGCGCTGGAAACGCAGCCCTGCCACTCCATCAACACTTTTCACTGATGACAAGTGAAATTTCTTAAGGCAGTGAAGGTGAAGAACTGTCTGAACTCGATGACTACACTCCCCCCCCCTTTGTTTGTTAGGCTGCAGAGATCTTGTAACCTAGGCTAGCCTCGACCATAAGTGCTGGGGTTACAAACATGTCCTACCTTGCCCAGGTGTATATGTTACTGGAAATGGAAACCAGGGCTTCATGCATGGCAGGCTAATAGGGTACCAACTAAGTTACATACCCTGCCCCCGGGGGCTGCTACTTTTAATGAAGGAAACCTGTGTGGCGTGGCAAAGTGAGTCAAATTAGCATAAATTGTGCAGGAGAGTACTGAATATCCCCTGTGCTTTATCCCCATGGAGTACTGTGATGTGTGACAGCATTGCTGCCCATAAGAGCTGTATTGCTGTCAGCATATTTATTTCAACAGCAACGAAATCTGATGCTTGCATGTCTTATAGTTACTTTTCCAGTGAGATCCCACTCATTTTCTTTAGCTGTGTCTTAGTTACTTTTCTAATGATGTGAAGACACTATCACCAAGGCAACTCATAGAAGAAAGAGTATATTAGAGAGTATAAAGAGAAAGGGGCTGGCCCTTTTAGAAAGTGAGACCATGATCCTTATGTCAGAGGTCATGGCAGCAAGCAGGCAGGCGGCTATGGTAAAGCAGTAAATGAGAGCAAGGGGGAGAGAGAAAGAGGGAGGGAGGGAGGAAGGGAGGGGAGATCTAAATGGAAATGAAGTGGGCTTTTAAAACCTCAAAGCCCACCCCCAAATGACAATCTTCTCCAATAAGTCTACACCTTCTCATGTTGTCCAAACAGTTCCATCAATTGGAGACCAAGTGCTCAAACAAACGATCCTATGGGAGCCATTCTCATTCAGATGCCACAGACTATGTCTTGCCGTGACCTAACACAGGGTAGTTTATTGTAGAAAGGCTTTTTTGATGCACAAACTAAAACCTCCTCGGTTATGTGACAAGATCACCATTTATTTTTCTAGTATAGCAAGGTGGATATAATAGACGTCTGTAACTCATTTCTGCTCATCAACCATTCCCCTATCGTGACATAAAATCGACCTCTTTAGCGAACCCTCCTCCACCACTGGTTTGTTTATTTCTATGCTTGGGATGTGGGGCAGGAACAAGGGGCTGAATGATGTTCTAACGCTAATGGTATACAACAGTTGAGAGTCTCGTATACCCTTCTCTTAGCTAGGATATCTGTTGCTGTTTAAAACACGGTGACCAAAAGCAGTTTGGGGAGGAAAAGGTTTATTTCATATTACACTTCTATGCTAGAGGCTTCTGTTGAAGGAAGTCAGGCCAGAAACTCAAGTCAGGAACCCTGAGACAGGAGCTGATGCAGAGACCATGGTTGGGGGGGGTGGGGGGCTGCTGTTTGCTATCTTATTCCCATGCCTTGCTCAGCCTGTTTTCTTATACAAACCAGGACTGTCTGCCTAAGGGTGGCACCACCCACAGTGGGCTGAACCCTCCCCCATCAACGAGTAATCAATAAAATGCCCAGCAGACTTAACTACAGGCCAATTTTATGAAGGCATTTTCTCAAGATTCTCTTTCCAGACATGTCTAGGTTTGTGTCAAGTTGCTAAAAACCAACCATTATGGTCCATGGTTCTGGTCAGTTCAAAGAAGGCGAATTACAGCTATGAACATCAAGCTAAGACTTTCTGCTAGAACTGCTGAGAAAAGGAAGCTCACCCTCCAGCCCAGAAGTTAGGTCTAGACTGCTCATAAATGATTTTGAATAATTAAAGCATTTTGTTTGAGCTCATAAATCTAGCTTTACATGAAGCCAGAAACTATTGACATTCTGAACTCTATTAACTCAAGTTACGTTCTTTTCAATCCATTACAACAACAAAAATCTTGAAAAACACAGTCGGGAGGACAACAAACCAGCATAGACCAAAGGGTTAGTGAAATCTAATATGACATCCTCATGGTGACGGTTCTTTCTGCCTTCCACTTTTGTGACCGAGATCAACTACTTAGCTTCTCAGCCACAGCTCCTCAGATTTAGAATAGGAGCAATAGTAGCCTTGCCTAGAAGGACTCTCAGGTCAAATATCAAACTGTTAGTATAGGAAGCAAGCTTAGCATGCTACCTGTGAGTAGTAAGTACTCCAGAATGCATTATGATTTTTAATACTCGTCTTTAGACATTGAAACCCTTGGTCTCGGAAAGGCACCCACAAGTCTCACAGAACGGTACCATTGTCATCTGCTTGTCCAGCCACATTTAAACACAGATGTGGAGGCTCAGTGTACAAGCAGGACATTGGATCTTTACGCCTTCTGTTCCTGTGACTTAATGGTTAATGCAGAGAGGCGACAGAATACGACTATCAGGATGCTGTTCAACCCTGGAGCAATTTCCATTGTTCTACGCTTACTTAGGGCGGTTTGGAAGATATGAAATCCGTGGGAAGAGACATCTCCCTGCTAAAGAAGAGATTTTTTCCTAGCCTGCATATGCGTTTAAACATGACTACTTAGAATTTTGATATTTCTCTGCAAAGATGTGATTACAATATCACAAGGAAGATACTGTTAGTTGTACAATCCCTTTCATTCATCTCCTTTGAAACACGTTTTATGCATGTCTTGTGCAAGTGCACCCACATGTTACACTGGAGAACTAAGAGAAAGGACATAAATCTGAGCTTGGTGACGAAAATCAGAGAAAGACTGGCCTTTCTGGTGAATTTTAGAGCTGTTCTCTTTCGAGTAGTATTGTGCAATATAGGCTTGTGTTATATGAGAAGCATTAGAGAATGCAAATAACGTGTTCAGTAATTTAATAACTTTTTGTGTGTTAAGGTAATTAATCACAGCTTAAATAGGTGTACACATCTCTCAATGTCCCTCAATCTAGGGGGCTTTCAATTTCTTTCTGCCTCCCCTGTCATTGTTAGATTGCTCCTATAGAGCGAATAGAGTATCTGAGTTTAAAAGCTGCCCTTTGGAACATCTTGCTTCTCATCCACAGTGGAGAGAGAAGTGGGATTTGCTCTAGAACAAATGTAAGCCGAGGCAGGCTCTGCTTGAGTCGGATTCTCCTAAGGTGGATTGGGTGACCTGTAGGGTAAAGGTTGTGACTTTGTCCCCTATGCCATCCAAGGCTGATGTTTTCTGCTGATTTTTTTTTTTTCCTCAAGCATGTCTACATGAGGATGACCTTTGGGTGGTATTTTTGCAACAGAATTAAACTTCCAGGAACTTTTAATGTAACCGGAATTTGTACTTATGTGTGATTTATTCTCAATTGCTCACAACCTACCTGTGGGTGTTTAATGACAGCAGAAGAGAATGGAGTTTTGTATTTCGTATAGTGCCCTCTCCATTTCCTAATTAACTGAAGACAATCACTGTCTTCATGGTGATCTTAATAAGAATGGCCCCATAGGCTCATATCATCTATTTGAATGCTTGGTCCTTGGTAGAACAGTTTGGGGAAAGATTAGGAGGTGTGGCCTTGTTGTAGAAGCTGTCACTGGTGGGTGGGCTTGGAGGTTTGAAGAGCCCATATCAGGTCTAAATCTCCTTTTTCTGACTCTGACTTTGGATAAGACATGAGCTCTCTGCTGGGCAGCAATGGCGCACATCTTTAATCTCAGCACTTGGGAGGCAGAGGCAGGTGGATCTCTGTGAGTGTGAGTTCCAGGACAACCAGAGTTATTACACAGAGAAGCCCTATCTCTAAAAACAAAAAACAAAACTAAACAAAAGAAAAAAAAAGTGAGCTCCCAGCTACTGCTCCAGTGTCATGCGGATGTGCTTGCTGCCTTGCATCCTTCCAAGATGACTATGGATTCATGAAACTGTAAGTAAACTCCAATGAAGCCTTCTTTTATAAGTTGTCTTGGTATCTCTTTTTAGCACTAGAACAGCAGCTAAGACAGTTTTTAATCACAATTATTTTACTCTAGCTTGCTCATTCTTGCCCAAATGAAATCTTTTTTTAATTTTTTTTTAATTTTTAATTTTATTTTTCCATTCAAAATTTACACTTCCTCCCCTCCTCCCATTCCACTCCCACTACCCCATTCACCATCCTCCCTTCCCCTCCCTCCTTAAGAGAGGGCAGGGAACCCTGCCCTGTGGGAAGTCCAAGGCCCTCTCCCCTACATCCAGGCTTTGCATCCAAATAGACTAGGGTCCCCAAAAGCCAGTACATGCAGTAGAAACAAGTCCCAGTGCCTTTATCAATGGCTTCTCAGTCAGCTCCCATTGTCAGCCACATTCAGAGAGTCCAGTTTGATCCCATGCTCATTCAGTCCCGGTCCAGCTGGATTTAATGAGCTCCCATTAGAACAGGCACACTGTCTCAGTGGGTGGAACAACCCCTCGTGATCCAGACTTCCTTGCTCATCTTCTCCCTCCTTCTGCTCTTCAACTGGACCTTGGGAGCTCAGTCTGTTGCTCTGATGAGGGTCTCTGTCTCTATCTCCATCCGTCACCAAATGAAGATTCTATGGTGATATTCAAGATAATCAGCAGCAGCATTATTTGTAATTGCCAGATCCGGGAAACAACCTAGATGCCCCTCAATGGAAGAATGGATAAAGAAAGCATGGAATATATATACATTAGAGTACTACTCAGTGGTAAAAAATAATGACATTTTGAATTTTCATGCAAATGGATGGAAATAGAAAACACTATTCTGAGTGAGATAACCCAGACCCAAAAGGATGAATATAGTATGTACTCACTCATTAGTGGACTCTAGCCATAAACAAAGGACATTAAGCCTATAGTTCGCAAGCCTAGAGAAGCCAAATAACAAGGTGAACCCAAAGAAAAACATATATAGATCCTCCTGGAAATTGGAAGCAAACAAGAGTGCTGGGCAAAAGTTGTGAGCATGGGGGTGGGGCTGGGGGAAGGGGAGAGGGGGAAAGAGAAGGGAGAAAGGAAAGACTGGAGAGACTTTGAGGGAGTAGGACGGTGGAGATGGAGGAAGGGCGGATATAGGAGCAGGAAAGAAGATATCTACATTAAGGGAGCCATTTTAGGGTTGGCAAGAGACTTGGCTCTAGAGGGGATCCCAGGTGCCCAAAGGGATGTCCCTAGTTAGGTCCTTGGGCAGCAGAGGAGAGGGTGCCTGAACTGGCCTTGCCCCACTATCACACTGATGATTATCTCAAATATCATGAAATGAAATCTTTTAAAATTCTTCAGTTAAGACAGATTTTCCAAGCCCTCTCAATGTTCTTAAGGTTTCTAAGTCATTTCATGTATTAACACTTCTATGATTCAAAATCTAGATAGTATAGATCTCTCTCCATTCTAATGCATCCTACTGCGTCTTCTTCCCTGAGTATTGGAAAGCTGGTCAAATACTACTACTTACTGCTCTATATTCCAGAGTGCATAAGATCAGTGTCTCTAAGCATGGTGCCATCTGCTCTCAGGAAGAAACCTTTCTCTCTCAATCTATGTAAAAATAGCATTATTAATGCCTTCCCCTTTAAACCGTCCCTTCTTTTATTATGTCTGGCAGAAAAGTGATTGCACCCTTAATGACGGAATGGCTAATGACTTAAGCAACACCGGTCGCTCATCCTTGTAGCTGTCTTTGTTTCTCTTCAGATAAGCCTTCTGCGTATAAATATGTCCCGACATTGTCAGGTTATGTTGGAGTACATAGGAAGTCATAATATGTCCATCACTAATGTACATCTATGCAAGGAATGAGAGGAAACACGGCCCAGATTCTCAGTTACATATTCAGGATATAAGATAACAACTTCATGCCTAAATACTAAATAATTCCAGCCATTGTCTTCAGGCAGACACATTCTTGTCTTCTGTCCAGATATATGATAACACAGCTTTCTAACTAGGGAAACTTTGATTTCCAAGTTCAGAAGAACATGTTTTTACAGTTCTCTTATTCCCATGCCAGTTTTTATGCTTTATTAAAAGAAATCTATTTCAGTATATTTTTTTCCTCTGAAAGTATTATAATAGCAAGCTCATTGTTTGGATGTGCACACTCCAGATGAAAGTGATTTCATTCTCTTAATGAACTGCATAAATCCCTTGGGTTTCCTTGAGTTAAATTTCAAGTATTTGTGTGGGTTTTTAAAAATCTCACAACACGCTTAAAATTGTTAGAAATTAATAAACTCCTTCCCCAAACTGAGACTACAGCACAGAAGTCAAAGGCACCTGCGTGTTTGGTTCAAATAGGATGCTAAGGATGTGGTCCTTAGAAGAGTCATTTCAGCATCATTAAATTAGTTCCACGCTGAGAAAATTTCTCCTCTAAATATATATTCCACCCACTGTCCAGTAGGCACATAGCTCTGTGATCTACTTGCTCCAGTAGAAAGAGGCTTCAGGGCTGTAAAGGAGGTCTCAAAGCGAAGTGTTCACTTTTCTATAAATGGAGGGCCATTGCACAAGTCACAGTTATTTATTATTTTCAAATACTCTCAGAAATGGAAGATAATTTTGCGTTCGATTTTATGCTGATCTGAAACATTTTTTCTCCTTGTAACTAAGTAATGTACAAAGCAACAAAGAGTATCTGTCAATCATGATTTCATTAGCCATATCCCACATCCTCCCCAAGCCCCAAGCTTACTGTAAAGAGACATTCATTTCAGGTCCAAATAACCACACAAAGCTGACATGTATAACATATAAGAAGCTTTTCATGGACAGAAAAGCATTTTCTCTACTGCAGTTATATGAATTGCAAGTGCTAGTACCTGACAGCTAATAAGGGGTCTGGTTCTAGTGGGTCACCCTGAGGCTCTACCCTGGGCTCCTTCCACCTGTTTCAGCACAGAGACTGACTATGAATTCAGGAAGCGCCTACTGGTGACACGCTTGTTACATCTCAACACGTTTCCTGACTCAAAGGGGCAAATGATTACTATTTGCTGCATTTAAAAAATGTATCAAGTGGAAGGACAACTCATAGATCTAGCCCCCATGTAACGTTACAAAAAATGTTTCTCATCTTTATTTGCTACCACCGTCTCATAATATATAACTTCATGGGTTCTTTGAGATTTTTAAACTTGAAAGAAAAATGTTATATAGTAGAGAAAATTTGCAAAACAACCCGATTTTAAACCCATCACACTTGGAGAAGCTTTTGGGATCCTGCCATTCTTTAGGTGTCTACTACATTATACTACAACACGCACATGATCTGTGTGCTCTCTGCCCTCCACCCTGGGATTATCCATTTATTCTGTTTCTGGAGTGTTATGGTTTAACCATTACTAGGAGAACAAAGTTTTATCACAATAGCAGTTTTCAGTGTGGTCACATATTAATCAAGAATTTTCTCAGAGAAAATCCATATGCCTTGTGAGAAAACATCTATTTTACACAAGAATATACTGCCAGCAAGCTTAAATAGCCGGTTGCTCTTAGTTATTCTTGGTTTAATACATGTAGTCAGATAAGCTGACTAAAACCCATAAGCATGGCATTTAGGACGCTGAGAATGCAGTATCCCTGAAGGTTCAAAGCCAACCTGGGCTTTAGTATGAGAGCTGTCTCAAAAATCTGAAATTCTTTTCATGCACCACTCATATATATATATGAGATGTGAAAAGTATACATATTGAAGAGAACATTTCTCTCTTACTCTGCTCAATATTCGCTCCCTCCGGCCCTGGTTGTTCTGTTGATCATTGTCATTCTGACTAGGGTAAGATGAAATGGCAACACTGTTTTGATTTGCATTTCCCAAACTGCTTGGGACAAACAACATTTTTTTTGAGATATTTCTTAGTCATTTTTTTCCTACTTTTGAGAACTTGCTCTTCAGGGCCCAGATTCATTTTTGAATGGCTCTTTCTTTCTTTCCTTTTTTTAAAAATTATTTGCTTTTGCCGGGCGGTGGTGGCGCACGCCTTTAATCCCAGCACTCGGGAGGCAGAGGCAGGTGGATCTCTGTGAGTTCGAGGCCAGCCTGGTCTACAAGAGCTAGTTCCAGGACAGGAACCAAAAGCTACGGAGAAACCCTGTCTCGAAAAATTAAAAAAAAAAAAAATTATTTGCTTTTTAGTTCTTTATATAGTCTGGGTATTAATCCTCTGTCAGATTTATCCCATTCTGTGGACATCCTCTTTACTCAACTGGTTGTTTCTTTAGCAGGTTTGTTTGTTTTATGAAGTCCCATTTGTCAATCATTGGTGCTAAAATTCTTGGGCAAATGGAGTCCGATTCAGCATGTCATCTCCTACACCTGTTTCATGTAGGATATTGCCTATGTTATCTTTTAGCAGGTACAGCGTTCCGGGTTCCAGGTTTTGGAGTAAGTTTTTGTGCAGGGTGAAATATACATCTTTAATTTTATTCTTCTTCATGTGGACACCTTGCTTTCCCAGCACCATTTGTTGAAAATGTCCTCATTAGCTTATGTTTTGACATATTTATCAAGTCTTAAGTGGCTGAAGTTGTAAGTACTCATGTTTGGGTCTTCAGTTTTGTCTCATTGCTCTACATGTTTGTTTTTGTGCCATGCTATTTTAATTATTCTGGCTCCATAATATATCTTAAGATCTGGAAATGCAATATCTTCATCATTGTTCTTTATGTTCAAAATTGTTTAAGTTATCCAGGGTCTTGTGTAGTTCCACATGAATTTTAGAATAGAGTTCTGTCTTTATGGAATAAAAGAGATGTGGATTTTGGCTAAGAATTCACTGAGCCTGTAAATAGTTTTTAGTAGGATGATCATTTTTATAATATTAATTTAATCAATGAAAAGAATTAGAACTGATAGAACTCATGGACATGGAATATATTTTCATTTTCTTAGTGTGTTACACTCTATCTTCAGAGGCTTAAAGTTTTTACTCTAGAGATCCTTCACTTCCCTGGTTCTGTTTATTCCTAGATATTTCATTTTCTTTGAGGTTATTGTGAATGGGAGTATGCCCATGATCTCCTTCTCTGTATATTTGTGGATGGTGTACAGAAAAGATATTGATTTTTGAAAGTTGATTCTTTATCCTACCACACGTTGATAAATTTGTTTATCGTTTCTCAATTATCTGATAGAATTTTTGGCTAAGGTACAGTATCATGTCTTCTACTAGAGGGATGGTTTGCCAATTTCTTTCCCTATTTGTTTCCCTTTGATTTTCTTCTCTTGTCTCATTGCTTCAGCTAATACTTTGATCACATTATTGAGAAGCGTGGGGACAGTGGACATCCCTGTGGCTTTCCGATGTTAGTGGGGTTGCTTCAAGCTTTTCTCCACTTAGGATGATGTTTGCTATTGACTTTTATTGCGTCGAGGTTCATTTCCACTAGTCCTACCTTCTCTAGGACTTTTATCATGAAGTCATGTTGAATTGTGTTGAAGGCTTCTTCTACACCCATTGAGATGATCATTTGATCTTTGTCTTTAAGTCCATTAATGTGGTTTACTGCATTTGTTGACTTGCATATGTCAGACCATACCTGAATTTAAGGAATAAAGCCAAGTTGGTTTGATTGAATCTAGAAATTCATGCATTCTTTTTAGATTTTCTAGCTTAATGGATTACAAGTTTTATTCATATTCCCTTACACTGCTCTACATTTCTGTGGTAGTTGTAATGTTTTCCTGTTCATTTCTGACTCTATTAATTTAGGTCCCCTCTTCCTTTCTTTTGCTTCCTCAGGCCAATGGTCTCTCTCTCTCTCTCTCTCTCTCTCTCTCTCTCTCTCTCTCTCTTTTGCCTTCTCAAAGAATCAGCACTTAGATTTGCTGATTCTTTAAACTGTTTTCTTTGTTTCCATTTCATTGATTTAAACTCAGCTGGGTTTGGATTTGGTTTGTTCTTGTTTTTCTGACTTTCTGAGTTCTATTATTAAGCCATTCATCTGTGCTTGTTCTGATTTTTTTAATGCTGGCACTTAGAAATATGAATTTCTCTTGTAGGACTGTGTTCAATATGTTCCAGAGATTTTGTTGTGTTATGTTTCATTTTTACTTAGTTCCAAAAATGTTTTTAAATTTAGTTCTTGATTTTTCTCTTGGACACATTTTTCATTCAGTAATGAGTTTTTTTTAAAATGTATGAGTTTGTGTATTTGCTAGAGAACTTAAAATTTATTGCAGGTTTCAATTTCATTGGGTTGTAATCAGTTAGGATACAGGAGTGATTTCAATCTTTTGAATTTATAAAAATTTTATTTGTATTCCAGGATTTGATCTGTTTTGTAGGACTATGTTCACTATCTTCTAGAGGTTTTGTTGTGTTGTTTCATTTTCATTTAGTTCAAGATTTTTTTCTTGTTTTTAATTTTAGTCCTGCTAAAAGCAATTTCAGGATGTGAAAAGGATCTAAGTGATCACAGGCTTCTTAATTCACAAATAAGAGAATTCAGCCCAAGGGACAAGGCTGGAATTAAAATACAAAGTATAAGTTGTCTTGATTCAAGAATATTCAACTATATTAGTTGATCTTGCAAGTACAGCACTCCACGTTTTACAAACCACTGTGGCTAGGTGTTTAGAAGTCCTCAGGGATGTTATTTGAGAAGACAAGCATATGAATTGTCAGAGGACATCAGAGGATAGAGCAATTCTGTGTAGTAAGGTGATTCAGCAATGGCCAAGGGGAGGACTCCATGACAGCCTTGCAACTTCATCTAGAGTGACATTAAGGGTGACTTTCTCTGGTAACAATCACTCTAGGTAAGGAGGTTGCATGGCAAAACATGAGGCAATGAACACAAGCAGTTTTTAGTGGGAAGGGAGGCACACTACATATTGTAGGACTATGTTAAAGAGACATGAGAGTACCCAAGAGATAGATAGATAGATAGATAGATAGATAGATAGATAGATAGATCGATCAGAGGATAATGAATCGTTCTGCATGCCCAATCACTGTATTCTATCCCTACCGCTCATGTAAAGATGGAAGGAGAGAACTGGTTCCACAAACTTGTTCTCTCACCTTCTTGAGTGTCATGGTACAAACCTGTTCATATAACACACACACACTCACCCCACACACCCCACTGTTACTTGGCCCCATATATTTAGGCAGAACGTCACGGTCAAGGAACTGTGTAGAAAAGGATGTTTCTTACATCATAACATGGTGTGGGAGGTCCATTCGTCTGTATGTTGCTTTTTTGGTTAATGAATAAAGAAACTGCCTTGGCCTGTTGATATGGCAGAACTTAGGTAGGCAGGGAGATGGAACTAAAATCTGGGAGAAAGAAGGGTGGAGTCAAAGAGACGCCATGGATCCTCCACCTGAGACAGATGCCAATTAGAATCTTTGCCAGTAAGCTACTGCCACGTGGCGATATACAAATTAATAGAAATGGGTTAAATTAATACAAGAGTTAGCCCTTTTTCTTTCTCATGATTCTCTACCTTGAGAGAAGGTTATGCTCTCCCTCTACGGGTCTCTTCATGCTTGCCTCAGACATTCCCATCCTTAAGAAGCAGGAAACCATTTCTTCCCTGTAAGCCTGGGCATCACTTGTCTGTGTGGAGTAACATCACAGGTATCTTAACATCCAGTTTTCTGCATCTGCCACCTTCTTGGAAACAGAGTTTGAGATTCTCCCTGCCTTCAGGTTTTTTTTTTTTTCCAGCACAACACCCATGGTTGAAACCTCAGCAAATGTTTACTGATTAAATATACAACTGATGGGTCAGTGTGGTGACACTACTGATGGGGGCATTTGTTGTGAGATAAAAATCACTATTAAAAGAAGGTTTAGCTATAAAAGGATAATTTAAATGCTCTGCTATATGCAGTTGTCTGGAAAACATCGAGACCAAATACCCATGAGTAAGAAAAGATTTGATTCCAGGGAGAGAGTAAGGGAATATGGAGAGCAAGCAGGTGAGACCCAGGAGGGGTGGCAAGCTCTAGAGCCACAGAGCCAGGCCCACAGATCCTGCATTTTCCCATAAGGCTTTCTCACACCATGCTTGCTACTGGGGACAGATGTATAAATAACATCAGAGGGTTTGCTGTCTCACATCCTTTTGGTTCCAGCATGGCTAAAGTGCTCCAAAGAGAAACGATTTGAATAATGAAACTGGCAAAATCTTATGGAAGATGCAGGGGAGGTGGAGATCTTACCTGGGTCATGAATTATTCATCCTTCACTGGAGGACAATGAGGCAGAAGTTTGGCTTTTATTACTCTTCCAATACAGAGTGATTAGTTTTAATTTTAGATGATTGCACATGCTTATGTAATACACTAAATTCTCTTTGGATATTAACATTTTTGTTTTGACCATTCCAATTTGAGACAATTTACTTGAGGTTAGGCAATCGTTTCTCTCTAATGAATGGATTAGAGTTGGATATTAAGATATATGGAACACTACTTCCCAGTCCTTGTGGTTAATCAGATAAAGTCATTTTTGTCTCTGATGTAGAACCAGAGATGAATGATCTTGGAACAAAAATCAGATTACAGTGACATAGTTGTCTGAAGCCCAGAAATATGCACACCATTTGCTAATATCGACCCCAAGGAAAGATGCTTGTTTTCCACCCTTGACGGGAGAAGTACTGTGTAGCGACAGTTAACCTTAAGCCACGAGTTCAACCCCGAAAGTTAACAAAAATAGTTCAGCTATGATGAACAAGACAGAAGTAATTCCATATCAGAATAGTTTATCATAGGCACACAAATTTAGCTCTGGATGCCCTGCTGGATTCTGAATGACATATAGGGCTTTTAAGTACAGAGCTTGTCTGGAGATCTTACAGAACCTGCTTGTGTTCATGCTGTAGGGAAGGACATATGTGGTTTTAAATTCATGTTACTTTTGCTCACACTAACATAGTTCCATTTTTTGGCTGTTGCTAATGGCGATGCAATCCTGAAAGGAGATAGTTCCATTTGTAGGCTACTGCAGATGGTGACGCAGTCCTAAAGGGACTTGGATCTCAGAAGAGTAGTGGAAATTCCTCCTTTACTTGTCAACCAGTGGCAGCAAACTTCTAATGCTACCAAAGGAAAGGCTGCGACCATTTAAAAGTCAACTAGGTGAGCTGTTTTTCAGTTAACCAAATGTGTCAGCAGCAGCTTAATACTAAAACTCTGATCTCTGCAGTGGGAGGCCATTTGTTGGTTCCTGGCTGCTCAACTCTGAAATAATCACACAGAAATCATATTATTTAAATCACTACTTGGCCCATTAGCTCTAGACTCTTATTGGCTAACTCTTACATCTTAATTTAACCCATTTCTAGTAATCTGTGTATTAGCATGTGGCTGTGGATTACCGGCTTAAGTTCTGGCATCTGTCTCTGGCGGGGCTACATGGCTTCTCCTCTGCCTCTGCCCTTCTTTCTCCCAGCATTCAGTTTAGTTCACCTAGCTCTGTTCTACCCTATCAGGCCAAGACAGTTTTCTTTATTTATTAATAATAATCACAGCATGCAGAGGGGAATCCCACATTAGATCTCAGTATGAAAGTGGTAGTAAGCTTTAATTGTAGGATCACAATCCCCAGAACAAGAATTATTCCACAGAGTTGCATGAGGTAATAGATGCCAAAGAATGACGTAAGCTACAAGGTGCTAACTATATATGTATGCATCAAAGTTTTGGGTGATTTTTTGGGTGGGGGTTGTTTGTTGAGGCAGTGATAAACCAGCCTGACCCCATCTTAATGATGGAAGCCATGTTGCTATAAGATCAGAACAAGTTAATTTCTGTTTGCTTTAACCTGTTTCTGGAATTTGACATGCTCCCTACCATATGGAGTTTGACTCACACCTTGAATATAACCTGAGAAGATGTTCCGCCAAGTAATTTTTAAATATTCAGCCCATTCCTATGTAACCAAAATTCCTCTGGAAATCTCCCAACCCTTAGAAACCCCTAACTTTGCAATTTGTGGGGGTTGTATAAACCCTACCTTCTCCTGTATTCAATACTATTTTCTCAAACCCTGCTTTGGAAGATAGTCCTGTCTGACAGAAAATAAAGCTTGCATAATTTGAGCAAATAATTTGCGTAATGGCCTTTACTCTTGTTCAGTAGGGTTAACAGCAGGGTCTTTACTGTGCAGTATTGACTGGCCTTGAACTTGACTAATCTTCCTACCTCTGCCTCTTGAGTTCTGGGATTGCAGTTGTGTCCCACAATGTCTGGTGCCTAGATATTTATTTAAGAATAAAGCAGAGGGGGAGCGTTTGCCTTGTATATGTAGAGTATCTGGGTTTTAGTCTCAGCAGTAATAGACTAAATTAAATTTTTTGTTGTTTTTTTTTACATTTTTTTTATTGAAAGAAAAAAAAAGAAATGCCCACCTCCTCCCAGCCTCCCATTTCCCTCCCCTCCTCCCACTCTTCTCTTCCTCCCCCCACTCCTCTCCTCCTCCCTCTCCAGTCCATAGAGCAGTCAGGGTTCCCTGCACTGTGGAAAGTCCAAAGTCCTCCCCCCTCCATCCAGGTCTAGGAAGGTGAACATCCATACTGGCTAGGCTCCCACAAAGCCAGAACATGAAATAGGATCAAAACCCAGTGCCATTGTCTTTGGCTTCTCATCAGCCCTCATTGTCCGCCATGTTCAAAGAGTACGGTTTTATCCCATGCTTTTTCAGTCACAGTCCAGCTGGCCTTCGTGAGCTCCCAATAGATCAGCCCCACTGTCTCAGTGGGTGGGTGCACCCCTCGTGGTCCTGACTTCCTTGCTCCTGTTCTCCCTCCTTCTGCTCTTCATTGGGACCTTGGGAGCTCAGTCCAGTGCTCCAGTGTGGGTCTCTGTCTCTATCTCCATCCATCGCCAGATGAAGGTTCTATGGTGATATGCAAGATATTCATCAGTATGGCTATACAATAGGGTAATTTCAGGTTCCCTATCCTCAGCTGCCCAAGGAGCTAACTGGGGACATCGCCCTGGGCACCTGGGAGCCTCTCTAGGTTCAAGTCTCTTGCCAACACTAAGATGGCTCCCTTAATTAAGTTATGTGATTCCCTGCTCCTCTATCCAACCTTCCTTTCTTCCAGTCATCCCATTTCCCCAAGTTCCCCCATTCTCCCCTTCTTACTTTTCTCTCCCCATCTCCCCTTACCCCCGTCCCACCCCACCCCCAGTTCCCAATTTTTTGCCCGGCAATCTTGTCGAATTCCCATACCCAGGATAATAACTATATATTTTTCTTTGGGTTCACCTTCTTATTTAGCTTCTTTAGGATCACAGATTATAGACTCAATGACCATTATTTGTGGCTAGAAACCAATTATATGTGAGTACATCCATGTTCCTCTTTTTGGGTCTGGCTTACCTCACTCAGGATAGTGTTTTCTATTTCCATCCATTTGAATGCAAAATTTGAGAAGTCATTGTTTTTTACCGCTGAGTAATACTCTATGTGTATATATTCCACACTTTCTTCATCCATTCTTCCATTGAAGGACATCTAGGTTGTTTCCAGGTTCTGGCTATAACAAATAATGCTGCTATGAACATAGTTGAACAAATGATTTTGTCATATGATAGGGTATCTCTTGGGTGAATTCCCAAGAGTGTTATTGCTGGGTCCAGGGGTAGGTTGATCCCAAATTTCCTGAGAAACCACCACACTGATTTCCAAAGTGGTTGCACAAGTTTGCATTCCCACCAGCAATGGATGAGGGTACCCGTTCCTCCACAGCCTCTCCAGCAAAGGCTATCATTGGTGTTTTTATTTTAGCCATTCTGACAGGTGTAAGATGATATCTCAAAGTTGTTTCAATTTGCATTTCCCTGATTGCTAAGGAGGTAGAACATGATCTTAAGTGTCTTCTGGCCATTTGAACTTCTTCTGTTGAGATTTCTCTATTCAGTTCGGTGCCCCATTTTTTAATTGGGTTAATTAGCATTTTAAAGTTTAGTTTCTTGAGTTCTTTATATATTTTGGAGATCAGACCTTTGTCTGTTGCAGGGTTGGTGAAGATCTTCTCCCAGTCAGTAGGTTGCCTTTTTGTCTCAGTGACAGTGTCCTTTGCTTTACAGAAGCTTTTCAGTTTCAGGAGGTCCCATTTATTCAATGTTTTCCTTAATGTTTGTGCTGCTGGGATTATACATAGGAAGCGATCTCCTGTGCCCATCTGTTGTAGTGAACTTCCAACTTTCTCTTCTATCAGGTTCAGTGTGTTCAGATTGATATTGAGGTCTTTGATCCATTTGTACTTGAGTTTTGTGCATGGTGATAGATAAGGGTTTATTTTCATTCTTCTACAGGTTGACATCCAGTTGTGCCAGCACCATTTGTTGAAGATGCTTTCTTTCTTCCATTGTATGCTTTTAGCTCCTTTATCAAAAATGAGGTGTTCATAGGTTTGTGGGTTAAAATCCGGGTCTTCTATATGATTCCATTGGTCGACTTCTCTGTTTTTATGCCAATACCACACTGTTTTCATTACTTAGCTCTGTAATAGAGTTTGAAGTCAGGGATGGTAATGCCTCCAGAATTTCCTTTATTGTATAGGATTGTTTTGGCTTTCCTGGGTTTTTTGTTTTTCCATATAAAGTTGATTATTGTCCTCTCAAGATCTGTGAAGAATTTTGATGGGACCTAGATGGGGATTGCATTGAATCTATAAATTGCCTTTGGTAGAATTGCCATTTTTACTATGTTGATCCTCCCAATCCAAGAGCAAGGGAGATCCTTCCATTTTCTGGTATCCTCTTCAATTTCTTTCTTCAATGCCTTAAAGTTCTTGTCCAATAGATCTTTCACTTCCTTGGTTAGAGTTACCCCAAGATATTTTATGCTGTTTGTGGCTATCATGAAAGGTGATGCTTCTCTGATTTCCCTCTCTGCTTCCATATCCTTTGTGTATAGGGGGGCGACTGATTTTTTGGAGTTGATCTTGTATCCTGCCACATTACCAAAGGTGTTTATCAGCTGTAGGAGTTCTTTGGTAGAGTTTTTGGGGTAGCTTATGTACACTATCATATCATCTGCAAACAACGAAAGTTTAACTTCTTCCTTTCCAATTTGAATCCCCTTGATCCCCTTATATTGTCTTATTGCTATTGCTAAAACTTCAAGCACTATATTGAAGAGATATGGAGAGAGTGGACAGCCTTGTCGTGTTCCTGATTTTAGTGGGATGGCTTTGAGTTTCTCTCCGTTTAATTTGATGTTAGCTGTCGGCTTGCTGTAAATAGCTTTTATTATATTTAGATATGACCCTTGTATCCCTAATCTCTCCAAGAATGTTATCATAAAGGGATGTTGAATTTTGTTGAATGCTTTTTCAGCATTTAATGAAATGATCATATGGTTTTTTCTTTCAGTTTATTTATATGATGGATTACATTGATAGATTTTCGTATGTTGAACCAGCCCTACACCTCTGGGATGAAGCCTACTTGATCACAATGGATAATTTTTCTAATGTGTTCTTGGATTCGGTGTGCCAGTGTTTTGTTGAGGATTTTTGCGTCGATGTTCATGAGTGAGATAGGTCTGTAATTCTCTTTCTTGGTTGAGTCTTTGTGTGGTTTTGGTATCAGAGTAACTGTAGCTTCATAAAAGGAATTTGGCAATGACTCTTCTGTTTCTATATTGTGAAATACATTAAGGAGTATAGGTATTAGGTCTTCTTGGAAGTTGTGGTAGAATTCTGCATTGAAACCATCTGGTCCTGGGCTTTTTTGGTAGGGAGGCTTTTGATAACAGTTTCTAATTCTTCGTGACTAACAGGTCTATTTGGATTGTTCACCTGTTCCTTGTTTAACTTTGGTATACGGTATTTATCTAAAAAAGTGTCCATTTCTTTTACATTGTCCAGTTTTGTGGCATACAGGCTTTTGTGGTAAGACCTAATGATTCTCTGAATTTCCTCTGTGTCTGTGGTTATGTCCCCCTTTTCATTTCTGATCTTATTAATTTGCATATTCTCTCTCTGCCATTTGATTAGGTTGGATATGGGTTTATCAATCTTGTTGATTTTCTCCAGGAACCAGCTTTTTGTTTCATTGATTCTTTGGATTGTTTTCTGTGTTTCTGTTTTATTGATTTCAGCCCTCAGTTTGATTATTTCCAGTCTTCTACTCCTCCTAGGTGACTTTGCTTCTTTTTTTTCTAGAGCTTTCAGGTGGGCTGTTAAGTCTCCAATGTGTGCTTTCTCCGTTTTCTTTAAGTGTGCACTTAGTGCTATGAGCTTTCCTCTTAGGACTGCTTTCATAGTGTCCCATAGGTTTGAGTATGTTGTTTCTTTATTTTCATTGAATTCAAGGAAGACTTTAATTTCTTTCTTTATTTCTTTAGGTTGGGAAAGTTTTCTTCTATAATTTTATTAAATATATTTTCTGGACCGTTGAGCTGCACTTCTTCTCCTTCTTCTACTCCTATTATTCTTAGGTTTGGTCTTTTTATTGTGTCCCATATTTCCTGAGTATTTTGTGATGAGAGTTTGTTGAACTTGCTATATAATGCTGGAAATAAGGCCATTTATAATGGCAAGAGCTATTTAAAGTTAAAGTTAACAGCCCATATGAGATAAGATTTAAAACACCCCAAAGAACACAACAATCGATTTGAACATGTGCAAAGTCGATCTATAGTTGAGTTGGAAAGAACATGGCATGTTTCCTACATAAGTTATTGTTCATTTACCCGGAATACAGAGACCAACAAACTTTGATATGGAGGTAGATCAGTTGGTAACAGCACTTGTGTGAAAAAGAAAAAACTGGACATTTAAGAATTTCAAGAAAAAATAAACTAAAACACCCAAACTGAAAAAATATGAAGGAAGACAGATCTTAGTAGATATGAAAATAGTATACAGTGTCTAAATAAAATAGTTTAATTCAGGGCACATAAATATCCAGACAAACTGGACCAGAAAACTCAAGAGACAGAATTCACTCAGAGGCTGAACCCTCAATGAGGGTCACCTCAAGTCACTGAGCCAAAGACACATTTGTGCAGCCATTTGGGAAAATGTAAAGAACCTCACAGTCTACACGAGAGGAAACTCCAGAGTCTTCAGAATTCCAATTGTGACGTTCTAGCAACTTAAAGTCCAAGAGAAAACAAGAGCAAATACCTCCTTAATCTTAGGGACAGCTTATCTCACCTCAAACAAATCCAGATAATTTTTATACTGCTAAATTTAGCTACATAAAATAAAAATTCCTCCATCACTTCTGTGATAGTCTTTTCTAAAATAATCAGTACATCAGACAAATTTTAGCTGGGGAACATTCTATGAAATAGTTGGTTGTTAAGCATTTTGAAGTGCAATGCCTGACCATCCCTGAAAGAATGTATCTTGAACCCTCCTGGAGACTAAGGGGATATGATAGCCAAATGATCCTGAACTTGATCCTTTTGCTCTACAGGACATTATAAGCCCCATTTAGAAATGTAAAGGGGTTTGAAAATACAAAATAGTGACACATTGATGTAAATTTTCTTAATTCATTGCTTGTGTTTTGATTATAATAAGATTTTTTTTCTCATGCATGGAACCTTGGAGAGGAATAGATGCTGTGAAAGTAAAGGTGAAACCATTAGAAAAGAGGAAGGATCATAAAAGGATTGTTGAGGGGTTTTAGGCATGGAAAAGTCATAGTGAAACCCATTGTTGTGTATTAATTAAAGTGTTAAGAAATGAAAAATGCATTAAGAGACCATAATAATATTCCTCTTATAATGACTTCTATGTAAATGCAAATATGAAGTTATACTAAGAATAAGAAGACTTTCCGTTTGTAAGAATGTTACAAGGAGAGGGCCCCTTGTTCGTCCCAGCCACTGGGCTAGCTTACACCTGAAATAACCACACAGAAATTGTATTAATTAATACACTGCTTGGCCATTAACTCTAACTTCTTAATGGCTAATTCTTGCATATTAGTTTAACCCATCTCCATTAATCTGTGTATTGCCTCGTGGCAGTGGTTTACTGGAGATTATAACCAGCGTCCATCTCAGGTGGAAGATACATGACTTCTCTGACTCCGCTTTCTTCCTCCCAGCATTTAGTTCTGTTTTCTCTGCCTACCTAAGTTCTGCCCTATCAACTAGGCCAAGGCAGTTTCTTTATTCATTAATCAATGAAAGCAACACACAAACAGAAGGACCTCTGACATCATAAGAAAACTTAGGAATAGACAGGTATGATAGTGCAACAGGTCAAGTCACTCTCAGTCAGCTCTGAACATACTCTCTTAATTATATTTGCATTTTATCTAAATTTGATATGTAAATGTGTATATATAAAACCATCTCACTGAAAATTTATTTCATAGAAAAACATTGATGACCAAAATGACTAAGAAGATATTTAAAAACATAGCATAATCGAATCAGAGAAGTTAACGGAGAACCAAAGAGAAGGCTGTGAGAGGGAACCACATGAAGGGCGGGTGTTCTCACTAGGCACTCTTCTTTAGTCCCTGAGGGAGAGAAAATTCCAGCGCTGTGAAAACTACTGCAGTACAAGACAAGAGGACAGCTTCTACATTCTGTTCACAAAATGAGAAGACATTAACACTAGAGCCCAAAAATGAAAGAGGCAGGGAGGGACTCATAAAATCCTTCTTAGATCTAATATATATATCAGCAACTCAGCAACACATTTAAAAAATAATGTCACAACCGCCAGTAGGTGGTGGTACACGCCTTCAATCCCAGCACTCGGGAGGCAGAGGCAGGCGGATCTCTGTGAGTTCGAGGGCAGCCTGGTCTACAGAGCGAGTTCCAGGACAGGCTCCAAAGCTACAGAGAAACCCTGTCTCGAAAAACCAACAATAATAATAATTATAATTAATAATAATGTCACAACCAAAAGTACAAGAATAATACATCAAAAGTTTATCCTGTTAATAAATCAAAGTCATAAAATCATATGATCACTTTCAAAGATATTAAGATTGTATGTGGTGAGGCTGGAAACCTGGTTCAGTAGTTAAGAGCATTGACTCTTCTGCCACAGGACCTGGGTTCACTTCCCAGTGCCCAAACAGTGGCTCACAACTCTTTGTAACTCCAGCTCCAGGGGATCCAACATCCTCTTCTTTTCTCTCCAGGCACCAGGTACAGAGATATGCTTGCAGGCAAATCAGCCATATACCCTCAATAAAAATAAGTTCATCTCACAAAACGCTTTTTTTTAAAAAAAAAGCACACAGCACTCACTATCCATTTCTCCTAGATTACAAAATGTAATATAATCAACACTATGCATCATGGTAAAGACTCACTTCTGACTGAAGATGAGATCGTGTTAATTTTAAGGTTGTGTCCTAGAAATGGCTCATAAATGGTCAGGGCAAAGTTTGCTACTCGTTATTGCTGTGGAAAATTGTTAGTGTAGCCAGAAATGACAGGGACATTTGATGAGTAAGGTTGAGAAAAGAGAAGTACAAATATTGCTTCTAGGTGACAAAACTATAAGCATAGAAAACACAAGACAATCAGTTGGAAAAACTAAACAACTAAAGAATTCAGTAACACAGTGAATACAAAAATATATAGAAAAGTATATTCTTCGCAGTGATGAGCCCCGATACGCAACAGTAGCAGACACAGCATTTGAGGTAACACCTTTGTGTTTTTATTAGTCACCTCAGAGGTGACTGACACAGGCCTGTAATTGCCTTTGCTCTCTGGAACTTTTAGGATTTTCACGGTGATTCTGATGGTCTCGGTTTTATTACGAATGTGTCTCTCCATTTTCGGAAGTCTTTATCCCAGGAACTTCGTCCTGGGTCTGCTCTTCTCTAGGTCCCGCGTCTGTTATACCTCACTTGTAGTTTCTGTGCCCTTATCTTACTTCGCTATTCCCAGTGGATTTTCTTAATCATGGCTTCCTAAACTGTGGATTAAGACCCTAGGCAATGAATGTGGGGGGCACATTCAGAAAAAAATGACAAGAGTAAAGTTTCTGAACAGTGACCAAAATGAATTTAAGTTCACATATGTAATGATCCGCCTGAGCTTCTTGGGTCAGTGATTCTTTGTATGTCATCACGTGACTTTACTAGGGCCTTGGCTCTGAACATACCACATACACATTGTGTCCTGTGCATACTGTCATGTAAACATACCACATGTACATTGTGTACCATGCATACTGTCATGTAAACATACCACATGTACATTTTGTACCATGCATTCTGTCATGTAAACATACCACATGTACATTGTGTACCATGCATACTGTCATGTAAACATACCACATCTGCATTGTGTACCATGCACACTGTCATGTGTACGTACCACAAGTACATTGTGTACCATGCATACTGTCATGTAAACATACCACACGTCCATTGTGTACCATGCATACTGTCATGTAAACATACCACACGTCCATTGTGTACCATGCATACTGTATGTGTACGTATACCACATGTACATTGTGTACCATGCATACTGTATGTGTACGTACCACATGTACATTGTGTACCATGTATACTGTATGTGTACGTACCACATGTACATTGTGTACCATGTATACTGTATGTGTACGTATACCACACGTACATTGTGTACCATGCATACTGTATGTGTACGTATACCACATGTACATTGTGTACCATGCATACTGTATGTGTACGTACCACATGTACATTGTGTACCATGTATACTGTATGTGTACGTATACCACACGTACATTGTGTACCATGCATACTGTATGTGTACGTACCACACGTACATTGTGTACTGTCCATGCTCTCGTGCACACACCAACAAACACTGGAGCACTTCAGCTCATAGTCAAGATGATCAGATGTTATGGGTTGCACTGTTTGTTAATGTACACACTGAATTTTCTGACCTTATAGAAATACAATGATTTGGGCTGGAGAGATGGCTCAGAGGTTAAGAGCATTTCATTGCCTGCTCTTCCAAAGGTCTTGAGTTCAATTCCCAGCAACCACATGGTGGCTCACATCCATCTGTAATGGGTTCTGGTGCCCTCTTCTGGCCTGCAGGCATTCACACAGACAGAATATTGTATACATAATAAATAAATATTTTTTTTTAAAAAAAGAAATACAATGATTTTGTTATGAAAAGCAGAGACTTGTAACATTTTCCTGCCATCTTCATTAAGCATAGAAGGACCAAATAATTCATCTTTGGATTGAATTGTGTTAGAATGTTTAAGTTTAAAAATCACTTTGGAACACAAGATCCCATCTCCAAAACAAAATGATCAAAAGGGAACAAACAAACAAACAATAAAAACCCTTCAGGAAACTCCAGCCAGCCTGGCAGCACACCTCTGTCTCCACAGGTACAGGCAAGAGGATTAGGATTTCAAGATCAGCTTAGATACATGAAAGCCTCTCTCAAAATTAATTAGTTAATTAAAATACAGAACATAGTTTTTCCAATTTTACTTCATATTTATGTTCTCAACAATGAGGATTATGAAATCAAAATACTGATCAACTTTGGAAAACTAATTACAGACCAGCTACATCTTGTAGTATCATTTTTTTTCAGTGAATAGTCAATTCTTAATGTCAAAATAAAACTATCATATCCATGTTATTAACTCCAAAAATATTTTAAAATTAATTTTATTGTGATTTATTATCAGTCAGTGTTGGATTTGTATATTTTATATACAATTCAAGGTATTAAAACATTCTCAGATGAGAGGGGATTATGCATGGGCAGGTTTCAGAAGCCCTCTTCTAGACCTGCTACACGAGTCAATACTTCTATTTCAACTAAAAAGTACTTTTTTAAATCAAGAAAAAAATAAACAAAAGCTGAGTAAACCAGGAAGAGCAAGCCAGCAAGCTGCTTTCCTCTGCTCTCTGCTACAGTTCCTACCTTCAGGTTCTTGCTTGAGTTTCTGGCCTGACTTCCCTAGATGATGAACTGCTACCTAGAAGTACAGGATAAAATAAACCAATGGTTCTCAACCTGTGGGTCATGACCTTTTGGTCACATATCAGATATCCTGCATATCAGACATTTACATTACAATTCATAACAGTAGCAAAATTACAGTTATGAAGTGGCAACAAATATAATTTTATGGTTTGGGGGGGGAGCTGTATTAAAGGGTCACAGCGTTGGGAAGGTTGAGGGTCATTCAAATAAGCCCCTTCCTCCCCAAGTTGCTTTTGGTCAGTGTTGTTTTAACACAGTGACAGAAAGCAAACCAGCAGAGTGCATGAAGTTCTCTATAATGCTGAACATACTTAGAGTTAATATCTTTCGACTGCATATTTTTTACCCCTAAGAACACATTTATGAACATGCCAGTTATGTCCAATAAAATGTATGATTTAAATCTTTACAGTTAGATGAGTTTTGCTGAATGTGTATCCCTATGAAACTATTAGTACACCCCAAAACAGAAAATTTCTGTCACTTCGAAAAGCTTCTTGGTGCCTGTTTGGGGAATTTTCAGCAATTACTTTAAGTATATATATATATACATACTTTAAGTATATATATATATATATATATATATATATATATATATACATACGTGTCTGTATCTCTCCTCTTTCTCTGGCTCAGTTAAATCCCGAGAGAACACTTCACCATCTAAGGTGAAGGGACCTCTTGCACACCTCACGCTGCCACACGGATGAGAAGTGTAGACAGTGCTTTCACTTGTACATAAATACTCATTCACTTAGTTGTTATGTAATTGGCCACTTGCTTAATATTTCCCCTGTTTTTTGTTTTTGGAGAGAAGATCTCACGGAACCCAGGACAGCCTCCCAGTTGCTGTAACCAAGAATGACTAAGTTCCTTGGCCTCCCGCCTCTACCTCTGAAGTTCTGTGATTATAGTCATGTCCACAAAGCCCAGCTGATGTTTTCTTCTTTGACAATTGAAGCTGTTTCTAAAATGCAATGTGGATGGTTCTGTGATAAGACATGCAGGCGCCTAGGACCTCGCTGACTCACATCTAAGGGCAGGGCCAAAGCTTGGGGTGTCTTCATTTTCTGTCTGTCTCCAGGAAGCGTCTTTTGGTTAGCTTTTGTATTGTCCTAGTTCAGACCCACAAAAGGAATGGGAAAGTCTTCAGTTTTGCCCTAACCCTTCAGTCACATTTTGCTGGGACAACAAGGAACATCCATATACAGTAGGGACAACAATATACATCTTTATAGCAAGGGACAAAAACTACCCCTTAAACGACAGACCATAAACGAATCTCCCAGGACAGACCATCCTCCAAGCAAAGGCAAGTATTTATGATGTTTGATACGCATCAGGAATTCTTTCATCACTAAGTACTGAACCAAAGGCATGCATTATTTTAAGAAACTTATTTTTAGTGTTTATTTTTGTGTGTATGTACGGAGCACATGGGGTGGGGGTGTGTTTCGATGCATGGGCACACAGAGGCCTGAAGGGGGTGTCAAATCCTTGGATCTGTAGGCTGTTATGTGGGTGCTGGAAACTTGAACTCCAGTCCTCCATAAGAGCAGCAAGTGCTGTTAGCCGCTGAGCCATCTCTCCAGTCCCTTAAGCATGCATGTTTCTAAACGTTTCCCGTGCTTATTGCCAAAATGATTTTTGAAGGGGTGAGCCAGTTACAATGTATTTGGCAGCCTCGGTCAGAGTGCCAGTACCTCCAGCAGTTTTGGGTATTGAGACGTATTTAATTTTGTGCTAGCTTGAAGGATGAAAATAAAGTCCTTCCTTTTAATTTCATATTGGTTGTATCACTGGTGGAACAGAGCCTTTCTCCAGGTTTCTTTACCTGCTACATTTACTCTTTGGAAGATGATCTCTTTTGAACTTTGCACTTCATTTGTCTTACTGCTTTTCATGACAGATATAAACCTATTGTCATTTTATGGTAATTCCACACCCAACCTATGGTTTAATTAATTTGCAATTGTTGCGGATGCATCAACTCTCCTTGAAGCAAAACTGACGTCTTGTCCATTTAACTCCAAGCTCAGTAGTACATTGTCCTCATTGAGTTTTTAACACTGCAGCTTGATGCGATTCTGAAACAGCCTGGAATGCTCAACCTCTGAGTTTAAGTGGTGATGGCCCCCAGGTAGGGCTAGACAGCTGCAGAGTGAAGTATGTAAAAGGGTCTAATCAAAAGGATAATGGCCAATGGCAAGTCCAAGCCATTGTCAACAACTTACTTCGCATGTCGAAAAACAAGGCGGTGGCTGGGTTTCCAAACATCTTGGGCTGAGTAATTTCTCTCCACAAGTTAAATGAGCTGATTATGAATAGTCAGTAGAACTCCATCGTTTCACCATGCAGCCCAGGCTGACCTGGTACCCTCAGTCACACTGCTTCAACCTCCAAGGGGTGGGAATTCCATGTAAACACCACTTGTGCCCACCTGACCCATCTCTGCGTTTGAATGGTTGGGAAGATCCATCGTGGTGATAGACACATTCAGGGAGCTATAACAAAAGCCCAGCTTCCTTCACAAAGATATCTCATATGTAATAATCAGTAGTATTCAGTTTGGAATTCGTTTTCTCTGAATAAGCCCAACCCGAGTCAACTTTGTCTGGTTAAGACTGAACCGGCTTCAGCTAACCCTACTGATACATCAAGGAAGTCAGATGTAGAACCGGCTTCAGCTAACCCTACTGATACATCAAGGAAGTCAGATGTAGAAGCTATTTCACTCTGAGACGTGGAGTTTTGCTTCCCCCTTCACGATTTGCTTGACTTTCCCTCAGCTGCTTTGGGGAACTGTGTCCTTCAGCCTCTGTCTTTCTTCCCAGTGAGCTGCTCCAGCTGTGTTGGGGAGGAAGATCCTCACTGCTTGATGCCCCTCTCCATGGCAACGTCCCCCAGTCTTCTTGCCCATTTCCAGGGATGCTTAGAAGCAAAAGAGACCCAACCCCAGACCCTACCTCTTTACTTTCGGAAGAAACCGAAGTGATAAATTTTCTTTCCGATTTTCCACACAGAGCCGTACAATTTGTTTTCCGCTACTTGGCTTCCACTTTTCGATCAAAAGCCACTCCACTAACCACGGTAATGAGTTATTTCCACTCACAATAAAACACAAATATCACAGGTTTGTGATGATTTTCTGAAGCACGACTTAAAACCTTTCGAAAACTGATGCCTTAGGTTCCTCTTGTATTTCCAGCTGAAAAGGCCGGAGGAAGCAACCTTTGAATGAGCGACTACTGAGTCCTCATCAGCCTCTGTGCTCCTGACTTGGAAAAGGCTACCAAATAATAAACTACTTGTAGCCCGCACTCACTGCCCACAGGGCTCTTTCTGGAGCCGGGGAAAGAGTGATTAGCTTCTCTGTTGGCTGTCCATCAACTGTGCTCAGGTCACCCAGCACCTAGCACTGCTCATGTTCAACTCTCAAGACACACCACGTGACAGAATGAGTTGTGATTTCTTTTGGGGGCCTCTGGACAGACTTTAAAAGCTTACTGTTTTTGTACAACTCCAAATAACACCTAGAACTATAACCAAATTAGGAACAAAGACGAGAAAGACAAAGGTTTTCTTGACCTAAAAAAAATCATTCTCATTTGAACCAAAGTGTAAGAGGAATGTCAGCATTCTCTCCTTGCCTTTACAATGATTTTTATTCCAGTGAAGGAAGAATTACTTTGAAGTTTTTAGAAACTCATTTTTAAATATTTATTGCATTTGTTACTGTGTGTGTTTGTGTGTGTACATGCGTGTGTGCATGCCTGAGAGTATGTGCACCGTGTGTGTACCTGTGTGTTCATAAAGGTCATCAGATCTCCCAGAACTGAACTTATAGGTGGCTGTGACCACTCAACGTGGGTAATGGCTACCAAAGTTAAAATGCTTTTAACTGCTGAGTCATCACTCCAGCCCCAGATATTTTTTTTTAAATGTGCATTTAATTAATCTCACTATATCCTAGTGTCTATTTCTAAATAAGGATGCTCGTTTTACTGCGGTAATTGTTTGATTTTAAGAACTATATTTAAATAAATGTAGCAAGGGCATCTGTTTTTATGGCTAAAACTGTGGTAGAACAAATGTCTATTTTGGTATTGTTCAAGACAGAGTTTCTCTGTGTAGTCCTGGCTGTCTTGGAACTCACTCTGTAGACAAGGCTGGCCTCAAACTCCGAGAGAGAGAGAGAGAGAGAGAGAGAGAGAGAGAGAGAGAGAGATCCACCTGTCTCTGCCTTCTGAGTGCCGGGATTAAAGGCGCACGCCACCATATCCAGCAGCAGCAGCAGCAGGATATTTTTTAAACACAGGAATAAGAGGGTAATGGGAATAGGAGAGATAAAATATCACATACTTTCTCTTAACTGTGGACTCTCAATTTAAATATATACATGCATGTATATGCCCACAGGTGTATGTGACATGAATGCGGAAGGGGGCTATTTGAAGGAAAAAGAGAATTGACTAGAGGGGAATCATGAAAAAGGGTAATAGGGGCTGATAATGAGCAAAAAGTATGATGATACATATGTATGAAAATAGCATAATAAAATTTATTATTTTGAATGTTAAAGAAAAAATATCTACTGAAAAAGAAACCTTTCTCAAAGTGTTTTTGATAGGCATATTCCGAAGACCTCTCATTTCTAAGTAATGATGATCAGGGCGATCTAGGGACTGTTGACATGGGGACTGTCTTCTACCTCACAGCCTTGCCGGAGAGGCAAGTGCGTAGAACTAGAAACGAAGCAGATGACTGCCGACCATGGGAGACTGAAGAACCACTAGGGAACTTCAGGAGGAGATGGGACATGAGCCTGACCTTCAGATACACAGTGACTGTGGCCCGGGAGGCAGGCAGAAAGGTCTCCAGACTGGTCTGTAGGGTTAGCTAGTTAACTAGCGAGTTAGTACGGTTAGGTTAGTTATTTTGGGTCTGTGAAAGGTACAGTGGTAAGTGTGATTGGTGGCAGGTGATTTGACGAATTATGAGTTCAGGCTCAAACCTAGATCTTTTGGGAAACGCCCTTCACTTGGAACTTTTGCCGCAGAAGTCTGGGTGGTAAGAGCATGCTTACAAGGAGCTGCAGAAGATAAGACATGGGAAGACAGTAGAAAAAGCTTTATTGATATTTATGCTGTTTTATTCCTTATATACTTCTGTTTGTATAATATTTAAGACATTGTGGCATAGGGATATAATTTAAAATGCACATAAATCAATTCTTTCCCTGTGGAGTGAAGTAATGTTGTCACCATCCCTGTCATCCACAGCTGCTCCACTTGCAGAATACCCCATGCTGGGCAGGGTCTATGCTAAGTGCTTTCTGTGATCAAGCTATTCCATTTAACCCGTGCAATGTGCTCTATGACATGAGGGGTGGATGTGACCCACTTTATAGAGTGTGTGCTCAGACACTTTTCCATTATCACTAAGAGTAAGCGACAGAGCCAGGTTTGAGCCTGACCTGGCAGGTCCAAAGCCTTGGAGGTGCATGTTGGTCTTTGCACAATGGTTTTGGCTTTTTGCCCTGTCACCTATAAAGATGCATGGTTTTTATTTCAGTAGTTGTTACTAAAAGGCCATGTGGCAAGAATCAGTCAGTCTTAAAAGTTTTTTTCTAGGAAAAAAAATTTAATCCAAGAAGTAGAACATCTCTGTAATGCAAACTATAACATGCTGAGGAAGTAAATTAAAGAGAACATGAATATGATGATAAATGTATGTGTGGATTGGAGGAACTAATATGGCTAAAATGTTCACACTGCCCAGAGGGGTCTATATATTTATATAATTCCTACCAAAATACCTATGACAGTCTTCTTGAATATTGAAAAGAAACCACAAAAGAACCTGGGCAGCCAAACAGTCCTGAGGAAAAGGGAACAAACCTGGAGGCATTCTAGTACCTAACTTCAAGTTACTTCAAAGCTGCATTAACCAAACAGCATAGCACTGGCATTAAAATAGGCACACAACCCACAGGACACGATGGAGAACCTGATAAGAAATCCATGTATCTACAGCCAGATGATTTCCAACAAAGACAGCAGGAACGCACTGGGGGGAAAAAAAGTCTCTTCAATAAATGAGAGTAAAAAAATGATATTTCCATGAGAATATGGAGGTTTGGTGAGGTTCTTGCTGACAAGCCTGAAGACCCAAGTTCAATCCCCAATATCCACATGGCAGAAGAAGAGAACTAACTACAAGTTGGACTTTGACCTCCTCAAGCATGACATGGTACCTGTGCACCCCATCCCACATCAAATAAAATAAAATAAAAAGAACTGTCGACAGATGTTTCTGTCCTGCCCAGGCCCGGCTAGTTCAGTAGGTAGAGCATGAGACTCCTAATCTCAGAGTCGTGGGTTTGAGCCCCATGCTGAGCACAGGAACAGCTGGAATTTAATTAAGAGACTGAAGTTGCGGAAGAGATCTCTGATATCCCTTTCCCCTATTCTACAGGAGATACAAGCTGCCCCGAGTTTTGAAGTCTTGTTTTATTAGTTTTCTTTCTTTGCTTGTGAGCTGGAGGTATTGGGCATCCGTGTCTGGGACTTGCTCACCCACACTGAGTGCTCTTTCTGGCTCTGGTCGATAGTTAAGTGATACAGAGGTACCTAAGAGGATCCTGGGTAGAACAGGGGATGCATAATCCCTCTGTTCTGGCATAGCAAAGGAAATTCATTCCTCTTTTTCTGGACTCTAACATTTGTGGCCTTAGCTAGAAGTCTGGTGCTATAGTGATATTGTATTTATGTTTTAATAAATAACGCTTGTTTGAAGATCAGAGGGTAAAAATAAGCCCCCAGAGGCCAGGCAATGGTGACACACGCCTTTAGAGAGACAGAGGCAGAGAGATCTCTGTGAGTTCAAGGCCACCCTGGGCTACACAAGATCAAAACAGAAACAGATCCAGGTGGTGGCTCACACTTTTAATCCCAGTACAAGGGAGTCACACACCTTTAATCCCAGCACTAAAGGGGAATATAAAGGAAACAGAGGCTTAGAGCTAAATCTGCAGCTGCCCAGTCTTAGTAGATGTAAGATTTCTCTAGTGGGTTGGATGCTTTGCTTTGCTGATCTTCAGTTTGAACCCCAACATCTGTCTCTGGGTTTTTATTATTCATGGTATATGGTGCCCCTTGTCATATCATGTCTCTTGGGTTAAAAAGGAAACTAGAAGGTCTGGAAGAAGTCTATCAGGAAATAATAGAGGGATGAGGACTTGGAATGATAATGTCTATCTTACTGGAGACAGATTATATGCTGGGTGGTATTTGTAAATGCTGGAGATACAGCACTGTAGGTACTGTCCTTTTCTCAAAGAATTAAAAAGATTGGCAAGGAAGGAAAAGCATAAGAAATGACATAAACAAGGTCAGACAAATCAGCACGTTCTCTCTGGGTATCTTTGGGTTTCTATTACTAAAATAAATACCATGACCAAAAACAGCTTAGCTACACTCCATTACTAATGAAGTCAGGGTAAGCACTCAAGGGAGGAACCTGAAGCGGAAGCCCTGGAGAAACATTGCCTTGTGGCTCACTTCTCCTGGCTTGCTCTGTTTGTTTTCATATGCATACCAGGTCCTCCTGTCTGGGGTAGCACCCCCTATCGGAATGGACCCTTCTGAATTAATCATCAGTCAAGAAAATGCCCCAACAGACTTGCATACATGCCAGTCTTGTGGAAGCTGTACTAGTCAGGGTTCTCTAAGGGAACAGAACTGAATATATGTTATAGTATATCACATATTTAAAGAGAATTTATGAATGGGGCTTGGGTTTTGGTTGATTTCAGATGTGGTCAAGATCACAAGGAGTAGCATGGGAGCATTTTTCTCACTTGAGGTTCCCTCTTCTCAGATGACTGTCACTTGACAAAAACGAGCAAGCAAAATTGTCAGGACACCGAGATCAGACCAAATCCAGAGAGTTTCCATGCGGGTCAATAAAATGTAAGGGGGAAGATTGGCATCTCTAGTCAGAAAGAAAGCCATCGTAAATGGCGCAATGAGAACTGAGGCAGTGTGCAGAAGGTGACAGGTACGCAGAGCAAGGGGCTTGCAGGACAGACCAGGCACGACAGCTCAGCCCACGCTGATTGTTTTGATCTTTATACTAAGACCACTGGAGAGCCACTGAATGGCTGTCATTTAATACATGCTTTGACTTACTTTTTCAATGTTGTAGGGTGGAGAGTTCAGTGTGAACAGATGCTATGCTGAAGATAGTGGAGAAGGAGCTGTAGGCGTCCATTCAAGTGGTACGCATGCTGTAGGCTACAAGAGCCCATGCAATTGATAAGCATGCTGTAGATTGCTTAGATCTACAGAGAAAGAGGATCTGATCAATGGGGAGCTCCGGCTTCCTGATCGGGACCACTGGCTGCACCCCAGTGCAGGAGAGGAACACTAGGAAGATGGCCTGAGGGAAACACAAACAGTCCAGTTTAGAAAACACTGAATTAGAAACATCTTTGAGACACTGAAGGAAATGTCTCACACTGACCATGGGTGACCATTTTTACCAGCCAGTTCCATGTCTGGAACTTCCTTCCTCTAGTTGTTTTCATGACCTGTCCCTTCATTTCCTCTTGTCTCTATTTAGACATCAGCTTTACTTATGGTGGCTTCTGGAGCATGTTGTCTAGCATGGCAGCCCTTCCCAGGGCTCTCTACTCTTCTTTCCAACGCAAGGACTTCCTCCTTTTCTTCCTGTGATGTCCCAAGGTAAGGAACATTATATACTTGGCTTTAAGAGACACTTCTTCCATCTGTGATGGCTGCTACCTTTCCCAATGTCGTCACTTGGCCAGCAATTGCCCTGACCTTGTTCTAAGACAGAGATTGTTCTTCAAACCATTGCAGTTCTGCTGGGATGGTAATGAACTGTTTGTTTTTAATATTTCCTCAAGTTCTAAGGTTGTGTCTGGTCCTGTCAACTTGACATAAGCTAGAGTCCTTTTAGACAAGGAAACCTCAATTCAGAAGGCACCTCCACCAGACTGACCTGCATATAAGCCTGCGATACATTTTCTTGATTAATGATTGATGGGGGGGGGGGCGGGGAGCCCCATCACTGTTAGTGGTGCCACCCTTGGGTTGGCGGTCCTGGGTGCTGTGAGAAAGCAGGCTGAGTAAGCCATGATGAGCAAGTCAGTAAGCAATATTCCTCCATGGCCTCTGCCTAAGCTCCTTTATTAGTAAGGGTACGATTGCTTGGGGAGGAAAGGGTTTATTACACTCACAGTTCTGTATCATCAAAATCAGTGAGGACAGAAACTCACACAGGGCAGGAACCTGGAGGCAGGCGCTAATACAGAGGCCATGGAGGGGTGCTGCTTACTGGTTTGCTACATTCTTAGAGAACCCATGATTAGCAGGCCAGGATGGCACCACCCACCATGGCTGGGCCTTCCCCATTAGCAATTAATTAAGAAAATGCCCCACAGCTGGATCTTATGGAGGCACTCTTTCAATTAAAGTTCTCGTCGCTCTTATACCTCTAGTTTATGTCAAGATGAGCTAGCTAGTACAGTTCCGGTTTACAGGTTGCTTCCCTGCTTGAGTTCCTGCCCTGACTTCTCTCAGTGATAGGATGTAATCTGTGAGGGGAAGTAAATGCTCTCCTCCCTAAGTTGCTTTATGGGTGGTGGTGTTTTATCACAGCAATAGGAAGCTTAACTACGACAGTTCTCTTAGCGGTCAGGGACAAACAAGCTCAAATACAATGTTGCCATGTCATTTTTTTTCCACCCAGACTAATTGCCTAAGTGAGGAGATGGTTATTCAATTCTTGTATTTCCTCTCTGGCTTTGAGAGAAACGATTTTAGTCTTAACTTTTTAAGAAAAAAAAATCAAAGTAGCACACGCATATAGCAACAAAACAAGAACACAGAAGGCTCTTGATGATGTGCAGCAGCCTCCCAGTCCCCCAGAAGCAGCCAGCGAAGCATCTTTTATTCTCTGGTGATGATTTGCATGCAGTAAACAGGCTCAAGCGCTCTCTTCTTGTTTGCTCAATTAAGCCACCGAGTTTCACTTCCTGCCTCAAAAGAAGAGAGGCTCACGGCACGGTTTTCTCTAAATCAGTTTCCACGTCTTGTACATTTTGGAAGCTAGGGTTTTAGTTCTCCTGTTGGGTGCGTTTGAATATTTAATATCCTTTTCCTCATCTTCTTTTAAAACACTTGCTTATTTGATGCCTTATTTTCCTTCCACTCCCCGGGATCAGAATACCCAATAGCATCCTGTAGACTATGTGGAACAGCACAGCTCTTCTGGGTCTGCAGGCCATGTCCTCTGGGCTGTAGGAGAGCTGATTCTGCAATGATGTCATGAATATTGCTGTATGAGTTCTCTTTTCGTGCTTCCCACAGAAGAAGGACCACCCCATGTGTGTTTATTTGAACCCTGTCAAGGAGAAACATTCGCTTTCTCCGGATTGTTGTCCAAGCCCTGTCCATTCCCCTCTGCTCTTTACTGTCTGGAGCCCATTTTGTTTTCATAGGATTTCATTTTATTTCTTTGGTATCTTTTCCCACCCCGACCCCATTCAGCGACTGTCTTCATACCTGTGTCCTTGCTGCCTTAGTGTTCGGAGTGTTCCAGGCAGATGTCTTGCTTTTGCTCTCATGGTGATCCAGCATCATCCCATGACTGAACAGGAGGCCATCTGCACTGTAGAGAGGGCCGGATAAAGAGGGAGGAGTTTTCAAGCAGAGGTGGCATCCAAATATCAAAGTGCTAACTGCTGTAGACACCTTCCCTAACCCCTCCAGTGCTCCTAGGCAGATTACTAGATCTTAATAGAAGAGCCCTCTGACCTTTTATGCAAGGGACCATAATTCCAAGAAGAGAAGGGAAGAGCAATGATGACCCAGATGACTGTTCAGGGACACATAGTCCAAGTCTTTCCTCTCTGGTCCCTTTTACACATCTGCCTTCACACAACACCTGCCTCCCCCAGGATTCTTCCAGAAGTATCAGCAAACCCTTCTTATACCCACAGCATCAGCTGTCTTGTGTTAGCCTGTCGATAGGCTTTACTCCTTCTCAATGCTCTAGAATTTTCTCCAAATATTTATCTCCATCACTGATGTAACATGTGTTGTTTATTCATTTACTGCTGTCTTAATTGGAATCTAGGGAGCAAACGAAGAATGAATCAGTTGTTGAAAAATTACTACAGGATGCAGGAAACTTACAAAAATTAAATGTACCCAATTTTCACAGAATGTTAACCACTTGGATATTTTAAGAAAATCTGAAGTTTTGCTAATCTATGCTATTCTTTGAAAATTTCAGGGGCTGAGGCTGTAACTCCACTGGTAGTGTGTTTTCTGTGTTTGAGCCACCACACATAAAAGCCAGGTGTGGTGGCACATGCCTGCAACCCCCATACACAGGTGATAAAAACAGAAGAATCAGAAGTTCAAGGTCATCCACAGTTGGTGAATGATGAATTGAGGCCTGCCTGGGATAGGTGAGAGAGAAAAAAAAAGAAAAAGAAGGAAATAAAATTTAAATAGGAATTTCAGCCTTTCTTGTACTGAACTCAAAATGAAAATCCACATTGTATAACTGCTGCTGGCCTCGACTTAGGTGCAGTTTTAATTCAGGCATTCTAGGGAAACAAAAACACCAACTAGGCACACAATTGTAAAGCTCTCCACAGACGCAATCTCAGATAAATGGAAAACTTCACAGGAGGGCAAGGATAAAGGATGAGGAGATGATAATGAATTCCGAGGCAGCCGTAGAACTTTCTGGATCCAGAAAAATGAGTACCACATTCTCGGAAATCTCCAATTTCCATTTGAATGTCGCGACTGAGTTTACGATAATTACCTCTTTAGGGAAATGGCTCCACTTTCTGACTATAATTAGCTCCAAGAATATTTCCCCAATTTCAGTTTGCATCTGCCCTTTGCCCTTGTTTTGCTGTTCTTTAGACCTCTTCCGTCTGAAGTCTATTTTCCTCCCAGGTTAGACACCCTTTAAAGTGCTCTTCGACCTGGAACTGTGTCTTAATCTAAACAGCCTACTTGTCCTCTTGTTGATAGCTTCCGTCTCATACAAACAACCTTTGCTTGTTCTCAGAATTCAAGGTTTCTCTCATCATTTTACCTCCAGCACTCAATTTTTGCATAATATGTAAGCACATCTTTTCTCCAACTACAAGACAAACCCCCTGGCCATTAGAAATCCTGTGTATCAACTGTCAGCACAGCTGGACGAGTTACACACTGTGTTAGAATGGCTATGCGTCCATCTCTTGGCGTGAGCTCAAAAGACAATGCCGAAAATTGTAACTTGTGGCTAGTTTTGTATTATCAACTAACAAGCCCCAAAACAATTCTTGAAAACTCTAGGCCAAAAAAAAAAAAAAAAAAAAAAAGAAAAAGAAAAAGAAAGAAAGAAAGAAAACTCTAGGCCCAATCTCCATCCATCTATCATCCATCCATCTACCATCCATCCCACACATCCACCCACCCATCTATCCATCCACACAGTACCAACTGTGTGTCAGACACTTTGACAGACACCATGAAGCAGCAGCAAATTAACAGCAAATGCAGCACCTGCTTTTGTTGTGCTCGTCATGTAACAAGGATGAAAATTTCAATCAGGAAAACATACCTGGAAGGAAAAGTGTTGGTAGAATTATCCCCCAGTGGAACTAGAGATGTTTAAGAAAGCTTGCCTGAGAACAGATGCAATCCACAAATACATTTATTTGTGTGTATGTAAATAATAATTAAGAGATATTTTAAGATTTTCAATATTCATTCTTTTAAATAATAACTTCTTGATACATGTACAATTCACAGATTATATAATTCCATTATTTAAGGCAAACAATTCAATGGGGTTTTTTGGTGTGCTATATGGTTAATTTTTAAAATTATAATTTAATATATATGAAGCATAAAATAAACCATTTAAATTTTTGCTTTTGCTTTTTGTCTTTTGAAGATGGAATCTTATGGAATCCAGGGTAGTTTAGAATTTGTTTTATGGCCAAAATGACTTTGTTCCTCCTTGTGGCTACCTTCCAAGAGCTGGGATTACTGTAGGCATGCGCACCACACCTGGATTAACTAGTCTTTTTTTTTTTTTTTTTTTTTTTTGGTTTTTGGAGACAGGGTTTCTCTGTGGCTTTGGAGCCTGGCCTGAAACTAGCTCTGTAGACCAGGCTGGTATCGAACTCACAGAGATCCGCCTGCCTCTGCCTCCCGAGTGCTGGGATTAAAGGCGTGCGCCACCACCGCCCGGCCCTTGGATTAACTAGTCTTAAGTATATGATCTATTGCTATTTTTCTTACTCACAAAGTTTCATAGTCTTCATCGCTGTTTCCCAACCTTACTCACTCCAAACCGAATCTCCCTGCCTCCTAGGCAGCATCTCCTCATCCCTCTCACCTAGTCTATAGTAACTGCCCCTGTGTTTTCTGACTGTGGATTTGCCTCACCAGGTATCTCTTATAAATGATCATATAAGAAGTGTGCTTTATGCCTGAATTATTTCACATAGCTAATGCTTACAGTATTTATTCCTCTTTGTAGATGATGATATTTTTGTGTTGGGCATGCATTGAGTACTTTATGAAATCTGTGAATGAACACTTGGCTTCTGCTTTTTTTTTTTTTTTGCTACTGTGAATAATGCTACAATGGGCACTTGCATGATACCTACCTTCCTCTCATCTCTGGGTTATACCTATGTATCTTGGTCATATTACTGGGTCATAGGGCTATTCTATTTCTGGGCTTTGAGAAACTACTAAATTAGTGTAGTCCATTATTATACTGTTATATCTGCATCTTAACCAATGCTCATTTTAACTTATAAAAAGGTATAGTCATGCTGTTGGACCCTAGCGTCCAATCACCGAGGAGGAGTTGCCCTAAGAGACCATCTCTCACATCACAGCTGATGTAAAAGCATGAGGATTTTATTAATTCTGTCATGACAGGGTCTTCCAGCAGTTGGGAGGCTAGAAGACCCTGAATGTCTGGTACAGGCTATTTTTAAAGGGAAAAACCACAGAAGGAAGGGGTGTCTGGGGGTTGTTCTTTAACTATTATGATTGACTTATTCAAAAAGGCTATTACCAATAATTGGCTGGAGAGTGGTTGCCAGGTCAGATGAGATAAAGGGAAACTTCTGAGGGTCACTTTGCTTCTTCCCAGGGACTAAGTCAAAACATCAGTAACTGAGTCAATACCTAAGGGTTATCTTGTCCCTATTCATGGAGATGGAAAGTTCCCAACATCTCAGTACGTGCATGCATAGCTGTTATGTCCTTGGTTCCCAGGGGAGGAGGGGAAGTACTGAAAGTTGTCAGAAATGGCTTCAGAATTGTCTTAAAGTTCTACAATGCTAGTAGATGGGAAGTGATCATCTACTTTTTGAAGGATGGACTACATAAGGCACGAGACTTCTGACTTCTTGACATCATGTCTACAGCCTTTGTGAGGTTATGGTGCTACGGCTTGAAGCCAGGGCCACACACACTAGGCAAGAGCTTTAACACTGAACTACACTGCCAGCTCAACAACTTCTTTTCTCCAACAGTCTGGAAACTTCTTTATATGTATTTATTGTTTGTGAACACATACACAAAGGCACACAAAGAAGTGGATGTCAGAGGGCGACTTGCAGGAGTCTGTTTTTTCCCTTCACCTTTTGAGTCCTGGGCTTGAATTTAGGTTACCAGACTGGGAGGCAAGAGTCTTTTCTGGCTAAACCATCTTGTCCAGCCTCCTGACAACTTTTGAATCCAGCTATCACAGTGCTACCTCACTATTTTCTTTACCTACTGATTTTAAATATCCTTCCATTTACTTACTAGTCACTGAATATTTTCTTTGCAAGAATATATATTCAGTTCTTTTGTCCATTTTTTAATTGGCTTGTCATGTTCTTATTGAATTGGAAATGTTCTAGCAGAGATAGCTTTAATGCCAGGATAACTAGCAAGCATTTTCAAACAGCTCTTCTTCATCCCAGTGAAACAGAAACTGCCTGAATATGCCCTGGAAATCTTATATGAATTTTGTAGGACTGTGAAGATTTGTGGATCTTCATTAATTCCTTTAAGCCTTTTAAATTTTGTCCTGTAACTCATGCTGACTTCAAAGCTTCTATTTAGCCCAAGCTAGTCTTGAACTCATGATCCTCATGCCTCGACTTCCTAAGTGTTAGGATCATCATTGTGTGACACCATGGATTCTTTTAGGGCTTGTAGAGCAATTGAAATGACCAATTCTGCAACACAAAAACCTAATTTTAATTGAAAACAATATTCAAATGCTGGCTTTATTATGTTCCATCAAAATTTTACTATTACCCTATGTAATTTTTCCATAGGATTTTAAAAATTATTATGGATTCATGTTTATTTCTTTCACAAAGATTCATATCTATTTCATATATATGAAATATATATATATATAACAAATGTATGTATATTTGTTTAGAATCATTTGTTACACAAGTAATAAAAACCCAGGGATAGATATTGGGGTTCAAACTGAAGATCAGAAAAGCAGAGCAGTCAAGACACTAGAGAGATCTTACCTCTACTAAGGCTCAGACAAACAAAAGGTAATCCTGCATCTAAAATCCTCAGATTGAGAGCGAGAGCTATCTCCTTCCATTTTATATTCTTCTCTAGTGCTAGGACTAAAGGCGTGCACTAGCACCACCCGGCCTCTCTGGTTAACCAGTGTGGCTGCTGGGATTAAAGGTGTGTGCCACCACTGCCTGGTCTGTAGGGCTGACTAGTGTAGCAGCTTTGCACCAATCTTCAGGCACACTTTATTATTAAAACACAAATAATATATCACTATAATCATTGAATGTGATATTCCACACTTATACCACTCTTTGATCATGGACAACTTTGATTCATGTCAAAGTGAGTCATATTTGATTAATGTCAAAGGCATTCATGGTTATTAATTATAAATAATACTTGAGATTTACAAAACAGATTCTGCATGCAAAGCACTCTTCAGGTGACAATTTCTTATATTACACAATGATCCTGAGAGATACATTTATTATTATATTTGTCCTGATGTCAAACCCATGAAGTGCTCACTTGACATACATGTCTAATGTATTACAAGTTAATGTGGAAGATCCTTCACTTTTCTGCACGTTGGCAGCTCGTTCTCTGGGTATCACATCACTAATCTCTTGACAGAATTCCTTTTTCTAAAATGGCATATCAAATATTAGTAAAACTTGATTAATTATAGCTCATACTAATAAAGAAACCAGGAATAAAAACCTGCCCCATGGCAACTGATTTTAAAATAAAGACTATTATTCACTTTTTTAAGTTTTAAAAGTAACTGTCTTGAGAAATTATTAGCCTCTTTTCAGAACCATAATCTCAAAAGGATTATTTGGATGTGTACAGTGAAACCCATTGATGGATACTTAGGGAAAGGAAGCACTAGGCACCATGGGCTTAACTGAAGCCCTGGCAAGAACCTCAGTGATTCATAGGCAGCTCTCGTAACTTACAGAATTTATTTATATAGTTTGGGGTTCACTCTAGGACAGTTCCATAAAATAAGAGACTGAGGCATGAATTCAAGCTCCAAACTATCCATTCTTTGTCTTATATATTTTTTAATATGAGTTAGTACCCAGTTTCTGAAATGGTAGGTTATATTACAAATTTAGAATACTAACTTCTCTTCAAAGAGCTCAGGCAATTTAACAAGTAGCTAATATCACAGAAGGAATTTAACTTGAGGCTGAGTAGCTGTTTTCCTACTTAGCTCAGGCTTGGGATCTGGTAAATCTACAGACAAGAAGTCAGTAACCATACATGGCTGTATAGATGTCACACCTGGTTCAAGTTACAACTTCTGGACCCCTCAAGTTTCACACTCTCTCTCTCTCTCTCTCTCTCTCTCTCTCTCTCTCTCTCTCTCTCTCACACACACACACACACACACACACACACACACACACACACAGACACACACACACTGATATTTTAGCAAGACTTTTCTCTAGATATTTGTCCCATCTGTGGTAGAATTTCAAGATGGTTCTCAAGGTTTGTACCTCCTGATATAGGAAACCCTCCCCACCTTTATACCCTCCCCTGTATATGGTCTGGATCTATGAATGTAGTGAGGTTATCACTATGATGATTGTGTCTTATTGCATGGCAAGAAAGATTGCAGATAAAGTTAAGGTTTCTAAATCTGTGGACTGCAGAGGCAACACATCCTAGAAGGGCTAGGCTGATCTGGTGAGTCCACAGACAAGAAGTGAGCAGATGTCTCCCCTTGATCTCAGACAGGTAGACATCCATGTCATGAAATGCTTCTGAAGAAGACTGTTCTCTTGTCTCTGAGATCCTTGGTTCCCAGGACCTAAAGAGCATTGGGAATATGGCTTTGAATATCAGTCAATATCACTGCTGACCAACACATTCATTTCAGGCTAGTGAGTTATGAACAGAGGACCTAGCTATCTCTCAGGAAGGTTCTAACCCAGAGAAACTTAGATAATAAACCTGAGTTCACTAAAGCCATCACAGTCTTATAAGATTGGTTATACAATGATAGAAAACTAGCAGAGTATCTATGAGGAGAACATATGTTTCAAATATAGGAATATGTGGAGAAATTCAATGTTTAATATACAATGTGTATTTAACTTAAAAGAGAACAATTACTATAACAGTGTACAGGGAGTTTGGAAGATGCTACTGTTGAATCCTGGTTGCAGGAGTGGGTACACAATTTATACACAAGTTAAAGTGCTCAGAAGTATAAACCAAAGCAGAAAAGAAATTGACTTTAAGATAAAATTTAGAGCCGGGCGGTGGTGGCTCATGCCTTTAATCCCAGCATTCGGGAGGCAGAGGCAGGCAGATCTCTGTGAGTTCGAGGCCAGCCTGGTCTACAAGAGCTAGTTCCAGGACAGGAACCAAAAAGCTACGGAGAAACCCTGTCTTGAAAAATCCAAAAAAAAAAAAAAGATAAAATTTAGATCCAGTACCAGTGGCCATGTCAGGGGAGCAGCAGGTAGCAATTGAAGTTCAAGGTGTCTACCCACAAGGAGAAAACTCTCTGAGGGGTCAGTCTTGGCCAGGAAAGGCCCCAAGACCACAGACCCTGGAATGTCTTTTACTTCGCTGTGCCTTTACATGTTTGCTGCTAGGATATACTTTGGGATCTGGCATAATGCTAATGGGTGTGGGGAGATCCCCACTACCTATAATGCTATGTGTTTATCTCATGGAGATGCCCTGTTCTACTGGCATTTTCATCTGTGGGCTGTCATGGAGATGATTTTTTCCTAAGCTATATTGTCTCATAATAATAATAATGGTAGTTTATATACAGTTTTAATGAAAAAATAAACACAAAGAAGTGTCACACAGCTAGAACACATAAGTTTCTATTGAAAGCTGTATAGACTGTGGCTTGGGTTAATGAGTAAGAAAAACAATTGAGTCCCAGTTGCCCAACTAATTTAAATTCTTTTAACCTTAATGTTGGAAGATGTGTTCACAGGTTTCAGAATGCATCAAAGCTGAAACAGAGCTTTAAAAATAACCTAAAGTTAGACTAAGATGTTTTTGTCAAATAGCTTTGAGGTAAAAAACTGAAGAAGATAATCTAAAGTTTTAGAAAGGCACAGGGTTGAATGCAGAACTCTTTCAGGTCAGGGATAAAGCAACCCAGTTATTTATTACTGACTGGCACACTATTCTTGCTAGGAATGGTTGATGACCAAAGATGATAATTAATTCCTTACACTCATTTCTGCCCTCAATCTCCTGATATAAGACACGATTGATGAGTGGGTATGTACCCTAAAGATTTAAAGTAGAGTTGACTGATTCTTTTTCATATATAAAAGTTTAGGTTTATGATTTCTTTAAGATTCTTTGTAAAAGCTACGGAGAAACCCTGTCTCGGAAAACCAAAAAAAAAAAAAAAAAAAAAGATTCTTTGTAAGATTACTTTTCAAGGTAAGTAATAAAGTAATTGACCTTTTTTTTTGTAACAGCAAAATGAAACTTAACAGTAAAAGATCTGACTATAATACCTTGCTTGCCACACAGTTAATCTATAACAAGTTGGTTGTTATAGAGTTAGAAGGAAAACATCAAGAATGAGAGAGTTAGAAAGAGCTAGAAGGAAAACATCAGGAATTAGAGAGTTAGAAGGGAAACATTAAGAATAAAGATAGAGTTAGAAAGAAATATCAAGAATGAGAGTAGAAAATCACTGGGAAAATAAAGAGTACAGAAAGCAAAGAAGAATAAAGGAAAGGTCTGAAGGAAACCAAACAAAGAGAGTGTCTTTTTCCTAACCCCCTCATGTAGAAAAGTCCAGTATGGGCTAATGCTGTGGATTATCCCTTCACACCCTGTGCCGTATGGAAGCTGGTCCCTGAGATGGGTATAATCAAGATCTAAAAGACAAAGCATCCTCAGATCTTTAACAAGTTTGTCATTTCTATTTGCTTGTGTAGTGTATGTATATGTTTGTGTGGTGTGTACCTATGGGTATACACATGTGTGTGTGCATGTAGAGTAAGAGTTTAATGTGGGGGTCCTCCTCAATAACTATCTTGTGTTTTTGGACAAAATCCCTCACTGAACTCAGAGCCCATTAATTTAGCTAGACAGATGGCCAATGATGGCTCTCCACTTTCCCAGAAGTGTAGACACATGCGGTTGTGCCCAACCTCTAGTGGACACTGAGGATCCAAACTTAGGTGATCCTTACACTTCTTCCCAGCACGTGTGGGATCTATAATCTATAACAAGACAGATTAAAACTAATGTAACTGAATAGTATAAGAATCATGAGTGCATGCTAAGCCTAGGGATAAATTTAGTAAGAACCAGGATATATGTGTAGCCATATCCTTCTACATGCTGTTGGCTGTACCTAATTGGGGGGGGGGGGGGACCAGAAATCACAGGGTAAAAAAAATAGGCAATACTGGGCTGTCACAGACCAGCCTCAACAAAAATACCACTTGCTAGGGTTGCATGTGAGGACTAGAAATCTAAGTAAAGAGTATGAAGACACAAAAATTAATATTCTTTTTTAAAAAATGCTGCAAGATCCCTGGTGGCAGTAGGCAGCAGGAATGCTATAAGTCCCAAATGGTGGTGGCAGGCCACGTGGCAGCAGGCAGTGAGCCCTGGGAGCACCAATCCCAGGAAGAGATGGCTGCTGGTCCCTGAGCAATGGCTGGTCCCAGGCAGGGAGACACATGGCAGACGGGCAGGAGACAGAGACATGGATAGACACCACTTGCAGAGTGAGGTTGAATGTCTATTCAGGGGTTGTGGAGGGGAAAGAGTGAAGGGGGGAAAGAGAGAGAGAGAAAGAGAGAGAGAGAAGAGAAGAGACAGAGAAGGGGAAGCGGAGAAGTGGGGAGAGAGGCAGAAGCAAGAAGCGAAGCTGCCTCTCCGAGAGGAAGATGGAAAAGAGAGCAAGCTCAGGCTGGAAGCTGAAGATCAGACTGCCTCAGTGGATGGGGAGGGGAGTGGGTGTGGCTTGTCTCTTAAAGTGACAGAAAACCATAACAAAAATAATAAAACATAGAATAGTACCAGGAGGGAATTCCAGTGAATACTAAAATTGCCCACATTTAATATCCAATTGCTTAAAATGCCCCTACCCTTAGAGGTAGGAGTAAGATTAAAAAACTGAATTAATATGATACAGGAAGTGAATAGACCAGTTGAAGGTTTCAGGCTACACCCAAAATTAAACATTCTGTTGCTAGGACCAAACAAATCACACTTACACTAAACCATTCTGTAGGCAAGCCACTCCCTGGATAGAATCTAATGTTATCTCTTTAAAAGACCTGGAACCTTAGTTGAATCCTTAGACTTTTGTTTGAGGTAGAAACTTATCTACTTCTTTATTCCTGAAACACAAGGTCTAGCTATCAGTCACACCTGTTGGCAATGACCTTGAGCAAGCAGAACTCTCTGACCTGAATCTAAGTGGGACCCACCTTTGTTTGAGGTAGAAATATAATAACCTTGAAGGACTAGAGGTAAGTTCCAACTCTCTGAACTTTGATCATGGTGGAAACAGGCTCACATTTTTTGGGCCTCCAGACTGGGTCAGGTCATCAATATTAGTCTCTCCCATGAGCAACTGATGAATATTTTGTGCTTCCAGGTGATACACTCTATGAAACGTAATCACGTTTTCTTATACACAGTTTCTACTAAGACTACAAAACCCGATTTTTTTGCCATCAGGTACTGACTTGAAATTGTTTGAGCCTTTGCTGCAGCAGCTCTGAATCTGTGGTGTTTGGATCTTTGCTTCTTCTTTTGAAAACAGAGATAATTAAACCAACTCTCACAGTTATAAAACCCACTCAGTTCAAGTTCCTGATGCAGAGCATCTTCCTTTAGTAGGTGTCTTGTCCTCTGTAACAGGAAGAACAGCAACTGAAAGTGGTCTTCTTTGTTCTTTTAGGTAGAACCCGAATGATTAAAAAATGATCACTCTGTCCTACTGAAAAGATATGTAATTTCCCTGATGAAGTATCTTAGCACTGGGATTTACTTAAGGCCATTGCTCACGCGGTCTGATTTTTAATTCAGTGCTTTAGTGGTTTGTGTTGAACAGTCGTCTAATTGGCAGTCCAGCCTTGCTCTTTCATAATTAACTGCCAAACCCAGTTTTGATAATTTTCGGAGACTTAGAAACTCGACGCCGAACACCCTAAATAAGACATGACACAAAGCCAGCAAGCTAATTTGTCTTAATACAAAAACTGTCTTTTGCGTGCTATAAATAGATGGATTCAAGAAAAAGCATTCTTCAGAAAGATGAGCAAAATCTCAATGAATATGAGATTGAGTTAGAACCTGAGCAACCACATGCTTTAACTGATTCCTAAGATTCTTTAGAGAAATTATTATTGCAAGAGATGGTTCAGTTCCCTTAAATTCTTACTGGGATCCAGGAGTGGTCTGGGTTTTGTTTGTTTGATTTTTAATGATAGAGGCAGCTCACCAGAAACTTGAGCAGGAAAATCAGCACACTACACAAACAAAATATGATAGAATTCTGGGGCTTTTCACCAAAGTGCCGCACATGTTTACTTCTCCATTCTGCTGGGCCCTTAGGGCAAGAGTAATCCAGCCCTCAATACCTGGCCCATGCTTCTGCTGTGCTTGAGATTTTTTTTTCCAATCTGGAAGGCATCCCAGACTCACTTGAGAGAATGAAAACTTGGGGGCATATTTTAATAAAACAAAACTATCCTTTGATAAATAAATTCACTTAGTTTAATATTCAAAAGGTACAGAGGCAATTTAAAGAAAGGCCCTACCTTGATCCTTGGCTCCCACACCAACCAGCTTCCCTTTCTGGGGAAGCCAATGTGTTGTAGTAGGAGCGGCGGGGCTGCGTCCCCGGCACCCAGCCGCCCCCACGGCTAGCTTTACTCAAAATAATTACACGGAAACTGTATTTTTTTAAACACCGCTTGGCCCATCTCTATCTAGCCTCTTCTAGGCTAGCTCTCACACCTGGACTAGCCCATTTCTATAATCTGCTGTAGCCCACGAGCTGGCTTACCAGGAATTATCTTAACCTGCATCTGTCTGGCGTAGGAGAATCATAGCGACTCCTGATTCAGCTTTTTTTCTCCCAGCATTCTGTTCTGTTTACTCCACCCACCTATGTTTTAACCTATGAGGGTCAAGCAGTTTCTTTATTGCTTAACCAATGAAATCAACAGATAAAAAGATGACCCTCCTCCATCATTTCCCCTTTTTCTGTTTAAACAAAAAAGAAAGGCTTTAACTTTAACATAGTAAAATTATATATAGCAAAACAGTTATTAAGCAAGAATCACAGTTACAATATTTATATCTATTTTATCTTTTATCATAACAGTGGAAAACTATAACTACCTATTCTTCAACTCCATCAAAGACTCCAGAAGGATATAATATTACCTAAGTAAACAAGAAATCCAAAGCTCTAGAAATGACGGAGACATTTTGCTGCCTGGACAGTCACCCAAAGTTCCTCTGTACCGTTGGGGCATCCATCTTCAGCCTACAGGCCCATGGTATCCAGAGACATTTCCATTAAGCAGGACATTTCAAAGTCAGTTCAGTCACTATCTGTTGTGTCCTGCAGAATGTCTCACAGGCTCTTTCATGAATCAGGAACCCCGAAAGACCATCTCACCTTTAGGCAAGTTCAGCAGTCCTCTCTCTGTGGGTTCTCTTTGTCCAGTTTATGCAACAGTCCAGGCAAGAGCAGTTTCTTGCCCAAATGGCTATCAAACTCCATAAGGATCCTCTTCGATGCCCATCTTCCTCTTTAAGTAGATTGGTGCTGCCAGGAGCAGTTGTGTCTCATTGTCATGAAAAGTCCTAAGTTATTAAAATATTTAAAATGCCATATTCTGCAGCCTTTGAGAGATATGAAGAATGCCTATCTGAAGTATATCTCTATATATCTAGAAAATCTAACTAACATGACTACAAGCTTTACTATTATCGATGATTATCCATTAACAACCTATATTTCTTAATTATACAGTAAATTTTAAATGAATTACACAATCACAATATCTTAATCAAGATCAGAAATACATATACATATAACAAAATTGACCTTAAAATCCATACCAATGCAAATTATTCATACCTATATCATTTTCCCCTTTAAATGTAAAAGAACATTTATAAACAATTTTTGGGAATATGGGCACAGTTATTTCTCTCCAAATTGCTTCCTGCTGAATGGGGGCACTGTTAATCAGATCATTTAGGGTATAACCTGTGTGCCAGGTTTATCTTAGTTGGCAGCTGAGTGAAGTAATTTTTTGAGGGTGTTCACAGCAACTTTTCGGGAGGTCGTGGTCTATCATACCATATCGGGATAGATGCAATCCACAGGGTCTGGTCCTCTGTGAAAACAAAAGAAGACCCTCTCCAAAGCATCATATCCTTAGACCCAAATTTTGAAATCGTAATACCCTTATATCCATTCTGGTTTAGCTTGGCAGCCCATGTAATGAAATGTCTCTCTGTACTTAGCTCCTTCACAGTCAAAAATTTTAAAGAAATCACAATGTACATAATCCAGACTCTCTGTGAATTTTCCATTTTTACGTGGCTTATTTTTCTTTATTTCTTTGAATTTCTTAACTATCTGTACTCTGTCTCTTTAAAGACTTTACCTTTTATTTTTTTAAACCATTAACTTTATTCTTTATATTCTTTTTCTTCTCTCTCTCAAGCCTACGTACATTTATTCAACAGTGTGACTCATTTAGTGGTCTGAATCTGTCCTATTGTGAATCTGCAATTTTTTACTATCCAGGAGCACTTTTGATTTGCGCCTTTAAATCACTAGGCACTTAAGAATCTAAGCTGTGACATTCCTAGGTCAAAAACAGGTACTGCCTGCTGGCCCCACCCAGTCCAACATGATGGAGCCGCTCGTGCCTCTGATCCTTGCATATTGCACCACTAGCATGGCGGAGCTGCTTGTGCTTCTGAGCTGCGGCATGCAATGTCCCTCTTTTAGGCACACAGCACTCTAGTTGCCATCAAACAAATCGTAGCACTTTACTCCAAATGCTCCATTCAAAAGCTCTGTCTCCCGCAGGAGACAGATTGCAATGGCGGCACAGCCCAGAAATCTGGCATTTTAAAACAGCCAGTTTTTTTCTGCTGCTGAGTCAGGAAAATTTCAAAATGGAGGACGTACCATTTTGTGCTAGCTCTGGGGCAGCCATGTAGGAGCAGCACTCAGCACTTTAATTCTGAGACTGAACGTGCAGCACAGAAATTCTTTTCATCCAAGTTACATCCAAATCTGACATGCAGAGCCCTGCGCAGTCTGAAAACACGTCTCTGTTGGCAGGAATCTGCCATGCTCTTCTGCCTGCCTAGGCCTGATTTGGCCGTCTGCCCACGTGCAGGCGGGGAGCGCTGAGCCATCGGCACCGTTTCAGAGCATTCTCCTTCTGTTCCCAAGCTGGAACACAAACATCCAGTCCCTTAAATTCCATTGTAATGCTTTAAAGCCAGAGTTCACGCTGGCAGCACAGCCCCAAGACATAGCGTTTTTTCTGCTGCTGTTGCCGAATCAGGAAATCTCTCTACAGCACGCCACCAACAAACAGCAAAAATCTGTGTTAAACTCTCTCTCCCTTATTTTTAAGCCTTCTCAGGTTTTTAAGTGGATTTAGTCCATCACGTCTGGGCGCCACTCTGTTGAAATAGGAGCGGCGGGGCTGCGTCCCTGGCACCTGGCCGCCCCCACGGCTAGCTTTACTCAAAATAATTACACGGAAACTGTATTCTTTTAAACACCGCTTGGCCCATTTCTATCTAGCCTCTTCTAGGCTAGCTCTCGCACCTGGACTAGCCCATTTCTATAATCTGCTGTAGTCCACGAGCTGGCTTATCAGGAATGATCTTAACCTGCATCTGTCTGGAGTAGGAGAATCATAGCGACTCCTGATTCAGCTTTTTTTCTCCCAGCATTCTGTTCTGTTTACTCCACCCACCTATGTTTTAACCTATGAGGGCCAAGCAGTTTCTTTATTGCTTAACCAATGAAATCAACAGATAGAAAGATGACCCTCCTCCATCACCAATGGTAACACATTTCTGGGATACCTTTCCAAGGATATTTTGTGTGTAAACAGCAAATGTAACATATTTCATCTCTGTGTTTTGTAGATATTAGTTAATTATATACACTTCCACTGTCCCCTGTTATTATTTTCAGTCAACAATGTATCTTAAAGATAATTTCTCATCCGTTCATAAGAACATCCCCATTCTTTTCTAGGGTTGATTTAATTTTGGGACTGTGCCATTGTCTAACAGTTCTTCACTGTTAGATGTAGGTGGCTTTCCATCATAAGTACTTGCAAGCATTGCTACCATAAATATCCAGGTACTTGTGTCAATTTGCAAATACTTCAACTTTTAGACCCACAATCACTGGATCAAAGAAAGTCCATGCATGCCTGTGAATGTTACCAGGAAGCTGTCTTCAGTAAACACAGCACCGGTTTATATCCAACTGTATCGCAGAAACGTGTCTGTCGCTCTTGATCATTCCATCCTTTCAGCAATCTGGGAGACTGAAAAAGCTGTTCTAATCTAATTGCATTTGTATTTCTAGGTTTAAATAAGACCGACCATTATCTTACATGTTTATGGCTCACTTTCCCCCTGTAAAGTGTTAATGCACGAGTGGGGATCAGAGGACCACTGTGGGAGTCGGTTTCCTTCTTCCATCGCATGGTGTTCAGGGATCTAACTCAGGGCATCAGGCTTGGCAGCAAATGCCTTTCCCCGCTGAGCCAGCTCTCACCTGCTGAGCTAGCTCTTTCTTACCCGCTGAGCTAGCTCACTGAAAATAAGTTTATGTTCTTTACCTTTTTTTTTCTGTGTTGTGCATCCTTTCTGTTTTTATTTTACAAACTCTATATATTATTAGGAAAACTCATTTTTTGACTTGTGATATCACATGCAAATATTTTCCATGTTTATTATTATAACCTTCTTTATATGTTTTAAAAGTGCATTTCATTGAGATGTAGCATCTATACAAAACATAACTTGGTAATTGACTAAGTGAAGATCCTCATAGAACATCACATGTATCTAAATGTTTTAATACTTACAGTTTCACTCCCAAGTAGTGCAAAAATGGGTCCTTCAGAAAGATGAATTCTTTTTGACGTATTAGAGACTCAGGACAGTTGACATTTAAATTTCTGTTAACTCATATTATTTAGTGGAATCACTTTTGAATGGTGATCTCAAAAAGCTGTATTTGTAGAGGAACAGGAAGCCAACATGATTGGGAAGGCTAGATTGTGTATTTTACATCAACTCACTCAGACTTGTCTTTGAGTGATAGGAAAGGAGCCTAGCGGAATGTTAATTTTTAGATGGGGCTCAGAAAAGTGATTCATTCTGCTGCTGGAGCAACCATCTAGGGATGTTCCACGGTCCCCTAATCCACTGCTGATTACTGATGTGCTTAAAATAATGTGGACACTCTTCTTGTTTGGGTCAATGATTCATTCAAATGTTCATTTCCTCGGAATATTCTAAATGGTTGTCCATTGAAACATCTCTTCAAATTCAGCACAGAGGGCCTTTGGCAGCAGTCTGCTGGGAAATAATTTCAAGGCTGAACACACAGCATCTGAAAGGGTTTTTCAGATATCTTGGTTTAAACAGTGAGGAAGAAAGTTTGACCCCAGACAGTAGCTAATATTTGTTAAAAATAACAAATCTTCTTCGAATGAACATGTATTCATAATGAGGTTAATAATATTTTTTTTCTTTTCTATAAACATTTTCCCTTGTTTATAAATACTTGAGCATAAAAATGAGTTTCATTATGGACACTGCCCGAGATAAGAATGACTCCACCTTTTTTTTTTCTTCAGTAACTTTCTTCAAGGCCCCTGAGGGAATGGGGCTTTTGTCTAGATGCCCAACCTTGGGAAAAGGACTTCCTTGGGGTACCAAACAAGGATCACTTAGGAAACAGAGGAGAAGCACCTTGGTATGTCTCTAAGGGAGTTTCCAAAGAGGATAAACCCAGGGAGAATGTGAGCAGCCCTGTCCTGTGAGCTGGGAACCAGGGGAAAATAAAAGTAAAAAGCAGACATGCACAAAAGGCCAACATTCCCTCTCTGACTTCCTGTTGATCATAAGAAGTCTCTCCCATGTGGTCTTGCCTCGGTAGCATGCTGCCCACAGGTGTGGATCCAAGTACCCAAGGGCTGAACACTCTGAAACTGAGCTCCCAAATCCTTCTTCCCTTGAATTCTTTTGTTACTTGGTCATCACAGTGAAAAGAGGAATGCACAGCCTGAACTTGGCTGGTTCTCAGTTTTACCTGAGGCTGATCCTGTAAGAAAATGTACTACATCTGCAAGTTTAGCCATGTGCCTGAGGCCGATACACATAGGAAGCACACGGTCCATCCATGACCTTAACTGTCATCCTGCGTCCTTTTATAATGTCGTTACCAAAATGTAAAACCAGAAAGCCAAGTGCACAAAGAGTAATAAACAAACTAGAAAGCATCACGTCTGTGTCAATTTCCACTGACAAGAGAAGAGCTTCCCCTGCTGTGAGAGATTTCACCTCTCCGTCTGATAGCAAGCAGAAGGCAAATAACAGGAGGCAGAAACTGTTCATCCCAAGGACAAGAAGAGCACTATACTCCTGGTCGATATTCAAACGCTTAGAGCATCTGAATGCTCCAGATAGCTCAGGGTATCCTGCAATCTTCAGTAGGAATGGGGCAAACATCGACTTCTTAAGGCTAGCTCTGCATTCTGCAAAACCCACCTCATCTTACTTAGTGGAAATTGATCAAGGGCCAGGGCTCACTGATTATCTCACTAAACACAAAAGAAACTTGTCTCTTTTAAACTTCTCTTTGACTTTACAGTACCCTTTTCTTTCTGAATTCATAAAAGGCTGAGAATCCTTGGCCTTACTTTCAAAACACCCACTCTTGACTCCTTGAAAAGACAATAAGGTGAAAGAAATATGCAAGGGACATTTGTATGAGTTAGGGGTCTTTGTTTGTTCGTTTAGTTCTGACTGTAACAAAGCACATATTAGACATTCGTCACAGTCCCACCCAGTGATTTCCAAGTCCCCAACACGATTGGCATTTTCCATTTTACAGTAAAACCCAGATCACTGACAACCAGTCTGGCTTGTGTCTACCTCCCAAAGTAAGCAGGAGTCTGATAACTGGTGGTTTCTCCCGGTGTCAGCCTGAGTCTCGGAACTGCTGAGGGAGCACAGAAAGAAAAGAGGACTCACAGAGGCATGGGAAGGAATGATGAAATGAGACCATCCGCAACTGTTCTTGTCACTTCTACGGCTTCTGCTTTGTCTATGCCAATAAAGATTGGATGTGACTGGAATCTGAGTTATTTTAGTATATGACTGATAAGCTTCTAGATTAAAGACAGAGTACTAGCCCTAATATTATGTCACCCCTTGGTAACCCTAGCTACCCCCAGCTCAGTGAAGTTCTCTGCGTATTCATCTAGTGTCTTGCATGGATATAATTGCTTCAAGCCAATACAGAATTCAAATGACCGCTCAAATTGTTTCTTAATATGTTCATCATGTTGAGCCTGATTCCTATTTTTAAAACTAGTATACTAGCTGGCTGAGATAGTTAAAGTGTTCAATTTATAATCCTGCTACAAAGTCAAAGGTCAGTAATGTATAATATAAAGAAGAAAAAATAACTATGCTTGATACTATTTTTAGTTATTTTTTAAAAACTTACCCAGATGATTTCATACAGTATATTCTGATCATGGTTTTCCTTCACCAAACTCTTTCCAGATCCTTCCCACTTCCCAAACTCCACCCAACTACATGCTCCTTCTTTCTCTCTCTAAAAGGCAAACAAACAGGCAGAAAAATCAGAAGAAACACACACATACACACACACACCATAAAAACAAAACATTTAAAACCATACTAGACAGGCAGCGAAAGGCCATTAAGATTAAACAAACAAACAAGAAATATGAGACAAAAAGTCTCCAGAATACATTGAGTTCATTTTGTGTTGGCCACCTAATGCTAGACGTGGGGGCATGGGGCTAGCCTACCTAATGAGTCTCCAATGGAGAAAAAGAATGTTTCCTTTGCAAGCAAGTGTCAATTGCAGACAGCTTCATGGTTAGGAGTCATAGTCATAGTCCCTGTGCCATCTAAACCACTCTCAGTGCTGGGACCACATCTGGCCTGAAGCAGCTAAGCCCCGGTGCATGCTGCCAAAGTCTCTGTGAGCTCATCTGTGCATCAGCCCTGTTGTGTCTAGAAGACACTGTTTGGAGCCATCTATTGGCTCTTATAGTCTTCCAGCCTCAACTTCTGCATAGTTCCCTTAACCCTAATGGGGGGATTTTGATGAAGACATCCCATTTAGGACTGAGTGTTCCAAAATCTCTCACTCTCTACACATTGTCCACTTGTGGGTCTCTGTGTTAGTTTCCACCTACTACAAGAGGATGCTTCTCTGATGAAGTCTGAGCTAGGCACTGATCTACGCATCTAGCAGAATGTCATTATGAGTCAGGAGATTTGTTTCCCCCTAGGCCTATGACATATCCAGTCTAAGGTTCATGGCCACCCAAGCAGTATCAGACATGGGTTCCATCTCTTAAATTCAATCAGAAAGTGGTTGGTAACTTCCACAACAGTTGGGCTACTAGTGGATCAGCATATCTCAATTCGCAGATCACTTTTGTAGGTCCCAGGGTTTATATCTGGATTGATGGTTTCCTTTCTCCTCTGCTTGCATGCAGAGTGCCTTCTTGTAGTCAGTAGGATTGAAGGTTCTACGTCGGCACCAGCTCAGCTTCTCCGCATTCAATGAAATATGTCAGTATTGCCTTCAGTCATAGACCCTGACCTTCAGTTTGTGGAAAGCAACCCGGGCAATAGCCTGAGATGTTTGATGGTTTCCATGGGGTCCTATTGAGTCAATGACTCAATTAGATGTAACTATTCTTGGCAGCAAATGTTTTAACTTGGTGGCAAAAGATGTCTAGTTGAGGTACTGTCTCTCCTGTCATACCAATTTAGATTTTTTTTTCATATATACAAACATTTTAGAAAGCTTCCACAGTAGTAGGTTTCCAAATGACACCTCAGATGTGTCCTTCCCCTTATTCCCTCATTTACCTTGGTTCCCATTAACCTTGCCACTCCCGTCTCCTCACTGTCTCGCTATAACTACACATCCTATTTTTCCTTCCTTGGGAAATCCTTTCTTCATATCCAATCCCTTAGTTGATACCTAACCTCTGTGGTTATATGGGTTGTAGCATGTCTATTGAAGGCTTAGAAGTTAATATTCACATATAAGAGAAAATATACAATATTTAGCTTTTGGAGTCTAGGTTACCTCACACAGGATGAGTTTCTCTAGCTCTATTCATTTACTTTTGAACTTCATAATTTTGATTTTTTTAAATAGCTGAATACTATCCAGTTGTGTAAATGTGCCACATTTTCATTATCCACTCATCAGCTAGTGAGCATCTAGGCTGTTTCCAACTTCTGGCTATTATTGTGAATAGAATGGCAATAAGCATGGGTGAGCAAGTGTCTCTATAGTAGGATGAAGCATCCTTTAGTTGTATGCCCCAAAGTAGTATAGTTGGATCTTCAGGCAGGTTGATTCTCAGTTTCCTAAGAAACCATCAAACAGATTTCCATAGTGGCTGCACAAATTTGCATCCCCACCAGCAGTGAATAAATGTTCCTCGTACCCTACTTCCTTACCAGCATGTGCTGTCCTTTGTTTTATCAATATTGGCTGCTATAAGATGAAATCCCAAAGTGGTTTGTGATGTGGGAGTCTTCTGTTTTGTGTTGATTTCATTGGTTAAATAAAGAAACTGCCTTGGTCCTTTAATAGAACAGAAAATTAGGTAGGCGGAGTAAACAGAACAGAATGCTGGGAGAAAGAAGCTGAGTCAGTAGGAGTCGCCATGATTCTCCTGCCGGACACAGACGCAGGTTAAGATCTTTCCTGGTAAGCCACCTCATGGGCTACACAGATTATTAGAAATGGGTTAGATCAATATGTAAGAGCTAGCCAATAAGAGGCTGGAACTAATGGGCCAGGCAGTGTTTAAAAGAATACAGTTTCCATGCCAGGAACGCAGCCCGCTGCTCTTATTTCAACAGGTTTGGATTTGAACTTTTCTGATGACAAAGGATATTGAAGATTTATTAGTGTTTCTCAGATATTTATGTAGCATCTTTTGAGAACTCCCTGTTCAGTTCTGTACCCCATTTTTAGTTTGGTCATTTGTTTTCTTGATTTTTTTATTTCTTTATATAGTTTACATAGTAACCCTCTATCAGCTGTGTAATTGGTAAAGCTCTTTTCCCAGTCTGTAGTCTTCTCCTTTACCCAAATGATGGTGAGAATCTGGATTTATTAGTATTTTTCAATATGCAACCATCCAATTTGACTAGCACCATTTGTTGAAAGATATCATTTCCTTGATTTCATTCTCAGTCAATTTGTTGTTAGTAAACAGGAAGGCTACAATTTTTTTGTGTCTTAGTTTTGTATCCTGTTACATTACTAAAAATGCTTATCAGCAGTAGATATTTCCTGGTGGTTTTTAGGGTTGTTTATGTATAGAGTCACACCATCTGAAGACATACTTTCACTTTTCCCTTTCCTATTTGTATCCCTTTAATGTCCTTCAGTTGTCTTATTGTTTGAGTTAAGACATAAAGTACCGATGTGGGATCTCCTTCTATATATGTGTTGCTTTTATTAGTTAATGAATAAAGCTGTTTCAGACAATGTCTTAGCAGAGTAAAGCCAGGCAGGAAATCAAGAGAGAGTAGGTGGAGTCAAGAAAACACAATTAGCTGCTGAAGGAGACAGATGCCAGAACCTTGTCAATAAGCCATAGTCTCATGGTGATACACAGATGAATAGATATGGCTTAATTCCAGACATAGGAGTTAGCTAGAAATACACCTAAGTCATTGGCCAAACTGTGTTGTATTTAATACAGTTTCTGTGTGATTATTCAGGTCGGAGCAGCTATGAAATGAAAGAACAGTCTCTGCTTACAAAGGGTGTCACATTATTGGAACAACTACATCCACATAAAGCCTGAGAGAGCTTGGGAAGGAATTCTAGACATAAAAGAACAGAGTTTAGCACAACTTCTTGGTACTCACACTGATTTTAGAAAGACTCTGTTTGCTGACCACAAGCAGAGGTATGGTTTGTTTAAAAATTGGTCAATTTTGGAGAAAGTTACAAGGATTACCGAGAAAACGTATATTCTTTTGTATTTGGGTGAAATGTTCTGTAGATATCTGCTAGGTTCATTTGGTTATTAGATTATTTAATTCCAGATTTTTTTTGTTCAGTTTTTGTCTGGATTATCTGTCTGTTAGAAAATGTAGGCTATTGAAGTCATTCATTATCACTGTGTTAGCGTCAATATAGGATTTTCACTGGAGAAGTGCTTCTTTCATAGACTTGGGTTCCCTTGTATTTGAGGTATAAATGTTTAGAATTTCAATACTCTCGTGGTGGGTTGTTCCCTTGATGAGTGTGTTATAACCTTCTCAACTCTTCTGATTAGTTTTGGTTTGAGGTCTATTTTTTCAGATATTAAAATGGGTATCCCAGCTTGTTTCTTGGATACTTTTACTTGGAATAGCCTTTTCCATCCTTTTACTCTGAGGTGATGTTTATCCTTGATAGTAAGGTATGTTTCTGGAGGCAGCAGAAGGATGGATCCTGTTTTTAAAATCCATTTGTCTGTGTCTTTTTATTGGGAAATTGAGACCTTAATGTTGAGAGTTATCAATGAGCAGTGTTTGCTGATTCCTGTTATTTTATTGTTATAATGTGGGTCCCCCCTCCTTGGTTTGCTGTTCTGGTATTATTTATTTTTTGTATTTTCTTGGGTATGATTAACCTCTTTGGGTTGAAATTTTCCTACTAACACGTAAGTACACTTAGAAATGTGATGGAGGAAGGTCATTGGTTAAATAAAAAGAAACTGCTTGGCCCTCATTGGTTAGAAGATAGGTGGGAGGAGTAAACAGAACAGAACGCTGGGAGGAAGAGGAAGTGAGCTCAGACTCCACAGCTCTCCTCTTGGGAGCAGACACCTCAGAGAGATGCCATGCTCCCAGCTCCCAGGCAGACGCACTCGATGAAGCTCCGACCCAGGATGGACATAGGCTAGAATCTTCCCGGTAAGCGCACCTAGGGGCGCTACACAGATGATTAGAAATGGGCTAAATTAATATGTGAGAATTAGCCTAGAAGAGGCTAGAGAGAAATGGGCCAAGCAGTGATTAAATGAATACAGTTTGTGAGTTGTTATTTCGGGCATAAGCTAGCCAGGCAGCTGGGGTGCTGGGGACGCAGCCCCACCGCTTCTTATTACTACAGAAATGCTAAGATCATCATTCCTGTATGTATTTTACTACAATAATGGTGTAGGAGGTTTTTCTGTCTATGTGTTGCTTTCATTGGCTGAATAAAGAAACTGCCTTGGCCTTTTGATAGGGCAGAACTTAGGTAGGTGGAGTAGACCGAACCGAATGCTGGGAAGAAGGGCAGTATGGCAGAAGCCATGGTTCTCTTGCCCAATTCGGATGCTGGTTAGACTCATGCCGGTAAGCCACATTCAAGTGGCGATACACATTAATGGAGATGGGTTAAACTAATATGTGTGAGTTAGCCAATAAGAGGCTAGAGATAATGGGCCAAGCCGTGTTTAAATGAATATAGTTTCTGTGTGGTTATTTTGGGGGGTGGGTGGTTAAGCTAGCCAGGTGGCCGGGAAGAACAGGAACCTGCTCCATACAAAACAATAAAAAATTGAAAAATCAATTTTCCCTAGAGAATCCACAAGCTTCCAGGCTCAGTGGTACATGGTACATGCCTATGACCCATATTTAGATTCCGGAGGCCAGAGAATTATAAATGTAAGTAAGCCTGGGCAACACAGTGAGCTCATCTCTCACAAGCAAAACAGAGCCACAAATTAATTTTAACAAATTAAAAGTTTCTCTTTGAACTTGGAATATGTAAAACGTGAATCCCGTAGTTAGGCAACTGTGAGGCCATGTGCCACAGTCCAAAGCTCATCACAGCCCTCACACTAAACACAGCGTTGTCCTGTAGCAGACGCTTGCCAAATGTTGGTCGGATGTACAAAACAAAAGTTTTTCTCTTCTTTTTCCTTCCCTTTGCTAAACAGAAGCAAAAGAAACTGAAGTCAGCTTTTAGTAAAATGTTAGGAAAAGTAGGCATTATTCAGTGTGTGAGTTCACTCCGCGTAGCTAGCAGCTGTGAGGAAAAGGGTTTTGATGACCACTGATTTGGATTCTGAAACTGTCTCTTCTAAGATAGTTCTCAGACACAGCTGCAGACTGAAATAGTCTGGGCTCTCTGGAAAGTAAAACAAGATGTAGTCCAGGTCCGATCCCAGAGCAATGGCACCACCTCCCAGGCACCTGTGTGATTGCATTGACCTCAGCTGTTGCAACACCCAATGCTGTGTCTAGGAGTGACATATCTCCTGGTGGAAGATAAATTATATGGTAATCACTGGCATGGCACACACACGCACACAAAATCCGCCAGCAAAATATCAAGCTATGGTGTTGGAATAGTTTAGTACTTGTTATTGGGGAAATACCAAATCGCCCTTCTCAGGGAGTGACTCATTTCCACTTAGCTGTTTTTACTTTTCCCTTGAGTGAATTCAAACAACCATGCTTATCAATGGCTCTTTCCTTCCTCCCAAGTCCATGTCAAAGAAAGAGTCTCTGGAGCCCCCCACTGTTGCTTGCTGACTCTTGGGGTTCAGACAAGTCACAGCTGTGGCACAGCCTCTCTTCGACATGGCCCATGGCTTCCAAAACAGCGTATATTTTTTTACCTTTAAAATTTTTTTATTCATTTTGCATACCAACCACAGTTCCCCCTTCCTCCCCTTTCTCACTCCTCCCACCCCGTTCTCTAACTACTCCCCCAAAAGGGTAAGGCTTCCCATAAGGAGTCAAATAAATCTGGTACATCAAGATGAGACAGGACCAAGCCTCTCCCGTGCTGCATCAAGGCTGAGCAAGACATCCCACCATAGGGTTATATAATGGCATTTCATTTGTATTTTAATAAATAAAGCTTGCCTAAAGATCAGAGAGTAAAAGAGCCACATTGGTCAGACCAGCAAATGGTGACACATACCTTTAATCCCATAGCCACAGTAGTTTGCCATAGAAACGGGGTGGTGCATGCCTCTAATCCCAGTGCTACACACCTTTAATCCCAGCCCTAGAGAGGATTATAGAATGGGAGGAGACAGCTCTCAGTCTCAGTCTCTTTCTGAGATTCCTGGAGGCAGGATCGCCATTTTTGAACTGAGGTCAAGATAAGAGCCAGTAACTGGCTGCTTTGCTATTCGGATCTTCAGGTTGAATCCCAATTTCTGAGTTTTTATTAACCATGCTTCAGAAATGGGCTCCAAAATGCTAGCTCATGCAGCAAGGCTAGATCCTGGTCCCATTGTCAGGGGCTCCACAAACAGACCAAGACACACGGCTGTCACCCACATGCAGAGGGCCTAGGGGGGTCTCATGCAGGCTCCCCAGCTGTCAGTCCAGAGTCCATGAGGTCCCATGAGCTCGGGTCAGCTGTCTCAAAAACAACATATCCTAAGACCTTTTCATGCTTCCTGAAGCCTGAATGTGTTTTAAACTCTTTACATGTATTGGTCTCCCATTCACGATAATGCCGAGAGTGAACTGCTATTCCTATATCTACTTCCGGGGAAAGGGCTACAAAGTGGAGAGAGCACTCTAATTGCCCAGCAGGCAAGCCTCTGTCTGTTCCCAGATGCCTCCTCTCTAATAACTCCAAGTGCTGGTTTCATTAGATATAGCCAATGACACCCCTCATCCATATGGACTGAACCCCCACAGTGTGCAGTGCCAATGACACCCCTCATCCATATGGACTGAACCCCCACAGTGTGCAGTGCCAATGACACCCCTCATCCATATGGACTGAACCCCCATAGTGTGCAGTGCCAATGACACCCCTCATCCATATGGACTAAACCCCCATAGTGTGCAGTGCCAATGACACCCCTCATCCATATGGACTGAACCCCCACAGTGTGTGGTACGCTGCTGCAAAGCTCTTCATATGAGCCATCACAGCTCATCCTCATGACCGGTCACTAATTTGATGATGAGCCCTATTTATCCACAGCCAATGAAACAATGGTACAGGGAGAGAAAAATCACTGTTCTCTAACCACAGAGACAGAGAAAGGTAGAGCTGGTCTGGAGTTCATAACGCACCCGTCTGCACACTGGCAAGGGTTTTTAGCTCACCTAGTGGTCTGGGAGTTTATTTTACAAACCTATTTAAAGATGTGTTTAACAGATAGGCTCAATTTTATCTTTCTTACTGCTGTGACCCTTCCATGAGGACAAGATGTTTGTGTATCTTCTGCCAGTGTTCCTAACACATATAACTCTATATTTACTGCAACAAGGAAATGGTTATAAATATTAGTAATCATAAGTCACTGTGCTATGGTTTGAGTCTGAGATGTCCCCACGGACTCTGCTGTTTAAACACTGTGTCCTCAGCTGGTGGTACTGTGGGATGTTGAGAGCCTTTGGGACCGTGGCATAGCTCACAGAGGTGGCTCACTGGAGAGCTTTAGAGATGATATCCACTTTTGTTCTGGCCTGAGGACTCTCCTTCCTGATTCACTGAGGTGTAAAAAGTAGCAGGCAAAATCTGTCGCCACAAACCAAGCTGTCTCAATACCATGCCTTCCTCACCAGGACGGACTGATCCTTCCAGAACCATCAAGCCAAAGTCAACCTCTCCTCTTCAGGTCACACTGTCAGGTGTTTGATTACAGCAGCAGGAAGGTAACAAAGCTCGTGTAAGGAGCAGATGCCTGCATTGCATTTGGGGAAGGAAACTGAGGAAGGACACAAAACACGACTGTTCTGTCATTTGTGATCTGTTTTTGCCGTTTATGGAAGGCATGGCCTCTTCCTTTCTTGCTCCTCTCTTTTCCTTCTTGGGGACTTCAATATTTTTGAAAAAGTAACAGGATAGGTGCAAAGGTGGCCAGGTTCCAGGGACTGAGGCTCCTTAGTGGTCCTCATCCTGACTCTTGTGGTTTGAATAAAATTGGCCCCCTTATGCTCATATATTTGAATGCTTAGTCATCTGGGAATGACGCTGCTTGAGGAAGATTATGTAGTGTGGCCTCCTTGGAGGAGGTGTGACCTTGCTGGAGGAAATGTGTCACTGAGGTTAGGCTTTGAGGTTCTAAAAGCACAAGTCAGGCCCAGTGTCACTCTCTTCCTGCTCTGGGCAGATCCAGAAGTGGAACTCTCGCCTGCTTCTCTAACACTGCGTCCTCCTGTGTGCCACCGTGCTCCCCACCATGACAGTGATGGACTAGACTCTGAAGCTAGAAGCCAACCCCAATTAAATGTTTTCCCTCATAAAAGCTTCTATGGTCATGGTGTCTCTTCACAGCAAGAGAACGCTGACGAAGCCAGAAGTCTGATTTTGCCTCACTTGCTCATTTCTGCAAATTTAGGCACATCCTCTCTCTTTATTAGCTTGAATCCACTGTTACGTTTTGTTTTGTGTTGCTCTCAGTGCTATTCCCTAATCTTCTCACAAAAAGTGAAAGTGTCCAGCCTCTACTCTGTGTTACACACTCTGCTGTGTACTTTGCATTAGTCTGATTTTCATAACGCCTTAAGGTAGAAGTAAAACTCCTGTCCCCGTTTTACCAGTAAGAGAGGTTGTGCAACTTCCCAATGCCAGGTGACAGATTGGAGGTGATGTCGGGATACAAACCAGGGTTCTCTAAATCCAGTGCTCTTTGTACCATGTCTGTGCCTTCTAAAAACCCGAGAGAACGCATATACTGTCATCACTCGGTGAGGCAAGTCGGGATGTTGGAGAACCACTCACCAGCTGTGGGATATTTACATGAGACAAGGCACGACGTCAACAGCTGGACTCCACATGCTTTCTTGGACTCTTATGTTTTGCTTTTATTTACACACCTCTCCTATATTCAGTAACAAAATAATGGGTTTGCTCGAGTTCCCTCCCTGGCCCTTCTTCTTCGGCAGTGATGTTCATATCCCACAAAGTTAAAATCTCCCAAGCCTTCCTTCTAAGATGCATCAATGCATCTGACTAGTTCTCTTCGTATTGGTTTCCCCGAAGGCTTTTCATAGCAAACGTCCTTGGAGTCAGGCTCAAGGGGCTGCTCACTCTGTGCCTGCCTACGCTTGGAAACCCTGGTTCTCCCTGGTGTTCTCTGCACTGCAGATGTTCCTCTTCCTGTTGGACAGCTGGAGATTTGGGTGCAATCTTCACAGTGTCCACCACTAATTTATGACAAATAGTATTAGTCCCTTCTGGGCGACTGACCAAGTTCTATGACTGATCCACCCCACACATCCTTGCTACCTCCCTTTCTACCACCTCTTCCCTTAGTCTCAGCCCACGCCAGAAATAATACCCTTTGAGTTGGACCAGCCAGAATGACAGCAAGAACTCGATGGGGCTGCTGGAGAAGGGGTTCAGTCATTAAGAGAATTGACTGTTCTTCCAGAGGACCTGAGTTCGGTTCCCAGCACCCACACTGGGCAGCTTATGACCACTGGTAACTCCCAAAGGCTTTTCATATCAAACATGTGCTGCCCTCTTCTGGCCTTCACAGGTACTGCCCATCATATGCATACCCCCCCCCCCCCACATCTGTGATTAAAAATAAAATGTTTAAAAAACCATTAGAAAATTCGATAGAATTACCACGGTGAATGATTTGAGAAGAACTGGGTATCAATGGAATATTTATTTATTTATTTATTTATTTATTTTTATGTCTTTATGTGTGTATGCCTGAAGGCCAGAAGAGGGCACCAGACCTCATTACAGATGGTTGTGAGTCACCATGGGAATTGAACTCAGACCTTTGGAAGAGCAGGACATGCTCTTAACCACTGAGCCATCTCTCCAGCCCCCAGTATTAATGGAATTTCGACTAGGGTTAATGAAGCCCTGGATCACTGAAAGACTAAGTGTGATTTAGCATGGCCAGGAGATGGCAGCTGCGTGCAAATGTGGACCTCTCAGGGAAGGGGCTGGGGCAATGAGTACTGAGCCTCATTCAATACCCCAGTCAGTTCACACAATCCACCCTTCCTTCTTGCCCCACTGCCTCCAGTTAACTAAACGAACTGGGGCAGAAGAGACCCTGTTGACAGTCTCCAGGGCCCAGACCTGCAGGGAAAATTTGAACTATATAGACTCAAAGCAAAAGAAAATAACCATCTACAGCCAACCAAAAGCCATCAACCACAAAATATGAGCTCTGGGTGCAGTCACTCCGACCTGGACTGCTGAGCAATGCCTGCAACACTAGAGACTCACGTTAACATACGGGCTACAACTAAGGTGTCTCGGTCTGGGCTCCCGTCGCTGTGATGAAACACCTTGATCAAAAGTTACCTGGAGAAGAAAGGGCTCATTAGGCTTACACTTCCACACCACTGCCCATCACTGAAGGAAGTCAGGACAGGGACTCAAACAGGGCAGGAACCTAGGGGCAGGAACTGATGAAGAGGCCACGGAGGAGTGCTGCTTACTGGCTTGTTCCTCATGGTTTGTTTGCTCGGACCGCTTTTTATAGCACCCAGGACCACAGGTCCAGGGATGGCACCACCCACAGAGGGCTGGGCCCTCCCACATGAATCACTAGTTAAGAAAATTCCCTCCAGACTCCACAGACTGGTTTTATGGAGGGAATTTCTCAGTTGAGATTCTTTCCTCTCAGTCGACCTTAGCTTATGTCAGGTGGACAGAAGGCCTACCCAACACATAAGGGTTCTGCTTGCTTGCACCAGCACCATTAAAACCCCGCTTGAGCACTCGGGAGGCAGAGGCAGGCGGATCTCTGTGAGTTCGAGACCAGCCTGATCTACAGAGCTAGTTCCAGGACAGGCTCCAAAGCCACAGAGAAACCCTGTCTCGAAAAACCAAAAAAAAAAAAAAAAAAACCCGCTTGACTACAGCCGATCCCTCCTCCCGTCTCAGTCAACGCAGCTCGGAATGGTGCCTTCTTACAAAGCCTGCCTTTACCATTAGGCCTTGCTCCTCTACCCCGCTCCTTTGTGTCTTAGGTACCTTTCTGTTTCCCTGCGCAAGAGCTGCCTTGCTTGTGTTCCAGTGAAGGGAGAGTTTCCTTGTTGTTTCTCTTTTTGAACCTGTTAGGCGGATGCTATCGTTCTCCATTTTAAAACCTCAAAGAATATTCACGAAAACAAAGCTATCACAGAAAACGTTAGCACTGAAACACAGCGAGTTGTTCGGATCAAATTGACACACTCCTAAAGAAACATGAAACAGATGTTTTATAAATATGTCAGCTATTCAAATTGTGAAATTCTCATGGGAAATGACTGCGTTTCCTATATATAGAATATTTAGAATGCTTTTAAGACTGCTATTTCGAGAAAGTTGGCAGATTAGCCATCTTGAAAATCTCCCCTCTGACACCTAAAAGTGCTGCCAATGGTAACACAAACAACTTTAAAAGAGCGAAGTCTCACAGTGAGACACTGTAAACCCACAGGCATCAGGCAGAAAAAGGGAGAAGGCCTGAGTGGGGGCAGCGCCCACGGGCTGCCTGCCTAGAGGTGCCAGAGGTTGTACAAGTTTGGATGACTGTGGAGGGGCCGTGAGATCAGATGATGGGTACTCACGGTGAGCATCTGGAAGTGAGGCCCCCATGTAAAGCCCAGACCTGCCAAAGTCAGCATTTCTCCCTGTTTCTTCTAAAAGAATGTGATGTAAAGTTATATTGAAAATACAAGGTTACATTGCATATTGTTTTCAGACAAAAAGTATAATACCTTTAGGGAAGAAATGAGTGCAATGGAGTAAGATATGCCCAGGCCACAATATCTAATTTCTTAAAGTATATAATTAGGCTTTTAATATTGTGTTTGGTATTTATGAAAAAAATTTTAATGAAAATATATAAGGATAAAGAGTCTGCAAATAGCATATAATATATATATATATATATCTTATGAAGGATGCATGCAGAAATAAAGAATAAAGCAAATTATAGGAAGGTTAATACAGTGAAATGCTCGGTATGATTTAGAACACATAAAGCGTTGCTATATTGGCTAGTTTTAAAATCAACTGGATACAAACTACAGTTATCTGAGGAAACCTCCATTTAGAAGATGCTCCTATCAGGTTGCCTGTAGGCAACTCTGTGGGCATTTGCTTGTTTATGATTGACGTGGGCAGGCCTATCCCATGCGGGGAGTCTTGTACTGGGCAGGTGGTTCTTAAAAAAGGAAATTGAGCAAGCCAGTCGGCAGCATCCTTCATGGTCTCTGCTTCAGCTCCTGACCGGATTCTCTTCACGACAGTCTATAAGCAGTGGGATGAAATTAACTTTCTTTAGAAGTTAACTTGGACTCTGGGCTTTATTACAGCAATAGAAAGCCACCAAGACAACTGCTATTGACTCTTAAAGTAGTTGTATACAATACAGTTATAAAGAAATACAGCTTAATACTAGAGCAATATAATGGTTGCATTGAAGGGAAGGCAGGGAAGACACTAGGGAGGGATGCATTGACTTATTGGCTCTTAGTTTAGGCGGTGCTACAAGCAGAATGGTTACATTATTCTTCATTCACTTTTTAACTGATTTAATTTATTTTTGAGATTATAATATAATTATATAATTTCCCTCTTCCGTTTCCTTCCTCCAAACTCTCCCATATAACTCTCTTTTCTCTCATTCAATTCATGGCCTCCTTTTTTTTTTGTTAATTGTTATATGCATATATAATGTATACACATATATATTCCTAAATATAACCTGCTTGGTCTGTATAATGTAACGTGTGCACATGATTTCAGGGTTGGACATTTTGTATTCGGTAACTGATTGGCGTACTCTTCTCTGGGGGAAGACTATTTTCCCACGCTGAGTATTCTTGGGTTGACTGTCATTCTTTGTGTAGGGTGGAAGCCTTGTGGGTTTCCCCTGACCGTTTTAGCACGTCTATTGTTTTTCTCCTTGTTTAGTTCATGTTTACGAAGTCATGTTGGTCAGATTTTATGATATTCCTAGGAAACACAGTCTCACAGCAGGCTCCACTGGTTATTATATTCTTTTAGCTCCTTCTGTAATGTTCCCTGGGTCAAGAGTTGTTTTCCAGGTTTATCTACTGGGCTCTACAACTCTGCAATGTGATTAGTTGCAGGTTTTTTTTTTTTTTATGGTTTCTGTCTGTTGCAAAAGGAAGTTTCCTTGTTGAGGAAGTTCTTAGTTATTTTCTTTCTGCTGTGACAAAATATCATAAATAAGGCAATTTATAAAGAAAACATTGTTATTAAGCTCACTGCTCCAGAGGATTAGAGTTCATGACCATCATAGTAGAAAGAATGGCAGCAGGCAGGAAGACAGGGCACTGAAGCAATAGTTGAGATCTAAAATCTAATACACAGGAATGAGGCAGAGAGAGAAAGAGTCCGGTGTCTGAGATGACTTCCTGTTGCCTGTAAGTCAGGATGTAGAAGACTCAGCTCCTTCTCCAGCACCATGTCAGCCTGCATACCGCCATGTCTCACTATAATGGTAATGGATTGAACCTCTGAACTGTTAGCGAGTCACCGCAATTAAATGTTTTCCTTTATAAGAGACACTGTGGTCATGGTGTCTCTTCACAGAAATAGAAACCCTAAGACAATAAGAAAGTTTCATTTAAATTGTTTATGCATATTGATATATAGACTTACACATATTTTAGTTTTTTTCCTTAGGTGGATTGTTAATAGTATGATTCCTTACAACTTTTTCAGACATCCTTATTTTACTCTCCTCCTTCCAACTTCTCTATATAACTTTCTCCTGCACCATAATTAGAGTCCCCCCAAACAGATCACGTTGCCCTGCTCTTCCTCCCTCTGTGACCCCCTAATCCCCCCCCCCCCCCCCCCCCCGCCTCTGGCAATGTTCCCTTTTGACTTTCTTGGTTTCTGCATTTCCTCCAGCCTTTGTTCTCACATCTTAGAGCTCTAGAGCTGGGAGCCTCAGGTGACAGAGGACAAGCCATACTCATTTTTTCTGGGTCTGGGTTACTGCACTCATTATGATCTTTTCTGATTCCATCCATTGACCTGCAGAGTTCATGATGCTTTACACATGAGTACTATTCTACAGTGCACACATACCACATTTCCATTATCTGTTCATCAGTTCAAGGACACCGAGGTTGTTTCCATTTCCTAACTGTTGTGAATAGAGCAACACTGAACTTGACCGATGAAGCATCTTTAGCATAAGATATGGGATCCTTTAGGCATACGCTATGGAATGGCTGGTTGTACAAAGGAATTTTTTTTTTTTTTTTTTTTTTTTTTTGCTTTTTGAGAATTGTCCACACTGTTTCCACAGTGACTCTCCCAGTTTGCACTCTTGCTAACAATGAATGACTGTTTCCCTTTTCCCACACGGTTTCCAACATCTGCTGTTGGTTGTTTTATTGACCTTTGCCATGATGACTGGGGTAAGAAGAAATCTCAAAGTTGCTTGATTTGCATTTCTCTAATTGCTTGGGATGATGAATATTTTAAAAAATATTTCTCAGCCATTATTTTTCATCTTCTGATATTTCTGTCTTCAGGTCCCAGGTCCATTTTTTAATGAATATTATTATTATTTTCTTGAGCTCTTTATGTATATTGGATATTAATACTCTGTCAGGTGTCAATTTATGTCAACTTGTCACAAGCTAAAGTCACTAAAGGGGAGGAAACCTCAATTGAAATAATACTTCCATAAGATCTGGCTGTAGGCAAGTAAGTCTATAGGACATTTTCCTAATTAGTGGTTGATGAAAGAGGTCCAAGCCCATTTTGGGTGACGTCATCCCTAGGTTAGTAGTTCTGGGTTTTAAGAAAGCAGGCTGAGCAAGCAACGAAGAGCCAGCCGGTAAGCAACACCCCTCCATGGCTTCTACATCAGCTTCTGCCTCCAGGTTCCTGCCCAGTTGGAGTTCCTGTTCTGGCTTCTTTGATGATGAACAGTGCTATGGAAGTGGAAGCTAAATAAGCCCTTTCCTTCCCAACTTTCTTCAGGCTACAGTGTTTCTTCTCAGCTACGGTGACTCTAACTAAGAGAAGTTGGCACCAGGAGAGTGGCATGTTGCTGTGACAGACCCGACCATGTTGTTTTGGGGAGGGTTGTGGAAGGACTTACGAACTTTGGGCTAGAGAAGCCATTGAGTGTTCAGTGTTTAGTGAGCTTGGAAGATAAGAATATTGAGGGCAATACAAACAGCGGAGGCCTGGCCTGTGAAATTTCAGAGGGAAGTTTAAAGACTCTTTCGAGGCCATTTATTACTGTAAATTAAGATTCTGTGGTTCGGGTCAACTGGGATTGAAGAATCAGATGCAGTTAACAAGATCCCAGAATTACTAAAGCAAAACCTTTGCTGGGATGCTTGACGCTGGTCGGCTGGAGCTGAGAAGTCGGTGGTGATTAAGAGGCCAGCATTGTTGCGGTGAAATTTTCTGGGAAGTGTTTTCTGAGAGTCAACACATAGAAGCTGTGTTCCAAAGGCAGTCAAAGTTGTACCTTGAGCTAGCAGCCAAACATAGTAGAGTAAATGTCACCCAGGCGGTACTGATTTTGAAATCATGAAGAGGTCATGGAGATCAGCTGAGGCTGGGCACTGTGAGAAGCCAGAAGAGGCCATTGGTGAAGGTGCAGCCTCAGTGGTAGGTGAAGGCCTAGGATTGAAGGGGTCACACAGAGAAGTTGGGGCTTGCACCATGAAGAGAACCTCTCTCAGAAGAGGCTACTGGTGAAAGCACAGCCCAGTTTCAAAAGACCCTAGCATTTTAGAGATGCCAGGACCGTGAGGTGGCCACCAAGAATAGCAGCAGCCTTGGGGTGGAGGAGCCTGCTGGAGCATAGAAGAAAGCTGTGCACGCTGCAGAGGGTGGAGCCAGAACAGTGATCCAAGCTCTTCAGAGGAGTCCAGGAGATACTGAGTGGATCCCAGTCATGGGACACTGAGCTATTCGTATTGTTGGAGTCTGGCTTTGCTTTGTTCAGATTGTGACTGTGCCCTGGGTCTTCACTCTTGAAGTGAGAAGGTATTTAACTTAATTTTGATTTTTGAAGTACCCGCAACTGACATACTTTGAGTTTTTAAAAGAGATTTGGATATTTTAAAAGAGATTGGATATTTTTAAAGTGAATGAAGTTGTTAATGTGTTTGAATATGTAAGGACTATGGGACTTTAGGTTATTTATGTTTTGTGATATTAATATTAAGGTGCCATCTGGCGAGTAAATGAGATAGGAAAGGTTCTAATTAAAAAGTGAAGTGTTTGCATGTCAAGTCGACAAGGAATCAGTTGTGTTGGCTCGTTTTATGTCAACTTGACACCAGCCAGAGTCATCAGATAGGAGGGAGCCTCAACTGAGAAAATGCCTCCATAACGTTGGGCTTAGGCAAGTTTATAGGACATTTTCTTACTAGTGATCAATGCAGGAGGACCCAGCCCATGGTGGGGGGGTGCCATTCCTGGGCTGGTAGTACCGGGTTCTATAAGAAAGCAGGCTGAGCAAGCCAGGGGACCCTAAGCAGTAAGTAGCATCCTCCATGGCCTCTGCATCAGCTCCTGCCTCCAGATTCCGGCCCTGCTTGAGTTGCTGTCTTGATTTCCTTTGATGATGAACCGTGATATAGAAGCATATGAATAAACCCTTTCCTTCCCAAGTTGCTTTGGTCATGGTGTTCACCACAGCAATGGTAACCCTAACCTAGACAGATGTACAGCTGGCAAAGATTTTCTCCTATTTTGTGGACTTCCTCTTTTCCCAGTTGATGGTTTCTTTTGCTCTGCAGAAGACTTTTAGTTTTAAGAAGTCCCACTAGTCAGTCAATCATTGGCTTTAATTCTTAGGCAAATGGACTCCTATTCTGAAAGCCTTTTCCTACTCCAATATCATGTAGTAGGTATCGTCTATGTTTTCGTCTAGAAGTTTCATTGTTTCAGGGCTTACGTTTAGGTCTTTGATCCATTTGGGGTTTGTTGTTGTGCAAGGTGACAGATATAAGGTCTAATTTCATTTTTCTGTGTGAGAACATCCAGTTTTCCCAACAGCATTTGTTGAAGATGCTTTCTTTTCTGTGGTTTGTTCTTGGCATCTTTGTCGACCATTAACTGACTGCTTGGGTCTTCCACTTTGTTCCATTAGTCTGCATGTCTATGTGACAGTACCACATTGTGTTTATATTTATCCTATGACTTTGTAATATATCCTAAGATCTAGAATAGTAAGCCCTACGTCATGGCTTCCCACCCCACCTTTTATTGAAAATAGACTATTTTTTTAATCACATAATGTATTCTGATTATGGTTTCTCCTTCCTCTCCTCCTTGCAGTTCCTCTCTACCTCTCCTCCCATCCATATCCACCCCATTTTTGTCTCTCACTAGAAAATAAGGAGACTCCTCAGAGGTAATAATAAATAAAATATAAGAAAGCAAAACAAAAACTAATACATCAGAAATGGACAGAACAAACAGAAGGAAAGAGCCCAAGAGAAAGCACAAGAACCAGAGACTCACACACTCAGGAGTCCCATAAAAACACTAAACCATAAGCCATAATATATAATAAAATATGTATATTTTACATTTATATGTATATTGCATAATTATATATGGTATGCCATATATATGTATATGCCAAGGACTTATACGGTAAGAAGAAGGAGAGAAAAATAGATAAATAAAATAAAAACAAAAAATAAGATAAAATTTAAAAGAAAAATCCCGACATGATATTATGAGACAAGAAACCTCCATCAGTGCCATCGAATTTGTTTTCTGTTGGCCATCTACTGCTGGGCTTACAATCTATACTTGAGAGTAGCTGGTTTTCCCAGTAAAATTCCCTTGGAGAAAATTAAAATTTAATTTCCCTGCACTGTTATTTTTCTCAGGATTGTTTTCGTTATTGGGAGTCTTTTATGGCTCTATATGACTTTTAGAATACATTTTTCTATTTTTGTGAAGAATGAGACAGGGATTTTGGTGGACTGCATTGCATCTGTAAATAACTTTTGGTAAAATGGTCATTTTCACAATATTGATTTGACCAATCCAGCAGCATGGGATTTCTTTCCATTTTCTAGTTCTTTCTCATCTCTTTCTTCAACCGTTAAAATTTTCCATCGCAGAGGTCTTTTATTTCCTTGGTGAGGTTCATTCCTAGATATTTTCTTTGAGGCTGTTGTGAAGGGGAGTGTGTCCATGATTCCCGAGAGCAAAACTCTTGGTTTGCCCAGGTCCATTCTGTATCCTGCCATATCGCTGTGTGTTCTGTTGTTGTTGTTGACTCTAAAGTTTTCTGAGAGAATTTTTGGGATCTCCAATATCATAACATCTGCAAAAAGGGACTGTCTGACTTCTTCTTTCCCTGTTTGTTTCCTTTAATTTCCCTCTCTTGCCTTATTGCTCCAGCGAATTCTCTGAGCACATGTTAGACTACAGTGGGCTTCGTGAACATCCCTGTCCCCTCGCTGACTTCAGAAGAATTTCATCAAGCTTTTTATTTAGGATGATGTTGCTTGGCTATGGCTTTTATTATGTTGATGTACATTCCCTCTAGTCCTACATTCTCTAGGATATTTATCAAGTCATATTGGATTGTGTCAAAGGCTTCTGCATCTATTGAGATCATTACTTGATTTTTTTTGTCTTTAAGGCCATTCATGTGGTTTATTACATTTATTGAATATGTATGTATGATGCATATGTTGAATGATTCCTGTACTTCAAGGATGAAGTCAACTTGGTTATGTCATATAATATTTTTCAGTATGTCTGTATTCTATCTGCAAGTATTTTATTGACTATTTTTGAGTCTGTGTTCTTTGGGGGGTTCTGGCCTGTGGTTTTGTGGTCTTGGCTTGGGTTAAACATTGGAGTGATACTGACTTCCTAGGAGGAGTTTGGGGTACTCCTTCTGTTTCTATTTTTAGGACAGTTTAAGGATTGACTGCTTTTGTGGGAATCCTAACAGGGCGATTTTAAAATTTTTCTCACCACAAAAATATTAAATATGTGATAATGAACATATTAAATTGATTAAGTCAATCCAGAGTACATTTATATATCAAATCTTCACAGTATATGTTGGTAGTTTTAAAATAATGTTTTTGTCAATTTTTTTAAAAAAGGATTGACTGGAAATCTTGGAAAGAGTGACGGACAGCAGAATTCTGCCAGACTTTTAAAGACAGTTTATGGCCAATCCCTCTTAAACTGCACTTTTTCTTATTTTGTATTTTGTTTTTAAGCTGAATGCTTTTTATTACTATTTGAATCTTATTTGGAATGTATCTATCTAGGCTGTTGGCTTCTTCTCGGTTTAATTTTGGTGGTTTGGCTAAATCTAGAAATCCATCCATTCTTTAGGTTTTCCAAGTTTAATTGAGAACAGGCTTTAAAATATTTTCTTCCTCCCAATAGTGGGAATTTCTTTGTCATGTTTCCCTGTTCGTTTCTAATTCTGTTAATTTGGGTCCTCTCTTCTTTCTTTCAGTCAGCTAGCCATGGGGCTGACTTACTTACCTTCTTAAAGAACCAGTGGTTAGGTTCATTGATTCTCTGTATTGTTGATTTGTTTCTATTTCATTGATTTCTACTCTGGTTTTTATTACCTCTTGCTTTTGACTGCACTTGGATTTGGTTTGGTCTTGCTTTTCAGATATTTGAGTTGTAACTGAAGACATTTAATTGTGCTTTTTTCCCCCTAATTTTTAATGTAGGTACTTAGAACTATAAATTTCCCTCATAGGACTGCTTGCATTATGTCGCAGAGGTTTTGTTACGTTTTTATTTAGTTCTGATTTTTTTAATTTTGTTTTTTATTTCTTTTTGGACTAACTCATCATTCAGTGAGGAATCATTTAATCTCCATGAGTCTGTATATTTTTTTTTTTTATTGCATTGTGGTCAGAGGGAACTCAAGGAGTGATCTCAATCTTTCTGCATTTGGGAAGATTTGATCTGTGTCCCAGGATGTGGTCTGTTTTACAAAGGTGTGTGGCTGAATAGGTTTTCAGGTGGAATATTCTGTAGCCATCTGTTAAGTCTTTTTGATCCAAGATGTCAATTATTGAAACAACTTTCTTTTGTATGTGACTTGCATTTTTTCTCTTACAGCTTTCAATATATTTTCATTGCTTTGTATCCTTAATGTTTTAACTAGCATGTGCTATGGAGTTTTCTTTTCTGGTTTGTTTATTGGGTGTTCTGTGTGCTTGTTGGTGTAAGGGTGTGTCTTTCCTTGATTTGGGGAAGTTTGCTTCTATGATCTCATTGCAGAGCTGGTCTAGTCCATTGACTTGGGACTCTTTTCCCTCACCTACGCCTATAATTCAAACATTTGTTTTTTTCATGGTGTCCCACATTTTCTGTATGTTATTTCTCTTTATTTTATTTTATTTTTTTTATATTCTGGGTTGACTTGGTATAAATCGTCTTCTTTATCTTGGAGTCCTGATACTCTGTTTTCTGCTTCAATTATTCTACTTGTAAGGTTTTCTTTTGACTTTTCTACTTAAATATTGGGTTTTTCAATTACAACATCATTTCAGCTAGACTTCTCTTCAATATTTCTGTCTCCTCATTGAATTCCATTCTCAAATCCTGGATTCTCCTCTTCATTTCTATTGGCCTGTGTTGGTATTTTCTTGGGGATCACACAGGTATTTATTCTCCTATTGGCCTGTGTTGCTATTTTCTTGGGGATCAGACAGGTATTTATTCTCCTATAGTCCTTTCTCCTCACTTTAACTGAGCTGTTTCTTTGTGTTGTTTTTACTCCCTTTGGGTTCTTTGATGGAGTTAATGAATGTTCGTTTCCATTCTGTATCCCAGGCTTCATCTGGGCCTTTTCATGGGTAAACATTTCTACAGGACTGGTAGGTTTGGGAGAGAAAATACTAGCCTGATCTTTATTTTGTTTATGTCTTTGTAATGATATCTCGATGTGTGGACTACTTTTGTGAGTTCCAGGTCTGATATGGATAGAGCAGACTGGGTTAGAAGGGAGTATGTGCTAGTAATTTGGGTCTAGAAGTTGGAAATGGCTTGGATACAATGGAGTCAGGTGAGGAGAGAGGATTGGGCTGCTATATCGGATGTGCCTCCTGCTCCAGTCCTAGAGTTTGGAAGTAGATTTGCCTCAGTAGAAGGCTGGATGTGGTGTGGGAAGGGGCTATGGGTTGAGGGGTAGGATGGGTCTGACAGAAACCTAGAGACTGGTTTCTGAGCAGGGCAGTATGGCCAGGCTTGGCTAGGGCACTGACTGTGGGACCTAGCCTTGTGCTGTTGTGCTGTGGAGGAAGGGCAGGAATGGGGAGCATCAGGGAGAGTTCCTGACTATTCACTGGAGAAGGATGTGGGAGATCTGGCTAGGGAGACAGATTGGATACCAGACGTGATCTGAGAAGTCAGTATTCCCCGTTTCCTTTCTAATAGAACTTATGTAAATTAAAAATACATGCTAATATTACATATTATTTAGGTCTAGAGGGTGACCTCATGCCTAAAGTCCTCTCTCATACGCACATTCGCACACGTGTACACACACACACACACACACACACACACACACTCCAGTTCAACAGTGCAGCTATTTATTTTATGAATAATTTCTAAAGGAAACCCACTATCTCCTAGGTCTTGTTTTGTACATGGAGAACACAAAATTAATCAAAACAGACTGAACAGACTGATATTCTAGCATATCAGATTTAAGCAATATCAGAAAATTCTATGTTTTATAGGAAATTTTGCTACGATTTTTCTCTTATTTGTCTGTTAATAGAGTTGATTGGGAGCTGGTGGAGGATTCTAGAATGCTTGCTGGGACTCTTTTCTGAAAATGCTCTACGTCTTCAAGTTAGCTTATATTCATGAACCCCTGCTGTACCTCCGTCTGATAAAGTGAATCATTCTCCGTAGCTCACACACACCCTGGTTAGACTTACCAGAGGAAGGAAAATTGGGTTGTAGCTAAACTGAATATTTGATGGCACCCTCATTCATGGGTGGGCCTGATAGGATATTCTTGATATTACTGAGGCTTAAATTGGATGTACAGAGAACCGCTAAGAACCAGCTGCTAGTGCTACACCTGGGGAGCCACCATCTGTCACTTCACTCCTAAGTGTCGAGCATGGTTTCATTGCGTGTTATTTTGTTGACAATTCCAACCTTCTCTTTCAAAGAGGGAAGGAAGTAGAATCATGGTTTCTTATAAGTATGTCTCTTCACTATTGCTAATAAGTCAACCAACAATGTTTAAAACACTTTAAATTCATTAAGTTCATTTCTTTAAGTTTGAAACCACTAAGTTCAATTCATTAAGTTCAAAATCTGTGGGTTTCACTTGGCCAGGGCTCTCCAAGACAACTCTTGTGCCTCCTGGAACACTGACTTGGCCAGCTAATGGGCACAATATTCAAGTAGCAATCACTCAGTGGCCATTCAGGTTGGGTTCACTCCTATGTCTGGTGTCATTCGTGGGGAGGCTCATGCCTGAGCCCTCTCCCTGTCCTGTGATTTCAGAGCTTCTCTACACACATCACCAAAGATTACATGATCTTTTTTCTGTAGTGGCTTAGAATTCTAACACAGTGACTTCCTCACTGTAGAAAATGGGAGGGACTAACTATTCTCTGCAGTCCTTGACCCGGGTAACGGCACCCTGTCTCTCTCATAATATTCTCTCAGTTGCAACCCTCAGGGAACCACCCAGATTCAGAGGGAGTGGACCTGGGTTCTCAGATACACACATAAGAGGAAGGACAATGAATTGTGACAGTCTAGTTTGTCACATCATTCCATCCCCTACCTTGTGTGGTGAGGCTGAAGAGTTACTGATACTCTGGGTGAGACATGAGCTATTACAACATATTATAACACTATTGTAACACAACTCCAGCAGAGGGTATCACAGGACTTCCTAGAGCCAGTAAATAAACATCTTTTATCCCCCAGATAGGACTCTAGTAACAGACCACAGAAAGAATTTCACTCAGGTCTGCCTTGGTGAGGCAATGGATTTATCAAATTAGCTTACAAGAAGGTGGATAGGGGCTTATACACAGGCGCACAGGAGACTCAAAGGCAGCTGCATCACGGAACAGCCCACCCCAGCATTGGTGATGACTCACAGAAGCTACATTCCCGGAGCTTCCTGTCCAACTTACAGAAACCTCCACCAAAGAATCTACTGTTGCTGTTCCCAGCAATGGTCCACTGCTCACATGACCTTGGGGAAGGTCCTCGCGAGTCTTATGGCTTTCTTCAGTTTCCCTCTGTGCCTCCCTCCCCTATCCAGGAGGCAACACTTCAATTCAGAAGTAATAGCAACAGGATGGAAAGTGCCTAGACTATCAAAGTGTCTCTTACGGTGGCTTGAGGAAATCCAGACACCGGAATGCTGAAAACAACAGTCCCCCATACAGCTGGGACTCTAACCTTGGCACTTTAAAGTTAGGAACTTGAGCCAGGATGTCATCCCTTCACACGCGGATCTCATTCCAGGCAGTCGATGTTTACTGAGTACCTGCTATGTGATAGTTATTACCATACACAGGGGATAAGACACTAGCCGTGTCTGGTGGCAAAAGTTTATAATCCAAGCTATTCAGGAGATTGAGGCAGGAGATCTCGGGTTCAAGGCCTGTATTCAAAGATAGCCTGAACAATTTAGTGAAACCCCGTCTCAACCTAAAAAGTAGAGAGTTAAGGCTATAAATTGGGGTAGAATGATTGCCTGAAATGTGGAAGACCCTAGGTTCAATCCCAGGGTAATGATTTGAATGAGATAGGACCCAGTAGGCTCATATATCTGAACACTTGGTCCCAGTCCGTAGAACGAGGATTAGAAGCTGTGGCCTTGTTGGAGGAGATATTAGTTCTCTGTCTTGTGCTTGTCCATCAAGATGTAAGCTCTCAGCTACTGCCCCGGCACAATGCCTGCCTGCCTGCCTGCTGCTAGGCTCCTGGCCACGATGCTCTCAAAGCCTAAGCCGGAATAAAATGTTTTCTTTTATAAGCTGCCTTTGTCATGGTATTTCGTGCAGCAATAGAAAAGTAGTTAAAACACCCGCCATCACAACCATGTTGATTTTAAGAGTCTAAGAATGTTTTAGATGTATTTACTTTATGCACACGACTGTTTTGCCTGCATGATGTATGCATACCACGTACATGCCTGATGCCCATGGGGAACAGAAGAAAACGCAGGTTTCCTGGAGCTGGAGTTACAGGGGATTGTGGGTCAACAGGCAGATGCTTTGGGTATTGTGAGCAGGCAGGAATGGGAGGGAGGAAGACAGAAGGTGGGAAGGGGACAGTTCTGCCGAGAGAAGCCTGCGTGTCACTGGGGCAAGGTTAGACAGATTGAAGAGGCAAGTTAGGAAGCAACCTCACAGGGCTTAGTGCGGATAGGAGGGGATACAGAGGGAGAGGGGGCCTCAGCAGGGAGACCTAGGTTTCTGGCACCTAGGATCCAGTGTCATATCAGCCTTTGCCACACCCGGGACGGGACAGGGAATTTAGATCGTTATTTTCACCTCAGTGTGATAACCCCCATGCGGCTTCTGTAAATGCTACCAGCAGAGAGCCCAGAAATGTTCAACGACACTAAAAATATTTTCAAAGTGTTTTCCAATTCTCTAAGGGAAAAAGGATGTGAGGTGCACCCCTCACCCCTTGCCCGCCAATGTATTGAGCCAGGCCAGTCGCGGGAGTTTTACCTGTGTGAACATCACAGTGTGTCTTTGAAAAGTAGCTAAGCTGATCGTGAAAATGAAGTTCAGAGAGTCCGCTCAGGGGGTGATCAGAAAGAGCTCTAATACCGCGTTTCTCTACTCCAGGTCTAGCCGCCCTTGATTTCTATTCTCTGACGAGGAGACCGTGCGGGCAGTCACCGCTCCATCTTTCTTTCATGGGGACTGACCCCAATCACAGCCTCAAACGCGAGGCCAAGCAAACTGCTAGGAAATGACTCTTCAGATTCCAGTTTATTATTGTCGTTGGAGTGGAAGTGGAGTGCAGGCACCCGAATAAAAACTACTTTGGGGCCCGCAAGATGGCTCACTGGGTTAAAGTGCTTGCTGGCAAGGCTGACAATTTGAGTTCAAATCCTCAGGACCACATTATGGAAGGAGAAAGTGAACTTCCATAAATTTTCCTCCGACCTCCTACATACCACGTGTGCACACTCACACAGTCCAACATATACATACATATAAATAAATAAATGTGCTATTAAAATTTTAAGAATATTTTCCCATTGTTAGGAATGGCTAAGACCTTGAAAACCTAACAATGGGAAATAATTAGTATTTTACTTCTGATACTTAAATCCTGAATTTTCCCACTCCACTGGGTGGGAGACTAGACTCAGTTCCTTGCACCAATCCCACACGTTCCACGGCAACACTTGGCTAGAGAATTGCCCAGCCAAACAGTTTGCTTCCATCTACTCCAGAAGTACTTGCTAGCAAGTTTCATATGCATCATTCACTTCAGATCAAGGTCATGTGTGCTGACCGCTCTTAAACACTACGGCTTGATTCTGCCATGATTTTATGTCCAGCATTGATCATGGCATTTTAGGTCCATCTCCTAACACTGTGACTTGCCCTGCCATGATTTTATGTCTACATTGATCATGGCATTTGGGGTCCATCTCCTTCTTCTAACAGGGTCACAAAAGCACAAAAGATGACATTCTCTCATTATAAATGTACATTATTATGCCACGTTCTTACTTCAGTCAAGAACTTCTGGCCATAATGCCTATGCTAGTTCATGAAACTTACCAATAACACATTCTTTATATTACATATGAAAAGCTAAAAACTATTTGGAAGAGTCATTTCTAACCCCCATTATTTTAGTTGTCTGGTGAAGTAAGGGTCCCATCCTGCCCTGCCATTCTCCTCTTTTCAAACAGGGTCCTCTGATGATTCGTCCTCAATCCTTAGGAATCTGGACAAATGGGAAGCTTGCTAGAGGAGATTCAAGCTACAGGGTTTCTTCCATGGTTAATTTCTTCACATGAGTGGAATGAAGCAAGTGTCATTTTCCCGAAAGAACACTTAGAACCCTGGATGTAGGCAATTCTAGTCTGGTAAATAAACCAAAAGTTAAATTTGGACTTTTTAAATGCTGTGCCTCAAGGATCCAGAGAACATAATGAGTCACAGACGTTTCAAGTACTGGAGTGTGGCTTAGATACACCATTGTAATCCGGACACAGATTGAAGACACACGAAATCCCTCCGCTCCCGGGAGGCCCTTAGCGGTGACATCACTTGTTATGAAGTTGAGCGGGAGTATCTCAAAGAATGTAATGGAAAAACCCCAGATACATCTGTAATTGGTTACGAATCTCAACAAAGATCATGATGTTTATTGCACTGGGAAGGATGACCGCATCTTTGTGGAATTGAGAGACGATTTTGCTGTTGCCACAAGCTATATTAGGTCCTCCTCTGTCTACTCACGGGCTCGGATTGTGAAGATTAGTAACCCAGGTCTATGCCCTGGGGACCACTAGCCATGGCCTTTCTGGCATGAGCAGAGAATGAAGTACATATGAACAAGGGGCAAAACCCCACTCCTTGTCACTAACCGCCTTCCTTCACTCTCATAGTGAGAAGATTTGTGAAAGTGGACAAAACCTGTTCAGAGTAGGTCTATGCAGCCAGGGCATCTACCAGGATGGCACAGCACAGAGAAAAGAATCCTACTTGGTGTCGTTGTCTTCCCCTGGGTTTAGCGCCCTGACCACTGTGAGTATTGAGACCCTGGGAAAGTTCCTCAGTGTACCTTATGTGAGTAGTGTAGAGAGACGCTCAGCAGTCATGAGAGCTTACAGTTCTTGCCTTGGAGCCACAGTTTGTTCTCAGCACCCAAGTGGTGGCTCATAACCATCTGTACCCCAGTTCCAGGGACTCTGATCCTCCTACTGACCTAACTGGGCTCCTGTATGCATGAGATACACCTACTTACACCAGGCCCACACATGTAAAATAAAATACACTTTTAAAAATCCACCTTACTACTTGTTTTATAATATTCAAAACTGGAGATAAAAATACTTACCTCTCGAAACTTGTTATGAAAATTGAAGCTAGTAAGTCACTCTTATTTTAATTTTTCCTCAGGACACTATAACCAGTGTATAACTATTTTAACTGGATTTCTTTGTTTTGTTTTGGTTTAGTCTGGTTTGATTTTTTGAGACAGAGTTTCTCTGTGTAACAGTCCTGGCCTTCCTGGAACTCACTTTGTAGACCAGGCTGTCCTCAAACTCACTGAGATCTGCCTGCTTCTGCCTCCCAGTGCTGGAATTAAAGGCTTGCACCACCACTGCCTGGCATACTTAACTGTTTTAAATATTTATAATTAGTATCTTCTCATCTCCTTCTCTTCTCTTACCTCCTGAAATTTCCTTACAAGTTTCACAATGATAACTAAGTGAAGAGTCGAAGATTAAGAATATAAAAATGTAGATTCCAGAAATAAGAATGTAGAAATTAGAAAATACAAAGTTGTAAGCCTAGGAGAATGAGAGCAGGCTGTCGGCAGCTTTCTCAGCAGTTTAAGGATTAACTATTAACAGTGGGTTACTCTGCTTTACACCCAGAGCTCTGTCTGAAAGGATGAAGCGGCCCTCTGCAAACTTAAGAGTCCTTCTGCAAACTGGGGGCCAGTTTTCAGATAAGCCCATGCCACTCACGACCAGCAATTGATGTGAGATGAGTTAACCTTTAAATGATGGGGTGTATATGGCTTTTCAGTTATGCTTTTTCCCACACCCTTCTCTGCTATGCAAAACTGGCAGCACCAGGGGAAGTGCAGCTTCAGAAAACACCCTCAGAGAGCACCAGGGAGAAATGATGGCTTAAATACAAACACTAGTGTAACTTAAAAACTCTGTTAACTGAAATTGCAAAGAGGCACAATTTGTATCTTTTACCTTGAAACTGTAAAAATCCCTTTGTTCATGCCTGATGTTTGTTGCTTCTTGCTATGAAAAAAGGGAGTTCAGAAACCATCCTTTGCCATAGCCTTAGAAGTCCGTCTCTATCTGTGGTCTCAGCTAGCTGATAAGCTTTTTGTGTCCCATGGAGATTTATTTTTTTTTTTAATTTTTATTTTTTCCCTGGAGTAAAGTTTGTTTCTGGTTTAATAGACTTTGGTGGCCTGTCCCCCATCTTTGCGTGACCCCCGGGGACCCAACACTAAGTACTGAGAAATAATGTGGTGTCAGAACTAGTCACCCATTCTAAAGACATTAAAGTAAGTGCTACACCATAATAACAAGGCTATCTACTGAACCTGGGTTTTGAATGTGTCTACTAATCAGTAATCCTGAAACGTAGTTTGTAGCATCCATCTTCAAACCCACCCAGTTCTGACCCCTCTCCATTCCGTTTTCTATTTCTTCAGATGGTGGGAAAATTAACCTCAGTTTCGCAGATTAAAAACAATTTACTCCCATCCAGTTTGATATCTCCATTAGGTTCAGGGTGTACAGACACCGGTTTCAAAGCTTTGCTGCCATTTCCCCATGCTCTCTGCATCGAGGTACAGAGGAATGCATGAGTCACCACAGCCTGAGGCAGCCTTCTGGGTAACAGAAGGGCCTCCATTGCTGTGTTACTTCACCCCTTCAGGTATTTGACTTCTACAAAGATTTCATCTATAATACAAGCAGTTTGAGAATCCAGAATCCTTTCCATCTCCATCTAAAAGCCATAAAATTGATCTTGCTTTCTCTTTTATTTTGGAAGGAGAACACAAACATTCAGGCGGAGGAAATCTATTATTTTCCTGCTGAACATGAAAAGCCTCTTAGCTCCCAGGTAAAAAGAATCCATTTTGATCCCTGCTCCTGTAGGGCTAGTGTTGAGAGCCCACACTGCAATGCTGTCCTGACTGCTGTCTGGTTTTATCAATAAAGAACAGCTTTTCCTAACCCAGGTGCTTCATATCTCTGCAGCATTCTCCTCTAGAAGATGCACAGCTGTGCGTAGCTGTGCAAACGGGGCCCACAAAGCCCTCCCACCTCTCTTCTTCTGCTCCAAGGCTTGTTTTAAAACCTCTATTTTTAGATTCTTCAGATTCGGGATCAGTGAAAATGCCAAAATTGGCTTGCTCTAAATAACCTGACCCTCACTTTTTCACAGGAAACGGACTTCAGAAATTCAATTTTGAAATCTAGGTGGGGACATATGCTATTTCATCTGTTTTATGTTTTCTTCACTCTGAAAAGTTTTTGGAGAAGTGATCCTTCAGAAATTAGTGGTCCTGTGTTTCCTATCTTAAAATATTAGCCTAGTATCCATTTTTGCATGAACTAGCATGATTGTGCAGTGTTACACACAACAGTGACTTTAAATCTTTTGGCTTCTTCAGAACCGCAGAGGCAGGGCTCTTTCTGTTTTGTGTTTATCTTTCAGCGGGTCTTTTCTCTCCATCTCTCTTTTTTTGTTCATCATTTTCATATATATATATATATATATATATATATATATATATATATATATAGAAAAAATTTCTGCCTCCTCCCCGCCTCCCATTTCCCCCCACTCCCCCCACTCCTCTCCCTACTCCCCCCACTCCTCTCCCCCTCCCCCACTCCTCTCCCCCTCCCTGTCCAGTCCAAAGAGCAGTCAGGGTTCCCTACCCTATGGGAAGTCCAAGGTCCTTCCCCCTCCATCCAGGTCTAGGAAGGTGAGCATCCAGACAGGCTAGGCTCCCACAAAGCCAGTACATGAAGTAGGATCAAAACCCAGTGCCATTGTCCTTGGCTTCTCACAGCCCTCATTGTCCGCCATGTTCAGAGAGTCCGGTTTTATCCCCTGCTTTTTCAGTCACAGTCCAGCTGGACTTGGTGAGCTCCCATTAGATCAGCCCCACCATCTCAGTGGGTGGGTGCACCCCTCGCAGTCCTGACTTTCTTGCTCATGTTCTCCCTCCTTCTGCTCCTCATTTGGACCTTGGGAGCTCAGTCCGGTGCTCCAATGTGGGTCTCTGTCTCTATCTCCATCCATCGCCAGATGAAGTTTCTATGGTGATATGCAAGATATTCATCAGTATGGCTATAGGATAGGGCCATTTTGTCCCTCCATCTCTTGCCTACATGGACATAGCACTTTGCGTCCTCCCTCTACCTTCTTGTGTTCGTTTTCTTTAAACCTGGCGCAGCCAGTTAAAGATAGCCAGAGATCCTTCATATCCTTCCCCACTGGAAGGTGAGAGCTGTGTTTGTTCCTTCTGAAGCTGTGGCTGTGTTAACCCACTGGATGCAACAGAAGCAACAGGCACTAGTTTCTGAGCAAGAGTTTGCTTGCTGCCTTCACTTCACATCTCAGCGAATATCGCCGCCCTGACCCAGGATATAAACAGCCCAATTGTCTGTGGAAAATAGAGTAATGGGGGAATAAGGAGCTCACCCAAGACTTGACAAGAAACTGAGTATCTAAATGAAATCGCCATGAACTTTCCAAACCTGCTCATTCTCCAGCTGGACGCCCCTGAACAACCCCACTAAAGCAGCAGAATTGCCTAGCTGCACCCTTCCCGAGTCCTTGACCTCCTTATTACCAGATATACTTAAACTGTCTGTTGTCTTAAACCACTTTTACGGGGAATTTATTGCACAGCAGTTGATAACATACTCAGTCTTATTGCTGTCCTTCTTGCCAACTCTTTTTGTTACCACCATCCATCCATCTTTGCCCCGTTTCCTGTGACAGTCTGATAGCACCTACAATCATGGATGGGACCCAAGTGCTGTGTGCTATGCAACTGGCCATTCAAAGAACCATATAGAAAGTTAACTGCCAGACAAATTGCTTAACAGCCTAGAATGTGAGCTATAATGACTGTGTTTGGATATCTTCCGGGTCTAGGTCTGTCCTTTACTTGGCAAGACAATGCGTTCAATCAGAGGTAGATTGTTTTAAAGCCTAATCAACATTATCATTGCTCAGGCGGATGGAAGTGTGGGTATTATTAATAAATAGCAAGCAGCCTCAGGGCTTGAATCGCTTTTCTATTTATGATCTGTCAGGACTCCTGAAACACAACTTTGATTAATGCAAAGAAATAAATTCAGCATCCAATGATGTAATTAGTTTTCAAAAGCTTAAGGGAAAAAAATTTAGTTGGAAAAAACTCAAAGCAGTTAAAAATCCAATGTCTGTTTCTCTGAGGGATTTAGAGAGGTAAGACAGGAGGAGACAGAGAGTTAGCAGTATGTTTGGTTTTTCTTCTACATTTTTTGACTTTTCCACCAAAGTTTATTTTCTTTTTTCTACTGGCTCCTCTCCGTGTGTCCTGGTAGAATCTAATGTACCATTCTATTCCAGTAATGGGTAATGACCTGTCATACCCGGGCCCTCCTTACTATCCTGAAATAAAATTCATACATGGCATAACCTAGCTACATGTATATTTTTAATAAGCTATATAATACAGTGATTTTAATAAAAAAGATAAAAAGGAGGTAATTTCTAATAAAATATCTTAATATGTAATCACATTACCACCTATTCAGCTTCATTTGTGCGACATGAGGACATCTTAAAATATCTGAAGATAATCTGGTTTATGAAGGATACTGTAGTTCATATAAATGATTAAATGGCTTTATTTATCTTTTGATGCAATAATTTCCATTTCTACTCAGTATCTTTACCACTTTCTCTAGACATTCACTGAATATTTCCCCTTGACTTCAAGATTAAGATACTGAAATAAAAATCAACATTTACCTCTAAAAACAGAATAAAACAGATTTTATATTAGGTAGCATCACACCATATGTGAGTGTGAAATAAGTAAATTGCTCTAATATAAATATTTTGGTGCAAACTTCCTTGATTTTATATATGAGGAAAATGAGATTCAAAGAACTCTTACCTTCTTTGAATAATACATCAGAGCTGGCAGGCAGACTTCCTGAAATGACACCATGTTTTTTTTTTTTTTTTTTTTTTACAGGAATGGTCTTCGAGGTGTTATTGGGAAAGGCAAAAACGCTTCTGCCATGCACGAAGACCAAACAGTGCTGTGTGTAATCTCTCACCTACTTACTAGAGCATATTATCTTACTAAATTATTTTGAACATTCCCATTGTAAACCAAGTAACTGATTTTATTAGGATTAAGTCAACATCCCCCAAAACACTCCCAGGTGGAGCTCAGCCAAACTGGAGCTTCGGAATTTTAAGAACTAGCACTCACTCCATGTTGGCCCAAACAAAAGGACAGAAACACAAAAAATGACAAGAGATTTGACAGGCAGGAACCAAAGACTGTGGGACATGGACAAGTCTGAGAACACGGTCACATCCAAGGCACCCAAGGAACTGAGGAACATCTGGGGTTTTTGAAGCTCCAAAATGGAAGCTCTGTAGATGGACACAGGCCACGGGAACACAACAGGTGAGAAAGAAACCTAGGATTTTTGCTACCTCAGATTCTATTAGTCTTTGAGGATCCATCTGTGGACACAAACCACCATCAACAAGAACAACAAGTAGAGAAAGCAAACTATTTTTTAACTTTAGTTAAAATGGAAAGGAAGAGAACATCTATAACCTTACAAAGACATGCATATCATGTCATTTTTAAGATGAGGTGGCAGGTTGGACTTTGGATGGATGATGCAGAGATCATTTTGAATTACATGATATTAACTCACTGAATTGTGTCTACTCAAAACTCTTATGTTCAAGTTTTTACCCCCAGGACCTCAGAACATGCCCATATTTTATAAACAGGGTCATTTGTAGATATAAATAATAAGATTAATTATTAATTAAGTCACTCAATTAAAATACAGCTAGTAACATAATAAGGAGAAATTAGAACACGGACCTATACACAAATAATATCATATGGAGATGAAGCTGGATGCCTAAGTACTGCTTCTGGTGGTGATGAAGACTGTCAGGAAGTTATCAGATGTTAGGAGCATGCGTGGAATCAATTTTTCTTCAGACTCTTCAGAAGGAGCAATCCACTGACACCCTGTCTTAGGCTTCCAGCTTGCACAGCTGAGAGACAAGACATTTCTGTTGGGTAAGCTCCCAATTCACTGTACTTTGTTATGACCTCTGGACCTACTTTGTTCTTCAGCTGATGTGAGGACACATTCTACCAACAGCAACCTGGGAAGGAATGGTGCATTCGCCTTACACAACCAAGTAACAGTCTACCACCAAGGAAAGTCTGGGTAGAACTTGAGGAAGGAACCTGGAAGCACTGAAGCAGAGACTCTGGAGGGTCCTGCTTATGGGCTCACTTCCCCTGGCTCATGCTCCCTCTGTCTGCTTTCTTCTATAAGGCAGGGCCACCTGCCTAGAGATAGCACTGCCCACAGTGGACTATGCTCGGCCACATCAACAACGGTCAAGACAATTTCCCACAGACATGGCCGTAGGCCAGTTGGATCTAGGCAGTCCCTTAGTTGGGATGATTTCTACGTTTGGTTTTGCCAAGTTGGCAACAAAAGCCAATACACGGTCATAGAACAATAGCACACATGTCCAGAAGCTACTGTAAGCCATGAAGTTATCTTCTATTTGTATGGCTCTATCCCTTACCCCACCCCAGAGTTCCCCAAAGGAAATCTGATGCCTTTGACCCTGTTAGCGGTTATGTATGTGTGTGTATTTTATGGAGACTTTCTGAAGACGTTTCACACTCTACATATATTAAATGAAGGTGATAGCAACAATGAATATAAACCAGAAGGGTTAATTGGTTATAGAGTTCTTATTGCAGTATAGACATATAGTAAAAAAAATAAATGAATGCTAAGCATGGTGAAACATGCCTTTAATCTCAGCATTCGGGAGGCAGAGCAGGCAGATTTCTATGAGTTCGAGGCCAGCCTCATCTACATAGCAAGTTCCAATATGTGCTGTACATATAGTATTGCTATACTAATTCAGTAGGTGTGTTTTCTCTGACATCACCACAAACACATAAATAATGTGTTATATTACAATATTTTAACAATTACACCTGACTAGGCAAAGCAACTTTTTGGCTCCATGTAATCTTGTGAGGCTGCTGTCATATGGGATTTACCATGTTAACCAAAACATGCGTAACAGAGAAAGAATGCAGAGGTTCCTCCATGTTGCTGACAGTCCAGTTTAGGCTTGACTAGAATTTGATCTCCTTGATGACAAGCCCCATAGGAAATTATTCAACTCTGTTCTAGAAAACTGAGGTCAAGATGTTCTAGCTAATTTATCTTGAGTTCCGTTAAACTTCTGCTTGTGCAAAACTCCCCTTTCCCCCCAGCTAACAGGTTATCTTAGCTTCTGTTAAATTGCTTGCTTATGCAAAATCTATCATTGCCCCCTTCCTGCCAATCGCCCCACATACACCCTGCAGCTGCTGAGGAAGATACCAGGATGTGGTTTTTGCCTTTAAAAACCCTTCCCTTAAACACTCAGGGATACACTTGGTCCCTAATACCTGAATGTAGTTCTGGCTAGCTGGAATAAAGACTTAATTGGCCATAGGTTGTGTTGAGTGATCATCTCTCGGGGGCTCCCCATAACCATTGCAGAAGAAAAACCCAGTGCTGAAATCAAGTTACTTCAGTCCAATGTTGTGGGATGTTTTATTCTTTCAGCTTTTTGGGGGGCCTACCACTCAGTTCCCAAATAAATCACACACAGAGACTTAGTCTTATGAATGCCCGACTTTAACTTGGCTTGTTTCTTGCCAGGTTTTCTTATATTAAATTATCCTATCTACCTTTCCCTCTGGGCTTTTATCTTACTCCTGTATATCTTACTTGTGCTCCTACTCCATGACTGGCTGGCTGTGTAGCTGGGTGGCTGGGCGGGGGGGAATGCTGGGGGGCTGTGTAGCTGGGTGGCTGGGCGGGGGGGAATGCTGGGGGGCTGTGTAGCTGGGTGGCTGGGCGGGGGGGAATGCTGGGGGGCTGTGTAGCTGGGTGGCTGGGCGGGGGGGGGGATGCTGGGGGGCTGTGTAGCTGGGTGGCTGGGCTGGGGGGAATGCTGGGGGGCTGTGTAGCTGGGTGGCTGGGCAGGGGTGGGGGATGCTGGGGGGCTGTGTAGCTGGGGGGCTGGGCGGGAGGGAATGCTGGGGGGCTGTGTAGCTGGGTGGCTGGGCGGGGGTGGGGGATGCTGGGGGGCTGTGTAGCTGGGTGGCTGGGTGGGGGGGATGCTGGGGGGCTGTGTAGCTGGGGGGCTGGGCGGGGGGGGATGCTGGGGGGCTGTGTAGCTGGGGGGCTGGGCGGGGGGGAATGCTGGGGGGCTGTGTAGCTGGGTGGCTGGGCGGGGGGGATGCTGGGGGGCTGTGTAGCTGGGTGGCTGGGCGGGGGGGAATGCTGGGGGGCTGTGTAGCTGGGTGGCTGGGTGGGGGGGGCTGGGTGGCTGGGCATGGGGGGGCTAGGTGGCTGTGTAGCTGGGTGGCTGGGCGGGGGGGGATGCTGGGGGGGCTGTGTAGCTGGGTGGCTGGGCGGGGAGGGGCTGGGTGGCTGTGTAGCTGGGTGGCTGGGGGGGGGAAGGAGGTGGCTGGCCCCTGGTGTCCTCCTCTCCTTGTTCTCTTGATCCTCTTCCTCATTTCTCCTTCTATTTATCCTCTCTGCCTGCTAACCCTGCCTATCCTTGCTCCTGCCTTGCTCTTGGCTATTAAGCTCTTTATTAGACCATCAGGTGTTTTAAACAGGCAAAGAATCACAGATTCACAGAGTTAAACAAATGCCGCATAAAACAGAAGCAACACACCTTAAAATACTATTCCCCAACCGTCCAATATAAGACAGGTCCAGTGATTGTAGCGAATGCTGCTAGGCCCTACCCACGGCACCTCTCACTCACCATGCCAGTGCACTTACCGGGGGCACTACTGCAAGCAGAAACTCTTTGCCTGGGTTGTTCCCTCGGCCAGGTCGGGATGGGATGAAATGTCCCCTAAGGCAGACCTCAGCCTGACGGGGGTTGCTGAACACAGCCTTTCTGTGTCACACAGAGAGTCACCTCAGCTGTCCCAGGGGAATGCAGTCGTGGTCATCACACACCTTTTTTCAGTTTTCTACTCTTCCCCTTCATGTCTGCACTCCCCTGTGATCATGTCCCTGACACACTGTTTCCTTCTGTTCCACTCTCTGGATCTGTCTCTAAGGAGCCCAGCTAGGAGAAAGGCAGAACATGACAATTCACTTGGTTAATTAAGGCTTAAACTCTGATTCTATGTGTTTGTGATTGGTTTGTTCCTCTACAGAGACCAAAGTAATTTAATTTCATAGACAAAATATGGTTGTCATTGATGCTATAGACAAAAGTTCTGGTTTTCCCACTTCCCGGCATGTGCTGCGATCATGAGAGTTGGCCAGGCCAATTAAGTACAAATGAAAGCGATGTCTTTAAGAGCCGTGCATGGCTCCCCACGTTCATTTTCTCTGCCTTGGTTGGTGGTAGATGAACTTTCAAATGGCCCCTAGTTCTCTATGTTTTCTGGAATTCATATCCCGTTCAATCTCTCTCCCCCTTGATTATGGCCTGGTCTACGCCTTGCTACAAAGCAGTATATATCTAATCAATGTAATGCTACTCGTTACAGTGTTACATAGGATTGCAAAACATGCTGGTTTGTACCCTCTCTGTCCACATAGAACTGAAACCTATCCACAGCCACCAACTCAGAAGCAGATCCTTAAGCTGAATCTCAGTGGCAACCTCCACTCAGACATGAAATCACCCAGCAGAACCATGTCTGGCTTCCAGCCCCACAGAACCTGTGAGGACATAAGCCTGCTTGTGTTCTAAATGCCAAGCTGTTGGTGTTTGAAGCAACAATAGAAACCCCTTCAGTAACAGAGTGATTGACACCTCCCTCAAGCTAGGTCCCAGCTGACCTAATAGTGCCAGGTATGAGCAGAAAATAAAGCTTTGGTATTTAAAGTCACAGTGCATGTTAGTGTTGCTCAAGTCTACTTATGCGTTCTGACTTGTACATAAAGCAAACCTTCTGCTCTGGCCACTGAAGAGTCTAAGAATAAAAATATAAAAATATAGATTCCAAAAATAAGTAGAAATAAATAAATAAATATAAAGTGGTAAGCCTAGGAGAATAAGAACAGGCTGTCGGCAGCTTTCTCAGCAGCTTAAGAATTAACTATTAAAGCCGGGCGATGGTGGCGCACGCCTTTAATCCCAGCACTCGGGAGGCAGAGGCAGGCGGATCTCTGTGAGTTCGAGACCAGCCTGGTCTACAGAGCTAGTTCCAGGACAGGCTCCAAAAAACCACAGAGAAACCCTGTCTCGAAAAACCAAAAAAAAAAAAAAAAAAAAAAAAGAATTAACTATTAAGCTGAGGTCCCCAGTTAGTTCCTTGGGCAGCTGAGGATAGGGAACCTGAAATGACCCTATCCTAGAGCAATACTGACGAATATCTTGTATATTATCATAGAACCTTCATCTGGTGATGGATGGAGATAGAGACAGAGACCCACACTGGAGCACTGGACTGAGCTCCCAAGGTCCCAATGAGGAGCAGAAGGAGGGAGAACAGGAGCAAAGAAGTCGGGACCACGAGGAGTGCACCCATCCACTGAGACAGTGGAGCTGATCTACTGGGAGCTCACCAAGGCCAGCTGGACTGTGACTGAAAAAGCATGGGATAAAACTGGACACTCTGAACATGGCGAACAATGAGGGCTGATGAGACGCCAAGGACAATGGCACGGGGTTTTGATCCTACTTAATGTGCTGGCTTTGTGGGAGCCTAGCCAGTTTGGATGTTCACCTTCCTAGATATGGACGGAGCGGGGAGGACCTAGAACTTACCACAGGGCAGGGAACCCTGACTGCTCTTTGGACTGGAGAGGGAGGGGGAAAGGAGTGGGGGGAGGGGGAGAAGGGTGGGAGGAGGGGAAGAAGGGTGGGAGGAGGGGAAGAAGGGTGGGAGGAGGGGGAGGGAAATGGGAGGCTGGGAGGAGGTGGAAACTTTTTTTTTTTCTCCTTTTCTCAATAAAAAAAAAAAAAAGAATTAACTATTAACAGTGGTTTACTCGGCTTTACAACCCATAATGCTATTTGCGAGGCTGAAGTGGCCCCTGAAAACTTCGGGCAGCTCTGCAAACTGAGCATCAGCTTTTAGATAGCCCCCTCCCCACACCGCACCACTCATGACCACCCACTGATGCAAGCTGAGTTTTTTGACTTTTTGCTTGTGCATTTTCCCATCCCGTTCCCTGCCCTGTGAAACTGGCAGTGTCAGGGGAAGGCGCATAGCCTTGGTAAGCGCTATCAGGGAACGCCAGGGAAAACAATGGGCTAAATGCAAACACTAGTTTAACTGAAAAAAAAACTCTGTTAATGGAATTTGCAAAGAAGGGCAATTTGTGTCTAAATTTCACCTCAAGACTGTAGAAATTCCTTTGTTATTGCCTAATGCTTGTTGCTTCTTACTATAAAAGGGGAGGGGTCAAAAGCTGGCCTTTGCCACAGCCTTACAAGTCCCTCTCTGGGTGTGATCTCAGCTAGCTGATAAGCTTTTCGTGCCCCATGGAGATTTAACTTTTTTAATGTTTTACCTGGAATAAAGTTTGCTTATGGCTTACTAGACGTCGGTGGCCTGTCCCCATCTTTGCGTGACCCCCTCACCCCCCCAACCCAAAAGCCACCTCACTCTTATGTTGCTGAAGAATATATCCTGCTAGCATTATGACCTGGAGTATGAAGACAGTACTGACAGCATAGATCCAAAACCTGGCTTTGAAATCTTACGTCCTCCACCAAATTAATATTCAGAAAATAATCTCTATGTCTTTTCCTTGTTTCCGGCTTAAAATATGACCCTGTCAAAGATCTATAAAGTCCCGTCCTCGAAATACAAATAGCACTAATATGAAGCCAAATTTCACAGGAGTTGCTTCAAAATCTAAACAGCTAGCTCTGTCCTAGGAGGAAGTAACAACAGTCTCCTTCCCTGCTTGCCTCTCCACTTCCTGACTTAGCGGGAGGTTAATTAGACACAATTGCCACACAAAAGCACTGCCCGAGGGCACAACACGATGGACCAATTTGGAGTCAACTGTGTCCTAGAAACCCTGGGAGGTGCCAGCTATCTCCATCCGGCTGAAGACAGACTCTCCCTTACCGGTCCAGGGGCTTCACGGACTCTAGGTTTGCTGCATGACCCTAATTGGAGTGAAATTTCCATTGCAAGACACTGTTCAAGGATGAAACTCGACGTCAACGTCTTGATATGTTTACTCTTGGCTCCTGGGCACAATTGGAAACGCTGGTATCCAGACATCTTTCTAGAGAAACTCAGGGCGTATACACATTTTTGCAGGGTTTTATGCCTTAGAAACCAATTCACACAGTTAGACCACCAATGACACAGAAAGCAAATGTAAATGAGGACGGTGAGTAGACCGGAGAAAACTTGGAGGTTAGCTCTCCAGGAAACCTGGCTGAGGTTAAGAGAGAGAAGTCCTCACACCCTGACCTGGAAAGTGTTTCTCAGCAGGCAGGCCACCCTCAGGCTTCTGCTCTCCTGCTGTCTTAGGCCATCTTGGCTGCTTGAACAAAATGCTTTCACCTGGGTGTGCGACACCACCTGGAACGGCTTCTCACAAGTCCCAGATCAAGGCAGCAACCGGCGACACATCTGGCAGGGATCCATCTCCATCCCAGCTTTACGGTGGATGGTGTCTTTCAGCTGTGTGCTTGCACTAAAAAAAGAAAAAGGAAAGCCTTCCTTTGGCCTCTTGTAGGGCACCAGACCATTCCTGAAGACTCCACACTCCCGACAGAATCACCTTGCAAAGGTCTTACCTCTGAAGGTGATAAGAGCTGTGAGTCTAGGTTTCCCTTCTGTGCCCTGCTGTTTGAATCAGGTGCTTGCTACCTAGTCCACGTTAGCCTCAAACTCACAATCCTTCCTACTGCTGGGATTATATACGACATATGAGGAAAGTCATATGTCTAAACACAAACATTTAGACCAGAGCAGCTCCTATTCCAACAAGGAAGCAGATCGCTCGTCCCTCAGCTAAGTGGTCTTTACAGCCCATTTCAGTCCAGGTGTCTAATTGGCCCGCTAGAGGAGACAGGTTGGATTTGAACCCTAGCCAGCTCATCTGCTTGTGAATTTAGTCCAGGTACTGTACTTCTCTAATCTCACGTTCCTCAGAGGAAGCCAGTACCTTGGAGGCAGTAGGGAGGATTAGATGGCTCTGTACATGGAAAGTCCTTGATCCAAAAAGGCATCAGTTAAGATTCTTTTTTTTTTTAAACCATTTTTTTTTTGTTTACTACTCATTCTATTTAGTTTATTTGTGTTTTGTTCTGAAATCTCTGGAAAAGTGTTAAACTTTTTATGTTAGTGTCTTGCTTTTCGGCGCTCTCTGTACTGTCATACAAAGACCAATTGTTATTCTTTCTGTTCAACTCAAGCCTAGCGCGTGGTGAGAATTCGTTTTATGCTGTAGATGTTGATGACATTCAGCTCACATGGACCTGTTGCAATGACCTGCTCACCAGAGTGACAACTCACGAAAGGACTGGTGGGGCACACGACGAACAGATCACCACGGTACTGAGCTCCCTGGCTGTCCTGAAATACTAACGTGGATTCTAAGCGAGAGCCCTGGAATGAACAGCATGTAGGAGACACCCGGTATGCTAGGTTTTATGAATTAAACTCATGTGCATTTTCCTATCTGCTGGCTTTTAGGTGTATTCCTATGATAGTCTGCTTTTCAGGGGTTTCCCAGGAGACCATGCATCCTTTTTCAGGCATGAAAGGCTGGGTCCTCTTTACATAGTTATAAATATACGGAAAAAACTTGAGACCCTCAAGAGAGGTAAATTCATGTCATGGGGGAGGGGTGTCAAGTGCTGGAGACTTTTCTTCCCGAAAGGAAGCCTCCTTTGGAGGTTCTAGAAAGGAACAAACTTGTCAATGAAACTCCTAATCCTAGAATCATCATTCTGAATCTAGAAGAAAGTTCTGCCTGCAGATAAAGTGGGACTAGTTAGTGATACAGACATTCTAATATATGCCAGTGTGATGCCAATTCTAAACTTAAGGCATTGAATTCATTATATATTCAATATAATTCAAATAATATTGCTCCCAGGAATTCCCACCAGGCTGCATGACCCAGAGTTTCTGCTCAGCCAGCCTGGTGTTTAGAGGATAAACGGAGGAGAAGGGACATGGCGGAGTCAGCCTGAGCAGGAGGTGAATTTCACAGAAAGGCCCAAGCAGGATGGGATGTGTACCACCCTGGCTTTGGGCTCTGCGGGTGGTAGATTTATGGTAGAATTTCATGGACACTATCAGCATCAGTTTCAAAATGCCATGCATTTCTGTAGCAGTTACTTCGCCGCCAGTGGCTCTGGCAGAGATACCACTGTGGTTTCCTGCTTTAGCCACCTTCTTCCCCTCCCCGTTCTTGCCTTTTTCTGAAGTGTCTGTAGGCATCTCCCTTGTTTCTGGTGATGAAATGTCCTGAATCCACAAGCACGGTACCCAGGCCCTCTTTCAGCACAAACATGCCATTTAAGATGTTTGCTTGTGTCCCAACACCACGGCAGCCTGTATTATGTTGGTTTGTGCCTATTTTGTGGTATGTTGTGTTTAACTTCTTATTACAATAATACTGACCTGGGCAGTTTGTGTAATTACTAAATACAACAGTTGATAAAGCCGATAACTGTTATGACATTAAGATGATGAAATGGCATTGACTATGTCGGTTCTTATGGCAGTGATAGTTTTATAAACTGTCCCAATAGTCAAATAAGCTGCTATTGAAAAGAGTCATCCCCAAACAGTGGCTAACATGGTCACTCAACCACACGCATATTCAGAGATCAGGCTTCTGGACAAGCTAGTGCCGTGAATCCCAGTTGGCTTCACTCGGCAACAGAAGAACGCTGAGAAACATATCCCTGGATGTGCCACGCCGACATCCTTTCATGAAAAGGAAGAAGAGAGGACGGATGCGAGGGCCAACTGGCAGCGTCTGCAAAACTGTTTTCAGCATTAACCATAATGGAAGGAGAAGAGGAGCAGACCCTCCAGGAGAGCCAGCAAAGGTTATTCTTCTCTTTAAACAAGGCCTCTGTCTGTAGCCAGAGAGGGGTGAATACAGATATGCGGGGTCTCCATCAGTCTATGTCAGTCCTATAGAAAGTATAGACACGAGTGGTTCCTGCTCAGATATGACTCCTCGCTACACTTTAGGAACTGCTAGATCTGGGCTGTGAGACGGCTCAGTCCGCAAAGGCACTTGCTGTGCAAACCCGGTGATCTGAGTTCAATTTCCAGAATCCACAGAAGGGTGGAAAGAGAGAACTCAGTTCACAAAGCTGTCCTCTTACCTCCATGAACACACACACACACACACACACACACACACACACACGCTCATCATACAGCAGTAAAGAGGTGACAGATTTCCCGCACAGTAGAGAAGCCATCAGCACAACTAAGGACCACATGAGCATCAGGGTATGGGACAATTATCACATGTCCCAGTTGGTGAAGGGTTGACATATAGACACAGCTGGCAGACACCCATCTGGAGGGACTAACATACAATGTGCTGGGTAAATATGATGATGATGATGATGATGGTAATAATAATAATAATAAATACACCTTGAATGTGAATATATTTTTTAACTATTTAAATTTTTACCATTAAATTTTGAATTTTCCTTTGATTTTACTGATATAAAAAAGGTATGAACCCCTTTATTATTTTCATGAGTCATATCACATCATTGATCACCATATATTCATGGTTGTTTCTTTTGGTAGCCTTGCCAGAATATAATGTAGCCTGCATATAACCAGCAGATGCAGGAAGAGCATCCACATAGATAGCAAAACTACTTTATATAATTAGACTATTTGTAGAATTGAAGAGAAAGCTTACTGTAAATATGAATTTAAAATGTAACTACAAAAGATATAAAGTATTTATACAATAAAAAACAATGGATAATTCTGTAATTCCAGCACTTGGGAAACTGAGGCCAGAAGATTATAAATGAATTCCAAACCTACCTAGGCTGCTGTGTGAAATCCTGCCTCCACTGATGTAAAAAAACACTTATGTGCTTCTTAGTATATAACTCAAAAAATTGTTACATGTCTTTACAGAACTGATATAACCAAGACCTTCAAAGGGAAAACTAGGATTTTTATCATAACATGAAAATGCCTTTATACTTGGAAATTTAATAATAAACCACTCTTTCCCTTCAAGTTTCCATTCTGGTGAATTGAATTGCATAAATTCAGAGATGGAAATTTAGCCGCAAAGATAAGAAATTTTGAATTCTCAGACTGCATTTAAATTTTCTTGTTAAAATGAAAAATGTGGTTGAATTCACACGCTATATTTCTCTGATCCTCCCCTACGGTTGAAAAATCTTAGAAACTGAAAACTCGGGGTGGGTTTTACAATAAGAATCTCAGGTCTAATCCGATTAGTGTGTCCTTTAGGGAGTAACCTAGTTCTGCTTGTACCAGAATTCAGCCTCAGCTTTACAACCAACTAAGCAGCTGCTGGCTGAGACCTAGAGATTTCTATTGTAATAGTCTGCCTGAAGTTGGGGTTTTGCTTGGTGTCCGGTGAAGCCTTGTGGAACAACCACTGTGTTAATGAGAGCACCAAATAAAGGCAGAGAATGGGACGAGGGACTATAACACAAAGCCAGGTCTGTGTTCCTGGCAGGTCACTGTTGATTGATGATACAAGGAGAGGCTAGAAGAAATGTGAAGGATTGCTTAGGTTTCCTACAATGACAATTCTCATCTCCTCCTCTATTTTCTTTAGTTACTAAGTCTTAATTTAGAAACTAATCAACATCACCTTTTCTATTTTTAATTACTGGGCTTCCAGGGAAGTTCATGTGACCCAGACTAGCTAAGCAACCCCCATTCCCTAAAATGTAGGAACTGGTTCAGAGATAGACACAGGTGCAGTTAGAGCCAAAGTCGTACAACCAGACTTCTGCTGGGCTACTCAGGGCCTACATTCTTTTTGGAAGACTGTGAAAGCTTCACTCTGGACCTTTCAGGTACCGATCTCTCTTATTTGCACAACCACCTGTTTCCTGAAAACTTACACCCAAGGAAGCAGAGAATGATCAAGCGTGTTTTGTTTTTTTTTGTTTGTTTGTTTGTTTGTTTTTTGCCAAGCAGTATGTTCTGTCATTGTTGTTCCTTCCCTGATTTCTGGAAAGGAGGGGCCAGAGCACATACACCAAGGGGAAGGGAAGCAGCTGTCTAGTTCAGGGGCTCTTTAAACACTACTCACTTTGCTGTCACTTTGTCAACGATGGTTTCTGTCCCTGAGATGTCGTCTCTCCACCTCACAATACCAGGAGGTTCTGAGGAAAGATGTAAACTCTGAGGATATCCTTCACAGGTTGTAGAGTTGGGTGCTGCCGTTGGCTGTGATCTGTTCGGGGCTATAGGCCAGCCTACTCGACTGTAGCTCCCAGTAGTATTTGGATTTGCTCCTAGCATGGTGACTACATTTTAAGGATAAGCATTTTGTGAGGAACCCTAACACACTATTTTAGCAGAATATCTAGCCCAAATTCAAGAAAAGAAAACCAAATAGGAGTGTTTTTAAAATGTATTTTAAAAACATAGTTTAAAGCTGCCATAGCGGAGAAAAGCAATAGTTCCTTTACAAAATTAAGGTGAGTGCCCATCTATCAACAGGAAATTAAAGAATAGCATTGAACACTATCAATCAAATAAACAAAACACTGTAATTGGCATTCTATTTAAGACTATGACAGTATCTAACAAAATTATAAATCAATTATAGGCAGAAAAATATTAAAGTGGTTATCTCTGGGTACTGGAATCCACAGAGGGACTGGGCAGATGCTGCTCAGTGTTGCGTGTTCCTCTGTAGTGCTTAATCTATTTTAAAAACTATCAACCTGTAGTATTTGGGGCAAAAGCATAGAAGTCAAATATCTAACTATAATTATTGATACAGACAGACATTCCTTTCCTCAAAAGCTCCTGTTCTCGACCTCTGTTTTGGGCTCACGACTTCATGGTTATGAGGAGGGTAAGAGATGAGACCTGAAAACAGGGGGGCCTGTACAGATGGGTGCTCCCCTCCTGTTTCAGTGAGGCTCCTAGTCTGAGATGCTGCCCCCCATGTTGGGAGCAGGCCATCTCTCCTGCCCTCTCTGGACATACCCACATAGGCCACACAGGGCTTTGCTTTAGTAATGTCCAGTGCACTTCTCAACACAAGCAAACTGACAGCTGAGATTTATCATCCCCAGTGTTTGTAGCCACGGTGAGTTTAGAGTTTAATGGGTCAAAACGGGAGCTTAAATGTAGTCCAGGCATTAGGCTGAGAAACACAGTAATAATGTGGTTTTTCTGTAAGCAATTCTGTCCCAATTTCTCATCAGATGTACATAGGCATAACTGGGAAACGGGTTGTCCTATCCTCACCAGTCTATCCTTTCACCGTGGCCTGTGGGGCGATGCTAAGTAGTCACTAAGATTTAAGGTTTTAAAACATTGCTTTTATTTCATGTACATGATTGTTCAGCCTGTGTGTGTATGTGTGTGTGTGTGTGTGTGTGTGTGTGTGTGTGTGTGTGTGCATGTATGTGTGTGTTAACTGTGTGTATGGCCAGAAGAGGGCACTTGATTCCTGAGAACTGGAGTTAGAGACAGTTGTAAGCAAACATGGAGGTACAGGAACTGAACCCTGGCCTTCTGGAAGAGTAGCAAGTGCTCTCAACCATGAAACCACCCCTTTACCGCTCCACAATTTAAGAGTATTGAGAGCAAAAAAAAACTATTATGAAAATCAAATGGAAAACAGAATATGAACTATTCCTATACTATGGCAACAATGAAAAACTTATCAATGTATATGGATAAAAGTTGACTTAGACCCCAAAGGCTTAATTTTCTCTGGAGGTAGGAGAATATAAAGGCATCTCTCACACTTTGTTTCAACTAATTTTGCTTGAACCATGACTAGCCAGTCCTGTAAGAACTTACCTGTGAGCTATGGAGTCAGCTCTGTCAGTGAACTGTTTGTAAACATGAGGACTTGAGTTTGATCCCCAGAGCCCATACAGAAAGCTGAACATAGTGCATGTTTTATAACCCTACCACTGGAGAGCCAGAACCAAGCAGGTTGCTGAGCCTTGCTGGCCTATCAGTCTAACCCATGAGCCTCAGACAAGTGAGAGCCTCTGCATCAAAGAAATAAGGTGCGCAGCTCCTAAGAAATGGCCTCTGAGGTTGACCTCTGACCTCCACACGTGAGCACACATGGGCCTGCGCACCCACACGCACGAACACACAGCATTTAACTAAGCAAGTTGAAGGCGTTGCAGAAGTTCGTTCTCACACTAGGTGTATAAACAGATAGTGCATCCCCTCACCAGACAAAGAAAGTTAGAAAGAGGACTCAGGGTCCTGAAGTCAGAGAATAGAGCTGTACCCAGAGTTGGGAAATGGAATGAAATCTGTAAATTATATAAATTTCGGCCTAATTGTTAAGGGATGTGTGTGCTTCTAAGTGGTCTCTCATTAGAAACAGTTGTGAGTGGCTCTCTGGAAATATAATGAATAAGGAGCTTTCAACATGGTGTCCGGAAGTACAACATGGAACGCTGAAGATCCCAGAAACAGAAACCGAGTGAAAGGAGAAAAGATGGCAGAATATGATAGTCTTAAGCACATGCCACAGCCTGGGGGACAGCCTTTCTCCCCCCACCTTGTCAGTCCCATGGATCACACTGAGTCTTTACCCACTCAGCCACCACACCAGTCCAGAAAAGCAACAGACTTTACCTGAGAGTCTTGGTTGAGTAGCAATGGGGAAACAGAGGTTGTAGTTTGATGACAGCAGAATCAAATGTTGATGTGGTCGTGATAACTGGTTCTAGGAAGAATAAGTGGAATTTAAAAATATCTTGGAGGGAAATCCCAGATCTGGGGTTCCTAGTAAGGTTGGAGTATTTTGAAAACTCTTTTTACTCCTACAACCCTGCAAAGAAACAGTGATGTGATTAAGATTGCCTAAACCTGTGGGAACATAGAGAATGGTTTGAGAGCAAAATAGCAACAGCATTTGGGAAGCCAGAAAGTTGATGACTAAGGCTTAAATGTCAAGACAGCTGTAAGCAAAGTAGATATGAAGCCAACAGGAAGGAAAATTGAAAAACAATCAGATTCACAGTACAAAGTCATCAAGAGGCTTAGAAATGGCACCAAACAGTCAAGACAAGGGTTATCCAGAATCCTTAAAATATGCACTGGGGTGAGAGTGTGTTTGCGGAACACTTAGATCCTGGTGTTTTTCTTGCCATGAGGGATAAACTTACTTTGAGAGAATAAAAGAGAGATATCTAGACTAGGAAACACTGTAAACAAGGGAGTTAAAGGCTTCTGCCTGCATGATGCTAAAATCTTCGTGTTCTGTGATAGCCAGTTATGATGCAGACTCTGTTAATCAAACTAAAAGTAGAAAACGTAAAGAAATTTTCACTAATTTCCACCAATTCAGAAGCCAAGGATGTCACCAGATCACATCTAAAACCAGCTAGCAAGACCTTTCCTTGCTTCGCTGTTGAAAGACCTGAAAAATTCAAACCCCTCTAGCAGAAAGAGTAGAGCCAAAAAAACTAGCAGGGAGAGAAGAACCAAAAATCTAGGTTAGCCGGTTCAGTGACTCTGTTCCAGGAACTAGCTGATCATAAAGTTAGATTATAATCTTGAGAATACTCTTGAGAAACAGGGAGTTACCCTCTTGTGATTCTCACTGGTATTTTCCCTTTGGGTTATTGGGTTATGGTTTCTTCCCTTAAACACCCCTTCTCCTAGCTACTCAGGGTAGAACTCTCTCCCCCTGCGTGGGAAATGAGTTTTGGCCCCAGTGCACTGGTTCCTGTCCTGTCAATAAACCTCGTGTGATTGCAGCAAAGATGGTCTCTCGTGAGTTCCTGGGGGGTCGTGTTATCTTGAGTGAGAGTCTCCCCACTCCAGGGGTCTTTCACTGTGACCCACTGGCTTGCCCCCCCCCCCCCAGCATATCTGCTTTATGACTTTACTTGTTCCATAACTAGTAGATTCTCACATCACCTCTTCCCCAGCAGAAATGGACCCACAGTACAGAAAATGATAGACAACAAGATGGAGGCAGAGGCTCAGGCTTTCATCCTGAATTCAGTTGCCCTGAGTCCCAGTTAGTCACTGCTTTTAGCAAAACCTGATTCTGAGTGCCTGCTTCAGGGACATCCAAGAGGAGTTAGTCATTGTTCTTTGGGAACAAGCCTGTGTCCCAGTACCTACATTGCTACTTATAGTTATATAGGAGGTGTCAGCTACCACAGTGAAACAAGAGACAGGGATTGTATGAAAACTTAAAAGGAAGAAGCAAGAATAACTGGATTTGGGGTTGATTTCTTTGATAATATGTCTAGAAATCTAGCTGCATTTCTCTATAACTAGGAAGGAGGAATAGCCTTGTATTATTAAAAATCTGAGAGAAAGGGCGGGGGTATAGCTGGGGTGTAAGTTAAGTTCTTGTCTAGCAGGTACGATGCCTTAGGCTCACATGGCATAATAAAAAGTCAAAAAAAGAGAGTAAAAAACAAATAATAGTTAATGAATTTAGTTATATAAATATTTAAAAAAAAATTTAGAATAGGGTTGGAGATGGCTCAGAGGTTAATAATAATTGTTGTTCTTGCATTCCTAGCACCCACATGATAGCCCACAACCATCTGTAACTTTAGTCCCAGGGGACTCAACACTCTTTTCTGGGCTCTGCAGGTACCAAGCATGCACAGAGTGCATAGATGTAAGTGCAGGGAAATTACCTACACATATAAAATAATAAATAAATCTTTAAAAAAATATCTTGTAGCATTTGCACGGCAAAACAAGAAAATGAAACAAACAATAAACTATCAAAGCACCAAGACTGAAAATTAATTTACAGAAATCCCTTCCACACAAATCTCCTGAGCTGGTGAAAGAGAAGATCCCCTTTACAGGTAAAATGAGGAAGTAAATATCTAGAAAGAAACGTTGTGAGAAATGAGCAAAGGTTGTATGAGGAAAGCATATAAAATGCTCCCTGGAGGCATGAAAATCAGCTGCCCTGAATAGGCTGCAGCTTCTGTTCTTGGGTAGGATGAATGAGCAACACAAAAATTTCACATTTCCATAAGTTAACACACAAATGTAAAGCAAGTCTGACAAAATACCCACCACTGGGTGGTGGCAAGTTGGTTCTAGAACTTACATGAAATAAACAAGTAGACATTACCAAGAAAATCCCTAAAGGGAAGAACAATGGGAAGAGAATGTAAGATTATAAAGTCCTTTCTACTGGTCCTGAATAGACCAAAGGAACTAAACAGGTGCTCCAAGCAAGAGATACAACAAATGTTGCAATATGACCTCTAATATATGTCACCTGAGAACACTGGGGGGGGGGGATGTGGTAGGCTACATAATGGTCCTCTAATGATGTCCACGCCCTTACCCCCTAAGGTGTGAATACACTGTCTAATGATGTCCACACCCTTACCCCTAAGGTATGAACATGCTGTCTAGTCTAATGATGTCCACACCCTTACCCCCAACTATGAATATTCTGACTAATGATGTCCACACTTTTACCCCCCCAAGGTGTGAATACACTAATGATGTCCATACCTTAACCCCCTAAGGTGTGAATACGCTGTCTCAAATGGTAAGAGAACTTTCCAGATGTGATTACTTTAAAAAAAAATCTTGAAAGAAAGAAATTCCCTTTCATCACCCAGATGTACCCAGTGTAGTCACAGAGTCCTTAATCAAAGGAAGACAACTTGGTCAAGAGAGGGAGCGGCATTGTGACATGGAGGCAGATGTCAGGATGATAAAGACATTCAGCCAAATAACGTGACAGCCCCTACAAGCTGAAAAAGGAAAGGACAGCTTCCCCTTAGCGTCCAAAGAAGCAGCACAGCCCTGCCAACCCCTTGATTTAACTCGGGAAGTAAGGGTCATGGAGCATCTGACCTCCAAATCACAAGAAAACAAATTTATTTTGTTTTAGAAGGAACTAAAATTTATAGTGATCTATTACAGCAACACTAGGAAGCGAAAGGACTTGTCTAGTTAAGTCTTACAACTACTCATTTCGGAGGAGGGGAAACAGATTCATACCTTTGGCCAGCTACTATATAAACGCCAGGCAAATGAGGAATTAAAACATAGAAACTGGTTTAAAACTAAACAGTTGTGGAGAGAGGAAGTGGATAGTGATTGCTAGGAATATCAAAGATGGGGTAGGGTAATGGTATGCTCTTAGATAGGCTATGGTAATGAGCTCTAAATCCAGAGTTAAAGCCTGTTCTTTACATACGTCATACAAGTGCTTTACATGGTGTGGCTGTTTGACAAGAATGGTCCCCATCAGCTCATACGTTTGAATGCTTGGTCATTAGGGAACAGTGGTGTCGCTTGACAGGGATTAGGAGACGTGGCCCGGAGTGGACTTTGAGTTTCTAATGCTCAAGTGAGGCCTGGTATCTTTCTCTGCCTGTTGCCTGGGATCCAGATATAAGATTCTCAGCTGCTCTCCAGTTCCATGTCTGCCTGTATGTCACCATGCTTTCCATCATGATAATGGGCTAAACCTCTGAACTGTAAGCCAACGCCAGTTGAATGCTTTCCCTTATAAGAGTTGCCATGGTCATGGTGTCTCCTCACACAGCAACAGAACATTGACTAAGACACATGTGAGTAAAATCTCAGTAAATCTTCTAAAAACATCAAAAGAATTTACTATGTCCAAAGTCAAAGCACAGATACCAAAATTATAGGAAAACTTTGCTACTATTCTCAAAGAACTAATTTATCTAATTGTTGATGAATTTTCCCATTCATGTGTAATATAAAAACCTGGAAATGAAAAAGAAGCAAAACCCAAAGGCGATATTCGTGAAGACCTACGCAACAGCCCTCAACTTGGAAAAGCTGCTCAAATAATTCTGAGTAGAAACTCAAAACTGGAATAACATTTTCCCCTATCTGTGATTCTTTGGAATGACTTTAGAGAAACAGTCACTTAGGAGTATACATGTTACGATCGCTAGAGAAAATTGTGTCTCTACAAGCATAGAACAAATGAGTGCACAGTGCACAGTGTACTGACCACAGCCTTCCCTTTGATCTTTAACACTGGAAACAACTCAAATGGGATGGACTCAGTAGGGATGGACTGAATGGACTACAATGCGTCCGCTGTAAAACTCCCCAGGTAGGTTCGTCACCTGAACCAAAACAGTTGCAAAACATAGCAAGCGTACTATGGCAGGTTATGTAAGAGACAGGAAGTCAGACTACATGAATATTTGCTAAATGTTTCCAAACTCAAAGACTTGAAAAGTAATCATTGATTCTTATGGTAAATTTCCTGGCTAGAGGGGACAGACTAGGCATTAAAATGAGATTTACTTTTTGTGAATATTCCTTGCTCATTTTTAACTTTTGAACTCAGTGAATCATCAAAATATTAGGCAAAGAAGCAAGGCCTAAATAAACCAAGCCTAAGTATAAATGTAATGAATGAACCTAACTATGTGAAATGGGTGACTACAAAGAATTACTTTAAATCACTGTTCAGATGGAAGCCTCATCCCAGCCCCTGGCATCCATATACCCAAAGAATCTAGAATATTTGAATGTTGGTTCTGCCCCCAGACCCCTCCCCTGGAGTTGCTTCAGTCCTGACTCTGCCCTTGAGAAAGCCTGCCATCAATGGCTCCATCCTCAGAGGGCATTAAAAGCCCCCACCCTGTCCCTTCCTGGTCTCCTCAAGTTCCCCTGGGGCCACCCAGGAATGCATTACTCAGAATAAACCTGTATTTATTAATTTGGTTTGGTTTACTTATTATATCAGCGGTGGCAGATTCTCATTAACCAGGATTTAATACTTAAGATTTTGTACTCAACCCAAGTTGAGTTTTCCAGCTACCAGGTGCTGTGAAAAACCACTCTGTCTTCTCCACCAAGAGACAGACTGGCTCTGTGAGTTACCCTATTTCAAGCCATGGCTCTAAAGGGGTCCAGAACCCCTTCCTCCTTCCAGCCTACCTGCCAAGACACTGCAGTGCCTGGCAGCAGGCCTCTTCTGGGATAGAGACAGTCTCTACCTTTTGGGGTCCTTGTATGGGAGACATCTTGCACAGGGGTAGCCCACACCTTCTACTGGAGGACACTCTGTCTTAGTCTCTGCGTCTCCGGCTAACTGCTTGTAAACAGATACTTCAGGGTCCAAGTTCGCTCCTCGAACACCCTATAAAATTTATCCAAACAGGGGCTGAGCTATCCTGGCCAGGTTTCTGGCCCCTCTGCTCCTGCTGTCCCTAGCCTTTCTCTCTGCTCCTGGTTTTTGCCTGCGGTCAATCTCCTTGCTTCTCTGTCCGTCTGGATGTCATGCTTCTGTCAGATTGCTCTTCCAGTTTTCCCGACTTGTCCTTCTCTTGGATGCTCATTCTAGCTTTGCCCATGCTTCCTAGCCATGCTGGGATTCATGCCCAGCACCTGGCTGTTCACCCCCTCCCCCAGCATCCTAGGAGACCGCAGCTTAAGCTGCAACCAGCTCTGTCCTCTACATGGCTCCTGCCCCTTCCAACTCCGTTTCCCTCTGCAGCACTTTGTCCATTCTCCAGGTAACGGGCTGCCCGAACCTGTTAAGAGCTGCCTTGATGCCAAAACCCGCCTTTCATTCCTATGGTTTCTTTCTTCCTTCGGGATTTTTATGTTGGTCAGCAGTCAGTTTCCTTGGAGAAGTTTTGTTTGTCTGTTGGAATGTATGTGTAAATAATACAGCCGCAGTATGCTTGTTTTATGCCTCTGTGTGTCTGTGTGTGCTTGTTTTAAAGAATCTGTAAAACTTGTAACTCCAGATTACAACAGCTCTGGAAAAAATACAAACACATGGGTAGCTACCATTTTGGGTGAGGTCAAAACAAAAACCTCAGTGCCATCTTAACTAAGGGTACAGACACGCGCTGACCCCACTAAGGAGACATTCCTCTCCAATATACTTTAGCTTATAATATATTTCTATATGATAATTCCTGCCCTACCCTAAAACCAAGGTTTTTTTTTTAAAAGATAAGGTTTAAAACAACACTTACGTACTGAGATATTAAAGTTGTACATTTATGTACAGGAATAAATGTTGCTGACAGCCAGATTTTGAAATTTAAGAGTAAATTTGATATTGATTTAAAACATTAAATTGTTTACAATGTTTAAACTTGACTCTGCCTTCTCCAGATTAGGATTATCCTCTAGGTCTCAGGACCAGAGCCAAAACCTATGGACTAAAATATTCTTCTAGTCTTCTTGCCTCTACTAATATTGGTAAGCTGTAACTGATTGGGTAAACTGTACGTCCAAATTTAACTTACGTCTAATTTAGATATACCTGACAGGTAGCGGTTCCCTGTTTCTCAAGCACCTTTACATATCTGAGAGTATGGCATTTAATAATAATAACAACAACAAAAAGCTTCTTATGCTAGAGAGACAAGCCAGCTCCTGCAGCATCCTGTAGCTCCTCCATGAAGGTGGATGGTCAAAGAACTTCCTCCTGGAAGCATACTTTGGATGAGGCAAAGCCACCCACACAGCAAAAAGCTACATTTCACCTCATCAGCTGCCTGGACCCTGCCTGGAATGGAAGACAGGACACTGGGGGATCAACTGTCTCATCCTACCAAGATGGGTAGACCGATTCCTACCCCCACAGGAAAATCTGTCAGGCCTCCAGGCTCAACAGCTAAAGGCAAGTACTGCTTCTAAGACTGGCATTCACCAAAGATCACAGAGAGATTTGGGACTGTCTGGGTAGCTGGACAAGCTGTCTCACTTCTGCTCATTTGCTTATCCCGCTCAGATCTGTCTGATGGCGTTTGATGACTAGGGTTCTAGAAGCTCATTACCTCATTAGGTAAGTTTCCTGTTAAAAGTACAGACAGGTGTGCCTCTGTCACAGGCTCCACAGTCCAGGATGAACAGGTCTCAGATGTGACTTCAGAGGTTCAAAAATTTAAATTTCTTTTGGTTGTCTTCTAAAAATATTCATGCCTTTAACCCATAGCCTTTTGCTGTGACACCAAGATGTCAGTCTGCTCCAGCTATCTTACAGATACCTGCAGGTTTCTGGAGTAGTTCTGCTGCTCTATCAGGAAATCTAGTCTGGTGAAAACTACCAATTTCCAGAGCCTATTTTCACCCCTCCCATTTTTGAGCCTATTTTGCAGGTTCACTCCTGCCTGGGCCAAGCCCAACTTACAGAGGGCCTAAAAGTGCCAGCACCTGCACCCGTTCCTGGGACTTCACCATTGGTACCACCTCCAGGCTCAAGTGGGCACCTACCCAGCAACTACTGAAAAACTGGTTTTAAAGGACATACATATCTGGTCTCATGTCTCGCTCATTCACTCTGCCCCTCCAGGGCACTTGTCTGGTCCTTCCAAAAAGACTGAGATTAAAAACAAAACAAAACAGGGGTAAGAAAGTCAAAAGAAGGAATGAGAAACAGGCATATTAACAAAGTTTTATGAACACATCTAGAAACACCAAAACTCATTCATACTAGGAGACTCAAAATTAGTTTCTCTCTGTAAGATTAAAAACTAGCCTGTAAGCTGGGTGGTGGTGGCACATACCTTTAGTTCCAGCACTTTGGAGGTAGAGGCAGGCAGATCTCTGTGAGTTCAAAGCCATCCTGGTTTGCAAAGTAAGTTCCAGGACATTCAGAGACACACAGAGAAACCTTGTCTCGAAAAACTAAGAACTATCCTGTGAGAAGAACTACTAAAGATTTTTAAAAGAACGGGTGTTTTGAATTGTGTCTAAGATATTATTAGTGTTTCTGATTTTTACTCTTGAAAATAGGCATTAAGCTGGACATAGCGTTACCCTGCCAGGAGTCCTGGGTACTTGAGACTTGAAGGTAGGAGGATTGCTTATGCCTAGGAGTTGGAGATCAATAATACTCCGTCTCTTAAACCACAGTAAGAGGGGTTGGAGAGATGACTCATTCCCTCAAGACTAGACTCTTGGAACCCTGACGAGGGTCAATGAGGGAATGAAGAAAGGGCAGATACGGAAGAAATGGCAAAAACATGGGTACAGAAAATCTGGAGTCAGGAGCCGTGCGCATGCGCTGGTGGATTGGCACCAACCACCACCATAACCCAGAACCTCAATGTTTGTATTATGTACAGGACAGGGGTGAGACTCGCCAGTCTCAGTAGGATGTCTCTGTATGTAGCTCTCTCAGACTGTGACCTCGCTGAGGAGGAGGTTGCTGGTGTTTGTGCACGCTGGTCTCTCACTCGCTGAGGAGGAGGTTGCTGGTGTTTGTGCACGCTGGTCTCTCACTCGCTGAGGAGGAGGTTGCTGGTGTTTGTGCACGCTGGTCTCTCACTCTCTGAGGAGGAGGTTGCTGGTGTTTGTGCACGCTGGTCTCTCACTCGCTGAGGAGGAGGTTGCTGGTGTTTGTGCACGCTGGTCTCTCACTCGTACTCAGAGGAAAACTTTGAACTTAACCCAGAGAAGTCTTTGCCACTCCTTGACAAGACCACGCTGGTGCCAGCAATACACATTCGGGACTTTACACACTCAAGTCTTCCTTGGTTTCCAATAACTCAGTGAATAAGAGCGCATATGCTCTTGCAGAGGACCCAAGTTCAGTCCCCAGCACCATATCAGACAGCTCATAACCTCAGCACTAGGGGATCGAATGCCCTCTTCTGGCCTCTGCAGGCATCAGAGTCTGTTCTTTCCTTTCACTGTGTTGGTCCTGGGGCTCAAACTCAGGCCATTAGGCTTGGCAGCAAGCATCTTTACCAACCAAGCCATCCTGCAGACTTAAGTATTTAAAATCCAGCACACCCCTAAGGGTTGATAGTAGGCAAAGACAAGAGACTTCCAGAAACACAGGGGCCATCTAGCCTGGCTTACACAGCTTTGAAGAAACGCTGGCACAATCAGTGTGGAAAGGCAAGAGTAAGCACCCATGGTCACTCTGACAAGGGTTGTCCTCTAGCCTCCATAGGTGTTCTGTGGCACATGCAAGCCTCACATGAACACACACACACACACACACACACACACACACACACGTAAACCTCTTTTTAAAAAGAATTGAGGTTGGGAAGCCAAGGAACCAGATTAGTTAGAACGCTGAGCTACAGGAGAGTTAGTGAGGTCTTAGATAATAAGGTGAGGAGAATTGGTGGTGGGGAGGATGGTTCAGATGAAAGCATGAATCGACATTTTAGGTGTAGCTGCTGCCAAGTTGCTGATGATGTCGTGTGTTGGGGAGAAAGAATAGTGAGTTCACGTTCTCCCTCTTTGCTGGCTTCTCTGGTTCTCACTCATTCAGCCAACGAATACTTTCGTGTTGTCCTAACCCCTCCTATGCGCTGAGTCCCTTAGATAACTCATGCTATAGCTTATTCGTTGCTACTATCCTCCTATGGGCCTCTTCCCTTTAGAGCACACAGTTGAAACTTTGTGTGTGTTGTTTGATGAATGTCGTTCTCCGCCATTGTTCTTTATAAAAGCATTCTATACACTGCGAAGGTTTGAGTATGAACTGTCCTCGCTCAAACCCATGCTGGCCCATGCTGGACTTAGTAACTCAATCAGCAGAGCTGGGGAGCGGGGCCGAGGGGAGGTGGCAGTGTTCCAGGAACAAGGGGAAGCATGTACAAGTGCCAGTTAGAGAACAATGAGACGCAAAAAGCCTGGTGTGGGAGTGAGGAGAGTAGCATATGGCAAGCAAGCTGAAGGGTCGACTCCTTTATAAAACGGGAAGTCACTGGTGCAACGAGAAGTAGTGGTAAGGGGATACCATTTCATTTTACTTCTTGGAGTATGGTTTGGAAAACAGCTTGAGGGATGCTGGTAAGCCCATTGGTCCTCATGGGAAGAACAGTGTCTTGCGGTCCACTGGAGCTGCTGGATGCAGGATCACGTCCTCCCACAGGTGGACAACAGGAGAACTGGCCTGGGTCCTCATCTGCATCTCTCTGCTTTTCTTAAAGCTTTTGACTTATGCTAATTACGAAAGGAAATTTCATTCCCACTGGAAGGGCTGGAGATTATCACCTCACCTGAGAATTCAAACTGAAAATCCTTAACAGTGGCTGGGCATGGTGGAGCATGCCTTAATCCTAGCACTCAGCAGAGGAGGCAGGCAGATATCTGCAAGTCTGAGGCCAGCGTGGTTGACGTATTAGGCTTCAGACCAGATAGGGTTTCATAGTGAGACCTTGTATTAAAAATGCATTAATAATGAGAAACATTGAAATTTTGCTTCTTGCTATGCTGAACCCTGAGGTACACAGTCTAAGCTTCTGAATGAACTTGTCAAACGTATTTAGCCTCAATCTCGTCTACTTAAGGTATTACATAAAGGATGAAGGTATTATGTGGTGATAACACAAATTATGTCAAGGTGAAACAATCAATAGATTCCATGTATGATATTAAAAACTTTTTTAGATGATTAATTTTGTTTTCTAGTGCTGGAAAAAAGAGACATCTATCTGTCTGTGTGTCTATCTACATATACAAATCTATATGCTATAAAAGTAAACTTAAAAATACAGAGATACAGTAGAATTAAATGATAATATGGCACTAGTTTTAATTATTCTACATATGGTACTAATGCTGAGATATTGGCGAACTTTTCTCATCATTCTGAATCATACACTTAGGTGATTGCCCTGATATGTCTGGAACTCAAAGTCAGGGTTGAGGAACTCTCATGACCCAAGACTTAAATTTCAGGAAACTCCTGGGCAAGCAAGAATGAGCTGATCATCTCACACGTAACAAGGAATTTAGGAGTAGAGAGCACAACTGATGTCTGCAATTGATTTCCAAGTTGTTTGGCAAAACAAATTCACATACACAAACAAAACCATCAGAGTGAAATGGCAGTGACTATTAAGTTTAGGAAGCAGATATATCATGCATGAAGATTCACTATACTGCCGCCGTTTATGTGTTCGAAAATTTCTATAATAAAATGTTAGAGAAAATAAGCTTCTATGATAAAAATTATGAAGAAATAAAACCATACAAGATGCTGTTAAAAACCGGAACAGCTGTTGGGCATTGTATTTATAGCATAAAACTTGACATATTAGAAAATATGGAAATGAAAAGTATTAGAAATTGGCTAAAATTTTAATAGCCTCATAGAAGAGTGATTTGAAAACAAACAAGATAATTAATGTTTAAAGTTTTAAAAATGCAAGAAATGGTAACTACAGGTGGAACTTACGTAATTATAATCAAATATTATAACCCTCATAGTAGCCGAGTAACAATTATAACGCAAACACATTGGAGGAAGAAGAGGACAAGGTAACACACATATGACAGGAACAGATGGGGAAAGGCGCAAAACCCTCATCTTCTCGTGGGGTGGCACACAGTGTCAAGAATCAAGAGGTGGACATCATGCACATGATTTTAGTCTCAAGGTAAGTGCAGACTGTTCCCCGAGAGCTTGAATTTGTATCTCTTGGAGGAAGAGCTGATGGAGGAGATGGAGGCCTACTCTTTTTTTAAAAAATTGTATTTATTTTTGTTGTGTGTACATGCATGCGTATGTGCCACAGCACACCTGTGGAAGTCAGAGGGACAAGTTGTGGAGTTGGTTCCTTCCTTCCACCATGGGGATCGAACTCAGGTCATCAGGCTTGGCAGCAAGTGCCTTTTTCCACTGAGCCATCTCGCTGACCTTGGAGGGCTACTCTTTATCATTTCCATCTTTGAGAACTAGTTGATCCTTAAAACAATGCCCACTATGTTCTATTACTAAATGAAGGAGAAATAAAGTGTTGAGAATGACAGCGCCCTGGAAAAATAATATAAGCCGTAAAATCAGAGATATGTAACTCTAAAGGGAGGATATAAACACTTTTCAAATCTATGACATAAATACAGTTTATAGAAAGAAATAAGAAAGTTAATTCCTTTTGAAATTTAGCCTAAGGAAACTTAAAAATAATATGTACACGGCATGTAGCAAAGCCTGGGGGGTCTACAATGGTGTTAAAGAAACGTATCCAGTTGCTGGAAGTAAGGGCAGGAACAAAGAAATACATAAGGAATAAGCTACATTATCTTTGACAAAGTATGATCTAGGAACACCGTACTCTGCTTCTTCTTCTTCTGTGAACAGATTAAAACAATATGATGCAGCTATTAAAAAAAAAAAAGGAAAGTCGTAAACAGCTGGGACACAGGGGAGGGATGCCTAACATAGAACATCCACCCGGAGAAAGAGCAGGTCCTGCAGGGACACTCCCAAGAAGGGAGATGTTGTGGAATTAATGGATGCGGGAGAAAATCTCTGACCATGGGACCTCCCAACCATGCTTGCAACATTAATAAAAATGCCTGTGGAAGAATCTATTTATGGTTATATTTAGGATGCTTGGGTGGTTATGAACAATGGGCCAGTGACTGATAGCGGCTTGATTAACTCCAGGGCAATGTGTAGTGGGGTGTCGCAAGGGTCTCTGTTGGGTCTGGTCTAGTTTAATGTCTTTAATGGTCTGGAAAGGGGAGTGAATAGAATTTATAGATGTTACTCAATTTTCCGCTGAGTTCAGGGCCCTAAGTTAAACATTTCCTGGCATGGTATGGGTGACACTCAATCTGGCATAGAAAAGGATGGATTGCGATCTCTAGTCCTTCACTCTTGAATGCTTGCCTTGTGGATTAGAATTAATATTCATTGCACCTGGCCCATTTTTGCAAACCCCGGGTTCCTCTGAAACATTTTTCCTTTGGTCCCTTTTGCTATATTTCTACTGAAAGAGCCTGTGAAATGGCTCTCTTGTCCTGGATTCAGTTACTATTATTCTCTCAGGATCTGAATTTATGCATATATATATATATCACCAAATTTCTACACATTTAATTCACTTTGGACCACCCATTTCTGTGAGTGGGATAGTCGGATGCATGTGTTTCTCTTTGATTAAAATGTTCATATGACCCTTTCACACCTGATATTTTAAAACCCAGCCCCTGTCAATCATGCCCTTGCTTCTGCCACCCTCCCTCTTTCCAACGCATCGTCTACTTTATTAGTCACATAGCGAACTTCATTATCCTCTGTGAGCTCGTGTTCCTTTCCCGGTGCTTCCTCCCATTCCCTAAAAGGGCTTGCTAGCTTGTTTCTACTGTGTGTGTAGTAATAATAATCCCGGTTGAAGTGCTGTAGTCATTATAATAAGGTAGTAAAAGAGCCTAGGGGAGCAAAGTTAAATCTGGCATGGGGAAATCAAGAAGTAGCTCAGGGTTTCATTTCGGCCGGAATTCCTACCACAATCAACTCTGTTCACAGTCGATGAACACAGAAGGAAACATGGTGAGTAGTCTCGATCATCACCTGCTCTTTGTTTTCTTTGCTGAGGACTCCAGGGAAGTGGTGTAAGGACTGGGACCAAGCGTGTACATTGGTCATATTCTCTACCAGTGACAATGAGCAGTGCTTTGCAAAAATCCTGGTGCAGACTTTTAGAAAACCAAAATTAGAAATTAAAATAAAATGAGGAGTTGAGCATGCGTATATAACTGCCCCCCACTTCAAATCCTTTAAAAAACATAAATGGGTTATAATAATGAATCTTTATCATCACAAGAAGACAAGTTTTAAAATATGTTACCAGCAGATCAAAAATTACAGGCCAGCCGGATACAGTGGTGCACACATTTAATCCCAGCGTTTGGGAGGCACAGGCAGGAGGATCTCTGTGAGTCTGGGGCCAGCCTGGTCTACAGAGCGAGTTCTAGGACAGCTAGAGCTACATAATTAGACCCTATCCAAAAAAGAAACTTATAGGCCAAGAGAGGTGGCTCACACCTGTACGACTCAAGCACTCAGTAGTCAGGTGGATCAGGAGTTCAAGGTCACTCTTGGGTACATAGAAAGACAAAGCCAACATATGCTACATGAGACCCTATTTCAATTTTCTCTCTTAGAAAACTAGAAACAGACAAATGTAGTAATAGGAGCGGTGGGGCTGCGTCCCCAGCACCCCGGCCGCCTGGCTTGCTTATGCCCCGAAATAACAACACACAAACTGTATTCTTTTAAACGCTGCTTGGCCCATTTTTATCTAGCCTCTCTAGGCTAATTCTCACATATTAATTTAGCCCGTTTCTAATCATCTGTGTAGCACCACTAGGTGCGCTTACCAGGAAGATTCTAGCCTACGTCCATCCTGGGTCGGAGCTTCATTGCGTGTGTCTGCCTGGGAGCGGGGAGCATTGCGTCTCTGAGCTCACTTCCTCTTCCTCCCAGCATTCTGTTCTGTTTACTCCTCCCACCTATGTTTTAACCTATCAGGGCCAAGCAGTTTCTTTATTGCTTAACCAATGAAATCAACAGATTGATATATGACGCTCCCACATCAGATAAACATTTCAATTTTAAAATGCATAGAAGCATTACCTGAAAGAAAAAATATAAATGGCTTATAAATACAGATTAAAAGTCCTACGTTAGACATAAAAGGCAATACATATTAAGATGGATATAAAGTGGTTTCTATCATATTAACAAAACGTGTAGGCCATATCTATGAAAGGCACAAATATTTAACAACAAAACCTTATGCTACCTAGTAAAATTATTTTTATTTTTATTTATTGCCTAGACCACTCATTCTCAGATAATCTAAAAATACACACACAAACATGGGGGGGGTGCAATCTTTTGAAACACTACTTAAAATGATGATAAACTGACCAAAGCTACATACCCACCCTCAGATGAACGCTGAATGGGTCTCGCAGGATGGGCTTTACTGCAAAAGATGTCGAGGAACAGCTTCGTAAGTCTCAAGGGGAGTCATGGCTAGGACACATTGTTAACAGTGCAATGACAATGCTTGGCTAAATAAGGACAGTGTTGCCATGCTAACGTGAGAAAAGGATCAACTCAATAGTTTTATATACGTGCAGATATCTTGATGCGAAGATCAAGGTTTGGAAGGATACGCGCAATGGCGTCAGCCCGTCTCTAGCCTGGATTTCCGGGTGCCGGCGAGGACTGCGCACGTCCCCTTTTGCTCTTCCGCGCTGCTGTTTTAAAACGAAGGACATGCTGGCAACTTACGTAGAAACCTTGACAATGAAGTAGGTGAAGAAGCATCCTTTTCTAAATTGGCTGTATTTCCTCTGAGGGATTAATTTTAATTAAACCCCTGACATAGGTACAGAGATAGACACACCCTACCTTTTAAATCGACTAATACCCAAGTGAGTAAAACTCAGAAAGGGAGTTATTAAGTTTTCTATGTCATTATTGAAAATTAAAATAATTAAAATAAAAACCAAGAGGGTTCCTTCAGCCATGTATGTTCTCACGGATGAAATGCATTAGAGAACTGACTGGGGAGCATCCTGCAAGAGGCCATGGGCTCTGGGAAGTAGGAGGAAGACACAGAAGAAAAGGAAACAGACTTAGGGACCGGTGGACATGAATTATTCTCGAAGACATCATAACTTAGTTGTGTTCTCAAAGCAACACAGAAATGTTCAAGCATTGACTGCTTTAGGACCTGAAGTCAACACAAAACCAGGCAAAGGCAACACAGAATTCACATCCATATCCTAGAGCAGTGTCAGATTCGATGGTTTCCTGAGAAGGTGAGTGGGTTGAACGCCAAGGCATCTTCATTAGAAATTTGATTTTGTTTCTTTTTTACAAGGCTCAGTCATCCTCAAACTGGAATTACTGTACAGAGTTAGCATCGCTTTAGGGATGTTCAGGCACTGTGACCATAGAGAACATCCAGTATACAAGAGTGACTTTAGAATCAAATGTTACTGGGCACACAGCTAAAAGATGGAGTAGTAATGTCTATATTTTCAGGCTCAGATTATCTCGTATTTATGTATTTCTGATATATTCTAAAGTCAGATTCTAAATCTACCATAGTATATATGAACAAAGTATCAAGTCTGTGTGAAGCTAACATTATTTTGGCATCCGTTTTGCGTCCATTGCAATCCTGGACCACTTTTTCCTCTGCTCCTTCTGTTCTTCTGAACTTAGGGGGTTTTGATGCCTTTGTGTTAGATCTGGAAACAAAGCACAAATGTAACAAAATTGCCATGGGACTAACAAAGAGCACTATGCCTGTGACTAATATAACCACACACCTGCTACTACCATCTGTCTGTGGAGAGGGCAGAGGCGACCCTCTTCCACAAGCAAGCAGATCTCCCAATTGAAAGCAGATTTGCAAAGGAGAGCCGGCTTGACAGCCTTTATCCCCAGTGCTCCAATCTCCAGCTTGTCATCTGAGAGTCAATTTCGATCAGTTCAACAAAGAGAGGAAGAAAATACTCTGCTCGCTCCTAACTTACCTGGAATCAGGGAAGGAGCCAAGTAGATGGATGTAAGACGTCCACATGATGCAGATGATGGAGCCGATTCCCTGACCTTGGCGAGTGATATTGGTCAACAGTAAGGTCGGGAAATGACTGCTATTTGATCCATTCACTGCCCATCTCCTTAAATAGGAGAGATTTGTTACAGGCAGGGATCTCAACTATGTTACTCATAGAATCTATGTAGTAGAGAGAAGAAAGGAAGCGGGAGAGCTGAAGGAAACAGAAAAGGACAGACATCTATATCTCAGTTTTATGTAACAGTGATATTATTATACTTCCATACTCACACTTTTATGCAATCAAAAATTGGCAAACGATGCAAGAGGATGGAGTTCCCTGTTTAAAGATTTTAGTTTCAAAAAAAATTTTAGCTCTAAAGTCACTTGCCATTTTCATGGGGGGAAATTATAATTTTTCTTTCCATTCTTGCAAGCAAAGGTGTAAGTGGGCAGGCCTTTCCTTGAGCCTCATGCTGCAGCCCCAGACAGCGGCTCAGGGTATCTCCACATGATTGAAAAGTTAGACAAGCTGCCCACATAGCCAAGGAGGGGATGTGGCGAGGGTGTTTGCGTCAACTGCAGAAGTCTGTTATGCAAATGAAGGGCTGGGGTACGGCCCTCCAGAACTAGAGCTGGGTGTAGCTGTCAGTGTAGAGTTTCCTCGGGGCATCTATAGAGTTGCTGGCACAATGCTCGTCCATCTGTTTCCCTGGCCGATCTTTAATACAAGACATCCAGGCACCGAGGAGGGATCTATTTAAACTAAAATTCTCACTGTAGGATGGAAAATATAGTAAAGAATTGAAAACAGAGAGGAAACATGGTTGTGAATTGGATGGATAATAACTGTATGAACCTGTAGTTTCAAAACGTATACTAAAAGGCTCAGAAATCGTGTCACCATGGTGACAATCAGCATACATTGCAAGCAGCTTCATTATTGCTGCCCCATAAGGAGAGAAACCTAAAACCTTGGGAGAGATGACCAATTCCATTTCTGAAACAGGGAAAGCGCAAAGCAAGCTTGGAAGAGCTTGTGCTAGGCACTCAGGAACAAAGGGCTGCTAGCCAGGAAGTAAGAAGGGGCCATCAGCAGGCATTGTGGCATGTCACACATCAGAAAGAATATTAACTGTGGAACACCCTGTCTTTGCATGGCTCCAGGGACATATGTGGACGGGGCAGGGAAGGAATAAAGAAAAGACAAACACCCAGACACACAGAGAAGTTAGTTAGCATTGGTTGTTGTGTGAACTGGGCTCTCAGATGGAGAAAACACAGCACCCAGGAGCCCGGCGTGTTTACTACATACAGTTGAACAGGGAAGTAGGGTTATTCCACACAGCTGAATCAAGGAGACCTGTTTAGCTGATCTCAGTAGGAGCAGTTTCTACAGGGGGCAATCTTCAGGCAGTGAGTACCCAGGGGAGAAGGCTATGGTGGACATTTTCTGCACACTATAGCAACATCTGCACATGGACCAGGAGGTGGCTTTGTTGCCCCTCTGAGCCTCACCCTGGGGAAGAGGCTTTGTAATTTTCCCATGGACCTGAAGTTTCTTGGTTCTTGACACAGCTGTGCCTCTGTCACTCAGAATCACTCCCTCACGACTTCCCTCTCTCCCCACAGGGGAGTGCATCATTCTGAACTTGTTCATTACATTTATTCGTTTGTTTGTGTGAGCTTGTGCACAAGGGCTACAGCGAGGCACAGGTTTGGCCATCAGAAGATAACTGGTGGGCATTGCTTCTCTCTTTCCATCATGTGGCCCCTGGGGATCGAACTCAGATCGTCAGCCTTGGCAGCCAGCGTCTTTTCCTTCTCTGAGGCATCTCGTCTTGCTGGTACCCAATTCAAAATATAATGTTGAGCTTTACTGTCTTTATAAGATGTAGGAGGTGAGGAAGAGTATCATCCTACAGTATAGCAACTATTCTGCATTATATAAAACCAGAATTTTCTTCCTTCTGTCCTTCCCTTCTTCATTATTTCCTATGGGAAATAAAAGTTATCTGTATTTACCCTACATGTGATGGCTTGAAATATGTATTCACTAAGGATGTTAGAATCACTTTGCTTCACATACGAGTATTGTGGTAAGAACTGAACATCAGTTCTTTGCAGTCTTCAGGACTATAATACATTCTTATTGCCACAGCTGCCATGTTGCACACTGGTTATCTGAAACTGACTCATTTTGCACAACTGAAATTTTGTTCCTTGGTCAACATCTACTCTTTCCCCCGTTTTCAGACCTCTCCAGCCTCCATCCTCTCTGCTGCCACGAGTCTCGCTATTGGAGAGCCTGTATGTGATGTGTCTTCAGTATTTGTCTTTCTGACTTTAACTCTCAGCTGAATCCCGTCACAGCACAGACAGGGTGGCGAAGGCAAGCGGCAGGAAAGCGGGTCGGTCTGCGTGTAACTTGCTCGGTCGGCGTCTGCAGCTCCGGTGGGTTTGCTGCCCTCCATCTTGCTCCTTTGCACTAGTCCTGAGGGGTGACGTCACTTTCAGAGATCTGTCTTAGCAAGACTACTCATCCCAGAGCCCGGTCTGCTGTCCTCAGAGCTGCTCATCCCAGAGCCCTGGCTGTTGTCCTCGGGGCTGCTCAGGAGAAGCAAGTCTTCATCCCCTTACTTCCTCTTATTCTCACATTCTCCTGCTGCTGCTCCCCCGGTTTGCTCCGTGTTGTTTCCAAGTGACAAGGGAGTGTCGACCTTCTTCCCTTTATGAGATTGTTGTGGCCTCTGAAAATCAAGAAGAGCTACCACATCCTTGTAAAACTGACACTAATGCCTTCAAACCTATAAAAAAATCTCTCAGACAAGTGAATCAAGAGGATAGATTCCCCGTAAGCAGACTTCTCTGTCCCTTAGATTGAGGATTTCATGGCAGCCACATTTAAAACCTTGTATAATATTAATACTAATCAGTGTTTATTAAAATTCAGACATGTTCACAACTGTTGCAGTAGCCGAGTGCCTGTACGTTAGATCGATTTCTGTCCTCAGACACCCATTAGCCGCACTGCTTCCCATTTTCATAATGAAGTACAGTTGCGGAGGGTGTTCACGAAACGACTCTATTTGATTTATACGTGACCTTGACCGGGAATACTCCGTGTGTGAAAATGCGAGCAGTCACCACCTCCCCCACTTCAGTTGCTGCCCTGCAGCTGTCTGTCCGCATTTCCAGCCCACGGAGATGCCACAAACCCCAAGTTAGATTCCTTCGGCCTACATCAGACATGGTGTGGACAAAATGTTCACTCACGCTTAACCTGCCCAGCTTGTAGCCACTAAGCAGATGCTAAGATGGTGTAGTAAAGACTTAAGGATCTTTTACCATTAAATAAAAATGACTCCACCCATGAACCCGTTCTTCAGTACATTTGAACCAAACGGAATCTTGCAGCTTTACGGGCTTCGTAATGACCTGAGATGTTCCATGACAGCCGGGTCAGGGTGGTGGAAGAAATATAAATATCAACCCGGTTTTACTTAGCTGAAAGCAAACTGCTAGTGGAACCAAGGGCTTCTGTCATCCTCTGAAGTATGGCCAGAGGAAACAACGGGGTTGGCAGAGTGTCCTCTGCCTCCATGGTATTCCTTTCAGGGAAATTTTGTTTGAAAACTTTTTCCCCCTCATGCCAAAATGTGTATAAGATTGGCCAACATCTATCCCCCTAAGCGCTATTCTTCGGGGCTGGTGAAGAATCAAGAGCAACACCTGGCGTTCCCAGCACAGCCCAAGCTCTCTCTGGAGTTATAGCACCTGCTTTTTGAATTTTAGGCACCAGATCCAGCCAACAATTTTTTTGGACTTCAGCGTTTTATAATTCAAAGTTGAGTTACGATGGCTTTTCCCATGACCGTACAAAGCATGCTTGGAGCAGTACTTACTTTGTTTTCCAGGGGGACTCTTCAGGTGGCAGAGCCTCTGTGTAACACTGAAGGGACGCGTTTGTATGAGAAGGTGGAGTCCCGCTGGGCCCTGCAGCTGCAGGACCATCTGGATGCTGATGTGCCAAGTGCCTCCATCGACTTCACTTTCGTGGGGGAGCCTTCATGAAAGGCGGCAGAGAAATGGCTATGGAATTAAGTAAAGAACATGAAAGCATGCAATTCGCAGTTGAAACAATGCAATTTCCAGGAAATGAGATGTAAGAGAATCTGTAATATGGAAGGAGAGCAGGTGCGCGTCCATCAGTCAGCAAGAGGCCCGGTAAGATAAGATTCACTGAAGGGAACATGAAATGTCTTCTCCAAGGGAAGAATGGAGCTTTAGGGCTCATGGAGAGACAACCTAAAGTAATATACTAATAAAATAAGAAAAAGAAAGTTATAGACAGTCTGCGGGAAATTTCCCAGAGTTTCCTAGTGTTGACATACCATGCACCGCTCATTCCACCTGCACGGTTCCCGTGGAAGATGTGGCTACAGATGCCCAAGGCTGTTGGTGAACATTCTTCCTCCCTCCCTGTTCCTTCACCTCAAATCTCTACTCCAGAAACACTCTACCTCTCGGCTGTACTTTCATCCTCAGTCATGCCTTAGATTCTGGCCTTTCCCCAAATTTCTCCAGCAGAGTGCAAGCTGCCTTGTCCTGTCCCTGAGCTCTTAAGACCCCAGACTGCCTCAGTCAAACGCTTGAATCCACAGCAGCAACCAGAGCAGTGGCGGCAAGCTATTAGCTGCTTCCCACAGCAATGCTCTGCTCACAGTGATCTCGGAGACCAGAGATTTTCCCAGCGTGAACAGGCGCCACAAGACTCTTTCTGAGGTGTGTATGTGTACAAGGATCTTCTTGGGGGGGTATAGTATTCAATTTGAGAAAGAATTACTTTCAATAAGAGAAGAATTATATGGATTCCCCAAGACTAACACTTCAGAATCCTGAGGAGTATGATCACATTTTTTCTCCTGATGTTGCTATTTTCCTCTATTACAAGTTGTTTTATTCCTACGAAAGGGGGAAAAAAAGAAAGAGGAACGGTTATGGGAGAAGAAATGGCAAAGAGAAACTTTTATTGATTGAGTTAGGGGTAATTTTCCTCTAAAGGCATCACAGCCGTATAGAATGCATACTGTAAAACTCAAGCAGGATGAAAGGTCCATCGGAACATACATTGCTTTTGTGTTTGCATTCACTTGTGTGTACATGAATGAACATGCATGTCCATGCGTGTGGATACAGAAGTCAGTATCTGGCGCCCTCCTTAATTGTTCTGCACCTTTTTTCGTTTGTTACTTGAGACAGTTACTTAACTGAATATGGAGCTTAAAGGTACCTAACCTGGCTGGCCAGAATTCTGCAAAGAATCCCCCTAAATCACCTCCCCATGTTGGGGCTGTTACACTGCTGTGCCTGGTTTGTATGGGTGCTGGGTGTTGAGCTCAGGTCTGCTTGCTTGAATGGCAAACAATTTACCAAATGAGCTTTCACCCCAGCCCCCAAAACTCATTTTTTTTGTTCAAAAATGACATTTTTCTTTTCATGAAATATTTTTTAATTTATCCTCTTATACAGTACATCCTGACTACAGTTTCTCCTCCCTCCACTCCCTTCCCTCTCAACCTCCTTTCTTCCCCATATCCACTGCTCCTCTGTTTATTTCCCCTTAGAGAAGAGCAGGCCTCCCAGGGATATCAACTGAGCATGCATTACAAGATACAATCAGACTAGGTACAAACCCTCATAGCAAGGCTGGACAAGGCAACCCAATAGGAGGAAAAGGGTCCCAAGAGCAGGCAAAAGAATCAGATAGGCCCCTCCCTCCCACTGTTAGGAGTCCAGCAAAGCCCCTAAGCTACACAGCCATGAAGAATATGCAGAGAACCCAACACAGACCAACGCAGGCTCTGTGATTGTCATTTTGTTCTCTGTGAGCTTCTACAAGTCCTGTTTAGTTGGTTCTGTGGGCTGGTTCTCCTGATGTCCTCAACCCCTCTGACTTCTACAGTTCTTCCTCCCCCACTTCTGCGGACTAACATTTGACAGTGGCTTTCTGCATCCGCTCCATCAGCTGCCTGAGGAAGCCTCTCTGGTGATGAATGTACCAGGCGCTGGTCTATGAGTCTAACAGAATATCATTAGGAATCATTTTATTGACTTTTTTTTTGCCAGATTTGTTTGTCTCTATCTTAGCCATCCAGCCTCCTGGTCATCTGGGCAGTGTTGGGCATGGGCTCCCTCCTGTGGCATGGGCATCAAGTTAGTCCAGTCATTGTTTGGAGCACTCCCATAAGTTCTACACCACCATTACCCCTAACACAACTTGTAGGTAGGACAAATTGGAGGTCAAAAAGTTTGTGGCAGGGCTGGTGTCCCAGTTCCACTACTGGAAGCCTTGCCTGGTTACAGAAGATGGCATCTGGATCCTCCATCACTGGGACTCCTCACTAGGGTCATCCTCGTAGAGTCCAGGGAGTTTGCACTGCACTAGGTTTCTACTCTGCCCCCCCAAATGTCCCCAGTTCCAGTTGTCTCTCCCCATACTCTCTCCCTTCATTGCTCCCATCCCTCCTTTTCCCTTTCCCACCCCCGTCCGCCCCCAGTCCATGCATCTCCTTTTCAGCCCTCCTTGTTACTTAGCTCTTTGGGTCTGTGAGCTGTAGAAAGATCATCCTTGACTTAACAGCTAAAGTCCAACATATGAGTGAGTATATACCGTGTTTGTTTTTCTGAATCTGAGTTGCCTCACTCAGATTTTTTTCTAGTTCTATCCATTTGCCTGCAAATTTCATGATGTCATTTTTAAAAATTGCTGAGTAATACTCCACTGCGTAAATATACCCCATTTTCTTTATCTACTCTTTAGCTAAGAAAGAGCTAGGTTGTTTCCAGCTTCTGGCTAAAATGAATAAAACTGCTGTGAACGTGGTTGAGCAAATATCCTTGTGGTGGGATGGAGCATCAGTCATTTTCTTAGTCATATACCATCAAGTAAAACATGTGTATATGGTTGAACATCCTTTGGGTAAATGGTCATATACCACAAGCATACTTGATCAACTATGTTCATAGCAACATTATTCGTAATAGCCAGAACCTGGAAACAACCTAAATGTCCCTCAACTGAAGAATGGATAAAGAAAATGTAGTCAATTCTCACAATGGAGCACTACTCAGTCAGAAAAAAATAATGACACCTTGAAAGTTGCAGGCAATACAATTCACAAATCCAGAGAACCTAGACAACAACAAGGACCCTAAGAGACACATACATGTATCTAATCTACAAGGGAAGTAGAAAAAGACAAGTATCTCCTAAGTAAATTGGGAGCATGGGGATCATGAAAGAGGGTAGAAAGAGAGGGGAGAGGAAGGGAGGAGAGTGGAGAAAAATATATAGCTCAATAAAAACCATTTTTAAAAAGAGAAAGTTATAGGCAAATGGATGGGACTAGAAAGGAAATCACCCTGAGTGAGGTAACCCAGACCCAGAAAGACAAACATGTTATGTGCTCACTCATAAGTGGATACTAGATGTAACATAAAGGATAACCAGACTACAATCCACAGCACCAGAGAGGCTAGGTGAGATGCATGGATTTCCCTGGGAAGGGGAAATAGAAGAGATCTCCCAGGTAAACTGAGGGTGGAGGAATAGAGGTACAAGGAACAAGAAGGACCGGGTTGAGTGGGTTGGGAGTGGGATGGATGAGGAGAATAATGAAAGATATATATTGATGGAGGGCCATTTTTCTGTAATCAGATTGGTGACTTTTCTTATTGTCACCAGAGAGCCTTCATCCAGTAACTGACGGAAGCAAATATAGAGATACAGATCCAAGCACTGGGCTGAGGCTCTGGGAGTCCTGGCGGGGAAGAGACAGAAATCTTTAATAAATAAATAAATTTAAAAAAAGAAAAAAAAAGAGAGAGAAAAGAAAAAATGTATGAGCCAAGGGTATCAAGGTCATGGCAGAGGAACCCACAGAGACAGCAGACCTGAGCTCGTGGGAGCTCAGGAACTCTGGACCGGCAGCTAGGGAACCTGCATAGAACTGACCAAGGCCCTCTGCATGTGTGTGATAATTGTGTAGCTTGGTCTGTTTGTGGGGCTCCTGGGGAAGGGAATGGGAGGAGAGGAGGGAGGGGAAACTATGGTCGGTATCTAAAATAAATAAAAAAATTAATAGAAGAAAAATTTTAAAAACCATGCAATGAAAATACCATACAGTGAGACAGGTTAAATCATAGTTGATTCTAGCTGCATAGAAACCTGGGGAAATTTAAATACTGCAAGCCTCAACATCCTTACTTTTAAAAATATAGATAATAATTCCTATGTATCATGAATTTTGAAGGTCTACACAAGAAAAGCTATGTGACAATCCCTTACACTAAGGCTGACCCAAATAGGCACTCAATGACTATCTCCTCTCTTTTTGTCATCATTATGGTTAAAAAATGAAGACGCCAATGTTCTTTAATTTATTGCTCTTATGAGGATAACACTTACTATCTGAGCCTACATGACCTCTGTGTGTTCCCACAGCAGCAAGTGTCTTGAATAGTCAACACTGTCCCCTCAGTCACGTGTCTGAATGATACGCACTTGAACTGTATCAGCCAAAATGAGTAAATCTCAAAACCACATCCAGAATTTACCTCAGCAGTCAGCTGGAAACAAACAAGAGCAGTAGACAGAGGACCAGAGTCTGCTGGCAGGAGGGGGATTTGGTCTACCTCACGCGGTGCTGAGCTGGCAGCCCGTTGCCCCCTTACTGCTCTCGAAGACTCTCTGTTGACCACGACAGCAGTTGGAGAGGTTCCCGTTGGTTCCCACCCACACAGCAGGTGTCGAGTCCTACTTCCTGTCTCTGGGGAACCCGGTGCAGTGGACCCGCGCATCTGTCTGATCTCTTGGTCGCGGTCAACAATTAAGACTTTGGAGTCTGGCAGGATTTGTCCAGAGGAGAGGAGTTCTGCGAGCCTCTCGGCAATGCCCAACAGCTGCGGAGGACCGTCTCATCCTGAGTGACATCATCCTGGAAGTGGAGAACCAGCCTCCGCAGCCATTTGTACAGTCATTTGTATGATTGAATTTCCCATTTTGAGGGAGGCAAATGACACTTTTATCTAAAAACAATTTAGCTTTCTTCCTTTAGGGAGGAGAATTCTGCTATGCCAGCAGAATGCAACAGATGATAGAGAAAGAAAAAGGGTCCGGATAAAAGGAAGTAACCAAGAAAAGGATGAGGACTTGCATCTGCCTGCTTTTGTGTGCCATGATCACAGAACAATTCTTCTGCTTGGCTGTTTGTGCTTTAAGACGGCTCCACCCAGTGTTTATAGCAAAGAAGGATGGATACGGCCAAATGTCCAACCTGTATTCATCACATGGTCAAATTGTTGGACATTTGAACAGATTTGAAAGCAGGGCAGCTACTGGGGCGAGCAGGGGGCTGTGTAGGTCCGCTGTGTGAGACTCCCTCGTGTCCTGCTGGCACCAGCAGCCCTGTGCATGGTGGACCAGTATCCACTACACAGGGATACTATGTAGTCAGTGTAGCAGCCACCTACATAGTTCTTAATCTGTTGTCCTGGCAGGTCTGTGCCCTACTCAGCTGTGACATCCAGTGCACAAAGGCATCGCGATGGGAAAGGTTGTTTTAAACAGAACTCCATGTGAAGTCCCAAAGGATGGCGCTCTTGGGAGAGAGCTGTAAATATGACCACCAGATCGAACATTATTTGCTATTCCAAACTTTCTTCCATCTGCTCTGTTTCCTTTAAATTTTTTTTCCCCAAAATTTCTCCTAAAAAGAAAGATGCATCCCCTTCTGGCTTTCCGAGGCCATATTTTAGGAGTCCGCACAATTTGCAGGCACAGAGAGTTAGCCCTCCACCTGGAAGACTGCTAGGTACCACTCTGACTTCATCTTCTCACAGCCTGTTTTGCTTCCTTTTAGTGCTGAACATTCTAAATGAACCAAGATTGATGTATGCAGTACTCCAACACTTAAAGGCGTTCTTAAGGATGTGTTTTGAATCCAAGAAAACTGTAATGTGCTTCCCTATACCCTAGTGAGAAGAAATAGAGGAACAAGATCCATGCGTGTACTAGAATTGAGTTGTTACCAAGTGCTTTCCGTGGACCTATGTAGGATGGAGGGAAGAAGCAGATATTCTCGTTAAAGCTGCTCTCTAAATTCCAGGGTGTTCCTTTTAGAGTGCTGTGATCCCAGCAACCATGTCCTTTGATGGACACTTGCTCTTTAAATTGATGTATTAAGGGCTAGAGAGACGGCTCTGTGGCTACTCTTATGGATTCAGTTCCCAACACACCCACGGCAGCACACACTGCAACTCCAGTGCCAGGAGAATCCATCACCCTCTTCAGGCCTCTGTGAGGATGCCCATGGCGCACTTATTTCCTGTGAGGAAAACAGTCATACAAATAAAATAAAAATAAAGGAATCTTTTTTTAAAAGTTTTTAAATGGATAGCTTTTTGTTTCAAGAAGAGGGCCATTGGTCACTTCGATAGATTCAGCCTCAGAACAACAACAAAAACCACGTGTCCTTACAACTGTGGACTACAAAAGACCAAGAAGACAGGGTTGCTTTCACTCTGAATGCTCCCTTTGTCCTGTAGATGTTCAGCTTCTTCCCTCATTTGGGTCCTCTTCTTCTCTTGTGGACACCAGTCAAACTGGGTTGAATGCACCGACATAAACCCATTCTAAACAAGTTACCTCTTCAAATACTGGGGGTCAGCACCTCAATATACAAATTTGTAGTGTGCAAAATTTAACCCACGGCAGGCAATAAAGACAAAGGTAGCATGATAATGCCCTCTTCTCTGGCACCCCACCTCCTGTCTTTAGTGACAACCATGCATCCTCATGCAAGGAACAAAAGATTTCTATTTGAAGACAAGAGAAAGGGATGAATCGACCTCATGGTCTAAAGGAGAAAAACCTGCTTAATGCAAAGTACCCTTTAAAAATGGGATATGGTGATGGAGAGATGACTCAGTGGGTAAGAGCACTGGCTGCTCTTCCAGAGGACCTGGGTTCTATTCCCAGTATTCCCAATGTGTTGTTGGTGACAAGTGTCTACATGTAGGAACCTGGACCACTGTTCACATGGAAGTACCTCCACATACTCTATATTCCCAATCTGTTGTTGGTGACAAGTACAAAATTAATATTTCCCATATCGTATTTCCTCCTACTAATATGTGTCGAGAATCCCAAATCTATTTTCTGAGTGGTTTCTACGGTGAAACTTCTTGCCAGCTAACATGTGGGTTACAGACAAGAGTTCCTGAAGAATGAACGTTGCTTGCTATAAATAACCGAGAGACGGATGTCCACTGCAGCCCACGGAAAATTAGCTTGTCAACTAGTGTGACAGAGAAGAAATGGAAATGAGAAATGGCTTCTTTGTTGTTGGTACAAATGCAGAGACACGGCGCCATTTCTCAACATTCTGGGAGGAAAACACATTCTGTTAAGAAACAAGGCCAGCCCATGCATCACCAGGAGAAAGGCAGGCTCACAGCCGCACCATTTTGGAGCCTGCTACAAAAAGAAACTAGGAATGCTTCAGATGGGAGCTCAAGGCACACAGAATCACCGCCGTGAACCCTGCTGTCTGAGACAGACGTGAGAATTTACAATACGGATCCCGGCAACAGTTGCCCGACTTCCCGGTACAGCAAAGTCACTGGCGTGTAATGTGAACTGCCATTGTACGAAAAGGATAATCTCAGAAATGTGGTCACCTCGAGAAAGGGGACGTGCCAACATTGCATTCTCCTTACCGGTTGCTGTGAGTCTTCTCAAAGCACAAAAACAAAGCAAAAAACCTAGGTTAGGATTTACTGGGATGGGAAAATCCAAGGATTTCCTGGAGGCGTGTCACCTTAGCCTCTGAGGAAAATGCAAACTAGAACAGCTTGTCTGGAGCTTAGCTGCTTCTAACTTTGCACAACACACTTACGGTGGACAGCAATGAAGAAGAAAAAGGGAGCTGGGCATTCCGAACAACCGACGGGAATTGTCAAAGGGTATCTGTGGGGGAACTTACACACTATATGCTAAAATAATAAATACAAAAGAAAAAGTCCCTTATGGAATAATGATCAACTATGGCAAAATTCATTACTTTTTCCACTTGTGTCTTTTAAGGCAAAATATATTACCTTAAATAGCCATAAAATTTAAAAATTATGATAATTTAACTTTTAACCAGATGAAAACAATTTCTTTATACAATTAAGAATATTCTGGATTGATCAGATCACTCAGCATGTAAGGGCACTTACCAGTAAGCCTAACAGCCTGAGTTGGGTCACTGGGACCCATTTAGTGGAAGAAGAGAACCAATTCCCTCAAGTTGTCCTCTGACCTCTACATTTTCACTGTGGCACGTACCTACACACACTTGTGCACACACATATGTACACACCACACACACACACACAAACACCACACTAAATAAAGATAATTTTAAAAGTATTCTTTTCAAACAAAGTTGTGTTTTAAAGGCATACATAGTATGTTTGCACTATTGTAAGAAATGGATAAAAGTCCTGCTACCCTGACTGGAAGATAACATAAATTACAGGGAGAATTTACAACCATCAATAAAAGTACAGATGGAAAGATAACAGGGGGAGGAAAGCTTTGAACTGACTTTCATCACAGAAGGGTGACATGTGTGACCAGATCCAAAACTAGAACAGAAAACAGAGGAAGGAGTGGCTTCTGGGGCCACCCACAGTGCAGATGCGGGGAGAGAGCAATTGCTTTCAGAAGTTCATGAACCCATGGAATATGTGTCTCGGAGAGGACTTGATGAGCTCCCACCCTTTCATTGATAGACGAGGTCAAGAATGGCTAAAAAGATCTCACCATTTTCTGGAGAAAGCCCAGTTTTACACGGGAACCCCTTTAGTCTTACCATCACTAGCAAACAGTCTTTAGAACCTTGACCCTGGAAAAGAAGCAGAGGTTTGATTTCTTCAAGAAAAATTCTTTTAATTCTAGTTTCCGGTCTAACATATGTGTGCATTAGTATCCAGTCATATATATGCATACGTATGAATATATTTATTCATACGTGCTTTCCAAAAGCCCGAAATAACAGATCTTTTTTCATATGACCTTCATCTCATATCAGCCTACAGACCACCTGGTAAAGTTTAAAACTACAGAATGTTGCGTTTGAAAGACCTTAGAGAGCGTTCAGAAGGCTAGCCCTGCTTGCATTTGATAGAGCTGTTTTTACACAGTCTCACATGCCAGAGGCGCACAGGAGCCAAGACTACAGAACAGGCTCGGAGGGTAGCTTCCTGAAGACTAGTCTGTGTTTCCTCTTCTGTTGCCTCTTTCCTCTCTCATTCTTAATTTCTTCTTAGCAATAAAGGGGTGAGGGGAGAGAGAGAGACAGAGAGAGAGAGAGACAGAGAGACAGAGAGAGACAGAGAGAGAGAGAGAGAGAGAGAGAGAGAGATCGAGCAGATCTGAAGTGTCTGCTAACTGATAGAAATGTTTGGTTTTGTTAATATTCTATTCTCTAACGCTTTTGTCAGTCCATCAGGGGAAGTCATCTTCTGTTCATGTAGATCACATGTCCTGTCTTCTCATTTAGAAATGGCCATTCTGCAAGGACTGGTTTGGGGCTCTGTTTTAAGAGCCATTTAAGCAAAGTGATTATCTCATGCATACATTGATTTAGTTAGCGCACAGAGTAAGCACATGATCTGACAGAAGCTTCCAGGCAGGCATGAGGGGAAAAAGATGATAAAACCCAAGACCTTCCTTTGAGCGTGTCTTCTAGTGGGAAAGAAAAGCACGCATGCAGATATGAGCACACACATGGCAGAGATGCGGGCTACAGGTGCTGTGCAATGGCGTTAACATTCAACATAACAGAAAGTGATTATATGCGTGGCTCTTGACTCTCCGTGGGTGGGAATCTATTTCACTTCTGGAACTTCTTACAAATAGCTCATCTTTGAGTTTCAATTGCCCTATTTTTAAAGTAGAGACGACTAAATCCAACGTATAGTGTATTTCAAGGATTAAGTGAGACGTGATAGGCAACATTATTGGAATGTAAGCACTCAATATTTGTGAATAATCAAAGTTTATTTTTGGTCTCAGTAATGAGAGCACAAGATACACAGTGTTTACTTAAGGGTCACCAGACCTTTCATGACCTCCTGGAGACTAAGGGTATTTGAAAATCCTTTCATTAATAGAAGTTTGCAAGGAAGGACACCCTAGCAGATCTTAGCTAACCGCCCTCCTTAACTCAGTGTAACTGAGAGAGCCAGGCCCGGTGGTAACCCACCTAGCAGAAATGAATATATTCTAAAGAGACACTCGTGTCTGTCAATCTGATTATCTGCCTATTGAAGCAACAGAACCAAAGAAATGGGAATTTCCCTAGGAATCTCATACTGGGAGGAGGTAGCATCTCACTATTCCCTACCTTTCTCCAGCCCTCTCTGTCTACCAGGAAGACCCAAATTATGTTGTGTGCCCTGTCCGCCTGAAGTAGGAATTGGCTGGGCTCTGTATACCTTTGAAGAATGGAAAGACAGTCATCCGAGTAGATGGAAATCAGCACACTCTGATCATGAGGACAATGCTTCCTGTTGATAAAGAGCCAAATGTCTAGAGGCTGTGAAGCTGCTGAGGAAAAAATGGTACCACGGATGTAGGAGAAACTCAAAGTAATAGAATTGATGATGTCGAGCTATTAACAAATTTGCTTAGGAGACATTAAGTTGCACTAAATTGTAGAATTTAGTTAAGGGAGTGCTGCCTCCAAAATAACTCAAAGTAACACAATAACCAGGCTTGTTAGAGTCTTGCTAGGATGATGTTTCTGTAAATGTGTATTCTCCAGGATTGACATGCCTTTAGGCGCCATTCCCATAACAAAGGAGACTTACAACCAGTTTCTTCTACCTGAGAATAGGCAACTCAGGGTGACAAAAATGTTGAGTCCCGGTCTGCCCTAAAGCCCCAGTTCTCTTCTTAAGAACATAGTTCCAGCAAAGCACCAGGGACAGGTACTGATCTCACTGCTAGGAGCCTTAAAGCAAACCAAGATACACAGCTCTCACGCACATGCAGAGGCCTAGGCTGGTCCCGTGTAGGCTCCCTAAACATTGGTCCATGTGCTCCCATGAGCTCAGGTCAGCTGTCTCTGTGGGTCCTTCTGTCATGACCTCGACACCCAGGCTCCGCCAATCCCTTCTCCCTTTCTTCAATAGGACTCCTGGAGCTCGGCCCAGTGCTTGACTGTGGATCTCTACATCTGCTTCCATCAGTTCCTGGGAAAAGGCTCTCTGATGACAATTAGGGTAGTCACCAATCTGCTTACAGTAGATGGCCAGTTCAGACCACCTCTCTGTGCTGGGTTACCTTGGACAGCCTTTCTGCACGGTGAGGAGCTTGGTCCTACCTCAACTTGATGAGCCATGCTTTGTGCAAGCCCATGGGAGCCTGCTCCTTTGGGATGGAATCAGAGGAGGAGCAGAGGGGGAAGGGGCTAGGATATGGGGGAAGGGGAACTGTGCTTTGTCTCGAGAATAAATGAAAAAAGCGTTGATAAAATAAAATTAAAGTAAACAAGAAAAAGAGTTCCACCAGGTGGGCAGAAATGTTTGAAAAGAATAGCACTGGGGCACTTACAAAAAAATTCTAATGCTATCTTTGCTGTGTGAATCTCCCATCTGTCCAAGAGGCCAGACTTGCAGTCCCCTGTCTCTGTTCTGGTCCTGGGGTGAGGACCTAAAAGAGATTTAAATATGACATCGCATATGGAAGGTGTAAGCCTATGGTCTATATAAGTTAGGAAAATTTTTCTGTTTATGAACCAGTCTTCTTTGCGTATGAACTAGAACTGGACACGCTGCCCTATTATTAAAGACCTTTTTCCCTATTGTCCTGGGTATGCAGTGACTTCTTGCTGGGGGCGGGGGGGGGTAGCATGTTTCTCTGCTGCCCTGTGTCCTCCCAATGCTTCTTACTTTTGACTTACAGTGAACAAGGTCATTTGTTTGTCTAAATCAAATGAGAAAATGAGAAAAGTTGAGACATGTTATGTTTGAGAAAGGAAGTGGAGAGGAGATTTGAGAGAGACATTGATTCAAATTGTCCTCCAGGCAAAAGATTTATTCCTTCAGAAGGCAGTTCAGTGGGGAGCTGATGTGGGGACTGGGGGGATTCTGAAGTCAAAACTAGGCCTTCTACACAAAGTAAGGTGTCTACTGTCAGTGGTTTCCAAGGAAACGGAGATCTGAAACCCGAGGAAGCAGTTAATCCATGACGTGTGCTATGTGACCTCAGCCTTTGGTTCCTATGTGGTAATGGCAGAGCTGGAGGCTTGGCTCTTTGTGTATGTTACATGGAAAGAAAGGTTGCAGGGTTAAGGCTGGCCTTACAGCTCGTCATGGCTGTTATGAGCGGAGAGGGACTACCCAGGGTGCCATGCGGCTTTTCCCAGCAGCACCTAAGGATTCCAACAGGGTGTGCAGCTAGGTCCATGGAGTGCAGGCCTAGCACAAAGCTCCGGATTTGATTCCCAGCATGACATAAACCATCTGTGATGGCACGTGCCAATAAATTCCAGTGCTCCAGGGGGGGAGGCAGGAGGATCAAAAACACCCAGGGTCATCTTACGTAGCTGGTTCCAAGCGGATCCTGCCTGAAAAGAAAGGAAGAAAAACTAAATTCATATCAAGTTTGTTCTCTAAATGGAAAGTAGACGATGGTGACTCAGAACCAGTTTCCAATCCCTGCAGTCAGAAGAAATCCAAGAATTGACGTGCATTGTCCACATTCCTTTATGGGAAAAGAGATGGAGATCGCTTTGTCCTACCTATACTCCAACACAGCTTTTCTTCCTTAGGGCACGTTGAAGCAGAAATTATCGTATTCCTGTAGTCATGGCCACCGACTGAGTAGACTAATATAGAGCTACATAGATACATGATAATGGTAAGAGGACTACTGATACTCTGCCTGTGAAGGGGTCACCGCATCTTCGCTGGGCTTGCAGGATTTACTTCTCCCTACCCTTCCCTAGCTCCGAGCCATCTTTGGGGATGCTAGGATATTTGGAAGTAGGAGAATGGAAGAGAGACTCCTGACTGCCATGTGGGTAGCATCCGTGGTGGTAACCTGAAGTGATGCAGCTATTTGGGGTCACCCACACTCCTCCAAGTGGTCCCTCACTGGGCTTGTCAGCCTGATGAATGTATTTTACTTTACATAATCGTTACTCTAGTCCAGAGGTTCTCAGCCTTCCTAATGCAGTGGTCCTTTACTACAGTTCCTCATGTTGTGATGGATCCCCCCATCCAAACAATTATTTTTGTTTCTATGTCATAACTGCAATTTTGTTACCATTATGAATTACAACGTAAATCTCTGTTTTCTGATGGTCTTAGGTGACCTCAGTGAAAAGGTCATTTGAGCCCCCAAAGGTGACATGACCCACAGGTTGAGAACCACCGCTCTAGTCTGTCATCGGAGCCCTGCACTGAACACAATTTGTTCACACCCCCCTCAGGAAAAGTTAACCGAACAAACATCTTGGAATTAAAAACAAAGGCAGAAGGCTTCAGCCCTCCTAACGATGTATTGTGAACATGTCATTCTCCCACACTGATGAGCTTGGGACGCTGTAGTTGCATGCTATGGGGCTGATTGCTTTGCCTAAAATATACAGATCCCAGCTCTGCAATTTCCTTCTGTCTTCCCTGTTACCAGAATGAATACAAATCAACAGCATGGCCTTTTCACTGAGGCAAACTCAGGGTTGGGGCAGTAGTCATCTTTAAGACTGAAAATACTTCTGCTTGCTCATATTTGGATATAATCCAAAACTTAATGTAATTGTCGGTCTTTTCTTTTTTCTCAGTGAAACCTTCCATTTTGTGGTTGAAAGATTGGGGAACCCTTTATGATCCTGGCAATATGTAAGTCCAAAGTCAATAATTTAGTTGCGTTCTCTCTTCAAAGATGTCATAGCTTACATACTTGGTTTTCCATAATGTCATACACTAAAACCCAGAAGCCACAGAAACAAGCCTTCCCCTGGTTCTGACATTATCTGAATGCTTCTGTCATGAGCACCCTGTGCCAGAACACTGGCAGGCATGCTTCCGTCTTTTCACGGTGTCAGAACCTATTTAATAACAAGAAATCGGCAAGACATGATAGCTTCATTGGCAGCCCTTTACCCGATTGTCCTAATTGCCTTGAAAACTCTGATCCAGACAACAACATGATTTTCTGTTTGTTTGTTTGTTTGTTTGTTTATGGGTGTTTGCCTGAATGTGGATATGTGCATCACAAGCATGTGTGGTACCTACAGAAGTCAGAGGTGGTACCAGATCCCCTGGGCCAGATTCCAGGCAGTCGTGGGTTGCCATGTGGGTCCAGAGAATACAACCCAGGTCCTTTGGCAAAAGGACTTTTAACCACTGAGTGTTCTTAACCACTGAGCCTTCCCTCCAGCCCCAATACATTCTTTCATTCCAATCTTATTTATATTAACTTTCAGGGCACATTAAATATCATATAGCAAATATATGTATATATGTGTGCATGTGTAGATAGATGGATAGATGAACAGATGGACAGATAGACAGATAGAGAGACAGACAGACAGACAGATAGGCAAGTAGATAGACAGACAGACAGATGGACAGACGGACAGATGGATAGACAGATAACAGAATGGTACAAAGGGTTAAAAATGACAATGAAAGTGACAGAAATTGGACCTATCTGAGCTGCAGAAGAAGTCAGGGAAGCAGCTCCAGCTGCCGGCTGTAGAGTCAGGCCGCAGGGTCAGAGGTGACCCACAGAAGCAAGAGCGAAGGGCAGACCTTGGTCTCAGCAGGTAGATGAATGAATGACGGGTTCCCTCAGAAGATGGGAATTCAGATAGGCTTCAGCAGAGCAGGGACAGTAGAAAGTTCTCTGCCCATCAGTCCTCTGGCACATATTCCGAGTGGTCAGGTGACAACTTGGTGACAAGCACTTGCTATCACAGTGCTCTATCTCTTTATGCAGGTCCTGTGAGGGAGTTGCCCCTCTCTCCTTCAGCCTAGTTTCCCGGTGAGTTATGAGCATGTCTTCCTGGTGTGCTTTTAATATGCCCACATACTAATATTTATTCTCTGATAGACTTACAGAATGGGACCTTTCCTGTTCCCTGTATGAGTGCCACTGGCCAGATGGTACCGTTTATGTTTCTACCTAGGTTCACAGTCATCTTCCATCCTCAAAAGCTATTCACAAAATGGAGAGTTTGGGACTGAAGAGATGACCCAGCAGCCAAGACCACTTGCTGCTCTTGCAGAAGACCCGGTTTCAGTTCCCAGCATCCATATGGTGGTTCACAATCATGCCTAACTCCAGTTCCAGAGGGTCTGGTGCCCTCTTATGACCTCAGTGGGCACCGGATGCACAAATAGTACATGCATATACAAAAGGGAAAAATAGTAATATACGTTAAAAATATAATCTAGTTCTTTTTTCCTTTTATTAAAAATAGATTCTTTTCGCATGCAGTACATCCTGATTACAATGCCCCTCCTTCTTCTCCTCCCAATTTCTCCCCCTCCCCTCCCATCCAGATCCACATCCGTTCTATCCCTCATTAGAAAAAAAACAGACTTCAGTCAGGCAGTGCTGGCGCACACCTTTAATCCCAGCATTCGGAGGCAGAGGCAGGTGGATCTCTGTGAGTTCAAGGCCAGCCTGCTCTACAGAGTGAGTTCCAGAACAGTGGGGCTACACAGAGAAACCCTGTCTCAAGAACAACAACAACAGCAAAACGAAAAACAACCAAAAAAAAATAATTTAAAAAGAGAAGAATAAGAAGGAAGAAATAAAAAAAGGAAAAAAAAAGCAGGATTCTAAGAGATAACAACAAAACATTATAAAATAAAATATAATAAGATAAAAAAAAATCCCATCAAAGTTGGACAAGGCAAACTGACAGAAGGAAAAGAGCCCCAAGAGAAGGCACAAGAACCAGAGACCCACTCATCCACACACTCTGGAGTCCTATAAAAATACCAAACTGAAAGCTCTACCATATCTGCAGAGAACCTGACACAGACCCAGGCAGGCCCTGTGCCTGCTGCTTCAGTCTCTGTGAGGTCCTATGAGCTTTGCTGAGTTGATCCAGAGGACCTTGTTCTCCTGGTATCCTCTGTCCCCTGAGACTCTCACAGGCTTTCTGCCTCTTTTTCCTGTGGGCTCTGAGTGGGGGGGGGGGAATTGATGGAGACACCCCGTTTAGAGCTGTATGTTCCAAGATCTCTCTTTCTCTCTCTGTAATGTCTGTCTGTGGGTCTCTGTAATTGTTCCCAACTGCTGCGAGAGGAAGCCACTCAGATGGTGGCTGAATAACCCTGATCTATGAATATAGCAGACTTTCATTAGGAGTCATTTTATTTTTTATTTATTTATGTTTTAGACCAATACCATTTGGCTTTACCCTAGGCCTCTGGGCTCTCTAGTCACTGGTTCTTGGTCCCCCAAGCGGTGTCAGGCCTAAGTTCTAACTAGTAAAATGGGCCTTAGATCAAATTAGACACTGGCTGGCCACTCCCACAAGCTTTGCACCACAATTGCCCTAGCGTATTTTGCAGACAGGACAGATTGTAGATCAACAATTTTGAGGCTTATGTGTTTATGTTTCTCTTTTGGTGGTCTGTAGAATACTTTTCCACACTAAAGACGCTAGAACACAGGAGGGAAGGTTCTATGTAGGCACCTGCTCTACCTCTCTGGGTTCAGTGAGTTGTGTGGATGTTTCCTTCAACACCTGGGCCTTGCTGTCAGTTTGTGAAGAGTAATCTATCATCTCAGCAACAGCCTGGGTTGTTGGGGGTTTCCACGGGACCACTTTAGCCAACAACTCAATTGAATGTAACCCAGTGCCAGTACTGGAAGATTCATTTGGTGACAAGAAATGGCCAACTGGGGCTGTCTCCCTCATTATTTGGTGATTTTATTAGGACCACCTTCATGTATTTTAGGATGTTTCCCTTGTACTAGATTTCCATACTACCCTCAAAAGCCCCTCAATTTTATCTCACTCTTCCCCCTTCTCTCGTTCAATCCCATCTCCCCTCCCCTTCTTTACCTGATCCCCCTGTTCCCATCTTCCCTGCCCCTTCCCATGTTTCCTGTTCCCCTTCCCTTCCCCCGTAAAATCTATTCTGTTTCCCCTTCCTAGGGAGATACATGTGTCCCTCCTAGTCCATTCCTCTATACCTAACCTCTCTGGATCTACAGATTTAGCTTGGTTATCATTTACTTAATGGCTAATATCCACATATAAGCGAATATACACCACATTTATCTTCCTGGGTCTGGGTTACCCAACTGAAGATGATTTTTTTCTAGTTGCATCCATTTGCCTGCAAATTTCATGATGCCATTTTTTAAAAAGCTGAGTAATAATCTGTTGTGTAAATGTACCATAGTTTCTTTATCCATTCTTTTGGTAAGGGTATTTCCAATTTCTGGCTATTGTTGATAGATCAGCAATGAACACGAGTAAGCAAGTATCGTTGTGGTAGGGTGAAGTATCCTTTGGGTATGTGCACAAGAATGGAACGGCTGAATCTTGAGATAAATTGAGTCCATCTTTCGAAGAAACTACCATACTGATTCCCATAGTGGCTGTACAAGTTTGCACTCCCTCCAGCAATGGAGGAGTGATGCCCTTGCTCCACATCCTTGCCAGCATGAGCTGTCACTTGTGTTTTTTATTTTAGCCTTACAGGTGTAAGACAAAATCTCAAAGTAGTTTTGATTTGCATTTCTCCCATGGCAAAGGATGTTGAACCTTTCTCTAAGTGTTTTTCAGCCATTTGAGTCTCTTCTATTTAGAATTCTCTGTTTAGATTTGTATCTATTTTTAAATTGGATTATTTGGGAGTTTTGTGATCTAGTTTCTTGAGTTCTTTATATATTTTGGATATTAGTCCTCTATCAAATATGGAGTTGGTAAAAAAAAAAAAATCTTTTCCCATCCTGTAAGCTGCTGCTCTGTCCAATGATGTGTCCTTTGCCCTGCAGAAGATTTTCAGTTTTATGATGTCTTATGTATTAGTTGTTGATCTTAGTGCCTGTGCTAATGGCGTTCTGTTCAGAAAGTCTTCTCCTCTGCCAATGAGTGCAAGGCACCTTTATCTTCTACCAGGTTGAGTGTATCTGATTTTACGTTGAGATCTTTGATACATTTGCAGTTGAGTTTTGTGTAGGGGGATAAGTATGGACCTATTTACATTCTTCTCTGTGCAGTCATCCAATTTAACCAGCACCATTTGCTGAAGATGCCGGGTTTTTTCAGTGTGTCTTTCTGTCTTCTTTATCAAAAATCAGGTGTCTATAGGTGTGTGAGTTTACGTCTGGGTCTTCAAATTGATCCCATTGATCAACGTGTCTGTCAAATAAAAATAAATCTTCAAAAATAAATGGAGGCACTCTCTGAAAGCCATCTCACACAGCACGCGGTAACCTAGAGCACCACACACCTAACTTCAACAGCTTCATGGGTTGAAAATCCATCATCCCCTGGACTGTGGACTGTGGCGAGAAGGCATCACAAGTGAAACGGAAAGCAGAGGCCCAACCTTCTTACAGGACTGGCACTGCCGGATGCAATGTCCCAAGCACAAATCCATGGCATGGCTACTTCAGAAAACGCCACAGTGCAAGATCTAGAAAGCGGGAGGTGAAGCCCGTTTGTGACAGATGCGGTTTGCGACTGTTATTTAGTCCTCATGCTAGCCTTGGCTGCTCTATCAGTGTGACTGTTCGGTGTCAGGAGATCAAGAAACTTGCCCGAAGCCAAAGCTACAAACGCCAGGGACAAGATGACAGTCGTGAGGGCCCTATAATTCAGAAGCCAGGGGAGGGGCATGCGGGGCGTCAGACCCTATCGCCCTCTGAGCCACTGATGGCATTTTACTGTTAAAATCAAACACATTGTGTACAACGGTTTTACAAGTACTTAAAAAAACACTGGATGTTTTGGTAGATTTTCAATGGTTCTAGAGATTTTGTTTGTTTGTTTGATGTATTTGGAATTCTGCGGTTGCCCTGTTTCTCTGCTTCTCTGTTCAACAATATTTACAGCACACTCTTTGAAACAGAGCAGAAACTGTGTTTCCCAGGCTGGTCTTGAATTTCTGGGCTCAAATGATCCACCTGCCTCAGCCTCTTAAAAGGCTAGGACCCCGGATGTGCACCTCTGCTCCCAGCTTATAGTTCATAGTCCTTAGCTACGATTATTCCAAGCACTTCCTGTCTTGAACTACCTCCGTGAGAACATGATGCTAACCTCTCGGATGAAGATGCTCCAGTCTATGTCCTAGCTACCGTGCAAGCCGGCTACATCCTGGGCTCTTATTCCTCTTATCTTGCTGGCCCCCTCAGAACCATTCTCCGTAGAAGGCAGCACCGTTTGCTCCACTCTTGTGTCTTCCAGAACACTTCCGTTCCCTAACTGCTCGTCCTCAGTTTCTTCTGAGGATCTTCCTCCTCAGCTTGGCTCCTAAATAATATGGGAGAGAAGGCACACCCTGTCTGGCTTCTCCTGTCCATCGTCTCTTCTTAGATAGCTTTATCTATGCCTGTGGCCTCCAATATTGCCAGCATGCTGCTAATAATTGGTTCCTATGCTCAGTAACTCATCCGATAGCGCCATTAGGAAGGGCGCGTTCCACGGTGCCCTCGATCTTAGTCTTCTAACCCTCACCTGTTGTCCTGTCACCGGAGTTGACTTCACTGCCAACAATTGTCTTTCTTTGTTTCCTTTCCCTTTATTTTCCACAGCTAACTCAGTGGCAGGTCTCGACTCTCCCCACCACCACCTCTGCAACCACTGCTCCTCCGGAGTTTCTGTCCCAGCCCCCTGCTCCCTTCCTCCCCCATCAGCCCCTTTGCACGCCCGTTACTCAGGGTCTCAACAACAATACTGCTGACATTCTAGGCTGATTCTTTCTTTCTTGTGGGGGCTTTTGTCTTGGAACTGTAGTGTTTAACAATATCTCTGGCTTCTACCTGCTAGGCGCCAGTAGCACCCCTGTCCCAAAGCTGTTAAAATAAAAATGCCTCGGGATATTGGCAAGCGATCCTGAGAGGGAAGATCACCAGCCAATGAGAATCACTGTCACAACCAGAGCGCACTTTGCTTTCTAAAACGAGGGGCTAGGGAGAGCGCTCACGGGGTCAAAGTGCTTACTGTGAAAGCCGACAGCCTGCGTTCGAATCCCCAGAAGGCATGTAAAGGCTACACATATACATTAACACACACACACAGAGGAAACACATGCATACATGAACTCACTTTATGCACAATCATATTTTAAATGAGTCATACTTAATAATCACATGCACATCGTGATCAGAGAAAAGCGACATAGCAACGCAGTACTGCTGATGCTTGTCTAATGTCTGCTTCCTTGTGACTCCCCAAGCATTTATTCCCCCAAGGTCAGGAAGGTTGGCTCATCTCTCTCATTTACCAGCCCCGGTGACTTGCCTTCTAGTCCTCGCCTCAAGCCGGTTGCTTCTCTCTCTGCAGAACACCGTTCTCTGAACTGCTGCGTGGCTGTTTGCCTGCACAGTGGAGCCCCAGCAAGCCCCTCATTGTCTAGCCCGCGTGCCCCATCGCACACTGCTGCCCCCTCTGAGCCTTTAGTGTGTTACTCAGTGTTCACCGCCAGGTTCTTTATAGCGGCTCTGGTTGTCCGAAATCATCCTAGGTTTGTATCTTCCTGTCTTTGCCCCCCAGTACAACATAGCTCTAGGAGACCGAGTGCTAACGTGCCACGTACCTCACAGCCTTCCCGGCACCCATGACAGTGCCAGGCACATGGCAGGTACCCGAGGAACACCGAGCCCAACTGCCGACGAACAAAAGTTGGCACCGTTAAGGTTATAAAACTCATCTTTGCTAGCAACCTCGGCCTGTTGAAACACATTCGCAGAGGTGAGTACCTAATGAATCTGTCTCTTGTGACATCTAGCCTTCTGTTTGATACAAGCTTTGTCAGGGGAATGAGTTATTGACGTTTTAATGCCTGAGGATTATGGTAATGCGGCTTAACTATATTGATCTGTTCAGTATTCTGTACTTGCCTTGGCTGCTGTCCCAAAAACTCCAAGAGAAGGAGGTGTCCAGATGGTCATAACACGGACTATGAAATGGGATCAAAGATGGAGCTTATCAGAGCAATTCATAAAACATTAGACATCAAATTTTGACACTTCAGTTAAGCCACAAGCCTAATGAAATGGTACTTAATGAGCTTAATTAATCCTACCACTGACAAAATTCAGAGTGTGTGTGTGCGTGTGTGTGTGTGTGTGTGTGTGTGTGACAAGAATGAAGATTTCCTAGCTGATCTGCAAAGTCTGTGGGAGGGATCGAGAAGCAACTTTCCAGGCAGAGTCATTTGGCTCTGCCACTTAAACAAGAACATAGGAATCAATATGGAACACAGAGGAGGAGAAGCACAGAACTCAGGGGACCCACTTGGGCCTGGCAAACGAAACAAGGCAAGAATGCACAGAATACAGAGTGCCAGGCTCTTAAATTGGGCAGGTTTGGTTCAGCCCTGCCCCCCAGTTCTGCACTTGCTAGTACCTTCGTATTTGCATGCCCACCTGTGGCTTAATTTATTTCCCCTGTGTGTTCATCTTTCTCCTTGCTAAAAAAAAAAAAGAGAGAAAAAAAAAGAAAGAGAGAAATAATGTTCTACATTACAAGATGGTAGGAGAATAAAATGGGATAATATATGCTGAGTACCAGGACCAGAATCTGAGTGCTCTCCGTGTCTGCGTTCTATTTCCTTCCAGACTGCAGCATTTGCTCTCATTAAGATAGCATGGGAATTACCTACTTGACCTTGAAATCAGCAAAGACCTTCCGAGATGGAGCCCTAGGCGCAGCATCTCCAGCTCCCGCAACATTTGTCAGTTGCCTCGGAGGAAAGATTAGCTTGTATGGAATGCTGACGTTCAATTACCCTCTGCTCTGTAGAGGGGATCTAAGGCTTAGCATGAGGGCCTGGGTTGCGGGGGGGGGGGGGGGGGAGCGGGGTCTCTGTGCGCACTACCCCAATTTTCCAGCCTGCAGGAGCACAGCAGAGACCAGCAGATCCCTGTCCTGCCAGGATGGCCCTTCTTACAACGCCACAGACACTTTACAGCCATTATAATAAAAGCTAAGTCTGCCAATCCTGGCTCCGTGAGAGTAGAAAAACAATAGCTAGAAGATTAAATAATTCAGGGCCTTTCATATTTAAGTTTGAGGGTGAGTGGAAACTGGGAGCATAATAAATAAAAAGGACTGCAATAGCCTTTAATAAAGCCAACGGACCAGGGAGTCATTCATTTGCCATATGAAGGATTTGTTTTCCAGGGCAATCATGCAAAAGAAAAAAAAAATTTTTTAGCCTTTCCTGCAGAGGAGAAACTGGCCTGACCCTATCCTACCTGGCTGAAGGAAGTCTGCAAGCAAGATTTTCAAAGTACTCTTTTTCAATTAATGCTTTCATATGTTGAGGCTTTTCATAGAAATTATAGCTTTAGCTGTCCAAGATGGCTTAAGCAACTGCTTGATTTACAAATGCATCTAAGCAATGCCAGGGGCCTTTGCAAATTAGATTTCTCAAATAATCCTCGAGGCAGCTTTTATATGCACCCAAGGGCTTGCCACGCACAGTCTCCAGCCTCATTCTGAAGAATGGTTTTCAAAACTCCAGGCACATTCAACTCTTTTACCCTCTGGCTTCCCTTTTCAGATGGCTTCACTGCTGCCTGCTGCTTATCAGAATAACAGAAAGAAAGCCATGGGGCTCAAGATGTTGAGCTGTCAATCACCAAGGCCACCATCATAACTACCAATCTCAGCTCACCACCAAAGCTACATCCTCCCCTCATCAACTGGCTCTTGATATCTCCCTCTATTCCCTCTCTCCATCAAGGTGAAGGCATTCTTAAACGATTGTTCTTACTGTGTTGTTTCTGGCTCAAGAGACTGTTTGTGGCACCTCCTGTCTCCACTTCAACCCTCTACTTCCTCCTTACCCTGGCATGTCCCTGTCCCTTCTTCATTTGTAAACTTTTCTGTAAAGCAGTTTCAGGATCACAACAAAGCCAAACAGTACACAGAGACTTCCCATGCATCCCCTCTCCTGACACAGACAGCCTTCCTCAAGATCAGCATGGTTAAAATGGGTGAGCACGTATTTGCCTGCCCTTATCACACCAAGGCTCTGTTGCATCAACCTTCTCTCATGAAGTTTGCATGTATAATTGCATTCATCCACAACTGGGCCAGCATAATTGTTTTGTTACTCTAAAGTCCCCCATACTCCATCTGTTCATACTTTTCCCCTAGTAACCTATGACAACCCTTGATCTGTGTACGGACTCCCTTATTTTGCCTTTCTCTTTTGCAAAACTGTCATACAGTTGGAACGATACAGCATGTGGCTCTTGGATTGCTTATTCTACCTGGTAGTGTACATCAACATTTCCACCATGTCTTTTTCTCGTTTAATAGTTCACCTTTTTCAGCATGGAATGATCGTCCATTATATAGATGTAGGAGGGTCTTCTATCTATCTGTTGCTTTCATTGGTTAATTAATAAAGAAAACTGCTTGGCCTGATAGGTCAGAACATAGGTAGGCGGGGAAGACAGAACAGAGTGCTGGGGGAAAGAAGGCAGTGAGACAGACTCCACGATTCTCTGACCCAAGACAGATGTAGGTTAGGATCTTTCCCGGTAAGCCACCACCTCATTGTGCTACACACATTAAGAGAAATGGGTTAACCAAGATGTGAGAATTAGCCAGTAAGAGGCTAGAGCTAATGGGCCAGGCAGTGTTTAAATGAATACAATTTGTGTGTTGTTATTTCAGGTGTAAAGCTAACCATGCGGGAGCCGGGCGGGATGAAAAGCAGGCCTGCTCGCCTTATCACTACATATATAGATGTGTGTTTGTCCATTTGACAATCACACAACATTGTCTTCTTAATTGCTTCTTTTATTTTTCAAGATTATAGGTTTTTTTTCAGGTTTCACACAAGTGGCTGGCCCTGAACTGCTCAAGGAATCTTTATTTATACTTCAAAAGCAAACATGTTTTTCCATCCTTCAGTATTGACCTCCAACAAAAACAAAATGTCAAATATGTCCCCCCACACCACACAACTTTGACATCAAAGCAACCTTTAAACGAAAAACAATGCTCAGCATTTTGCTAGCATGGCTAAATATCAAGCCAGACACATCCTGTTCCTACAAAGCTAAAAGGCAATAAACATAGGCACATATTTTCAAGAACTACAATATTATTCAAAACTTAACAAATCATAGTATATTACACCATTTTCCTTTACCCTTGCCTCCCTCCAAACCCTCTCATATACCCTTCCTTGCTTTCTCTCAAATTCATGGTCTCTTTTTTTTCCCCATGAATTGTTGGTACATGCGTATATATAACCTGCTCAATCCATGCAGTGTCATTTGTATGCGTACTTTCAGGGCTGACCACTTGGTACTGAATATCCAATTTGTGTGCTCTTCCTTGGGGACGACCATTTCTCTCACTCTCGGCAGTCCTTGGTTGCCTGTAGATTTTTGTGCAGGGCTGAGGCCTCGCGGCCTTTCCCCTTCCACTTTTAGCACGTCTGCTCTTGTCCTTGCTCAGCCATGACAGTCATGTTGATGAGACTTTAGGGGTGTAGTTCTGGCACTACTAAGAGATATAATCTCATAGCAAATGCCACCATCCTCTGGCTTTCACAAACTGCCAGTGCCCTCTTCTGCAATGTTCCCTGAGCCTTAGATGTGGGAGTTGTTTTGTAAATGTTCCCATTGAGACCGGTTGTTTCCAAGTCTGGGCATTCGTGGATAACGCTGCTAAAATCCTGTGTGAAGGATTTTGCACGCGCAAAGGTTTTCATTTCCTTTAGATAAACATCAAGGTGCAGGCTTGCTAGGTCAAATGGCAATAGTATTTTTCTTTAGTGTCTGAAACATTTTACATTCTATGTTAAAACATTCAATGTTTAAATATATGTTATATCAGCAACAAATTCTCGCCAAAACTGGTATTGTCAGCCTTTTGCTTTAAAAAAAAAAAATTGTGCCATATTTTTTGGTTTCCTTTGTGTGAAATATTTTATTTATCAAGTTTATACCTCAGTGAGCCAAGGAATCATAGAGTTTCTAAAATTTCAATTAAACACACGCCAGTATAAGGCATTATTTTGCTTTGAAAATTAAATAAAGCACTAGATTTCTCTTTTTTAAAACTTTTGGTTGTTTGACAGTTTCATCCACCTATATGAAGAATTTTGGTAATTCTCAGTTCCTCATCCCTTCCTTTCTCTCCCAACCAGCCCTTTTTCTTATCAAGTCTCTGTCTTTGTTTATGTGGTCCACTAAGTTTAGTAAAAAGTTCCTTGCCAGAACATGACCAGGAGTTTATTTAGCAGAGCAAATGCAACTTATCTGTGACTATACCAGTACAAGAAAATGTCACATCCTTCAGCAACTGTTAATTACCAACAGTGCCTAGAAGAGGGGTGGGACTTGATGACTCCTCCCCATCCACAGTGAACTGTTAAAAGGCCCAATCTTGGTGGCAGGGAGAGATTGATTTTGTTTTTACTTACATGTGCATGGGTGCAAATGAACATATAAGCACACATACTAAAATGTCTTTAATGTGGTGGTTCTCCAACTTCCTAATGCTGCAACCCTTTACTACAGCTCCTCATGTTGTGGTGACCCCAACCATACAATTGTTAGCTAAATTAGCTGCAAACCTGCACTTAGGCCTCCTCAGAAGAGACAGCGAAGACATCTAATGCTGGCAGATCCATAGCAATACTGAAAGCAGGAAACGGCAGCTTTCGGCAAACCAGAGTTTTTACAAACCAGAGTTTTTGAAAGATGAAACTGTAGATGATACTAATGAATAGGTTGGGGCTAAGAGAACCATCACCCAGAAGGTATGTGCTCAAAGCAGGCTGGAGGTCATGTGCAGCAGCTCCCACTAACAGCCAGGCAGGTGATGGTGAGCCCAGGAGCAGAGCTCACTGGAGCATCATCTTCAGAGGGGTCAGGTTGGTGGGCCCCTCAGCTCTGCTCTGTGCTTTAAATGGGTACACTTGTTTCTGCCCCTCATACTAACTCTATGGCTGGCTTAAAGAAATGATGATCCTAGAGAAACTTTTTTCATGGAGAGAGATGGGAGGGGGTATCCTACCTGCATCCTGGACCCACACCTAAAAGTGGGTATGGGCCTCACAGACAGAAGTTACAGTGTAATGCTGAAGTGAGGGACGGCCCTACAACACAGCCGAGAAGACCTATATAAGCTCTTCTTATTAATTGACTAACCAGGCTGCTAAGCCCCAGAGCTGAATAGACAACCAATATCATTAGTCACGTGAGAAAAATAAACAGAATGAAAAAGAATGATCAAAAGTAATAGACAGTTAAACCCTTCGGGGAGAGCTGGGAAGGAGTCTCTAATTTGCATTAGTCAGATGAGATCACCCACAAAACACAAGCAGCTGCTATAATGAAGGGTAATAAAGAAAAAATATAAAACATTATTGCCAAATATAAAATAAATTATGGCAAAATCCTAAGAATAAAGTAAAGGAAATAACTCAGAAATAGATCAAAGATATAAAAGAATGAAATGATAAAGAATTTTTAAAAGTTAGGTAATATGAAGACAGTTTGGTGGTTGGGGGCCAAGGCAGTAGGATTGAGAGAAAAATGTCAGCTTGGGCTACATAGCTCCAGGCTAGACTAGGCTACAAGGAGAGACCCTATCCTACCCTGAGCAAAATGTTTGTGGATTATCTAGTGGAAATCTAGTACATCTATGTACTAGGCTTGCATAACAAAAAAACCACGGTGTTATCCTTAACTATTGAGGAATCAGTGAAGGATATCGCCCTTCACCAAACATTCAAGTCTTCTGATCAAAAGCCTATTTATTGCTGAACAATGATTACAACTAACACAAAAACTAACTCTACCTACTAAATATAACCCATAGTCTCACTACACCTCACAGCAACCTGCAAGGCAGTCACAGTGAGAGAAAATGATCATGTTATTCACATCCCATGACTTTTCAGAACATCAATGTGAAGAGACCCTTCTAAGCATTGAGAGAAAGATGGTCATTTACAAGGACTAAATAAAAGTCAGCTATGTCCAGATTTCTCAACAGTAGCGATTGTTATCAAAAGATAGTAATACAATGCCTTTATCACTCTGGAGGGAAATTATTCCTAATCAAGAATCATCTAGAATATTTATTAAAAGATGTTGTGAAAAAAGAAAAACTTTACAGGAATTAGAGAACAGAGAAAACTTACTTCCATATGCTCTTAAAAAATGGTTGTGTCTATACTACATACAGAATAATAATTTTAAAAAAAAGAAGTGAAGGATTTTACCAAACAGGATGATTTGGACTCCAATAAAGCACACTGGCCCAGGAGTACAGAGCAAAGAATCTCATGAAAATCAAAAAAAACAAACAAAACCCTACATGTAGGAAATTAGAAAAGAATATAAGCAGGTTCCTTGTAAAGCCTCAATGGGAAGAATAAAATTATTCCAGTTGGAGTTTAATGAGGAAGCTGGGAAGCAGAACGCTATGTAGGGAAAAGCTGTATATTTTCATTCAAACAAAATACTACAGCTAAAACAGAAAGTTATACTAGAAATGCGCAGTACAAATGTGCAAAGAATTTACAGTACAATTTTAAACGGTTGATGGAAGATGAGGGAAGAGAACCTACTAATGCCTTGCAATGGTCTTTTGGTCACTGTGATAGACTGTCTGACACGAACTGAAAAGAGTGTTGATTTTGGTTTATTATTTAAAAGGTGTCTGCCCATCATGACAGGGAGGGTGTTGTAATGCAGTTCACATCACAGCAGCCAGGAGTCAAAAGAAGGAGGAAAAAGAGAAGAGAAGATACAGTCCCTGAGGGCATGTCCCCAGTGGGTACCATTTCCATTCCCCTCTGTATGCTATGAATATGTTTTATTACCATTGGTTAATAAAGAAGCTGCTTTGGCCTATGGCAGGGCAGAATAGAACTAGATGGGAAAGCTAAATTGAACACAGGGAAAAAGAAGGCAGAGTCAGACAGACGGCATGCAGCTGCCAAAGAAAAAAGACGCTGGAACCTTACTGGTAGGCCACAGCCTTGTGGTGATATGTAGATTAATAGAAATGGGTTAATTTAAGATGTAAGAGTTAGTTAATAAGAAGCCTGAGCTAATGGGACAAAAGGTATTGTAATTAACAGAGTCTCTGTGTGCTTATTTGGGTCTCAGCATTCTGCAAACGAATGTGTAGTCTCAGTCTACACCTCTCCTTTCCCCCAGTATTAGCATCATATTGTGAAACTCATCAAAGAACTTATTACTTCATTGAGTCAGAGCAGTTCGAATCTAATCCCTCTGCGAAGAGCCTCACAGGCACAACCAGAGTCATGCTTCAGAAATCTCTAAGAACCTCTCAATCCAACCAACAAAGAACACTATGAGTCACATGCATATTCTGCGTCACACCCCCCTTTCTGTGCCAGAAGCATAACATGAGTTACATTTCTTTTTCCTGAGATTCTGGCTATATTAGTCAACTCTATGAGGAACAAAATTTACATTGCTGTCATTCTCTTTGCTTCTAAATCCCTAATTTTCAAAACTTATTATTCTTGCTTTTTATCTAAAGCATGAGTAAGATTCATTATAAAGTAGAAGATAAATGCTAACAGTAATACAAAAAACATGGCCTTACTAACTTTAAAATAATATAGGGGCATGAATTTACTCATTTCATTTTACCAGACATTGGCAAATGCATCCAGAAACCAGTCATTAGAATTGTGATCAGCAGCTTTGTGATGTCAAAAATAAACTAGTTATAATTGGAAGATGATGAGTCCAGAAACGTTCATGTTTTATTTTATCTAACGTTCTCATGTTGTTTACCACACATTAGTCTTTAAAGCTTAGTCTTTTCTCATTCTATTTCTTTACAATTTTATGAAACTAGTTCATTTCAAAAATGATAATTTTCTGTAGTAGGCAGCCAAAATACCCTCAACTTACTCAGATTCATGCCCATGTTAACTCTAATTCCATACAGTTTTGGACTAATTGAGATGTTTACAGCTTGCTTCTTGACTCTACCTGAATGTAAGTCCCACTCTTGTTACTTCTCCCTGACCATTGAATCTCTCTTGCTAAGGATTTTATATTACTTCTTATGTTCTATATTAGTCCATTTTTATAATTACAGTGAAATGTTGGGGTAGACTACCTTATACAGAAAGGGAACTGTTTTAGCTCATGGTCTGGAGCTGTAAACGTATGGGGCCACTTCTGATAATTGATGGAGGAAGGTCATTGGCTAATAAAGGAACTGCCTTGGCCCATTTTATTGGTTGAAAGATAGGTGGGAGGAGTAGGCAGAACAGGACGCTGGGAGGAAGAGGAAGCGAGGTCAGTCTAGACAGCTCTCCTCTCGGGAGCAGACGCCTGAGAGAGATGCCATGCTCCTGGCTCCTGGGCAGATGCATGCTATGAAGCTCCGACCCAGGATGGACATAGGCTAGAATCTTCCCGGTAAGCGCACCTAGGGGCGCAACACAGATGATTAGAAATGGGCTAAATTAATATGTGAGAATTAGCCTAGAAGAGGTTAGATAGAAATGGGCCAAGCGGTGTTTAAAAGAATACAGTGTCCGTGTAATTATTTCGGGGCATAAGCTAGCCGAGCAGGCAGCCAGGGTGCTGGGGACGCAGCCCCGCCGCCCTCATTACTACAGATAATGGTGTTCTTACTGGAAGAGACCTGAGGTGGTGCAAGCAAGGAATCACGTACTAAGAAATGTGAGCGCACGCGCGCGTGTGTGTGTGTGTGTGTGTGCGTGCATATTTCTTTCCTTTAAAGAGAGGGTATCACTGTGCAGCCTTGTCTGGCCTGGAACTTGCTATGTTGACCTAATTGGTCTTACACCCGCAGAGATCTATCCCACAGGCACAGGGATTAAAAATATATACCTCCATGTCAGGCTTGTTTGTATGTATTTCTTAAAAGGCCATCCAGATAAAGCCATGGAAGCTGGACTTTATGTAATTCTTTTTGCTCCCAAAGGCACCAACTCTACAAAAGAAAGTAGATTAATTTTCTGACCTCTCTCTACCAGGGACCCCAGTAGTCACCAGGGTCTGGGACTCAGGCAATTTCATTTTCTTTCCTGTTCTTCATTACAAGTACATGTAGTAAAAGCTTTAAGAGATTGAAGATGAAATTAAAATATGTATTAGAAGACGGGAAGATATCCTACATTCATGGAGTGGTAGGATTACAACATAGTAAAAGTGGCCATCCCACCAAAAGCAATCTACATATTTGATGCAATTCCCATCAAAATTGCAACATAATTTTTCACAGAACTTGAAAGGACAACTTTTGGCTTCATATGTAGGCATGCACACATATACACACAAAAGAAAAAATACCAGAATAGCTATAACAATCCTGAATAATAAAAGAATTTCTGGATGCATCATTATCCCTGATTTTGAGTTAGTTGTACTATGGAATATACTAATAAAAACAGCATGCTATTAGCATGTAAATAGAAATGTTTATCAATGGAATGGAACTGAAAACGCAGATGTAAGTCCACAGCATATAAACACCTGATTTTTAACAAAGACGCCAGAAAGACATCATCTCCAACCAATATGGTGCTGGTCAAACTGGATAGCTTCATATAGAAGAATGCAAATAGATCCTTACTTATCACCCTGCACAAAACTGAACTCCAAGTGGATCAAAGACCTTAACATAAGACCAGATGCACTGAACCTGATAGAAAAGAAAGTAGGAAATTATCTTAAACTTACTGGCATGGGAAAAGACTTTCTGAACATGACATCATTAGCACAGGCATTAAGAACAAAACTTAGTAAGCAGGACTGTATGAAACCAAAAAGCTATGTGACAAAGGACATTATCATTAGGGCAAAGTGTCAGGGTCCAGAAAGGGAAAGGGGTTAATATAGAAAATGTACAAAGAGCTAGAAACAACCTGGACATCAAGAAAACAACCCAATTTAAATGGGGTAAAGAACTAAGTAAAGAGTTCTAAAGAACAAAACTCAAATGACTGAGAAACACTTTGAGATGTTGTTGTGGGAGGTTCTTCTGTGTATGTGTTGCTTTTATTGGTTAATGAATAAAGCTACTTTGGCCTCCAGCAAGCAGACTAGAGTAAGGAAGATATTCCATGTAGATAGGGAAAGAAAGAAGGCAGAGTCAGGGAAACACCATGTAGCCACCAAAGGAAGCAGACACCCGGGAACATTACTGGTAAACCATGAACCTCATGGTAAAATATAATAATAGGAATGGGTTAATTTAAGATGTAAGAGTTAGTTAATAAGAAGCCTAAGCTATTGGCCAAGCAGAATTGTAATTAATATAGTTTCTGTGTGATTATTTGGGTCTGAGCAGCCGGGAACTAATGAGCAGTTTCTGCCTACAAGATGTAATACATCTTTAGCCATCAGGGAAATGCAAATAAAAAGTACTTTGAGATTTCATCTTACACCAGTCTGAATGCCTAAGATCAATACCACAAACGAGGGAAGGAAGATTAATTCCTTACTGGTAGAAGTGCAAATTTATATAACTACTATGGAAATCAGGGTGGCAGTTCCTCAGGAAGATGGGAATAGATCTACTCCAAGATACAGCTACATCACTCTTGAATCCTACTACAGAGACACTTGTTTGTCCATTTTTATTGCTGCTCTAATCATAATATCCATAAGTTGGAAACAGCTTAGAAGTCCATCAACAGATGGATAATGGAAATGGTGCTCATTTACACAATGGAATATTATTCAGATGTTTTAAAAACAAAGTCATATTTGCCTGTAAATGAGTGAAAGTAGCTATTCTGAATGAGATAACCCAGATTCCAAAAAGAAAATTACAGTATGAACCCTCTTACATGTGGATCTTAGCTCTTAAGCCTTAATAGGCATCCTGCAATCTGTATAGCTACAGAAGTTAGGTAGAAAGTAAGCAACTGTGGGGAGGAGGGAATATTCCAAAAAAGGGGAAATAGGATATGTAGTTATGGAGAGACAGAAGGGAGACTAGAATGGGGGATTAAACAGACAGGGAGAGAGGAAAGGAGATAAAGAAGGGAATTCAGGAAGAGACAAATTGTAGAAGTACGCTGCACTTATCCCAAGAGGATATAATGTATGAGAGAATTAAAAAAAAGTTGGAGGCAGGAGAATGAAGAGTTCAAGGTAATCTTAGATACATAGTAAGTTTAAGTACCACATGAGGCCCTGTCTCTAAAAAAAAAAGAAAAGAAAAGAAAAGAAGAATAAGTATTTCAATTCAGAAACTCAAATTATTATAAACCCTACACTAAAATCACCCAACCATGTTTTGGTGCTGATTAAAAAATAAAGGCACAACAGGGAAAAACATGCCATTGTAAGCTAAACACGGGAGAAGCTGGGACCATCTAGAGTCCATCTTTCAGGCGACTTTAGACAAATCCCCTTCTGGATTTTGTGTTCTCCTACACAAGAAAGCAGCTCTTCAAGTAAATGTATTCTGTTGTTTTATCTCTGGCACAGCGGCTTCACCTGAATATCCTGCTGTTCAGCCAGTAATTGTGACTCTGAAGTTGTTGGCCCACTTCTCAGGCAGTAGCCTGGTGGGCCTTCTACATCCCTCTGGACCACTGGATCCTCCTCCAAACATAGTTTTTAAACTAAATCCTTATTGTTCTATTTACCAATAAAGACTAGGGAGTCGGAGGATGGGATGAGAACCTGCTAGCTCAGAGAGATTGAGGAGCTGACCTTCCCTCTTTGCGGGTTTCTCAGAAAGAGCACCTCTTCGGTAGTTCCAAACCAAAAATGACCACCACCCTCAAGTCCCTCCCTGTTACTTCCTGTGTGTCTCTCTATATGTCTTCCAGACTCCTCTGACTCTGATTACTTTCTGGCAAGTAGTTGCTGGCTCCACCTCCTGACCCAAAGTGGATTTTATTTAATTAACGCAAACATAAATTCAGGGTTCCCAGTGCCATCCTCTATCCGGTGTAGCCTGTGACAGTAGTCTATCAAAGTAAAGGAGAGTGGGCTGGATTTCAGGCCCCCAGGATTTCTTTAGGATTGAATATCTGATTCCATGTGTAGTGTTTATATGCCAACAAAGGAACCATTTAACGTCACTGTTGAAAGTGGGTCTTTGGTGTCATACCGACTCAAGGTGTTTGGTTACATTTTTGTGTGTGTTTAACCACCCAGGCTGACATTTATAGAAAAGCCCCACTCCTGCCAGACTATTGTGTACTTAACTTTGCTCTTCTGTCCTGGAGCTGTAAATCACTTCCAGGATAAACTGGCAGGTGTTATACAGACACTGAATACAGCTGATGGCTTCTTTCAGACCTGTCGTATTAAAACCTCCACAAGGCTCCAGGAATTTACAGTACCCCAGAGAAGAGGGCAATATAAAAAGCTCAGAAATACTGAAATTGCTGGTACAATAAGTCTGTAATATTAACTCTGGGAAATAGTGAACACCGAAGCAACACTAGCACAATTTATATACAGAGGGAAGCAGCTGGCATTAAAGCAAAGTGTCCTGCTCTAACCAGAAAGGCCATTCCCCACGGGTTCAAAGGCAAGTGCTCTGGTGCGGCTAAGTTGTAGCTTGTGGTGGCGTGTGTATTAAGGAAGGAACACTGAAAATGCCAGCCTGTCCTCGGGAGGACACAAAAGCCAGGCCCGATGTAGAAAGGATGACAAGCTATTCTCTGCTGTTTTCCTCAGGGTTTAACATCAATTGCCCCCAGCAAGCATTAGCTTCATCTTCCTCTTCGTCTGATCCTGTTCATACTAGTTTCTTCAACAGGACTATGGACCTCCAGTGAAGAATGTTAACTGTTTATCAGCCAGAAGAAAGGTAGGGCGTCAGAGGGGGTTTTGAATGAGGGTAGGAAGTCTAGAGAAAGACATCAACTGAGAGATTGGTACCCAGAAGACCTTAAGAGATGGGCCTGAGGAAGATGACTGCGGACGATTTGGGGAGAACCGCACATGCAGAAGATCAGGCCCACAGAGCTGAACCTGAGACAGGGGTGGATAGCATAGCGAAGCGCGCAAGGCTGGGAGAAGACATTTGCATGCGGCGGAATGCTTTAGATGGACGCAATGAGAACTCTAAGTGAGCTGTGAGTTTGAACGAGAATGCCCCCCCCCCCCCCGAAGTTCATATTTGCGACTGCTTTGTCCCTAGTCTGTGGAACTCTTTGAGGAAGGATTAGGAGGCGTGGCCTTTTTGGAGGAGGCGTGTCACTGGGAGTGGGCTGTGAGGTTTCAAAAACCCAAGCCAGCACCAGCCGCCACCCCATTCTCCCTCTTCCGGGCTAACCTGTGGATTAGACGTAAGCTCTCAGATACTCCTCCAGGGTCATGCCTGCCTGCTGGCTGCCATGATGTCCATGGGCTGAAACTGTAGGCAAGGCCCAACAAACTCGTACTCCTAGAAGCTGCCATGGTCATGGTGACTCTTCACAGCGATAGAAAGGAAGCCACATCATGGGCTGAGGTTGGAAAGGCAGGCATTGCCCACTTTCCCGGAGGCTGTGAGGTAGGAGTCTCTATTGCCCTGGTAACAGGGCTATAATCAATTGTCCTCACACAGACTTTAAATCTCACCTCTGCCTGATCTCATCATAGCTGGTTGGCAGCTTCAGTTTTTTACCACATAGTTTATTTCAATGGTCTCAACAGAAAATGAGCTTTTTCCCTCCTACCATTCAGGCATAAGTTTCATGAAAGAGACACCCTTGCCTCCATTTTCTGTTGTTTCTGACTATCCCTGAACCCTTTTCCATGCCCGAAGAGTGTGTCATGCGCACATTCCCAAACCCAAGAAGAACCAGAACCAGACGACTGTGTGAATATGTGAGGATGTGATGGAACCTTGTAAAGAATTTTAAAGCCCTGCCCAGATAAGAACTGTCTGCCAAGCAGGAAGACCAGTAGGTCCTCTCCAGATCCGAAATTGGGGGTTTCTAAAGCACATTTGAAAAACAAAATGCACGTGGCTTTCCTAGAGAAAACCAGTGCACAGCTGTGGACCGCCTTTGTGCAGAAAGGTAGCAGTATAACCAACGGGAGGATTTCCAGGATGTGGTGGGCAAGAATTAGAAATGGTTGAAAATGAGGTAAGAACCAACAGGATCTGGTAATGTTATCTGAAGAGAAGCTGCAGGTCTCAGGTAGGGCTGTAGCCCAGCGATAGAGAGCACTTGACTGGCGTGCCTGAGGCTCTGGGTTTTATTCCCAGTCCTGGATACCCTGGGAACAAGAAATGAGGCTCCACACTGAAACTGTAGCCCTGGGTAAGACTGAAAGGTGATGGATTCAAGGGACACTTCAGAAACCGTATTAAATTTGGCTGTTGGCTAAATTCCGTGAAATGAAAAATGATACATGAAAGATGATTGTTGGTTTTTTTTTTCAAATTCTGAGGATTACATTTTTTTCTTGATTTTTAAAAATTCCGTATTTCATAGAACCCTCCTCCATACTGCACTCCCCAGCATCCTGACTTTGGTAACAGATTTTGTACAACTTTATTTGCACAACTAATTTTGAGATTATTTATTGCTTAAGGTATTTCAGATGAAATGACTTTTGAAAGGAAAGGGTGGGGGTGGAGAGGAATCCAGGAACACACAACTTTTCTCCTGTGTCTTACTGCCATTTTTCAGGAGCAGAACAAAATACTGGAGGTGCTCACAGACCAGGAAAGGTCAACCTCATGACCAAGGCTGCCATCAGACTCCTCTGTCTCCACCAGGCAGCCCTTTCCTAAGAACCACAGTGACTAATCACTAAGGCTGCTACACCAACACCTACGGCTACCCGAAACCATCTGCCCTGGTTTCAAGAATGCTGCTGAGAGAAAATACCCTAAGAAGAGCAACTTAGTGGGAAACAGTCTTATTTCAGCTCATAACTGCTAGTTACTGTCCATCACAGGAAAGTCGCTGCGGCCAAAGCATGAAGGAACTAGTCATAGTCACAGCAAGGAGCAGAGAAAGAGAGGGGAAAATTTTTGGCCAGTGCTCAGCATACTTCCTAGACTCATAAATAGAATGAGACCCAAACAGAGGGAATGGTGTCGCCCGCAGTGGGCTGAAACTTCGGTTAATTTCACTGTCTAGACAGTCCTCCACAGGCATGTTCACTGGCCAGCCTATTCTACACAATCCCTCCATAGGGCTATCTTCTTGGGTAACTTTAGACTGTAGCAAGTTGACAGTCAAAACTGACCATCACAATTTCACTCCTTACCAACTTGACACACAACGTAAGACTTGCATCCATGACCTTCCATCCTTGCCCCCTTGTGTATTGTTTATCTCACATAGAAAATAAAGTTCAAGTTTTAAAATACCCAAAACTCTTTAAAAGTTCCAACCCTGGGCTGGAGAGATGGCTCAGTGGTTAAGAGCATTGCCTGCTCTTCCAAAGGTCCTGAGTTCAATTCCCAGCAACCACATGGTGGCTCACAACCATCTGTAATGAGGTCTGGTGCCCTCTTCTGGCCTACAGACATACACGCAGACAGAATATGTATACATAATAAATAAATTAAAAAAAAAAAGTTCCAACGCTTTAAAAGTTCAAAGTCTCGGAACTGTGGGCCCCTGTAGAATCAAACACAATGTACACACTTGTAATAGTGGAAGAACACTGGGTGTAAAAAAGTCACACCAATGCAAATTCAAAAGACAGTAGTAGAAACACCAAGTATGGCTCCAGTGTCCTTCATCTGGGATCAGAACAATCTCCCAGATTCGGAAGGGTTTGGGCAAGCCCACCCCTCCAGCTCTGCCTCCTGCAGCACACACAGCTTCTCTCTTAGGCTCAGGTGGTCCTCGTGGAAATCCCACAGTCCTTCGCTTATCCAGTATCCTGGAGTCTGCATTGCGATCCTGCCTTCCCCACCACAGCTGCATGTGCTGGCCTGTCAGGCCCTCTCTCCTGGGACTCTAACTCTCTCGTGCAGTGTCAGGCCTCAGCTGCTCCTCAGAACTCTCTGTCTTGCACCTCTCCCTTCAAAACCAGGACTACATGAGCATCACTTATGACCCTGTCAAATTCTACTGCCGGTTCCCAACAAAGCCTGACCTCCCTGGACCAGAGCTGTATCCAGTTGTGTGTGCTCACAGAGAGGAAACACTTCCCAAGACAGCTGTTTTCAAGGAGCAGGGAACCATCTTAGTTCAGGCTTTATTCCTTTAAATGAATTCAGAGATCCAACCTCCAAGAAATGGGGTCTTGCCCTCAGGATATCATTGCTATTGTCCCAGCGCAGCTCAGAATCATCTCATGTAAGTGTTGTTGGCCTATCCGGTAATCATATCCACTTTCTCAGCTCCTGCCTGGATCTCTATCAGTCTAAACGTTCTTCTACCAAACAAATCAGTCCATTGTCTTTCAATCCAACTTCCCTCTGGTTCTCAGGACATAGGCAGAAGGAAGGCAGCTTCTTGGCCAAAATATCCCATGAATTGATTCTAGCCCAAGTTCTGACAAAAATTACCTGTCTGGCCATCAGGTTGTAGTAGAACCAGAAGTAGTAAAAAGCAGAGGACAGGAACAGCCACCACATATGTCTCTGAAAGGGGAACCAGAGGCCTGAGTGTGTTCTGGGAAGAGATGGCCCACACCAAAGTAGCGTCCACATGGACATAACTGGGACCAGGCCAGGGTGGGCGTAGGAAGGACTCTCGTGACTTTTGCCCTCTAAAGAGCCATTCAGCTATCAAGCTGACCCCCAAGAAACACCTGTCATGGTCTGAAACCTTGAGAGCTCCTTTCTCTTGGGCGCCCCGATTACAGCTGGAGCTGGCATTCCCCGGAACGCAGGGGTTTGTACAGCAAGAGAGTGACTGGCTGCAGGGCAGCAGGGAGATTTTCTTCTGCAAGATTTCCAGTCACGGCCTTTCCTGACCCTTCACCCTGGTGATGGGAATTTAAAAGTCAAATGAATGCCCTTTCCATGAGTTAGTGAGTTTTCCTATCCTGCTCTTAGCATAACTTGCTACTTGGGAAAACAAAAGGATAACGGGCTCTGTTCAGGGGAATTAATGATCTCCAAGTGTCCTAGTTAGAATGGTCCATTAGAGGAGGTGGGGGAGAGGAGACGGGCATTTTCAACCATAGCTGCAGCTTTACTGGGATTGCTGAAGACCGAAAGACTAATATCTGAACTGATGCTAAGACTTCGTTGGAAGGAGCTGACCCCAGGTGATGTGGGAGTGATTTCTTTCTAATCTGTTGCTTTCATTGGTTAATTAATAAAGAAACTGCCTAGGCCCATTTGATAGGCCGACCCTTAGGTGGGTGGAGTAAACAGAACAGAATGCTGGGACAAAGAAGCCAAGTGAGGGAGTCGCCATGATTCTCCCACTCCAGACAGACTCAGGTTAAGATCTTTCCTGGTAAGCCAGCTCGTGGTGCTACACAGAATATTAGAAATGGGTTAGATCAATATGTAAGAGCTAGCCAATAAGAGGCTAGAACTAATGGGCCAGGCAGTGTTTAAAAGAATACAGTTTCTGTGTAATTATTTCAGGTAAAGCTAGCCGTGCAGGCGGCCGGGTGCCAGGAACGTAGCCCGCCGCTCCAATTACTACAGAGTGGCACCCCGCCACTCATACTGCAACACCCAGGTGAAGTTAATTTAAAACTGGTGCAGAGACCCTACAGTCATGGCCTTTAAGCATCTCTGCCCAACTCTACATGGTCTTGGGGAAACGATTCCCATGCACATACAGTCTTTACCTTAACAAAGATTTTGTAAGAAGATGACAAACTATCCTTACCTGGATTTGCCAAACAAATCTGGTAATTTGTTGTTATAAGAGCGGCTGCGTCCCCAGCACCCCGGCTGCCTGGCTAGCTTTTGCCCCCAAATAACAACACACAAATTGTATTTATTTAAACACTGCTTGGCCCTGATAGGTTAAAACATAGGTGGGAGGAGTAAACAGAACAGAATGCTGGGAGGAAGAGGAAGTGAGCTCAGAGAGAGACGCCATGCTCCCCTCTCCCAGGCAGACGCGAGAGCTCTGCTCTCTGAGGCACACGCGATGAAGCTCCGACCCAGGATGGACGTAGGCTAGAATCTTTCCCGGTAAGACTGATGCTACACAGATTATTAGAAATGGGCTAGTCCAGGTGCAAGAGTTAGCCGACATGCGACTACAACACTCAACAAGCATGTCTTGAACAGCACCCATACCCAGGAACAAGAAGCTCCACAGGACAGGGAATTCAGTCTGCTTGGTGTTCTGTTTATGGTGGTTGGTCTTCATCCGCATTCGTCTGCATTTGAGAGGCGCCTAAGAGATTAGCAGAGAAAACCATACATAGACCACTAGATCCTAAAGGTACTGATGTAATGACTTGACTCCTTGATGTGTTCATAATATGCTAGCATCTTTGAAACCATTAGGCAAAGTACACCTTTCCTCCCCGGAAGTTGTTCCTATCAGGTATTTGGTCACAGTGATGAGAAAAGTGGCTAATCAACTGCTGTGTCACAGTGGCATAAATGACCGGGGCCCACTGGAGACACCAAGTCAGTGGTCCAGCACTTGCCATGCTCAAGGCCCTGTACAGGAACAGAAATCTACCATGTACCAATCATGCAGGGCAGTAGCGGCCACTGTGAAGGGCCTATTATGCCAAGCACTATGGCATGAAGTTTGCATTTGTTAGCTCATTTACTCTGTTCCAGAGCTCTAGAAAATGACTATCATGATCCCCATTTTATGGTTGAGGAAACTTATTTAGATTGAAAAATCAATTTGCCTGAAGTGACATAGAGCCGGAGGATACAGAAACAAACACGGAGAACTCCAGCCCACCACTGATGTAAAGGGAAGGGGAGTGGAGGTGGCCAAACAAGTGGAATCTAGTGAATAGAACAAGATTAGTGCAATGGAAATCAAATTACAAGTCCCAGTTAGGCAGCCATGCAGAGTCTGTGCAAGCGATCACAGATCACAGAGCATCCGCTCCTGGTAGCATCTAGACAAAGGCCTCTCGCACTTCAGAATGGACACACATCATTTAAACAGGGTTCTTGTTTAAATGTATGGTCTCACTGAACTGGCCCAGATATGGCCTGAGAGTCAACACTTCTGACAAGCTGGGTGACACGATGCCCTGCAAGGAAGACTGCAGTTTGAGTTGTCACATTCTAGCCTACTGGCACCAAAGCCGACCTAGAAACCAATGCTAAACAGTGCCAAGAAGCCCCCAGGCAAGCAAGAACAGGACAGTCAACTAGAGTAGAAACACACACACAGACACACTCACACAATCCCATAGACATGCGTGCATGCACACACACACACACACACACAGAGACGCATACACATGAGATGCTCAGCCTGGAATGTTGCTTGCCACCAAGACTGAAAACTTGAGATTGATCCCTGGGACCCCAAGGTTGAAGGAATCAACCGTCCTGAGTTTTCATCTGAATAAGAAACATCTTGGGGAGGGGAGGATTCATTGGGCTCACACTTCCTTATCACTGTCCGTTGTCCAAGGAAGTCAGGACAGGAATTCAAACAAAGCAGGAACCCTGAGGCAGGAGCTAATACAGAGGCCGTGGAGGGGAGCTGCTTACTGGCTTGCTTAGCACGGCTTGCTCAATCTGCTTCCTTAAGGCTCTCCACAAATGCCAAACACACAAAGGAAAGTAATTAAAAAAAAATAGTTTAATAGCCTTAGCTCTAATTCAGTGACTCAGTTTCTAAGTGGGAAACCAAGACATAAAGTGAAGTGATCTGCTGATAATTAAGGTGGCAGAGAATCTCTGGCTCTGCTGAGCACGGGCTGGGACCACGGGTGCAGGCATGTGGGCGAGCATGACATATTACCCCGAGAGGCCCGAATTTGATTATATTGACAACAGCAAAGTCTTCAATGTTTTAATTAAGGGAGGTGATATAACTAGAAAGCTGACCGGATGTCAATCACTGTGACACACGTCGTCAAGGACTGGGCACCGTGGGGGGTCTGCACTGAGACCTTAGTCACGTATCCGGATGTTTTTCCTTGTATCCAAATAAGCCGTTCTATAAACACGACTTTTATGTTAGCATCATATGTGTGTGTTTGTGATCGTAGGACTTAGAGCACATTCTGTCTTGTCTATTTGGTACTAACGAGGCAGTATTCCCCAGAACATGTCTGTGGTGGCTGTGTACCCAACAGAGGCACGCCACAGTGGTTCTGAGACAGACCCCTTTGCTCTCAGACTTTCTCACCGTGTAATTGTAGCCAAGGTACAAATTCTACATGTGCAGATGGAGGGCGTGATGGTACAACCTAACGTGGTACTAAAGGAGGTTAAAATATGACGATTTACAAGGTATCTGTGACAGTATTAGGTGCACAGTATGTTTAATAGACAATTGGTAGTTTTTGTCATAACCAGATATTTAGATATCAAGTCTTTATATTATGAATAATTTGCTATATTTAGTAGATAAATCTTTTTTTAAATATTTATTTATTTGTTTGTTTGTTTGTTTATTTATTATGCAATATTCTGAGTGTATGTCTGCAGGCCAGAAGAGGGCACCAGACATCATTACAGATGGTTATGACCCACCATGTGGTTGCCAGGAATTGAACTCAGGACCTTTGGAAGAGCAGGCAATGCTCTTAACCACTGAGCCATCTCTCCAGGCCCTAGTAGATAAATCTTACGGATACATTATAGCACATTTTATGGTTTTCTCATAGTCTATTTACCAGTTGTGCATATTTTAAAGATTCATAATCTCTTTTTCTTTTTCATATTTTACATGTATTTATTTCTGGGATCACACATACCATGGCAAGTGTGTGGTGGCCAGGGGATCCTTCTGGGGGTTGCTTCTCTCTTCCCAGCACGTGGGCTCCAGGCATAACTTCAGGTCGTCAGGCTCAGTGGCAAGCGCCATCTTGCCAGCCCTTGTGATCTATTTACCAAACTCTATTCTAGAAAATTACACAAATTAACTTTATAATTGATCTATATTCTTTTTCATTATTGTATCATTACATTCCCTTCAGCACTAAGGATTTCCATTTAAATATCTCACTGATCTAGAAACATCCACTCGTTAAAAGTTATTCATGGGCTGAGAAAATGGCTCAGTAGTTAAGAACAGTTGCTGCTCTTGCAGAGGACCCATGTTTGCTTCCCAGCATTCGCTCACAGCCACCTGTCACTCCGCCCTGCAGGGCCAAAACCCTTTTCTGGCCTCCTCAACACTGTGCGGATATGCACACATGCAAACACGCATAAATAAAAATGAATGAAAGTGTTTAAATTGTATTTGTGTATAGTTTTGTCTGGTTTGGGGGGGGGGTTGTGTGTGGGTTGCTTGTTTGTTTGTAGTGCTGAAGACGAACCCAGGACCCTCGCTTGCTCCTCGCTTGCTCCTAGCTGCCCTATCAGGAACTATATCTCTGGTCCTCAGTGGTTTTAGTTTAGAAGGGAAGACAAGAGTTCTTACATGTGTTTGTGTTCAGTGCCACTGAGTCTTCTGTAGTTTGCATCCGTTTTAATGAGTGGAATTATGAAATTAAATATACCTAGCAGAAGAAATAAAATCCAGTTTTAGATTTTTTTATGTTTTAATACATTTTATGTGTTCTGTACTAAGGTGATTTTTTTGACCATTGTGGCTTGTGTTTATAACATATATCTACATAGTAAAGATAAACTTGCTTCTTTCTTTTGTTCTCCCCTGCTCTTCCTCAGGATGGTTTCTATTCTGTTGCTGATGCTGCCTGGGAAGTTTCTTATTTTGGCTCTATTCTTTGAATACTGACCTTCTGTTTATAACTTTGGGACCAAATTAGTGAGGTCTCTGCTGAGTCATTCTTCCCTTTTCCTTGCACAACACACGGGAATTCCAGTGCTTTGTTTTCTCTCCCTGCAGAGTCTCTTCAGTTAAACATGTTATTCTTACCTAGAACTATATTCTCCCTTAAAAGTGGGGCTAGAAACATCTGATGCTTATTTAAAGCTACCCAAATGTTTGTTGTTGCTTCTACATCATGTTTGCTTCCTCGGGTTTGTCTTAATTATGGTTTCTATTGCTGTGATGAACCACCATGACCAAAAAGCAAGGTGGGGAGGAAAGGGTTTATTTAGTTTACGCTTCCATATCACTGTTCATCATCGAAGGAAGTCAGGATAGGAACACAAGTAGGGCGAGAATCTGGAGGCAGGAGCTGACGCAGAGGCCGTGAGGGGAGCTGCTTATAGGCTTGTTCTCACGACTTACTCAGCCTGCTTCCTTCTAGAACCCAGGAACCACCAGCCCGGGAATGGCTCCGCCAACAATGGGCTGCCCACTCCCACACCAATCGCTAATTTAAAAAATGCCCTACAGGCTTGCCTACAGCCTGATCTTATAGAGGCATTTTCTTACTTGAGGTCCCCTCCTCTCAGATGACTTTATCCTGTGTCAAGTTGACATAAAACGATCCAGCATAGAGTTTAATTCCTTTTTCCAAGTATATGTATTTACATATACTTGTTTGTGAAGTACCCTATAGGCTCCAGGGTTTAAACACCTTCTCCAACTTGTGCCTTTGATTGGGGAGCTGCAGAACTTTTGGGCCTAGAGACTAGGTGGAGAATATAGGATACCAGGGATGGGCCCTGAGGGCAATAGAGCATCTCATCTTCCCCGTGTAGACTCTGTTTCCTGATATATGACGATGTGAGGAACATACCCCCCATGCTCCTGCCTCAAGGGACTCAGCCACCCCTTCTTCACCATGATGGACTGAAGCTGACCTCTAAGCAGAGAAATCTGGCCAGATTCCAATGCCTTATTCAGATCTGTGAGGTCGAACCAAGGTGCCTTCTCTCATAAGATGCACCGAGGTACCCCTTCTATCCCCCCCTCAGGAAAAGTTCTTGTCAATAAAACCGTAGCAAAGTGACTTTTTTATCACTTTGAAATTTCTGTAGCTATTACATTCCTCCTTTATAGTTATGTAGACATTGCTTTTTATTACATATTACTCTTGAGGATCCATAAAAGTAGACGATAAGAAAAACGAATTGGCAAAAGTCATGATTCCCAAGCCACGTACTACGGCACCTGAGAGAGCACAAGAAACCTGCCGGAGTACCATGGGATAGCTTGTATTTTAAAATGCCCTGGTATTTGATTTGTGTTAGCAATGACACGAACATCTAGATCAAATTTAGTCCCAATGTCAGCATAGCGTCAGGCAGGCAGCATGCTCTTGACAGGGCCGTCTTTCGTAAATTTATTAGTATTTGCTGTAATCAAAAAGAATGCTGGGCATAGTGGCACGTGCCTTTAATCCCAGCAGTCGGGAGACAGACACATGTGGATCTCTGTAAGTTTGAGGCCAGCCTCATCTACAGAGTGAGTTTCAGGCCCATTAAAGCTACAAAGTAAGACCCTGTCTCAAAAAACCAAACCAAAGCAACAATAACAACAATAAAGAAGAAGATATAACCATGGCAATGTCTGTTGCGATTCCAAAGTTTAGGAAGTCCTTTGGTACCCAAGAAGCATAGGCATCCTATTAGTAAATGTTAGTATTCAGGCATCTGTACTGGCCTGACCTTGGGGAATATGTCCTCAGCTGTAGCCACTAAGAGCACATTCTGAATTACAGCCCTCTGCCATTTTCTTTCCTTTGAACTGACAGACTCCAGCAAATTTGCCTTCCCTTCCTCTCCCTTCCTGCTGCACTGACTTCTGTCACTGGCCATGATTCAGAAAGGTGGCTGAGTTCAGGGTTTTCCTTGGTGCTGTAGCCCTGGAACAATGCACATGGCCTCTTTTCTTGGATTTACTTTACCATGATGGTGTTCAGTACAAGTAGTCTAACATTGTAAGTCCTATCCAACAAAAAGTATACTGTATATGCTGTGTACTTTCTTTATTATAGGCCATACTTATACACATGCACACACACACCTTCCTATCATAGGAGAGATGTTTGGAAAAAATAAAATTGAGGCTAAAGGTAGCATTTTTAGCCACAAGCCAAGAGTGTAATAAAACAGCAACTAAGAACTTATTTCAGCAACTATGTTTTCAAAAAGTACTCTTTTATGGTCAAAAAAATGCAAGACTGGTTTCTTTGCATCTTACCCACAAGGCTGGCAAAAGCAAGAGCCAGGGCCAGAGAGATATGTCAGTGTGAGTGTGAGGACCTGAGGCTGTATCTCCAGCAGGCATGTAAAATCTGGGCATGGTGGTAAGTGCTTGTAATGCCAACACTGGGATTCCTAGACAGGCAGATTCCACATCTCAGAGTGCAGCAGTCTGGCCAAAAGAATGATCTCTAGGTTCTGTAAGCGACCCTGTCTCAAAAACAATAAGGTGGAGGACAATAGAGGACGACACCCATCACCGACTTTTGGCCTTCATGCATGCATGTGTAGGTGAACCCATCCACCCAAACATGTGCACGGACATACCCTCAAGCGAGTTTATTGAACAACTGCTCACTTGCTGGCTGATTTTATGCTAACTTGACACAAGCTAGAGTCGTCAGAAAGGAGGGCACCTCAACTGAGAAAATGCCTCCATGAGATCTGGCTATGGGAAGGCAAATAGGGCATTTTCTTAGTGATTGATGGAGGAGGGCCCTGCCCGTTGTGGGTGGTACCATCCCTGGGGCTGGAGGTCCTGGATTCTGTAAGAAAGCAGGTTGAGCAAGCCATGAGAAGGCAACCAGTAAGCAGCTCCCCTCCATGGCTTCTGCATCAGCTCCTGTCTCCAGGTTCCTGCCCTGTTTGAGTTCCTGTCCTGGCTTCCTTTGAACTGTGATGTTGAAGCAAAGCCTGAATAATTGGTTCCTCCCCAAGTTGCTTTGGTCGTGGTGTTTCATCGTAATAATAGTAACCCTAACTAAGACACACACACACACACACACAACAACAACAACAACAACAATAACTGTGAGTCAAACACACTTATTGTGGTCAGAAGACTACTTTCAAACAAGCAGCAACACCGTACAAATCTGTCAGCATAAGAGTAGCTGTTCAAGAAAAATCTGTCACTCAGTGACAGGGACAATACAGAAGGAGAAGTGGTCCTCAACTATGATTTAATACAGGAAATAGTTGATGCAATTCATTTAAATTAAAATCTCTAATGAGTAACTGATTACCATTAATCTACAACTATGTATAATCAAAATCAAACTCCCAAGAAAGGCATTGGAGATAACTTGAAAAATGTCAGTCACAGGCTCGAGGCTCAAACAACCCTTCACGTATTCTGCTTTTCCCCAAAGAGTCTTCATTTTTCCTTGATTCTTGAGATGTATTTCTAAGTCAGCAATTAGACTTAGAAATACGTGTATTTATAAGTACGAAAAGTATTTCTGTGTCCAGCCTGGGGCAGGATGCCTTACGCCCATAACACTTTTCTTAGCTGCACGTAGTTAGGTACTTCAGTACCGTTTTCCAGAATGGAAGCTACTGAGCTTTATCGAACAATTGGATCAACTGTTCAATAAAATTGTTAGTTACAGTGTGTGCTAATTAAATTCTGGACACTTGTGAGCATATTCATCTCTCTCAGGACACATTTATTGATTAGCTTGAATTTCAGAAGCTGAGGATCCAGTGGGCTAAGCTGTAAATGCTCAACGGTTTCACGTGATGTGGGATCAAAGAATGTTTTCCACAGTGGAAATGTCATAGCAGAGGTATGGCTTCTCAGAGTAGAGCGAGGTTGGCGGGCCAGCGAAGACATTACCAAGGTCTGATCTCAGGATCCTGGAAAATGAGGAGACCGCGGAGAGATGGCGGTATCTTCAGGTGGCGTGAGGGAGACTCTCTTGTGCTGGCATGAGGGAGACTTTCTCTCTCTGGTGTTGGTGAGTGGGAATGCTAGGGAGGGTGGTAAGGAAGAGTGAGTCAGTCAGCCAGGATGGCAGCGTGTGTGGAGTGGAGCCAGAGGAACCTGGAGAAGGGAGCGCAGGCCAGGCAGGAGGGGTGTGGGTGTCAGGCTGAGGAGGCCACAGTGATGGGATTCCAAGAGACACTTAAAGCAGAGGTGTAGCCTCATCAGAATGGTGTCTTAAAAAGCTTTTCCAGTCTCAGAACACAGTCCATTAACAAAACTGTGTGAGGAGATTGCTGAGATCTTGCGAAAGAACTTCAAGTAAGCAGGACAAGAGTCTTGTAACGTTTGCTCCTCCAAATGGGTTGTTCTGGAAATATGTTTTTGTGCCCCTCCTGGGTGTAGCAGCTAGGAGTGAGTTTACTTTAGACTGTTCCTTACGACTGACTATTCTTATCTATGTATATGCCTCTGTGGAAAAAGATGTTTTTGCGTGCATAGCTTGTCCTTGTGGTTGAACACCTTACTCATGTGACTCTTCTTAACCCTTGGAGTATAAATCATCTGATGCTCTGAACAAAGTTAGCCATTGCATGCGACTTTAGTCTGTCTCATTTTTAGGTACCACTCTCCCAGGTTCACGGTGCCACCTAGAGCAGCCACCTTCCAGCACTGGCATAGAAGTAAGATGAGAAAGGCATTCATTCAAGGAGGCAGAGTGGAGAAGAGACCTTTTCACCATCCTATCGAGAGCAGCTAAAGCCTGAACCAAGATGCTGGCTCTTGCCTTGGTTCACCTGGCTGGTGAACGTAGCTGTCTGGGCTTCTTCCTGCATAGTTTAACTTGGAGAGCCCCTTGGGTCAACTGTTCGTTAAGCACTGGGAGCTAGTTCTAAGGAAGAGAACGGGGCCCTGCTCCTCCAAGCAGCGTGGATGTAGGTTGTCATCCCAGCAATGCTGACCTTGCAGGGTTCTGAAATGAGCACGCTAGTCAGTCCTTTGCATCATTTAAGGAGCCTCCTACTAAAGGATAGTAGATTCCCTGGGAGGAATGCAGCATTAGCTACCTCTAATGCCCTGCCCTTAATTGCTTTGCCACGTTAATTAAGTGGGTCCCCAGCAAGGCACTAATCAAAGAGAAGCAGAACAGATAAACGTGGTGTGAGGGAGAGAATGAGATTGGAAGCACCGGAGCACTGTGTGCTACAAACTGGGTGGAACTGGAGCGTTGAACCCTAGAGGGACAGGCACCAAAGAGCACAAGGGAAAGAGAGGTCATTGGAGATGATGGAGGCAAACAGGACTCCTTAGGCTTGGAACACAGAGACCCCGTCTACCGTGTGTAGTAGACCCTTGGTCCTACAGAGCTTCCCACCAGAGGACCTCGCTCGTCATTTTCACATTTCATTCAGCTCCTAAAATGCCCTCAGCAGAAAACCCAGGAGATCTCAGCCAATCTCCTCCCTCCCTTTCTTCCTTCCTTCCTTTCTTCCTTCCTTCCTTCATCCCTTTCTTCCTTCCTTCCTTTCTCTGAGACAGGGTCTTACTATGTAGCCCTGGCTGTCCTAGAACTCCCTCTGTAGACCAGGCTGGCCTAAAATTCACAGAGATCTGCCTGCCCCTGCCTCCCAACTGCTGGGATTAAAGGCGTGCACCTCTGCATATGGCTCCAGTCCATCTCCAGCATTATGCTGTGAGCTAGGCGTACTGCGTAGTAGTTTTCCCTGAGAAAACCAGAGTTTCGAGAAGTTGCTTACAATTGTTCAGCTGAGTAGTAGAGTTTGAATCTATATCCATTCTGGCTCCAAAAGAATCAACCGGTGGTTCATCTGCATTTTAACCCTACCACTGCTGTGCTCAACTCTCCAGACTGGGGGAGACTTCCTAAGGCCTGTAGGTGGAGTTTGACTGTGGGTTCACTTTAATGAGTCATTCTCTTCTACCCTTGCCTTGTAGGGCTTACCAGGTATCTTCTCATGAGCACTAACAGAAGGCTTTCTACCCCAAGAAAGCTTCTGGGTTCCTGCAAAATAAGCAATAAAGCTTGGGTTGCGAACCAGAACTGACTGGCCCAGGACTGAAAATCCATACTGAGTCTTCCAAGGGATGATGCTAACTCTTGAACAGTGGGGCTGGAGGGTTGAGAAGTGGAGAGTGGATACACTAGATTACTTGGAAAAGAGTGGGCCTCAAGTGCTTGTGGGAGAAAGCAAACAGCCAGAGATAGGAAAGGCAGCCTTGAATGCCCTTAGGAAGGTGTCTTTGTCACTGTTGTCATTGTGAAGAAACACCATGACCAAGGCAACTAATAACAGAAGGCATTTAATTGTGAGTTTGTTTACAGTTTCAGAGGGTGAGTCCATGACTATTATAGTGGGTGTACAGTGGCAGGCAGGCATGGTGCTGGAGCAGTAGCTGAGAGCCCACATCTCAGCTACAAGTTGCAAGTAGAGAGAGAATTTTACTGGGCCTAGCATGGGCTTTTGAAACCTCAAAGCCCACTCTTAGTGACATACTTCATCCAACAAGGCCACACCTCCTAATCCTTCCCAAATAGTTCCACTAATTGGGGACCAAGCAATCAAACATATGAAACTATCGGAGCCTTCTCATTCAGACCACCACAGATGGGGATGACATAGAAAGCCCCTAATGAGAAAGTGTGTTCTTGTCAATGAAATGATTCGAGTATTTGAAAACATGAAGTTAACACGTACTGTGGAATTAGCTGGTTGTTACTGCTGTGTTAAAGCCCTACAGAGGGATAATGAGAAACCCAGAGCCAGTAATTAATGAACTGTTAAAGGCTAAGTGTGAAGGCAACTGGTAGTTTACAAAGGGACCCTGCTTCCTGCAGTGAGACCATCTCATCCGAGGAACAAGATCAGGAGCTGACAGTTGAGGTTGCTGAATTCTAGAGATACTGAAAAACTTAGCCAAAGGAGCTCTGTTTGCTAAGGTAAGGGCTGAGCTGGGGAAAACTCAGAGCTCTGGAACCCGAGATGTGTATATCTAGGGACATGTCCTCTGAGTGTTAATTCTGCACATCCCTGAATTTCCTCTCTCCAGAGGAAGAGCTAGTAGCCCAAGAGGGAGGAATCTTCAGAGGCTTTTCTCCCATAAAATAGCAGGCAGTCCCCACAGGAGCTAATTCTGCCTTTTCTCTTGGCTGATAGACTGACAATAATGGAAATTAAAGTCCTATAGCTAGGGCCATGCTGTAGAAAGAAAACAAATTTGTTTCAAAGAACTTGACACATTAGTCAGTGTAGATCATGAGCTGGGACAACAGCCCTGGAGCTGGACTTGCTTGATCAACAATGTTGAAACACAAAACTAGACAAGCAAAAGTTTAGCAGCATGTGACATTTCTTTAGATAATGGAATCGAATACCCTCTCAAGGACTCAAGGACACAGGATAAACATCCATCCAGGATCAATCTTTGAAGTATGAAAAAATAATGCCCTATACAAGACAAAGAAGAATAGTTTCCTTGACACTGTAAAGAAAGAAAGAAGGGGGATTTTGGAGGTGGGATGCGGAGGTAGGTATATTTTAATATACCAGAAAGTCTACTATAGAGTTACTTTGCTCAGAAGGTCTTAGCAAAGGCATCATTGACCGTGGCTATCAGAAATGGGCTGGACAGAGGCAGCAGCAGGTCTCCAATGCTCTAAGCTGGCCTCCTTTACAGCAAGGGACAGTGGTAAGGGAGGCAGTCAGTCCTAGTGTGAACTCATGATGGGGAAGTGAAATAATGAAGCCAAGAAGTGGTTCTTAGTGCTGAAGAAATAGCCCCTGGCTAAGAGCTCTGGTTTTCTTTCAGAGGGGCTGAGTTCAGTTCCCAGCACTCATATCCACCAGCAGTTTACAACCACTGGTAACACCAGTTCTGAGGGATCCGGCACCCTCTTCTGGTCTCTGTAGGCACCTATACACACATGGAGCATATGTACAGATATGCAGGCATACATACACACATACATACATACATACATCTATACATACATACGAGAAGCCACAAACATCACAATGACCAGAAAAGACAAAGAGACTACAAAGGATGCTGGACATTAAGGAATTCTGGGAAAATGAACAGAACAAGGCATTACAAAAAAATGAAATTGGATAGTTCTGCTTAATACCTATACCCAGACACAAGAGTAGAAAATGCAAATAATCCACTCAAGCAGGCAGCTCAGGTCTCCGCCACAGTAGTATTCGCATCCCTCCCCCCAGATAAACTTGACTACATGTAAGGACCCTTGATAGTTGTGCCTTCTAAGGTACGCAAAGTACAAAGAAGCCAATGCCAACCAGCCAGGATCTTTGCCACTTTATAATAAGAATCCTCTTTGTCCATTGGACAGGGACGTGTTCCTTCTTTAACCAAGGTCTCATCAGAATGGCCTTCTACAAACAGCCTACGTGCTTCTACAAACACCCTCTTCAGGGCTGCATAGGTGTTCTCGAAGGAGATGGAGCCTTTCCAACTCTTAGAAATCTCTTTGCTCTCTGGGCATTGGCTAGAATTGCTTTTAAAAATCTGTTCATGGCAACATTGCCCCTTCCACCATGTACTTCCAGTCCATTCCCAAAGCCCTTTCTGTTTTAGCCCCACTTTCAGTTCCCATTTCGTCTCTGTGAGAGATTCTCCAACACAGTCCCAGAGAGGAGTACTCAGCTTCACAGCAATGAGAGCTCATCGCCCCCAGTTAAGGAAACTGGAAGCATCAGATCAAGACGTGTCCTCTTGGACTTCTGACGAGGCGATGCTCCAATGTCTCGTCATAGCAATACACCCATTCATTAGACTCAGCCCTCACGATCTCATCACTGTATGCATGTAATTAGCATGTAATTATGTATGCACTAACATACCCAAGGCTCCACTTTCTAATACTGTCTTCTAGGGAGTTGACTTTTGATATCTGAATTTATGCAAGCCACAAACATTTAGTATATAGCAACTGAATTCCCCAACAGCAGTTTTTTTTATTTTTATTTATTTATTAAGGATTTCTGCCTCCTCCCCGCCACCACCTCCCATTTCCCTCCCCCTCCCCCGATCAAGTCCCCCTCCCTCATCAGCTCGAGGAGCAATCAGGGTTCCCTGACCTGTGGGAAATCCAAGGACCGCCCACCTCCATCCAGGTCTAGTAAGGTGAGCATCCAAACTGCCTAGGCTCCCACAAAGCCAATACGTGCAGTAGGATCAGAAACCCATTGCCATTGTTTTTTTACACAGTGTCATGTCAGCACAGTCAACTGGTTTTTTGTTGTTGTTGTTGTTTTGTTTGTTTGTTTGTTTAACATCTATGCTGTGGGCTATAACCCATTAACCCTTTTTTTCCATTCTCAAGTGTCATACCTGCCTCGCTCTATTTACTCCATGTCCTTTATCCCCCCTTAGATCGTCCTTCTTTTCCATCTAACCCTGTCTTGGTAACTGTTTCTCAAGGTTCTGGACTGACACCCCTCTATCCTATGTTCCATGAAAACAGAGATCAGGCCTGCCTTGCCCACTGCCCAGAAGCCCCCACCCCCAGTGTAATGATTCAGTCACAGAACATGGCTGACACTTCTAGTTTCCAGGGCCACACATATATGGACAAGCCCTCAGGCAGAAGTGCCTAATGGCCCCTGGAATCTTAAAGGACCCAGCTTGACCCACGTGCAGCATGGTTGCATCATCTACGTATGACACAGCTGTGTGAGCCCTTACGTGCATGCATGAGCTCCGTCATCTGCATATGACAGAACCACATCTTCCCCCAGTGTGCATGTGCTAGGCAGCCCTTAAAAGCTGGAGGCACCGTCTTTACCTCTCTCTCTGCACACTGTCCTGCACCAGGCCTGCACACCCTCCCAATAAACTCCTCAGAGGGTTTGTTGCATGTTCCATGTTTCCTTCTCATTTGCACCATGTAATTTCATTGGTACCATGGGACTTGGGAAACTCTCTTGCCCCAAGCCTTTATCCCGGGGTCGGGATCCAGAACCAGGTATTTTTTCCACAACAACCACATGTTCCATCTGCCTGAGTGTGACCTCTACACACATCACTGGCTTCAATTGGTGAGTTTCCCCATTCTGGTCAGCTTAACCGTTTCTCTGAACCTGAGGAACTGACCGTGGAGCTCCTGGAAATCTTCTGGTGTTCCTAGAAATGGGGGGAACAGCTCCCAACCATGGCTACTGTTGAGCCCTTCGCTGACATTCATCTTTAGATTGCTTCCCTTAGCTGAAATCATGTTTGGATAACCCAGGGTCAGACCTCCTGTGACTGGGGGCCCAGGGTCCCTTGGATTTTTCTTTCTTTTTTTCTTTTCTTTTCTTTCAGACCTCAGTGGTCCCCCATTGTGATAGACTGCTTAGTCTCTAGCCTCTCTGACTTCCCAGTTGACCAGACTGGAGCCAGTCATGCTTTAACATCCGCCTGTAGATAGAGGGCGCTCGTCTACAAGCCCTGTGGTGTTCACCGCCATTACTCCCTGTCTATAGAAGGGAGACATCCCCCTATAGGCCTTGTGGTGCCACCGTTTCATGGGTTTTCACGGTATCAGCTAAGGGTAGCAAGCCATCCAAGACCATCAATCCAGCCTCCCCCCAGGATGCCTTTTAGAGGCCCTAAAACTCCAGGCCTTAATGCTCTACTTACAGATTCCCACACTTGTCCATCTTTGTTCAAAAAGTGGCCTCCTTACAATTTAGATTTAGAACTTTAGAATAATTTTAAAACTTTAGAGCAATTTAAAGTGGCTGTCTAATGGCACCTTTGATCCTGATATTTTACTGGAGCTTTCTAACTGTCAGCGCACACGCAAATGGAAGGAGTTTCCTTATATCCAAGTCTTTTACTGTCTAAGCTCTAAGGCCCAGTCTTATAATCTCACCTTTCATGATATCTATATGATCCTATCTAATAACCTACTTCCTGAAAAGCACAGGTGAGTTTGGGAGCAGGCCAGACTACATGCAGATGGGGTTCACCAAACACATGCAACACACCCCTGGGGTGCCAGAAAAGGTTACCAAGCAGGAACCACACTGTGATTATAACACCCCAGGTGGAAATTTAGCTAGGGACTGGTTTTTGACTTGCCTCTGCCCGCAAGCCAGTAAACTATAATAAGCTCTCAGAGGTCATTCAAGATACCAAGGAAAATCCTTCTGCATTTTTGGAATGCCTCACTAAAGTCCTGTTACAGTATACTAACTTAGATCCAGAAACCACGGAAGGCAGACAGTTATTCATGACTCATCTTTTTTCTCAGAGCTACCCTGAAATTAAGACTAAACATAGATGTTTGGAGAAAGGCCTCTTGACCCCACAGGTGGAAGTCTTAGAGTTGGCTTTTAAGGTGTACCATGCAAGGAATGACAAAGCCAGCAATCATTACTGTCACGTGTTAGCCATGGCCCTCCAACTGGCCGAGGTGACAGACTGCCTGATCTGTGCTGTTCATGCTGCTCCCTTGCCCACAGGGCTCGAGAACCACCAGGCCCATGTTTCAAATGTGGTAGAATTTGTTACTGGGCCCAAGCATGCCCTAATCCTCATCTTGGTCCCACGAAATCTTGTCCAAGATGCCATAGGTAAGGACATTGGGCAGTTGATTGTCCTTAAGTACATTGTGGCATGGTGACCCAGAAAATTCCCAAGTTGACCTTCTAGGTCTGGCCATGGAAGAGTGAGGATTCCTGGGCTCCTTTGACCTGACCACAATTGTCATCTGTAACAGGGAGCCATAAGTAAACATCATGGTATCAGGATGGCCCTTCTCCTTTCTCTTGGACACCGGAGCCACATACTTGGTACTGAGGTACTGGAGGCCTACCTCTCCTTCTAGTTTCCCTATTGTCAGGGTAAGGGGACAGTCTTATTTACCTCAGCAGACCCCACCACTTAACTGTGTTTTTAGGGGTATTTATCTCACTCATTTTTAGTCATGCCAACCTGCCAGTCCCTCGATGGGAAGAGATTTTTTTTTTTTAGCAAAAGTAGGAGCTTCCATTTCATTTGCTCCTTCTATTCACCTTACCTCAAACTCACCAACAGTTCCCCTCCTCCTCCTTCTAGCCTCCCAACCCCCCAGCTCCAATATGTCTTTTCCTCTACCAGCCTCTCAGATGGACCTCCAAGTCTGGGGTACCCCAAACCCCTCTGTTGCTAAACACCATTCCCCCATTGTTATCCAATTACAAGATCCCACTAAGTACATTACCCAAGCTCAGTATGCCCCCTCTTTCCAGAGCTTTAGGGGACTTAAACCTATTATCTCTGACCTTCTAAGAAAAAAGCTACTTCACCGCCCCTCTTCTGCCTTTAACACCCCTATACTTGCTGATAAAAAAAAAATAACAGAACCTATTGCCCACAAAATCAGCAAAAAACAGTCTTGAGAGACCTTACAACACTCCATTTCTACCCATTAAAAAACCCCAAACTCCCAATTTTTTATAATAAACAAAAGAATGGAATGTAATGATTCAGCCACACAACATGGCTGACATTTCCAGGTTCCAGGACCACTCATGTGCAGACAAGTCCTCAGGCAGAAGTGCCTAATGGCCCTAGGAATCTTAAAGGACACAACTTGACCCATATGCAGCATGGTTGCATCATCTACATATGACGCAGCTGAGAGAGCCCCTGTGCCCACGTGTGAGCTCCATCATTTGCGTTTGACGTAACCATGCCATCCCCCTGTGAGCATGTGCTAGGCAGCTCCTAAAAGCTGAAGGCAACATCTTCAGACCTCTCTTTCACTGCACATGGACCTTCACCAGGCCTGTACACCCCCCCGCCCCCATAAACTCCTAAGCAGGTTTGTTGCCTGTTCTGTGTTTCCTTCTCAGTTGCACCAGGTAATTTCACCCAGTGCCTAGCACTGTTCCCAGTAACTGAGTTATGGGGTCCAAGACTACCAGAAAAACACCATCAAACTCAATTTAGATCATAGTCTCTAATCCAAATCTGAGATGTGCACCCAGAAGCAGGCTAGAGAAGGGCTTCTGAAGGCGAAAACCACTTAATTTCTCCAGAATTTGCAGCTATGTGAGGAGCTACCTCACTTCCCCTGCGCAAGGTGATAAGCAGGTATACAGAAGCCAGGGCAAGCAGCTAATCATTTCACAGCTGTCCCACCATTCTGGGGAGGGGGCAGCTTACCAGGAGCTTATCTTTCAAGGATTTTGATCAGAGACCAACGGCTACTAGAGTAGATACCTAGCACAAACTGGAGTGTCCTTCGCCATCAGGAATGGACTTATCAGTGCGCTCATTCATGGTAGCATCAGTAATGTGGTAGGAGTCAAACCCACACTGGACAGGAATAGAGGCGAGTCAAGTATACTTCAGAAATAGTAGCTGGAAAAAGGGGTGAGGTTAATGGCAGCTGGAGGAAAAACAGGATGGATAGAAGGCCATTTTTGGATTGGAGAGGCTGGGTCATACTATAAGCTATGAAAAAATGGATGGAAAAGGAAACTCTGAAGGCCAGATGTGCATGAGATAAAGAGAAGACTGCATCAGTGCACAGGAAGAGTAGAAAGGACAGGAGCAGCAAGTGGAAAATTGAGTCCTTGCCTTGGGGGCATCATTCCCTTAGTGTTGATAGTTGACACTTTCCTTTGCTTGGAGACACAGAGCAATGGGGGGGGGAGGACTAGAACAGGCTTGAGGAGGGTGTGTGAGTGACGGCACAAGGGCACCTCTGCTCCTTGCACAGGGAAGAGGGCACCTCTGAGGCTGGAGTCACGTGCCTCTAATTCCAGTCATGGGCTTTGCTTTGATATCCATTATGAGTTTCTAGGAAGCACTAGGAACATCCGATAAGGATGAGATTCAGAATGAGGAAACAGCAGACTCTAAGGAGGACCCAGGTAGGGCAGCATAGTAGTTATGAACAGAGTGCTGACAGCTTATTGAAGCAGTGATTTTCCATGGTCAGGTTTACAGTGGAAAGACTTACCTGTCCAAGCTAAAGGGGTCATAAGCTGTCTACCTGTACTCCTTCATCTTGTCTAAGTCTCATATGAAAATATCTTTCTGCCCATGAAGTATTGTAGGCTCCAATAATTTTGAGAAACACCTTAAAGTATCCTTGGCTTTTCTTTTACCCAAACAGAAATAAAATCTTCTTTCACTTTTATAATAAATGGTCTTTGCTAATGAATGGATTCTGTATTATTATATATTTAATAACAGAACTTTTACATAAGGCATCACAAATAAATTCATAAAAAAGTATGACTTCAATTGAATGTTTTATTTCACTATGTCTGACATACATAATTCTATGTTGGGACTTAGGTTGCATTTTGGCATTGGATATGCTCATTAAAAAAAACCAGGAGATGTTATGTTTGTCATATGTATCCATAAACTTTATGCATTCTTTTCTTGATACTTTGGCAAGACACCTAGCAAAAGCAACTTAAGAAAAAATGGCTTATTTCAATTCCCAGCTGGAAGATATACAATTCATTATAGAGGAAATACATGGTGGTGAAAACATGTCACTGATCACATTGCATCCAGATCAGGAGAGAGAGAAAAATTCACTTCCTTTGTTTGTTGTGGAAACTCCTTCAGCCAATAGCCTTTAAGATACCAGCCCGTTTTCTGCTGGATCTGGTTCCAGTTTTCAGCACACGCAGAGGACTGTGGATCACTACCCTTACTGTGAATTTATCCCTAAATAATTAAACCTTTGTTATACTCCATTCCAAGCTATTTTGGAACTCTTTGATACAACTACATCTGTTCGGCTTGTTTCATTTTGCTTCTATTCAGTTCAGAACTCCAGTCCATGGGAAGATGCTGCCCACATCCAAAGTGGATCTTCTTCCTCAGTTAAATGTCTCTGGAAGAGCCATCAGAGACATGCCTAGAGCTGGTCTTCTAGATGAGTCCAAACCTAGTCAACCAGACAGTGAAACTTAGCCTTCAAACCTCATTACCACCACCTACACACACACACACACACACACACACACACACACACACACATGCCACATATACATACCATCTACACACATCACATGCACACACATATACACCACTGATGTGGGATGTCTTTCTGTATATGAGTTACTTTTATTGGTTGATGAATACAGCTGTTTTGGACAATGGCTTAGCAGAGTAAAGCCAAACAGGAAACCCAAACAAAGATATGTAGAGAGAGTAAACAGTGTCAAAGAGAGATGCCATGTAGTTGCTGAAGGAGAAAAATGACAGAACCTTACCAGTAAGCCACAGTTTATGGTGATACACTGTTTAATAGAAATGGGTTAGTTTAAGATATAAGAGCTAGCTAGAAATATTCCTGGGCCATTGACCAAGCAGTGTTATAATTAATATAGTTTCTGTGTGATTATTCGGGTCTGGAAACAAATGTGTGGTCTCCATTTACATACCACCTACACATACACACACCACATACATACACACATACTACACATATACACACTGCATACACACACTCCACATATACACTGTATACCACATACACATACTATATACATACATATATACCACACACACATATACACACCACATACACTTAGACACACCATATACACTTACACACACACACACACACACACATACCACCTGCTGAATTTGAAAAGAGGTTGAAGAATCCGAGTCCTCATTTGTGTATTAATAACTCTTCTAATAGGAGATGTGCTGTCTGGAATCCCAGCACTTGGGAAGGAAAGCAGAGGAATCGGAAGTTTCAAGCCAGGGTACATGTGAGACCAGGGGAGGGAAGGGAGAGATCTGAATGGGGATACAGGGTCTTGTGGGAATGCTGAAATCCATACCCACCTTTAAAGATGCATATTCTCTTAAGACTTGATACTTCCTCTTAGGAGTCTGTAAGAAGGGAGGCCATGATTGACATGCCCTTATCTTGGAATTCCTCAGTAATAACTGTATTGGCTTTTTAGAAAATTATGAAAAGTGTTTGTTAATTCCATTTTTTTTCTGTCTTTTAACAAACTCTGGGGATCTTTTATGTATAAGCTTAAAAAGAAGTTACTGACTATGCAGGGCACTGTACAGCTGAGGACACCCATCTTCCCCATGGACCTGAAGAAGTTCCACGTGGAACATAAACTCTTTTCTTCACCTGTTCTTAATACACAAATGTGTGGGGTTTACCTTCCCCCACCATTAAATGTTAACTGCAACATATCACAGACATTAGCTCAGTCCTGAAGATTTTTCTTAAAGGAAGCAGAGGAGATAGCCTTGGCTGTGACCAAGGACTCTCACAAGAATGTTAAGAGGAGCCGGGCGGTGGTGGTGCATGCCTTTAATCCCAGCACTCGGGAGGTAGAGGCAGGCGGATCTCTGTGAGTTCGAGGCCAGCCTGGTCTACAAAGGGAGTTCCAGGACAGGCTCCAAAGCTACAGAGAAACCCTGTCTCAAAAAACCAAAAAAAAAAAAAAAAAAAAGAATGTTAAAAGGAGGTGCAGATGAGGTTGCTCTTGAGGATTCGGTCACCATTATGGGGCCCCTCATCCATCACCCTGTTAAAGATAATTTCAGTCAAGTAAAGGGTGGGGTTCAAAGTAAACCCAACAAAGAAGTTATAGTCAGTTTTGCTGCTGCTGTGTTCCCATTCTGGTGAGCTTATCTTTCAGTCATATGTGACAGTGCACATGGCTTAGATCATAGCAGATTTCCCAGGGTGCCTTCTGCATTGCTGGCCCCATGCACATAGGGAACCCGACTATTAACCACACAATATTACATGCAAATCTGAGAACCAGTTCAGGCTGGCATTCAACTTTATTTATTTTTTAACATGTTATCTGAAAAAAAAAAAGGTGGAGAGATTCATCCTGGATGCCTGGATGGAATTTTATTATTACAATCACTTTCCTAATGTTTTTCCTATTGAAGCCAAATGAAATCATTCGCTGAATCATTTGTAATGAATAATCACTATCTGGAGAAAGAATTTTATTAAAATAATATTAAAATTTAAAATGAATCATATCTTCTAGACTTGGGGGAAGTGCTAATTTTTCCAATAACTCAGCGGAAATGCCAGGAAGAATTTGCTCTATGAGTCGATCCTGGATCACAACCAGGATGATCAGCTCCTTACTAAGCAATACTCAATTAAATGGGTTTGTGACTCCACTTACTTGATTTGCATTTAGGATGCACCTTGCTAGAGAAATGAGGCTGAAAAGCCATTGTAGCAATTAAGACTGCTTACTGCTCTTCCAAAGGAGTAGAGTTTGGTCTCCAGCATTCATGTTGCGTGGCTTGTAACCACTTAGAGCTCCATTTCCAGGAAATCTGATGCCCTCTTCTGGCCTGCTCATACATGCACACATGCACATGCGCATGCACACACACAAAAAGTAGAAATAATAGTTGGTTATGATGGCATGTACCTAGAGCCCTAGAACTTGGAAAACTGAGGCAGGGAAATGAAGAGACTGAGGCCACTCTGGGCCGCAAAGCCACGCTCTCTCAAAATCAAGCAAGCAAAGCAGCAAACAAAGTGTTGCCAGGGGATAAGCCAAACTCATCACATGGTAGGAGTCTTAGACACCTTGCTTCTAAGCACGGCCACAGAGCATTATCTCCACCATTGGTACCTAGTTCTTGGAGCTGCCCGTTTTCTCAGTGGTAGCTCACATGGGACAGTCGTGCAGTCTGTAGTCTGTGAGGGAACCACACGAGCAGCTCCAATCACTTAGCATCTCTATCACTTAAAGAGCAGAAAGTCCAAGCGAACAGCTGACAAAGTGTCATTTCCAAGTGCACACTTTGACCCATCTCTTCAAACCTTGGGGTCTCTAATGCTTCCTTCCCCAATCCTGCTTCCAGAAAACCAGAACTGAGTTTTACCCAGGCTATGAACAAGGCCCCTGGTGGCCTGGCCAGGGCAGAGATAGTGTCATTTTTCCATGGGTTCAGACACACAGAATTGCAAAGAGTAAGCAAAGGGAAAGAGAACCCAACCTGAAAGGGTGAGGCAGGTGGGGAAGAATAATCGGGATTTGGGGATAGTGGAACCACAGGAGACAGCAAGGGATGTCTCTAGCTAAAGGGGGCAGCCTTGTGATAACTTGATGAGAGATATTACAGAGTCCCCACCCCTTTCTCTCACACACTCTCTGAGCGTGGCTGGTCTCCACTCAGGGACTAGAAAAAACACAGAAGCAATGTGTTTTTGTAGTGCCCTCTGCTATGCAAAGCCTTTACAAAGCTGGTGGGACCAGAGTGCGATTTACATTGCTAACCTCTGAGTGTCCGGGACATTATAATACAGGATTTTAGGTTCTCAGTGGGTTCCTCAAATGCAGAGGGGGGCAGGTACCACAGTCAGCAGAGTTACTGTGTACGTGTGAATAACAAGGATGTCAATGCAACCAAGCCAGGAACTGTCTGAACGTACACGGTACTTCAGATGTTTTTTTTTCTGTAACAGTGAGCATAACTAGGGTTGGAGTACAGCTCAATGGTGCAAGAAATAAGTTTGTGCGGCAAAGGAAGAGAGCACCGCCAACTGAAGGGTCTGGACAAGGTGAACTTGGGCATGCTCTGAAGAGTGAGCGCCCAGAGAGTTGGGTTTATTCTAATTCTGATAGTGACTGTGTCTCTCCCTATTGGCTGGGGTCCGGCCTCAGAACCTTAATTTGATTGGCTAGTCTGAGAAGAATTAGTACACAGGAAATGAAAAAAGTTCGAATACAGCAATAGATCTTTGTCTACTAGGGGGTGGGGTTTAAAACATACATATAAAAATTCTACAAGGTGTGTGGGGGCAGTAGGTAGAGTCGAATTACTTGTCCTAAACACAATTTTACAGTATGTAGTAGAAATGACTCATATTTGATATTTCTCACAGTGCTTAAAATCTGTATGAAGCATGGGCAAAGCCTTGGATTCAATCCCTGTGACTGAAAGAACAAAAAAATGAACTGCTACGGAATTTTTCATCATGTCATGATTTTACATAATGTATAAAATTCTTTCTTACAATACAAACTTACTCTATCAGTTCACCTAGTCACATGCACACACACGCACACGCACAAGCAATGCACACACACACACACACACACACACACACACACACACACACACACACTTGTGAATGACAGAAACCAGTTTAACATCCCAGAGGTTTTTGGAATCCTCCTGAGGCTTTGATATCCATGAGGCAAATGAGGTTCTCGTGAAAGAGGGTTTAAGGCGATGTGAAAAGGGAGAAATTGTAAGAACAACGAAGTCTTGGAAAGGAAGTTATCTGGGCCTTGGGGAGCCTTTAAGTTGCCCTTGCTACTGAGAACATACCAGTCCTCCAATCCTAAAAATCTAGAGACTTTTCAAAGCCTCAAGATGGCCTGAGCTTTTCAGAGCCCCAAGGTGACTTTGTGGGTGCATTTGTTCTCTCTGGCAGCCACATTAATACTCACAGGGTTCAATCACACATAGACGTTGCTATTAACCAAATCCTCTCTCTGCACGCCGGCAACAATATCTCCAGCTGTTTCCATTTCATTTCCAAATAGCCCTTAATTTTAATCAAATAAGATCAGCTGTCTGCATTTAAAGACCTAGAAAATGATTGCTAGGGACATTTAATCCTAATTGTTGCTTTCTCTTCCTTCCTTGGTCTCTCTCACTAAAATAAACCATCCATTCGTTTTTGTCCATAAAATAAACTCAGGATGATTAATGTCTCTTTTTGTATACCTTTCCTCTTTTAGCCGTACGTCACGGTTGATAGCTACAATCCAATAGCCATGTGTCACAGTTGATCAGCCATGATCCAACAGCCATGTGTCATGGTTGATCAACCACGATCCAATTGCCATGTGTCATGGTTGATCAACCACGATCCAATTGCCATGTGTTACAGTTGATCAGCCATGATCCAATCCAAGGATAAAGGGACTTAAATAACCTGACAGTCTATCAGAACCAACGGTACAAAGGAGACTGGACCATAATGTCGTCAACATGTTCAAAAGTAGGCATTATGATCATCTGGGGGAAGAACAAATCCCGCTACAGGGCAGTCCACAGCATAGGCACTAAAACGCTTGATTTTCAGCTCTGACGGCTAAGGAGTTCTCTTCGAGGTAAGGTGTGTTCTGGCAAGACGTAAAAGGATAGAAGGAACAAACAAAAGCAAACCATCTCATCCTCAGGCCCCAACTTGTTTCCTCAAAGAAGTAGGCAAAATAGATCAAACAGATGTATTTTGAAATGACAAAATGGCTTTAAATAGAATAAATAGATTTTTTACAGCTCTGTGAAAATCAGAATCCCAGGTAGCAGATGGTTAATGAAGGTCAGGCAGACAGCTTCCCTAATTTATCATTGTGAGTTGAGTCGTGTGCCTTTATTAGAAAATGATGGATAGTGTCCTTCTTTGCAATATTTTAGGGACCACTTTTTTCTAGAATATGTAAAGTTTTTAAAATATGAACCTAATTAATTTTTCTGATATAACTAAGAGAGAAAATGAGCCTCCAATAGGCATGTTCATCATCAAAATGAGATTAATTGCTTTACTCACACCTGGGAGACCTTTGAATGTGGGATATGTTGTGAATGACTTTGAACTTCAAGTACCAAAGTTGAGGACAAAGCCAAGAAAGCAGGAATGACTTTGCAGTATCCGCTAGAGGGCGCAGTTGCTTCAGCGGCTCTAAAGCAAGGCAAACCCAAACCTCTTAATGTTTCTTTTCCTGTGACCTACTGGTTTTCAAACTCAGATCATCAATTTAGCCTTGTTCCCCACTAAAACTCGTGCTCAGTCTGCTGGAAGGAACAGAAGACTAGAAAGCTTCTTCTAGTTATCGTGGATGGTTTCTGTGGAGGCCTTGGGTCTGCAAGAAGAAACAGAACACACTCAAAATGTGTTTCAAAGACTTTTCTGGTTTTTGGTTTATCAAGTGTCTACTCAATTTTCACATGAGTTTTTGCATGTTGGTTTCTCCTATTCAAGAAAACAAAAACTCCAAAATAAATACATGTACATATACCATGTTCTTGAGAAGGATCTACCTATGATTTTCCTTAGGGTACTAAGGAAATTATGGGGTAGATTCTAGGCAGTATGGTTGTGTCAATCGGATATGTACACATCTCAATTTTACCTGATCTTTTATTTATTGCAAAGACATTGTGACGCCGGGCGGTGGTGGCGCACGCCTTTAATCCCAGCACTCAGGAGGCAGAGGCAGGCGGATCTCTGTGAGTTCGAGACCAGCCTGGTCTACAGAGCTAGTTCCAGGACAGGCTCCAAAGCCACAGAGAAACCCTGTCTCGAAAAAACAAAAAACAAAAAAAGACATTGGCCAGTCAAGGACTTTGTGAGGTCTTGCCACCGCCACGTGTTTACTCGTCACTTCCAGTAAAGAGCTCTCCAGGATTTCTCCGCTGTGTTTCGTCAGAGTCTTCTTTCCTCAGACTCCACAGCTCACACGACACCAAACCCCAGCTCACTCTTAATGCACTTCTTTCTGATCCTGTTCAAGCCGTAAGTCCACTGCTTGGTTCATCGTGTCTGGGCCTCTCAGACGGAAGCTCACAGTCCTCCCGCTGAACTTCTTGTTGAGTGACAGGTGTCTCTACCATTTTTCTGCATACCTGAAGACCTCAAGTAAGACACCTACACTACTAAAACACAACATCCTACTCCAGGAAGCTACGTAGCCGTGTCCTGTGAAAAACTTTCTAAGTGATGGGGTAAGTATTTAAGTTCTAAGCTATAATGTTAAACTGTTTTTGAAGTAAATATTTCCATTTCCCTCTTAAACAGTCTAGGCCCACCTGTGGCCCCCAGTATTGGGGCCCCTATAGTTGTCACTACTACCCTGCCCCACCCTCCTGTTACTCCTGTGGGCATCATCTTAATTGCTAATTGATTTAGTCTGTCATCAAGGGATACCAGGGTGGGAACCGGAGGCAGAGACCTTGGAGGAGGACTTTGCTTATTGGCCATTTTTCTTACACAGCCCAGGCCTGCCTAAGGCCAGCACTGCTTCCAGTTCCCTAGGCCCTGCTAACTCAACTAGCAATTAAGACGATGCCCACAGAAGGTGATTTCTCAACAGAGGTTCTCTCTTCTCCAAAATCTCTAAGTGGGCAGAAGCTAACAGGTACGTGGATGTACAGATCCGATGCTTGCGACACAGGAGAAAAGCACGTGACCAACTTAAGATAAAACCCAGCAGCCATCGACAGTGATAAGCAGTACAAGAAACATTACATTAAGAAGGAAAATGGCTCATGAGGAGATAGTTCCTTTCTGAACTTGACTGTGATGTGCAGAGTATCTGAAATCCCTGCTAGTGCGGGGAGAATTGTCTGTATTCTGTCAATCATGTTTTAAATAAACGCTGATTGGCCAGGCAGGAAGTATAGGTGGGACAACCAGACGGGAAGTAAAGGTGGAGCAGTGAGAACAGGAGAATGCTGGGAAGGAAGAAGCCCATTCCTCCCCAGTCCTGCCCAGACACTGAAGAAGCAAGATGTGACCTGCCCCACTGAAAAAGGTACTGACCCATGTGGCTAACATAGATAAGAATGATGGGTTCTAAGTTAGAATGATAAATTTTTTAAGAGCTAATATGAAGCCTGAGCTAACAGGCCAATCAGTTTATAACCTAATGTAGACTCTCTGTGTGATTTTTCTCTGGGACTAAATGGCTGGGGGACCAGGTGGAATAGAAACCCTCACAAGCCCGGCCCTCCTGTTCCACCCTGCTGCTTGGTATGACATGCTCCTGGGCTTCGTTCTGACTCTCCCACAGTATTTATCACAGAAACAGCAGGTCAAGGAGACCATTGACCGCCATCCTAGCAACCCTGAGTGGTGGCACATCCTTCCTGCTCTAAGTGGGTTTCTTGGGGACTCTGTCACACTGATGGAAAGCTGGCTGAAAGATCTTGAGCACATTTTTTTTTTTTTTTTTTTTTTTTTTTTTTTTTTTTTTGCTGGTTGAAATAGTCTAGTGCAATCCATTCCCCAACAGGGCTCAAGAATTAAACAAATTGCCATATAAAAGGAAACATCTTTTGTTTCCTCACAGCTTAGTCTGCGGCCTGAATTTTAACCTTTGAAAACAGAAGCTGTTCGGTTCTGTTCTGTAGGTGGCTCCTATTTCTATTTATTAAAATAGAAATAATATACCACTATAGTGGAAGGTTTGCTTTTGAAAGAGCCATTACAATTTAGAATTACGATTTTGGGGGTATCAAAACTCACGAAGCAGTGAGAGCCTACAGTGAGGAGGAACTTGTCTGAAATGTGTCGAGCTGAAACGAGCCAAAACTGGTCCCCATTTGACTTGATCTTTAGAAAACTCAAACGCGGTCTTTTGGTGAGCTTTTTTCCTGACTCTAGGATCCAGGGCAGTCCCTGCCTACCTCCTGCAGGTCAGGCAGCTGCAGCTGCAGGGGCCCAGAGGATGACCCCTCCGAACAGCCAGTGGTCCATTGTACCCTTAGCCTTCCAAACACAGATCTCAGCTACTTCAGTCCCATATCTAATACACAGTGATTCCTAGGCGGCCTATGACCTAGTCTGCCCAAATATCTCAGAGAGTTTTCTGGCACATTCTTTATCTGATCAAACCAACATGTGGCCTAAATGAGAGGAAAGGAATGCAAGAAAGAAAAAATAATAATACTGGCTAACTTCTCAAGCAGATTCTCCGCAATCAATACTAAAGAATAACTGATTCATTCAACTAGCACAAAAGCATTAAGACACTTAAGTCTGTGCATTCACATGCTAATTAAGGAAATAAAGGCTGCATCTCATTAACTACAAGCTTTGGAGTCTGAGTCGGGCTGTCTATTCAGTATAGGTTTAAAGGTGTTCAATATGCTTGTCTGAATTGGAGCCTTAAGTTTGAATATTAAATATGAGTTTTTTCTCAAGAACACACATGATTGGAAACCACATTATAACGCTTCATTTTTAAAATATGCTGTTTAGCCTCCACATTCTTAAACACTTCTGACTGTGTTTTATCATTAGCTCTGTGAGGATTTCATGCTTTAATTTTTTTTCTTGACCTTTTTGATAATCACATACAGTGAGAAAGAATAGAAAGAGTGTATAAACAAAACCCTAGAGAACGCATTTGTTGCCTACCCTGAAGAGACATAGTATAGTTCCATTCATAATCTTTAGAGCTGAGACATAGGCATTTGAGATAAGGCTTAGGGAGCTTCTACTGTTGAATATTCAGTGTTCAAATCAGGAATGCGCACTATAAAATCATGCGATGATTTCTAAAGAGACTGAAAGATAAAATATCAAGACTTTTGAAAGAAACCCTGGTAGTTTAAAATAAGGCATCAAGACCAACAAACATTAAGGAGGTTGAACCTCAGTTCATGGCGTTGTCATGACAACAGTTCTTTAAAACAGAAAGTGAGGATAAAGATGAACAGAAAGTGAGCTGTGAAAGATCAAATCCTTACTGGTTTTTTGCATTATTTTTTTTTTCTCCAGTGGCAACGTTGCTGTAGGAGATACCTCTAGATACCAACAAAAGTCCCTCCCTTTTGGGCTTTCCTAGCCTCTTTGCTTCGTAAGGGTTTCCCGATGTTGCTCCCCGCCCAGCCCCCTTAGCCTCTCTGCTTCCCTTGGCTCCTGGCTGAAGAGCGGCAAACAATCCGTTCCTTAGCAGTGCAGCAGAAACAGCGTGGATGCTCCAAGAGAGGCTCTCAGAAACCAGAAGCCAACTGGATGTTTTCCAGGTCCCTGAGTCATGCTTCAGTGGTTCCAGGTCTTGTTCTTTCGGGATTGCAGCTGAGGTGACCCACCCACCCCAGCTCGCTTGGGGCCTCTCTCATGGTAAGCTCTTTGAAACCGTTCACATCTTTACTTTAGTTCTGGCCCCCAGGCAAACCGGGGTGGCTGGTCACCCTACCTGTTTATTAGAGAGGACATCCTAAAAGCCCTCTTTTCTGGTCCTTGATTTTTTTTTTTCATATCCAACTCCTCTAATATTCTTTAGAACATAGACGACAGAGTTGAGACTGAAAGTGTTGCCTACTCAAATAAGTCCGTGTGGCGGCAGCAGCACGGAGCACAGACTAAGGGGGAATCAACCCAGCACAGCCTCACACAGTGTTCTCAGAAAGAGCTATCCCCACACCCCAGCAGTCCATGCTTATCATGGACTCCATGTTTATCCATGCTTATCATGGGTATCACTGGTGCTAGAGTCAAAGGTGACTACATCCTTACGAAGTCAAACACCAGCTATTCAGTGGAATATTGTTTAGAACAATTCATAAGGTGGCATTAAAGTCTTCTTAGTTGGGCATGGTGGCTTGGAATCATGGCGATCCCAGTACTCTGGAGGTAGAGGCAGAAAGATCAGGGATTAAAGGTTGTCCTGAGATAGATGAGACTTGAAAACAATTTATACAAAAATGAGAGAGACAACTTGATGAAATAAGGCAGTGTATTTTGTCTTTTAGATTCCCGACTTTAAATATGGATCATACAGTGAGTAATTAGAAATAGAGAATTGATTTTGGAGCTCCCATTTATCTTAAAGGGCATATGCTTTGTATAAATAACTTATATTTTAATGTATATGTACACGAGGAATATAGAAAGTAGAGAAGATAATAAAAATCAGTACTCAGCCAGACATAGATGTATACAGTTCACACCATCTCTTCCAGCACCCCACCCTCTATGTGTATACTAACACATAGGTGGGTCATGAATAACAGGGATGATAAGGACATGGATGTATATGGTTCACACCATCTCTTCTGGTGCCTTGCTCTCTATGTGTATACTAACACATAGGTTGATCATGAATAATAGGGATGCACTTTCATTTGCTATTCTGTTATTCTCTTGAGACATTTGTTGAGGGACTGGATGTTTGTCCTTGCCTTTCTGCCTGTAAATGTATATGCTGAAGCCCTTCCATTCAACATGATGGTCTGTAGAGATGGGCCTTGGGGAGGTAATCAGGCTTACGTGAGACAGCAAGGTGAGGGCCCTCATCATGGAATTACTGACCTTCTAAGAGAGGTCTATAGAGTTCTTGCTCTGTCTCTATCCCATTGAAAGTAATATGAGAGGACATTCGTCAACCAGGAGCTAAATAAGACAGATAGCGCTTGATCTTAGACTTCTCAGCTTCCCAGAGAATGATATCAATTCATTTGTTTAACTACCTACCCCATGGCAGCCTAGGAGACAAAGGTAGCACTTGCTACACTGTGAACACTGTCCTATGTTAAACACATGTATAATAACCATTCAAGAGAATATGCATGGACCATTATCTAGTTTTTCAAATCACTGTCTGAAATCCCCCAAATTCACACATTTTGTTGTCATTTCTACTTTCCAAAAAGAATTAAGGTTTTGTTCAGCAATGTCCTCTTCCTGCATGTAAGTAGCCATGGTGTAATCATGTGTCTCAATGAGAAATGAGGATGCTAGGAGCTCCAGAAAGGGACCTGACGAAGAACAACACAGTTCTCTTCACTGGTGACTGGTAAGAAACACATGTGACCATTTCAAGCCAATCATAAGCTAGGAAAGGAGTTCTGAGTGAAGGCTGCTGGGAAGCTCCCTCATGTCTAAGACAGAACCGTAAGAGATTGTCTCTGTTCGTCTAGACATTGTGAATTAGGGATATACCACCTTCCTATTTCCTGGCATTTCCAAAAATGACAGATACATGGAGCAGCCCTTTGATGATGCTCATGGGTCACTGAATCCCACCCCTGAGGCCCACCTCCTCCCCTGTGCTTCCTGTTACATGAGCTAAATCTGCTCTCTGTCAGACAGATGTGCCAAGGTTCTGAGTACTTGCAGCCAAAATTATTCTGATAAAATACTTTATCTATTTTTGCTCTGATGACAATTTTTGCTCATAAATCTTTACCCATCATCCTGGCTTCTTCTCAAGATAGAATTATAAAGGGAAATCCTGAGTCAAAGGATATGAACATGTTTAGTGTTCTTTCATCTGTTGCCAAGCTAACTCTGAGAATGGCTGCATCAATTAATACTCAGCAACAAATGACTGACGTAGTAGGCCTCACCCAGCATCAAGTATCCCCCTCCTAACTGTTCATTGATGCTCTGTGTGATGTGACATCAATTTGCATCTTCCTTAAAGACATTGTGTATGTTCTGTGTAGCATTTATTAGCCATTTGTATTTAGTATTCCTATGTCTGCCCGTTCATGTTGTTGGCTGTATTGGAAGCTAAATAGTCCTTTTAAAACTTAACTATAATACATTTTTAATTTGAATGTCATCCTGGTATAGATAAAAGGCAGATTATATTTCAGGACAGAAGCTGATGTTGGTGCTTTATTCAAAAAAATAAAAGCAAAAACCTAAATAGAGACACAAAAATCTCTCTTCCTTAAAAGCTATTTCTATCTATGGAGTTTGGGGAAATTCGTGGAAGACTTTAATAGCTACAATCTCAACTCACACGGACCCTTGTACCCCCTTCGGTACCCATAGTCAGGACTCTGGCCATCTAACTGCTCCTTTTAAGGTTTCCTTTATGAGCTGCTCGGCTGAATTTAGGTTTCTCTCCACAGTCTTAATGAACCTCAATAACTTCCCTCATACACCCTTTCCCTAAAAATTGTTTAATGTCAAGCTCAGGAAATTTATAATCCACTGGAGAGAAATGTGCATGTATAAAATTAAATGTGAACTCCAATAACAACACATGCTCAAGATATAGGAGGCAATCCTGGTCCATTTTTATCCCGGAAGTGCCCCGTTTTCAGTGTGCTGCAGCCCTGGAAAACAGAATAATTCAATCTCCATTATTAATGCATTCAATTATACGTTTTAATATAGTGCATACCTGGAGAGAGGAGAGGCCATGTGACCAGGCCTCCATTGCCGGCCAGGCTCCTCCCATGACTGCACGGGGAAGTGCAGCCTGCTGCTTGCTTGTCCCTAAAGTCCTTATGTCTAAAGAAAAATTCTTTATAACCTTTGAGTCTGGCCCTGTGTGTAGAAACAGAGGCAACTTCTGAGGTGTGGTCCTCTGCCCCCCACAAGCAGAAGGACAGAAGCTGGGTGTCCTCGCAGGTAATGGTTGAGTCAGAAGGACTTCACTAATGATCAACTCACAGGCCAGGCAGAAAGACTCCAGTCACTGAAGATTGAGGGACAGGACTGTCGTGGCCCAGGAGGACAAGGACTGGACAAGGTGCCAGGATCAGAGAGAGAAAGCAGAAACCAAAGTGCAGGGTGGTAGAGAGCGTGTCTTTCTAGGGGACAGTGGATTGCTGCCATGTTTGATTGGCAGTGAAGGCTATATAATCAATAATGTGGAAACGAAGCAATCTGCCCTGGAGAACCCAGTTCCAGGTCATTTTAAGAATAGCAAATCTCAGCAGGGCGGTGGTGGTGCCCACCTTTAAGGCCAACACTCAGGAAACAGAGGCAGGTGGACCCTGCTCCGTGAGTTCAAGGCCAACCTGGTTTACAATAGCTAGTTCCAGGACAGCTAGGACTGCTAAATGGAGAAACCCTGCCCAGAATTAGAAATAGAAAAAGTGTGCTGATACAGTAGCTGTTAGCTGCAAGTGGCTATTTAAATCAACTAATATTTATCTAAACAAAAGCAAGTTCAAAGACAGCCAGGACTGTTACATAGATAAACCCTGTCTCGAAAAAAAACAAAATAAATAAATAAACAAAACAAAAAAAAAGAAATGTAGGCCATGTTCAGTGGCTTTTCAGTGTGTGTGTGCTGTATGCTATGTTCTTCTCCCTGTCTGCTTGTGGGTGTGGTCACCTTGGTCCTCAGAACACTACCGTTTGTATGGTGTAATCTAGCTACATAGATTTTTTTTGATCCATATTCTCTCTCCTCTCCACCCCTCCCCACCCGTGGTGAAACCATAGATGACCTTGAACTCCAGAGCCTCCTGTCTCCACGCCCTTAGCTGGGCTAAAGGTCTGTAGCACCCTGCCCAGTTTATGCACTGATAAGGACTGAACCAGAGTTTCACAAATGCTAGGCAAGCACTGTAGCAACTAAGGCCTACTTCCGTATTCTTGAGTCCCTTTTATCAACTTCATTTTTTTTTTCAATTTTTAAAACTTGGTATCTGTGGTATCTGTCTGCCTGGCTGCCTTATCTATCTGCTTTCCCACTACCTCCACCCAATGTTTATTTGATAATTGGACTACCTGTAGTACAATCATGGCAGAGTCACCAGTGAGCAGAAAGGAACATCTGGGAGTGTACTCCTGGTATACTAGTTAGAATTTTCCAGAGAAACAGACCCAACAGGAGATAGTTACGAGCACTGAGATGTATGTGTATAGGTGGGCAGTAGGTGGTGCCCTGCTGTGTGAAGGTACGAGCATGAAAAAGTGTACATATATGTGTGTATACACACACATATACACACGCCCTCACACCCTGGATATTGCAGTGAGCATCTGAAGGCTTGAGAAGCAGAATGCAGAAAGCGTGAGAGGATTTACATCTCAGTGTAGCACGTGGTCCTAGGAGTTGGAGTTCCTGTCCTGCCCAGCTTTCATTGGTTAAATAAAGGAACTTCTCAGGACACACAGTCAGCCAGAGAGAGATTCCTGCCTCCGCCCATCCCTTTCCTTTCATTCTGTCTTAGCTTGGATGACGCCTGTTCACACTGGGAAGGGCTATCTTCTTTATTTAATCCGTGGATTCAAATGTCAACCCCTTCCAGAAACTTCATCACAGACATGCTCAGAAATGTTAACCAGATGCCTGGGCATCCTATGACTCAGCCAAACCGACACACGAAATTAGCCATCGTATTTGACTGTTAGGATGCTAAGAGTCAGCCTTACAGTGCACGGGTTATTGTGAACTTCTTACTAAGACAAATTTAGATCCCCTTAGAGTGGAGACTGTCCGTGTTCTGTTTGCTCCATGCTGAGACAGCGGACATCTGGACTGACATAATTACTCTAGTGAGTATTCCTGAGGTTAGGAGTGTAGTTCGTGGGTTAGCACATACGAGGCCTTTCGTGGGTTAGCACATACGAGGCCTGGCTTCAATGCCTAGTACTACAGGAAGAAAGAAGGAAGGAGTGGGAGAGGAGATGATGTGAGGAACAAAAGGGAAAAGAGAGGCCTCCAGGGAAACGCCTGCCAATTGACCAATGCCATACCATTCCCTTCCAATCCTGGTGCTAGACAGAGGGGGACTCAACCTGGTTGGGAAATGGATTTTACTGAAATCAAACCTGGAAAAATTGGATGTAAGTATTTGTTAGTATCCATAGACACCTTCTCAGGATGGACTGAAGCATATCCAACCAAGCACGAGATGACCAACGTGGTAGCAGAGAAATTAATTGAAGAAGTCTTGCCCAAGTGTGGCTTCCTGGCCATGATTGGGTCTGACAATGGCCCAGCCTTCATATCACAGGTTCCAGCCAGGTGACTAGATCTTCATCTGCACAAGACCTTGGAGTTGAGATGGAAGGGTCTGTTCATTGTTCTGATGACCATGCCAATGACCCTCAAAGTAGACGTTATCACCACCTGGGTGCACTACTAGGACTGCAAAGGAGACACGTGGACGTGGGAGGCTTCCAAACATCCCTCCAATCCGCTAAAACTGCATCTTTGTCATGGTAATTGAGTTGAGCCCCACTGATTTTGTTTCTTCTGCTAACTGCCAATGCCTCCTCTTCCTCCTCTGTGCTTAGCCCCCATTCCTTATGGAACCAAGCCTGGACTTAATTACTGTCCAATGGGCAGGGGATATGAAGACAGCAGGGATAGGAACTTGCTCCATAGGCTGTAAACGAGTTGACTGTGGACCCTGCGATGATAAGGACCAATATCCCAACCACCCTTGGGCAACTGCTGGAGGGCGCTGCCACCAGCTTGTCATCAGATTCACTGAGGCAGGCAAAACGGCTGACTGGACCACTGGTAAGACCTGGGGCCTATGGCTCTACTGCACTGGCTATAACCCAGCACTGACATTCACCATCCGCAAAGCCCAGTCACCCGCCATTAAGGTTTCAACAGGACCCGGCTGGGTCAGTAATCCACCTCAGGCCCCCAGTCCATCACCCCAAGTTCCATCCAGGGGGAATGACTCCACAACCAACTCAGGCGAATGTCAGCTCTAGCCTCTTAATCACGTCAACCATCAACCCATTGATGGGACACGAGCACCCTTTACTAGATCTGCTGGGTAGATCGTACCGGGTACTGAATGCTTCCCAACCGAATTTGACCAAAGCTTGCTGCCTCTGTTATGGTATAGCTAGCTCCTCCTTATTATGAGGACCTAGAAGTTAGTGTCACTGCTTCCACCATGGCTGACATCAATCACTGCCGGTGGCAATAGAGCAGACAAGGCCTTTCCCTAGAACAAGTGACTGGGCAGGGACTATGTATAGGACAGGTTCCTCAAGATAAAGCTTCCATCTGTAATTCTTCACTGTCTACCCACAATTTCACACAGGATTAGTACTTCCTCCCATACAATCACACTTGGTGGTCCTGCTCCATGGGGTTTACCCCTTTGCGTGCATATCGAAGTCTTAAACCAGACCAGGGGATATTGTGTACTAGTTAGGCTCCTTCCGAGAATAACCTATCACACTGATCAGGAGTTCCTTGACCTCATGCAGCAAGGATAGAGCCAGCCCTCACAGCTATGGAGACATAAGAGAGTCTATGACAGCCCTCACTCTTAGCCTACTTTTAGGTGCTAGCCTGGGAGGTTTGGGTCTGGGAATCTCAGCACTAGTAACCCAGAATCAATATTACTCCAGCCTATGTGTTGCCATAGATGTGGCTATAGAACACATAGAAAAATCCATCTCCCACCTAGAGGAGTCCTTCTCCTTCCTGGCAGACGTAGTCTTGCAGAACAGAAGGGGATTAGGTCTTCTTCTTACAGCAGGGTGGACTCTGTGCAGCGCTAGGGGAAGAATGTTGTTTCTTCACTGATCATTCGGGAATAATCAAAGAGAACATGGCCAGAGTTAGAGAAGGGCTGGGAAAGTGGAAAAGAAAAGGTGAGGCCAGGCAGGGTTAGTTAGAAACCTGGTTTAATAGCTCCCCTTGGTTGATCACTCTCATCTCTACTCTATTGGGACCCCTGGTAATTCTGCTTTGGTTACTGACTTTTGGGCCTTGCATTCTTAACCAGCTAATAAATTCATGAAAGGCAGGCTGAGTATAATACAACTTATGGTCAAGAGATCACAAATCTACAGACCCCTCAGGACTGAAGAACTAAGTTAACTGTCAGGAACCCATGATTGGGGTTACTATTGTTAATACAACAAGGGGGAATGAAGAACCAAAGTTCCTCCATTTTGTTCTCTGCCTCCATCTTGTGTCTTGTGCAAACTATTTCCCATAAAACATTCCAGTCCTCAGACATGGCTAGGGCTAAAATAACAGGGTAGCCATCTGGAAAGTACACATAACTGCAGAATGCCCCCACCATTGGTCAGCCAATAAGAAAACTTGACAAGCCACAGGTGAGGTTCGAAAATAAAATTTCTGAAAAGTCCCTAGACGTGAGCCAATCAGTATTGAACCTGTCACCCCACACTCTGCTAATGTAACTTTTCTGGTTTTTACCTTTAAATAATGCCCTCTAGAAGGGCAGGGCATCTCCTCTTGCCGCTGTTGCACCAGTTGCTTTGATGAGGTCCCCGCCAGCTTGTATTGTTAAGACAATGAACCTTGCTTTTGCATTTCGGTGAGTCGGTCTCCTTGGTGGTCTTTTAGAGTCCCCACAGACTGGGAACCACAGTAGTAAAGTGCTTGCACATTGCTTTATTAATTAAATACATGGATTTTTAAAATATTTTTTAAATAACATTGGAAGATGTGGGCAATCACAGAGTAAGAGGACTGAATTTTATGTCCTGCCTTTAAACTCAGAAAACCTGTCAAAATGCACAGTTAGAATTCATGAGAAATGAGGCCATGAATTTTGTGGACAGCAGGAAGGGGAGGGCATATGGGAGGGCTTGGAGGGAGGAAAGGAAAAGGAGAAATGTATTTATATTATAATCTCAAAATAAAATATCCAGTTAGTTCTTCTATTCACTGTAACAACAGACCTGACATGAGTAACTTAGGCACTTCAAACCTTCAGGCATTTCTTTCAGCCCATCATGGGAGCAGGCCATACGCAGCCCATCCGGGATGCAGGGCAGCAGAAAGGGAACGCCTGTGCTCACAGATTCTTCCTTTTACCTTCATCCTATGTGGACAAACCCCTACATTCCCATCCCCCACCACCAGTACCCCCTCACCACACCTATAGATGGTGCCACCCACATTCAGGAATGACTCCTTCCCCCAACCCAATTCATACTCTGGAAATACACTCACCCCGTGGACAGTCTAGTTTTACTAATCTCCTGGATGTTTCCTCATTGAATTAAGTCAACAGTAAGGCTTAACCATCAAAGGCCCATCTCTTGTTCACTGGACACCAAACCCTCTCCTTATGCCACAGCAGTGGGCAAAGCAAAGAAAATAAAAGGTAAAGAAGAAAACCATACCCCCACACACATATAGAAGAGCAAACTTTATGATCACTGGGAACAGAATACATTGCATTCAGGGGAACAAATCCATTTTGACCCTGTCAGTGTCTGTCCTCTCACCATGCTCTTACATATCTTTGGGCTCCCATTTTTGTGCAGTTTGAAACGTCATCATTTTATGAGTGTTAACACTAGTAGCTTCTTCTTGTTAGCCAGAGTCACACCATTTTGTAGACTCCTCCATTTTGGCTGATGACAGCTCCTGAAATACAGTGGTGGACCTCGGTGGCCTGCCAGGGAAGATGCTTGTTGATTGCCTGACGTTCTTTAGCTGACGGCTCTTTGTGCTGAGGTTCTGGAACCCTGACTAGGGATGGACAGGGTTTGAAGAAATCACACACACACACACACACATACACACAGTAAAGCTGGGCTCAGCTATTGGTAACCTCGGTCCGTTGGTTAGCTAGAGTATGGGAGAAGGTGCTAGCTAGTCTTGGTGGAAAGACTCTGTAGGTGAGTAATCTCAGGCTCTAGACACCCAGGAGGAGGAAGCTGCAGACCTTAGTCTTTGCAAGCACTGATCAATCATCCATAACACTCTTACTCAGACTCCCAAGAAAAGCTTTGCCAATCCTTGAGCCCCGCTCAGATAGATAATGACTTTACCAATTTACCATGGGCTAATTAGTCTCTGAGGCTTCAACGAGCAGTGTCCATGTCAAAATGTACATTTGCTCAAGATTTCACTCAGCCAAGGCTTCCTTTTTTATCCCTACACTCTTAGTTATCCATAACAATGGCCAAATACAGGAAAAATTTCACCTTCCTTTCTAGGCCCCCATTCTCCCCTGTAACTACCCCATCTGGTAAGCTGACAGCTGGGTCCAGTTCTCAGAGAGATCCATTTCATTGTGAAGGATCCATCCCACCCCGACATGAGTGCCTGCACCATCTTAAGTTGCTTGTTCTCTTGTCTGTCATTCCTTTCACCATAACATATTATGAGTCCTTCTAGAAGTTTTGAGCATATTCTCCTCTCTATAATAAACCATGCAGTTTCTACCCAAGAAATAGAGGAAGTAGGACTGAAACTCAGATCCCCTTGAGAATGACACAGCAACACTAAATGCACACTAATCAAGAATTAATTTCTTTCTGGTCAAAAAGTTTAAATCCCTGGCCTGGGTGGAGGCCTAGCATTCTAAACTAACCAACATTTAGACAATTTAATCCAATGGGGCTGGTCACTCACCTGGCTAAGGGACCACCTCTTTTTTTTTTTTTTTTTTTTATTAAGAAAAGAAGAAAAAAAACATAAACAAAAAACAAGTTTCCACCTCCTCCCAGCCTCCCATTTCCCTCCCCCTCCTCCCACCCTTCTCCCCCTCCCCCCACTCCTCTCCCCCTCCCTCTCCAGTCCACAGAGCAGTCAGGGTTCCCTGCCCTGTGGTAAGTCCTAGGTCCTCCCCCCTCCGTCCATATCTAGGAAGGTGAACTTCCAAACTGGATAGGCTTCCACAAAGCCAGCACATTAAGTAGGATCAAAACCCCGTGCCATTGTCCTTGGCGTCTCATCAGCCCTCATTGTTCGCCATGTTCAGAGAGTCCGGTTTTATCCCATGCTTTTTCGGTCACAGTCCAGCTGGCCTTGGTGAGCTCCCAGTAGATCAGCTCCACTGTCTCAGTGGGTGGGTGCACGCCTCGTGGTCCCGACTTCTTTGCTCATGTTCTCCCTCCTTCTGTTCCTCATTGGGACCTTGGGAGCTCAGTCCAGTGCTCCAGTGTGGGTCTCTGTCTCTGTCTCCATCCATCACCAGATGAAGGTTCTATGATGATATGCAAGATATTCGTCAGTATTGCTCTAGGATAGGGTCATTTCAGGTTCCCGATCCTCAGCTGCCCAAGGAACTAACTGGGAACCTCATGTTGGGCACTTGGGAGCCCCTCTAGGGTCAAATCTCTTGCTCACCCTAAAGTGGTTCCCTTAACTAAGAATTGTGGTTCCGTGCTCCCCTATCCACCTTTCCTTTATCGCAATTCTCCTGATTCCCCAAGTCCCCCCTCCTTCCCTTCTACCTTTTCTCTCCCCATCTCCCCTTACCCCCATCCCACCCCACCCCCAAGATCCTGATTTTCTCACCGGCAATTTGGTCTACTTACCTTAGCCAAGAGGATAACTATATGTTTTTCCTTGGGTTCACCTTCTTACTTAGCTTCTTTAGGTTCACCTATTGTAGACTCCGTGGCCCTAATTTATGGCTAGAAACCAATTATGAGCGAGTACATCCCATGTTCATCTTTTTGGGTCTGGGACACCTCACTCAGGATAGTGTTTTCTATTTCCATCCATTTGCATGCAAAATTCGAGAAGTCATTGTTTTTTAACGCAGCGTAGTACTCTAGCGTGTATATATTCCATACTTTCTTCATCCATTCTTCCATTGAAGGGCATCTAGGTTGTTTCCAGGTTCTGGCTATTACAAATAATACTGCTATGAACATAGTTGAACAAATGCTTTTGTCATATGATAGAGCATCTCTTGGGTATATTCCCAGGAGTGGTATTGCTGGGTCCAGGGGTAAGTTGATCCCGAATTTCCTGAGAAACCTAAACACTGACTTCCACAGTGGTTGCACAAGATTGCATTCCCACCAGCAATGGATGAGGGTACCCGTTCCTCCACAGCCTCTCCAGCAAAGGTTATCCTTGGTGTTTTTGACTTTAGCCATTCTGACAGGTGTAAGATGATATCTCAGAGTTGTTTTGATTTGCATTTCCCTGATTGCTAAGGAAGTTGAGCATGACTTTAAGTGTCTTTTGGCCATTTGAACTTCCTCTGCTGAGAATTCTCTGTTCAGTTCAGTGCCCCATTTTTTAATTGGGTTAATTAGCATTTTAAAGTCTAGTTTCTTGAGTTCCTTATATATTTTGGAGATCAGACCTTTGTCTGTTGTGGGGTTGGTGAAGATCTTCTCCCAATCAGTAGGTTGCCTTTGTGTCTTACTGACTATGTCCTTTGCTTTACAGAAGCTTCTCAGTTTCAGTAGGTCCCATTTATTCAATGTTGCCCTTAATGTCTGTGCTTCTGGGGTTATACATAGGAAGCGATCTCCTGTGCCCAGCTCCTGTAGGGTACTTCCCACTTTCTCTTCTATCAGGTTCAGTGTGTTCGGGCTGATATTGAGGTCTTTAATCCATTTGGACTTGAGTTTTGTGCACGGTGATAGATAAGGGTCTATTTTCATTCTTTTACAAGATGACATCCAGTTGTGCCAGCACCATTTGTTGAAGATGCTTTCTTTCTTCCATTGTATACTTTTAGCTCCTTTATCAAAAATCAGGTGTTCATAGGTTTGTGGGATAAAATCCGGGTCTTCTATACGATTCCATTGGTCGACTTCTCTGTTTTTATGCCAGTACCACACTGTTTTCATTACTGTAGCTCTGTAATAGAGTTTGAAGTCAGGGATGGTAATGCCTCCAGAAGATCCTTTATTGTATAGGATTGTTTTGGCTATCCTGGGTTTTTGTTTTTCCATATAAAGTTGATTATTGTCCTCTCCAGATCTGTGAAGAATTTTGATGGGATCTTGATGGGGATTGCATTGAATCTATAAATGGCCTTTGGTAGAATTGCCATTTTTACTATGTTGATCCTCCCAATCCAAGAGCAAGGGAGGTCCATCCATTTTTTGGTATCCTCTTCAATTTCTTTCTTCAATGCCTTAAAGTTCTTGTCAAATAGATCTTTCACTTCCTTGGTTAGATGTACCCCAAGATATTTTATGCTGTTTTTGGCTATTGTGAATGGTGAAGCTTCTCTGATTTCCCTCTCTGCTTCCATATCCTTTGTGTATAAGAGGGCGACTGATTTTTTGGAGTTGATCTTGTATCCTGCCACATTACTAAAGCTGTTTATCAGCTGTAGGAGTTCTTTGGTGGAGTTTTTGGGGTCGCTTATGTACACTATCATATCATCTGCAAATAACGAAAGTTTAACTTCTTCCTTTCCAATTCGAATCCCCTTGATTCCATTATGTTGTCTTATTGCTATTGCTAGAACTTCAAGTACTATATTGAAGAGGTATGGGGAGAGTGGACAGCCTTGTCGTGTTCCTGAGTTAAGTGGGATGGCTTTGAGTTTCTCTCCGTTTAATTTGATGTTAGCTGTCGGCTTGCTGTATATAGCTTTTATTATATTTAGGTATGACCCTTGTATCCCTAATCTCTCCAAGACTTTTAACATAAATGGATGTTGAATTTTGTCAAATGCTTTTTCAGCATCTAATGAAATGATCATATGGTTTTTTTCTTTCAGTTTATTTATATGCTGGATTACATTGATAGATTTTCGTATGTTGAACCAGCCCTGCATCTCAGGAATGAAGCCTACTTGATCATAATGGATAATTTTTCGGATGTGTTCTTGGATTCGATTTGCCAGTATTTTGTTGAGGATTTTTGCGTCGATATTCATGAGTGAGATTGGCCTGTAGTTCTCTTTCCTGGTTGAGTCTTTGAGTGGTTTTGGTATCAGAGTAATTGTGGCTTCATAAAAGGAGTTTGGTAATGACCCTTCTGTTTCTATCTTGTGGAATACATTAAGGAGTATAGGTATTAGATCTTCTTGGAAGATCTGGTAGAATTCCGCATTGAAACCATCTGGTCCTGGGCTTTTTTTGGTTGGGAGGTTTTTGATAACCTCTTCTAATTCTTCGCGACTAACAGGTCTATTTAGATTGTTCACCAGGTCCTGATTTAACTTTGGTATATGATATTTATCTAAAAAAGTATCCATTTCCTTTACATTTTCCAATTTTGTGGCATATAGGCTTTTGTAGTAAGATCTAATGATTCTCTGAATTTCCTCTGTGTCTGTGGTTATGTCCCCCTTTTCATTTCTGATCTTATTAATTTGCAAATTCTCTCTCTGCCGTTTGATTAGCTTGGATAGTGGTTTGTCAATCTTGTTGATTTTCTCCAGGAACCAGCTTTTTGTTTCATTGATTTTTTGTATTGTTTTCTGTGTTTCTATTTTGTTGATTTCAGCCCTCAGTTTGATTATTTCCAGTCTTCTACTCCTCCTAGGTGAGTCTGCTTCTTTTTTTTCTAGAGCTTTCAGGTGGGCTGTTAAGTCTCCAATGTGAGCTTTCTCTGTTTTCTTTAAGTGGGCACTTAGTGCTATGAACTTTCCTCTTAGGACTGCTTTCATAGTGTCCCATAAGTTCGAGTATGTTGTTTCTTTATTTTCATTGAATTCCAGGAAGACTTTAATTTCTTTCTTTATTTCTTCCTTAATCCAGGTATGGTTCAATAGTTGACTGTTCAATTTCCATGACTTTGTATGCTTTCTGGGGGTAGCATTATTGTTGAATTCTAACTTTAATCCATGGTGATCTGATAAGACACAGGTGGTTACTAATATTTTTTTGTAACTGTGGATGTTTGCTTTGTTACCGACTATGTGGTCGATTTTCGAGAAGGTTCCATGAGCTGCAGAGAAGAAGGTATATTCTTTCCTATTTGGATGGAATGTTCTATAGATGTCTGTTAAGTCCATTTGATTCATTACCTCCATTAATTCTCTTATTTCTCTGTTAGGTTCCTGTCTGATTGACCTGTCCATTGGTGAGAGAGGAGTGTTGAAGTCTCCTACTATTAGTGTGTGCGGTTTGATGGCTGCCTTGAATTTTAGCAATGTTTCTTTTATGTACGTGGGTGCTTTTATATTAGGGGCATAGATGTTCAGGATTGAGACTTCATCCTGATGAACTGTTCCTGTTATGAGTATAAAATGCCCCTCTCCATCTCTTCTGATTGATTTAAGTTTAAAGTCAACTTTGTTAGAGATTAGTATGGCCACACCTGCCTGTTTCTTAGGTCCATTTGCTTGATAAGCCTTTTCCCAGCCCTTTACTCTGAGTAGGTGCCTGTCTTTGTGGTTGAGGTGTGTTTCTTGTAAACAGCAGAATGTTGGATCCTGTTTTCTTATCCAATCTCTTAGCCTGTGTCTTTTTATAGGTGAGTTGAGTCCATTGACATTAAGTGATATTAATGACCAGTGGTTGTTAACTCCGGTCATTTTTTTTTAGTCGTAGAGTTTGTGTGTTTCCCTTCTTTGAGTTGTGTTGGTGAAGGGTCTCTAGATGTCTGAGTTATTGTGGTCATTGTTGGACTCCTTGGTTAGTGATTTTCCTTCAATTACTTTCTGTAAGGCTGGATTTGTGGCTGCGTATTGTTTAAATTTGTTTTTATCCTGGAAAATTTTATTTTCTCCATTTATAGTGAATGAAAGCTTGGCTGGGTATAGTAATCTGGGCTTGCACCCATGGTCTCTCAGTTTCTGCAGTACATCTATCCAGGACCTTCTGGCTTTCATGGTTTCCATGGAGAAGTCAGGTGTAAGTCTGATAGGTTTACCTTTATAAGTAATTTGGCCTTTTTCCTTTGCAGCTCTTAATATTCTTTCCTTATTCTGTATGCTTTGTGTTTTGATAATGATATGGCGAGGGGATGTTTTTTTTTGATCCAGCCTATTCGGTGTTCTGTATGCTTCTTGCACCTTCATAGGAAAATCTTTCCTTAGGTTGGGAAAGTTTTCTTCTATAATTTTATTAAATATATTTTCTGGACCATTGAGCTGCCCTTCTTCTCCTTCTTCTACTCCTATTATTCTTAGGTTTGGTCTTTTTATTGTGTCCCATATTTCCTGAATGTTTTGTGATGAGAGTTTGTTGGACTTGCTGTTTTCTTTGATCAGTGTGTTTATTTTCTCTATGGTATCTTCAGAATCCGAGAGTCTTTCTTCTATCTCTTGTATTCTGCTGGTTATGCTTGTTTCTGTAGTCTCTATTCGTTTACCTAGATTTTCCATGTCCAGACGGCCCTCTGATTGTGTTTTCTTCTTTGCCTCCATTTCAGTTTTCAGGTCTTGAACTGTTTCCATTATCTGTTTGATTGTTTTTCCTTGGTTTTCTAGGGTATCATTCACTGATTTATTCAATTCTTCAAACTTTCTGTTATATTTCTCATCCATTTCTATAAGGGCGTTTTTTACATGCTGTTTAAGGGTGTCAATCACTTTCATGAAGTCAATCTTTTCTCCTTCCTCTTGATTAAGGGGTTCTTGTCCTCCCGTTGTGAGGTCGCTTGTTTCTGGTAGCTTCATGTTGCTTTTCAGCTTGTTGGGCGAATTCTTGCCTTGACGTCGGCCCATCTCTTCTTCCAAATGCTCCCTATGGATCTTCTTTTACAGGATTAGGTCTCCTTGCCTACCAAACGCTGTCTCTCCCCAATGTTGGCTCTCCCAATGCTGGGTCTCCTGGCGCCGAAAGATCAGGCCTCCGTGCTGGTTGGGCAGCTCGCAGACAAAGCGCCTACCCCGCTTGGTGCAGGCAGGCCACAGAAACAAAGGAACTGCTGCCCGCCCGGGAGCCCCGGGTACTCGGACCCAGCGCCCAGATAGGCTGGGCTGGGCGATGCCACGCGCCAAAAGAGGGCAGTGGGGGCAAAGTGGGGAGGGCTCTGGACGGAAGCTGGGTGGGCCAGGAAGAAAGAGGCAGCACCCGGGGAGTAGAGGCCCTGCAGAGAGCCCAAGCAGGACAGGGGGCCAAGAAACCCCCGAGCTCCCCGTCCCAGGCTGGCGCCGTGGGCCAGAAACTCACCCCAATGCTGGGTCTCCTGGCGCCGAAAGATCAGGCCTCCGTGCTGGTTGGGCAGCTCGCAGACAAAGCGCCTACCCCGCTTGGTGCAGGCAGGCCACAGAAACAAAGGAACTGCTGCCCGCCCGGGAGCCCCGGATACTCGGACCCAGCGCCCAGATAGGCTGGGCTGGGCGATGCCACGCGCCAAAAGAGGGCAGTGGGGGCGAAGTGGGGAGGGCTCTGGACGGAAGCTGGGTGGGCCAGGAAGAAAGAGGCAGCACCCGGGGAGTAGAGGCCCTGCAGAGAGCCCAAGCAGGACAGGGGGCCAAGAAACCCCCGCGCTCCCCGTCCCAGGCTGGCGCCGTGGGCCAGAAACTCACCCCAATGCTGGGTCTCCTGGCGCCGAAAGATCAGGCCTCCGTGCTGGTTGGGCAGCTCGCAGACAAAGCGCCTACCCCGCTTGGTGCAGGCAGGCCACAGAAACAAAGGAACTGCTGCCCGCCCGGGAGCCCCGGATACTCGGACCCAGCGCCCAGATAGGCTGCGCTGGGCGATGCCACGCGCCAAAAGAGGGCAGTGGGGGCGAAGTGGGGAGGGCTCTGGACGGAAGCTGGGTGGGCCAGGAAGAAAGAGGCAGCACCCGGGGAGTAGAGGCCCTGCAGAGAGCCCAAGCAGGACAGGGGGCCAAGAAACCCCCGAGCTCCCCGTCCCAGGCTGGCGCCGTGGGCCAGAAACTCACCCCAATGCTGGGTCTCCTGGCGCCGAAAGATCAGGCCTCCGTGCTGGTTGGGCAGCTCGCAGACAAAGCGCCTACCCCGCTTGGTGCAGGCAGGCCACAGAAACAAAGGAACTGCTGCCCGCCCGGGAGCCCCGGATACTCGGACCCAGCGCCCAGATAGGCTGGGCTGGGCGATGCCACGCGCCAAAAGAGGGCAGTGGGGGCGAAGTGGGGAGGGCTCTGGACGGAAGCTGGGTGGGCCAGGCAGAAAGAGGCAGCACCCGGGGAGTAGAGGCCCTGCCGGGACCACCTCTTAAAAAGGCAGGACCACCCTTATACATGTATACATCCCTCCTTCCCATATATACATAACTAAAAACAAGTGTTGGGTCCTGGAAAGGTGGATCATGTGTTAAGATCACTGGCTGCTCTTTCAGATAACATGAGTTTAATTCCTAGCACTCACATGATGGCTCCAGTCCCAGGGATTTAACATCACCTTTGGGCTTCTTCTGGTACCAAGTATTCAAAAGATGCGTAGACAGACATGCAGGCAAAGTACCCATACAGATGTTGTTTTTATTTTAAGAAGAAAAAAAGAAGAGGAGGAGGGGGAAGAAGAAGACAAAAACAAAAAGAAAAATGTCTTTCTGAGACAGGACTCAAAACAACCAGGTAGCCACAGCTGAACCTCATGGAGGCTCTTAGGGTTGGTGCCAGAGAGCTGAAATTCGGGGAAGGAAAATTACATTATCTCATTAAAGGAGTAATTACTCCACCCATCTCTCTAGCATGTTTTAAGGTGAACCCACCTTCCATGCCACATGCACACAGTGTCATTTCTGCAAAGAGACTGCGGACTTCATTTGTTCTGATTAAAGAACCGTTCTACTTCTAGAGATGCCTGCCTGCTCTCTTTTATTTCTGCATTGTCTCCATCGATCCTGATCTAAAAGCTTCTTTTTCATTTGAAAATCTTTATAGAAGAAATTATTATTTCTTGATTCTAAGGGATGTAAATATTGTTGGACCTCACTTCCTGGGGCACATCTACATTGGGGCTCAAGAATACCAGGTTTTAGCTGTCTCCTGAGGCAGGTGAACTGTGTCCCATTAGCAGCTACTGCTCTTTTAACTAGTCTGGTACAGTCCTTTTAGTTTAGTTTAGTTTTGTTTTTTCTGAGACCGGGTCTCTCTGTGTAGCCCTGGCTGTCCTAGAACTCGCTCTATAGACCAGGCTGGCCTCAAATTCACAGAGATCTGCCTGTCTCTGCCTTCTGAGTGCTGGGATTAAAGGTGTGTGTCACCACCGCCCAGCTTTAATTTTTTGTACATTGGCTTTTCCTGTGACCTGAACACTAGGTGGCCCAGTTAAGCACACCCCTTTTGTGTTGGTTATTCAGTCTGCTCCAGTATAAATAACACGGCTTGCAGGTAAACACGTCCTGCAGCCCTAACCTGGGTTAAGGAGCTCATGGCTGGCATTTACTAGAAGCGGAACATCAGGATCCATCTGGATGACTTTGTCTTGTTTCCCTTTGTCCTGTGCCAGGGCCCAAGGGCTTAGGGTATTAACTCTGCTAACTGGTACCATCACATTAACCAGTTGTCATAATTGTAGTATCATTAGGGGTCTCTTGCCCCTGTGCTAGACCAGCCCATCACAAGGCCATGGCTTCTTGCCATGAAGGATTTTTCAGTTCCCATGTTATTCTTCCCACATTTCCCCATTTAAGATCTATTATGACCTAACCTCCTTGTTCTCCTGTGGGAGCTCCCTTCTAGGCTCCTTTCCTGATGAAATCCATGCATGACCAGTGTTTAAGGTAAGACCAAAAGGTTCCCCCACAATCATTCCTTTGTCCTCTGACCACTTGCCCATAGGCTGTCACTAGCTTGGGCCATCTCCAAAAAAGAATGACAGTTTGTTTTCCTGTCTGGCCAGTTCTGCCACAGTGCAATGAGATCCAAGGAATGATCTGGCCTAGTCCCAAAAGGCATCACCTGAAGGAGACAAGGCTGGACCCCTCTGGGGAGCAGTTAGCTAGATAGATGGGGTCCAGGAATTGAGTTGCTCTGGGTCAAGGTTACTCTCCAGATTAATTTTATGACAGGGTCAAACAGGCTGAGTGGAAACTGATCCAGATGCACATGCATGGAATCAGGGAAGACACAGGAGGCAGAATAGCAGCTGAGCCACTATTCCCATTTGAGTTAACTTTTGAGATGGTCAGTGTAGAGGCTGGTTGAGTCTGGGACTCTTGTGGTTGACTCCTGGCTTGGGTCCACCACAGCATTGGTGTGGGTGCTGTGTAACCTACAACTGCTGGTTGGTGCAGGAAAATTCTGTATTCTGTCAATTATGCTTTAAATAAATGCTGATTGGCCAGTAGCCAGGCAGGAAGTATAGGTGGGACAACTAGACAGGAAGTAGAGGTGGGGCAATGAGAACAGGAGTATTCTGGGAAGAAGGAAGCTCTTTCTCCAGTTCTGTCCAGACACTGAAGAAGCAGGATGTGACTTGCCCTGCTGAAAAAAGTACTGAGCCATGTGGCTTACATAGATAAGAATAATTGGTTAATATAAGTTAAAAGAGTTAATAAGAAGCCTGAGCTAATGGGCCAATAAGTTTATAGTTTGTGAAGACCTCTGTGTGATTTTCTTTGGGGCCTGATGACTGTGGGAACCAGGCAGGACAGAAACCCCAACAAGCAGGCCCTCATGTTACAGCTGGTGACACCTGCAACTTTAAGAACTGAGGGAGTGGTGAGGATTGGGCAATTTTTCATGCATATCAGCCAAATCTTTCAAGAGCTGCTAGAGGCAGGTGTGTCCATACTCTCAGAAGTCCCCTGAGTCCCTTGGGAGCAGTGGAGGTGGACAGCCAGACATGACCTTGAAAGAGGAATTACTGCATCCACCCTAAACACTATAAGTGGCAGAATTTCTGGCCAAGGGAGCCTGTGTCTTGGCAGTGCTCGGCCACTGCTATTTTAAAGGTTCTATTCATTCTCACAACTCGGCCTGATGATTGGGAGCAGTCCCCTGAGTGCAACGTTCACACTGATCTTCTGTGCAGGTAGGAAAAGCTTCCACCCACACTGCAAAGTACACACGGTAAACAGCAAATCTCAGTACCTTTGCTGGGTTGACTGTCAGGAAAGTCCACTTCTAGATGCTCTTTTCTTTCAGTGTGGGAACCTCGGGTCCCTCCCTGGATTGTTCCGAGTATGCTGTAGACATGCTTTGCTGGCTTGTTGGGTCAGTGTTGGTTGGTAGCCTCAGAACCACCAAATACCTTTGGAACAATTCTTACAGGGCAGTTTTTCTAGATGGGTTGCTTCCTGAGCTTGTTGAACTAGGCTGGGAGCTGTCATCTCAGGAATGATTATTTTCCTATATGTAGTAATCAGACAGTCCTCCTGATTATTTGAAGCCCCGAGATCCAGGAGCACCTGGTCATAAACATACCTTCTGGGGGGTAACGGAGGGGACTTCAGGGCTGTGACTACACAGAGGGCAGCTGATTTGGCTGTCTGGTCTACTAGTTGGTTTCCCCAACCTCACTCAACCTTGACGCTTTATGTGAGTCTGCTATAGCCATGGGCCCAGCCAGCTTCTGGCTTCTACTTTAATTTCTTTGTCCTCTGAGGTAAGCACTCTCTTTCTCGGTCTGTTTTTGTTTTGAGTCTCTCTATGAGGAGCTATTCCTCCAGTTGTAGGTGTCATCCCTATCAGTGAAAGGTTGTATACCTAAATTGGTTCTTGTCATTTAAGACCAGCCATGAGTAGAAAATCTCTTTTCTAATTCATCCACAAGCACGAGTGGGCTTTCCCTCCTCTTCAGGCATGTGCGTGGCTGAATAACATACCTGTCATTTTCTTAGATGAGGGGAGGGTCTGGCATTTCGCTTAGTGGACACACTGGAATGGGCTCGTTCCTGCAATGTAGACAAAGAGTCTGGTGAGCTGGTCCCCTGTAGAGGCCAGGGAGCACTGTATAGGGCAGATGCCTCTGAAGCAACAGGATAGGGGGTCTTGCGACTGCCTGGGCATACAGCATGGTGCTGGCAACTGGACTCAGTAGGGGGCTGAATCATGGGCAAACTTTGATCCTCTGGATAGTTAATGGATGTGTTTCTTTGTTGTCTTCCGGATTAATAGTTTTGGCAGGATGGTGTGGGGACGCACATCAGGATTGTGCAGACCCCATGAGAAGAGTTCCCTAATAAGGATCATTCTGGAAGAAACACTGACCCACACCAGTGAGAATGTGCACAATCAACTTGATACTAGCTAGAGTCATCAGAGAAGAAGGAGCCTCAGTTGAGGAAATGCCTCCATGAGTTCCAGCTGTAAGGCAATTAGTGATCAATGGGGGAGGGCCCAGCCTGTGGTGGGTGGGGCCTCCCCTGGGCTGGTGGCCCTGGGGTCTGTAAGAAAGCAGTTTGAGCAAGCCAGTAAACAGCACCTGCCTCCAGCATCCTGCCCTATGTGAGTTCCTGTTCTGCCTCCCTTGAATATGAACAGCAATACTGAAGTGAAAGCCAGCTAAACCCTTTCGTCCCTAACGTGCTTTTTGGTCATGGTGTTTGGTTGGTCACAGCAATAGAAAACCTAAGGAAGACAGAGTAGAAGAGAGGAGATGTCCACCTCTTCTCAGTTTATACTCTAAAACTACAAGGTGGAGTGGTCTGCAGAGCAAGATCAAAGACAGCCGAGCTTAGGCAAAGAAGGTAACAATCAAAACCAGAAAGGTATAATTGCACGACGGGGCCATGTTCCAGCCACAGCAAGCTGTTGTGGGAGAACTGTTCACATTGCCACTCCAAGGTGCAGTATAGCCAGCTTGAATCAAGGGACAGAGTCAGCAGTTGGCTGGCTGGGATTGGCCATAGAGAAGTTGGAGGACTGAGAAAGACCAGTAGAGGGGGACAGGCAGAAAGAAAGAGGGGCTGAGGGGGATTTCCCTGACTTTTGGATCAGGAAAACATGGAGAATAGGGTCAGGAAACCACTCTCTGCTGTTCCTTGGATTTATCAGGTTTTTATCCCAGCTCCTGACTCCTGAGTTTTTATTAATGCTAGCACAATTTAGGTAAACATTATATCTGGTCTCTGACTCATGGCATTATTAAATCATGACAAGGAGGTAAACCCACCACCTCTCCACTGTCGCTTCCTCCACAACTAGCTTTGTCTCTGTTTGATAGAAGAAGCAGGTTATGGAATTTTCCTCGATGCCTAAGGAAAGCCCCTGAGGCCATGCATGTGTCAGGGGAGTCCATGCATGAAGAACTAGTAAAGAGGCCATTGAGTGAAGCTACTAAGTTGAAGCCTAGAGACCCTAAGATGTTAGAGATGTCAGAGTCATGGACACCTGCTGAGGAGAGCTGCTAACAGGGAGTGGATCCAGACCAAGAGAGAGAAGTGTGTTGTGGTCAACAAAGCTGAACGGAGTTGGAGATCTGATGGAGCTTTGACATCAGATATGGAGATGCAGAGTTAGGGTTTTCCCAGCTGGTTTTTGGACTTGCTTTGGTCTAGTATTTCCCTACTACGCTCCCTTCCCTGTGTTTTGGAATGATAATGCATATCCTATGCCATTATATGTTGGAAGTATGTGATCTGCTTTTTTATTTTAATTTTACAGGGGATTACAGTTAAGAGATTGCCACGAGTCTCAGAAGAGACTTTGGACTGAATGCATTTTTTTTTTTTTTTGCATTATGATATGGCTACAAGCCTTTGGGGGTCAGCAAGTAGAATGAGGTGGTTTGAAAGAAAATATCTTCACTTTTTGTTCCCAATGGATTTATTACTCATACTCATTGTCTTTTGGGCACTTTCATAGACTTCAAGAAAATGCTGTGCTGACAACTACCTATTAAATAAAAATCACATCAAAGACACATTGGGATCACATTAGAAGGCTTGAAGCCTTTAGAGTGAGTGTACACTTCAGTCTCCAAGCACGGCCTCCAACCTTCCACACTGGGGGTTTCAGTCCGGTAAGCTCTACCTCTGATTTAATACCAAGTTCTTTCCTTAAGGAGATAAATGTGGGGTGCTTTCTTTTTATGAGGTAATAACTGCAGCCTCTACTAAATAAACTTAGAGGCTGAGGTATTTATAGGAAATAAACTTGAAGCTAAAAATCTAAGAGATCTTTTAGCCTAGGCTATGAATTTAATTAGATATCACTAGGAGTGCCCTCAGGTCAACTCTATTATAATGAACCGGCTTCTCTCTCCTAGCCCATTCCCCTCAATAACCTCTTTTCTGACTCTCTCCACATTTCTGGAAGATGGTTCTAAGAATTCTGTAATAAATTTCTCATTTGCTCCGCCACAAGTGCTTTATTCTTCAATTGGCAATCCCTAATCCTCTGTAGAACTCGCCACCTAGAAGCACATTGCAAACGGCATCCAAAAATTAAAAGGAATTGACTTAGCCCTCTCCTTCCTCTGCCACCAAGAGTGTGTGGAAAACGTTGACTAGAAACCGGGACTTAAATCAATTGAAAACAAGAGTCGTGGGCAATTGAGGGAGAGGTTGTGAAATCTTAAAATAGCCCTGGGTGCTTTCCCTCAGGGAAATTGAAGTTTGGCTCTTCACTACACTGGGTTATTTCACTTCTAACTACACCTTGCTACCTATCAAAATAAAATGGGGTCTCTGTAAATAAAATGGACTCTCTGTGTATTCAATGCTACATCATGAAAAAAAGGCTGAACAGATTTTTTTTTTTTACCACATTTGTGTGTGTGTTAATTAGGTCACAAGAATACTTACAGAAATCATTTCAAAAAGTCACTGGGACACTTTGAAAGGACAAAGAAGTGTTTCCTAGAAGAGCTATATGCAGCCTTTAGATCTGCAGGGATGTCCGTCATGTCATACACAAGCTGTTCTCAGCATGAGGAACAGCAGTGGGCAGAAGTGACTTTTTGACAAGGGTTGGTGGCTCTCCAGAAGATGCTGAGCTGGCCTCACTAAGGTTGTCATTTAATACAATAATCTATAATTGATCCCAGTGTGCTATGGGGTGTGAGTGTTTCAGTTTGCTTTGTTAATGTTCTAACCTTTCCTCAGTCTGGGAATTTAAATACTAAAAACTTCTATGACACAGTTTCACAGAAACCTGTTTATTTATAAGAAATAAATTATCCGTATCTAATTAAGATTGTAGTTGTTGCTTTGAATGAATTCACATCTCACAGCAGAGTTTTCCAGTGCCTATCCATATCTTTTGGGACCTACTGGTGGGGCACCTGTAACTGGACTGGATGGCTCCCAAACACACTAAGGGCTTCCTTCCTGAAGCACCCATGGCTCCTTCTCAGGCCAAGGGTGTTGCACACCGGAAGTCCCAGCACGTGAGCATCTATATAAACTACAGTCAACAGCTATTGGTAAATGCATGGCTGCCGACTCCTAGCAGGTCAGTTCTACTGTGTGTTCTACACAATCACCGCCAGACTTCCCAGACAACCGAACTCCACAGCAGCGAATTCACTAATCCACTCTTTATTAGCGGATCCTCTGTCTACTGCCTTACATGCTCACTGGCTTTCCCAGGGTCTGCCCCCAGAAGGGTTTAATTAAATATATGAAAAGCTGTTGTAATCTGAGCAGCTGGGCTGCGTCCCCAGCACCCGGCCGCCCGCATGGCTAGCTTATGCCCCGAAATAATTACACGGAAACTGTATTCTTTTAAACACCGCTTGGCCCATTATATCTAGCCTTTTCTCAGCTAACTCTCGCACCTGGACTAGCCCATTTCTTATAATCTGTGTAGCCCACGAGCTGGCTTACCAGGAATGATCTTAACCTGCGTCTGCCTGGAGTGGGAGAATCATGGCGACTCCTTGACTCAGCTTCTTTCTCCCAGCATTCAAATAATTCAAAGAGAGCATAATAGCATACAGTATCAAAATTCTCTGTGTATTTTCCATCTTTGTGCGCTTTATTTTAACCTCTATTTTGTTTATTTTTACTTTTATTTTTTGCTTTTTGAGATAGGTTCTCTGTATCTTTGACCTCTATAGACCAGGCTGTCCTTGAACTCTCAGAGATCTGCCTGTCTCTGCCTCCCAGGCACTGGGATTAAAGGTGTACACTACTACACCTTGAACTCACAGAGATCTGTTTGTCTCTGCCTTCTAGGCACTGGGATTAAAGGCGTGTGCTACCACGCCTTGAAGTCACAGAGGTCAATCTCCCTCTGCCTCCCAAGTGTTGGGATTAAAAGTGTGTCCTACCACACCCAACAACTCTCTTCCTTTTTTTTTTACTTTAAGAACTTCAACTTTTAGCTTGCATATATTTTTAACACACTGTAAACCATTTAGAAATTTTCTTTGTCTTTGAATCTCTCTTTACTGTATATCTCTCTTTTTCTGACCACATGAGTCTTTAATTTACGAAGCAATATCAGTAGGACTAAAGCCGTGGCTTTGCCAGCTAGATCCAGTCCATTCCTTAGCTTTCCAGCCTCATGGCTGAGGTACTGGCTGTAGCCATGTTTACTGCCACTACTCTATGGCATTTCAAGGTTCCTGCCAGCAAGCAAGTTGCAGCATGATGTCCACAGACAACACACAAGTCCTCTCTCTGTAGTTGGCCCTCCTGCCTCAAACAGTCAGAGTTTGCCCTGGCAGGACGGCCCAGAAAGCTGGCATTTTAAAACAACACAGGTTTTTTTCCTGCTGCTGAGTCAGGAAAATTTCAAAATGGAGGACGTACCATTTTTTGCTAGCTCTGGGGCTGCCAGGTAGGAGCAGCACTCAGCACTTTAATTCTGAGACTGAGCATGCAGCACAGAAATTCTTTTCATCCAAGTTACACCCAAATCTTATACGCAGAGCACTGCACAGTCTAAAAACACGTTTCTGTATGTCGGCAGGAATCCGCCATGCTCTTCCGCCTGCCTAAGCCTGATTCTGCTGTCTGCCCAGGTACAGGCGGGGAGTGCTGAGCCATCAGCACAATCTCAGAGCACTCTCCTTCCGGTCCCAAGTGGGAACACAAACATCCAGTCCCATAAAAGCCATTGAAATGCTTTAAAGCCAGAGTTCACACTGGCAGCACAGCCCCAAGAGGCTGCGCTTTAAAATGACACAGCGTTTTTTCTGCTGCTGTTGCCGAATCAGGAAATCTCTCTACAGCACGCCACCAACAAACAGCAAAAATCTGTGTTAAACTCTCTCTCCCTTATTTTTAAGCCTTCTCAGGTTTTTAAGTGGATTTAGTCCATCACCTCTGGGCACCATTCTGTTGTAATAGGAGCGGCGGGGCTGTGTCCCCAGCACCCTGGCCGCCTGGCTAGCTTATGCTCCGAAATAACAACACACAAACTGTATTCTTTTAAACACTGCTTGGCCCATTTCTATCTAGCCTCTTCTAGGCTAATTCTCACATATTAATTTAGCCCATTTCTAATCATCTGTGTAGCACAGCTAGGTGTGCTTACCGGGAAGATTCTAGCCTACGTCCATCCTGGGTCGGAGCTTCATCGCGTGTGTCTCAGAGAGCAGAGCTATCGCATCTGGAGAGGGGAGCATGGCGTCTCTGAGCTCACTTCCTCTTCCTCCCAGCATTCTGTTCTGTTTACTCCTCCCACCTATGTTTTAACCTATGAGGCCAAGCAGTTTCTTTATTACTTAAGCAATGACCTTCCTCCATCAAAAAGCCTTGTGTCTAGATTGCTTGTGTCTAGTTCCCAACTAAGATAATTTAAAGCATTAGCAATTTTTCTTATCCTACTAGAGTTTTGTAGTTTTTGTCTTTTTGTTGTTGTTTGTTTTGTTTTGTTTGAGACAGGGTTTCTCTGTGTAACAGTCCTGTCCTGGAGCTCACTTTGTAGACCAGGCTGGCCTGAGATCTGCCTGCTTCTGCCTCCCAAGTGCTGGGGTCAAAGGTGTGCGACACCAAAGCCCGGCTGTTTTAGTCTTTTTATTTTTATGTGAAGTCTGATAGTTAAAATCATCAATCAGGTCTGGGTTTCATGCCTGGCTTCCTGGCTAATGAGCCAAGAACTAAGTGACTTAACGTCTCCGACTCTTAGTCTTCTATAAAGCAGGGATCCGAACAACACCTATTGAAGCTGTGTCTGACACCTATTAGATAACATACTGCTCAATTTGGTGTTCAGTTCTTACCAGAGAGTGTTGTCTAATAGGAAACAATGGAAGCTGTGGTTAGTTGGTTTCATAGCTTCCTATTTTGTTATAAAAGTCTATTACTGTGTCTAAATTCATCTAAAGTAGTTAGGCTTCATATAGGCTAATGGGGTGGTGGTGAGTAACCAGTTACTGAGAACAATAGATCAAGAAAGATGGAAGAAACTTTCTGTCGCTGTCAACTTCTGCATGTCTGTCACCCACCTTCTCCATGGCACCCTTCCATAGCTACAACAGAAGCCCCAGGATTCTCAGGAAGCTTCTGATGGCCGTTCAAGCTAGGTGGGCTTTCCTTTCCTTCAGTGATCTAGCTATAGGACTCATTTTAACACGTGACCACATGCAAGACCTTTGTGATGGCTCAGGTAAAGTCAGATACATGGTCAAGTAGTGTTCGAGATATTTTGTATTTATATATATACATTCAAAATTCACTACTTAAGAAATGGAACAATAAGCTGGGTGATGGTGGCACACACCTTTAATCCCAGTGCTCGAGTGGCAGAGGCAGGTGTATCTCTGAGTTCTAGGCCAGCCTGGTCTACATAGTTACTTCCAGGACAACCAGGGCTACACAGAGAAACCCTATCTCAAAAAACCAAAATACAAACCAATAATAAAAGAAAGAAAGAAAGAAAGAAAGGGAACTCTTAGTTTTTTTTTTTGATTTATATTTATTGTATCGAAGGGATTGAAATTTCCCTTGGGGGCATTAATAGGAGACTATAATTTACTTTCTTAGTCCCCACAGAGTTCTAGCCAATGAGTGAAGCCATAGCCAGTTTGCTAAGTGAGTGTACAAATATTACTATGCATTGCTTTCTCAGCAGTTGATTGCTCTGATCTAGAGTTCCCTCTCATTGTTAAGAGAGCACAGACATGAGGAGGGCAAAGGAGGGAGGTTCTGTGGCTTTAGAACATTGGCATTCTCTGCGGTTGAGTTACCATCTTGTTTGATTTTTTTTTTACTAGAGATCTGCCTCCTTCTGCCTCCCAAGTGCTGGGATCAAAGGACGCCAATACAGGGCCCCTCATCTCAGATTCTATGAATCCAGCTTAGTCATGACAGATAGAGCACATTCACACTCTAGAAGGATGGCAAAGGCAGCCCCAGCAGTAAATGGTTGAAATTCAGATCCAGTCTCCTGAGGTGAACCTGGTGGTTGTAGGGCTGTGATCCTACTGACTGGGAAGATTAAGGCAGAGAGATTGCAAGTTTGAGCCCTGCTTTGATGTAAAATGAGTTCAGGGCCAGCCCGGAAAAGACCCTATTTCCGAAATGGAAAAGGCAAGGCTTGGAGATGCAACTCTGTGGCAGAGCACGTCCAAAACATAGGCCTGTGACGTTGCTATGTTCGTCCCTTCGGAGAATGGTTTCTGAGCAGAGGGTCATAGTGATCTCTGCTCATCTCAGAGTGTACCAGAGATGGAAGAATTAAATGTCTGGCCTCTGGCAAGCACTCTGAGAATGCTAATCATTGTTTCTCCCACTCAGACTTGTAAGAATGCTGCTCTGCCGTGAGCTCATAGGTTCTGTCCTTGTCGCCCCAGTTAATTTTGCTCTGAACTGTTGGTCACACCCCTTCTTGTTATGTCCTTAAGGCAGGGGAAACAATGACACCACAGTGGGCTGGGTATTCGGGTGAGATGCCTAAAAGCTGTAAACCTGCTCATAATTTAAGTCTTGGAGGCGTGAGGTGTTTCTCAAGCGTTTATAGATATCACAGTGATAAGAAATTAAATGGGGGTGTGGGGTACTTCTGTGTGATGAAAATGTTCACGATGGACATTTTAATGGCTGTTAAGTATATCCTTTGGGTCATATTTTGCCCACTAGTGCCACTTTGTGTATCATCCTGGGTGGAATGAGTTTTGTTTTGTTACTTATGTAAAGATTTTCTCAGACAATTTATAACATCGATTCCTAGAATGGGTTGTTCTCTCATGAACACTAAAGGACATATTTAGAAGGGTGCACTGTAATCATAAAATTCTGCACTAGGCCTTCATATCACACATACCCTGCTCTGCAGCTGAGACCAGTTCACTTCCCAATACGATGCATCTAGGTGAGAACTTGCTTCCACCAGTGAACAGTGTGTGTGAGGCAGGGGTGGGGGACTGGAAACTCACGGAGGCCTCCTCATAGCGAGCTGGTGGCTCACTGGTGCTCACAGCTACATTCGGCATTCCACTGTCTAGCTGTCAGCTTCCTCATAGCCCAGGGGCAGCCTTCAGTGTCCAGGGTCTGGTCACCAGGAGAAGCCAGGCACCTGTGGGAGCAGCAGCAGCTTTCTGACCTCTGCTTCGAGGGGCTTGTCTTTGAAATCCACACCACCAGGCAGATCCTCGTCTTCGGTTCCTGGAATCCATCCAGTCATTTTGTGAGTACATGACGGCCTGCTTTAAACCCTTGCAATCTAATGCTTCATGGTGTCTTCTTCCTGTGTTGACTTCTATGTGTATGTTGAGAATAATTAAGAGCTACGTGGGCTTTGGGGCGGCATTCAAGTTTATAGTGGTAGAGTGACTCTTCAAAGAAGGAAAGAGTAAAGTGTGTGTAATAACATGTGTGATTATTTTTATACAGGGAAATCATAGAAGGTTATGTTAAAAAAATCGATATTTATTTCTAGAAAACCCAAAGTGAGGTCTAAGAGAGAGGTCTATGTTTTATGTTATGTGACTCATAAACTGTATTTTTTTTAAAATCATTTTCATGAAATACATGCTTTCTTTTTTGTTTTTGGGAAGAAATACATGTTTTCCAATTTAAAATTTTTAATTATAAAAAATAACACATTTCTGTAACAGTTTGAATACATAATGACAAATTGAACTGGCTTGGTGAGATGGCTCAGCAGATAAGTGTTCACCAGGCAAACCTAACTTCCTGAGTTCGATTCCCAGCAACCACGGTAGGCAAGGGCTCCCAAAAACTGTCCTCAGACTTACGCACTGTATTAATAAATTAAATTAATTAAAACATCACCTTGTCATTTATCTTTGTATACATTTTAACTTTAGCCCTGACTGGCCAGGGACCCAGAGCTCTACCTGATTCTGCCTCCTGAGTGTTGAGATTAAATGTGCGTACCACCATGAAAGTAGTATAACCTTTTTTTACTTCTGACTTACAACGCGCCAGGGCATAGTCTTAGAAATCCCTAGAGTCATCTTACGTTGGAACGAAAGTGCTATTTACTTTAAGTCATGATATGACATAGCATTAGGGAAAGAGGAAAAACCACAAAACCTGCCCACCACGGGGCACAAAAGCTCTGTGCTGCTTTTGTTTTGTTTTCTGATTGAGTCACGTGTCTCTGGAACTTGAGCACCTTCTGCCTAGCATCAACAGGAAATTGATGACACACTGGTGACTGACCCCGTAATGATGGCTCTTCACAAAGCGTGACTTGCTCATGTCAGCCTGTCACTACTCAGGAATGTCTTTCACTCTTCACGGCATTTCAGGTTCCTCAGCACTGGCCGGTGACTGACTCAGTCACTCGGTGGAACCAGCATCCTCTCTGGACGGCTCTGCATTGAACACATGCAACTGCTATCTATCCTGCAGGAGAAAATGCTGGTGGGGTTTTACTTTTTACGTTTTAGTGTGTGTGTGTGTGTGTGTGTGTGTGTGTGTGTGTGTGTGTGTGTGTGTACGCGCGTGCGCGCGCGCGCGCACACCCTGGGAGACCTTAACATCCAGTCAGATCTCTGGGAAATGCAGTGACAGTGATCAGGAACTGTCCAGTGTGGGTGCTGGGAACCACACTTGGCGTTCTACAAGAGCAGCAAGGGCTCTTAACCGCTGCGCCATCTCTGGCAGCCCACAAATACAGTTTTCCTCAGTGGCTACAACCAAGTGTTCCCGCTCGACTTCCGCATCTTTGGACACGTGGAACTTCTGTGTCTGTGCTGAATCACCACGGACTTTTAAAAGGATTATAAATGGAAATTCAATTCAGATTATGTAGCATCGCCGTGCCAATGATCCAGTCCCTAAGACAACTGAGTTTATGGGCATAGGCGACAGCACCTGTGCAAGAGCAGCGGAATGCCACCAATTATGTCACAGCCCAGCGCCAGAGTCCTTAACAGGTGAAAACCAATTGTCCTTAGCATATGTAGCACATGGTGCTATTCTTTTGGTCCTCAAATAACCTTTCAATCAATTTTATTACATCTCAGATGAGAAAAAAATGGGATTATCAAGGTGTATAGTTATTAAGAAGCAGGTCCTTCTAAATGTAGCTAGTCTGTTCCCAGTGCCCAAGATCTTAACCGGCAACCTACCCTGTCTCCTCATCGTCCTAGGGCTTTTCTTTCACTGTAACATAACAGTCCTAATTATAGCAGCGTAACTCCAACCGAAGGAATAAAGGTTAAACATTATCAAACATTACGTAATTAGATTGCTTCCATTTTTAATCATAATCTGTACGATCATTACCATACTAACCCATATGCTTTCCACACTCAAAGATACATTTTAATATAAAAGTCACGCTCATCCTCAGAAATTTGGACACTACAGAATCGGGAAGTAAACAAATAAGATTGTTACAACCGTATCGCCTGCGAGCAGTCATTACCGACATGGCAAGTTTCTTTGAAAACTTTTTGGCACGTTTTTCATATAGTTGAGATTATAGTCGAAATATTTTGGTGTCTTACTTTGTTTGTGTAGCACATTGTAGTTGTTTCCTCGAGCTACTGGGAAAAAAAATGACCACAAATGGTATCGCTTAGAACAGTAGAGATGTATCCGCTCAGGGTAATGGAGCCCACCAGCCTGAAGACTTCTGCGAGGGTCAGAGGGGCTTCTGTTGGGGGAGTTACCACTTGCTGCCCCATTGTCACCCTAGTGGTTTCTCTTCCAAACTTAGACACTCTAAAACTAAAGCAATTTTCTTTTTTTTTTATTTATTTTATTTTATTTTATTTATTTTTATTGAGAAAAGGAGAAAAAGAAAAAAAAAACAAGTTTCCACCTCCTCCCAGCCTCCCATTTCCCTCTCCCTCCTCCCGCCCTTCTCCCCCTCCTCCCACCCTTCTCCCCCTCCCCCCACTCCTCTCCCCCTCCTCCCACCCTTCTCCCCGTCCTCCCACCCTTCTCCCCCTCCCCCCACTCCTCTCCCCCTCCCTCTCCAGTCCAAAGAGCAGTCAGGGTTTTCTGCCCTGTGGTAAGTCCTAGGTCCTCCCCCCTCCGTCCATATCTAGGAAGGTGAACATCCAAACTGGCTAGGCTCCCACAAAGCCAGCACATTAAGCAGGATCAAAACCCCGTGCCATTGTCCTTTGCTTCTCATCAGCCCTCATTGTTCGCCATGTTCAGAGTCCAGTTTTATCCCATGCTTTTTCAGTCACAGTCCAGCTGGCCTTGGTGAGCTCCCAATAGATCAGCTCCACTGTCTCAGTGGGTGGGTGCACCCCATTTTCTATAGTCACTGACGTCCAGGGAGCATCAGCATCTTGCTGTTGCTAAGCGACTGATGTGGGAGTGTCATATATCAATCTGTTGATTTCATTGGTTAAGTAATAAACAAACTGCTTGGGCTCATAGCTTAGAACATAAGTGAGTGGAGTAAACAGAACAGAATGCTGGGAGGAAGAGGAAGTGATAATGTGGTTCTCACCAAGGTCCTTGTGCTCTGTCCCTCCCATGGCTATCAGTTGACTTCGGGTCCCACTGGAACTGGGAGATGCCGGTTGTCTTGGTGAAGTGTGCTATTGTGTGGCTTTGTAAGAGACTAGTGGGCCACCTGAGCTTGAGTTTCCCATTTGTTTCTACTCTCCATCTCTAGGGTCTGTGGATAATGTCAATATACAATGCTTCTTGGTAGAGAAAAAAAAAAGTTGCTGGGAAGAGAATATAAGAATTGACCCCGATCTAGATCAAACTCCAGCTCGGGCTGCCCTCTTATCTTCAGCAAAAGATGGTTTAAGCTACCTTTGAGATTAAATGTCCTCTCCAGAATGAAGGGTTGAAAGCTTGTCTTAGGCCATTACTAGGAAGGACAGTGAGTATGTGTGTCAGGACGCTGCACAGCCAAATGATGCTACACGATTAGGTGTCTTACAAAGATCCAGGCAGTAGACGAGCTGTCTCTCAGGCGATTTTATTCTCAGGGCACATTCGCCCCACTGGGGGTGCCGTGTGGTACCTTCATGTTGTTGCTGTGCATGGCGCCATGCCAAATAACTGAAACTACAGCTCCCCCCAAAGATGCACGGCATTCTCCCCATTATAAATCAGATTTCCCGGATCAAAACACAACGATAGAGTTGGTATCTGAGGGTCGATCCAAACTGTATGTGTCAGAAGAACAATACAAAATGCACAGTACTATGAAATGATATTGTAGTCTTTAAAATGTAGCCAATAAGAACATGAACAATAGGTTGATGTTTCTACAGGAGCATAGCTTACTTGAGAGTATTATTAGCAGAATTAGTGAAACTACCCATCGTGCTGATAATTTTGTAGTGTGTGTGTCTGTGTCTGTGTGTGTCTGTGTGTGTGTGTGTGCATGCACACAATGTGTAGATGCCCACACCATGGCATGTTTGTGAAGGTCAGAGAATAACTTTGAGGATTTGATTCTCTTCTTCTACTTCTCTATGGTTGCAGGGATTGGACTCAGGTTGCCAGGCCTGTGCTGCAAGCACCTTAATCCACAGAGTCAGCCCAGTGCTTCTAGTTTTGATAGCAAAACAGTTTGTTGTTTTAGAGAATATCAATGAAGACACATTATATCTTTCAAATTATAATTTGAAGTTACCTTGTTGTATTAAAGGTTTTCTATATGTTTACTGTATACACGCTTATTACCATATATTGATAAAATCTTATAGTACTTAAAAATAGACAAATAGCCTTTTTTTTAAAGAAAAAAAGTTTTTTTTTTGTTTTTTTTTTTGCAAGATAGGGCCCTGGGATTAGTAATTTAAGCAGTCAAGAAGCAGGGGCCTGCTTTGACAGCTCTTGGAGGGTCATGAGTCAGAGATGTCCTCTAGAAATACAGGGGCAGCAGATCCAAAGGGAGGAATTCCTTACCTCGGGGTTGTGAACTCTTTGAAAGCATCAATGCTGTCTCATACATGTTTATTCCATATACAGTCCAGAACCTGACACAGTGCATCAGGAGCCTGGCTGAAGGCCAACTCATATTTTTTCTCTCAAGGTCGTTGTGTCTACCACGCAGCAGGGTCATGTTTGAAGAGTTCATCACCTGTTTAGCTGAAGTCCTAAGCGTTTGCATCATTCCTGTCTGCTCCTCTGGCCTCCTCCGTGTGTGGTGTTGAATTATTAGTAGAAAGGGGAGGCGTATTAAGCTTATCATTAGCCTTTTCTTTTGACATGTAATCAGCCAGGATTTATGATATGCTAAAGACTCCAACGTCTGTGAAAGGGAACATAAATGTATAAATGGGAGTATTTTTGTGGTATCGAGCTTGGAATAATATAGCCATTTGTTTTCATTGTGGCACCGTGTATCTGGTATGCTTTTATTTTCAGGTGGGTAATGACCTGCTAAACAAATTAGATATATTATTCTAGTCCATCCTGGCCTAGAGATCTATATCAACTTTGCCTCACCAAGCTTTCCAGTCAGAAGTCAATGCAGAATATTAAAAACCCCCACTTTCTTCTCCATTTTTATGTTAATTTGGGGGAATCTATTATCATAATTCAAAATGCTATTGTGAAGAGATGAACATTTTAGTTAAACCCACTTTTAAGAGAAAATGTGCTACCAACATTTATGTAGATCAGACCTTGTAATCATTTATTGCTAAATTAGTTAAGTAACCTTAATTAGTTTAACTAAAGTAAATAACTTTACAAGCAAATTTTACCAACTAATAGGTTTTTCTTGTAAAAATTTATTTCATTTTTAGTTATGTGTATGTGTGGCTCTGTGTGTATGTACCTGTGAGTACAGATGCCACAGAGGCCACAGGTGTTGGATCTCTCTGGAACTACGGTTGCAAGTGGGAACAGGTCACCCTACTTGAATGCTGGAAATCAAATCCATGTCCTCTGCAAGAGTAGAATGCATTCTTAACAACTGGGCCATTTCTCCAGCCCCCTTTATGTGAGATGGAATTAACTTCCAAGTTTTCTTCTTCTTCTTTTTCTTAAAAAATATCATTTCTGCCGGGCGGTGGTAGTGCACGCCGTTAATCCCAGCACTCAGGAGACAGAGGCAGGCGGATCTCTGTGAGTTGGAGGCCAGCATGGTCTACCGGAGCTAGTTCCAGGACAGGCACCAAAAACTACAGAGAGACCCTGTCTCGAAAATCCCCCCCACCAAAAATAGCATTTCCTCTAAACTTAATAGACTACCTTCCTTAGGAAGGAATGATTATAGGCCAGGCATGGTGGCATATGCCTTTAATCTCAGCACTCAAGAGACAGAAGCATCCAGAGGATCTCTATGAGTTCAAAGACAGCCTGACCTACATAGTGTTTCAGGTTTCCCAGGGCTACATGAGACTCTGTTCAAAAAGAAAAAAAGAAAGGAAGAAAAAATACTTATAGTACAAAACCAAAATAGAGTACAAAGTATCTAGTTTTTCATTTATTTGTGGAGCTCTCTAGTTGGGCTAAAAAAAAATGAAGCATGACTAATTATCAGCATTTGAAAACTTTCAATTACTCTTAAAACAGTAAAACAGCACACATTCATTCTATGCGTTGCCAAGAACATAAAACATCCAAATCTACCCTGACTGTCTTTCATCTTGTTTTTATCTTAGGCTTCTAAATCTTACCAAATGCTTTCTCGTGTCAATTAAATCAGATATTTCCTGTAAGTGCTGTAATGTACTGTGCAGTCTGACTACGGAGACGAACATGAGCAAGCAGAGCTGTCGTTCAAAGTATCACTTCCTGTCGGTCATACCACGGCAAGCTAATTGTTATCAGTTAAACCTAAAATGCACCCCCCAACAAGGCCATGTGTTGAGCACTCAACGTCTGAGCTTGGAGAGCTATTTTGAAGTGCAAGGAGTCTTTGGGAGATGGATCTGGCTGGCAGAGGTAGGTCATAGGAGCTGGCCTTTATTGGTTCCCCGATTCCAGCCTGACCTCCCTATCTTCTGGAGTGCTAAGGAAACAGTGTGTGAACCCTGCCGTGCCTCTGGACTCTCTCTGTGGCAATGGCCGCAGTCCTCTGAAAGGGAAAGCCAAAACTAAGCTCTCCTCCCCACGCTGTTTCTGTCAGGTATTTATTTGGGTTAAAACGACACAAAAGCAGTTAGTGTATTACTCTGTTTTTTTAAATTTCTAACCCAATTTCCAAAACTCAAGTCATACGATGTGAGACATATTTGTTTGATACTTTGCAGTCTTCCATGACTTCTCATTTATTCCAGTTCTCAAGAGCTTTAATCTATAGTTATTATCATCCTATAACTAATATCACTGTGTCATATATACAACTTGCATTCTGTCTGATGTTTATATTGGATGACTGTGATGTGTTTTTTTTTTTTTGCTAAAAGTCTATTATTACAATCTTTGCAACTTTACTTTTCATTTTTATTTTCCCCAACTGTTTGAATAACATTCTTGTGCCCTGTGATTTAATAATTGTTGAAAAGATATTAGGAAAGTTGTTTTTAAGGCTTAAAGTATATGAGTTAAAGGAAGTTAAAACTTCAACGAAAAGAAAGCAGTGGATTGGCAGCCAGTCTGAGCCCCTTTCTTTGAGGGGTTTCGTGTCTTTCTTCTGGAAGGTGGCCTAAGTGTGAGGCGGGTTGGCCTCCGTCCTCCTTGCTCTTTGATCATCTCAGACAGGGAGGAGGACGGTTCTTAGTTACCCATCCCATCTCCTGCCCGCTGTGAACCTGCACATTAGCCTGCGTGTCACATCTCAGCTCCTGTCTACACAGAACCTCGCTGTTTCCTGTGATAGCAATGACTTCTCTTCTGAGAGATACATTTCAAGGTGAAATCTATTTGCTCCCCTAAGCTCACAGCAAGCGTTCTGTTAAATGGCACCTGCCTGTACTTATGTATTAGGAGAGCTGTTAGGAAGAACAGCCAGGAGGGTGGCAGACATAAATATCTTTTTCTCCGTTTTCTGGAACAAGGTGACCTGGAAGACAGTTGCTGTATTAATGTTAATGAGGATAAACAGGCCCCTTGGCAAGACTGAGAGAGAAGAGCCCAGAGCTCTGCTTTCACAATGAGAAGCTGGAAGCGTGCCAGGCTCTCTGGGTGGAATCTCAACTGCCCCATCCCCAGAGGCCTTGCTGTCCAGTTCTTCCATCCTATGAGGAGAGGACAAGCTGGGCGCTTCTCACAATGAGAAGTCAGGCTTTGTGTGGCAGAAAGTATGTTGAAGGAAAATGGAACATGAGTGCTTTTAGCAATCCAGCCCCAACCTTTCACTATAAAACCTTCTCCTCTGCTAGCTTGGTTCCTACCCTATTTTATTCCTTAAACCCTAGAGGTCATCCAGTCAGATTAAAGCCTCTGAAAAATCACCTTTACCACTTGACTGAGATTACAACCTAAGAGGGCGGCGTTTTCTGAGCCCTAATGGAATGGTAACATGTATACAGAGCCCTGGGGAAATGAACAGAACAGGCTCTGGATTAGGGAGCCCTGAGTTAAGTTTCTGGTCCTTCCTTACAAGCGATCTCTACAACCATGAGAAAGCACCTTTAAACTCATCTTTGAAGAAAATCCAGGTAATAAAACCTATCTTGGTTGGACATGGAGGCATATCTCTTTAATCCAATTATTCAGGAGGCAGAGGCAGGCAGATGGATTTCTGTGAGTACATATACATGAGTTCCAAGCCAGTGTCAAAACACACACACACACACACACACACACACACACACACACACACACACAATATGCACCACATTATTATTAGGTGCAATGGGGGAACAGACTCGCTGATACAGGACAAGGTATAACCAGTTGCAGAGTCTTTTCATTTTTCCCAAAAGAGCTGGGAACCAACCACATACCACAACTTGCCCCCTGACCCATTCTTTACCACCCAAGGGAGTGCAATCACTCTCTCTCTCTCTCTCTCTCTCTCTCTCTCTCTCTCTCTCTCTCCCTCCCTCCCTCCCCCTCCCCCTCCCCCCCTCTCACTTTCTTCTAGTAAGCGGTCACAAATCCACAGACGAGAACCCATGCCCTAAAGCTGGTACCCTGGGCTACTGGGAGAATGAATTCCCACAACACACACACATGCACACCCAACAAGCAAGCCTCTCTAATAAAATCTATCTCATAAAATCATTGTAAGGACTGAGATAAATATATAACCTACCTAGCATAGAGCAAGGCATATCGCTTATGAGCAATAATTTCATAGTTACAATCGCTTAAAAGACTGTTGCAATCTTTTTTGCTCCTGACGCATGCAGGCATCACCAAAATAAAATAAAATAACCCCACTCCGAATTTTCTCTCAGACTACCCCTTAAATGAGCATTAATGTCCAGACTTTCACTCTTTAGTCCATACTTTTTTAAAAAGTTATAATCTCTTGATCAAAAGAATGGGCAAAGATAAGAAGTCAGAGTGAAAGTTCCTCAAACCACTTTGAGAGAAGCAGCCCCACGCAGTTTAGGCAACCTTGGCTGTACCAGTCCTTCTCACCAATTCCCTGCAGCGGCGTCCTATTGGCTGAACACGACCAGGAAGTAGGAGCCATAGGAAAGAGCTCATAGAACAACCTTCCAGAGCAGAGGCCCTGTGGCAAGAAACGGAGAGCAGATGTGGGAAGGCTTGAGCGGTTTCTGACCCATACTGAAAGACCCCCATACTTGAAAGACCCCCGTGCCCATGTACTATGGTAAACTCTGCTGAAAACTTAGCTGGGCCCCCAGGCTCAGGCGATGCTAAAACTGGATACCTATGGGTGCAGACTCACTGACTAGGCTACGGAGAGAGACAGAGTGCTATATCTAGCTTTGTGGTTTTTCGGGACTAAGGAGTAGGGATACTTCACTCCCCCCCCCCCCCCCCCCAAGATATCCTATCTAAACTGTCAACTCGCTGCAGGGTGTTTTATCTGTCTTTATGGTTTTTCAGGGAAATTCGAGAATAGACTTGGGGCCATTCCCAGGATGAGCTAGCTAAGCCCACCAATTTGAGAGCCAATGAAATGCTTGTGCTATACTACCCTCTTATGTGATCATTTTTTCCCTATAAACATGGCTGTTTGAATTTGCCCGGGGTGGGCAGTTGGCGTAAGCTACTGTTGCACCCTCAGGCGTCTGTGTAATCAATAAAGACACCTCTTGCTGATTGCATCTGTTGGCCTGAATTATTGAGTCTGGGGGATTTCTCCCACCGCCCTTGAAAAAGAGGGTTTTTCAATACGTGCCTCCTAACAGCCAGGCTGCCAGCAAGGCACCAAAGGCCACGCGGGCGGCTTCAACGACACACATTCATTTTACAGAGATCTAAAGGCTGAGAAGTCCACGACCAGGTAAGGGGCACAGTGAATGTCTGGCAAAAGACCTCTTGCTGGTTTAGAGGGCTTATCTTTTTGTACCCTTCCATTGCCAGAAACATAATCCTTATGGGGTCTCTGATGATAAGTGTACTAGTCCCAGAGACTGGGGATGGTTCAGAAGTTAGAGCACTTAGAGAGGACCCAGATTCGACTCCCAGCACCCACGTGGCAGTTCCCAGCTGTTGTAACTCAAGTCCTAGGGAATCAGACTCCCTCTTTTGACCTCCACAGGCACTGCACACCTGGGGTTCACAGATATGCAGGCAAATAAATAAGACAAAAATAAATAAAGCAAACCACTCATACAAATAAGATTATAACTAAAGGAGGAAAAAGGGGACTAAGTCCCATGTATGAAGGTTCCACCTTCACAAACAAATTACCTTCCAAATGTTCTACCCCAAGGGTCATCATAGTTAAGGATTAGGCATTAACACATGAAGTGCAGAGGGAGGGATACAAACACACTCCTTAGTCATATATAAGACCACCATGGAAAAAATTAACAGTTTTTGTGCCATGTCTATGGGTAAGATGACTCAACAATCTTACAAGGACAATGTTCTACAAATTACAAATTCAATACACTTTTTAAATATTGAGAGTGCTTGATTTAACTCTATATAAATTGATTCCAAAATGCATATGAACAATTCCAACTCAATTTTGAAGAACAAAGCACGAGATACTTAAGACTTATTATAGACATGTACTAATTGTGATATCACTATAGGGACAAAACAGGAAGTCCCGAGATATCTGATATATAATTGAGATCATGTTATTGAGCAATGAATGAGTTAAAGAATACAGAAAAAAACAGGTTCTCCATATGGAGAAAAGATATTGACTCTTTACCTCATAGAATACAAAAATCAATTTCATGTGAATTAAAGACCTCAACGTGATGGAAAATGAAGATGTTTCGAAATAAACACAACATCATCTTTATTACTGAGGCACAAGGGTAAAAATTTTAAGTGTGCAAATACAGTGAGCTGTCAAAGTTCAGATGTTAATAGCACCTACAGTGCTGTTGGGAGGTGCACAGAACTTTGTGAGGTGGGGTCTCAAAGGGAGGTCATCAGAAGAGGTGCCTGGGAGGGGACTGTGGAACTGTGAACTCTCAAAATGTGACCGAAACTGTAGATAATCATGTTCTCTCTAGTTCTTTTTGAATTATTTAGATAGATTTAATACTTTATTGGTGTATTTCATAATGAAATGGCATGAAAACAATACATTTAACCCCCTATTGAAGTTGATTTATATATGAGATATATATATTAGATCACTCACATACATACACTCTTATTTTTGAAATTTAAAACAAATCAGAAGAGGAAAACAAACACACTTAATTTATATGTACAATATGTGCATATTATCCATAAAAGAAAATATCAGCAAATTCAGTTACGCTAAAATTAAAATAGGGCCGGCAGGATGACCCAGCAAGTAAAGATATTTGCCACCAACCCTTAACACCTGAGTTCTTTCCCTGGAACCCAATTCCGCAAGTTGTCTTCTGACTGCTACGTGTGCATACACACGGAGAGAGAAGTACACACACATGAGCACATAGTAAATACAATGTAATTGTAAATGTGTGCATTGAAAAACACTAGGGTAGGGGCACATAGCTTGGTGGTGTGACAAATGCTTCCAAAACTTGAGAGCTGTGTTTAATCCTCAATGTAGGGTTAAGACAGCCCCTTTAGGGGGCGGAGTTTGCCTCGGGCGAATGCCTGCCAATAAATGGGCGCGCTCGGAGAGGCGGCTTGGCCCTTCCTTCCTTCCTACCTCCTGTGCCACGCGGGAACTTCGGTTCTGTAAGTTTATCATTAAAGTGTTTTTTTTTTGTTTGTTTTTTTTTTGTTTTTCGAGACAGGGTTTCTCTGTGGTTTTGGAGCCTGTCCTGTGTGTGAATATTGTTTAGTATCTGCATTGCATTTATTTAGGCCGATACACCTCAACACCTCCCAAAGATGCTCCTGATATGGATATTTAGTTTTATTCATAATATTTCAATTTTGCCACCATTTTTTCCAGCTCTGCTGTGGTTTCTATTTGCATATAAAATATAGGCTATTCACTTCAAAGTGTTGAGGCACACCCCAGCACTTGGGGGCAGATGCAGGCAGATCTCTTGAGTTTTAGGCCAGGCTGACCAATATAACAAGATTCAAGACAGCCAGGGCTACACTTCTACACTGTGAGATTCCGTCTTAACCTGTCACCCCCAGATAATACTAGATGATAATACATCTAAACACTAAATATGTATGTATGTGTGTGTGTATATATATGTATGTATGTATATATACATATATGTATATATACATACATACATATATATATATATATATATATATATAGAGAGAGAGAGAGAGAGAGTATTCCCTTTTATAACCACTGGATAGTGTGATATTGGACAATGTAGTCATAGAACAAGCCAAGAAAACAAAATGAAAGGCCAACGCAGCTCCTTCAAAAGCACAGCAAAGTCCTCCTCAGCAAAGGTTAACCCCACCAAACAAAACCAAAGCCATCAATACCATGAAATCTCCTCTCTTCAAGAAGGGAAACCTACCTCTAACATGGACTAAAAATGCATGTTAATATCTTTAAAGGACTTGATACACAGTTTTGTATGCAAAGGTTTAGGTTTATACAGGAAGAGAGAACATATGAGCACATATACATTGTGTACAAACATGTTCAGACTGTATGTGCATGTATGAATTATGCACATACAGAAGTGAGACTACTTTATGCTAGCATGTGAAATTAACTGCTAGCATTTAGGTGGCTGCCTACTATGCATAGATCACTTCCTTAACCCTGTTTCCCCACAATGTTCTCCATATCTGCAACCTCACTTTTCGTTTCTGCCCACTGAAGCTCTACGGCTGCCATGTTTTCCTGCCAGAACCCACTGACTGCTCAGGTGGGCAGGTTTCTCTGCAGAAAAGACTGCTACTGCTGCCCTAGGCCATGAGAGATGTGCTGGTCTCTCCTTTGCCTCTCTTTCTGCAGCCTCGGGCAAGCCTTTCCAGAATCCCACATAGTATTACCGGGTCTATATCATGGCTATAAAATGTCACAGCAGGTTTAGGAAACAAAGAAAGCAGAGCATGTCAATTACTACCTGCCCAGGCCTTGACACATCTAAAGATCCCAATGTTCTCATTCCTGGCCACTAGCTAGCTGCCCGGGGCTGGATCCCGAGGAAAAGCTCCAAAACTTCTGTGCCCTTGGCTCAACGCTGTTGACAGAGGCAGGAGACACAAAAACAAGCTTTCCTCTTGCCGATTGTGAGAGCAACCAGTTACATTCTCAGCATAACTGATGATAGGAGGATTTAAGTGCTTTACAGGCGAGAGTCACAAACAGCCTCCACAAATTTCCTATTTTTCAAAAGGTCTATTTTTGTATTTTAAATTATGAGAAGGTGTGTGTGTGTGTGTGTGTGTGTGTGTGCGCGCACGCGCGCATGTGTGCGCACACAGATGCTCAGCACACACATGTGAGTGTGGGTGCCCTTGGCAGTCAAGAGTCATCAGATTCCCCTAGAACTGGAGAAACCTGCCGTTGGAGTCATGTGATGTGGGTGCCCGACTCAAATTCAAGTCTTCGGAAGGGACAGCCAGTCCTCTCTCCTCGCTAGATTTTGTTTTTGTTGTTGGTTATCCACTTGACACAAGTTAGAGTTCTATGGGAAGAGGAGCCACCATTGAGAAAATGCTCCTGTCAGATTGTCTGTAAGTAAACCCGTGGAGGGCATTTCCTTGATTATGGATTGATGTGGAAGGGCCTAGCCTATTGCCACAGCTTGGCAAGTGCTTCTTTGTTGTACAAGAAAGCAGACTGACCAAAACAAACAAACAAACAAACAAACAAACAGTGCCACCACTACCCCTCCCCCAAAATCACTTTCCTTAGAAAAGGGAGTTTAAATATTATCATTCTTATTGTCTTAGTTAGGGTTTCCTTTGCTGTGAAGAGACACCATGACCATGGGAACTCTAATGAAGGAAAACATTGAACTGGGGTGGCTTACTTACAGTTCAGAGGTTTAGTCCATAATCACCATGGAGGAAGCAAGACAGCACGGAGGCAGAAATGGTGCTGGAGGAGCTGAGGGTTTTACATCCTGATCTGCAGGCAACAGGAAATGGTCTAAGTGTCGCACTGAGAGAAGCTCGAGCAAAGGAGACCTCAAAGCCCACCCGCACAGTGATACACTTCTTTCAACAAGGCCACACCTGCTGATAATGCCACTCCCTTTGCGAGCCATTTTCTTTCAAACCACCACACTTATGGTTCCTTTGAATACTCTTGCTTTTCCCTAGTGTCTCTTTTCTTTCTTTTTCCCTTTACTTTCACTAGAATCTCTTGAATCTAACACCCATGTAAATATACTTCCAAACTGTATGGTTTGTAAGCCTACCCAGAAATGAGATGAACCACAAAGGTGTGAGTGAGGGTTTTAATGCCAACAAGCAGTCCTGTTGCCTGTGGAATCTCTACAGAACAGTCAGGATTCGAGCTCTAGAGAAAGCAGCAAGGGCACTGCTCACAGCCCTGGGGTTTCTGTCATGTGTGACAAGTTCACGAGATGATTTTTAACGAGGGGAATTTTGTCCTCTTCAGTGATTACTCCCCACCCTCCCATCCCCCACCCCCTGCTTTTTGTCCTTTTTTTTGTAAAGTCAATTAACTAGACCCAGGGAGGATCCTTAAGTTATATAAAAGTTTGTTTAAAAAAAATAGAAAGAAAAGCTGGGCAATGGTGGTGCACAGTTTTAATCCCAGCACTCAGGAGGCACAGGCACTTGGGAGTCAGAGGCAGGAGGATCTCTATAAGTTCAAGGCCAGCCTGGTTCCAGGACAGGCTCCAAAATTAGACAGAGAAACCTTGTCTTGAAAAACTAAAAACAAATGAAAGGAAAAGAAAGAGGGAGGGAGGGGCGGAGGGACAGAGGGAGGGATGGAGGAAGGAAGGAAGGAAGGAAGGAAAGAAGGAAGGAAGGAAGCTGAGAAAGTCAGTAAGTCATGTTCCTTCAGGGTTTCTACCTTAGTTCCTGCCTTGAGTTCCTGCCCTGCCTGCCCTCCACGACAGACTATTTCATGACAGACTACTACTGTAAGCTGAAATACACCCTTCCTTCTTTAAGCAGCTTTTGGCCATTTATGACAGCAATAGAAACAAACTCATACACGCTCTTAACCACTGAGCAATCTCTCCAGCCCCTTGTCAATTCCCTCTTGTCTATTTCTCCAGTCCCATCACTTTGCTTTTCCCCCATTCATGTCGTGAGATTCATTCTAAACATTCAGCATTAGTACAAATCCCTGATCACAGATTCCCTCTCTTGCCTCTTCCCTGAGGTCTAGATCAGGAATGTCTCCGTTTCATTAGACGTTCATGTCTTATCCTCCTTCAAGACACACTCTGTTGCCACTTCCCCTCGGAAACCTATCTATCTACCCATCCCCATGCCTAGATCAGGAATATCTTCTTGAATCTGGGGCACATGGTCGTTGTCCCTGGCACACATCTTATTGAGCTGTCTTCCTCTTCTGTGAGTTTGGGAACTCCTAAAGATAGACTAATGTGGTCTCTGTATTGCTGTGAACCTGCTCCAAGGTTATCACTAAACGTTTAATGAATATTGTTTCAATATTTCCATTCATCCCTCTTAACAGCCCTGGAAAATCAGTGCTATTTCAACTAGCTCTGGTGGAAAGCAGCGGATCTATATAATTGAAACTATGGTTAAAAACAACCATGAAAAAGATGATTCCATGATGGGAATCAGAGCTTTTAAATCATAACAGCATAGGAGAAATAGAACAAACAAAAGGAGAGAGGAAAGGAGCAGGCAGGTGGGAGATATAAGATGTAGATCTCCTGTGTACAGCCAAGCCTGTAAGGTTAGGTTTTAAGCTAATAAACGAGTCATAAATCTATAGGTACACTGTAAGATACAGAAGTAAACAGAAGAATATAGAAAATTGTGAAGTTAATTAAGCTCAGGTTTTAGATGACATAATATGTAAAATGATAATGGAGGTACAATTTTAATATAACCCCTACTAAAGATCATGTGTTAGAGGCGATCCCCAATGCAAAGGACTGGGAAGCAAGGTCTAATGAGGGATGTTTGGTCACCATAGGGTACTTGTGGCTGAATTAATACCATTATCAGAAAAGCAAGTTGTGTGGTTTTGTTATAATATGGTCCAAAGGCTAAGGGAACATTGTGGAAGTGGGGTCAGCAAGTACACAAGGGGAACTGTAGGCAAGAAACATACAGGGAACAGTAGATGAAAAATTACTGTGAGAAAAACACCAAGAGTGAGCAGGATTCTGGCCCAACCATCTAACAGGATTCTTGTTGAAGACAGGACAGGATGATCAGCATCACCAGAGAACAACAGAGAGTGCAGGGAAAGCAAACACCCGCCCTCTCTAGCCTCCATGAAATCTGTTAAGGGCAGAACAAAGGAACAGATTGAAACATAACATGTGAAACCGAACCATAGATCCGTTCAAAGGACGCGTGAGCAAAGAGAGGGACTGGTTTGTGGGTGTAGGTCAGTGGGGGAGCCCTGGACTAGTATGTAATAAGGATTCTACCCTGTCACCATAAGAAGAAGGAAGAAGAAAGATTTATACTTTCATCATGTTTATATTTGTATGTACATATGTGCACATGAATATAGGTACCTGTAGAGCTCAGAGGCATCAGAACCCCTGGGAGCTGGAGCTGCAGAGGGTTGTGAGCCACCTGGCATGAGTGGGAAGTGAACTTGGATCCTTTACAAGAGCAGTAAGTGCTCTGATCTCTCCAGCCCTCCAAAAAAAGTTAAGAAGAAACTGCTAGCTACCTTCGGGGCACATTTTCTATAATACTATGGTCATGTATCATTATGGTTGCATCTCTTCTTTTGGCTCAGAAATGAATGGTTTGAAAATGCCACTTTCTAATGATGCATATGGCAGGAGGAAAGTAATATATATGGATAATAGAATTACAGTGATGTGAACCATCACTGGTAAAGGAAATTTGAGATTAAAATACAAATGAGCATGGTGGAACACGTATATTATCCCAGCACTTTGGAAGTAGAGAATGAACTATCAGGAGTTCAAGGCCAACCTGAGCTACGAGAGAGTCCGCCTCAAAAAGACAAAAATAACTTTTTAAAAAATTAAAAGAATGCATACATATTTATGAAATCTTTAAGTCAGGAAAGTGGGTGGTAGCATGAGGGTGACTCAGCTTATTTTTCCCATGAGATAGTTCCCAAATGCCTGGTAGGCATGTATGGTTGAGGACATAAATGGATGTCAAATAAAAGAAAAGGATTCGTGTAGATCACAGTCATGTCTTTACTTCAATTGAAAATATTTATATTAACAGTATTATTCCATTGTGCTAGCAGGAAGTGGTTAAAGAGTAAACGCAGTCTACATATATGAAGACAATCAAGTTACCATAAATCCATGTGCTAAACATAAACAAAGTTGCTTCATAATGTGTGATGATTTAAACAGCTTGTAGGTTGAAATTAATAACATAGGAGTCCGAGGAGAGACAGAAGATCGTAGGGAGGATTGTGTCCCAGGGTAGAATTGCTTAGGAAACCTTGGTTTGATAGGGAAGAGTCCATGCAAATTAACTGTTTACACTTTTACTTTGGAATCAATGAGAGACCACAAATGACAGTTTTCTTTAGGATTTTAGACATATTTTTTTGATCAAGTTAAGGAATTTCCTACATAATGCTTATCACAATGAAGAACAATCAGCTACCATCAGCTCCAGGAGAGCCGCTACTGGTGTTTACTAATACACCTTCCCTCTCGAGTTCTCGTACTTGCTATTTCTTAGGCATGGAACACAACTTGAATCTATCTTTCATCTTTGTGTCACAGATGAAATAAAAACTTTTGGGAAGCCGTCCCTTTCCTCCTCTTCCCCCTCTCTACCCTCGTTTTTTTAGGGGTCTCCCTGTTTTAAATATTGTGTTTTGTAGTTGTTTAGAATCCATTTGCTCTTTCAAATTCCAACCAACATTTTATCTTCCACTGAAGAAATCCCTGACCTCCGGAGTTTGCTGGTGCCCGGGGTGAGCATTTATCTCCAGGGCCTGCCAGATTTATCGATGAATTCCAGTTAAGTGCTTAACAGTGTCAGGCCCCCAAAGAAGTTACTGGTATTCTCTTCATTTTTTCAGTTCTGACAAAACTTTGAGAAATACTCATCACCAATACTGCAGACTAGAAAATTAAGGCAAGTATCTGATGGCCCTGGAGGCACAGCCCGGAGCCAGGGAGCAAGCCGCGTCCCTTTCCTATGGCCTCAGGCTCAGCTCAGTGCAGAATGAATCTGGTGTCTGCAGCGGAAAGGCTTCTAAGGGCGGGGGAGCGACTATCCCAGCGAGGCGGGCGTAGGCAGTGCTGTGCCTCTCATAAGAACTATTCTTGGGGCGTGGGGACCCCAGGTCATCCGCCTAGGGAGACCACAGAGCCGGGATGGACAAAGGAAGCGAGGTGGGGGTAGGGGATGCTCCGCCCATTGCGGCACCGCTCTGCGCCGCTCTAGGACGCCGGAGGGTCTTCCTCTCGACTCTCGCTGGTCGGGGCTGCACCGCCCCTCCGTGGGCGGCGCCTGGCCTGGGTCTGCGGCAGTGTCTGAGCCTGGTTTAGTCCTGGGACCTGATCTGGAAGGGCGCAAAATCCACTCTAGGTGCGATCTTGTCCCTGTATTGGCTACCCCTCCTTCAGCGTTGACTTCTAAAACTCTCAGATAACAGGAGCAATTGTTTTCCTAGAAGTCTGCCTTTTGTGGACGGAGGGAAAAAGAAACACACACTACCTCTTATTATTTTCAACTGATTTCTTGTGTGCTTTCATTTTGGCTCAGATTCTTGCCATAGACACCTTCGTGTGGTGAGAGATCTGAAAACAGCCTCTAACCGCAGTTTCCTAACCTGTGGGCAGAGTGTGGGATGAGGGCTTCCTTTTCTCCCCTATAGAGAACCGACAGGTTTTCGGAGAGGTAAACATTACTTCTATTGTCTACCTGATAGCCTATTCCACTAATTTCGGAGTTTTATAGTTGCCTGGCTACCAAAAAGGCCAGGGGTGGGGTCAGAATTACAAAATTAAAGATTGCGTTCTTAGGGGTTGAAAGTGTTATTGAATGTCAGGGGTCACCACCTGTGCCCTAAGTACGGTCAGGCCACCCGTCCTCAATATGTCAAAAGAGAAGTGGAAAACGGATTTATTGAATGTGGTCATGTTGGGAAGGGACAACGAAATCCAACGGACTCACTGGAATCCACCTGAAGCAAGGTCAAAGTTCAGATGGCCAAGGATGAGCACACCTAAGCTATCTGGGTCATGTGACTTCCCACAGCCTTGACCCATCCGTCCTTTGGCTTTAGTCTTATCCTGTAAGTGTTGTGCCCAAGTTGAGACCACCAGAGAAACCACCAAACCACCCCCAGGATCCAGTCAAGTCCAGAATGCAAAAGCAAGGTTTATTCAGCGTGCTCTCAAGCCAGGCAGGGGGCTGGACCACTGTTCGATGCAACGCAGCAGGGAAGAGAGTCCCTCATCATTTGGTGTTGACATTATATAGGCAAAAACCGCAAGCCAGGTTTACGCAGGGTCAAGGGGGTTGGTTTTGCTGAGTACAGGGTATGGACTACTTCTGCATAGCCTCTTCCTCCTTTAAGGAGCTACTTCTGCTTCTGTGCATGCCCCCCCCCCCCCCCCGGCTCCCCCAAGCAGTTATTTCTGCTCCTGTCTCGACCACAAAGCTGGGTGTTGACAGGGGGCTAGCTCCCAGGGACAGCTGGGTTTTTCCCCCCTGCTGATGCCTATGATGTTGCAAAGGGCATATGTCTTAACCAGATCCTAATTAAGTTTTCCATGTCCTTACAGTAAGGTAGAGGGACAAGTTGTTAGCACTCTGTGAAATCGCTGGGTTTCCCCTCTGGCTCATGCTTTTCCCGTCTTCTAGTATGAGATTCCTGGGGAGAGTCTCATTTTGTGTGTGTGGATGGTCCTTTGTCTCAATATTCTGATAGAATAGAAGACCTGATTAGCTCTTTAGAACATTGTCAGGGTTTCTGCCACGGTGAGAAGACACCATGACCATGGCAGATCTTATAAAGGAAAGCATTTAATTGGAGCTGGCTTACAGTTCAATGGTTTAGTCCATTAGTGACATGGCAGGAAACGTGGCCGCATGCAGGCAGACGTGGTGTTGGAGAGGTAGCTGAGAGTTCTGCATCTGGATCCACAGGCAGCAGCAAGAGAGAGACACTGGGCCTGGCTTGAGCACTTGAAACCCCAACCCCCTCTCCCAGTGACACATTTCCTCCAGCAAGGCCATACCTCCTAATAGTGCCCCTCCCTATGAGCCTATGGGGACCATTTTCGTTCAAACCACCAGAAACATCTTTATTTCTGCTGGCCTGTTACAGAACTCTGAACACATAATCAATCCCATTAGAAACTTGATTTAATTCTGTATTAGTAAATGGAAATGACAAGGGGAAATGACAGGTATGTTTATTTCTAAATGTACTGCCAACTAAAATAGAAACCTTAGTGACTAGGCTTATTGAGGTGACATGCAATAATTCTTAAACCATCTACAATGGGAAGCTTCTGCATTACGGAGGCAACTTAGAGGATTATATCAAGATGGTAAAACACGACTCCTTTAAAAGGTCATTTCACTCATAAATACCAATACTGAAATTAAGTACTTCCTCGGTCTTGGGTAGACATAGGTAGAACAATCTTGTATGAGCTAGCAAAGAGGCGGGCTGACTTAAATAATCAAAAAGAAGCAATAACAAAGCCGATGCTCCTGACTAGTTGGTAACCCTAAGGAATTCAGTTTCAACTGGAAAATCTTAGAGCTGTCTCAGAATACTTACTAATGAGTTTATTATATTTATCCATGCTAAGGATCTGTCTTGGTGTTCTTTTATTCTTAGTCGCTCCCTCTAATAACTTTCTCGTTTTATTGCTGTGGGCATAATGATGTTCTTTAGTATAGCCACGAGACGTTTTGGTGTTGGAATAGGCAACTCCAGCAGCTGGAAAGAGTGCTAATGAGGTGTTGTCCTTTTTACATTTATGCTTCCCTTCCAGGCCTGTAATTTCATTTAAGAGTTGATATTGTTCTTCCAGACTTTCTGTTCAATAATGAAATGCAGAGCGATGATTGTTCCCCTAAGAACAACTTTTAAGTTTTCCGAGAACTAAGATAAAGGCTGCGCAGCAGATTCTGCAAGTATCACTTGCGAACATTCAACACATTGCACTCGGAAGCCAGATGATGGGGGGAGTTGTGAATTATGATTTGTAGATAACAATCTGTAACAGGACACTAAATTGGTAGTGATTTAGTGGGCAGCAAATAGAACAACAGGACAAATGTGAAGATCTAATTGCCTAAAGATAGGATCAGTAGCGTTGGCTCAGCTTTGGAGGAAAAATTGTCGAAACACAAAAGGTGTCAAGGATGAGAAGCTGGAGAAGAATAAAATACCCAAAACAAGAAAAACAGAAAACAGTTCCGGGCCATTTATTAGAAGCCAGGTGCCATAATAAGGATTTGTTTAAGTTACCCATTTATTCTTCATAACAGCTATGATGTCGGTGCTGTTCATACCCCCACTTTAAAGGTGAAAATCAAAACAAGAAATTTTCTCATGCAGGGAAGTGCTAGAAAGTGAATTTCAAGCATAGCACAATTAATAAAAACCCTGAGGCAGATATTGGGGTTCAGCCTGAAGGTCAGAAAAGCAAAACAGCCAGCCACTGGCTCTTACCTCTACCTCAGTCCAAAATGACGATCCTGCCTGTGGGAATCTCAGAATGAGATGTGAGTGAGAGCTATCTCCTCCTGTCTTATATTCCTCTCTAGGGCTGGGATTAAAGGTGTGCACCCCTGCCTCCCAGTTTCCATGGCACACTAGTGTGGCTACAACTATTAAAGGTGTGTGTCACTACTGCCTGGTCTGTAAGGCTTACCAGGGTGACTGTTTTACTCTCTGATATTCAGGCAAGCTTAATTTATTAAAATCCAAATGAAATATCACTAAAGACATGTAGAGCTTCACAGAGATTTTCATATCAGTCATTCTGTTTTCTACAGGTAAAGATTACATTTTTTAGTTGCCCGGTGATACACAGCATAATTCCGTCACCTAGAAGGTAAGAGAATCATGAGTTTGAAGCCAGTTTGACCCATATAGACATGTTCCACTGTGCTGCTAATTTTCACTGGTATTGGTTTTTCTTATTCAGAATCACTCTTATTCCTCTGAATCATAGAGGAATCTATTCCTAACTGGCAAGGAAGCTTAGGGAATGGTTAAACATCATGGCTTTTGTATTAGACTATCCTGTTTCAAATAGCAATGCCTATACCAACAAAGCAGTGAGATTGTAAATTACACAGTTGAGCTCTCTCTCTGCCTCTTTTTAAAAATATCTCAATAAATAGGTGTAAAATAAGTGTCTATCTCACAGGGTTTTTATCACTGAAATGAGAATGTGTTTAATGTGCGTGCATGTGTGTGTGTGTGTGTGTGTGTGTGTGTACTAGTCAGAGTTCTCTATAGGAACAGAATTAATAGAATAAAGATGTATATTACAAAGATGATATGTTAGGTTGGATTATATAATACAAGCTGGATAGCTCAACAATGGCTATCTGTGCACTGGAAAGGTTGGAAATCCAGCAGCTCTTGGATGCATGAGACTACATGCACCTCAATCTGGCTCTGAAGGCTGGAGGATTCCTGGAGAGAGGCTGGTCTTCAGTGTAGCATGAACTCTAATTAGTATTAATAATACAAACCCAGAGTCAGATATAGGGGTAAATGCTGAAGATCAGAGAAGCAGAGCGGCCAGCCACTAGAGAGTTCTTACCTCTACCAATGTTCAGACCGAAGGGGGACAATCCTGTCTCCATGGATCCTCAGACTGACTGCTGTCTCTATGAGACCTCAGACTGCATGCTCAGACTGAATCCTCAGACTGCACTGAGCTCCTGTCTCTGCCCAGCCATATCACTCCTGTGTCTACCTCCCTAGTGCTGGGATTAAAGGCATATGACTCCTAAATACTGGGATTCAAGGTGTGAGCCATCACTGCTTGGCTCTGTTTCTCTTTGAGATTGGATCAATCCCATGTACCCCAGGGTGGCCTTGAACTCACAGAGATCCGTCTGCCTCTGCCTCCTGAGTGGGGATTAAAGATGTGTGCCACCACTGCCTGGCCTCTATGACCAACTAGTGGCTTAGCTCTGCACTCTGATCTTCAGGCAAGCTTTATTGGTTAGATCACAAGCAAAATATTACCACTTCAGTTCATGTTGGAAAGTCAAAGAAGCTGAGTTCCAGCATCAGAAACCCCTCAGCATGGCAAACAACCATGTACATACACACACTGCCCTGAAGCTGAGGTCAGTGGACAGAAGTAGCAAGGCTTTCCCCTAAGACCCTCTCATAGCTGGGCTGCTTCTGGGAGCTTCTCTCTGGGAGAGCTTCTTCAGCTAATCCTCCCTGTGGATTCCACCACCAGAGGAATGCATGTCTCTTAGTTGGTTCCAGATCCAGTCAAGTTGACAACCAAGATTAACCATCACTTTGAGTGAAAATACTTGGTATATTTGTGAACAGAGTGGGGGTTCAGATACATTAAGTATTTTTATTAGGATTCAGTCGTGAGTATGGTAGCATTCTCTAACAAACGGCTGTACCAGGGATGGTGCCTCTCCTTGCCCTGAAGAGACTGAGGCAGGAATGATGTGAGCTTTAGTTTAGCCAATAGCACCATCCCGGTTTCGAACAAAACACAAGATAAAGGAGAAGCAGAGGCCCTGCTGCCGTTATCTGTAAAATGAGGAAGTGAAGCACCAACCGTAGTCCCCCTTCAGACCTCGTGAGTAAACTGTTACTGCTGTGACTGAAATGTTGACAGAAGCAACGGAGGATTTATTTGGCTTGGCCAAACAGACTTGTGTACGTCCTTCGCAACAGGCAGGAGGTAGAGCAATTCAGCATCAATTGTACACATGGCCCAGGTCAGGAAGCAGAGTGCATAGGACACAGCCTGTAATCTTTAGAGGTCCCCACGCCTAGTGGCCTGCTTTCTACAGCCAGGACCCACCTCCTAAAGGTTCCACAGCCTGCCATTACGGTACCAACAGCCACCTTACAAACTTCCAGAACATAAGCCTAGGCGGACAATTCATATTCAGATCATCACACTGTGGAGCAGTAGGCTGGGAGAGAGGAAATGTAGCACAAATAATAAAAACCCAGAGGCAGATAGTGGGGTCCAAACTGACCAGAAAAGCAAAGCAGCCAAACCACTACAGAGATCTTATCTCTACCAAGGCTCAGACAAACAAAGGAGCGATCCTACAATGCTCTCCACCAACCTCAGACTCCACACTCCACATTGCTCCTGTCTCTACCTCCCTAGTTCTGGGATTAAAAGCCTGTAATCTCAAGGATGGGATCCCTTTTGCGTGCGCTCGGTTTCTCTTTTAGACAGATTCAATCTTGTGTAGTCCAGGGTGGTCTTGAACTCAGTTTCGTCTGCCTTTGCCTCCCAAGTCCCAAGTCCTGGGATTAAAGGTATGTGCCACACTCCCTGGCCTCTGATCTTCAGGCAAGCTTTATTTATTAAAACACAAATAATCTATCACCATAAGGAAATGAAATCAAAGATTGTGGTTGATTGAGCTCTTCTGTTGCCGTAATAAAACATCATGAATGAGGCAATTTAGATTAGGGAGGATTTATTTTGGTTTATGGTTCCAGAGAGTAAATCCATAATGGTGGCCAAGGCATTGCAGTAAGCAGCCAGAGCAGGAAGTGGAGAGGTCACATCTTCAACCCCCAGCACAGAGTAGAGTGGGAACCAGAAGTGGAGTAAGCCATAAGCTCTCAAAGTCCATCGTCCTCAAGAGTGTGCCTACTTCCTCCAGCAAGGCTTAGCCACCTCCAGGAATGGCACCAACAGCAGGGACCCACGTGTTCAAATACTTGATCCTATGGGGAACATTTCACATCCAAACCACCACAGTGACTAAACCCAAGCCCTAACTGCTACCCAAAATGTCTGTGTGCGTTTCTAAAATTGCTGGCGATGGACTAAGTAGGTACTAAAGATGTCTTTCTAAATTTAGACATTGATAACTATCATTGCATAGCAAATGCCTGAGGACATCCTGCCAGGAAAACAACCTATAAAGAATACATGGGCTTTTCCTTATCAATCAAAGCTTGCTTTTTATAGCTGCTGGAAGTAATAATGACAGTCATTATCACTACATTGTGGTTTGACTAGCAGATGAAGAAACACCGGGGAAGCAAACAGATACATGTGGATGTGATTAGGTCATTTATTTTTTTTGAAGGATTAAAACCGAAAATATTTCTGCTCTAAAACAATAATTGATATTAATATTATGCCTATGTGTCTGTGAGTGGGTTTGTGCATGTGAGTTCTGGTGCCCTCCGAGACTGCATCTTCTTGAAGCTGGAGTTACAGGTGGTTGTGAGCCCAGGACACAGGTGCTGGGAACTGACCTCCAGTACTCTGGAAGAGAAGTCAGTGCTCATAATGGCTGATCTAGTCACTAATTCCAAGAAGAGGTTTTTAAAATTGATTCTTTGTCCCCTTTTTTGAATTCAATCACTACCACCAATACCAACAACAACTTCAAACACACACACAAAAAAGGCTATGATTAAAATAAAAGAGATAATGTTTAGGGTTGTGGAAGCAGCTCAGCCAAGGGTCCCTGACTAGTTTGTCACAGGCCCCGAGTTCAGTCTCCGTTAGTTTGAAACAAAATAAAACCCTGACATCGCCCGGATTCTCTTATTAATCTAAGCTTTGCATATGCATTAGTGAATTTAGAATCACGCCTCCCTTTTGAAGTTGTTTGCCTTATTCTCCTATTCCATAGACAAGCAACTGAGGCACGCAGGTTCTGTGACCTGATCTAAACAGCTAGGCTCCAGTTTAACCTGAGAGGCCTGGCTGCAGAGCCAAGGCCTTGACTCTTTAACCTTCCTTACTAGAGCAGTCTGTCTTGGGCATGCATCCACATTCTCTATTTTATCACGCAATTTTAAGACACACAGATGCTGTGAAATTCAAATACAAACCCCATGATAACCTGGTGCAAGCTTCTTTGCTATATTTCATGCATAATTATCACAAAACATAGGCCCATGATAACCTGGTGCAAGCTTCTTTGCTATATTTCATGCATAATTATCACAAAACATAGGCCATCTTTTATGAAAAACGTAATTACAGGTAGGCTCTTTGTTTTGAAATAGAAAATCACATACAATCTGTCCCATACGATCCCATCCCTCCTAGTCGTTCATGAGTCATCCTTCTATACTGCCTGGTAGTGATCTGTCCTTTTCCTTCAGCTGTGTGTTCTCAACAAAAGCTTCCCTGGCAAGATTCAGATTACTGTACATACTCTATTGGTCTCAAAGTCCCTCCCTTGGATAAGGTAGCAACGGCAGTGGGTTGTAAGAGTTGAATGTTGTGTTGAAACTTTGGGTTGTATTCTCCAGGCATCTCATTTTGTGTATACAAATGTTCCCAAAATGGATGGAAGAAATCTGAAACACTGAGCTCCAAAAATTTTGGATAAGGGATAGTCAACCTGGACTTGGAAAAAGATCTTCTATGTTATAGATAAACTATAGCTACAAAAATAAATAATTGCATTATTAAAAAAAAAGAGTTGAATGCTTTCTGGTCCACAGAGAGGAATCGATCAGATAGAGAATTTAATGCAGTATCTTTATGGTTATATGAGGTGAAACGAAGAGAGGATGAGAAAAATTAAACACAGGAACGAGGACAAACAAAGGGGCGGGGGGTGGGGGGGGGAGAGTTGAGTGAATCCTGGCTTCAGTCTAGGCCCTGGCACAGCTATTTCAGCTTTTCCAGTATCTCTTTCCAGCGCCGTGATTACTCAACAGTCAACAGTTTTATCCACTGCCCAGCATTTTTTTCAACTCTTTGCCTTGCTTACCTGAGGGTATTGGAGATGGGTTTCTGATCCTTGCCACCAGAGAATTCCCTTCATACACTTTAAAATGTATCACATTCAAAGTATCTATCGTTCCAGGACAGGCTCCAAAACCACCGAGAAACCCTGTCTCGAAAAACCAAGAAAAAAAAAAAACAAAGTATCGTATGTGTTAGAAATGCCATGGCTTCCCCACGAGAACTCACTCTGCACACGAGAGCTGAAGGGAAGTCTCTTTGGTAGTGCTCATCTGGCTGGGGCGAAGGCCCAAGGAAGAGCTGACCTCGAATAAAAGATTTGCTAACTTATACAGACCTTAGACTTAAGCGTTTTACACGGTCTTTCATGTGTAAATCTCTTGGAGATCTTGGGCCCAGGTTACACTTTGAACAATTTAAACAGAGACAGGAGACTCCAAGTCTGGCCTCCTGCCAGAATTATTTCTTAAGTCCAACAGTGCTGGCTGTTCTTTCTGAATAGTTGTTACCCAGGTTCATCTCGGCCATTGCACAAAATTATGTGTTTCCTGATAAGAGTACAAGGAACTTAATGGTGTTTCCTGATAAGAGAATGAGGAACTTAATGGTAGACTTAATGGTAGCTATGACCCCATGTTGATCCCTTGAGCTGCGTGTTAGAGATGTGTTCTTTGGGGATGGGCAATTTAATGGTTGGCGAATAAGCATTTGTATCCTTGCATTGTAAACTTGGCTTGTCTCTAACAGGCCTGGCCAACACAGTACTTATCATTGGTGTATTTTGTAGGCAGAGCTCCCTTAGCTAAATTCTGCTTTGTGTGATTTGATGTCCCCTAAGCAAATCGACTAGTAAATACCTTATAGCATCAATTCAATTGCTTTGAGTTTTTTCTACATTATATGTTATACTGTAATTATTATTTTATTGTCACAGTATATTAGGCAGAATTCCAGGACGGCCTCCAAGATGTCTTCCCATATACATATAGACATAATATATATATATTATGTCTATATATATATATACATATATATATGTATATATATATACATATACATCACAAACATATACTATGAAATTGAGTCTAGAGGGTAGAAAAAAATAAAGTTACAGATTCAAAGTAAGAGAAATGGTTCCTACCCTGGTTTGGAGACAATGAAACTCACCATGACTTCTATACCTGCAAAGGACTGAATTTTGTTAAGCAAGTCTTGGGGGCGGGGGTAGTGAAATTGATCATACAACTGATTTCAAACTATGCAGGCAGCCTGGTGAGGGGTTCACAATTGTCATCTCAGCACTGGTGAAGCTAGACGAAGGGACCACCAACAAGTTCAAGGCCAGCCTGGGGCTACATCACGAGTTCCAGGCTAGTCTGGGGCTACAGAGTGAGATGGGGGGCTGGGGTAGAGGAAGATGAAGAGGAGCAGCATGAGAATGAGGAAAAAACAGTTTATTTATAAGCAAAACAAAAAGCCCTGTTAGCTTTTCTCAGCACAGTTAGAATGAAACAGACTCTCACTAACAGAAAAACCTCACCTCATCGTGTCCTTTCCCTCCCTTCGGTGGGTTCACGTCCCTCGCATCACACCGGGCTCTCTGTGCTTGTCACACTCATCTTTTCCACCCCAGAGTATGCGACTGTCTAGAACATTCTGTTCCTTCGTCTACCTGTAGCTGGTTTTTCCCCCTCCAGGTCACATTTCAAGGTTCATCTTTCCAGGGTCACTTGTTACCAGAGTCCCTCCCTGCCCCTAAACAGCACGCCTTGTCATAGCACCCTTCCATTCAGACTTTAACACTGCCAAGAATGCCATGTTTGTTTACTAATTACCTAGCCCCCATCAAGATGGGAGGCTTACTCTTAGTGTATATTGATACTTCAGAAAATATTCTTGGTAAACAAATAAGTTAATATGTAAGGAAACATACATTTTAAAATGAAATCCTACATTCAATCCAATTGGAAGAAAGTTATTTATTATGTAAACAAAGCATAACAATTCTTGGATATTAACAATAAAATTAAAATTGTGGGGGACTGATGGAAATATTTCACTTCTATTCCTTTGTTTGGAACAATTCTTTCAGGTTCACAATTTAAAGTATATTGTGTGCTTTTAGATAAAATATTTTAACTGAATATGTTCATTTATATCACTCAGTTCATTATTAGTGACAATCTTGGGACTTTATAAGATAAACTGCATTTCAAGTAGAAGAAAGTTTATCACTCAGTTCTTTTTTAGTAGCAATCTTTGGACTTTAACAAGGTAAACTGTGTCTTTCAAGTAAGAAGAAATTTGTTTCATATATATGTATGAGACACAGCACACATACACACACACACATACGGACTTGCCTTTTTTACTGAAGGGCAGGAAGATTTTCTTCAGTGTGGTATTTTGAATGTTTATCATTTTCCATTTTTTCCAGTTAGAGTCTATGATTGATTTGTAATAATGTGAGAGATATAGATGGGATATTTTACTTGTGGATGTCCAATTGTGTAACTACTGTTTATTGAGAAACACTACCTTTTCTCCATTCTTCTGTCTTCAAACTGTTGCCAAGGATCACTTGACCATATCTGCCTGGCGTGTATTTGTGTGTCTTGAATTCAGCATTGCTCTTTCTGAACCCCCCCCCCCCAAGCCAGGGTGTAGTTCAGTGGGAGAATGCTTCTCTGGCCTATGTGAGTCTCTGGGTTTAGTCCTGGTGCTACAAAACAAAGCAAATAAAGAACACCACCAACCAGCCAACCAACCAACAACAACAAAAACAAATTAAAGCAAAACCTGTATTTTAAAATGGGCAACAATTCTTTGAATATACACTCTGCAAAAGAAGAGACGTGAATTTCAAGTAAGCAGTGAAAAGCGTTCCACATTGGTACCCATTGGGGAAATATAAGCTAATACCACTATAGATCCATCAGAAGGGTCAAATAATCGGATTGTGGTAGTCTCAGCACTAGGGGGTTGGGGCAGAGTAGTAAATAGCTATATGTTTAAGGCCAACCTGGACCCTATTGTAAGTTCCAGATCAGTCCTGGCTACAGTGTAGACTTTCAAAAGACAACAAAAAATGGCAAATAAAAACGTTAAAGCAAACCAATCTTCCAATCTTTTTGCAGTACTCAGTGCTGGTAGACAACAAGGAGCCACTGGAACTGTCATATGTCACTGGGGTAGCATAAAATGGTGCAAGCCCTGGAAAACCTTTGGCAGGGCTGGCTGGGATGAAGCTCATTGGTCTGCTACTTGTTCAGAATGGGCAAGCATCTGGGTTTGATCCCCAACACCATGAACAAAACTAAAGCGTGCTGGTTCCTTATAACGTTAATTATCACTTGTTGGGGTTGAGGAGATGGTTCAATGGGTAGAGGAGTTGCCGAGCAAGCAGAAGGACCTGTATTCAGATCCCAGGCCCTAGTAAAAAGTCAGCCATGGCTACAGGTGCCTGCAGTTCCAGAACTGGGGAGCAGGCAGGATCAGGCTGATCTCTAGTGCTCACTGGACAACCAGCAACCCTCTTTGGCCAACCAAACAACTTCCTCTAGTCTTTGAGCCCTGTCTCAGTAGGAGACCCTGCCTCAAAATAAGATGTGATACAAGACAAATCTGGCTTGGTCCTTAATGGGGCTGTTACTCAGATTAGCTCACAGTAGCTGTGGTTACCTGCACTAGACCTGACAAGATGAAGCCATGCAGAATGCCAGCATGGATGAGGGAGACTCCCCTGAGGTTCCACTTCTACTGGAGGAACTATTGGTCACTGATGGCTGCTGAAGGGAACAGTCGTCTCCTCAGGGGACATGGCCATACTCCTTTCTTTAAATGTTTCCTTGGGGTAAAGTATCTTGTTCTCACGCACACATTATCTTCCTTTCTAAGACTTTTTCTTATTATTTGTAATTGTGTGTGTGCGTGTGTAAGGGAGACAGATGCATTGGCTCCCACTGGAGCTGGAGTTACAGGTGGTTGTGGGTCACTGAACTCTGTCTGGTCCGTTGATACAGCACTATACATCCTCACCCACTTACTGACTGAGCCAACTCTCCAGCCCAGGCTTTTCTATTTAAAGGAAACCACTCACACTTCATTGAAATCTCTTTTGGTTTTGTTTTGTACCAGCCCCTCCTCTTCCATCTGGCGTCTGATTTCCATGACTGCAGGAATGATTGCAGATGATACCCACGTATCTTTTTATAGCCGAACTTGCGGATCACAGACGTCATTCTAGTTGTGATTTGGCAAGGGATCTGGCTATGTCAGATACAAGACTCTCCAAGTAGACGTAAAAATATTCCTCCTCAGATAAGTCACTGCCCCCGGAAACCCGGAGCCTGCCTTGCAGGAGCCTAGCAAGAGAAGCACATGGAACCGCACTTACTTCCTCTGCTTCTCTGGAAGGCTCTGCACTCCTCTCTGCACTCAGCTGTCTTTTTGCTCGGCCTCCCCTGGGAGCAAACATTTCTGTTCCTTAGTAACTTGGTGGAGGAAGTGATCTGAGGATCCGGTCTACACATTTCTTAGATTACACAGACTTCCAGCTAATTCTGTGTGCAGCTCCTCTCCTTACTGCTCCCTTCAGGGATCTCTGCCAGCTGGGTTCCCTGAGACCTGGACCTAAGTTTATGCGCTGCTGCAAGCATCTAGAGATAGTAATCTCAGCCTGATGCACCTTGTCGACCTGCCTAGCTGGTCTCCTAAACACAGATTTCCTTTTAAAAACTCATCCCAGAGCTTCCCAAGTCAGACTCTCTGAGAGGGCGGCTGGTAATGTGCACGTCCTAGGAGGTCTTCAGGTGACCACACCCGGAAGTCATTACTCATTACTCCAGCACTGTAGGTCAAGCACACACTCAAGTTTTGTCTTTGAAGGCACAAAGGACTAGGCATAAGGGAATGAAGGAAAGGGCAGGCGAATCCTCAGAATACAATGGCTTACTAAAGGGACAGACCTTGATTAAACTGTGGCCATTTTAAGAGGACTTGTCTTGATGAGGAATGTTGGTGGCAGTATTTCTCCTTGGAGAAGGGAAAGCTAAGGAACTAAGGGAAACACCATGAGTCTGTTGAGCCAGGCAGCCTCCGTCTGGGAGGGGCGCATATGAACGGTTCTTAGTGGGGTTGACGTTGACTTTGAAGACTACAGGAATTCGGTTCTGTCATCTACTTCGCCTTTCTTCTCTCTGCTCCCCTTATTTTCCATTTCCCGTTCTGTTAATGCAAAGGAAGTCATATATATGCATTTTGAACTTTGGAAAGCCAATATAACAAACATCTTGAACTTCACCCAGACATGATCTACAGGGAAAGTATTTGTCTAAGTGAACGGTCTCCAGAATCTATGAAGTTTATGCACTGTGAGGACAGACTGGGTAGCACACAGAGGAAAAAAATATCATTTTTTTCTTCTGTCCTCCTTATCACTACATCTGCTTTAGGAGTGGTGTGTGCAAGTGGCTAGGTCTAAAAAGTGAACAAGGGAACAGTTATAGATGAAAGGAACTGGCTGAGAGACAGAGAAGAGAAGGAGCAAAGGTTACAGAAGTGGCACTTGCTGAACTACGCTGGCACACAGCCAAGATCCCTCAAGTCCTTAAAAAAATTTTAAACAGGAAAGCGAGAGGGAGATAGGGTGAGGAATGATATTAACTAAAAGTAAAGAATTAAAAAGTAAAATTTAATTAGAAATTAAAACCAATTACCTAGTTTTAATGTTCACATTATATAGATATTTTTCACCAGGAAAGCCACTTCATTAAAATATAAAATTTAGTATTTAATCTGTACAAATAATATACCGAGGACTTGTTTGTTACAGCTAGGCAGTGCTGTGGCATTTCACAAACTGTGGCAGTTCCTGGTACAGATCTAAATTTCAGTGGAAGAAAATGGATCTATTAAATCCTATGTTAGTTTCGCCAACTGCAGGATGACTAGAATTTTATGACGGCCGTGAAAGGAAATTATTTTCCTTCATATCCTATAGTCACAAGATTGTACAAGGAAATTTGCTCAGAATTTTTGGAAGTGGAAAAAAAGTATTTGTTAAATATGTTGCAATGCAAAGTGATTATATTATAGGGAAAACCAGTAAAACCAGGAGTGCTATTTCCCCTCCCTCCCTCCCTTCTCTCTCTTTCTTTTTGCCAAATTTAACTGTGGTTTATATACCTGATGACTAATTTTTTTTTAAATTGCAAAGTTGCACTTCTTAACATGATGCCTGACACAGGGCAGACAACTTAGACTTCTTGAGTGTATCGCTGGGATCAGAATAGATAATTATAGAACCGAAAAGGTTTTTATTGCTTTTGGGAAGTGCATTCCATTCTCATATATAGGTGTATGCACTAGTAACTCACCAGCCACATCATCTACATTTAGATCTTTTTATAAAGATGGGAAGCCTAAGTAAGGTTCTTGGAAAAGGTGCGCTTGGTAAAGCAGTGTCAAAAGTTATATGATTTTTCCAAACTATTTAATACATACATAATTTTTTATTTATTTCACCCACACTGACATATGCATACAGCAAGCCATGCTTATAGAAAATTAGCTTCTATTTTAGGAGGCTATTTTTGTATTTAACTACAGAACTACATAAATACATAGAAAACATCATTTTTAATTTGGAGTTCATTGATAAAATAAGAGAAGGAAAGCACCTTTATTGTCAAATAGGCATCAAATCAGAATGTGATACATATCCAAGGCATTACCCAAGAGATTAAGACATGAATTTCTCCCTTTTCTGTAGACGAGTAGATACAACCCATTATTAGATTTTCATAATGAGCAATGACTAGTAATCAGGTAAGAGAACCTGGTACTATTTGTCACATCTATAGTGGATTGTTGGGGTGCCATCTGTACTTTAAGAGGAATGGTAATCCTTATGCCCGAGGTAGTTTTGCAATTTAGAGTTCTAGTGTTTCACAGAAACTGGGAGTTAGGAGGCTATTTCTGTTGGTGTCTCTGAACTTTGAGAGATACTGGTTCCCAGGTTTGTTGTTCCCAGGTAGGGGGTTCCCTTACTCTTAGTGGGGTTCAACCAGGGTTTTAAGTGCTCGAACACTGATTCACACCCCTGTATCTTCCAAGTTCTTGAGGAAGATATCCCTGGATCATGGATCTGATAAGAGTACTTAATAATTGTTTTCTGAGAAAAAGGGGAGAGAATCTCATCCATTTTGAACAGGAAGGCGTAAACATCTGTGTGTCCTTACAGTATGTTTGGTTTCTTGGGCTCTGAAACGGACTTAAGTGAATAACCATTTAGAATGAAAAGTATTAATCTTTCTTCTTTGGCTCTCACCTAACTCAAAGGTTTTAAGGGTGGGAGTGGAAATGAAGTTGTTAGACTTGCTGCTCGCAACCAGTGTGGCTGAGCTCACGTACAGGATACACTGCCTTAAAAAGCGTGCTACAGCAATATGGGAGTGACGCTCAGTGACGAGTAACACCTATCACAGAGCTCCAGATCACCTAGTAAGATCTGTTCTGTCCACATTACTCATTTTGCACCAAATTGCCGAAGAGAGCTTCGGAAAACGGCCCTCATTGGAAGAGCCGATCAGTCTGAGTTCTCGCTTTCCAGACTTTCCTAGAGGTAAGTACTTTGGAGGGGACCGCTCCCAAGACCCGCCTAACACCTTGCAACAGCATCCATGTGCCTCTCAGATCGTCAGCGTCGCAGGCACCGGGAGCACAGGAGTGAGAAGAGACTAGTGCTGAGCGCGCGGCAGAAATGCAAAGCCGCTTTAAAGGAATCCACGTTACAGCACACGCAAGCAAAGCGCGGGAAGGTAGAGGGACAGTCCGGTGCCGAGCCCGCTCCGGGTGGGGAGGAGACGCCGCACCCGCCCGTACCCCGCGGGCGCTCCACGTCTAGGCACGCCTCCTTTCCGGCCGGAGCGCGGGGCTAACCCCGGCGGCCCCAGCCTATCACCCGGCCAGGCCATTTCCCGGCTTTCGGCCCTGCGAGCCTCCCCGAGTTTCCTGTCAGGCCACCTCTGCCTCCGCGCCCATCCCGATAGCTGGGCTCGGAGAACCGGGTTCCTCAAAGAGGGAGAGCCGCGAGGACCAGCTCCGCCGAGAAGCGGCCCACAGGGCGGTGGCCACGGCCCACGCCTCCGCGCCCGCAACCCCAGCCCGCTTCCCACCCGCTAAGCCCCGCCCCTCGCGGGCCCGGGCCAATGGGCCGCGCCCGCCTCCTGGGAGGTAGTAGGGGAGGGGGTTGGGACCGGCGGCAGTGCCCGCCCCTCGCCCTTGCTCATTGGCTAAGGACTCAGGGTGCCCGGAGACCGGAGTGTAGCGGGATTGGCTGTGGAGGTTCGCGACGGCGGCGTCTATTGGCTGGGGCAGCCCCCGTGACGCCGGGTGGCGACTGGCTCCCGGGTCTGAGGGGCTCCTGCTTGTCAGGTTCTAGGTAGGTGCGTTTCACACCGCCGTCGGTAGGCACTGTTGCCCCGGGCAACGCCCCGGGAGGTGGGAAAGAGGCCGGAAGGCGAGCTCAGCACCGGGGGCAACCGTCCCCGCCCGTAGCGGGGCGCCGGGCTTTGGCCCAGCGGGCGAGGGCTGCTCGGAGGCTCTTCCTCCGCCCTCAGCCGGCTCCGACCCCGCCCGGGGCTGCGGGGCCACTCGCCCCATCCTCCCCGCGACGGAACATTCCGGGTTGGGCTTTGGTCCGGCTGCTCACCCGGCCCGCCAGGCCCGCCCCTCCCACCCGCCCGCACCCGGAGGCTGAGGGGGCGGTGCCGGCCGTGGCGGGCGCCTGGCCCCGCCCCGTCGCGGGTCGCGGGTCTGCGGGGTGTGGGGCGGGGTTGGGGGCTGCGGCTCTGCGAGTCCGCACCCGCTCCCTACTGGCGCTCCTCGCCGTTCTCTCACGGTGCCCAGAACTCTTGTGGGCTCCTCCCCTGGTCGCCCTGTTCTGGAGTACCCAGCCCCTCGTGTCCCCGCAGCCCCTTCACATCGGGATCCACTAACCCTGTCTCGCCTCTTGTCCAGCTTCATGTCCCATTGCCCCTCTTGTTGAGGGCTGCCCTTCAGGAGTCTGAACCAGATCTAGACTCCAGGTGTGAAGCCGCAGTCAGGGGTGATTTTTTTTTTTTTTGCCCCAGGGGCTGTTTAGGGGTCTGAGGTGTCTGGAGGCACCCTTGTGTCCTCCTAGGAACAGCTCTCTGAAACATGAGGTTAGTTTTGGTAAGAGCGAGGACGCTTTTCAGAAGAGTTAAGAGTTCAGCTCTAAGTTTCCATGAGGTGGTCGATTTGGTACTCTACATTTGTGATATCGTTGGGGATGCCATTGCAACCTAAATTTGCGAAGGGTAGGTCAGCCTTTCATTTTCATGCACCTTGTGATGTCAGTACAATGAAACTGACCATTTCGCCTTCTGAAGAAACTTACATATTCACAGTAGTCTCACCATCCCTCAAGCATATGTTACTCCAGCTTGTAAAGGAGTTTTCAGGCGTTTTAAGAAAAATTCACCTGAAGTTGCTGCATATTAAAGTAGGATTTTTAAAAAAAATGAAGATAAGGCCGACACTATTTTAGTGGTTGATGTCTAAAAATTTTGCGCTCCATATGTGAAATGGGAACAGGATTAAAGGGGAAAATAGTATTGCAAAATGCATTGTCGGGTGCAGGGACTGTTTGTGTACACAGCTCCTCAGGATTTATGATGGTAGTGGAAGAGCCACAGGATATTAAAGGTTGAGTGTATTTTACAGCCAAGAAAAGATTTTCTGATAGCCCTCGAGTTAAGGGTTTTCAAAGGTCCCAGAGATGTTTTAAGAGAGTACATAGGCATTCTTGGAAACACTTTCGGTTTTCTTCCATAACAGACCTTTGGCGAAGATCTGTTTCTTTTCTGCATTGACAGTATTAATATACACTAGCTGAGATTATGTAGTGTCCTGTAAATGCAGCGTCTGCTCTGCTTCAAAGGTAGATGTCATTGGCGCAGGAGAAGTAGTCCAGGCATTTCTGGACGAGATACTCGAATTTCATTCTTGGTTGCCATGTCGCACTAACTTGCCTGTAAACTCTTCAGATTCACGGTATTTTCCGCTCCTGTCAAAAGTTAGAAAAAGTGAGGTGTGCTTGTTTAATGTGGCCGCAGTACCTTTTAATAGCTGTTCCATAATGAATATTAACAGCAGAGGAACTGAAACGATCAGATTGGAAAAGTTAACATAACTGTATAGAAGATCGAAATATTGTAAGGTCCTTGTTTATAAGTGGAAATAGTAAAACGAAATAGTAGCAGGAAAAAGGCAGTCGTAGTTTAGTTCTACGAAGCACTGCTCAGTGTGTTTGTGAGGTGTGGAAAGACAGATCTTTGTATCTATGCCGAGATGAGCAATGTCATTGTGGTAGTCACAGGAAAGATAGCCTGCAAACTTGTCATAGACACCAGCGTTCTGTTCTAAGGTTGGCTTTATGTTAGTAGATGGCAGTTTTGCACCATGATGTACATCTTTTGGAGTGAGAACCAAGGAATGATCGCTTATTCAGTGTTTTGATCATGTAACTGAATAAATTGGACCAATCTTATGCATGTTGTTTATTTTGTGATGGAAAAGAATTTGCAAATGCAGCATAAGAAAATAACTACGTGGATACCGAGTAACCTTGTTCACTAGGTTTACTAGTGTTTCAGCAGGACTTCAACTCTCTTCAGGGTTGTGTCATAGGGTTAATAATGGACGATCTTAACACAGAACTTCAGAACAGAAGTGGAAATGGCATTCATTTATATACATATAGTAATTGTATCTTTTGAGTCTTAGGGAAATTTTTCTTAAATATTTGTGACCTTTTAAATTTCAGAAAGACTTTATACCTATCTTTGTACACACTTAATTTCTAAAATATTTAAGAGGTAGTTATCAAAATTTACAAATGGATAAGATTTTGATTGTTTTGGGGCATATTTATTGTGGTGTATCCATCAGAACAAGGACACAGCTCTGAACTTGAGTGAATTCAGCTAACTTGGCAATGGTGACTCGCATGCTAGGTTTGCACCAGAGTGCCGCTTTCCCTGCCTCTCCTCCTCCTTACTCTTCTTAGTCCCATTTTCATCTAGTTACCAGGATGAGTTCTGCAAAGTCAGTTGAGAAGATACAGAGAAAAAAAGGAATTCTATCATAGTTACTGTTCTGAAAATAACCGAAATTTGCCGTGTGCCACACGATACTGTCAGTTATGACAGTCTGGTGTATACCGTCCAGTGTATCTACATCTGCATCTGTGTTAGAGAGTTCCTGAGTTTGAGGCTTGGCTACCCTAACTTAGCCACTTCCGGATCTGGGGAAAAACAGAATAGAGGATATATTAGAGCTAAAACAGAGAAATCAGAATAAAGTAGCTGCTTTTTTCTTACTCTGTCGGAACAAGCACGGTAATAATGCTTGTGGTTACTGATATATGACTACCACATTATGGGGTCGTCAAAAGCTTTGGAAATTCAAAATTATATAAGTAAACTGAAGTTTAGTTAGTACCTTTCTAAGAAAATAAATTTTAAGAAAAATATCCCCATTCTAGGGGCCTTACATATTCAGCTTTAAAGAATGTAACATCATGCATAACTTGTAATTATTTCTCAAATCTTCATCTGTAGTTATAAAACTATGACTAATATTCAGTCTATATGATTACTATCCATTATAAGCTTGATATTATCTCTTTCCTCAGTAAGTATTAATTAAAAGTCTGGAAATTTTAATGACAGAGTTCCCTGCCAGGTTGGGAAAGTGCAGTGAAAAGAAGAACGGTTTATTTTGAAGCCATATAACTTGGGCTTCAGCTCCAGTTTCTCTTTTGTGGGATCTTGGACAAATTACTTAATACCATCAAATCATAGTTTCCTCTTCTATTAAATGAGTAAGATAGAATTACCTCATACAGTAGTTATGCAGAGAAAAGGAGACAATGTAAGTAAAAATGCCTGAAGTTAGGAAGTGCTCAGCTTTTGTGTTCAGCTCTTTACATCACTTTTCATCTCTTCTGGTGTTAGCAGGATGGTTCTGTCTTAGTTCGAACTCTTTCACTGAAGACATGCCATGACCAAGGAACTCTTATAAAAGAAAGCATTTAACTGGGGTCTTGCTTACAGCTTCAGAAGGTGATGGGGGGGAGGGGGGAGGGAGAAAGAAAAAGTGAGGGCGAGAGAGAGGGAGAGAGGGAGAAAGAAAAGAGAGAGGGAGAGAGAGAGAGAGAAAGAGATGTGAGGAGGGAGGAGAATACAGAGAATGTGGGCAAGCACCTTCTGGTACCAGCAAAGCTGGTCCTCAGGGAAGGGGCACTCAGATCAGTTTCTCAGATCAGGGCCTCTGGATCCTGATTCTGAAGTGCATAGGGGTAGCCTCTTCCACCTCTCTTGGGTGTAACCAAGAGCTCTGACAGTCCTAGCTAACAATTAAAAGAGGGCTTCTTATTTTTGGTATTGGGGATTTTGGCTTTTGTTAGGTGGTCTTTGGCTCTTTTTTCATCTGTAATCCTAGATGAAAAAAGTTCATTAAAACTACACACACACACACACACACACACACTGAATTATGTGCATTATAGTTTTTATTATTATTATTTATTTATTTTTTTTTGGTTTTTCGAGACAGGGTTTCTCTGCGGCTTTGGAGCCTGTCCTGGAACTAGCTCTGTAGACCAGGCTGGTCTTGAACTCACAGAGATCCGCCTGCCTCTGCCTCCCGAGTGCTGGGATTAAAGGCGTGCGCCACCATCGCCCGGCTGCATTATAGTTTTTTTAGTAGTTAATAATTTAATTCTTTGTGACTTTTTCAGCCATCCATATTATTTTACCTCCCTCCTTCTTCTTGTATTTACCTTCCTCTCTCTTCCCTAAGGACTGTTCCCCCTCCCCCTCATCAGATCAATAGTTTCAATTCTTAAAATATTTTCTTTAGCTTTAGGATGCCATTTGTTGTTGGTTGAGTGTGCTGTAAATTCCTTTCATTTGAAAGTATTGAATTAAAATCCATAGAGAGAAGGTAAATTTTATTTATTTATTTATTTATTTATTTATTTATTTAGGCTTTTTGAGACAGGGTTTCTCTGTAGTTTTGGTGCCTGTCATGGAATGAGCTCTTGTAGACCAGGCTGGCCTTGAACTCACTCACAGAGATCCGCCTGCCTCTGCCTCCCAAGTGCTGGGATTAAAGGCGTGCGCCACCACTGCCCAGCTAAATTTGATTTTCTTAAATTTCTTATTAGCACTCCCACTTTGGATCTCATTCACTTAGTCTGTTTAAAGTTTAAACTGTTTAATTATGGGATTCTAGTTTTTAAAAGAAAACAGTTTAAATGCACAGACAGCTTGTAGATGTTGGGTGCACTGAGTGAGCCCTCCACTAGGCCTTAGCTGAACTATGCGGCAGTGACTGTCCCATCCTGCTGCACACGTTTTGATTAAGTTAGTGATTCTCTATGTTTTTTCCCCATCCAAGTACAAGATGTTTGCATGTGTGACAGTCTAGTGTGGTTTCTAGATGCCAGCTGTGATTTAGTCTTCCTTTCCCACTCAGGTTTATCAGAATGGAGGTGTTACAGTCTTATCACTAGAGGGACAAACTTGGATTTACTTTAAGTATTGAAAAAAGTCATCAGAAATGTCTATGACTTATCTGTGACAAATGCTTGAGACAAATCTTGCCATTTTATTGTTGAGATCAAGGGAATTCCTCTTTCCTTAAATGAAAGTCTGTCCCGTGTTTTCTGGTTGTTCTTATAATATAATAGAAAATGCTATTATGCTGATTTTGTGTAATTGATAATGAAGAATCCAACGTTTAAAAGTTGCAGCAAGTGTTAGCCAGCAGCAAAAAGCACTTGACTGAAAACACTACAGTATTTGTTCTAAATGGCATCAGTTATAGAAAAATGGCAATTAGTTTTATGGTGAAAACTGTCTCTGCAGTGTAACTGTTTTAGGAGTCTTTATATACTAGGCACTTAGTACCTTAAAATGCTCCTTACATTGGCCCAGTCAAAGGAGTGTCTGTAAAATTACATTGCTCAAATGGGAGTGCACTTACTTCTTTTAAAATTTAGTTATAAATTTCTGAGATGCGTTTCTCACCATGTAGACCATGCTGGCCTCAAACGGAGATTGGCCTGCCTTAGCCTCCTCTGTCCTGGGATTAAAGGTGTGCTTTATGTCTTTTGAGAATGCTTTTAATCAGTCATTTTACAGAAAAGGATGGTTAGAAATGAATATTGAACAAAAGTTTTAAGTCCTGTAGAATTTTGGCATTTGATAAAGTCATTTCTTGAAACATTTGCAAATTTAAGGATCTACTTCTGTAAAAGGAAATAGATTTTATTAAAAAAACTTAAGCTGTCTCTTCAAACTTTTGATGATTCAATAGAGTCATAGTCATTGACTTTATTAAGTATTACTTTTTTCTTTTAAAGTGAGAGCTAGGGAACTCTGCATTCTGCAGTTTATACATAAGTAAAGATTCCTATATGCTGGTGTCTGGGAGGTTGCAGGGCAAGAGAGCATTTCTGGCTTCCAAAGCTTCCTGCTTGTCACAGAGTTAGGCTGGTGCTTGAGTTCTGTGACACTCAGTACTTGCGGGCTTGCTAATGTTGTAGGGATCGAATCCGTTCTCTCCGTGAGGCTGAGTGTGTCTGAGGTCTGTCTGTGTTCTTCCTGTGCAGCTTGGGAGGATTTCCCACACTTGGCTGGTGGGGGCTCTTTTGGTAGCATCACACTGTGCACAAAGGAGAGTGCCAAGGTGATTTGTGAACTCAGATGACAGACGTCATATTATGAAACCATACTCCCCAAAGTGGCAGCACCATCGTTATTTTGCTTAAACCCTAATCTTTGAAGTAATCCTTAGTTCGTTTTCTTTAATGTCTCCCACACAATCATTCAACATATTCTTTCTTGCTTCAAAACCATTCTGAAATCTAATTCTTACACCTCCACTTCCTTCATCCTAGTTCAGCATCATTTTTCTTTCGCATGACTCCTAGTGAGACTCTGTTGGTGTGCTATTCTCCAGAGCAGCCTTTCATCCATTCGAGAAGCTGGCCCTTCCCGCAGTCTTCAGGGGGCAGCACAGGCTCTGCAGATGAGCCACAGTTTGTGGTCCTTGTCTCTTCGCTGCAGGACCTTTGCTAAGATTTTTATTCTCTCCACCATTCTCCACACACAGGCCTCCTTGCTGCGCTTTAAACAGAGACTCTGTATTCTCTCCCCCTTGGCCTGCAGTGCTTTTTCTCCAGGTCTTGGTATATCTCCTATCTTTATCTTCTTCGGGTTTCTGCTATGTTACCATTAGTCTACCTCTCCCAAGCTTCTTAACTGAGTTTCTTCTCTGTAGTGATTGTCACAGCTAGTTTTAAATTTTTTTTTAAAAAAATATTTTTGATTTTCCTTTTTAAAGAATAATCTCCATGGAGGCAGGATTTTTGGTCTGTTTTTTGTCACATGGCTAATAGTTGTCAGCACATATTTGAGTGAAATAGTAATTAAGACAGTTATTTGTCTTCTGTATCATTGTAGGAAGTGAGAATGCTAGTTTGCTGTTCATCTTGGCCTGCCATCCAGTGCTAGTTTGCTATAGTTGTGGGTCTGTCTCTGGGTGTGTTGCTGAGGTACAGGCATGTGGGTGTGCCTATGTGTACACCTGTGAGACACATGTGGACACCACAGCAGGACAAGGGGTGTCTTTCTGTATCGCCCTCTGCCTTACTGCCTTGAGACAGGATCTGCCACTGAACTGAAGCTGTCTAGTGTAGGCTGGTCGGGCAGTGAGCTCTGCGGTTCTGCCCATCTCTGCCCCACAGTGCTGAAGCTACAGACATGGACCAGCCTGCCTAGCTGTTTTACACAGGGGATGGGGATTCAAACTCAGGTTCTCATGCTTGCAGAACAGCTGTTCTTACCCCCTAAACCATCTCACCAGCACAAGCCCGTTAGAGTTCAGATTCATATACTAACAAGTTCTATATCAGAGCCTACCTAGAGTTAATTGCAGCAAAAATAGTAGCCAGAGGCATGTTACAGCGGTGTTTTCTCATCCTGTCGTTTTTGACAGATTATATGATAGGGCCGGGTGGCTGCATGTATAGTCAGTGGATTTGCATTCCTGGAGAGAGGGCGGGAATAAAGATATTCTAAACTGCTCTTTCTCCTTAGGGAGATACCATCTCTATTTTCAACATTGTCCTTTTGTGGGTATCATTGTACCTTTGCTTCTCCTACATTCTTCCCCCAAGTGCTGCTCTGGCTCCACCTAATCCCCATCTGTGAAGAAAAACACATTTGAGAAATGGGAATTCCATTTGGTCTGAGTGTGTGAAAGATGAGGACCTGTGGCATCACACAAGTCAGTCGGTGGGGAAGATAAAGGGGTGCCATAGAGGACTCATCCGTGTCCAGTTGTCCTGTGGGAATCCTGGCTGGGTTCTGGTAACGATGATAATGCATATGAAGCAACACAAAGAACCCCATTTCTTCACAAATCTATAGTATAATAAAGTCCTGCTTGAACACATCATCAGTAATTCATTTTGAAATGAATCCACTTCAATATTAATGAAAATGCTTTTCCACAGAAAAATTATAGAGAAGACTTAGCTAGAGATTAAGAAAAACCACATTGGTGCTTTAACTGGCTGTCTTGAGGAAACATTTGTCTGCTCAGTACTGAGCCTGGATCCAGTTGAATAGTTTTCTCTGTTCCATGTAGTGTGTTGAGCATGACCATACATACCACAGCAAAAGATGAAAACGTGAAATTCTAAATAACCCAGTTATAGCACTGGCAAGAGAGTCAAACATTTAAATATTAAAAACTGAGTGGATTACTCTGATTGGGGGATATATTTGGAAAGGAACTAATTACTTATACAGTGTATACATTGGTACACACTTGCTGCATTTGATTCCATAGAAATATTAAAAATGGGAATACTGGAGATTAGGAACACTTGCTTTTCCTGAGAATTTGAGTTCAGTTCCCAGCACCAATGTCAGGTGACTCCTAACTGCTTGTGACTCCATCTTCCAGGCGTCCAATGCCCCTATGGCCCTCTTGGGGACTTGTCCATATGTGGCATACACACAGACTTGTGTACGTACACATAAACAAATGTACACAGGGCTTGGTGGCATTCATTGTCAGTTTCAGCACCCAGGAGTCAGAGGCGGGTGGATCTCAGAGGCAGGAGGATCTCAGAGGCAGGAGGATCTCAGAGGCAGGCAGATCTCAGAGGCAGGCAGATCTCAGAGGCAGGAGGATCTCAGAGGCAGGAGGATCTCAGAGGCGGGTGGATCTCAGAGGCAGGAGGATCTCAGAGGCAGGCAGATCTCAGAGGCAGGCGGATCTCAGAGGCAGGTGGATCTCAGAGGCAGGAGGATCTCAGAGGCAGGAGGATCTCAGAGGCAGGAGGATCTCAGAGGCAGGCAGATCTCAGAGGCAGGCAGATCTCAGAGGCAGGCGGACCTCAGAAAGTTTGAGGCTATTCTGGTCTATAGAGTGTGTTCCAGGCCAACCATGGTGACACAGAGAGACCTTACCTAAAAATTAAAAAAAAATAAAAAAATCTAAAAGAAAAAAAGGAGAGAAACATAAAAAATGAGAGCCAGTGAAATGACTCATCTGGTAAAGGTGCTTGCCAGCAGGCCTGAGGTCCTGAGTTCAATCCCAGGAGTCCATATGCTGGAAGAGCCCCTGTTTCTGCAAATTGTCTTCTAACCTAATAATATATACTATATTGCTATGGTATAACTTGTGTGCTTTTCTGAAAGAATATAAAAGAAGTGATGACTAAAATTCCTATTTAAATATTTTCAGTTATACATTTTGCCACCTACAGGAACTCATTCAGAAGCCTTACTTTCTGCCACTATGTACTCATCAGAGAGAACTGTAATTCACTTTATGATGGAGCTCATTCAGTTACACTCGCTTGGCGGCTGCTGTGTCTCAGCTGTGGTGTGCAGGACATTAACAAGATAGAAATTCCTTCCCTCATTTACAGTTTAATGGAAGAAGAGGGATTTAATGACATTTTAAATTCTGCGGAGGTTAGATTTGCAGTCACGTTAGCATTGAGAACCATGCCAAATCTAGAAGAAATAAAATGTTTGGAGGCAGTGAAGGTATCTTTGGAGATGGGGAGATTACTGGGAGAGGGGAAGACTTGGAGAATGTGACTGACGTTGGTTTCCTGACTGGAAGGAAGGCAGATGTTTCTGGTGACATGTGTGAAATGCCATTGGGTCTTATTAAAGTTAAGGGGAATGGCAGTACATAAATGAATAAATAAAATTAAAAAAAAAATAAGATGGGCCAGAGAGATGGCTCAGTGGGTGAAAAGCGTTTGCTGTGCTCGCCTGATGACCGAAGTTCAGCCTCTAGGACCCACGTGGAGGTGGAAGGAGAGAGCCAACTCCGCAAAGTTAGCCAGTTATCCTCTGGCTTCCACACTTGTCACTCACACACGCACACACGCACGCGCGCACACGCATGTGGGGTGGGGATGAGGAGAGGACAGAGGATTATAGACTAGAAATCCAGGGTTAGAAACAGAAGGTTTCTATGAGGCAGAAGAGAAGAAAGTTACAAGGTTGTAGAGCACGTAATATGGTCCTTGTATTCGTACAGATGTTTGCGTGGATTCAGGCAGTTATCGCTCAAAGATGTCATATTAAAAACGTGTTTATATTGTGATGCACAGATTTGTTCTTTTCTTGTCCTTATTCCTCCAAAATACTGTATATTGTGTACCGACTGATACATAACATTTATACTGTAATATATATTAGTAACCTAGAGAGGGCTTAACGTATTTAGGATGATGTGGGCAGTTTTTAGGCAATACTATTCCACATCTGTTTTATTTTTACTTAAAGCTGTTGTTATGTGTACATGTGGTGGGGTGCATATGGAGGTCAGAGGACAACTTTGAGGAGTTGGTGTTTGCATTGTTTAGTTTGAGGCAAGGTCTCTCTTGTTCGGCCAAGCTATGCTGGGTTCTCCAGGCTCGCTGACTCTCACGCTTGTTTGTAGTTTGCTGTCTGCCTCCCATTTTATCTCTCTGGATGTGTCCTGGCAGTACGAACTCAAGTAGGCTGGCATGTTAGCGTGGGTTTTTTTTGGGTGGAACCCACTCCCCTGCTTTGTGCTGTTTTATATAAAGGACCTGAGTATCTGCAGGGGTCCCAGGACTAATCCATGTGAATTCAAAGGGATCACTGTAACTGGACATCAGTGATAAAGGAAAGACCACAACCAAGAGGCCTCTTAGTTTCCAAGAATTGAGATAAAACCTGCCAAATCAATGAATATGTTCTAAAGCATTTGAGACAGAAAACATGTCTTTGTTGGGAAAGTTTTCATTAACCCTTTGTCATCTTTTGCATACCTAATTACTACTTTTGACTGTGGCTTTTCACTCCAGTTTTTTGTAGTTAAAATGTAGTTATATCATTTTGCCCTTTCTCTTTCATCCCTCCAACCTTTCCTTAGCCTCCCCTTACTTCCTCTCAAATTCATGATCTGTTTTCTTTGATTATATTTGATCAAATCTGATCAAATAGTGTGCATGTGTGTGTGTGCACCTGTGTGCACATGCACAAATATATAAACACAAACACAACCTGTTAGGTCTGTTTACTCTTGCATGTATGTACATGATTTCTGGGCTGACCACTTGGTGTTGGATAATAAATTAGGGAGCTCTTACTAAGGAAGACTCTTTCTCTGTAGGTGTTACTTGCATGTAGTTCTTTGTCTAGGGGTGGGGCTGCCTGAGATTTAACCTCACCACATGTAGCATTTTTAAATAAGGGTAGTACCTCACTGTTTCTGCTGTGCTTTCAGCTTGAAGTTAGTTTTATGCTTTGAAAATGGAGAAAACCAAAAACAGTCTCTTCAGAGCTGGGACTAGGTGGGTTGCGTGTCAAAGAAAGGGGTAAGCATCTGGGCAACTGTGGAAGGAGAGAAAAGGGAGAAAGCGGTGGGCAGGCAAGTTAGGTCCATGTGGTTGTCTTCTGTGGTGAAGGGGGAAAAGTGGCCATTAGATTCTAATAAGAACCTCACTGCACTTCACATGTACGTATTTATCTCTCTCCTCTGTGATGAGTACTTCTGACTCCTTACCTTTCTTCTTACAGCCCAGTTCTTTTGGCTAGACCTATGGTCACTGCCGTGAGACTTCACTGCACACTTTCTCAAGTGTCTTCTTCATCTTTAATGTGTAATTCCTCACCATGGACCTGCTCCTTTAGCTAAGACATGGCCATCAATGGTAGTAGTAAGGTAGGATTACTTTACTGTTCTTAGTAAATTGCTAATGACTTTGATTTTTGGTTTGGCCTCTGAACCTGTCTGTAATAGTTTTGTGTTAACATTTTAGTGCTCTTTATATTAGATTATTATACTTCAGAAGGCTACTACCATTTCATGTGTAATTTATTTTTGTTTGTCATTTAATACATTTTGCATGTGGCACTTGTGATCAGATTAGTTTTTTCCACTAATACTTTTGATTGGCAGAATCTCAATATCCATATTGCTTTTTCAGCCTGTGTGCCTATCAGTCCTATATTTTCAAATGCCTGACACCAAACTCAGCATGCTTTACTTTTATATTGATTTTATTGAACTATATATTTTTTCTTTGCTCCCCTCCCTGCCTCTCCTCTCCTCTTTAACCCTCTACCATGGTCCCCATGCTCCCAATTTACTCAGGAAATCTTGTCTTTTTCTCCTTCCCCTGTAGATTAGATCCACGTATGTCTCTCTTAGGGTCCTCATTGTTGTCTAGGTTCTCTGGGATTGTGATTTGTAGGTTGGTTTTCTTTGCTTTATGTTTAAAAACCATTTATGAGTGAGTACATGTGATAATTGTCTTTCTGTGTCTGGGTTACCTGGCTCAATGTGATGTTTTTTGTCTCCATCCATTTGCCTGCAAAATTCAAGCTGTCGCTATTTTTTTTTCTGCTGTGTAAATGTACCACGGTTTCCTTATCCATTCTTTGGTTGAGGGGCATTTAGGTTGTTTCCAGGTTCTGGCTATGACAAACAATGCTGCTATCTATGAACATAGTTGAGCAAATGTCCTTGTGGCATGATTGAGCATTCTTTAGATATATACTCAAAAGTGGTATTACTGGGTCTTGAGGAAGGTTATTTGATAATTTTCTGAGAAATCGCCATACTGATATCCCAAGGGTCAACATGCTTTTCCTATTGAAAATCTCATTCTTTGTTCTGTTTTCTGTATTTCTGCATTCTGTTTCTAGAAAGACTCTGAAGTGTAAACTGAGACTGTGCTTTCATTCCTGGCCACCCAGATGTGAATCGTCACACAAAACTATATTAATTACAACACTGAGCCAATGGCTCAGGCATATTCCTAGCAAGCTCTTATATCTTAAATTAACCCATTTCTACTAATGTGTTTGTCATGAGGCTGTGACTTATGAGTAATGTTCTAGTGTCTTTTTTCTTCAGCAGCTACATGCAGTCTCCTTGAATCTCTCTGCCTACTTTGTATATCTCTGTTCAAGATTTCCTGCCTGGCTTTACTCTGCTAATCCATTGGCCGAAACAGCTTTATTCATCACCCAATAAAAGCAACACACATACAGAAGTACATCCCATATCACTGAAGTGTTTTGAAATTAAATTAATAATTAATTAAAAGGCATATAATACTCATTGTTGGGGACAAGCTTTATAAAGCATTAACTAGTATGTATTACAAATAGGCTGGTTATGGTGGTGCACATCTAAGCACTCAGGAGACAGAGGCAGGTGGATTGCTCTGAGCTTGAGGTCTGCTTGGTCTCTTGCAATTTTCAGGCCAGCCAGGGCTACATAGTGAGAACCTGTGTTTTATCCTAGCATGTCTATCTGTTATTTTCCGTTAAGTTCATTTTTGTATAATACCTAACCCTATGGTAATTTTTGTCTGTCTTCTGCTAAGTCATACCAGTCGTTTAAGTGGTATTTAAATTCAAGCAAACAAAAAACTGTTCATCTTTGAATTTTATTTTATTCCCTTTACACCCAAGAAACTCAAAGTCCTGTGAGCCTTGACGGAAGGAAAGAAAAGAGAAAAAAGAAAGCACGTCATATCTCATCTCCCCATGTCACTAGCAGGCTCTTCAGATGGCTCCTTACCTTAGGAAATCAGCTGTCTCTTTGCCTGAGCTAGCCCACCCTCACCCACTGTGGTCATCTGAGAGTGAGCCTCCAACTTCTCAGTGGGCCTCTGGAGCCCATATGACATCTAATTATGGGTTCACTAGCATATGACTTCAGGGAATTTATGGAAGCGAAACTAACTGGTCTTTACTTTTGTATCGTAAGTGGCTTTACTTTGCTCTCTCTTAAAAAAGAGGTCTTTCTTTTCACTAGTAGGAAATCTTCCTAGGATGTTCCCCAATGTTCTGGTTAGTATTTTAGTTTGAAGATTTTCCATTATTGTGTTAACACACACACACAGACACACACACACAATATTAAGCTTACTTGAATGTATCTAACTTGTGTAGACTCATGGAAGATTTCATTTATTTAATTTTTTAAAAAAAATTCTTGTGTATGGGTGTTTGGCTTGTGTATATATGTGTGAAGTACCTGAAGAGGTTGGAAGGGAACATTGGATCCCCTGGAACTGGAGTTACAGATAGTTGTGGGATGTCATGTGGGTGCAAGAGTGTTGAACATGGGTTCTCTCATCAAAGCATTTTTATACTGATACCTGAGGTGAAAACTGAACTTTAGTAGTTATTAAAATAAATAGACTTTGTGTTTATTTCTTATGAATTTATTACTAGCCATATCTTCCTTTGTTTCCTTTCTGAAGAATTAATTTTTTTTTAAAAATTTATTTTATGTGTGTGCATGTTTTGCCTGCATTCATGTAGGCATGTGCACTGTATGCATGCCTGCTGCCCACAGAGGAGAGGGTGTCAGATCTTCTGGAACTGGAGTTGCAGATGGTTGTGAGTCCCCGCGGTCCTCTGGAAGGAAGAGTGCTCTTAACTCTGTTCCTTGGAAAGGGCTTTTAGGTGTTTTGTACAATAAAGAGTTAATGTTTGTTGTTTGTCCCTGTGTAAGAGACATTTGATTAGATGTCTTGAATCTTACTTTTTGTCCTATTGGCCTATAAGTTTTCTATTTTCATGTGGTTATTTTCTTAAAATTTATTTTTAAGGTGAAAAGAAAAAAGAAACTGTGTGTGCATATATGTGTGTGCACACATATGAGTTTTTATGTGCTTGTGTGCCTGTGTGTGTGCGTGTGTTTGTGTGTGAGCACAGGTGCCCATGGCCTTCAGGAGAGGGCATTGGATTCCTGCAACTGGACTAACAGCATTGGTGCTGGGGACAAAACTCAGGTCCTTTGTAAGAGCAGCCATCTCTCTGGCCTTTTTATATTTGAGTTGTAAGGTTGAGAGATTAGGGCAGAATATGGGGACTTAAGTGCTGACTTGTACCGTTGGAGCTTACCCAAACCTCTCCTTGACCCTAAAGCAACTGTGTGACCTGACCAGCTGACTCTCAGGAATTTGAAGGCTGGTCTGGTCTTCTTCCCCATGCCTCAGTAACACTGGGTTCTTCTCATTCTGTCTTCTGCTTTAGTGTTTCATTTTGACAGTGCGTCTTGCTACAGAAAAACTAAAGATGCAGGACAATGAATGTGGGTCTATTGCTTGTCATTTAGATTCCCTCTAACATTGGTGCGTTTTCATTCTTTACGTATTTATGTAGTTTGAAAGTATATTAGGACATCATAACTAAAGTCAGGCATTGTGGTGCATGTCTTTGATCCTAACACTTGGGACAGAGGCAGTTGGATCTTTGAATTCAAAGCCAGCCTGGTCTGGTCTATAGAATGAGTTCAAGGACAGCAAGGGCTACACAGAGAAAACTTGTCTCAAAAAACAAACAAAACAAAAACACCATAACTAAAATCGTTAGCATACAGATCCTGCAGATAAGGATAATTTTCCTATATAATCGTTCAGTTGAGGTCAAATATAAAATTTAACATTAATTAAGAAGTACATTTTATGTTTGTTTTAATCTATTTGTGGTGCTGTAATGAACACCTTGTACTAGGTAAAGTATGAACAACAGCAATTGGGTAATCACGTTTCTGGAGGTTTGGAAATGCTGTATCAAGGTGTGCTGGCAGGTTTGACAGTGGATGAAGGCTTGTTCCTCATATTTCACACTGTTTTGAGTTTCTTCAAATCGCAGATGGAAGGGTGGGGAGCTTTTCCCTGAAGCCTGTTTTTAGTGAGCATCAGGCTTGTCCTTGTGGGGAACCCACTCATCTCTTCCTGTATCACCTTGGAGGTTGAATGCCAATGTAGATTTTTGTTTGTTTGAGAGCCAAAGAGATTTATTTATAATTATTATTTTTTGATATTATAATGTAATTATATCATTTCCCCTTCCTTCATCTAAGCCCTCCCATATATCACTCCTTGTTCTCTTTTAAATTCATGGCCTCTTTTTCAATAGATTGTCATTTCATACATGTATATGCATATATATTATTAAATACATAAATATAACCTTGCAGGTCGTATAACATTATTTATATGTATGTTTTTAGGGCTGATCATTTGGTATTGGTTATAGCCAATTAGTGTGCTCTTCTCTGGGGGAAGACTAATCTTCTGCTTTCTGCATTCTTTGGTTGCTCGTAGTTCCCTTGTGCAGGGTTGAGGCCTTGTGGGCTTTCTTTCATCCACTTTGGCATGCCTGTTGTTGTCCTTGTTCAGCTCATGTTTAGGCGGTCATGTTGGTGAGACTTTACGGGTGTACCTTCTGCTGTTTCTAGGAGACACAGTCTCACAGCAAACTCCCTCATCCTCTGACTTTTACGGTCTTTCTGTTCCATTTGCACAATGTGCCCAGAGCCTTAGATGTGGGAATGTTTTATAGCTGTATCCACTGGGGCTGGACTCTACGACTGCATTTTGACTTGTTGTGGTTTTCTGTGATGGTCTCCATCAGCTGTAAAGAGAAGTTTCCTTGTTGAGGGGCTAAGACTACACTTGTCAACGGGTATAGCACAAATATTTAGAATGTAGTCAGGGGTTGTGGTAGTTCAGTAAAGTGGCAGTTGTAGGTCAAACTGACTTCACTAGCCGTGGGTAGTTGCTAGGCTTCTAGTACCAGGTACAATCTCCCTCTTGTTGAGCAGATTCTGAGTCTAATGAGAGAGCTGCTGGTTATTGCCACGGTATGTGTGACTCTACTCTACCCCTAGAGTGCTATACTTGCTGTTGTTATGATTAATAGACACCATACCTGGGTAGTATGGTTGGTAGCTTTCCTTCTTGGAAGCATGCATGGTGCCTTCTGGTACCATAAAAACTAGACCTCAGGGAGAAGGTTTGCAGGTCAATTCCAGCTGGGACTCTCGGGTCTCTGTTTGAAGTATGTGATGTCTTCAGCAATAGGGACTTACCTTCTACATAGGACAGAACTTAGGTAATCAGGGAAGACAAAGCTAAATTTTGGGAGAAAAAAAGCAGAGTCAGGGAGAGCCACTACAGAGCCACCACCAGAGTAAGACATGCTAAATCTTTGCCGGTAAGCCACTGTCATGTGTCGATATACAGATTAATAAAATGGGTTAAACTAAGATGTAAGAGTTAGCCAATAAGAAATTAGAGCTAATGGACCAAACAGTGTTTTAATTAATATAGTTTCTGTGTTGTTATTTTGGGGCTAAGTGGCCAGGAGCAAATGAGCGGCCTTCCTGTTACACATGATTTTATTTTTCTTTTCAGCTGGATAGTATTCTATTTTATATATATATATATATATATATATATATATATATATTAAAAATTTAATTACATTTGCCCACAAAATGATTAAAATCTCACACTTTTTCCAGGTGTTTTTTAAAAACATATCATTCTTTGACAACTCCTAATATGCACTTCACGTATTGGTCATTTTTACATTCTTTCTCTCATCCTCTCTCATACTCATCCCTTCCCGACAAGTACTCCTCCCACTTTCAGAACTCTGCTTCTGTGACCTTCTGAGTTTAGGCAGTATTTCTTGCACTGGTTAGGATGTATTTTCTGGAGTTTTGGCAACTGCACATGGATGTACTATGGAAGGAAATGGTACTCTCTCTCCCAGGAACCCTTTACTGCCTCACAAGTCCCTCCACTGTCTATGGTGGGTTGTTGACTGCCTCATCTTGTACAGGTCTTCTGTAGATAATCACAGGTACTGTGAGTTCTTCAGTGCCCCAGCCGTGCCACATCCAGAGGACAGCGTTTCCTGCACTCCCCGCACTGTCCAGCCTCTACATTCAGACCAACACAGGGAATTTTGGGGGACTTTTGTGTCCATCCAAACCACAGCAGTGTTGTGTGACGTTCTGTATTCAGGCCACACCAATTATCCTTGCGAAGTTTTCTCTGGAGTTTTATCAATGCAGGATTCAGTCAGGTTTCATGCATTCCATTTGGTTCTTATGACTCTTTGTTCTCCTCTGTTAAATAGTCCCCCACTTTGCTATTTGCCTCTTTGTTGTTGATAATCTGGTTTTTCACTTAAGGGTTAGTTAGAGTTTGAAGACACAAATTTACTTGATGGCTGTTTTGGGAATTATCTGGTTTTTAAGAATGTTATCTACCTAAAACTTTGCAATTTGCCTTTTGCTTCTAATTCTCTGAGGTTGTAGGAGATAAAAGAGTCCAAGTATTTTTTTCTTTTCAAAATATCATTCAAATTTTAAGCATATATTAGCTGAGTTACATTTTTCATTTGGTTGTATCAAGTTAAGAAAAGAAAGCTAGGAGATTTATATTCGACTTACTGCACTAGCTTTTGAAATTAAATGAGAACTCTGCTTAAGGCCCTCATTATTCATCCTCCACCTTTTAACTGTTGCCTAAGCTTCTGTCTAGTAATGTGTGTCTAGAAACCGACTATCATGAGGCAGTGGTAGCTTAAGCATATGTCTCTGACAAAGGCGCACCATTTGGAGTATAAAGCAGATTGAAGTGTAAATCTCATATAGGCAAGTCAGTAGACACAACCAGAGCGTGGCACAGTTTGACAAGATTTATGTATTTTTTTCTCCCTGGCTGGAGCCGTCACCTAGGGAACACTCCTTTACTAGCTTTGGGATTTCACAGAATTTTATTGATCTTCCTTAAACTTCATGGGAGGCATTTACAGGCGACTTTTAAGCATCATTCCATACTCTTTTTGTTTGGTTTGGGTTTGAGAAAGGGTCTCATGTCCCTTTAGCTGCCCTTGAGTTTGCTATATAGCCAAGGCTGACCTTCAATGTCTGATCCTCCTGCCTCTGCCTCCCAAGTGCTAGGATTACATGTTTGTGCGATTGTACCAGGTTTATAAAATCCTGGAGATTGAACTTGGGGCTTTGTGCTTGCTGAACAAGCCCTTTAGCCACTGAACCACGTCCCTAGCTCTTAGGTAGAATTTTTCAAAGATGGGGAAAAACATGTTTGATTGAGAAGAAAGGGAATTTGAGCAAGGAGAGGGGCTGCTCTGTATAGCTTTAAAAGTCTGTGAAGTGTTTCCCTCTTTTGCTCTACCCAGTTTGAACAAAACAAGAAAAGAACCCTTTCTAGGCAGTAATAGCCGATGCTAAAATGAATTGATGATCATGGAATAAAGGAGTCTTGAAATGGTTACATTTGAATCTAGAGGCATTTTATTGTTCCTTTGGGTCTCACCAGTTACAGTGTCTTTTTCTGCTAGGGTTGGGAACCATGTGTCAACCAGAGGACTAGCTTAAGTAGAAAAGGGCTCTGAAAATGGAGCCTGCGGAGAAAGGGGAGCCACTTCATCCTATTTAGATACGGATAGAGGAGCCAGGTAAAGAATGCTTGTTGGTTAATTCTGGTGCTATGCCCTCTATTTGAGTTGTCAAAGACTGATTCTTAGTCCAAAGAAAGGAGACAAGGGAAGAAAATTAAAGTTATTGGCATCCAACTTTAGCTGGAATTGAGATTTACATGTATAAGTGCTTCTAAGTGGCCCTGTTAAATTTCTCACATTTGTGAGGAAGGAGCTCCAGGACTTGATACTTTTGACTTGGAGTCATATATCTGAAAGATACAGGTCTCTGGTCTCTTGATCTTCCACTCCTCCTGCCCAGGCATTCAGGGTTATCAAACTTCTTACAACTTAACCAGGAGCACACCCAAAAGTTGTAGCCATTGAAGCACATAAGATAGATTCTGCCTGTCCTTATGTGGTGCTGGCAGGTAGGTCAGATTTTAGGCCAGGCTTGCTTACTGATCACTGAACAAGAACCCCCAGCTAAAGCTGAGAGTGTTGTGTGACACTGTTCCTGGGGAGACATGAACGTATATCTGCTCACCCCAGACAGGGAACCAGTAACCTACCAAAGTATGGATACCACCAAAGTCCATTTTGTCAGCCACTGTGTTTTATTGGAGTCGCTTACCAGAGCAGAAATGACTCAGAATCAGCTGCATCACCAAAAGCTCACGCCAGCATGGGTGACATCACCCCAGCATCACCCCAGCATGGGTGACATCTCATGAAAGCTGGAACCTGGAGTGCACTGCATAACCGTAGGCAGTGTCCGTTCCAGGGAGCTCAGTTTGATCCCCTTCCAGGTATCTGGTCTGGTCTGTGCTTCTCGTAGGTTGTCTTGTCTGAACCTTTTTTAGGCACATCAGCTTGTCTTGCAGTGTCTCTCAGCAGCCCTTACTGCCCATATATGTTTAGTGAGTGGGCCTTGTGACACTGATTAGTTTCGGGTACTTTCTGAATCCTGTGAGTTGTCCACTTTGTGAATTTAATGAGCGTTCTTGCAGAGTGGGATGTTTCACCTTCCTTTAGAACACCTATGTCTTTGGAACGTCCTTGTAGGATGGAATATTTTACCCTCCTTTACAACTTCCTGTGTCTTCATGGCCTTCCTTCTAGGATGGAGGAGGGCTTTATGTCAGGAAGTTGCCATGCAGCAGAGTTTACTGAATACTGAGTTCTATTGTTTTTTCACTAGCACTGCGGGTACACCTGTAGTAAGGAGCTGCGGGGCTGCATTCCTGCCACCCGGCTAGCTTTACACCTGAAATAACTGGGCGCCACTCTGTTGTTGGAGCAGCAGGCCACTTCCTGCCGCCTGACTCCCAGCTAGCTTTACCCGAAATAATTACACAGAAACTGTATTCTTTTAAACACTGCCTGGCCCATTAGTTATAACCTCTTATTGGCTAGCTCTTACATATTGATCTAACCCATTTCTAATATCCATATTGCCACTTGAGTGTGGCTTACCGGAACGAGTCTAAGGGGCATTCATCTCAGAGAGGAGAATCATGGCGACTGACTGACTCGGCTTTCTTTCTCCCAGAATCCTGTTCAGTCTACTCCACCTACCTAATTTTCTGTCTTATTAAAGGGCCAAGGCAGTTTCTTTATTTTTTATTTTTTTAACTTCCTAATATTTTATTAAATGAACTAAATGAAATCAACACAAAACAGATGACTCTCCTCCATCACTTCCCCTTTTTCTGTTTAAACAAAAAAAGAAAGGCTTTCATTTTAACATAGTAAGATTACATATAACAAAACAGTTATAAAGCAAGAATTACAGTTACAATATTTATATCTATTTTATTTTTTATCATAACTTGTTGTAATAAGAGCTGCGGGTTGCATTCCGCCACCCAGCTCCCGCCACCGGCTAGCTTTACTTGAAATAATTACATGGAAACTGTATTCTTTTAAAGACTGCTTGGCCCATTAACTCTAGCCCTTACAGGCTAATTCTCACATCCTGATCAACCCATCTCTAATAATCTGAGTTGCACTGGTCTTACCGGGAAAGATTCAGCATGTCTGACCTGGTGGCTTGCTTCATCGCGTGCGTCTGCCTGGGAGAGTGGAGCATGGCCTCTGAGCTCACTTCCTCTTCCTCCCAGCATTTTGTTCTGTTTACTCCACCCACCTATGTTCTAACCAATAAAATGGGCCAAGGCAGTTTCTTTATTTTTTAACCAATGAATCATGGCGACTGACTGACTCGGCTTTCTTTCTCCCAGAATCCTGTTCAGTCTACTCCACCTACCTAATTTTCTGTCCTATTAAAGGGCCAAGGCAGTTTCTTTATTTAACCAATGAAATCAACACAAAACAGATGACTCTCCTCCATCATGCACCTGAATCTACTGCTGTTTCAGCTACTGACTGCAGCTCCGTGGTCACTGTCCCACCAAGGCCCAGCTGGAAACGCCTTTTGCTGCTGCCAAATATAATTTTTAAATCCCTATGGTTCTATTTATCAGTAAGACTCAGGAGTCAGATCCTAGGGCAAAAACCTACTAGCTCAGAGTGACTGAGAAGCAACCAACTGACTTTCCTCCTTAGCTGATGACCCAGCAAGAGAGCATCCTTTTGCTCCACCAAACCAAAAAAGACCTCTAGACTCCCTACCACTTCCTGTGTCTCTGTCCATCTTCTGGATGCCCTCTGACTCTCTATGACTACTTTCTGTCAGCTAGTTGCTGGCTCTGCCTTCTGACCCAAGGTTGATTTTACTTAATCAGTTTAGTCTATAACAGTATGATTGAATATTCCGCACCAAAGTTCTGCACATGGTTAAGATGGTAGAGGTTCATCGCTGAAGAAGGAGGCTACAGCTGGCTTCTAGGACAGCTCCCTTTACTCTAGGTGCTAGAATATTTCCTGCTAAGCTGCTTGCATATTTGCTCTCATCTATAATCTTAATGTGAGTGGTATGTTAGTTACTTCACATTTAAAAAATGAATTTATTCTGTGAGTGTGGGTGGGCACCACATGTGTACCTAGCACCCGTGGAGGCTGGAAGAAATAAGATCTGGGACTGGAAGTTACAAATGAGTGAGCTACCATGTGGGTGCTGTGAATTGTGAAGTGAACCTGGGTCCTCTGGAAGAGCAGCCAGTGCTCTTAACTGCTGAGTTATCTCTCCAGCCCCTAGTTACTTTTCTTTTTGCTGTGACCAGATCTGTTAAGAAGTAAGGGCTTATTGTGGCTTACAGTTTGAGTGATACAGTCCATTGTAGCAGGTGTGGGAGGTAGCTGGTCATGCTGCATCTGTAGTCAGAAAGTAGAAGAGTGAATAGGATGTAGGACCAGGCTATAAAATTTCAATGCTTGCTTCCAATAATAAATTCCTCCAGTAAGATTCTACGTTTTAAAGTTACACAGCCTTCAAAAGCTGTGTGGCCAGCTAGGAATCAAGTGTTCAAACATGTAAGTCCATGATGGGCAGATCATATTCAGATCTCAACAAATAGCATATAATTTTCTCTCTGAAATTGGTTGGTTTTGCTGTAATTCACATTATTAGTTGCTAAAAGTGTTTATTAGTCATGCCTTACCAAACATTTTTATGTTATATATTTGAGGTGGCCATATGTGCCACCATGTGCATGTGGAGGTCATAGGCAATAAAGCAAGATTGGAGTCTCTCCTTCTGCCACAGCCATACCTTCTTATGCCTAATAATGTCAAAGTTTCTCTCTTTCCCTCCTTTAAAAACACCATTTAAATTTTCTTTATTTGTGTGTGTGTATGCATGTGTACCATGGTGCACCTGTGGAGATAAGGAGTCATGTTGCAGGAGTCATTTCCTTTATTGTACCATGTGGATTTTAGGGATTGAATTCAGGTTGACAAGCTTGCACGCAAGTAAGTATCTTTACCTGAGCCATCTTTCTACTTACTTCTTATCTGTGGTATTTCGAATTGAACATAGGGCCTTATGCATGCTAGGCAAGCATTGTACTACTGAGCTATATTTGAGCACTTAATTTTACCTTCTTAATTACTTGGGGCTGGAGAGATGCTCAGTGGTTAGGAGCAGTGGCTGCCTTCCTGGAGATTCAATTCCCAGTATCCACTTGGTGGCTCATGTCATCTATACTCTAGTCTAGTGCCCCCCTCAAGTCTGTGAGTACTGCATGTACTTTGTGTACAAACATCATACAGACAAAATACTCATACATATTTGTAACATGAAGGGGCCTGCTTGGTGGGGTTTCTGTCCAGCCTGGTACCCCATAGCCAGTGAGCCCCAGAGAAAATCACACAGAGGACTCCATAAGATTATAAACTGATTGACCCATTAGCTCAGGCTACTTGTTAGCTCTTATAACTTATGTTAGCCCATTATTTTTATCTATGTTAGCCACACAGCTCAATACCTTTCTCAGTGGGGCAGCTTACATCTTGCCTCTCTGGTGGTCTGGGCAAAACTGTGGAGAGAGCTTCCTGCTTCCCAGAATACTCCTGTTCTCATTGCCCTGCCTCTACTTCCTGTCTGGTTGACCCCCACAAAGCTCTGCATAATAGGTACATGCCATCTCCATCTGAAAGAAAAGAAAATTGAGCTCTCAAGATAAAGTATGTTTTATATCATTGGCGGATGTTAGGGTTGAGCCTAGCACTTCCTTTTCCAAAGCCACTTCTTATGTAAAGATATAAAGAGACTTATATAAAGAGATGAAGAGACTCTACTTTCATACTGCTCTTGTTAGCATCCCCGGATGGGTTAGTAAAAAGACTTCCTTCCTTTGTCTTTTCTACCCCCATTTCTTCCTTTCTTCTTCCCTTCCTCCCTCTCTCCAGGAACTGGACTAAGGACCTCATCCATGTGCTCTTCCACTGATCTGTGCCTCCAGATCCATTTTTCCCATAAGATTTTTGTGCCTTGTACTTAACTGTGTTGGTTTCTACTCTGTCTTTTCATAGCACATATTTTTATATTCAGTCACACACACCTTTCTGTGGGTTGGAGGAATGAAGTACGATTAATAAAAACTTAGAGAAATTTGGGTTCAACCTGAAGACCCCAAAAGCAAAACAGCAAGTCACTGACTCTTACTTTGACCTCAGTCTGAAATGGCGATCCTGACTCCAGGAATCTCAGAATGAGACTGAGGGCTGTCTCCTCCCGTTTTATATTCCTCTCTAGGGCTGGGATTAAAGGCGTGCATCATCAGTTTCTATGGCAGCTAGTGTGTCTGCTGGGGTTAAAGTGTGTGTTATAACTGCCTGGTAGTAAGGCTGGCCAGTGGGGCTGTTTTACTCTCTGATCTTTATTATTTATCTTTAGTATTATCCTTGTTTATTAAAACCTGTGTTTGTGTGTACACCATTGAATTATTTGTCATCCATTTGTCTCTGTTTCTGTAACCTTATTCATCTCAGTGTTTTTGCCACTAAGAAATGTGACAGATAGGTGCTCAATATAGGCTTGCTGAGTGACTTTTGAATCTCAGTTGGATTGTCATTGCCGTGACCTTGTTTTCCTTCACTGTAAATTGTTTGAAGGCTGTATTCCAGGTTTTATGTACCTTTATGTTCCTAATAATTATTTCTTGTGGTTACACAATAAATGCCTATTGACTTATATTAATTCCTTTAAAAATTTCTGCTCTCTTCAGTTGCAGGTGTTGCTACTTGGTGTAGATTTCTTGACACAATGATGTGGCAGTCAGATGAAGAGCAAATACATTCTCCATTTGGTTAGCCTTCTCGGGGGGAGACTGTCATCCACTAAAGCAGTTCTGGCCAGAGCTGTTTCACTTGAATTTAACTTTGTCTTTAAATTGACCTGGAAACATCATTTTCAGACGGAAAGCTTAGCAGAAATTTAAGGCACAGTATTTTGTCCATGACGTGACCTAGTAATTAGCAGTAAATGGCACTGTCTTTGTGGTTTTGTGAAGCTAGTCTTTCTTTGTCCTACCAGTCAGCTTCCAAATAAGCACACGAATCTTAATTATGAAAGCTTGGCTGTTAGCTTAGACTTGTTTCTAACTAGCTCTTGTAACTTAACCCATTTCTATTAACTTACGTACTGTCACGTGGCTCATGGCTTGTTACTTCATCTCCTACATGTTATGCTTCCTCTGTGTCTGATTGGAGATTCTGTTTTCTTCCCAGTGTTCTCTCTGCCCTAAAAATCCCGCCTAGCTATTGGGCATTCAGCCTTGTATTAAACCAATCACAGTGACATACCGTGTAAAGGAATATTCCACAACAGTTACGATTCTGTCTATTGGAGTGCTTTGGAAAAGGGACTTTACTTTGTTCATGCAGAGCTAATTTTGAGTTTGTAACTATGGCTATTGCTTGCTTGCTCAGTATGGCTTTGTCTCAGTCTTACTAGACGCACATAAAAGCTGAGAAACGCTGAGATCATTCCTTTTTCTGTTTTAGCCATCTGGCTATTTCATGTGATCACTGTACAGACGTTTTGATGATACTGCCAGTGTGAGTTGTATAGTGATTTGGATAATTCTTAGAGGACTGCAGGTGTCAGTCCTCAGCTTCTAAGTCTTGCTTGGGGCAGGGTGTCCTTTGTTACTGCTGCCCGTGTCAGCCTCACTCTCCTTCGAGCTCCTGGAGAGTCGTCCGCCCATGTCCCATAGGAAATGCAGACGGCTGCGCTCCCATGCCCAGCTTTTCCGCAGGTTTTGGGATCTGAGCTCAGCTCATCAGGCTTGAACAGCAAGGTCCCTTGTGCTGAGCTGTCTCACTGCCCATACTTTTATTACATAATTTCACTAACTTATTTGCAACCTCCAGTGGTGGATGTCATTGGATCTCTTTAACAATCTTAGATAAAGGAAAAACACTTTTTTTTTAAACAATAAAAGATTTGTGTTTCCCCAATTTGAGAGAGAATACTCAGTATAGGTTAAACTTTCTTTATGCTATTAATAACCCAATATTCACCAGGAATAGTAGTACACATCTTTAACCCCAACTCTTGGGAGTCAGAGACAGGATCTCTGTGAGTTTGAGGCCAGCCTGGCCTACACAGTGGGTTCCAGGACAGCCAGAGCTACATAGTAAGACCCTGTCTCAAATATATAAATACATGAATAAATAAATAAAACCACAGTATCCATTCATTCTTTCATTCATTCTTAATTCCTCCTCCTCTTCTCCCATCCTTCAGTTTCTTCTTTTGCAATGGTGTCAAACTTGCTATGAAGTTGAGGATAACCTTGAACTTCTTATTCTCTACCTCAAACTCCCAAGTGCTAGGATTACTACAGTATATCTCGTCATGCCCAGAAGAAGCACTATTTCTATCTTGGCATTTGCAGAATGTAAAAGTTATAGAGCCAAAAATCGAGAAACAGGATGCATTTTAGGACAGATACTTGTGTATATCTGTGTTCATAAGATAATACCATAGGAATTTTGTCATCTTGCAAAGAAACTATCCGTTTTACACTTTGCTGTTTAATAACTTTCATTCTGTTCATGAAATCCATATAAGTGAATATATTCTATGAAAATTAAACTTCTAATTTTAGAAAACAGCATTTTTATGATTCTTTAAAATTTTTAATTCAGTCACTGTTTGTGACAAAATGCAGTCTCAAGTTGAAGACCAATAAATAAGATAGGTTAAATAAACCCAAATAGCTAGCAATTTAGTAAGGTTTATGTTAGTTTAACTTTTTATAAGCTTGTTTCTTACAAAGAGATAGCGTTGGGGTGAGGATGTAGCTTAGTTGGTAGCATACTTACCTGGTGTGCATGAAGCCCTGGGTTTAATCCCCAGCATCATGGAACTGAGCGTACCACATGCATGTGATAACAGCTCTGCAAATAGAGAAATAGAGGCGGGGGTCAGATGGATGGCCAAGATCAATCTCAGCTGTATAGCAAGGTTAGGGGCAGTCTGGGCTACAAGAGACCTGTTTTTGTTTTTGTTTTTTTAAATTAGTTTGATAACAACATACATGTACTTTTGTATAATGTCCTGTCACTGCCTGGTTTATAATTGATATCGACTAATTATATAAATATTTTTCTTTAAGGAAAGTTTAAATTATGTGTCTATGTATATGAGAGTTTAAGTGTAGATGTCATGGCAGGCAGAGGGCAGAGGTGTCTGGTTCCCTGGAGCTAAAGTTCCATGGGATTGTAAGCCACCTGGTGGCTGGGAGGAATCCTCTGTGTGTGGGCATGCTCTTAATTTCTGAGCTAGGACTCCAGCCCCTTAATTATAAAGATTTCTATTCTCTGTAACAACCTAATCCCCATGGTATAAAAATGAAACATCTGAATTCTTTTTGAGATAGTACACAGTTTAATGGAAGACATAGACTGGATAAGGAGTTGCGCTCTGCTAAAGATAGCCACGCCCAGCTCCTGTTCTAAAGACGGGCTGCTCAGTGTTGGCCGGGCAGACATCCCAGAGAATACAGCTTTCGGATTTGGTTGCTGAAGACTTTCCTGGTAGATGTGAATAGAAAGACATTTAGATTGGGGGGACCGACATCTCCAAGGCCACAGAGGCGTGACAGATCAGGGCAGATTTTAGGAACCCAGATGTTGTGGTTTCCTCCTGTTGCTGTGATAAACACAATGACCAGAAGGACTTGTAGGAGGAAAAGGATTTATTTCAGTATATATAGGCTTACAGGCCCATCATAGAGGGAAGTCAGTGCAGGAACTCAAGCAGAAACCGTGGAGAAACTTTGCTAGCTTGCAGGCCATGCTCAGCTAGCTTTCTTATACCTGCCCAGGGTGTGGTGCTCCACAGTGGCTGGGCCCTCCCACATCAGTAGAGAACCAAGAAAATCTCCTGCACATGCTGTTTATTAGCAAATCCGACCCAGGCAATTCCTCAGTGAGACTCCCTTTTTATGTGACTTTTGGCTTTGTCAAATTGACAATTAAAGCTAGCTAGCACCATAAGTAAGTTTTAAAATTGTGTGACTGTTATGGAAGATGGAAATTGTATTGATTACCAGGAAAAAAGGACTTTTTAACCTGTAGGGTGTGGTTATAAATTAATACCTAATACCTAACATTATAAACGCTACTAAGATTTTTAATGCCAATTTGACTGTGTGATGGTTAGTCTTCATTGTAATCTTACTGATTTGACTCACCCAGGAGAGTCAGCTCTGGGTATGTCTTTGAGGGAGTTCCCAGTGAGGTTTAAGTTAAGGAAGACGTATGGTGAATGTGAACAGTGCTACTGCTAGGGAGGAGGCCCTGAGCTGAGTAAAAATGAGCAGGGGAGGAGCCATCTGAGAGCTGGTGTTCCTGTCTCTCTGCTTCCTGGTCGGCCCCCACATACGGAGCTATTCTTGCTGCTTTGCCATTCCTACCAAGATGGACTGCATTCTTCTGAACTGCAGCCAAAATAAACCTTACTGCCTTAAATCGCTTTTGTCGGGCGTTTGTTTGCAATGTAAAAGTAAGTAATAAAAAGTATAGATTGCTGGGCACTGGAGATGCTGGTGCAGTGCTGTGGAGCTTCAGCCAGTTAATTCATGTTATAGATTTCTCTTGTCTCCCATGTACAAGTCACTTTCCTCAGTGATGGAGATGGTGGGTATGGAAGAGAGAATTTACCTGCTTGTTTCTAACGTATATTTCAATTGAACACTGTATACACCTCACTCTGTAATTATTGATAATACAATTTTCTCCCATACCTTTTTGTATTACTTCTAGAACAATATGGATGATTTTGTGAGCTCCCCGCCCCATATTATGAACTATAGTTTGAGGATCTTTCCTTCTTTCTTTCTTTCTTTCTTTCTCTCTCTCTCTCTCTCTCCCTCCCTCCCTCCCTCCCTCCCTCCCTCCCTCTCTCTCTTCCTCCCCCTCTCTCTCTGTTTTTCTTTTTTTGCTTGCTGCTAACTCTGTCTCCAGTGCTAGTATTATCGGGTTGTACCTCCATACCTAATATTAAGGGCTGGGCATTTTGAAAATTTAAAATTTTTATTGATGTAATTACGAATTGCTTTTTAATTTGTGAGCTTATGATTTAATTGCAGCATTTCTCCCTTTAAGTCCTCTCATATCCCTTCCCTGTTTTCCTTCAAATTCATGGCCTCGTTTTCACCAGTTGTCGTGGCTTGCATATTCATATATTTGCATATATAGTGTATATGTGTATGAATTACTTTTAAGTCATGAGAAATAACAATAGAGAGATGTCATATGTACACTGGGCTCTACCTCCCACATGCCCACATTGAGCTTCAGCAGCTCCTCACTCTCACAGCCTGCTTGTGGGATCTGCTCTTGTAGGAGTTGACGTTTTTAACTTGTCTGTCTCCACAGTCGAGGGGATGTAGCGTGCATGGTGACATCATTTCTTTTATGGGTCTAAGAGGTGTTTTTAACTTTCTCAGTAGCCTTTTTCTTTATAGGATGGGTTACTGACTCCATTTTCTCTTATCTCCTTCAGAAGCTGTGTTTTCTTCTGGTTACTTGGGCTTTCACAGAGTAACAGATGTTACTTTTGGATATTTTCTTCTTTTGATTGTGGATTTGGTGTCGTCCCTAAGTATTCTCTCTTTCTTTAGATCCTGAAGATTTCATTTTTTCTATTAATCTGTAATTTATCAGTAAATCTGTTTATACTTTATCACTCAAGTCCATGATTGCTTTTAGTTCTTTAATAAGGTGTTGGGTTAGGGTTGAAAGACCAGTAATTTATCATTTAACTCTCCTGGAAGTCTATTAAGCATAGTCAAGTCTAATTTTGAGGTGTTGTATTCTTTTCTGTTGTTGTCTGCGCCTGACACCAATACCATACAGTTTTGGCTTCCGTCTTATATAGTTTATGCGAGCAGGCTTCCGTGTGTGTGTTTGTGCGTATGTGTGTTTAAGCAGGTTTGGCTGTATTTTCTACAATATTGTTTCATTACCTTTCTTTCTCCTTGCTCTCTGATCAAGGAAGAGTTGTATTTTTTTGGGAGTGTTGCTAGGTCTCTGTGTCCCGTCCCCCCTCCCCCGTTTTCTCTGTTAGTCTGGTTGGATGGACTCTGTTCTTTTCTAATACTACCAACAGTGGCTTCTGTCATCTCCAGTGTACTGTGGATCAGAGTGAGAACATTTTAAATTTGCATTTCTTCCTTTTATAATTTCTATCTGATTATTCTTACAGCTTGTCTAACTTGGTTAAGTCGTATTTTTACAGTTGTTTCAAGAGAGTTAATATATATTTTTTTTTTTTTTTTTGGTTTTTCTAGACAGGGTTTCTCTGTAACTTTGGTACTGGTGCCGGAACTAGCTCTTGTAGACCAGGCTGGCCTCGAACTCACAGAGATCCGCCTGCCTCTGCCTCCCGAGTGCTGGGATTAAAGGAGTGCGCCACCACCGCCCGGCCTTAATATTTTGTTGCTAAGTGTTTTTACTGTAGCTGCTTTAAAATGCTTAACTTGTTATGCTGGTGCCCTATTTGTCTTGGTGCTAGTATTACTTATCTTTTCCCATTAAAATAGTGGGTTTTTTTGGTGTATTTTTTTTTATTGAACCCTGTATAATTTATGTGTTATGTTAGACTTGGGAACCACTTTAATCTCTTATTTTCATAAGTAGATACCTTGTTTAATTTTTTAGCATGCAGATCTTAGTCTGCTTTTATGGGACACTATTCCAGTGATGGTTTAATTTTTTTACACTGTTATTTCTCTTTCCTTGGTTTATTTGGTAACTCATGGGTTCCTGGTGGTTCCTACTTGTGCTACCTGAGAAGATAGAATTTTCTTTCTGAGGTCAAGTCATGGATGCCTGTTGTAGGGGGAGGGTGTGCTGGCATTTTCTTACCACATTCTGCTTACCTGGTGTCTTCAGGATGGGGAAGACATGTGGGTTCTTGGATTGTACTTTGTGCAAAAGCTAGGTCCTTCCTTCCTTCCTTCCTGTCCTGCTTGTTCTGGTTTCTCTGAATGAGGAAGGAGTCCCTCAGGCCTGAGAGTACGAAAGTTCCTGTGTGTCAGTCAGACACATTAAAGATGCCCTCAGAGGCCCCAGATGTGCTGGTGTCACAGCAAGGAAAGATCACTTAGTCATTCCCCTATTTTAATTTGACCCCGGAGTGAACCCAGGTTTGAATTCTCTAGTCCTCTCCCAGTGTCTTTCATCTGTCTGTAGTTTGTATTTGACATTTGTATAGGACCCGTTCCTAAGGAAGAGCTTTGTTCTGTCTTTATTGAACAGCACAGGAAGCATCACATGGGAAAGGAATGGGGGTACTGTACAGAAATTCTTAACTGTTTTGCAAGCAATTAAGTTACTGACCCCAACTGAGTCAGATAACAAGCGTTATTGTAAGCACACGGTTACCAAGCAATATCCATAGGCTGCTTCCAACATTTATGGTGGATATTTGTTGTATAAGTTTGGTTTCCAGCTGTGGTAGCAAATGATTGCCTTAATCAGTCTCCCTCAGGACCCAGCGGTACTACTCCTGGGCATATACCCAAAAGATGCACACTCATACCAAGGACATTTGCTCACTTGTGTTCATAGCAGCATTGTTTGTAATAGTCAGAGCCTGGAAACAACCCAGGTGCCCCTTGACTGAAGAATGGGTAAAGAAAATGTGGTACATTTACACAACGGTAGAAAACAATGACATCTTAAAATTTGCATGCAAATGGATGGAACTAGAAGAAACCGTCCTGAGTTAGGTAACTCTGACCCAGATAGACACACATGGTATGTATTAGACGTAAAACAAAGGATAAGCAGCCTGTGGTCCACAAGAGAGACATACATAGATCCCCCTGGGAAGGGGAATTAGATAAGATCTCCTGAGAAAATTGGGAGTGAGGGATAGAAGGGTAAGGAGGAGGGGAACATGAGGGAACAGAATGGTTGAGATGGAGATATCTTGACTGAGAGAGCCATTATGGTGCTAACAAGAAACTTGGCACTAGGGAAATCCTCAGGAATCCACAAGGATGACATCAGCTAAGACCCAAAGCAATAGTGGAGAGGATGCCTGAACTGGCCTTCCCCTGTAATCATATTGATGACTACTTAAATGTCATCATAGAACCCTTCATCCAGTCACTGACGGAAGCAGATGCAGAGAGCCACAGCTAAGCTCTGGCCTGAGCTGGAGACCAATACAAGAGAAGGAGGAGCGATAATATGAGCAAAGGGGTCATGACCGTAATGGGGTTTCCCACAGAAACAGCTGATCTGAGCTAGCGAGAGCTCACTGACTCTGGATTGGTATACAAACCTGTATAGGACCAAATGAGGCCCACTATGTGGGATACAGTTGTGAGGCTTGGGTAATCTTTGGGGCCACTGATAGTGGGACCAGGATTTATCCTTAGTGATTGATCTGGCATCTAGAAGCACACTCTTTTTGTAGGGATACCTTGCTCAGCATAGATATGGTGGGAGGGGGGCCTTAGTCTTGCTTGAAGTGAAATGTTAGACTTCCCTGTCTCCCCCTAGGAAGTCTTACCCTTTCTGAGGAGTGATGGATGGGGGTAGAATGGGAGGAAAGGGTGGGGTGAGAGCAGGGGAGGGAGTGGGAACTGGGGTAGGTATGTAAAATGAGAAAAGATTGTTTTTAAAAAATATTTTTTTTTTTTTACAAAAAAAACCCCATACACATATATACATACATTCATTGATCTCGGTCAGGTGCATGGAAGAATACATAATTTAAGATTACAGGTACGCATTAGTTTAGGTTGTAAAAGTAGATTAGACAGGAAGCTAGTGAGGTTAAACAGGTTGAGCACACAGCAGGACATCAGGCTAAGTCTATGTGATCTTAGTGAATATTATGACCTTGGCTGTGAGCCCAGCAAAAGTTCCAGTGTCAGAATGTAAGAGAACTTCTCATAAGCATGTACTATCACATTCCTGAATGGATTGCTAGCTATGACAGGGTCTCTCTAGCTGATTCCTTCTGCTTGACTTGACCATTCCTGGTAGAGAAGGTGAACCATGGGCTGGTTTGCACTCTACTTAATCACTGCCCACTGGTGACTATTTTAGGGTACTGTAGTTTGGTGTTAATGCAAACACTAGTCATATATGTGTGTGTATGTGATTTGTCATTAATAGGGTAGTTATATGTAGTTTATTGGTCTGTTAGTTAATTCCTTAAGCATTTGCTATGTCATACAGTCCAACAATTAGACAGTTAATTTATTATGGACTTGACTTATTTTAAAAATATTTTTATTTCATTTTTTCCTAAAGAGAGGTGTGTGTGTGTGTGTGTGTGTGTGTGTATGTATGTATGTATATGTGTGTGTGTATATATATATTCTGACCTAGAATATTAATAAACATAAATAAGCTTTTAACATAGGCAGGAACATTTCCCAGATTATGCCAGATTTCTGAGTTCTACATAATTTTTTGAAGCTTCTTTTAGCAGAAATAAAATGCTTATCAAGATGTATTTAGAAGCGGAGTTGGTATTTATGCCACGTTAGGACTAAATCTAATCACAATTTTAAGATTAGTGTATTTTTTAGAAATTAAAATATTCTCAACATTTCTTCCTTCAAAAATGTCTTTATCCTTTGAACATGGGGTGAGGAGTATGTTTTCACCAGCTACAGTTAAAAATAGCAACAGCAGCAACAAAAAATCATTGTCAGTTTTTGTGCCCCACAAATGATTGAATTTTTTACTGTGGCCCTGGGGATTGAGCCATGGACTTTGCATACTAGAAAATGCTCTACCACTGAGCCAATCCCAGGCCCAAAGTTATTGTTTTAAACCTGATGTCTGGGGCCAGAAGCGTGGAATCATCCTGTTTGGCCCTCAGGTGAATAAGTTCATCCCTCTGTTGTTACATCTCAGCTAAGGACCACTCAGTCTTGATTGCTGCTTTGGAAATTTTAGCAAGGAGTTTCTTAAAATTCATAAATATTTTTCTAATTACTTTATAGTTAATACAATTGAACATTTTTCAGTTGGGGAACAATTGTAAGTTATTTTCTACTTTGAGGACAATAATTTTTGACATGTCTTTAGATGAAGCAAATGAAGTTAGAGAGAGAAACCTCTTTTTGTATCTGTGTAGTTCAGATGGTGTCACTGTCCTTAACTGGAAACAGAATCTGTGGTTGGGACTGTAGCTCAGTGGTAGAGAGCACTTGCCTAGCATGTGCGAGGCCTGGGGTTCAATTTCCAGCACCACACAAATGAACGAAGAGCCACTACCATAGCAATGAAACAGCGGACGAACCAGAACTGGAAAGGGAAGGCATGGTTCACATTTCTTCTGCCTGTTTGAAAGAGTCACTGCTGGAGAGATGAACTGGAGGGCAAAATAAATTTTACAATAGTTTTTAGGGTTTACAATAAACAAGGAGAATATCTTTTTTTTATTTTATTTTTTTTATTAAGAAAAGAAGAAAAAAAAACATAAACAAAAAACAAGTTTCTACCTCCTCCCAGCCTCCCATTTCCCTCCCCCTCCTCCCACCCTTCTCCCCCTCCTCCCACCCTTCTCCCCCTCCCCCCACTCCTCTCCCCCTCCCTCTCCAGTCCACAGAGCAGTCCGGGTTCCCTGCCCTGTGGTAAGTCCTAGGTCCTCCCCCCTCCGTCCATATCTAGGAATGTGAACATCCAAACTGGCTAGGCTTAGGAGAATATCTTAGGGAGGTTTATGATAGCTAGCTTATACCTTAAGTTATGTCTTAGTTTTAAATAACTGTTTTGAGTTACCGTTTGAGTTCTAGTCCATTTTCTATCACCAATCGCATTGTAATATGGACAGAGTAACTTTATAAATAAGATGGGCTCGTTTGGGCTGAGGGTGTGGAGATGCAAGGTCAGTGAGTCACATCTGGGGTGACCTTACTGCCAGAGACCCAAGAGACTATTTCAAGGAGTAAGAGGGTTGTGTGTGTGTGTGTGTGTGTGTGTAGGGGGAGAGAAAGAGAAGAGAGGAGTGAGGAGAGAGAGGCAGGCAAAGAGTAATTTCTGGGTTCTTTCCATCTTGTAGAGCTGTTGCTATCAGGATTCAATCACGGGACTCTATGCTAATAACTTCATCCTGATCATCTCCCAGAGGCCCTCCTGCTAAGTACCGCAGTGGGATTAACTTTCCACCTTTTATTACCTCTCCTTGGAGATTAAATCCCAACACATCTGGCCTTGAGATGCATCAAGCATACCTAAAACATAGCCCTCACATCCTGAAGAGTTCACCTGGTGGAAGTGTGCAGCTGAGGTGTTTTTAGCTGGCTCCCAGAGCTGTGCTGCCGTCACCGTCGAGAGTACCTCTCAGGTCTCAGCCTCCATTTCTCTCCACATTCACTAGCCCTAGACAGCCCCAGATCTATTTTATATCTATCTCTAATTGGTCTATTTTCCACATGCCCTGTAAATAGAAGTATGCAATATGTGATCTTTTGTATCTTAATTTTCTTTCACCTACAATATGTTTTCAGTATAGCTTATGTCAAATGGAGAGATCAAACTGAAGTCTCTTGCTTTCTTAACACTAATTCTTTCACCTTTGAACCTTTCAGGATCTCATTTATATCAGCTTTTTATTTTGAAGAACACAAGTTTGCAGTAAAAATGATTTGTTCCCAATTGTTTTATTCTTTTTTTTTTATGTTTTTGTAAGTGGCATTGATTTTTTTTCCCCCTTTGTTTTTTTGAGACAGGGTTTCTCTGTGTTGCCCTGGCTGTCCTAGAATTCACTCTGTAGACTAGGCTGACCTTGAACTCATCGAGATCTGCCCGCCACTGCCTCCCAAGTGCTGGGATTAGTGGCATGTGCTATCACTGCCCAGCATTGGAATTTATTTTTAATTTAATTTTCTGGTTGATTGTTGCTCATATGTGGACATTAGATTGACTTTTTAAACTCTGGCCTTGCATGGAGTATGTTAGTGAGTGTCATGTCGCATGATCAAACGTGTGAGAAAAGCCATGTAAATGAAGCGGGTTTACTCAGTTTCATGGATTTCCTTCCATGGTCCTTTGACTGTTTCTGAGGTTTTGGTTTGGAGTATACCATGGTAGCAGGCGTGTATGTAGAAGCTTCTCACCTTGGAAACTGGGAATCGGACAGAAAGAACAGAACCAGGAAAAATCAGTAAGGGTCGCCTTCCAGTGATGTCCCTGCCTACTGAGGCTCCCTCTAGAGTTTCCACCACCTCTTGAATAGGTCATCAGCTGGGGAGGAGACATAGGCATCCTCTCTGTCAGTCATGCTTGGTAACATACCAGACTCTCTCTCTGTGTGAAGTGGTGCATCTGCAAGTGGAAACCATTTCACTTCTTCCTTGTCTAGTCTCATCATTTTTAATTTTCATTTGTGCATATGTGTGTCCCTATGTGCAGGTATGTGTGTGTAATGCAGGTACCTGAGGAGTCGGAGGTGTCGAGTCCCCTGAGTTGTAGTGTAGACTGTTATGAGAGCTGTTGTTGAGACCTGGACTCGGGCCCTCTGGAAGAACAGTGTGCACTCTAAACGCTGTATCATCTCTTCAGCCCCTTTCCCAGTTGTCATTTATTTTACGGTGTCATTACAGTACCTGGAACTTTCAATACAACAGCACAAGTGCACATCCTTGATTTCTTCCTGATCTTTGGGGGAAGACGTCTAATTGCCATTTTTTTTTTAAACTCTTAAATTAAAACAATAGACCATGCTTTTGCTTTGTGGACTAATTTCCTTCTAATTGAGACTTCTTATGTTTACGCCCACAGATATGTGCTGACTAGCAGGCCCACTTGTGCGGTATAGAGGACAAGCAGTACCTTACAAAATGGGATTTGGGAGTGACCTGAGGAACTCACAGGAAGCTGTGTTAAAGTTGCAAGACTGGGAATTACGGTTGCTGGAAACAGTGAAGAAATTTATGGCTCTGAGAATAAAAAGCGATAAGGAATATGCGTATACTTTACAGAATCTTTGTAATCAAGTTGATAAAGAAAGTACCGTGCAGGTGAATTATGTCAGTAATGTGTCCAAGGTAAGAGTGATTTTACTTGTTCTGTATAGCAACGTAGTTGTCTTCAGAACAAATGGATCGTACTATAGAACAAGCATACCCATGTCAACTTGTGTTCTAAAGTTTCTCTTACTGCTCTTTTATCTGCTTCCTCTAAATGTTACAAATATGATGTTTGCATGTATGTGGAGATATGTGTGTGTGCAAATGCACACACCTGAGCACTGCACTTGGAGACTGGAGGAGGACATTGGCTGTCTTCTGTGGCTTTCCACCAAAGTGGAAAGTCCCTAACTCAAGGACTAGGCTAGGGGTAGACTGTCTGGGCAGCAGACTCCTGGGATCCACCTATTGCTGCCTTAAAACAATGGGATTATAGGCACATGTGGTCATGTCTGGCTTTTTTTATGTGGGTGTAGGGATTTGTATCAGACTTTCAGGGTTGCACAGCCACCGCATTTACTCACTCAGGGCTCTCCCCAGTTCCTATCTCCTGTAAATGTTTATATGCTCACTTTAATATCTTTTTAGTTTACAATATAATTTAATGTGATTATTTGATATTATTAAATATAGTTCAGTTTACTATTTTAACATTTACTTTCTCTTTGTTCCATCTTCCTTTATTTTTTAATTTATTTACCCCCTTTAATTGATTGTTTTTCTCAAACTAAAATTAATTAATTTTTTTTTTTTTGAGGCAGGGTCTCTCTACATAGCCCTGGCTGTCCTGAAACTCACTATGTAGACCAGGCTGGCCTTAAACTCACAAGAGATATACTTGCTTCTGCCTCCCAACTTCTGAGATTAAAACTGTAAACCATCATGTCCAGCCTTAAATTTATTTTTAGTGGATGAATATTCATGTAGTACTAAGTAATGTTTTGAGACTTTTTGTACATTGTGTAATGTTTAATAATATTTAAATAGATTGAACTAGTCACTTTTCTTAAATTGTATGATCTCTGGTAAGTAGTAGATCACATTCCAGGCAGGTCCCACTCCTTAGGGTAGGTGGGCAACACAAACTGGACTTTGGTTAAAAAAAATAAGTTGGGTGGGTGGGGAGGTGACACCTGAGATGGTCACTGAGAAGATTTGGGGGCTAAATATGATCACAGTACATGGTATGACATTCTCAAGGAATTAATAAAAATATTATTAAAAACTGTTGAAAGGAGCGGTGGGATGCGTTCCTGCCTGGCTAGCTTATGCCCCGAAATCATAACACAGAAACTGTATTCTTTTAAACACTGCCTGGCCCATTTCTATTAATGTGTGTAGCACCACGAGGTGGTGACTTACCAGGAAGATTCTTGCCTACGTCCATCTTGGGTCGGAGCTTCATCTGCCCTGGAGAGGAGCAGCATGGCGTCTGCCTAACTTCCTCTCTTCCCAGCATTCTGTTCTGTCTACTCTACCCACCTATGTTCTAACCTATCAGGCCAAGCAGTTTCTTTATTAATTAACCAATGAAATCAACAGATTGATATATGACACTCCCACATCAAAAAACCCTGTTTCTCTAATCATGTATTTCTTTTTGATGAAAACATTCAAAGTTCTAAGACCTTTTCCCCAACTTTTTGAAGTCTGTAGTAGACAGTATTTGGGAAGCTAATAAATCACGTTTGCTCTCTACAGTTTCTCCAAGTAGGTGACACAACACACAATCATGAGATGGAAACAAGAGGTAGTTTTAGCAAGAGCAAAAGAGATAAAGGAATGCTTCATGACCCAGTGACTCTCAACCAAGACACTTAGAATACACGGTAGGAAAAGGCCAGTCTCTTAAGTTAAAGACACGGAAAAACTGCATAGCCATGTGCTTAAGAATAAAAGTAAATGTCTGTCATTCACCAGTTACAGAATTACACTCAGAGTGAATTAAAAAGACACATGGGATTGCTCATCATGGCCCTGACTTCTCTGATGATTATGTGTAGGTCCCATGTTAATAATGAGTTAAGCATAAGTATCCTTTTCAGTCAGTCTCTCTTGTGTCTGCATGCTTCTACTTAATGTTTGTTTCTTCTAGTTTCCTTGATGGACAGGATGTAGTCATGGTAGTTCTCTGGTTATCCTGTTGTTCTGTCATGTGGGCCACTTTTATGTCTTTCCTGTTCTCCCCTCCCCCATGCAGTGCTGGGTTCAGACCCAGGGCTTTGTGTGTGTCAGGCAAGCCTGCTGCCGCTGGGCTGTGTATTCACCCCTCACCTCTGGCTTAGCTTTTCTCCTCACTTTAGTGGCACTTTCCTGTATTGTCTGTTTAATAATCCTTGAATAGCTTCCAGGCATCACGGCCAGTACTTTTTATCTTGTTAGACGTGTTTGTTGTCCCTCCCTATTTTTGAGCTTTGCTTTGGGATGCAGCTGAACCACTTGCAGACAGTGTGATCCTCTGGTTTCTTGTTTTCACATTTGTTAGGTCCAGCTGTGATTGATTTGATTTCTGATCACTTTATCTTCTCTACATAGCAAGATCATTCTTAATACAAAAGCGTGTGTATTTATTATAAAAAAAAAAATTCTGACTGTGGGACACTATCGTGAGTTGTGGCCCTGTAAGTTCTCAACTGGTTTCTTGCGATCTTTTTTTTGGGTGGTTGCTTTTTAGGTCTTAGTGGTTTTCTCACACATTCAAGCTGTCCAGTACTCACCTCTGTTATTGAGGAAGGGTCTGTGTAGGTCTCCAGAGTTTTCTCTCTGTGTCCAGCTCTCTTTTATAATGTTTTGTCTGTATTCTTTCTCTAGGTGACCATGAGTTCTGCTAATCTGCAAGTTTTTTTTTTTTTTTTTTTTTTTTTTTTTTTTTTTTTTTGGCCCCTTTGTGTCCTGAAGTCACTCTTCTCAACTGGACATTACTGGGGTTTTGCTTACTTGTGACCTAGACTTTTTTTTTTTTTTTTAAATCAAGTTAGCCTTAGTAATGTTAGGGTTTAGATCATGATTTATAGTCTCTGAGGAATCATTGTTTTGTTGTTTGTTTTTTTTTTTACTGCAGACTAGTGTCCCTTGAGTGCTTATTTTATATGTTTGTCTAGCTATCATTTTAGGTAAGTGGATAAATTAATACACATTTCTCTACTGTCACAGAAAGTGTAACAATTTATGAGGTACTTAGGATGCATTATGTCCCTTTGTTCCCAAATATTTGTGCATGTGTTTTCTGCTATATAATGAGTCAAATTATAATAGTTCAGTCATAATACATGTTACTGTTTAAACATTGTTAAAAATAAATTTCCTGGTCTGGTGAGATGGCTCAGTGGTTAAAAGCTCTTGCTGTGCAGTCTAACAATGTGACTTCCATCCTGGAGGCCCTGTGAAAAGCTGAGTGAGGTCATGTGCTTCTATAATCCACCATGAGATGGGAGGCAGAGGCATGATAGTCACCTGGAGGCAAACAGCCTGGCATGGAGCATGGCAGAAGTGAGGAGACCTACCTCAGTAAGGTAGAAAGGAGAGAAGCAACTCCTATTGGTTGTCCTCCAACCCACCACATAGCCCCTTCAGTAACAAACATGACACCCCGACCTGGTCTAAATAGCCAGCTTTCCCCAGCAGTCCTGTTTCTACCCAGAGTTGGCATCACAGGCCAGAATCCACAGCTGCCTGGCTTTATGTGGGTTCTGGGAATCTGAGTTCCAGTTGTCTTCATGTCTGTGTGATAAGCATTTATCCGTTGAGCCATCTTCCAAGCCTCCAGCTCTTGTCCACTGTTCCAGTAATGGCCTTTTCTGAAAAATGTTGCTTTTCTTACCTTGACCCAAAATTAAGTCTGGAATCAGTCCTTTCATTTAGTTTTTGTCTTTTCAGTAAACTTTAGCTTAAAACATAAACAGGAAATATAATACTAAATGAAATATACTACATTCTATCATGTATTTCTCTAAAAGAGTAATTAACTACCTTTTCCATGTGTTTAATAGCTATTTTATTTTGGTTTTTTCATGACAGTTTTTTTTTTTTTTTTTTTTTTTTTTTTTTTTTTTTTTTTTTGTAGCTTGGGAGCCTGTCCTGGAACTCACTCTGTAGACCAGGACCGCCTTGAATTCACAGAGATATGCCTACCTCTGCCTCCCGAGTGCTAGGATTAAAGGTGTGCACCACCACCACCTGGCCGCTATTTTATTTTATTTATTTTTTTAATATTTATTTATTATGTATATAATAGTCTGTCTGTGTGTATGTCTGCAGGCCAGAAGAGGGCACCAGACCCCATTAAAGATGGTTGTGAGCCACCATGTGGTTCCTGGGAATTGAACTCAGGACCTTTGGAAGAGCAGGCAATGCTCTTAACCTCTGAGCCATCTCTCCAGCCCCCGTTATTTTATTTTTTAGAAACAGTTATATTTTTATTTATGTGCATATGTATGTGTGTGTCTCGTGGATATGTGTGTATATGTGCACATTGTATGCAGGTACCCACAGAGTCCAGAAGGGGGAGATAGGTCCCTTGGAGCCGGAGTTACAGATGTTTGTGAGCCATTCGGTGTGGGTGCTAGCATCCAAACTTTGATGTTCTGCAAGAGTAGCAAAGACTTAACCACTGAGCAATCTTTCCGCTACTGTAACCATTTTACTTCTTTTGTTTTACTCTATACAGAAGGTCATTTTTACTTTGTGTTTTGTTGGTCATTAAAATTCCAGCTGTGTAGTATGTTCAACTCTGTTTCTGTACATTATATGACATAAGTAATCCTCAATACAATTTATTTGAAGGGAGATATTGACTTAATCTTTTTAATACAAAGTAGATAGAAATATTAGGAGTACTCATATACTACCCTAAAATTTTTTGATGATCTAGAGTCACATGATACAAACATCGTGCATGTAATATATTTGTTATATATAATAGTATATAATTTATATTATAATTCTCAGGATATAGAGTTAGTTCTTCTGTACCATTTGATTTGAAATGTGAATTTGTTATAACTGAAGTGATGTATTAAGGCACAAGTTGAACTTCATGAGTATTTTCCTAATGTACGGAAGTGGAGGAAGCACTAGGCTAATTTATGAATGGTACCCAGTTGAACCAAGTTGCTTAGGACACATTTTAGACATGCACCACAGTCCTTTGCTGGCTGCCGTTGTTTCCTCTTTTATTATGAGCCAAACTTGTCTGCTTGTAGTACTGCAGCTTGCTTTTCTCATAAGATAGTCTTTTCTACCACTTCCAGGAACTCATGGGAATAATCCTTCTAAAACCTACTTTCACGGGTATATTTCTAGGCTTTTCAAGAGAAAGTGCCATGTTTATTGTAGTGTATTTCTTAATCCCTTAATATACGTGAAGCTGTACGAAGTTGCTGTATTTTTAAATGCATCCTTGATTAATGCTTTGAATATTATCCTCCTAACACATCTGTAAACCCTGTGACTTTTAGTGTATACTTTTGTACAGTGAAGAGATTGTTAGTGACACAAATGCTTTGTTACAACAGGTCTTGTACGGTGGAATTACTCAGGGAGGTTTGACCCCATGACAGAGGTCTCAGAAGCGTGCTGAATTCTGGTCATAGACTCCCTAAACTGATGTTTCCAAAAGGCTCAGTTAGTTTTGACTATAGCCAGGTTAGAGACCATTTGGAGCAGGCAGACCAATATTTAAAGAAAATGCAGAGAGGTTTTTTTATGAGTGGGGCACATCTAAAGATTCCTTTGTACTTGGAGTTGAATCTTTGAAAACTCTGTTTTAGGGAAATTTAATGAGTTGCTTTCTGGCTTTTTGTATCCCCCAAGGACTTAGAGACTCCAGCATTTTCCTTATATAACAGGCAAGCATAAATAAAAGCTGTTGTTTCAGAGGATCATTTATTTTGAGTTATTGTGTAGTGCAGAAACTATGCATTCTTCATGGAATTTTAATGTTGAATTTTTGAGAAAAAATTCAACCAAGAGGAAAGCAAGCACGTACTTGGAGGATATAATCTATAGCACAAAGCTGTTTCGACAGCTATTATTTAGGTATTTTTCAAGCTTGAGTCATCTTGTTTACTGTTTTCAATGCTGTGCTGTAATTATAGGCTCAGGAGTAGCTGGTTCTTTGACTCAGTGTCTTTGAATGCATACTTTTGGTATAACACTTACATTACTGTTTGTGTTGGGAACTGATTCCTCTCACCACATGTCTGCTCGTTCAAAGGTGGAGGGCGAGAAAGGACATGTGCTTTTCTGACAGGTGTACTTTTTCTTAAAAAATTAAAAGAAAATTATGTGCATGGGTGTTCTAGCTGCTTGTATTTTTTTTTTTTTGCACCATGTGTATACAGTGTTCATAGTGGCCAGAAGAGGGCAGAGCTCCCCTGGAACTGGCTTGAGATTGCGTGGACCTGAATTACAACTGGTTGTGAGCCATAATGTGGGTGCTGGGAATCCAGCCTGGGTCTTCTGGAAGAACAGCCAGTGCTCCCATCTGCTGAGCCATCTCCAGCCCCAAAAGGAGTATGTTTTCTCCTGTGTGTAGTTTTTATTTTTAATAAGCTGAGCATGCAGCTTACTTTTTAAATGTTATATTGCCATTTCAGGATAATTGATACTGTTGATCTCTGTGGGTTTCCAAAGCACAAAACTGTCATTTTCTCATTTATATTGATTATTTTATACCGCTGGGATTGTATTTAGTACATGCAACTAACCTCTTTTCCATAGTTGGGGAGAAGGAAAATTTTCTAAATGGAATCATTTTTAAGCTGTAATTTAAAAATGGTACATTCATTTTTAGGTAAATCTTATTTTTACAAAAGAGAATAAAAAGTACATAAATATTTTAAAATCATAGAGTTCAGGTAAAAGTAGTTTTATGTGAGTATTTTAACCATATTATTGCAAATTCTGAATGATGTTATAAAATTAAAAAAAATAGGTTAGTATTTTGTTTTTCTGGAGCACGGAATGTGTGTGCTATCAGTATCTCTATCTTAACTTGGTCTGGTTCTGAATTATCCAATGTTGGATTTAGATTGCTTCCATCATAAGATGTGTTGTTTCTTAATTCCTCTTTTAATGGGGATTCTAAAGGGTTACCAGTATTTTTAGTTAGTTAAAAACAAAACTATAGTGAGAAGTCTCTTTGATTTTCACCTCTGCTGCTTTGTAACAAAGCATGCCATGTCAAGAATGACATGGGTTGACCTAGAAAGACTTCTTCACTTGGTTGTAATCATGCTACAAGGTAGCTGATGTGTGCTTGTGTGTGCTTGTGTGTGCACGTGCACGTGTGTGCACTCAAACCCCACATTCAGTGACAGCACTCCATATGGGGCCATGATCCACAGTGTGAGGTGCTGAAAGTTGGACCACAGAGGTTGGCTTTAGAAGGAGTGAGGTTGGATAAATGATGGAGACCATCAGATTTTTTTTTTTTGTTCGCTTTTTTTTCTCTTGTGTGGTGCACAGGACTTGAAAGAAGAAGACAGTGGGGCTGGAGAGATGGCTCAGAGGTTAAAAGCATTGCCTGCTCTTCCAGAGGTCCTGAGTTCAATTCCTGCCAACCACATGATGGCTCACAACCATCTGTAATGGGGTCTGGTGTCCTCTTCTGTCCTGCAGGCATACACACAGACAGAATATTGTATGCATAATAAATAAATATTTTTTTTTAAAAAAGAAGAAAACAGTGGTTATTTAATAGAACTTTTCTTCTTTTCTCTACTTCCCTTCCCCTCTCTTTCCTTCTTTTTTCCCTCCTGTCTTAGGGTTTCTATTGATTATAAAAAGACACCATAACCATGGTGCTGGAGAAGCTGAGAGTTCTACATCTTGATCCACAGACAACAAGAAATGAACTGAACTGGGTCTAGCTTAAGCATAGGAGACCTCAAAGCCCACTCCCACAGTGGCACTCTTCCTCCAGTGCCACATCTACTCCAGCAAAGACATACCTCCTAATAGTGCCACTCCTACGGGAGGTGGGCAGTGCAGTGGGGTATTGGGAGGTGTTGAGGGCCGTGTGAGGTGGGCAGTGTGCAGTGGGGTATTGGGCAACACAGGATGCACCTCCATGGGCACGTAGGGCAACCTGACCTAGTTGTATAGTCTTTAATATTGGCTTCAACATGGCTTCCCCCTAGGCTGCCAGCACTCCTATGTAGACTCACCAAAATTAAAAAAAAAAATGTTTACAGTGTTTTAGAGAATGTTTTTGCTTTTGGAAGGCAGGACAAGAACATGGACTTCTTGCGCTTAGCTTATTTAATTACTATTGCTTTAATTTTCTATACATGCCACATACCTTTTCTCAATATATTTTTAGGATAAAAATGCCAGATAAAAAAGATAATTATACAAGCTATTATTGCTATTTATGTTTGAAGACAGTAATTATGTTCTGTTGTTCTATGGATTTGAATACATAAATATTTAATTAAATATTCAATTAAAAGTAACTAATTAAAGAGATGTTAATGAATTGATTACATCAGTTTTTTTGTTAGTTTTGAGGCAGGATTCCACAATGTAGTCCAAGCTGGTCTGGAACTCATTATGTAGTTCATGATGGCCTCAACCCTGTGATAGTTCATATTCCTCTCCTTTCTGTGCTGAGATTACAGACATGAGCTACCATGTGCAGCTTGTTAAGTTTTAGATCTCAAAGGAAGTGAGACTTGAGTTTTAAACTATTTTGTGGTATCAAGAGCAGGTTAGCTGCCATATTTGCATATTTGAAAGGAAAAATGATGAGTTCATAGGCCATATATCATGTACATTACAGTATTCTGCATAGGCTCTCATTGACATCTGAAGCATTTGTTCTTGAAGATGTTGACTACAGATCATAGTTCATTGTACAGTTTTACAGAAACCTGCTGTTTATAATGTAAAGGCTGTTATAAAGTAAACATTTATAACTTTTGAACATAATCATATAATCATAGTTAAATGGAAACTTCCAATTTTCTTTATTATTTTTAAAGTCTTGGCTACTGATGATTCAGCAGACGGAGCAGCTAAGTAGGATAATGAAGACCCACGCTGAGGACCTGAACTCTGGGCCCTTGCACCGGCTCACCATGATGATCAAGGACAAGCAGCAGGTGAAGAAGAGCTACGTAGGCATTCACCAGCAGATAGAGGCAGAGATGATCAAGGTTGGTCTGGCTCTAGTTGGTGTTCTCATGAGTTTCGTTTAGAACTTATGTTAATATTTTGTCCTGTTTGGCCTTAAAATTGTCATTTCCTGACAAGAAATGTTTGGTGTGTTTAGTAAGTAATACTTTACTGTGTACAAAATATTGCTTGTAAGATTGTATTTTACAATATTAATATTGTATTGTATTGCTTGAAATGATTGTAAGATATCATTTCACTACCAACAAAGAGCAACAACCATCATGCTCTGTCTCAGAGATCTTGTAGTATACAAGTAATACTTGGAATATGTATTTTTTGTTTGCTGAAATAGTTTTTAGGGCTGGAGAGATGGCTCAGTAGTTAAAACACTGGTTGCTTTTCCATCACCCACTTAACAGCTCACAACCAACTGTAACTCCAGTCCAAGGGGATCTGACGCCCTCTTTTGGCTTCTGTGAGCATTGCAAGCACACAGTACACAGATATGGCAGCAAAATTGTCAACATAAATGAAATAAAAAAACTTAGAAAAGAATTAAAAGAAATTGCTTTTAGCTTATATAAAAATTAAATATGTATATATTTCCTTGTATTAGTAATAACTTAGTCAGTGTATTCCTGAGTTTTTTGCATTTAGAGTTTTTCTCTTCTGGGTAATTTCTTAACATTTATTGCAGAGCTTTGCTTGTCCAAACAGAAGAGCAGCACAGTCCCCTCTAACTGTCCCCCAGGTCACTACCCCTCTTTTGTTTTATGTGGTCTCGTGCTTCCTCCCAGTATTGGTTCATTTAAAGGAAACCCCAATATCATTTTGTCCCAAAACATTTTAGTGTATGTTTGTAATAAAAGGATTCCTTCTAAAAATAAGAACATTTTCATTAATCCACTTAAAAATGTCAGAAGTCAGTATTACTAAATATCCAGTGTTTAAATACTTGCACATTAAGTGGTTTCAAATGGTTTATTTTAGTCAGGATCTAGTCTGAGACATGAGTTGTATTTGAATAATTGCGTTTCAGTCCACAGGTTGGTCTTCCTGTTTATTTTTTGAAAACTAACATTTACTAACTAAAGGAATTAGATAATTTGCTATATGCAATTGAATTCCTTCAATTTTGAATTTTCCTTTCATTCTTTTTGCTTGTTTGAGGTAGAAATATATCTACTTCTCTATTCCTCAAATATAAGGTCTAGATATTAGCCACACCTGTTGACAATAACCTTGAGCGAGCAGAACTCTGTTCTAAAGCTATGTGGGACCTTTGTTTGAGGTAGAAACACAATAACCTTGAAGGAGTAAGTTCCAACTCTTTGACCTTTGGTCAGCGTGGAAATAGGCTCACGTTTTTTGGACCTCTGCAATGATTATTATGTTATTCTTTTTTCTACTTTTTAAATTTTGAGATTATAATATGATTACAGCATTTCTCCCTTGCCTTTCCTTTCTCTGAATATACCTCCAAGGTCTCTTTCAATTTCAAATTCATGGTCTCTTTATTCTTTAATTGTTATTTTGCACCCACACACAAAACACACACACAGACACACACTTCCAAATGTAAACTAAACTGTTTTATATAATATTATTTGAGTGTATATTTTTGTGACTGACCATTGGTACATGGACCACCCCGCTTTTGGAAATGCTTTTTTTGCTTCTCCTTAATAAATTTACATTATGTGCTGCAGAACACTTCTGGCTCAAGAACACTAAGACTCAAGGCTCATTGTGGAAGATGGGGAGGCAAGATTGTAAGAGCCATAGGATCAGGGAGGTTGTTGTGAGTCTCCTAGCGGCGTGTTATTCTTGATTTGTCTTTTAAAGGAAGTTTGCGTTTGTATGTCATATTGAATTTATCATGGATTTTAAAGCTGAGTTTTAGTTTATTGTCTGTGTTTTTTTTTTCCAGCAAAGATTACTTGTTTCCTATTGGCCTTAAAATATGCATCATCCAATCTTTAGAATGTAAACTGTTGACTCATTTAAATGTAAACACTTAAAAGTTTTTCTGCATATTGTTTCCTTGACAGGTCACAAAGACAGAATTGGAGAAATTAAAATCCAGCTATCGACAATTAATAAAAGAAATGAATTCTGCCAAAGAGAAATATAAAGAAGCTTTAGCCAAAGGTATGGCAGCACCAGGAAGAGTGTATACTGTGATGGTTTCTGTTCTGGTCGGCTGATAGGTGTCTTTGTAGAGTAGAATTATCCAATTTCGAGCAATTTACATTCTAAAATCTCAAAATATATCAAAATAGACTGGTTGTTGAGCTGCTGCAAATTCCCTTTTTTTGTGTTTTAAGAGCTTCAGAGTGATTCTGATTAGTTCACATTAGCTGTTATGTAGTGTTTGTAAAGGAAGCAAGGAATATGTACATCTCTCTTGCATTCAATTTACTTATTTAATTAGAGTATTAGATGAGAAAAGTAGTGCTCTCTGTTTAGAAGTCTTTTCAAACCTTTTTGCTTATAGCATTAAAACAGAAAAATCGTTTTATGGCTTAACACTGTCATTATAGCTTAATTTTCATGTTTTCATGTTTTTTACCTACCTTCCATGTCTCTTGCTCACTCTCTTCTCCATTCCATCCCTACCAATCCTTATTCTGTTTCCTGTTCAATCTCAGGAGCCCTTTATAGAGAAAATAGATTCTTTTTATGTATTTCTGTTCATCTTAACTATTTTGAGATTGGCATGTTCTTATTAATTTGGAGTTTTTTTTCTTGTTTCATATACATAATCATTATTCCTTTGCTATTTTAAAGAATACTTTAGGTCCTCAGAAAGCATTCTTTTGAATGCTTAGCCATCTCTCCTGCCCCCAGTGCTATTTTCTTTCTCAGTCTATCTGTGTAGTTAACTTGGGAAAGTTGACTGCTTTGTTCTCAGCCAGGCCTCTCCAGCTTGTTAATTGAGTTATAAACATCCATGTGAGACCCCACCCAGAGCCAGTGACAGCTTGAATGACTGTCACTTCTTCAGTTGTACTCCCCCTTCACATGGCTTTCCTGTCCGGTAGAGAATGACTAGTAAGGAAAAGAAGTTCATCACTACTCTTAGATACCTGTTTTTAATGATGTGGATTTGTTTTGTTTAAACACAAAAATTTGTTGTGGTGTTTTAAATAGTTTTTGTTTTTGTTAATGCTTGCCTTACAGAAATTCATAGGTGATTCTTTTTGAGCCTGGTGAAACACTATAGTAGCAAGCCAATGAGAATTTCTGAAGTCAATGCTTTTAATTGCCTCCCTCCCTTCGTCCTTCCCTCTGTCTCTCCATTTCCCTCCTCTATTCCTCCTTCCCTTCCTCCTTTCCTCTGTCCCCCAATCCCTCCCTCTGTCCCTCTCTCCCCTTTTCTCCATCTTCCCCTTTTCTTCCTTTCTCTCTGTTGTGCTGTAGATAGAACCTGGAGTAAGTGCTTTACCACTCCTTGAGGGAGCCCCTAAACCCTGAGAAACTCTCAAAGACACACATTTACTCAGTCTAAGTTTTTGATGGAAGACTAGTTGAAACCAGGACCATGTGATTTCAGTTTCTGCAAACTTGTTAGTTTTTCTTTTTCTAATGACGAGCAAGAGTTCATAAAACATTATTAGTGAAAATGGAAGACAAAAGCACTTTACCCTAACTTTTAGATGGTTAGTAACCCACACGTTCTTCTCTCATTTGTATTGAGAGTTGTCTATTTGTTCTCAAATATTTTGAACCCATTGTTTTTCCCATATGTTCATGCTATGGAAATATACATCAATTTCACCTGTATTTTTATGTTTAGACACTTAAAATTCTAGATGTAGCATACTTTAAAAACTAGTTAAAAAGGGGTTTTAAAATTTTATATTGGGGCTGGAGAGATGGCTCAGTGGTTAAGAGCATTGCCTGCTCTTCCAAAGGACCCGAGTTCGATTCCCAGCAACCACATGGTGGCTCACAACCATCTGTAAAGAGGTCTGGCGCCCTCTTCTGGCCTTCAGGCATACACACAGACAGAAAATTGTATACATAATAAATAAATAAATATTTGAAAAAAATTTTATATTATGTGTATGAGTGTTTTGCCTATGTATAGGTATGTATACCGTATGTGTGTCTGGTGACAGGGTTCAGAAGAGGGCATTGGATTCCCTGCGACGAGAGTTAGGAGTGGTTGTGAGCCACCATATGTGTGTGTTGGGAACCCAACCTGAGTTTCTTTGAAAGAGAAACAAATTCTTTTAACCCCTGAGCCATTTCTCCAATCCCTAAAAAATTGTTTTAAGAATAAATGTCATTGGCTGGTGGTGGTGGTACATGCCTTTAATCCCAGCACTCAGGAGGCAAAGGCAAGTGGATATCTGTGAGTTCGAGGCCAGCCTAGTCTACAAGACCAGCCAGGACAGGCTCCAAAGCTTTACAGAGAAACCCTGTCTCAAAAAAAAAAAAAAAAAAAAACCTCTCTCACAAAATAATAAATGTCATGAATGCTAATTTCACAAAATTTAGGTATTGCCATATTGAAGCAGATGGTATTAAATAAAGTGAACTTAAATATGGTTTTGTTGGAAGTTTTATAGTTTACTTGAGGATATAATGAAGAAATGAGAAAAGATATTTAAACAAATTGCTTACTAATTATGTATTTGGTTGCAGCCTACCGAATTGACTTGTGGCTAGAAAGACTCGAGTTGTATATTTACCCAGCTTCAAAGTAGTCACGCTAGTGTACGCCTCCTCTTGTGTGAGTGTAAGCATGAATGCTTCTGCTTGATCTCCCGTCCGCATCAAGGAAAGGAGGCAGAGTTTGGTCACACCAGCCCAGTAGCGTCAGTTTAGGAAGGCCAGGAGGATCTTATCACTCTCTTTTATTATAAGAGTGGGGAAACAGCCCCCCTTGCTCCCAATTATCTGTTCTCTTTGAGGGATGGTAGAGTGCTCAGGATTGGCACGTCCCTGGTCATCCTTACCCTATGCAGACCAAATAAGAGGGACCTGTTGCTGGAACTGTAGGCAGTAGCTTCAGATCTCATTCAAAAGGAAATTTTTCTGTAATTGGGAAGTAGATTTTCTTAAATTGCCTCTTCATGCATTATGAATAGTTCTGCAATATTTTATAGCCAATTAAAATTGATTAGATCTTTGAGTTATTTCTTTAGAATACTTTAATCATGAAAACCAGTTTGGAATGAGTCCAGCTTTGAGACAGATGGTTAAATTTGTGTTTAAATAATCTAAACTTTAAGAAAATGAGCAAGACTTTGTAAAGTCTCTTACTTGATTTCATCAAAGAATTCACTAAATAGACAGCCATCATTTGATTACAGCATTTATATATTAGAGTCATGTATGAGTGGTAGATGGAAGTCTTCTAGAAAATATTCTGGAATTCTAATTTGTATTGACTCCCCTGATGTCTGAAATGTATTTTGGATATGGTATTTGCTATAGTTTAAACTATGGGTGCCCTCTGAAATGTCCTCCAGAGTCTTAAGGTTTGGCTGCCAGTCATTAGGCTTTGGGAAGTTATTGGATCCTGAGGACTGTGACCTCATCAGTGCACTAATTCATTGATGGATTCCTAGTTCAGCACCCATTGGGAGGAAGTTGGTCCCAGTGAAGTTGGAATGTGTACATGGGGACTGTCCCCGGCTCCTCTTCCCCCTCCTGCTCCCTCTTCATGGTGTCCTTTCCCCAAAGACCACAAACAATGGGACAAGCTAAGCACAGAACAAAACTGTGAGACAAAAGCATTCTTTCTGCTATGAAGTTGAATTTCATCCCAGGGGAAAGCCAGACTGACTCTTCCTGATCCCCACTTTTGTTAAAAGCCTGAAAGTGGGAGCTTTTAAAATCCTACTCATCAGTAGATGGCACATCAGACGCTCACTCATGGCCTGAGCTTTTCACCGCGGGAAGTTTAACATGACTGGAACCTCACAAGGTAAAGAGAGCAGACACTCTTAGTAACCTGATCTGCATTGCGCTAGAGCTGTGCAGAAATGCAGTGACTGCTAAGATAGACCCCTTAAAGGCTGAAATAGAAGTGCTGTGTGTTTTATTTATGAAATGAAATGCAGTCATTTGTTCCTGCCTTCTTCTGTATATCTGAGTGACACACAGAAAAATAGTAAGAGAAGTTACTTCCTTTAACTCATTTTTGTCTACATTTGTGAAGCTATTTAGAAATGTTAGTTTTTGGACTTGAGTTATGAGAGAGAGAGGGGGAGAGAAAGAGCATCAGAAGCTAATATTAGATAGTATACACTAAACAGCAGATGGCAAATTGTAATATTCCTTTAATTATAAAGTTAAAAATCCATTTAGATTTACATTTAATTTTTAGAAAGAGCTTTTAAATTCATGCATTAAGAACAGTCTCTTTGGACTAGAAATATGGCTCCATACATAAGAACTTAAGAATGTAAGTTCAGATCCGAGCATCTGCGTAAGAAACTGAGTATTGCTACTGACTTACAAGCTAGCATTGGTGGGTCAGAGGCAGGAGCATACTGCGGCTTGGTGGTCAACCAGACTGTCTAAGAACAGTGACCTCCGGGTTTAATGAGGAAGAAGATGGAGAGTAATAAGGAAAACAACACATGTCTTATTTTGGCCTCCACACACATACACATGGGAACAAATACACCCACAAAGGCACAACAGTTACACATGGGAACACACACATGCACACTTGCATACACCGTCATAAATTGTATGTGCATACACATACATAGTAGAACTGTTTATCCATTTCTTCCTGTTTGCTAGGTACTGGATTTTGAAGTCTCCATGAGACTTAGATTTTCAAGGAGAACACAGGTAATTAGCAGGTATCTGAAGCATATTAAACGGGGGCTGGAGAAATGTCTCAGCAACGACGAACATTTGCTGCTCCTGTAGTGCAGCCAGGTTCTGTTTCCAGCACCCATGTAACTATTTACAACTGTCTGTTAACTCCAGTTTCAGATCTAGCACCCTTTTCTGGCCTCTGTGGGCAATTGGGATGTACACAGTGCACACACGTACATACAGGAAAACATATATGTTGAATGAAAAATCTCTTAAAAATTAAATAATGATTAGTACAGTGGGGAAAGATGAAACATAGATCGGAGTTTGAGGGGTAAGACCATTAGGTAAGTCTTATGGAAAAGTAACCGTTTAATAAGAGGTAAAGGCAGTAAGGGAACCCACCAAGTGTTGTTCTAGACGAAGAGGACTCTAGGTAGAGGGGCTAGCCTACTCATATTTAATTGCACTGACTGCTGAAGAAAGCCATGGATTGATGAGAAGAGCAGGCGGCACGAGAGCTGTGGGGTATCTCAGGCCATAACAGCTAAATACTCTGGCTCTTCCTCTACGTGAATGCCATGCTGTTGGGAGACTTTGAGCAGAGAAGTGATGCGAACCAGCGTGTTAACAAGATCGTTCTGGTAGACTTATAGGAACCTGCCTGTGCGCACACATACAGGGGTCTTGTGAGATCAGAAGAGAATATCAGATCCTCTGGAACTGGAATTCCAGGCAGTTGTGAACCACCAAGTGAGTGCTGACGACCAAATTGAGGTCCTCCAGAGAGCAGTTCTTAACTGCTGGACCATCTCTTTGGCTCTGACAGTTCATTCTTGTTATTTATGGTAGTTATATTTTGTGAAGTCACTGAAAACATTGAACTAGTTAATGAGTTGTTAGGGGAGGAAAAGGTTTAATTTATACAAGCAAGATCACATTTTCCATAACCTGGGAATATATATCTTTATTATATGTGTAGCATGACACCTTGTTTAGTGTATAGTTATCATTATTACAACTAGTAGCACTATAATTTGTGATTAAACAGAGATTATCCAATATGAGTGTTTTCTCCATCGAGCACATTACAGCCTTGATGACAGGAGCAGTAGACAGCAGATTACACAGTAATGTGAAGAGGATTAATAATAATGGAGAGATGGAAAACCAAGTGGGTAAGAATTGGATGTGTAAACTCAGGCAGCGCTTCCATTTCCAGCTGCCTAGTCCCAAATAATCACACAGAAACTTATATTTGTACCCTTCCAGCAGGTCCAGTTATTCCAGGGTCTGAAGAGGCACTACTTGAAAGAACATGGGCGAGAGAGAGGAAAGAGACCAAGCAAGATCTGTTGTCAAAGTCTTAGTTTATTAGCGTAATGGTTGCAGCTTTTATAGCCCTTGAATGAGGAATTTGGTTTGGGGTGGGGGGTTTTGCCAGGGTAGCAAAGGTCAGTAGTCAGCACACCTGGTCAACACAGCTCTCAAGGTGATTGGGATATGGGGGCTCTCTGCAAACATTCTTAGGACAATGGTCCCTGCTATCAAGATAGTTGGGATGTGAGGCAGGTTCCGTCAGCAAACAGCTCTCAAGGTAGTGGGGCTTTCTGCAAACATTCTTAGGACAATGATCCCTGCTATCATCTTTGGGACAAGGGTTCCTGACATATATTAATTACAAACTGTTTGGCCTATAACTCAAACTATTACTAACTAGCTTTTACATCTTAAATGTACCCATTTCTGTTAATCTCTATTTTACCACGATGCTCATGACTTGTTATCTTATTTTCTGTTTGTCCCACTTGTTTGACAGACATCTCTCCTGACTTCGCCCTCCTCATCTGAGTTCTCAGTTTGATTGTTCCACCTAACCTTATTCTGCCTGAATATTGCTCAAACAGCTTTTGTTATTATCCAGTGAGAGGAATACATATTCACAGCATCCAGAAAGTTCCTCCCATAGCAGATGTGTGACACCATATTAATATGGCAAAGTTAATTACAAAGGGAAATAAAACCCTAACTTTACTGAGGGGAAAGAAGCATGTGCCACCTTAATCCTCACAGTAACTGTAATAACTTCAAAGAAAACAAGTTTATTGAGCTCATGGTCCTGGAGTTTCCTGCCCAACATCAGATATCACCATTGCTTTGGGTGGCTCATGGTAGAACAAACTGCTGACATCATGAGCTCAGAAGGAGAGAAAGGATAAAAGACTGGATGCTACAGAGCAGGTGCCACTGTCTCAGCCAGAACACATCGGGGACCAAAGCTTTAGCACATGAACCCTCATGGGCTGGTCATTCAAGGTACATTTTAGTACTTGGATAAGGGAGAGGGACATGTCTCTCTTCTTTAACTTAAATGCTGAGCATTGCCATCTGGGCTTGTAGGACAGCACAGCCATTTTCAATATAAGATGACAAAATGCTTATAATTATTCAAATCAAAGCAGATAAAGTAGCACATAGTTGCTTTGTTTGGGAAAGTCATCACTTCTTACTTATTATCAGGGAGTTTGTACCATACTGTTCAATAAATGGTAATCAATTCAGAAGTTTATAGTACCAGTGCTTGACTTTCTAGATGAGCTTAATGAGTAGTGTAGCTTGTCTCTCATAAATGTCAGCCTTACATAATTGAGTTTTTCCAGCTTCATAATACTGTTTATGGCATGACATGTTGTATACACACTCTGTTATTACAAAACATTAGAGAGATTCATCAACAAGTAGTGGTGAAAGAATTATAATTCAATCTCTCTGTGAATTTCATTACATGGAGGAGGAAAAATTGGATGTTTTCCTCCCTGTTAATTGACACATAGAATAATTCCTCTGTTGCTTCAGCGCCTCTCATCAGTTCAGGAAACACACACAGCAACAGAGGCCAGTGAACAACAGCTTGTTCACCTGTGCGCTTCAGATCACCTTTAATCTTGTGTGTGATTAATTTTAAACTATCTTAGAAAGTATGCCAGTGATCTAGCTAGAAACACGTCAGGTGGTGCTTCTGTTTAAACAATAATTCTGTTAAGTGAAAGAATTAACAATTTTTAACCTTGTCTTTGTTCAGTTTTAGGTATAGTACATATTAGTGGTCTTTACTGTGATATTTTATGCATATTTATCACTGTACTTTGCTCTTGCTCTCCCTGCCCACTCCCCCCATTTCCTCTGTCTCCCTTCTACTGTTGTTCATCTTACCTAATAATCCTCCTTTCTTCCATGTTGCATAAATCTCCTTACCCTTTCTAGTGCCCATCTTTTGTTTTATATACTATAGATTTTGGGGTTTACTTACATGGTTTTGGTGTGACTGTAAATATTTATTTGTAAAACACATCTATAAAAGTGCCATAGAGAAGCAGGTCTTCAGAAGTCTGTACCTGTAGGGGAGGGTGTAGTAGATGGACTGGTAGTTGTGTGTCTGCCACAAGCATGCTTTACAACCAAAGGGAGTCGTGTGGGTAGAGGCAGTGCACTTTCTACCCAGAACCCTTCTAGACTATAGCTTCAAATACTGTTTTAGACCTCAAGGTGTTATTGAAGAATTCTTAATGTAATGGATTATTAATGCCTTCAAAGGCAGCTTATTTTTTAAGTTTTATTCATGACTGTCAGTAAGAAGTTGGTACCTAAGATTTTGACAATAGTGCTCCTGTTTAGGTTGTTGCTGATATAATACACCTAGACCAGAGAAAAGAAGCCGCTGTGAGATTAAGTTTGTTTTTATTTTGTATTATTAACACTTTGTGAGTGAGTGCTGTGTATTTATTGAGTCATTCTACACCAGATAGAATATCAGATGTGTAGTGTGCAGTTTAAAATCTGTGAAAATAAGGAAACAGATGGATGGTTTAAATGTCGCAGTGAAAATGTATGTGTGGAGATATGACTTCTGAAGTTAGGAAAAAATTAACCATGAATTAGAAATTCTAGAGTTAAAGTAAAAAAAAAAGTCCCACACAATAATTCAGAAATGGGGACAGTAAGTGTGGAATTAGTTGGGTTCACTCATCAGGACTTTTAAAGTACAAATAAGTGTCAGATTATACCACAATACTCAGATACTCTTAATCGGTAACTGTTGTGTTCTTATGAACATGTAGACTGTGGAAGGGATCTTTTGGCTTAAACTATTCTAGATAATTGTACATAGTCCTGTGAATTGTGTTGTCAGAATTAAATTGTTTAATTTCAAGTATCAAGCTAGCAAGCCAACATAAACATTGAAGTGGGCACAGGAAGAACAGCAGCCCTGTAACCTGTGCCACGGGTGCCAGTGCATTCCACGCTCACCCAGGCGGTAGTGCCGCTTAGCTTCTAGTCAAGACTGTCAGCTTCCTACAGGAGTTCACTCCTGTGCGTGGGAGGAACAAGTAGTCATTGTTTAGAGTAAGTTCCAGGGCAATTGATTGACCTAGGACTTTCAGTGAACTTTATTTCTGCAAGAAGGATGCTAATTCTAGTATTCATGGGTAGAAATACTGTATATATGCTATTCTCAGTTATTCTGTGAGAGAATAAATTCATTGGGATGTTAAAAATTATTTACAATTAAATTTGAAATGATTTGATTGCAAGTAATAAGATCATTCCAAGGACATACTCTTGAGTTAAAACTTCTTTAAGGATTTAGTATAACTGAGGTAAAATGTTCATTGGATTATGATAAACATTCTTCAAATCTAAATTTTAAATAGGATGGAATTAAAAAACAAACAAACAAAAAAAACCCAAAAACCAAAGAACAAAGGTAACCGGATAGGAATAAGAGTTCTTTTATATTAAGTTATAGTGTTGTTAATCTGTATGAGTACCATACTGATTCATGACATAAAATGTCTTATCTTATTGCAGTCAAATAATATAAAAATTCTATTTTTTTGCAGTTTAATTTTTATTAGAATTGAATTACTCTTTTCTGCCACCCCCAACTCAGAGAAATACAGCACTAGGGTTAACATTTTGTAAAATAATTTATGCAGTTATTGAAATTCTTCCGCATCAGATCTAGCTATTGGTGGGGCTGGACTTCCTTTGTAAAATAATTCTACTCATCTTTTTAAGAGAGGTCTGTAGTGGTTTTGGAATTTGGGCAATTGAGATTTGTGGGTCATAGAAGCATACTAGTCTAAAGGAAGGTTGGTTTCCTTTGTATTTTTAGTAGATATTTAGACATTTAATATATTCTTTGACTAATTGATACATGTGTATGAAGTGTCTTGAACACATCCACTCTCTTAACACATTCAGCTCTCCCGCAGCCCACCAACACATTTCCATCCTGTCTTTTCTGTTTTTCTTTTTCTTTGAGATCACAACCCATTGAGTATAGTGTGATGCCCACATACACTAATGCCCTTATACACATAGGTGTGGAATTAACCACTGGGGCGTGGGCAAGGTCTTAGTGCAACATGTTCAAGAAGTGACTTCTTCCCACAGTGGCCTTCAGCTGCCAAAGGGTCCTCACTGTGGGCGGGGCCTCAGGACTACCTCCCCAGACTGGATTTTTAACTTGTCTGGATTTTGTGCAGGAAGCCATAGCTGCTGTGGCTTCCTGTGTGGACAGCCTTGTTGTGATCGAAGGCAGCGTTTCACAGTGCTTCTGCCCATCCTTTGGCTCTTATGTTCTTCCATCTTATGTTCCTGTCCTCATAGTTAGAGGGGGTGCGAGAGATGCAAGGGATTGCACTTCTCACTGCATCCTCTTTTCCTGGGAATAGCGGTAGGAGCCGTGTCCAAGTCTCTGCAAAAACCTCACCCTTTGCTTTTTTCAATGGGACAGGAGAGATTCTCAAACAGGTGATAACAGCAGGTAATTACTGAGAACCTTAACAGCTTAGCAGCAAAGAAAAGCTTCTCTTAGTAAAAATTCTTGCTATGGGGCTGCAGAGAGGTCAGTAGTTAATAGAAGAGCACTTGCTGCTCTTCTGGAGGACCAGAGCTCTGCTCCCAGCGCCCACAGCATGTGGCTCCCCCACATTCAGGATCTGACGTCCTTCTCTGGCCTCCATGAGCACCCCCCAGACATGGCAGTCACACAGACACAGACACACACACAGACACACACACACACACACACACACCTTAAAAGACAATGTAAGGTCTCTTTCTAGGGTAGGATTTTATTTGAAGAATTTCCTTTGAAGAAGGGAAGAAATTAATAAATATTTTAAAAAATCTTTAATTTAAATTGATGTCATATTTACTCAATTTGTACCAAAAATCTGTGACTTGCTTAAAATTGTATTAATGGACATATTCATTTACTTATGTTGGCAATATATAAATATTTTAAATAATTTCTATAATAAAGAACCACAAAAGTTTCTGATTCATGACATTTATCAGTATTTTCCAGTTATCTCCCACATTATATGTCTCTGCTTAATTGCCAAGTTGTCTTACCTCTGAAGAGTCTGTCTTCATTTTCCTGAACTTGACTTTCTCTCTGCCTACCTCTTCCACATTGTTTATTCTTTCCAAGTCGTCTTCAGTTTACCATGCTCTTCATGAAGGACTCCTTCAAACCTGGATCCCTAACCTCCAACACTGAAGTGTCCAGTTGATAATATTCACCATGAGGGAGGCTGTATTGTTTGTTAGCTTTGTTTTCTCTACAAGCCTCCTCAGAGCATTCTTGTCTATAGATTATTAGACACAGCTTTCAGTTTTGACATCTGCATGTTTTCCTGTGTACATATTCTCATGTGACCTGATGTGCTGTGAGTGTACATGTTCTCATGTGTGCAGCTGTCCCCACGTGCTGTGAGTGCCTTTGAAAAGGAGGGTCGGATCTCTGTACTGGTGTGTGCTGACTTTGACTGAGCATGGGTTGCACAGGAACTCTGTGCCAAGTACTGACAAGCAGTCCTTGGCAGAGCAGCTCCCTTCACACGGTACATAGTCAGCACAGTTGGTTTTCTATTAAATGTGGGAAATAACAGCTTTCTGGATTGCACACAGTGAAGATAATGCTTATCTCTTTGCTGTCTTCAATGTTTTCCTCAGGGAAGGAGACAGAAAAGGCCAAGGAGCGCTATGACAAAGCCACGATGAAGCTCCACATGCTGCACAATCAGTATGTGCTGGCCCTGAAGGGCGCCCAGCTCCATCAGAGTCAGTACTATGACACCACACTTCCTCTGCTGCTGGACTCTGTGCAGAAGATGCAAGAAGAAATGATAAAGGCACTGTAAGATACATTTCCTGTTTATCATGAGTCCCTTCCAAATAAGAGTCAGCGTTTCTCCCACGCTTTAGAAACTTAATTATTATGCAGCCCCTGGACACCTCAGACCCATGTAACTTTGTTTTGAGTTTTACTTGTGTTCCTTTGCTTATACTCATGACCTGGCATGCCTGAAGGATAGACCTCAATATATTTTATTTGTCATTACTTTGCTGTTCCAGTTAGCTGTGTGTTTAAATGAAAAATGGTGTGTGCAGTGAATACCTGCTTGGGAATGTATATGTGGGCCAAGTTTCCTCCCTTTTAAGGACTCACTAGTGCACTGCAGTTAATAGGTCACATGCACATATGTCCTGTCCTGTATATAGGACCAGAAGATGATGACCCATATTTAATGGACGTTTCTTCCTTTATTTCCTGGTTGAGAATTTTGCAAACCTTTAGATTCAGTTTTCTTTCACTGAAAATATACGTGGGAATTTTTTTATGATTCAATTTAAATGTTTTTGTCCCTAACACTATTTTTTTATTAAAACGAAGCAGTTAGTTGGGTATGGTCATGCAGACCCTTAGTCCCAGCTGTCAGAGACGTTTGTCGGCACAGATCTCTGTGAGTTTTGAAGCCAGCCTGGTCTACATAGTGAGCTCAGCTCCTGTCTATCCAGGGATACACACACACACACACACACACACACACACACACACACACACACACCCTGTCTTAAAAAACAACCAACCAAAGAAACAAAATAAACTTAATTGAGGTAACATACAGGGGGAACTTATAAGTAATGATTTTGATTCATAAGTAATTATTTTAGAAAACAGACAAATCCTGTGTTTTGTTTATTTGGGTATATGCAGAATGGGTTTATTTGCCATACTTGCTTTGGTATAATAACCAGTATTTATAAAGCACAACCCTTAAAAGTAGGGATCTGGACTGTGTGACAGAATTCTTTTCCTTTCTCTTTAATTAGAACAAGCTAATAACCTTGATGAAACTTTTGCTGCAGATTGGAGGTCAGGAGAAGAGACAGAGGCCACCAAAGTTGAACTAAGATACATCTATTTGCTTATCTATCTTACTTATATATATCTGTACATCCCCAGGTCTAAGAGGGGAATGAGACATTTGAGGAGTGTCTTACAGAGAATCCAGTGTTTTATAAGAATATTGAAGAATAGAAAGTTATTAGTACTGGCTGTCCCTGCCTTTTGGACATATCAAATACATACTGGAATTGGTAATGGTGTGTTCACATTGTGGCACCGTTACATAGTCCCTTCATGTTCCATGTGTATGAAATAAGGTGGTGCACAAAACCACCACTCAGAAGACAACAATATTGTGTTTCCTATGTTTATCGTTCTTATGTTTATTGTTCTTTCTGGGTCTGTGTTTCTCTTGATGAAATATTAAAATGTATAATTTTATTTTTGCTTTCAGAAAAGGTATATTTGATGAATATAGCCAGATAACCAGTCTTGTTACAGAGGAAATAGTGAATGTTCATAAAGAGATTCAGATGTCCGTCGAACAGATAGACCCTAGCACAGAATATAATAATTTTATAGATGTCCACAGGTATGGTAGTTTCATTCTTTTAAGCTGTTTATGAAGATAACATTTTTCATGATTGAATATTTAATGAACTTAAGAAATAATATTATTAGAGCAGTTTATTTTATATGAATTTACTTTTATTTTTAAAAGACTTAAAGTTTTATTTTTTTTTACTTTTATTTTTAAAGTCTTAAAGTTGGTAACTAATTTATAAAATTATATTTAAGGCTTTGAATTGACATGCCATTACTTAAATCCATATTTAACTTATGAAATTGTATTTTCTTGACATTTACATAATAAATAACACTATGAGTTTATATGTATATTAATTTTTCTGAGGCATCAGTTACTTTCCCTTGCATGCAACTTGTTTTATACTTTAAAAAAATTGTTATGGGGATAAACTGACTTAATGTGTATATATATTCTACAAATGAAGCAATTAAGACTCAGGTTACATGACTAGATAATTAATGCCTAGGGTTTTCTCTAAGTTATACTATTTGGTTACTTTGTTAGCATAATTTAGAATAATATTAAATATTTTGCTTTTGGTATGCACTGAGATAGATTATGATTGTGTATTAATATTGATTAGACTTATTTGGCATACTTTACTAGAACAACAGCTGCTAAAGAACAAGAAATCGAATTTGATACTTCCTTATTAGAAGAAAATGAAAACCTCCAGGCAAATGAGATCATGTGGAATAATTTAACTGCAGACAGTTTGCAAGTGATGTGAGTACTTAGAAAATCTAACTGTGTAAGGTGGGTGTTACCACTGCCTTAGAGCTACTGTATCTCAGCAGCTTTAGTCCCCAGTGTTCGGGGATTAAAGCTTGAGCGTGCTCCCTCTTTGTTCTGGGCCTCACTGTCTTGAGTTTCTCACTGAACTGGAAGTTTGCTTGTCAGTCTCTGCTTGCTGGGCATCAGCATTGGACTTCCTTGTCTGTCTGTGCCTCTCAGTGCTGTGAATATAGGGTGTACCATCATGTGGGCTTCTCTGTGGGGGCACTTGGCGTGGAACATGGGTCTTTATGGATACCACACAGCACTCAGCCAGCTAAGCCCCAGATGACGTATTTTGGGAAACATTATTTTTCCTCATTGTTATCACTAATTTTAGTAGTTTTAAAAATCTGAATTTTATTGTGATGTTGCATTAATTTTCCACTGGTTGCCAGTATACTAGAATGATGCTTTATTCTTTTAAAATTTTATAAATACTTTTATTTTATTCTCAGTATTTAGTCTCAGAGCCATCTTGGCAATGTGGGCACTACATGTGAGAGGGTAGGAATCATCGCTATCACAACATTTAGACTGAAACGTTACTCTTGACTGAATTCTTTTTTTGTGAAGCAAGAGTATATTCAATTACAAATTATTAAATAAGCTTTTCTGCCATCTTGTTTTTGTGTAAATTTGTGAGAGTTTTGAGAAATCCTAATTTTTTTAGTACTCTTCAAATATTTAAGGCAATTTAAAATACTTTGTGAGTTGTGAAAACATGATTAAGACCCTATATTCTTAAATATTTAAGCTCTCTCATGATTGTGTTTGGAGATTAGAAAGAAGCATTTATTGCTAGGCATTATGTATATTTATCCTTGTGTTGGAATTAAAAGTAGTAGATATTCTTTTCTTGGCATGCTATATTATTTTACTTGTTAAAATTTCCCTCTAATGAGTCAGACAAAAGTCCTCATGGATATAATTAATGTATTATTCAGAAATACTGTACAGTGGTGCAGATAATATATTGGGGAGGATTATAGGATTAGTCCTTAGGATGGGAGCTGGAATATTTAAAGCTGTCCAAATAGAATTGAAGGAACTAACACATTCTGTTCCACCAGACACATGTTCATAATGAAGCCTTGATTATCATAGAGGACTGATTACTGTTGAAGGAGATGAATATGTGGGTGTCTTCTGCATCAGATGATGATGGAGTTAAGGGCTTGGTGTCTTCTATATCAGAATGATGAGGGAGTTGAGGGCATGGTGTCTCTGCATCAGAATGATGAGGGGGTTGAGGGCATGGTGTCCCTGCATCAGAATGATGAGGGGGTTGAGGGCATGGTGTCCCTGCATCAGAAAGGGAGTTGAGGGCATGGTGTCCCTGCATCAGAATGATGAGGGGGTTGAGGGCATGGTGTCTTCTACATCAGAATGATGAGGGAGTTGAAGGCATGGTGTCCCTGCATCAGAATGATGAGGGGGTTGAGGGCATGGTGTCCCTGCATCAGAATGATGAGGGAGTTGAGGGCATGGTGTCCCTGCATCAGAAAGGGAGTTGAAGGCATGGTGTCCCTGCATCAGAATGATGAGGGGGTTGAGGGCATGGTATCCCTGCATCAGAATGATGAGGGAGTTGAAGGCATGGTGTCCCTGCATCAGAATGATGAGGGGGTTGAGGGCATGGTGTCCCTGCATCAGATGATGAGGGAGTTGAAGGCATGGTGTCCCTGCATCAGAATGATGAGGGAGTTGAAGGCATGGTGTCCCTGCATCAGAATGATGAGGGAGTTGAAGGCATGGTGTCCCTGCATCAGAATGATGAGGGAGTTGAAGGCATGGTGTCCCCTACATTAGAGAGGTTTTCCTAACAGTGGGTTGGAGCTGTTCCACAGGATGTTTATGACCTCTACCTGTACCTCTAACTTGAACTGCCCATGGATGTTTCAGTATAAGTCATCTGTAAGTAGTAGTTCTTATCTGGACTGTATTTGTCCTCCGTGGGACATTTGTCAGCTGGGAACATTAGGTAGGGATGCTGCTGAGCATTCTGTCGTGTAAAGGGCAGCCTCTTAGGAAAAAGAATTTCTGACAACAGTTTCAGTAGTGTTGAGGTTGAGAACCCTGTTGTGAATGATAGTGAGCACAGGATTCTCTTACAACACAGAATGATTGGTAGAACATACGGGTATGACATCCCATTCCTTAATTCATGTGCCTCATGTTAAAGAAGTAGTATCCATTGCTCCTGAGTTTTTGTTATTGCTACCTTGCTCCCCAGTAACTATTCATCAATGTGTTTTATGGTATATTTAAAGTTACAAGATTAATACTCCCAAGAAGTTAGTACAAAATTGATCATTTATTTTAATGAACTGTAAATAGAATGAAAATATAGATACTGGAAAATAATGTGGTGATTTTAAAAATAGCTACCTACTAAGAGCTTGTGAGCAGAGATTTTGTGGCCAAATGATTTGTTTTATTGGCTTTCAGAGTACAATGAGAATAGAATTAGTTATCTCAACACATCACTATTTATTAATTCAATGATGAAACCTTGACCCCTCCACACCCAGTAAATTAAAGATAATAATTCTGTGATAATGTAGTAGATTAGTTGCTTATTTCTTAACTAGGTAAAACTTTATCCACATTTCACTGAACAGGATCTATTCAAGGTATGAATAGAAGATAGACAAACGTGTATGTGTGTTTGTGTCTTTATGTATGTGTATTTTGCAGTGCTAAGGTTCAAATCAAGGGCTTCGGTGTGTTAGGCAAGACGTCTACTACTATTCTAGTTTACTTTCTGTAGTTGTGACAGATACCCTGACTAAAAGCTGCTTTGAGGCAGGGAGGGCTTGTTTAGTGTAGGTTGTGATCGTCATTGAGGGAAGTCAAGGCAGGAACTTGAAGGCAGTCCTGCTTTACCATTCTACATAGTATTACCTCTGTCCATGGAGGTGAGAAGCAGTTGTTTGTAGGGAATTAAAGATCACAAGTTATTTCCAAACAATGTTGTACTGGCTGGTTTTATGTGTCAACCTGACACAAGCTAGAGTCATCAGAGAGGAAGGAGGCTCAGTTGAGGAAATGCCTCCATGAGACCCAGGTGTAAGACATTTTCTCAATTAGTGATCTATGGGAGAGAACCGAGCCCACTGTGGGTGGTGCCATTCCTGGGCTTGATCCCGGCTTTTATAAGAGAGCAGGCTAAGCAAGCCACGTGACAGCAAGCCAAGTGTACCACACCCCCATGGTTTTTGCATCAGCTCCTGCCTTTGGGGTCCTGCCCTGTTTGAGTTCTTGTCTTGAATTCCTTCAGTGATGAACAGCAATGTGGAAGTGTGACCTAAATGAACCCTTTCCTCCCCAACTTTCTTTTTGGTCATGGTGTTTCATCACAGCAATAGAAACTCTAACTAAGACAAATGTGAACATCTGATACAAGCCATCCAAAAAGTAATTGTGATTAATACCAGCGCCAAGGTTAAGGCTTTTATTTCTTTTGGTGGTATTTTCCAATCTTTAGCAAAGTCTCTTTAGTATGCTAATACCTATCAATTAGGACATATTAAAATTCTACAAGATTGTGTAAAGTGCTGAATCTTTTGATCTAAAGTAAGGCCTAATCCCTAGGCTTTGTGTTTTTCAGTAAATTTTAAAGAGAATTTAGGATCACAACATATTTAGCTTTTCTAATAGAATATAAACATAGTCCCCTCACTGAGTAATAGTAATATGTAGAGAGGTAATTCTTTTGGATCTTGTGGAACCCAGGTTAGCAATGTATTTATAGAACTTGAGAATCAGATCCATTTTGTTTTTGTAGAGCCTATGAACTAAGAGTAGGATTAATAGTTTAAAATGTTGAAAATATCAAAAACATTATTTTTGTGGTACATGAAAACTGTGTGAAGCTTGAGCATCAGAGTACACAAGTAAAGCTTTTTTTTTTTTTTTTTTTTGGTTTTTCGAGACAGGGTTTCTCTGTGGTTTTGGAGCCTGTCCTGGAACTAGCTCTTGTAGATCAGGCTTGTCTCGAACTCACAGAGATCCGCCTGCCTCTGCCTCCCGAGTGCTGGGATTAAAGGCGTGCGCCACCACCGCCCGGCTACACAAGTAAAGTTTTATTAGTGCACAACCATGTTCATTTATCTGCCATCTGTGGGTGATTTCACATCAACAGAATCAGGTAGTTGCATCGTGACAGCAAGTATATGTGGCCCACAGTATAAGTCACAGTGACACAGTTAGTGGCTGTGCACCATTTTGAGTGCCACACATCTTGATGTACTGCATACAGCATTTCATTTTTGTTACCAGTAGATGCCTATTGTGTCAAAAAAGAAGAGCAAATGGTTTTCAGATAATTGACCTTTCGGTACTGTTGATTATTTTGTTAATGACTGATCTCTAATTAGACATAGCTAAAATTTTGTCAGGCTGTATTCAAGGAATATTTTTGAAATTGGTGACTTGAAAGCTTTGGGAAAATGTCAAAGAATTAGAAGGCAGGTGTTAGGATAGCTTGAGGAAAACACACGGTTTAAAAGAAATAGTTGGATTTGTTGGCTTGGAAGTAGAGGAGGTTGAGCTGAGTTTGAAACATTCAACAGAAATGTCTGACTGCTTGGTTATTTAGGAACCATCTTTTATTCATCTTGAGAAAGGTTCGAAGATTTCAAGGATGACACCAATGAACATGACAGAGTAGACAGAGGAAAACCCACAAGGCCCCAACTCTACCAAAGATCTATAGGCAACTGAGGAAAAGCTGGGAACAGGAGGGGTGGTCTCTCCAGGGAAGGGCACACCCATTCGTTAGCCAGTGCTAAGTGGGTAGCTCTGAAAACATACATACAAATAACATATGTACCGAGCAGGGCATATTTAGGAATATAACACACACACACACACACACACACACACACACACACACTAAGCAAGCTCATGTTAAACAAGTACTCTGCTATCTAGCTATCTCCTAATCTAACTGGACAATATTTAAAGATTGACTAGTATGAAAAGATAAACACTTCTAAAATGCCTGTTGTGGATAACAGGATTTTAAAGCTTACATACAATTTTTTATTACATTAAATTTCCAATACTATTATTTTAATTATGACTTTAGATTATTTTTTCAAAAACTGAAAAGGGTTGAATTGGCTTAAGTATCATTTTTCTGATATCTCTTTAAAATGTAGTTGTAGCACCATAAGATTTTATGAAGGTTTTTTTATATCATGACACAAATATTTTTTATTTTATTTTTAAGACTATAATTACATTTCTCCCTTCCTTTTCATGAGCAAGGCTCTGGTTTCAAACCCCTCCATAGCTGGAAAAAATGCAATTAATACATATAGATGTTAAAATTTATAAAACCTTACAAGAGGATATACATGAAAATCAGATAGGAAGTCATCTGTGTTTTCTCTTCCCATTTCCCCTTACCCCCATTCCACCCCACCCCCAAGTTCCCAATTTTTGCCCGGCAATCTTGTCCACTTCCAATATCCAGGAGGCTGACTATATGTTTTTCTTTGGGTTCACCTTTTTATTTAGCATCTTTAGGATCACAAATTATAGGCTCAATGTCCTTTATTTATGGCTAGAAACCAATTATGAGTGAGTACATCCCATGTTCATTTTTTTGGGTCTAGGTTACCTCACTCAGGATAGTGTTTTCTATTTCCATCTATTTGCATGCAAAATTCAAGATGTCATTGTTTTTTTACCGCTGAATAGTACTCTAGTATGTATATATTCCACACTTTCTTCATCCATTCTTCCATTGAAGGGCATCTAGATTGTTTCCAGGTTCTGGCTATTACAAACAATGCTGCTATGAACATAGTTGAACAAATGCTCTTGTCGTATGATAGGGCATCTCTTGGGTATATTCCCAAGAGTGGTATTGCTGGGTCCTGGGGTAGGTTGATCCCGAATTTCCTGAGAAACCGCCACACTGATTTCCAAAGTGGTTGCACAAGTTTGAATTCTCACCAGCAATGGATGAGTGTACCCCTTCCTCCACAGCCTCTCCAGCAGAGGCTATCATTGGTGTTTTTTATTTTAGCCATTCTGACAGGTGTAAGATGGTATCTTAAAGTTGTTTTGATTTGCATTTCCCTGATCGCTAAGGAGGTTGAGCATGACCTTAAGTGTCTTTTGGCCATTTGAACTTCTTCTGTTGAGAATTCTCTGTTCAGTTCAGTGCCCCATTTTTTAATTGGGTTAATTAGCATTTTAAAGTTTAGTTTCTTGAGTTCTTTATATATTTTGGAGATCAGACCTTTGTCTGTTGTGGGGTTGGTGAAGATCTTCTCCCAGTCAGTGGGTTGCCTTTTTGTCTTAGTGACAGTGTCCTTTGCTTTACAGAAGCTTCTTAGTTTCAGGAGGTCCCATTTTGTGGTGCCTAGCTCCAAAAACCCAGATGTGAGTGTAGAACATGCAGTAACCACAGAAACCAGTGACGTATAAGCTCTTGGTTGGAGGATGGGGAGGGATAGCAGGATACAAGTGATAGAGAAGAAAGAAGCAGAATAATAAGGAGAGGACTCCAACTGGGAAGGAGTGAGGGACAAATAACACCAAGGATGAGGTTTTATAAAAGCCTCAAAGAATCGTAGTTTATATGTACCTAAAATTATACACAATATATAGAATGTATACACACGCGCACACACACGCATGCACATTAATCTTAAAAGAAGTTAACACAGTTGACAGTGATCTGTGCAAGAGCCACAGATTAACAAAAACACCACTCCCTATCTTCAGGAAGTTAAACCTTGCCTTCTTCTCCTCTCATAGGGCAGTTAGAAAATGATGGATGGAGCTTGCATTTCCATGTAACCAGGACCTGACAAAACCCCTCTACCTGTCAGAAAAAAACAAAACAAAATACCCCCTTTCTCATGGTTGGTCAGTGTAGCCCAAGTGACTTCTAAACCAATATAGATTATCAGTGTAATCGTGGGTGCTTCTTAAGGCGATTGCTGCTGAAGACAATGTATATTGAGGACACAGCGCTCAGGTAATTACTGCTGGATCTGACCTGGAAGTCTTTTCCTGTAGTCTAGCTTCCATGGTTCCAGAAACACAACTTAAACTACTTTGAACAGGAAGAAACTGGTCTCATCCAGATGCAGCATCTATGTTCCAGGACAATTACCTGCGTGACAAGAAATGCATAAAGGTGCAAAAGGGAGCAATCATACTTGGGTGGTAGTCAAAGCTATCCAGCGGGATTAAGTCCCACTCAGTAAGAGAAAAATCATGCCTAGTGCTAGAAACTTAGCTCACTTCCCAGAGATAGTGGGATCCTGGACCTGAGACAAGAATCTACTGTTGTCACTTTGCCAGACCAGCATGATTTCTTACTATATCCCAAATCTTATCCTTATAACCACAGATGAGAGTAGCTATCATCTTTCATCAAAGCCTGTCTTTACAGCAAATGGGGGTCATTCCAGAAAACCACAGCTGGACATATAGAATTCAACAGATGGTGGTGAGCACGGCGCCAACAGAGACATCCGCATCACAGCTACAGCATCCGTGGCAAAGGGAACATGGAAAGAAAGGGTGGAAAGCATCTTAGAGCAGGAACACCAGAATGTTTGTGCTGAAACAGTTTCTCCAAGAATGGCTGTATTGGATAAAGTCCCCACCTTTTGACATTGCTATTATTGGATTTGTTAATCTGTATATTTAATTCCACTAGTATGATTTTTTTTCCAAGATGAAATTTGGTATGGCAAACTTTGTGCATATGTTCAGTATTGTTATATTTTCCTGATTAATTGATCCCTTGATTAGAATGAAGGGATCTATTCTAATATCAACATGTAGCATAATGAAAATAGATTCATATCTAGCACCATGCATAAAATTCAAGTCCAAATGGATCAAAGACCTCAACATAAAGTCAACCACACTGAGTATCCTTTGGGATACTCCTTTTTTCAAGACAGAGTTTATCTCTTTTTTTTAATTGTTTATATTGAGCTATATATTTCTCTCCACACCCCTCCCTCCATTTCTCCTTCCCTTCTACTCTCTCCCATGGTCCCCATGCTCCCAATTTACTCAGGAGATCTTGTCTTTTTCTACTTTCAACTTCCCAAGTAGATTAATTAGATCCATGTATGTCTCTCATAGGGTCCTCATTGTTGTCTAGATTCTCTGGGATTGTGATTTTTAGGCTGGTTTTTCTTTGCTTTATGTCTAAAAGCCACTTATGAGTGAGTACATGTGATATTTGTCCTTCTGGGTCTGGGTTACCTCACTTAATATGGTGTTTTCTAGATCTACCCATTTGCCTTCAATTTTCAAGATGTCATTATTTTTTTCTGCTGTGTAGTACTCCATTGTGTAAATGTACCACATTTTCCTTATCCATTCTTCAGCCGAGGGGTATTTAGGTTGTTTCCAGGTTCTGGCTATGACAAACAATGCTTCTATGGACATAGTTGAGCACATGGTCAACAAGATAAAATGGCAGCCTACAGAATGGGAAAAGATCTTCACATTAGACAGAGGGCTGATCTCCAGAATATACAAAGAACTCAAGAAATTGGTCATCAAATGAACAAATAATCCAGTTAAAAATGGGGTACAGACATAAACAGAACTCTCAACAGAGGAATCTAAAATGGCTGAAAGATACTTAAGGAAATGTTCAGCATCCTTAGCCATCAGAATAATATAAATCAAAACAACTCTGAGATTCCATCTTACACCTATAAGAATGATCAAGATAAAAAACTGATGACAACTTATGCTCTAGAGGATGTGGGGTAAAGGGAACACTCCTGCATTGCTGGTGGGAGTGCAAACTCCTTTGGATATCAGTATGGCGATTTCTCAGAAAATTAGGAAACAGAAGACCCAGCAATACCACTTTTGGGCATATACCCAAAGGATACTCAGTGTGGTTGGCTTTATGTTGAGGTCTTTGATCCATTTGGACTTGAGTTTTATGCATGGTGCTAGATATGAATCTATTTTCATTGTGCTACATGTTGATAATCCAGTTATACCAGGGCCATTTGTTGAAGATGCTTTCTTTTTTCCATTTGATTTTTTTTTTTTTTTGCTTCTTTGTCAAAAATCAGGTGTTTGTAGGTGTGTGGATTGATATCTGGGTCTTCTATTCGGTCCCATTGGTCCTCCTGTCTGTTCTTATGCCAATATCAGGCTGTTTTCAGTACTGTAGCTCTGTAGTAGAGTGTGAAGTCAGGATTGTGATGCCTCCAGAAGTTCTTTTATTGTATAGGACTGTTTTGGCTACCCTGGATTTTTTTGCTTTTCCATATGAAGTTGAGTACTGTTCTTTCTAGGTCTGTGAAGAATTTTGCTGGGCATTGCATTGAATCTGTAGATTGCTTTTGGTAAGATTGCCATTCTTATTATGTTAATTCTACCTACCCAAGAGCATGGGAGATATTTCCACTTTCTGGTGTCTTCAGTTTCCTTCTTCAAAGATTTAAAGTTCTTGTCATACAAGTTTTCCACTTGTTTGGTTACAGTTACTCTGAGATATTTTATGCTTATTTGCAGCTATTGTAAAGGATGGTGATGTTTCTCTGATTTCTTTCTCAGCCTATTTATCATCTGTTTCCAATTTTGTGGAGTACAGGTTTTGAAATATGACCTAATGATTTTCTGGATTTCCTCTGTGTCTGTTGTTATGTACCCCTTTTCATTTCTGACTTTGTTAATTTGAATATTCTGTCTCTGCCTTTTGATTAGTTTGTATAAAGTTTTGTTTATTGGGCTGCTTTTCTTGAAGAACCAAATCTTTGTCTCATTAATTCTTTGTATTGTTTTCTTTGTTTCTATTTTGTTGATTTCAGCTCTCAATTTGATTATTGCCTGCAATCTAGTTCTCCTGGGTGAGTTTACTTCTTTTTGTAGTAGAGTTTTCAGGTGTTCTGTTAACTCATTAGTATGGGAGTTCTTTATGTAGGCATTTAGTGCTTGACCTTTCTTCTTAATACTGCTTTTATTGTGTCCCATAAATTTGGGTATGTTGTGTGGTCATTTTCATTGAATTTTAGAAAGTCTTTAATTTCTTCCTTGACCCATTGATGATTCAGGTGAGCATTGTTTAATTTCCATGTGTTCGCGGGCTTTCTGGAATTAGTGTTGCTGTTAAATTCTAATTTTTTTCTAAAAAAAAAAAATGAAAAGAAAATGAATTCTAATTTTAAGCCATGGTGATCCGTTGAGATATATGGGGTTATTTTAGGTTTGTTTGATTTATTTATTTATTTATTTATTTTTTGTATCTGTTGAGGTTTACTTGACTTTGTTTTCTAGAGTCTCCTGATTGTGCTTCTCTCTTCAGTTAAGAACACTTTCCAGTCTTTCTTTCTTTGCTCTTAAATGAATTGTTTTTAGGTTATTGGGGTCATGAGAAGTTTTTTTTCTCCTTGAACTGTGGTAGGTAGTGTTGCTGGGTACAGTGGTTGATGTTAGTTGCTGTGGTCTTTTAGGACTGGAATGTACTGCTCCATGCTTTTCTGCCTCTCATAGTTTCCCCTGGGAAATCACGTGTTATTCTGATGGTTTTTTTTTTTTCCTTTATATGCGACTTGTGTTATTTTTCTTGCAACTTTGAAGAGTTTTTTCTTTATTTTGTTTATTCATTGTTTCTGAGATGCTGTTAGGTGTTTCCTTTCTGGTCTTGTCTAGTTGGCATTTTATGTGCTTGTGTCTGTCAGTATGTCTTTGTTTTGGGAAATTTTCTCTGATCTTGTTAAAGCCATTGTCTTGCGATTCTTTCCCCTCTTTTGACTATAATTCAAAGATTTGCTTCTTTGATGGTGTCTCACATTTCCTTTATGATTCTATCCTGTGCTTTAAATATTTTTCATTTTCTTTGTTTATTTCTTTTTAGAACCTTTACTTTGTCTTTGAGTCCTGATATTTTAACTTCTGCCTGATTCATTATACTTAAAAAGGCTTTCCCTTGAGTTTTCTAACTGGAATATTGAGTTTTCAGTCTGTCTTTATTTTGGCTTGCATTTTCTTCAATGTTCCAATCTCTACATTGAATTCAGTTTTCAAATCCTGATTTATCCTCCTTATTCATCCAGATGCATATTTGTATTTTTTTGGAAATCACTTAGGTGTTTATTGTTATCCTCTTACAGTTCAATCAAGTGTTTATTTATGTCAGTTTTAAATTTCAAGTTTTTGATAAAGTTTACGGTTGTTCTTTTAAATGCTGTGTCCTGGGGTTCATATAGGTAGTTCTCAATCGAACACACGTCTATAGGACTAGTGGGTTTGACGGGAGACGTGCGGTTCTAGCCATTCATGTTGTTTTTGTTTCTGTGATGTGACCTGCTCATGTGTACTTCTTCCTTTGCTTGGGGCTGATGTGATAATCTGGCCTTCCTTAGATGGGCAGTGCACATGTTCTGTCTGAGCCAGAGCAAGTAAAACTGGTGAGCCATGGGCCAGACAAAGGTGGCTTACAGAGGGTGGTTCTGGGTCTCAGCTAGGCAAAGGGAGTTCACAAATGAAGAAGGTTCATGGACCCACGTCAGAACCTAGGCTTGTGGGGTTGCAAGTGGTGGAGGTTGGAGGACTGTCAGGGAAGGGCAGAAGCTACTTACACAGGAAAAGTGGTTTGCATAGAGAGCTGTGGACCATTATTAATGTCAGTGTTCTAATACTCCTGAGTTATGTAATTTATCGGACTCAGCTTTTTTTTCCTTTTTGTATTTTAAGGTTTTATTGAAAATGAATATTGCTTAGATTACATACAACATGTGAAAAATCAACTTAAAGTGAGAAAATATTTACTTTGGATCCAGGCTTCATTGCACAATAGTGACTCACCTTTTTATTGATAGACATTTAGGTTGTTTTTAGTTGTTTGGATCCAGGTTTTGTGGGGCCTGAAGCTTATAAAATCAGAAAAATATCATTAGCGCCATAATATAGTCAGCTTTGGTTATTGCGTTTATGAATAGGACCTCAGTAAACATGTTTGTATTGTTGCCTTTATGTATTTCTGTGTTTACATAATTATTATAAACAATAATTTCTGATAGGTAGAATTCCTTAAGACAGACAGAGTAGTTAAGAGGAGGGATTCAGTATTTATGTTGCTTGGGCACTAATACCAGCCTTTATATCTATCAGCGATATGACTGTTGCCAAAATCCTCATATTTTCTATGCCTTAGTTTCCCAGGTATAAATGAAGGTAATAATACTTTATTGTGAGGATCATATGAATTTAAGTGCATATTAAAAACAGTCAAATGCTAATTATGTCTCCCTGTGTTGTTTTCAGATACTAACTGGTTTATTTTATAATACTGCATCATTTAAAAATACAGAGTAAACCCTTTAAATTGTTCCTGTTGTGTTTGCACATAAAGCCTATATAATGGCATTATGTCGAAGGAGCTCTTCCATTTGCTATCTTATTGCTGTGTAAACTGTAATTGCTAACATATATTTCTCCTTCTCTCCTTCACTTAATTCATTTACTCTGGGTTTTTTTTTTAAGAGGACTAGTGGAAATGAAAGGCTTTCTTCAAATAATTTAATAATTTCATTCTTTTCAGTCTTGTCTCTCTTGCTTTGAAATCTGTGTAGTAAAAGTTTAGTTTCCTGAGGTCATTTATTTCTTGTTCCTTCCCTAGTGTTTCAGAGAGTTGCTGAGGCAAGAACTGTCTTCAGTAAAGAGCTGCTTAGCTGAGTGATTGAGAAGAGGAGGAATTAGAGAACAGAAGAGATAGGAAAGGGCTGTAGAGGAGAAAGCCAACAGCATGAGAGAGGGGACTGGCAGAGCTCCCCGTCTTCTTCAGTTCCTTCTCCTTCCCGCTGTTTGCTTTTCTCCTCCATGGCCTTTTCCTGCTGGCCCATTCTGTTTATTTTACTTCTTTGTTTTCTTTTTCATTATCCGAATATAGTGATACATTTTCAAGCCTACGTAGTTTTTCACTACTTGGTTCAGTCTACAGATGAAGATTTGAAAATGAGGTTTTTATTTGATTCATTGAGATTTCAATTTTCAGCATCACTGTTTGGTTCTGCTTCAGAATCTCATTATCGAATTGCTCTTTACTATTCTGATGTTGCGTGGCCAGCTTATTTGTTATTTTGAATTAAGAGTCTGTGGTTCTGATTAGATGGGAATGAAGAATTAGTTGCGATTAATTACATACCAGAGCTACTAAAGCAAAATTTTGCTTTGCTGGGATACTTGATGCTGGTCAGCTAGAGCTGAGAAATTAGCAGTGTTTAAGAAGAGACCAGCATCACTGAAATAAAATCTTCTGGGAAGTGATTCCTTAGAGCATAGAGAAGCTGTGTTCCAGAGGCAACCAAGGTTGTACCTCATGCTGGCAGCAGGACTCGGTAATGTGTAAGAGTCACCGAGGTGGTACTAGTTTTGGAGGGATGAAGGGGTCATGGAGAGCAGCTGAGGCTGGGCACTGTGAGAGACCAGGAGAGGCCATTGGTGAAGGTGCAGCCTCAGTGGCAGGTGAAGGCCCAGGACTGAAGGGGTCAGCAAAAAAGTTGAGGCTTGGCACCATGAAGAGAACCTATGAGAAGTTATTGGTGAAAGTGCAGCCCATTTGCAGCAAGGGACCCCCACATTTTAGAGATGCCAGAACCATCAGGAACAGCAGCAGCAGTGGAGTGGAGGCAGCCAGTGCCTTGAAGACAAGCTGTGTGTGCTGCGGAGAGCGGAGCTGGTGAAGCGACTCCTTTGCTGGAGTCTAGAAGATCGAGAGTGGAGCCCAGATAGTTGGATATTGAGTTATTTATACTCTTGGAGTTTAGTTTTGTTTGGTTAAGATTGTGACAGTGCCCTGGTTCTTCTGTCTTAAAGAAGATATTTAATTTTGATTTTAAAGGAGTCCACAGATAAAAGATTTGGACTTTTAAAAGAGATTGGATATTTTAAAAAGATTGAAATTTTAAGGACTGAAATTTTAAGATTGGAGGACTTTTAAAATTATTCATGATTTTAATGTGAGATCTTGGGGTTGAATAAGAAAGGAAAGGATGTGGCTTACTAGTGATGTGTTTGTGTCAAGTTGAAAAGAGGTTGGTTGTACTGGCTGTTTTTGTGTGCCAGTTTGACACAAGTTAGAGTCATCAGAGGAAGGAGCCTCAGCTGAGGAAATGCCTCCTTGAGACCCAGCTGCAAGGTATTTTGTCAATCAGTATCATTGAGGGAGAGCACAGCCCATGGAGGGTGGTGCCATCTCTGGGCTGCTGGTGCTGGATTCTAAAAGAAGGTGGGATCGCTTCTTGGCTTTTTGGCTAAGATCAAGTGTAAAAGAAGGTGGGCTGAGCAAAATATGACAAGCAAGTCAGTAAGCAACTCCTCTCCATGGCCTCTGGATCAGCTCCTGCTTTTGGGATTCTGCCCTGACTTCCTTCAGTGATGAATAGCAATGTTGAAACATAAGCCAAATAAACCCTTTCTTCCCCAGCTTGCTTTTTGGTCATTCATGGTTTTTTGTTTGTTTGTTTGTTTTTCCCCAGTGATGGAAACCCTAAGACATGTGGTATAGATGCTTGAGGCCAAATCAGGTCCCTAAGTGTCTTTACCTTCTGACCATCTTGCTAGCCCATTCTGTTTATTTCACATTTTTTTTATTATTTGAATATAGTGACATTTTTTCAGGCCTAAGTAGTCTTTCACTATTTGATCAGTCTATAGATGAAGATTTGAGTTTTTTTTTAATTGATTAATTGAGCCTTTAATTTTCAGTATAACTGTTTGGTTCTTTTTCAGACTCTCATTATTGAATTTTTCTTTCATGTTCTATATTACGTTCCTTAATTTAGCCAACTGTTTATTTGTATCCTCTTTAAATTCATCGATCATTTTTAAAATCAGTCTTTTGAATTCTTTGTCTACATATCATTCATTTAGACATTTTTGGAGTAATTTGCTAGGAAATCAGGGACTTTTGGAGAACAATTGCTGGCTGTTTTTCATGTTTCTTGAGCTCCTATGTTTCAATTTATACATCTGTAGGGATGTATAAATGTAAAGAATGTCTCTCTTACACTTTTTAATATTATTAGCATACATTATAATATTGCAGTTTGGCTATGGTATTTCATATATGTATGATGCTATAAAGAATGGTCTACAGATGGGGCACTCTGGCTCATTCCCCCTAGTTAGCAGGGTGTGCTCCAGGGAATGGGAACGGTCCATATGAAATCCTTTGTAGGTGCCATTCCTCCTGTCATTTGTCACTCTGCTGTTGCTAAGTGCTGAATGTCTGGGCACAGGACTCTAGGCTCCTTCCAGTTGTGGTTTCTTGGAGCTGGATTATCAGCTGGGGGTTGTGGTGTCCTTTTTCTGTAATATCTGGAAAGGTTTGCCTGTGATTAGGTTGTGGGTAGAGAATAAAGGACAGTTTCTCTCAACTGGGATGGTGTGTATGTAGCTAGCAGCAAAGCCCCCTCCCCAAAGTCTTTTAGGTGCTGGCCTTAATCCCCAGTGGTGTCGAAGAAGGAGAAAAGCAAGGCACAGTGACTATATAGGTTCAAATCAGATATAGAAATACTGTGAACCAGTTAAGAACAACAGCTACATTACTGATGAGAATAGAAAAGAAGGGCAAAAATAATATAGACTCTGAAATGTTAAAAATTAATAAAATAAAGCAAGGGAAGAAATGGATGAATGATTTGTGAGAGAGGATATGTCAAAGAGAGGGAAATCCAATGAAAAATAAATGCAATTATATAAAAAGCAAGAAAAATATTGAACAACATGAAAGTGTTTGAAAGTCCTGTTGTCAAGGTTCTTGGACTGGAGAAGCTTCTGGACTATTTAATGATTAGAAACTAGTGGGTGGCGTGGCAGGCCTGCTGTAGGAGTTCTGCTGGGCATTCCGAGGACATGCTGTTTTAGCAGGGTTGTCTGTGTTCACTCACTCCATAGGCTTACCGTATTTGTACCACACCCCCATTATCTTGAGATGTTCATGGACTAGTCACTCCAGAGACCCCCTAATTTGTGAACCAGAGGGCATGGTAATGTCCAAAATATAGCACAATGCCTGAAGGATTGGGGGAGGAAGTGCTGGCTGGGCTCATGTAGGGAACGGGGAGAGCATAGGAATGTGGCAGCCTTCCTTTCCTTCCTCAGATGTGGCCAAGCTGACACGGGCAGTTGCTGTCGTTCTTTGAGAGCAGGACACCCTGACTACTGTTCCCTCTGTGGTTCTTACGCTGTTGTTTAAACCTTTTCTTAGTGTTATAACAGAATCGCCCCCATTCTACAGCTGTGACTCATGGCATCCCCCACTTTGTCCCCGCCACATGGCAGAGTAGCCCCAGGGTCTCTGACTTGTGAGTGTCTTAAGTGTTGTGATACCCTAAGTAGTTTGGTTCCTAAGGATAGGCGCCTTCTCCAGATAGCACCTCATGGCCACACTGAGAGATGGACATATGCAGATGAGCGTATTTAGTGTGTTATTGATAATGGTGATTCCTCCTTCCAGGTTGAAGACTTTAGCAGAAGAGCTCACGCAGACACAGCAGATGCTTTTACACAAGGAGGAGGCTGTCCTGGAGCTGGAGAAGAGGATTGAAGAATCTTCTGAGACCTGTGAAAAGAAGTCTGAGTGAGTACCAGAGATACCGTCTGAAAGAGTAGAGGCAAAAGCATGTATTTTTACAAAAATATTTGCTACATGCTGGTGTGGACATGGCATTTCCAGAAATGGAAGTTTTCATTTTAAAACAGTGGAATTTTGTGTAGTTATATCATATGACTCTGGAGAGCTGTTTTTGTATTTTTGTAAAATGTGATATTTAACAGCTAGTTTCATGTGAACTTGATACAAACTAGGTCGTCTGAGAAGAGGCAGCCTCAGCTGCGATTGATCTGTGGACAAGCCTGTGGTGCATTTTCTTGATTAGTGATTGATGTGCAATGGCCTATCTCTCTGGACAGTGCCACCCCTGGGCTACTGGGCCAGGGTACAATAAGAAAACAAACTGAGGAAGTCATGCAGAACAAGCCTATAAGCAGTGTCCCTCCATGGCCTCTGCTTCAGCTTCTGCCTCCAGGTTTCTGCCCTGCTTGAGTTCCTTCCCTGACTTTCCTCAGTGGTGGACTGTTACCTGGAAATGTCAGCAGAATAAACCCTTTCTTCTCCAAGATTTAGGTCATGGTGTTTCATCACAGCATTAGAAACCCTAACTAAGGCAGATGTGTTCTAGAAAAGTGGTATTGGATTTGTAAATAAAATGCCACGATCAGATGTCTTAATGTTTTAACAGTTTGCATTACCTCATGAAGAATCCTTCGTTAAAAGCTATCTTTGTTGCTCAACATTTATTTTTTTGTGAGACTTATTGTAAATCCCTTTTTAAAAGGATTCAGAGAAGTGTTATCTAGAAATTGACTGCTGTTGTGTTAAAAGGCATCAAATAAATTAATTAGAACACACTGATCTACTTTGCATATAGTAAACAGCTTCAGTTTACTTTGTTATTCTTGCTTTCCTGGTATTTGTCTAGCTGATTTCTGACTTGAAATATCGTTCTGGGTCTTTTGATTTTACTTGTATTAATACATTTCTGTCTTTTAGTAGATGTGTGTACTCCACTATGCATGCAGGTCCAAGAGTGTGTGTTAGATATGTGTACTTTCTTATGTGTGAAGGTACAAGAATTTGTGTATCTGTATCTTTTGGTAGATGTGTGTACTTGCTTATGTGTGCAGGTACAAGAACATGTATGGAGACCATAATTCGATGTCAAGTGTCTGCCTCAATTGCTCTCCACCTTATTTTTAAAGGCAGGGTCTCATTGGGTTGGAACTTGATGATTCGACTAGATTGGCTGGCTAACAACCCCCAGGATTCTCTTGGGTTCCTATCAGTGGGGTTATAGGTGCTTGTATTCTTGGCTTTTGAGGCTTTTAATTTTTAATTTATTTTTTAGTACTTGTATGCATGAATACTATTTGTTTAGATTATATCCACATTTGTTGCTTCCTCTCTGACTCTTCCCACACCACCCTATCCACCCAACTTCCTGTTTTGTCGTTCTTTTTCTTCTTCTCTCCTTCTCTCCCTCACATCCACTCACTTAGTGCTGTTGGTATGCACATGGGTGTAGGGCGCCACCCAGTGGAACATGGACATCCTACCACACTGCTGCCAAAGACTGCCTTCTTCCCTTCTCTGCAGTTGCCCATGGCTCCTTACCGAGCTGGAATATTGACAGGCTTGACCTTGTGCAGGTCTCGTGCTGTCAGCCATGGCTGCAGTGATGTCATGAGTGTCCAAAGGACGTAACTTTGCAGCCGTCTTTCCTGACTTCTCACTCCCTCTTCTACAGTATTCTCTGAGCGTTGTGGAGAAAAGTGTGTGACCTAGATGTCCCATTGAGGACTGAGCATGGTCAAATAATTCTGCATACTTTGGCTCGTTCATCTCTCTATAACAGCCATCCACTGCATAATGAAGCTTCTCTGGTGAAGGGTGAGAATTATACTCATCTATGAGTATAAGGATACAAATTTAGGGGTCATTTTAATTCTATGCCTGTTGTAGACTAATAGTAGTCATGCCTGTAACCTCATCAGCCACAGGTTCTTGCTCTTGATCATAGTTCCAGGGATGAGTTTCCTTCTGTAGGACAGGCCTTAATTAAGTATGATTAAAAGTTGTTGATTACCCCCGTAGCATTCCTGCCACTGTTGCTCACATGGTTATCATGTCATGTCGGTCATTCCTGTAGTTTGCACAGTTCAGGGCTGTGTCAGACTGTTGATAGGTTTTCTTCTCTAATAGCCCACAATGTATGATATTGCACTGTGAAACCTAGCCAGCAGAGAGGAAGCTTTTAGGTCAGTACCAGCCTGATTTCTTCATGTTCTGTGATCAGGGTAGGTGTTGTCTTTAGCAATAGGGTCATATTATCAAGTTTCAGTGGGGTCACCAAGAGCAATAGCAATAACCTGTTTCTGTGGGTGCTGGGGATTGAACTCAGGCACTCATGCTTCTGTGTAAGAACTTTACTAATTGAGCCATCTTCCTAAGCCCGTTGTCTTTTATTTTATTCTCTCTCTCTCTCTCTCTCTCTCTCTCTCTCTCTCTCTCTCTCTGTGTGTGTGTGTGTGTGTGTGTGTGTGTGTATGCAAGCATATATGTGTATGCATGTGGAACCAAAGTTTAATGTTGGTTATCCTGAATATCTCCATTTCATTTGTGGGTTTTTTGTTTTTTGAGTCAGGCTCTTTCACTGAACCACCCTGAGCCCATTCATTTGGGTATGCTGGCTGACTGTTTGCTCCAGGAAACCTGGCTTCCTGCGTCCTATCTAGCACTGAGGCGACAGATGCACAGAAAGACACCTGGCTTTTCTGTGGGTGCTTGGGATTGGAGCTCATGCTCTGATGATTGCACGGGGGCACTGGAACAGCGGCACCCCTCCTTAGCTTGTGCATTATCCTTTTTACTGATCGTCAGCTGTGATGACGGGAAACCACAGCATGGTTGTCTGCGTGGTCTTCCCAGTTGTGACTGCAACATAAACTTATCGCCCTCAAACTCTCACTACTGCTTTCAGATTTCAAAGCTCTCTAGGGTTTTGTGATGTGTTAGGTCTCTCTTATCTACACTAGCTTTTATTTTTTGGTATAACTTCTCAGATATTCTCTACTTCGATTAAATTTTCAATCTTCCCACTTCCTTTATTATAGTCAGCTGATGGACTTCTGTATCACAGAAAACTCCCAAGCATTAACTAGATACCTGAAATCCACATCTTTCCCCTCAGCACCCATTCTAATGCCCATCTTTTTTTTTTTTTACAGTACAATGTACCCTTCTGTGTCATTTCTTGTGAGATTTTTAAAGTATTGCCATCTTTTATTTTCTCAGAAAATTTGTGTTATTTATATATTTACCTTTTCCTTCCTTCCAGCTGGGTCCTTATACTCACCTTTTCAGCGTTGACCCCAGAACCACCAGTCTTCAGGTCTCCTCCCCCACCCCCGTTCCACCTCCCATCTCTGAGGTGCTGGGTACAGTACTCAGCTGACATCTGCCAGGCAATGCTGCGCTGTCACACAGTTGTACCCCAACTGCTGAAGGCCCCTCCCCTTGTCATTATTTCCCCCATTTTACTCTTTGCTTTCTCGTTTCTGAGTTTGAACTCGTTCTAGGAGCAGTTCCCATCCATTTCCCAATTACCACTTAGTTTTCAACCCACATAGATCTAGCCTTTGTCCCATTATTGCAGAAATAAGAATCTTAGCGATTACCCATGCCTGGAGTAGGGCAGCTGTCTTTCCGGACCACTGAATCATGTCTGACTTGGCTGCTGTCTTTCCTGTGCTTTTTGAAGTCTCCGATCACCAAATTGCTTTTTCTGTACAAAAATACCCACCTAGAAAGAAGTACAAGCTTTCTCCGAAATCTTTCCTCATAACAGTTTTGCCCAAGTTTGGGTGGGACTGGCTGTTCTGTTTTGCAGTCTTTATTCACCTTGGACCATGAGAGTTTTCTTTTCTTTGGCCTGGATCAGGTTTTTCTGCATTGTTTCCTCTTTCCTCCTTGGCACCCCTATTTTGTTTTTCTCTTTGAAAATCTCACCACCTCCAGTCCGCCGTGCTGGCGCCTCGTCACACGTGCGTGAGGGCGTGTGCCGTTAATGGCCCCGCAGCATTGGCTGCTGTAGAGCCAGGGCGTTCAGCCGCGGCTTCGGACTCTAGCAGCTCAGCCCAGGGGCCGTACATGGTACATGCCAGTCCTGTACCTAGGCCGGTCTAGGTAGGGCACCCTGGAACAGAGGTACCCACAGGTAGGGGTGGAGCTGGCCTCGGATTTCACCCAACTTCCGCAGAGGCCCCACAGGCTAATAGAACTTTTAGGAGTTAGAAGGGTTAGCGTGACCGGGTTTTCAGGGCTGAGCCGTAGTGAGCCCAGTCATGTAGCCTTCATTATCCTAAGTTCTTACTGTTAGCTTCAGCGTACAGTATTAAAATTTGAAGTCTATTTAGGTGCCCAAACAGTTACTGCTCACTGTCCTTGACTGAGAAATTGGTGGACTGAACCTTGCCTCCATATTTATATGTTAAAATATTTTATTAAACAAATGTTCTGAATAGGATTGTATGGTGATACATTTATGTTTTTTCCCGTAATATTTCAATATTTCCTGGGCAAGTCCTTAGTTTGTGCCATCCACATCTATCTGTCTCTCATCTATCCATCCCTTCATCTACATATAGATATAGATATCTCTTTCTATAAATACACATATGTAATGAGGATACATTTTGCTCTAGTTTAAAACATGAACTTATAATTATTTTTAAGGCTAGGGGTGTTCATAAATGTCCAACCTGGGCTACATAGTGAGACTGTATATTTTAGAGAGAGCATTATTTTTATTTTTGTAATATTTTATTATCTTCAGATACTTTGTTACTTAAAACTAATAAAACAATAAAATTATATTTTTTCAGAAATACTAAAATGTTTATTATATGTTCATATTCTTAAATTATTTCTAAATAATAGAATCCTATTGAATTTTTACTTAATAGAATTATTATTTTGTCCTCATCATATAGTATGGATGGTCATAAATTAAATCTTTGAATTAGATATGTGTCTCTAACTTCCCAGTAGCCACAGCTTCTAAAGGGAAGATTTAAAAGTTTATCCCTAGATTATGTTGGAACCAGGAGTGCCTGGGACCCAGGCACTGCCAGGTAGCAGTTGTGCTGTATTGTTTGATTTGTTTCTTACTTTCAGAACCAGGTAGCCGTGGTTATAAGCTGTATGCAGAGACCTAGGCTGTAGGTTTTTCATGCCATGCCGCCCTCTCCGTGTGCCCTTGACGGTAGCCATCCTGTCCTCTGCCCTCTCCGTGTGTCCTTGACGGTAGCCATCCTGACCTCTGCCCTCTCCATGTGCCCTTGACGGTAGCTCTCTGCCCTCTCCGTGTGTCCTTGACGGTAGCCATCCTGTCCTCTGCCCTCTCCGTGTGCCCTTGACGGTAGCTCTCTGCCCTCTCCGTGTGTCCTTGACGGTAGCCATCCTGTCCTCTGCCCTCTCCGTGTGTCCTTGATGGTAGCCATCCTGTCCTCTGCCCTCTCCGTGTGTCCTTGATGGTAGCCATCCTATTCTCTGCCCTCTCCGTGTGCCCTTGACGGTAGCCATCCTGTCCTCTGCCCTCTCCGTGTGTCCTTGACGGTAGCCATCCTGTCCTCTGCCCTCTCCGTGTGCCCTTGACGGTAGCTCTCTGCCCTCTCCGTGTGTCCTTGACGGTAGCCATCCTGTCCTCTGCCCTCTCCGTGTGTCCTTGATGGTAGCCATCCTGTCCTCTGCCCTCTCCGTGTGTCCTTGACGGTAGCCATCCTATTCTCTGCCCTCTCCGTGTGTCCTTGACGGTAGCCATCCTATTCTCTGCCCTCTCCGTGTGTCCTTGACGGTAGCCATCCTATTCTCTGCCCTCTCCGTGTGTCCTTGACGGTAGCCATCCTATTCTCTGCCCTCTCCGTGTGTCCTTGACGGTAGCCATCCTATTCTCTGCCCTCTTTGTGTGTCCTTGACGGTAGCCATCTTGTCCTCTGCCCTCTCCGTGTGTCCTTGCCTGTCCTCTGTCCTCTCCATGTGCCCCTGACTGTAGCCATCCTACCCTCTGCCCTGTGTGTCCTCGATTGCTACAAATCCACCTTCCTTTGTGCAGATTTGATTTCTTACCCAACTGGAGTCATATCGTGTGTAACTTTCGGGGACTGACTTTTAACTCATAGCATAATTCCTTGGAGTTCCTTCAGGAGCTTTCATTCTTTCTTGAGCTGCTGTAGTAAACACAATAAAAACAGCACATACTTCCTCTCTCCCAGTTCTGGGTACCAAAGGTTGAAATATGGTAAAACATTAATGGTTTTCATTAAGGCCATTCTTAAAGACATCTGATAATTGTAATATTTATTTTCATAATGACTAATGTAGATCATCCTTTCATGTTCCATTTTGTCATCTTTGTAGCTTTTATATTGAAATACCTGTCTAATTTTTTCTTATTCTTTGATTGCTTGCTTTATTTTTATTATGGTTGAATTATTTTTTATTTTTTTGAGATTATAACTTAATTATATTATTCACCCTCCCCTTTTCTTCCCTCAGAACCCTCCCTTTTAATCTCTTTTAAATTCATGGCCTCTTTTTTTCATTATTTTTTCTTACATGAATATATATATATATATTCATATATATATTCCTAAACATAACCACTCAGTCTGTATAATATTTATTATGTGTATATGTTTTCAGGCTTGATATTTGGTATTGGTCAACCAACTGGTGTGCTCTTCCCTAGGGAAGACTATTTCGTCTATTCATAACAACATTGTTTAGTTGCCTGTAGTTCTTTGTATAGGATTGAAACCTCATGGGATTTTACCTTAGTTGACTTTGGTGTGTCTATTATTGTCCTTGTTCAGTTCATGTTGGTGAGAATTTATGGGTGTAGCTTCTGTCACTACTAGGAGACACAATCTTACCGTGAACTCCCCGATCCTCTGGCTCTTGTCTTCTTTTTATCCTCTTCCCCAGTAGTCCATGAGCTTTAGGACTGTAAGTGTTTTGTAGACACTTATCCATTCATACTTGACTCCATGACTCTGCATTTTTATTGGTTGTAGTTTTCAGTAATGGTATCTGTTTGTTCCAAAAAGAAGTTTCTTTGATGAGGGGTGAGGCCTGCACTTATCTGAGGGTATAAGGGCAAATATTTAGAATATAATTAGGGATTGTGTTGGTTTAGTAAAGTGTTGGTTGTAGGTTCTCTTCCAAGATCTATTGCTTCACTCACCCAGGGTAGTTGACTAGGTTTCCAGGACCACTCATGGTTTCCCTCTTATTGAACGGATCTTAAGTCCAGTTAGAGAACTGTTGATTACTGCCAAGGTATGCATGCTGCTAGTGCACTCTTGGGATTATTGTACCATGCTGGTTGTTGATATAGTTCATCAGCATTAGAGATTGGTAAGATTTGGTTGTCCCACTCCTTTGGAAGCTTGCCTCGTGCCTTCTGGTACCCTGAGAGCTAGTCTTCAGGGAAAAAACATTCAAATCAGTTCCATCTCAGGGACCTCTGGGCCCTGGTCTGAAGTGCATTTTGCGGGGCAATCAAGGGCAGTAAAAGTTGTATGTTTTCAGAGTCTGGACAACCCTGAGCAGCAACTAAAAAGAGGGCTTCTTGTGCCTGGTGTTAGTTTTTGTTAGGTGGTCTTCAGCTTTTGGAGGAAGCACGGTCAGCCCAGATGTGGAAATTTTGTTTAAGCTATACATATGTATTCATAGACTGATGTGTATTATAGTTTTTTTTAGGTAGTTGATAATGACTTTTTCAGACATCTTTACTATTGTTTTGTCCTCTTTTAGTGATTAGTATACCCAGTGGAATTTTATTAGAGAAAATTAATTTTTCCTTTACAAATGGGTACCAATTACAGATTGCTTTTTAGCTATGGATGAACCCATGTTCATTTCCTTCTATCTGGGACCCTGTCTGGCTTGAATCTTTGCAACACTGCACCTGCTACCCTAGTTTGTGTGAGTTTGTTTCTATAAATACACTGATAATTTTCTTTATTTGGCTATTTGGTTAACGTTTACTTTTTGCAACTATTATCATATATATATAATTTTATATTTCTTTATTGCAAAGCTTATTTTCCTTTCTCTTACCCTGGACAATTGCGCTTTTTTAGCTATTTTCTTTTGCATTTTCTGTTAGCCTTTATGTAAAACTACTGATCCAGTGCTTTTAGAGTATTGCTTTTAAGTATATCAAATAATTTTGTATACATGTGATAAGTCATTTTTTTGAATAATCTTCTAGGTGTATGAAAATATACTTTGATATCTTTCTTGTTATATTTAGAATTATTTCTTGTACTGTTGTCCTAGCCATTGTGGTTTCTGTGGTACTTTGCTTTTGGTCTGTGTGTTAGGAAGCACAAAGTTTAAAAAATATAATAAGTGTAATCTTTTCCTAGGTCTCCTAATATTTTTCTCACAAAATGATTGTCTTAATAATTAACATTCTCTGAATGGATTTTCTGAGAAGCAGAAGTGCCAACTTATTGCAAAAAATCAATTACCAACTAATACGCAAGCCAGCATGAATTTACCAAGAAATCTATATAGATTTTAAAAATAGGTCACAGATTTGCTGAATGATGATGATGTTCATGGTAATTATCACTTATTAAATTCTGCTGTTTAGAGCAGTCTGTCTTCTGGACATTTCTAGGTCTCCTGCAAATGCTCTTTAAGTTCTGTTTTTCCCATCTTCACATTGTTCCCTGAAATTCCTTGAAGAGACCAACATTTTTACTATGGTCGCTGAGGTTGTGCCCTGCTCAGTTAGATTGGGACTGAGCTCTCAAAACAGCACAAGATGCAACTCAATAGCTTAGTGTGGTTATATCTCTCTGTATTTATTCTGGTGATGTTCTGACTTTAAGTTGGTTACCTTGCTATCTAATTCTGGAGCATTCCCTGATTTCCAATCTGTCGTCCGGTACTACTAATAATTTACCACAGTGCACTTATTTTTAAGGTATCATATACTTATGGGGTAGACATTCCTGCCAGCATGGTTTCTTCTTTCTGGTGGCCTTGTTTTGGGCCCATAAACTTGTAGTTCCTATTGTGTAAGCCCTGAGTACAAGTTCCCTAAAGAAGGAGTGGGGAGATTTGTAGACTTGGCTCACATTGTCATGATCAAGTCGGAATTCCTGCTGTACCAACTTTCCAGACTTAAAACACACACTTTACAAAATACCCACAGTTCAGTGTGAATTAACTAATTAATAAAATTAATTTTATTAATTTTACCCAGGAACATGTCATACTTTAAGTATTTAATTCTTGAGATTTGAAATTAGCGTAATATTTTAAGTTTGTCATTTCTTTTTCAGTCAGTTTACGGTCTGAATTCCTAAACTGAGCTCTTGGTGAGGTAGGTAGTTTATGTCTAAAAGATAATAGGTGCCATTATTTATTTGAAAGTGTCTTGAATGACCTATTTCCATTTTCTTAATCCTGCTATTAAAATCTGTTTTTATTTCTTTATGATTCTGAAGGAGTTCTGTAGAGGAAAATGAAAGCTTACAAAAGCATAATCTGCACACACATAGAAACATGCATATACACACGTACGCACACATGGACATATAGGCACACATATAGACACACATAGACACAAGCACACAAATATACACACAGACACATGTAGACACACACAGACACATACATACACATATCCACACAGACACACACATCTCGGCACGCATACACACATGTCCTCACAGACACACACATATACACACATACACATATACAGATAAACACAGACCCAGACACACACACACACACCACACACTTTTCCATTAATGCTTTTACTTCTTGAGTTGAAATAATGTCTGTTTATTTTATTCTGTTGTAGCATTGTGCTTCTTCTGGGGCAAAAACAGGCACTTGAAGAGTTGAAACAGTCAGTCCAGCAGTTGAGATGCACTGAGGCAAAGTGTGCAGCACAGAAAGAATTATTGGAGCAAAAAGTACAAGAAAATGATGGGAAAGAACCGCCTCCTGTGGTGAATTACGAAGAAGATGCGCGATCGGTCACATCAATGGTAAGCTCTGGAGCCATCTGGTGCTGACAGAGAAGTGTCTAGGTAATAAGTGAGCACAAAACTAATTCTGGTTTGCTGCAACAAACATCACTCTTGTTAGCATGCAGGTTCTATTGAACTTATTTGTAAGTGCAGAATAGGCTTAGCTGTCAGTCACCTCAGGTCACCTGGAGAGCACTTCAGGAGCCTCCCATACAGTCAGAGCACAGAGAGCGCTTCTCTTGCCTTCAAAGCTGAAAGGACAGATTGCAGTTGTTTTTATTCCTGGGAGGCAGCAGGAAGGTAGGGTATCATTTAAAGATGGAAGTAAGAATGAGGAGAAAGCCGTGCCTTGACTGTTTCTCCACAACCATGAACCTGTTTGCCTTAGATTGACAGTGTGTTTGCTTTCTTCCACAGTACAAAAGAATGACCTAGCTTAAATTCTTTTATTCCTAGTTTGTTCAGATTTGCAAACTTAAAATTCTGTTTAATTTTAGTTTGACTATCTGCTCAATGGCTAGTATATATTACTTTATCTGTCTGTCCATTTCTATTAGATCTATCATCTTTCTTTCTTTCTTTCTTTCTTTCTTTCTTTCTTCCTATCTATCTATCTATCTATCTACCTACCTACCTACCTACCTACCTTTCTTTTCTTCCCTCATCTGTGTGATTTGTAACCAGTGACACTGCCTTGCTTGTTTAAAATAGTTCTGCCCAGTTTATTGTCTTCAGTAACTGAAATAGTGATTATAAATATCTTATATACACATTGAAACAATGCCTTTACTAAATTTTTATTTAAAAATTAAAATTTTGTCATGTGGTGGTGGTATGCCCTTCTATCCATTTCTTGCTTGAGAGACTCCAGCAAGATGACGGCAAGTGTAGACATCATGGGACCATAGAGAACTCCATCTCAAATCAAAGTAAACCAAAATGAAAATTTAGTAAGGCCTTCATTGAAAAATTTATCAGGTTTTTCAAAAGGAACACTGTATATTATATGTAGTTTAAAATAATAGGTTAATATTTTACAAATTACTTAAGCAATCCCACAAATTGATGCCAATGAAATGTTTTGCAGTATATTTATGAGGAAGGAATACTTCTGGCACAGCTCTTGTTGTTAATACTCCCACTTGTTTGGTGAAATTTTTGCATTCTTTGACTTTTTTCAGCTAATAGTTATATATTTTCAATAGTTGAAAATAAAAATTATAAGGCTTAAATGTTTTTTCCCCAAAATGGCTACTTAAACATTGTTTTATGAATAGCGTTATAAAATAAGTTAGACTGTGTGTGAGGGGAAAGGGGCCTAAGGGGCAGAAGGACAAGAAGGGACATGGGGGAAAAGAAGAGACAGCGTCATCTTTTCTCTCGTGTGCTAGATCCAGATTTAAATACAGCTGTTGTCTGTCTGTCTATCTTTCTATCTATCATTTATCTGTACCTTTCTGCCTACCTATCTATATACCTGTTTCTCCTCCTCTCACCCTCCCTTCTGAAAGTAGGAGACATTAACACAAAGGATACTGTTTGGGCAACGCAAAGGGCGGCTTCTTGGTGAACCGAGGACTTATTTGTATTGTGCCTCAGTTCTGGCTCTTGAGATGAGAACACTGTAGCGTCTGAGTCAGGTTAGAAGTGTGCACTCTGTGTAGTCCCCCTTGCAGAGTTCTGCAAACATCAGAATTTTCTGATATCCAAGTAAATACAAGCTGCTGGCGTTACTGTTTGTATATCAAACGCTTCTCTTTAGTTTGTTTATTATTGTCTAGTCTAGTAGTGAATATAATAAGCTTTATTTCAGTATCTGTTGAATTGAGGAATTATACTTCCTTTTCCTCCCAGATTACCTGTTTGTTTTATTTCATGACAGCTTTGGACCAAATCCAGTGACCTTGATGAAAGGCCACTTGGATGTCAGGTCTGTGTGTCTAGAGATGAAGGCGGCCACAGAAGGCCTTCCTACTTCTAAAACATGTTTCGCTCTCCTGTAAGAGAACTGGCTTCACTTTGATATTTCTGAAATTAACGTTTCGTGTAAAGCCCTTTGATAGACGGAGACACACATGTATTTATCTTCTCTGCACATATTGAGTAGCTGTTCTTAGTTGAACAGCAGTAGTAACAGTCTTGTTATGCTACATTTTAGCCTGTGAAATATCTGACTTCATAAGAATTGCCTGTCACTAGGACTCAGTAGTGTTTTTCACAGCAGTGTCTGATCTTTCAGTCTTATGCCTAGAACACTAAACGGCTTTAAGATTAATCAAAGCCTATTGACAGTGCTGTTGAGAGTTTCATCTTTATCATTGTGAGGTACATTTTCTTTCAATCATTGATATAAATCTTCATTTTGAGCCTTGCTCACCGAATATGGTATACTGAGAAGAGTGCCAGACCAGGACTCAGAAGACTGAGTAGCTTTTCTGTCTGCGCTGTAAGTATAGTCAGGCTCCTTAAACTTCTGAGTTTTCCTTTCCATAGCTACTGAAAAGAGGTAATAAGTATAAATTTATTTTATATATTGAAAGCACTGTAAAATAAGTAGCTCTACTTTATTCTTTTTGAGAGTTGCATCTTAGTTCGTTTATGTGTTCGCTAGTATATACTCTCTGTAAGATTGAGTTAGATTTATGAAGGATTATGCTGTGTGTTCCTAACTGATAAAGCAAAAATCTCCTGTAATGCCTTTAAATAGTAGTATTTGCATGTGAGCTTGTACATGGCTCTGAGTTCCTTACTTATTCCCTAATTCTCTTCCTCAGAAGTAATTTTCTGGAGCATTATCTGCAAATAGAAGCATGCATGTAAATTATATGCCTCCTGTTCTTTTTTTTACATAAATGGAAGAACATACGATGCTGTCTGATGCATACACTTTGCTTGTTTTATGAAATGAATCATAGAATTCATTTTATAATAGTGTATACACAGTGATTCTTTTTCTACTTATTCATTCAATAAGTAGGTATTTATTGATGGTCAGGTGTTATGATGGTTGCTTTTAGTTTTCAACTTGATGTGATCTAGAAAATCCTGAGAAAAGACTCTCAATGACGGATTGTCTTCATTGGGTTGAACATGTCTGTGAGGGACGGTCTTAGATATTTGTTCTGGGGCAATCTGTCCTTTTGTGGCTGGCACCATTCCCTTGGAAGGGGTTCTTGGACTATATGAGTGGAAAGATTGAGCCAAGTAAGCTAGCAAACAAGTGAACGTGTGTGCATTCATGTCTCACTGCTGAGCGTGGACGTGGTGTGGCCAGCTCCCTCCAGCTCCCTCCAGCTCTCTGCAGTGTTCGGCAGTAATGGGCGAAGTCTGGACCCATGAGCAGAGCTAAGCCTCCTTTCTCCAGAGCTGCTTTCTGTGAGGACATTCTATCACAGCAAAAGAAGTGAAGCGAGAGCAGCCTCTTAGTGCCGGTGTGGAGCCGTACAGCACAGACACGAGCAAGAAACATCATTTCGTGTGCTTGTATTGGTTACTTTTCTGTTACTGTGAGGTAAAACCCATACGAAAGCAACACTGGGAGAAAAGGTTTGTTTTAGCTAGTAGTTCAAGAGAGGGAGTTCTTGGCAGGGAATGCATGGCAACAGAAGAGGAAGGCATGGACAGGAGCAGGAAGCTGCCTGGTCACATTCTCATCCTCACACAGGACTCCTGCAGAGTGAGCAGGAAGTGAGGCCAGGTATAAACCCTCAAAACAGTGTCACCACCTGGGGCCAGCTGTATGAGGTATGGGCCATTTCTCATTCAAACTACCATAGCACCGCCAGGGTCTTTTTCTCATTGGTAGAGACAACATATAAGCAATTAAACACAGAGTATGTCTCGGGGGAAGTTCTTTGGGAAAAATGCAGCAACTAGTGGCAGAAAATGGGTGTGAACAATGTGTGTGTAGAGAGGTCAAGGAAGACTCCCCTGAAAAAGTGGCATCTGTATAGAGATCAGAGGGGATAAAGGGGACAAATGAGACTGGATACAGTGACAGTGATCAAGGCAGAACTTTAGCTGTCATTGGAGAAGTTTAGTTCCTGTGAGTCACTAGGCTTAGTCTTTCCAAATAGTCCTGTTTTAGTTAATTGTCTCGTTTTTTTCTCTATTTGGTTCCTCTTAAAACATTAGGCGTAAATCGGGTGTGGTGAAGCCCTGTGATCCAGCGTCTAGGAGGCTGAGTCAGGAACACCGTGAGTCGAAGGCAGGCAGGTCTGCTTACATAGCAAGGTCCCCTCTCGCAGAACAACAGCAGCAACAAAGCAAAGTAAGCAAAATAAAAATCAAACAAAAACAAAAGATAGGCACGTTTGTTATGAAACCGAACACTGTTCTTATTCTGCAGCAAACTCTGTAGAAGATAAATTGCGTGGTACAAATTAAAGTTCAGTTTTGGAGGAAAAGGTTTCTTTTCAGCCCAGTCCTTTGTCTCATAGACATTAAAGAGAAATTAAGAAAGAAGACAAAGGAAAAATATACCTAAGTACTTGTACAGGAAATGGTGAGTGAAAGAAAGTTGCTAGAGCAAAGGGAGGAAGATAGGTGGTACAGAGAAGCAGAGAATGCTGAAGCTGGAGGTAGGTAAAGAAAATCTAATAGAGGCTGTGAGGACGAGGGCAAGGACAGCTGTGACTATAGAGTGCTCCTCGTTTCCTCTTCTCAGCCTCTTCTCCCACCTGTCTTGCTTGAGACCGGGCGCTATTTTACGACCCGTTTGTCTTCCCTCCTCTGCTCTCCAGGTTTTTGATTCTTATTAATCCCTCCCCACAAACTTTACTTTGTTACATTGTTAAACTGTAAGTGCAGAGGGTACGACTTTATAGGCAATAGGCACTGACTGTTTACAGTCTCAATTACAACTGTTAAACGTTATCAAAGGGTTTACTTACAGGTGTCAAAATTTTGCTTTATGGTTCAATATACTCTACCTCATGGCAACAATTTGTGAATTACGTATTTAAGAAAATTTAGTTGGTTTGGTTCAAGTTTTATATCAAGAAATAAATTGCTATTTTAATAAAATCTGTTTCTATGGAATTATTCAGTTGATACTAAAGTATTGTTGTATCCCAAAAGCTTTTATTGGGAAGTGTTTAATAGGATAAAATGAAGTGGAAAATATACACAATAATTTAGGATCCTTTTTTAGTTTTATACAACCTGGGGCCATCCAAGAGGGATGCCTGAGCCTAGGCTTTGCCTATGTCAGATGGGACTGTGGGGATTGTCTTCATTATTAATAGATGCTGACAAATTCAGCCCACTGCACAGGTGGTCATAGACTCTGAAGAATCTAGCTGAGCGTGATCCTCAGCCCGTGACCAAGGAGGGGGTCACCAAGCACCTCCCTTCATGCTTTCTGCTTCAGGTTACTGCTGCAGTGTCTGCTCTCCTTTCCCTCAGTGTTGGATTTTATCTTGGAAGTGTAAGCCAAACACATATTTTCTTCCCCTAAGTTGCTTTTGGTCACAAGGTTCGTATTGCAGCAACAGAAAGGAAAGTAGAAAGAAAATAAAAAAGAAATCTGAAATGTTTTAATTTATTGTGGCCTTTATGGGGCTAAGGAGTGCTACCAATGAGTATAGACTCTATATACAGTTACTTTAGTTTGTTGTAAATTACATCATTGGTATTTACCTGCAGCTTATGCTAGCAGTATTTAACTATTAAAAATGTCTGTATATTTTGATGTTAAAAGCCCTTTCCAATTTTATTAATTATAAAGCATTCAATATTTTTTATATTGATCAAACCCTAGTACAGGCGAGAGGAAAATTGCTTTATGAATCTCCTGTTGTTCACTCATGCTTGAATGGCTAGAGCTGAATTCAGATCATCACGAAAGTACTGATATACATTTTATTCTGACTTTGTGTATAATAAAATATGTAGACTTTAATTGTAATCAATTTAAGTATCATTTTGTCTTTTTAAGGATTTGATTCTTGTATTATAGCTAATAAGATTAGGTAAATATGGGATTAGACCTTTTGGCCATCTTTCCCGATACGATGCAGTGAATATTTACTGTCCCCTTTCGTTTGTGTACTTGTGTTAGTATGATAAAATGGATTCACCCAGACAGCTTACACAGACCCCTGTGTTAGGAGGGAAGCCATGAGGCTTCCTGTGTTTTAGAAAGGAAGATTATATGGATATAGCTGTACAGACAAGTTGATTCACGTTTTTCACGGCAGAAAAACAGAAATGAATGCCTACACACTTTCTAGCATTTGATGACAGCGTACAATTTAGAGGTTTCATTTTAATTTAGTGGTTGCTCATTATAATTTAGAAAGTTGTACTTTGGAATTAAATCATAATTGTTTCTATTTTGGAAGTCGTACTATATTTTTATGGTGACAGGATAATTAGTGCAAGTTCTTAAGGTTTTGGGTAGATAGAGAATAAAGCAAGCAAGGTTTGCCGTATCGTGAAAAGTGCTGGCCTTTTGCTCACCATAGGAATATGAAAGCCTAATTTAACTGTGTCATTTCTTATGGTCTTCTTGGCTGATTTGTGGGAATATTGCCTCTTTCCCACTTTGAGCCAGAAACAGTTGCCTTTGTGCCAAGCAAGCTGTACAATTTGATTTGGGATTAGAATACAGGGGATGGTCCAGCTGTACAATTTGATTTGGGATTAGAATACAGGGATTGTTCCAGCGTCGATCTCATTTTGCATGGAGTCCATTAGCTGATTGACTGGAGGTGTGAAAGTGCTGATGCCCACTGCTCAGCTTTATTATTTCTGAGAACGGCAGCCCAGTGGAACAACTGTAGGAGTCTAAAGATCACAGGAGGCATGCCACAGCTTCAGATGCTTAGTCAGACCTCTGGTCACTCTGACCGTAAGGAGCATACCATTACAAGGCTGTGAGTGCTGTTAGTTAACTCTCACCCCTGCCTTATTCCACAGACCATCCCAGGTAGCTAAAGACAGTAAAATTCAGCAAAATATAAAATTACAACCAGGAAAGTTGAGATTGTAACAAGATATGAAGACCATATAAAAACTGTTTGTAGACCATGCCCTGTATGTGTAGCTTCTACTCCTGAGCCTCTTGAGCAATTACTTTGTAAGCATCTCAAAGGTAAAAGTAAAATGTAAGATGAAGTCATATAAAAGAAGGCAATTCATAGTGCAGTAAAAGTATTTTTCATTATATTTAGCCTTAATTAGATGTGTACCAGACGCTTGCACGCTGACACTGTGTGACCACTGTCAAGCACATACTATGGGACCCTTGATGACTTTACAACAGCTAATGTAGGAATGTGATTCAGAAAACCATCTAACATAGAATCCAGAATCCCTCGGGAGAAGAGGAGGCCATGACACCAGAATCAGTTCTGTAGGGGGAAGAGCGCACCTGTCAACTGACTTCACTTAAAGTGGGCAGCATGGATGTGTTTGAAGTTTTTCCTTTTAGGCTGGGTGCAGTGCATTTGCTGATAGTCCCAGCTACTCTGGAGACTGAAGCAGTGATACTGTAAATTCAAGGCCAGCTACACAGCTAGACACAATCTTGTCTCAAAAGAAAACTAAAACCAACCAAAATCCCATATTTTGTTTCAGCATCACTCTCTTAGCTGAAGTTTGAATATGCAATGGATAATAGATATTTTATACTTGTTTGAGGATAGATCTATATATAACAAAGCATTCACTAGTCAGTTCCTTATCTTTTAAAAAAATGAACATCTCATTTTTATAATTGTTGGGAATGTTTCATATTAAAAATAATTGTGTTTGTGAAACATTTTCTATAAAATTATTTTAATTTTCCCTTTGTTAGGATTAAAAATATTGTTACTGATGGTGTGTTGGGTGGAAAATTTCAGTCTTATTCTTCAACTTTGGCTTACAGTTTTATGATGTATTTTACTTATTAATGTCTCATTTTTTATATTTAGTTATTATCAATTTCACCTTATAATTTTCTATGCTGCCTTTATAGAAAATTAATCCTGATACAGATTTTAAGGATATAATTTCAGAATACTGAAATTTTTGATATTTAATGAAGACATGTTTCATTTTGGAAGTAAAGTTTTTTCTTTCTCTCGTTCTTTTATTTCTTTCTTTCAGTTTATTCTTCTCTGCTACAATATACCCCAACCACAGCCTCTACTCCCTTAGCAATCTGTGTATCATCATGAGGCTGTGTGGTAATGTTCTGACGTCTTTCTTCTTTGGCAGATACATGATGACTCCTTCAACTCATACTCTCTCTTTCTCTGTTTAGAGTTCCCTCGTGGCTTTATTCTGCTAAGCCATTGGCCAGAACAGCTTTATTCATTAACCAATAAAAGCAACGCATCTACAGAAGGATATCCCATATCTGTTTCCCTTAAGGAAAGAACAGGCCTCCCAGGGGTATCAATCAAGCAGGGCACAAACTCTCATATCAAAACTGGATGCAACTCAGTAGGAGCAAAAGAGTCGGAGATACCCACTCCCACTGTTAGGAATCCCATAAAAAATTTTTTGGTATCTATCACAGTTGAAATATTTAAATTTTCAAAGAATTTATTTGATAGACATTTTGCTTCATTAGCACTTAAAGAAATAGTCTCCTCTGTTAGAATGTATTGACTGTGATTTAAGTGAAGTTGCTAAGAACATTGCTCCCACCCTTAGTGACTCTTTGCCATGTGATGGCCAGTTTGCTAAGGAGATAGCAATATTTCATTCCCGCAGTCTAACTGAGAGGTTAAAAGATTTCCTAAATCTGAGGAGAGCGGAAGCGCATCAGTTTTCTGACTTTAGAGTTACATTTTGCCAGGTCTTTGTTGTTAAACCATTAGACCAAGTTTGTCGCCCGAGAGTCTGAAAATCCATCTCACCTCTGTGACCACAGGTTTGGCATGTCACCTCTCTGCAATAAGATTCATTGCTCATTAGAAGTGGCAAGTTCTGGAAACACCACAAAATTGTTTTCAAAGTTTAATAAAGTAATATGTAAAAATGTTTAATTTAGTTCCTCGCGTATGGGTAAGTTCACCAAATTGTGACTATAAATAAAAGACAATGTTATCGTAGCGTCTCCTAATTTTTTCACTTAATGTTGGAGGCTACATTCTTGTTAAACTGGTTGCTTTTTAATGGTGCATGACTCAAGGTGGGGAATAACCAGCAGGGGGAGCTCAGTGTCAGAAAACCAACATCTGTAATTGACATAGCCTGGCACCTTACTTTGAAGAAATAAAGCAAATGCATTTTTGTTTTGAAATGTATGTGGAGGCTTTCTGCTTTTATCATGCCGGCCAAAGGCCACTACGTTACTATGTAGTTGTATAGCATGAAGATACATGCTTTATTCTTATTTTAAATTCTTTATTTTATCTAATGTCAATATATAAGGTATGACTGATTCTTTCACGAAGAAGGCACTTTTAATAAGCTTAATTTATAAACACTGGCATAGAACTTGAACATTTTATTCTGTAATTGAACTGAGAGCTTACATTTGTGTTGCCAAAACTGGATTCTGCCACTCAGACATGCTGTCATTTCTATGTAAATAGGATAACCTGTCACCTCAATCAGCGGTTGAAACCAAAATCCAAATGGGAGAGTCACTCAGTACTCAGGCTTCTACAAGTCTCCTGTGCACTCCATAAGCACGTTCCCATTGCATTCCTGCATATTCCACTTCAGCCCAAACCCCTGTCGGTATCTCCACTATGATGACCTAGGCAGAGCTCACCATGAACTTGGTCTGAGCTCCTTGCCAGTCTACCTGTGAGCTCCTTTGCCCTCCTGACATTTTATTTCTTATTTAGAGTGATCTCATTGTGTGAATGAGCTGTTAAATTTCTTCTGCCTGTGATCCCCCAATGGCACCTCTGTAACTACTAAACTTCACATTCCTTACTGCATCCTCAACCACATGATTTTGTCTGAGTACCAACTCCCATGAACACCCACCCACTCTTCCTCACTGGCCACACTGTGCCTTCCTAGTCTGTTGTGCTTTGACTATACAGAGATTCTCATTTTTCTTCCTTGATGTATCTTTTCTCTTTATTCTTGCCTAGAGTTTTCATTATTTTAATTCTTAGGGTATTCTTTGGGTGTGTGTGTATATATATTTTTAAATATGTTTTATTCTTTGAGAATCTCCTACATGCATTCAACACATTTTGATCCTGTTTTCCTTACTCCTCCCACTAACTCCTCACAGAACCACCTCCCAGCTCCACTCAACTTCATGTCCTTTTTTTTTTTTTGAACTCACCTAGTCTAGTTTGTATTGCTTCTATTTGTATGGTTAAGGGTGTAGGTGATCAGCAGGAGAGATCCACACCCCACGGAGCACACTCTTAACAAAAACCCTGACTCTCCCTCTCTCTGTAGCCATCAACTGTTGTTAGTAGACTCCCAGGTTGTTTTGAGACTAATGCCCCCCCAGGCTCTCTGTGCTGGGGTGTGGGCTAGCTAGATCTTGTGCAGGTCTGTACAGGCAGCCAGAGCTGCCAAGAGGTCATGAGAGCAGCAGTCCAGAAGACACTATTTTTCTGCCAACCTCTAGCTCTGAGATTCTTTCTGCCTCTTCTCCCCTGAGTATTTGCAGAAGTGGGCATGACAGGGATATCCCATTTAGGGCTGTGTATTCCATAGACACTTATTCTCTGCACCTGCACCAACTCTGATTTTCTGCATTTGTTGCTGTCCACTATACATAGCAACTTCTCTGATGAAGTCTGGAAGCTGTGATCTATGTGTGTAGGGATACAAATACAGAAAGCATTTAATACTAGACTTAACAAGATAATGGTAGTTGATTTACCCCTAGCATTCTCAGCCATTCCTGGCCAGATTTACAGTATCTGACGAGTGTTTCCCCCATGGAGCAGACCTTAAGTCCGGTCAGAAAGCAGGTGGTTATTCCCATAGCATTTGAGCCACTGTTGCGCCTACGGCCGTACCTTGCCATGCCAGTGGTTATTGTAACTTTCAGGGTTCAAAGCTGGGTAAGACTTTGGTGGCCTTTCGCCTTCAGCTGCCTTGAAAAGCACCTTGTGTGGCAGGGAAGAAGCTTCATAGGCGGTGTGGACTTGACTTCTCCATGTCCTGTGACTAGACCATCATGTTCTCGTGGGCATCGAAGAACAACCTGTTTTTGGGAGTATCTCCAGTTCACTCCTGACCAACAATTTAAGGGGAAGTATCTGATACTTGGCATTGACTTCTGTGGCCTCTGGGTAATTTCCATTAAACTCTTTTATATGAAAAATAATATGTAAGAAGCTTATAGCTTTTTCCACATGGATTTCCCAAACACTTTTAGTGTTAGTTACTCTCCATTTTCTGCCCTACTCTTCATTTCTCTACCTAAACTTTCTCAATATCCTCCTTCCCCCTTCGCATATGCTCTACTGTTCCCCCTCTTGTAAGATCTTTTCCCCTCCCCACCAGTTAGTCCTCTCTTGTTTCCTGGATTCTACAGATATTGCAAGTTAAAAACAGCAGGAACAACAACAAAATTCAAAGATTTGACACTAAGGTCTACATATGAGTGAACACATGATGTTTACCTTTTTGGGTCTAGATTATATCACTCAGTATATTTTTTCCTATTATATCCATTACCTGCAGTTTCATTTTTCTTTACAGTTGAATAAAATGTTATAGCGCATAGGAATTTTCATTGTTCAGTAGTTGGAGGCTGTTTCCAGTTCCTGGCTGTTATGAACAGAGCAGTGATGGACATGGATGAGCAGGAGTCTCCATAGGAGGACAGAGTCCTTTGAATGTATGTCCAGAAGTGTGTAGTTGGGTCATAGGGCAGATCCATTTCTAGGTTTTGGATGAACCGCCACACTGATTTTCCTAGTGTTGGCACATTTGCCATCCCACCAACAGTGCATGATTCTGTTCATCCTTACCACCGTTTGTCTTCACTTTTTTCTTTTCTTAGCCATCTGACTGGGATCTCAAAATAGTTTTTAATTTGCATTTCAAAGGCCATTCCTTTAAGGGATTTCTCTACTACATTGCTATAATGCGTTCACTTATGGCCTTTTACACCCTACCCTCATTGTTTACCCCGCTGCTTTTTGTCTTTTTTTTTTAAATATGGTACCAGCTCCTGATATCTTTATCATTAATTACTACAACAGTGACTATAACTACTCTTTTTTTGACTAATAAAATAGACAACATCTCTTAGTATTTTTCCATGGCTTAAAAACTAGTATGTGTATTCATGTATGTATTAACTCATTTGTTTAGGGTGTGTTTCTATTTTGTATTTTCTCCTCAATAATACCTATGTATGCCCAAATTTAGTTTGTGAAAATGGACACTTTCGTGTATTTACTTCTGCTAGCTCGGCCTTGTATATAGGCCTTTGCTTGCTATATAGATTCAGCAAATAAATATTTTTCAAATATTGGACAGGCTGCTAGAATTTCCGGTAACAAAAAGCCATTGGATGGCTATATATATCTTTTCGGGGGGGGGAGGTGGTGGTGGAGAGGACATAGCAGACTCCTGCCCGACTGTTTGCAGCCTCTGTGATGGCAACGGTATCTACCTTGGGCTTTAGAAAGGAGAGCAACAGGAATATTTGACAGTAATAGTGTGTTACGTTCCCATTGGAATGGGAAATACACCTTTAGCATGGCCCCCAAACAGTTTTAGATTTAAAGAGAAAAGGATGTTTAACCTTCAGAAATATGAAATTATAGATTCTTGACTCATTACATCTATGGGCTTTTTTTCAGCTACTGGGAACTAATACTTTGTCCATATTATTATTCTCTTTATATGTGATCTGAAATAGGGTCTGCCTAGCAATATCAAGTGATTTTTAAATACTTTTAGAAAGCAAAACCAATGGTATATATGATGCAAAGGGAAATACCAGATTTAACTTATTTCTGGGGGTAAACTAAGAATCAGATATAGCTGCTTTTGATTTTTAGTTTTTGACTATAAATATTAATTTTCATTTATTTTTATCTTCAAGATTGCTTACAGATTTAAAATTTTGTGATTTTGGGAGCTTGGGTGAGTGCCTGGCACCCAGTAAATCCTCACTGAATACTGAAAGAATAAATGAATAGAACCAAGCTGTAAATAAGCTGCAAAGATAGGAAAATGTAAGTAAATTTATTCAGATATAGAAGTCAAAATTACTTGTTTAAAATGAGCTAAAAAATGTGAGACCCACAAAGAATATTAAGAAGCATTAGTGTTGTTCCTGAGTTTATCCGCACTTAGGCAGAAGAGACTTAGTGAACTGTTAAAGTGTGTCGGGAGACTACTTTTTGGGAAGAGTGCTCTGGGTAAGGGGCCTAACTCAAGAAACAGAGTTTAAAATGCACAGGCTCTGTCCTAGAGTTCTTTGGATTTCGTTCCTGACTTGGATACGCATTGGGAAGTTAGACAACCTCTGTGTGCCTCGGCTTGAGCACCTGTAAACTCTGATGTGAAATAGAACCTGTGTCATAGGGCCAGTGTGAAGGATTCAGTGGAACGATCCTCGTAAAATGGCCAGGACAATGCTAGTTCATAAGAAGCTTTTATCCCATGTTGCCTACTGTTATTTACCACTGAGAAACTTTATGGAATTGTTATTTGAATGCAAAATGAGGGGTTTTTGATAGGCATGATATAAACATGAGTGGTTTTTATGTATGACAAAGTTAACTGGACTCAAAGATAGTACAAATTGGACAAAGATGAGACTTTCTACTTTGATTGACATAGGCTCTCACAGTATAACACAGGCTGGCTTTGAACTTGCATTTCTTTCAACCTTCTACTGGATGGTGGGGTGGCAAGCACATGCTACTCAGCCTTGCCTCAATTCTTTTAAGTGCATTAAATTGGAAACAATAGAATGATTAAAGGAGAAATGTTTCTGTGCAACTTGGAATCCAAGAAAGTTTTAAAGCCACGGCCTATCTACTAGGTCTCTCTGGCCTTTAAAGCGTTTTCCTGCTTTATTTCCACAACGTCTTAAGAACTTTATCCCACTCACAATCATGCTCTGGCCAGGGGTGGTGATGCACACATGGAAACTCAGCACTCTGGTGGTGGAAGCAATAGGATTACAAACATGCAACCAGTCAGGGCTGCACAGGGAGACTGAGCACATACACCAACACGAGAAGGATGTCCCACAGTGAGCTTGGAAGCACAGTATGTGGCGTCTAAGTGCTGTATGGAGTACTTTCCCACAGAGTTCACACTTCCTAGCACAGACTACCCAAAGAGCCTTCTGTGCAGTCTACACATTGATGGCTTGGAGTAGCCCAGCACCCTTCTCCCCAGCCCTACTGCCTCACTGGGTATTAAGTAGCTCAGTATATTCCCGCTATAAAGAAATTCGGTATCTGATGAGACATTGGTGATCATCTGGACATAATTTAGATTCTTTTACATTTGATTAGAAGAATTACACAGTATTAGAGAGTTATACTTCAATAAAATAAAAATGTAGGAGGCAATTTAAAGCAGCACTTCCTTTCTAGACATACTTGGAAGTGTGCTTAGTTCCTGGGATTTTGAAATGGCAGCTCTTCAGTTGGGACAACTTCTGCATGTTGTGGAGGAAGAAAATAAGTTACTTCATTCAAATGATTGATTAAGAATGTGACCTGTTTCTTAGCTAGTGGGTCTTTATATAGTGCTTGTGGACTCCCACCTGAAGGAAACAAAAGACAAGAAAATAAAGCAAAACCCCCAACATCCCTGGGCTTAATGGTCCCTTTGATCCAGGGCTGATTGGTGCAGTTCCCGCCAACAGAGGGAGACACTGTGCAATAGGAGCTCAAGGGCTGTGCCTTTTCTATCTTGCTTTTGTCTCAGACAGGAAGATCTGTGAACACATTGACTTCTGTGGGCACACCATTAGTAGTTCTAGCTAAGATTTGAGATGGAGCAGAGAGAGGAGTGTTCCCATTGTGAGGGTCAGCTGGAACCTGATGGTGACTCCAAGTACTGTAAAAGGTGTGCTGTCTCGCTGAGCTCTGAACCTTCCTCATCAGAAATCCAGAAATATCAGGTAAGGAGGAAGGGGTTTGGCCAGTACCAGGGCCCGGACATTGCCCAGTAGTCCTAGAGTGCATCGGCGTTGTTAGTAATGCAGTGCTCCAACTGGGAAAATTATTTTTCTTGCTTTATTTTAGCACTAATATTATTCAGATACCCAGCCAAGGATATGGGGGTGGTGCTAATCTTCATTATTCATTTAATTTGTTTCTCTCTTCACCTCTCAGATTTGAGAGGAAATCAGCCTTTCTGATCCATGAGAAGAGAGTACACTTTGTGCAGAAACACAATTCAGTTTAAAATTTGCAATGGTGTCCAAACTTCTCTTTTCGAGGTTTCAGTCTTTATTGCCTACCAAGCACAATAGAAACTTTGTTTTCAATTTCTGTGACTAAAGGAGGCTAATGCTTTTTCTTGAACAAATGTATTAGATAATCAGGGACAAGAACTGGGAAGCTTCTCACAGTACATGACTGTAGCTTGGTGCCATTTTATAGACCAGCACTTAGAGGTTAATTTTTTACTGTGTAGCATATAATTTCTGTGGACGGTAGGAATAGTGTTCTATACCTATACCACATCTGCTGTGTTCTTAAGGGACTTTATGAACATTTTGTTGACTTGTTTTTAGTTCAAACTTTTTGCATTTCCTAATTAAGGCCCTCATATTTTAGACTGTTTTTTCCCCCATGTTTTCTGTGTTAGGAAAAGCAAATTCTGACTTTGAAATAAGAATGGAAATACAAAAAAAGAAATGTTCAATGATCATGTAACTGCCTATTGTTTTTTTTTTTAAATCATCTTCGGAAAGAATAAAAATAGATGCACAGTTTCTCTCTTAATGTTACTCAATAGAGTATTTGGGTTATCGTAGTCTATCTAAGTGTCTTGTCATTAGTCAGTACTGTTCATAAATTTATAAATCATTACTATGTGTACAGGTTTTATGGTATCTCAATTTGTGTATTCATTAAAATTAGAGGATAGAAAATCCTTTGAGATTGTCCTATACAATCTATCATTGCATAATATCTATGACTTCCAAGGTATTAATATTTTAAATAACTAACATGTATAACTCCCTTTAGCATTAAAAATTAATTCTTGTTTTTTACTCCTCATTTTTGTATAATCTTTCATCTTTGTTTGATATTTTATATTTCTATTTTGTTCTTTGTATGTTGAAATTGATTTAAAATATAATTTTTGAAGTTGTTTTTATTTTCTTTTTTACTACATTCTGTTTTACTACATTTAAAAAACAGAGTGGAAATTTAAAAATAGTATTTTATAGTTTTATGTGTTTTTTGTAGAGAAAGTAGGACAAAGCTTTTCATGTTAATGGTGCTAGGCAACCATCTTCAGACAGATATTAAGCATAGAAATGCACACTGAAATGAAATGTTCCAACAGCTCAATAGTGTAAATACATATTGAACTCACATCTCTGTGAAATTTCATCCCTAACCACAATGCTTTATCTGTGGTTATTAGCAATCCTGACCTGACTGTGAGAGTTTGGGCTTTTAAGCCTGTAAGTCCCCTTTTGAACACTTGGCCTCGTCTCCGTCTTGTCCTTGTCACATGTGTCCAGAGTGACACGAGCAGTGTCTGTGCTGATTCTGCTCCTGGGCTGACTGAGGGTTTGTATTTTGAGAGTCACTCTTCCCCTTCTTTTTGTCAGAGAGATGTGTGGCTTTGGTCACTCTGGTGCTATCTTTGCCATGTATCCAGCCATGTTTTAAATTACCAGTAACACACAGTAGTTGGCAAGAGCTAATTTTAGGTAGTAGTTGTTCTGCTAATCAGAAATACAGACACCCTGGGAAGTGGGGCCAGTCTGGTCAAACACAGCACTTTCCACCGCTGTTGCTCATCATCTGCTTTCCTTTCTACTGTAGTAGCATATCGATACTGAAGGATATATTTGAGAGCCAGTCTTGGTTGGGATTATAGCTCCACTACTTATCCTCATCCAGCTTTCCATTTCAGTCTTTTTAAAAGTATGGTCTCTGAAATGTCATTTTGATAAACAAACTTCCTTTTTAAGAGAGAATGTTCATTTTTCCCTATTCATGCTTCCTTTCTCATTCTGGCACAGTGATTGTAGATATGGGTTGTGTTCCATTAACTTTCTCCTTGCAGATGTAATGTTTTAAACTTCCGTTCCTTCATCTTCATTCATTAAACAGTGGGCTACTGCTGTTGCTTCTTCTCCTTCCTCTTCCTCCTACTTCCCTTCATCATCTGTACCTGTCTTAGTCACTGTCTTATTGCTGTGAATAGACACAATGGCTAAGACAACTTTTATACAGAAAGCATTTAATTGGGGGCTTGCTTACAGTTTCAGAAGTTAATCCATTATTATGGTGGGGAGCATGGCAGCAGGCATGGCAGTATGGTGCTAGAGAAATTTTATCACTTAGAGCTACATCTTGATTCACAGGAAGAGAGAGAGGAGGGGAAGAGGAAAGGGGGAAGGGAGAGGGAGGTTTCAAAGCCCACCCTCAGTGATGCGATTACTCCAACAAGGCCACACCTCCTAGTCCTAATTCTTCTCAGAAACCGCCATTACCTAATAGCTCAGCATCGAAATATATGAGACATGGGAACCATTCTTATCAAACTACCACAGTAGTTATTCAAGATTATGTAAGCATTGATGTGGAAGGCCCATGAAGAATGTTAATTTCTATGCCCATTGATCTAAAAATGATTTTTACTTAGGGATGTTTTTAGTTTAAAGAACTAGGGATGTGCAAGTTTAAACTCTGTACTTCCCCCCTTTCTTTAATTCTGTAGAAGGAGCTGCAGGCCTGCTTTTCGTGCCCTCCTCCAAATAATTCTTTATTTTTATTTATGCATATGTATGGATGTCTGTATGAGTTTATGTGTATCATATGCAAGCAGTTTATTCTGACCAGAAGAGGGCGTTGAATTCTCTGGAACTGGTTGTAGGTTATTGTGACTCCATGTTGGTGCTGGACTCAAACTTGGGTTCTCTGAAAGAGCAGTAAGCTGCGTCAACTCTAGGCCTCCTTTCCTTTTTAAAAGGGTGGGAGAAAGCGCTTAGGCTCTTGTTCCTCTTCAGAAAATGCCATCAGCTCTGATTTGAGTGCTTAGGCTGTTTCACTGCATGAGAAAAACTTGTTTAGCTATGTTTAAATTTTTAGGAATAAACATTTTTTTTAAAAAAAGAATTTCATATATGAGTACTGTATTTACATCCTTTTCACTCCTCCCTCTTCTCCTTCTAATTTTTTTTTGTGTTTTTATACTCCCTCTTAAATCTATGACTTCTCATCTAATTATTATTATCACACACACACATGCATGTATATGTACAACATACTGATTCCATTTAATATTGTACCTACGTATATGGATTTAGTGATGATTTCTTGTGATCGGATAACCCTATCGGGGGCTCATTCCTGAAGAAAACTGTGTCTCTCAGCAGCGACTGATCACCTGTAGCTCTTCATCTAACAATGGGATTGATGTTGTCATTATTCAGGTCTTCTTTTTTTTTTTTTTTTTTTTTCGTTTTTCGAGACAGCGTTTCTCTGTGGCTTTGGAGCCTGTCCTGGAACTAGCTCTGTAGACCAGGCTGGTCTCAAACTCACAGAGATCCGCCTGCCTCTGCCTCCAGAGTGCTGGGATCAAAGGCGTGCGCCACCATCGCCCGGCTTATTCAGGTCTTCTTTAGACAACCATATTGTTGAGATTTCCCAGGTACAGCTTTTTTCCATGTCTTGAAAACACTGTCCAATAGCAGACTCTTAAAATTTTTCAGCCTTGTCTTCCAAAATGTTCTCTGAGCCATATATGGAAGGTGGTGCTTTGTAGAAGTGCTAGTTGGCTTGAGTACTCAACAGTAACCTGTTCTCTGTAATTTGACCAGCTGTGAATCTCTGTAGTAGTCTCCATCTACAAAAAGAAACTTTTTTGATGAGGGGTAAGAAATGTATTTTTCTGTGGGTAGAGGGTAGTTATTTAGAATAGAGTTAGGCATCATATCGCCTTAGGAACATGGCAGTAGTGGATTCTGCTCTCAGGTTGATGACCTCTCCAGCAATGGGGAATTGGCTAGGTTTACAGTACCACACCTGAAGTCTCTCATGATGAGCAGGTTTCATGTCTAAGTAGACTGTTGTTGGTTAATCCTGTGATAAAAGTGCCACTATTGCACTTTTTAAAATTAACATTTTTCTTACATTAAGCAACATTTATTGTTGTGGTTTATAGTCTCCATAGTTAGGCAGGATTAGCAATTACTTTTGTCCATGGCAACTTGCCTAGTATCTTCCCATCTATGGGAGATAGTCCCCAGGAAAGAGACTTTCAGGTCAATTTCACCTTGATTCCACCATGTCGTGTGTCTAAAGTATGTGGTGTCTGCCGCAAGAATGACACGAGGCTATAATCTCATCAGTGGTCTACCCCTGACCACCAATAAGCCCAAGGGAGGGTTTGTGGTTCTTACCAGTTGTCTGTGGCTCCCTGTGTGGTATAACTGCCCTGTTTGTCTGTCTGTCTGCTGACACCCTCATCCGCCTACTACCTATCAATCTATCTCTACATATACATAGAATCTATAATCATATCTGATTTCTAAACTCGTCTACAAATCAATATGTTTCCTTTGACTTTCCCAAATATCCTTACTGGCCTTCATTTCTCCTCCTTCCCACTCTGCCCATCTCAGCCAAAATGCTTCCCTCCTCCATTTTCCCCTTCATAGAACTTGTATGATACTATCTGCCTCTGCGGAGCTCTTCTGTTCCTTACCCCCATGGTCTCTTCCTGCTTTCCTGGCTTCTGCAGTTATATATATAAGTCCAAGTTATATTCTCAAATGTAAAGATTTGGAACTGTCTAATGTTTGTATAAAACCTATGCCTTTTAGTTTCATGGGGGCCTAGTGGAAGTTGTTAGCCTTGGCTCCTGAGTAAATGGGGTCCTACAGGAAGTTTTTTCTTTCACCTATATCTTGTGGGGTACTGCATATGTTTTCTTCTAGGAGTTTCATTAGGTTTCATATTGAGGTCATTGATACATTGGAATTGAGTTTCCTGCAAGATAATAGTTTTGGATGAATTTCGTTCTTTTATGTGTGTGCATCCAGTTTCCCTAGTTCATTTGTTAGAGACACTGTCTTTTTTCTAGTGTGCTTTGGCATTTTTCTCAAACATCATGGCTGTAATGACATGCACTCGTGTTTGGGTCTGTTTCATCCCATTGATCTACTTGTCTGTTTTTGTGTCAATACCGTGCTGCTTTTATTACTATAACTTTGCATTATAGCCTGAAATCTGGTGTGTTAATCTCTCCAGAACTGAACTTTTTGCTCAGGATTGTTCTGGCTTTCTGGGGTCTTTTCTGCTCCTATATGAATTTTGGAAGTCTTTTTCTTTTTCTGTAAAGAATTTTATTTTGATTGGGATTTCACTGAAGCTCTAAATTGCTTTTGGTAGTATGGTCATTTTCTCAATACTAATTGTACCAGTTCATGATCATGGAAAGTTTTTTTTTATCTTCTATTATCTTTTCAATCTCTTAATTCAGAGATTTAAATTTTTCATTATAGACTTCTTTCAGCACCACCCCTGTTTAGGCTTATTCTGGGATATTTTTTTGAGGCTATTGTGAATGGGAGTATTTCCATTGTCTCTTTTTCAGCTTGCTTGTGATTGGTATATAGAAAACCTATTAAGGATGAGTTCTCTGTGAATGAAGAGAACAGTAAACTAGTAAGAGAGCCCACTGACCGAAGGTATTTCCAGGATATAACCTTGTCTCAGAAGTTAGGAATACTTTAAGATCATGTATCTACTATACAGCCAGAAGAAGCTGCATAGTAGAGTCGCTAATACTTTAGCCCACAAGAACATCAACCAGGGCTTGCTTACTTGCAAGTATTTCAGAAGGCAGGGATGTACAGTTTGTTTTATGAAGGAATCTGTTAGAAGATATGCCCAAATGAAGCATTGTGTTTAGTTCCAAGATAAGTTATGTTTAAATTCTATTCAAGTTTTAAGATGTCTGTTAACCATTTTATATCTTTGTAGGCCCCAAAAGAATATTCTATATATCTATATATTCTTTGTATACTTTTGAATCGGTGAAGTTGATATTTAAACTTGTAGTATAATCTTGCCAACACATCAGTATGGGAAGGAATTTTGAATTTGTAGTACACTTTAGATTTTAATGTGAGAACCAGTATTGCAAATAAGAACTCATTATTATGTTCTTGGAGAAGTTATTTAGGCACTCTGTAATCTTTGGTTTTCTGATCTGTGAGAAGAAGGTGTTAGCAGGACCTGATACATGGGGCTGTAGAATGCCGAAGGGCAGCACAAGGCAGCACAGCGCAGTGGTGCTTGCGCTTGGTGCATCATCAGCGCTCAGGAAATGCTCACCACCTTCAGCATCAGCTGTTTTCTAAGCAGATCAGAGATTTTGTTGTTTGTTTATTCTTGAGACTTCAGGTGGCACACTATGGCTGTCTTTAAATCATTAGCAGTGATGCTCCTCAGTTTTACTCATTTGACAGTACTTAAATCATTGGGTGACTCTCTGAACTACTTTGAGAGTTAATGGATGTAGAAGGCATTGAATAACATTTCTGGAATGTGAATCCAAGTTTTTTTAGGTTACTATTCAAAGGCCTCCCTTCTTCGTGTTTTATCTTTTTTGATTGTTTCTTTTTGAGATAGACTCTCCATATGTAGCCAGGGCTGGCCTTGCACTGGCACTTCTCTTGCTGGGTGACCTCCTAAATGTTGGCCTTGCAGATGTGTGCAGCCATTCTTGATGTTGTCATTTTTTTTATTGCTGCTGTTGTTTGGTTGGCAGCCCTTTCTAATCCATTATTTCGCCATTCTAGGACAAAGTGGTCCTTCCTGTGTGTGTGTGTGTGTGTGTGTGTGTGTGTGTATCCTTATTATAGTGGCAACATCCTTCCTGTGTGTGTAGCAGCATCGCACTTCTTGTAATCCTCATAATTATAATTCTTATAATTAGACTCATAGGTCTCTTTATATTTTTCTCATATTTTTGAATTGTAGAATTGAAGATCATTATAGGTATAAATGAGCCATAGTTTTATATAGAATATGAGTCATCATTAAATGTTTTCAGGATAAGAACTAAAGCACTTCTACCTCCCCTACCTCTTAAAGTTTTGAATGACTTACTGATGTTGATCATTTGATTGACTCTGGAGACACTCTGAGCGTGTGGCAGTACAGAGGAGAGTGGAGTCAGAGCTGTCATCTTTGCAAGCATTCTGAGGGACAGATTTCACCTCCAGTTTCCCATGTTTTATGTGATCAAATACTGAAGAAGGGAAACTTAAATACAGGAGGTCCATTCTGCTGCTCATTTTATGGAGTTTTATTGCAACAGGTGAGAGAGAAATTATTGTGTAGGAATTTCTGTACTCAATTTTCAATGTTGATCTTTTTAGTAATATTTTATCTGCATATGCAAATATTTCCCTACTTATTTTTGGTTTGGTAGTTGGCTGCTTTTTTTTCGTTCGTTTGTTCATTCATTCATTCATTCTTGCCCGTGCTGCTGGCAATTGAGCCCACCCAGCCTTGCACCTTCTTAGCCTTTGGTTCCTTTCAGTGTCCTTTCTCTTTCCTGATGACAGATTGTCAGAAACAGTATTAGACCCTAAGATATCGGAGGCCTCAAACCGTGCTGATTTCTCTGAAAATGATGTGGGCAAAGCAGAGAAAGGAACCCGTTTTTTTTTGTCCTGTGCTGTAGGCATATGAAAACTCAGTGACCTTGTGGTTGATTGTGAATATTGCTACATGGTTTCTTGGCATAATCAAGACTCCTGCTGAGAAAATATGTTTTTGGAACTGCAACATATTGTTGACAGTAAATTTTAAGGCACGGTGTTGTTTCTGCTAGAGATGAGTTTTTAAAATATGGAAAAGAAAGACAAATTCCACATGCATGCACACACACATATTTTTATTAATTTTGTTGTATAGACTTTGTGAGAACAATGTCATATTTAACCAGTTTTTCTGCTTTGTTATAAAGGGTGGTTTTTTTGTAGCATTAGAATGCCAGGTATTGCTTTATAAGACAAATATGAAATGATTATTCTTTGTCACCTTATATTAATGTTCTTGACAGCATAATAAATCACTACAAACTTGACAGAGAAGAGAAATTCCTGCTACTGTTGGGTTAGTCTGAAGCCCCAGCGTGCTGTGTGATTGGTTCCTTCTGTGTCTGCAGGGACCTGCCGGTACTTCTCTCCTAGCTTCTCGTAGCTCCTGGAATCCTTATTGTTCTTTGAATTGTGACAGAATTTGCCAGTCTGTTCCTTTGCATAGCCTTACCAGCTTTTCTGTTTATCTGTTGTCATCTGACGGTGCCTGTCATTGGGTTACAAGGAACCCGAATCATCTAGGATAGTCTCATCATGGTATCTGTACCTCCTCCCACCCTCAGAACCCACAGGTTTCTGGGAGACATCTTTGTGGGGAGCACCATCCAAGCCACTGTGTTTCTGTCTTTTCTTCTGTTATCAACAAAGAACTTAACATGTGGAGCTCTTGGAGGAGAGATCCTTACCTTTGTTTAAAGCTGGTCCTTCTACTTTGTCTATGAGGTATTTTATGATTATTTATCTCAGGAGTCCCAGGAATATTAAATGTTTTACCAAAGGTCTTGTGTGTAGACAGCTTACTTTTCTTTCTTTGAGACAGGGCTTCTGTGTCGGGCTGGCTATGGATTTTCTATGTACGCAAGTATGACCTCAAACTCATTCTCCTGCCTCAGCCTCCCAAGTGCTGCACCTCTCCTGGAACCATGATAATTGCCTGGCAGTCAGCAGCCTACCTTTAACTTCAGCCTCAGTGACAGTGTTTTTACCCTTAATTTTGTTGTTTGTGTGCTTCACTTTTATCCTCCTTCGTTCAGGAAGAAATTGTGTTTGCAGTTTGGTTTATAAATGCCCACATCATTGCTCTGATAATAAAGTAGACAGTGGGGTTTTAGACCCCTTGTGTGTGTGTGTGTGTGTGTGTGCGCGCGCGTGTGTGTGCGCGCGCGCGCGCGCGCGCGCATGTGTGTGTACATATATAAGGATATATATTCTAATCCTGGCTTTGGCTGTAATTCAGAGGTGGACTGTAAACATACCAGAATTTCAGGCCTGTAATATTACGCTAAACCAATTTTGTTTAATATGTTATTTTTTAAACCTGTTTATGGTAAGTTGGACATAGGTGGTTTTTATATGCAATAATTGATACTTTCAACTGATGAAATTTTTCTTGTGTTGATTATGACATCAGTAGAACCGTAGTTACTCATATTCAGATAGGGTTCGCCAGTTATTTGACACTAATTCCTTTGTGTATCATATTTGAACCTTACCACAGTCTTGTTTGGCAATACCCTACCTTCCTCATAATCGCTAGTATGATTCCGAGATTATCACAAAAGAAAACTGGTGAAGAGAGGGGATAGACAACTTGGCCAGAGTTATATAGTTAGGAAGTAGAAGTGGTAGGCTGGGAATGTGAACCTTACTCTGAGTTCTAAATCTTCTTGTTAGTCATTCTTAGTATAGTCTCTGTGTCAGATTATATAACTTAAATGACACATTACTGGTAGAACATCATGGCCTGTGAACCAAACCTGACCTGTATGCAGTGACTACCTGTCACAAATTGTTTCTATTATTTTATGTTTGTAAAAATCAAAAGAAAAAACATGTTGTGACATTTAAAAATTTTAACGATCAGGTTTCTATGTCCCTAAATAAAGTTTTGATGGACCCCACCCATCTCTGTTTGCTTATATGGCTGTCTCTGTGCTGTGGTGCTCAGAAGCAAGGTAAGGAAACAAGTGCTCACTTACACTTGCAGAAGTAAGGACGTGTGACAGCACTTGTTCCCTGAGCCGAGCATCATTCCCATTCCTCTGGAGTTTACCAGCTCATGCAGCATTGCTGGTAATTAGCCATTTCATCTTTGCCTGCTCTTAGAACAAGTAAAGAAACTTTTTTTGGGGGGGAGCATTGCATTTCTTTTTGAGAAAGACATTTCAATTGAATTTTAGATTGTCTAAAAGTCTTCACTCAAGGAATTGGAACAAAATTTTTAGAAAATAATTGAGACTTGTGTGTGGAAAATACATCTGTACCTGACGTCGGGTGCCTTGTCACGTGCCTTACTGCCGCCTTTGATGGTTTTGAATCCCTTGCCAATTTTGCTAGGCTGCTTGGCCAGCACTATTTCAGCCCTTCCTGACTCTGCTTCTGCCAGTTCGGGGATTACAGGTGGAGTTACCAGGTTGTCAAACCTGGCTCTTCATGTGTGATCTGGACAACTGAAATCAGGGCCTCCTGTTTGTGTAGCAAGCACCTGTACCCACTGAGCCATCTCCAGACTTGAATTTTTTCTCTATGGCTGGATAGTATTTATGACACTGTGAACATACACATTTTCCTCATCCACTCATCCATTGTGGACACTTAGATTGATTCTTGGTATTTTGAATAGTGCTTCAGTGAACATGAGAATACACATTTGTAATTGCTTATTGGAACTCTGTAATTACAATTGCACATTCCAAGGAAGCATGCTGGGTTAGTAGTTTTGTATTGATGTAATTAATTAACCTAAGTCAGGTTAGTCATAAAAGAGTTAATCTACCCTTATATCTGAAGATATGCAGAACTTCCAACTGTGCCATCAAGAATTGTTCTGATTTTGTTTGTGAGCTCCTCCTTCTGTTGTACTCAATTGATTCTTAGGTTCTCAGGCAGGAGGTGAAACTGTCCCAGAGTGTGACCAGGTTTCTTAGGCGGGTTAGGGGAGATGGGCATTCAGAGCTTGACTGTTGAAATTAGGAGCAGCGGGGCTACGTTCCCGGCACCCTGCCGCCTGCACAGTTAGCTTTACCTGAAATAATTACACGGAAACTGTATTCTTCCAAACACCGCTTAGCCCATTATATCTAGCCTTTTCTCCGCTAACTCTCGTACCTGGACTAGCCCATTTCTAATAATTTATGTAACCCAAGAGCTGGCTTACCAGGAATGATCTTAACCTGCATCTGCCTGGAGTGGGAGAATCATGGCGACTCCCTGACTCAGCTTCTTTCTCCCAGCCTTCTGTTCTGTTTACTCCTCCCACCTATGTTTTAACCTATGAGGGCCAAGCAGTTTCTTTATTGCTTAACCAATGAAATCAACAGATTGATATATGATACTCCCCCATCACTTGACCAAGTTCTCTTCCTTCTTTCTTAAAGTCATCTGTCCAGCTCCCGGCTGCAGCTGTTTTACTCAGAGTGTTCTTCCCATACAATATATTCTGATCAGTTTCCCTCCTTCAACCCTTCCGGGTCCTATCCCCCTCCCAGCCATTCAACTCTATGCCTTCTTTCTCTTTCTTTAGAAAACAAGTAAGCAAATAAAAAACAAACAAACCAGAATTAAAAAAATAAAAGGTGCAAGAAATACATAGACATGCATGTGTGCATACAGATACACACACATCCATGAAAACACAAAACTGGAAACAATAATATACAAGCAAAAGACAAATAAGATTTTAAAAAGCTCAAACAAAGCAAAAATTATCTACAGAAACACTGAGTTCTTTTTGTGTTGGCCATTTACTGCTGGGCATAAGACCTGCTCTTAAGTGTGGTTTATATGCCCAGTAAAACTCCATTAGAAAAAACTCATTTTCTCCATTGCAAGTAATTGTAAGTTGGAGATAGCTTCTTGGTTGGGGGATGGGAGTTCCTTTGAGTTCTTTTTAAACTATATCTCCCGGTTGGAAATTATTAACTGATAATGTCAAGGGGGAAAAACTACCTTTCTTTATTTAAAATTTATTATTATTATATTTTGTTTTTATTGTCTTAGGATTTTCTTTTATGTCTTATCTTTTCTGATTCTGTTCTAATGACTGCAATTTTGACTGCAGCCTTGAAGTTGCAAATGTTCCCCATTATTAGTTGGTGGCAGCAGGAAGGAATGCTGAGTGGTAAGAGGATTATTGGTGCCTGGGCTGTAGCAGAATACTAAGCAGCAAATGCACCCAGGAGACATTGTGATAAAGCTGGAAACTTAAACCTTTACAAAAATAAGACATGTACTTAGTAGTCTTCACAGTGTCCTTGTGGAGCCTCTGCAGTAAGCACAATGCCAAGAGAGAGAGAGTCTTCCTACTCCCAAAAGCAGTTAGCAAAGGGGGAAAAACACAAACTAACAGAAACCAAAATTTATGAGATGTTTGGCATTTTATCTTTCTTAAAAATATAGGTCTTATTAGCCACCCAGGCTGGCATCCAACTCTTCATCCTTGTGCTCCTGTGTCCATAGATCTGGGATTATGTGAATATGCCCTGTGCCTGCTTGGCCTTTAATCCTTTACATTATCAGTTGAGGAATATAGTCTGTACCCTTGGCTATGTGTCTTCAAAATGAAGACTCTATTTGATAAATTAATGCTTTTTAGTGTCTGCCTTCGTGAAGACCCTGAGTCTAATTCTTGCTTTGTTTCATACATAATGGGAGTGAAATGGTGACTGATAGATGACTTCTCTTTTGAAAATGCAAATGTAGCTGGATATGGAAAGCTTCCGAGACCACTGGTGATTCCTAATAAGAAAAATAGGGCAGTGGGCTACTGGTAATAGCTTTTAAGAATCCATCAGAGAGCTGAGCAAAGGAAGAAATCTCTGCGAGCCTGTTCAGCAAGGGGCAAGTCTTTCAAAAGAGAAGGAAGGCCTTTGAGTACTGCCTTCCTACCTGGAGCTGCGTGAGCACATGGCTCCCAATAAGGTTTGCACAAACTTGTCATGGCAGTGTTTAGACTCACGTGACAGATCAGAGTGGGACAACAGTACCTACCTAGTGCCCCCTCTTCCCTTCCCTGCTTTCCCTCACCTCTTCTTTTCCTCTTTTCCTTCTCTGTCTTTATTGAGGCAAGATATGTTGTTTTCTATTGCTTTAATAAAACTCCACCAAGGCAAGTTATAGAAGAAAGGACTTATTTGAACTTGTGAGCTTTGTAACACATGGGGCTGTGACCCCTGGCTCAGTGGGTACTTGAGTCTGAAAGGTGGCTCCTTAGTGATGTGAATAAGGGGCTGGTCATTCACAATGAAATTATAGCCAGTCCAGGTCCTGCTTCATAGCCATTACTGTGTCTTTAGACGTTTGACAACAAGAGCAGTAAATAGATGTGCTCTTTTCTTTAGTAAATTCAGACTCCTTTTCTTTTACGCAAGTTTTCTGGCATATAATGGAAGAATATATGACATGCTTAAAAGACTTGTAACTCATTATTTATAACATAGACAGATAAGAGATGACCCAGATAATGAAATGACCAGATGGTACGTGCGCTGTAGCTATTACAAAAAGACCAAGGGATCCAATACAAAGGATGGACAATGCTGTGAAAAGATGGAGCCTTTCAGCAGCAATATGCTGCTATAAAAAATAGCATTGCTGGAAAAGTACATTAGAAGTGGGATTCATTAGATGCGCTAGTTAATAATAGACCAGACACAGAAGGAAAGCTGGGGGAGATAAGGCATGTTGATGGAGGCCGGGAGCAGACTGGAGCAGGAGGAAAGAGGAAGAGTAGAGCAGTGCTTGCGACTATCAGATGCTCTAATGCTGGAGTAGAGCAGTGCTTGCGACCATCAGATGCTCTGATGCTGGAGTCTAGGCTGCTGTGTTCCAGCAGCTTCAGGTGGCAGGCTCAGCTCCGTCTCTGTCCCTCCCTTCCTCTCTCCATCTCACCCTTCTTCCATCCCTTCCTTCACTCTCCACAGGTGAGTAAGTATATAATACTATTTTTTCATATTATTGTTCATTAGAGAAGTAGGGAAGAAACATCAGATGATCTTTAATTTAAAATTTTTATTTCAGCCTGCCAGTGGTGGTGCACACCTTTAATCCCAGCACTCAGGAAGCAGAGGCAGGTGGATCTCTGTGAGTTCAATCGAGACCAGCCTGCTCTGTAGAGTTCCAGGACACAGAGAAACCCTGTCTTCAACTGCCCCCACAAACTTTTTATTTCACCTTTTTCTTCAGTTTTTTTTTGATGAGGGTATTCTAACCTGATGGGAACAGTTTGTTAAGTGGGTAATCCTCGAGAGTAGGCGTCGTTGATAACGTGCTTGATTACACATGGCTCACACAGCATGGCTACTCTGGGTTCTCGTGTTTCTTGTTTCAATGGTCCTTTCAGGAAAGTAGAAGAATTTTATGTTTTATTATGCCCTTCCTTGCTTTCAAAACAAAAGCTTGGTTACACTGAAACTAGACATTAATTTATATATGTATATATATACACACACACACATACATACCTATATATACACAGACACACACAGACACACACACACAGACACACACACAGACACAGACACACAGACACACACACACACACACACACACACACACACACACACACACACACACCCAGAGCAGAGCCCCTCAGCACTTGAGCTGTGGGACCAGGGAGGTGGAAATGCAGCAGCTCACACTTGTAGGTCGTGTTTCCACATAGTGTCTTGGGGAGGAGGAGAGAATGTGCCAAGCACAGAGTTTCTGGCAGTCACATTCCTGTTTGATACTGCAGTGCTGAAAACTCAGAGTATCCCAGAGAAGAGCTCATCTCATCCCAGCTGTGGACTCTGAGTGACAGTGCTGTCACCCTGGCCTAAGTCAGTTGATGTGGGGAGTCTGCGAGCAATATGGCAATCTGTTTCTTCATTCTGTATGTCTCCCTTACTGTATATCTAAATTTGCTCTAAATATAATAGTCAGAAGAAAGAGAAGAAAAGGAGGAGGAGGAGAAGTATTATTAGGGATTTTGGTTACACGTTTAGGAAAAGCACTGTAGAGCTTGAACTGTATCTGGGTGTTAAGTAGGAGGGGAGCCTTCTTCACTCTGACTTACCCAGGGGCATCCTCTTGTGCAGCTGGCTTAGACTTAAGAAAGTAAGAAAACTGATTTTAACATCTTACAGCTTAGCTCTCAGGGCCCCAAGCATTGCTGTTTTACAATGACGTCTTTTTAAAATCATCACACTTTCCTTTTCTACATTTGTGGCTTAATTTAGTTTTTGGTGGGTATGAAGATACTTGATTTATCAAGTTGGCTATGTTTTTTTAAATAATATCCTTAATATGCAAACATCAGAGGACAATATGGCATTCTCAACTTGGTGACTGGGCACTGAGTGCCTCAGCACCTTCAGTGTGAACCAATTGCTCAAACAAGTCATCCTGAAACTCTTTTAATACTTAAATTCTAAACCCTGTTGAAACAAAATCATCTATTTTTCATTCTTCAAAGAAAAATCAAGATCTGCATAAGATTTGCTTATGCGTAAGTGCATTCCTTTTCCAAAGGGACGTGCTGATATTTAAGGTGTTTCCTGTACCTTATGGTCATTGTCAGCACTGACTTTCTCGGGCAATCTTCTCTGTGGTGTAATGTCCTCACAGGTATTTCTCAGCAACATCCCTGCAGATTTCATGTCTGCGTTGCTTAAGAAGTCCCTTAGAATTTTGGCTCTCAGTCTAAGGTTCTGAGTGTAGCTGTCATCTTTCTCTTGATTCTTCGGGCTCTAGGTTTTACTGTTCCTCTAGGGCAGGTTGTTTCTTCAGAGAATGTCATGAGATTGGGCTTGATTACAGAAGTCTGCAGGAAATAGCATTGAGTTACTGTTTTAATGACACATTATGAACAAAAATGTATCCCCATAGCCACTTTGAAAGTTGACTCCTCCCCTCATGCCTTTCTGAGGGCCCCTGGGTGTGGAATAGACCTGGCTTTCGTGGGCAGTGACAGTGAGAGCCCCTGGGCACGGAATAGGACTGACGTTCGTGGGCAGCGCCTGTACGGAATAGAACTGACATTCGTGGGCAGCACCTGTGTGAGGGCCCCTGGGCACGGAATAGGACTGTCCTTCATGGGCAGCGCCTGTGTGAGGACCTCTGGGTGTGGAATAGTACTGACCTTTGTGGGCAGCGCCTGGCGCCTGATACTCTTGCGCTGTATTGGACCATGCAGTGCATCACAGTCACAGGCAGAGGTCTCAGTAGCAGGAGTTTTCTAGTCTTGAGCCTTCCTCCAACTGCTGGGGAGGCCAAGAACAGCCTAGTCATTTGGCCAGATGTGCAGTCTTCGTCCCTTTCAGTAGAAGAGCCTTCTGTTTCCCACCATAGCCCTTCTCCGAGGGCCTTGCTTGATAACTGCTGTGTGGTTTAGTGAGTGTTGTCATCACTCTTTGCAGCAACAAGGTAGCCGTTTGCAGTAGCCTCTGATTTCTGCCAGTCGGTGATTCTTGCCCTTTGTGCTTCTGCTCACGCTTCAGCAGGCCTTAGAGGACACTCCTGCTGCAGAACTTGAGTCACATGAAACCCAGAAAGTTAAGACTAAGCTTTAGGGAATTTAGGTGTTGTTTCCTATAGAGGCTGAAGATATCTATAATGGGTGATAACAGATAAATTTATGGTTAATATGAAATGGTCTAGTTTTGTGTGTGTGCATATAGAGTTATAGATGTAGTTAGGCATTGTTTCTATGATTGATTTAAAAGGTAACCTCTTAGCTTTAATTTCTATAAGTAGCCTTTTAATTCTTTGACATAAAGTCAACAGTGAAACGTGGGTGGGTGGGAGGAGAAGGAGGGGGTGTCTCATCAAGATCTGATTAATTTACTTATTTAATTTCACACTATTAAAAACTATTCTTAAACGAGGTGTGAAACTCATTCTGCATGTGGAACTGGGCTGTCAAGGCTGCTTTTTTCTCATCAGAATCTTGGTAACATGAGGTGCTGTCTCGTGCTCTCCTATTTTCCTGCCTTCCTCCACTGGGAGGAGCTGTCACTTTGCCAGATGATCTGCCCCCTGTGCAAACTTCATATCTTGTCCTCACTGGAGGTGGATGAACTCACTGCCCCCCCCAGCCGCCTGGCGCAGGCACACTCACCCTAGCTACTGGGAATGAAGACAGCATTCGGTCTTTATTTTCTTTTGGATAGTCATTTAATTCTTGCCTAGGAAAATCAGCTGTCAAATTCAGGACAGTCTGATGTGTTATTAGGTAGACTTTAATTTAAAGCTGATATTGAATCTTACATAGACAAGACATAGCAAATGAATTTGATGTTTTACTCTTAGAAATACAGGCACCCAGTAAGCAGTAACTGGCTAGGATACTTTGTAAATCCTATTTGCATTTTGATTACTCATCCTTAAATCATAAGATGGTATTACTGTGATTACTGATGTATTTTCAGATCAGTCTATCTAAATAGTGCCTTTAGATTTTAGAAAGTCTGCGTTTGCCAGAGACGCTCTTGTACTGTGTGACGTAATATCAGGAAAGTGGGCTTGGAGGTCAGTTTCTCCTCACACCTGAATTTATTTATCATGCAGTTCTAAACAGTGGTATAATTCTCGTATTACCCTCTTCAGGAAATGTTGCAGAGTTTCAGTGAAAGGTTTCCTTTTCTAGGGTGGGATGTCCAGTTATGCTGTGGGCATCCCAGTTTACCACATGAATACATTTAGTCATTTCATACATTGAGAATGCTTTTCATACTTAAAATTCTCTTCTGAATTTTTTTTACCTTTATTTGGAGAAAATTATAGTTTTGGGTTCTGCTTTCTCAGTGTACTTTTCAATTGCATCTTGTGAGTACTCTCACACTGGAATAACGCTTCCTCTAGTATGCCAGTGGAGAAAGCTGCCTGAGGAAAAGTGCGCAGGCGCAGTAGAAGTGCTCGCTGCTTTCCTGTGACGCTGTCACCACCATACAGGTGACATTAGCACTTTCATGTCATCTTTCTGTCAGTGGCTGCAGCAACTAGGTGCCTTCTCCAGCTACGCAGAGCAGATCTAGAAAGGAAGAGGAGAAAGCGCGGGTTTCTTTGGAGAGTAGAAGGCCCAGCCTCTGCCGTCTTCTTCAGCGCGAATGCTCTGCTCTGTCCTGCACACAGCATGCCTGCTTGGCTCACCAGCAGTCTGCCTTAAGTCCTGGCTATATAGTTTCTTTTTTTTTAATTTCTTTTTAAATCATATTTAATTTTTCAGACTTCTGAAGCATCAGAAGTAGATTTAAGAGTTAACAAGTCATACACATACAAACAATTTGAGGATGAGGAGGACAGGCATGCTTTGCCAAGGTCACTATATTCTTGTGTTTCAGTGCTCTTTCGCTCAGACCTTCTAGCATCTCTATCTATCTATCTATCTATCTATCTATATCTATCTATCTATCTATCTATCTATCTATCTATCATCTATCTATCCTGTTTAAATGTGCATCTCATGTTGGGTTAAAGCTACCAAGCAACTCCCCACATTCCCAAGGGATCATCATTTGTATGGTGAGAATGATGTGTTTCTCTAGAAGTATATTAACTATGCATATGTTCAAAGTACCAACTTCTAGTCCCTTGTAAGTCTAAGCAAGGTTTTTTTTCAGTTTTATATGTGATCATATTTATCTACAAATAGTGATTTTATGAGATCCTAAGTTAGTGCAGTAATGTTGAAAAAGGAGAAATTCCCTGTTCTATTAGAAGATTATGCTAAGTTGTTTCCATTGATTGATATTCATATGTTTGTACGCTAGTTAGAACTATTTTCTTGCTGGTCTTAGAAGAAGTATAAACAGTAGGGTGGGCAGGTGGACAGGGACACGCTGGAGTTGAGAAATTAATAGTGGCTTCTGGGAACAGACAGGGAGTGAACGCTAGCACTGAGCTTCCCTGCTGGTAGGAAATGGTAGAGATGCTGCAGCCTATGGCCAGTGCTCTTGTTCTCTGTCTGGCTGCTGGCCAGTAGCTGGAACGTGACCCAGTCCTGGGCTACAGGCCAGTTCTTCCTCTTTCCAGCCTTTCTTCTCTATACCTCCTTTTTTCCTTCTCCTTTTAAGTCTCATTTTCTATACTCACTCTCCAGTCATTTGCAGTGGTAAAATAGATATGAAGATCTGAAAATTTAGAAGGTGTTTCTCTGCTGTGATATGTGATATTCAGAACTATACCTGGAAAGAGAAGTACAGGCTGACTGGCTGCTGAGAGGGATCTGCTACCCCTTCCTAACTGTTTACCTAGTCTCCCTCCTTTGGTCACTGCCTTCATGACCCTCACCATCAGTGAGGTTTTTGGAGACTTAACTTGGCTTACACAGGATTCATAATTAAATGACTTATGTAGTTCTTTTTCCAAATCAAGACATTTATTAAGGGACCAGAAGAGCAAAATGCTATAATTTTACATGCGTTGGTTATGCCAGGAAGTTTATATTTGACATAGTTAGAAAACTAAGCTATTAAAAAAAAAAACCTTAAATGTTAAAATGTAAACACTGAATGGTTTGCTACTGCTAATGGCTGCTTCTTACTCTTTTTAGGAACGAAAGGAGAGACTATCCAAATTTGAATCTATTCGTCATTCAATTGCTGGAATAATTAGGTCTCCAAAATCGGTACTGGGCTCATCAGCAGTAAGTAGGATTGACTGTGTGTTTCCCCAGTGATCACTGTCTTGCTTCTTATGTTTATGCTCACAGACAGGAAACGCAGAGCAGATTCAACTTTCTCTGTGCACTGGACTCTGTTTACAGTTGCATATATTATACCACTGAGTAAAATTTTTATAACAAAAACAGAAAAAGCTTTTTTGTAATGGACCTTCCTTACTGCTTGTGGACATTCTGAGGCCTCCATTGAATGCTGGAAACTGGGTAGTATTAAGCTATTTATACACACATTTTCTATACATAGTCCACTGTCGTAGTTTACTAGACATAGTAAGATAGTAGCTACAGGAAATGTTGGTAAAAACAGAACAGGTTCCACAGCATAGTGTGATGGAGGCTGTGTGAAGGTTCTTTCAAAGTATAACATTGTAACTTCTAATGGAGATGTGAGATGATGTGAGGCCCTGCTGGGATGTACTAACTGAAATTGCTATGGTCAGCATGAATGAAAGGGACCAGCATGTTAGAGATTTCTTATACTGCATGTATGTAATGATGGGGCTCTTCATGTGTTTGGAACCTCACTAGAGGAAAGTGTAAACAGGTGTCTAGGGCAACAGCACTTTTATAATAGTTATTATTACTGTGTGGGTTCTTAAAACACATTAGTGTGAAGATAGCTTCAATTCCACACTTGTCTGCTGATACTGCATATCCTTGTGACTAGGTCTCTTGCTGGGCCTTTCACCTGCTAAGGGTCATACAGCAATAGGCTTTTTATATCTAGTTTCATTCTATTACTATAATATTTTAAAGGTTCATTCATGTTGTACTATGTGATAATCTTTAAATCTTTATAAGACTGAATACTATTTCATTGCTTAGATTTATTATACCATTTTGCCTCTTCATCATCTGATAAAACATTAGTTTTATCATTATATATAAACTGTACTTTGTGGCTTTTTACTGTGAAAATTTTTCATTCTTTGTGTCTATGAGTTCATTTTTCTTTGTCATATACCTAGCAGTAGAATTACTGAGTCATACAGGGATTCTAAATTTAAGATTTTAACAGTCTGCTTTCCACATTGGCAGTGATATTTACATTTCTAACAATGTATGTCTGAAACTCACTATTTCTTCACATAATTATCAATGCTTGTTTTCCTGGTTTTGTTTTGTTTTACTGTTCTGTTTTAATTGCAAGCATCTAGTGACTGGTTTGTCATTGTCATTTTTATTTTAATTTTCCTAATGACTAATAATAATAAATTTTTCATGTGCTAATTTGCTATTTATGTATTCTTTATAGATGATTCTATTTACAATCTTTGCATGCTTAAAATTTTTTGTGTACTTTTTTTGATGGTCTGCAGATTAAGCCCAGGTTTTCCTGCATGCTAGGCACTCTGTCTGTGAACTGAACCTGGATCCCAGGTTTGCGTGCTGCATAAGCACTCTCTCAGTGAACTGTACCCACAGTAGTAAGCTTGGTTTTTGTAGATGTTAAGTTGTATGAGTTTTAAATTATTTAGGGGAAACATTTCATTTGTTATACACATAGTATAGTAAACAAATGTTTTTTTTTCTTAGCCTGTAAGTTTGCCTTTCTTTCTTTCTTTCTTTCTCTCTCTCTCTCTCTCTCTCTCTCTCTGTCTCTCTCTCTCTCTCTCTTTCTCTCCCCCTCCCTCCCTCCCTCCCTCCCTCCCTCCCTTTCTCCGTCTCTCTCTCTTTCTCTTGTGTGTGATAGTATCACGCAGTGTTTAGTTTTGATGAAGAACACATTACGTTTTGTGACTTTGATGTCATATGTAAAAAGCACTGCCCAGCTCAAGATGATGCCAAATATTCATCCTTGTTTCCTTCACAGATCTTCACATATGCCTTGAAACAAGGGAGGTTGCTTTTATATGTGGAAAGGGGTGGAGGTCTAAGTTCATTCTTCTCCATTTGAAAGCATATTTGTTTAAAATATTTAGAAATCAGCAATTATGAATCACTGTTTATTTTTTAAAGGGGGGTGGTGGGTTTCAAGACAGGATTTCTCTGTGTAACAGCCATGGCTGTCCTGTTGTAGACCAGCGTGGCCTTGAACTCACAGAGCTTTGCTTCCCTAGTGCTGGGTTCAAAGCATGTGCCACCACATCTGACAAATTTTTAAAGTTCAATTTTAGATAAAATAAGGCATATATATATCATTTATATATGAAATTTATCATAATAGTTTTTTTTAACTGCCATGGCTGTTAGTCTGCATACTTTTTAATGAATGGTTAAATTATGGAGGTAACTTTTTTTTTAATTTTTTAATTTATTTATTTATTAAAGATTTCTGTCTCTTCCCCGCCGCCGCCTCCCATTTCCCTCCCCCTCCCCCAATTAAGTCCCCCCCGCCAGCCCGAAAAGCAATCAGAGTTCCCTGTCCTGTGGGAAGTCCAAGGAACCCCCATGGAGGTAACTTTAAAGCACTCCAGTGGGATATTTGGATCCTGATGGACGGAAGGAAGGACATAAGTGAGCTAGCTGAGATGAACTAGGCTCAACTGTGGATTGCTCTGATGTGTCAGCTATTACTATACATTGGTTAAGGTCACATTTTAACATCTTATATCAGCTCCCAGTAAGTGCTTTTTCAGCATATGAAGGGAGCCAAATAATACATCATTTATATCCCAGAGCCTGGGAGCAGCTCCTCATCCAGTATTTTTCCAATTTCACAAGACTGTCATTTTGCACTGAGAACTGTTTGCCAGACCCTGCTTCTGAAGCCAGAGACAGAGGTGTTGGGCAGTATTAGCTGCACCTCTTCAAGCTCCTGGCAGTCTTAATGGTTCATTTGAGTAAGAAAGCTTTCAAACCATATTGAAATTACTGAGACTTGTTCCCACCATACCAGGAATATTGCCCTTCCTCCAAGGCTTTCTTTATTGCTCTAATGTGTGGCTGAGCAGCCCTTTTGTTCCTTGTCACAATCATGTGAGAACTGGTGTTACTCCTCTGATCTATATAATGTCCCACCAATTATAGCACTCTTTGAAAAAACATTATTTAAAATCAGATTCTTATAAGTCTTAGTCCAAGTTATTGTTGTTTAATCCAAAGCATTTTTGTTTAAAATCTAAAGGTTTAAATTAGTCAATCCTGTCTCTATAAAAGTCATTTACTGTATTGACATAAGTATTATTTTAATTTTAAGAACTTTTGAGATAGGCATGGTGGTGCACACCTTTAATCCCAGCACTTGGTAGATCTCTTGAGTTTGAGGCCAGCCTAATCACAAAGTGAGTTCCAGGACAGTCAGGGCTGTTATACAGAGAAATCTTGTAAATGAGGGGAACCTTTGAATGAGAATTTGAACGTGAAATACATGTGCTTCTATTTATATAGAATCATTTGTTTGCATTTTTCTTGAAAACTATATTATAGCTATGTTTAAGCGTTTATTAGTTCAGTATCAGTATTATGATACAAACTTCCCACCACCAGCATGGGGGGAATGTTATTGTTCTCATGTAGTTTCCAGCGTTCATCTTTGTGTCTAGAATAATGTTGTTATTCCCATAACAAGACAAATTAAAATTAAATATTAACGCATATTAACAGTCAGTTGTCTTCTATTATTCTTAAGGTCTTAATTTACTGTTTTCATTTTTAAAGTGTTAAAAAGAAAGTAACAAGGAAATATAAATGTTTCATGTTAGTATAGCCATATGCTAATTTCTTCTGCGTGGTCATATTCAGGAACATCAAAGTTATTCTCTGAGTCGCAAGTTTTGAATTACTTGTATTATATATAAATTTCAAGAAGGGCTTATTGGGATTAATTTTGTATGATTTTTTTTGTCTGAACCCAAATCTGTTCTTCCATGTGTTAGTTCAGAAGTTTAAAATAAGCACATTGTGTCACCGTCTTGTATTCTGCTGAAGTATGGCTACATGGTGATTACTGCAATGATCTCCTTACACTTTAGCTGAAATGTGTGCCGTGATACTGCCAGTGACTGCTAGTGACAATGTGCTGTCACTGATACTGGGGCACATTTTATAAATCTGTTTTCTTAAGCACAGAATACAAAGCACAAAACTGAGTTATTCTCTCAAGATGATTCCCCCTTCCCTCCCAAACATACTTCATCTTCAAATCTATCAATAACTTTTTTGATGTTAGTTGAACCTCATATTCGTTCAGAGTTACTGAGTTCTCCATACTCTCCCAGCTTTACTGGGCAGTCGACTGACTAGGGAGAGATAATAGACTGTGGCATCCTTGCTTCTGCCACTGTTCCATCAGGAAGACCCTTGAGAATGACATCATACGGATTCCTCATCTTTGGGCACTTTTGCTGTTGGAAAGACTTAGAAATAGTTTCCTACTATAGTATAAACAAACAAACAAACTTGGATTTACTATATTAAATATATTGTGATAAATATGGAAAACAAAGATCCAGTTTTTCTAATTACCTTCTTTAGAAAGGGTCAGCTCTTGGTATAAGTTCACAAAGCGCTTTGGACAGATTTCACACTCATTTTTAAATGTAGTGCCCTCTACTTGATTACCCGTGGTTCGTTTGTTGTATATTATTATTTTTATTGTTGTTGGCACTAAAAGTAAAAAGGCCTTCTATACTTATGAAAAATTGTCACATCATGTACATATTTTTAAAATTTAAGTGTTGTAAATGGAAGAACAATCACCATAATGTAAAATATGCTTGAGGCCTATTGAATTGGGACATTTTCTTTTTGCCACCAGTAAGATGAATTTTGGGTAATGGTATGTTGGACTTGAGCGTGCATATTTTAGCCCTCTTCAGTGGTACAGATTAGTGAAAGCTATCTTCAAAACTAGTTTTCATTTACTACCTAGTTATCATAAAGTTCATAATATCAGCCTATAAATCCTTTTATGTGGGTGTTGGTATGCTTACCTTTTACTTATCTTCTTACTCAGCTTTCCTTTTCTGATACAAAGTACGTGAGATAAATGACTCTGAGGGGGAGAGGCTCATTTCAGTTTACCAGCCATGAAAGAGTCTGTTTGTGGGTCCTTTCCAAGGATATGCCACCACACGTCTATCTTCTTCCCTTTGGCTCCACTCACCATGAGCCTATTAAAAAGTGTAAGCAGAGACTGCTTATTCATTTCCAGATGCCCAGACTTAAATAATCACACAGAAGCTGTATTAATTGTAACACTTTGGCCAATAGCTTAGGCATATTCCTAGCTAGCTGTTACATCTTAAATTAACCTATTTCTATTAATCTGTGTATTGAAATGAGGCTGTGGCTTACTAATGACAGCATGTTACTCCTTTGGCAGTTACATGGCATCTCTCTGACTCTGCCTACTCTCTTTCTATATCTCTGTACAGATTTCCCGCCTGATTTTACTCTGCTAAGCCATTGGCTGAATTGGGTTTATTCATCAACCAATAAAGCAATACATATACAGAAGGGTATCCCACATCATCTCTCCTTTTTCTGTCTAGTTGAAAAGGAAGGTTTTAACTTTAACATAGTAAAATTATACAAAACAGTTATCAAGCAGGAATTATAGTTACAATATTTAACCCATTTACTATTTGGCAAATTAAGGAAAATATTCTATCATCTATCCTATCTTTGTGAGTCTAAAGTTTTATGTTTAATTTATCTTTTATCATGAATAAGGAAAACTATAACTATTTGTCTTCAACTCTATCAAAGACCTGAGAAGGATATACTATTACTTAATTAAACAGGAAATGCATTGTAAGCAACTTCTAAACTTTTAGAAATGACAGAGACCTCTTGTTGTCTGGACAGTCACCCAAAGCTCTTCTGTAATGTTGGGGCATCCGTATTCAGCCTTCAGGCCCATAGCATCTGGCAGACTTTTCCATGAAGCAGGAAATTTAAGATCTGTTCTGTCTTGTACTGGCAAAGTTCATCAGTTGCTTTTTTCTGTGTCCTGCATAATGTCTGGCAGTTTCTTCTTTGAAGCAGGAACCCTGAAGGGCCATCCCATCTTTTGGAAAGTTTAGCAGTCATTTTTCTGTGGGTCCTACATGTCCAGTTTATATAGCATACCATCAAGTAGTCCAGGCAAAAGCAGTTTCTTGCCCAAATGGCTAGCAAACACCATAAGGAGCCTCTTTGATGCCCATCTTCCTCTTGAAGTTATTGGTGCTGCCAGAAGCAGACATGTTTCACTGTTGAGAAAAGTCTTAAGTTCTTAAAACCTTTAAATGTCATTTTCTGTAGGTCTTTGAAGTGTTGAAGGTTATTTATGTAACTGAAATATCTAGAAGTCCTAATTAACATGACTATAAATTTGACTATTATAAATGACTATTAATCTGTAATTTTTAATTATACATTACATTTTTAAATGAGCTGCACGAACACAATACCATAAACAAGAGCAGAAATACATATACACAGCGTAACAAAATCAACTATAAATTTGTATCAATAGAACAAAAATCTATACCAATATAAAATATTTCATCTCTGTATATCATATCCCCCCGTTTTTTAGAGATTGACTGTGACCATTAGTCACTTATAACCAACCCCATTTAAATGAAAATAAACATTTATAAACAATCATTTTTGGAATTTGGGCATAGTTTTCTCCAAACTACTTCCTACTGTTTGTTGGGCGAAGTATTTTTAGGGCTCGCGAAAACATTTTGGGGGAGAGTCTCGTTTCATCAAACCACATTAGTCTGGAAGGAATCCACAGGTTCTCATCTTCTATGGAAACAAAAGCAGAATCTCTTTTCCAAATTAACATCCTTAGACTCAAATTTTGAAGTCAAGACATCTTTATGTTGGTTTAGTTTAGCAGCCCCTAGAATCAAATGTCTCTCTGTAGTCAAAAAATTCAAAGAAAACACAGTAAAATGCATAATCCAGACTCTGTGTATTTTCCATCTTTACATGACTTATTTGTCTTTACTCTATTACTTTTTAATATTTATTTTATTATCTTTGCTCCTTTAATCTTTCACTGTCTGTATTTCTCTTTCTGTCTGTACTCCTTTTCCTCTTTCTCAAACTTAACGTACATTTTTTAAACACACTGTGACTCATTCAGAGGTTTATTTTTGTCTGAATCTGTCTTTGTTGCATATCTGTAACCACTTTCTAACCAGGAGCTTTTCTTACAATGCTAAGTGGCATGGCTTACCGGTGACAGCAGGATACACCTTTGGCGGTTACATGGTGTCTCTCTGACTCTGCCTGCTCTTTCTATATATCTTTGTTCAAATTTCTTGCTGACTTTGCTCTGCTAAGCCATTGGCTGCAGCAACTTTATTCATCAACCAATAAAAGCAACACATATACAGAAGGACATCTGACATCAACGAAGTCTTCAACACAGGACTTTTGGAGGACATTTTATATCCAAACTGTAATTTTATTATTGATCCTGATTTTTTCAAACTTATGGTATGTTTTCATGGGGATCTTTAATACTGTATTCTGAGAACCATAATAATTGGTGTAAAATGTTATACCTTTCCCATGAAATACTCCAATAGTACAAGGCAGTTTAGTTCTTATGAATGAGTAGAATACAAGAGAAATTGTGACCATAGCATGTTTAATTTCATCACCACTAATTTCTGGAATTTCACAGCATCATAGCTAGCCCTTGCTTATTTCTGCTCTTTATTATGAGCATGTAACCTCCTAAAACAGTAGGTGACTTGCTTTTCTTCTGTTTCATGACTTACAATCATTTCCACATGTGTTGTGTTTATATCCTGCTCATTTTCTTTCCCCAGGGATTTATCTGCATAGCTTTGCAAAACCAAGGCCAACCTTGTGACAGAGTAGTGGCTTAACAGAAGTAAGGTGGAGGAGCGCGAGAGTGTACTTAGCCAGGCAGCTCGAGGTTGAGCCGAGACCCATTCCTGCCTACCATTATGTACAGTGCATAGCCTGAGTAGTCCAGAGTTAAGTAATTCAGTGAAAAAGCAGGTTTAATGTGTTTGTTATAAATTTTTATGAATATACTTCCTAATTTTTCTGATTGATAAATATTGTTTAATAGATTGATTTTATGATAAGGGGAATAAGAGTAGGACTGCAAACCTTAAACTAATGTTCCAGTATATGATGGAGAGAAAGTATTGAAGGACGTGTTTTTGTGCTAGACTTCGGTCCTTGTACTTCAGAGGATATTTTCCTTAGTAAGTTTTATCATTTAATTTTTAATTGACTGATGAAATCAGATCATATTTAATAAGTATTTTTACTTGCAGTGAATTTTATTAGGACAATTTTTTTTTCTAACTTGGTTTTTAAAACATTTGTTTAGCTCTCTGACATGATCTCTCTGAGTGAGAAGCCCCTGGCGGAACATGACTGGTACCATGGTGCCATCCCGAGGATAGAGGCCCAGGAGCTTCTGAAGCAGCAAGGAGACTTCCTGGTACGCGAGAGCCATGGGAAGCCTGGTGAATATGTCCTTTCCGTGTACTCAGATGGCCAGAGGAGGCACTTCATCATCCAGTTTGTCGATGTACGTTCCCCGTCTACTTCCTGGGTATCTACTGACGGAATCCACTGTGGTATACGTGAAATGTACTGATGGATGCTCTATAAGAAATGCTTGCCACACTATAAGTTTAACATTGGAATTTCTTCTTAGATCCATAAATATGATGCTCTAAAATGGATTAAAATCTTAAATCATAATGAGAAAATATCATATTTAAAAGTTAATAAAATTAAATTTAAGTGTAAATATATAGGAGGTTGAATTTGAGTACTAACGTATTTTAAATTAAAAACAAAAGTAATGTAAATACCATGTATTTTTCTTCCTGTAGTAAAACACAGGATTATGAAATGTGTACTTTTGAAGGCACTTCTGTAGCTAGTTTCAAACTATGATATATTTTATTGAGTGAAATACTTTTTTATTTTTGATCTTTTTCTGTTTTTTATAATACCATTTGATATTAATAAACAATAAATAGAAAAATATAAAGGAATATAAATGACATATTCACGTTATTCTAAAACTAATTTACTTTTTGAGCATTTAGAATTGCTAAACTGCTTTCTTTTAAGAAGTTATTTATGATTATTGTGTATGTATCATGTTGGGGGGAAGGCTGGTGCTGCTATGCACATATGTGGAGGTCGGATGAGAGCTCTCAGATGTTACTTCTTCCCTTCTACCTGTGGGTTCTGGGGACTCAGACTCAGATCTCCAGGCCTTTGCAACAAATGCATTTACGCATTGTGCCATCTTGTAGGCCCCAAGTTTTGCTCAACCATTGTCAAATCGTGCCCTGTTATGTTGTCTTTATTAAACACTCAATAGATGAATAGTAATTTTGACATTTTTACTTTTACTGATTGAGAAATTTATAGTGGCTATTTTTTGCAAATGGAAGAATTGTTGCTTGTTTTTATTATATTTCACTCCATCATTTAAAATTAATTGCATTTGAAAATGCCTGTCGACAGTGTTTGAGTTTCTGTTGCAGCACAAGAGTGATATTAGTTAATATAAAAAGATTAAGCCATGACATAAACAGAACCTGTAGGATTTTAAGGACTTAGTAACTTACATACATATCAGTTTGAACTTAGGGTTGACTGAGCCATGAAATTTAGATTGACAGGCAATGATAAATAAAATTAAAATAAAATTTATTTTAAAATAAAACTTTGAAAGTCTTCCTATAATGGCATTGTTTATTTTCTTGTTCATTCTTTCAGGAAATATTTATTGAGTATTATGTTAGGACTAAGCATATGAGTCAGCAACAACATAAAAGTAACACAAAATTAGAGGTGGTATTTAACATATGAAATTTAGTAGTTAGATAAATATGTAAAAGAGGTACTAATAAATCTTAAGGGAAAGATAGACTGTAATATAGTAATGGCAGAATTCAATACCCAGCCTTCATCAGTGACCAGATCATCTAGATAATCAGCAAAGGAAAACTGGAGTCACCCCATGTTCAGACACAATGAACCCAAGACACTTTAGAACAGTACATCTAACAGCCATTGTCTAAACTGCACCCTGAGCATTTTCTGGAACAAGTCACATGTTGAGCTACGAAAAATATCTTAACAATTTTAAAAAAGTTCAAAGTTCCTTTCTGAGAACTTTGGTGTAAATCTAGAAGTCATCAATGGGGGACACTCTAGAAGCAGCATTAGATACTTGGAAGTCAGACACTGTCTTGAGGAGACAAGCCACTGAAGACATTAAATGGGAAGTATAAGATTCTTGAGGCAAATGGAAATACATTACACTAAAACTTACAGACTATGGCAAACACCATTGTCAAAGGGAAATTCTTAGCAACCAGCACCAACATTCATAAAACAGCAGCAAGACATTAGCTGGAGACCTTTGGTGCTTCCTAAGGAACTAGAAAACCAAGAACCAAATCAGTACAAGGCAATGTTAAACATTGGAGCAGGGATAAATAGAATACTTGGGAAATGCAAGGACAAATGGAATATGTTGGCTTTTGGAAAAGATAGACTTAGAAAGCCTTTAGCTAAGTGAAGAACAGTACTTGGTGTCAGAAATGAGTGTAAGGCATTGCAGCCGACATTACCAACAAACACAGGATCATCTGAAAGGACTGTGAACAAGTATAACAGGGAAAATATCAGTGCTGGTGAGATTGCTCAGCTGATAAAGGCCTGTTGGACTCACGTGGTGGAAAGAAAACTGAGTCCTGAAAATTGTTCTCTGCCTCACACAGACCCATGCCCTTCCCCCATATGTGAATAAAAAGAAAATCTAGAAGACCAGATAAATTCTGTGCTATGTAGGTTACCAAATTTGAATAATGCATATACCCCCCCCAGGTGTTTGAGACAGAGTCTTACTGTGTAACCATGGCTAGCCATGAACGTGGGATTTTTCTGTATCAGCCTTTATGAGCCCTGAGATTGAATCAGTAATAAATGATTATAGTTACTAAAATGACAATAAAAATTTATTAGTAAAATTGCCATTGAATCACTTTTTCAAATTAATCAAAGAAAAACCCAACACTTGAGGCTTTCCTATAAAATCTACCAATATTTAAAAGACTAGTGCCAGTTTTCCCAGAGTATTTAAAAAATTGAAAAAGAATCCTTAAAAACTTACACATGCCTATACTAGATAAGAAACAATCTCAGAATAAATTTATAGACCAATACCACGTATGAACATAGGCATAAAATGTTAAATAAAATGCTGGCAAGCTGCATTTCATGGCACATTGGAAAAGATCATTCACTGTGATCAAATGATGCAGGAATGCTTTAGTGTAAAATAGCTGATGTATTAACAGAGCCAAATGCAAAAACATAGGGAGCGAAATTTAAGTAGACACTAAAAGCGTTTTACAAAATTCAAAATTGATCCATGGTAGAATACCCTACACAGTTGAGGGTGGAAAGAATAACTGCAGCCCAGGGAAGGTGCTTATGGCAGACCCATAGCTAATGCCATACCGAGTGGAGAAGTCATGGAGAGCTCCCTTCTAACTTCTGGAAAAGACAAGGTTGCCCATTGTCATTGCCTTTTGTCAACATAGGATGGAAAGCCCTTGCCAGAACAATTGGCAAGAGAAAAAGAAATAAAGGAAATTCAGAATAACAAAGAAAAAAAGCAATTTGCCCTTGTTAAAAGATGACCTGATTTCATGTATAGAGATTTCTAAAAGACATTAAAAAAAATAAAACAACCCTGTTGGAACCAATAAGTTCTATAAAATTGAGTATCCAAATCAGCACCCCAAACACATTTGTATTTCTGCATGCACTTGATCTTAGCTGAAAGTCTCAGTGATGATCATATTTCTATATGCTGAGAAAACCTACCTATCCCCCCAAAAGTGAAAATAACAGTTCCATTTCGAACAACCATAAACACTCCCCACAAATTTAACAGACAAGTGAAAGGAAAAGAAAAATTTAAAACAAGGATGAAGGATCCTGAAAATCATACAGATATATACACAGATATCCTGTATGCATAAGGAGATCAGCATGACTAAAATGTCCCCATATGATATACAGACTTATCAGCAAAGAATTATGATAAATAATCTCAAAGTTCATAAGAGACTATAGATAAACCTGGATAGCCAAAACAGTCTTGAGCAAAAAGAAGCTGGGACATCACATAACCAGACCTAAAAATGTACGTTTAAGTTGTCGTCATCAAAGTGACATTAAAAACAGAAAGAACCAGCTGGACAGTAGTGGTACATACTTTTAATCCCAGCACTTGGGAGGCAGAGGCAGGCAGATCTCTGTGAGTTCGAGACCAGCCTAGTCTACAGAGCGAGTTCCAGGACAGGCTCCAAGAAGCTACAGAGAAACCCTGTCTTGAAACAAAACAAAACTATATTCCAGTGAGCAGAATAGAGAGGCAGAAACCAACCCACACATTGTGACCAGCTGATTTCTGTTGGGGCCAAGTGTACACCATGGCTCTGTTAGGTAAGTGGTGTTGGGAACATTAGATGCCCATATGTATAAGAATGAAACTGCCCTTTCTTACAGTAACAAATATCAAATCTATTAAAGCTTATACATAAAATCATAACTTCTGAAGCTGCTAGAAGGAAACAGGAGAAATGCTTTAAGATACTAGCCTGGGAAGTGGTGTTTTGATATGTCCCCAAATACAGACTACAAAAAGATTGTTTGCTGTGTTTATGTCAAACTAGCAAAACTTCTGCACGAAAAGGAAGCCATCAGCAGAGTAAAGAGGCAGATTAAGAGAATCAAGAGAGCATGTTCAAACTATACAGCTGAAGAGGTTATTCCCACAATGTGTAAGGAATTCAAGTACGCCAATAGCACAAAACCGAATAAACCAATTTAAAAAGAAGAAAGGTCTGAATAGCCTTTTAAGCAATTTTCTATTTTTTACAAAATTTATTGAGAATATAATTATATCACTTTCTCCCTTCCCCTTCTTTCCTCCAGATCCTCCCAAGTCTTTTCCCTCCATCTCCTTCTATGTTCCCTCCTTTCTCAAACTGATAAATGCATGCACGCATGCATACATACACTTGTGTATGCAATCTATAAATACAGCTTGCCAAGTCTTCTTGTTGTTTATGTGTGTGCGGTTTGGGCCTGACCACTTTGTATTGGACAGCCATCTAGAGGGCTTGTCCCCGGGAGGGGCTGGTCTCCCTCTCAACCGTCACCTATTGTCTGTAGTTCCTTGTCCAAGGGTGTGAATACCCTTTCACAGTGACATTTCTGTCTTAGAAGAGGAAGTACAAATGGCAACAGTCATTCATGGAAGATGTTCAACATATCTAATCATATAAATTAAAACCACCAAGACAGCATGTTGTTCTTGTGAAAATGTCTGTTTTCAGAAGACAAACTAAGAGTAAAAACTGTGAGGAAATGAAGGGGGGAAAAGAGGTCTTTATGTGTTTGAAATGTTAATTAGCATAGCTGTTATAAAGGTCATTGTGAAGCTTCCTCAAAAATCTGAGCACAGAATGACATGATCCAGAAGCCCTCTTCCTTGGATCACATGGCTAGTTGAGATGAACATGTTAAAAAGATCTATTTCCATTGTTTCCCTTACACTATTCAGAATAGTCAGTGTCACCCTAAATGTCCCGTAGCTGGGTAAAGAAAAGGTAGTGTTGAGTGTGCACCACAGCATACTGTTCAGCCACAAAAAGTTTGAAATCCGGTCATAGCTCACAGTACGGGTGTGCTGGGATCATGTTGTCGTGAGAAAGAATCCAAGTGGAAGACGCTGGCTGTGTGGGGGCCCAGCATTGAGTGGTCACTACAGAAGTTGGGAAGAGTAGGGGGAGAGGTCCATCAACAGGTCCAGTGGTCCAGAGTTATTATTTGAAATAGGAATAAGTCCTGGTTTTCATGGCATAGTTGGTAGAACATAATTGACAACAATGCCTTATATATGTCAAAATAGAAGACTTTTTATGTGCTAACCATAACAAAATGAGCAAAGTTTCAAGCGATGGCTTTGCTGCTTCCTGAGTACCCTGTTTCCAGACATAGCCGTGAATGAAAGTATCACATTGTAGTTCAGATATGGAGAAAGCTTTGGCCAATAGCATGTGTTTTTAAATCAGGAAATGGAAAGAGATTAGATATTGATCAAGTTCACTTTGAGGTGATTAAATCTCTGCATTACTAAGCTTTACTATTGCAGTCTCCAGGCTCTAAGCCACGTTTTAAATTCATGCTGTGAGTCTTCATGTGCAATAAAAAGCCAACATGTTTTTTGCACAACAATTCTGAATTTGTGACTTAATCCTGTATAGTGGACTTTTTTTCCCATTATATAGTAATCATGCAGCCATCATTAGGATAGGGCAATAACTACTCTGAAGTTTATATCAGGGTAGATTTGAAGTTTCATTCTGTATGGGCCTCAATTTAGTACTTATTATTAAACATTTTACTTTGATATCTCATGCTCATGAGTGTGTGAACTTTCCTTTGTTTGTAATCTATCTACTTTGTCTCCTTTACTTTACAACATGCAGTCATTCATGTCATTCCTATATATTTATTTCTACACGTCACGCCATATATGGAGCATAGGGCTATCACACTGAGCAGAAGGTGAACAAATTTGTTGACTAATATCCCTGTGTTCTAGAAGGGAAACAGATAATAAAAAACGTATGTTAAACTGGGGCTGGAGGGATAGCCCAGAGGACCCTAGTTGGAGTCCCCCAGCATCTGTGCTAAATGTCTCACAACCGCCTGTAACTGCAGCTTGTGGGAATCCAGCACCCTCTTCTGTTCTTTGTGGGTATGCACATACCTTTAAGAGTAAATAAAATATATGTGATGATAGGGTCAAAGGATTATAGTCATACATTCTAAGGAGAAAATGTCAATAAGGAAAAGAAGGTGATAAATTAGGAGGTGAAAGTGGAGATTGTATATTGTGTAGGTGGCCAGAGTTAACGTAACAGAAAAGATAATTTGATGAAAGCCTGGCAGAGAAGCCAGTAAAGGAGATATTACCTGTGGGGCTGGCTGTTTTATAAATTAATTCATGTAGCAAACCACTCTGAGGAAGGAGTGCATATCATATTTTAGGGCAAGAAGATAATTACAGGGCCTGGAGAGTAATGATCCAAGGAGGAGTGGTGAGAGATAAGTAGAGAGACAGTGGTGAGCTCAGATTAGCATCCGTCTTTGTCCTTATGTGGAGGGCAAAGGAGAGATCCTTAGGGACAACATGCCCTAGTTGCTGTGTTAAGAGTAAATTGAAAGAGGAAGACGTAGAAATCGTTTATTTGTCGGGAATGTTGTTGGGCTTGGTGTCGTTAGTGCATGCTGCACTTCCATGATATTCCACAGGCTCATCTCCCGACTGCTCTGTGCTGGGGAACTAACTCCCTTTCCATGGGAGTTTAGTGTGTTTTATCTAGCTTCCTGCTGTTTCTCACACACTCTTTCTCAGCCTGTAGCAGTCACCCCTGCTTCTCCTTTCTGGTTTTATGAGATTAGAAAGTTCAATTTCTTAATAGTTATCTTAATAGTTATCTTACATTTGTATCTGCATACTTCCTGTGTGTTCAGTTAAGCCCAAGGAAGAAGCACACAGAAGCTTCTAGTACTTTGCATCACAGTCGTCTGGCATTGAAAAGTGTGGCTACTGCATTCCTTCTATATTTACTGCTGTCGATTCTTATACCTAACTACTGGTCTACTTAAATAGGAAATCCAGGAGTCACATGACAGAGTGTGAGAAAAATGTTCTTACCTGGCTCAGCCATTAAGAGAATATGCTTTTTTTTTTTTTTTTTTTTTTTTTTTTTTTGAGACAGGACAACTTTGGACCCTGTCCTGGAACTAGTTCTTGTAGACCAGGCTGGCTTCGAACTCACAGAGATCCGCCTGCCTCTGCCTCCCGAGTGCTGGGATTAAGGTGTGGAGGACAGAGTTCAATTAGGCTCCCGACTGCCTGCAAATCTAGCCAGTTCTGGCCTCTGTGGACATCCACACACATGGCTGTGCTCATATGGCACATGCATTTCCGGTAACAAAATAATTCTTCTAAAACGGTGTTAAGCTCTGAGCCTGCTGATCTCTAAGGCATTGGCCCTGATACTCTTTATTTCTTTATCTTCATTTCTTGTGCGAGTGATGTTTGAATCTTTATTTATTGGCCAATACTACATTGGAGTCCTGTTGTAGAAAAACCTATGATATTAGCAAATAAAAATGATTTTAGGTATTAAGTTATTTATTGTTGTATCAGGCACCCTCAAACTTTGGACAGTATTTTTGGTACTGAATGTTTATTGAATGGAGCATACATGGAGAAACATGCTAACATCTTCCTTATGTCTAAACTTGAGTGAACTGCTTGTTTGCTTGGTCACCGTTTTAGTAAAATGCAATTCTGTTATCCTCTCTTTATACTATAATAATGATGTGAGTTATATGTATTTTGAAAATTTTTCTGTCAAAAGATTTGGCAGTGGACTAGAGTTTTATTTTTCTGTCTATTTTTAATTTTTACTATCTAACAAGTGTGTGGTTGAGCATTGTTAAATATGTTTATGTTGCTGTATACTGACAGCTCTCCTTAAATAGAACTTAACTCATGGATAAAGGTGATTTTTTTTCTGAAACAATGGCTTCCTAATAATTCTGCTTTGTTGTTCTCCCTCTAGAATCTGTATCGATTTGAGGGCACTGGGTTTTCAAATATCCCTCAGCTTATAGATCACCACTTCTCAACAAAACAAGTCATCACCAAGAAGTCTGGGGTGGTTCTTCTCAATCCTATTCCTAAGGTATGTTGAACTCCATTTTTTGTTTGTTTGTTTTTTTTTTTTTGTGTGTGTGTGTGTGTTTTTAAAGAATACTCATTAGCGCTTTTCACAGTGAAGAAAGTTTTTAAGTTATGTGTTAAAGTCAGCATAAATCACTTCTGTGAATACCACTAACTCCTGGCATAGCTGGAATACAGACCTGCTTTAGTTTTATTAAGATGCATAGCCTTTCTGCTCAATATTTGCTAGGATACATAATGGTCTCATTTCTTTCTTTTCCAATTCATCTTGAAAGATGTAAGATTCGTGCTTTGAAAGGTTCTAGCGAAAGATTTGAAGATGAACACATGAAAGAACATGTCTAGCAATGAGGAGTTTAGTCCAAATTTGAGGTTAGAGTATGAGATTTACAATGCAGCGCAAGTTTGGGACAGTTTGAAGCTATGCTGCTCTTCTCAGAAACCATACCTTCCCGACCAGCCAGGTCAAAGGTTGCTTTAGGTTGACCCCTAAGATCTATCACTCAGTTCTTTGATGTGCTCCAAGACGTGTGAGATAGAAATGGGCATGAGAAATATCGGCATATTCCAGCCAGCACCTGAGGCACCTGGACCACAACAACAGTGGCCCCCATGAGCCCCTCAGCACTTGGAGTATTGGGGAATGGGGTTGGGTATGGCAGGAGCCCTTTCCATTATATGTATGTATGTATGTGTGTGTGTGTGTGTGTGTGTGTGTGTATGTATGTATGTATGTATATATGTATATATATATGTGTATATGAATATGAGCAGCTTTTAATTCAAAGTGACAGTCCCAAGAATGCTGTTATAATTGGAAAAATTTTAAAGTTACTGTGTTTTCCCTTGTCAGTCTGGAAAATAATGTCTGTTTAGAGTGATCAGTCTCAAGACTTTACCATTAATACATTCAAAAAAGTAAATACAGTTCTAACGCAGTATTGCCCCTACAGTGTATCCCCCAACATTTACTTCAAATTCATCTCATCACATCTAACTTCAGTTTGTTCTTCCCTCCTTCCACCCGACTTCCCAGAAGCCACAAGCCCAAGGTTACCTTTAACGTCTTCTACACCAGCTTCTGCAGTTAGATGACAAGAGTTTTGTGTTCTTAATTAGAAGTGTGAACTTCAGTCCCAGTGTCTCCTATTATGAATCAACCTCAATTTAAAACACACATTTACCCATGTTAGGCTAATACAAAATAAACTGTTCATACATATCTTGATGCTTGGCTTCACAAGCCAGCCAAATATTTGCACAATCTGTAGGCTCAGTCAGGTCCACAATAGAGATCAAATCCATGATAGAAATTAGCTTGCAGACCTGCACCTGAGTAGGGATATAGAATTTCAAATAAAATTACATCCCTCACTACATAAAAATTTCCACGAAATGAACTTAGGTAATGGATTAGATTCTCTAGACTATTACATGGTCAATTATTATTTTTCTGTCAGATCTATAATACTGTGGAGTTGATTATCCCATAATTTTCTAGCACTAGCTATGCAAATAAGTGAATGCTGGAAGCTGTAGAAGGTTAAAGAGCTGTAAATGATGGTTTTATGAGGTAAAAACTTAAAACTTATCTACCTATTAGGCTGATATAAAGGCCTAGTATTTGAAATATGGACATTAGTATCTGTTTATTGTAAACATTGCTATACCCTTGGTTCACAGTATCATGTTACTCTTTTTAAAAGATAATTGTAATACAGAGTTATGAAAGACAATTTTCAGTTATGAGTGGAGAAGAAATTGATATGGATTTTGTTATAGTTGTGTTATCACCATATATCTTCCTTTGAGAAGTTATTTGTATTCTTATTACTGAATCTATTTCTTGATTTAAATTGTGTAAGAAGTTAATATATTTGACCATATAATATGCCATATAAAATTAGATAGAAAATACATAATTTTCATCTCTCTAGACTTTATTTTTAGCCTATATAGAGAGCATTATTTTGTTTAGGTGCAATTTTTGTTTTCCATGTGTTTTTCTCCTATTCATGAAAATATAATTTTATTACTGTAATGCCTACAGTGACTAAAGTATGTTTTAATCTTTATTCTTTGCACTCATAAGTGCAGGGAAACTAGACAACTAGAATGGGAGAATTGCTTGAGTTTTACCACTTAATAATGCTATTATTGACTGGGTGCCTTACCGTCTGTTCCTCACCTGCATTGCCTCCCAGAGCCCATGGAGGAGTCTAGGACAGGGGAAGTATTGTTGTAAGTAGGACTGTCTGATCACCCATATTTGTCATCTTAAAGCAGCAAACCCAGTGGGCTTCCATGGCTTCTTCTTTCCTGGTTTAGCTGCTTCTCATGAAGCACTTCATCCAAGTGCCCTTCTCTGTCTTGTATAAATAGTGTATTCTTATCGGGTGTTCCCTCCTCCTTTTCTTATTTTTCCATGGTTAACTTCTAATGGTTATGTATATGCACCTTTATAGACATCATGCATTCTAATTATTTTCTCTCCCTCAAGTGCAGTGTAAGTTTTAGAAGGCCAAAACTGTGTTTGACTTAGAATTCATGCCTCCCTAGTACTGGAAGAGTGCTAGATCAGAGCAAGCTTCCAGTGAATGTCAGAGGATTGACTCCATCGGTTAGTTCCTAGGACTTCCGAGTAACACCCCCTCCTTTATCCTCTTCCCTTCCTTTGTCTGGGATCGAGTGCAGGGCCTCCTGAGAACCTAGCAGACACCCAGCCCTGGAGGCACAGCCCTAGCCCTTGGCTGACCCCCCCCCCCCATATGGATTATCTTCGGTACCCCTCCCGTGTTGCTATGGGATATGTTTTGTCATTAGCTCTATTCAATGTTGTTGTTGCTTTTAACATCAGACAGGATGATGAGTGGGCAGCTATTGCTTTACATGGCAAAGGACCTGCAGACAGAGGCAGTGTTGGAGATTGAATCCGTGTTGTTAACCATGGATTGGAGCGTAGACTTTAGTAGAAGCTAGAAGAACTGTTTATTTTAAGGAGTGTGAGTGTGGAGTCAAGGAAAGTGAGTCTTTTCTTTTGACATAATACTAAATTGGAAAGAGCCAGCCACATATTCAATCCTATACGTCTGTATAAAAGGCAAATCAGGCTGAGCAGAGCCGAATTTTGAGATACAATGTAGAATTTGAGAAAATATAAGTAAAAATTTACCTAATTTTGCATTTAAATGGCACTTCAGAAGTTTATTATATTGGGTAAAGCTAGTTTTTCTCCAATATAGCTTTTATAGAAGAAACTGTCTGGATGGTCTCAAAGCTCAAGTGTTCATGAATAACCATCGGTCAGCCAGGCAGAGCCGCTTCTTGAGCCGTAGGCTGTGCTTGCCTTCTGGCAGAATCTGATAACTGTGGCTGTTTACCAGACTTTAGTGTGGATTGCCAAAATCTCACAGGCAGATAATGTTGATAAAGTAGTTCATTTTTCCATGACTGCGATAACGAACTCATGTCCAGAAGAGAGGCTGTGGCAGCAGCACGAGGGATCAGTGAAATCAAAGAGCATCCTGAGAGCAGAGGGAGGCTCCAGGGGAGGCGCTGCGCTGTTTCAGGTGACTCGGACGGCTGCCACGTCTCTCAGTGCTGCTCTCTAAGGTTATGTTTTTATAGTGGCTTTGACAAAGTTTTTTTGTATGTTGAGTTTTCTTTGTTTAGCTTTTTTGTGAAACCAGAGACTTGCTTTCCCTACATCTGTGCCGATGCTCCTTAATTTTTTTTTTGGGGGGGGGGGTTCGAGACAGGGTTTCTCGGTAGCTTTGGAGCCTGTCCCTGAACTAGCTCTTGTAGACCAGGCTGGCCTCGAACTCCCAGAGATCCACCTGCTTCTGCCTCCCGAGTGCTGGGATTAAAGGCGTGCGCCACCACCGCCCGGCTTCACGCTCCTTAATTTATTAGGATCCTCTGGGTAGTTTTTAAGTTAATTTTACATTTGAATAAAGAGAATAGTGGAAAATGCTCATGGTTCAGCACAGGAGATATTTACTTACTGTGCACTCTCTGCTCAGCAGCATTCTGACCTGTCATGAGTAAGGACTCCAAAACCAAAGAGTAAGGCGGTAACAGAGCGGCTGTGCTAATGTGGGGAGGGTATGGTTAGATGCTGTGCACTCTGTGGCATATGGAAAGCAATAACTACTGTTTTTCATTTTAAAAACATTTAAAATTTAATTTTTGGTGATTTGATACATGCTGTCCTTGAACCCACACTGTGGCTGAGAATGAACTTAAACTTCTGGTTCTGTATCTCCACCTCAATACCATGCCTGGCTTGACTTAAATATTATGATCAAATAAGGTTTCTTGGTATAGTTAAGGTAGAGATGTGAAAATCAAAGAGCTATCTTTGTGGTTACATGTAGAGTAGAGGTAACAGTAAAATCATTAACAGTCTAGCATGGACACCAGCCCATCAAAATGTTTCATCAGTCTGTTGGTCTCTCTCTCTCTCTCTCTCTCTCTCTCTCTCTCTCTCTCTCTCTCTCTATGGGTGTGGGTGTGCGTATGAACATATGTATATATGTTCCCTGGGAAATAATGCTGTTCACTTTGAATAAACTGTAGGGCCAGGATGCTGGTAATAACTGTGCAAGAATGAGGCTGGGAAATGGGCACAGATAGACTGACTTAATTTCTAGGTATATTTTTAAAATGCCAATTGTTTGTTGAATACCTTAAGACATTCACTTTGAGCAGAAACATTCATCAGGTTTCATAGTGAGTCTCTTAAAACAGAAAATTCAGGTTTAATAATAATAAATTTTAAGGTACTTTTAAAAGTATTGATATAGTCATCCAAATACATAATAGTAAATTCCATGCTTGTCTAATGTTTTTTAAGCTATCTGTATGTTTGCAGTTAGTTCTTCTATGCTATCATTTAGATGGGAGTTTTAAAAGGTGCTATGTGTTTAAAATTTGAAAGGAAAGATGCTGTTTTTAACTCTTGAAAATGAGATGATTAAATATGTCAGATTTCATTTATAGTTGTTAAAATCCAGTTTGTGGGAATTTTTTGAACTAGAATTCATACTGTTTACACTTCTACTTACTTTAAGACTCCTTTAAAGTTTGATTTCTATTATTTTTAATTATGGTGTGTGTTTTTGGGAACAAGTGCCCATGGGGCACAGCAGAATCAGTCACCTGGAGCTCGAGTCAGAGGTGGCTCACATAGGTTCTGGGAACCAAACTGAGCTCTGTGGGAGGAGAGTAATGCCACTCTTAGCCACTAAGGGATCTCTCAGTCCCTTTAAAATCAATTCCATTCCTTAAAAAAAAGTTAATTAAGCCTATTGAGAGTGGAAAAGCACACACAGAATCACACACTATTTCTATAGGAATACACCAGAAATACATACATCTCCATTTGGGCCTTCGGTTTGAGCAAAGAAAGAGAGCATCTTATGGTAAATCTGTCATCACTGTCGGTTGTCGTCTGTGGAGCTCTAGGTTTATTCTCCAGAACTTGCTGGGGTGTCATCCTTGAGTCTCAGAGAAAAACTAGTTCATCTCAAAATTTAAAGCCAGTCTTGGTGACCAATATATTTTTCTTAGTGGTATTATATTTGTAATCCTATTTAAAACCTTCTTAAATACTGTTGTTTTTATTGTCGTTGTTGGGTTGTTGTGTGTGAGAGTGGAAAAGGGCGTGGTTATTTGGTAGGGAGTTTTATTTCTTAATTATTCTGCCAATATTTAAAAGGTAATGGAAAGAGACAGAAGAGACCTGAGAGAGATTAAAAGATTTTCGTTTGGAAATTCTTATCCCAGTTGAAAGGCAAGACTTCCTGTTCATAGTACAAATATGGCCTTGGTGTATCCTTCATCTATAAAGTAATTATTAGGCCATCTATATAAGTAGACTTAGGGGCATGTTGAAAACAGGAAATTCGATTCACATGATTTTTTATATGAATATAGATACATGATGCATATTTTCCCTTTGTTCCTGTTGGAAGCTATAGAGTAGTGATAAAGAGAACAAGGAAAAAGAGCATGAACTGAAGTTTTCCTAAAATTAGACTCCATATATAGTACACATGGTTCATATGTATCTTAAAAGTATATTCTGTATTCTCATGCAGAAGGGCTGTTGTGTGAAGCACACTTAAATTAGGTGATGTAGTGTAAATTAGGAAAAACATTTTGGAAAATACTACCAAGGGTCTTCAGAAGGTCAGAAGTAACACTGGCATATGCTGCTTTAGTTCCTTCACTAGTTTGCAATCAAAACCATGAAGTAAGCACATGCAAGAGATATCTTCACTGCCATGTTCACTGCAGCATAAATCAACTTTCCCAAGTAATGGAAACAACCCAAGTATTCATTAACTGATGAATGAATAAAAGAAAATGCCTACAATATGATACTACTAAGATAAGTATGCATGATGTCATGTGGAAATTAAAAGAGCTGGCCTGATGCCAATGGAGTGGTGTTTATTAGGGCCACAGATAGAGGAGGAAGTGTAGGGTATGGTACAGGCAGGAATGAGATATCCTGGTGAGGTGTTAGGCAGCAGTGTTATTAACATTAATAATGAAATATTGTATGTTTCTTAAAGTTCGGAGAAAGTGTTTTGACTCTTTCCACCATTATAAATGATAAATTTGAAGAAAGAGTTATGTGGAACTTGATTTAAACATTGTGTAATATACACATGTATTGAAATACCATGCATTGAAATATCATGTGTTACTTCATTACTGGTTATAATTACTATGAATTTCACCAAGCTCTGACAAAATGCCTCTAAAAGTGAGGAATTTCCTTGGAATTTAAGCCTGTGTGCCTCATTTATTGTGGATGTGGGAAAGGAGTGGGGAAGATACAAATTTACATAATATTTAAGAGGTGATTCAGAGCTGTAAATATTTACCCCCAAAACAAACAAGCAAATAAATAAATAAAGTGCCTCAGGCATCCAAATAAAAAATTAGGAAAACGCAAACCTACAATTAAGTCAAAGGAACGCAGAAGAAAAGAATAAAAAGAAAGCTTAAAATTACAAAGCTGCGAAAAGAAAGTATCAGTGCTGCTTTAAAAAGCAGTCTGTCTGCGTATAAAAGATTTGCTGATCAAGAAACACTCATTTCATAACATTCTAGATCTCATCAGTATACAAAAAGAAGCTAGTGATTGAGAAAACAAGACAAACAGCCAAGTAGAGTAATTGGCCATAGAGGTGAATAGACAGTTCAGAATTAGAAATACCTTTCAGTGCCTTTTAATGGTATTATAATTCTCCACTCTCAGTAGATGAAGAAAAATTAAAGCTATAATCAAATGCTGTTTCAATCTAGAATATTAATCTAAATCTCAGACTTTAATATCTAATTTTCTTGGTAGACATAGCAAAGGCTCTCGTTGATCATTTACTTTGGAGAGTATGAGCTGGAAAACCCTTTCTACAAGGTAATTTGGAGAATTTGTCAAAATTATAAAATATGTAGCTTTGACTCAGCAGTAACTCATAATTTCTCTCTTTGTCACATTTATTTATGTGTGGGATTGTGTTAGCTAGTCACTGCAACATTGTTCATAGCATCAGCAGATAGAAATTTTTACTATTAGGTGCTAACTAAATAATTCACGGTCCTCTGTCTGAAGGAGTTCTGTTAGGGAGTTTTCTGTGTTCTGAATAAAGAGAGTTCCTTGGTATATTAATTATAAAGGAGAACACTACAAATCAGAGTTTATGTTGCATTGCTCTCATGTGTGAAGATTAAGGCCTTTAAGATCATGTGCCTGAATTTTCTATGTGATCAAGAAACACTGATCATATAGATACGGAGTGGGTTTGTAGTGCTGTGGTATAGAGCTTTCTTTGACATTCATGAGTTTGATTGCCAACATATATGTGTGTGTGTATACACACGTACAAAACTAATGCTGAACTTACATGTTTGTGAAGGGCAGGGGAGATGTAAAAGAAATCAGCAACATTTTATAATGTATTATTACATTTTAGTGTACTTGTGTGAAGTCAGAGGACAGCTTCCCAGAGTGAGTTCTGTCTTTCCACAGTGTGGGTCCCAGGGCTCAAACTCAGGTCATGAAGAAGTGCTCGGTAGTAAGTGCTTCTGCCTACTGATTCATCTCACTGCCTCGTATTTTACATCTTCAACATTCTTAGCCCTCTGAATGTATTACTTGCTCAACATTCAAATACCTAAAATAGTCTTGTGATGTGGCATCTGCTGTCAAGCAATTGTAACTTTCCAGGAAGTTGTTTTATTAGAACAATATGAAGACCAAAATTGGACTGGGAAGGTGGACCATCTGTTGAGTTCTCGGCACATGGAACATAACGACCTGAGTTTGAATCCCCAGCCTGACTCAGTTTGGCAAGGCTGAGGATGTCTAGGGCATGAAGGCTAGCCATTCTAGTGTGACCAATGGCTCAGGGTCAGTGAGAGACTTGTTAAAAAATAGGAGTGTAATTGGGGAAGAACTCTTGGCCATGTGTTCAACATCTACCTTCATTTCTTTTGATAACATTTTTCCAGGATATTTTGCTTATTTTTTTTAACAGTTAAAGGAATGTGTATGCCATGATAACTAGGGGATAAAATAAGATTTCTGTCTACTTGTGCTAATGGGGACAATGAAGTGAAGCTAGCCATGCCCTTTCTAGTTTACCAGGGCTTGTCATAAGATGTCACGTGACCAGCTGTTACCCTTGTCTGAGGGGTTTGGCTGCCATGCTGGATCTTTAGTAGACCAAACCACTTGTCACTGAAATGTCCTGAGATAGCTTTATGTTCAAAAGGAAAACGATTGTTTATATGGCTCAAGGCTTATCTTCTAGAATCTGCTTTTTAAGCTTTTAGACCCCGTAGTTAATTCTGCATGTACTAGTCCTAGAAGTAAGAATGTGAGCTATAATGACTTGATGGGAGGAATCCCTGCGTGGCCTGCTTTCCACAAACCCTAAACTTCCTTAGGTCTTACAATTGAGCAAGGCTTTGAGTGAAACACAGTGCATGGCCTGCTTCAGAAGGTGGATGCAGATGCATGAGAAGATAAAAAGACAGTACTTAAGGACGGCAGCTCCTGTTGACTCTGTCTGTCACACGCATGGATGCCATGCATGTTCGCCTCTATACAATACACCCAGCAGGACCAGATGCTCGTGAAACAGAATTTGGAAAAAGTCATCTGCAAAGCAGTATTTAGTATTCTCTTACTTTCATAAGATAAAATGCATACACAAATAAGCTTGAAAAGTTTACCGGTGTTGCAGAAGATTTATGTTACTTTGTGTTTTGAGCAGTTCTGGGTTCAAGAAAGTCTTGAAATTCTTTCTGTCAAAAGTCATTTTCGTCGTATGAAAACGTAACTCTAACTTCATCCTATGGCAGTGTTAGTAAAATACTGTAGAGTAGAGTGTTGTTTGGTTACTAATCTCAGTTTCTTTTGGGGGAAGTTGAAGTGAGACCCTGAACACACAAATGAGGAGTCTTAGGGTACATTTATAGAACTAGATTGGAAGAAGTCATACAAAACTGTGTTCTTCTTTTGTAATGTCTTAGTGTAATTTTATGAACCTCAATTTGAGATACACTTATAAAAGATTTAATTAATATTTTAAAAATAACAATATGTGTTTCAGGAATATAGATGAGAAGGGGGGCTTAAAAATGCTTCACTGAAGATGAACTTGAAGCAGGTCACAGTAAGAAGGGGTCAGATGCGGAGGAGGAGAGATGCTGTTTGATAGAAGTACAGAGTCTCTGGGGCTTGTAAAGATGGCAAGAGTAGTCCAGCAAAGTGGGTGGTTTGAAAGCTGAACATCATGAAGTGTTCCCATGGAAGTCAGGTTTGGAGAGCCTCGATTCCAGGATTAAACATGGTGCCCAATGCTATTTTGTTGCAGGTGGATGAGCAGGAGTGAGTATAGCGTAAGAATAGCTTAGCTATACCACCTGACTCACCAGTTTTGAAGCTCAGCCAGGTATAGTTGCCTGGAGAGTTTAACCAATACATTAGTATGTCAGACAGCAGCAGCCCAATTTTCATTTGCCATGTCTGACTCTGAACATGCAAAGCTATTCCAACTTATGTTACCATGATGTTTAAGTAGGAGTAGGAACACATTATCAGTACAATGGAAAAATAAGCAACAATGGGAATTCATAGTTTAAAGTGTAAAGCATACACTATTGACGGTCTATATAAATTGTAGACCGAGATTGAAATTTAGTTGTAACTTCCTGAAAGATGCTAGGGGAAGAAACAATTTTGAGATTGAAAAGGAATGAAGAATTTTAATTTTTTCTAGGCAGGTTTTATTGCTAACAGTCTCAGCAGCATTCTGCATGAGGATAGGGATAGTCTACTAGGCTCTGGCATTTAGTGCCACAGACAAGTACAGGCAAGAGCAAAATGTAAAATACAGCATTGTGAAAAATACTTTACCTTGTCAGTTTTTCTCTGTGTTGTACTTTTATAGGACAGAATAGAAAAGTTAGAAAATTCCAGATTTATGATCAAAATATTAAGAAATTAGCTTTAAATACTTTAAACTTTTAAGCACATGCCTAGACAGCAGAGGGTTACACTTGTGAAATGCAAGTGATTAGTTCTAAATTACTCAGACATTTGCAATATCTATACTTCCTCCCTTTCCAAGTTATGAATGCCTACATTCAGAAAATGCAAAAAAGGTCTCTGGGAGCTGGAGAGATGGATCAGTGGTTAAGAGCACTCACTCAGTTGTTGGGGAATATTATTTTCAGGTGTGTGACTTTAGTTTCTGCTACATTTGTTTAACTGTGAAGCTGTGTTGCAGTGCCTGTCTAAAACACCTGGTGGGCTAATAAAGAGATGAACATCCAATGGCAAGGAATAAGCAAGGATAGGCAGGGCCAGCAGGCAGAGAGAGTAAATAGGAGAAATCTGGGAAGAAAGATCAAGAGATCAAGGAGTAAGAAAAGATGGGGCCAGCCACCCAGCTACACCCAGCCACCCAAACCATGGAGAAAGGTATACAGAAATAGAGAAAGATAAAAGCCCAGAGATAAAAGGTAGTTGGAATAATTTAAGAAAAGCTGGCAAGAAACAATCTAAGGCTGGGCATTCATAACTGAGAGTAAGCCTCTGTGTGTGATTTATTTGGGAGCTATGTGGTACCCCACCAAAATCCAAAAGAGTAAAACATCACTCAGTGCTCTTACACAAGGCCTGAATTCCATTCCCAGCAACCACGTGACCTATGTGTTAGGCTCTGTGAGAGCAATAAGCATTTTTTGCTTGATTTTAGGCAATCTTCCAGAACCCAATACATAGGTGACAGTAAATATTTGAAGCCGGTGGATTTTTGAGATAATGCTGAAATTTAATGAATTTTGATATATTTGAAAAAATAAAATGACAAATAGACATTTTTTATATATACATTATTATATAACATGGGAATTTCAACCTTCTTTTTCCAAAGTGGATCCCTGTTTGTGTCTGCCGTGTGAACTGCTGGCTATGTGCTGCAGCACGTGGCTGAGGGTAGGCACGGATGCCAGCTGTCTCACAAAACCATAAACTTACTTAAAACATGTCCTTTCTGCGTGTGTTGTAACTGGATGCTCTGTCCTTGAGTATGGGCTTTGAGATGATAATGTTGCTTCACAGCATCAGAACGTTGACTGTTCTGGTTAGATGAGGGGGGAATTCCTTTGGAAGGAACATAGGCTTAGCTTCAGTTTTGTTTATGTAATAGTTTAATTCTTATTTATCATTTTCCTTTTTTTATAATATAAGTTTTGGAGATGGGCATGTTGCTCAGTGGTAAATGCTTTCCTGGCAAGTCCCAAACCCCTAGTTCAGTTGCAAGAACTGAAAAAAAACAACAGAAAAAAAGCTTTTTCACATAGCAAGTTATTGTTTCATAATTGTATAGTTACAGTCCTCTTAGAAGGTATTGTACATTTTAAAATACAGATAGAAGTGTGTTTGATGAACTCGTACTACTCTTCTCTGTACCTTAGACTAATGTAAACTATATTTAATTGGCTTAATAAAATTTATTTGACACTTTAATTGAGATTCTTTATCTGATAGTAAAGTGTTGACCCAGTCTTATATAATATTTAGTATACCTTATGTGTAATACTGTTCTGTACTAGCCTAGTTCAGGAGTGAAATGATAAGGATATGCAAGAACAGGCAAGCTTGTTTTACCCTGGCAAAGAGCCCTTGGTGTTTTATCTTGCTAACTCAATTCATGTTCACCTTCTACCCAGTCCTTGAAGAGAACAATTAAATCATACCACAAAAGACTTGTCTCACATCCCCTTTTACAAAGACTAATAAATATGCATGTTAAGAATTTTAATGGCATTTAAATAAGAGTGTTTAAATTAGAAAGACCACGGGCATTAGAAAGATAACTGCAGATGATTTTTTTAATAGAATGCTTTATTCATATATATATATATATATATACACACACACACACACACCTTGGAAAATGAAATTTTATATTTTTTCTTCTATACTTTATGTAACAAATTACATATATTAAAAATGGAACAAAAAGTTCACAACACTGTAAAAAGGAACTATAATTTTGTTGTCATTGACTCTCGAGTGGGGACTAGCTGTATTGATGAAAAGCAGAATCAACCTCAGCCAATGTTAGTTATTATTTCTATCATGTATGTCTTATAGTAATAGGCATTCATATGTAAACCATGGACTCTTTAATCTGTGGTCTTACCGATAGGGAAATTTCTAACTGGTGGTCTCAAATAGGTAGAATTTTTCAAATACTAACTAGTGGTATTGTTTTTTCTTTTTAAGTATGTCTTTTGAAATCATTGAATCAGATTAGTTGGAAAACATGAGGACCATTTCTTTTTTCTGTGTGCCTATGGTGTTTGATGTATGTGTGTAGTACATATATGTAAGTATGCAGTATGTGCACCCATTTACCACATGGGGAGCTCAGAGAAAGATGTCGGGTGCCTTCCCCTATTACTCTGCCTCATTCCCTTGAGGCAGAGCATCTCACTTAACCCTAGGACATTCACAGCGAACAGAGGCCTCCCTTCACTTTCCCCCGGAGACTGACGTTTGTTTCTTCGACTTGCAGGATTGTAAGCTAACCAGCATGTGCTGCTTTAGACCATCATGGTTTGCCGTCCGCTACAGTAGCAGTAGATGCAGAAGTGAAGTGAGAAATGCAACGTGATTATTATTTTATGTATCTTTGTCTTGGGGGTGATAGGAAGTTTTGGAAGGTTTCATTCTAGGAAGAATAATGATCAAATTTGTATTTTATAAAAGTAATTGTGGCTTCATTGTGGAAGCTGGTTAGTGTACTGATGACACGTGATAGATTGTAATGACAAAATGAGATGTAAAAAATCAGTCTGGGCTTATATAACGATGGGATGTTACTGAGATAAATTAACAGATTTGTGAACCCCTAGCTTAGTTACCTGTGAAAGACTTGGCAGTTACAACAGTTACTTTACTTTCTGCTCCCCCCTCAAACTTGCAGATGGAGGAACTTTGGGAGAAGGGCTGAGCTATCCTAACAGGTCCTGTGGGTGGTCCTGATGCCAGCTAAAGTTGAAGGGTCATCCATGCAGACTAACCTCCGTGGAAAGGAAAAAAAGGCTCGCAAGCCTGTAATCTCTTCATTACCCGGTCCTGTGATTTAGACAGCAGGAGTATAGTGAAAGTACATGTCCTTAACTTTGGAAAGACAAGGTGGGGAGGAAAATCACTTTTTAACAGGGGGAGACTCGTAGTTATTTGAAGTATAAACGATGACCACTTTAAACTTTAATCATTTCACAGTATCACAGTGATAGGGAATCAGTGAAGCAGAAATGCCTATTTTATGGCTTTTTGGAGAAGTTGATGTTCCAAAATTGATTTTCACAGTCTCATTGGAATTTAAAAGAAAGATACTTAAAATAGTATTCTGCATGAAGATTATAGGTGGTTTTTGTTTTTCATCTTGTATGTTTGCCATAGTCATTCAGAGGTGGCTTTTAAACAGAAGGTATAGAAGCTTACATATTTAAGAATTGGAAATATAACCCTGTGATTGACATGTTATATTTTTACTGATCAAGAAAGCCAAGTATTATTTCTTCAATGAAATGCTTCTTATTCCTATATAGCATATTATTTGAACATACTTTAATTCCCCTGCTCAACATATCCCACTTTTTTAAGTGATAGACTTTCAGATTCTCAAATCTCATTTCCTCCCTCATAACAGTGACAATCCTGCCTCATTGGCTCTGTCAACTTAAGTGAGGTAGTACATGTAGAACACATGTCATTTGCTTTCGCATTTACTTGTTTTCTTCTGTTATGGATATGTCCTAGCCTGTAAGTGATGGGAAGGATAGCATATTGTTGATCCCATTCTGTTATTTAGCATTTCCTATTCAGTCAGTATTTCCTGAATGACATCATCGAGTTGGTGATGAGATGCTGTGATAATTTGTACAGAGCTAAGAGTGATGTTGGAGGTGATTGTGTATTCCAGTGCACGTTTCTGAGTAAGGAATAATTTGTCTCCACACTGACGATGCATCGGATGCAGACGCGCTCTTAAGCTTCAGCGTAGTACGTCCTACGCCTCTGCTGCTTTCTCAGCACCGCTGCTGCCACTTGGCTGCCTGCCTCCTTACAATGCCTCTCAGCCTTTGCTGTAGCCCAAGGTAAAATCTAATTAATTTTTAATCGAGTTGAGTTTTGACTGAAATCTGGACAATTGGTTCATAGAATTCTAGGTATACAATACATGTAAGGTAGTAAATTAACTTTTGTGACCTTGTGACAGAGTATTTTTTGACATGACAGTATTTCTCAGCAACTGCTTCACCACATCAGGTATTAGTCTTTCAGAGTCATCTGGGACTACTAAGCTAAGAGCAGAGGAAACACTGTGGAGTTTTCCATTGGAGCCTGTCAGGAAAATGTGACTTTAGACACTTCAGAATTTAATAGCAGAATCAAGGTCACAAAGGACCAGGAGATAAATGGTAGTATAAAAATCTATTTTCCAGTCCTTCTACATCTGCTAAAATGCATCCTTCTAAAAACAGTTTAATTTTGACATAGCTTGAAGACTCTACTCTAGGCAAACTGACACACACACACACACATAGACACAGATGCACACACACCTACCTTCAATTGCCTGGTCCGCTTATGTTCTCTTTTTCTGTCAGCTTCTGTCTGTCTCCTCACCCGTCATTCCTTTCCCTTTCCCTCTTCTTTTTATTTTTCCTTCTTACTTTCATTTATGATTTTTTGCTATGTCAACAAGTATTGATAACCTTTTGTATACTTGCTGCTAGCAATGCAATGTAAAGCAGACATGGTGCCTGTTCTTTTTAAAGCATATAATGTAGGTACTTAAATGTAGAAGAAAAAAAATCTCATAAGCTAACAGTCCCACCAGAGCTTCTCTGTAATCTTTGCTTGCCACACTCGCTGAATATCTCCCGACAGGTAAAGGATCCCTAAATGGTTTCCTCCCTCCTTTTTCCTTCCCTACCACAGCCCTTTCTTAGCCTTCTCTTTGTGGAGAGTTCACGTTAGTAGAGGGAGAAATGGAGAGAATGTGGGAAGGGGGACTGAGGGCATACTCACTAGAGTATAGAAGCTACTCAACTGTTCAAATTGGTAACAATTAGAAAAATAGAAGTATAATGAGATAAAATTCCCCACTACAACTGGGCAATGGTGTGTATAATTGTAAATGTGCTTGGGATTAAAATTTAAAACATGAAAACACAGTGGAGAATTGACTAAACATTTGAAAATATAGAAAACTGGAGCAATCTCTGAGAGCAGGTAAGAAGGCCCATGTGACCTGCAGTAGCAAGTAGGAAGGCTCCTGCGACTCTGAGCACCCAAGAAACCTCTGGGAGTGCTCAGCGTCCTTTAGGAGCAGACAAACAAGGCCCTAGTGAATTCTGGGAGCAGACAAGCAAGCAATCTCTGGGAGAAGGCAGCCAAGGCCCAAGCATCCTCTGGGAGTAGGCAGTAGCCCCGACTCTACCTGGAGGAGCAACCATCTGAACCTTGGACCCATTGGCACCTGGAGGAGTGATCACCAGACACAGAACCCTAATTACATCAATCAGAGGAAAAGATGGATAGACAACAAAGTAAGAACACACTCAACACCACAGAGAGCAACACGGCACCACCAAAAATTCGTGGCTGTACAAATCCAGCCCTATATAAAGTACTAGAAGGAAAACTCCAACCAAAGGAAATCAACTACCCCCACAAATGCACAGACAATAAGTGATCTCACAGCAAATCCCAAAGAAGGGAAAAGCACACACAATAACATTACCAACAATAAAAACTAAAATAACAGGAACTAGCAGTCACTGGTCATTAATATCCCTTAATATAAATGGACTCAACTCACCTATAAAAAGACACAGGCTAACAGATTGGATATGAAAACAGAGTCCATCCTTCTGCTGCGTAGAAGAAACACACCTCGACCTCAAAAACAGATATCACCTCAGAGTAAAGGGTTGGAAAAAAAATTTCCAATCAAATGGACCTAAGAAACAAGCTGGTATAGCTATCCTAATATCAAACAAAATAGATTTCAAACTAAAATCAATCAAAAGAGACAAGAATATAAAATATCTTAGAGTAACTCTATCTAAACAAGTGAAAGTCCTGTTTGACAAGAACTTTAAGTCTTTGAATAAAGAAATTGAAGAAGACACTAGAACATGGAAAGATCTCCCATGCTCTTGGGTAGGTAGAATTAACATAGTAAAAATGGCAATCTTACCGAAAGCAATCTACAGATTCAATGCAATACCCATCAAAATCCCAGCAAAATTCTTCTCATACCTTAAAAGAACAGCACTCAACTTCATATGGAAAAAGAAAAAAAAAAACAGAATAGCCAAAACAGTCCTGGACCATAAGGGAATAAAGGAGGTATCTCAATCAATGACTTTAAACTATTATAGAGCTACATACTGAAAACAGCCTGGTATTGGCATAAAAACAGACAGAAGGACCAATGGAACCAAATAGAAGACCCAGATATCAATCCACACACCTACAAATACCTAATTTTTGGCAAAGAAGCAAAAAATATAAATGGAAAAAAGAGTATATTTAATAAATGGTGCTGGCATAACTAGATATCACCATGTAGAAGAATGAAAATAGATCCATATCTATCGTCATGAACGAAACTCGTCCAAATGGATCAAAGACCTCAACGTAAAACCAACCACACTGAACCTCATAGAAGAGAAAATGGGAAGTACATTTGAAGACATTGACACAGGAGACCACTTCCTAAATATAACCCCAGTAGCACAGACACTGAGACCAATAATTAATAAATGGGACTTCCTGCAACTGATAAGCTTCTGTAAATCAAAGGACATGGTCAACAAGACAAAACAGCAGCCTACAGAATGGGAAAATATCTTCATCAACCCCACATTGGACAGAGGACTCAAGAAGCTTGACATCAAAAGAAGAAATAATCCAATAAAAAATGGGGTATACACCTGAACAGAAAACTCTCAACAGATGAATATTAAATGGCTGGAAGATATCCTCAGGCATCAGAGAAATGCAAATCAAAACAACTCTGAGATTCCATCTTGCATCTGTAAGAATGGCCAAGATCAAAACACTGATGTCAGCTTATGCTGGAGAGGATGTGGGGGTAAGGAGAACACTCCTGCTGCCTTGCTAGTGGGCGTGCAAATTTGCACCATTGCTTTGGCAATCAGTATGGCAATTTCTCAAAAAATTAGAAAGCAATATACCTCAAAACTCAGCCATACTACTTTTGGATATATATCCAAAGGATGCTCAATCATATCACAAGGACATGTTCTCAACTATGTTCAAGGCAGCATTATTTGTAATATCCAGAACCTGGAAACAACCTAGATGCCCTTCAACCAAAGAATGGATAAAGAAAATATGGTACATTTACACAATGGAGCACTACACAGTGGTAAAAAATAATGACATCTTGAAATTTGCAGGCAAATAGATGGATCTTGAATAAACTGTATTGAGTGAGTTAACCCTATCCCAGGAAGACTAATATAATATGTACTCACTCCTAAGTCACTTTTAGACATAAAGCTAAGAAAAACAAACCTACAGTCTACAACCCAAGATAACCTAGACAACAAAGAAGGCCCCAAGAGAGACATACATGGATCTACATAGGAAGGAGAAAAAGTAAGATCCCTAGAGTAAATTGGGAGTTTGGGGTTCACAGGAGAGGATAGACGGGGAGGGGGGAGGAGGGAGTGGAGCAGAGAAAAAAGCATAGCTCAATAAAAAAAGAAAAGAAAATATAGAAAACAAGATAGTGAAAATGTTTTTACCTCAAGACATAAGTAAATCTTCTTATTACACTTAAAAGCACACAAATGTGACAGATTAGTGTTTTTCTGAGAGAATGTGGGGAGACTGCAATGAAGGATGCATCAAAAATCAGTTGGAAAAGGAATTATCTCTCAAGAGCAGAAAGTTATTTGGTAATGCAATGTTGAGATACCACTTTAAGTATTACATTAAAAACTGATTAAAAATTTACAAACATCTAATAAAGAAGAAAGTAGTGTGTAATCATTATAAGCTCTTGGACATAAAGACAAGATTTTCAAGTTAAGAATCATATAGAAAAATTTAAGCAATAATATTAGCAATTTTGATTATTTAATTAATTATACACTAAATGTCAAAAGAAAGAAGGCCAAGATAATACGATAACAGCAAGTAGGGAATTCCACTCATGCTAGAAATAACTCGTATAAAATGAGAATAAGATTGCTAAAAATTCAACTCTTAAATGGAAACTCCCAGCTTGGTAGCTCAGAAGGAAAGGACACAGCTGATTATAAAACATGGTTTCCCAGTCAGTGTAATTTGTAATGAAGCTACAGCCGACGCTCATTTTCTTGTTTAGTGATGGCTACCGAATCCCAGGCTATGTGCATGCCAGGCATACTAGTCACCCCACATACAACCCTTTTTCCTGTTTCCATCTTTATGGCCCTTCGAGACAAGGTTTTGCCTGCTGGTTTTGTTGGCTGTGAACTCCTTGGCTCAAACAGTCCTGCTTGTCCCAGCCTTTACCGTTGCTCCAATTATGGGTTCATCAGCAAGCCCCCAATAGAGTTCATTTTAAAGTAAAGTTTTAGCAGAATTGGAAAAGACGACAGAATGCTTTTGATAAATTAAGTGCTTGAGGGGCTGTTTTGTGAAGATGGTTATGTTTTGTTTCACTCTCATCATAAGAATTCCATGTAAAGTGAGCATGAGAGGATAAGAGCTCTAGTAAGAAAGAGTCACCACTAGGCTTGTACTGTTTGCTTTGGAGGTCACTTGTCCTCCGTCTCCACATGCCTGCATTAGTCCTTTGTTCACACTGCTCCTGTGATTAGCATAAGGTCAAGGAATGGGTCATATTTTTGTGTCTTCATGGTGCTTCATTTTCCCTTATTTTAAATATTAAATAATTAATGGGGCAATTTGGATTATGCTATAGACTTAGTGCATTCTTCTGTTTTATTTATATATATACATATATATATATAAACAAATTGTGTAACAGTAGCTTAATAGTAAAAGTATAAAATAAAAAATTAGCCTAGGCATTGAGATAAAATATTGTCATAACTGAAAGGAAGCCAATATTATGGGTTGTATTTTAAAGGAATTGTATCACTTAGGTTAGAGTACAAGAAAAAAACATGTTCTTACTCACATGTTTAAGCCTAATGGTTCTCATTGTATTTTTTTGTGCCTCTTGTAATGAAGCTTTAAAAAATTGATTGATAATAATTGTCAAAAAGTAGATTTACAAGTTCATAAAAAGTACTGTGTATAATTATCTTATCTCAGCTGTGCATGGCAGCATGAGCCTTTATTCTCAGCACTCAGACGACAGAGACAGGTGGTCTTTGTGAATTCGAGATCAGCCTGGTTCATGTAGTGAGTTCCAGAACACAGAACTATGTAGAGAGACCCTGTCTTAAAAAAAAAAAACAACTAAACTCTCATCTCATATGTATTAATATTTCAGTGTAGAAACTATTATGGAAGTTTGTAGTAGTGTTGATGAATACAAGCACATGCATATATTTTACTTTACACTAGCCACTTCATACAGGTCCAAGAAACACATACCAAGGTATTTATATAGAAATTATAGATGAAGAAATTTTAGGAAATGGTTGGGCAGACTTGAAAATGATGACATAAGTAATAGTCCCTGGAAACCGACATAGAAGATGCTTCTTTGTAAGCCCTGAACATGAGAGAGAAAGCCAAGAGACTGATTATCTCCTCACAGAGAGAACTGAGTCATCCTCATTAGCATCTTGAAAATGAAGCTTAATTGAAATCTTTCTACAGAAATTCTCTACTGTGGAAAATTGCTGAAATGAAATATGATTCTATACTAACATCTTTCTACATTGACATTGTGTATAACATCTTCACTCATATATTAATATTTTAGCATAGAGATTATGAAAAATATTACAATAATCTCAATTTTTAGTATTAAATTATCAATATAATTTATGTGGGAAAATAGTAAGGCTTTATTGAGAATTATATGAAGTATGTATTTTAAAACTAGCTATGAGTTAGTTTTTTTGTATTCATGTACATAAATACATAAATATGTATGTGTATTCAGATAAGTTTCTGTATAATGGTACCCTTATTTGTGATGAGAAAGTGAGAGTAAGAAAATGACTGGTATAGTAATGCGAAGGAGAAGTTGGTGATAAGGGGTTTAAATGCCAGCATTAATTGGTCATATCTATTTAAGTACGTGTGTGTGTGTGTCTGTGTCTGTGTGTGTGTGTGTGCACATGTGTGTTGTTTTTCAGCTGGCATCTAGTTGTTCAAGCTTCTGTGCTCTCTTGTATGACTTGACAGCTTAACTGCTCTTTCTTATTATCTTTTTATTTTATTTGCATTGGTGTTCTGTCTGCATATGTGTTTGTGTGAGGGTGTCAGATCTTGGGGTTACAGACAGTTGTGAGCTGTCATGTGGGTGCTGAGAACTGAACCTGGGTCCTCTGGAAGAGCAGTCAGTGGTCTTAACTGTTGAGCCGTCTCTCCAGCCCCACTTTTCTACTCTTCACTGTTACTCTCTAGTTCTGTGAATTCAATCTTTTTAGCTTTTTATTTGAGTGAAAGTGATTTTTTAAATTATTTTACTGTAATATCCCCAAGCTCATTGTACTGCCATAAATGGCAGGGTTTTATTTGTCTTTATGGGTGATTAATATTCTACAATCATAATTCTGACTATAAAAAAGAATTTTTACTCATTCAGTAGTTGATGAATAGTAGATTGATTTAATAACTTCTCTGTTACAAGTAGTGCTAAAACAAATAGGGTGTGTGCGTGTGTATTGAACATACTGGTTTCCTTTCCTTGAATGTTTACATTTGTTTGTTTTGCTTTTAATTTTCAAGAACATAAGCAGTGCATAAAGAACACCTTTGTGTGGATGTGAGGCGTGTGTGACACCTTCTTTCATTACATGTTTCTGGACCTAGAGTTGACAGAAGAAAGGGCCCACAATTTCTTAATATTGTTAGCTACTAGCAAGTTGTTTCCCAGTATTTGAGTGCTAGTTCATAGTCCCGCTTGCCCCAGCAACAAGTTTTTATACCTCCCTGATTACTAGAGAGGTTGAATATGAATACATATATCCTATATGTCTTTATGAATCATGTATATGCTGGTTCAAGCTGGGGTGCCTCTTGGAAGGGGAGGAAGTCTCTTTCCTATAACTGTCTTGACCCACCTACGTTGTGTCCACGCCTATTATTGTTTTCTGATTTTATTTCTGCATCCAGAACAGTTGTTTTGGACCCATCTCCTTTTATTTCGCCAACCAGTGCCTTGCGTTTGGGGGAGAAGGTAGTCTTTAGAATTGCCAATTCACTATTTAATCTTGACCCTTCATTTCCATAAAAGTGATGAATAAATTACATATCAGTTGATGTCAAGGTTTTATGAGAATTGGATATAAACATGTAAACATAAATCAAGATCAATAAATTTATGTGAAGTAAATAAATCTTTTCTTGTCAAAAACAACATCAGGTCAGGCTAGGTGGCACGGGCTTGTAATCCCAGATATTGGATGGCTGAGGTAGGTATTTCCCAAGTTTAAGGTCTACCTGGTCAGTTTAGTAAGACAAAATACAAAGACATTCCAGATAATGCTCAATAATAGACTGCTTTCCCATCATGCACTGAGCTCCTAGGTTCAATTTAAGCACAAAAAAAAGAAAAAGAGAAGGCATCAGAAGGAAATGTTATTTATCAGAGACAGGAGAGATGGTACAGTGGTTAAGAGCACTCTCTTCTAGAGAGGACCAGCATTCATTTCTCCCCACCTAGCAGCTCAACAATGGTCTATAACTTTAATCCCAGCAGATATGTGTGCTCTTCTCTGGCTTCCATGGGCACTGCTCATAAGTTGTATATAGATATCATGCAGATAAGACATCCATAAACATAAAATAAATAATAAAAACAATTACAAAATTATTTGCCATAAAAACAGTAGGCATTTCTATTAATGTATATAGTACAATTATTCTAAAATAAAGAAGCTCATTATCTACTAGAAAAATAGTCAAAGAAAAAAGAATAGTTATGAACAAAACAATGTATAGAAAACATAATATCCCAAGTATTCAAAGAGCTATAAATTAAAAACATTAATGATGTGGCTGAAGAAGTGGTTCAGCAGTTAAGAGCACTTGATGCTCTTGCAGGGAACTTGGGTTTGGGTCCCAGTTCCACATGGCAGCTCACATCTGTCTGTAACTTCAGTTTCAGGGCATTCAGTGACTTTCTCTGACCTCTGGGCACTGTAAGCATGTGGTGGCACATAAACATACATGCAGGTTAGCACACATATACACAAAATAAAAATCAGAGCATCTTGCAAAGGACAGATATGCTGATGACACCTTTGAAGATGCCGCGATGAAATCTATTTCTTTATATGCTAATCTACAAAATTAGATAAAATAAAATATGAACAGTTATGCGTCACTTTCCCTGTCCAGCTGATATTTTACGTTAGGAACGCACAAATGTCATTGCTAGAAACAGTATGAAGAACTGCACTTATCCTCTGCTGATGAAGATGTAAGCTTTCACCTGTGGGGATGACTGAAGCCAAGCCAGAGTTACGCTGGACAGCAGTTAGTACCGCAGTTCCATTGGCCACTCAAACGTTTATTTTCCCCATTTCTCTTGCTCAGTAGCCGCGTATTACTAGTGACTACGCTCTGCATGCTGCCGTTTTGTTTTATCTTTGAAGCAGGGTATCACAGTGTAGAATAGGCTAGCCCAAACTCACATCCTTTTTTCTAGGCCCCGAGATTACATGTGTGTACCACCTGACCTTCTCGGATGCTTTACTGAATAGCAGTCATTATTAATGCCAAAGTACTCATATCCTTTTTTAATAACCCCAATTCTAGAATACTTTGTGAACGAATACTATAAATAAACTTGACAACTGTCAGAGCACTGAAAATAATAGTGAGAGAATGGAAATAGTCCAAATGTCCAAAATGTAGCAGAGAAATAATTGTCAATTTACATGTGAACAAATTATATAACTAATCAAGAACTTTTTGGACTAATGTGAGAATATGTATACAGTATGTTGCTGAATGAATAGAAGCGCCATAAAACAGCATGGTTACTAATAACAATTCCAATGTTATTTTAAAATATTTTGAACTTTACGTTTAAAGCCTACCCACATTGATCACTCTTTGAAGAATTTTCTATTGTGTGTATTTGCATTAGTCATAAGAAATTAAAAGTCAAAAATGTGTGTTTGGTATTGATCTCATGAAACAATAATGATGCCCATTTTAAGGTTTTGTTTCATTTGAAGTTTAGAGGTGAGTGGCGCATTTCCATATTCAGTACCATATTGTACATGTGTGGGTGATATGTCTTTGTATATGTGAATATGTGGCAATGGCAAGAAACAGAATTCGCTCCAAATGGCTTAACTGAGGAGAAAGTTTACTGAGAGATGTACTGACAGACGGGCTGACGTGTGAGGTGACTCACGGTCCCTGAAAAGCCACACTTGGAAGTCTAGACACAAAGGGCTAGAGGGGTAGTGTGCTCGGACTTCGCAGAGGGCCTGCACTGCATAGCAGCGCACAGGAAAAGAGGAGAGAAGCAGCTGCTGCCCTCCTTCCACCTTGCAGCCTGTAGGAAACTCTGACTAGAGGCCCATCCACCAGAGGTCCTCAGAGAACACCTGGGCAGGGGACATGGCTCAGCCGGGCAAAGAAGAGGAGCTGGAGGAAGACATAGGTTGGGAAATGGAGTAGCCAAATTCCTATATCCATGTATGTGCGTTCACGTAATGTACTTCTGGTGGATAATATATTTAGGTATGTTGTGACACGTAAATGTAAAGCATCTATCATGTGCTCATGAGCAATTTCAATATTTGTATGTACTCACACATACACAAATACACATTGACAGGGTGCTTAAACTCCAGTGGTTACAGAAAGCTATGCTGACTGGAAAAGAATTCTTAGAGGATTGAAAGCTTTGCGGGGAATCCTTTAAAAGTTACAGATGTTCTTGCATATAAATGAAGGCACACTAAGTACAGAATTCAGGTGCCCTTGAAGTAGACATCCCTTAAGAGCAAGGCTGAGCCTGCCCCCTCTTGCACTGTATGCATGCTGAGGAAGTGTCCATGCATGATAGACCGTAGTACATTCATTTCCCTATAACTCAGTACTGTCTGCATTAACCACAGTACTTAAGACAGAACTCTTACAATGTAATTTATTAACTTTTAAAGAGCAAGTGTAAAATTTCAAAATTCTTATTTTTAAATAATGTTGATGGTGAGTTTATATTCTAAGAACAACTCACAGTTTGTTTTTGAACTTGAAACTACTAATATGCCTATTATAATAGCTTCATGAAGCAGAGGGGGATAGGTGATTTCATGAATGGTAGCATTACATTTTAGGGAGATACTGCAATTCCACATTCTCTTTGCACTTCTCTGTATTAGGGACACAGGATACAGACAGTTGTACAGTTTTCACTGAGCAGCAAGCAAGGTTTTATTTAATGTACACCAGTGATGAACAGGGACTTCATAACTTTTCTCTGATAGTTCTTTTTGTGTTGTTATTGGCAGAACTCTTATTGAAATAGGAAGTTGGGGAGGGGAATTCTTACATGTGATTTATGATTAGTTAAAAACATAATTAAAGTTTCCTTTTTATAGAAATTTACTTTTATTTTTACTTTCCAGTATAAATGTCCCTACAATTGACCTTGGTTTAATGATTACAGTACTTATGTGGAAAAAAACGTCTTGTCTGCACTGTACTTAGGCTTAAAATTGTTAAGACGGCCAGGTGGTGGTGGTGCTCGCCTTTAATCTCAGCACTTGGGAGATAGAAGCAGGCAATCTCTGTAAGTTTGGCACATTTGGCAGTACTTTGCTACAAAAAAGTTGCAGGACAGCCAGGGCTATTATACAGAGAAAACATGTCTGGAAAAAACAAAAACAAACAAAACAAATGATTGTCAAAGCAGTATAGTGATCCTAAAGTAGAGTTGTAGAGGAAGAGCTTTGGCAGAGCTCAGTTCTTTGATTCAAAAACTTACCCAAATCTCTTGACTTTGGTATGAATAAACTTCGCTCTGCAGTGCCTGTCTTGGATATTCTGACATACTAATCTGATGTTAGTTTGGGAGCACACCAAGTTCAGAGGTATAGATAAGTAAGGAAACCCTGGCCTTCGCGCAGGATCTGACATGCACTTTAAGACACTATTCTTTTCCTTGTGTCAGTGCTCTCCTTTAGCAGTGGCTGCTTCAGGAATACATGCACTAACAACATTGCTTGGAAGAGAGGCCATGGCTGGTCAAAAGTATCAGGATATGTAAGCCTTTATAGTGTTACTTTGTTTGAAAAGGCAGAATGTGTATCACTTCAGTCAGACTAAAAGAGTAATGGTTGTATAAAGGTGAAATTAAAATACTTTTGTAGCTTAGTTCTACAGAGTGTAGGCAAATGGCTATAACTGTGTGCCAAAACACAGTTAAATTAAACAGGTTCCATCATGCCCTGTATAGAAATATTGGAATTGACCAAGCATTACCTCAAAGAGTATGTGGCAAATCAAATCTTGGGTTTGATTCATTTACGAAGTGAGATATAAACCTTTACATTGTTGCACAAATTATTAATTTTCTTTTATTCTGTGTGAAACCCCAGTGTTTGGATGGATGTACCTAATGGTTTTTATGAAACTCCTTTGAAGGATAGTTAACAATTTTGATATTAATTAATCTACTAAAACATTCTTTGTAGGGCTTATGTAAACACAGCTTTTTTTTCCATTTCTTGATACACATGCAGGGACTAGTGGCCTGTCTAGTGAGTGTGTGTCTAACTTTACAAGACACTGCTAACAAGCTAGCTACCAGGGTAGCTGTGTGGGGCATCACTTTTCTTTGGGAAATGGCAGCTGGTATCTCAATGACTCTGCAGTGGTCACAGATGGACTCCGAGTTACTAAGAACAATAAAATGATGACATGAATTTGGGAGGGAAATTAGGGGAGCTGGAGGTAAATAGTAGGAGATAGACATAACAAAATACGTTACGGGCATGAAATTTTAAGATAAATACAAATAGTATAAAAAAAGAAAAGACACTGTCAAACTATTTCCAGTGTGTTATACTGCTTTCCTTTTGACCAACAATGCATGAGAATCCAGACACTTCAAATTTGTGCCAATATTTTTCCTGTTTTAATATTTTAAATAAATTGGTAATTACTTTTCGCCATTCTTGTAGACACATAGTTATCACTATCAGTATAGTTTTAATTTGCATTTTCCTTAGTAATTAATAATATTGCGTGCCATGTCATGTATATATTTATGATCCATGTGTCTTCTTTGATGATATTTTTATATTTTGACAATCATAGAGATCAGTGAATTAAAATTTGAGTCTTGCACACATGGATGAAATAGGTCTCTTAAAATTGTCCACTATTTACTTTTACTTGAAATAGTAGTTTCTCACTCACTGTAGTGTTTGTAACAGTGTGTAGCACATCTCTGGAGATAATAGTTCTCACAGGAATTTTGGGAGATTCTTCGGTTGGTTGGTTTTGTTTATTTAGAATTGTTTGAGACAGGGTCTCCCTTTTAAGCTTGGGATGAGGAATTCGTGTTTAGTCCCCTCTTTTCCCATTCCCACGGCCCGTTTATCATTTGTACATAGGAAGGCTGATGATTTCTTGTTTGTTTGTTTAGTTGATCTTGTATCCAGCCACTTCACTTAAGGTGTTTATCAGCTGTAGGAGCTCCCTGGTAGAACTTTTGGGGTCACTTATGTGTTCTATTATATCATCTGCAAATAGCTGTTGAGCTGGGATTCTTCTCCTTCTCCTATTCCTATTATTACTAGGTCTGGTCTTTTTATTTTTATTATTTTTTATGCCCTGGCAATGCTGAAGCATCCATGGGCAGCCCATATATTGCCGTCTGTTGAACTTGTTCATATAAGGTTTCATGGCCCAAGTTGATGATTGGTCTTTCCATAGTGTCCCAGATTTCCTGGATGTTTTGTGTTAGGAATTTTTGGATTTAACATTTTCTTTGATTGATGGTTCTATTTCCTCTATAAATACCTGAGATTCTCTCTCCCATTTCTTGTATTTTGTTGATGATGCTTACATCTGTAATTCCTGTTCACTTACCCAGATTTCTAGAAATCCTTCTGTTTGTGTTTTCTTTATTGCTTCTATTTCCATTTTCAGGCCTTGGGTTTTTTGGGTTGTTTTTTTTTTTTTTTGGTATTATTTAAGGGATTCATTGATTTCCTACAATTTTTTGTTTGTCTTTCCCTCAGTTTCCTTAAAGGTCTTTTTTTCATTTCATCTTTAAGGACATATGTTATCTTCATAAAGTTATTTTTAAGGTCATTTTCTTGTGCTTCAGCTATGTTGGAATGTTCTGTTCTTGCTGTCGTAAGATAGCTGTACTCTGGTGGTGCCACACTGCCCTTTATGTTATTGATTGTGTTCTTACATTGGCATTTAGGCATCTGGATTTGGGATGACTTACAGGTCTAGGTATTGATTCCTGGGTTTGTCTTTGTTGAATGGTGGGTGTCTTGTTCTTTGGTTTCTGTTTCCTCTCTGGTATTCTGGGGTAACTGGCCTAGGGTTCTGGTGACTGGCTAGTCTTCAGGTCCAGTAGGGTGTCCCCCTCTGGGGCTTTGAGTGTAGCGATCACTAGATCCGGCCTGGTCTCTGGTAAATTAGAAATCTTTCAGAATATGGAGCCCAGGCAAGGAGGTGCAGTCTGGGGTTGTTGGGCAGTTTTTAAAGTGGGCTATGGGTGGTGTCTTACCTGGGGTCCCGAACCAGCCTGGCCTCTAGTAAAGCTTAAGTCTTCTGACGTTGTAAGCCAGAATATGGAGCCCTGGGTTCCAGTATAGCTGCTGGGATTATGGGCAAGTGGGAGAGATATGGGATGTACCTTAGGGATCAGGGTCTGAGGAGTGGAGCAATTCAGCTAGGAGGCAGGTCACACACCTGTTCTTCAGACTCTTATGAAGTGTACCTGGGAGTAAGGAGCCTGCCAGAGTTGTAGGGGAAGTGCTGGCTGCAGGGAGGATATTCAGGTAGGAGGGGCTGGACAGTGGAGTCGCTCTCCTGCATGTTGGACTGTTGAGGATTGCCTTCAGTTAGGTTCTTAATGCCTGCAATGTGAGAGCAATGTTCCAGGATGATGATGATGATGATGATGATGATGATGATGATGATGATGATGATGATGATGAGCGTCAGGGCCTGCTCAGCTTCCAGCCTTGTATCTTGTAGTGTTATTTCAGCTACGCATTGTTGTTGTTCAGAGTGAACTCCAGTCTAGCTCAGGTTCTAAGTGAGGATTCTACACAGGGGAAACAGGTCACATTTAAGTGGGGTCTCCCTAACTGAATGCCAGTAGTGTGGATGCTAAAGACACTTTTCTAATTTTTTTTTTGTTTTTTTTTTTTTTTTGAGACAGGATTTTTTTGTATAGCCTTGGCTGCCCTAGAACTCTGTAAACCAGATTGGCCTTAAACTTACATAGATCCACCTGCTTCTGCCTCCCAAGTGCTGGGATTAAAGGTTGGCTTTAATCCTACTGCCTTGTTTGCTATCCTACTTATAAATTAGGATAGTCTGTGTTTTCAGTCCCGTATTTCTCAGAACCGTTGGACTATCCTGTAATTGTTCATGTTTCCTTCTAATTCCATGCCTTGGTTCGTAGTCCATCATATCATCCTCTGTGCAGACAATACAGGGAAAGTTGAGGAACCCCTCTTGGTGTTCTCAGTCTCATTAGTAAAAGAATTTAAGAGTAGACTCAAATGGAAATTCACGGACAGTTTTATTAGAGTTTAGAAGAAGAGTCCCAGGGCAGCTCTCTGGAGGAGAGAAGGCAGGCAGGAGTCATCTGTGTAGGCTGGCATGGAGGTTACAGTGCAGCTGGGTGCCAGTCGAGGACCTTTAGAGAAAGAGGAAAGGAGCCCAAAGCATGAGACACAGACTTCTGTTCTGGTCAACATCCAAAAGAAAAAGACAGAGAAGAAAAGTTTTCTTCTCAAGGCCCAGAAAAACAGGCCAATTTTGCTGAACCTCCTGGTGGCTCATAGGGTACTGCGCTGGGGTAATAGGGATTCTGGGATGAAAAAGTACAGTATCTCATTAAAGGGGGATTATTCCTCCTATCTCTTTGGCATAGAGTAAGAGGGGTCCACTGTCTTAGTCAGTGTCCTATTACTGAGAAGAGACACAATGACCACACATCTCTTATAAGGGAAAAACAATTAATTGGGGCTGGCTTAAAGTTCAGGGGTTTAGTCCATTATCGTTGTGTCGGAAAGCATGGCACGGCACAGGCAAACATGGTGCTGGAGAGGTAGCTGAGAGTTCTACCTCTAGACTCTCAGGCAGTAGGAAGAGAGACACTGGGCCTGGCTTGAGCATCTGAAACTTCAAAGCCCAATTCCAGCGACACACTTCTTCCAACAAGACCACACTTCATAATAGTGCTGTTCCCTATGGGTCTGTGGGGGTCATTTTCATTCAGATCACCATACGCACCTTCCTAAGGGTACTCCTTTGGCCTAGTGGTTCACCTAGGCCTGAGACTGTTCTCTTGACCCAGTTTTATTATTTTGTCCTTATTTTGGTATCAGATGTGCTTCTAAAGACATGCTGCCTATGAACCTTAGAAAACTGCCCCTTTTATGTCTTAGCATTAATAGTGGAGACCTGAATCTTTTGACTATTTTTTTATAGTGTTTCTTGATTTTTAGACATGTAAATTTTTAGCAACAATAAACCAAGATTATTTTTCAAAAATAAAGTTAATGCAAAATACAAAAGAAATTTTAATATTATGTATGAGTTTTTACACTATCCTTAATTTTTTATGTTTTATTACAGACCTGTAATATACAAAGATAATCACTTATTAAGACATCTCAAGCATATTTTTCAAATGCATTAATGCTTAGTATTGTTTTAAAGCCCTTATTCTTCAAATTTAAAGCTAGCTTTTGTTCCAGAGGACTTGTAAAGTAGGGCAAAAACAACTTTTATGAGACTCTGAGAAGATCAAACCGTGTCTAAGTTAAATTAGGATTCCACACAGCCACATGTAGTCACCACTAATGTTAGTGTCCAGGGAAAAACAGGCACTCAAGAAGAAAAGGTTTAAAAAGGTTAGGTAGCTTTGTTGTTGTCTTTGTTTTCCACATATTAGCTCATTTGCACTAGATTTTCTTCGTTTTTTACTAAAAAAAATTAATTTAATTTTTAAAGAATATTTTATTCATAAATACTATATTTGTATCATTTCTACCCCTTCCTCTTCATTCTCCAACTACCCCTGTGTTCCACCCTCTCAAATTCATGACCTATTTTTAAATTCTAATTGTTAACACACACACATGCACACATGCATGCACACACACACTGGTGTGCACACAGGGCATACACACACCTGCATGTGTAAATACAACCTGCTAAGTCCGTTTAGTGTTGCTCTAGTTATATTTGTTTAGGGATAATCGCTTGGGTGTGGAGAAACTATTGATACATTTGCAATTCAATCTCTATACCTAAAACTCATGGAACATGTTGAGAGGAGGGAAGAAAAATTGTAAGAGCCAGAGGATCAGGACAACTACCTTCTATGTATGAAAGGGGAGTTGAACCAATCTCTAAATAGTGTAGTTGTCTAAGATTTACACAGTGATAATACCAGTTGATGTATCAATGAGTTCAGGAGGAAGATTTCACAAGACTCCAACTCCAGATGAAGAACTACAGGTTATCAATGGCTGCTGAGAAAGGGAGCATCATTTCTAGGAGGAGCCCTCTTGTCAAAGGCTTTGTTATGGTCCTAAGATTCCTGTTGATTTTCCCCGTACTTTAATTCACGTTAGGAGGGAGTCCTTTTTCCCTTGATTATCCTGCTCTCCCAAGACATTTTATTCCCTGCCCCCTTGCATAGCATTTTTCCCCTTTCCTGTTCTTGGCAGGTCTTTATTATGTCCTTATTTCTTTGAGTATAAACATGTCTCTGTGCAGTCAAGGTCGACTTAACCTTTTCCCTCATTTCCAAGTAAGTCAAACCAAATAAACGTGTGTGTGCACTCAGATTTGGTGCTGCTGTGTCTTTATGTACTTTCAGACAAGCAGCCTCTCTACTTCCATGGCAGTAAGAAGCTCTGACAGCTTTCCATGGGCCATAGAATCTGGTAGTCTCGCGTCCCTGACTCCAGTCCCTGCTTTCTTCAGCCCCCTGGATAGTCACATTCATGTCTTATCTCTTGGTTCTTTTCTTTACCTGGACTCTGTTCTTTTATCCTGCCCCTTGCCTGCTCCTCCGCAGCCAGCTTTGGTCCCCCGTGTGTCACGACATTTTCTACTCCACATGTTCAGAATAACATTTGTTATTGCTTATCATGAAGATGACTATAATCATGTGACTCTAGGTTTGCTTTAAACATGGTTTGCAAGTTCAGTTAGTAAGAATAACAGTCACACTAATGGTTTACAAGCTCTAAACAACTGTGATGAAGTGTAGAGTGTGCCTACAGGATTGTGAGTTTATCACATTTGTGCACCTTAGCAGAGATGCAGCATCGGCCCCAGCTGACTGGTGAGTTTTAGGCCAATTCTAAGGTCAGGGAACCCTGATTGCTCTTCGAGCAGATGAGGGGGGGGGGACTTGATCGGGGGAGGGGGAGGGAAATGGGAAGCGGTTGTGGGGACGAGGCAGAAATCCTTAATAAATAAATAAATTTAAAAAAATCCTCAGCTAATTTAGTTTTAGAAGGTACTTATGTTTCCTCCTCCATCTTTTTATTTCTGTTTTTAGTTTTGTTTTGTTTTCCAAAGTGAACCCCCTTTTTTGAACCCTATGAATTTCATTCTTACGCTGTGTTATGGAGGCCTGTGTGGCGCTCTCTGCACATCCGTGCTGTGTGTAACATGAGCACTGGTGAGCTGTGTTTGACTTCAGACTGAAGCTAGGAAAAGACACTCGGTACAGTTTCTTTGAATTGTAAATTATTTTTCCTTTAGATTTTGCCAAAATTGAGAGTAGAAAAACTTTAATAATCATAGATTCTGGAAATGACCAGGAGGGTATGATAAATAATGAAATTAAATGAGAAACCCATACCACCATGTGTCAGTGACAAGAGCTGGAGACACCAGACATACATTCTTGTTGCGTACTTCTTTGCTGATCATGTGTAGTGGAATTCCTTACCATTGGAAGAATGGCGGTGTTTTACATGCATTTTCTGACATCACTGTAATCATTGTCCTGGAAGTTACACATTGGTTTTTAAAGAGTGTTCGTTCCAAATATTCCATGTTAATGTAAAAGGACATTCTTGTCTGCCGAATTAATGTCAGATTGCATTTAGTTACAGGAAAAGTTGTTTGTGTATTTGACAGTTGTATAGATCTGAAATCTTTTATGTATGAATTCATAAGCTCATTCATTCTGGAACATAGCAATACAGCATTTTCATCAAAACAACATCTGCTGGCCCTCGCAGTCATCACAGGGCCGTCACCATTTCCCTCGTGAGTCTCTGCCACCCGTGCTTTTCAGAACTGTGCCCTGTCAGTTGTTCTTGGCATTGCATAACCTTATCTTTTAAAATTGACTTCTGGATGAATTTTAAGTGGTTAGGGAAGGAGGAAGGAAAGGAGGGAGGGAGGGAGGGAGGGAGGGAGGGAGGGAGGGAGGGAAGGAGCGAGCACAGATTCGCTCCCTCCTCAGGGGACTATGGTGATGTCTTATGCTGTCACTGTCAGGGTTACAGAAGCAGGCATGCCTCTGCCCTGAAGCAGCCTAGCCTGTCAGTAGAGCCTGACAGGCAAATAGATGATTATAGTCAAGGCAATACTCACATAAACAGAGATACAGGAGCACCATGGAGGTGTGAGCACACCATGCCTTGAGGGGCCTGCATTTATAAACAGTAATTCAAAGTGAGGAAAAATCATGAGAAAATGCAGTTTAAACTGAAATATAGTTTCTTTCCATTTTTATTTATTTATTTATTGTATCTTAAAATACCTTTTATTTAAACAAAAAATGGTAAGACGCTATGCTGAAATCTGTTTTGAGAGTTTGTCCCTTTTTTTTCTCCACTTCTTTTTTTTTTTTATTGAGAAAAGGAAAAAAAAAGTATCTGCCTCCTCCCAGCCTCCCATTTCCCTCCCCCTCCTCCTACTCTTCTCTCCCTCCCCCAAACTCCTCTCCCCCTCCTCTCCAGTCCATAGAGCAGTCAGGATTCCCTGCCCTGTGGAAAGTCCAAGGTCCTCCCCCCTCTGTCCATGTCTAGGAAGGTGAACAACCAAACTGGCTAGGCTCCCACAAAGCCAGAACATGAAGTAGTGCCATTGTCCTTGGCTTCTCATCAGCCCTCATTGTTTGCCATGTTCAGAGAGTCAGGTTTTATCACATGCTTTTTCAGTCACAGTCCAACTGGCCTTGGTGAGCTCCCACTAGATCAGCCCCCTTGTCTCAGTGGGTGGGTGCGCCCCTCGTGGTCCTGACTTCTTTGCTCATCTTCTCCCTCCTTCCGCTCCTCATTGGGACCTTGGGAGCTCAGACCACTGCTCCAGTGTGGGTCTCTGTCTCTATCTCCATCCATCACCAGATGAAGGTTCTATGGTGGTATGCAAGATATTCGTCAGTATTGCTATAGGATAGGGTCATTTCAGGTTGCCTATCCTCAGCTGCCCAAGGGACTAACTGGGGACATCACCATGGGCTCCTGGGAGCCACTCTAGGGTCAAGTCTCTTGCCAACCCTAAAGTGGCTCCCTTAACTAAGAATTGTGGTTCCGTGCTCCCCTGTCCAACCTTCCTTTATCCCAATCCTCCTGTTTCCCCTAGTTCCCCCCCTCCTTCCCTTCTAACTTTTCTCTCCCCGTCTCCCCTTACCCCCATCCCACACCACCCCCAAGATCCCAATTTTCTCCCCGGCAATTTAGTCTACTTCCCATAGCCAAGAGGATAACTATATGTTTTTCCTTGGGTTCACCTTCTTATTTAGTTTCTTTAGGTTCACCAATTGTAGTCTCCGTGACCCTTGTTTATGGCTAGAAACCAATTATGAGTGAGTACATCCCATATTCATCTTTTTGGGTCTGGGATACCTCACTCAGGATAGTGTTTTCTATTTCCGTCCATTTGCATGCAAAATTTGAGAAGTCATTGTTTTTTACCGCAGCGTAGTACTCTAATGTGTATATATTTCATACTTTCTTCATCCATTCTTCCATTGAAGGGCATCTAGGTTATTTCCAGGTTCTGGCTATTACAAATAATACTGCTATGAACATAGTTGAACAAATGCTTTTGTCATATGATAGGGCATCTCTTGGGTATATTCCCAAGAGTGGTATTGCTGGGTCCAGGGGTAGGTTGATCCCGAATTTCCTGAGAAACCGAAACACTGATTTCCACAGTGGTTGCACAAGATTGCATTCCCACCAGCAATGGATGAGGGTACCCCTTCCTCCACAGCCTCTCCAGCAAAGGCTATTCTTGGTGTTTTTGACTTTAGCCATTCTGACAGGTGTAAGATGATATCTCAAAGTTGTTTTGATTTGCATTTCCCTGATTGCTAAGGAGGTTGAGCATGACCTTAAGTGTCTTTTGGCCATTTGAACTTTTTCTGTTGAGAATTCTCTGTGCAGTTCAGTGCCCCATTTTTTAATTGGGTTGATTAGCATTTTAAAGTCTAGTTTCTTGAGTTCTCTATATATTTTGGAGATCAGACCTTTGTCTGTTGCGGGGTTGGTGAAGATCTTCTCCCAGTCAGTAGGTTGCCTTTTTGTCTTAGTGACAGTGTCCTTTGCTTTACAGAAGCTTCTCAGTTTTAGTAGGTCCCATTTATTCAATGTTGCCCTTAATGTCTCTGCTGCTGGGGTTATACATAGGAAGCGATCTCCTGTGCCCATCTGTTGTAGGGTATTTCCCACTTTCTCTTCTATCAGGTTCAGTGTGTTCGGGCTGATATTGAGGTCTTTAATCCATTTGGACTTGAGTTTTGTGCATGGTGATAGATATGGGTCTAATTTCATTCTTCTACAGGCTGACATCCAGATGTGCCAGCACCATTTGTTGAAGATGCTTTCTTTCTTCCATTGTATACTTTTAGCTCCTTTATCAAAAATGAGGTGTTCATAGGTTTGTGGGTTAAAATCCGGGTCTTCTTTTCGTTATTTGCAGATGATATGATAGTGTACATAAGCGACCCCCAAAACTACACCAAAGAACTTTTACAGCTGATAAACAGCTTTAGTAATGTGGCAGGATACAAGATCAACTCCAAAAAATCAGTCGCCCTCTTATACACAAAGGATATGGAAGCAGGGAGGGAAATCAGAGAAGCTTCACCATTCACGATCGCCACAAACAGCATAAAATATCTTGGGGTAAATCTAACCAAGGAAGTGAAAGATCTATTTGACAAGAACTTTAAGGCATTGAAGAAAGAAATTGAAGAGGATACCAGAAAATGGATGGACCTCCCTTGCTCTTGGATTGGGAGGATCAACATAGTAAAAATGGCAATTCTACCAAAGGCAATTTATAGATTCAATGCAATCCCCATCAAGATCCCATCAAAATTCTTCACAGATCTGGAGAGGACAATAATCAACTTTATATGGAAAAACAAAAAACCCAGGATAGCCAAAACAATCCTATACAATAAAGGATCTTCTGGAGGTATTACCATCCCTGACTTCAAACTCTATTATAGAGCTACAGTAATGAAAACTGTGGTACTGGCATAAAAACAGAGAAGTCGACCAATGGAATCGTATAGAAGACCCGGATTTTAATCCATTTTTATTTTGAACAACAATGTTATTTAGATTTTTTTCCTTCATTGTGTATGTTGCATGCCTTTTCCTACCTGCCTGTTCCCCTCCATACTTGAGAACCACCCTCTCTCTGCCTGTACACATCTATACTGTATGAGTCATTTTGTCCTGTTTTGTCTGTGACTGTCTGTGGCCTAGGTGCTTCTGAGAGAGAATGCTGCAGGACTGATTTTTACTTGGCTTAAGGGTCCCTAAGTGAGCAAGGAGGGAACCAAGGCACCAGAAACAGAGAAGAGCTTTTTTCTCAAATGTGTTTGTTTGGGTTTTTGTTGTTGCTTTCCTCTTTCTAGCAAGAGTTGTTCACCTTTTCATTGACCAGAGAAAGAATGTACCGTCTCAGTTCGTATTTAATTCTTGAGATATTTGTGTGCACAGGGTGACCAATGTAGGGAAGCATATACTATACTATGAATTTTGAGTCACTTTGCCCATCTCAATTCTGAGAACTGATGATAAACTTGAAGGTGGTGGAGGAGTGACTTGTGAGCAGCTCAAGATTGTCTTAGCAGTCACAGTTTCTCTGCACTAGCTGCTCCTTGCAGGCTGTGCTAAGCCTGAGTGACAAGACTGTGGAGTGAAGGCAAAGTGTGTAGAAAGCTGGGCTTACTGTAATCAAGGGCAACTCGACCCATAGGCATCCTCTTTTGATCTGTCTCATTATACCATATAGCATTTTAAGATCACTAATAAAACTGATAATTATTGGCCACTCCATTTCAGAGAAGAAGCTACTGTTGTTAGTCTGTAAACCGTGCAATTACACACTTAGTCAATTTTAGCCCCTCAATCCTCTTACTTGAGAAATATCTGGAAGGCCAGCTATCTTGGTGAGTAAGGAGCCTTCCTGCACGAGCAGGAGGAGCTGTGGTTAATCTTCAGAACGACCTAGAATCCCAGTGTTCCTATGATGACATACAGAAGGCAGAAGCAGGAAATTTCCTGGGAGTCATCTACCTGACTTACACGATGATGAGACCCTGTCTCAAACAATGTGGAAGGTGAGGGAGGACCAAGCCCCAAAGGTTGCCCTCAGACCTTCATATGTGTACCATACTGTGTCCATGCAGACCCACGCATATGTGTGCATCAGGCACAACAGAGTATATACATAATCAAATAAATAAATAAATACATAAATCAAATTTATTCTGATTTTTCATTAAAAAATGAAGTTGCACAATGGGTAAATGGTGCACCCCTCCATTCATACATTGCTGTCCTGGCTCCTGTTGTTAATGTATTAGTAGGTAAGGCTTTCAGAAGATGCTATAGGATAAGAGTAAACTCTTAATCCTGTAGAGGTGCATTGATCTTGGAGTTGCCGCCTCCAAAACTGTGAGAATCAAGTCTCTGTTGTCAGTTGTATTTGTCGTGGAAGCCCAAACACACCAACAGCACAGTAATGCATGTGCTATTGTAGGTCACTATACATGTGTGTGCTATTGTAGGTCACTAGGCATATGTGTGGTGTTGTAGGTCACTAGACATATGTGTGCTATTGTAGGTCACTAGACATATGTGTGCTATTGTAGGTCACTAGACATATGTGTGCTATTGTAGGTCACTAGACATGTGTGCTATTGTAGGTCACTAGGCATATGTGTGCTATTGTAGGTCACTAGACATGTGTGTGCTATTGTAGGTCACTAGACATATGTGTGCTATTGTAGGTCACTAGACATGTGTGTGCTATTGTAGGTCACTAGGCATATGTGTGCTATTGTAGGTCACTAGGCATATGTGTGCTATTGTAGGTCACTAGACATATGTGTGCTATTGTAGGTCACTAGGCATATGTGTGGTATTGTAGGTCACTAGACATATGTGTGCTATTGTAGGTCACTAGACATATGTGTGCTATTGTAGGTCACTAGACATATGTGTGCTATTGTAGGTCACTATACATGGGTGTGCTATTATAGGTCACTAGACGTGTGTGCTATTGTAGGTCACTAGACATGTGTGTGCTATTGTAGGTCACTAGACATGTGTGTGCTATTGTAGGTCACTAGACATATGTGTGCTATTGTAGGTCACTAGACATATGTGTGCTATTGTAGGTCACTAGACATATGTGTGCTATTATAGGTCACTAGACATATGTGTGCTATTGTAGGTCACTAGACATATGTGTGCTATTGTAGGTCACTAGACATATGTGTGCTATTGTAGGTCACTAGACATATGTGTGCTATTGTAGGTCACTAGACATATGTGTGCTATTGTAGGTCACTAGACATGGGTGTGCTATTGTAGGTCACTAGACATGTGTGTGCTATTGTAGGTCACTAGACATATGTGTGCTATTGTAGGTCACTAGGCATATGTGTGCTATTGTAGGTCACTAGACATATGTGTGCTATTGTAGGTCACTAGGCATATGTGTGCTATTGTAGGTCACTAGACATATGTGTGCTATTGTAGGTCACTAGACATATGTGTGCTATTGTAGGTCACTAGACATATGTGTGCTATTGTAGGTCACTAGACATATGTGTGCTATTGTAGGTCACTAGTCATGGGTGTGCTATTGTAGGTCACTAGACATATGTGTGCTATTGTAGGTCACTAGACATGGGTGTGCTATTGTAGGTCACTAGACATATGTGTGCTATTGTAGGTCACTAGGCATATGTGTGCTATTGTAGGTCACTAGACATATGTGTGCTATTGTAGGTCACTAGACATATGTGTGCTATTGTAGGTCACTAGACATATGTGTGCTATTGTAGGTCACTAGACATATGTGTGCTATTGTAGGTCACTAGACATTTGTGGACATTAATATGTAACTGAAATGAGATGGTTTGTTTGCTATTGCTCTTGGCGTGTGCTGAGATTAGAGCCAGTAAGGATCGGAAAGAAAACTGTTCCTAAACTTGGTTTGTCAAAAAGATGTTACATGTGTTTTACAAACCCAAGATTGTTACTGGAGACAAAATAGTCATGGAGTTTAACATATCATTTCTTGTTTGCTCATTTGTTTTGAAAATTGTGAATTCTGAACATTTTCTTAAAAATTGTTTAGGTCATTTTGATGAAAATATTCACTTAGGATTGTCAAGGGAACACATAAAGGACACCATGAGATGTCTGTATTTACAGAGGTCCTGCAACTTATTTCTTAACCCCTGCCAATTTAGTAATATTTCTCAGGAAAAGATAAAACAATATTAACATGAAGAAAACTTAATTCTTTTAATTTGTCCCTTTTCTCCATATTTGGAGACATTTTGGTTTTGAATTAATAGAAAGGCTACAATGTATTCCATTTGAACTTTGAAGCTTTTCCAGGTTATGCCATCAATATCATACCAAGAAAAACTATTATATGGTGACTTCACATTCTCTATTATAGATATATTTACAAAAGACAAGCAAGGGTTTGTATGTCTTGATGGAGAACATTTTATAAATGGATCCTCTCTGCTAGTTTTTTTCCTAACCTAATGTCAAAATATTAATATTGGCTAACTAGGCTCCCCAGAGTAGTTAGCATCAAAAGCTCTTGAGACCTTATAAGAAACACAAATTCTTGGGCCCTCTGCCAGCCCAGAAGAGCCAGAAATTCAGGACTTAAGATCTTTACCACCTTGTTTTTCAAAGCCCCCCCCCACATGATTTTCATTTGCAAAAATTTAGACTCCCACTTTGTAGGGGAAAAGGAACCATCATGAGGGAGTTGGGCGGACAAGATAGAAGAGGGTGGGAGATACTAGCCAAGTACATTGATATGCATGCATGCATTATTTTGTATAGTGATGAAGAAGCACACCCTGGCCATAGTGCTGCTAAGTTTAGCATTTAGTTATCGGTGTCTGCGAGTTCATCCACTGTAAATTGAAATGTTTTGTCAAGGTGACACAGAGGCGTCTCCAGCTGAAAGAACCTCAGTAGCAGGAATGCCTTTATCAGAGTGGCAGATGGGCACATGTGTGGAACAGCATTTTTCCATACAATATATTCTGATCATGGCTTCCCCTCCCTCAACTCCACTCAGATCCTCCCACTCACCCCCAAGTCTGTACCCTTTCTTTTTCTCTCATTAGGAAACAAACAGGTAAATAAAAAATAAATAAATAAACTGGGGAAACTGAGCCCAATTTAAAGGACAAGAAACACATATAGACACAGAGACACACATACTCACTTACACAGACAGAAATCCCATACAAACACAAAATTAGAAACCATAATATATAAACAAAAGACCTGTAAGGTTTAAAAAGATTCCCAGAGAAAGAAAGAATTATGAGGCAAACTTACAAAATTACCATTGAGTTCATTTTATGTTTTCCTTCTATTACTGTACATGGGGCCTAAACTTAGACTTGGTTTCTGTTCCCTGTAAGAATTTCAGAGTGTTTTCTTGATTTATAATTGATGTGGGAGGGCCCAACCCACTGTGGGTGGTGTCCCACTGAGCAGGTGATCCTGGGTTGAATAAGCAAGTCAGCTGATCAACAGTCAGTAAACAGCTTCCTTTCCTCTCTGACTCCTGTTACTCCTTGAGTTTCTACCGACTTCCCTCAGTATCAGGACATGTAGGCCAAATAAACCATTTTCTCACCCAACGTAGTTTTAACATATCAACACAATGTTGATTGGATATATAGTCAATTATCAGCAAGTATTTTTCAGAGAAGGAGAAAAAGAATTCTACTGGATCCAAAACGTTTCAGGGAAGTCAGGAAAATGACATGGATCCTCAGAGTTATTTTGAGCATGACATCATTTAGAGATGTTTGCTTTGAATTTGTGCTTTACAAAATCAAGTAATTGTCTATAGTTTTAGTCTCCACCAATAAGATCAACGTTTCTGTATTAATTGTCTGAAGACAAAGTTAAAAAGGAAATAAACAAGTAAACCCATTGTTATTTTTTTTTTTACTTTTATGCACATTCTCTCTAAATAGTTATAATTGTTCTGGAACTCACTCTGTAGACCAGGCTGGCCTCAAACTCACAAAGATCTCCTGCCTCTGCTTCCCGAGTGCTGGGAATCTGGCTGATTTTCTTTCTTACATAATAAATATTTTACCTAATTTACAGTTTTAATATGTAAATAAAATTTACATATTATTTATGAGCAAATAATATGTTTCTTGAACTTGCATAATTTCCTTGCAACCTGGAAGAGCATGTGTCAGCTTGGTTTCTGTTTATCAACTGCAGTTCCCTTGCAATGTTTTTGTGTGTTAGCTCTGAGAGCTTTAGTTAAGAAGAAAGGTATCCTAAAGTTAAGGTGAATAAGGAAGAGTATGAGCTGTCACATTTCCTGTGCTAATAGGAACAGACGTTTATCATAAGGAAATTGGAGTGGTCATTTAAAAATAAGAACAATTAAAATTCTAGAAAGATAGATAAAACTAAGCCACACACATCCAAGTATTATGCGATGTAAGTCTTTCCTAATAAGAACAGTGTGGGAGGAGAGAATTTGGGGATTATTCAGAATTGATTTATAGATCATGTAAACAAGCGCCCCGTTGCTAAAGCTCCTCATAGGGATCAGCAGAGCAGCTTGTTTCTCCTGCTTGTGGGAAGGGTTCTCCCTGTTAAAGCAGCCTGGTAGCTTTAATGACAGAGCTGATCAGAATGTGCTGTGGCTGAGACTGCGAGGAACAAATGTGCTAAGCAGCCTACTCAGGCAGTGCAGCCAGTGGACTGAAAACCTGGGTAGAGAAGGAGCGGAAGGGTAGCAATTATTTCCCAGCGTGACAAGGACAAAATTATAGCCCCTGACGGTCATCGCACGTTGTGTGTTGCTGTGTTTTGTAATTATTTCTCCCAGGAATTATACCAACTTTTAAGCCATCTCCCTTCAAAATAAAATCTCTAAAATTCCTTGTTGTTGATATGCTTACAAATTGTCTTTTGCTTCAGATGTTAAACATTATGAAGTAATTTTTAAAACTTTAAGTCTGTATTTAAAACGTCATCCCCTTCCACCCCATCCTTTCTCCCCTTCTCTCCATCATTCTGCAGTAGGTGATTGGTAGCACACATTTGATCATGGCATGATTTATTAAAATTTTAATATTCATTATTAGGAATAGGTGCATTTTTAAGGTAGACTTACATTGCATTGACTCTTGCTTAGAAATCGGTTATATAATTATATTCATAAAATTTCTTGTAGTTAAGGCTGAGTAATGATTAAAACAAGGATGAAAATGTTTCTTAAAAACAACTATTTACCTGTGTAAAAGCGAACCCCCTTTATCTGAATATTCGGTGTTTGGGAAGATATGTACAGGCAGATTAAGTTCATTCCTCAGCATTGTGGGGGCTTGCTACCTGGAGAAATGGATCTGAATTGAAGTGAGATAGTGGCGTAAAGCCCTCTCATTTAGATCCTAGCACTGTCAAATATGACCCTCCAGCTCATAAACGCACCTTAAAGAAAAACTTCAGAAGAAACACACCCCATCCTAATGAGATTTGGCAGCGTTGATTGGCATGAGAAATAATGACCATCTGCACCTGTGGCCATCCACCAAGAAGCACGATGAGTTCCCTACAGTGGAGGGGAGTGGGGCTGGCCGTCCCTAGCAGGACATGCTGTTTATTTGCTACTCCATTCACTTTATGGAAATGGCAACTCTGTGAGACAAAATTAATTCTATGATTTAGGTTGTAACTTTTGAAGCTGTAATTTGGCTTTATTTACAGTTATTTTTACAGTTTATTATGCCTGCTATTGTACCTATTCATGTGGCACGGTGTAATGAGAACATAATGTTTTCACAAGAATAGAGAATGCTGTAATAATGGCTGATTTTATTGATGGCTGATTTTAAAGTATTTCCTTATATTTGGTAGAAAATTGGCAATGTTGCTGTGGGGGAAGAATAGTTATTGTATGTTACCTAGTGAGAACCAATGAGTCTTTCTTGATTACATCTGCAGTCATGCTGATTGGGCATGGGGAGAGTATGGGCTTTTCCTCTTTGGTAGTAGATTCTGTCAAGGACGTAGAGAATTGACTCAGTTCTGCCAGCCTCATAAAGCATTTTTATTATAACTTGAAAGTTTTATTGTGGTTTTATTTTTTGGTACAAACTCTGAATGTGCATAATGTAAAACTTTTAATTGGGTTTAATCTAGTTATCCTGGTGAATGAAGAAGAAATTATAACTTTACATAGCATTCACTTGAAACAAAGTTTATGAACCATTAGAATGAAAAACCTGAAACTTGAAGTGAGGAATCCATTGTGCTCAGTTTGTTAGAAATCAACGGTTGGATGAGATCACCTCTAAATCTTTAGGAGTCATATTCGCCGTTTTCAACAGATTACACTTTGGGAGAGGTTGGTGGACCCAAGCTTTAGTTAGATAAGGGTTGAAACCTTGTTTCTCCACAGCCTTACAATTGTAGAGACATATGTTCTATGTCTGAACTGCATGGCGTTGTGTGATGGCATTGCTTAGGAAACACCACTGGAGTTGCTATGCAGAGCTAATCCTATTCCATCTATATAACCAAGCATGGTAAGGACTCCCAGTGAGTTATTAGGTACCACAGCGTGAGTCTGTGTTTGCAGGAAACATGCTGGCAGCTCATTGTGAAGTGCCGCATGAGGCATCTGGATAGACATTATGCAGTCACTTGTGAGCATCCCAGTAGTTGAGCTCTCAGTGTGACCAAGTGTCATCAACATGACTGCGTATTTAAGTGGGAATGGTGAAGCTGAACTGCTGCATCCCCTTTTGTCACACAATTACTGTGGAAGTAAAGCGAGAGCAAACATGCAAGATAGCTCAGCAGGTAAATGGGCGCCGTGTTGAGCCTCATGACCGCTTTACTCTCTAGAACTTGTGTAAAGGTGAAAGGAGAAAACCAACCTCACAAAGTCGTCCTCTGACTTCCACAAATGTGTGTACAGGTTTACACACACGAATAATAATAATAATTAATAACGATGATGATAGGAATAATAAAATTCTTTAAAATTGTAAAGGGGCAGAATAGCCCACAAATGTCTTATAGTTTGCCTTTTCTATTTCGGTTAACCTTCTGACTGTCTCCAGTGTGTGCTGCATTGGGGTCTCTTTGGTACAGAAGTAATTACCTGCAGTCTAGAAAGAAGATACTAGAATTCAGCCAAGATTTGTTTTTGTTCATGTCCTGTTTGGTTTTCTCATATGAGAGTGCTCTAATATTCCTTTTATTCTTGAAAGATGGTATGACCACATGTAGCAACATGACAGTTATTTGTTGTTTTAGCACTTGAAGTACAATGTGCCATTCTTTTCTAAGCTTGCTGGTTGTAGAAAGAATGACAACGTTGATCAGTGTTGCAGATCAAGCATCGTTTACCAGTGGCTGCTTTTAAGACTGTGCTCCAGTTTTCGGCCTTTGATTATACGTCTTGCCACTATTTGGATTTATCTTCTTTGATGTTCCGTCAGCTCTTTGGTTGTTAGATGTCTTTAACCACACATGAGATGTTTCAGCATCGTGTCCTTGGCTTCTCTTTTAGCTCTGATCTTCCTCTTCCCTTCTTAGAGTTTTGGTGATGCCAGTGCCTGTTCTTGGTATTGGAGCCTCGGGAGCTTAGTCCCCAGCCATTTCTCTTTGCTGCTCTGTTGGGGAAATTCTGTTTATTTGTCCTTAAATTCAGTAGTACTATCCTCGATTGTCCTGTTTAACCAGTCCAGTTCATTTTAAAATTAATCTCATTTGTTTGTTTGTGGGAGAAATGTTCTGTTTGTTTCCTTTCAAATACCTTCTGTCCCTGTTGTTAAGATAGCCTGTATAACCTCGCTTGTTTCCATAATCTTTCCAGTAACTGCATTTTTGGGTGGTTGGTTTTGAGTTCCTGTCAGATAATCCCAGTATCTGATCCGTGTTAGTATTGATTCTCTTGGATTTTGCTTTTCTTGATTCAAATTCCTGATCTATCATGTTAGGAGACCCTGAGTCCTTTGAAAAAATCTTTCTGTTCATTAAATATCTGCCTTGGGCTTCACTGACCCTCAGGTTTCTGCGTCTTAGTCATCGTTTGTGCTTAGCTGATTTGTTGGAGTCACTTGGCTTCTAGCTTGTGCACAGTGTTGAGGTGCTGCCTCAGAGCTTGCTCCAGTGCTCGTGCTCGTTCTCTCTCTCTCTCTCTCTCTCTCTCTCTCTCTCTCTCTCCTCTGTTATCTCTAGCTCACAATGGGAATCTCAGGTCCTTGGAGACAAAGCCTTCCCAGACTGACCTGCATTTTATAGCAGTATTTCTCCTGCCAAAACTGCTAGGTACTTGTGCTGGTTCAACTCATCTGAGAGGGGGAGCCCTAATCAAGAGCTTCCACAAGATTGGCCTGTACACAAGCCTGTAGGACATTTTCTTCATTAGTGATTGATGGGGAGGGCCCAGCCCATTGTGGATGTGGCCGCCCCTGAGCTGGTGGTCCTGGGTTCTGTAAGAGGAACAAGCTTGTGAGCAACCCCCCCTCCATGGCCTCGGAACCAGCTCCTGCTGCCAGGTTCCTGACCTGCTTGAGTTCCTGTGCTGACTTCCTTGGATGATAAACAGTAATGAGAAAGTATAAGCCAAATAAAGCCTTCCTTCCCTGACTTGCTTTTGGTCATGGTGTTTCACCACAGCAATCATAACCTAAGACTATTCTTGGTGAAAAGGGTCTCAGTCTGCAGAGACAGGCTTTTTGGGCATTGGTTGCTCATTGGGTTGTTCACACTCCCTTTTTAGTTCGTACTCCTTGGTAGGGCTAGTGATCTCAGGCCAGGTCTCTCTGTCCAGAGCCTTCCCCTAGCAGCCTGTTTACTGGTAGGGTTAGGTTCTCAGTTGCTGTGCTGGTGTTGAGGACTCGGCTTACCTGGTCTGACTTGTATATTGTGTGTGTGTGTGTGTGTGTGTGTGTGTGTGTGTATGCATGTTTTATTCTGTGGTATGATAGGATATAAGTTATCTTGCTGCTAGGCTATCCCAGATTCCTTAAGATCCCAACTCCTTCCTGCTTTCACAGCACTTTGGCTGCCTTGTGTGAATCACCTCCAAGGCTTTGGATACTCTGTGCTTGGGTAACTAAGAGGTATGGCCAGGTTGAAAGGTACAATCCTAGTTTTTTCACCGTATAGTTTCTCTTTTAAAAACTTTTTTGCTTCTACCATATTTGTGTACTTACTTAGAATAGTTCAGTACGTTTATATTTGTTTACCAAAAACATTTTCTAATTTTATTTTTAAGATATATTTTTATTTTCACCCATGTGTATGTGTGAGTATATGGCACGTGTAGGTGTGAGTTTATGACGTGTGTGTGAGTGGCCATCCTGTCCCTCGGAGGTGGAGGTGCAGGTTTGCAGTGCCCAGCATGAGTGCGGGGAGTAGAACTCCATTGCCCATCGGAGAGTGGTGCGTGCTCTTCACTGTCGGGCTGTCTGCAACCTTCCACTTTAGCTTCTCAGAGTTAGAGCCATGGACAAGGCAGTTGTAGATACTACCTCCTCTGAGTCTGGGCTCCTTTCCCCGTCGCTCAGTTCCTCCTGCCGCCCCTCGGCTGGCATTTCCATGCAGTGCTGTCCGTCACTTAACCTTGTTAGCGATGATCTTTCTTAGAGAAGCAATGCCAGTGTTACTTTGATTCCAAAGTGTTTTGTGTAGACTGTAGCCAGCTTCACAGTGGATGAGACACCTTCTGACGCATTTGGGTTGTCCCTGGAAGATTCTGGTCTCTGCTTCTCCCCAGTTCCACACACCACTCTCCAGTGCAGTTATAACACTAGGATGTGAAGTTTGATGGTTTCTGTGGCTTATAGCTCAGAGGCAGTTGTGTAGAAGGTAGGAGATAGTTGTTGGAAATTATGTAGATGAGAACAGACTCTGCATTTAGTGTATGTGGACAGAAGGGAAAAGAGAACTGTCATTGGCAGAATAGTGACCGTTTTCTACCCCACCCATACTCTGGTGCAGTATTTTCTTTTTTAAAAAAATTTTATTTCTTTTTTCATTTATTTCATATAGTGACCATAGTTTCCCCTCCCTCCTCTCCTCCCATTCCCCACCCCACCCCTGTCTCTTGCCTTCCATCTACTCCACCCCCATCCACTTTCCCATCTCCTTTCAGAAAGGGGCAGGCCTCCCATGAGCATCAACAAAGCATGGCACATCAAGTTGAGCATCAAGTTGAGGCAGGACCAAACTCCTCCCTTGCATCCAGACTGGGTGAAGCAACCCAGCATGGGGAATAGGCTCCCAAAATCTAGTTCAAGCACCAGGGACAGACAGGTCCTGATTCCACTGCTGGAACCCACATAATGGACCAAGCTACATAATTGTCACCCACTTTCAGAGGGCTTAGGTAGGTCCTGTGCAGGCCTCCTAACTGTTGGTCTAGAATCCATGTGCTCCCATGAGCCCAGGTCAGCTATCTCTGTGGATTCCCCTGCCATGACCTTGACCTGCCTGGCTTGTACAATTCTCCCTTCCTCTCGAACACTTGGTGTGGATCTCTGCCTGTGCTTCCGTCATTTACTGAATATAGGCTCTGGTGACAGTTAGGGTAGTCACCAATCTGACCACAGGAGATGGCTAGTTCAGACACCCTCTCCACAATTGCTAGGAGTCTTAGCAGGGGTCATCCCCATAGATTTCTCAGAGTTTCCCTGGCACCAGGTTTTCCCTAACCCTGAAATGCCTCCCCTCATCACGACATCTTTTCATTACTCTTCCCCTCCATTCTGCCCCTAATCCACTCAGCCCCATTCCTCATGTTCTGACCCCCCTTTATTCCTCCCCTGTTTATCCAGGAGATCTCTCCTATTTCCATTCCCAGGGAAATCCATGGGTTCCTCTTCGGGCCCTTCTTGGTACCAAGGGCTGTGGATTGTAGCCTGGTTATCCTTTACTTTACAGCTAATATCCATTTATGAGTGAGTACATACTGTGTTTGTCTTTCTGGGTCTGAGTTACTTCACTCAGGATGATTTTTTTTCTAGTTCTGCTGATGTTATTTATCACTGAGTAGTACCCTATTGTATAAATGTACCACATTTTCTTTATCCATTCTTCAATTGAGGGGTTTCTAGGTTGTTTCAGGTTCTGGTTGTTACAAATAACGCTGCTATGAACAGAGTTGAGCAAATGCCCTTGCTAGATGACTGAGCATTCCTTGGGTATATGCCCAAGAGTGGTATTACTTGGTCTTAAGGAAGATTGATTCCCAATTTTCTGAGAAACAGCCATATTGATTTCCAAAGTGGCTGTACAAGTTTGCACTCCCAATAGCCTGGAAGAGTGTTCCTTTGACTTCATATCCTCTCCAATATAGGCTGTCGTTAGTGTTTTTGATCTTAGTCATTCTGACAGGCTGTAAGATGATATCTCAGAGTTGTTTTTGATTTGCATTTCCCTGATGGCTAAGGATGTTGAACAATTCTTTAAGTGTATCTCAGGCATTTGAGATTCTCCTGTTGACAATTCTCTGTTTAGATCTGTACCCCATTTTTAAATTAGATTATTTGGTATTTTGATGTCCAGTTTCTTAAGTTCTTTGTGCATTGTTTTCTAAACCCACCACATGGGTTACCTTTTTCCTTTCAGGACTCCACGGAATGGTGCACTGGTGTTCTTCCAAAGATACTGTATAGTATTTCTGGCGGTTAAAGCACAGCCATTATATATATCCTTATATATCCTTAGTGTAGTAACTTTCTGGGAAGTAAAAAGCATCTGTTTATGCTCTTCTGAAGCCTTCAGAGTCCATGCTGGAGCCCTGAACTCTTCTCCCTAGCGTCTGGCTGTGGTTGTTGCACACTTCTTCCGTACCATCTCTATCTTGGTGTGCTCGTATTAAACCCTTGCAGCAGCGCTCATGCTCACCTCCCTTTGAATTCAGAACACAGTATTTTTCTACTCCTATGTGTCTGCATGGCCTCCTGGTTGGCATTTATGGTCCAGAATGCTATTTTATTTACTCTCTTTGAATAAATCAGGAGAATCTGAAATACTCTAAATTGTGCTTTTATCTCTTGTACATTAACTTGGTTTTCAAAATGGTTCAGTGAAAAATTAATTTTCTGTTAGTTTCTTTGACTCTAGAGCAGTGGTTCTCAAGCTTCCCAATGTTGTGACCCTTTGATACAGTTCCTCATGTTGCTGTGACTCCAGCCATTAAATTATTTTCATTGCTACTTTATAACTAATTTTGCTACTGTTAGGAATCCTCCTGGTGTAAATATCTGATATGCAAGATATCTGATGTGACCCCTGGGGAAGGGTTGTTCAACACCCCCTCAAGGGGTCATGACCCACAAGTTGAGAACTGCCGCTCTGGAGGGTCCATGCGTTGTCCGTGGACTAGACACAGCCTCATGACTGGGGAGAAGAAATTCACTGTCTTGACTGCGGTAGTAGAAGTGTGGTTTTGGATGGTGTCTTGCCTGTGTTTCTGTTTTCCTGTTCATGTCAACCTTATCTCTTTTTACTCCCATTCTTGGTATTAAAGGCACATTATCAGTTCAGCTTTATTTGGGATTCTGGGACAAGCCTGGAAGGACTTTGAAGTTGTAGTTTATAGTGAATCTTATGAGTAAAATTTCAAGTTTCTTTTAAACCAGTTTCTATGAATCAAGTACCAATGGCTAATTCTCTGTCTCTCTATCTCTCTGTGAGTGTGTCTGTTGAACTACAAGAAAGATTGATAGGCAGAATTTCACTCAAGAGAATTAATTCATAAAGTTGCCTGATGTCTTAGTACACTTTGTAGAATCTCTCAGCTGTCTGTGGAAGCTTTTCCTTTGTCAGACATTTCAGTTCTTACTGCTTTGTTTTCCAGCATCTTCTTTATCTTTTGTCCGTACTAACTAGGGAATTTCTAAAAGCCAAAAGTTTTAAGAGCCAAGGTTTGAGCTGACAAGTGGCATTTTCATTGTTGTTTGCTCTGGGCTGTGTTGATGAGGTTAGCTTACTTTTTAACTTCTAATTCTCTGCTGCTTTTTAAAGTTTCTTCTTTTTTTTTTTTAACTAAGAAATTTTTAAGTGAAATAAGAAAAGTGAAAATAACTAGCTAATTTCTTTTCCTGACTTTAAATTTGAAGGGAAAAATCATTCATATTTTCTTATTTAATTACTGTTTTTCCCCAACGTGTGTTTTATAAAGATTTATCACATTCATAAACTTAGCTTTAAATTTTGACTCTAAATTCTGTTTCTAAGAAAATGAAAATAATTCGACTATTGAATTTAATTGGGAAATTTCACTCTGTTAGCAGATTTTCAGTATCCTAAATATTCAGTTAATTCATTGTTGAAAAATATATTGTCAGACCAAACATAGTAACACACACCTTTAATTCCTACTCTTGTGAGACAGAGGCAGGTAGATCCCTAAGAGTTATGGACAGCCTGGTCTACATAGCCAGTTCCAGGCCAGACAAGGTTTCATAGTGAGACTCCATCTCAAAAATAAAATAAAATGACATAAAATAAAAATAAAGAACTAGCCAGGCAGTGGCGGCCCATACCTTAAATCTCATCATTCAGGAGCCAGAGGCAGGTACATTGAATTTGAAGCCATCCTGGTCTGCAGAGTGAGTTCTAGGACAGCCAGGACTAGAGAGAAACTCCATCCTGAAAAACCAACCAACCCATCAGTCAAAAAATAAATAAATCGAGGAGGAAAAGATGTCTTTTGGATGGTTTTGTGGCAGTGGAACAGTTTCTAGCATAGTTTGCAAGTTTAGTTTTTACCTCACATGTATCTGTTTAGAAATTGTTACCAGTTACATTTCAGTGGATTGATGAGTATTAAGAGCCATTATATTTAGAAATCTGCTTTCGTAAAGAATCTGCATGGACATAAAGATAGTATAGCTGTAAAGAGAGTCTTGCAGAGCCCAGGGGAGTGCATGGTACCGTCCAGTGCTGAGCCTGCCGAAAGTGGGGACAGAGTCCAGGCTCGTGCAGCGGGTGGAAATGGCCATTGGATGAGCGTAATTCTGAGGCACATGCTTCATCTCACTGCCCACAGTTTGTTCCATGCAGGCTGCTGGATTGTTGCAGTTTGAATGAGAATGACTCCCATAGGCTCGCAGTTCGACTGCTTGGTCCCCAGTAAGTGAAGCTCTTTGGGAAGGAAGGAAGTGTGACCTTGTTGGAGGAGGTGTGTAATTGGGGGTGGATTTGAGGTTTCAAAAGACTCTGCCAGGTCCCACGTCTCTCTCTTGACCTGCTGTCTGTGAATCAGGATGTAAAACTCTCAGCTAACACTTCAACATCATGTTTGTCTGTTTCCTTCTGTGATGAGAGACTAGCCCTCTCGAACTGTAAGCAAGCCCCCAGATATATGCTTTCTTTTATAAGAGTTGCCTTGATCATAGCTTCTTTTCACAGTAATAGAAGGTAACTAAAGCAAATTAATAGTTAACTACTCAATTATTTGTATTATTTTTATGTACATTATATTTATACTTAGATGTTTTATTTATACTCATTTTACTTTTAATTGTCCATTTGTGCCTCTCTATATTAAGCCGTTATTATTACATATTAATTAAAATATAATTAAGCCATTATATAATATATAAATTACATTTAATAAGTTTAGAATTAAATTTATATTGTATATACTAAATTAATAACTTATGTTTGGATCCTTGTCTGAGTTCACTTCTGGAAGAATCCAGACAAACACAGAGCCATATCTCCTTCACATCCAGGCTAACAGATCTGTTTTCAGTTGTCTTAGACAGTCAGGAAGGGAGGTGTATCTGAGTTGATCCTTCCATTCTCCATCTCGCTCACAGTGAGCTCTGCAAGTGTATATTGGCTACTACCAGACTATGAGAAGGGACATTGTAAACTCGTGTATTCAAATGGCCACTGGAGTCTTTAATCTTCAGCTCATATCCTCCAAGTAAGAATTACTGAAGCACCTAGTTTCTAGTTCCCAAGTATTCCACAGTAAATATATTCCTGGACACTCTTATTAATCCTGCCACAGACTATTTCATTATTATCAGTCACTTTGACTTTTAGTCAGTGTAGTTACCTTCTGTTGAAGGATGAGAAAAATTAGGAGTATCTGAAACATTAAATACACAGCAATAGAAAAATTAACCAAGCCAATTTAATTTTTGAGTGTCTGATAGAAATTTTTTCATCTTACACATCTTGTGAAAATGTGATAATTACAATACAGAGAATTAACCTGAAAAGTCACATTTGCAATTTTGTTTCTTGTATTGTTTCTTAAACCCACTCAAAACATGATTTGCTTTATTTTCATGCAATACTGAAACATAGGCTGTTAAAGTGCTAATCGTGATCCCTGCTTAGCACCAGCTCTGCATCACTACTGACCGTCGTTATGCTCAGCTGCACTGATGGCGATGAGCCGTGGTTCTGGGTCAGGGTTTGGACAAATGGAAAGACTCCCTTTTCTTCTCAGGATTACTCTGTGTGTATTGCTAATATTGTAAATGGGTTTTGTGGTTGACCTACAGTTTAGAAAAATTTGTTACTGAATGCTTACTAAACTTGGACAGACTTATCAAGTATTAATATCAGGGCCACTCTTGGTGACTCTAGTGACACCATTAGTAAGGCTTATCAAAAGACAGGCTGCAGCAAAGTCACCCATAAAAACATGTAAAACACCTTAATCTCTGAATCATCTCTCGGAGACCAAAGACTTGTCATATAAAGGGTTAACTGAAAAAGGAAAGATTTTATTAAGTTGAAAATGTCTGTATCCTGCCATTTTTTCATAGAAAATCAGTTTTTCCATTAACAATTACCAAATAAAATGTCGCATAATAGAAAAGTATGTATGTCCCCTTGATTATAATGAAAAGTTCAGTGGATGTTACAAATAAAAAGTGAAATTTGAAGATTTAGAATAAAACTCTATTTCTGGACTTCACATAAGCAAAATATTGCAGTGTGGTGTGTGTATTTTAGACAGTAAAGAATATCACAACATACTGTTACTTCTTTTAATTTAATAATATATATTATATATAATATATCCATGTGCAGATACACTTAATGTTTGCTATATATCCTTCCAAATTGTTCTGAATCCTCTGTATTTTAAAACTGAAAAAAGAAATGCTTAACAATCCCTAGAAAACCCATGTTGTCTTCAAACACGTGTTGCACTGTTCTGTGGCAGACAAGAGATGCATACTTTGTAGCTCCAGTAATAGATTCACTGGTAAACACTCAGTATAATAAGCCTTGTAAGAACTGGAATAATTCGGACTGGAGAGATGGCTCAATGATTAAGAGCACTGACTGCTCTTCCAGAGGGTCCTGAGTTCAATTCCCAGCAACAACATGATGTCTCACAACAACCTGTAATAAAATCTGGTGCCGTCTTCTGGCCTGCAGGGACACATAATTCATCTTGTGTTTGCATAGTTTGTAAGGTACAGTGTGACTGTGTATTGTAGTGTTATGGTTTTTTTTCTTAAGTCCTATTATCTTCTATTGACAGTAGCAGTATTCAGTACTGGTTTGTGAAACAAGAGGATGGGAGAGTGGGCTTTTCTTTTTCCCATTTCTTTGCTGTTTTATTTTGGTAGAGTAGGAGTGGTACCCTCCTTATCAAGAGTGTTCTGGCATCGGAGGTCAAGTCAGAAGAGTGAAGGATTCCAGTACATCCTAGAGTAGACAGGGTTTTACAGATGGGAGCTGCAGAGAGTCAGATCCAGAAAAATTCTTGCTGGCATAACAATTTAAATCATATCTGTTAACTCTGTTAAATATAGCTTAATGTTTGATTGATGTAACCTTTGAGTTTTAATTTCCTGTTGCTTCTTTTCTGTATGAAAGTAGGTATAGTTATCTTTACCTACTATTTAAACTATCATCTCTCTACATTAAGTGGATAGTATGGACTCTGCAGTTTTTTCCTAACATATTTATGGAGATTTAACTTTATTTGGGGGCATGTGTTGGAAGGTTTTGTGACCATCACTTCAGAGTATGGCTTTGCGTAGAAAAAAGAGAGATGGATAGAAGAGGTTAGTAGAAATAAAGAAAAGTCAGGGGCCTCGCCCCTTCGGAAACAGTTTATTCTCTACCTGTACTCATGTTTCCTAGTTTTACTTTTGAATTTCATGATGCACTCTCGGAGGTTTGGGAGAAGCTTTAATATCTTCATATAACCAAGGTTCTTTGCCTTTCTCTCCCACTCATCAGCCTCAGTAAGAATATTCTATCCACCATCTGAGGAAGGTGTTAGGTAACTCCCCTTTTGGGGGTGTGTGTTGACTGCCTCTCTCCATTCAATTGATCAGACTGAGAGTTCGCCTCTCAGTCCACACTTTATCCGAAACTGAAGCTACCGAATGCTGATGAAAACAGGTTGTTACTTAGTTCCAGTAGCGTTGCCCCTCTTACCGACTCTTCTCTTCGTTTGAAGTCTTGGTTGATTTAAAAGAAGCAGGTAGTCACCAGGGTAGGTGAACTGTAGATGCTTGTGTCTTGCTAACCAGTGTAGTTATCTGCTCATTACCTTAAACAACTTGGAGGACAAACTCAGTAGAGTTTAAAATAAAAACATCCAAGATAGGCAAACTACAAATCCAGAAACTTTCTGGAAAAGGAGGATGAAGAGAAAGACAAAATAAGCATACTGTTTAAGGCAGCGTGGAGGCCAGACAGTGGCATACAGGGAGCACTTGCAAAGCAGGAGAACTTTCGAGGAAGAGTAAGGAAGCCCAGAGAGCGCGTTTAAGTTCTGGCCAGCATCTGAAAGAAACAGACAGGGAAAGGAAAGGTTACACCTTTCGTAGGACACAGAAAGGCAGTTTCCATGTTCAAGTCCAGTTGAAACTTCATGGCTGCTTGGCTTGTGGGGACTCCACTCCGGTGGGGATTCCAAGAAAGAAAATCATAGCATCTCAACAAAGGCAAATTATCCAAGCGATCTTGTTCATAGATGAAGGTGAGTCCACCTTCCAAGGAGTGATCCGTGGACCAGGTGACGCACCCACCAACCAGAATGACACGTGTCCATGCAGACCAGAGATTGTATTATTAACAGATCCTGGCTGGTTCTCTTAGATTCCTCCATGCTGAAGACATAGGTCTGAAATCATTTAAGATCCAGTTAAGGAATTGGAGCCTTAAACACTTCTGGCATCTCTGACATCTGTCTCTTTTTTTTTTTTTTTTTTTTTTGATTTTCGAGACAGGGTTTCTCCATAGCTTTTGGTTCCTGTCCTGGAACTAGCTCTTGTAGACCAGGCTGCGTCTCGAACTCACAGAGATCCACCTGCCTCTGCCTCCCAGTGCTGGGATTAAAGGTGTGCGCCTCCACCACCTGGCTTAAAGATATTTCTTGCATTTAGCCTTTTTTGCAGTTAACATTATTTAAATGCATCTTTAAGTGACTTTGAAATTATTGTTGACTACAGTTATCTTGCCATGAAATCAGGCTGGTTTTATTGGAAACTTTGTATGTGTGTCAGATTCTGTCTTAACTCTGGTTGGAGACAGAGCCAGCAAGGCATTAAGTCAGTTCTTTGTGCACTGAGTTCTCTATTGCTTTGGAACCTTTAAAGATTATTACGATTTCTGTATTGTTTCCTCTAGCATCGGGTTTCCTTTTAGCTGCATCTTTAAAGTAAATATCGTAGTCATTGACTTGAGCACTCTTTTGTTTTTGAATATGCCTATGATGTATTAAAATTTCCCTTTAAATACTGTTTTTGCTGTACTCCACAATTTCTGATAAATTTTCTTGTTTTTTAGTTAAGTTTTGACCCAATTTTCCATGACCTTAAAAAAAATCTATGGATTATTTAGATGTATATTATTTAGTTACTGGGTTACTTAGTGTGCATAATTACAGAGTGTATTGAGAAATGATTTCCAAGTTTGTTTTAGTTGTTAGAGAAGATGTCTTGTGTCTTAGTTACTGTCCTATTGCTGAAGGGAGGCAACATGACCATGACAGCTTAGGAAGTAACTGGGGGCTTGCTCACAGTTTCAGAAGGTTAATCTCTGATCATCGTGGTGGGGTCATGGCAACAGGCAGAGGCATGGTAGCTCTGAGACGGGATAGAGAGAGAGCAAGACTGGGCCTAGCATGGACTTTTGAAACTGACCCTAAGAGACAAATTTCCAACCAAAGACATGCAATCCATAATGAGGGACGTGCTGACCATGAAAGCACCACTCAGAGCTAAGCCCAGTAACAGCTTGAGGTCCTAAGGACACATAGTCCTTGAGACTTTGCCTCTCTAAGGCTCACTCAGGCATGGCTCTGCCAGCCCCCAGTCATGTTCTGTGAGTTCCAGTTGTTGCCTGTTGGACCCTCACATAGCCCCACAGTTCCCCTTCCATATGGTCTCTTAATGTCCATCAGTTGAGCTTAACATTTAGGTTGAAATATTATTTATGTAACTTGCCCTTTAAAACAAATGCCTGTGGTAACTTGTCTGTCAGAGGGTGATAGGTAAATGTTTGTCACATGATGTTTCTAAAGATGGAGTCCTTCAAATGGTTGTCAAAGGACATTTTAAAACCACTTATAGTTTTACTTCAATATATTTGGTTACTTATTATGACTCATACTATAGGTCGTAATTATGTTTCTATCTAATAGAAAAATTTTACTACAGTGTAAAAAACCAAAATAATGAATAAAATATCGAAGTCTACTTCTGCCTCCCCTTCTTCACCCCCCCCCATTTTCCATTTCCTTACTTTCTCTCCACTCTAACCTATCCCTTGCCTTACTTTTCCCTTCCTTCCTTTAAATATGGCCCTGTGTACCATTCTAGCATTATAGTTTTGTGTGATTTTTATAGTTATGTTTTTACACACTGGTGTGCCGCTTCCTTGGTCCCTCAGCTCAGACAGGGAGATAGCATTTTACTATGGCGTGTTGGCACCTCTCCTCTTGCACGTTCTAGTGACATTGTACTTGATGCTTGTTGCATTGCTATGCCCCAGGAAAGGCTGGGCAGACATGAGGCTAAGCAGTGTCACAGAAAGCTGCAAGTCATCATGTTTGCATGCATTAAAAAGCAACTCTTAGGAGTGTGAGGAATGTGGTCCATAGAAGAGGATGCGTTTGAAGGAGAGTGAGAATTGGAAGGTTTTCATGGAAACGTGGAACTCTGATGTACTGTCACACGGCTTTTTTAAGATAGACAGCAACAGTCATGGCTGTGTGGCAGGCACAGAGCATACCTTGTGCATCACTTCCGGGTTGGTGGTGCATTGTTTTGAAGCTGCACTTTCTGAAAGAATTTTGCTACAGTATTGATTTTAATATCTGTCAGTACAGTAACCTTCCTTGAGTCTATTTTGTACCATGTTGCAGTTACAGCTTCTTAGTATGCTGTTGCCTGCACTTCCTTCCTCAGAGGAATTTATAGCAACTGTATTCTTGCATAGATTAACAATTCATCTTTTTCTCTATTTTTGCTGTAGGATAAGAAATGGATTCTCAATCATGAAGATGTTTCATTGGGAGCACTACTGGGCAAGGTATGCAATCAGCTGAGCTAAATAAGACATTTTATATTAACCATGAGCACTTCACATTGCTGTTCAAAGCGTTTTTTAATATTCTGTCACATGTCAAAGTACATATATACTAATTAATCTAGAAGAAGATAGTATCGTATCTCCTAGAAACCTTCTGACTTTCCCTGAGATAGAGGTGTGATGATCTTCGAAAGGCTTACGATGATTCTTATCTTTAACAATAGTGTATATTTTCCCTGGCAGGTCAGAGCCATAGAACTGTTGATTGAAGGAAAGCAGCCGTGAGGCAGTGAAAGTTTCACCGGACCGTCAGTAGTCTCTGCTTTCAGTTGTAGTCAGTAACTCAGAGAAAGGGAAGTGTTGCTTCTTGGACTGTCAGGAAAGTTCATAACCCTGCCATATCCTAACATAAAGATCATGTGGCTGGGAACGTGGTGTAGGGTTAGAGGTGCTTCCCTCAAGCCTGGCCACCTGAGTTCAATACCAGGAGCCTATATGACCTACATGTGTGCTGTGGAACATGTATACTCCCCCACAGGAGAGATGAGGGACGAAGAAGAAATATGTTTGTTTGGGAGAGGTATAAGTTTATCTAAATATTGTGGGCAAGATGTGTCTTTTTTCAAGTACCTATTTTGTAACTGGCTATGTTAGTGGTGGGTAAGGATGAGTCTTACATAGTGAAAGTTCCTTTTCCTGCTATTTTGTTTGAAGTTTCCTCCAAGCCACAGTCCATATTGAAACGCATTCTTTCCAACGATAAAGGCAGTCTAGTCAAATAGACTCGTCACAGATCTGTCAATCATTATTATTCAGGTTCTAGTGAATAAATAATAGTTTGTCAGTGACTTAATTGTAGATATTTCTATGTGAAATTTGAGTTGAGCTTAGCTCCCTGATGCACTGTGAAAAATAAAGCAAAATTTAGATATTGTTATTAGTAAGCTTTTATGTAATTTGTGTGTGATCAGTGCTAGACTCAACTGTCAACTGAGGTTTTAAGTAAGTATTAAATGATCCATTTTTATTCAAAAGTGAACTTGACCATTTCCTCCAGTTTTCAATCAGCATGCAGTTCCTTGCTGAAGTCCTCCCCTTGGTAGGACTCTTAGCACCTGCTGTGTAAGTGCCTTTTCCAAATGGCAGCATCAGGAAACCTGGAAACCAGGAAAACAGGTTTTATTTGCTAATACATTTTAGTAAGTTAATTTTCAAGAACCTAAGCTAAAAGAAGCAGCTCTGCTTACTCTGAGGTGCTCTCCTAATTCAGAAGGATATAATCCTAAATGTGATAACAATTTGCTGGGGTAATTCAATAGCAGCGGTTTGGTCCAAAGTTACTACAAAGAAACTAATTTCCTTGAAAAAACAGTTAAATGATAAATTTCAAAACTAAAACACTGAAGTAGATTATGTTTACAAGGACAGATATTTTTTTTAGTACTAAGCAAAAATATTTTTAATTCAGGAAAATCTTCTAATTTTTTATTTGTTTGTTTTGAGACATGTATGGCCCTGACTGTTCTGGAATTTTCTATGTAACCAGGTTTTTTTTACTAAGGCTATATCATAGAATATTTACTTTTTAATGACTAGGCATGAAAGTCTCAACAAGTTTAAATATTTTAAGGAAAATTCTTTTAAAGAGATATTATTTGGCTTAACTTTAGTGTTTTAAAATACTGGAACATAATTTGTCATTAATATTTTACTACCTTTTTAAAATATATTTTGTATGCTGAGAATGCATGAGTAAAAAGAGAGCCAAACTTTTCAGTAGTAATTGTTAAGTAATGGTAGAAATTAGCTTCTTCATTCAGAACCATAGCCTTAAACCAGAGTTGGCATTTAAGTCATCCCAACACTTACCGTATGCCCGTGATGTATCACACTCTCCTGGGTGCATAGTGTACGTACAACAAGCAGAGAAAATCCCTTGTCTCTATAGTGCTTCTGCTCTGACCAGCAAGGGAAAGACGGGCAACTGTGAAGCACCGAGACAGACACCTTTTATGTCAGAGGGCACTGAGTCCTGAAAAAAGTGGAGTGGCTTGGGGTTGCGTGTTAGTCAGAGTTGCCATTCTTAAAGGGAATAGTCCAGGCATATCTTACTACTGATTACGTTTGAATTAGAACTTGCCGGAACCACCACCAAGCTGTGTGGACAGCTGCCAGTGAGGGTTACACAAAGTGATTAGCCAGTGCAGAACTCACCTGCCGAGGAAAAGACTCAGTTTGGTTGTGATCAAACAAGTAAAGGGAATTATAGGAGGAAGTCAGCAAGGTGAGGAGGACGCACTGGATTCAGGGCCTGCCTGGGTTTCCTAACACCTTTGACTCCCAGCGTGGGTGTGTGTGTGTGGAGCTGGCAGGTGACTTCCTGGAGAGCAGGAATTTACTTTGGGAAGGTGGCTCTGGGCGTTAGGTGAGAACTGCAGTTAGGTGAGTGAAAACAGGTGCTAGGGCGGGGTCGCAGCTGGGAGGAAATAAATTTAGATGCATTATGAAGTTGGACCAGTTGTGTATCTTAAGGGATGTTGTAGGGATTGAGAGAGAGAGAGAGGCCAGCTCTAAGTGGAGCAGGATTCTGGAAACAAAGTTAAAAGTGTGTGACACATCAACTTTATTAGATTTCTACAAGACAGTGAGGAAAGCCAGCTGAGTAACAAGTGCTGAGGTTAAACAAGATGACTATTCCAGATATAAATAGAGTAGTTGGGTGTGGGCCTAGATAGAGAAGAGGGTAAGGACTGAACCCTGGTCATTCCAGCACCAAGAGGCTAGGGGAAGAAAAAGCAGTCCTCAAAGGAAGTTGTAAAAAAAAAGAAAAGAAAAGAAAAGAAAAAGGCAAACAATTAGGAAGACAGAAAACCAGAGCTGTTATTAATTAGAAACTAGGAGAAACTAAGACAGGGAGGGAGACCGCTGCTGGTGCCAGGGCTGGAAGGGAGTCAGGGGAGCTCCTGACTAAGAATTAACCATGGGTTTGCAAATGCTAGTGGTGATGGCTAGGCAGTTTTGTTGCAGCCCAGTCAGAATGATTTAAGAGAGGCCTGAGATTAGTGAGGCTGTAACTCCATCTCTGACGCTAAAGCAGTGGCAGCCACATGGACAGCTATTCTGTAAGAGAAAGAACGGCATGTTCGTCTGTAGCTGGGAAAGGACAACGTGAAATGCTCACAGTGCAACATTAGCACATGATGTCCACACATAAACTCCGTGTCGCATCTGTGACTCAGAGAGGAAGATGGCGGGCAGATACGTGACTGAGAGTCCAGTGATTTCATTGGATTTACTTTGGGGTTTGTTTTGTTTTGTTTTTGTTTCCGAAGCAACAGCAGCAGCAGCTAAGAATGAGGGGAGTGTTGAAAAGAGGGTAGAATGCAAACCGGTTACCCGAGAAAGACTGGGATTGCAAATAGTCTAAAAAGCGGCCAAGCCATAGTAAGGGCCGCAGAGGTTTTTGTCCTGAGTTTACAGTTGATGTGGTGGCAGGGCTCGGGGCTTTAGCCATGTCAGAGCAGGTGGAGTGGCAGTGAGTTCAAGGGGCCAGTGAGCAAAGGGAGTGTTCTCAGTGGGTGACAGCCATGGTGGGGGATAGTGGAGACAGCCCAGTGACAAAGTCTCGAAGCTGGGAATTCTAAGAACAGAGGACAGAGTTCCGACTTAAAGCCTATAGTAAGAACCTAAGGAATACTGAAAAACGAGTTCTTTGAGAAGGTGTTAGTCATATTGATCTTTCCTGTACTGTGGATTTCTTCTCTTCCTAAATGCATCGACTATAAGGCATATGTATCAAAGTAGACGCCAGCTGTAGAGGAACATGATTCAGTGCTGGTACATGTGATGAGTCCCCACTGGTGACAATGACGCTTGAGTGAGCCTCCTTTCCGCCCTGGCCAACAACCTGTTTCTGCAGCAGACCTGACCGGTGGATCAATGCCAGCAGTTCCCTCTCAGAATCTTTGCTTTATCTTTAATCACAGTGATCATAATTTAATAAAGTAGAGTGCTTAAGGGGTAAAGTCGGTGGGAGAAACCCTCTGTACTTATGGCGGTGTTAATGTGGGCTTCTCTTTTTGCCGAAGCCAAGCATTAAAAGAACCCAAGTTTTCTCCAGTGAAGATTAACCTGTGGCACTGTGGAGGACTGTTGCCCATAATCACTGCGATCCAAAGACAGTAATAAACAGTTAACTCAAAATACTTCATTTTATGCTCTCTTGAATTTTTAGCAAAGATTTGCGGATTGTCAGACATGTCCAACAATGCTTCTATCCTTTTCAGGGGAATTTTGGTGAAGTATATAAGGGCACACTGAAGGATAAAACCGCTGTCGCTGTTAAAACATGCAAAGAAGATCTTCCTCAGGAACTAAAAATAAAGTTTCTACAGGAAGCCAAGTGAGTTCTTTAAAATAATATAAAGTTTGTGTTTGTAATTCACTGTTGATCAATCTGTTGTATTAAATTCACTGTGAGGGAAGTTTTAAAACATCTCCTGAGCTCTGATTTGCCGAGGTAGAAGTCAGCACCTCTATGCCCTTCCGGAGTGAGCACTTTCATGGTGAGGGAACAGTTTCCAGTTTGAGCTAGCCTGGAGACCAGTTAGTCAGGCATGATAGCAATGGACCATCAGTAGCGCAATTGTTCTCAAGGTCCTTAGAAGCACTGCAGCATTGTTTATTTTACTACACACGTGTTTATATGTAGTGGTGTATTCACATTTGCATAGCTCATATATACCGTTAGCTGTATTTATGTATCTTGTACTCTTTCTGGGTATTATACATTTGATTCCTTTCTCAAGAATCTCAGATTTCTTTTTCTGTTTTGTGCCTGGCATTTGTTAAAAAAAAAAATTATTTTTTAAGGTGACTTTCTTCTCTATATTATATTCTTAACTCGAATTGAATGGTCCATCTTACCTATCCCTGTTCTGCAGAGAACTAAAACTAATCTGCCTATTTATGAGCTCAATTATACCAATTGCATATTTAAAAACGAAAGTATGATTTGAGCAGGGTAAATGAAGTAGAAGTATGAGTGGGAGATGAAGGAAAGATGGGTGAGATCAGACAGCGGGGTGAGGGATCTACGCTCATGGCATGGATGTCTTCATGTACATCTCCAGTCATAGTCTAAATACGTCTGTGGCCATGGGGTAAATACTAAGTCCTTAGGTGCTGTCTGAGGGATGAAGTTGCAGTCTTCTCATGTGCATTATTGGAAATTCTGTGGACAGTCAGCAGCTGTTGAACAGTGCTTCAAAACATGTTTCTTTTAAAACTGTGATTACTTTGTGAATTAAAAGGTTTAATTTATTTTTAGCTGAAATTATGAAGTTTGATATTAGACATACAAGTTCTGTTCACTAAAGCTTATGACTGTTCCTCCATAGCCATCAGCTGTATATAGCTGGCTGTTCTGGCATCAGTTTACATCATATAGCTGTTCTGTGCAGTTTTCTTCATTACCCTCTTTCAACATTACAAATGTCATTTGGGTTTTTTGATGTTGTTGTTGTTTTGTTTTTGTTTTTGTTTTTTTTTTAAGACAGAGTTTTTCTTTGTAGCTACTTGCCTCTGCCTCATGAGTGCTGGGATTAAAGGCATTCACCACCACCGTCCAGCAACATTTTGGATTAAAGTCAAATATTCTTCAAACTTGACTTTTAATTTCTATTAGAAATTTTGCTAAGTCATTGCTAGTATTTTCTTTATCTCTAGATTTTTTTCCTAGTTTATTTTCATTTATGGATCATTATTTTAAATCTAAAATGTTGTACTTAAAGTTTGTTCTTTATTTGTGTATGCACGAAATATGTTTTTTTCTAGTTATTTTTTTTTCATTTTCATATGAAAGAATGTGTCAGTTTTCCCAGAGGAGTGAGTTATAATATCAGGGTAAAAAGGGTTCTATTCTGTTTTTAACCCATGCTTGAAGTCCTGCTAGGGGGTGTTTCCTACTGTGCACCCTCTACTGAAATACTGTGCTTTTCCAAATGACCACACCAAATGAGCCTCAGCCTCGGTTGAAACTCTTAATTGAACACTTCTATTAGGACATTTTTTAAGAACTCTTGTTTTTGCCGTCTGAAACCTCTCATGTAGTGAAGTGATGTCTGTAACATTTGCCAGCGTGGGATGATTTGAGGATGACTAGATGTTTTGAAGCAAATTCCATGTGTCGTTTCTAATTAGCCTGATTATTAAGCATCGGAGTGGGTACTAATTTTTAAAGAAGTATTTAAGGATGAACAGCTCATTTGCACTTGTGCTATGCTGCACATATTTATCAATACCTATTGATAGGCATTTAGCTTATCAGTATTTTCAAGTCATACTGATATTTTAAAAATTGAGTTATGATTAAAGTTTATTCTAATTGCACACATTATGGTAATGATCATAAATAAACTTTGTTTTATTTAACTGATAAACGTATATACTTTTTTCACATCTAGAATTCTCAAGCAATATGATCACCCCAATATTGTCAAACTTATAGGCGTGTGCACACAAAGACAGCCTGTCTACATCATTATGGAACTGGTCCCAGGTAATGTTATTTGAGCGATTTACTTGATGACATTTTAATATCATGTTTTATTGCATTTTTATGTTCAGTCTCTGATATTTCCTTGTAAACTTTTCAAGGAGTTTTGTATGATATTTTTCTGATAACAAAGCCTACAAAAAATGCTCAATATTTTTATAGCTTCTTGAAAAGCCAACATTTTTGAGACAGATTTATTAGACTGTAGTTACACATGGAATTCAGTTATATATAATGTTTATGTGTAAAAGGGTGCTTAGAAAAACTGAGCACTAGTGTGACTTGATAGCACTGCAGGAACCATCTTCTGTTTTGTCCTTGTCTGTCATTTTGAAATCCATCTCCACGGCCACTCGTGAACCATGTGTTGTGTTCATGTGTGGCTAACTCAAGGCTGGGGATCTTCTCAGGACACTTTCATACCTCTAGCTCTTTAACAATTTACAGGGACAAACATGGGCAACCTCAAGCTGACATGGTCTGTTTAAGGTTTTTCTTGGTTCTCTTTCTTCTTGTTTTGGACAATTACAGAGATAAACAGTTTACAGTGCTTCATAACCCAAAAGTGTTTGCTTGGCCCTTTTAGTATCTACCTCACTTATTTTAAAAGAAGAAATTTAAAAAATTTTAAAAAAGGAATTTGAAAATTATTTGTAACTGTAACCCAGTTCTGTAGATTCCCTGGTCAATGCGGCCTGTAGAGTGCGTCCACTGGTTTGGGCTAGCATCCTGTCTTTTCACACTACTTAGTCTGCTGCTGAAATACTCCATCTGTTAACATAACTGCAGCACACATGGATTCTCACTAACTTAATCAAAATGGAACTGTCTGTGATCTGGACGTGAACAAGCACATTCTGAAAACTTAGGAACGGTTGAGTAGCGTAGAGTTATTATTAGAATAGGATGTTTAAGCATAAATGCATGCTGATATTTGTGTAGGTACAGAGGAAGCTCTTGGTTAGCAAGAAATGCTACCAAAAAAAAAAAAGCCTAGATTTGGGAGTAGGCCAAACTTGAAGAAAAGTAACTCATTAGCATGGGTGCCAGGTTCAGATGGCAAACATGAGCTGGATAAAGCCCAAGAGAGTTGTGTACACTAGCCAGACACACGTATGGCGGTGCAATGGCGAGTACACGCTGCTGTTCTGTACGCGTTATGAAAGGGAACGCCTTCGAGGCAGCAGGCTGTGGTCTTTCTGTGCCACGGCGTTGCTCGGGTCTTGACTTTTTCTGTTCATTTGACTTGTGATTGTTTCCTAATTACCAGCCATTTCTACCCGTCTGCTGGCATAACTGTAAAGCATTCCCCTTGGTAAAATTTATGTGGTTTATCTGATCAGTATTTTAGCATATTTTCTTTGCTTGTTTCCTTTTTCTTTTCTTTTCTCTCTTCACTTTGCACTTTCCACTCCTGTGGACTTCCTTGGAGATAAAATTCAGCAGTATGATTCATTCAACTTAATGCCTGCTTTGATTGACAAGTGTGTAGCTCGTAATAAACGCCTATCGTCTAGGAGCTTAAAGTAACTCCTTTATTACCTCACCGTAGTGTCCATTAGAAGTTGAATCTTGACTGGAGTTTCTCAAGCCTTTTTTAAAATGTGAGGCCTAGCTCTCATCTGGGGACTTTTGGGGCTGATCTCCTATCAGGATTGCTCCGGTATTGGCAGACTCCTGTCCTGTCTGTATGACCTGGGGTTCCCACGTTTGGCCTGCCAGATACTCCATGGGTATTAGATTTCTCAGATTTACATTTTCTTTACCTGCTGGGGATTTGTTGTGATGAGACTGAATCCACTTAGATAATCGCCCTGGAAGAAGGTCAGCTCTGCCATCTGACTGAACATATGTATGAGAGCCATATCTAATGTTCATAGTATCCCGGGATCAAGATGGGGCATGTGTGCGACACCATCTTTCTGTCCTGCCTACCACGGTAGATTTTGCTACATTTTCTAAAAAATTAGTTTTGTTGTGGAATCTAAAACCCTATTAATGAGCTTTCCTTGCAAGTTTATATTAAGCCCATTGGTTGATATGCAATTAAAATGTGTCTTTTGTCCATGCATGATTCTGCAGCATGATTGAGTCATTTGGAGAATATCAGGTCATTAGCATATACAGATCTTTCTAATAGTGATACAGTTCATTATATAATATCCAGGGAGCACATTCATTAATGTCACATATAATCTCATTAGGAAAGTAATGGGGACACTCTCAGGCTCATAGTAACAAAAGCATGTTTTCTAAAATTTTAATTTTAATTTGAAAGATTTTTTTTTATCCCTGGCCATAAAACTTATTAGGCTTTTTCTTTAAAGAGTGAAGCTCACTTTACTTTTGAGAAAATAACAGCCAAACATCTTCACTTCTTATAACCATGATTTTTTTCTTTCCTTTCTTTTAAAAAACTGACTCAATGGGATATGTTTGATGCACAGACTAGTGTGTATAAAGTATTTATTTATTGACATGTATATAATTCTTTGAACCCTTTACCCCAACAAGGCAGTGGACACATCTGACACCCTCCTATTCTGTATTCTCCCTGTGGTTCCTCCCTGGCTTTTCTGGAGCACCCCAATCAGCCACTGGCACACTGCCTGTTCTGTTGGTTAGCATTTCTTAAACCTTTGTGAAAATAGCATCACATAGCATATATTTATTCTTTTTTCTAAAGTCTTGTTCTTAGAATAATTGTGAGATTAATTTAATTTTATGTTTTACTTTTACTTAGTGTACAAAGTAATGTTTTTTGTGTGACATTTTTCTACGTATTGTTGTACTTTGCTTATATTCGTCCCTTTCTCTTCCCTGCCCTTGGCCATTCTTCATTGGTCCCTTCATTCTCCTAAATAGCTTTTCTCCAGCTTTGTGTGTCGTGTGTGTGTGTGTGTGTGTGTGTATGATACGTTTGCCTAACATTTTACAGTTGCCAATAGTTTGATTGATGGCTGTCATTTGTTCTACCCATGTTACTATTGTATCCATTTCAAACAAGGTTAATAACTGCTTTGCAACTGTCCAGTGTGCAAACCATTTCTGAAATGTATCTGCAAAGATTTCAGTGGCCCTGCCCTTGTCAGAGAAATAATCCCTCTGGAATCGTAAAGCCAAATATGTATTTGAGAATTCCAGTTTAAAGTGAATATTCCAAGATGACCCTGTCTTCATTTACATTGTCTCTTGAGTTATGAATACTTTACCTACTTGCTTCCTGATTGTTGGGTAAATACAACTGAAGGTCAGTTCTAAATAGCAGTGGGGAGCAACAACAGGAGCAGGACGGCTTTTCCATAAGATGACCCCTGTAGTGGGAGCTGCGGGCTACATTCCTGCCACCCGGCTCTCGGCCGCCTGGCTAGCTTATGCCCCAAAATAATTACACGAAAACTGTATTCTTTTAAACACTGCTTGGCCCATTATTTCTAGCCTCTTAGTGGATAATTCTCACATCTTGCCTAACCCATATTCAGTAATCTGTGTAGCACCAGTCTTACCAGGAAGATTCAGCATGTCTGACCTGGCGGCGTGCTTCATTGTGTCTGCCCTGGAGAAAAGGAGCGGCATGGCATCTTCCTCACGTCCTCTTTCTCCCAGCATTCTGTTCTGTTTATTCCACCCACCTGTGTTCTAACCTATCAGGCCAAGCAGTTTCTTTATTAATTAACCAATGAAATCAACAGATTGATATATGACACTCCCACATCAGACCCCCATTTCGCAACTCAAATGAAAACATGGGTTTCATTTGGTTTTTGACAAATGATGGACTTAAGGCATGCTATAGAGTCCAGGCAGCTGTTGCTTGTTTGTCTGGTCAGATATGCACTGCCAGAGAGCACAGCAGGCATCAGCTCTAACACTGGATGACCAAGTACAACAGTTTAGGAAGGCCTAAAGGTTTCTTCACTGGAGTTTGGCAGCTACTCCTTCTCTTGAATTCATATCTTCCTGAAGTGAGGGAATATTGGTTCTCAGGTCACACAGAAACTTGGCCTTTGACAAATTCACAAAGTTAACTAAATATAAAGATGACTTACACCTTTAATACTCTTAGGATTATTGTAGAGTTTTATGAAGGTTTTGGATATCATAAAAATATATCTGAGTTTAATAGTATGATTTAAAAGACAAAAGTGAGTTCATTCCATTTCTTTCATCTGAGTATTTGGAGTTAGGAATTCAGACACGGTTATTAACATCCATCTCATAAGCACCTCTGAACTTCTGTAGAAACCTTTCAGTTGCCAGAATTCTTCCTTTTAATTAGTCTGCTCTCTAATTTCTGCAACTAAGTTTCAGTACATTTTTTTTGCCAAAGGAGTAAATTATTTTAAAAACTAAGAATTTTACTCTCCTTCATGTTGAACTTTAATGTTTTCATTTGATTTTAACAGTATCAGTTTCAGTCATGTGACCTCATGGGTATGAAGTCAGCTGAGAAATCCCTGGCACTGACAGCTGCAGGTTACTTGGTAACTAGGTCCTGACATCTGTTTCTTCCTCTCTTCATAGAGAAAGGGCAAACCCAGCTGACAAGGACTAAGGAGCGTGGCTCCTGACTCGCTAAGAGAGAGCTGAAAGTATGAAGAGACGTTGCCTTACATAAAGTTGCCAGTTAAATATCACTCCTCAGTAGTCAAGAAAAAGGACAGGAAAGTAATTCTCAAATTAATGTTCATACAAAACTTGTAGTTGGTCTATATGGTTTAATTTTTTGGTGTTTTGAGATAGGGTTTCCCCATGTAGCCCTGGCAAGCCTAGTACTCGTTTTGTAGATCAAATTGACCTCATACTCACTAACACATGCCTGCTTCTGCCTCTGCCTCTAGAGTGCTGGAATTATAGGCATAAGCTACCATATTGGTATGAAGTTTTTAATGTTACAAATAAACAAAATCCTAATTCAGTGGAATTTGTTTTATGTTTTTTTTTGTATATGGTAGAATAAATTTGATAATCTATGTTAATATAAACTGGTTCACTGAAGATTTTAATTTGACTAATGATTAAAGACTAAATGATTCTTTTACTTGTTAACTGATACTGTAAATTACATATTTGCCTGAATTTTATAATCCAAGTATGAGTGTGCCTAGTTGTCATTATTAGTATCGCAGGTGATACTTTTGATAAAAATACGAGACATTGCAGTCAACTTCAGTAAGATGGCATCTGCTAGCCTGTTTCTCCCCTGCAGCTGTTTGCTGCTGGCAGCCTAATGCAAACACGATGAGACAGCTGACAGTGGCCAGCTTCACACAGGTCAGCAGCTCTAACATCTGCTGACATAATCAATGACCTGTTGACATCCCACCCCTGCCTGGTCTCCTTGAGTCTGCAGAGCCCTTCTAGTGACCACGCCCTTCTTTAGTGGGTGTTGTTTTCCAGAGGTTGAGTAAAATGCCGAAGACATCAAAAGAAGAAAAGCATTGCGTGTCTGGAATGGGCCTTAATGAAGCGGATGCTGGTGCGTTGCCATGGGCACCGGCTCCCGAGGACACTGCAGCAGAGCACCGGGTGCGTTTTCATTACTCATGTGCTTTGTGCTCTGTGAGTAGGCAGCGCCCTCGCGGAGGCGGCTGGCGTGGTGAGCAGCATGATGTGTTCCCTGTCTACCCTTGCTCTGAGCTCCTGTTTTCAAAAGGACTTAATGGTACTTGAAGATCCTTGATGGAAAGGGCAGTGTGGGAGTTATGACTACATTTGCGTCCTTCTGCACATGTAAGCGTTCCTCAGTTTGCTGATGAGTTTTATCATCTAGAGGCATCATTTTTATGTGTTCGTAATTATACTTGGAGAAGTCTGAGACTTGCCAAAGATGAACAAGGCTTCAAATAATATTTTAAATAAGAAAACTTGCTTTATTAATGACATTTCAATTTTTTTATTTTTTTTTTTTTTGAGACAGGGGTTCTTTAGTTCCTAGCTGCCCTGGAACTAGATCTTGTAGACCAGGCTGGCCTCAAACTCACAGAGATCCACCTACCTCTGCCTCCCAAGTGCTGGGATTAAAGGCTTGTGCCACCACCACCTGGCCTATAGTCTACTTACTTTTATGCAAATAAAAACTGATAAATTTTGATGAAAATAGCTAAAATTAAAAGAAACCCTTCATATAAAATGAAGTTTTATTTGCTTATTTTGCCAGCAAATAGTTTTCTCCAGTAGTCTATGCAGTGCATATTAATCTGGGAATTTCTGTTACTGGAATTATAAGAAACAGTTATTGAGACAGTTGGGAGCTGCAATTATTGGAATCTTTAAACTCAGATGAACAGAAGTTGTTTTTAATACGACTGCATTCAAGGCAAAGGTGAAAATTGTGTTTCTTTGCTTTCACTGAAATGCTGTAGGTACTCACTGAGACACTATCATGTCGATACCAGATGAAAGCCCCTTTTCAGCAGTAGCCGATGTTATTACAATACTGTTCTTCCTTACATTTTAATATGGTAATTTTTATTTAAAATTAAAAACTCAAGCACATACGAGTAGGAGAAGCTGTCTGTTTCTCTAGCCTTAGCCTCTACCTAAGAGTGTAGGGCAGTGGCCCTCCAGGATAATAATGGGGTATGCATATAGATGAGACAGACCTCATTGGAAGTTAGGAAGTGGGGTGTGGAGGGTCACATGAGGTCGACACTCAGCAGACTGCATATGAGATCGTTTCAGTTTTTTCTTGACCATTCCTGCTGGAACACCCATTTACCTGTCAGCAGAAGTAGCCTTCTAGCAGTGACATTGCAACAGTGTTCTTGACAACAAAGAGCAGAGTGTCAATCTTCCGGTCCCCATGTTAGCCTGTTCATGAAGAAATGTCAAGCCTTGCCTGGTGTGATGCTGTTTCAGCTGGGAGCTAAGGGAAAAGGGGATCTCATAGTCTATGACGGCTGCTCCTAACTGGTCCTACCTGTACAAAGTTTTCAGTGTACATACTGTCCAGTCCTGTTGATTTTGCTGCTGTGTTCTTGGAACTGTACTTGGAACTGTTCTAAGGCCTTGGGCTGGACTTAGGCTCAAAAGCAGAACAGGGCACCTCCTCTTATCTTTATCTGTAGTTTTTAACCCCTTTGTAAAATAGTGTCTGTGTATTCAGAAACTATATCAAAGAAAAATCTCAATTTTGTCAAAGACGTGGACCTTATGTATTAATATTTATGGAGGTCAAATGCTGGCCTCAGCAATACTAATATTCTTTCAGGTGGATGTTACTGAAATGCTCTTATAACTAGGGCCTCTGTTGACCTCTCAGCCGTCCTCACAGAAAGTTACCGAATGTCCATGGTGTGACAAATGTGGAATGCCCCTTGACCAGAAGAAAATTGACCAAAACCACCTCCACTAAAAGAAGTATGCCCCTATTGCTAGGACAGGAGGTAGACTACGTGTGCAGTGGAGTCAGTGCATGGGGTGGATAGAAAGTGTACAATTGTCAGGGTTAGAATCCTCGGTGTGGGCGAGACAGTTGAGGAAAAGCTGATGGCACTGAGGGACCAAAGCAGATGGGTTTCAGCAGCTGAGCATCCCTGGCTTCTGGAGCATTCAGAAGAGAAGAGGAGATGAAGTAAGAGTATCGGTAGATGAGGTGCAGGAGGAATGGGGTTCATAGCAGAGCCTTGAAGATCAGAGTGAGGATGTCTATCAGTTTGAGCTATTGGTGATAATTACTTTGAAATGAACAGGTTCCCACTTTCCTTTTCATCTGCCCAGGGAAATAATGTGAGTAGAACGTTCATCTGTGTCATACAAATACAGTGGACGATTCTCAAGGTTCCCCAGGCCCACTTTACTGTATCAGGTGGATATTATGTGCATATTTTTACTGTTTTGTCCTCTTTGATAACTTTGAAAAAAAACTTTAAGGATGTCCTTGGTATTCTAGTTGCTTCCTGCTTAACTTGTCTCTAGCAAGGTTTATTACTTGTAAAAATTTCGTGTTTCCTTTCCTCTTTTCCTCGGGAGTTCTTTGATCATATTTAATGTTTCCTCATTGGTTTCTTCTTGTTTTACCTTATAGATTTTCAGATACTATATAACATGAAATATCTATCTCTACAAATTCATTGTGAGGGTTGCACTTTGTGCTAAATGTTATATAGCCTCTTGTCATTGGAAATGAGGAAACAATATTGGAAACCACTATAACACTGGCACTATGGAAATGTCATTGCCTTATTGACCTTCATTTGCCCTTCCTGTAGAACATGGATTATCATTCTTACTATTTATAGGTGCACATGTCAATTCCAGACACAGCTGTGGCTGAGATTGAGTGCCCAATAAACCCCTTAGGAAATGAAGTCTTTGCTGGAGAGATTAAATTTGCCTGTGTTTTTCAGTGTCAAACTTGGAAAATGGCAGAATGTGCCATCGGGTGAAAGCATTGTGAGTGGTGTTAAAGAAATGACTGTGTAGCACAAGAAATACTCGCCTAAGACAGTCCAGCCTAGTGCCTGCTGCAGACTGTAGATAAGCCTGTCGGGCATGTTCTTCATTAGAAAATTAAAGGCAAAGAACACAGCATATTGTGTGTGGAGCCATCCCTGGGCTGGTGGTCCTAGGTTCTATAAGAAAGCAGGCTGAGCAAGCATGGGAAGCAAGCCAGTGAATAACTCTGCTCCATGGCCTCTGTATCATTTTCTGTCTCCAGATTCCTGCCCTATTTGAGTTCCTGACTTGGCTTCTCTAGGGGGGATATAATTCTGGATATGTAAGCCAAATAAACCCTTCCTCTTATAGTCGTTCAAATAGGAATGACCCCCACAGACTCATGTGTTTGAATGATTTGCATATAGGAAGTAACTCTATTAGAAGGTATGGTCTTGGGGAGTCACTGTGGCCTTGTTGGAGAAAGTGTTTCACTGTGGGGGTGGACTTTGAGGTCTCAGATGCTCAAACTAGGCCTACTGTGGCATTTTCTTCCTGCTGCCTGCCAGTCTGGAACTAGAACTCTCAGCTACCTCTCCTGCTCCTTGTCTGCCTGCATGCTGCCTTGCTTTCAGCCATGATGATAATGGACAAGACAAGGATAATGTTTGCCTTTATAAGAATTGCCACGATCTTGGTGTTTCTTCACAAGAGCAGAAAAGTAACTAAGACATACAAACTGAATATAGATTATATTTTCAGTGTGCTGGGCTATTAGATTCATATGTGCCCAGATAATTCATGATAGGTGGTACATGCTTTTTTTGCAATCCGTCAGTGTTTCCAAAGCATTTGAGCTCAGGTGGTTGAGCTAGGATGTTAAATAGCTACAGATGGTCTGAGGACTCTCTATTTTCTTCTCCCTTTGGCTTGTCCAACCCAGGCCTAAACATGCAGTTAGAGATGGCTCTGAATGTAGTGCAACACCAAGTTGTAAATATTAATTAAAATATTGTGAGAATTTTCTGATATTTTTCATCATTCAATTTCACAGATCCCTTACCTGAACTTTGAAGAAGATGATGTCATATCACAGGGTTAAAAGATTGGATACTCCTATCAGAATATTAGTGACATTTAAATAGTTATATAATAGAGCAGGTGCTGCCAATACATAAATCAGTCTATTTGCAAGCATGAACATTTTAGATTCTTTAAGGAAAGCTATATACACACAAACGTGGTGGAATTACAATAGCAGCTTTCCATTGACTATATTGTATGTGGAAATTTCCTGTCTCGGAGCCTCTCAGTCACAAGTACCCAGCAGCTACTTCCCAAATTACCACACAGAGGCTTAATATAACTTAGAAATGCTCAACCAATATCTGAGGCTCATTATTACCTAGCTCTTATATTTTAAGTTCACCCATGTTCCTTATTTATGCTCTGCCACTTGGCAGTACATTTTCTCAGTACAGCATGCCCATCTTGATCTCTCCACGTCTGGCTTGCAACTCCAACTCTGCCCTTCTCCTTCCCATCATCCTCAGTCACCCCACCTCTATTTCTTCCTGTCTGACTACTGACCAATCAATGTTTTATTAAACCAGTTTGAGTGACAAATCTTTATAGTGTTCAAGACGGTTATTCCACAGCACTATATATTTCATCAAATTCAGATAGAAATATAGAGGATAATATTGGGTTTTTTGTTTTGGTTTGGTTTGGTTTTTGGTTTTTGATACAGGGTTTTTCTGTAGCTTTGGAGCCTGTCCTGGAACTAGCTCTTATAGACCAGGCTAGCCTCAAACTCACAGAAATCTGCCTGCCTCTTTCTCCCAACTGCTGAGATTAAATGCATGCACCATGACTGCTTGGCTTGAGGATAATGTGTTCTTAAAATGCAATATAAAATGTGTGTAAGAGAAATGGAATTGGGAGGCAGATGGTCCAATCAGAATCACAGGTGATACATTCAATTGATAGTAGGATATAGTCGAATCAAGTTTAGAAGACAAGTAGGAAGTTATAGGTGGTTTGAAGCCAACTTAAAGGCTCTCGGAGTAAGTAGGAGTGAATTGGATAACAGTTCCTGAAATCTGTTGCAACTTAGCAAACCAGTGTATGCAGGGCAGGGTTATACAATAAAATATTTGGATGAACTATCTCAACCTCTGTTACTAGAGATGAATTTATAAAGAATTTAATTTAATAGTTGAGGAATATAAAGACTAGTAGTTGAGTCTTAAGTTAGGAGAGTTCTGGCAGTATTACAGAGATGATCGCAAGGTTATGTTGGAGAAGAGGGAGATGATGTTGACGTCAGTGATCTTACACAATGTCTTTGTCCAAGACAAGGTTGATGGAGCTCTGTGAGTTACCCTTTTGAGAAAGATGAACCATAAGAAGTCTATTTGGATATTACTTTACTAACCAAAGAAGTAAAATATAAAATTCAGTGCAATTTGTGAAGATTTGGTGTCTACATTTTTAAACTACCTGTAATTTCGGCTAGAAGGCAGCAATAAAGGTGGTTTCATCTGTCTGAGATAGATATGTACATGGCTATTGAACAGTACTAGGACAGCTTTGGAAGAGCAGGTACTAGGCATTTGTTGAGTGTGAGAGAGGACCTGTGGCAGACAGTCTACATCCTTTGCCTTGTAAATGCCAAGAGATGCCTTTGTAGTACTGAACAGAGAACTTCCATCTCCTGTAGTTCACTGAGGAGTTGTACCAAGTGTTTTTGGAGTTGTGTGTGCATATCTGCCTTAGAAGAGATTTAGCTCTGGTATTACTAGTGACAGAGAACTTAGGAAATCTAAGGTTCCCCTTGAGAAGCAAAATAATAACCCTAAAATAAAGTGTTATGTGAGGCAGGCGTTTTGCTGATACGGAACCATAAGCACATCTGTGAAGGAAACAAGACTCCCTGTTAAGGTGAACTCATTAGTTCCTGTGATTTAGATCATGATTTGGAAAGCTGCTCTACTCACCACAATACCACGATACCCACAACTCCATTCTTCTCAGAGTAGAGTCATGATTTGGAAGAAGACAGGCAGTAGAGAGAAAGCAGGTTGTTTAAAATACAGGTATTATTTTCTGTATGGTTTAGAAAAAAGAAAGCAAAGTTAAAAATGTGAGTAACGCATTAGATTTTCAAGCATTTTTGGTGGAGGAAGATGTTTTGGCAATTAGTTAAAAATTTCTTTATAGTACAAGTATGGTCCTGGTTCCCCTGGGTACCCATGACTAGGTGATTACAGGTTCCTGTGTATCATATGTCCACAGATACCTAGGTCACTTAGACTACAAGGTGCAATATTTACGTATCAACTCTGCACTTCCTCCTTTTGAGTTTAAATCTTAAGATTCTTGCAGTACCCTAATATTAATATAATGTTAAAACTTAATAGTTCTATAGTATTTTTTTAGCGGCCAATAGTGAAAAAATTCTGCCCATGCTTACTACAAATGTATATTGTTAAATATATTTTTAGTCTACCATGGTTGAATCCTTAGATACAGAACCTGTGCACAGGAGAGATAAATAGAGTGTAGTTTGTTTCCTGTACTTTTAGTGTGGCTCAGCACATATATTGAAATTTTTATAATATGTTTATAGTTAACCTAATGACAAATCAATACCTATTAGATATTCAGTTTATGACTGCGTTACTTAAGGTAACATTTACCGTAACTTCTGAAGTATGTTTTTTCTAAGTTATAATGCACTAAATTCACGTGACTGTGTTGCATCAATACATTCTTTGCATTAGTGCCTTTCCTCTGTTGCAGGTTATAATGCAGGAAGCACTGTATGTAGTTGTCATTCCCTTACACTCCTCTAGGTGGAATTTCTCAGTTTTGTTTTTCAGTCTTGACAGTTTGAAGGAAAGGTTCACACCTGGGTGTCTTAACTGTTTTCCCTGCCAGAGTTTGTTCAACTTTGTTTTCTCCCCATGATTCAGCCGATACCAGGTGATGGAAAAGTACCACAGAGGTTAAATTCAAATCGCATCACATTCCGTGAGGCAGTAGTTGGTAATAGCCACATAATATCCCTGGTGAGGCTACACTTGAATAGGCCTTTCTTTGAGTCAGATGTGTCTGACTGTCTCTAACAACTCATGTATTCACTCTTATTGTCCTTGAGAACATATTAAGATCCTAGAAAAGGAATTACTTGAAAATATGCTGTGTCCTTGGGACTGAAGAGATGATCAGTGGTTAAGAACAGTTTTTGCCCTCACAGAGGACTGTGCACCAACATGATGATTCACAACCGTATGCAACTCCAGTTCCAGGGGATCCAACACCCTCTTCTGAACTCTTCAGGCACCAGGCCCATCATATATATAGGCAAAACATTCATCCACATAAAGTAAAATAAATAAAAAATATTTTAAATATTCCACGTCTCATCTTAGCGTCTTTAACAATATGAAGACTTACCTTTTTAAAGTCTTTTAACACTTGGATTTCTTTTTTATTCCTTCAAATTAAAAACCAGAAAGTAGCCGGATTGTGGTGATGCATGCTTTTAATCCCAGCACTTGAGAGGCAGACACAGGTGAATCTCTGTGAATTTGAGGCCAGCCTAGTCTATAAAGCAAGTTCCAGGAGAACCAAGGTTGTACAGAGAAACTCTGTTTCAAAACCAAAACAAAACAAGAACCCAGAAAGTAAGAAAGAGAATTAGGGTTTTTTTTTTATTCCACCAATAATTACAAAATAACTACAGAAGACACACACAAATATATTAGACATCATATGTGCAAAGGTATTTACTAATATGTTTCTGGTGTGAAAAGTTAACCTTTGCATTGGAAACGTAGGAAAGTAGAGCTTAGCTGTGGAAGCCTTCACATAACAGGTCTGTATGATTCTGTCCACGTGAACGGCTCATTCCTTCTGAACTTCCGCCATCTGGCTCCTTTTAGCATCTGAAGTATCAGTTTTGAATGTGTCACTTGTGTTACAAACCAAACTCTTCGTGAATGACTTTAACAGTGAAGATACTTGTGGTTCACATCACACTTATAATTTAAAAGTCACTAATATTGTGGGAACCACATTTATTATACATACAAGCTCTTTTGCTTTAAAATGAGCACCTAAGAGCTACATTATCATTTCTCAACGATCCTACGCAAATGGCCAAAAAATTCATGAAAAATGTTTAACATTACTAAATACAAATCAAACATTCAATGAGATAATGTCTCAGCCTATAAGTTAAATCTTGCCATTAAGTATGAAAGTTTCTCATACTTAACCTTATACTTAAAGTATAAAAGTTTCTCATAACTGGAAAAATAAAAGAAGAACTACCAGATGGCCCAGCCATCTTAACACTGGGCATGTGTCCAGAGAAAATGAAATATGTTTTCTGAGAGATGTCTGCATTCCTTTGTTTATTGAAGCAAAGTTGATACATGCCAAGAGATGTAATCAACTAAAGCATTGTTCATTAATCAATAAGTGACTGAAGAGAATGTGATACGTGTATTCCCTGGAGTATTAGATTGCCAATCAGGATGAAATCATGGCCATTTGCAGGGGATAACAATCAACACTAACAACAGCAACAACAGGCAGAACGTAATGGGAGACAGAAGCACAAGGCTCTGGGTTCACGTCAAGAATGAGCAGTTTTCGTTTCTCCCACTGCTGTTTATATATGTTTAGCTTGCTACTAGCGATAGTATTACAAGCAGAGTTTGAGCAAACTCCATGTTTGACTCCCTTACCTGATTTGTTTTATTCACGCTTCCCTGCCCCAGTGACCTGTTTTGCTCCAGAGGACATTCTTGCTGGCTTTATCTGGGTGTGTAGTCTTCCTGCAGTCTTGAGGTCACATCTGGGTCAGAGTTTGTGCTTAGAAAAAGGAACTGCAGTTCATCTGGACCCTAACAGTACTGTAATTATTTAGTGAATTGAAGAATATAGCAATAATTGTTGTTTCCCCTAATTCTTCTTAACAGTAACAAAATATACTGTCTGTGTAGTTGGAAGCCGCATAAATGTTCTTGTTGTAGAGGGAATGCATATCAGTGCAGATGCTCTAGCCCAGTTCCACCTTGGCATCATTGTAGTCAGATAGGGAAACATGGTCCCCAAGGAAAGCCACTTGAAAGAAATCCTTGGGGGGGGGGGGGGCTAACGGTATTGTGTCGTATTAGATACTGCAGAGTTTTGGATTAGCCCTTCCCCTGCAGAAACGGCCCTACAGCGTGAGTGTCAGGTGGCATAGCAGAATCCCTGCCAACCACAGTCTCTCTCATCCTCACCCCTTTGTGTCCCTTGCTCTGGGAACTATTTCTGACAACACACGAACTGCTCAGAGCACGTGTGCTGTTGTCAGCCTGTCTGTGTAGTCAAGTGTATCCTGCCTTACCATGCTCTGAGTTCAAAGTTGTAGCTTAGTAGTTTTTTTTTAATTGAGTTATTTTCTCTCCTTAACAAATTAGGAAAGGAAGTTCTACTAATACATTATTTTATATGATGTCTAATTTTACTTACAGTCCTATCATAGTTTGGCAATAATCAGTACTCAATGAGAAAAAATCCTGCAGGAACTTGAAAAGTTACTCTTTTGATGGCCTCACTATGGCACTGAACATTAATGAAAACAGTTTTAGATGCTTATTTATGTGTATGTGGTGTTGTATAGAGTGAGTCCCTAGTCTGAACTTTCTGAATTCCTGAAATGAAGGATGAATAGAATATTCTGTGGGTGTGAATGTGAAAAAGCCACATAGATGATAAATTAATATAAAGATTATATAAAGGATTAATGCAATGCTTTCTATGTAAAAATGGAGGTGTTGAGAGTATTATTGTAAGTTACCTTTGTTGAATGAGGAAGGAGGTGAGGCTTAAAGAATGGACGTCTGATGGGACAGAGGGTTGGCTCAGAGGGTAAAGGTGCTTCCCACCAAACCTGATGACCTTAGTTCAATCCTGGGACCTGCATAGTAGAAAGAGAGAACCAATCCCATAAATTGTGCTCTGACTTCTACCTATATATCATGACACATGTACATTGAACCCCACATATACACATAATAAGTAAATAAAAATGTAATAAAGTTTTTGACAAAAACTATGAAAACCTGAATAAGAGGAATAAGTTAATTGTCAATTTGTAAAACAAGATTATTCCATTGTCTGCTAGACTTTGAGACCTATAAAGAAAGCTGTTTACTGATCTTGAAGTATATGGGCAAGAGGAGGGTTAAGATGTAACAATAAAGGCCCACTAACAGAAGCAAAGAGTTGAATGTACAGAATAAAGTGTGTGACCAATAAAATATTACTCTCAGACACTGGAATGACCAGAAAAAATAGTTTAAGTTTCTCAGATGGACCCAACCACACTAGTTTCAGTAGGATACTGAGCTGGCCACGAGGATGGGAGGCTTAACTGGCAGTGAGATGGTATTCATTCAAAGCGCTCAGAGTAGAACTGGGAATACAGACCCCTGGTAAATCCCCACATTCCTGCTTCTGTTGACTGATTGAAGTGGACCCGAGAGGTCAGTCATTCTAGCCCAATTTCCTCAGTAATGAATGAAATCAAGAGAAATTGGACAGCTTGTTCATTACTGTCAAAATTGGAGTGAGGATTTACAGAGTAAAATTATATAGTAAAATTCTATTTAAATTAATCATAAAAGCATATAGTTTATTTTTTTTCATTTAACTAGAATATTGCTACATTAACAAATCTTTTATGAAAAGTCCTTTTCATGAAAGTACTTGTCCTAAGAAAAACATCAGAATAAATTAATCTATCTTTGTACAGTGTGCCTAGACTTCCTGAGACCTGTACTCATTCAGTGGGCAAGAGTATAATGTGGTCTCTGAGAGCTATCCTTACAGAAGGCCTAGGCCATCAACATTGGTAAACATGTCCTACTTGTTCCATAGGTAATGTATGTGAGGGAGGCATGGCTGTCTTTAGACAATTGTCCCAAGAAAAGGCTGTGACAGAATCCCACAATATAGCAGTGCCAGAAAAGCCATGGGGCCATGGCCACCCTCAACAGTATAACGCCACTAACATGCTGTGCTTGCCTGGGAAAGCTTTAAGCACCCTGCTTCAGCTTGTGAGAACCGACATGGGACAGAGCTGCTGGGGTCTTAGGAGCCAGACGCCCCTCAGTGTGTTCAGAGTTAGAGAAGGTTCTTAGTCCTGAGACTTTGGCTTTGATTTGCCCTGTTGAGTTGTGAACTTACTGGGCAGGCACACAGTTGCCCTTTCTTCTTGGCTCTTCCTCCCTTTGGGATGGTGTTGTGAAATATTATTTTAAGATGTGTTATATTTGTTTATGATGTGGAACATTTGTTTTAATGATGCAAGGATGTGTTGCATTCTTTTAGGTTGCATTTGTTTAACTCTGACATTATGTTACTTTGCCAGTTAAAATACCTGATTGGCTTAATGAAGAGCTGAATGGCCAATAGTGAGTCAGGAGAAGGGATAGGCAGGGCTGGCATGCAGAAAGAATAATTTGGAAGAGAAATCTGGGAAGGGAGTGTAACAGGAGGGGCGGCCCTACTCTGTAACAGGAGGGGTGGGCTGCTTGTCGTCCCAACCACCCAGCTAGCTTACACCCGAAATAATCACACAGAAACTGTATTCATTTAAGCTTTACTTAGCCCATTATTTCTAGCCTCTTTTTGGCTAATTCTCACATCTTGACTTAACCCATTTCTAATAATCTGTATATCACCATGAGGTTGTGGCTTACCAGGAAAGATTTAGCATGTCTGACCTGGCAGCTCCATGATGGCTCTCTGACTCTACTTTTTTTCTCCCAGAATTCATTTCTGTCTTCTCCGCCTAACTAAGTTCTGCCCTAACAGGCCAAGCCGTTTCTTTATTAATTAACCATTAAAAGCAATAGACAAACAGAAGGACCTCTTACACCAAGAGAGGAACAAGAAGCAACAAAAGAAAGAGAGAAGGACACAGGGGCCAACCACCCATCTACACAGCAAGCCACGGAGTAAGAAGTAAAGAAAGACATATAAGATAAAGATGAAAGCCCAGAAGCAAAGGGTAGACAGGATAATTTAAGAAAAGTTGTAGAAAAAAGCCAAGCTAAAGCTGGACATTTATAAGAAACAATAAGTCTCCTTGTGTATTTATTTGGGATCTGGGGGGCTGGCCCCCAAAGGAGTAAAAATAGCCAAGCATATGATGGAATGCCTGCTACAGGCTCAGCTCCCTGCATGGTGTAGCAGCAGCTCTCTAGTTTAGTCTCACACCAAGCACAGATGCTGCCTTGTGACAAGTGTGCCTTGACTTGAGTTAATGCGATTGACATGATATTTAGGTATGATTTGGGACTTAGATTTTCCAGACTGATAACTGGAGCAAATTAAAAATTTGGTGATGAGAATGTGAAACTTTCTCAGTCAGTATTGGTGATTTTTGTCTGTTTCTTTGCCCTTCTGTTATTCCCATTCTGAGGAGACACTGTTTTCTGTCTAAAGAGCACAGCATCCAAGCACTGTCTTAGGAACAGAGACCATGTCCTCCTCTTTAGATATTGAGAGCATTGGTTCTACTAGACTTCAGTCTCCAGAATAGGAGAAATATTGTTATAGAAACACAACAGAACCAAATATAAATATGAAATTATCTCTGAAATTATAAGATGTATTGAAAACGTAAAGTTTCATGGCATTTGAGTAAAGAGTTGTTTCTCAATGTGACCAACATCATAAGCAAACAGAGAAATAAGACTGTATCAGACTTGAACGCTCTGCCCAGTATAGAACACAGTTAAGAGGGGAAAGCATTGTAAGAGGTCGTGGGAGAGTTTGAAACACATACCAGATGAGGGATTTATATCATTAGGAAAGACATTCTCAATGATCAGAATAACAACAGATTTTTAGAAATGCATGTAGAATTTGAATAACCATTTCTTCAAAGATAAACAAGTGAACATGCATATGTGCCACTCTGTGTAACAAATCACCTGGGAATGCCAATCAAATCACAAGGACATGCTCTTCACATTAGAATAGCAGCTGTCACAAGGCAGCAGGTGTTGGAGAGGATGTGGGGGAAGGAGAACCATGTGCACTGCTAATGGGACTGTAAAAAATTCTAATGGAAAAAAAGAAGCTGTTGTGTAAAATGGACTACTGAAAAACTTAGAGCTATCATGTGACCTAGTCATCTGCTTCTGAGTACAGATTGGAAAAAGGAACTGGAAGAGAGTTTTGTAAATCTGTCTCAGCATTATCAGAATAGTCAAGATATGGGAGAAACCTAATGCCCATGAACAGATAAGGAAAATGTGGCATATGCATCCAATTTGGGTATTCCTCAGCCTTGGAAAAGAGAAGCCACAGCAGACACGAGCTTGAGGGCTTTCCAGTAAGTGAAATGAGCCAACAATGGAAAGGAGGTGTGATGGACATATATGAGGGTGGTATTGCAAGCCCTTGGTGTCACAGAAATGCTACTAAGTGTTGGATGGCAATTACCAAGCTTGCCTGAAGGTAGGAACAGGGCTATCAGTAAATGTAGAATTTTAGTAAATGTAAAATTGAACAACAGTGTGCATGGGGTTCATGATATTGAACTGGTCACTAAAAAGAGTAAATTTATTATGTCAGTTTTATCACAGTAAATACAAAAACTGAGAAAAGACATCTATGTTTAGAATTTTATTTAACACAGATATTCCCTGCTCTTGACTGAAAAGTATTCATTTTTGGTTGTGGTGTTTTGGGTTTTTCAAGACAGGGTTTCTCTGTGTAACATCCCCAGCTGTCCTGGAACTCTCTCTGTAGACCAGGCTGGCCTCAAACACACATAGATCTGCCTGTCTTTGCCTCCCAAGTGCTTGGATTAAAGGTGTGCGCCACCACTGCCCAGTCAGTGATTTTTAATTGTAGTGTATTGGTGCAAAAGAAAAGTGGCATATAGGTGGAAAGTAGATAACTTTAGAACACAGGTGCCAGGCTTTTTCATAAGGAGCCCACTAGTAAATTTTGAGGCATAATCGCTACACAGTCCCTGATGCAGTTCTGCCACGGATCAGAAAAGCCTCCATTCACACATAGTACATAAAGGGATGAATGGGACTGGATTCTAGAAAGCCTTTACTAACAAAAGCAGTCGAAAAGCTGGGTTTGGTCCCAAACATTTTGTTGTTGTTGTTGTTGTTTTAAGAATGTAGTAATATCAGAATTACTACCTGAAGATATAACTCAAGTAAATCCAATACACTGGTTGGGAGCATAACTAGGCTGCCGTGGATTACCTCCAAAGGATCATCTGCCATTCTGAGGGCTGTGACAGTTGACTAAGGGGTCTCTCCTGGCTGTTTATGTCATGCCTCTCAAAACCGTAGCTTGAATCAGTAGCTCAAAAATCCTGGGAAATGTGCTCATCTAATATCTCATAGACTCGGCCTCATAAGTACTGTCAGGGTATGTTCTCAGCTGATCTGCAAATGAGATAGGCTCCAGCTATTCTGCAGTCCTAGTAAAACTGAGCCCTTTAGAAACCTCATTTAAAGACTACTTCTTACCAGAGAAGCCCACATACTCAGATCTGCTCTTCAGAGCTCACTTCGGTTGTCTATAACAAGCTGTTCAGTAAATCTTTCAAACAGAAGAAAATGCAACCAGGAAATCTGCTAGGTCCATGAACTCGCCTTTTGGATTTTCAGTTTGTAATCTTCCTTTTCCACAAACAGACCTCTTTTTATGCCGAGCTTCTGCAGATGTAGCATTTTACTGCACTCCCAGGGACAGTTCTTAGGATAACTTGTGATCACTTCACTTCACAGCCAGTGCACACTTCCAGCTAAGCCTTCTCTCTGCACAGGCACATGGCCTTCAGTGTGTTCATGGCCTCATCCTCCTGAGCCACACTGTCTTAGTTAGGTTTCTGTTGCTGTGAAGACAACAAGACTACAGCGCTTATAAAGGAAAACATTTCTTTGGGGTGGCTCATGTACAGTTCCTATGGTCAGTCCATTATCATCATTGTGGGGCATGGAGGCATGCAGGCAGACATGGTGCTGGAGTAGTAGCTGAAAATCCTACATCTTGCAGGCAACCGGAAGTGGTCTGAGGCACTAGTCATAGCTTGAGCATATATGAGACCTCAGAGCCCAACCCCACAGTGACACACTTCCTCCAACAAGACCACATAGCTCCAACAAGGCCACACCTCCTAATTGTGCCATTCCCTTTGGGGGTTATTTTTCTTCAAACCACCGCACACAGCCATGTCCTTCATTGTGTTCACTGGTCCCATACTCATGGTCCACTTGTAACACCTGTTCATTCTGTGATCCGTGAAGTCAGGTTTGAATTAGCAATCACAGTTTATGCTTACAGTTTAGATTTTCCTTATTTTTGATAAAATCCATGCTTCTCATCATTGATGGCTAAAGAAAAAAAATGTTTAAAATGAATTCTAGGAGATAGAAGATGACTCAGTGGGTAGAGTGGGCAACCATGAACATCTGAGTACAGATCCCTAACACCCATGTGAAAGGGTGGACATATTTGTGCATGCCATGACCCAATAATGGGGACAAAGAGACGGGTAGATGCTGGGAACTCATTGGCAAGGCAGTCTATCTGAACCAGCAAGCTCCAGGGTTAGGGAGACTCCCTTCAAAAATAAGGCAGGAAGCAACAGAGGAAAGCACCACATTTCAACCTCTGACCTACACACACACACGCGCGCGCGCACACACACACACACACACACACACACACTTAATTAGAGCCCCCAAAATACTTCTGCAATTTAATATTTGCCTTGAGTAATGATTTTATTTTTATTTTGTTTCAGTTTTCAAGGCATCGTTTCTCTGTGTATCCCTCACTGTCCTAGAATTTGACCTATTAACTGCAATAATCATTGAAGTTAATTGCAGATAAAAAATTAAGATCTCTCTGTGATTCCCTGACTAGTCATTAGTGATAATGCCTCACCTTGATAATCCTTCTTCTCCAATTACAAATTAAGTCATTCTTTTGGGGTGAGGGGTTTGAGACAGGGTTTCTCTGTATAGCTTTGCTGTTTTAAAACCCTCTTTGTAGACCAGACTGGCCTCGAATTCACAGAGATCTGCCTGTCTGCTGCTGTTAACCATGTATGCCACCATGCCTGGCTGATAAGTTATTCTTGTTGACAAGATCTGAGTTTAGGTTAATTATGGTCAGTTTCTCAGAGCTCCATCAAACAGAAAAACAGTAAGATCCAAGTTTTGTGTCATGGAGTGTTATAAATACTTGTGGATAATGCTGAAAATGCTAGCCTTGTGTTTTCTATGTGTAGTTGTTTGATTGAGTGCTCTATTTGTCCAAAGCGTTGAATGTTTTGTCATTAAGTGTCAAATAACCCTTCTAATATGAAGTCATTGTACCCATTAAACACCTTTAAGTTAATAGTACGTAACTGTAGAACTCTATTTTTTTAGATCCCTTTATTGCAGAATCTGTAGGGGACAGGGAGATTCCTAGGCAGTATGTGATCTAATGACTTCAGTTTGTCAGAAAGTCTCTTTTTTCAATGCACTCTGAATTGTGGTTGGTGGCGTGGTTGGATGGTCTTTTATTTGCTTTTCTTTCCTCTCCTTTCCTTTTTCTCTTTTTTTTCTTTAGCTTTACCCTTCCCTTCCCTTATTTCTCCTCCCTCCCTCCCTCTTCTCTCCTCCCCTCTCTTCCCTCCCCTCTGCTGTTGATTGAATTTTCTGTCCTACCCAGTTCCCACAGTTGTTAATTCCCAAAGAAATTAAACAGATGTCTACATTAATTATAAACTGAATGGCCTAGTATCTCAGGCTTCTTATTAATTCTTATAACTTATATTAGTCCACAGTTCTTGTCTGTGTTAGCTATGTGGCTAGGTGCCTTTTTCGGCAAGGCAGTCACATCTTGCTTCCTCTGTGTCTGGGTTACAACTACAGACTGTACTTCCCTCTTCCCAGCATTCTCATGTTCTCATTTCCCCGCCTCTATTTCCGGCCTGGTCAACTCACCTAAACTTCCTGCCTGGTTGCCATTGCTCCACCTATACTTCCTGCCTGGCTACTGGTCAATCGGTATGTTATTAAAAATAATACAAGTGACAAGATAAAAGACTATTGCCCCACAGCACTTCCCCCCTTTAAAAAAAAAAAACTCTGAATCATATCCATTGTTTAGCTTTTCTACTGACCATTATCCATAACAACTTGTAACCAATATTCTAAACAAAGGAAATTATCCGTAGTCCATCTTTGGGGGAATGTGAGCGTAGTTTTCCAGGCTACTTTCTGCTGTTTGGGAGTACTGATAATCTTAAGGGGACCTAGATAGAACTTTGAATTATGATCAAGTCCTGACTGGAGTATCTTGAGATACTTGATCATCTCAGGAAGCAATCTTGAGTCTGTTCTAGATATAAAACTCAGACATCTGGGCCATCCACTCCTATTGGAGATTTCTCAGGGGATCTTCCTTGATCAAACCCGATTTTGCTTAACCCGGAATGAATCCACAACCCCTTATTTCCTGTGGAAACAAAAACAAAACCTCTTCTCCAAAGTAACATGCCTTTTGACTTCAATTTTGATGTCAAGGTATTTTCAAAATATCTATCTTGGATTAATTCAGCAGCATTTATAAACAAATATATTTTAGCAGCTGTTGCTTCTTTCTCAGCATTCAAATAATTCAAAGAGAACATAATAACACACAGTATCCAGACTCTCTGTATTTTTCATCTTTATGTGGCTTTATTTTAAACTCTTATTTTTATTTTTTAATTAGTTAATTAATTTATTATGTATACACTATTCTGTTTGTGTGTATGCCTGCAGGCCAGAAGAGGGCACCAGACCTCATTACAGATGATTGTGAGCCACCATGTAGTTGCTGGGAATTGAACTCAGGACCTTTGGAAGAGCAGGCAATGCTCTTAACCTCTGAGTCATCTCTCTAGCCCCATTTTTTGGCTTTTTGAGACAGAGTTTCTCTGTGTATCTTTGGCTGTCCTAGAACTCACTCTGTAAACCAGGCTGTCCTTGAACTCACAGAGATCTACCTGCCTCTGCCTCCCACGTGCTGGGTTTAAAGGTGTGCACTATCACACCTTGAACTCACTAAGGTCTGCCTGCCTCTGTCTCCCAAGCATTGGGATTAAAGGTATGTGCCATCACACCCAACTACTATCTGTTTTATTTTAAGTACTTTTTCCTTTTTTTTTTCTTTTCTCTCCCAAGCCTCCATATATCTTTAACACACTGTAAACCATTTAGAGGTATTTTTCATCTTTGAATCTCTCTTTACTTTATATCTCTCTTTTTCTGAACCACATGAGTTTTTAATTTGCTAAGCAATATGGCTAGGATTAAAGCCGCAACTTTGATGGCTGGATCCACCCCATTTCTTAGCTTTCTGAGATTCCAGCCTCATGTTGGAGGTACTGACTGGAGCCATGTTTATTGCCACAACTCTATGGCGTTTCAGGGTCCCTGCTACCACCAAAAAGTATGCAGTCAGCTTTTCATCAACACCATTAAAGTGTTTCATGGCAGGACCTCAAAAGAGCTGAAAGGTTTTGCAGCTAAAGCTGAGTCAGGAAGCCTCTCTTAAATGAGAGTGCTTGCCTCTAGCAAGCAGAGCCCACTTGAGAAAGTGCTGTTATCAAGAAGCCATGCTTAATAATGTTATTTTGTGTCTAGAATTACTTCCCAAGTTCTCACAGGTTTTATGTGAATGTAGCTGTCCACACATTGCGCACCATTCTGTTGACCAAGCACAATTTGTAGTAAGGATGCTGCTAGTTTGTTCCCAGCCAATTAGCCCTGAAATAATCGCAGGGAAACTGTATTAATTAAATCAGTGCTTGGCCCATTAGCTCTAGATTCTTATTGGCTAACTCTTACATATTAACTTAACCCATTTCTGTTCATCTGTATCACCATGTGACTGTGGCCTACCTGCTAAAGTTCTGGTGTCTGTCTCCAGCTGGGCTACATGGCATCTCTCTGACTCTGTCCTTTCTCCCTGCATTCAGTTTAGTTTTCCCCTATCAACAAGCCAAGGCAGTTTCTTCATTCATTAACCAATAAAAGCAATACACAGACAGAAGGACTTCCCACATCACTCTCCTACTTCCCTTCCTCTTTCCTCCCCTTCTTCCCTTCTGTTTCCTCCCTTACTTCCCTTCCCTTTCCTTCCCTTCCCCTCCCTCCCCTCCTATCCTCTCCCCTCCTTCCTTTCACTTCTTTTCCCCTCCCTTCTGTACTCCTCTTCTCCATCCCTTCCCTTCCCATCTCTTCCCTTCTCTCTCCTACTTCCCTTCCCTTTTCAAGACAGTCTGTCACTGTGTGTTCCTGTTGGGTCTCATACTTAATTCTTATCTTTTGTCTGCTAAAATCACATGTGTGCTGATACACCTGGCTCCTGTAACACATTTTAGGTGCCAGATGTTTTATCCTAAAGTTTTGGATTATGCATTACTTTATTGAAACTTCTGATAGTTCTTTAGAAATAAAACAAAAACAATTTCTGTCTTCTAAGCTCAGTCTGGATTCTCAGTGGGCTGAATGAACCTGTGCTCCAATCTCTGTACTAGTCAGTCACTTCGGAAGATGCACAAACATCATTGGATGGGTTACAGTCTAAGACTGCCATCATGGCTGAAGATGAGGTTAATTCCATCTAAAACAGGATGGCATGGTTTACGAAAGGACATGTCAGTGAATGAGGAAATGCATAACCCACAATGCAGCTGCTGTGGCTCCATGCTCCTTTATGAAAATAATGTAAGCCACTATTAGTATGTTCTGGATCCTAGGACATGCTTGCTGATGTAAGTTCTTTTTCATTAATAGATGGTATTAGATGCCTATTTTGTAAAAGTTTAGAGAGATTATAAAGTACTCAAGGCTGTATGGGTTAATGAAACCTAGACAGTGTGATTTCAGTATCCATCCATTTCTTCATGCCATGGTCCCTCCAGAGTAAGACAACATTGCTGTTAAAAACTCATTAAATATTCTTATAAGTTCATTATCACTGTCCAGTTCAAGAAGATAATCCTCTCTTGCTTTACTGTGCAGTGCAATCACAAGCCTTCTATGACAGAACTGTAAAATGGAAGTTATTTACCCTCTTTTGCCCGCTTTGAGCACAAGATGTTTGCTGCATCCATAAAGTATGGTCCTCTGTGCCATGTGCATTCAGATATAAATATGTAAATACGTGTATACACATCTGCCATGCTCCATCCATAAAATGTGGTTACTCTATGCCATGTGCATTCAGATGTAAATATGTGAATACATACGTACACATATGTCACATGCTATATACTACATAAAATGTGGTACTCTATGCCATGCGCATTCAGATGTAAATATGTAAATACGTGTATACACATATATCACATGCAGTATACTACATAGAATGTGGTACTCTGCCATGTGCACTCAGGTATAAATATGTAAATACGTGTACACACATGTCACACCCTCTACACTGTCATATACAGATATCACAATACATGTATGAATATTGTGTGTATATGTCACAAAATCTAAAAGGGTTTTGGAACTCTGTACGCAATGAAAATGATAATAAAGCAACTCCACATACCGTACTACACATACACAGTAAAAGCTAAAAACTGTGCAAGTGTCAGGTTCCTTATTTACTAGCAGAAGTAAGTAGTGTGCAAGGAAAGAATTATATGGCCCAAGACTGAACTGCTTTATGATTACCTTAACTTCAGTACCATGGTCTGCTCCATGGGAGTTTACCTTCTAATTCAGGGCTCTTTTTTCCTTTTGAGTGTTCTTTCCTATTTCTTTTTTCTCTCTTTCTTTCTCTTCCTTCCTTCCCTCCTTCCTCCTTCCTTCCCTCTCTCCTTTCCTTCTTTCTTTTCCTGTGCATTGGTGTTTTTCCTGAGTTTATTTCTGTGAGGATGTTGGATCCCCTGGAACTGGAGTTGTGAACTTCATTTGGGTTCTGGGGATTTAACCCAGGTCCTCTGGAAGAGCAGCTGCTGCTGAGCCATCTCTCCAGCCCTCCCCCTCCTCTTTCTCTCCCTAGTTAACATATCAAGTAGTAGGTTTCTTTGGGGCATTTTCATGCATGCTCAACATTTTCCGCAGCTGTAATTCACCACCCTCCCACAACTGGCCCCCATCCTTCTAGCCTCTCTCTTGTTCATCCCGTATCTACCTTTTAAATATCCCATCTCTTTTGTCACAGATACTGCATTACTTTTCCTCTCCCTCTCCCGTTCCTTGACATCTCTTCTCCCTGCTCCTAGCCACCTTTCTGCATTCATCACCTTCAGATATGTGCTTTTTATTTGTTAGTGTCTGATGTCTAGTATAGATGATGTTGTCCTGTTACATAATAACTCTGTTTTAATTGTTTTTATGTATATATATATATATATATATATATATATATATATATGTATATTTTAGGGAACTTTTACAGTAGTAGGTGTTAAGTATTTTCTTCTGGCCAACAAACCTCTCCACTGACACAAATAACCCCAATCAAACCAAATCAGATCAAATTAAAAGATGCCCCTGGGTAGCCCCTGGGAAAACATGGATAGAAAAAGAGAGAGAAGGGGAGACCACGCAAAACCCTGAGACCACATGTTCATTCTCTGAGGGGCAGTTTAAATAGCCTGTGAGAGTGGTCTTGACCCTCCTCGGGGAGGGGTCACCATTTGGCTGGCATTCTCAGGGGTGGACTTTGGACTGAGGCAGCTTCCAGGGGAGAGAGCTCATGCCAGGAGCTGGTGTGAAGCCCCCAGCTAAATAGTAGGCTTCCATATGACTTTTTTGAGAAGTCTTTGTGCTGTTTATCCTTCTCTGTTACTTTCAGGACTTGAAATAAATGGATGTATTGCATTTAGAGTATCGATGAGAGAGGTTATTTTGACTTGTTTACCTTCGTGAGTAAGCTGGTGTTTTTCTGTTACAGCTTCTAATATGGGTTCTTTGCTTTATAGTGTTGACATCTTTGCTGTAATATGTCATTTGGAGGCTGAGTAGAGCCTCCCACAGCCTGTACTTTTCAGCTTCAGTGTTAATCTCTGTTCCATTTGTGTTCCTCAGCTTCCTCCTAGGAGTCTCTTGTTCTGGCACTGATGCAGGTAAAACTCCTCTCTTGGGGTTCCCAGTTCTCAGTCTCTACAGCTCAATCTCAGATAATAGGTTCTCTCTAGATGGTGCCCAGCTCCTCCCTGACCCTGTGCTTAACCCTAACAGAGTGACAAAGCAGGATTCCTCTCCACTGCTGAGCAAACCAAACCCTTCATCTTACTTGATATTGTATATCCTGTGGCTATGCAATATATACAATAATATATATTCTTAAAATAATACAAACAAATCTTTAAAATGAACAAAAAAGGTGAATTATCTACCTTTTAAGTTTATTTTTTAAAAGACAAAAAGCCTGTTGATTTCTAAGTGGCCCACAAAACATGTGTAACACTTAATTTGTGACTAAGATAAGAAAGGGGGAATTTTAAGGAGATTTAGGTGGGTGTTTATTTTCCAGTTGTTCACACCAAAGGAAAAAAAAATTAACTCTTCTCTTGTAGTGTTTTTCTATTTAAGGAAATCTAAATCTTCAGCAGAGTGTGAAGGGGGTCCAGGAAAGGGCAACCAGGGAGTAATCCTTCCTTACAATTTGGACTTTAATACAGAGGCCTGAGAGGAAGCAAATGGTTGTTTTCAAGATCGTGTGTTCTAACATAGTTTACGTTCTGCTTATTGCCATAAACTATAAACAAAAAGGAGAAAGAAAAGAGAGAGAGAGTAAAGAAGAAGCCACCGATGTTAGCCATCTCTTGAGAATGAGTGGGGCCTGAGCATTTGCCTGGCAGGTGCAAGACACTGCGTTTGTCTACAGGGAAACGACTTGTCAGGTGGAGCAGAAGGAGAAGAGGAAAGAGATAACCTGGCTCTGCTTCAGCAAATACAGTTCTGCAGTTCTGACTAAATATTTAAAAGAAAAATTTGCTTATAAACTATCATATTTCAAAGATTTGAGATTTATTGAGATAAGGGAAATATATTGTTAAAACACTTTAACTTTTTTCTAACTTATAAAATAAGATTGATTTTAAGTTTTAAATTGCTGTTTGGATCATAGTATGTTTGTCTTAGACTGTGATGGTTAAAAAGCTTTTCTAAGACATCAGTGGAGGCTGGAGACATGGCTCAGCTGTTGGAGGCTGGGCCAACAGCCAGAAAGATCAGTGGGATCTGCTTGATATGAAAACATGCATAGTAGGTGAATAACAGTCATGTCAGAATCAGAGCCTGCTGTGTATGTATGTACATATGTGTAATCATGTGTGCATATGTGTGTGTGTGTGCACGCGCGCACATCTGTGTGTATGTGTATGCCTGTTCTTACAGACATGATGTTGGCAGAAGTTTCTGTCCCACCAGCCATTCCAAAGTAACCTCTAAGAAGCTTAATATTAATTACAAATGCTCAGCCAATAGCTCATGCTTATTACTAGCTAACTCTTATATTTAAATTAACCCATACTTCTTATCTATGCTTTGCCATATGGCTTGACACCTTTTCTTATTATGGCATGCCTATCTTCTCTCTGCATCTGCTCACAGCTGCATATTCCACCCTTCTTCCTCCCAGCATTCTGTTTGTCTCTTCCTCCGAACATTATCTTGTTCAGCTATTGGCCAGTCAGCTTCTTTATTAAATCAATTACAATGACATATATCCACACAGTGTAAAGGATTATTCCACAGCATTTCCCCCCTTTTGTCTAATTAAAAAGGAAGGTTTTATTTTAACATAGTAAAATTATATACAAGAAAAAGAATTACCAAGTAAGAATTGCAGTTAAAATATCTAGTCCTTTTGTATTTGGCAAATTAGAGAAATATTCTATTATCAATCTTATCCTTATGACTCTAAAGTTTTATACATAATTTACCTTTCATCATAATTAAGGAAAACTTAACTATGACTATTCTAGTCTTCAATTCTGTTGACCCCAGAAGGGTGAAATGTTACTTAATAACAGGGGCATCTGGCTGCCTGGACAGTCACTCAAAGCTCTTTTGTAACATTAGGGCATCCAACTTTGGCCAGCAGGCCTGGGATTCTGACAGACTTTTTCAAGAAACAGGGAATTTTGAAGGACAGTCCTACCTTGCCTTAGCAAAGTCTCGCAGTCACTTTCTTTTGTGTCCTCCTGGTCCAATTTGAACAGTATACTGTCAGCAGTTGAGGCAAGGGTAGTTTTTTTTTGCCCGAATAGCTAGTTTTTGCCATAAGGAAAGCAAACTCATATGAAGTTTCTTCAGTGCCCATTATCGTCTCTGAAGTAAATTGGTACAGCAGAGTAGGTGTGTCTTATTGTCATGAAAAGCCTTAGGTTATTAAGCATATTAAATGTCATATTCTGTAGGTCTTTGAAGTATTTGAAGACCATCTATATATCTAAATATATCTGTGTATAAGCTTGGAAACATACCTAATATGACTAAGTTTGACTATTATAGATGACTATTAATTTGTATTTAATTATATATTGCATTTTTAAATGAGTTATATAAGCACAATACTCCAAACAAGAGTAGAAATACCCAAACAGTATAACAAAATTAATTTTAGATTTGTATCAATATACTAAAATACATACCAATGTGAAATATTTAAGACTAGTAGTTGGGTTTTTTTTTTTTGGTTTAAAAGTAGATTCAGTAATCTACTATTTTATCCTATCATTTCTATATCCCTCCTTTTTTTCCAAATGAAATCCTTGAGATATAATCTCCTTTGTTTAGTTTTTTTGAACATTATCAATAACAACTTGTAACCAGTTCCTCTTAAGTAATAACAAACATTTATAGCCAATATTTTGGAAATGTGGGCATTGTTCTTTAGATAACTTCCTGTTGTCCATGGGTACTAGAATCTTTTGGGGAACCTTTAGGAAGTCAAGTTGTTAGGTCTTGGCTGGAGATGTCTGTGAGCCTGGATCATCTCAGTCAGTGCCTTGCAGCTGTTCTGGATACTGGATTATAGGCGGAGCCTGCTTGTTCGTTTCCTGGTCAGCCGGGTCCAGAATAATCACACAGAAACTGTATTAATCTCAGCACTGCTTAGCCTATTAGCTTAGGCTTCATATTAACTAACTCTTACACTTTAAATTAATCCACTTCTATTATTTTATATTTTACCATGAGGCTCGTGTTTTACCTGTAAGGTTTCTTGATGTCAGTCTCCTTTGGAGGTTACGTGGCGTCTCCCTGACTCCACCTTCTTTCCTCCTCTTATCTGCTTGGAATTCCCACTTTACCCTATTCTGTCCTGCTGTAGGCCAAAGTAGCTTTATTCTTTAGCCAATAAAAGCAACACATACACAGAAGGACTTCCCACACCATTTCTCCTTCTCAAATAAAAAGGAAGGTTTTAACTTTAATATAGCAAGATTACATACAACAATACAGTTATCGTTCATTTATATTTGGCAAATTAAGGAAAATACTTTATCATTTATTCTGTCTGTGTGAGTCTAAAGTTTTATATCTAATCTATATTTCATCATAACTAAGGAAATGAGTAACAATAACTCTCTGTTCTTTAACTTCATCAAAGATCCCAAAAAGATATACTATTACCTAAGTTAATAGAAAGTGCAATTGTAAGCAACTTCCTTAAAACTCTAGAATTGGCAGACATTTTGCTTCCTGGACAGTCACCCAAAGTTCCAGTGCAGCATTGGAGTATCTAATCTTCAGCCTATAGGCCCACAGTATCCAGTAGACTTTTCCTTGAAACAGGAAATTTGAAGATCTGTTCTGCCCTATACAGGCAAAATCCATCAGTTGCTTTCTTCTGTGTCCTGCAGAATGTCTAGCAGACTCTTTTCATGAAGCAGGAACCCAGAAGGATGGTCTTGCTTTTAATCAAGTTAGCAGTCATTTTTCTGTGGGTCCTGCATGTCCAGTTCATATAGAATAACACCAAGCAGTTCAGGCAAGAGGAGTTTCTTGCCCAAATGGCTAACAAACTTTATAAGGAGCCTCTTCTATATCCATGATCTTCTTGAAGTAGATTGGTGCTGCCATGAGCAGATGTGTCTCATTGTCATGAAAAGTCCTGAGTTCTTAATACATTTTAAATGCCATATTCTGTTGCTCTTTGAAAGATTTGAAGAATAACTATCCATCTGAAACATATCTCTGTGCATCTAGAAAACTTAGCTAACATGACTATAAGCTTGACTAGTATAGATGACTATTAACCTGTATTTCCTAATTATACATTTCAATTTTAAATAAGCTGCACAAACACAATACCGTAATCAAGAGCAGAAATATACATATAACAAAATTGATCTTAAATTTGTATCAGTATACCAAGATCCATACCAATTCAAAATATTTATCTCTATAGCATATCCCTTTTTAAATGTAAATAAACATTTATAAACAATCATTTTGGGAACTTAGGCATAGTTTTCTCCAAACTGTTTCATGCCATTTGTTAGGCAAAGTAATTTTGGGGGTTCAAGGAGACCTTAGAGGAGGTCTTGGTTCATCAAAGCACATTAGCCTGGAAGAAATTTGCAGGTTCTTATCCTCTGTGGAAACAAAAGCAGAACCTCTTTTCCAATGCAGCATATCCTTAGACCAAAATTTTTAAGTCAAGATACCTTTAAAATATATATGTTGTTTCAGTTTAGCAGCCCATACAATGAAATGTCTCTTTGTTCTTAGCTCATTCACAGTCAAGAAAATTCAAAGAAAACACAATAATATACATAATCCAGATTCTCTGTGTATATTCTATCTTTAAGTGGCTTATTTTTTACTCTATTACTTTTCCTACAAATTTAATATTTATTTTATTATCTTTACCCCTTTAACCTATGACTATCTGTATATCATTACTGCCAGTACTCTTTCTTCTGTCAAGCCAGTGTGCATTTATCTAACACTGTGACCCATTTAGAGGTCGATTCCATCTGGATCTGTCTTTACTGAATATCTGTAATCCTATTCTGGCCAGGACTGCTTCTTAAAATGCTAAATGGCATGGCTAGGACTAAGGCTGCTTTCTTTGCCTTTCAAGTCTGCCCAGTACAACATGTTGGAGGTCCATTCACTGCCTCTGAGACTTCTGGGTGGGAGCTGTCCTCACCACCTCACCTCTGGTAACCAGTTGACCATGCTTCCACCAAGTAATTTGAAGCATGCTGCCCACAAATCCCTTTCAAGTGCTTGACCTCCTACAAGAGCCAAAGTTTATGCTGCCCAAACCAGGAAGCTGCTGTTTCTTATGCTGAGTCAGTAAGTCTTTTTGTAAAGGTGCTCCTGCCAGCAAACAGAGCCTATCTGAAAAAAGGAAGGAACTAAGAAGCTGTGCTTAACTTTGTTCTTTTGTATTTAGAATTTCTTTTTAAGTTTTCTTAGTTTTTTTGTGGACGTAGTTGCCTCACGTTGGTGCTACTGGATCACCTAGATGATCCATTACTATTGGTGTCTTGTACCCTTGTTCTTAAAATACTTAACCTTAAAATATGTTGCGGGAGGTCCTTCCACTCCAGCCTATAGCCGCTGAGATACCAGCCCATTGGGTTGTGGTCTCTCTCCCTTTAAAATAGCGGCCACTTCCCTCTCCTCTCTCTCTTCACTTCCTGCTCCACCGGCGACTAGACTCCCTTCCTGGTTGTGCAGAGGGCTGTTGTATGGGACGATGATCTGTAAGTTTTTTCCCCTTTAAATAAATACCAGCCTATTAATCATAATTCCAAACTGGTGTGGCATTGTTTGTGACTTACGCCTTCAACTGGCCCCCATCCTCTGTTGTGTTAAGAGCGGCGGGCTGCTTTCCCTGGCACCCGGCCGCCCACATGGCTAGCTTATGCCCCAAAATAATTACACAGAAACTGTATTCTTTTAAACACTGCCTGGCCCACCAACTCTAGCCCTTACAGGCTAATTCTCATATCCCGATCAACCCATCTCTAATAATCTGTGTAGCATCAGTCTTACTGGGAAAGATTCAGCATGTCTGACCTGGCAGCTTGCTTCAGGGCATCTGCCTGGGAGAGGGGAGCATGACCTCTGAGCTCACTTCCTCTTCCTCCCAGCATTCTGTTCTGTTTACTCCTCCCACCTATGTTTTAACCTATGAGGCCAAGCAGTTTCTTTATTACTTAACCAATGACCTTCCTCCATCAAAAATACATAAAGGTGACATCCATATCAGTATTAAAATAAGTATAGACGGTGTGTTATACACAAGTCAGCCAAAAATGCTTTTTTGTTTTATATTTCGGCAGGTAAAATATGTATTACTTGTTTTGTAGTTTTTCTAGGTTTATTTCTTTATGGCTGTAGCCAGTATTTCAGGGGGTCTTCTTCCTTGATCAAACCTGATCATCTTTAACTTTGAATAAATCTACAAAATCCACAAATCTCATTTCCTGTGGAAATAAAAGCATAACTTCTTCTCCAAAGTAACATATCTTTTGACTTACATTTTGAAGTCAAGACGTATTTTAATCCAGCAGTTTTCATAGTTCGGTGTGTCTTAGCAGCTGTCATTCCTTCATTAGCAATCAGAAAATGTAAAGACAGCACAATAGCATACAGAATCCAGACTCTGTATTTTCTGTCTTTATGTGGCTTCTTTTTTTTATTCTGTTACTTTTGCAAGGATTTTATTATTTTAAAACTATATTTTTTAACCTAAGACTGTATATACTCTTTCTCTTCTTTCTCCCAAACCTACCAGATCTTTATTTATTTTTAAACACACCTTGGCCCATTTAGAGATTTCTTTTTGTTGTTGTTCTGAATCTGACTTTACTACTTATCTGTAATCTTTTTCTGAACCTATGAGCCTTTATACTGGTAAGAGGCATGGCTAGGACCTCTGTTTTGGTTGCTGGCTCTGACCTGCTTGGTTCTCTGAGAGCTGAGCTTCATTACACAGGTACCAAAAAGAGCCACATTTACTACCCCAACTCTTGGGAAATGTTGGGTCCCTTGTAGCCACCAAGTAGTGTTTCTCCCACTGCTCATAAACATTATTTAAGCATTTGGTAGCAGGTCTTCTTAAAATAGCCACCTGTTTTTTTTTTTTTAATTATTTATTTTTTATTATTATTACTTTTATTTCCCTGATATGGCTTTTGAATTCATTTTGTTTTTACTTCTGTATTTGGACTGTCTGTTTTTGAAATCTATTTGAGAACAATTTTCAATTGATTCACAGGACAGTTTCTTCATCGTGTTAAGTTGCTTACTATTTGGAAGAAAAAGGCTTTTCATGATTGTTTTAGAGTCTTTGCATACAATCAGTCCATCAATGAGCCTGTTTCATTTCATTATTTCTGTTCCCACCAACAGGGAGCTGAGTGAACACTCTAAGGAGGTGATAAAGTAGAATTGGTCTCCTGTTACTAAGAACCTGATTTATTATTTTGACTTTTGAAAAAAAAACATCTCTCAGGCTCCTCTAGTGTACTTTCATAGAAAATAAATTCTTCTTAGCCACCTGTTTTTTGCGGCTAGCAGTGAGCCAAGAAGCTCTCTTTTAAAAGAGCTGCACCTCTGCATGCTGCTAGCAAACAGCGCCTACCTTGGTAACACCAAGAAACTGAGTTTGACTCCATTTTTGTGTTTTTAGATTCCTATTTGAAGCTTTGTCAGGTCTTAGGTGGAAATTCCTGCCCCATGTCGGAATGCCATTTGTTGGCGGAAGTTTCTGTCCCCCAAGCTGCTCCCCAGTAACTACTCGGAGCCTTAATATTAATTATAGATGCTCAGGCTTGATACTAGCTAACTCTTACATTTAAATTAACCCATATTTCTTATCTATGCTTGCCCTGTGTCTTGGTACCTTTTCTCATTACAGCATGCCCATCTTGCTTCTCTCTCTCTCTTTCTTTCTCTCTCTCTCTCTCTCTCTCTCTCTCTCTCTCTCTCTCTCTCTGCATCTGCCTGCCCTTCTTCCTCCCAGCATTCTCACACCTAACCTTATCCTGTCCAGCTATTGGCCAGTCTGCTTCTTTATTAAACCAATCACTGAGGCATATACTCACACAGTGTAAAGCAATGTTTCACAACATGGCTTAGTTTTAAAGTTTTAGTTTTTAGAGGTCCCTGAATCTAGAAATTAATATCATTTGAGTTTTTGTTTAGGCTTTTTGCTTATTGTATCAGATAAAATTTCTTTTAAAATGTCAATAAAGTAAATCAGTGCACACAGTGGCAAAGGGATAAGTTTGTCTTTGACTGCGTTTATGTGTTTGGTGGTTCCTGGCTGAGACACTTAAGGTACTTGATGTGTCTAGAGGAGTGATGGCGCCTGCTTCCCAGGATGTGATGTTTCCACGTTTCTTTTGTCCTCACATAAGAAACTGGGACAAAAGCTTCTCATGCTGTCAAGCCTCCTAATAAATGTCGCATATGACTCTTGTCACAATTCATCTCGTCTCTCTTCATCAATTTTTCCAGGAGGTGATTTCCTGTCCTTTCTGAGGAAGAGGAAGGATGAACTGAAGCTCAAGCAGCTCGTGAGGTTTTCCTTGGATGTCGCTGCTGGCATGTTGTATCTGGAGAGCAAAAACTGTATACACAGGTAAGGAGTTGTTAGAGAAAGTTTCACTGTTGTTACCACAACCCTGCAAAACTAACACATTTTCTGTCATATTACAGTCGATTCCTTTCATAAAGTCTATGTGTTGCTTTTTACATTTTGTGTGAAAACCTTCTTTGACAGTTTTCCAGAAACACTTGATTCATCCCTTACTAGAGGTAAGTACTTAATTAGAAAGTGGTTTAACTTCGTAGTTAGCATTTGCTTTATTGTAATTGTAAATAGCCTGACATGGCCTACACTGAAGTCAGAAAGTGGTTTCATGTGTTGCTGTCATTTTCTAAAATCATGGAATAGCATAATTCTGTAAGAATAATTCTTTCCTTCCTATTGCTGTTTTCTTGTTCTTATTTGTTTGAGACAGGGTCTCTGTAACCCCAGCTGTCCAGGACCTTGCTATGTAGACCAGGTTAGCCTCAAACTCGTAGAAAATCACCTGCTTCTGCCTCCTGAGTGCTGGAATTAAAGGGGTGAGCCACCACATCAGGCTATAACAATAATTCTTAACTGTAAAGTTGGCCAAGGGTAAAATATTTATGATTATTTCAAAGGAAATTTTAGAAAACTTATCTCTGAATCTTGTGTAGTGGCTTGGTCCTCCCACTTTACTGATTATGGTTTTATTTTATTTTTTAAAGTTTTTTTAAATTTTATTTTACATATAAGAAGAGGGTGTCCAGTCCCCTGGGGCTGAATTACAAGTGTTTTCGAGCCACCGTATGTGCTGGGAACTCTATAAAAGCAGTAAAGCTCTTGACCCCTGAGCCACCTCTGCTGCCCCTAGATTTTGGTTTCAACTGTTTGTAGCCGAGCGTGACCTTTAATATGGAACGTAGCGCACCTTGAGAGCTGTTGAAGAATCTGTGTCACATCTCAGATGTGGTTAAGCGGGAAGGAGGAAAATGATGTCGAGAGCTGGTGCGTGCAGGTTTTAGCTGCAGGAAGCAGTGCGCCATACTGTGTAAGCTGAGGGGTCTGCTGTCACACCTAGGTGCAGCAGCCATTACTTGTTGGTTTCTTTATTGTGCTGCACTTATGACTGAAATCTCTCATTACACGGCCTTTTACTTGGTGCTGTGTTACAAGTGTTGATTCCACATTGTGGGGAGGTTGTAAAATACGGAATTACACCAAACTCACCTCTACAGCACTGTTTTAATATTGTTCAACAATTGCATTTACTCTTTAAAAATGTCAGGGTGGATAATATTTTTTTAGTAACTAAGATGACTATGACTAAGCCATACCTCTATACTTCTGCCTAACTTTGTGTAAATATGTACCAACTCACACTGTAGAAATTTATAAGCCCTAACAAACATTTAAGTTTTGACAAGCTAGAGATAAATCAAGCTCTAAGTCTAAAATCATAAAAAGTCTTGCTCTTGTAGTTTGAGAAAATTTGCAATTTTTTTCTGAGATTTTTAGGTATTTTATGTATCAAACATTTCTTCACATTCTCTTCAGTAGCTGCTCTTAGGGTTTTCTCTGTTAGGCATATATGGCAGTAAGACTTAAGTAATATACATTATTATATTATTTTAATAATTTGTGAACCATCTATAATATGCTGTATCCTCCTTCTCCCACCACAAATCCTGGGGGTTAAACCTAGGCCTCCCATGTGCTAGACAAGTGCTCTTTCCCTGAGTTAAATCCCAAACCACTTTCTACTGTTTATTTTGAAACAGGGTATGTTTTCCAGGGTAGCCTTGAATGAACCATGTTATTCAAGCAGGCCATAAACTTATAATCTCTTTGCCCTATAATGATCTTTAATTTTTGGTATGCTGCATTTAAGGGAACCATTGCTTTAATTTCATATTATTTGCAATGATGACTTACCCTGAAAGAGGATGGCTTGTTAATAATCATATCAAAACCATCCTAGACTGCAGATGGCAATGGCATTTAATTTTGTTCATCTGTCTAAATCATATCATTATATGATGTAATATTTTTCCTTTTCCCTTTTAATATGCTTCATATTTTTGCATGTTTTTGAAAGCCATTCTCTGCATGACTAGTCATAGCAGTGGTCTGTGTTCGCTAGCTGATAAGATTTCACTCTCGAGCATCTTGAACAATGTCACTGAGAGCCGGAGTAATAAATAGGTCTCAGAGTTAAATCCAAACTTCAGTGATTCATATTGGCTCTCTGGGCTATGTGCTAAGAAGAAATCCAGGATCTGCTACAAAGATTGGTAATTGATTAGCTATGTATAATAATCATTAACATAAAAGCCCCAATTTTGTCATTCTTGGCATTCAGTAACCTTCTGTTTTTATTCTCATAAATATATTTCTAATGCTTAGTCTTTGACATGATTTTCACTAGCTATAATACAGAAACAGTGTATTACTTTTCTGTGATCACAGCCATTGAATTCTTCTAATATATCTCTTATTTCCCATGCTTATCATGAGAACTAGAAGAATTTCGTATCCACAGCAGATGGTTTTGGTTCCTTCTTAAACTTAGATGTACTCCTTTTTCTTTTCATTTCAATAGAGCAATATACGGCATTGTATTAAGAGAATAAATCATTCTTTGTGTAGAGCTATTTCTCCAGGAGAAGTAGTATTACAGTGGAATCAACTTGCTTTATATTTAAAAATGCAGTCAGTACATATTATCAAAGATACCCAAAATATGTTGTATTTACTTCAATAAAGGGTTTTTACCTTTGTAATAATTTCTAATCGTGGTATTTTAAAAATTAATTTAAGCAATATAAACCATGATGAAAATTTTTTTCATTATTTTTAACATCTTAAAAATTGGTAAAATAAATACATATTGAAGATTATAAAATCCAAGCAGCAATTTATAATATGCTTCAAATTGTTTTTTTTTTTATGGTGAAAAAGTGTATATTTAGAATTAGCCGGCTGGGCTCAGTTTAGATGATTCCAATTTTGTTGGCAACATCCAGAGCATCATAATCAGGAGCCAACCGAACATAGTCCTTCTCTCCATCGGGCCTTATGAGGGTGTTGACTTTGGCCACATCAATGTTTCTTCACAGCCTGTTTGATCTGGTGCTTGTTGGCCTTGATGTCCACAATGAACACAAGTGTGTTGTCTTCTATCTTCTTCATGGCTGACTTGGTGGTCGGGGGGAATTTGATGATGGGTAGTGGTCAAGCTTGTTCCTCCTGGGCGCGCTCTTCCGGGGGTATTTAGGCTGCCTTAGTAGCCGCGGGGTCTTGGGCCACCGAAAGGTGGGTGATGTGCGGATCTTCTTTTTTTTTTTTTTTTTTTTTTTGGTTTTTCGAGACAGGGTTTCTCTGTGGCTTTGGAGCCTGTCCTGGAACTAGCTCTGTAGATCAGGCTGGTCTCGAACTCACAGAGAGCCGCCTGCCTCTGCCTCCCAAGTGCTGGGATTAAAGGCGTGCGCCACCATCACCTGGCTTCGGATCTTCTTTTTATGGCTCTGGACGCCTTTCAGCACTCGAAGAAGGAAGCTCCTGCCCCTCCCAAAGCCGAAGCTAAAGCGAAGGCCTTGAAAGCCAAGAAGGCAGTGCTGAAAGGCGTCCACAGCCACAATATGCTTCAAATTGTATGACTTAACAAATGCTTACTTGTTCACTGATTCATTGACTAAGTTAGAACTCAGACCATGAATGTATTTCTAATTGTCTCTCTGCCAAATGTTTCTCTTTAACATTTGAGCAACATATTTTCTTCCTTCCCTTTTCCTCTTCCTCCCTCCCTCTTTCCCTCCCTCCCTCCTCCTCCTCCTCCTCCTCCTCCTCCTCCTCCTCCTCCTCCTCCTCCTCCTTCTTCTCTCTCTCTCTCTCTCTCTCTCTCTCTCTCTCTCTCTCTTTCTTTGTTGCTATAAAAAAAAAACCAAAATAATATTTCATGAACGAAAAGTAAGTGTGTAAATCCAGTGGAGAAAGTAAGAGAGCATTCAGACATGGCCTGCCTTTGGAATTTGTTTGCCTTGGTTTCCATGAACTTCTGCGACAGTTCTCTTGATAGTCTGTTTTTAGCTGTAGCAGTTTCTGCTCATCAATAGGGACTTGAACATGTTTGTTTGGGCCTGATTTTAATCATTCAACTTTCTTTATAATAACTTCATAAGCCAGTATGAAATTCTTTTCTGCTGTGTCTGAACTCCACTGAGGAACGGTGCTATCAGATCATTGTCCATGTCATAAAGGGTATTATCCATGACTCACCCAGAAGTGACGTCACTAAAGACATAGTCGACATAAGCAGCAATGGACTGTCAGATTTTATTTCTGATGGCCTCACTGTAAGATTTTATTTTGACTTATTCCTAAAAGTTGGCTGACCGTTGCCATTCTTGGATATTTATGAACATTTAGAAGGGATAAGCCTCTATTGTTACATGCTTTAGTTAAAAATCGTATCTATATACAGGTATGAGAATATTACTTAATCCCATTTCATCATCATCAGTAATACAAGGGTGATTAAAAATGATTGTAACTCTTTTTTTCTTTCCTTTTTTTTTTTGGTTTTTTTGAGGCAAGGTTTTTGTTATGAAGCAACAGCTCTATAAATTAGTCTGACAGGCCATGCCTAGGACTCCTGACAGGTTTCTCACACCCTTTGTCTCCAGTACAGTTGTCTTCCTACTCTGGGGACCTGAGATCTAAAATGCTCCAAATCGGGACAACTTTGAGCACCGTCATAGTGACACAGTGGGAAAATCCCACATTTGAAACTTTGTTTTATGTATTTATAAAATTATTATCATGCAATATATTAAGGTATATGTTAAATATAAAATATATTGCACTTAGATTTAGATCCTATCCCCCAAGATACTCCATTATGTATATTCAAATGCTAAAATTATAAAATCTAAAATACCTTATCCAATTTTCAATAAGGAAGATGCAAAATGTACTTTACAGATGGAGGCACTTAACCTGTGCAGTGGTGCAATGGGACAGTTGTGGTCCCTGACTCCAGATGGTGTAACAACAAAATAATGACGCAAAGAGAAAATCAACCTTGTGATGATATGAACAAGGTTCTTTGAAAGGGTTATGAAGAATGTATACTATGACCTGTTGGGGTTTGTGTGGGGACTGTGTGGTATTGGGATAACCAGGAAAGCTCTGCAGAGCTTCCCACCTCACTGAGGTGTGATAATCTATTGCTGGATAGGAGGGAGCATAGTCTATCTGAAGAAGAGTTAGGAGGCAGGAGAGATGGCTCAGTGGTTATGAGGACTTGCTTGTTGCTCAGGTTCAGAGGACCAGAGTTCGGTTTCCACCGCCACCTCACAACCATCTGTAACTCAAATTCCAGGGCATAGGACACGCCCTTCTGGCCCCATCAGCACTGCACACATAACATTGCACCTGCCCCATCACACATCCCATGACCCTGTGCTCAGTAGAGGCCCTTTAAATAACAGTCCAGGAAAGGATAGATAAAGGTCATTCTGACTTCCTCTTGGATGGAGCTGACTGTGGGAACGACTGAGAAGGTGACAGCAGTGGGAGCTCACTGAGCGGGAGCAGCACAGCTCGGTCCAAAGTCAGACGCATTCTGGAGTCATCGTCTCTGGTGTCTCTTGTCTGTGTGGCATAGTGTGGCTTCAACACACAATATACACATTTGGAACTACACGCATCATCACAGCACATACCAACAACAAATGTGTGGAGCACTTTGACTCAGATTCAAGACTTTTGTGTCATGAATATCCTCTTTTTACCGTACATATATATAGAAACATGATGGTTTAATTACAGAAAACAAAGATGTTGATTTTTTGTACTGTCATTCTTAGCCTAGAAAGATCAAATTAGCTAATCTTTGGATTGGATTACATTAGAATGTTTGATTCTTAAAAATTGCTCCTTGATTTGCTGCTTGAGTAGCATTTTAAATTTACTATGTGAATTTTTACTTGGAGTTAGCACTTCTGAAATATTTGAAGTTGTTCTAAACATACTTCTGCCATTTTGTATCTATTTGAAGCAATATTCTCATCATTGACAAAATCACAGCATCAATGAACTATGAAAATGTTGTCCTTTAGTATCAATCATTCAACCAGGATTTAATTCTTTTTGTTGTGGTTTGGTTTGGTTTTTGAAACAGGGTTTCTCTGTGTGTGTTCCTGGCTGTCCTGGGACTCTGTTGACCAGGCTAGCCCTGAACTCACAGAGATCCACCTGCCTCTGCCTTCTAAGTGCTGGGATGAAGAGCATATGCCACTATCACCCAGCAAAAATTTAATTCTTGGTAAATCTTAATTAAATTTAATTACTAAAAATAAAAATAAACAATCTTTCTCATTAGTATAAAATTTTTACTTAATTTTTAAAAATTGTGATATTCATATGCTAAGTATTTAAAAATAAACTTCTTTATGAACTATCAGTAAATATTTGATATATGTATGCATAATATCTAATATGTTAATTATAATAATATGCACTATTTTATCACCATAGTCATTTAAAATGCCCTAAGCTTGTGGAATCAGTTTAAGAAGCTACAGTCTACACAGTTAGTGTTTTACATGGACAGAGTGCGTATCACTCCAGTGACTGTGTTTGTTTTTTTGTTGTATTTAGTAGACCTTGGACAAGTTGAATATTCCTTGGAAGGCTGGGTACCAGACATGTTCTGTCTGCAGACTTCATAATGTGTTCATATACATGTCCTGGATACTGCAGACTTTGTAGCATGTCCACATGTTCTGAGTACTGTAGATTTTGTAATATGCACAGATACATGTTCTGAGTACTGCGGACTTTGTAATATGTACATATACATGATCTGAGTACTGTAGACTTTGTAGCATGTCCACATGATCTGAGCACTGCAGACTTTGTAATATGTACATATACATGCTGGCATATCTTGAAATGAGACTCATGTCTAAGCACAGAACTTTTTGCATCTCATATACACTTAAATGTAATACCTGAGGTATTTCATACAATGCTTTCAGCATACCTTGCTTTGATAGCAGCCTGGAATATGAGGTCATGTGTGGAAATTGAAATTAGCACCTGTAGTGCTAACAGCAAACATGTAACAACAACTGTAATAAGAATATGTAATGAAAACTTCCTTATTTTTTACTTGTATTCTCAGCTGACTGAAAAGGAAAAAACAAACAAAAAACAAATACAAAACCCTGCAACAGCGTCTGGCACTTAGAGGTTAAAGAATGGATTTATAGTGAATCTCGGCTCTGGTTTTGTCCTTGGTCTCACAGGTCTGTGTGAGACTTTCCTGGCTTCAATGGAAAGGGTCTTTGATCAATAGGAGATGGGAGGCGAAAGGCCAATTGGCTCTTTGTAGGATGCTCTGGCTTAGATCTACCGAGAGCAGCAGACGCCTGTGCAGTGGGATCTTAGAGAGATGCTTAGGGCCATGGCGCTTTGTTACTGCGGCTCTGAGTAGCTAGAACTTGAATTCCTTTCACTCTGCACTCCATTGTTTAGAGGCCTTCCTCTGCTCTTCTTGTTAACTAAAACTACAGGATTGACAGGAGATGTGTGATAAAGAGTAGCTGAGTACACATTTATGACTATTTAGCCCGGACATTTGATGATAATTTTAAATATTTTGTATTGGGTTATTAGGTTTTTGTTCTGTGCACATTTTAAATGAGCACTTTTCATATAGCAGAATAGGAATAAACTTTGACATATGATGGATGAATTGGTCAATAAAAGTTCCAAAGTATTGATATCAGATGACTGAGGACTCTATAAAATAATTGTTTAACTCACAAATGTTAACCTTTCAGTTGTATTTTTTCATTTCTTTACACTGTGTAGATGATGAAAGAATTAATCTTATCCAATGGCAAGCTGTATAGATTATACACACATAGTCCAAATGTCTTTTTGGAATGCCAATGAGATTTATTTATTTTTTACTGTTTGAATGTGATCATTCCAGAGTTATAAGATGACAGTGTCCATGCCTTCCTCCAAATCCTGTCACCAAAGGTGCACATAGCCTCTAGGCTTTTCAGCTGTGCATAGTGTGTGCTGTGTCCTCTGTGCTCTGGGACCAAGGTCGTTGTGCACTGGAGAAAGCAGCAATGCATAGAGTGTGCTGTGTCCTCTGTGCTCTGGGACCATGGTCACTGCGCAATGGAGAAAGCGGCAGCAGTTGAGAATTTTTGCAGAGTGTTCATTTCTGACATGTATTTTGAAAGAATTGTTAAGGAGCAGATGTGATGTTGTGTAGTGTGGCATAGGAGGCACCATTGTTGCGTCTCTGACCATGTGAGACCAGCCCATTCCTTATGGAGGCAGCAGTGGCTCCAACAGAGAACTTAGTTCCTTACCAATGAGAGAAGCCTATGAGGAATGTTAGTCCCCACTGGGTAAAGTTCTTAAATTGTACATTTTGCCTCTTTAAAATTAGACTTCTAGTTACTCATAATTTAATAAATGGATAAAATAATTGTACCTGTGATTTTAAGACCTATAAAAATCACAGGCAAGACATTAACATAATCTACAAATGTCTATAACCAAATGAAACATACTTCATGTGAAATTTAATATTTTCTCATTTTTAAAAATGGCCTTGTGCTATCTTACGATTGTTTTTATTATAAAACTTGGAACGTGTGGTATTGGGATGCATGTGTTGTTTTCAGGTAGGTGTTGATGCATGTGGAGGCTGTAAGTTGGTGTTTGGATGTCTTCCTCTGTTACTACTCTTAGCTTGGTTTTTGAGACAGGCTCTTTCAGGGAACCTAGAGCTACTAATTAGCTAGACTGGCTGGCCAGCATCACCAGGTATAGATTACAGGTGGACACCATAGTGCATGGCTTTCAGTGGGCGCTGGCAATCCAAACTCAGGTCCTCATGGCAGGCAATTTACTGACGGAGCCATCTCACCAGTTCCCCATATTATAAGATATGGTTCTTCTCAAATGTATACCATGTGAAGTAAAGAAAATTAAAATTTTCATGAAAAACATATACTCAAATACATATTCTAATGCAAACAGAATGTTGAGCTTTCTGTATTTCTTTTATGATATCATATACTCTTACTGATGAAATTCTTTTTTCTTGTCTTTCTTTGTAATTTCTAAAGTTCCATAGATGATACCATTAAAAATCCATGTGTTTTTTTAATTAAAAATTTAGATTTATCTAATTTATGTATATGAGTGCTTTGCCTGCACATATGTATGTACACACTATTGTAATTTAGAAGAAGTGGCACGAGAGAGAAAGAAGACACCATGAGACAGAGTTCACGTGGAGGGATTTTATTAGGGGAAGGGAACTTAAAGGGAGGGAAGGGGAAGGGGGAGACTGGCCTCTGAGGACAGGAGCCGCAGATTGAACTGGATTGACTGCTGACTTGAGATTTGATCTGAAGGTTTGCAGCATGAAACTATGAAATAGAGCAGGCTCATAGAGTTGGTCTTGACCCTCAGAGCTAGGGAAGTCACAGTAGTGTTCCAAAAGGGGAATTCATGTTTATTGTAAATCACTGTGGCCTAGAAGAACCAAGACCACGCTGAAGGGAGATATGTATGACTGGGCAAGTGTTGACTGAGTTTTCTGTCCTGCCTGGTTTCCACAGTCGTTAAGTCCCAAAGAAATGACACAAAGGTCTACATTAGTTATAAAATGATTGGCCCATTAGCTCAGCCTTCTTATTTACTAATTCTTATAACTTACATTAGCCCATTATGCTTGTGTATGTTAGCCATGTGGCTCAGTACCTTATTCTGTGAGGCAGTCACATCTTGCTTCCTCTGTGGCTGGGTCACTATGGCCGACTGCACGTCCCTCTTCCCAGCATTCTTGTTGCCCTGCCTCTCCTGGTCGCCCCACCTATACTTCCTACCTGACTACTGTCCAGTCAGCGTTTTATTAAAAATAATACAAGTGACAAGATAAAAGACCATTGTTCCACAGCAGGCAAGGAAGCTTTCACAGACACAGCGACAGTGGAATCAATACCCTGGGTTGTACAGCTGAGTACTTGGGCTCTATTAGAAACTCTACAAGACAATGTTTTGTTTATGGGCAAGAGAGCATTGTGTTTAAGGTTTAACTTGTAACACGTTGAACATGGAATGCCCATAAAATACATTTGAAGCTATTAGTTGTGCAAGTTTATATTATGTATATATTTTTCTATATAAATATATATTTATAACATATATATATATATATATGGGGGAAAGTCTAATTTAGATGTAGCCATGTGAAGATAGTGGGAACCATATATCGGACTGAGGCAACAAAGACAAGTTTAAAGACGAACAAACACATGCTAGGATAATCCATGAGAAGTGGACATATGATTTTTGTAGTTCACAGTTAATTTTGCTTTCAGATTTAAAAAAAAATCAGCATCAAATTACTTTTAATTTAGGATGATAGTGTACCACCAGTCTACAGATAGCAAAATAATGATGTTTATGTGACTTATTTAAATCACCATTCTGATGGCTGAGTGCTTCCTTTAGAGCCCTAAAACAAATCGTATTAGTATTGTAAGTTTCCACTCCCACAAGAACAACACCTCGATAACAAAAGGGAAGTGTATTTTATGGCCTTCATAAAATTTTCAGATTCCATTCCAATGAATTATGTAAGAAAAACAGATTTGTAGAAGTTCCATGCATGGAAATCAATATATGGGGGGAGGGGCATAGGAAAAAAACCTAGAGACTAACATCATTCTTTTTTGAAACCTTTGTTGTATTTCACCAGAACTCCTGGTGACCTTTGAAACAAGCTAGCAATGAAATAAGTGAGCTGCTTGATTCTCCTCTCCAGCACCAAGAACTGGAAAACAGCAGATTATATGGCTATTTTTTCTTTTTTTTAAATTTATTTTATTTATTATGTATACAGTGTTCTATCTGAATGATTTCTTGCACACCAAAAGAGAGCATCAGATCTTATTATAGATGGTTGTGAGCCACCATGTAGCTGCTGGGAATTGAACTCAGGACCTCTGAAAGAGCAGTTAATGCTTTTAACCTCTGAGCCATCTCTCCAGCCCCCGGCTATTTTTTTTCCACATCTCGAGACGCATATATTGGTTTTTCTAAAATAGAAACATTTTCCCTCTTTTTCTATAATAACAAAACAAATTTAGAAACAAACTTCTCGGGAAATAAAAAAAAAGTATATTTCTTTCTTCCAGTCATCTGTTTTTCTAGTCATCTGTTAAAAGGATTGCTAATACCTACCTTGTAGTTAGTGCTTGTGAGGTTTAATCATAATAAGAGGCATAAAAGTCTTTCCAAAATCTAATTGATTATAGCATTCAGTCACTATTCAGGCATCAAGGAAGGAGTTGGATGCCAGGGCATCTTAAAAGATGGAAAATGAAAGCATTTTGAACAGGAAAGAACCTGCCTAAAGATATTCTAGTTTAAAAAAAAAATACTTGAATAATATATTGAAAGTGTAGACGAGAACCATGCTTAAGTAAGAGGAGTGTGGCCTCCTGTATCCTCTCCAGACACCCACCCTGTCGGTCACTGTGGCAGAAACTTGGGTTGGCAGCAATGCCAGCCAACTCAGGGCCTTCCTTGGCTGCGGCCGCCCAGCAGGCCCAGGCCGATCATAGCCAGAGCTTTGTGGCTGTTCATACATTCACTCTTATATTTCTGTATCTCCATTTGCAGGGCTTTATTTACTTAGAAGAAACAGACTATGTTGTGGAGAAAGCCTTTTCAGACATGCCTGTGCCTGCTAGATTTCTTTATGGAAAGGGAGAATTCACTTTTCCCCAGTGCGTTTTTATGGCATCGCCATTTCAGAGCTCAACTGAAGTCATCTGATCAAACATTCAAAGGCTGCCATGGTGGGGGGTATCTAGGAGGTAAGAGGGTGGCTGTGATGCTCTGCAGTGATGCCGCCTTGTAGAAGGAGCTGCGGGCAGGCCTGCTTTTCATCCCACCCGGCTCCCGCTTGGCTAGCTTAGCCCCAGAAATAACAACACACAAATTGTATTCATTTAAACACTGCTTGGCCCATTAGCTCTAGTCTCTTACTGGCTAACTCTCATATCTTGCTTTAACCTATATCTAATAATCTGTGTAGCACCACAAGGTAGTTGCTTACCAGGAAGATTCTAGTGTATGTCCATTTTGGGCTGGAGCTTCATCGCATCTGCCCTGGAGAGGAGCAGCATGGCATCTGCCTCATTTCCTCCCAGCATTCTGTTCTGTTTACTCCACCCACCTAAGGGCTGGCCTATCAAATGGGCCAAGGCAGTTTCTTTATTAACCAATGAAATCAACAGATTGACATATGACCTTCCCACATCACTGCCTGGATTTCATGGAGAAGAGGGCACATTTCCCCTCCTCAGCACAGAGCAGTTCACATTTCCATATACCTATGCCATCTGATTCAGCTGCCTTTCTTGCTGTCTCTGCCTGAGTTAGAAAGTATGGCCATGATCTAGAACCTCTGTGTTTGGCTGAGAGATGTGAATAGGCCTTCATCACTCCAGACTCCGAGGATTCGTCTTCCCAGTTAACAGCTTTAGACTGTTTGCCTCTGCTAGAATGAGTGCTGTCTTCTGCTGTTTGTCTTGATTAGTTCCAAGTTCCCCTGCTGTGTAGTTATCATATGAGAATGTCAGCAGACCTTCCAATCACAGAAGCCCACCAAAATATATTCCTTTCTCATTTTCTAAAAAAAAAAAAAAAAAAAAAAAAAAAAAAAAGCCAAGAAAATATGAAGCTCTGGGTAGTTTGGGAAGTTTTTATAGTCTGTAAAAAGATTCTGAGAGCCATTTCCAAACACTGTTAAAAGAGATCCCATTCTCAACCGTGGGTGCAGCTCAGATGTACTTAAGAATGTTACTGAAACTCTTGTCTCTGGACTGCTTCTAAGGTGCTTCAAACTGTGGTTTTCTGTATCCATCCTGTGAGCCTCTTGAGGCGGAACCATGTTCTCTTCATGTTGAAGAACATCCTTGTTGCCAAGCACAGTGCCTGGCATGTAGTAACTCATGCATCAGACAATTAAATGAGGGTTAAGCATAAAAGAATCTTGATATGTTTTTAACAACACAAATTATTCTTGATCTTAATATTTATGTTTTATGATATATGGAAGGAAAATAAATCTGCCTGGTTTGCTCCAGAAAATATACTCAAAATATGATCTGCTATTAAAGCGGTGGATGCCTTAATATGCAAGAGGAAAACCATGGAGAATAAATTAAACAAGATACCAAAAAAAGAATATATACATATATAAGTCCTAAGAATGGCACCTGGTGGTGTCTTAAGTGAAGGTGCCGTTCTAAGAATGAAAGTGTTTGTCCCTGCAGAGTGATCTGTATATGCATAGTCGTGAGTGGCATTCTTCACATGTTGCCTCCCACTGTCTCTAATACACAGAGACTTGCTATGCAGTAGACCAGGAAAGGCCTTGTCTTTTGTAATTTGCTGCGGATGCAGTGAGAAGACGCCAGTAGGCAGGTTGGAGAGGTGACTCAGCAGTTAGAGCACCTGCTGCTCTTGCCGAAGACCCTGGTTCAGTTCCCAGCACTCACATGGTGGCTCACATCATCTGTAAATCCAGTTTCAGGGCATCTGATGTCCTCTTCTGAACTCCATGGGCTCCAGACACACATGCAGACAAAACACTCATACACATAAAGATATATCTTTTAAAAAGTTTTGAGAAGCCATTTAGCGCACAGAAGACTAAAACTGACATTGGTAATTCTTTTGAGTTTCCCAGTGCTGTCATTCACTGGTTTCCATTTACCCTGTCTGGATCATTATAGCACTGCAGATATATCAGCGTATAAAGGTAAACTTTATTAAAATGGTAACATTTAATAATGCTGGTTTCCCGTTTTTCATGTGGGAATGTCAAGAGTTGGTGGCTTCTGAGGACAGATGGAGCTTCACTTGAAGCCTCTGAAGAGAATAGGTGGACATCTGGATCCCTGCTCTAGAACTTCATCTTCAGGGCCAGAGCTGAGCTACTCTAGGTCTGTGCTTCACAAGGTCTTCCCTCTGCCACTCACCTAAAATACCGTCAGATGACAAGTTCTGAAAGAGAACTAGAAGCATTTAAAGGAGGATCATGGCCTCTTCTCAAGCATTGGATCTAATTTTCCTGAGACTACGCTCAAGTCCTACTCCACGGGCTGCACTCCCCGTTGCTTCTGTGTTCTGTGTCTTTGGTATTGGTCATCTTGTCATAGTCACAGCAGAAACCTGACGTAGTTGCTTATAAAGAAGAAAGTACTTTGAGCTCACAGTTTGAGGTTCCGGCCCATGGCACTATTGCACATGGGTCTGTGGCAAGGTGCCACATCATGCCAGGCTGCTCCCTTCATGGCTGCTCCATAGTGAGAAGAGGGGAAGTGATAGAGTCCTACGATCCAGACGAACCAGGAGGTATAATTTCAAATATAAATTCCAAATAGATTTAACTCTTAACTATAAATATAAAATATGCTGAGGCAGGCGGATCTCTGTGAGTTCGAGACCAGCCTGGTCTACAGACCTAGTTCCAGGACAGGCTCCAAAGCCACAGAGAAACCCTGTCTCGAAAAACAAAAACAAAAAAAAAATATATAAAATATGCTGAGAAGAATTATTTTAATTTCTGGGTTCTATCACATTATCCATTCATTTGAGATTATTGTTTGGTAGAATCGGCTCAGTTACTAATGAGTTGTCTAAGGTGAGGGGGGGTGACTCCTGGGCTCCCGAACTCCAAATTGAACTTTACGGAATAGTCATGCATGGAAAAGGACTTGTCTGGACACCACACAGTGAGTGGCATTTGAGTAACAAGTTGTATAGGAAATGCTCCTCAGTCTGTGAGCTTTTTGAGACTTGTGATAAAGGTGGGTTTTTTAAATGTTGGGTTATCCAATTTAGAATTGTCAGATTAAAGTTATTTGAAGGAATTTCTTTTTTAAATTTTAATTATTATTTGTGTGCTTGTGTGTGCTTGTGTGATGACTATGGGCACATGTGTGATGGATATGGGCTCATATGTGATGACTATGGACATGCATGTGATGGCTATGGGTACGTGTGTGATGGCTATGGACATGCATGTGATGACTATGGGCTCATATGTGATGACTATGGACATGCATGTGATGGCTATGGGTATGTGTGTGATGGCTATGGACATGCATGTGATGGCTATGGATACGTGTGTGATGGATATGGGCTCATATGTGATGACTTTGGACATGCATGTGATGGCTATGGGTATGTGTGTGATGGCTATGGACATGCATGTGATGACTATGGGCACATGTGTGATGGATATGGGCACATGTGTGATGGATATGGGCTTATATGTGATGACTATGGACATGCATGTGATGGCTATGGGTATGTGTGTGATGGCTATGGACATGCATGTGATGACTATGGGCACATGTGTGATGGATATGGGCACATGTGTGATGGATATGGGCTCATGTGTGATGACTATGGACATGCATGTGATGGCTATGGGTACGTGTGTGATGGCTATGGACATGCATGTGATGGCTATGGGTATGTGTGTGATGGCTGTGGACATGCATGTGATGGCTATGGGTACGTGTGTGATGGCTATGGACATGCATGTGATGGCTATGGGTACGTGTGTGATGGATATGGGCATATATCATATCTGGAGATCATAGAGCAATGTTCAAGAGCCCATCTTCTCCTTGTCTTCCACTGTGGAATCCAGGGATTAAAGTCAGGTTATCAGTGTTGGCAGCACACTCTTTTACCTAGTATGCTATCTTGTTGGCCCTTCAGGCATTTCTGCCAGTAAGTTTCATATTAGTGCTCAACCACGCAGATTTTGTAGGATTCTTCTTCCAGGAAAGAGTCCTCTGCTCTTTTTTGAAAAATCAGAAGTGTCAGCTTCTGACGACTGATTTCTGATACTCTAATTATTAAAATTTTTAGTCACTTTTCCTTTCTCATTAAAAAAAATGAAGACTTTTTAGTGAAGTCTTTTCTTTTTTTCCCACACACTCTTCTTTTTTCAAGCCATGTTAAACATCTTTGTGATTAGCATATTTTATTTCTGGTATAAAAAATTTCATCAAGAGGGCTTTCATCCAAAAGAAGACATGAGGCACACCTAGACACCCAGACTGTGACATGGAGCAAACTGAGAAGCCAAAGAAATTAGATGCAGTGGTTTAGTTTAGGAAAACATGTCTTCGGATGGTCCGAAAAATGAGAGAATACAGTCTGTCTGGGCCTGTAGGAGTTACCATCTGTTCCCCTGACCGCCTCAGTCTGACCGCAGCTGTGTTCTGGGGAGGTCTTCACACTTCCAAAATGTCTAGCCTACACTAGGGAGATGGGAACCCGTGAAGTTATTTGTTGCCAGTGTCTTTACTAGTGGATGCTGATAAGTAGCATCTTTCTGAGCCCACTTAGAGCTATACCAGAATCGTTTGATATGTGACCTTGGTGGAAGGCTTATCTGTTCCTGTCGCTTCACAGAGTTTTCAGTTTCCCCCTTTTAAGGGAAATTCTGTAAGATGATCAAAACAAAATGATGGTGTCCATGGATTACTCTGATTCTCTCTGTGAGCACAACTTGAGTTTGTCATCCAGAGTGTTCACAAATGCATTAGACTCCTAGTTCTAAGACTGCCCATCAGCATGACCGTGTGTTTAAACGCTGCTGCCCTGCCTCGCTCAGAGAAATAGTTGTGTGTATCCTGCCCTACCGATGGCTGTGACTGCAGGCTGCCAGCCTTCTGTGATCGTTGTTACCCGTGTAGCTGCCTGCATGAGCTCTTGCACTGCCTTTGTAAGTAAAGACAAATGCGTAGTTTGAGTGCAGGCAAATAGAATTGTAAGGATAATGTCATTTTCTACTTCTTGTGTGTAAAAAACTATTCATTAGGTCAGAGTACTAAAGCAGAGCGAATAATAGCAGTAAGAACCCTGTGTGTTACGATGCTTTCTTCTCAAAGGTCAAAGAACAGAAGAGAGTGGAATTTGGAGGCTTACGATAAAAAGTATTTTGCTACTTTCTGTCATAAGTACCAGAGATCTTGGAAGGGGACCTACTGTGAGACAGTTTGTCCCAGCATCCAGCTTTCATTTCATCTTAACAGATGGGGTCTTTACCTTTATTTGAGAGACTGTGAGCATTACTGATGCTTCCCAGCTCACGGTGCAGCTCCAATACTCGAGGGTTGGAGGGGAGAGCTGAATTCACATTCTTATCTTCGCTGCTTTGTTTCGGATTCTTAACCTATGTATTAAACATCCCAGTGTCTGTGGGTCCTAAAAACTCAGTGCTAGCAAAGAAATATAAGGCCAAGAAGAACAGAAACCAGGGCCTGGAGAGATGGCTCATTTAGTAGCTAAGAATGGGCACTGCTCTTCCAGAGGATCCACAATCAGTTCCCAGCACCCATGTCAGGCAGCTCACCACTGCCTGGAACTCCACCTTCAGGGGGTGACTATGGCTTCTGAAGACACCACACTCACCTGCACAAACCCACACACTCTGGAGATGGTACACCCACATGCACAAACCCACATGCTCTGGAGACGGCACACTCGCATGCACAAACCCATACAGTCTGTAGGCACTACAGTCACGTGCACAGATCCACATACAGACATACACATAGTTAAAAATAATTCTAAAATTCTTGTAAGATAAAAAGCTCCTAACTGAGCTCTCAGCTGGGAGGCCTGGAGCAGCATAAAAACCTTTATTGTTATGAGTTTTGCTGTTGTTGCTGCTACTGTTGTTTTGGTAAAAATTCCCATGCAGCCCAGGCTTATTAGATACTCAAGGATGAACTTGAACTCCTGATCCTCCTATCTCCTCCTCCCAAGTGTTCCTCTTGCAGACCCACACCATAGCAATGGATTCCTCTCTTACCCTGAAGACCCCCCCCCCCAGGAACTCAAGGTTTGGAAATACTATCTGTACTTTTTCTCTTACATATTTTTAGATCTCTTTACATAATATGGTGGACTGAAGTGTATTGTCAGCTATTTTCTGGATAATTATGCAATCATAATGTAGTCACTAAAAAAATTGTGATTAAAAAGTCAGTTTATATACATACAGACATGAGTCTGTCTACTAGAACTCTTAAAGATGTACTTTTATTTTTAATTACATGTGTGTGGTCACGTGAGTTCATGTGCTCACCGAGACCAGAGGCCTTGGGTCTCCTGGCGCTGGAGTTAGAAGCAGTTACTAGCCGCCAGACATGGGTGCTGGGAGCTGAGCCTGAGTCTTCTGCAGGACCATTATATGCTCTTAACTGGTGAGCCGCCTCTCCAGCCCTGTCTACTGAGTTTTCCTGAGGGACTGAGTTTACTCCGTCCTATGGTGGTTGTACTTTCAGTGAGAATTTCAGCCCATTCCTTCCCCTTTCTCAAACCCACGCATAATTAGGATGGGAGCATACTATCGGCGAAGACTGAATGTAAATTGCTCAGCACGGTGCCTAGCACGTTCTAGCGTCTATGAAAATCAGTGCAAATGTTGTGTGTGTGTCTGTGTCTGTGTCAGCGTGTATATGAAGAAGAGTGTATGTGCTCATGTGTGGAGGCCAGAAGACAAACTCATTATTCCCCTCAGGTACCATCTGCCTTGTTCTATGAGACAAGGGACCTGGGCCTTACTGCTTAGGGTGTGCTGGTTGGCCAGAGTTCCCAGGATCTGCCATCCCTACTGCCTGAGCACTTGGATTATAGATTTACACCACTGTATCTTACTTTCTCGTGTTTTTGGCTAGAAAGCCCCTTCCTAACTGCCCTGTCTAGCCAGCCTCAGTCTAGAAACTTAAGTCAATTTTAGCAGCAGCAGTAACAACAGTGGTTCTAGAATGTTTAAGTAACAGAAGACTGGATTTTTTTTTCTCTCTAATCCTTCTAAAATGCTCAATGTTTCATTTGTAAATCTCCTCTTGTATGGCTCTGTTACTTAAGGGTAGGAGTTTCAGAGTGACAGCATTCTCTGCACACCACAGCTTTGCTCCTAAGCCAGGCCTGCTTCTGAGGCATTGTCTGTTTTTCTCCAGGACCCCTGGCTCCCCGGAAAGGAGCAGCAGTCAGGGCTGACACCACAGCTCTCAGGGGCAGCTCTTTTCCTTTGCAGTGTTCAGAATTCATACCTTTCTCAGTGTTCTTCTTTACTGCTGCCTCCAGTAATTGGGTTGGTTCCAAAACGATACTTTGGGTTCTACTCCTTGACCTGTAGCGGATTCTCTGCGGAAAACTGCAGTTACGCTCCTGGAGATAATCACATCTGTTGTCTTTAAACACTCCTGTTGCAATTGGCGGTGGCTGCTTACACACAGAGGGCATTCACCTTCCTCCTCCCCAGTCACCGATGCCCCATTTTATGTGCATTGAGGGTGGAGGCTATGGTCTCCATGCTCAATCTTTATGTGGTTTAGTTTCCATTCCTCTTGGAAGGGCTGAAACGAACAGGATGAGTCTCCTGCCTGCTTCTGGAGACACCACACTGCTTGGAAATGGGAGTTTGACATGTTGCTTTGCACGCTGTTCCTCTTAAAGCTCAAATACGGATAGCAACAAAAAGTTGTAGGCTGAATTGTCTTTTTCATCTATCTACAGAAGGACTGGTTAATGAATAAGAATGTATTGCCTGTGCTTCCTCACATGTGCAAGGACAGACCTTTTCAACCCTGATCTCCGTCAGCCACCCAACAGGTTCTCACTGAACTGTTTATGTTGTGCCAAGCACAGCAGTAGGTGTTACACGTATCGTTATATGATTTATAGTCGGGTAGAGGACCCAGATAAAGTCAGGTAAAGAACCAAATTGATATCCACTAATATGGCGCATGCTGGGGTAGAAGCAAGCAGAATACAAGTAAGAAAGTCTCACATAGCCCAGTGTCGTCATGTCAGTAAGAACTCAAAGAGTTAGCCGTGTGACTGGGCTACCATGGTGCTCAGCAGCCAGAAGGAAGGCCCTAACAATTCTGTTCCAGCCTAGCAGGTCTTGAGGCTTCCAACACGGAATCCAGTTGGTGCCTACTGCATTCCCATGATGGAGAAATCCTAAGGTGATCTCTCTTGATGTGGTAGACATTATTGGTGGCATTTATTGTATGTGCTTTAGTTGTGCATTGCCTTCCAGCATAGACATAGGCATTCTGGGAAACTGTAGGTCATTGGCAGTGCATGGTTTAATAATAGTATGAAACTCCAGGTGTGAAATATTTTTAAACTCTTCATCCTTATGTATCAGTTATGTGCTTGCTAACTTTGCTTCTCTTTTTTTCAACTTTTGACCCTTAGCAGTAGAGCCCATGTCCTGGTAGAGCCATCATAACTGAGGACCTAAGTCTGTACTGTGTACAAGGAACTGTTGGGTGCCAAAGCTACGGATGCTAAAATGATTCGTGTGTGGTACCTGTCTATTGTTGCTATATTTCAAGCAGATTATTCATGCATTTTTTGTTGCTGAGAATTACTAGTAATTTTATATGTCACTGAGTGTCATGAATGGCCATTGCCAGCAGGAGGAAATAACATTTTATACAACCATCTCATCCCCCCTTTTAACATTTATTTTTTATAATTTATTTATTTTATGTGCCTTGGTGTTTTGCCTGCACATATGTCTGTGTGAGGGTGTGAATTCCCTAGGAACAGGAGTTGAAAACTGCCCTGAGAGTGCTGAGGATGAGCCCGGACCTCTGGAAGAGCAGCCAGTGCTCTTAACTCCTGAGCCATCTCTCCATCACCATTCTTGTAGTGATAGGGTGAGCAGGCCTGCTTTTTGTCCTGCCCGGCTCCCTCATGGCTAGCTTAGCCCCAGAAATAATTAAACGGAAACTGTATTCATTTAAACACTACCTGGCCCATTAGGTCCAGCCTCTTTTTGGCTAATTCTCACATCTTGATTAACCCATTTATAATAAATGGGTTAATTAATAAAGCAGTTTTCTTTATTAATTAACCAATGAAAGCAACAGATAGATAGAAGACCCTCCTTCATCAACCCCTCCCTTTAACAGTACCACTTCCTCTGTGCTTTATTTTAACCTTCCCTAGTTTTATAAACAATGCTGTAAATTCGTTTTCACAGATCTGCAGTTTGCCATTGAAGCTGCTGTGAACCCTAAGGGCATCCTAGCAGCAGCATTGGCTGCAGCCAGGCCTTGAGTATGAGTGGAGCGCGCTCTGCTTCACCCCAGCCCGGCCTTGAGTATGAGTGGAGCGCGCTCTGCCTCCCCCCAGCCCGGCCTTGAGTATGAGTGGAGCGCGCTCTGCCTCCCCCCAGCCCGGCCTTGAGTATGAGTGGAGCGCGCTCTGCCTCACCCCAGCCCGGCCTTGAGTATGAGTGGAGCGCGCTCTGCCTCCCCCCAGCCCGGCCTTGAGTATGAGTGGAGCGCGCTCTGCCTCCCCCCAGCCCGGCCTTGAGTATGAGTGGAGCGCGCTCTGCCTCCCCCCAGCCCGGCCTTGAGTATGAGTGGAGTGCGCTCTGCCTCACCCCTCTTTCCCCACTCGTGGTCACATACGTATTTACTGTACTGTCGTGAAAAACTGTCATGCATACAATTCTTAAATCAGGAAATGTATAAGTGACTACATAGTCAAACTACATCTTTACTTATAATCATGTTTAAAAATATCTTTGACTATTTCCAGGTAGTGGCTTTGGGGAGGATATAAAACAACAGACTTTTCTTAATTAAGGCACTCCTTGTAAACACTTTAAATGTCAGTATGGGATTCTAATCTGTTTTCCCTGGTTTCATTAATAATGTGATGCTTTTCTGCTTTCTATTTGAGAATTACTGAATTAAAATCAAGAAAGAAAGACAGGGTAATCATTGTCATACTTGTGGTGCCTGCCTTCCTATTGACAGCGTCCATTTTACACTGTTCAGGCTTGAGTGGGGTGTTCCAGAGTTGGGACTGCAAGTGATAACGTGCCCATGTTAATATTAAGCAGTTTCCATGTGCTAATTAATTGTAAACTACCAGAGTATTTACATGCCAATGTACTAAAGTTCACACTGTACAGGCTAAAATGGTTTGTACTGTTTGTATTAGCACATGGATCACACTGTTAATATGCTTTCTATCAAAATCAAAAGAAAAATTTGGATTGGGAACTTTACAAAATGATCCTACATGTGTATGAAAAATATATATGCCGTGAATAAACAAAAATAGTCTTAGTTGCTAAAAGCAACTGATACACGCTTAGCTTAGTTGTATTTTAGTCAGTGCTGAAGAACTTGTTGAGCTGGTTAGTGTCATGGGCACTGCTTAGTAGAGTGTATAAACTGAGATGGCTTGGCTGAAAGACAGAGCCACAGACCAGTTAGAATTCAGGTTCTGTTTCTTGTCCAGCATCTTCAGTTTTCAGTGTGTTGCCAATGTCATAAAGTATTTCCAAGCATTACCTGAAACAAATGTGCCTAACTAAAGTATGTGTCCACAGTGAATATACAGAAATTGGCATAGTTATTGTTGCTGTTATTTAAGTCTTCTCTGAAGATTGAACCCAGCATGCTGCTGTCAACATTGAGAGCCAAGGGCAGGCCACTTTAGAAACTTAAAAATTAGCAAAGACCCAGAAATCAAAGTTATCACCTGGTACCAACTCAAATGCTGCATTTGGTGTTATGGAATGTGGCACCTCCGTCTTTACCTAAAGGAAAGCTATAACAAAGTGAGAATTATTTTTCTTTTTGTAAAAGAGACAACTAAAGTAAATAAATAAGTTGCTACCATAGGAGTATATTTATCATTCATTTCCTTAAGCATGCTTGCATGCTTAGATTCTCTCCTGCAGGATTAGGCTCTTGCATGCTTAGATTCTCTCCTGCAGGCTTAGATTCTCTCCTGCAGGCTTAGATTCTCTCCTGCATGCTTAGATTCTCTCCTGCAGGCTTAGATTCTCTCCTGCATGCTTAGATTCTCTCCTGTAGGCTTAGATTCTCTCCTGCAGGCTTAGATTCTCTCCTACAGGCTTAGGTTTTCTCCTGCATGCTTAGGCTCTTGCTTGATTAAGCCCCTGCATGCTCATCACATAGCAGTTGCTCTTCTCGTAGGTGGGGGATTAGACTGTAACAGAGGATACTTCCTGCCTCATATTCTTCTTTATTCCAGTGGAATTCCAGGTCCTGGCCTTAACTCCGTCAGGCGTCAAGGACAGGTTGGAGGAGTAATAGAAGCTTCTGGTGCCCCAGCAAGGGAGTCAGCTCTCCTTACCTGTAAAACACCAAACCCCAAGGCAGAGCAAGAGGACAAACCCCATTGCCCCCATTCACAGGAGATAGGTCACTTGAGTCCAACTCAGGTAACATTGTAATTCCAGAAGCCTCAGTTAGTACATGGTGCATAGGGACATTGACTGAAAAAGACCAATAACATGAAATAAATACAGCCCAGGGGAGAGCTGTCCATTTATCTTCCGTGTTCATTATTACATAATCTGTAAAATGATTTCCATCTAACTCATTTGCAGAGGGCATGTACAGTGTAAGTTTTCATGTGTTCTGATTTTTGCTGGAAAGGAAATAGCTATGTTGTTGGAAAGGAGTTCTTTATCTTGTAAGTAAATTGTTAATTTGCAATCAACAGTAAAAGAAAAGTCTGTAGTCGCCTAGCCTTCATTTCAGAGTACTCCTCTTAGAGCAGAATAGAGGTATGAAGATATAAACAGTGCTCAGGATTTATAGTGTGGTTCACAGAGCAGGGGCTTCCATCTTAATTATGAACGTCAGCCTAGTCACAGCACCAACAAGTGACTGTCACAGCAGGTGAGTCCTAAAAGGATTGGTCTTGGCAATTCCAGGTGGCTCAGACTCACAGCCTGTGAAAGAGCTTGGGTGTCCTTGATGGAGGTGCGGTCTTGAAAAGGATTGGAGCGAGGGAAACAAGAGCTTTGGGCCAATGAGCTACAGGATCTTCATAATTCCTTTTAAGAACACTGAGAAGGGCATTCTAGAGCTGTTTATCAGAATTGCTCGGGACAGTTCTACTACAAGCCTGGCTTACGCCTTCCTCTATAAACTAGTCTGATTCTTCACCACTGGGACTCACTGGGCTGCTGCTGTCCCAGGGTTTCCCCTTCTGCCTTCCCCTTCTGGTTTTCTCTGTTGCTGCGTAGAGAGGCAAACAGTCTGCACTCAAACGTGGAAAAGAATGTGAAGATGTCTGAAGCTCTGCTGTGTGGCCTGGGCATCCCTGCCAACCACAAACCACACTGAGGTAAACTGGGAGCAGGATAGCATTATAAGTGAGTGTTTTAAAAGGTATATACGTTTTTAAAAGCTATTCTAATTCTGCCTTTCCTCCTATGTTTTGGAAATGTATGGAAAGACAGTAACACATACATATCACATGTAAAGCAGGAATGTTTCATTTTATTACTGTCTGAGACATTTTCTCTAGAAAATGATCTCGAGAGTAATGATAGAGTTGAACTTAGCTGGTTGTAGCTTGCAGTTTATTCTCCTATGTAGATTGTCATCTGATTCTGACAGTAGTCAAGGGAAGCAATTATCACCGTTGCGTGAGTGAAGGAACACAATTTGCGTGAGAATACATGTGCTTCCAGGGCTTTGACCTCAATATCGACTTCCAAGTCTGATCCTTTTTTTCTCGTTGTAATCATGTTTATGCATATATCAAATTGTATTTCAATAATACTGGAAACACATGGATTTTAGTCCAAGCTTTAACTCAGTTACCGCTGTGACATTTGTATAAATATTACTTCCTCAAGAACTTGTCATCATTGTAAAATAATTTTGACATCGATATGAAGCAGAAAGGAATCCTAATATAATATTAGGTAGTGCAGACTGTACAACCTGTCTATTTAAAACTACTGTTTGCAAAGCCTTCATTTCCTTGAAAGTAAATTGTGTCTTCTACAAGCAGATTGCCTTGTCTGCTCACTGAGGCTCTCTTGAGCCTTTGTAAAGGAAAGAGACATGGGGACAGAAGGAAGCCTTTATCCCAGCTTAGGTCATGCAGGGATGTTTTCTCCACAGCAGAATTGGGCATGCTAACTTTAATTCTAATTTGCGTGTGTGTGTTTGAGTTTGTGTGTGAGTGCATGTACACTGTGTGTGTGTGTGTGTGTGGATGCACACACATGTGCACAAGTGCATGTACATTTATGTATGGGGGAGGTCTGGGAGAAGGAAAGGAAATGCACCAAAACTGATCTCTCACTCTGAGGCTAGGCACCAGTGTGCCCATGTGTAGTCAGATTTTGCTTTGGGCCAGCAGCTCACAAACAACACAGAGGCTTATTATTAATCACGAGAGCTTGACCTTAGCTTAGGCTTGTCCCACTAGCTCTTAAAACTTAAATTTACCTGTTTCTAATCATCTGTTTTGTTGTGTGGCTTTTTACCTTTATTTCATTTCTGTATGTCTGACTCCCCCCATGTCTTGCTGACATCTTGCTGGTGTGATTCACCTGCCTAGATTCCTCCTCTTCCTCCTTCTCCCCAGAAATCCCGCCGATCCTCCCTATATCACTATTGGCTGTTCAGGTTTTTATTTTACCAATCACAGCAATACGTCTTCATACAGTGTACAAATATTGCTCAACACCTCTCAGTGGATGCTCTCCCTGGGGTTTACTGGAGTTGTTCTGATGAGTCTGCCTGCCAGACTTCGTTCTCTGTGCTCATGTCTAAAGCTTCTCCTAAGTTGTCACTCTTGGCCTAGCTTTTGGGAAAGGATCAGGGTTAAGACAAGGCTAACTTCTAACTGTAAAGAATAAGGCCCTGGAGGACCTCAAAATTGTCATGAAGTGTAGTGACTCTCTCATCCACAGAAGGAAGAACTCATCTGATAGAAAAGAGCCACAAACAAAAATAGAAATAATAGTGGTGGAGAGGTTAGAGACCCATAGAAGGCAAGTTTTAAAGCTATCCTATGGCTGCAGCCCAGAAGATGAACAAAGCCAGTTTTTTTTTTTTTGTTGTTGTTTTTTTTTTTTTTTTTTTTGGTTTTTCGAGACAGGGTTTCTCTGTGGTTTTGGAGCCTGTCCTGGAACTAGCTCTTGTAGACCAGGCTGGCCTCGAACTCACAGAGATCTGCCTGCCTCTGCCTCCCAAGTGCTGGGATTAAAGGCGTGCGCCACCACCGCCCGGCTTACAAAGCCAGTTTTTAATTCCACTGCTGTTATGGGGACTCAAAGGCTGTTTGGTTCTCTTTCCCATGTGTTCTGGGCTCTGCTCTAGTAGCTAGTGAATTGTCTAACTTGGGAAGGATGTGGCCTAGCATCTTCTGAAGGCAAACTGATACTCTTAACCCTGGGGAGACCCTAATTGATGCATCCTCACTGTCCCCCGGGAAGGGGGAAGCATGTCTCCGCATGCAGAGAAGACAGGGAAGCATGTCAGGTAAGGAGCGAGTGCACAGCACACACAGGGGAAGGAAGGAGTCCAGGGATGGGGGGCAACTCTACTTCTGCTCGGTGAGGAAGGAAAACACTCTCTGAGTTACCGTGGGGCACTTGCAGGTCTTAAGATTTCCATAGTCCATAGTATGTGTTAGTAGTTTTATGTTTCTTGATATAAACATTAGCAAAGAGAGTAAAAAGATGTTAGAGGAGAAATCCATAGGCATGGAAGAAGGTACAGCTTCCAGGAACAAGATAAAAATCTCTGGGTATCTAAGGTGTAGCCTAGAAGATGAAGAGCATGCAATTACTTGGTGATAATCCTTATACAGTACATATTAAATTATTTCATTACATTCTGTTTTTGTCCATTAATTTTTAAATGAAAGAAAAGGAAACATTCACTGAAGATCTTGTTGTCAACTATAAGCCTTAGATTTAGTTTTCCACTAAACTCATTTTTATTGCTTGAATTAATGTTGCTGTCAAAATTATTCATTTCTCCAGTTGTTCCTTCCTGTGGAGGCTCCACTTGATGTTCACAGACTGGGTGCTGTGGGGTCACGTGCCCTTTCAGAGTTGGCCTGACCTATGACAGGCACATCGTGAGTTTCAGGAAGGACTAAGTGGTTGCCCTCCAAGACTGTATCAGAAGTGAATGCAGGTTCCTAGGGAACTGGGGCAAAGGAGAGGGAAGGCCTCACACAGACTCTGAGGGAAGATCTTGTTAACATGACTGAGGGACCTGTGGTGTTAGAGGACCTCAGAGAGGGTCAGCAGCAGCAGGACCAGAAGGATGTACTTGAGCTGGTATGCCTACTAGAACATCTAGGAAAAGGAGTGGACTCCAGATAAAATATTGGGGTGGGGGTGAAATCTATAAAAGTGAGACTGGCCAATACTTAGGTGGCCATTGAAGCCACTGGAAAGGATGAGATTTGTAGGTGTAAGTGGGTGAGGGCTGAGGCCAGAGCAGCATCTGTAGAGAGGGGAGCCAGTGAAAAATTGGACTTAAAGGAACCCAGTAGGCCCAGGCTTTCTCTCAACATAACGACAATCTCTTTCAGGCCCCCTTTGGGTTATTTTCTGAATCTCTGTCTTGCTTTCAACTCTGCAAAAGGTTCCTATTGCAACCTCATTTCAAAAGCTTCTCATTCTTCACAGCCCAGAAAGCTTGCTAAAAGAGAGAAATAGTCCTATTAGACATCACCAAGGTAGCATTTTTAAGGAAATACAGCTTGACTGTTATTCCATTTTCAGATGTCAGAACTGGTTCTTATTTCACTGTTTTCTCCTATTACAATTTAGAAGTTTTCTGGTAAGTCAGCATAAAAATCGTGGTAACTCTATGCCCTATTACGAAAGCAAACCTCTCGTGTTCTTCTGGTATGCTGCGTTGTCATGGGAACAAACATTTTGCTGACGTGTTCTCAAGCTTAGTATTCTGACGAATTGGCCCGGGGATAGAAATCGATTGAACACTTCTCCATATTACAATGGCTAGAGTGAATATCAGTTAGGATGATGGGAAACCAGCTGAAGGCCAGGGCCTGCACAGTGCTGGGGAGATTGCAGTGTACAAACTGAATTAAAGAGGGAAGGCAGCTGTCAGTCATTAGCTCGCTGGTGAGTGTATAATCGAATCATATCAGAAATAAAGGCCAAATTACTTTTCTCTTGCTCCCTGCAAAGGCTCACGCTGCACTCGTCTATAGTTCACACATCTGTAGTGCACAGGAAGCAAGACATTTCTGTTATAAATGTGAGCTGGTGGGGTAGACAGTGAGAGTGCCTGGGTTTTGTTACTAACATTGTAAGTCTATATTTTCTTCTGTGCACACAAAAGAACCATATGCATATTACATTAAAAAGCAATGAATTATTTTCATGGCTCTTAATGTTTTCAATAAAGCTTTAGACAGAAAAGAATGGGTAGACTGAAATATAACAGACTTTTTACTGTAATAGACTAAAATTATGTATGCCTTCCTATTATATTGGATAATTACACAAATACAAATAAAGACAGAAAAGAAAATACATTCTCTGAAGCAACATCGTGGCATCTTGAGCGGAACTAACGAGGCTGTCACTTGGAAGGTCACCTTTCTTGTGCTTCATTTGGTCAAATATGTTATTCAAATTACATGGAAAAGAGGTTTGTAGGATTATATAGTTCTTTACTAGAGCCCAGACATTGTTTTAAATACAAAAAAAAAAAAAACAAGAATACCATGCAACTACCAAACATGGTCCTTTAATTTTCCGTCAGAAAATTATTAATGATTTTTAAGCAAGCAGAAAGAAAATATAAACACTAAAACCTTTGTTCAAATGGTTTGGTGTCCAGTGCTGCCCCTCCGGCAGCCTTAGAGTTCAGATGTATCTTCGAACATAAGACACTGGATAATAGACCAGCAGAGCCTCTTTGAATCCCAGCCCTCCGATGGTAGAATGAATTGGAAGGAAGAGATTGTCACATGGCCAACATAAAAGTCCCGTATGCTGTAGTAAGTGGAGACTTAAGGGTAAAGCACCCTTCTCAAAACCCGTCTTTGCCCTCTTGCTTGCACAGAAAACATCATGGACCCTTGGACCTCTGTGATGTCACCTCTCCTGACTTGGAAAAAGTTGTAGGGTCTGGTGGTTGCTATGAGCAGACCAAAGTCTGTTCAAAGATAACACCTAATGGAGGGAACATAACCAGGACAGATGGGTGGTCTGTAGAGGTAATGTGGAGAATTCTCCCTGACACTGGGGAGGAGTAAGCAATTTATAGTTTATAATACAAATTTCGCTTTTCATAATTTTCATAAGCCATATTAGTGATACCCTTTTTCGTGAATTAGGATTGTTTATTAGGAACGAAAAACGTCATAAGAGTTTCAAGTTTTATAAAATATTTGAAGATTTTGATGACAAAACTGAACAACCACAGTTGGTACTATAGACTAACTGGAAGCGACGCCATTCTCTAACCATGCCAGAAGGTAGAAAAGCTTTGACTTTGTATTAGAATATCATAATTTTTTACTCATTAGTAAATAGCATGAAATCTTTGGTGTTGAGAGTCTTTGTAGTTGGCCTTTGTTCCTCCGTGTGCTGGGAGGAAGCTTTGCTTCCAGCTGTACTTTGTTGTCTGTCTGTTGAGGAGGGGTCTTGTGTGAGCTCAGCTCCTCTGGCCTGCTGCTCTATGAAAATGACGCTCTTGGGTACTGGGTTATAGGTGTGGTTCCCAAGCCCAGCTTTCACAGAACTCACTTAGGAACACAGAAAAACCGCTCTCCATCTCTCCCATAAACAGAGGTAGAGAACTTGCCAGTCTACATGCTAGCTCCTAAAAACTGTTTTCTAGAAGTGACAGTTATGACTAACTCACATTTCACTGACCAGATCGTGTTCCATAACTATGCCTGAGTATAGAGCAGTAAGGGTGAATCCTCCTACAAGGCACAGCATCATGTGTTTGTGACCTGTGGCATAGCTATCACACCGGTTCCTTTATGTGCTACTCCAGCGATGTGTGTATTATTTCTTAGTTTATTTATGGTTTTAAAACCATAAATGTCTCCAAGCACATCAGCTGGAGAGGCCTTGAACCTCATGGCCATCTCTTCAGTATGTCAACCAGAAGGTGGAGGCCAATGTTCATTTTTCTTGATTTGTTACTACTGAAAATTATCACCTCCTCTATAGTTTTAGAAACAGCATCCTTGATCTTTTTTAGGAGATTGAAGATAGAATGCCAGCAACAGCTATACAATCTGTTTTTGTTCTGTCATTTACATAGTAAGGTCTTGTTTTGTTTTGGGTGGTCGTGGAATTCCTGCTTTATACTGGAATTACCAACAGATTAAAAACTGTGTCAAGAGCATCACTAGTGTTAGAGCATTTGAAAGACCTGATCCATATCTGCTTGCCTAATAATCTGACCCATCTCCCTTCTCTTTATGGCATCAGTGAATGACAAGGATGAATATATTGCTTGACTGCTGAATTACTGAGCAAATATGGGTAGGAATTACATAAAGAAGCAGGCTCTGATCTAGGGTTTTATGGAATAAATGTGGTTTTAGGGATTGTAAAATTTATTTAAGAAATTAAAAGAGCCATGCTTGAGGATTCTGCAAAGGATGACACAGCTTTATGAGTGTTCACTGAGCTAGTGCTGTGCAGCAGACTGCTGAACACTCCAGGCAAACACACACTGTGTTACAGGTAGTGGGGGCTGGAGAAAAAGTCAGCCTATGGAATCAGAAGGCAAATTCAGTTGGAGAAGAGAGGGGAGGCAAGTTCTTGTTGTCACTGTGGTCTTCAGCCATGGTGTCCTTTTGTCCTTTCTACTTGGCCTCTTTTATGAAGTCTAGTATTGGGTTTCAGGTTCATTTATTTGATTGTTTGGTTTTAAAGTAAAAAAATGTAGTATATTAGAATTGTATATTGTAGTCTGTTCCAGATAATGAGACCCTAAAATGTTTGTCTTTTTAATGTTATGTGAGTTGATTGCCAGATAATGAAATGGATTGTTGAGGGGTTTTGTTTATCTGTTGTTTGTTTTGTGGGGTGGGATAGGGTTGTCCTGTCACTGAAGGTAGAATGCGATGATTTTAAGTCAGTGACATTGCATTACTTCTGACACTCTGCTGTAGGCAAGAATCTGTCTGTGCTGGGTGACATGCTCCCCTTTCATTAAGACTGAGGTCCCAGTCAGGACAAATTCTAGGAGCTCTGCCATTCCACTAAATACCTCGAACAGCCAGAGTCAGCACTTGGAACCTTCTCAGGATATCAGGAAGAGTTTCATTAAGGAATGAGATGCTGGCTGCTCTAGCCAAAGCCACCCACAGTCACGGAAAAGTGAACAAATAAAGTTTATCCTCAGTATAGACATGTAGTTCTCTTTACGCCAGTCTAGGGGATGGAGATGCCTTCTCTAACGAACCTGTGAGTATCGAGTTAAAGGACAGATAGGCAAAACATTTGAGATCAGGCCTAACAAATATCTAATATAAAAACGTTTTAAATTTGACCTACATTTCATCCCAGAACATTTACCTTCCTAACATGTCGATTCAAAGATCTTTTCCTCAGCTCAGAGTTCACTCCCTCCACAGCCCATCTGTCTGTCATCCAGGTAGTCCCATCCTGCCTGCCTGTCTCTAGTCACCTGCACTTGTGTGCACATTTACCCCCCACAAAGACAGTATCCCACATCATTTCCAACACTGGGTGTAGAAGAGTGAGGACTGGAGGCTGAGAGGACCAAAGGGGGCAGAGGAGGTTAGTCAGGAATACCCAAGCACAGGCAGACAGAGGAGGAAGTTCTGGGGTTCCCCAGGAAGGAGAGGCAATCAGCTGCTCCAAACACAAAGGAATGCTGGGGACAGGTTGATCTGAACCATGCATGTTATATGCTGTACTGCATCACACCACCCCCATAAATATGCATCACTATACACTTTAACAGCGCTTCAGGGAGCAGTGATGCTAACTTCTGTTTCGATCTGGATGTACTGTGTACATGCAGAGTTATTTCACTGTACTCCGTGACAACCTGGTGAATACCAAATGACTCTTGTTCTGGTTAGTGCTATAGGAAAAAACGAACAAAGCCACAAACCAATGTCGTATTGCCACATAGCCTACGTTAGGGGTCTGATGAAGGATAAAAGACCACAAGGGTATATGTACATACTCAGAATTAGCAGGGCACATACTCAGAATAGGAGGCCAGAGGCATTGGGTCCCTCTTGCAGCTACAGTTTCAAGCAGTTGTGAGCCACCTGACATGGATGCTAGGATTGAACTCAGATATGCTGCAAGAATGGACATGTTCTCAACCACTGCCATCTCTCCAGCCCCTCGATAATGTTTGAAAACTATGTCACAAACGCCACTATAGGAAACTATATACAGAGGCCTCCTTTTCCTTTGCCTGCGTGTGAGCTTTCTGACAACTCTAGGGTTGAATGTGTATGAAGTCACTGACACTTCGGTGTGTTCTAGAGGACAAGGTGACCTGCGCCAGGGCTCTAAAGGAAATCAACTGAAATTTCTCGACCGTGAAAACCTCCTCTTGGCCGAGTTCTAGCTTATAAATTTCATCTCATTTGGGGAACTTAAATTTACCTTTCAGCCAAGTGCTTCAGTGCCTGGTGTTCTCAATGTTTTTCCTTCCATCAGTTGGAAGGAACTTGCCTCACCCTCCAGCCCCCACCGCCACCTCACATGCCAGCCTCCTGACTAAGCCACCTATCTGAGCTTTTCCTGTCTCTCCATGGAAGCAGAAAGGAGACACCCCGTTACCAGTGGATTTAACAATCAGACCCGGGGGATTTCTTAGGAGGGCCTTGTTCAGTGAGATAAAACTTCTGAGCTTACTCGGGAGGGGCAGATTTGTGGAAGGAAGTCCATGTACGTAGAGGATGTTCTTACTGGACTTTATTGCTGCCACTGATGCCGCAGTGCTCAGGAAATGTATGTTAATGTTTTCCTCTTGCTTTTTAAGGCCTTGAGTTGGATGGGCTGAATATTAAAGCTATTTGATTGCTAGAAAATAGACCCTACATTTTATAAACTGCATGTGATTATTTTTAAATGAAACAGAACTTGTTATAAATAACAGTGAAAATTAAGCAAACTTACATCTTGGTATATATTTTTAAGTCATGTACAGTTGGCATACTAGCTAACCAGAGCTAAATAATGGATTTTAATAAAATTATGAAAAATGTAAATCATAATTTTCTACCTTACTTATTTGAGTTTAAACAAGAAAGGAAGACTGGAATTTTATAGTGAAATAAATTTTGTTTTTAGTATCTCTTATTGGTTTCCAATTCAGTATTTTTTACTGGCTTCCAAATGTTTCTTAGCAATGAGGTTAAGACCTGAGATCAGATCTTTTACACACAGGACCACAATGAGAAATTCTCTGATCTAATCCAGCTGCCATCAGAGATAATAAATACCTTCTTTCCAGGTCACTGACTTCCATACTACTGTTGACCACTAATCTTTATTATTGACAGAATCTCTATTATTATAGCCAGATTTTGGATGATAATCACTTTGCCTGCCTTGTTCTTTCTATAAACAGTAAATTTCATTCTTTCAGAATCTCGAAAATATGAATTTGTGGTATTTTCCCAGATATTGTACATATATGAAGTTATGATTTGTAAGACATTATATAAGTCATACAATTATCTGTGCCTAATTAGAGCCAGAGAGTTTTTCTCAAAAGTGACACATTGGCTAATGACTTAGGGTCTACATGAAGTAGATGCGGGATTGACAGAGTGAGCCGTGGTGTGTGCAGTGCTGGCCCATATGGCAGCTGTGGCACTGGCACGAAGGCTGCCATGCTGTCTGCACCATCACCTCAGAGCTGGTGAGTCAGGAGGGAAACCGGTAGGTTACCAGAAGACTCAGTGATATGCAAAGGAATGATTAAAGACAAACAGATTTTCAACACCACCATGAATAAATTCAGAAAATATATTAGAGAAATATATAATGTATGTGGCAATGACAATTATGATTCATAAGGATTATAAATCAGTATGGTTAGTGCATGGAAAAATAATTGTATAACTTTATAAACATAAATTTAATATAGATAACATTATATTTGAAACATGCTAAGTCCAAAAGTCATTAGAGAAATGTGAATTTTTTTTAAAAACTGGGTATCTTTTTTTAAAAAACTGCAGATGATAAAAATGAAAAAGAATAGCATGAATCAGTGGACGAGAAGGAAAGTAGCTGCACATATGCCAGTACTACAGTGCCAGCTGCAGCCTCTTTGGCAATCACTTAATACTGTAATTCTCAGAAATCATGACTTTGTGTCTACTTTGTTGCGTTGTTTTATTTCTAGGAATCTATTTTATAAAACTGATAACTACATGAAAAAGATACGTGTGAACAGATGTCTATTGCAACATGATCCATAAAAGAAAAGTGTTTTATTTAAATTATGGTCTGTTCAGTAATAGAGTTTAAATGTTAAGTGTTTTATTTAAATTATGGTCTGTTCAGTAATGGAGTCCTGTAATGTAAGAATATTTGTTGGCAAGATAAATTTTCGTACTTTAGTCTTAACTGAAAAAGACAAGCCAATTTTCAGATAAGATACCACTTTCTTGATATTTTGCATCTTATAAATTTGTACACATAGCCATGTATATTCTACATAGATAATTTATATGTTTTTAGAGAGAAAATTTTGGAATTCCAAAATATCAAAAGTCATATCTATTTTTAGATTCCAGGTAAATAATTGCATATATTTACAAGACCAGGTGTTCAATCCTAGTGATACAAAAAGAAAATAAAATCTTTAATTACAAAGTCAATCCATCTTTAATTATGTATTAAAAGGGTTTCATGTTGTGCATATGGTTGTTGAAATGCATGATATGCATAATGGAGAAATCCATAACTGGGTACACTTAGGTTTTAGAATATATAATTTACCTGAAAGGTAATTTTCTAGCAGCTCCAGCTCTCAGGAGAATAATGAAGAAATCAGCACTGGGATATAGGCCGGTGGGTAAAGTGCCTGCTGTCCAAGCATGAGGACGTGATTAGAGACCCCATAACCCACATAGAGCCAGATACAGTTGCACACACCTGCAATCCCGGTGTCTGTTGGAGACCAGCTTTGACAGAAATACCACTTACTAGAGTAGGGGCATGAGGATCAGAAAATAAGGAAAGAGTACGAAGATGTGAATGAAAATAATAAAATAGAAACATAGGACACAGGGAGGGAGTTCCAGTGAATACTGAAATCCATGCTCTTTTATATCCCAATACATCAGGGAGAAGAAGACAAAAGACTGCCTTAGCCTGATACAAAGAACAACTAGAACAGCTACTTGCTTCAGTACTTTGAGCCATCAAGCAATTAATCCATGATTTAAAAAAAAAAAAGCATTTTATCTAGACCAGGTACCCTTGAAGGCAGCCACTCCCAAAGTCAAACTTCTTATTTCAAAAGAAGGAGCAGAAGTAGGCTTGAATTCTCTGACCTTTGGTCAGGGGGTAGTGGTTCTACCTATATGCACCATCTTAATGTCAAAAGGACCAAGACCAAGTAACTACACCCTAGGTCAGGCTGTGGAGCCCTGGTTGTTGTCAACAACTTTGAGCAACCTCAAACTCTCTGACCTTCAGAGAAGGTGGAAATAGGGTTACATTTTTGGGCTTCCACAGGTGTTCCTTCTGCATGATGGAGTTGGAGGCTGGAGACCCCCAAAAACTCAGGACTCAGCAGGCCTGATATGCACAACAACAAATAAATACAGAGGCCCTGTCTCTAACAGAGTGGGAGACAAGGCTGGTACCTGAGCTTGTCCTCCGACATCTGCACGTGTGCTGCCTGTGTGCATGCCCACATTCAAACACACACACAAATAGGAAAGATGTGTGAAAGATAGCTGAAACCTAAATAAAGCCATTAAAGCCACCCACTGACACCCTGATAGTTTGCGTAAAGAAACATTTAGGCATTTTTATTTTGACTTCAAGCTTAAGTCTCATAAATTGGGTTTTTAGGTTCTCAGATTTGAATTAGAAAATTAGAGAAGCTGGGCGATGGTGGTGTACGCCTTTAATCCCAGCACTCGGGAGGCAGAGGCAGGTGGATCTCTGAGTTCAAGGCCAGCCTGGTCTACAAGAGCTAGAAGCCAGGACAGGCACCAAAGCTACAGAGAAACCTTGTCTCGAAAAACAAAAAATAAAAAATAATTAAAAAAATAAAGAAAAAGAAAAGTAGAGAAGTTGAGGGGGGGTGTAGACCAGGGAGAGGAGACAGGAGACTTGGAAGCAGGAACAGCAGTGAAGGAAAGGGGCAAGTTCTGAGGTGAGGGTAAGTAGAGTCTGCCGAGACAGTCCCTCGGGTGTCTCTCTCATAGACCACCTTGTTGTCCTCATTGTGATTTCCTTAAATCATGGGGAACATGTGACCTCGCTTTCACTCTGCTTAAAGGTGTCCAAAAGTGTAACAGAGTTTTACCAAGTTTTTCATTAAGGTAACTACACCTTTATCTTGGCCAAAATACTGAAAGTGGATCTCTGCTGCCTCCTTAATTGTCCACTTCCTGTGTTCTGATAGGTGGAAGTGTCAACACCAGAGAAGCAGCAGCCACATGAGATGGCTTTGAGATGCTAAGATGAGAAAGGCCAAGTTTTATTAAGTTGTGTGACCTAGGAGACAGGATAGTCCGTGGTGGCGCTGTTTTACTCATTGGTAAGAATGCCACCTAGCCAAGGTCAGTCAGGGTCTCTAAAAGCCAACATAAATTAAATAGATCACTTTCTCTTTTCACTTGTGTATTTAAAGAAAAGGAAGGGCATAAATGTTGTGACATGTTTATTCCTTAATCTCAGCAGGCTGTCTATGCGACAGTATGTATAACCTCATTAATAATGCCTAAATTTGAGGCAAATGCCCAAAGTCTGTCCCTGAGACAGTGTGTGTGAGACAGTCCCTGAACCTAAGAGACTGACCAGCTTGGCTGTGTTCAGTGGTTCAGCCCGTCCCTCATCTCCCAGGGGCAGGCTTCTCTCATCCATCCTTTCTCCTTAAGTGTGTCTTCACTTGGGCTGGACCTTGCTGTCACCAGTCACATTTCCTCCAGGGAACCCTGTTTCTCGGCTGAGCTTGATCACCCGTCTTACTATCTTATCACCTTATTATGACACTAAATTAAGCTTATTTGATGTCCTTTACCCCTCACCATAGACTTACAACACTCTCTAGAGTATGCATACTAGCCTGAATGAGCCCTGGTTTGTTAAGTAGAAGACAAGCAAATGCTGCATAGACTTTCTTAATGTCTGCTGGCTAATTCTTAAATAATAAGTATATATTTTAAGGTCTGAGAAGCCAGTATCTCCTTAAAGGGATTGCTACCCCAGTACACACACTCATCCTTAGTATTCTCATGCCCTGTAAATTACCTGAGACATGATTAAAGATGAAGTTTCTTGGTTGTATTGCTGGTGTTGGAGTAGTAATTTGTGTGTGATATTTTAAAATGTTTAAAAGTAGAACTTGTTAAAAATCCTTACCAGACTCACAGCATGAATTATTATTACTCAGTAACCAGAATGGCATTTTATAAACTATAATCATATATGCAAAGTAATGAACTCTAAAATAATAAACTATAGATATGAACTTATCTTCAGCTAGTTCTTTGTCTCTTTGATGGTGGAAATAGTCTGAAATAGTTTAAAATAGTCTTGCCGAATAAAAAATTATTGTAATTCACGAAATAATTATTTTCTGCTGTGTGATATTTTTGATGTAAGTTTTAGATTTTTAAAATCATACATCTGTATTTTCAGTGTCAAGGCATGTAGGGATAAGTCCCGCCCCTTAAGGGGCGTGTTCGCCTCGGGCTAATGTCTGCCTATAAATTTGGCGAGCAAGCTCCGAGCTCTCGCTTCTGCTTTCCTGGTCTCCGCGGGAACGGTGGTTCTGTAAGTCTATTTCTACATTAAAGCTATATATATATTTTTACACTCTGTCTGCATTCGTTTACGCCGCTACATTTTGGCGCCCAACATGGGGCACGAACCCACGACCCTGGGATTAAGAGTCCCATGCTCTACCGACTGAGCTAGCCGGGCAGGCGGCTGGGGTGTTGGGGACGCAGCCTCGCCACCGCTCCTGTTACTTCAAAGGCAACATTTTCTCATATCACTGTCAAATAGAAGGCTAGACTCAGTTGCAGAACAACTCAATTCAAATGTAAAATTTGGTTTTCTATTTTACATATTGTTACACTGAGCTCTGTCACTGCAGAAACCAATGAAAACTGAGCCTGCCTAATAAGAAAATGCATAGATTAGTAAATCTGAAAACTGCTACAAAAACTACAGATCCCCACCCCAGGTACAAGGTAAGAAAGGCTAAGTTTGGACGTGCAGCGAAGTGCATGATTTCTCCCTTGCTTCCATTAATGGTTGTATTTTCCTTCATTGGCAAATTGCGACATTTGCTGTGGCAGAAAATCACTGAAGAGCTTGACTCCAGGAGAGATGGCTCCAACAATGGAAGTTGGACTAGATTGTAGTCTCAAGAGCTGTGGAAGCATCCTCTGATGTAGCATGACATCATTCACAGGGTCCTTTTTCTCATGCTTTAGAGCTGGTCCAGTAGGCATGGGTGTTTTTTCTTTTATTGAAAAGAGATTGTTTTCATACATTATATTCTAATTATGCTTTCCCCTCTTCCAACTCCTCTGAGATTCCTTCCACCTTCCCTCTCATCAAAATCCACACCCTTTCTGTCTTATTAGTAACAAACAGGCATCTCAAAGAATTTTTTTTAAATATTTTTTATGGTTTATTTAACTTTATTTTATGTGAAGGTGTCAGATCCCCTGCAACTGGATCTTCAGACAATTGTGAGCTGCCATGTGGGTGCTGGGAATTGAACCTGGGTCCTCTGGAAGAGCAGTCAGTACTCTTAAGCACTGAGCCATCTCTCCAGCCCCCCTCAAATAATTTTTTAAAAATTAAATTAAACAGGCTCTTTCTTCCCATCGCTCATCGCCCACACCGGCTGTCCAGCCAACTAACTTTCGGACCATGGCCAACCTCGAGCGTAGCTTCATTGCCATCAAGCCAGATGGCGTGCAGTGCGGCCTGGTGGGCGAGATCATCAAGCGCTTCGAGCAGAAGGGGTTCCGCCTGGTGGCCATGAAGTTCCTTCGGGCTTCTGAGGAACTCCTGAAGCAGCACTACATTGACCTGAAAGACCTTCCTTTCTTCCCAGGGCTGGTGAAGTACATGAACTCCGGGCCCATGGTGGCCATAGTCTGGGAGGGGCTCAATGTGGCCGAATGATGCTGGGATCAGCTTAGAATCCAGCTGATTCTAAGCCAGGCACCATTCGAGGGGGTTTTTGCATACAAGTTGGCAGGAACATCATTCATGGCAGTGATTCAGTCCAAAGTGCAGAGAAAGAGATCAGTCTATGGTTTAAGCCTGAAGAACTGGTTGACTACAAGTCTTGTGGTCATGACTGGGTATATGAGTAGAGATGATAGTTCTCAGCATTACTGATGGGTCCCTGGGCACAACTCTTCATTCCACAGAATGGATCATCTTTTCTAAAACAATAAAGACTTTGGAACTGGAAAAAAAAATTAAATTAAACAAAACAAACAAACTAGAATAGAACAAAACAAAGAAACAGAAGAAAAAGAGCCAGAGAAAATGCATGAGATATGCATGTGGATGTAGACACACATGTTCATATAGACATATGCTCATACACACAGGAATCCCCCTAAAAACTCAAAACTGGAAGCCATATTATATATGCAAAGAACCTGTAAGGTTAAAAAAAAAGAAGGCGTTTCAAACTCTTACGAGACAAAGAACTTCCAAAGACACCCCTGAGTTTCTTTTGCCATCTCCTGCAAAGCATGGGGCCCGCCTTTAAGTGTGGTTTGCATCCCCAATGAGACTCCATTGGAGAGAACTGACCTTTCATGCATGTGGTTACCAACTAGACATAGCTTCTGGATTAGGGGCAGGGGCTTGTCCACTTCTCTTCTCAGTGCTGGAACCTCGCCTGGTGCAGATTCACACAGCCCTGTGCATGGTGCCACGTTCTCTGTGAGCTCATACATGTATCAGTCCTGCTGTGTATAGAAGACTGGTGTCCTACTTCCCCTCTGGATCTTCTTTCTGCCAGTTTCCCTGAGGGGAGAGATTTGATGAGACATTTCTCAACTGAATTATTGAACCAAATTTTATAGTAAAACCACAAATTCTGGCATCTGTTTGAGATTTCATTGGAAATGTTTACCCAACCAGGCATGATGGCATACTTCTTTAATCCCAGTGCTGGGTGGGGGGGGGGGGGGGAGGGTGGGACACAGAGGCAAGTGGGTCTCTGTGAGTTTGAGACCAGCGTGATCTACAGAGCAAGTTCCAGAGCTACCAGAACTCTATAGAAAGATACTGTCTCAAAAAATAAACAAATGAAAATGATAATAAATAAATTAAAGGTTGCCTATAATGAGATCGCTAATATTATTTAGTTACATTTTCTTGGGGTGTATACTTAGGGAGGTATTTGAGTTGGAATGGGAGAGGATTTCATGAGGTTTTTTTTTTTTATCTTAAACATGCCTTATAAAAACAAATATGCCTTTTCAAATATAAGAACAAAGTTTGGATTTATGGTTGTATTTTTGCTGATAAAATATGCTAGCCTGTCCAGGATACCATCCATATCTGCTTCAAGACCCAGGGTTGGTAGTGGAGAGAGCGCTAGGTTCCCTTGCATTTCTAACTGCATCATTGGTGCAGTGCATGACACAGAGACTCTCCACAGTCACCGTCTACCAGTGGGACTCTGGATTATATCCACTTCGAGTTCACTCTGCGGCAGGTTAGTACTGCTGTCCCTGTTACAGACAACGAAAGGAGGCTCGAGGTAGCCCCCTAAATGAGAATGTGTATCCGACCCAGACCAGGGTCTGCTTTTAACCAGTAGCTGCTGGCTCTTGACTTGGGAAAGTTGCTTTTGCTGTCACAACCTCCTCTTCCCCATTTTAAATGTTTTGGACAGTTAACCTGGAACCAGTAGAATCAAGAGTCAGGGACCAGTGACCATTCTTCCCTGGGGATTTTTCTTGATGACTTTGACAAATGTTTTCTCACAACCATTGTCTGAGACACTAGGAAGAGCACAGCTTTGAACACAAACACCTGTATTTGGGGACAATGCAAACCCCTACAAGAATGGGTTCCCTTTCATCAGAATTACGACATACTCCTGCAAGAATGGGTCATCTATGTCAGAGTCAGGTTTCCTGAAAAGTTCCCATTGGAACTACAAACACGCGTTGTCATTATCCTTCACGGCAGGTATCAGGGGCAGCTGTAACATTTCTGAACTAACCCAAATATTGAAAACTAAAGAACAGGGGGAACCCTTCTGAGGTCATGGTTCTCACCCTCCTGTTGCCAGTGCAGATCTCCAGCTACAGTGTGTTAAAGGGAAACTGCTGTCAGGGTGTAAAAGCGTAAAGACTCCGTGGACTCAGAAATGAGAGAGGAAGCACATTGGGAGGGGGAAGCAGTCCATGGAAGGTGACACTCGACATCACTAAGGTTCTTGGAGCTCAGGAATAGTAGGTACAGTATAAGAACTTGAAGTGAGCTTCTTAACTGATGTGAAGAGTATAACCCAGAGGACAGGAAACTTCTGAGAAATCTAAAGACTTGGGGAGGATTGGAATCTGCAAATAATGTCTTGATTTGTCACGAGAATAAAGACATAGATCCTGAAAACTTGGGCTGATGATACTCTTACAAACACTAAAATGGACTGTTGATCACGTGGGAATCCCCAGGAGGGAAAGCATGTGTCAAGGGAGTCTTTGTGAGTTGGGTGGTGCACTATCTTGTCAAGGGAGTCTTTGTGAGTTGGGTGGTGCACTATCTTGTGTCAAGGGAGTCTTTGTGAGTTGGGTGGTGCACTATCTTGTGTCAAGGGAGTCTTTGTGAGTTGGGTGGTGCACTATCTTGTGTCAAGGGAGTCTTTGTGAGTTGGGTGGTGCACTATCTTGTGTCAAGGGAGTCTTTGTGAGTTGGGTGGTGCACTATCTTGTGTCAAGGGAGTCTTTGTGAGTTGGTTGGTGCACTATCTTGAGAGGGAGTCTTTGTGAGGTGGGTGCTGCATTATCTTGAGAGGGAGTGCCTGTGTGGGTAGAGTGGAGAAAAGCTGTGCTTGTTCCAGATTTGCCTAAGTATTTGAAGACATTTCTCATTATAATCTTCTCTTCCAGATAATGAAAAAGACTCTAGTTGGCAATCCAGTTAACAGGATTTATAATTAGTGGAGGATAGAAGAAATTTTTTAAAAAAGACAAATGAAATGGAGAAGTAAACAAGTCAGTGAGCTGGGAAGATGGGCAAGTCTGAGGTCAGCCCTGGAGCCACCTAGGAGAGGGGAGAGTGACCCCTGACAGTTATTGTCTGACCTCCATGGCATGTGCATGCCTGTAGACACACACACACACCCCAACATAATAATATTTTTAAAATAAATAATGAAAAACTAAGCCAAATGATGAGAATTCCTTTAAATATTTTAAGGGATTTAATGTTATAGTTACAATAATCAAGTTACTCACATTTTAGAAGAATCGCTTTTTCTATAATATGGACACAGACTGAAGGAAGCTCACTTTAGAAATAAGCCAAAAGGCACAAAGTGAGGTTGAATGGAGTAAAATAAACACACGGTGAGCGCTACAGAATTAGGAGACATGAGCATGTTGGTGATAGGCAGAGCCATTAGGGTGCCCCATCAGTGGCTCTCAACCCGTGGGTCACGACCCCATTGGCAAACCTCTGTCTCCAAAAACGATTTGCATTACAGTCCACAGCAGTAGCAAAATTACAGTTATGAAGTAGCAATGAAAATAATCTTATAGTTGGGGTCACCACAACAGGAGGAACTGTATTAAAGGGTCGCAGCATTAGGAAAGTTGAGAACAACCACTGTACAAGATCACACATGCATCCCCTATAGTCAGAAGAAAGAACATGACCAAAATTCATGCAACATTATATTTCAAGAAATTTGGGCAAAAGAAACCAAAAGTACATTGTCAAAGTGGCCTGGTGCCTCAGAGACTACAGAAAGGGTTTTGGAGATCAGAGCCAACTGCTACCTACAGGCCAGGACTGTGTATAACAGGAAGACAAGACAAAATCAAATCACAGTACATCAGGAGAGGAGATAAAAAGTGGTCTGTGGAGTGGAATCAGGACTCAGGCAGGACCTCTGTGTTCAGCTGATATGGGAAATGTCAGTTGAAAAGACAAGACTAGAATACACATTGAGTGTGTAAATCACACTGGACGGAGACAGGACCGAGCTGTGTATATTCACACTGTGTCACAATAGAGGAATCTTGGTATAGACTGCCTCCATGTGCAAGCCAGTCAGTACAATAGGCCTCCTATTCTTCAATCTCTTGAAAATATACACACAATTAGATTAAATCAGGTCTTTATTATCTTCTGAGATGTTCTGTTATGGTTTTTAAATCTACTGGCAGTTCAGTACTAAATAGATTTTCTTAGTAACCATTTCTGTGAAAACACTTTAAATGTGATTTACTGCTATGATCAGCAATAGAAAAAGGCTGTAAGATTTCTACTGTCTTAAATTCGGTCCCCCTTGGTCTGTCATGTCTGTACTGTAATTTTGCAAACCATTTATCTTCTCACTGGAGTCTTCTGCTGGAGTGGACAGTGCTCGTGGTTTTATTTGATCACAGGCAGTGAGTTCTGCTATTCTCTTCCTGATACCGTGCATCTCAAACAGCTCCCTAATGAGTCCTCCACTGAGCCCCAGTCCTCTTAGCTTTGATAGATTTTCCACTGCGAGACTGGGCTTCTAGAAACAATCGACTCGTTTCCTTTGTGACTCTTTGTTTCCATGGAATTTCATTATATTAAATCATGGACTTTATTTCCTACTGAGAATTTTTCTACTATTAGGTTCATTTCCCTTTAGTTCCTAATTTGGGTGACATTTGGAAGCTGGGAACTTGGGAACTCATGCATCTATTCATGAAGCGTGAATTATGAGCACCGTGTCATGTGCTTAGGCCTTGAGGTTCTAGATCCAAAAGGTTCATGAGAGATAATGCTGCAGCGTGCAGTGGTGACGCAGCTAGGAGGGCTCGCAAAGGCAGTGGTGCTGGGATCAGTCTTTGGGGGTGAGTACAATCTAGCTAGAGTAAGACAGGAAGTAAAGGCAAAGTTAAAAGAACATTCTCTGTCAAATGGCCTATATTTTACAGAAAGACACAGGTGAGTCTGAAACATACTAGAAAACAAAATGTTGGCAGGGAGAGTACTTGACTGAAGATCTCTGGACGTGTAGATTTCTGGCCTCTGTTCATCTTCAGTCTGCCGTGTTCCTGCACATCAGTGTGTTCTCCGTCTCAGTTCTGTCTGGAGTGCCTCTAGTGCCTCTGGTCTTGCCTCTGACAACAGCTTGAGCAGTCAGCCCCCTCAAAGCTGGAGTACCCACTTTGCCATTCCGTCTGCACACATGTATCCTCACCTTCTCTTACCTGGTTCAAATCCTGCCTGTTCTATGTTCCTCGGTGATGTTTTCATGTGTCCATTGTTTCAGTTGACCCTGCTTGCTGATCTACTCTCCCCTGTCTCCCTGTCTCACTCTTGGTCTACACTCAGTGTCCCTCCTTCCACTTCATGGCATGAATATTTCATCCTAGCCTTCCTGTAAAACATGGTGTCCCCTCTCGTGGGCCCCTTCTAGCTTGTGACCTTCACCACATTGGCTCCCCCATAAATACACATATATAAAAATCAGAAGATCATATCTGCTTGTGAGAGAGAGCATGCACTGTCTCTCTGAACCTGGGTTACTTCACTTAACATAGTATCTCCCACTTGCACCCATTTCCTGCAAAGTTTCATGACTTCAGTGGCGGTTCTCAGCCTTCCTAACGCTGAGACACTTTAATGCAGCTCCTCATGTTGTAGTGACCCCCCCAACTATAAATTGTTTCATTGATGTTTTATAACTGTAATTTTGTTGCTGTTATGAATCATAATGTAAATATCCAATATGCAGGATTTCCAGTATGCAACCCCTATTGGTGTTAGAAAGGGTGTTTGATGCCCCCCAAAGGAGTCATGACCCACAGGTTGAGAACCACTGCTTTTTAGCTAAATAAAATTTCATTGAATATGTGTATGACAATTTCATTATCCAGTTACCTGTTGATAGATATGTAAGATGATTCTATTTCCATGCTATTGTGAATGGAGTAGAATTAAATATGAATGTATTTCTGTAGGGTAAATAGTCCTTTGGGTATATTCAGATTAAAATCTACCATGAAAAATACCTGTAATAAATGTGGATATGTCCATGAATTCCAATATACTCACTAAAATTTAGTTACAAAATTAATCCCCAAATGGCATTAACAATAACTATTGGGTGAATGGTTCTTATGAAAATGTGAGTTAATATATTGCTGGGTAAACAGACAGTGCTGAATGCTTGTTTTAAAACAGTTTAAAAGATGAACTGTAGAAAAAACAACTCAGGCACACCGATCATAGTATTAACAGCCATTATTTCTATCTAGTTACATGAGAGCTGTCCTTTGTCCTCACTTTTTGCCCGGTTTTGGATTTACAAGTTTTTTCACAGTAGACTTGTGGAGCTTCTTTGGCCAAAAAAAAAAAAAAAGTAGTTGGAATCATTTCAACCATTTTAAATTTATTTTAACTTCTAAAGTAGTTTTTTAAACTATATTCTTCCTTCAAGATGTTCAACTTATTCCTTGCTTCATAGATTGCTTGCTACTCACCAACCAGAAATAGTTTTGGACTGTGCTTTTGTATGTTTGAGACAAGGTTGCACCCTATAGCACCAGTGGACCTGGAACTCACTGCATAGCCCAGGATAGCCCCGAACTCCTGCCAATCCTCTTGCTTGAGTCGCAGCATTAGAATTACAGGTGTGACCCACAGTAAGCCTCGAGCATCAGCTTTATATGCCCTGCTGCCAGGACCTTTTTGTGCTTCTTTTATAACCCATTATCACATTCTTCCTTACATTTTAATCGTATGTATCAAACCCCACGTGGCTAGCTCATGTGCACACACAGAAATCACAGTGGTTCCTGCGTGAATGAGTGCTGATGGTCATTCTCAAAGTGCACAGCTGTTCCCTATAAAGAGCTCATCATCGTATTAGGGAGATGGTGTGTCAAGGGAGAGATGGACGTTGACTTCCAAAGCATAGGATAAGAATTGTCAGGAAGGGAGTGCATAATCAACAATGTTGTCAACACTAGAGAGTCTAAAGCCTGCCCATAGATTCCTCTTTCCTAAAATGCGATGCAAGGATTATGACTGAAACGGAAGCTGTTGAAAGTAGCACATTTACTTAGATACAAGCTTCAGTGGCATTTGAAGGCCAAAATTATGAATGAAAGTCATGGGCTAGAGATAGTGAGTAGCCTAGACTTGTCTCTTCCCTCAGTCCTTTGATCCTGGCTCTGCACAGAAGTAGACGTTCCACTAATCCACAGAGCAGATCATCCGCACCTTAGCAGCTTTTTGGCTTCTTCCCGTTCACCTGCCTTTTTATTTCCTCATGGCAGTTATTAATGTGTATTAATATTAAATAGGATGAGTATTTTCCCTTTGTTCTAGCTCAAGAGGGAAGAAATGGAGGAGTGGCATCTTTCTGCCTCAAATCACACATTTAATGATTAGTTGGTATCGCCACGTACTCCTGTCACTGTGATAACAGGAAATGAGGCATCATGGGTAGACTCCCCTAAAGTTAAAGGTTAGCAGTGGGACTGTGGAGTGCCTAGCAGACATTGTGTCTTCCAGCCCCACGGAGAAGGGATTTGTGAGCCTGCTGGGTATTAGCAGAGCCAGTTCAGTCCACTTTTCCCTCCTCTCTGTTTGGGGATCTAAATATAGCTTCAGTTAAAGGAACATCGTGTGCATGATAATTTCAAACATTTTCGGTAAAAGTTTCTGAAGAGGAGTGCTCTTCTGGAAGTACACAATCACTTGCTCTGCACAATCCCAGCCCCTGTACAGAATTCCTTCTCTAATTCAGCTATTCACAGCCAGAGCTGTTAAATCTTGCTTCTCTGTGTGAAATGAATTCAATAAAATCGTGGCTTAAGCTGTCCTTCCTGTCATCTCTGCGTCTTGACAGCTTATGCTCCTCTCTGTTGCCTTTAATGTTACCTCTCTTTAAAGCCAGTGGAGACAAAGGTTGGTAGCTCTTGGGCCACACTGCACCCTCTGAAAGTGTCTTTGTAACCAGGATGGTACCTGTCTGGATCACAGAGGACAGCAGAGAGAAACATTTCTGGGCAGGCCAGTTGTTTAGCTATAAAAGCACTGAGAATTTTTCTGAACAGACTGAGTTTAAAATAAAAATAAGCCTGCAGTAGCTGAACTTCCATTTTGGGGTGGGCTCAAACTGATAAAGGCAATGTGTAGAAGCTAGGCAAACCCATCATGGACTCTTATTTTATCCTTGCTTTTTGTGCATACTGATGCTGTCTCTTTAGGGTTTCTAGAGACTTTGGGGTATCTGTAACTCAGAAACACCAAACAGCAGATGCATAGATAAAAATTTGTAAGTCTCTAATAGGAGCGGTTACCTCATGTTCATCATGCTGCCTGGACCTGAGTTCCCCTTTCAGCTGTGTTGTTTCTGAGGGGTTAAGTGTTTGCTTGGTTAGAGCTTTCTGCTCATGACTAGAGACTGCTTCTGCAGTTAGCTGTTCTGAATATTAAGGCCAGGAAGGTTCTTTTCAAGCAGGAAGTTTTCCTGCCCTTTACCCCCTTCTCCCACGCCCTCTGTGGACTCATGGTATCTTTTCTGCAAGACTGATATTTTTCCTTGGACAGGTAAGCCACCTAAGGGCAGGAACCTGTGCTTCCCAATTATAACTCATGCCATTCCTCTGCATCTTACAAGCCCAGGGATTCTTGCTGGGTCTGTGAGCTCACCCTTACTGACATGTCCTATGGGCAAGAACTCTGCCCTTACCTGCTATATAGTGTAGACCCATGGTTTTGAAAGCCTTTATTAAATTTATTCTTTGACAGTCTTGTACTTGTACATGATACATTCTGATTATTGTCACCCCAATCTCTATGAACTACACCCAGCATTTTTAATGCTTTCTCTTCCCCTCAATGTCCTGTCCCCCTTTCATGACTTCTTGCTCCATTTTGTGACTTTTTATTTTCAGAATTTTCTTGCTTTTCTTAATCTCTGACTTAGTTTGGGCTGCCAGAAACAAAGACCATAGACTTGGGTGGTTTTCAAATCACAGAAATTAATTTCTCACATTTATAAGGTGAGTATTCGGAGATCAGAGTACCCAGCAAGTCTGCTCTCTGTGAGGACCCGCTTCCTGGTTTCCAAGTGACCATCTTCTCAGGTAGAGAGCAGAGAAAGAAAAAAACTGTGTCCCCTGTCTTTATAAGGGCACTGACTCCATTCATGAGGGTTCCACACTTGTGACCCAGTTGTGTCTCCAAGACTGCCCTCTCTTGCTGTCAGTGCAGGGGGCTGGGACATCAGCATTTATACACAGGCAGGAGACACATCAGTCCATAGCAATCAGAAACAGACTAGCTAAAAATATTTAGTTATCAGCTGGTTCTCTGATAACTAAATTCTCTGTGGGCATTTACACACCCAATTCTTGCTTTTTACCTTTTAGAAGTGTGATTCTTTTGAGTTTGGGGTTTTTCTTTGTCACAGTACCTTAAGAATAGGAAGCCTTTCATTTTTATGGAAAAACTAAAGCATTATTCCTCTTCCTGAGTTATTACTAGTTACTATGGGTGAAGTCTTTGCTGACTTTTTTTTTTGGAAGATGGTTTTTAGAGAGATGTGGAATAAATATAAGCATCTGCTCTCTTACTGTTGAAAGAAAGAATAAAGTTGGGTGCATATAGTTACATTTTATTTTAACCAATGAATAATTTTAAAATGTTAACTCCATTTACTATTTTTTATACCCTTTCATAAATATGACTCAGAATTTAGGGAAAACCATTACATACCGTTCCAGGTGCCTGATATGGTATAGACAATAATTTCATGGTAGTCTGGTAATATTTGCATTGCTGTATCGCAAACAGAATGAGTCACAGTGGCTCTCTGTGGTAAAGCCAGGGGCTTACCTGCATAACAGCTGTTTGCTTGGTCCTGTAATAATAGTCACAGTATATCTACACTGTGTTAAACTTGCCCAAGCTGGCCTTAAAAAGATAATTGGTTTCGAGAAAATAGCTGAAAAGGCTAGAAGAACTCTCCCATTCTCTCTCAAAGACACATCTGCTCCCAAGGCCTGTTTCCTGTTTCAAAGACGCTGAGCAGTGAAGTAAACTGAACTTCTACTCAGAATGCTGCTGCCGCCTGCAGAATGATCAGATGGCACTGGTGCAGTGTAGGTCTGCGGTTACTCTGACTGTTTCAACGCAGGCCTAATATGAAGGACCCTCTCTTCCTTTGGTGGTTTTATTATTAAAACACTCAAAGGCAGCCTCCATGTTCCTTCATCGCTGATATTTGAGTTACTCTTTGCCTCTAAGCAGGTCTCTGGTCCCCACTGTCCTGCTTCTGAGACTGTCTTCACCTGTGAGCTATGGCCAACATGCCAGTTCATGGCCTGTGCATGCCCCTTCTGAAGCAGTTCCATGCATCGCATGCATGTGCTGACTGCACTACTTTTCTCTCACCCTTCGTGCAGATGTGCCTGGGTCTTGTTCTCACTCTTTGCCGCATTTCTCCTTAAACTCATTAGCATGTCTTTTGTAGTGAATTCTACATTCTAGAATTACAGAACAGTACTTTTTATTTTGCTTGGTTCTGTTCCCTCAAGTTCTGCTGTCTGAAAGCAATATTGCCACAATCTGTACTAATTTTGTCTCTGTGTGAGTAGGAAACAAGTTTGACATGCTCATCATACTCCATAACCCTCCCCCATTCCTGCTACTGAAGTCATCTAGCACAGAACCATTTCCAACAAATGCAGGCAGGACTATCGCATCCTCTTGTTTGCTCCTGGTTTGTTGCTTCTCTCCTCTGGCCCTTTTTCAGATTCCCTCTTTATATTAAAAGGAACGTGTCCTTGAATAACTCCTCTGTGTAATACTTAATGGTGCTTCATTCGCCAACTCGCAGACGAGGACTGTGAACTCTTTTGTTCTGTGTCTGCTTTTGTTCCCTGCCCTGCCTAGCAAATAAACGTGAGTTTTTGAAGGAATGCACTAAAGCTAGTTCTTTGTCCTTGCCCCCTGAAAACCCTAAATCTCTTCATGAAGTTATTATTATTATTATTATTTTTGGTTTTTTGAGACAGGGTTTCTCTGTGGTTTTGGAGCCTGTCCTGGAACTAGCTCTGTAGACCAGGCTGGTCTCGAACTCACAGAGATCCGCCTGCCTCTGCCTCCCGAGTGCTGGGATTAAAGGCGTGCGCCACCACCGCCCGGCCGTCATGAAGTTATTATGAAGTGTTTGTTTTTCAGGTTTTTTGCTACCAACTATGTGCATGCAATAATTAACATTTATTGATGACTTGTTTCATGTCCTTTATTGTGATATGTTTTAATCTGATAACAAAATTCCCCAAAGTTCCCTCTAAGGAGTCTAGTTCTAAATTACCTGGCTTCTCTGTGTTAAGTGTAAACATAACATATTCTTTTTTTCTTTATATCGCACTTTAAGTAGTCCTGAAGGACTGTGAGACAAGGAGAAATGCCCTCAGAGTATCATTTGCTGGGACAGAGCTGCTCCAGCCAGTGTGTCTACAAAAAGTCACGCTTCAATAGCTGGTAGAGTTTAGAGCAGAGAAAGCCATCATGTACCCCATGATGAAACCAGATAAGAAAGGAAGTGTGGCACCATGAAAAGGTGTCTGCCCACTTGCCAGTAGTACGGCTGAGACAGAAGGAAGGCCCCTTTTGAGCAGTGGTGTTTCTCTGGTCACCAGCTCTGCCATGCCTTTTCCTGCTAAACGGTAGAAGTTGCAGCTGTTAATTAATAGATGGTCTCATTCTTCATTACTACATGACCTGTCACCCCAAAACACAGCAGTTCACACAGCGACTTCCATTCTTATTATTCTGCCATTCGGGGTCAACAGCTTAGCCAGGCCTGTTCTCCAGAGTCAACATGGCTCCACTGCACTGGAGAGTATAATAATGTTCGACTGACTAGAACCTTTATGCTGGCTGAAAGTTAGGGATTAGACACACATGTCTTAGCTTAGACTTCATTGCATGGTATCTGTGTGTTCAGGAAGACAAATGTGGAAGCTACGGGGTACCCTGGATTCCAGAGCCTTGAATGACTCTCTTGTCACATCCTTCACAAACTGCTTGGCCATGGTTCCCATGCTGTGCTTTTCTTAAGGGTCTACCTGTCAACCTTACCTCCAAACATGTAACTTCTAGGCTTGTAATGGATGCAGTCAAGTTTTTTTTCTCTTACAGAAGCAACTCCTTGAAAGGGAGAATTAACTTACCTGTGCGCAGTGTATAGCAAAGGACCTAGCACAGAGTAATGGGGTAATATGTTGATGCTTCCCCACACTCATGTGGGCCTTGTGTTGTGTACATAGAGATTAAATTCTATGATTAAAAAGTTAATGGAAGGGGGCTGGAGAGGTGGCTCAGCGGTTAAGAGCATTGCCTGCTCTTCCAAAGGTCCTGAGTTCAATTTCCAGCAACCACATGGTGGCTCACAACCATCTGTAAAGAGGTCTGGCGCCCTCTTCTGTCCTTCAGGCATGCAGACAGAATATTGTATACATAATAAATAAATAAATATTTTTTAAAAAAGTTAATGGAAATGGCACAAAGTAATTTGGAAGTGTGTGCTCAGTGGTTCTAGTGTATATCAAGGAAATCACAGTATGCAGTATTCTTCAAGCCTTCAGAGTCATAGAGATCACCCAGTGTTTCCTTCTTGAATTCCCGAATCACATAGCCAGCAATGACTTCTCATTGTCATCATCTGGCTTCATAGTCTGTTCCAGTTGTCTTGTGTCGTGCATGTGTAATGTCAGACTTGTGAACATATATTCCAAAGTAAAGTCACAAGAACAGAAGTTTCCTCGCAAATGTACCTCAATTGCTTTGCTTGAAATACCATCACCTTTAAATAATAACCTAATGCTAGTTGATAGTTCCAAAATGATTTGGTATTGCATATCCTTACTGAGTTCTTCCCAAATCTGCCTGGCCACTGTGGTGACTGTGTAGTCGGCCACCATAGCCCTGCACTTCTGTGGAATGCTACCATGAACTCAACAATGTTTTATCTTGTGGTTTGGGTGTCATTAGTTTTGCTAATTCTTGGAAATCCTTTAGGCAACATAAAATCATGTTGTCCACCTTAAGCCTTTTCAACACTTTTTATAACTGTGACCTCAAAGTTGGCAAAAGTAAATTTCACTAAAGACCAAAGGATACGACCTGCATGGATTTGGTTTTGTTGTTGCTCTTCTCTATTTGGCGTTCCGTATGCTTCTTGTACCATGATAGGCATCTTGTTCTTTAGGTTGGGAAATTTTTCTCTATTATTTTGTTAAAACTGATTTCTGTGCTTTTGACCTGGGTTTCTTCTCTTTCCTGTGTCCCCATTATTTGTAGATTTGGTCTTTTCATACTATCCTATATTTCCTTTATGTTTTATGCCTAACGTTTTTTTAGATTTAATGTTTTCTATAACTGAGGTATCCATTTCTTCTACTTGTTTCCATGTTTTCTGCTCTTGGATAGGCTAACCTCTGAGGCTTTTGCTTGACTTTCTGAATTTCTCATTTCCAGTTTTATTTTGGCTTTCTGTAGTGATTTCATTTCTACTTTCATATCTTAAACTGTCTTCATTATTTTATTGAACTATTTCTTTGTGTTTTCATTGTCTTAAGTGGTTTGTTCATATTCCCTTTAAGGTCCTTCAACATATTCATAATCATTATTTTCACATCCTTGTCTTGGTCTTCCGATCTATGGCACGTCCCAGGGCCCTGTAGTAGGGTTAGTGGGTTCTGGTAGAATTATAGTGTCTTGACTGTTCATGCTTGTGTTTTTGCCCCATGGTCTAGGCATCTGCAGTTATGATGATGGAGTTCTTGGATTCTGCTCTCTGGTCTTGTCTGTATTGGGTGTATGCTCCATTGTTGGTTGCTCTTTGCCCTTGAATCCTGGGAAAGTGTGGTGGTTGTGAAGTCTCTGGCAGAGTGCTGTTGCAGGTGACAAAAACAGAATAGAGATGCACGTGGAGGAGAGGCTGCAGGGCTGCGGGAGCAAACTAAGGGTTGGGTTGGCACCAAGAGGCAGAGTCTCTAGGGAGTGGAGGCTACAGCAGGACAGAGAATGAGTCTCAGAAACAGGGATGGAAAAGGTGGGGACTCTGGGTCTGCACCAAGAAGTGGAGTCTCCCGTGAATGGAGTTGGGGTGAAGGGAGGAGCTCCATCAAACAGACTGCTACAGGACCTAAAGTCTGGACAGAGCCTAAAGGGGGACAGGAAGGATAGTGAGAAATCACCTACCTGGTGTGTCCACTACGGGTCTCTGGTAGAAAGTGTTTCTACATATCAACAAGTGATACTCACACACAAAATGGAGATGGACTAGAAGGGAAGGCTGTGAGGGTGGGATAGAAAGAGCCAAGCTGAGTCCACACTAAGCGGCAAAGATGGAGGTAGTGTGGAAGGAGGGCACCCGCCAGCAGGCTGCTGCAGTGCTGAAGGGGAGATTGGAGAAGGCTTAGTGGAGGACAGGGAACAGATGAACACTGTTTCTTGGCCTTCTTGTAACGCAGCCTCCCCAGAGTGACTGGCATTTGCTGGGTTGTGATGCTCATTGCACTGGTAACCTGGAAACCTTTCCCTCATTTCTGTCTGCTACTACTGTGCAGTAGTGATAGCCATCCCAGTTACGGGAAGATGGTGTCCTTAGCCTGGTCCTCACTAATGGACCCCCAGCCTCTGACCCCTCCAGTCACTGCTTATCTTCCACGAGTACATGAAGCAGCATCTGAGATAGCATGGCTTACATATATGTAAATGCCGACCTGTTTTACTGTTGTCATTGCTAGATTACATATCAGTTTCAAAATATTGTTGGATTTTTAATGCCTTTCCACCATGTTATGCTCTTTCTGTCAACCATCATAAAATATATGGCTCTCGTGCCCACATAGATGTTGGGCAAAGAATTATAAAATTACTTTCCTTTACACAGTGGTCTTGTGCTCAGGAAAGAATGGTGCTTTCAGCTCCAAAGCGTAGCACGAGTTCTAATTGTTCTTAATCATAAAACCCGAAGTCGGGATGAAATCTGAGCGATCAGAGAAACAGTGCAGGCAGCCACTAGAGAGACCTTTTACCTCTACCGAATCCTCAGACCAAAAGGGCGATCCTGTCCTCAGACTGTTGCCTCAGACTGCACTCAGCTCCTATCTCCTCCTGCCTTATATTCCTCTCTTTGCTCAGCCACATCACTCCTGTCTTCACATCCCTAGTGCTGGGATTAAAGGTGTGGGATCCCAGCTGCTGGGATCACCTTTGTGTGAGCTCTGTTTCTCTTTTAGACATTTCTCTTTTAGACAGATTAATTCTTGTGTAGCCAGGGGTGGCCTTGAACTAAGAGCTATCCCTCTGCCTCTGTCTCCCGAGTTCGGGGGGAATAAAGGTGTGTGCCACCACTCCCTGGCCTCTAGTGGCTTAGCTCTGCACTCTGATCTCAGGCAAGCTTTATTAGTTAAAACACAAACAAAATATCACTACACCAAAGTCCAGGGGAATAATGTGTAACAGATAAACAGCTTATTTAGGAAAACACTGGATGAGATGTCCACTCTCCAAATTCCTAATCTGGAAGTCCTAACAGTAAATCATTGCTTTGGGGGAAAAGTTTGTAAAATGGATTTAGCATGTGGCATAGTATGCATGAAGTTGAGTGTTGACAGAGATACCCGTCAAGTTACAAAGCACAAAATAAATGACTGCCATTACCATGGTGGCTGCTCAGTTAGGAATGGTCTTGTCACTTTTTTCAGTGCTGCTCTGGGTAGCATTTTAAATTCTGTTGTTAGTGAATGATTAACACTGTGTTTGATTCTGGTATTTGTGTTTTTGTTACCTAAGAAAGTAAGTTCTATTTCTCTCTACCATCTCAGAAGAGGGAAGTGCAGGTTTTAAATCTCCTTCCCAAGTGTGTTTTAGAAATAGAAGTTCCTGTCACACTTGCTGAAGTGACCAGGGGAGATGGCCCTCACAGTGCCGTTATTCTAGCCTCCCATAGCTTCTGGCCCTAATGCATGTCTTAAAACACTTCCATGGTATTACCCTTGGAAATCTGGTGTATCTGTGAACTAAAGGGATTTAAACATTGTCTCCTCACCAATGCCTTTTAATACTCCCCCTCTTCATCTGGACTAGACTATTAAGGGGTTTAATCATCAGTCGGAGTTTGTTTAAACCTTATGCCAGAGATAACCTCTAGAGAGCCAGTGTTCCTTCACAGTGCATGCACAGATGGTGGGAAACAGCTCACACTGTCTACACAGAGAGCCCATTTCCTACAGCTTCAGCCTCCCAGATTAACTACAGTAGCTAACTAAATGCAAGGACAGGCCCTTCTCCCCTCTTGGGATAAATTAGCGATTATGAAAATTTGATTCTGATACTTTTCCAGCATCTATCTTCAGTTCTTCATAACTACTAAAGAATGTGGTTTTCTTGTTTTGATTTTTGAGACAGGGTTTCTCTGTGTAACAGCTCTGACTGCCCTGAAACTCATTTTGTAGACCAGACTGGCCTCCAGTTCACAGAGATCCACCTGCCTCCTGAGCTGTGGGACTCCACAGCCCCGGGGGAATGTGATTTCCTAAGGAGAATACATGGAGTTTGCAGCTGTGCTGTCCAGCTAGCGTCTCCTGCTGTCCTGCAGTGGATCCCCATCGCCTGCCTGTATGAAGAGAGGACTTGTCTGTGTTTCCCGACAGCTGTTGTGTCTCCTCTTTGGCCAGTTGCTGACCCATCTCTTCCATCTAAATCTGGCCTTTGGTACAGACAGGAACAGAATGGGTCCCCGATGCCACCCATACATCCTGAGACATCCCTCCTTGTCCACCTGTTTCCTGGTTTGCTCTAAGAAACAGCTCATGAGTTTGTGTCTACTGTCACGTGCAAAATTTACGGCAGATTCGGGTGATCTCCTTCCATCACGATGTTTTTGTGTTAAAAGCATTGGGTGGCATTTATGTTACCAGCATAGAATACTTTCCTCTGTAACCCAAACCTTGCTAAATTAGTGTACTGCTTAAATCTGCTGGCATAGAAGTTACCAGAAGTCTTCTGTGTTTAAAGAAAATATGTCCATGAGTAGAGATTGTTTTAATATTTTCTGAAGGTTAACCCTTTTTGCTTTTGTTTTTATGTCTTATGGCTCAGAGGTTAAGAGCATTGACTGTTCTTCTGGAGGTCCTGAGTTTAATTCCCAGCAACCATGGGTTAGCTCATAATCTGAGCTAACGTATAGCTGAGAGCTAATGCCCCTTTCTGGCTTGCAGGCACACAGAACACTATATGCATAATAAATTAATATTTTTAAAAAAGATACATATCTTTTAAAAAAATTAAAAAAGGAAAGAAGCTGAGTGTTAGTGGTGCCATAGCATGCTGCAGAACAAAATGATTGCCACAAAACATCATTTGCTTCAGACGAAACTTCTGCCTTCAGTTGCTGTTAAGGCAGCCAGGCCTGTCAGCCTTAGTTTCAGTGAGTGTGGGTATGTCCCACAAAAGCAGATACTCAGGGTTTCAGCTGAGGCGTGCACGCTCACACATGGGTCAGGAGAGCCTCTCTGGTTCTTCACTCATTTTCCTGCGTGCTACCTGGTAGCTGTCAGGTTTATCTAGGTAGAAAGATGGGTGTCTGTGGAGTTTATGAAACTAGTTCAGGTGCCTCCTCTGTGCCTGTTTTGAGGGATGCTGCAAATGCACTGAAGAGCAACAGAACGGAGAGGGAACACCTGTGCTGCCTTTCCAAGTTTCTGTCACGCTCTGGAATCCATGTGCATGAATCTCGAAAACTCTTTATGTTTGTCTGGCTCACCTGCATTGCATTATGGGCTTACTGCCTTGACAGAACCAAAGTTACAAGTGTGGGTTTTGAAGACTGTCTGGATCCAGATTTAAAGGCTGTGTTGTTTGCAGTAAATCCCCTGAATTAAATGTAGCCACAGCCTTTCAGAAATCTCCAACACATCATCCCATGTTACTAACCACAGACTGTTTCTGATGACTGTTAGGAAGGTACTAGAAAACATGTCCTCCTCATCCCCAGAAGAGGGTAAAGGGAAAGGAGGGAGCCATGAGATCTGATGCAGTGACGTAACATGGCCTGATCTGAACCTGGTTAGTAGAGAAGCTCCAGTTCCCTTCTGGATCCTCCTCTGTGTGCAGAGTCACAGTGCAACCTGGAAGCCTTGCAGAGACAGCACACCCACAGTGCCACCTCCCAAACCAGATGAGCCAGGCCTGCACCCACATGAGAGATTCGACATTCTTACTCTTCATTGTCTCAAGAGGATGTGAAACATGTGAATGTGTGGAAACGTCATTGATTAGATCTCTGCACCGTGGTTCTATAGTCTCCCCCAGTTGTGTTTCCAGGAGCTGCCCCTATTCCTTTGTGACCATGACAGACTCTGACATTGACATGGTTGCAGAATGATTTCCCCATGTTGTTCCGGGCCTCGTGTATGAGCAGTAGTTTCAACAGTAGCAGTGCTAACCCATGAGCAAGGGCAGTACCAAGTGTCTTATTGAAAGTTGATGCTGTGTTTGCTGTATGCTGCCACTTTGTATGCGTTACCCCTCCTAGCCCTGCCAAGTTCTCTTTGTTAGATGAGGAAAGCACAGCCAAGTATGCCAAGGCCACACAGACAGGTAGTGGACTGGGGTGTATTATAGCCAACCGTGGGGAAGACCTGGAGTTCCCAGGACAGCATGGCTAGATCGTGGCTACAGACGCAGTGAATTATAAACCAGCCATTCACTGTCACTTACTTTGGCAGGAAACTCCCCCCGTGGGAGCACATGGTGAGCTGCCACATTTAAAAGCCGGGCAGTGAGTCAGATTCAGTTTTTAACTTGGGCTTCCTCCATGGTTCTCCTTGTGAGTCTTGATCCAATGAATAAAAGTAGTCGCAGCAAATCAGCAGAGCGAAATGCTTCCCGTTTCTTTGTGAATGGCTGTAAGGACAGCCAGCCAAGTTCCCTACCAAAACGCAAATGCTATTTCTCTGGTCATAATTGTGGCCTGTAATTGTAAGGTTAATTGGGTACTGTTAGGTACCAGTGGGATGTTTATGTGTCTCTTGCTAAAGATGCAAAGTAGACTTATCTGGCGTGATAGTGTATGCCTGGACTGACCTTGAGATGCTGGGGCAGGAGGATCTAAATGGCTTCAAAGCCAGCCAGGGCCCAGTGAGACCTCATTTCAAAAAACAACTTTAAATATGACTCAAGACTTCCAAAAATTAATTCTTATATATGTGTTCCAAAAACACATATGTAAGAACCAGTTGAAAAGAAAACCGACTATTTGCTCAGGAGAAGATAATTTAAAATGAAAAGCCATAAGGGATGCCTTTATCCTGGACCATTTATATGAGGGGGTACCCACTCATAGAGTGTTTCTGAGCATCCTGTGTCCCACACACGTCTCAACGTTAGGAATCTACATTGAGAATGCAAGAGGTGGCAGGATTCATGTGTGATTTGAAAGATCTTCGCATCTGTGACGGCCACGTTTCCCTGCATCATATCCTAGCCTGCACACATACACTGGCTTCTGCACTGGGCAGGGTGGGGCATCCCCTCATGCTGAAGCCCTTCTGTAGACCTCTCTACTTCTGTCTCTCTACGGCAGATGTACTCAGCAGAGCTTTTAGCTGCTTTTTCTCCCTTCCGTTGTCCGCTGTGGTCACGCTCTTATTACAGCCACCGCGTCTCTAAGATTGCCCTAGTCCATGTCGACCAGTCAGTAACCAGCTCACAGTCTGCCCTGGAATTACCCACAGCAGCTGACTGCCCCTTGAAATGCAGTCCCCACTGAACAGAGAGGTAGGGCTTTCTCTGCCTCTGTGCTGCCCCCTTTGTTTTTGGCCCTTCCCTAGACCAGGGTGTCATCTTTGGATGCTGCCTTCCGTCTCTCTACACTGGCCGTGCATGCTTTTCTAATCCCATACCTTCAAATGCCATCTAAAAACTACAGCTGTCTCTTTGATCTCTCTTGTGACTTCAGAATTGATATGCCAGCTGCTTACTCCCTCCTCCACGGAGACATCCCATAGATCTCTCCAACTCAAGGTATCTAAATCCAGGTTCACCACTGTATTTTGCTTATAATCACACACACACACACACACACACACACACACACACACACCGACACACACACACACACACACACAAAGTTAAGAAATGAAAACCATTTAAATAGCATAATAATTCTCCTATGTAACAAATCCAAGCACAGAATATGGCTGGCAACTCTCTGGAACTCGTAAGTGATCCCAGGCTCCTGGTTGCCTGCTGTTCTGATGGTGTTGCTATAGTTCCTCTTCGTGCTAGATCTTCTCTGCTCGCACCTTCCTTCCTGTCCCTGCTCAGGCTAGCAGAAGGGAGGGGGAGAGAGCTACAGTCTCTCTCCTTGCTTTCAAACAATTGTGTGAACACTGTGGTGAATTCCTATGCTGCCACTTCATCAGCCAGCACCTAAAGCACAGCCACGCCTAACTGCCGGAGACACTCTAAAGCTTCATGTTTTAAACCACATGGCCAGACATTCAGCTAAACTCTAGGTTCCTGTACTAAAGTGGAAGAAATGGATGTTAGGAGGAAACTGTCTTTGTCAAACTTGACTGACACACACTCTTCCTTCAGACCACACCTACGTGACACACACCCTTCCTTCAGACCGTACCTAACTGACACACAACTCTCCAGGTCTTTGAGTAAATACCAGTTATCAAAGAGGCCTTCGGACGAACCTGTCTAACCTAGGATTCCCTCTTGTGAGTCTGTCCCTTTACGCACGTTGACATCCACGCACCATAGATCCTGTCCTATGGTGATAACACTCATGACTTTCTATATGATCTGATTGCTGCATGCCCTCCTCACTAGACTTGGGGAAGGGACTTCACTGTTAGCTCTGATACATCCTGTGGATAGAGTAGAGCTATGAGGAAGAGCGAGCCGAGCCACCATGCAGTTTGGTTTGTCCCGGGTGCAGTAGAATGGTTCGCCCACTTTCTTACCACCTTAGCCTTTCCCCCTCCTTAGGGAACCTCTGGAGATGGCCTTTTACCGCAGCCACCTGCCACTACTTCTCAGGCACGCTAGCCACGCTGCACATACTCAGCAGCACATGTGACCGAGTTGCTTTTGTGGACAGCAGGTAACAGTCCATTATCCCAGCAGCCCTTGGGCAGTGCTGCCCTAGGGAAGCTGGTCAACATAAAAACAATGTCAAATTCTCTTAGCCTCACCTCTGTGGCTTCCTCTTTTAACAGAGAATCTGAGTTTTTCTATTTAAATGGAAATCTGGCTGATGCCTAGAAAACTAGCATGTGGCCTGCTCCATATGCAAATGTTCTCCTGGGTGATTTTTACCTGTGACAGAATTGATGGGAAGCCTGGTAAATCGCGAGCGTTCTTAACCTCATTATAGATACACTGCAGATGTGAAAATGCAAAGTGTGGAAGTCAAAATGTGAAAGCGGCTCTCAACTTGTTTTAATGGGCGTTCTCTGTGTCTTGTTATAACCCAGGGACCTGGCTGCAAGAAACTGCCTAGTAGGGGAAAATAATATTCTGAAAATCAGTGATTTTGGAATGTCTCGGCAAGAAGACGGTGGAGTATATTCATCTTCCGGCTTGAAGCAGATTCCGATTAAATGGACAGCACCCGAGGCTCTTAATTATGGTATGAACGGACTCCAGTTTTCCTGTTGGTAGTGAAGGTGGGCTGCATCAGCACAAAGCACCCACGGCATGGTTGGGGTAGAACAGAATCCAGCCTGGAGCTTGAAGGGCAACCCAGATTCAGTGTATGTTCTTATCTTGTTCTTAGTCACAGACCCCAGGGTTCATACCTGTGAGATTGCTAGGTTACAGTAGCCAATGAGTGTCCAAAGAACGATTCCCTTTGTTATGCACCGTTCCTCAGAACACTGCACATTGCACGTGCACACTTTTATACTTGCATCAAGTGTTGCAGGGTCTGGTCTGCTAGTTTGAATGTCTTATAATTGGTTCAGTAATCTCATCTAAGGTTAAATAGTGTCAATCAAGTCCTCGATTCTCCCTCCGCAGGATTCTGGTCTCAGCCTCTTCTGTCCCTGGAGTTTACATAAATCTTGAGCAAAGAGAGACGTGGGTGTTGTCTCCTATGAAAGCAGGCATTTATTTATTTAATTATTATTATTATTGTCCACTGAAAAGTTTTCCATATCTCTGTTGTGAGAAGTGCACACATGCGTGTGAATGTGTGGAAGGCCGTCCATGTCAGCCCACAGTTGTCAGGGTGTCTGTCATGGTTGGTACTGTACTTCACACAACGGTTTTTTCTGTACCCAGTAGCCCAGGACGTGAGTGTGAACTAGTTTAACGTCTTGAGGAGCCACCAGGTTTTTTTCTAGGTAAAGATTTGAGTGTAATTGTCTTGGATATTTGTCACGGCTGAGTCGCTTGCCTCATGCCAGCACGAGGAGCTCTTGTGAGCTTCCTAGTCATCTACACCAGCTTTAGAGTTCAGGGACCCCATCATTCCCACAGGCGTCTTCGCAGAGCTGGGTGCTGTTCCTCATGGAAAAACCACTGGATGAAACGTAAGACTATAACACTTGTCTGTGTACAGAGTCTTCTTTAGGTGCAAAATATTTGTGAAAAGCCCTTGTGCCTGGATTTTCTTCTTGTGCTTGAGTGCTTATGAGAGTAAAAATCCACCTCTTGATCACAGTGTGCTTTAGTGAATACTGACCTCACTAAAGTACTTATGAGTCTGAGGACTAGCTCCAGATACTTGGGCCAGACAGATTTCAAGTGAAAAGGACAGGTAGGAAGCCTTCAGGTTGACTCTGAGGTAGCATTTGCCTTTGATACAGATTCTGTATGATGCCGTTGGGTGGGGAGGAGGAAGACACTGTACAGGTGAACGACAGTGCAGGTTAGTAGTTAGTGTCCAGTCCAGCAGGAGATGCCCGAAAAAGACAGCCTCAGGACAACTGTGATTGCTGTGTTAGTTCTCAGACTTGGATTGGGGGTTATCTCATGAAAGTCCTTCTTTCTTGTTACACCTCAAGTTTTTCCTTACTTCATACCCAGGAGCCCTTCCTCTTCACTGGTCCCTCCCTCGCCTCTGCTGCAGTAGCGCTCCCATCTCCCAGGGAGAGTCAGGAAGGTCAAAGCGATCCTCTTGCAGCTTTGGCTTAGGTCTGTTGTTCAGCTGTGCCATTAGTGTTACTTAATTTAAAATGTTTTTAAGAATCAGGCACTGTTAAAGGCCCCTTACCCACACCTGTCTCTAGCCATATAATCTCCTTTCAGAGACAGATACGTTTTCTGTGCTCTCGTCTTGTTCTCAAACGCCTCTCAGCCGTGTATCTGTGACAGTCTAGATTAGTTACTTTCTCATTGCTCGGTCAGACACCCTGACAACAGGAACCGATGGGAGGAGGAGTTTATTTCTGACTTGTATTTATAGAGCGATATAGTCTGTCATGGCAGGGAAGACACGGTAGTTACATTGAACAGGAAGTAGGGCCTGACTTTAAATCAACAGCAGCTGCCCGCAGTGACCTACTTCCTCCAACAAGGCCTCATTGATTACCTTCCCAAATAGCACTGCCACTCAGGGACTAATGGATCACACATGGGCCTATAGGCACATCTCATAGTCAAATCGTAACACTCCCCAGCAATCAAATGCTAGCATACTCACACTGTACTCCTCCGTTCTCAGTCTGGTTTTCAACAGAAGTACTAGGCTTATAAAGAAAAGGCAGTATGCTCGTCTTCATCTAAGAAATAACATCACCTACTTACCAGTTATTGGGAAAGTTTTCCAGCAAGGAGTGGGAGAGAGAGTCTTCCCCAGAAAAGAACACACCAATTGGTTGTCCAGTGTGAAATGGTCAGCCCTAAAGCATGCTTCCATGTGACATAATAATATACTGAACAGGGACATACTAAGGAAGATGGATGTATGTGCACATACAGATGTGCATGCAATAACAGTGAGAAAAGAGGCCCTGAATCTGGTGGGGAGTGGGGAGGCATATAGGAAGGTGTGGGTGGAGGAAAGAGGGAGAAATGCTGTAATTATAATCTCAGAAATTATTTAGAAAGTTACCCACTTGCCACCTGATTGTTTAGGGTGATGGCGGAGCTCACGGCTTAACTAGGAGAAACTCTTCTCGGTGTGATAGAACTCCCGAGAGTCTGGAACGAGAGGGAGATGCATTTTCTCCTTAGTTATGTGGTCAGCGACAGGACCTGGGCAAGCTGTCTCCTCGCCTATGGTCGTGCACACTGTAGTGCCTCTGCTCCAGGCGGGCACTGTGAGGGTCAGTGCAGCACGACAGCAGGAAAATGCCGCCCTGACCCTCTCCGTGGTGCTGAAATGATCCGCCAAACCACATTCCAATGTCAGGCAGCTTCCATAGGCTTTCTGAAGTGTGCTCTGTGCACACAGAGCACCTTTCTTGATCTCCACGAGACAACATAAGCTACGTGTCTCCAGATCTTCACTTCTTTACAAATTAGCCGTAACCTTTAGCCGCTGAATGCGTTTCATGAAAAGACTTGATGTGTAGAGAAGAAAAGTAATTTTCCTACCCACCAGCACAGGGATGTCCACAATGGCCTTCTCCGAAGTGGGAACCTGCTCAGTGAGTCCAGTCTGAGAGCCGCTCCAGCACAGGCACGCTCCAGCCATCTGCCTTCTTCAGGATCAGAAGAGGCCGCTCTGTTTAGAGGAAGATTACAATTTTCCAGGAGTGGCATTTGTAAATCCTGGGGTAGCAGGGGGAGAGAAAATGCTGAGTCAGGAAACCCTCAAGCTGCACATGGTGACACCTCTGCCTGTAATCCCAGCACTGGAGAGGTAGACATGGGAGATCAGGACTTGAAGGCCAGCCTTAAGCTACATGGCAAGCCTAGGCTACATGGGACCTTGTTTTAAAAAAACAGAAAAACCTTAACATTACTGCAGGTGGAGTTTGGTTGTGGCAGTGCACATATGTAGTGTTGGACAAGTGCATGTTGTCTTGGAGACGGGGAGGGATGTTTCTGCTTCTCCTCCCTGATATCATATCCATCTCCAGAGGCATCTTTGGTGGGATTTTATCTCTGTGCTTCTACTGAAGGCTACCAAAAGGGAAAAAAATCTAAGAGTTCAGCTCACGTAGCTCAGCACAGGTGCAACATGATATTCTGACAAAACAAGGCAACGTGTAATAGAAGTTGTTCTTATCAGTCAGCTATGTTAATTTCCGCTCTATTCAAACCTCACAGAGAAATGCATTTTCTGCAAATGAAACTATCAGTGGAGAAAATGAGACCTTTAAACATGTAAGAATATCTGTAAACAGTGATAAGTTTAAAAAAATTGAAGTTAAGAAACTTTCCTTATTGCTTTAAGTTTGTTTGTAATTTTATTGGGGAAAAAAATGATGCAGGCAGAAGGCCAAATTGTAGGGCTCCATCTTATTTAATCTCCTAGGGACTGATGTGTGCAAATTTATATTTTTATATATAAACCAACCACCTCATTCAGATACCATAGGGGAAGTAAGCCTGCTTGCTGGCTGAATTTTTGTTTTTGGAAAAGAAGAAAATCATTTTATAGGTCATTTGATTAAACTAGCCTCCTGAAGACTCCATTTAATTCTTAACATTGTTCGGCATGGAATTAACACAAGTACCAAGAATGGATGCACCTGTGACATTCCTTTGGAGGCTTAGCCGTGCTAGCATGCAGTTGACGCTCAGAGCGGAGCCCTTATCCTCCTGTCCCGCTGACTCACCTGGCTATGACCATTTCCTCCCTCTCAGGGAGATACAGCTCTGAAAGTGACGTGTGGAGCTTTGGCGTCCTCCTGTGGGAGACCTTCAGCCTAGGAGTCTGTCCGTACCCTGGAATGACGAACCAGCAGGCCCGGGAACAGGTGGAAAGAGGTAAGCCAAGGCCTGGGTGTGTCACATTCATGTCCACCAGCCTCAGTGATCTGTGTTCATGGGCACCAGGACAGCGGTGCCCATGGCGTGTCCGCCACCAGATCTGGGAGGGAAGGGTCGCAATGCTGTAGGGAGGAACATGTCAGAGTAGTCTGTTTCCAAACACCATGGGTGCTATGGCTCCCGTAGAACAGGGCAAAGCCTTGCGAGCCAGCCCATGTCCCATAGGTGTATCTATGTATCTATGAACATGTATCTATGAACATGAACGTGTATCTATGAACATGGTCAACACAACTGTGAACTTATTTAAAACATTATTTTCTTTTGCAATTTGTTTTTTGTAACTTAATTGCAGTTCTCCAGTGTGAACTCTGTAGATACCAGTCCTGCACGATCACAGTTTATGAGATCGTGTCCGTGTGCAGGGCCCCTCCACTTTAGAGAGAGAGAACACCACTTTTGTCCTGCCCCACTGAGGTGACGGAAGGCAGGCTGCCTTAGACAGATCCCTGTGGTATCCCAGGGGAAAGCCTTCAGTTTCCAGAAGGGATTTAGAGAGGCTGTGGTCTGAAGAAGTGCCGTGGTCCTCCTGACGGAGACAGGCAGGCCCAGGTGGCAGCTACACTGCGCACATGCTTGTGTCGGACACAGCTTCCAGCGAGAGCCATGTTCTGATCAGGTCTGCCCCAGCCTGGCTCCTGTGGCCAGCATGCCTAGCGTAGCCCGGGTGTGGGGGTGCCTGCCTTCCGTCCTCACACACAGACAGCAGCCTGTGAAGGCTGGAACTTGTTCCTTCTCTGCTCAGTGCAGAATAGAGCCCTCTCTATCTCCAGAGTCTGCATCTGATAATTCTGGAAGCTGATCCTCAGAACTCAGCTGTGTATGTGTGTATGCTACAGCTTCCTGCAGGTCTGCCGACACACACACGGCTCTGTGATGCCATCTGCCAGAGGGACACCTGACACCAGCAGTGATCTGTAATTTCTGCCCTGCTTACAGCATAAGGCACTAACACCTACAAGCAGCATACTACACACAGCGTAATGCCCTGTGTGAGTGTTCATATCTTCCCCGGCTCTGAGTTCTCTCCTCTTCTGAATCTTCAGGATACCGGATGTCGGCCCCACAGAACTGTCCAGATGAGATTTTTAAAATCATGATGAAGTGTTGGGATTATAAGCCTGAGAACCGCCCTAAATTCAGCGACCTTCACAAAGAGCTCACTGCCATCAAGAAGAAAATCACATAGTGCCAGCAAGGGCCAGACTCCACCTATGGGACTCTGTCCTCAGCCACCCTGACTTTATACCACCTTACTGCAGCCATCTTTGAAGGTTATGGTTTTTATTAACTGGGTTTTTAAAAGTCTGTTCCACTTTAAATATGTTAAAGGCAAATTTATTCAAGAAATAAACAGTCCTACCCAGGGCCGTCTTAGCTAACACAAAACCCTACCGTTTGAGGCCACTGTGCAAAGAAAAGCGCAGGCCTAACTGAGAAGATAACAGGCCTTTGTTTTCCTGCCCAGGACCATTGGTGTCCCTCCAAAGTCTTCTTGAGGCACAGCCCGTGGGCTTCTGCCGCAGGCCCTCCTCAGTCGGTGCTATAAACAGCGTTGGTAGCGCACGCTCGCATGATGCCTTCCCACCACAGTGGGCTTTCTCCTCTGCCAAGGCGAGATTGTATCTATAAATATAATCATATATTGGGAATTACTTGGACCTCCTAGGGTTTTTCTTTTCTTTCCTGTCAGAACAAGCCCAGTGAGAGCATCACACCCCTGTGTTATTTTGTCTTTTCCCTCCTCAGTCCAGGCTGCAGAAAGTAGTGCGTGGAAAATTCCCAGAGAGCACGCAGGATGGAGGCAGCTGCTTCTGCAGGAGACTGCAGAGGACAGGGATGGCAAGAGACATGTGTGACCAGGATGGCAGGCTGGGAAAATAGCAACTAGCCAGTGCCCAACAGGGAGAAGACAAAACAGCCGGCCTTCCTTCCAGATTTGCACCTTTATAATACACTGTGTCTGTGGTCTGAATTTCCCAACAAGGGCTAAGAAATGTTTCAGGAGCTCCTAGAGCCTAGTGGAAGCTTTCTTAGAGATACTGAAGTCACAGAAGGGGCAGCTTGATAATAACCATGTGTCTTCGTCCTAGGGGACAGTCCCAGAATGGAGGTCCCTTTCTTTGTACCAGTTTCTGAACCTTCAGAACCCATGGTTCATATGCATAGACACATCCACATACACCCACTGAAGAGTACTGTGGCTAGGAATGAAATAGATGGGTCAGAAATCAAGGACTTTTGATGAAGAAAAGCCCTAGGGATGCCCACACTTCTGTCTCCTCTTTGCCCTAAAGGCAGTGCCCGGAAACCTAATAGCTCACAGGTATGCAAGCAGGCTCATCATTAAAGGTGTCTCTGACCTATCAAGTGTACAGCAGTTAAAACTAGGATTTGGTTGAACTGAATCTCAGCTGTGTCCAGGGAACGGCCCCATGATCTGTCCACAGTTGTCTCAGGATCAGTGTGTCTGGGAGGTGCTCTCACTCAGGGGAAGATGTGGCGCAGAAGTCTTCACTAAGCCCTCAGGCCTCTGTTCAAACAGACATCACCTTAGGGGTTCCTTGGCCTGTGTTGAAGAGCAAGTCCCTCCCTTCCCTTCCGGACAGCTTAGAGCATAGAGCAGACTCTAACTTCCAGAGGAGGCCACTGCAGAGGAGTGTGACTGTACCCATCATTCCAGCCTCCTCGCTCACTTTCTACACATTTAAAGTTCGTATATGCAGACTAGAGTAGAGGCCGTGTGCGCCTGCCCACAGCAGTACGCTGCCCCACACAGAGCAGCCCTGGCACAGCACGGCGCCCCGCAGGTCAGACACTGCTAAAGCAGAGCTCGCTTTTAATGGCACCCACCATGGAAACCCAAGCGCAGACTCCAGAATTCAGAGTCGGCGCTGTGCTCTCCAGGCATCTGCCGGCCCTCAGAAGGAGATAAGAGGTTCCCTTTCAGGATTTCCAAGTCAATCCGCCTATAATACAATTCTTGTCTATGAAAAAGAAAGGAGCACATCTCAGCACTGCTCTCCCAGCCAGGGAAAGGAGACTGGCTTGGCTCTAACTCTGTGAACAAGACCCGAAGCTTAATCCTTGCATTCTGCTGGAAAGAGAACATGGCGTTGATAATTTCACTCATCTAGGCTGTTGGGATTTGCAATTCACATCATAACTCTTTGCTTAAATTAAAAAAGCTTTTCAAAACATCTTGACATCTGCAGCATTTAAATTCTATTTTCTTCTTTGTCCCAGAACAGGCAGAGGTACAGTTTAAGATTAACTCATTGGGAGCCTTTCAGGATCATGTCAGTTGTATAGAATATTAAATTTAACATAGGCGCATGCATTGAGAAAAGCTTATGCAAAACATTCTTACTGTTAATTTTGTTATGCTCGAAGCATAATTTATTCATCCCTTCTGTCACTGATAATTATTGGAATTATGTACTTTAGGAGGCTAATCCATACCCAAAAAGTGCACATATAAATACAGTTCTGATTTGCAAGTTGATTTAGGGAAAAGAGGCTATAGACATGCACAGAATTCTAGGATTTGTCTCGTTAAATAATAATAGTAAACAGTGCTGCCCAAAATTACCCACTAGTGCTGATACGCTTGAGCCTGGCCGCAAGCCTTTATTTTACTAATGGATTATCCAAGAGTTGCTGGTAGCCCTGCTCATAGCTACCCTCAGCACTCCTTCAGTGTGGCCATCTGGGCGTGAAGGAGAAGGCCATAAACCCGAGCAGGCTGACTTTCTGCCTGCCTTTTCCTACCTTGAATCACAAGAAGCCTTCATAAGAAATGAGTAGTTCACTGTTTTTAAAGAAGGGAACTTTTCTGCCAAATCGGCATCCTTGTGTGTCCTGTGTGGCCTAAGCTCTCTTCTCAAAGCCATTTTTTTGGGAAAACCATAAGTGATGTGATGCTTTCTTCCAGCCCCTCCCGCTTCAAGGTCCACAGGGACGTGCGCCCTGTGATTTCTTCCTCCTTTTTCCTAGACAACAGGGACAGTAGAGTTCGTTCCCATCACAGCTGGCACCTCACAGACATCAGTATAGCCTGGAGTCAGCAGTGGGCATCTCACAGGCGGTCCCACAGAACGGTTGTTTGGGAAACAGAATTTTTATGACTGAGATTGTATTAGTTTCCTTCTGAGCCCCATTTCTGTTCACTAGCCCCCCTGACCAACTCTACAGTGCTGGGACCAAGACTGTTGTTAAGCAAGCATTTTAGTTGCAATATGTGCTGCACCCTGGGACTCAGGGAGCGAGCAAACCAGCTGCAGGCACAGATCTGTGGGGTGTGTCGTGGTCAGAGGAGTATGAGGCATAGCCCTTCATGGTCCCCTAATCCCGTGTGTCCTTGACGCAAGAGTGACATCTGAAAGGGGCTGTCTGCCTGAGCCCTCTTCCTCCCAGCCCCCTCCTGTCACGCCGTCGACATCCTCCCTGTCTCTTGACAGCAGATGCGATTGTCACAGAAGATCCAAGCCCTCATACAAACTAGCACAGAACTGAGAGAGCTGCGGAGACGCTTTATGTGCCATTATCATCAGTAGATGATATCAAAGCTTTCATTTGACATGAAATCCATCTTAAAGCGGCATGAGAGTTTACTATTAAAATTATTACCTCTTATTAACGGATTTACTCTAAATATCACTATTTTAAATTGGATTTTTTTTTTACTTTATATTTTTCTGGACTTACTAGTTTCATGTCAAGTGTGACTGTGTACTATGTATCACTCATTTCTGTATAAGAAACTGATTGAAAAGCCAGCAAGCTCACCCTGCAATGAGTTACTGATACAGACTTAAGCTCCTGTAAAATGTCCCTTTGAAAGTCACATTCTAATACAGATGGTCAGTCAACTATATATCACTGCCCTAAGTCAGTTTGAGAAATGTACTGTCACCTCCACAAGCCACCCCACTGCCCTCTACTGAGTCAAAGATTAAATTCAGGACTGGCATTAGAACCACTCTGTCCTGACAGGCATGAAGATTCTGGGACATCAGGGGGGGCGGGGGGAACCTGTGCCCAAGAGCAATGAGCAGGGCGCAGCAGGTCTGTAAGTGAGCTGCCTAGGCATGCAGGGAGGCAAAACAGGAAAGAACCAGTTCCCTGGAGCAGCGGGAGAAAGTGGACAGGACCGACAATGCCCCTTGAAGCCTGAGGAAACCGCCAGGTGTCAAACTGTTCCCACAAACCTAGAACAGATCAACGGCCCCAAAGCTGCAAAAGAGCCAGGGCCACTCCCTGCAGCAGGAACTGCTTGGCACGCCGCCCAGAACTGACACTGGGCCACGTGACGTTCCACGTGCTGCCCTGTGCTGGGTCCTGAGGGGGAGGAGCCAAAGCCTCTACATTTGCACTAGTTATCAATGCTCAAACATCCGTGGCGAAGGCCACGGGTTCTTCATGTCTCATTAGATAGCTTTTTTATGCAGTAGAAGCTAAGTCCTAAATGAGAACATGCTTAAGTCATCTTGTGACACCTTTGACCAGTAGTAAGTAACTCCCTGGTTCCTGGAGTTCCCTGCTGAGGGGCCCTGCTGTGCTGCACTGTCTGTAGGGAAACAAAGCAGTGGGGGAAGCTGGAAAAGTAGCCATGTTTGTTGACTTTACACTAGTAACAATTAAGAGAAGGAGAAAAATAGAAACATTCTGAGGCCAAGCACAGTGCAGTGGGGTAAGGAAGTGGGCATCCAGCAAAGGCATCTGGGAAGACAGGGCAGTGAAAACATCAGAGACCCACGGAAATGCCCAAAGACCAGGCAACAGGGAATCCGCCTCCTAATGGACAGTCCCAAACATAACACCCCTTCAGCCTCTAGAACAGTTTCTCCAAGGGCTTCAGTAGACTCTCTGGTCTGTCTTGTGCCCCAGCCCCACTCCCAGGTCTCAGCTTTCCCTGCAAAGCTACAGAGGTTGGCATTGAGTGCATTTCCTAAGCATGGGGAAACTGAGTTACAGCACACACAGCTCAGTGTGGGGTCTACAGGAAACTGTCAGATGTCTCTGGGTTTCACTTTAGTAATAGAAAACTGTAACACGGCAGGTTTAGCTTCCTTACTTGTAAGAATCCTCATGCAGAAATATCTACCGAGATCTCTCTTTGAACTTCAGGATTATGTGCCCAAACATCTGTTAAGCCAGTAAGATGCAGGTGTTCCACAGAGGCCTGGAGTGCTGGGTGACAGCAAAAGACCTGCCACGGAATGTTTCCCCTCCCTTCTGCCATGCCAGGCCCAGGAAGGCTAAGAGCTGCCGCTTTCCATACTCGGTTTTGACTGCTGGCTACTATCCTTTCTCATCTTCGGCTTTGCAATGTTTCTCTTTACCAGAACAGAAAAGCCTTAATTGTTGGCTTATAAACCCAAGAGTTCTTCTCAGGGCTTCTCTGCCTAACAGGAAGTGCAGGCCTCTTTTGAGAAGCCCAAGCACACAGTGAGCCTATGAGAGGAGGCGACCTGTGGAGATGGCCTCGTTAGGCGGCAGGTATGCTGTATGAGCGGCCTTGCCGGCAAAGGCTTGGGGACTTTTTCTAAGGACATGAAGACCACTGTGGGCATGTCCAGGTTCCTTATTGTCTTGAGCTAGCAAGCTGACCTCCTGCCCCCAAAGAAATAGTGGGACAGAATACTCCACAGTAACGCCCTGGACATCCACACGCTACTCCAGGCTAATTCACTTGGTGTCCTCTCCATCCTTCTTAAGAGCAATAGCTAAGTTAGTCAAGTTACATCATGTTAAGTGGTCTTCCAAAGCTTCAACTAAGAGGGCACGATGAGGGTTCAGAGTAAGCCAGTGTGCCTTACTAGATACCCCAGAACACTGTACGAAGACATCAGTTCTCCTCGTAGCTTCCCAGAGTACCTCCCTTCCTGGAAAACCAGACATTGCCACTTTCCCTGTCTGTTAGGAATTTCTGTAGCATCAGATAAGTAGGCTGTAAATGCCACCCAGCAGATGCTAGACTGGCCCCGTAAGAAGCCAGGTGTCTGCCTGTATCCACCAGAGCAAACAACAGAACCCCATAAGAGACACGCCTCAGGCACCTGTGAGCGTAGCAAGAACCCAAGAATGAAAAGAGAAGTTGCCTGGATGTCTAAGTTCCCGTTCCCGTTTTCCTTGTGGATCACTTGTCAAATCACCCTGAGGTGTTTGAGTTTCCTGACAATCACTGCAGGGCAAACAGTGAGCCCCTGTGTTCAAACCCTTAAGGGCTAAGAGGACTCAGACAGCTGTTATTGATACTCTGTGTTAGCTCACCATTCCCTGCCTCTTCTTTTCTAAGGGTTTTCCTCTTAGAAAGAATTTGGTGGGGAAAACTTGCTTGCCAGCTCCTCAGATAATGCTGGACTTGTTAGCGTGTACAAGCACAGTAGCAGGCTTGACCCTCACCCAGAGCACAGAGGGCTGTGGTAAATCAGCCACAGGGTGCTGCGGGGCATGTCCCATGCTAGAAATCAGAAGAGCAACACGAAGCACAGCAAAGTTCCACTGTGAGAGAATTTCCCATCACTCCTCAGACCCTGGGCCTTGCACAGACACAGTACCCAGGATATGGACACATCCCAAAGGAACTCGCTTTTTATTTACTGCCAGTGGGATAGTCTTCTCCAGCTTCAACAGGCTACTACTATAGGTAGGCTTCACAACCAAGTGACTCTGAGCATCAAATCAAACATAAAAGAAGCTCATTTAGTTCAAATTCAGGGTCAGAGTGGCCAGAGACACAAAATACCCTTTGTCTGCTGGAATTTCACTTAATTAACATAGTGTCTGTTGCCCAGCTTTTTCACGTGATACAAGGTGTCCTTGTGGGCACAGTTCTTGTGGGACAGCTCCATCCTCCTTCATAGACCACCAAGACTGACTGCCAAATCAGCTTCTTGCTTCAAACACCTCTAGACGTTTAACTGCCCATAGGTTTTAGGTTTGTGTTTCAGTGTGTAAAGGACTGAGCAACTGGGGACAGCGGGAATGAATGCTGGTGCACACTCTGTTGACTTTGAGCCATAGTTTGTGCCTGGGTATTTTAGTCTGGTCCGAGTGCTTTGGTAAGTGCTCTAGAATGCCAGAACTCTCCAAAAGCATAACTATACAACCACATCAAGTTTAAAGAGAATACAAGAGAATAGAAGTTAGCATCAGAGACACACAAATACTCTGACTTCTTCAGGAATCCAAGCAAACTGAGCACAAAAAAAAAAAACCCATCACACTCAATGGGTGCCCGAGGCCATGCAACTACTGTGGGCTTTCATCCTCCTCCCCCATTTTCCCAGCACAGGAGACAGAGAGCAGGAGCAGAAATACAGTTTCCTGAGTTGCTTTCTCTGCTTGTTACTTGGAGATGAACTCAGTGTTGAGAGAGCAGGGCTGCCCTCAGCTACCTGCTGTCTAAGTGTCCTGTCTGCAAGCGTCATTGTGAACCAAGCACCCCTGCCTTGTGGTCAGTTCGCAGTTTTCTTGGGCACCAGTGTATGGCCATTTTAATACCAGGTTAAAGCACCTTTAATCTCTTTTTTGTTTAAAAATAATATATTTGTGAAGTGGATAAAAGAAACACTGGAAATAGGGTGCTTCTGAAAATATCAAGTATAAAACATGTTCAGGGTCCACAGTGGCTTTTCTGGCTTTGTAAACAATTCTGAAAGTGGACGACAGTTACGCATGTAGCAGTTGGTTGTCTACCTTTGGTCGTTTGTATCTCTCATCTGTCTTTAACATGTATTTATTTGTTATATTTTGCATTCAGAAGAAATACACTTTGAATTTTGGCTAACATTACAGAATGTTCTGAAAATTGCCTTCTACATTTTTTTAAAACAGACTCGCCATTTTTGTAAAGTTGGGCCATTTTGGGGGGACAGCCTTCTTTTCTCCTGCCAGAGATCAGTTCCCATCCATTGGTCTGCAGGGCCTGTTCACTGTGTTCTTGTAATAATGTAAAATATTTACAGCAAACTGTGCCGTGTCTTGTTTGATCTTTCTGCCGTGTTTACATTTCTCTTCCTCTACCACATAAATATGCTCAGGAAAGAAGAAAATGAAAGTGAGGTTTCCATGGTAACCAGGCTCCTCTGGCTGTAGCACTGCATGAAATTATTAGCTTTGGGTTTCTCGTAATTAAGCGCATCAGTCCTGATGATGATGGCTATGCTGCCCCAGTCCAATCGTCTCTTTCTGTAGAGATCTCAAGATTGAAATGCAATCCGAGTTTTCTGTGTGCTTCAGGACTTTGCCAGGATTTTCTTAAATGTATTGTGGGGGATTTTGTTTTGTTTTTCACAACATGACTTGTTTAGCTGTAACATGAGAATTTAGGGGGAAAAGGTGGCTGGAGCCGATACTTGGAACCACGCTGAAGTGCAGGAAGCTCAAATACCTACCTGTCCATCATGCTCGCTCTGGTGCGGGGCTTGGCTTCTGCATGCCCATCTCAATACTGCATGCTGTTATTTACCTAGGTTTTGGTTGGTCCCATATTTTCTCTGTCGCTTACTTTGTCTGCATTAAGCCAAGCCCTGTCTCCTAAGTCCTGAGCTTGAGTAGTTACCCCAAGTAACTGCTTTTGTGTTCCCAGGGCAACCCACAGCTTCTTAGGTGTCTTAGTTTGTGTTACTATTAACTGGAGTGGAATACCATGACCGAAGGTAACTTGGGAGGCAAGGGTTTGTTTGGCTCACACTTCCACATCACTGTTCATCATGCAAGGGAGCCAGGACAGGAGCTCAAACAGGGCAGGACCTGGAGGCAGGAGCTGATGCAGAGGCCATGGAGACTCGTTGCCTATGGCTTGCTGAGCCTGCTGTCTTATAGAACCTAGGACAACCAGTTCACAATGAGCTGGCCTCTCGACCATCAACCATTAATAAGAAAATACCCTGCCTGCAACCTGATCTTGTGGGTGCACTCCCTCAGTTGAGGTTTCTTCTCTAACTTGTGTTGAGTTGACATAAAGCCAGCCCGTGTTCTATGATAAGCACAGCACCCATCCCATCTGACCTCACTGCTCTTACAGCACCCAGTACCCTCTGGGTGTTTCTGGATTGGAGCACCTTCTGACAGCCCATCACAGTCTGTGTGGGAGTTGAGTTGCTTGCCCAGCATCTCTGTCTGAATCCTGGACCAGCTCTGCCTTTCTTGACTTTGTTAGGACCAGGTACACCTGTCACTCTGGCTTCCTGACTGAATCCCATTCCCCATAAGGAAAGAGCAGCATCTCTGGAAATCCCGAGTTTCCGTGGCACTTGAAGCCTATACATCACCGTGCCCTCCCTTTGGCTAGTGATTTCTTCGGCAGCCGTGATGTTGCTCGTAGAAAATACAGGAGCAAGGACTCGTTTCTATTAAGAGCATTCCTGAAATCGTGTGACATCTCTCCCCATGAACCTCAGCAGGTATTTCCCCGCCATCTATGCTGGCACATTCTCCTGGGAATTTCCACCTCAGGAACTGGTACAATTCTGATCAGAATGGAGTTCCAAGCACCCACCGCACTTTTAAAAAGCTCAGAAACCCAAGACTGAGTCTTGACAGGCAGGAAGGACAGCAGCACACAGTCTTCAGGACAGAATGTTTCCTATGAGCGGAGTTGCTATGATTCCTGCTCCTGCGCTCTCCACAGCCCTGGGTTTTGCCATCCACAAGCCTTGTTCTCTAGCTTCTGTTGGCTGTGGTGCTCACCTCCCTACATGGCCTCATGATGGCCTTCTAACTGATCCCTTTCACCTCTGTCAACAGTTTTCCATTTCTGTTGCCTCCTGACAACACTGATCTCAAAGGCCCCTTCTAGCATTGAGATTCTCTGATCTCTAAAGTCTGAGATCATTTTGGGGGTGGGGGTGGATTCCTGAACCATCATTGCTCTACAGCGTGAGTTCTGGCCCTTTGCTTATTGCTGGGCCAGCTTTCTGACAAACGTCAAGAGATGCAACTCTAAAGAGGGTTATTGTGTTCATTGTTCAGAGCCTTTACTGTGGTCACTTGGCCCAGGTGACTTGGCCTTGTTGTGACACAGGACATCATCACAGAAGTCTGGCAGAGAAGGCCTGATCACATCATGGCAACAAGAAAGATGATCATCTAGGGTCCTCATACTCCTTCAAACTCATACCCTGGTGACCTAACTGCTTTCCGCTAAGCCCCACCTCCTAGTAGTGAGAGAGCTGGAGGCCAGCCATTCCCCCAGGGCCATTCAGAAGTGCTGAGACACAGAAACACCCTGTAATGAATTGCTGGTGGCTCACTTTAAGCCTTTTGCCCATTCTCAGCTCAGGGATCAGGTGGTTCCGGTATCTGTTTCTTTTGTAGTCTCTCTCTGGTAAGCAGTGATGACATTGGGCAGGGAGGTGAAAAGATCAATAGAGAAGACATTGTTAACGGCTAATTGACCTACCATGGAATACAAATATCAGAATCAGTAGAAAAATAAATGTCACAGGGAGCTAAGGCGCTGGTGGCTTTAGAAGAGATTCTTCTAGCCCACCTGTCCCAGATGTCAGTGGGTCTTCATCTTATCCCACATCCAGAGATTTTTGCCTTCTTGCTGAAAACACTTAAAAGCCTACCAGATGTTTCCTCCAGAACTGAGTAAAAGCCAATAAATGATTTACACCTATAGGTTCTAACAACACACTTGTCTCTCAGCAGCCCCTTGTGACCCCTGCGTCTGCCCACCCCCGTGTGCCCCCCGACAAATATCAGAGTGATGATGCATTCCCGTAGCCCAAATGACACTGAGGAAGACAGCAGGACATCAGTGTCTCATGAAAGGAAGTAGGCAGGAGGGGATTTGGTCAGTGATGTCATAGTATGACGTGTCATATGTATGTCATAGTCTTAGGGACTTCAAACAGGTCAGACAGACCTAGATACAAGCAGCTCCCAATTGAGAGCTGCATAAAGCATTAGCCTCCCAAGGAACAACTCAATGTTGCACAGAACAACTCAGTGCTAGGCTGCAACTTTCTCTAGTGGCAACCAAGTAAGAGAAGGGACTGCCATCAACCCCAGCCAGGTCACTCCAAGGGCTTCTAAAAATAAACCACATCAAATTCAGCCTTCCCCTTTGTGGCTCTGGCAGCCACAGAAATAGTAGACCACTTTTCTTCCTTCCTTGGTCTCTTCCCATTCCTTCCTTCTCCCTCCTACACACCCTTTCTTGTGGTCCTACCTCAGTCACCCCACAATTTCTTATGGAGAGCAGATGTTCCAGGAAGGTGAGTGTGACCTTGCATCTGCTGTAAATGCGCATTCTTCAGATGCTGTGCTAGAAGGCCCAGAAGTCACAGGATCCATCAGCAGGTATAATAGAGCAGAGGGTTGACTGAAAAGGGCAGCAGGAAAAACACCTGATACCTGAAATTTGCTAGTTTAGCAAATAAATTTCACCAAATCTCCTAACATCCCAAACTTAATAAACAACAAAAGGGTTACAATAGGAAATGAAGCTGAAAATGCATGAGCTGAGCATTCGAATGAACCCATTAGAAAAATGGCGATTCTGGGGCTTAATGTTTCCTAACAATGAATTTTGGAGTCATGAACAGCTTTGTCTCCCTCTCCTCAAATGTTTGGCAGTGTTGTAACTGGGGACTGACTGGCTAGCAACTTAGGCACAGCCCAGGAATGCTGCTCAGCAGATTACAGGACACATCCCAGAACCTTCCATTAAAGAATTTTCTGGCCTCAGAAGCCAATAGTGCGCTTGCTGAGAGCCCTGTGTTGTATCTGAATATCCATCCTAGAGCAAGGTCACTGGGAGACGTCACTGTACAGATTTTAAAGGTACAGTGGATGACAAAAAGGTTTAAAATGTGTTCTATTTTCCATAAATTGGCATAAGGATGACACAGAAGCAATCGACAGGATGGAGAAAGCTGAGTCCTGATGAGACTTAAAATATCACATTTAAAATCATCCCCTGATGAAATTTCCTAAGAAGGAAGAAGGATGAGCCATATTCGTCATGAAAAGGTCAATTCAAATACACAAACAGCCATTGAACAAATGAGTGATTATAATCTTCATGCTGACAAATATGAAAAACTTAACAGAATTGACAACGTCCTAGAAAAACCTTAATGTACCAAAGCAAAATCAAGAAGAAGTAGACACTCCAGAGAGTAGGACTGAAGCCAGATGTTTAAAATCTTCCTGAGGGCAGCAAGGCAGATGCCTAACTCCAATACCGGTGGGACCCAATGACGGAAGAGCAACGACTCTTGTGAGTTGTCCCCTGACACCCACGCACAGGCACCAAGACACATGCAGACATGTAAGTGTAAGAAAACGTTCAGTCTTCCAGGGAGCTAGAGAGTTCTTCTCATGCCAGAACTCTAAACAAATGTTTATAGCAGGTTTTTCCCCATAACCCCAAACTAGAATCATGCAAATGTCTTCAACAGGTAAACAGTCAAGACAACCATTGTTCATTCATCCCCTGCCCCCTAAAAATAAAAAGAGCAAAATAGTGATACGCAATTGATATAAGCCTCAAGGAGAGTGTGTTCAGTGAAAAGGCCAATGTTGGATGCACACTGATTTCACTTGACGGAAGTCACACTGCTGTGGGTTAATCCTTGTGTACACTGTAAAGATTTGTCACTCGTATTGGTTTAATTAAATGTTGATTGGACAGTAGCCAGGCAGGAAGTATGGGCAGGCAAACAGACTAAGAGAATTCTGGGATGAAGAAAGGAAGAGGTACAAGTCACCAACCAAACACAGAGGAAGTAAGATGAGAAAGCCTCACTGAGAAAAGGTACCAAGCCATGTGGCTAGTTTAAACAGATAAGAATTATGGGTTAATTTAAGTTGTAAGAACTAGTTGATAAGCCTGAGCTAATAGGCCAAATAGTTTTTAATTAATATAAGCCTCTGTCTGTTTCCATTGGACTGAACGGCTGCGGGATCGGGCAGGACAGAAACTTCCAGCTACATCACAGAAATGATGGAGCTGGTGTCTGGGTTGTGTGGGAGTTTGACCATGCTGCAGTTCGGTACTAGCAGGCTGGAGCACATGATAAAATACTACCACACACGGATGCATGAGGAAGCAATGGAATCTGAGCCTGCTCTGAGGACTGTCTCAGCAGATTCCGAGAGAAGTGATGCAAACCCACCCAGGATGACCCTGTCCGGTTCCTCCCGCATAAGCTCTTGCACATCTTTATCTCTTTTAGAGTAGAAAGTTTAAAACATAAATATAAGAAAATAAAGATATTTCCACCAAATACTCCCAGACCTAGACATACACAATAGAACTCTGCAGGGGCAATTGTTCCCCTTCCAGGGAGAAGCAAAGGAGGAAGACTCTCCAGTCAATCTAGTGAGAAAGTATGGATGAACGTCAGACAAGAAATGGTAAGAAATTACAAATTCATCTTCACTATGACTGTAGATAAACTTTCCCCAAAGTAAAGACAAACTAAATCTGATAATTAATAAAATATATAAAATATCCATTCTGGCCAGGCAGTGGTGATACACACCTTTAATCCCAGCACTCGGGAGGCAGAGATAGGCAGATCTCTGTGAGTTCGAGGCCAGCCTGGTCTACAAAGTGAGTTCCAGGATAATACACAAGAGAAATCCTGTCTCACAAAAAATAAAAAATAAAAAAGTCCACTCTATCTGGGAAATAGGAGCTCAATTGAGAGACTTTAAAATTTTAAAGAGATTTTGGAGTTTCACAACTCCGAAAGTTTGGATTTTAAAAGAAAGTTTGAATATTCGAAAAAACTGAACTTTAAATTAAAGTGTTTGAATTTTTAAATACTGTGGGACTTTTAAAATTTGGAATATTTTATATTGTTTTCACATTAATGTGAGACCTTGGAAATTAATAAGAAAGGAAAGGTGACTTAATAGTGATGCGTTTGTGTCAAGTTGACAAGAGGTCAGTTTTGCTAGTTTTACATCAGTTTACGTAAGCCCCGGTCACTAGAGCGGGGGGAGGGAGGGGGCTTCAGTTGAAAATTGGTCCATAAGATATTTGGCAAAGCTTACCACCCCTTGATGAGAACATCATCAAACAGTAATAGGAAGCACTGCCATCAGCTGAAGAAGCACACCGTGAACAGCTCTCGTGGTGTTTAGTGGTAAAAGTGAATGCTTCCCACACCAAGATCAAGAGCAAAACGCCTGCGCTCACTGTTCTAATCTCTCATTGCCCTACAGTGGTGTCATAAAGAGAGGGGGGCTGCAGCAGATCACCTCGTCAACTGGTCCTCCACGTGAAATGCACTGAGAAATTCTCCACCCATACTCTCCATCCTGCCAAAGGATTCTAAAATAGTTAGAGTTAGACAGGGTTGCAGGATGAAAGGACAACATACCAATCAACTGAGTTCTGCATACTAGCAACAATTAGAGAATTTTTTTTTAAATTACAGTAGTAGTACCCCAAAATTGTACTCTTTAGTTAAATATATAAATAAAATATGTAAAAATATGCACAAAGGGTACAGTAAAAAATGGCTACTGCTAAGAGAAATTAATGAAGAAAAGTGGATGCCTATGGGTTAAAATTCTCATTATCTAGATATCACCTCAACTTGGATGATCTATAGATTTGTTTCAATTCCAATAAAAATCTGAAGAAATCCTCAGTGTAAAGTCAGTGGACTCAGCACAGCCAAATATCCTGAGAGGGAATAAAGAAGATTTGTACTACTTACCTTACAATAACAGTAGCCAAACCATACTGCATTTTCATAAAGACTAAAACAGGCCAGTGTGGCCAAATTCTGATTTCAAAATAGCCCATCATGTACAACTATAACCAATCACAATTGAGCCAGAAAAGGTGGGTGTCTTAATACAAAAACCTTTGCCTTTGGCCATTACAATTTGCCAAGTAAAGATAAATGCAAATGGACTATAGATTGCATTATAATATAGAAAGACCATAAAAATTCTAAAAGAAGCTGGACGGTGGTGGCACACGCCTTTAATCCCAGCACTCAGGAGGCAGAGGTAGGCAGATCTCTGTGAGTTCGAGGCCAGCCTGGTCTACAAGAGCTAGTTCCAGGACAGGCTCCAAAGCTATAGAGAAACCCTGTCTTGAAAAAACAAAAAAAAAAAATAAAAGAAAATATAGAAAAAAATTATGTGCTCTTGGATTAGACAAAAAAAGAAACTAGAATTGGACCAAAAATTACAATCCATAAAGAAAAGTATAATTTGGATTCTCTTGAAATTTAAGACATTTGTTCTGTGCAGGACACCTGTAGTAAACTGAACTAGTGATAAGATGGAAGTGTTCACAAACAACTGCTTAGCATTTGCCTGGATTCTAGAATATCTAGAGAACTTCTAGACCTCTTTAGTCATACCAACAAGCCAACTTTAAAAACAAACAAAAAAGAATCTGAATCAAAATTTTATCAAAAAATTACAAATGACCAATAAGGCACAAAAATGCCCAATGTCATCAGTTACCAAACAAACAGCAACAACAACAAGAACCCTCAAAGGAACAATACAGAAGAAAATATACTCAATGAACACAGATGAAACGATCCTCAACAAAATACTAGCAGACTACTCACCATGATCAACTTTTATCTGTCTCAGGGTTGTTTCAAATGAGTAGATAAATATAATATATGACAATATATTATAAAATATATATAAGTAATTATATATAATGAATAAATAAAATGAAGGATAAAAATCATCTCAAAACATGCAGAAAAATCAAAAGATCATCTGAAAGGATGCAGAAAATATTGTTTGATACAATTCAATATCTCTTTATTTAAAAACAAAACCCTGATGAAATTTGGTGTAGAGCGCTTAATACTCATCAAATCAAGGCTTTTGGTGAGAGATAATAAAACCTAATGACAGATAAATGCAAGATGGGACCCTAGATTAGAGCCTGGAACTATAGTGACATTTCATTTGTATTTTAATAAATAAAGCTTGCCTGAGGATCAGAAAAGTAAAACATCCACCCTGGCCAGCCTTACAGACCAGGCAGCAAAGACACACATCTTTAATCCCAGTAGCCACGCTAGCTTGCCATAGAAACCAGGCAGTAGTGGTGCATACTCTTAATCCTAGAACTAGAGAGGATTATAGGATGGGAGGAGACAGCTCTCAGTCTCAGTCTCTTTCTGATGTTTCCCAGAGGCAGGATCACCATTTTTGGACTGAGGTCGAGCTAAAAGCCAGTGGCTGGCTGCTTTGCTTTTCTGGTCTTCAGTTTCTAACAGCTCAAGGAGCTTGGAAGACAGTGCTGAGAGAAATGTGGATTGGGGAGACGGAGCTCAAGAGGTTCCAGAGGGGAACAATATTAGCAATTGAGTCAGAGATCATTCTTATGATATTTTGACAGAGAATCTGACTGCTTTTCCTCTGTCCTAAGAATCTGACTAGAGCTAAATTTAAAAAAGGTTGGACTGATTTCAATCAGTGGCCTGGCAGTGGTTGGGCAGTGGATGGGCAGTGGTTGGGCAGTGGCTGAAGAGTGGATGGACCATGGATATGCGGTGTCTAGACCTCTTATGAACACTTTCTCCTATGAATTGACCGGATCCCTTGTCTTAGTCAGGGTTTCTATTGCTGTGAAGAGACATCATGACCACAGCAACTCTTATAAAGGACAACATTTAATTGGGGCTGGCTTACCGTTCAGAGATTTAGTCCATTATCATCATGGCAGGAAGCATGGCTGCATGCAGGCAGGCATGGTGCTGGAGAGATAGTGTTCTGCATCTGGGGCTATGGGTAGCAGGAAGAGACAGTGAGCCACTGGGCCTGGTCTTGAGCATCTGAGACCTCAAAGTCAATGCTCCCTCCCCCCCAGTGACACACTTCCTCCAACAAGGCCACACTTTTCTAATAATGTTAACCCTATGGGCCTATGGGGAATATTTTGATTTAAACCCCCACATGCGGTTCCCTGCACTTTTCTGAAGTATCAGAACAGCACTACCAGGAAGCCAGAATATGCATGGCAATCCAAAGGTCCTGGAGTAGCCAAAGCAACCCCATAGGAGATAAAAAGGAAGCTCTAGCCTGCAGTAGAGTGGTCTTGGCATAGGGACTGAAAAGTGGACAATAGTGATGGAGCCTAGAAGTGGATACAACTTACATACTCAATTGATTTTTTGAACAAAGAACCAAAATAATAAAATGCGAAAAGAAATTGCTGAAATAGAAACAGGGAAACAAATGACAGAAAGAGAGGAACTTGACAGCTGTTGCATTTGATACTCAAAAAATTAAGATGATCATACTTTTAAGGTAACAGCTGAAAACAGAGACATTTTAAAAGCAAACACAAGTTTGTGAATCAGGGAACAGTCCAAATATTCAAGATACAAAATACAACACTAACAAATTGAGCATTTGATTCCATCGAAGTTAGCCAAATCCACCCATTAAAGTGGAAGGAAGCACTCAGGCAGGAGGATCTCTGTGAGTTCAAGGCCAGCCTGATCTACAGAGTGAGTTCTAAGACAGCTGGTGCTACACAGAGAAATCTTGTCTTGAAAAATCAAAAAGGAAGAAAAAAATAAAACAGCATAAAAGGGAAGGAAAAAACACAAACAACAAAACACACATCTAAAAACTTACATGTAAAATAAAGTCCTATACCCAATAATGCAAGACAATCCAGTTTTTTAAATGGTGAGATCCAAACGGAAGATCCGAATAACTCACAGAGAAAGATAAATGTGAATGGCAAAAACATGAAAAAGATACTCCTCAGCATTATTTATTAGGCCATACAAATTAAGGCCATCATTAAATTCTACCATATAGTCAACAGAATGCTAAAAATAAATATGTTTGATAGTATCAAATGTTGGCAAGACTGCGAAGCAACTGGAACTCTCAGGCCTTGACAGTAGCCCTGTAAAAACCTGTGCGACCAAGCTAGAAAACACTCGACTGTGCTGAGTAAGAGTAAATACACACCAGCTGCACAGTCCAGCAGCTGCACTCCTGGGTATCTGCTTAAGACTAATAAAAATATGTATCAACCAAAAGAAGCAAGTGTTTACAGAGTGTTATATTGAACAAATACTGGATGCCAGGTGTCTACCAAGAGGAAAATGAAAGACTAGTCTGAGTTTTTTGTTTTTCCATATGGAGTTGAGTACTGCTCTTTCCAGGTCTGTGGAGAATTGTCCTGGGATTTTGATAGAGATTGCACTGAATCTGTAGATTGCTTTTGGTAGGATTGCCATTTTTGCTATGTTTATCCTACCTATCCAAGAGCATGGGAGATCTTTCCATTTCCTGATATCTTCTGCAATTTCTTTCTTCAGAGACTTAAAGTTCTTGTCAAACAGGTCTTTCACTTCTGTGGCTAGTGTTACCCCGAGATATTTTATGTTATTTGTGGCTATTGTGAAGGGCGATCTTTCCCTGATTTCTTTCTCAGCACTTTTGTCATTTGTATATAGGAGGGCTACTGATTTTTTTTTTTTTTGGCTTTTTTCGAGACAGGGTTTCTCTGTGGCTTTGGAGCCTGTCCTGGAACTAGCTCTGTAGACCAGGCTGGTCTCGAACTCACAGAGATCCGCCTGCCTCTGCCTCCCTAGTGCTGGGATTAAAGGCGTGCGCCACCATCGCCCAGCCTGATTTTTTTTTTTTTGAGTAGATCCTGTATCTTGCCACATTCCTGAAACTGTTTATCAGCTCTAGGCATTCCCTCATTGAAATTTTGGGGTCACATGTGTACTAACAAATCATCTACAAATAGTGAAGTTTGACTTCTTTTCCAATTTGTATCCCTTTGTTCTCCTTTCGTTGTCTTATTGCTCTAAAAAAAATTAGGAGGGGGGAGAAGAAAGCGTGGAGGGGGAGGGGAGAAAGGGCAGGAAAAGGAGAACGTGAGGGAATGGGTTGCTCAAAAAGGTGAAGGACAGTGAGGGAGAGAAAGGAAAGAGATATCTTGACTGAGGGAGCCATTAAAGGGCTATCGAGAAACAACACTAGGGAAATTCTCAGAAATTCTTGAGGATGACCCCAGCTAAGACTCTAAGCAGAGGAGAGGACACCTAAATTGGCCTTCCCCTGTAATTGTTATCATAGAACCTTCCCCCAGCAACCATTGAAGCAGATACAGAGACCTACAGTGAAGCTCTGGGCCAAGCTACCTGAGACCAGCCCAAGAGAGGGAGGAGAGATAGATAATTTATCTATGAACAAAGGGTTCAGGACCATGATGGTGATACCCACAGAAACAGCTGACCTGAGCTGGTGAGAGCTCACTGACTCCGGACTGGTAGCAGGTGAACCTGCATAGGACCAAATTAGGCCCACTGAATGTGGGTGAATGTAGGGGACATCTGTGAGGCTTGGACAGTCTGTGGGGCCACTGGCAGTGAGACCAGTATTTATCGCTAGGGCTTGAACTGGCACATAGGAGCACATTCTCTTTGGAGGGATACCTTGCTCAGCCTAGATATGGGGGGTGGGGATGGGGCTTGCTCTTGCCTCGAAGTGAAGTGTCAGACTTTGATGACTCCCCAAGAGAAGCCTTACCCTTTCTGAGGAGTGGATGGGGAGATGGGGTGGGGGGAAGGTGGAAGAATGGGGAGAAAGGGAGGGAGTGGGAAAGGGCATAGCTATGTAAAATGAGAAAAGATTATATTTAAAAATTCTTAATAAAAAAAGAGAAAAAGAACAAGTGTTCCCTCTTTTCTTCAAGGCTACACTTTTGTTGTTGCCCACATTGTTCAAAACAAATGTTGGAAAGATAAATATGGGCAGGAATACATAGGCTCATGTCAATACCTAGACACAACCGCCATGTTTAAAACAAAATGTAGAGAAGACAAGTCCTTGGCCCAATAAAGAAATGAAAGCTCACAATCTGATGACGTCATTCTCCATTTTCCCTGTTCCAGGGAAAACATTCTCCGTGTTCCAGGATGGGAGCGCATCCTTAAGCCTTAGGACAGAAGGCAAAGGGTCTGAGCTCCTTAGAAATTTGCCTGGAGCGAGCAGTGTTGGTGCACTGCCTTTAATCCCAGCCCTCAGGAGGCAGAAGCAGGCGGATCTCTGTGAGTTCAAGGCCAACCTGGTCTACAAGAGCTAGTTCCAGGACAGGCTCCAAAGCTACAGAGAAACCCTTATCTCAAAAAGAAAGAGAGAGAGGGAGAGAGAGAGAGAGAGAAAGTCTGACAAACTGACAGAACTTCTTCCCCACCTGTAACCTGGTGACACAGGCCTCCAGTGAGCCTACTCCTAACCTTGCCATAACCTGCCCCAACACTCAGTCAATAGGACTGATGGTGCTGAATGACCTGGAAGCCGTCTCTAGAGGGTCCCTGTGCCCACCTAGGGCAAGGTCCACAGTTTCACAGGACAGTCGGGGTCATGTGCACACACTTTCATGTAAGAGCTTCCTGCCTTCAGCTATCCGATGGTTTCTCCCACCAGAACCATCTTCGAGGGTGCTGTGAAAAACCTTTCTTAGAAATTTCTAGAATTTATGCTGGGCGGTGGTGGCGCGTGCACTAAGGAGGCAGGGACAGGCGAATGTCTCTTGAGTTCAAGGCCAGCCTGGTCTACAGAACTATTTCTTGGACAGCCAGGGTTGTTACACAGAAAAACTCTGTCTCGAAACTCACTCCTCACAAAAAAAAAAAAAAAAAGGAAAGAGAAAGAAAGAAAGAACTTCTAACTTCTAGAATTTACCTGAACTTGCCTAACTGAAGCAATGACAGGATTGGAGAAGTGACGTCATAACACTAATTTGTCCAGGTAACTTCCCCCGGTACCTACACAGAGCCTCAAAGGCTGCCCAGCCCTGCAGCTGACACAGTGAGCGTGAGGTGGGCAGGCGCACACCTGGACTGGCACAGCCGGCGCGTGCCCTCTACCCGGGCTACGCGAGGTCTGTAGCAGAGCAGGTCTGAGGAAAGCTGACAGATTTACCAAATGAGAATATCTGAAGGGTACGGAGCAGGCATTTGTCTCAGGTAGAGGAATGGTTGCTTTGATAGGTTTCTCCTGGGAAAGGTTGGAGAAGGGCAAAGACGTTGACCCCCGAGCTAAACATCAGAGCTATGAACAGCCGCCAAGCAAACCCAGCTGATTCCCCTGCCTGGAAACGACAGGCATCAAAGGAGAGATTAAATTAGAGCATCGAGTTTAAAATCACGGATGGGCTGTCTGTCTTTATCGGCTCCCATCACTAATGAAACTGAATCTCTGTGGAAAGGAGTGAGGAAACTTCAGGAATAGAAGGGGCGTTGAGAGGGACTGCATTTAGAAACTGGTTGCCGGGGAGAACGAGGTGTTTAAAATGAATCAGCCGGTCTTGACACTGCCATCCTGGCTCCGCTTCCTCAGGGAGAGAGATCACTGGGAGAGAAAGAAAACGCAAACACAAATAAGGCCTGCCAAGAGCCTTTTTACCACACCAGGGGTTGCCATAGGTCCCTTGCAGGGGCAGAAGCCGCTGCAGTGCTTGGACTGTCCCCACAGAGGGCCAGCTTGCTGGGTCACCTGTGGGCCAAGGACCACCACCCCCATCCTGCACCGGCCTCCCCTTTTAGCCGTGCTGTGAGGGCCTGCGATCTCAGCAAAGCCAGCAAGGCTTGGGGAACCAGTGCCAGCTCTGGGTGGAAACCGTGAGCAGGTGTCCCTCCTTCAGAGCGAGCAGATCTGCGTTCAGATCATGACTCTGTCACATTCTGTGGAGCACTGGACACAGAACCCAGCAGCATTCTGGTCTTGGAGCCTCCATCTGCAAAATCTACCTGATGGGGTAAAAATGGCAGAGGGAGCACTTGGCACCCACAAGGCTCCAGAAATGTACCCATTTTCCTTCCTCAGGTTCCCCCAAGATTTCCACTGTATATACAAGTGGATGCCTATGTTTAATTTTGTTTACTGAATAGGCACCTCTGGTGAGTTCTCAGCCCTTCGAAGTGCTGTCATGCCGCAAAGAAACCAGAAGACAGAGGCTCTGTGCGCGGCCTTTCTCAGGAAAGTGCCTTCTCCCGCCCTGTACCCCCCCCCCCCCCCCCCCCCGTGTGGTGCTCCAACTGGTTTTCACATTCTGAGAGGATCGAGGCAGGGCTCTCCTCTAGGTCTCCAGCACTGGTTTCCTGTTTTGTTTTGTTTTTCCGTGACAGGGTTTCTCTGTAGCTTTGGAGTCTGTCCGGGGAGCTAGTTCTTGTAGACCAGACTGGCCTTGAACTCACAGAGATCCACCCGCCTCTGCCTCCCGAGTGCTGGGGTTAAAGGCGTGCACCACCGAGGCCTGGCCAGCACTGGTTTCTTTAAGCGCTTCTACCTGGGGAATTTTAGGATTGACGGGATCTGGCAGAAGCATTTTTGTTCTTTCACTGTCTTGCGTTACATCAGTTTTCTGGGACTGTGTGTGGCTCCGAGGCAGAAAGTGAGTGTCCTTCAATGCTTGCTTTGCTCTGGCTGACTTGTGCCCCCTTCGGAGAGTGGGATGTAAAGGGAGACTATAGGGTGTGTTAACTAGACCTGAGATCATCATCTCAGAACCTGAGTGTTTTTGGAGACAGAGGCTTTAAAGGAGCAATTAGGTTGAAATGAGGTGGGAAGAACCTTCTCCGAGGAATACTGTCTTTCGCTGCTGGAAAGAATGACCTGCTTCACCTTAACCCCAAATATTGAACCTCTAGAGCTGTAAGAATAAACTCGCTGTAAGCCTTCTAATGGAGACCCTACCAGAACGATGCCGTATCAGTGACTGGGAGATGACGCATAGAACCGCATCCTTCCACAGGAGTGAAAGGCACTTGCTGAGAATGGCTAAGGAATGGCTGGGGGGAGGGGGGGCACGAGGACTAAGTCTGGGTCCCCAGCAGCTACATCAAAATCCTGTAGATGATCCTCCCAGTAGTGGCAGCACTTGGGTAAACATGGCCATTCTCTCGAGAATGCCTGCAACTCACTACCCAGAACCAGAACCAAGGCTATGAATTGGCCCACCCCAACATCCAGCCCATTTGTGATCTACTGAAGCACGTGAAAGATCTGGTCCTGCAGACCCAAGGCTGAAGGATCTGCATGACACAGGGCGACAGTAGGATAACCAAAGGGAGTCCAGTGAGGGCCCAGCATTGATCGTATAGCAGAAACCAGGGGCCTCACACCAGATCGATGACTTTGCAATGAACACTCAGAAGTAGAGATGTATGGACAAGAGGATTTACTGCATGACTAACTGTGTCACGCGCCAGCTTCCATGACAAGATTGATTTTTCTTTTTCTTTTCTCCTAAATTTTATTTTATTTTGGGGGGACATTGCAAGGGCAGAGGGGGGATACGAAGGGACAGGAAATGAATGGGATGGAAATGCATGATGTGAAAGACACAAAGAGTAAAGAAAGAAAAAGTTTAAAAATGTCTTCAGCTCTCATGTTCTCCAGAGTCCTGTGGGACAAACAGAGAGGGCTGAACTTCAGGTACAGGCTCTTAAAGACCACATGTGGAGGCCCAGGGTCCTGGGAGCCTGCGGGGCTCCTGGTGACCCTTTCATTTCTGATCCTACCTGATGCAAGTACAGAAGCTGTCCAAGGCATGTAGTCCACAAGTGACCAGCCTCTGCTGGGTCATCTCCCTCAACAAAGACCTCACCACTTGAGAGGCCTAGTTTCCCATGGCCATGGTCACAGATGGGGTTGGGATCACAAGCAGACAGTCCTCGAGTGACTTGGCCGACCTCCTAAAACTCTGCCCTGTGATCCTGTCCAGCCCTCAAGAGCAAGGTGAATCAGTCAGCCCTTCCAGCACTGGCTACAGAGGTGCCCCAGAGTTCTAGTGGTCTCATTGGTGTCACAGAAACCTGTGGGCCATCAGAAGCACCAGGTGCCTCTGTTAGGTCTTTATAGTTCACTAACTGGAGAAGTACTTATGCCTGCACATCATAATGCCTACTTGAAACATTGCACATTATTGAAAAGAACAATTGATCTTAGCCTTTTGTTCCTAAATCACTGTAATCACTAACTAGTGTGTGTGGTGAGGGGGTGGGGGCGGACATGGCACATTCACTCCAATCTTGGAATGAACTTAGAGCTGACCACCCTTTACTTAGTCCATGATGAGTCTTGCTGGTGGCTGCTGTGTGAAAATGCTCTTTTACCCTGTAAAGATTTGTCACTCGTATTGGTTTAATAAAACACTGATTGGCCAGTAGCCAGGCAGGAAGTATAGGCGGGGCCACCAGATGAGGGGAATCCTGGGAAAAGGAAAGGCTCAGTCTGTAGTTACTAACCAGATGCAGAGGAAGCAAGATGAGAATGCTGCATTGAGAAAAGATACCAAGTCACATGACTAAACATAGATATAAATTATGGGTTAATTTAAGTTATAAGAGCTAGTTAATAATAATCCTGAGCTAATAGGCCAACAGTTTGTAATTAAGGTAAGCCTCTGTGTGTTTCTTTGGGACTCAATGACTGCTTACAGGTGGCCATGCCAGAGGAGCAGCAAGTAGCAGCTGACTTCAGAGAACTGGCACACCAGCATGCAAGCCACTGGTGGGTGAATTCCCAGCAGCTCCAAGGGCTTTGGCCCCAGAGCATCTCTTACTGCTGATGTGCCATGTCTTTATGTTTGCTGCTACCATTTTCCTCTAGTCTCTGGCTTGGTGTGAATGGGTGCAGGGAGATCCCCACTGCTTTTAATATAATGTTATTATCTCATGGAAATATTCTGTTCTGCTGGGCATTTTTACCTGTGGATTATTATGAAGATGATTTCCTCCTCAGATGTACTATTTAACTGATGCAATGAGTTTAAACAATAATGGTGTTAGTTTAAATAGAATTTTTGATGATCAGGAGTCTTTCATAAATATAGTAAGAGATTATGATAAAGGTTAGCTTAGTGGTAAAACCAATATACATAAAAGCAATATGTGATGTTGTCCCACCCGTGATAAAGCAGTGGCTGAAGAGGACAGAAGATAACAAGGAAGTGTCACATAACTGGAATACATGAATTTCTCTTGAGGACCAGGCAATAGCTCAGGCTAATGATTAAGAGAAACAGTTGAGTCCCAGAAGCCCAACTGGCTCAAGTGTTTTAATCTTAATGTTTAGAGATGTGTACATAGGTTTCAGTGTGCATCATGGCTAAAACAAAGCTTTAAAAATGACTTAAGGTTAGATTAAGATGTTTGTGTTAGTATCTTTGAGATGAAAAACCTTGGGAAAGTATCTGAAGTTTAGATAGGCACATAGTGAGGGACTCATCAAGGCCCGGGAACAAACACACAGCGGCCCAGTTATTATTAGCTGGTGTGCCTTTCCTGCTAGGATTGGTGGGTGATCAAAGATGGTGGTTAATTCCTTGTACCCAGTTCTGCCCTGCTTTCCTGATATATATAAAACTATTGATGAGTGGATATGTACTTGAGGATTTAAAATAGAGATGGCTGTTTGTTTTTCATGTATGAAAGTTTACGTTTGTGATTCTTCTAAGATTACCTTTTGAGTTAAGGCCTTTCTTTTTTTAAAAAAAAATATTTATTTATTTATTATGGATACAATATTCTGTTTGCATATATGCCTGCTAGACGAGGACACTAGACCTCATTACAGATGGTTGTGAGCCACCATGTGGTTGCTGGGAATCGAACTCGGGTCCTTTGGAAGAGCATGCAATGCTCTTAACCGCTGAGCCATCTCTCCAGCCCCTGGCCTTTCTTTGTAACTGCAAAATGCAGCCTGCCAGCAAAAGAACTGGCTGAGGAAAGAAAGTACCTTGCTTTCTTACACTCTGCTAATCTACAAGTTGCTTGGACATGAATGCATGTGGGTTCTTGAGACAACTTGTTTTTTTTTACCTGTAATGCATAAAACGTTTAATCATGTAAGGGAGATGGAAAACATGCTGTGTTTTACTTGTATTCATTGTAATCATTCACTTGAAAAATTGAATGTAACCACATTGTAATTTTTGTATTGCTTGGAAGATTTTGCTGAGGTATATAAGCTGTAAGGGGGAAAATAAAGTTAGTTAGAGGGAAGACATCAAGAGAGACAGAAGGGGTACATCTGTATAGATGTAAGAAAAGAAAAGAAAACAGAGAATAGAGAATAGACCCTAAGAGAGAAAGAGAGTGTGTATGTGTGGGTGAGCCTGCGCGCATGCGTGTGTTCCCTTTTTTGCCAGTCTCAGAGAGCTAAATTTAGCCCCCTTACCAGTTACAAAGAGTTAAGTTTTACTCCCTCAGATAAAAAAGCCAAGTTGAGAGATTAGTTTGCTGACTCCATGGAATCCCCCCAATCCCTGAGCTTCTGGAGGCTGGTCCTCATGGAAGTGATAGATTCTTATTCAGGATTCACTTTCATGGCAACAACCATTGAAAATCCAGCTGCCCGAAGATGTGCCCTCAAGCAGACTGCAGCATGGTGGCACCTGCAACTCTCAATTACATCATTCCAGCAGTGCACACCATATCTAATGTGTCTCTCAAAGGCTAAGAAACCCTAACGTAAGCTCTGTGACACATGGGGTTCACAGTACACAACTCAGAGCCTCCAACCTAGTCCTAAGCAGTGACTTGACCTGTGTCTGGGATCAAGCCTCCTATTCATTTCTACGTCTATAAAACTGGGTCAATTATGGGTCTAAGTCAGATGGGTCCTGTGAAAATTAAACGAGATTTTAACTGTCTGGCCTCAGCCCTGGCATAAAGGCCTTTGTACTCATTCTTATCACTGCATTACAAGTTACTGTCAACGCCAAGGCTTTACACAGCACACATTGATCAGCTCGATGTTCTGCCAGTAGACCTGACCTCAACGGCTTTCTGGCTTCCCTCCATTCAGGTCAGCCAGGACTGTGAGGTCAGAGGAAGCTGGAGAAGATGCAGTCTCAGGTTGGGGCAGCTGGTGTGGGGGGTGGGCAGAATTCATCTTCTTGGAGTCCTAACGCTGAGGTTCCACTCTTTTGCTGGTTGTGGGCTTGGGGCCACCCATAGTTCCCAGACATAGCAGGTTCCTGCTGGTCAATGCGACAGTGTCTCTCAAGTCTGGGAGGACAGTCTTAAGTGATGAGTTGAAAACAGGGGTGGCATTTTCCATAGAAAGCCAATGAAGAGAGTGGTAGCCCATTTTTTTAACCATATTCAAGTCATAGCATCTACCCACTGTATCATAGAGGGTGCTATTACAAAACGGGATGATCTGGTGGCCATCGTGGGTTGTATTTATTGTGTCCTTGAAGATCCCTTAGACAAACTAGGCTCAGGGTGTCCACTGATTCCTGTATGATAAAGTTCAAGTTCCCAGATCTGCCGTCTGTAACACCCTCAGGAGACATTTGCTCAGGGGGAAAAGGTGACAGGACTATCATGCTGGCTTTATTGTATAGAGAAAATAAACCCTGTAGAGAGTGATGTGTGGCATATTGGAAACACCTCCCCTTCTCATTTATTCTTTCTTGATTTATTAAACAATCTTAAACAGTTTCTGTCATTCAGGTACCTTACTGACCCTGAATAGGGATGAGGAATAAGGAATATCCTTCCAAATGGTTCATATACACCACTTCCCAAAGACCCACAGTGGACTCAAATGCTGTCATTTGAATTAAGCTATGGCTACACAGGCCATTCACTAGCCTATAACTCCTTCTCTGGTCCCTGGGGAGTGCTCCTGCTCTAAAGAAATAGACTGGGAACTGGTGGAGTCCTCAGACAGGGGAAGGGGAGTAGCAGACTTCATGAGCCAAACTCTCTGAAGCTAGCATTTTTTTTAAATGACTGTTAAACTTTCCAGTACATGAACCCATACTTTCATTAGTCCAGAATACATGTTTTGAAAGACCATATCCATCCTGATGAGCTGCACATGGTTTGTGTTTGTTTTTGTTTGTTTGTTTGTTTGTTCTTTGAATCCTCAATTGGTCTTCCAAGGAAGGCAACACTGTTATACCTGAGCTGATAGCATTCTAAGAAAGCACGGTGTTAATGATTTGGGACAGGGCCAGACAGTATATGCTGATTGCACTGTGTATTGTGTGTGTGTGTGTGTGTGTGTGTGTGTGTGTGCGTGTGTGTGTGTGTGTGTGTGTATGTATGTGAACACAAATAAATTAATCCCACACTAACTCAGGATGAAGTGTAATAATTTAGGGGAAACTAACCGATCACAGTCCTGTTTTACAAACAAGGAACAGGAACCAAATCCAGTACCCAGGTGAGAGAAGAGAGAGAGAGAAAGAGAGAGAGAGAGAGAGAGAGAGAGAGAGAGAGAGAGAGAGCAAGAGAACAGGCACATGCGCACTTTTGGTACCAGGCCACATGGCCACATACAACCTGGTCCAACCTCTCAAAGGCCATTGGCTGAAGGAAGTTCCCCATAAACTCCTCCTTTTGTCTAAATGAGAAAGTTTTAAATCCAAAACAAAACTATATACGAAAAGACTCAATATCAAGTATAAAAATTAGAATTATAACCAGAGTAAACAATATTAAGAAACATATGCTAAATAGTTTAATAATCATTCTATCCTAAGGAGTCTAAGTCTTGTATTAGAAATGGCTTGGCTAAGTCATGAGAGGAAAGTAACTACTATTATCTAGTCTTTAACCCCACTGAAGACCTGAGAAGGGAAATATTATTACTTGAGTGAATAGGAAGTGCAATCAAGCAGCTTCCAAAATATACAATAAATGACAGAGACAACTGGCTACCTGGGCGATCACACAAAGTCTCATTTGCAACATTGGAGCAACCAACTTTGGCTAAGGCCTAAAGTACAGACCATTTTAAGAGGCAGGAAAATTTTTTAGAACTGTCTTACTCTGTCTTGGCAAGGTTTGACAGTCTTGTTTCTTGTATCCTGCTTGTCCTGTCCAGACACCATGTAATTTGTCAGTGGTGGAGGCATGGGCAGCTTCTTGCCCAACGGCCAGTTTTGCCAAGAAGAAAACAAGCCCTAAGTGGAGTGTCTTTGGTGCTCAACATTCTATCAGGAATAGATCCATGCTGCCAGGAAAAACTGTGTCTTATGTCAACAGAACCCTAAATTATTTAAATGCCATATCCTACAGTTCTTTGAAGTAGTTGAAGATTACCTATGTCTATGCAGAAAACAATCTCTATGTATCTAAAGAACCTATTTAGTCTAACTATAAGTATGACAAACATGGATGACTATTGACCCATAATACTTAATACTTGTATAACTTAAAGACTAAGACTTTATATTAGAATATTAAAAAATCTTTAAACAGCTATGCAGCAAATAAGAACAATGGGCTCAAAATTTAAACAATGTTTAAGTATCTTGATCAGAGGTAGAAATGTATAGTGCAATATGATAAATATATCCTAAAATTACATCAATATACAAAATGTCTTAAACAGAGATAGAAACATGCATGCATACAATATGGCAAAATAACTTTTTACAGGTGTGCAAATATTATAAAGAGAAATAGGAACATATTTAATATAACAAATATAATTTGAATTTGTATCAATATACAAGAATTTATACAAACATAAATTGTCTATAAATAATAGCTCATAAGTATTCACTCTATTACTCACTATTATTATTAGTGTGAGTAAGTTCACACTAGTCTACCTATTTTCCCATTCAATTTCTTCTTTTTTGCAGTGAGGTCCTTGAGCCTACAAAATTTTCACCTCAATCCCCAACCCTATATCACTTATAATCAACCCCTTATTGATGTTTCTAACCCTGAGGACAAACTTTGTTGGGAAAGGGGATGTCATCTTTTAAAATTACTTTTAGTTGTCATGGGGACAATGCTCTTTTTATGGGATCTTGTAAAACTAAAAGGATGGTTAAGTTTTAAGATTACTGTCTGGTATAATTGTAAATTGTCTCTGAGTTGTCAATAGGTTTTTTTTTTAAGTTTTTATTTGAAGTTCTGGCCAGAACATTGTAAGACAGTGTACCATTTTAGCTAACCAAATTGGATCCATCTTGAGCAGCTGGTACCCAAAACCAGTCTGATAGTATGCTATCAGAATTATGACATCATACCAAACAGGTGGAATTATTGATGTGGGGCCCCATCTTCTTCCTGGAAATTTTAAAGATTACTTCAGGAAAATTTATGTTTTATTGTGGAAAGCTTAAACATTGTTTATAAAGACATATATTTAATGAAAGATAATATAGACTAAAATAGGTATGGAGAAAAGTAAACTTTGTTTTTCAAAAATGTAGGCCCATTTCTACCTTGTCTGACGTCAGAGAGTTGGAGATTACTCAAATGATTGGCCAGCATATTTAGGAGTCCCAACTCAAAATGTAATAGCTTAATTCTTTTGACATTAAAATAGCTCCATTCAATCCTAACAGATGATCAGGATATGCAAACTACTTCTGCTCCTTCTTTTGTAACTATGAGGTCACCTGGGGAAGGGGCAGCCCTCAGGATATGTGATCTAGATCAGTTTGGCTACCTGAACAACAAAATGCTAATGATTTGATATATCAGAGTGATAAAGTGATTGGCTGTATGAATTATCCTTTGTATCATGTTAATAAAGTCCTTTGTTACCTTCTCAATCCATTTACATTGAGTATAAGAGCTATAAAAAAAATAAATGTGGGCGATTTCAACAATCACTGAAATGCCCTCCCAGTATTATTCTATGGTTTCTGTTCTGTTATTCTTCAAGCATCTCTGTATTCTTTACTTATATTTCTAGATTTTCATGCCCCCCTACCCTGTCAAGAAGTGCTTTTGTTGAGGATGGTCCACAGCGTGTGTGTGTGTGTGTGTGTGTGTGTGTGTGTGTGTGTGTGTAATATAGTAATTTGAATGTAGTTGGCACCATAATCTCATAGGGAGAGACACTAATAAGAGGTGTGGCTTTGTTGGGGTGGGTATGGCCTTGTTGGAGGAAATATGTGATTGGTTAATAAAGAAGCTGCTTTGGCCTGTGGCAAGGCAGAATATAACTAGGCAGGAAAATGTAACTGAATGTAGGGAGAAAGAAGGTAGACTCAGGGAGACACCATGTAGCTGCCCAGGAAGCAAAATGTGAGGTAACAAACCACAACCCTTGTAGTAAAATATAAAATAACAGAAATGGGTTAATTTAATATGTAAGAACTAGCTAGGAATATGCCTGAGGCATTGGCCAAACAGTGTTGTAATTAATATAATTTTTGTGTGATTATTCGGGTCTGGATGGCTGGGAAATGAAAGTGCAGTCTTCGTCTACGAATGGAACCTAAACATTTGACAAGAATTTCCACATAAAGCCTGAGAACACTTTTTTTTTTTTTTAAAGACAAGAACAGAGTCAAGTGCAGCTTCTTGGTAATCATCTTTCCTTTGGTAGACTCTATGTGCTGGTAGCAAGCAGAGGTGTGACTCCTTTAAGAGAGGCATCCTGGCTCAGCTTTAGCAGCAAAAACCTCACAGATCTTTTAGGAGGCTCTGCCATTAAACACATAAATGTTTATGAGCAACCAGCATCAGGCTTCTTGGTGGCGCCATGGACCTACAAACTCCACAGAGTTATGGCAAAGCAGTTCCTACCAGTACCTCTGAAATGAAGCTAGACTCTCAGAAAGCTAAGGGATGAGCAGAGCAGCTGCCAAAGCTGCTGCTTTAATCCTAGCCATGCTGCTTAGCAGATTAAAGATTCATGTGCTCAAAAAAAGATCAAGATATACAGTAAAGACAGATTCAGATGAAAAAAAAAAACCTCTAAATTTACAGTGTGTTTAAAAATATATGTAGACTTGGGAGAGAAAAGAAAAAGAATAAAGTCCTTAAAAAAGAAATAGAGTAGCCAGGCATTGTGACACATACCTTTAATCCCAGAACTTGGCAGGCAGAAGCAGGTAGATCTCTGTGAGTTCAAGGCCAGCCTGGTCTACAGAGTGCGTTCCAGGATGGTCAAAGATACACAGAAAGAAACCCTTTCTCAAAAAACTAAAAAATTTTAAAAAATAAGAGAAATCAGGGGGGAGGAGCCACATTAAGATGGAAAATATACAGAGAGTCTAGATACTGTATGTTATGGTGTTTTATTTTAATTTTTTGACTACAGAGAGACATTTGATTCTGGGAACTGCTAAACTAAACCAACATATATATTTTAAAGGTATCATGATTTCAAAATTTGAGTCTAAGGATATGTTACTCTGGAAAACAAGTTCTGTTTTGTTTTCGAAGAAGATAAGAACCTGTGGATTCCTTCCAGGCTACTGTGGTTTGATGGAACAAGAGCCCCACAAAGGTCTTCATGAGCTCTAAAAATACTTCACCCAACAAACAGCAGGAAACAGTTTGGAGAAAACTATGCCCAAATTCCCAAAAAGATTATTTATAAATGTTTGTTTTCATTTAAAGGGGGTTGATTAAGTGCTTAATGGTCACAGTCAATCTCTTTCTAAACAAAGGTGGGGGTATATGATATAGAAATGAATATAGACTTTGTTTTATTGATACAATACAAATTTAAGAGGAAGATGGGCATTGAAGAGGCTTCTTATAAAGTTTGCTAGCTATTTGGGCAGAAACTGCACTGGCCTGGACTGCTTGGTGGTATACCATATAGACTGGACATGCAGGACCCAAAGAAAAATGACTACTGAGCTTGCCAAAAGAAAGTGAAACAGTATTTCGGGGTTCCTGCTTCATGAAAGAGCCTGCCAAATATTCTACAGGACACAGAAGAAAGTGACTGATAAACTGTCAATATAGGCAAAACAGTCTTCCAAATTTCCTGCTTTATGGAAAAGTCTGCTCGATACTGTCAGCCTGTAGCCTGAAGATGGATGCCACAAGGTTACAGAAGAACTTTAGGTGACAGTGACTGTCTTCAGGCAGTGAGATGTCTCTGTCAAAGCAATTGAAAGTTGTTTACAATGCACTTTCTGCTTACTTGGCAATATTATATCCTTCTGGGGTCTTTGATGGAGTTGAAGACAGATAGTTGTAGTTATAGTTTTCCTTAGTTATGATAAAAGATGAATTAGAGATGAAACTTTAGACTCACAAAGATAAAATAGATGATAGAATACTTTCTTTAATTTTGTCAGATACAAATAGATTAAGTATTATAACTGTAATTCTTGTTTGATACCTGTTTTGTTATATGTAATTTTACTATGTTAAAGTTAAAACTTTCCCCTTTTATTTAGACAGAAAAGGAGAGATGACGTGGGTTTCCCTCTGTATGATATGAATATGTTTTATTATCATTGTTAATAAAGAAGCTGCTTTGACCTATGACAGGAAAACTAAACTGAATGCAGGGAGAAAGAAGGCAGAGTCAGAGAGACACCATGTAGTCGCCCACGATGCAAAATGTGAGGTAACAAACCACGAACCTTGCGGTAAAATATAAAATAATAGAAATGAGTTAAGTTTAGATATAAGAGCTAGCTAGGACTATGCCTGAGCCATTGGCCAAAAATATTGTAATTAATATATATATAATTTTGTGGGATTATTCAGGTCTGGGTGGCTGTGAAATAAAAACACAGTCTCCACTTACAAGTGTGTCACTGTGGGGCAGGCTTTGAGGTTTCCTATGCTCAGAATAACACCCAATATCTCAGTTGACTTCCTGTTGCCTACAAGATGTAGAACTTTCAGCTACTTCTCCGGCACTGTATCTACCTACACACAGCCTATCATGATGAACTGAACCTCTGAACTATAAGCCACCCAATTAAATGTCTTCATTAATAAGAGTTGCCATGGTCATGGTATCTCTTCACAGCAATAAAAACCTTAGGACATATAATATATTTATATGTACTTATAATTATATATTAAAATATATACGTAAATATTAAAGCTGCTGCCACCCAGTACTCTCCTGCTGGCCTTCTTGGAATATTTCCTATTTTCTCTCAGTGCTGTGTGAGCCTCTTGGTCACACAGAGCTACTGAGATGGCTCATCATTCTTATAGGTATGTATTTATTTTACCATGTAGTAATAAAAATGCAACTAGCCCTTAAAACTAACAAAATAATTTCTATTTTACAGGTAATGAGTTCTTTTTTTTTAAATATATATATATATATTTTTTTTTATTTTATTTTTTTTTTTTTTTTGGTTTTTCGAGACAGGGTTTCTCTGTGGTTTTGGAGCCTGTCCTGGAACTAGCTCTTGTAGACCAGGCTGGTCTCGAACCAGGTAATGAGTTCTAAGCCAGTGCTTGTGACTATGGCAACACCATCCAGACTGGATGCAAATGCTTGTCATTTGGGCACCCCAGGCCACTTTCCCCTTCGTCCTCACTTTCTGGAATGTTGTATGAACAGAGTCCCTCTTTTGAGTCAGCTTGCACATAGCACACCTCAGATCACCTCAACTTCTACAGTGCAGACTGCACACACTAGGAGAAATGTCTCAGAACTACCAAACTCCTTAACCAGGTCTGTTTGACTGCGGATCAACCATTTCATAAGAACTCTGCCTTGTTTATCCTCAGTCAAGAACCCTACTACAGATTGAAGTATGAAGATCAGGAAGGCCTTGTGTTGAGATTTTAAAAATAGTCTTCCCACTAACCATCAAGCACAGGCTGTTTCCCTCAAAGGCACACAAGAACCGGTAGTATGTTGCCTGATACAACTCTTGACTCTCCGTTCATTGACACATCTCTCTACTTAAAAGTCCTGGGACTTTTGAAATAGCTCTGTGTGTAAGGTGGTTCAGACAATTTCAGTTTGAATTCCCAGCACCCATGTAAGAATCTAGCCATCACTGAGCATGCCTGTCACCCCAGGATTGGGAGGTAGAGATGCCTGTAACCCCAGCATTGGGAGGTGGAGATAGGGGGCTCCCAGGAACTTGTTGGCCAGACAACCTAGCCAAACTGACATTCCAGCTCAATGAGGGGTCCTGTCTTTCAACAAGTCAGAGAGAGAGAGAGAAGAAGACCCTTGAAATTCTGTTCTGACCTCTACATATGTACACCATATACACGCATGCGCGCGCACACATACACACAATCAGTGGGAAGAACATAAAGACAGATTGCGTCCTTACACTGGTCATCATCAAATCTCTCTCTGTGTCGCATATACTCACGGGCCCCTCTTGCTGACTCAACGTTGTCCTCAGGCTCTGGACAGAACCATATTTCACTTCCTTGATTTATTTTCACATTTTAAGATAAAATTTGCATTTTTAGATCTGTTATGAATGGGATACTTTCAACTTGAAAACACTTTAGCAATTCAGATTATGAGGTTAAAAAATTGGGTCTTGCTTTTGACCTCAGTGTCCCTCCAAAGGAGTGCCCCCTTAGCAAGTCTAGGAGACCCCCATAGTTTCAGACAGCCAGAAGGGTTGGGTAATGCCATCACCATACACAAGTGTGCATGAGATAAACAGGGTGATAGAAAGGGACATGTAGTCAGATGTGTCAGTGTCCAGCGTCAGGAGATATGACGGACGTATACTGAGCGGAAGTAAACATACAGCTTGTGAAGCCGCAACAGCCAATGCTTGCTTAGGAATCAAAGCAAAGTGTGCTCCAAGTTGGAAGGATGGGGTGCAGTAGGAAAGTGTGGGGAGCGCCTCTGCCTCCTCTGATGGGGGAAGGCATGCTGGAAACTTCCTACCTCCTCTTTTCTCTTTTTGGGCACTCCGAAGCTAGAAAAGGAGTAGAGGAAAAACTACTGCAGCTCACAACTGGAATGTTCTGCAAGTCCTGGGAGGAGTGAGTGCAGAGGGGTTCTGAGGGAAAGCAACTGGAATGTTCTGTAAGTCCTGGGAGGGGTGCGTGCAGGGCAGTTCTGAGGGAAAGCGTGTGCCCTACCTTTTTCTTGAGAGCCCGAGCTTCAATTTCTAACACTGCTTTTTTTTTTTAATGAATTTTCTTAATGAATAGAGTTTAAGTTTTTATGCTCTTTCTAGTAATAAATCATTGGAATGTTTTATATCAATACAGCTTGAGGCAAATCTTAAGACCCTACCCCATCTAGATGAAGCAGTTCCAGCCCAGGAGACTCTCACGGACACACCTTGTTTCTGAGTCTTCAAGGTGCTGGGCTGCCACCCACAAGAGTCACCCTGCTTTACGTCTGTGTCCCTAAGTGAACCCACACCTTCAGATCATGGTCTCATCAGCACCAAAGCAGGGGAAGGAAGCCTATGAGGTGGTGACAATGAAGAGAGAACTGTTTGTGACCAAGCTGAGGTAGCAGGATTGGGAGGTATGGTCACCAGACCCAAGTCACAGCCTTGCTGGAACCCCACCACCACCACCACCACTGTGCCCCCTTCTTCTGACTGCTTCAATCTGTAGTGTTGGGCTTATGACAACTGGGATCCGCTGAGTTAGGTGGCATGCAGTCCCCTGGGGTTGAGGACAGGAGGGCTCCAGAAAGCCCATGTGAAAAAGGAAGGAAGATAGTATTGCTCACCAATCTTAGCAATGCAATCCAGAAATGTCATACTGCTGAAATACAGAACTATTTCACTGTGAATTAATTCTCAGCATCCAGTCAGCCCAAGGATTGCCATCTTGGGTGCTTTGTCCATCCTTGGTCATAAAGGGAGTGGGTTAGTCATAGGATTCAGTGACTTTGTGGTTATGCAGGCGGCAAAGCAGATAGAGAGATTACACAGCATGCTAAAGAACACGGCCCAGAGACAGGAGCTAATGTAAGCACTGGGGCCCTCCTAACCTTTCTGTCTGTGGCCAGGACCCAAACTGCTTCTCCAGGAGGGCTCAGGCATCAGCTCTAGTTTGAACTGCATTTCTGGTAGATTCAGGATGTCTGAGGATCTGGGACTGAACAGACAACTCACCGGGGGCTTAGAGACTAGGGAGTCTGGAGTCAGTACAGTGGGTTAGAGAGGTTTCAGGTTCCAAATGTTCCTTAACATAGCCCATCCAATTGCCTCGGTTTCAGAGTGGAGTCAACTCTGAGCAGAGGACAGTGCTGGCTCCTGAAGGGGCCTCTGGCGACCAACCTGGTCTCCTGGTACCTGTAACCCTGTGGCCACAGCTCACGGGGCACCGAGGCTGACCTTGAAGGAGTGGTGCTGCCAGGCCTGTCCTGGCTTTCTGGGGTGTACTGGGAGGATCACCAAGGCCCCCTTTTTGTGCCCTCTTGAATCCAGGTGTCTGTGTTGGAGACAGAGACTGAGGGTCTGTGAATAAAGGCTGGTGGCACTGGAAAAAAACAAAACATAGCCCACCCAAGGGAGACAATTTAGATGAGTATTCTCTCTTCAAAAATACCAGCCCCACCACAGGCTAAAAGATAGATTAGCAAAAAGAAACCAGAGGATGTAGGACCCTTGAAGTTTCTTCCCGCCTCTCTTTGTGGGCATTAGCTCATCTCCATGTTCTCTCAGTGACTGAAATATCACCAACTATTCCCTCACTGAGCCAAGAACTGCAGACACTCCACATGAGCCAAGGTCTGCCCTAGATGCTAGGGAGAGAAAAACTTGCAGCAAAAGTCCTCATCATTAAAAAAAAAAAAATTTCAATGTTGAGCTGGACAGGAAAGAACTAACAATACTCAATGACTCTGAGAAGCAGTAATGAGGGAAACTTAGGAACCTGACTGAGCCAGAGGCTGGCAAGGCTTCTTCTGCCAGAGATACTGACCTGGGGTTTGATGGAATGTGGGAGTAAGGGAAGAATGAAAGAACAGCTCCTGGGGAGAGTATCATATCCAATAACACAGAAAATTATCGCAGTGGTAGCTGAAAGTGCCCCTTATATCCGGGTGAGGGACTGGAAACTGAGGCGGAGGGACTCCAGGACCTGGAGAAACCACAGCGGGCTCTGACGTATGCAGATCCTGTCCAGATTAGTTTAGATATTCCAGAGAAGTCGAACAAACAAATTAGTGATTCTCTGTGTGTGTCTACATGTGACTGTATGTGTATGTCTCTGTGCCTGTGTGCCTGCCCATGTTTGTGTCTATCCGCATGCATTTTTGTATTTGTGTGTAGCTGTGTCTGACTGTATATGTACTTGTTTGTATGTCTGCATCTATCTGCTTGTGTTTGTGTCTGTCTGTGTATGACTATGTGTATCTATCCACATGTATGCTTTTGTATGTATGTCTAAGTGCATTTGTGTCTGAATATGCAGAGGTCTGTATGTCTGTGTATATGTGTGCCTGTCTGCATATGCGTTTTACTGCCTGTGTTTGTGTCTGTCTGTATATGTGTGAGTATCTGTGTGTCTCTGCATGTGTGTTTTGTGTATGTACGTGCTTATATGTGTCTGTGTGCGTGAGTACATCTGCGTGTCTGGGTGTATGCCATAGGAAATAAGTATATGTGTGAGTATCTGTGTGTCTCTGCATGTGTGTTTTGTGTATGTATGTGTTTATATGTGTCTGTGTGCGTGAGTACATCTGCGTGTCTGGGTGTATGCCATAGGAAATAAAGGAGATTCACCCTCTAGAGTCAAGAGAGGAGGCAAGCAAGAGAGTTACAATAGAGAGCTGGCTCATATACAAAGGCTCAGTGCCAGGGCTGCAGCCAGCCAGCTGGAAACCAAAGAGAGCCATGGGCATAGTTATTCTTTGAGTCCAAACCCTGAAATCCAGAAGGGGGGGGGAATGTAGAGTCTAGCGTGTCCAAGCCCAATGCTTTTAGAGCACAGAGTAGTGTCTCTCTTGCTTGGCCTTTTTATTCAGACATTGAGCTTGCTTGACATCCACTCACAGCAGAAACCTAAAGCCCCATCTTCTAGTCACCCAGAAAGGACATCCAACCAAGGATCTTCAACTACCATGGCCAGCTCCAGTTATGACACTAAATTAACCAAAACATCACCCAACTCTGAGGAACGGGAAGCCCTGAGGGACAACACCAGAGTATATCAGTGTGAAGTCAGTAAGCCCAGGGTCCTGGGAGTCAGGAGGAGCTAAGGACATGAGGACAGGAACGGAAGCTTGTCTTTCCAGATGCTGGCGTGGTGAGGGGCAGAAAGGAGGCTGCAAAGGGGAAACGTTCAGTTAAACTAGGAGGGATTTTACAGTGCTGCTAGGAACAGGGGTGGGGAAAGAAGGGCGGGTGGGCTCAGAGAACAAAAACCCCGAAGGGGCGGAGCTCTATGAAGGGAGGTGGGAAGGGAGCATGAAGCCCCTCAGGCTGAGAAGGGGAAAGCTGTACTTGCTTCATAATGCACCCCCTTTCTCGAGTGTGAGCTAACGAGTCAGCTTTCATATTCCCCAACGCTAGCAGAAAACGCTAGCTTCTAAGGCAAAAGCCAAGAAAACCAGCTCGTTATACCTGACAGCGGCAGCATGGGCAGAGAAAGGCGCTCCGAGGTTGGTGAATCCTGCTCCCCCCCCCCCCCCCCCCAGACAGGGTTTCTCTGTGGTTTTGGAGCCTGTCCTGGAAGTAGCTCTTGTAGACCAGGCTGGTCTCGAACTCACAGAGATCTGCCTGCTTCTGCCTCCAACTGCTGGGATTAAAGGCGTGTGCCACCACCGGAATCCTGTGCTTGCTGAAGGGTTTCTGGAAAACCCACCTGTCCTACCGTCCAGGGAGAGGCGTCCCTCTGTCACAAGGGAACTACACTGGTCTGCCTTTGTTTTCATTAACCTATGATGGAAGAGAGATTCCAATCTTTGTTGAAAATTGTTCAGATCTGAATGTCTGCTGTTGCTCCAACAACTAATGCCTCCAGAGATTGTGTGTCCCAACATCATCGAACTTGTGGCCAGTTGAGGAAGTCGTTCCAGCAAGATTGCCTAATGGCCTCTCTCTTAGTCAGGGTTTCTATCACTGCAATAGAACACCATGACAAAAAAGCAAGTTACTGTTCATCAGTGAAGGAAGTCAGAACAGGAACTCAAACAGGGCAGGCACCTGGAGGCAGGTGCTGATGCAGAGCCCATGGAGGGGGGGAGCTGCTTACTGGCTTGCTCCTCATGGCTTGCTCAGTCTGCTTTCCTATAGAACCCAGGACCACCAGCCCAAGGACGGCACCACCCACCATGGGTTGAACCCTCCCCCATCAATCACTAATGAAGAAAATGCCCTACAGCTGGATCTTATGAAGGGATTTTTCTCAATTGAGAGTTCTTCCTTTCAAGTGATTCTAGCTTGTGTCAAGCTGACATAAGGCTAGCCAACACAGCCTCAGTTTTTCCTATCAGGGGAGCACCAAGTACCACTAACAGGCTGGGGCTGGAGGGGAGTGTTGGATGAAGTGTTAAAAGGTAACTTTTAACATAGAGAAGTATATATACATATTCTTGTATTTCATATAATATAATATATAATCATATACAATAATTTATATATATGCATACACACATATACATATTTGTTGTCTAAGACGTGAGCCAGCAAGGCTCCTGGCCTTGAAAGAGACAGCCACGTGGGAAGTGGCGGGCTGAACGGAGCTGGAGGAAGTTGGCAGAGAGTAAAGGGAAGGGAGTCTGGGGCAGTGGACATGAAAAGTGAAGAATGGGAAAGAGTAGCGTGTGGGTCAGGAAGAGGCACAAAGGGAAGGAATGTGACTGACACTGGATGGTGTGATGTGACCTTCTAAGGCATTTTTCCTAACTCCACACCCAGTGATTTTGGAAGAGTTGACAGGTGAGGGGCACTAAATGGAGACCTCTGTAGTCCTGAGGGACTGACCAGGACCCCCACTGTCCAGTTGTCTTGAGGTGACCCTCACTGGTATTTGCACCCACTTCAGGACACTTTGGGAAAACAATAGGATTCAAGGCCAGATTAAACGGTCTATTTGATTAAGGGTTTCTGTGTCTACATTGAGGACTATCAGCCTTTCGCTTCCTTTATCTTCTATAATATTGTGGTTTTTGAATACTAGGCATCCTTTTGGTGAGTGTGAACCTATTCCCTCCTCTTTTATATTCTGGGAAATCCTGTTTTCAATTGATGACTTTAAAAAAAAAATGCTTGTTAAATTTCACCATCAAAGTCATTTAGACCTGAAGTCTTTCTTTATGGGAGGATTTTAACTACAGACTCCATTTCCTAACAGAGTTAACACAACTTCAATCACACTCTCAACGGGTGTGATCCGCGAATTGAGAATAAAATTTGTATGCAAAAACACAGGACTGACAATAGCAAAAACAGCACTGTATGGAGAACAAATCACGCCACTCTCACTGTGGGTTTCCAGGTCCTCCTTCACAGCAACATTAATCACAAGCATGGGATAGGGTAGACTGATTAGAGTCCAGAGAGAGCCCCCCATGCACGCACAAGCTTAACTGAATTTTCAGTGATGATGTCATGAACTCATTACAGAAACAACAGCCTCCCAGTAAATGATGCCAGCAAGTAAACGTCCATTTGCAACAAATAAAAGTCCCATAAACAACAGCTCTTACCTCAGTCACACAAATCAACTCAGAGTGGAGTCCGGGTATAGGTGTAAAAATGTAAAATTTAAATTTCTAGCAGATAACATAGGAGACAGGAACTTGGGAAATGATCACCAGATGAATGATATATTGCAGAATACACAAAAAGCCCTCATAATTCAATACTCACACTAAATATGAGTAAAACATTTGAAGAGATACTTAACCAATGACAAGACCCACATCAACAGTCATTAAGGAAATGAAGTAAAATATACACCCGACGTGGGGTTTCTAATGCTGTGATGAAACATTGGGACCAAAGACGACTTGGGGAGGGAAGGGTTTAGTTGGTTTGTGCTCCCAGGTAGTCAGAACAGGAACCCAAGCAGGGTAGGAACCTGGGGGCAGGGCCTGATGCAGAGGCTATGGAAGGGTGGTGCTTAGTGGTTTGTTTCTCAAGCTTGCTTAGCCTGATTTTTGTATAAAACCTAGGACCACCAGACCAAGGATGTCCCCACACACAAAGGGCTGGACCACCCCTCACCAATCACTAATTAAGAAAATTGCCTGCATACAACCCAATCTGGAGGCATTTTCTCAATTGAGGTTCCCTCCCCTCGGATAACTTTAGCTTGTGTCAAGTTGACATAAAACTAGCTAGCTCAACACCAACCTATAGAAGACAACTTATCAACTCCCAGGGCCAATGAACTGGCCCAGCAGGTAAAATCACTTGCCTGACAACCTGAGTTTGAATCCTAAAATGGACATAAATATAGCAGGAAATAAGCAGCTGCTAAAAGCTGTCCTCTGGCCTCCACATGAATGCATGTCCCCACCCATTCATACAAACACAAAAAAAATCTAAGACTCCAATATGCAATTTAAAGGACTAGCAGAAATTTCTAACAACTGAAAACTGTGAACACTGCTAGAAGCAATGAAAATTAGTACATCACGTAAGAAAATATGCTAAATTTACACATATCGTAATTTTCAGCAATGATGCCCATAAGAGTTTTTATTCAAGAGAAATGAAATTGCATGTTCCCTCAATGTCATACTGAAAAGTTATACACTTATATTAATAAAAATGAAACTAGAAGCAGCTGTAATGTCCCTTTAAAGTGAATGGTGAACTTGGTACGTGTGTGATGGACACTACTCTGTACTAAGGATGAGTGGTGAACTTGGCACGTGTTAATGGGATACTACTCTAAAAAAATGGAAGGAGAAGCGGTGCATAGAAAGCAAGGATGGCTTTCTTTCTAGAGCATTGTGCTAAGTGAAAGAAGCAAAGAAAATACTTAAGACAAAAGTATTTGTTGTTATAGGGAAGGAAAGAGAGCAAGAAGGGAGGAGCATGGTATGAGAGAAATTTGCAAATAATGAGAATATTTTACACCTCATGAAGTATTGGTTATGTAAGTATGTATTTGTCAAAATTAATTAAAATATGCATCTGAGGAGACAAAATAATTTTACTGTGTGTAAACTGTGCTTCTATATGCAGAAAAACATTGTTGAAGACAGTAAGGTATAGCAGCGTGAGTGAGAAAGTATGGTGATATTTTGTTTGTGCTTTAACAAATAAAGCTTGCCTGAAGATCAGAGTGCAGAGCTAGCCATACTAGTTAGCCATAAAGGCCAGATGATGGTGGCACAGATCTTTAATCCTAGTACTCGGGAGACAGAGGCAGATAGATCTCTGTGAGTTCAAGGCCACTCTGGGCTATACGAGATTGACTTAGTCTAAAAGAGAAGCAAAGCTAAGTGGTGGTGGTTCACACTTTTAATCCCAGCACTAGGGAGGTGGAGACAGGAAGTGATACCACTGGGCGGAGAGAGGAGTATAAGGCAGGAGGAGACAGGAGCTCAGGATTCAGTCTGAGGACTTGTAGTGACAGGATACCCCCATTTGGTCTGAGGATTTTGTAGAGGTGAGAACTAGTGACTGGCTTCTCTGCTTCTCTTATCTTTCAGCTTTAACCCCTTAATATCTCACTCCAGGTTTTTATTATTAAGACTAATTAGAAATTGCGCTACTAGAAAGAGGTTCAGTTCATGGTTTGGAACAATCAAAGTAGCCCAATGCAAGATAGTAGAGACAGATTATATCCTCTGGGAAGAAGGCAGGAGAGGGTCCGATCTGTTGCGTCTATGGGGGCTGTTGGGGCTGTGCAATCTGTTTTATGTATCTTACAGCTGCTACAGGAGATGGATGGATGATTAGAATATAGGCAGAAAGGAAGCAAGAAGTACAGCGGATCACTGCAGGAGCACCTGGCTTCGGAAGGGTGCGGTAAAGATGGAGGGAAGACACTGGATCTGGGATCAGTTCCGATGACAAGATAACAAACACTGGCTGGCCTCCACCGCTCGGGCTCCTTACATCTCCACAGTGCCTGGGGGCCAGAGAGTCTCTCCAGTTTCTCCTCCACAGACTGCCCAATCAGGGGAAAGCAGGGAGCAGACTCCAAGACCCAGGGCTTCTTGGTATACTATTATTTACTTTTAAAGTAAGCTAGCATTTCGGTTTCACCAAAAGCGTTACAGCTGCTCGCAGGGCTGGCCCTCATCAGAATCTTTGATACACCTCTACAGTTTTTCTCAGCAAAGTACAAAGTCATCATTCCGGTCCCGGTGACACCTCCGGCAAGCCTGGTGCCATCTCCAGGTGCTTGGACCTCCTGTACCTGTAGTGCTGGCAAGAAGACGCAGATGTGCTGCAAGTCCCTACACTGGCGCTAGCAGCCAGTGCCCAGAAAGACCTGATGGGGCTGTTCTGAGATGCTGCCAGCTGAGCAATGGGCAGAAGTCGGGGGGACCAGGAGCACCACTTGCATCCTGGTACAGCTCTCCTTACAAAACTGAACCCCCTTGTTGTGGTACCCTGAAGGACCCCTGTCTAGGAAAGTGGAGACTCATGCACCGTTTGTCTGATTTCTGCCTGTGGTCTGGGCCCAGAGGCAGCCTAGAAGAGCTGCGGCCTTCACTGCCCCACCCTAAAGTCTGGCTCTGAGCCCCGAGGTTCCCCAGGAGCCTGATGGACTGTGGGAAGTTCTGCATACTGGGTGCAGGGTGCCCAGGACCCAGCGGAGAGGAGGACAGCCCAGAGACCCTAGAATCTAGAGATGTTGTTCTTGGGGCAGTTTCAGCTGACTAGATGACCTTAGCATGCCCTGTGCCTGCTTCCTGGGGCCACGACATAGAAGGAACAGGACCAGTGTTCTTCCTTTGTCCTGCAATGCTTTTTAGGGGCTCGTGGCATCAATATTATGTGACTGTCCTCCAGAATCGTAGTTTGAGAGGCAGAATTCTTAAAGAGAAGGATGGCCTAGGATACTCTGCTCCTTACACACACACACTCCTTCTCCTAGTTAGTCAAGTAAATACCCATCCTGGGGCTACTATAAAGAACCTCTGAGAGCTGGGAGATGAAGCTCCATTGGTAGAGTGCTTGCTGGCATGCCTAGGCCCTGAGTTTGATCCTTAACATGGCATTAAGGCCAGTGTGGTGGCACACGATTGTAATCCCAACACTTGGCAGGTGGAGGCAGGAAGATCAGGTGGTAATGCCAGCCTTGGATACATAGTATAAGTTCAAGGTCTGCCTGAACTGTGTGACATCCTGTCTCAAAACAAAGTCAGTAAAGGCATCCTGGAGACCAGACATCCCAAACAAACTGGCTTTCGAGTGGGCACCAGCTTTGTTGTCGGAAAACCCATCCATCACAGATAAAGAAGTAGAATTTGAGAGTATTAAAATGGAAGAGAATGCATTGTAAGGAACAGGAATGACCTCAAGGCTGGCCCGAGAGGGTTGCTGGCTGGTCACCAGAAGGAACATTCTGGACCGTAGTCCTATGACCGCAGGCACTACAACAACGCACATGCATATACCAAGAAAGACTGGGTATGTGTCTCCCAGAGCCTCAAGGCAATGGCTCATCCTAGCCATCCGGCCCTTTAAATCTGTCTCATGATGTTGGGCCTAGCATCCAGCTCTGCCGTACCAGGCCTCAAGAAAACAGAACGGTGAGCTAGCGAATAGCGGCATGTTAAGCTGTTGAATGTGTCAACACGAAACAAATACAAACAGTTATTACACTGTACCTGCCTGTTCCCCCTCAATACCCTGGATTGTCTCCTGAGCCACAACAAATTCGCGAGAGCTGCCTGGGGTGTGCAGGGCCCCAAGCCCTCAAATGCTCTCGGTTACACAGGTTTCTATCATGCTGCCTCTTGGAGAGGATTGGCGAAACAGCCCAGGACTCCCTCCAACATCCTGCACTAACCACCTGTATTGTGTCCCCACTCGTGATGCAGGGGTGGTACCTGATGATTGCCCACACACTCCCAGCATTTAGCTCCAGCTTCGGTTTTCAGCTCCTGATTGCCTCTGGGGCCCAAGTGTCTGAAGCTTCATTTTTAAACCATATTTCTTCCCTATCTTTTTTTCTGCAGCAATAACCCTTGTCTGAGACAAACACTCCCAAGTGATCCAGTTACTGTCTGAGTGGGGGGGAAAGGGCAGACACAACAGGAGATACAGGATGGATGGGATGGCATTCAGTGATATTTTGAAGGTATTTACCCGACAGCATCCAGTCCACACAGGCAGGGCTGGTAGCCAGGCAGTAGGAGACAACGCTGGGTGTGGAGTTCTCTCCATCTGAATTCCTTCCCAGCTCTGCATACCTCTCATCCTAACTGTCCCCGCTCCCCCAGGATCCTCCTGCAGTTGGCTGCTCTCCTACTCCACCCGCTTCCTCCCGGGTTCTGTCTATGGCCTCTCTGAACTCTGCACAGGACTCTCTCCACCAGGTGCACAGCTACCACAATGGTTTTTTACCTTGACCTTCTATAGAGCCTGTATAATCACCACTAAATTCTGTGGTTCACTTCTTTTGTAGTTTCCCTGAATAAACCTGAACAAAGCCCAAAAGGAGGAAGAAAATGCTGCTTTCCAGACAACTCACACGCAATGACCACTGCTGTGTGTGACAGCTGGTCAGTGGCTCCTCCTTTCAAAGGAGAGGGTCCCAGTCAAGTCCCATGTCCACGGGAGGGCAGACCCAATCCGGCCAGCCTTGCAGCCACTGCTCCCTGGTGGGGACACACAAGGTGCTCTCATTGATGTCACTTGAGTCCTTGCCCGTGAGTTCACCCTGTTCTCTTTGGGATTCTCCACAATTTGGGCCCAGATTCAAATATGAACGATTTAATTTCTTTGAAGACTTCCCAAGGTCCATTCTATATTTGACAAATCTGTCAGCTTGGCTTTTCACCTAGGCTGGCTTCCTAAAGGATAACCTAACCAGGTGCTCAGGAAGTGGAGTGGCAGACACCAAGCCTCATCATTGTCTCAAGATGAGCAAGTGTAAGATCGAACCAAGAGACACGACAGGAGGCACGGTTGGTCCTGGACCAGTCTTCAGTGTCTGATATCCGCCCTTCATTGATAAAAAGAATTATCAATGTGGATTTTTTTTTCATTCTCATGTTTAATTGTCTTTGGTCTTTATTCTGTCAAATCCATTACAGGGCTGTCAGAACCTAGACTTTGTTCAGATCAAGTGGTCTTCAGTTTCTCTTGGTAGCCGGTGCCACACTGATCTTCCTGATTGTGGTAACATTCTACTGTGTAACACCAGCACTCACATAAAAGACAGAAAGAGAGACAGTCACACACACACACACACACACACACACACACACACAGAGAGAGAGGAGCATCTACGTTTTATCTAAGTTTCTTTCTTTCCTTCCATTAAGAAAGATAAGCTGAGAAGCTGCTCCTGTGTAAATTCCCATCTCCTGCTTTGGAAGCCTCAGAGGCCTCTCTCCAAACAGCAGCAGCCAGGGCTGTGAGCCTCCACATTCCTCAGGCATCTAAAACTAATGGATTCCTACCCTTTTTAAGAGAAACTGCCTTCCCAGCATAACACTGCCTTTACATGTGGAGCAGAGGGGAGGTGGCGAAGGGAATAGAAACAGTTATTAAGCATCTTCTGCGTCCCCGTGGTGCTAACACAAGGGATATTGTCACTGGGGTAACCCTTTTGAGATCTCCTTTTTTAATAGCAGTAATTTTATGAAGCATACATACATTTTATTTGACATTATTTCCTCACATTTTTTGTATTTCTACATTAGTTTTCAATAAGGCCATTATTTTAATAAGTATGCAGCGGCTCAGATATATTATAATGTACTTAAAGTCCTCAGCTGTTGACATGTGGGTTGCCTTCAGCTCTTCCTAGAATTATAAGCAAGGGAAACTCATTTATAAAGATGTACTGGACAGTGACAATCACAGGGATTTGGGATCTTTTAAATATTTTAAATCAGTTTTAGTCTTTACAAATACGTTCACCAGTCTGAAATAAAAAGAATCTACCAGAATCACACCAGGGCACAAAATGCTTTCTCCTCCTTGTTCTGTTTCTGATTTTATTGCTCTAGTGACCTTTGACAAAACTTTAAATAATATTCACACGGCTTTACGTATTTACAGCTGATCTCTAGCTCATGATTCTTGAACATGTGTGGTGGGGTGAGGAGTCTGTGTGCATCCGGGTCTAGGGGATTTGTTTTCATTGTCTTTCTCTAGCTTGATTCACACGCCCCGAATCATATGCGACTGCCTTGTCTCTGGAATGCCCTGATGCTCTTTCAGAGCTCCGTCCCAAAGAGTCTTTACATGTAAGAGTAGAGGAGGAGAGGCCACCTTGCTCCTGTACCACCACACACACACACCTCCCCCCATCTTCACCCCCTCCCCCTTTGGTTTAGCTGGCATTAACTCTAGGGCCAAATTAGTTTCCCTTCAGGACTCTAAAGACAGCCTGGAGAAGACATCCACTTAAGGACAAAAGCTGTGTTCCCTATTGTCCAATTGAAAAACCTCCTTAAGATCGAGGCGCTCAGTTTAAAGGAGTTTCTCGGTCTCAGCCTTGCTGGCATTTGGGATGGATAATCCTTCATTGTGTGATGCTGTCTTGTACACTGAGGACTGTGTACCAGCAGTCTTGTCCTCAGCTTCATCAATTGGGACAGTCAAAAATGTCTCTAGATATTGTCAAATATCCCCTGCAGGAAAAAAAAAATGTCCGCAGATGAGGAGGACAGCTTTATAACAGGGAATAGGGAAAGGCTATGTTCAGCTAAGTAATGCTCTCCCAGAGATGTCTTCAATTTAATTCTCGGAACCTGTGAATTTGTTACCTTGTGTGGCAAAAGAATAAAATTTAAAAAGGACTCGTAATTAAGAATTACAGCATTGTGATGGAAAGATTATTTTGGATTACCTACTGGGTCCAATATAATTATGAGTTCTTAAAACATAGATGTTCTTACATATATATATATATCCAGAAAGCCTTTAACAGAGAGGAAAGGACTGTGAACCAAGCAATATACAGCATACATTAGAATCTGGACAGAATACAGATTCTTCTTGGAAGGAACATAGCCCTAAGACTGACTGTATGTATCTGATTTCTTGTCTTGCACCACTGAATTCATGTCAAATTGTTACAACTCTAATAGAAAATCAATACAGGGTCCATGACCAAAGAGACCTCCTAGTTGTATCAATATGCTGTATACAAAAGTCTTGGTTAGAAGACAGTGTACATCAAAGATGGAGAACCATCCTTCATCTTGTATCAATATGCTGTATACAAAAGTCTTGGTTAGAAGACAGTGAACATCAAAGATGGAGAACCATCCTTCATCATGTATCAATATGCTGTATACAAAAGTCTTGGTTAGAAGACAGTGTACATCAAAGATGGAGAACCATCCTTCATCATGTATCAATATGCTGTATACAAAAGTCTTGGTTAGAAGACAGTGTACATCAAAGATGGAGAACCATCCTTCATCATGCAGTGTCACTTATGGTGACAGAGACTAGAAAGTGGTCACCCATGGAAAAGAGAAACTGGCTGGTGGATGCTCCAGGAACTTCTGAGATGCTCTAGATCTCATTCTGTAGGGTGGCTAACTAGCTGTACCCCATGCCCAAAGTCTTACTGAAAATTTAGTACATGGATGCTATCATATGTAGCCTGTGCCAAGTATAACTGTGCTGGCTAATCTTATGTCAACTTGACACATGCTATAGCTGTCTGAAAGAAAGAAACCTCAATTGAGGAAATAAATAAGGCATTTTCTTAATTAATATTGACCTTGCTTTCCCCATCACTACAGATTGAAATCTCAGCAAAAAAAACCCTGTCTTTCCTTAAGTTTGCTTTTGCTGGTTAATTTTGTCACAATAAAATGAAAACAACTAATCCAAGAACTCCTAAATTCATAGTTAGCATGATATGATAGCAGCTATCTCCATGATAGCTGCTGTTATTCTTTTGGCCTCTGGTCCCTTTAAGGGACAAGCCATGCCTACTCCTCCCGCGACCCCTGACCTCTCGTCACCAACTTGAATCTCTCTCACTGTCCCCTCTTGGCATGCACACACGTGTCTCTCTATGTCTCTCTCTCTTTCTCTCTCTCCTCTAAGCAATAAAAGTTCAGTTCTGATTCATACTATGTGTCTGTCACATGTCCCTACCCACGTGCCCGCCGCTGCTCGGTGGCGGACCCAGGACCTGCCGTGAGCCGCTCCTGGGTGACACCAGCCCCATTGCTCTGCAAGCCCACTGGGGCCTCGCCAGCATTTCCCTGCCGCTAGCTGCTTGGGGAACCGCCCAGGGATTTTTGGAATAAAAGCTGCTATTCTGAAAGCTCCTTAAAGTGTGTGTGTATGTTACTTAAAAAAAAAATAATAATAAAAATATTTCTCAACCTAGTTCAACATAAAATTTTTTTGTGTCATTGTTATACTACAGCCCATTGTGGGTAAGAATACCCCTGGGCTGGTGGTCCTGGGTTCTAGGAGAAAGCAGGCCGAGTAAACCATGATGAGCAAGCCAGTTAGCAACACCCCTCCATGGCTTCTATATCAGCTCCTGCCTCCAGATTCCTGCCCTGTCTAAGTTCCTGTCCTGACTTCCTTCAGTGATGGACAGCAATATCAATAAATAAACACTTTTCTCCTAACTTGTTTTTAGGTCATGGTGTTTTTGTCACAGCAAAAGGAACCCTACTAAGATAACTTGGTAGCAGGAGTGGGGTATTGCTGTGACCTGACCATGTTTTTGGATGGATTGTGGAAGAACTTTGGAAGTTTGAGATAGAAATGCCATTAAGTATTGAGAATTCAGTGAGCTATCCAGTAGGAGACTGGAAGATAAGAATGTGGAGAGCAATTAAGAAGATGGGGGCCTGGCTTGTGAAGTTTAAAGACTCTATTGTGCCTGTTTGCTATTTTGTTTTTTTGTTTCTTTGTTCGATTGGTTGGTTGGTTTTTCGAGACAGGGTTTCTCTGTGTAGTTTTGGAGCCTGTCCTGGAACTCACTCTGTTGACCAGGCTGACTTTGAACTCACAGCCATCTGCCTGCCTCTGCCTCCTGAGTTCTGGGATTAAAGGCGTGCGCCACCACCTCCTGGTGAAGTTTGTAAATTTGAATTGAAATTTTGTTATTTATGTCAGCTTGGGATGAAGGGCCAGCCATAATTCATAAGAGATTGGCAACACTGAAGTGAAATCTTTTCATTTCCAGGACATTTGATGCTGGTTAGCTGGAGCTAAGAAATTAGGAGTGGTTGAGAAGAGGCCAGCATTGTTGAGGTGAAATCTTCCAGGAAGTGTTTGCTCTTGGCAGCACACACAAGCTTTGTTCCAGATGGAGCCAAGGCTGTTCTTTGTGCTGGCGGCTAAACTTTGTACCGGTTTTGAAGGCATAAAACAGTCATGGAGATCAGCTGAGGCTTGGCCATTGGTGAAAATGCATCCTCCTTGGCAGTTGAAGGCCCAGAACTGAAGGGGTCATGCAAAGAAGTTGAGACTTGGCACAGTGAAGAGAGCCTTTGAGAGGCTACTGGTGGAAGTACAGTTCCCAGTGATGTACCTCATCCAACAAGGACACACCTACTAATCTTTCCCAAATAGTCCACAGACGAGGGACCTATAGGGGCCATTACCGGTCAGCTACCACATTCCACTTCCTGGACCCCAAAGGCCCATGGGCATAACATAATGCAAAATGTGTTTAGTGCAATTTCAAAAGTCCCACTAGTCTTTCAGTGTCAACATAGTTAAAAGTCCAAAGTCTCTCTTCTGAGACCCAAGGCACTCTCTTAAGTATAAACCCACCCCCTGCTGCTCAGTAAAAACAAAATAAAAAAGCACAAAATAAAAAACATATATATATATATATATATATATATATATATATATATATATATATATAGTCACAGAATATACATTACCATTCCAAAAGGAGGACTGGGGATATAGTGAGAAAATACTGGACCAAAGCTAAGACCTGAACCCAGCAGGGGAACTCCAAATCCTGCGGCTCCATGTCTGATGTCAGACATGTCTGCTAGCTCCAGTCTTCTGGAGTTGGGTTCCACTCCCTGTCTTCAGGCCTTTTTGACAGTTGTCTCATGACTCTGTGCCTCCAATGTCCTGGTGTCTCCAGTGCAAGCCAGGTTTCACTTGGACAGTCTCGCACAATGGCCTCTCAGGGCCTTCATGGAGGGATCCAGCTGCCACATCCTGGCCCCAACAACTCTCTTTAATCACAGAGGAAGATTCCACAACCCCTTTATTTACATATCCTTCCTGATTCCCAAACCAGAAACAACAGCCAAGTGCAGTCCCCCTCCCCCTTTCTTGAATCATATTTGCATAAACTTTCCTTTGTTGTTGCTTTTCCTCAGGCATTTCCTTATTTCAAGTTGGCAGTGCAGTTGTATAGGGTCTCACCTGAGGGCACACCTTCCTTTAATCCATTTCTCATGGGTCTCTCCTATCTTTTTAGCCCGAGCTTTGACTACAACATTAAAATCTCCCAGAGTTCTTTTTGGCTCAAAACTAAATACTTTGTATTTCTTTTTCTTTTTTTTAAATGATTTATTTATTTATTATGTATATAGTAGTCTGCCTGCATGTATGCCTGCAGGCCAGAAGAGGGCGCCAGATCTCAGTACAGATGGTTGTGAGGCACCATGTGGGTGCTGGGAATTGAACTCAGGACCTCTGAAAGAGCAGCTAGCGCTCTTAACAGCTGAGCCATCTCTCCAGCCCCAGCACTTTGTATTTCTTTGTGTCCTAAATGCTCTTTTTTATTATAGATCTCAAAAAAAAAAAAGCCAGTATTAGGCTGTCTTGAGATCTGTTCCACCTACTAACCTGTTGTTTTTCAATTTTGCCTTGGTCAAAGCTTTAGGACAAAGGCAGAAAGCAGCTACATTGTTTGCCAAAATATCACAGAACAGTCTCCAGCCTGGGTGCTAACCCTGTGTCTCTCTAAAACCCCTTGAGCTGGTCCTCCACAGTCCGCATTGCTCACAGCACTACTTTCTTCCAAGCTCATACCAGGATGGCCCATTTAGCCCATAGAAAATGTTCAAACACTTTTCTAGACCAAGTCCCAAAGCCTTCCATGACCCCTGTAGTGATATTTTGTTTGAATTTTAATAAGTAAAGTTTGTCTGAAGATCAGAGTGCAGAGCCAAGCCACTAGAGGCCAGGGAGTGGTGGCACACACCTTTTAATCCCAGGATTTGGGAGACAGCTGGGCAGTGGTGGAGCACGCATTTAATCCCAGCACCAGGGAGGTGGAGACAGGAGTGATGTGGCTGGGCAGAGAGAGGAATATAAGGCTGGAGGAGACAGGAACTCATTGCAGTCTGAGGTTTAGTGGAGACAGTTGCAGTCTGAGGATGAAGTCTGAAGAGACGGTCTGGAGACAGGATCGCCCCTTCAGTCTGAGCATTGCTAGAGGTAAAAGAACTCTCTGGTGGTTGGCTGCTTTGCTTCTCTGATCTTCAGTATTAACCCCTATATCTGACTCCGGGTTTTTATTATTAAAATGCCAATTAGAATTCGTGCTACAGGCCCCCACTTAAAACAACATAATCCGGCCTGTCATGACAATACCCCACTCCTGGTCCCAGTTTCTGTCTTCATTATTTTTCTGTTGCTGAGATAAGACAGCATGACCATAGCAATTTATGAAGAAAAGGTTGACTGGCAGCCTACAGTTTCAAAGGGTCATGATAGGGAGCACCCCAAGTTCTCTGTTACGGCCTGTACTAGTGACTGCTTTAAGACAATGGGTGTTGACAAAACTGGAGATAGCAAGTGGGAAGAAGGAAACAGAAACAAGAAGGATGGGCTGGACAGATTTCTGGCTGGACACATTTCTGATTGGATTTGAGGCTGACTCTACAAGAGGAAATTCATGCCCGGAACTGTAAACTCACTCAAACAAACCCATAGTTCAGAAAGTCACAGTCCCTAGGGGGTCTCTTAATTCTGTTGCTTATCTAAATTTATGTTAGCCCCAAACCACCTTCTAAGTAGATAAGTTTATAGCCACAGACAATCACCACCCCGTGTTAGTCAGAGAATCCTGTCTTCCCAATGAACTGCAGCGAAGGAAGAGACTCAGTTGCACAAGGTACTGAGAATAGGTGACAGTTGCGTGGTCATCCTTAGACATGACATGTATACCATCCACTCCAAAGCTTGGGGACACTGTGAAAGAGAGGACAGAAAGCATGTAAAAGCTGGAGGACAGGGAGAAGGGCTCCGGAACCCCCTCTTCTGGGCAAGGCGAAAATGCTTTGAACACCAAGTAGATTTGCAGATAACTGTAGCGAGTCCAACAATAATGGCCCATCTGCCGGGCACAGGTGGAGGACGGCCTCTGGGGTCCCATTCCTCAACGCTGAACTATTTGCTACTGATAAAGGCAGGGAAAGAAGGGCAAGGGGTTTCCTTCAGAACTATACTACTGGTTGTACAGGAAGGTTTATAGCTTGTAATTACCTGCCGAATTCGGCTTGGCTGAATACACTATTTACCCGGATACCAAAGCACGTCAGGCCCTTCTCTTCTCTCCCCTGATTCCCATTTGCTTGTTTGGTTTGTTTTGGATCCCATCTCCATCTACAGTTCAAGCAGAGAATCCTGATTTGTAAGTTTTCCCCCTAAACAAATATCTATCTCTCATTTCTGAGATAATGTGGGATTTCTTTTAAGCATCCAATCTCTCTGCCATCAACTGGTGACCGTACCAGGTTCCAATGGATGCATCCAATCTCATTGTCACACTGATGGGCTTGGTTAAACTAAATGAGTCACAGCATAAAAACAAGTGTCATGAGTCTGGAAGAGGTCCCGGTAGGCAGGAGAAGCTGATGGCGGGAGGAGAAGAAGATAGGGTACGGGAAAGAGCAACAGAATACAATATATACACGCATGACATTGTCAAAGAGCTTACACAGAGATGGGGCCGCCAATTAAGATTTTAAAAGATGGATCGGGAAGCCTTGTACCTCTGAGTATGAGGTGAGTGCCCTGTGTGTGAGAGAAGAAAACGCCATGCCAAGGAGACACTCAGAAAGAACTGGAAACGTGACAAGAGAGCTCCTTGGGCACGGGCGTGAACGAGGGCTGTCTGGGTGGACAGGCTCATTGCTGAATTGCCAGAAATGAGCTCTTTGCCAAGTCACCGTAGTCAGGGCCTCTGTCTCCACCCTGCAGCACTTGAGAGCTGAGAAGCCATCAGGTGCCTAGAGACAACACACCAGATAAGGGGAAGGAAAGTGGGCTGCCAGAGCTCCGGGGGATTTTGTTTTTTTATTCCCTTCTCACAGCGTTATAAATTTTCTAATATAAATGTAAATTTTTAGCAAGAAAAACTGTGTGTGGGGTGTTCTGACTAATTGAATCAGCATGTATTAATTATGCATTAGCGAAGATTATGCCACAATTCATTGCCGGCCCCATAATCAGTCTTCAAGCAGAAGGCAAGTGCGGAATAGAATGTCCCACGATAATGATGTCGATTAGGGGGAGGAGTCCTCAAAAGTACTCTTGTTAGAAATCTAATCAGGGTAAAATACTTGAGGAACTGTCTGCTGGGGATTGACAGACAGTTATTCCATGGCCAGACACATGTGCGCACACACACACACACACAAACACACACACACCACAGCCAGAGCCTGGCTGCTAGACATATCTGGGAAGGACGATGAAGGCCTAGATCTGAGAGCTTTCCAGAACCACACTTTCTACCCTCTTTGCAACTTGAGGTTTTCATCTGTGGGATGAGGCTAAAGCTAACAACTGTGATCACACAGAGGCAGGCAATATCACTTAAAATGGCTGGTGTTCCAGAACCACCACTTTTTGCTATTTTCGTTGATTTAATTTTCAAGATGCTTCAAGACAGAGTGGTCTCAGACTGACAATCTTCCTGCTTATGCCTCCCCTGTGCTGTTACAGGCATGCCCGGCTTGTTTTGTTTCTATTTTTGGTGAATTGGGGACTATTCTGAGGCCTTTTTCTAGTCCCATCTGAAAAAAAAATTAAGCTTACTTGACCAGACAGAGCCAGCACAGTCATTCTGACTAATTGTATCTATTCGAACCTCGCGATTCGACCCTGGAAACAGGATGGAATGATCAGATGCTCTGTGAGATGGAGGCGGACCAAAACAGGAAAGTGTGCCAAATCATCCTTTTCCGCTGATGGCCACATTCTGATTCGCAGACTGCAGTCCATTCTGGGAGCCAAAGACTAGTAATTCACTAAGTGGCTGGGCACATCTCCCTCCCAGTGTAGTTAATCTTGTGAATAGCTGCCGGGCTCTTAGGAGATGGATAGGAGCAGAATGTATAAGGTATTCTTAGAATTTTATGATCAGGTCCTTGCTCCAGTAGGTGCCACATCTGCTCATATAGAAGACTGGATGGATGAACCGTCCCAGAGACAGGAATCAGTGAGGGCTCTTGACCGTGTATCTGGTAATGTAAATCGACCATCTGTCTGGGAGGTTCAGAGTGTGTTCAGCTAATTAACTCAACAGTGCTGTTGTGGGTTGACTGCTCATTCATTGTAGTACCAGGAAACTAGGAAGCTAGGACCACTCCACTACCAACAAGGAGCCCAAAGGTCTGACAAGAGGCTAGACCAATTGGCCACCAACAAGGAGCCCAAAGGTCTGACAAGAGGCTAGACCAATCGGCCATCAACAAGAAACCCAATGTTCTGACATGAAGCTAGACCGTCTGTTATTTGCCTATAACTAAAATCATGCCAGCCTTGCCTTTGGGTAAGTGCAGCTCCTTAGTCTCTATCACCCAGTTATGTAAATATCCACATTCATACCAAGAAGGCCACTTCAATGGCAGGGACTCCTACCTACATACCAGCCCTCAGAGGGCAGTCTCCTCTGTACATTTTAGAGCCTTGAACTGCCAGGGTTCGCATGACCTAGCTGTAGAGCCTGTGTGAGCTTACTTGAGGAACTAGCTTACTGGGGAATGCTCGCAAGAGGACAGCGAGGGCAGAGGACAAAGCAGAAGAGAGAGACAGTGTTGGTTGAGCCCCGGATTGAGCTTGGTGTCCAGAGAATGTCCAGTATGGATGGTACTGCAGGGTGGGCCACTCTGAGGCTCTGAAGTCCTCTCAGTCAGTCATTGGCTCTGACTGATGAGGAGAGTGATCCGCTGCTGGGGTGTTTCAGGTAAATGCCCCCACTTTGGCAAAGGACTGTCCTGTGGAAGAGGGAAAGGCTAGCTCTCGGCAGCTAAATGCTTGGTGCTCAGGCCTCACAAAGTTGTAGACTTAATACTGGGCAGAAGCATCTACATATAGACCCACCCTACCGTGAAGACGTGTGTTCTCCACTCTCTTAAGGCACGTGGGGCACGTGAGTCATGAGCCTGTGAAAATGTCCCACCAATATTCCTTCCTACACGCTAAGCGTTTGGAGTCTTCCTGCGTTGTACCAGGCATTTCTGATACTGCATTGTTCCTTCTCACTGGGGACATCTTGCTAAAGGCACAGGGAAGAAAGGGGGACTTCAAGCAGAGACAAGAATGACACACAAGACCAGGGTCCAACATGGAGTGCAACACGTTCGAGGACCTGGACGTTAAGTGGGACTGTCTTAAAGAAAGGAAAGAAGAAACGGCTGGGGACAAAGCCTGAGAAGTGAAAGCCATTCCCTTTGTGGCCCAGAGGTGCTGTACAAACCGTCTGAGTCACTTGAGAATTCCGAGCATCTAGGCAGTGCAGTTAGGTCCACGTGGTTAACAGAAAATCTCATCGTCTGCCATCCCTGGGGATATAGGAAGAAAAGAGTGACTGGGGGTGGGCAGTGTGGTTGTCCAGGGAGAAGATGACCAGTTCCTGAGCCAGCCAGGTGGTACTGGAGACAGATACAGCAGACTAGACCTAAAAGGTTGGTTGGAGAATGTTTTTCAAACGATGAGTTTTGATCATTTAGAAACAATAACCTTTACTTTGTGAGTCAAGGCTAGAATTTCTCTAATGAAGCAAAACTAAATAAATCTTCCCAGAGGCGTGGAACTAGGAGGGGTATTGCAGGATTGGCACCAGGAGGGGCGTTGTAGGTGTGGCACCAGGCGTGGCACCAGGAGGGGCGTTGCAGGCGTGGCACCAGGAAGGTTGTTGCTTCATTCAAAATTTGCTTCAGATGTGTTTGGAAGTGTTCTGACGTCCTATGGGAAAGATACTTCCAGTGAGCCTTGAGTCTGCTGGTTGAGCCAACATGAGGACTGAGGGAGGTTCAACTGGCCTGGTGGCCCCCAGACCTCAGGCTCCCTCACCGATGGTCTCTACATCCCTGGCAGTAGGGATGGAAACCTCTGCACCAGGGTATAGGAGAGACCATGAGCTTTTCGAGTTTGTTCTTCATATAGATTCATACTCGTGTTGGGAAGAAAGGGCAGACCCTGCTCCCAGGAGGCCTGACGGCAGTGAGGCCATCTCTTTAGTGAGTGAGTCAGTCTCTTCAGCATTTCTTGCCCTTCAGAGAAGCAGCAGAGGATGCTGGGTAAAGAACCCATTCAGTTCAGCCAAGGACATCCCAGGGTCTGAGCGCTGACTGGCACACCCCACATCCCTACTCCTCCAGGGAGTGTGTTGGCAGGATCAGAAAACTCGTGACACATAGCTTTCTCCCTGTGTGATGGATGGCCTCCACAGAGCTCACCATCCATCTTGGGCCCAGCTGAAGAGTGGAACGACGTGGCTGCTACATTTACACTGTGAGTTGACAAGTGTCTGCCACGCAGCAGTGGCCAGGGGACTGTGCTGGCCGCCATCCGCCTTGTCAGCGCATGGCTCAATTCCTCCTGTGCGCACCCTTCGGTAAATTGCCTTTGTTAGCTTCTCCTAGCAGAGGCCGCTCTCTCCATCAATCAGAGCCAATGCCCTGTTAGAAAGAAAGATTCCCTCCCCAGCCAGCCAAAGCAAAGGACCGCAAGGCCTGAGCACACACTATTTGCCACGAGGCAGCTACTCAGACACCCCCAGCCGCCGCTCCAAGCTGACTGCCTTTCCCACCCCAAACCACCTCAGATCTGGCCTTGCTGTGTTGTTCCCTGGGACCAGGGATGAGTCTCCTGCCTGACAAAACCTGGAGAGCAGTGTTCACATCACTTATCAGATGGACCAATCAAGAAAGACAGCATTTTCTTCTGGGTGCTTAGTATAGTAACTATTTGAGAAACACCAAATACCTGCTTTCTACAATTCACCCTGCTTTTTTATTCTGTAGTTGATGGGGTGCAAGGACACCTACTTCATAGGACTGATGAGACTGAGTTAGATGCAGGGTGTCTGTCACGTGGTTGAGTGTCATGTGACATATGACATCATCTTTAACTGTAGCTGGTGAATCCTGCCCATTTTACCATGGGAGAAGCTGAAGCTCAGTTAAAGCGTTAAATCTTTAAGTAATAGCCACAATGAGAAGCTGCCACAGCTGAGCTTGAACAGACACAATGGGATTCCACTGAGCCATCAAGAAAAATGAATCATAGGGCTGGAGAGATGGCTCAGTGATTAAGAGCATTGCCTGCTCTTCCAAAGGTCCTGAGTTCAATTTCCAGCAACCACATGGTGGCTCACAACCATCTGTAATAAGGTCTGGTGCCCTCTTCTGGCCTGCAGACATACACACAGACAGAACATTGTATACATAATAAATAAATAAATAAATTTTTTTTAAAAAAAGAAAAATGAATCATAAAATTTGCAGAGAAGCGAACCGAAAGATATTCTGCTAAGCAAGGTAAGCTAGGCTTGGAAAGACCAAGACATATATTCTCTCTCGTGCGCAATCCCTAGTCACTAAAGGCTACATATTTGTGTCTAGGTCGAGTGAATGTGGGCACTGAGCAGGAAACTTGGAGGGGCCCATGAGATGGTGGCAGTAGAGTAGGAATTGAAGAATGCTACATCAAGATGAACCCAAACTATGCCAGTTTGCAGGGGAAGACAGGAAGTGCTTCCTTACCCTGGCATCATCTAACAAACAGAGCTTGCCCCCTAAGGCCTTATAAGTTCGAACAGGAAGAGGATGTGAGGGGCTGTAAAAGATCATATGTTGTATGAGAGATGCTTTTAGGGTTCGCTCCTCAGCTCCCTAGCCCACTTCTATTCCTGGAAGTACCTCTTCCTTTCCCTTAAAAAACAAACAAATCAAGTGTCTTTAATTGAGATACAGTTGCACCACGTTCCCCTCCTTTTCCTCCTTCCAGGCCCTACCACCCGCTCTACCTCAGCCCCTCCCATTTCCCACTACACTCTCAAGTCCCTAGGCTCTTTCTCATTATTGGTGCATACATACACACACAGGTAGGTATAACTATGCTTGTATATGTATGCACAAATATATGTATGTATGTAGATAGATAGATACATACATACATACATACATACATACATATCATACAACATGCTGAGTCTATTTGGGTTGTGTGCATATGGTTTCAAGGCTGAAACCTTGCACTGTAAACCGAGTAAGGGAACTCCTCCCCGGGAGAGGTTAATTCTCCGAGACCTGGTGCAGCTTTTCCTCCTCCCACGTTAGCATGTGCACTGATATTGCCCTTGTTCCAGTCTCGTTCATGCAGCCATTTCTATGAAAGACTTTCGCAGTAGACTTCTTGACTCTTAGAGTTTTTCCACCCCTCTTCCTCAGTGTTCCCTAAGCCAGAGCTGCAGAGCTGTGATACAGCTGTGTTGGGGCCAGGCTCCCTATGATCTGATCTCTGCATTGTTTCCAGTTGTAGCCAGCTGTGGTGGTCTTTGTGTGCTGTGAAGAGAGGCTTTTTTGACCAGGCTGGTAACTACTCTCATCCAGGACTGGTGGCCTGTTCACAAAGTGGGCTCACAGGCCTTGGGTTTGGAAGGAGGCTTGTTTGTGGGTTTGTATGTGGGCCATGAATTGGGGTAACCCACTTTCCCCTTGTTATAAAGACGTCAGTTTCATTCTATGCCTCACTTAGAAGGTGTGGCTTTTCCATCCGGTAGTTGCTGGGATTTTCACCTAACCTGTGCTGTGATTTTTCCTCCCCAATGCTAATAAAATTGTCTCAAGCTTCCTTCTGAGTTAATTTCCAATTTATTTTATCAATAAGACTAAGAACCCTGAAAAAAGGGAACCTCAGTTTCCCAGCACAAGACTAGAAAAAGAGAGATTTTTTTTAAGGGAGGGGGTGAGAAGGGCAACAGAGCCAAGACATGGGGTGTGAGGAGGGGAATAGAGCCAAGACATAAGGGGAAGGGGGCAATAGAGCCAACGCATAGGGGGAGGAGGGCAATAGAGCCAAGACACTGGGGGTGGGGAGGCAGGGGTGCCAAGCACACAGCAAGGAAGAGCAAGTGAAGAGTCTGGGAGGGAATGTGTGGGCTAGAACGACCAAAATGGAGCCTGTATGAAAAACTTCTATGCTAACCATTTCCTTTCTGAGTTAATTGAAAAACATCCATTGGGCCAAATGTGGTGGTGTACACTGTCAATCCCAGCACTCAGGAGGCAGAGGCAGGCAGATCTCTGCGAGTCTGAGGCCAGCCTGGTCTACAGAGTGAGTTCCAGGACAGCTGGGGCAATGTAGAAAGAGTCTCTGCATCAAAGAAAAAATGCAGACTGGATAATAAAAGTGCAAGCTTGTTATTTCTAACCCAGAGGCACCCAGCTGGGGCCTGTGTGACAGGCAGCCTGCTCTGCCCTGTGTAGTTTGTAGAAGGCCTGGTGCTGATGACCTGGGGCTGAGGAAGTGTTCTGAAAGCCCCCACAAAGTGAGAGAGCGGTGTGAGGTGTGAGGTGCTTCTGGGTATGAGACCCACGTCGCTGTCTGCGCACATTTGCTTCCAGAAGGAAACATTGTTTGCCTGAGGTGAAAACCCTGATCCTTTCCCGCTTTTCCTGAGCGTCAAGGTAAGTTCCTGGTTTAGGAAAACTCGCTTCATCCATGGCCCCGTCTGGGCTATTGCTGGCCTCTTTCTGAAGAACAGAAGTGAAATTGCGCTTAAAACCAGCCCTTGGTTTATTGACACCTGGAAGGTTAATCAAGTCGGACTTTTTCCTTTCTTGATCGATACATCTCCGGCTTGTCCTGCTCATAGACAGTTACCCAATTACCAGCTCTCTAATCGGAGACGCACAACCTTTCAAAATCTGACTGGCTTCATCGATCCAGTAACAGCTAAATTGGCACCCTCCTCTCCCACAGAACAGATTTAATCTGCCTGGGTCTGATTAAAATGCTTGACTGAAACCAACGCTAGATGGAATCTCCTTCCTCTCTCCAAGGTCCTCAGAAGTCACAAGAGTCCCATGCCTGAGAGAATTGTCAGCGGCAAGGCTCAATAATGGGGCAGTTCAGGTGCACACCCGTCTATCTCCAAGTGCTTAGAGGATTTCATGATAGACTGACCCCGGAAACATCAGACTCCTGGTTGACAGTGGCATACATTTGCCCCATCAGCACCTGTCAGTTCTCACTCTCTTGAGCCAAAACCGAAGTGGGATGCCCATCAGATGGGTGTTTTTCTAACACATCTAATGACCTCATTGGTAGGAAGATGAGAATGCAAGCATCACCAAAAAGAAACCAATGTCCCCTTGTCTGGATTTGATAGAAGATGAATTTCCATGGGCCACAGCACTAATCTTGCAGAAGGCAAAAACAGTTCCTGCATCCTCAAGCATTTATGTTGTTAATATTTGTTTAACAAATCATTCATACTGTAAAAATTTTTAATTAAAGTGGACCTGTAAACTGGTATTCACTTATACCGTGCAATCACTTACCCTGTCCCCGGAGATTAAATAATGAAGCTAAAGTCTTTCTAATTACCAGAGGGGAGGAAACCTGTTATCTAAGTCATTAGTTTTCACCTCAGCCTTGCAAAAGGAGAAAATGCAATTTAGCTCATTGCAATAACAATTCTGAAATTCTAAGTAGAAATCAAAAGTATGTCCAACACCTCATGCTGCGTACAGGAGTAGGAGAATGTGATGCCAATTTGAATTTTTGTGGAGCTGCATTAGGCTTGCAGCCAGAAGTGAGAGCATCTGAGTGCAAATAAGAAATAAGACGCCTCCCAGGTCCTGCTGGGAGGGGAGACAGTCAGATCTCCTGTCTGGACTTCACAAGGAGCCATTCAGGCAGCTGCACCAAGAGCCCAGCCCCCGAAACAATCTGCTCTGCAAGACATGGATGCCCAGAGAACCAGCAAATGCTTTGTGGCTTTATTTAAATTTGCTTATAGCCTTTATAGTACTTTATTGTACTAACACACAATGTTAGCTGGATTCAGATAAAACATATTAGCTTTCCTATCTCAAATTGAAAGTAATATAAACATACCCTTAAGATTATCTATCAAAAAGTTAGGTAACTGTTTTCTTCCTGTGAGAGTATTATATAACGAAGGAGAAGTAGGTATAAAAGGTAATGAATAAAATGGGGATACAGGCAAAGAACAAGGCAAGGGACTTCCGGGCTCCGCTTTTCTAAGCCAGTAGCACAGCTTTGAGAAAAACGACCCTAAATATTGATGGTCGTGCCTGGGGCTTCCCCCGCTAGAAGTAAAAAATCCAAAATCTTCAGATGACCAAGTAGACACCGATCTGGCTCTATTTCCAAAATACCCAAAGCTCAGTTATTCAGTGGTATCTTCAGGGCTCATAATTTCCTAAGACAGAGACAAGTGCACTTTCGGACAGAATTATCCAGCTGAAGCACTGGCTACCGCTCAAGGGTAAGACTCTAGAGGGAGAAACAGAATTTATTTCTCCTAGAATAAAAAAGACTTAAGAGATAACAGGAGCCGAGAGCATGCCTGTTCGTTACAGCGACTAGTTCTAAGCAACCCAGTGAGCGTGGAATAACGTCCTCTTCGCTCACTGTTGGAAAAATAAGGTTAAAAAAGGCAACAAGGCAGGCCAGCGCCCACACTTGGCCATGCCTAAACTAGGACCCATGGAGCCTAAAGCCAAACTAGTGTTCTGCTGATGACCATGTAAGATCTTTGGGAGCTATGCAGACAGCTCAGGGATTAAAGGGCTTGCCATGCACACAACAGAACTGGGGTTCAGATCCACAGAGTCCAAACGCTGGGGCAGCAGCCCTGTAATTCCAGTCTCATAAGGCAGACAGGGGACTCCTCAAACAGACTGGCTAACCAGTGTGGTCTCCTGAGCAAGCTCTGGGTTTTCTCAAGAGACCCTGCCTCACAAAATGAGCAATTAGAAGGTTCCAGATGTCAGCCTTGGGTTTCCACACATTGTGTGCACGTATGCATACACACCAACATACAGGTGACAAGCTACCTTCTTCCTGTCCCTGCCCCATCAAACACTGACCTAATCCTGACATCACACTTTTGTCTTATCTAGGTTTTCATATAAATGGACTCCCGTGTTTGCGACTGACTGTATTTGCCTTCCTTCACTTAGCAAGTTTTTAAAACACATTAAAGCTGTTGTATGTAGTAATATTTTTAATCTCTTAGTACTTGCTAGCATTCCAGAACATGGATATGCCACGGGTGGTCTTCTGCTTCCTGTGGGACACTTATTTAGGGTGTATCTGGTTTCCACTATCTGCAGTAACACTTATTTTTTTTTTAAACATGGCTTCACAGGATGCGTGTTGTATGTTGTTTCTTTTGGGTGGGAACTGTCGCCGAATGACTGAGCCATAAGGCGAGTGCTCACTTACCTCCTTAAAACACTGCCAGGCTGTGGTCACCATTACATACTCCTGCCAGCAGCTGCGAGAGGACCTCTAGCTGATATTTAGTATTGCCAGCCTTTTTTTTTTTTTACCAGCTTTTAAACTTAGACAACAACAACAAAATGCAAACTGTATTGTTCTGTGTCTTGAGCGTCATTTAAACTAGGCGGTGCCTCACAGTACCAACCTGGTTTTAATATCTGCCTAGAAATGGACATTTTACTGTTGATGTGGTCACTGCTTTTGACTAGGGCTATGGATCATCTTCATGTACCTATTGGCCATCTTAGTGTTTTCTTTAGTGTGGTTCCCATTCAGGTCTCTCATTAGGTTGTAGGCACTCGGTCTTCCTGCTACTGAGTCTCATCTGAGGTTTACTCGCGTGACTCTCTGACTTCATGTCCTTTGCAGCAGTCCCCCCGGCTTCTGCTCCCGCCACTATCGGCACACGCTCCCTTTGTATATATGCCCAGGATTTACGGCTGTGTTCTGTAAACTTCTTTGCCTGGCAGACCTTTTGTCTATCCTATCTGGAAGAGGCAGCGGTTTGTGCTTTAATACAACGCTGGGGATTATATTGTCAGGCCACTTCCTCGGGGCAAATCTTCCAAGCATTGAAAGCCAAAGATAAAGAGCAAATCTTGACATGGTCAGGAGGAAAATGACAACTACACCCAGAGGAACAACAGCCCAATTACGGGCTGGCTTCTTATCAGAAGACACAGGCCAGAGAACAATAGAGAGCTTCTTCACAGGCCAAAATAAAATGTTACGAGGGAAGCTGAATCTCGCACTCTGTGGCCAGTGGATTTGAAGACATACACCCCTTCCCGATACACACACACTCCACACACAGACACACACACATACAAACACGATAGAAATCTCAGTGTGCCAGTTGGCAGGTACTTGATGAGGTGAGTCAAAGCCGGGAGATACAATCTCTAGTCCTTGAATCAGCATCGGTCAGTTTCCCCTTGAAGTCCTTGGTGTCACACACCTAGAGCCAACCCTAGGGCTTCAGTGGGGCTCTTTTGTCCCCTGGGTGAATGTCTAGCTTCTCTAGGAACATAGCCTCAGTTTGCTGCCAGCGGTGTCCAGATGTCATGAGGTTGGTAACACTGCTGTTATTAAATTCACAGATATTTAAGATATTTAATCATGTTCACCAAACAGTTCAGTAAGCCTCCCCAGTGCGTTCCTGCCTGCGGCTTAGCCTTACATTTAGACACATGTGAGGTACCTAGCAGAGAGTCATCAGAAATGACTGGCGTGTTCCTGGGGTGTACACTCTAGGAACAGTGGAACAAAGGTCATGGACAAGTATGTGGGTTATTTCTATCCTGTGTCATAAAGGGACAGGAAAGGGGACTGTAGGCGCTGGCATTGTCCAGCAGGAGGGTGGTGGCTAACTTCCTGACAGCACCTCACTGAATGGAGAACACTTCTCTCTTGTGAGGGAACTGGAGCCCTAGTCTTCCACAGCTTCAGGGTCATGAGCACTGGCTTAGGCAGAACATCCGCTAGAAGGACCCAGCCAGGACAAAGCGGCTTGCTCTCTATTGCTTCAAAGTTCTATTTTTCAGACACACACGAATACATTGACTTTATTTAAAAAACAAAGCAAAAATGCTTCTCATTCCATTTTTTGAGCACTGAGTTTGCAGTTAGAAATATGATTGTCACTTTTCCTTCCTTCTCTGAACTGTCCATATCTCTATCTTAGAGTGTGACAAGGACTTCCTGGGTCTCGAGTCTCCATAACTTATAGGCTTTACTCAGGAAACAGACGGGCAAGTCCTAACCACTTTAACTGCTTTCTAGCTACTTCTTTCTTCAGGCAGATAGTGCACCTTCTTTCTTGTCAATCTGACTAAATATCAAGATCTGTACTAAAATACTAACTGATGTCATCTTTCAAGACTGATGCCATGTGCTACCTTTATTGGGAATGTAAGTCCTTAGTTGCCCACAGTTCCCAGGTAGGTATATAAGACATGAGGATGCATTGGAGAGAAGCCGACAACATTCAGAGAGGAGTATGGCCTTCTAAGGGGGAAATGGGGCCCGCTTCTGGGTGTGGCTTTGGCCTAGGCTGTGTTAGAGCTGGTCTAACCTGCAGTTGGCACACACTCTTACTACAGTCTGACTAGACTTCTCCAGTGCCAGCCAGGGGTCGGAGACAACCAAGGACACAGGATGATCTTCTGTTCAGTAGTAGGTGAGACAGCCAGTTGGTTTGGGAGGGGTTTGGTAAGGGCCTGGAAGTTTTCTAGTTGTTGCCTTCTTCTTATGGACCTCTTTCATTTTCTCGATCTCATTTATTTTTTACTTAGATTTAGCTCACTCACTTAGTCTAATTTTTTACTAATACTGACTAAAGTCACAGACTTTGAGAGGACGAAGAGGAAATAGCAGCTTTCTACCCCAACGCCCCATTTCACATATTAAAGTGAAAGAGGAGCACTCAAGATTGGATCAAGGACACCTAATTGGCACGTAATACTTCTAAACATTAATATGTATTATTTACTATGTCCCAGAAACCGTGGAAGTCATCTGTCAATCAATCCTTACAATGACTGATGAAGTATGTATGAACTTCGATTTTTTTTTTTTAATACATCAACCTTGCTAGCGTTGTCTATAATTATCCAATCAAATACCCGTTTGGGACAAAGCCAGCAAGAAGATGGTGAAGTGGGAATTTTCTATATGTATCATCCCACAAAATACACCAAATTGCACAACTATGTTTACAAAAATACCTTAATATGAACTTGGCAAAAATTACACGAGCAAGATGTTACACAGAAAAAATAAAAGATGCACAAATAAGAGGTGTGGGTGCAGTTTCCCAGCTCCCCTTATCCGAGCCCATGCAGCACATTGTGAGAGAACTTCTGGGTGGAGGAGGGAGAAGGAAGTGGGTGCCCATAGACACCCGGAGGCATAAGCTGATGCAGAGGCCAGCACCTGGGCAGAGTCATGCCACACCAGGCAGGACTTCATGACACCAGACTCCAGCCTGCTGCTCCGGACTTCTCTCCAGCCTTCAGTCATGTCTGTCTCACTTGGTTTCCGGGTCTTCTCCATTTTAATGCTCACCCCTCGTAAAACTAGGACAAGGCTAAGCCTTTAACCTTAAGCTTGTCCTGCGCACCATGCCAGGTATCAGAATCTCAGTTTTCAGGCTCGTCCCTACAATCACAGACTAATCCTCACAACCCCAGCTTCCAGGACCTTGGCTTAGGATTGAACCCCAATGCTTGCCGTGCTCCTTGCCTAGACCCCATAGGCTCAGGACTGGGGCTGAGTCTATTCCACAGCCAGGCTAATCCCAGCAGTCCAGGCTTTGACCTTGTTCAGGATCCAGAGGCCTTACACCCCAACCTCTCCCCAAATCTACAGCTTCAGGCTTCAGGCACACCCTAACACACAGCTCACCATGGAAGCCCCTTTTACACCCAACCCTGGCTCCAGGCTGCTTCTGTGGACAAGGACTACAGACCCACGCACAGCAGGTAAGCCCCTGTGATCCCAGGCTCCAAGTCAGCCCATAGCCAGTTTAGCCCACACGTTTCCTCTTTAGGTCTGTCCCAGGACAGAGTCAGCATGGCAAGCCCCGAGTGCCAGATCTGGTCAATTAGACCGATAGATCTCTGCAGCCATACGAGGCAGGAAACGAACTGCGGCACTCGTATCTTGCTTTGCTCTTTGGTGAGTGTGCTGGATGGCACATTTGACACGAGCTACGTCAGTCGCTTGTGCCATGACGAACTGACACAGGTCACAGTCACGTGAGGGGAGAGAACCTCAACTGAGAAAATACCTTCATAAAACAGTGCCGCAGGCAAACCTGTGGAGCATTTTCTTAGGTTGATGGGAGAGGGCCCAGCCCACTGTGGGTGGGGCCATCCCTGGTCCTGGGTTACTATAAGAAAGCAGGCTGAGCAAGCCCATGAGGAAGCAAGGCAGTAAGCAGCACCCCTCCATGGCCTCTGCATCAGCTCCTGCTGCCAGGTTCCTGCTCTGTTTGAGTTCCTGTCCTGACTTCCTTCAGTGATGAACAGTCATGTGGAAGAGTAAGCCGAATCAATCCTTTGCTCTCTGACTTGCTTTTGGCCATGGCGTTCCGTTGCCCCGGGAGAAACCCTGACTGAAGCAGTGGGGTACGGTGGAAGCAGCAGGAAGTGGCTGTTCACACTGCGTCAGCAGTCAGGAAGCAGTGAGGAGTGAGCACGGGTGCTCAGCTAGCTTTCTCCTTCTCTTCAGTCCAGGCCCAAGAGCGCCACCGCCACACTGAGGGTGCCTTCCCACCTCAGCTAAACTACTCGTCCAGAGATTCTCTTCTATGGTGACCCCAAATCTCATTAGTTGACAATCACTATTAACCACCACACAATAGAATTTGAGCACTCAAAAACAGGTTATTTGAAAACACATATAGGAGGAATCAGACACAAAAATGAAGAAAGCCTGCAGATTAGATTTATGGGACCCAATAAAAAATGCAAATATCCAAGTAATAGGTCAATGTGTTGGGGGGAATGCAGGAGAAGTTCGTTTTAAAAATAGGAGTAGAAAAACTATCTAAATTTGGGCAAGCTTAAAATAACCACAAATGAAAGGTTAAAGGTCTTCTAATAGATTCACTTCAAGTAAAGACTATACCAAGCCTTAGTGCAGTCAAACTCCTAAAAATCAATAAGAATAAACCCTGAAATAAGCACGAGGGAAAACATCAAGTCATATGTATGGAGGATGCACAAGCTTAGTGATAGTTTTGTTTTGTTTTGTTTGAGACTGGGTTTCTCTGTGTAACAATCCTGGCTGTCTTGGAACTAACTCTTGTAGACCAGGCTGACCTTGAACTCACCTAGATCCACCTACCTCTGCCTCCTGAGTACTGTGATTAAAGGTGTGAGTGACATCCTTACTATGAGCAAGATCCTTACAGAATGACATAATCCAAATGCCTAATGTGATTTGAATCTGAAATACTCCCCCACAAGACTAGTTTTTTTGTTTGTTTTGCTTTGTTTTGTTTTTGAGAAAGGATTTCTTTGTGTAACAGCCCTAGCTGTCGTGAAACTTGCTCTGTAGACCATGCTGGCCTCTAACTCAGATCAGCCTGCCTCTTCCACCCGAGTTCTGGGATTAAAGACTTGTACCACCACTGCCTGGCCAAGGCTGGTGTTTTGGAAGCTTGTTTCCAAGACAGGTGCACTATCTGGGAAACGATGGAGGTCAGGTGGTAGATGACATCACAGGGGCAGAAGCCCAGGTGGTAGATGACATCACAGGGGCAGATGCCCAGGTGGTAGATGACATCATGGGGGAAGAAGCCCAGGTGGTAGATGACATCACCATCATGGGGACAGAAGCCCAGGTGCTAGGATGACATCACAGGGGCAGAAGTCCAGATGGTAGATGACATCACAGGGGTAGAAGTCCCTGTGAAAGTCAAAGTCTGGCATCCAGTCCCAGCCAGTCATTACTCACTGGTCCACTGGGATGTAAACAGCCATGGCCGCACACAACTTAGTGGACGGGGCCATTCCACCACACCTTCCCAGGTTTGGTGAAACAGCTCTGAAACCAGAAGATGAAATAAACTTCTCTTCCTGTAAGTGTGTCACAGCAACAAAAGCGACTAACGCCGTGCTGAAGGAAGGAGACACAAGCCCGGCCTTCAGAAGGAATGGACAGCTAAAGATGTGCAAATAAAAACGGCTCTTCGGGAAATTCTGTGTGGATTCTAATTAGTAAAATTAATTAGAAGGATGCTAATTAGTAAAACGAAGACATTTCCCGATGAATTTCATACTTTCCTGTATTAAGAACACAGCCAGAGCTGGAATACCCAAATACAGCAATAATACGGTACAAATCCCACATCTCTAGTATAAAGCTACTAAAAATGATTGCTACAATAATTTGTTGTGGGGGCTGGAGAGATATGCTCAGTGTTTAGGGGACTTGCTGCTCTTGCAGAGGACCAGGGTTTCATTCCCAGCACCCACATGGTGGCTCACAACCATCTATAACTCCAGTTTCAGGAGATCTGATGCCCTTTCTGACTGCTTTGAGTGCTGCATGCATGCGGTGCATATACATACATACAGGTGACACACATGTTTAAAATAATAAATATTTTAAGACAGTACATTTTCGTGGGTTATACAGTATAAATATGTAAACTGTGGTATCAAAATGTAGAATGTGTGACAGAATGAAGTGGATATATAGAGTTATGTATAATCAAAGTTAAGTTCTTAACATAAAATAGACTACTCAACTATGCAGCTTTGTGGCAACAAGGCAAAAGCCGAAAATAGAAATACAAAAAAATAAAAAGCAAGGACTTGAGTCATATTTTCAATAAAATCATCTACATATAAAAAAGACACAGAAGAATAATCAAGGAATAAATGATTTACAAAATAATCCCCAAATAATTAGCAAAATGGCAGATATAAGTTCTTACTGCCAATGATTTCCTTACACGTCAACTCTATTAAGACCAGAGTAGATGAATGGATTGAAACGCATGGCGCACCCAATCACACATGCTGTCTAGAAGGGATTCTATCCACACAAAGACGGACACAGCAAAGGAACAGATATTCCACACAGATGTAAACAGAAAGAGAGCAGGAAGGATTTGACATATGTTGACTTTAAGTAAAACTCCATGAAGACAAAGCTGTCATCGTACCATGATAGAAGGGCAGTTCGCCAAACGGATGCAGCAATTGTTAATAGAAACATGCCCAACCTCGGAGCACCTGAGCGGATAAGGCAAAATGAATAAAAAAAAAAAAAAGAGATCTGTATTAGAGCAATTTTCTTCAATTGTTCCAGATAAGGGCTTTCTTAATACACTCGCAGCAATAAACAGACTGTCCACAGAGAAAAATCAATGGAGGGGCCCCTCTGCAACTACACTTCAGACTAAATGAACCCATGGGAAGAGGCCATGGAGGGGTGCTGCCTCCTGGCTCGCTGCCCACGGCTTGCCTGGCTGGCTTGCCTACCTGCCTTGGCACTTTTGTTGGGAATTACTGCTATAAAATTTTATATTTCTCCCTTAACTTAGGTCTAGGTCTGAGGTAGGGCAGAGCTGAGGGACATATCCACTCACAGCAGTGGCTGGAGCAATTTGAGTACACCTGGGACTTCCTGTTGCACTCAGATGAATTACTTTTTTCCATTTGTTTCCTGTGACTTGGAGGGAATAGCTCAAAATCACTGTAGAGAAAACCAAAGGGGCGAACCTGCATTTTGGCCCACATTTGTGCTAGTTAGCGTTCCTCAATGGGGACACGGGCTATGGTCATCTAGGAGAGAACCTCATTTGAAGAAAATCGCTTCTACCAGACTGGCCTGCAGGTGAGTCTGTATGGGGATTTTCTTGCTTAATGAGCCTCTGTCTGACCCTCCACTCCTACCCCCTACCTCAAACCTCCATCTTTCATTAAGGCAAGCTTACTGAGGCATAATTTGCTTACAGGAAAATTAAATCTTTTAAGAGTCAGATGAATAAATTCTGAGAAATTCATAGAACCAAGTAAATACCACCAACAAGATCAAGAAGCAGAACAAATCGCTGTGAACCTCATTACTTTAGAATCACACCAGTTCCTATTTCCTTACCCCGGCAAACACCAACCTGTTTGCTGTTTCTAGAATTTTCTTTCCACTCCACCCCATTCATGGCAAGCTTCAGAAAATATTATTTCTTAAAAATCTACCACTATAACCACCAGTTTGTTCTTTGGCACCTTGAGAATTTTTTTTTAAATACTTTGTCATACCTACTTTAGCGGGAAACACTAAAGAGATAAACAGAATTTCATATTATAAGCCCAAAGGATCTTACATGTAGTAAGCACTCAATAATGGCTTGTAGTTTGTTTTTCAATAAACTGCGCCGCTTCTTTATTTTGTGGTTATGCTTAGCTGATAAATACAAAAATTTTCAGGAACAAATAGGGTGCCCTCTGAACATACATACATTTTTATAATCAAAGTAGACAGATTAGTATTCTCAAACACTTATCACCTCTTTATGGTGAAAACACTCAAAATGTAGTTGAGACACAGATCTCCTGTAGTGTGCTGGCTCGTTTTATGTCAACTTTGTACAAGCTAGAGTCATTGGAGAGGAGGCAGCCTCCATCGAGAAAATTCCTCCAGAATTTTGTCAGCTCCCAGTATCTAGAAACACATTTCATCCAGAATCCCCAAAGGCCACACCTACCAGGGTCCAAGAAGAATTTCTTGCCAGGCAGCACACAGTCACCACACTCTTAGAACCAGAGAGGGCAAAAGAAACCAAGAAATAAAACCCCCACTCAACAAAGACAAGACTAGGTATCAGCACCTAGAACTGCAATCTTCCCAAACCCAGATGCTTAAATGCCAGTGTAAAAACATGACTAGTCTAAGCCAGAACAGTATGTCCCCAAGAGAACCCAGCACCCTCCCACAGCTGCAAAGCAGTTGAAGCCCAAAACAAAGACCTTAAAATAGTCTTTATGAATATGAGAAAGATCCTTAAAGAGGAAATGAGTAAATTCCTTAAAGAAACCTATGAAAACAAAAACCATGGAAGGAAATGAATAAAACATCTCAAGACCTGATAGTAGAAATAGAATCAATAAAGAAAACCCAAATTGAGAAAAATCTGGAAAGGAAGATTTAGGAACACAAGCGGGAACCTCAAAGGCAAGCCTCACCCCTCACCAACAGAACACAAGAGATGCATTAAAGACATGATAGAAAAAGTAGATACATTGGTCAAAAAAAATGTTAAATTTGAAAAAAATCCTGGTACAAACCATCCAGGAAACCTGGAACACTAAGAAAAGATCAAATTTAAGAATAGTAAGAACAGAGGAAGGAAAATAAGTTCAAGTCAAAGGGACAGAAAATATTTTTGACAAAAATGGTAAAAAAAAAAAAAAATCCCTAACCTAAAGAAGGAGATGCCTATCAAGTTACAAGAAGCATACAGAATACCAAATGTACTGAACCAGAAAAGAAAGTCCACTCAGCAGATAATAATCAAAGCACTAAACAGAACAAGAAAGAATACTAAACGCTGAAAGGGGAAAGAGCAAATAATATATGGCCGACTGAGAATAACACGACTTCTCAATGGAGCCGCTAAGAGCCAGAAGAGCTTAGACAGATGTGCTACAGACTCTAAAAGACTACAGATGCCAGCCAACCCAGATTATAATACCCAGCAAAACTTTTAGTCACAATAGATGTTGTCTTAGTTTGGGTTACTTTTGCTTCTTTAAAACATCATGACCAAACGCACGTCAGGGAAAAAGGGATTTATTTGGCTTCTGTTTCCACATCTGTAGCCTATCACTGAAGGAAATCAGGACAAGAACTCAAACAGGGCAGGATCCTGGAGGCAGGAGCTTATGCAGAGGCCAGGGAGGGGTGCTGCTTACTGGCTTGTTCTGTCTGCTTTCTTATAGAACCTAAGACCACCAGCCTAAGGATGGCAACACCCACAGTGGGCTGGGCCCTCACTTATCAACCACTAATTAAGAAAATGATCTTCAGGTTTGCCTATAGCCTGATCTTGTAGAGGCATTTTCTCAGTTGTGGTTCCCTCCTCTCAGATGATTCTAGCCTGTATTAAGTTGGATGGAATTAGCCAGCACTGGTGGAGAAAATAAGACATTCCATGATAAAACAAGATTTAGGCAATATCTATCTACAAAACCAGTCCAGGTGCTAGAAGGAAAATTCCAACCTAAGGAGATTAACTACATCCAGGAAAACAAGGGATAAATAATCACAGACCAGCCAATCAAAAGATGGGAAACATACAACACACACACACACACACACACACACACACACACACACACACGAGAGAGAGAGAGAGAGAGAGAGAGAGAGAGAGACAGAGAGAGAGAGAGAGAGAGAGAAAGAGAGAGAGAGAGAGACAGAGAGAGGACCACCACTACAACCACTGCATCAGCTAAAATAATAGCAATCAAAAAACACTGCTCATTGATATCTCTCAATATCAATGTCTCAATTTCCCAATTAAAAGACACACACTAACAAAATGTATGTGAAAACAGAATCCATTCTTCTGTTTAAAGAAATATACCTTAACATCAAGGATAGATATTATATCAGGATAAAGATGGAAAAAGATATTTCAAGATGATAGACCTAAGAAGTAAGCTGGTGTAGCCATTTTAATATCCGACAAAATAGACTTCAAACCAAAACTAATCAGAAGAGATAAAGAAGAACACTACATATTCATCAAAGAAAAAAATCCACCAAGAGGACATTGCAATTCTAAACAACTACACACCAAACACACGGGCTCCAAGTTTGTAAACAGAGAAATGCTGTAGTTAACTGGCATTATAAACCAAATAGACCTAACAGACATTTATAGAACATTTAACTCAAACACAAAAGAATATACATTCTTTCCAGCACCTCACCTCAAGGAACTTCCTCCAAGACTGACCACATACTCAGACATAGAGAAGTCTCAAAAGATATTAAAAAAATGAAATAATACTCTTCATTCTATCTGGCCACCATGGATTAAAGCTAGATATTAACAACAGCAGAAACACACAAAAAGCTTTATAAACCCATGGAAACTGAATGATTCTCTACTAAATGAAAAATGGGCCAAGACAGAAACTAACAAAGAAATCAAAGACTTTCTAGAATTGAATAAAAGTGAATACACAGAATACCCACTATTCTGGGGCACAATGAAGGAGATTCTAAGAGGTAAGTTCATAGCACTAAGTGTCTACATAAAAAATGGCATGATCTCATACTAGTAACTAAACAGCACACCTGAAGGCTCTAGCACAAGAGAAGAAATCACACCCAAAAATAAGTATATGGCAAATAATAATCAAACTCAGGGATGAAATCTATAAAATAGAAACAAACAAACAAACAAAAAAACCCAGAAAGAATCAACGAAGCAGAGAGTTGGTTCTTTGAAAATCTCAATAAGACAGACAAATCCTTATCCAAATTAACTAGAAAGCAAATAGGATAGAGAATATCAAAATTAGAGATGAAAAGAACAGATACCAAGGAAATGGATAGTTTTCTCAATACTTACCACTTACCAAAGTTAAACTAGATCATACAAGCAATTTAAACAGAATTATAGCTTGTAGTGAAATAGAAGCAGTAATTAAAAGTTCCCATGCAAAAAGAAATAAACAGAAACAAAATACAACAACCAAAAAACAGGGTCAAATGATTTTAGCATAGAATTCTACCACACTTTCAAATGACAATTAATGCCAATACTCCTCAAACTCTCCCATAACATAGAAACAGAAGTAACATTGCCTGGTTCATTTTATGAGGCCACAATTACTCTGATACCCAAACCACATAAAAACCCAACAATGAAGAATTACAGAACAATTCCCCTTATGAACATAGATGGAAAAATTCTCAATAAAATAACTGCAAACTGAATCCTCCACGATGAGTAGACTTCATCCTAGAGATGCAGAAACGGTTTAACATACATAAATTGATAAGTGTAATCTATCATATAAACAAACTGTAAAACAAAAACCGTTTGTTTTACATATAATCATCTCATTAGATGCAGAAAAAGTGAAAAAATCCAACATCCCTTTATGATAAAAGTCCCAGAGAGAATAGGTGTACAAGGGGTATACTTCAACATATTAAAGGTAGTTTACAGCAAGCCCATAGCCAACATCAATTTAAATGGAAAGGAATTCAAAGCAAGTCCACTAAAATCAGGAACAAAAAAGTTTGTACACTCTCTCCATATCTACTCAATATAGTACTTGAAGTCTTAGCTACAGTAATAAGACAGCTAAAGGAGATCAATGGGATATAAATTGGAAAGGAGTATATTAAGGTATATTTATTTGCAGATTTGATAGTTTACATAAATGAGCCTAAAAATTTTACCAGGGAAACTCCTACAGCTGATAAATACTTTCATCAAAGTAGCTGGATACAAAATTAACTAAAAACAACAGACAAACAAAAAGTAACCCTCTTATACACAAATGACAAACCGAGAAAGAAATCAGGGAAACAACACCTTTCATAATAGCTTCAAATAATAAAAAAATATCTTGGGATAAGTATAACCTTTGATGATTTTAACCAAGAAAGTAAAAGACTTGTATGATAGAAACTCAAGTCCTTAAAGAAATAAATTGATTTAGCTATAAGAAGATAGAAAGATCTCCCACGCTCATGGATTGATAGGATTAACATAGCAAAAATGGCCATCTTAAGAAAAACAATCTACAGATTCAACAGAGTCCTCATTAATATTCTAACATACTTCTTTACAGAAAAAAAATTATTTTGAAAGGACAATTTTAGCTTCACATGTAAGTTCAAAAACCCAGGATAGTTAAAAACAATCCTGAAAAAATAAAAATATATCTGTACTCATCACCCTGTACAAAATTCAACTCTAAATGAATCAAAGATCTCAACATTAAACCACATGCACTGAACCTGACAGAAGAGAGAGTGGAGGGCAGCCTTGAACTGACTAGCACAGGAAAAGACTTTATGAAGAGAACACAGCACTGGCACTAATATCAATGATTAATAAATAAGATCTTGTGAAACCAAAGACCTTGTACACAGCAAAGGACACCATCATTCAAGGCAAGCGGTAGCCTCCAGAATAGGAAAATATTTTTTTACCCAGTTAACATTCAATAGAGGGCTAATATCTAAACAGAGAGTTCTCAAAAGAGGAAGCACAAATGACCAAGAAACCCTTAAAGAAATGCTCAATATTCTTAGTCATTAGGGAAATGCAAATCAAAACTACTCTGAGATTTCACCTTACACCCATCAGAATGGCTAAGACCAATAAAACAAGTGGCAGACAGCTCATGCTGGAGATAATGTGGAGTAAGGGGAACACTCATCCATTGCTGGTGGGAGTGCAGATTTATATAGCCATTATGAAAATCAATGTGGTGGTATCTCAGGAAAATAGGAATTGATCTACCTCAAGATCCAACTATTCCCTCTTTGGCATAATTCAAAATATTCTATCCTACCACAGAGATACTTGCTCAACCATGTTCTTTGCTGCTTTGTTCAGAATAGCCAGAAAATTGGAAACAGGCTTCTATAGATGAGCTGATAAAGAAATTGTGGTTAATTTATACAATGGAGCATTAATTAGTCATTTAAAAAAATGAAATTCATCCAGGGAGTGGTGGCACACACCTTTAAACCCATCACTTGGGAGGCAGGCAGACTTCTGTAAGTTTGAGGCCAGGATGGTCTACAGAGCAAGTTCTAGGACAGCCAGGGCTACACAGAGAAACCCAGTCTTTAAAAAAATGAAAAACCAAAAGAAAAGAAATTCTCAGGAAAATGGATGTAACAACAATAACAAATTTTGAGTTACGTATCCCAAACCCAGAAAAAAAATGGCATGTATTTTTTATATGTGGATATCTGCTGCTAAGTCAATGATAATTAAGTTATTGTAGGATAAAAGGGATAGCCAAAAAACCACACTTTGGTCCTGAAACCAGAGTCAAAGAAGCATACCCTGCCCCTGACCAACTTAGCACAAAAACCAACTAATCTCTGTGCATGAAAACCAGCCAGTCCCTGAACATGAAACCAACCAATCCCTGAGCATGAAATCCAGTCAATCTCAGGAATTGAAATCTAGCCAATTCCCACCCCGAAAACCTCCACCATGAAAAAACTCCATCTCTAAGAAGCCCTACACAAGCTCTGTACCTGTTCAGTTGGGAGCTGCCTTTTTCTACTCTGGAAAAGGAAGTCACTCTCCTGGATTCCTCCCTCCCAAGAAATCTCTTGAATGAAGTTTGGGTAATGACCTTCTTTCATTGGAGTGGAGCAGGGCAGAGAAGTAACAACTTTTTCCTGCATGGAAACCACCTCCCACCAGAACGGAGCTTTAGGTAACACCTGGCTTCTGATGGCCAGGACACCTTTCCCTCCAGAGCTGTAACACCTACAGGCATAAGCCACAGAACCACAGGTGTTAGCTATAGAATAAGGGACTGGAGAAGGAGGGACAGGTAGATCTCCCTTGGAAAGGGAAATAGAATAAATAGCTTTAGATAGATAGTGGACTGGAATAGAGGACCAAGTGGAGAGAGGGAGGGAAGAGGGGAACAAATGAGGGACTATGGGAAAGACAGCTAAAGTTAACAGTTATTTGAGGGGTGATATGGAAAGCTAATACAGTAGAATGCATGGTACATATATGAAGGTGATCTAAATGAAATTGCCAAGCAATGATAGAGACAAAGCCCCAACTGGCCATCTCTTTTCATCAAATGAAGCTTTCAGGGCAGGATCAGGCTACATCCAATTGAAATCTTGGCCAAAGTGGTCCCATGGGAACCCCCAAACAACCCAGGTTGATGCCAATACTATAGGTTGCTCTCCACAAACTGACAGTAAGGACCCATTGCTGAAGACATCACCTGCACAACTCACTGAACATGGAGAAGGTGACCTGATACCTACATACAGTCTTCATCCCTATGTGCTACTTAGTGTCTTTGGTGCAAGGAGGTGCATACCACCAAAGAAGAAACAAAAACACCAACCCATCTACAAACCCTTTCATCTACAATGGTACCTGCCTACAAGATATGCCACTGCCAGGGTGGCTTGTGGGAATAACCAGCCAATATTTGATTTGACTTAAGGCCCACTCCACAAAATGGAATCCGTACCTGACACTGTGTGGGTGACTAGAAGCCAGCCATTAGGTAGCCCGGAGACCTAGGGTAAAACCAAACATCAAAGCCAAACCAAAAAATAAATAAAAAACAAACAGTAAGCCCCTCAAGTTACATAAGTGGCCAGCCCCTTCCCCCAAGGTCTTCTACCAGGTAACGCACATAGAATACTCTAACTGCCCTACTTGCTGGGCCCAGTCCCCATCCTACAGAGTAAAAAAATCTAATCTCTGGACATGACACTCCACTAATCTCCATCCTAGAAAGCTCCACCCTGAAAAGTTCTACCCACTTCCCAAGGAACTCTATATAAGCCCTGGTATTTTGGTCAGTTTGCTGCTGTTTCTCACCCACGCAGAGGCAGCAGCTACCTCCTGAATTTTCCCCTCCCAATTAATCTCTTGTGTGAGTTTTATTGCGTGGTGTGACTTTGTGGTATTTCTTGGTTTCTGGCTGCCAGGATACCTTTCCTTCTGAGCTGTAATGCTTACGCAAACAACATACAAAAAAAACTGTAGCAATAAAATGACTCCTGATGGTATTTTTGCTATCCTCATGGATCTGTCCCTTAGCTCAGCCATCATCAGAGAAGCTTCTTTTCGCATCAGACAGGAACAAATCCACAGATCCACAGCTGACATTGTGCAGAGAGAGCATGAGACAAGAAAATAACCAACCATCCTGCACAGCTCTGACACAGACGAACCACGACAATGACCAGCACGAAGGCACAGCGACCCGAACAGTGCAGTAGCGGCATGCATACCTTGGCTGTAACAGACAGATCTCTAATTGGATGTTTGACCTTCTCAACAAGAGGGAAACCATACCTGGTACTGGAAACCTAGCCAACTGCTCAGGGCTAGTGAAGTCATGGATCCTGGAGGAAAATCTACATCCCCTACTTAACCAAACCAGCATAAGCCCTAATTACATTCTAAATATTTGCCCTTATTTCCACAGATCAATGTAGATTTCACCCCTTATCAAGAGGACTCCCCTAGATGGAGACCATTACAGAAAACTATAATAAGTCAAGACGAAGACTTGTGGAGCCCAGTAGCAGATGGATACATCTATAGAACATGCCACCCCCAAGACTGTAGAACACTGTAGAAGAGGGGGTGGGACCATTGTAAAGGCTAAAGGCTCAGGGCATTTGCTCTGAGATTACCTCCAGGTAATGTCAGAATTAAAAACAAACAAATGAAAAACCAAACCAAACAAACCAAACAAAAACCATCTCTCTTGGCTGGTGCTGGTGGGAAGTGAGACTTCAGGATGGCCATGAAGTTCTCCACTCCGGTTTCTTAACATCCTTTGGTTCTTTCCTCCGGAGCCCGCTTTCTCCAGAGTAGTATACCTGGAGACTTGCTCCTCCATGCTCCCACCACAGCGGCACTCTGCCGTGCTCCGCACAGCTTAGCTTTTATTTTGATGTTTCATTTAAGCTTTGTCCCAGCTCCCTGAGAGCTCTCATTTGCCGAGTGATGAGATGAAGCATGAGATGGCCGAGAGCAACCCACCACCCAGTTCCTAGATTCTCCTTGCCAGCTAGATGCATGTCTTCCTAAAGCTGTAGGATCCCCGTCCTGTACAAACTTGGTTCTGTGCCATTTGTGCTGAGATAGGGTGCTGAGGCCACCATGCTTGCCTTTGGGCTTCTGGTGGCATTAGGCCAATGAAAGGCACACGTGGGAGATTGGAAGATGGGCAGAGAGGGAACTCCCGGCTAGGGGATACTCTTTGGGATGTCTCCTGAGTTCCAACATCTGCTCCATTTGACCTCAGGCCTCGGTCTGGCTGGCTACCCTAAACGCTTTCCCTGCTCGTTCCCAGTACTGTCCGTACAGTCATAAATACATCTGAAAACCAGTGGAAGTCCCTGGGGGCTGATGGCTCTGCAATTTAAAACATGTGCTGCTCTAGCAAAGGAGCCAGGCTCCCAAGGGTTCTACTAGGCATACATGGTGCACATAAATGTACACTATGCAGGCAGTACACACTGGTACACATAAAAATAAAATCTTCCTTTTTAAATCGACTCAAGTTATCTGGTTTGGATCTGCCATTTCCCTCCACAGACACCAATGAGCCTCACGGTGCACAATGTATCTTTATCAGACGAATTTATGCACCTGCCAGCCTAGCACAGAAACTCACGGCATGCTTGAGAAGAGCAGGTTCTGCTTGGCCCACCCTGTGTTTCAGTGCTGCTCCCTACACTCCCGGCAAACACATTCGGATGGGGGCTCTCCTCTGTCTCAAAGAGCTCAGCAAGCCGTTTCGTAGCAGCTACAGACTGTCGCAGGCATGGACCTCAGCTGACAGTTAAGTGTTTCTAATGAGTAAAGGAAAATGTCACTTCAAGGGAGAAACTAAAAATAATACTTTTAAGTGTGTATTGTGCAGGAGGGTTTTTGTATTTTTTTTTATTCTGGGTTGCCAGGCTGTGGGTGTTGAAAACTCTTCAGATTTGGTCTGTCATATTTAGATGGTAGGTGGCGGTGACGGGGGGGGGGGGCATTCAAATTCACTCCACTGTCTCTTGTTGAAGTCTGGATTAGAATGTCAGATCCAAAAGCTTTTGACTGGCATAGTCAAGGCCACCTGGCAGCCTAGCTCTAGCCTGGTACCCCCAGTTTCTTCTCTGCCCCTGGCTTCGGGTCACCACCTTGATCATTGGCTAACAACGCCCATGAACACAGGACACTCTCTGTCAAGTACCACTGTGGAACTGATCAAAAAATTGAATTTTTATAGTCAAAAGCCAGGGGATGTTTTCATTTGCAAACGTGACTTGCCTACAGAGGAGAACGTTGGTAGTTAAGATCAGGGCAAAGGCACACGGAGGAGGATTTGGGGTGCCCGGGCTTCTCTCCGTCGCCAGTTTGGTACAGGTGGGTCTTTGGTTCCCAGATCTGGAAGCGAGACGCCCAGGCCACCGCTGGGGGACCTGTTGTTTTGGGGCAGTGAGCTGCCCTCCTCAGCTGGCACTCTGACCACTCCCTCATTCTCTCCATCACTCCCAACCCCTTCCCAGTCCTCTTCCAACACCCCCCCCCATCTCCTGCTGAGGTAGTCAGGTGGGGTTCTGAGGCTTCAAGAAGAGGCTAAACCAAATCAGTCTCCCCAGGCAAGCCCAGCTCCCAGACTACACACTCCCTTGAAGGCTCATCACTTTGATGGGCAGGGACCTTGAGCTCAGACAGGAGGATGGATCATTCCCTCCCTCACTGTCAAAGTCTCTGCAGAGAGCAGGAAAAGCACCAGAAGGGATCATGGGCATCTCTTGCTCATCAGTGGCATTTACAGTCAATTACTTTCCTGATTTTGATTGTGGCTACATGAGTCCGTCAAGGGCAATTCTGCCCCATTCTGGAGAGGGACAGTGGTTAACAAATGCATAAACGAAACAGAGATCAATCCCTTCCTATTCCTTCCTCTCAAAGAAATACAGTTGTGGAGCTGGTCTACCTGGAATAAAACCTTCCACTTAGGAGGGAAACTTTTTAGGACAGAATGTTTCCAAGGAGGTGAGACACTGAAGACAGGAAGCAAAGAACTCAAAATAGCATCAGGAAGTCCCTGAAACTGACCATATTTGCTAGGCCCCTCCCTCCCTAAAAGTATATGAACAGTAAAGACTGCAGAGAGTGGCTCGGAGACAAGCCTAGCTGTCAGAAAGAGCAGAGCCCCACGGAACAGCCTGAAAGGAACCAAGTCCCTCTGAGCTGCCTGGGAATGGCTCAACCGACATCCCTAGACGGGGTGCTCTCCAGCCTGTTGGAGCTGTCTGTAGGTTTCAGTCCAGTTCCCAGCTTTGGTGAGCTGTCACCTCTAGTGGGGTGGGTTTTGGTGACACAGCTGTCTGCGAGTCATTTCTGCACCTGTAAGTGACCCCTCACACATATTCTCCTAACTGACCCAATAAAACTCACGGGTCAGCAAGTTGGACTCGGGTGGCATCTATACTTTGATCTGTCATCATCTGGGGTGAGTAGACAACACCCAACGACGGCAGAAACAAAGTGTGCGTGCGCTGGAACCCCTCTAGGCTTAACCGCCATCACTAGCCTGTGCTTCCAGACTCGCTCTGTCTTGGAGATGTGAAGCCGGAGCTGGGAGCGCGGTTGAGATGGCAGGTGTAGTTAGCTGAGAGTTGCGGATCAGGGCCGAGCACTCAGAGTACATGGGAAGCCACCCAGTCCTGGAGGTCCCTGCAAGGAAGGTTTATTTTTTTCTAACAGTGTCGTTGAAATGAAACAACTTCCGGTGACAAGGGACTTAGCTTTGCAGCTAAACAAAATTTATTTTGTGTTGACTCAGGAGGAATTGAGATCGCTCTGTGGGGAGATTCTGACTTAAAGCAAAATGTAGGCAAATAACAAACTAATAAAAAGCCTTAGTTAGGAAAACAGATGCAGCTGGGGACAAAGGCCCTATTGTGGCTGTCCCAGGAATCTTAAAACCAGAGTCTCATGAATGCTAAGAAAAGCTCTGCCACCAGGCCACACCTTCTGGGCTCCTTCAAAACTCTTAGAATTCTATGTTCCAAGTAGTTCCCGCTGTTCCATAGCTAAACCCTCTGGGGAGTTTTTAAAGGGGCAAATTTAGTGCCTGTTTGACCTTAGATATTATGATTAGTTAAATCTGTCTGTGAGGCCCAGGAATCTTCAGTCCTTAGAATTTTCCCCAAGCGATTCTAAACTGCATCTGGCTTCCAAACAAAATAAGCCCATGGTTTGCCCCCAAGCTCCTCAAGGCATTCATCCTGGCAGGCAGCTCCAGATGCGACTTGCATCTTGTTGCTGGGGTGGGGAGCGGGTGTGTTGGTTTCTTGTGCTTGGCTTTGCTTACATTCCACTCCCATGGGCCACGCAGGATGCGTTTCACCCTCTTTTTCCTTGGTCATTCCCTTTAGTAAGCAGACACAGGAAAGGCTCCTCTTCTCTCTCGACAGCAGAACTTTTCGATGCTACCTGGATGCTGAAGGGCATCCACAATATGGTTCCCCGGAGCCAAGCTTGCTGTGAAACATAGAAGGTATCTGCATACATCCCTAGCATCACACCCCCAGGGTGTCCTGTTGTCCTGAATCCCTTCTCTCCAGCATCCTGAGATGAAGACATCAATATTTCCACTTCCTGGCTACATCGTTGGTTATGTTACTGCCCCAGGGGTGGTTGTTCAAGTCCTAGTACAGAGAAGAAACAAGAAAATACGTGAGAGCTGAAAGAGAGGCAGGAGAAATGCCTCTCAGATACAGGTTACGTTACGCTCACCAAAGTATTCGTATAGAAGGTCAGAGCCACGGTGATAGGTAAACAGAGCCTTCGATGTAGACTAATTAATGCATGAGCAGTGTGCTGGAAAGCTGAGTCCAGTGATAATGACATAAAGGATGTCCTGCACATTATAGAGGAACAGAACTGTCAAAACAAGTCCATAAATTCTCAGCAACAGACAAAGGCTGTGCCTGTATCTGCAAACTGTACCAGAGCTCGGGCCTGTTACCATTGCTTTCTGCCTTTGTGTAAGCGTTCCAAAGACATTCCGTGGGAAGAGAAGGAAGTGCATGCTTGGAATCGGGTGGAGCTTCTGACACGGACATAGACACGGAGACGGATGGCTGTCCAGCCCAAGTTCTGGGTTCTAGGTGCTATTTAAATGTCTTCAGAGAAATATGGTCATCTCAGCATCTTGGTGTGTAGATAGAAAGACACGCGTGCATTGCACATGGGATTCTTTTTAAGAATGAAATATTTCTGGATACACGACAGTTTATTAAAATATATAGAAAATTTTAAGAATACCTGTTAAAACCAGAGTTGCTTGTTATGGGATAAAGAGCAAAGTAGTAGATAGATCAGTCACAGCAACCACACCTTCATGCTGTTCAAACACAGCTCCGCAGCCTGTGTCCCAGGTAACACTAAGAGATGAGGGCCGGTTCTGTGGCTCTTACCAGACAGAGAATAGAGTGGTTGTTTAATAGGAGGCGGAGCAGTCAAAGAATAGCTAAATACATTCGCCACATGGTTCCATAAGTGATAGAGAGATGGCGTGGGCCACACTGTTATTAACACATGGCTTACATCAAGGTGTGCAGAGCTGTCTGAGGGAAAAGGGAACCACGGGGATTAAGGCCAGGGAAACAGATGTCATGTTCCCTGAAACACGTTTTCCTGTCAGCGTGGGCAGAGCAAATGTTCTCACTACAATTTAATTGTAAACTATACATAAACTTTTAAAAGCGAGATTGTCTGCCACATTAAGGAAGGAAAAATGAATAGCTATTCTATGTTTCTTAAAAATGATTTATCTCTCCCATGTTACTTTCTGAGCCCAAAGCCAATTTTTATTTGGAAATTGAAAAATGATGGAGGATTAGTGATAAAGTGCTTTTTCCTCTCGCGTCCTTGTACCCTGCGGGAACCAGGCTTAGGCTGACACACACAGAAGCGAAGTTGTCACCACCTGTATTTAGTTTTCAAAGAGTCCCATCTAACCAGACATTAGATAATACCCTATGTCCATGTTCCCAAAAGGACGCCATCATTGCGTCTTCATACTTAACACTTTTAGTCATACTTAATATAATTAAAGGTTCCCTTCAGGTTTTTTTTTCTTTAAACTTACTGGTCTATTCTTTTTAAAAGTTGTGGGTTTTTGTGGGCGGCTTTATTTTATTTTATTTTTTTTGCCATTTGACTTAATGTAAAACAAACACAAAATAAATTGGAAAGCTCAGAAATGACTTCAGGTGAGAAACCTGTTCAGGGAATATAAATTGACACACTGGACTTTTTCCGCTGGGCTAAGGGATGCTTTATTCATCTCTGTAGTCTGCCACCCCCTGCCGTAGGGGAGTCTAGAGGGGTCCAAACATGACGCAGGCTGAAGCAGAGGGAAGAGTCGCCAGGGTTCTGTGCTATTCAATTTCTCCTTCAGATGTCAATGCCCAGCATGGTAGTTGGTACCTGAGAAGAATTCCGAACTATTTCCTCACAGCAGAAGGGCTCCCTAATCCCTCACTTCTCCGTAGCTGGGAGACAACTGCACCATTTATATGCTTGCTCATAAACATCCAGTAACTTGTCATTGCTTCTAGGGGGAAAAACCCTCACGCCTGGGTCTCCATCGAAGCCCTCCCTAGTTTGAGCGTACATTTTTCTCTGTCATTATCTCCTACAGATCTTGACATATGTTTCTAGGTCTTTAACCAAATGGAAAATCTCTTTTTTTTTTTTTTTTTTTTTTTTTTTTTTTTGTCCTAAGATCTTCTTGTCTTGCTTGTACCAGACCTTGCAATCCTGATAAAGTACTAACAGAAACAACTTGGAGGCTGGGGGTGGGGGGTGGGGGGTGGGGGGGAGCGAGGCGGGGTTAGGGAGGATGATGTCCCCCTGGTGGTCAAAAAACAGAGGGGAATACAGGAAAGAGCCAGGACAAGATAAAGCCCCCAATGGGTCTGCCCCTGGCAACTGACTTCCTCCAGATACAGTCTTGCTATCAGCACCCAGTGACATAATTCTGTCATGGATCCATCAAGATATTAACCTACCCGTTAGATTAGAGCAGTCAGAATCCAGCCGCTTCCCAAAAGCCAGCCAGCTGGCTACCAAGTCCCCAATGCAGAGTCTATGGCTGGTCCTTCATGTTCCAACCATCACATTGCCTGTGTGACTTCCTCTTGGGAACGAATCTTACACACCCTACTAAGAGTCTAACTTTTTACCTATTTGGTTTGATCTCTGATAGGGCTTCTTTGGCATAGCAAATAAAATATTTCTCATTGCGTAGGTCTTCTTGCCATCTTTAGGGATAGTCAATAGACTCTCTAATTGCATACCTACTTCCTCACTAGCCTAGCAACTGCATCAGGGCAAGCACCATGTTCCCCTGTTCTGACATCTCAAACCCTGTAACACAGACCTGCACAGAGAAGAAGCTGCACCACAGAGAGGCTGCTCTAGAATGCTGGGCTTAATCCACTGCTCCTGATTCCAGCTTTGCAAAGCTGACCAGGAGGAATTCCAGCCCGGACCACACTGAGGACAAGCCTCTGACGCTCATGCTTACTGTAAGAGGAGAGCAGTTCCGAGCCGCGCCTGTGTCTCCAGCTGCACTTAGCACTGTACTGGCTCTTTGTTTCCCTGAGGTGGACTCCTCCATGAATCAAGGACATTTATGAGGTCTCCTGTATCTTTTGCTCGGGTTCTCCTGACAAGATAAACAAAAGAAATCACACAGCTACGCTAAGGTCAGCAGCAGCAGCAGCCATGTTGCCTGCTCAGAGTCCTAGAGCTTGAGATGATAGTTCCCTTAGAGTTCCTTGGTAGGACCGTATAGAAGCATGCTGCCCCCTTAGCCACACCCCCCACAACTGATTTTCTGTCCCGGGGCTATCGTGAAGGCCTCCTCTCCATGACCACCTCACCCCATGATCTTGGCCCAGTTACATTTCTCACAGTTGAACCCCTGTACCACCCCTTCGCAAGCTTTTCCTCCGATCTTTGAAAATAAACAGAGCTGGAAAGACCTCACTGGGCACTGAAACATTCAGTTTACTTACAGGGAGCACAACTGTTCTTACGTCCTTTTATTCATTTATTCATAGAGCAATGAATAGATGGGACCCCTTTTATGTACCCCGAATTCTCTTGGCTCTTGGGATACACCAAGTTATCCGGACCCCTGCCCTGTAGAAACGACAGCCAAGAAGTAGAGTCAGTAGGTGAAGTATGGAATCATGAGCAGTGAGCAAGAGGACAGAGCGAGGGTTGGGGGCACCGGGAATTCAGGGACAGATCGTGAAGGCTGTCGGGGCTCAGGTAACATTTGAGCAGAGTGGAAGAGTGAGCCCAGGGGGAACTGGGGAAGCAGAGCCAAGATTCCTCAAGGGGAACTTGTGAACTGTGAGGAGGGTCAGAGGTGTGTGGCTGAGGAGCCCTGAGAAAAAGGAGTGTAGGCAGAGTGTGGGCAGCGAGTGTGGGAAGGGCGGGACTTGAGCCACTGCACACAATAGAAGACCTGAGGATTTTCTCAGTAAGAGGAAAATTAGTTTTTCTCACTGTGAAAGAAAAGGGCGTATTTGGAGATGGTTGCCATGGATGGCGTGTGGAACCCTCCCAGGTACCGAAGACGGCCATGTGGAATGCTCCCCACTCTCGGGGACTGTACAGGTGCACTGTGCAACCCCGGAAGGCAGAGCAAGGAAAGAAAAATGAAATTTACCAGAGTGAGGACGGGTTGGAGGTTCAACTATGCTGACTGAGCATGACTGTGTGAGAGAAAAGCTCTCGCTGGACAGATCTGTTCAGGGACAGCATTCTGCTCACTGGCAGGGATGGTCGGTCACAGACAGCTTCCTAAAGGGCTTAGGAGAAAGCAGGGTGGATACAGACCACAGATGCCAGAGGCTCTGTGGGGGAAATAACAGAAAACTGTGAAGCAAGCAAATCTACAGCAGCAACTCAGCAGGCGCCATAAAAGCTGGTTGGATAGAAGCTGTGACTCCTGTGTCCCAGTACAGAAAAATATCCCAGCAAGGCCAAGACAACCCCTTTAAGTCAAAGGTTCTAACCGTTTACATACAATCCTGGCAGTGTGGGTGGTGAGGTAGAAAGATCCTAGATCTTCATCCAGGGTGAAGGGAAAGGAGAACACTAATGCTAGTGACCCATCCCACTGGTTTGAAAAGATCACCAATATGTCTAGGGAGACGGCTCAGTGTCTACCTGGTGATGGGCTTGCTCTACAAAAATGACGACCTGAGTTTGGCTGGATCTTTTGCACCCACATAAAAAACCTGTCTTGGTGGGCACATGTCAGTAGTCCCAGCACTGACCGCAGAGACAGAAGAACCACCGGGAATTGACCAGCTAGCTGAGCATCAGTGAGCTCCAGGTTCTAAGTCATGTGAACCGTTCCAAATGACAAGGCAGAAAATGAGAGCAGAGGATATCTGGGGTTGACCCTGACCTCCACACAGTTTACGTCCGATTTAGAATATCACACTGGAGAGATTTTCCAGACGTTTAGAGGGACGCACAATGTCTTTCTTTGTGTCTGTTCCTTGAAAGCCGTCCTTTCTGACTGAGAACTTGGAGGAGGTGAATGGGGTCGAAGAGGAATCGCAAAGCTAGTCTTGGTCCTCCCTGTAGCAAGAAGCCCTGGCATCCGCCTGGGCGGAATTGCGAGGAGTGCGATAGGCCCTGGGCCTCTGAATCTTTCCTCTGCTCTGGTTCTCCCTCCTGTGGCATCTCTCACCTTCACCCTCTCACCTCTGCCGGCTTCTGCACCCTCCTGGTGGAATCCCCAACTAGGAGGGGAAGGGACAGCCACAGCAAAAGTAGTTGCGACCTCAAGGGACACAGGGACCTGGAAGCAGGTGTTAGTTAGATCGGAGGGAGAAGGACAAGAGCAGCTGTGGAGCCTGGTCACAGGCTGCTTTGGGGCTGAGGGACTGATTGCAAGGTAAAGGACTGAGAAATTTAACTGTGAGAAGAAGATAGTGGACTTTGAAGTCAGAAGAGGCCTGAGCTCCTGGGAAGGAGTCATTTGCAAGACACAGGCTGGTGAGGCTGGAGAGGGAAGAGGCCTCTCTTCTGACTAGTGGGAGGTTCCAATTCCAGCAGCGGGGGTTTCTGCAAGATGACAAATGATCTCAGCCTGGCCCTTTGGCTCATCGCTGAGATCCAGGGATCCAGGCCAGGAGGCTATTTCTGGTGGCCCTGTCACACTCAGAAACTATAAGCACCATTAAGTAGGATACTGAGCACTAGGGTCATTAAATAAATCTAAGAGAAATGACGGCTCGTCTGCATCTAAAATAACATGGTTGAGAAAAGACTCCCTGTGCTCTAATACATGTGTAACATTTTCTTAATGTCCTCCGAGGTCGGTGTCTAATATGATAGAGCACTCTGGGCATTTTTGGAAATCATTTCCACGTTAACATTGTCCGATTGATTTTCATTAGCCCAGGGACTCCTTTCCCCTAAAGATCGATCACGTTTGCTCCACCTTTAATTGTTTTAAAAAAAAACAAGCAGCTTCTCCAAGTAAGACGTTTACAGAGGCATAAATTAGTCTGACCCAGACGCAGAACTCTGTACTTTTAAGAGGGTCAACAAAGACCGGAGCCAAAAGCATACGCTGCACGCCAGAATGATGGAGCGCCAAGCATTCCCAGCGTTGAGCAACCATTCCGTCATAGAGTGAACGCCGGCCAAGAGCAGGAGCTGGGAATTTTCCACTAATGGGTCTCGCAGAGAAGAGAGAAGGCACACAGGATCCTCCAGGAGACACCAGGCCATGAGAACAAGTCCCCAGCCCTGGGGGAACCAAATGTTCCCACGGCAATAATGTGTTAGACGTTCATGTCAGACCCTGCTGAGTGACGAGGGAAGTCTTGAAGGCTGGGTGCCGCCGTCTGGGGTTCTCATTGCATTTCCAGTAAGGACGCCAGCTACGTGGTCATACAGACAGCACCGGGATGAATGTTTCGTGTCTGGGATTGCTGTGTGGCTGTGTTAGACATCACATTTTATTTCCCAGAGAAAGCATTCTCCTGAAACTCGGTGAAGCATTTACAGTTCTTTCCAGAGCACCGTGTTCTTTTATGTCTGTAAATAACTTCAGAGTTGGGTCCTGTTGCTTTATGGACTCAACACACATCGGTAAAGATGCTTTTCCTGTGTTAAAAGTGCACTGGGGTTCTAGGGATGTATCTCAGGGGTAGAGTGCCAATTAGCACATGCATGGTCGTAGTTTAATCCGTGTGTGTGTGTGTTGGGGGCAGGGGGTTGAATGCATGCATGTGTGCATGCTTGCAAATCCAAATCCACCTATACACCTATATATTATGAAGGCTGGACTTCATAATGCAAATAATTCAGAATTTGCTTCATCAGAAAAGAAACTAACCTCAGTGCATACTAACCCTCTTGAATACTATGGTGAGTTGGATGGGAAATGTTCCCAGTTCCCCTTCCGCAGCAACGATTCCTTTTTATTTTCCTGGTGTCTGTAGTGACTAAAGATTTGGAGCTAGGAGCCTCCAATGAGATAGAACATGTGTCATTTGTCTCTCTGAATCTGGGTTACCTCACTCTTTCGATATAATCTTTTCTAGTCCCATAAGGTTACCTGCAGTTTTCATGACTTCATTTTTTTTTGCAGCTGAATAGTATTTCATAATGCATATGTACCACTTCTTCATTATACATTCATTGGTTAGAGAATATTTAGGTTGTTTCTATTTCCTAGCTATTCTGAATGGAGCTATCATGGTATAGTATTTGTGTTTTAATAAATAAAGCTTTCCCGAAGATCTGAATACGAAGCAGCCACACTAATCAGTCATACAAGCCAGGCAGCGGTGGCACACATCTTTAATCCTAGCAGTCACACGAGAGATGCCGGGCGGTGGTTGTGCACGCCTTTAATTCCAACACTAGAGAGGAATATAAGGTGGTAGGAGAAAGGCCTCAGTCTCAGTCTGAGCATCTGTGGAGGCAGGATCACCCATTTCAGTCTGAGGTAGAGATAAGAGCTGGCTGCTTTGTTTTTCTGATCTTCAATTGAACCCCAATATCTATGTCTGGGTTTTTATTATCCATGCTATATCTGGCACCCAAAGTTTGTGGTACAAATTCATGAAAGAGCCATTTGCCTGTGACCTTACAGCCACCGGCATAGGCTGGAGTTACCTGTAGCAGGAGTTACCGTCCTACCAGCTAGGTTTTTCTTTCTCCTCTCCTGGCGGGCTTTCCCTGAACCCACTTCTCCGGCTGCTGCCAAACTCGGGTAGCTGCCTTCAAATCCATTCAGCCTTTTACTGTTCTACATAGCAGTCATAAGCTTCACGTCTTCACCGTCACTGGCGGCAGATTTGGTGAGAAAATCGGGAATTCATCAAGTAAGAAATTAGTTGAAAGAGAGAGCTTTCCAATACAAAGAATAAATGAGACAAAGAGTTGGATCTTCGAGAAAGTCAACAAAATAGACAAGCCTTTACCAAACTAACCAAAAGGCAGAGAGAGAATATCCAAATTCACAAAATCAGAAATGAAAAGGGGGGACACAACAATAGACATGCAGGAAATCCAGAGAATCATCAGGTCATGTTTCACAAACCTGTACTTCACAGAATTGGAAAACATAAAGAAAATGGACAACTTTCTGAATAAATATCACCAAAATTAAACCAAGACCAGGTAAGAATATTAAATAGACCTATAACTGCTAAACAAATAGAAACAGTCATCAAAAGTCTCACAACCAAAAAAAAAGCCTAATACCAGATAGTTTTAGCTCAGAATTCTACAAGATTTCTGAAGAAGAACTAATACCAATACTACTCAAATTGTTCCATACAATAGAAACAGAAGGAACATTACCAAACTCTTTTTATGAAGCTACAATTACCCCAATACCCAAACCACAAAAAGACATTACTAAGAAAGAGAATTACAGACCAATCTCACTCATGAATATTGATGCAAAAATACTCAATAAAATACTGGCAAATCGAATACAAGAACATATAAGAAAAATCATTCACCAGGATCAAGTCAGCTTCATCCCAGAGATGCAGGGATGGTTCAACATACAAAAATCTGTCAATGTAATCCACCATATAAACAAACAAACAAAAAAAAAAACCAAAAAACTCATGATCATCTAATGAGATGCTGAAAAATCCTTTGATAAAATACAACATCTCTTTATGATAAATGTCTTAGAGAGAGCAGGGATACAAGGAGCATACCTAAACATAATAAAGGCAATATACAGCAAGCCAGCATCAAACTAAATGGACAGAAACTCACAGTGATCCCACTGAAATCAGGAAGAAGACAAAGTTTTTCACTCTCTCCATATCTATTCAATATAGCTCTTGAGGTCCTAGCTAGAGCAATAAGACAACAAAAGGAGATCAAGGGGATACAAATCAGAAAAAAAATCAAACTCTCACTATTTGCTGATAATATGATAGTTTACATAAGCAACCCCAAAAATTCTACCAAGAAACTTCTACAAATCATAAGCACTTTCAGTAATGTAGCAGGATACAAGATTAACTAAAAAACAACAACAACAAAAAACAAAACAAAACAAAAAACAGTAGGCCCTCCTTTACACAAATGAGAAGGGAGCTGAGAAGGAAATCAGAGAAACATCACCCTTTACAATAGCCATAAATAGCACAAAATATCTTGGAGTAACTCTAATCAAGCAAGTGGAAGACCTGTATGACAAGAACTTTAAATCTTTGAAGAAAGAAATTGAAAACAATACCAGAAAATGAAAAGATCTCCCATGCTCTCAGATAGGAAAAATTAACATAGTAAAAATGGCTATCTTATCAAAAGCAATCTACAGATTCAATGCAATGCCCATCAAAATCCCAGCAAAATTCTTCACAGACCTTGAAAGAACAATACTCAACTTCATATGGAAAAGCAAAACACACAGGATAGCCAATACAATCTTGTACAATAAAGGAACTTTTGGAGGCATCACAATCCCTGACTTCAAAGTCTACTACAGAGCTACATTACTGAAAACAGCCTGGTATTGGCATAAAAACAGGAGGACCAATGGAACAGAATAAAAAACCCAGATATTAAACCACACACCTATGAACACCTAATTTTTGACAAAGAAGCAAAAAAATATAAAATGGAAAAAAGAAAGCATATTTAACAAATGGTTCTGGCATAACTGGATATCAACATGTAAAAGAATGAAAATAGACCCATATCTATCACCATGCACAAAACTCAAGTCTAAATGAATCAGAGACATCAACATAAAGCCAGCCACAATGAACCTCATAGAAGAGAAAGTGTGCAAAACACTTGAATGTATTGACACAGGAGACCACTTCCTAAATATAACTTCAATAGTACAGACACTGAGAGAAACAATTAATAAATGGGACCTCCTAAAACTGAAAAGCTTCTGTAAAGCAAAGGACACAGTCAACAAGACAAAACAGCAGCCCACAGAATGGGAAGAGATCTTCACCAACCCCACATTGGACAAAAGGCTGATCTCCAAAATATACAAAGAACTGAAGAAATTGGTCCTCAAAAGAACAAATAATCCAATAAAAAATGAAGTACAGACCTAAACAGAGAACTCTCAACAGAGGAATCTAAAATGGCTGAAAGACACTTAAGGAAATGCTTAACATCCTTAGCTATCAGAGAAATGCAGATTAAAGTCAACCCTGAGATTCCGTCTTACACCTGTAAAAATGGCAAAAAGACTGGATAGACTTGGTTAAAGCTGTTTTATTAGCCTGGTCCACAATTACAGTAGAGTACCTGGTTCAGAGAAGGTGCTAAGACTATTAAATAACAGAGTATAGCTAGAGGTAGGGAAATTCCCAAGATCAACTTCCTGGAGAAGGAGATTATGCTACTATAGAAAGGCAATCTCTATATGATGGTCACAACCTGGCTTTATGCTGTGCAGCAGCTTTGAATGCTTGAACAGAATTGAAGAAGCAGGAAAAAAGATTGAGTCATTTACTAAAGTCATACAGGGCCCAAAAGAAACCACAGATTTCTTACAAAGATTGACAGCAGCAGTAAATAGAATGATACCAAATTCAGAAGCTAGACAAATAATAACTGAATCTCTGGATTTTGAAAATGCAAATTCTCAATGCAATAGTATAATTAGGCCATTAAAGGCAAGATCCCACCTTTGGAGGATGGGATCTGAAATACAATTAATATCAAATATTATGACCATGATGACACTTGGATAGAATAGGTGATTCCCAGAGGTTTCAAGAAAAATCAAAATGTTAAGTATTTCAATGTGGCAAACAAGGTCACTTTAAAAGGGACTGGAGACAAGTCATTTCTAGAAACAATGTTTTTTTCTAAGAATAATGCATTTAGAATCTCTCCCTTCTGTATTATAAAGAAGGTATGGGAAGGCAGGCATTGGACTAAAGAATGTAAGTCAACAAGGGATATTCAAGGTAATCCCTGACCATCAGCAAACTCCTTGAGGAGCCACTTACAGGCCCTTATGCCAAATCCAGTTCAGTCATTTTCTGCCATCACAGAGGAAACTTCTTCCCTGATCAATTAAAGAACCTAATAACTACTGTAAGAAACCATGCTGCTCTGGAAGATAGAATGGCTATAAAAGAAAGAATAAAAAAATTAGGAGGAACCATAAAGTGAGTATTTTGGCAAACTTGTATAAATGAACAAAGGTCAAAATTAAAAATAAGAATAAATAATGCTGTCATTGAAGGTCTGGTAGTCACGGGTGTAGATGTAACACTAATTTCACCAGAATCTTGGCATCCAAATTGGCATCTTCAGTAGATGTTCAGGCTTTAGGTATCAGAACTTTATTTCAGGTAAAGCAGAGTGTGAGATGGGTTGAATGTACAGGGACAGAAGAACAGAGAGGAATATTAAAACCATATGTGGCTAACATAGCAGTTAATTTTCAGGGATATAATTTGTTACAGCAATGGAATACTTAGATTAACATTCCCCAATCTCAGAAACAAACAATAAATTAGGATATGTTTCAGGGGGAAATATTACAAGATATAAAGAACAGTCATCAACTACTCAGGTTGTACAAGAGCAGGGCACAACATTTGCTGATCTTTCAAAGGTAACAACAGCCCTACCTTTAAAATAGCTGATAGGCAAACCTGTATTGGTTGTGCAGTAGCCTTTAACAACCTAGAAACTGCAGGTTTTAGAACAGCTGGTACAGAAGCAACTAGACACTCAACATATTGAAGAACCAACCAGCCCTTGGAGTTCTCATGTATTTGTTGTTAAAAAGAAATCTGGAAAATGGAGAATGGTAACAGATCTAAGAGCTGTTAATAAGGTGATTCAGCCAATGGACTCTCTACAGTCTGGAATTCTTTTGTCTTATCTATTGCCTGAAGGATGTCCTCTTATAGTTATTGTGTTAAAAGATTGTTTCTTTGCTATACCTTTACAAGAAAAAGAGAGTAAAATTTGCCTTCGCAATACCTACTTATAATAATTCTCAGCCAGCTAAGAGATATCAATAGAAGATTCTCCCACAGAGAATACTAAATAGCCCCACCCTGTGTTATTACTTTGCAGATCAGCCATTGGAAATGCTATGTAAGCAATTTCCTGATCTACAGTTTACTATTACATGGATGACATTTTACTATCTGATTCAAATGTAGATACTTTAGAAAAAATGTTTGAAGAAGTAAGAAAATCGCCTTGTTGGTGATTACAGATTACTCCTGAAAAGCCACAAAGATTTTTGATTTTCTAACTTTGTTACATCATTAAGTCATTTATTTTTACTCTTTCTGATTTTTGTCATTTTGCTTTGTTTTTCAAGACAGGATTTCTCTGTATAGCCCTGGCTGTCCTGGAACTCATTCTGTAGACCAGATAGCTTCGAATTTACAGAGACCTGCCTGAGTCTGCCTCCCCAGTGTTGGAATTAATGATGTGTGCCACCACTGACCAATTTCTTTTTTAATTTTTAATGTAAGCACTAAGAGCCATAAATTTCCCTCATAGGACTACTTTTAATGAGTTCCAGAGGTTTTTGTTGTGATGTATTTTTATTTTCATTTAGTTCCAGGAAGTTCTTCTTTCTTTCTTGATTTCTTCTTTAGCCTATTTATCCATTATCCAATAATGTGTTATTTAACATCCATGAGTTTGTGTATTGACTAAAGACGTGTTTGCTGTCATGTCTTTCAAGTTTTCTTGCATTGCAGTCAAATAGGATACAAAGAGTGATTTCAATCTTTTTAAATTTGTAAAAAAAAATTTTTGTCTCCTAGAATGTGATAAAAAAAAAAGATTCCATGTGCTGCTAAGTAGAATGTGTATCCGCTGGTGTTTGGATAGAATATTCTGTAGATATCTGTTAAGTCTAACTCTATTTGGTGTATAATGTCAATTAATTCTGATTTTTATTATTGTTTTGTTTCTCTAGATGACCTGTGTATTGGAAAAATGTGTTCCTGGAATCACCTACTGTTATTGGATTTATTAGTTTCTTCAAATCAAGTAGTATATTTTTATGAAATTGGGCACCCTGAGGTTAAGTGCACATATGTTTAGGATAGTTATGTCTTCTTGGTTAATTGTTCTCTTGATTCAAATGAATTGCCCATTTTTACCTCTTCTTATTAGTTTTTCTTTGAAGTCTAATTTGTCAGCTTTCAGAGTAGTGATGCTCACTTGCTTCCTGGTCCTATTTGACTTGAATACTTTAATTCATCCTTTTACTCTAAAGCTGTGTCTATCTTTAAAGAAAAGATGTTTCTCTTGTACACAACAGATAGATGGATTTTTGATCCTTTCAGCCAGACTATACCTTTGGGTTGGAGAATTGAGATCACTGGTATTTACAGTTATTATTGTAAAGTATGTGTTAACTGTGGTCATTGTGTTGTTGATTTTGATGTTGTTGCTTGTGTCGTCAGTGTACTGTAACATGTGGACATGTGGACTTCTGTTAGTTCTACATCTGATTGAGCAAAGCATTTTGGGAAAGAAGAGAGGATATGTAGGTAGGTTAGGTCAGGGTAGACCTGGAGCAGAGGTGGCAAGTTTGAGCAGGGGAAGGGTTGGAGGAGACACAATGGGGACTTGTTGGTGATGGCAGGCATGGTGGGTCCTAGTGGAAGTCTAGAGGTTGGCTGAAGCACAGGCACAAGTGGCCAGGCCAGGCTGAGCCTACTGCATGTGGAACTTAAGATAGATCTGCAAGATAGGGAAATCAGGAAGACTCAACTGGGATAGCAAGTTGGTTTTGTTTTTCCCAATGAATTCCAGGACTATATACTAAGTTTAAGTACACATACCACTTTTATAGCTTATTTACAATGTGTCAGGCACATCACATATACCTCACTGAAGCCATAAAACTTTGCTGAATATTAGGTTTCCCATTTTATGTATGAAAATGAAATTCTAAAAGGTGGAGTATCCTATTGAAGATCACAGATCCAGTGGTAGAAGATCTATGATTTAAAACCATTGCTCTACTTGTAAGAACATGGATTGATATGAGTAGGTACAGTGTTTGCCTAACATACACAAATCCCAATGTTTGAGGCTCATATTTGATGCCCACAATCACATAAACTAGGGGTGGTGGTATACCCCCAGGAGGAAGAAACAAGAAAACCAGAAGTTCAAGATCTTCCTTGATTGCATACTTAGTGAAGGTCTTCAAAATTAGCTTCAACTAGAGACAATGTCTCAAGGGAAAAAAAAAATCCAAAAGCCAATTGTAAGAACGTTGAAGGATTTAGCAATGGCACCCACTGGTTAGAGCAGACTTTTCAGTGCTATCCCCGTGTGTTACCAGATGACCAGAAGTTAACACTGCCTGAGCTGTAAAGCAGGTCTGTGTTTTTACAAGAGCCGTCTGTATCTTGCTATGGAGACTGCAGCTGGGAGAGTCTGTGTTGGGTGCTACCTTTATGCCATCCATGTTTAAGACTCTCTAATGATTTCCATAAATTATTAGGAAAATGACCTGGCCACTCTTCCCTTTCAGTTGACCTCTTAGGACTGATCACTTTCTTATTCTTCAACTACGCTAGGTATTTTCTTCAGTTCTTTAACGGTTATTCTTTTGCCTAAGGTTAAGTTATGTGTTTCCCTGGTCTAGTATCCTTTTCCCCTAGACTCCATAAATTCGGCCTTGTTCTGTCAGAGAATCATTTTCTGACTGTGTCCTGTAATGCCTGCCCCCCCCCCATTTCCATACACAGGGAGTGCCTGGGGTACCTCCAGTGCCATGCCTGGTGTGATAGTTTGAGCAAAAATGGCCCCCACAGGCTGACAGGGAGCAGCACTATTAGGAGGTGTGGTCTTGCTGGAGTACGTGTGACTTTATCGAAGAAGCGTGTCACTAGGGGGCAGGTTTTGAGATAAAAAAATGTTCAATCCAGGCCTCGTGCGACATTCACTTACTGCTGCCGGTGTATCTGGATGTAGAAGTGTAAGCTCCTTCTCCAGCATTGTTGTCTGCCTATGTGCCACCATGCCTCCACCATGCCAATAACAGACTAAACTCTGAAGCTGTAAACCAGTCCCAATTAAATGGTTTCCTTTATAAGAGTTTCGTGGTCATGGTGTCTCTTCACAGCAATAGGAACCCTAACTAAGACAACTGGTATTGTATCCATTGTCCAGCCTCATTATAGGACCCTTCCTCTTGGTTACTTACTCTCTGTACATGAGAGTTGAACCCTCTGATGATTTTATGAGATGCTGGGTCATTCCATACTTTGACCATTGCCTGCTTAAATGGTTACCAAAGGAATGAATGAAGTGGGAAGGATGAACCCCGGCTCAGAAAGAAATCAGCTGGATAGTACTGAATAGCCATCAAACTCATCTAAGTATTATTTTCCCTTACATTTCACTACAGAAAAAAAGAAATTCAAGTTGTTCCACCAACAAAGCAGAAATAAAATACACACCTCTGACTCCGTGTCCAGTGAGTTTTCAAACCACCATTATAGCTGGTGTGATTTATGGTTGTGATCCCGAGGCCTCATGGAGAGGCTGAAATATAAGACAAATGCTCTTTCCTCTCACGTTAGCACAGATGAAACTCTCGGAACTTCCTGGATAAGCAGAAAGGAGAAAGGGGAGCCAGCCCCTGAGACTTTATGATTTGGAAGTGCTGTGACCCACCCTCAAAGTGCTAGTGAAGAAGAGCTGGCATATGTAATAGCTAGTTTAGAGAATACGTGCACATTAAAACAGCAAATTTTAGCACTAAATGTGGGTGCATCAGCAGTCTCGGTCTTTGTGGCAACCCCAGCAGAGAAAGGCCATTATCGTCTTTATGTGTGAAGAAATGGGGGACCAGGGAGCTTCATTCCCTTCTCATCAGTCTTAGTGAAATGGTCCTCACTATTAATGAAGGAGCAAAACTTGCTGCAAGATGGCTAAAGTCCCCATTTGATCACTTATTTCATTGAATCACACATATGCACCTGTTTAGACAGTCTTTACCCCATTTTTCATCATTGGAATGTCATTTACTCTTGACCTCTTGGAGATATTTTAACCACCAAGGACATGGAATAAGTAGACATAAGTGCCCAGGCGCTGGGGATCTGTCTGGTTTCCGAAGGACTCAGCTCACCTCTTCTGTGTGTACTGGGTGAGCCATTGGCAAAGATGCCTTCAGGGCCAGTGTGCTCTAGTACAGCAGAACCTGGGTTTCAGGTGCATGCAATAAAGTAACAATAGCCAAAATCTCTGACCAACAACAGCCCCTCCAATGGCCACAGATCTTTGTTTGCTAGGACAATCATTAGAAGAGCCCATCTCAAGAATGTCCTAATTTGGGTAAGTTACATGATCACCCTGACAACATGCCTGTTTCACTGGTACTCTAAGAAACATTTGGGGTAAAAAGTGTGGAGATGTTGACAGACCAGCTGAGCAGGAAGTGTGGCTAAAGGCTACCCTTGAGTCTGATTGCCACTGGAAAGGCCTGTGAGAAACTGCTCAACATCCCAAGTTCAAATGAACAATCACTCCCTTCCTCTGGATAAACCCAACAATCTAGGAGTCAAGGTTAATTTGATAATTCCTTCCTAAATGAACGAATAGCAGGAAAATGTCTCAAGTAGTGTTTTATGTTACAGATTCATCAATGATTAAAATATCCAGGAACAGAAACCCACATAGTCACAAATTATTCAAGCCACAAAAGACTTTATAAAATTCAATCTGTAAGAGGCATTCCATAAATAACCCGGAACTCATCTATTTCATGCCTGTGCCCTTTGGTTTCAATGACATTCCCATTTTTCAAAAATTATATTGAGTTCTTCTATACATGGACTTTTAGAAAAGTTTCCTGTTAATCAAAATTTACTCAATTTGTAGCACAACAATTCTACTCCCCAAGGGTCACTATCGACACATCTTTATGATCCTGACCAAATATGTCCTACAGGCAGATTTGTAAAACAGCAATCCTCAAGCAGCTTGAAGGTTTAGAACCAGACAGAATTGAAAATCAACACCAAACAGTTGGCTGGTTCTTAAAGTTGGAATGAAACAAAATATGCTCTCTAAGATAAAAAGAAAAGGCCACTTAAATACATTTTAAAATATAAAGCTGAATTTTTTAGTAAATGATAAAAAACAAAACAGTTTGATATGGAATAATGAAATTAAAACCCATTTAGATTTTGGCATCACCTTAAAACAAAACTATATTTCAACAACAACAACAAAAAAAAAACTGTGTCACTTGATATTTGACTTCACAACATGAACATCGGGAGCATCACAGGCAACAGAAACGTGTCCTGCCCTCACTGGCCTCCCTAAAAACCTTCTCATGGGAATATGCTTTTGGAGCAGGAGCTTATAAGCTTTCACGTCCCCATGCCCCGAGTCAATCTCTGGTCAGACTCTAGCAGGGAACGGCTTGTTAGGGGCTCAGCACTGTGATTTTGAGCAGCTCTCCAACACCACATCCATAAACCTCATGAAATCCTGCATCTGTCACACAATTTATGGTTTTGCTTGCCAGTCATTTTCATGTGGCTATTTTAACGAACTCTAGGAGTCTAAACAAAACCACTCATTTAATTTGTGAGAACCAACACCAATAAAACTATGCTATTGGAGAATACTATTATGATTGGCCCATTAGATAATATCTTTCTTTTAGCACCCTCCTCACCATGTCAATAAAGACCTTAGATAATGGACCCTGAGTAGCAAGGATCCCCTTGGTAATAACTGTGTATCTGATATATGTAAACTGTAACTCGGTTGTAAAGAGTGTTATGCTCAACGGAAAGATGTCAGCACTTCATGGGCCTCCTTAAGAAATTTTCTTCAAACTCCGACCTCTAAGCATTCTTTTGGAGGGCTTAGCTCACTCCAAGGCTGACTCTCAATGCCACCAACTAGTTCTATGGCCTTGACAGTCTTTGACCTGCCAACCTAAGAAAACTTTCAGGGAGCCAGATTCTGTGCACACTTTCTAAGCACACACTCCTGAGGTTTCTAATGTTGCTTCTAGAGTTCACACCCCAATTGCTCATTGGGAATCAAAATAGAAGATCAGCTCAGACTAAAGGGAAATGATTGCAAACTATTACCTATGGCCAAAGCTAGAGTATCAATAAATACCTGTGCTTAGGCAGCCTACTTCCCAGAAGCTCCTTGAAACTTGTTTTGGGAAAAACTAAAGTTTTTTTTTTTGTTTGTTTGTTTGTTTCTCACTTCAGGAGAGGCAAAGGTTGTACTCAAGATCTAATGATACGTGTTCAACTGTGGATTATGACAGAGACACTGAGCATGGCAGAAACTATTCAAACTTAGGGTTTGAAGCACCACTAAGTTATTACTATACTGTATTAGCAATCGGTAGTGATCGAATCGTGGCAAGTATCATGGTGGAAAGACAGGAAGCGACACATATGGACAGAGCAAGTCGGCTTCCTGTGAAGAGCAGACCCATTGATTGCTGAACTTTGAAATCACCGTAGCTGCAAGTGCGTTGACCACTAAGTGCTGAAGCAGCTCCCCAGACACCTTACTGTGACATTCTTACAATTGAACACACGAGGAGTAAAGAAAAGCTGTTTGGACGGATCCCGTCCATTTCCCTGGGTCTTTAGAATCTGATAGACGCAAGAGATCTCAAACTCATGAATTCATGAGAAATGGGATGGTGGGAAATCCACGCAACAGCACTGCACTAAGGAGCCCTGATTCATGAGCTGCTGTTTTTGTGAGGAGGGATTTGAGACAGGCTTTTACTATGTAGCTCAGGCTGGCCTTCAACTTATGATCCTCCTGCCTCAGCCTCCTGAGAGCTGGGATTATAGATGTGCAATGCCAGGCTAAACTTGCAAAACCTTACACAACAATATTTAGCAATGTATGGTAATGCATTTTAAGAAAAAAAATAATATATTTAAAATTCATAGCCAAATAGAACAGATCTATCTTTCAGCATGGACTTTGAGAATTTCACAGAAAATGCAATGCAAGTTACTCCAGATGCTAATTTAAGCAGTATCAAAGGCATGGGAACATATTCAAGTCAGCCATAGAAATTAAGGGTTTTGTTTTTTGTTGTTTGTTTTTGCTTTTGTTAGGGGTCTCACTATGTCACCTTGGAACTGGTGTGAACTCTTTAGACTAGGCTACCCTCAGACTGAGAGATCTGCCCGTCTCTGCCTCATGAGTACTGGAATTAAAGGCATGCATCACCACACACAGCAAAATTGAGAATGTTAAAGACCTATGAGAGACCAAATGTGTTGAATTATAATCAGCCTATACTTCCTGACAGATATGAGCTCATATGTGTATGGGTAAACAAAGCTTGGTTGAGTGCATGTTTGCCTGTCTTTAGATGGAAATTAAATATAAATATTGGCAACTGACAATAAGAAGGAATTACTTACTCTTGCTGAACTGAACTTATTGAAATATGTTTCCAAAATTTACATCATAATGGGAGGCTGGAGAGTTGACCGAGTAGTTGAGTTCTCATTGCTCTTACAGAGGACCCAGGTTCAATTCCCAGCACCTACATGGTGGCTCACGACTAACCGTAACCCCAGTCCCATAAATCCAATACACGTGGTGCACATATGTGCAGGCATGATGTCCACACTCTTAAAGTCGTGAGCGTTCCAGCTCTGAGGGGAAAGATTTCTCCAACGCTAGTGTTGCAGGGAAAGGTACCCTAGCAGTTGGGAGCCAAGGAAGACCACAGAGTCTCAGGGCACAAAAACCTCACACAGAGACTGCTTGGGAAAGACACAGTAGAATAGCTGCCTCTGTGCAGGGTAAGAAGCAGTGGAGAACTGAGTGGGAGGCAGGCTTACTTAACATTTCTGGGGGTGGAGATTTCCAGGGTGGGAATCAGTGGTATCTCAAGTCCTGAGCTTGTACAGGCTTAGAGACTGGAAGGTTTTCAAGCTCAAGGGTTGGTGGTTTTCTTAAGCTCAGAGATTGGTGGGTCTTCAGAACCCAGAAATAAGCTTGGACTTTTTGCCCTACAAAAGTAAAATAAATAGGCTCCAAAGCCACAGAGAAACCCTGTCTCGAAAAACCAAAAAAAAAAAAACCAAAAAAAAAAAAAAAAAAAGTAAAATAAATAAATCTAAATAATTTTTTTTTATTAAAAATCACATCAGAGTGAAGTTAACAATCTCAGGGGAAATTTGCAGATTCTTGGTATCTTATAATGGTGGATAATGAGTTCTTTGCTTCTTTCCAGTATTCACCTTGTTCAATAGCCAGAGTCTTCCACTGAATGGGCCCCTTCCCCACTGTCAGTGTATAGAACTCTGTCCTAGCGTGAACACAGGACAGCGTGAGTCACAGCACTCTTTAGTCACTATGCCTCGGAAGGGACCGGATGTGACCAAAGCAGACCGTGACCCTACTGACTTAGGTGAAGATGACTGAACTCTTTTTTCAATTCAACCTCGCAAGGGTGGTGAGGGTGAAGCTGTAGATGTTATCTCCAGGGGGGGAACAGATAGTTGATAGCCATTTGAAAGAGCCTGCGAAGAAACACAGCTGAAAACTGAATTCTACAGCCGTCACTAAGCCTTAGACTCAGCTATTCCTGGAGCAAGCTGGTCCCGGGCCACCCCGCTACCTAAGCCTGTGTGTCCCGCTACCTAAGCCTGTGTGTCCCGCTAATGGCCAGCTTGGACTCATCGTCCAAGAGCTTGGAGCTAAACTATGCCCGCTAATTACAGCACCTGGCTTAGAGCTGCTTGGAGCTAAACTATGCTAATTGCAGGAGCCTTGCTTAGAGCTGCTGCCGAGGATTCTGGAGAAGACACTTCAGGCCAAGAGCACCAGGCAGCTGCTCTTTGCTCAATTTCAAAAACAAAAACAAAAAAACCAGATGCAAATAACAAACCACCTTCACAGCTGGCTGAATCACCTGACCTCGGGGCACCCCTCAGAGACTACTGAACAATTGATTTGCTGCCCTTGAACTTGGTTGAAGAGTGTACACCCTTGCTCTCTGGGACCTAGTGCCGGGCAATGAGACTTTGGAAGAGAAATTTTCCAAAGGACCCTGCTGATGTTAAACGTAGGCTCCACCTGCAAATCCAACCTGGAAATGAACTTACATGGGTTTGGAGGAAAATGATCTCATGAAGATTTCATCCTGGCACTATTCCCAGTCAACGCAGACCAGCAGCCAGGAGGAACGCTTTAATTGTGTTTTTATAAACTTGAGAGACATTTTTCATTAAATCTATTACAAATATTGATTTTTAGATTAAGGACTCACTGTTCGATAACACAGATAGCTTTGCTTGATATGGTGTTAAAGATGCAGAATGTTGATAACCGAGCTTATTCCTAAAAGATTAACTAGAGTCTCACAAGACTGTTCCTCATTGGTAAGCTGGGAAAACTTGCTGTACCTTCTGATCTCCTCAGGGATGTCTGGGAATCTGGGGGCCACTGTGATGGTCAGATCTGGCCAGGGGCTTCTAGAATTTCCAATGAATTTCTAACTCCTCCCCTACACTTGCCACAAAGTATAAGCCCATTCTCATTAAAATCACTTGGGTCCCTCCGTGCTGACAACACCCAAAGGTGACTCAGCCGGCTCCTTTGACAGAACATGAAGTTCAGACAGTGGGAGGAGGATGTTTAGGGGCAAAATGTGGGCCAGAGGAGTAAGTGAGAAAGTGCCATGTGTCCAAGCTTTGCTTCCACCGTCGAGCAGGCAGTCCAGTCCTTTGAAATACGCATGCCACAGCATCAACTGCTGTGTAGCTTCAGCGGCTCTCACAGGTAGGTGCTTGTTCATGCCTTCTGATAACCTCAGAGGTAAGGAGACTAGGAGCGGCACACCCTGCACAAATTGAATTTCTAGCCTCAGGAAGGAAGTGTCAATGGCTGGAGAGATGGCTCAGTTGGTAAAATGCTTGTCACATAAGCAAGAGGACCTGAATATGTTCCCCAGCACCCACATAAGAAGCTGGGGTGTTGCCATGGTGTTGCCATGGGCTTAGAATTCTAGTCCTGGGGAAGCAGAGGCATGGTGGTCCTTGGGACTCACTCGCTAGCCTGCCTATTATGCGGTCCCATCAGGAGACCCTGTCTCAAAGACAAGAGGCAGATGACTAAGGAATGACATGCAATGTTGACATCAGGTCTCCACACACTTGCATAGACACTAGCATGTCACACACACACACACACACACACACACACACACACACACACGGTGAGTGGATACTAAAGGCAATGACCAGAATCTTCACAGCTAAGGAACAATTAAGTGACAATCCAAAGGTAGGAAAAAAACAACCACCAAAAACCCCAAACCCAAATCAAACAAATAAACCCTGTTCTGACCCCCCAAGCCCGTGTTTCTCTTATTACATCTGAGAGTTAACCCATTTCCACCTTCCTCCTGGGGGTATCCAGTAGCTACCACCACCACTTTCAATACCAGCACATCTGTTTCTCTTTGTGGTTTTTCTCTAATTTGGTTTTGATGTCTCTCACTAAAGACTGGCTATACTCTCTCCTGCACACCAACAGGAAATGCTTCTGGACATTTGTGCCTTCCACAGGACAGTTCCTTAGGCTAACCGAACTTAGTGTGGAATACCCATTAACCTGCTTGAGGCTGGTTTTGAACCCAGGGCCATGCTCAGGCTAGGCAAGTACTGGATCCCTGAGCTTTACTCCGGTTTCAGGAAGCTTGTTTACAGGGGTACACACCTTTGCAGATCTTGTCTGACCAGTTCAGATACCAAACTAGCCCCTTTAGGAGAGCTGTGACCGGAAGAATTTGGATGTGAGTGTGTTAGTCTGCACAGGCAGAGGATCACAACAAAATACATGGAATGCCAAGAATTATCACTTAGAGATCCAGAGGAAATGGGGGTACCACTGTGGACTGATGAGGAGTCCAGGCAACAAGGAGCTCACACAGTAGTGGGGAGCATAGGAGGGTCCCCGGAACCATGTCTGTCCCTGTCCTTGCATCCGCACGCCTCAGGCTTCCCAGGCTTGTGGATTAGCTGGGACAGGAGAACACAGATCAAAGGAGGAGCTGTTTTTTCAACAAGGCTCTGGTGCTGCCATTAGGGTTGTCATGATCCACAGCTGTGGCGTGTGCTGGCTGGGGGCTGAGATGAGACACAGACAGGCACAATTCCAAATCTGCATTCCGGGAGCGGGTGTTTCCAGGGGGGGGGCAAAGGGGCCAGGTGTGGCTGGGTTTCAAATAACTCCTGTCAGGTCTAAAAATAGATGCTGAGCCAGCAGCTATATTAAACAAATTTATGATACTCGCCTAACATAAAGTTGAAAAAGTCTCATCGTTCAAGGGAACACATTTGCATCAACTTGTGTTCAGTGCCAGCAGGGGTGGGCATGCAGAGGTGGGCGGATGGAGGTAGGCAGATGAAGGTGGGCATGCAGAGGTGAGCATGCAGAGCTGGGCATGCAGAGTGGGCAGATGGAGGCGGGTAGGCAGAGGTGGACATGCAGAGGTGGGCATGCAGAGGTGGGCATGCAGAGGTGGGCATGCAGAGGTGGACATGGAGAGATGGGCATGCAGAGGTGGACATGCAGAGGTGGGTGTGCAGAGGTGAGCATGCAGAGCTGGGCATGCAGAGATGAGCATGCAGAGTGGGCAGATGGAGGCGGGTAGGCAGAGATGGGCATGCAGAGTGGGCAGATGGAGGAGGGTAGGCAGAAGTGGGCATGCAGAGGTGGGCGTGCAGAGGTGGGCGTGCAGAAGTGAGCATGCAGAGCTGGGCATGCAGAGCTGGGCATGCAGAGTGGGCAGATAAAGACAGGTAGGCAGAGGTAGGCGTGCAGAGGTGGGTGTGCAGAGGTGGGCATGCAGAGTTGGGCATGCAGAGCTGGACATGTATTCTTATTTACACAAAAGCCAACTTTTTAGTCACCATTTCCAAAGTCGCAGGGAGCTAGGGAGGTAGTTAGGAAGGCGCTCAGGAGGGTGAACACATTTATGGGAAATAAAGCCTACTAAACATCTTGATTAAAACTGTAGCCCTTGAATTGCTGTGTAAATCGGGTTCTGCTGATATTTTAAATTTGTGAATGAGGGACGGGTGGTGTGTGCACGTGGGTGCTGGTGAAAGCCAAATTGGATCCATGGATGTGAAAGACCAGGTGGGTGTGAGTTGCCTAACGTGTGTGCTGGGAACTGAACCCTGATCTTCTCCACAGAGACATCTCTCCAGCCTCCCAACTCCTCTTTGCTTTTAAGTGGTGTGAGAACTCTGAATTTCAGCCAAGAGTTCGGAAAAGTGGGATTACGAAAAGTGTGGCTAGGCTGCTCTTCCCTGTTTGGTAATCCGGTTTTACATGTTTGACTTTTTGTGGGGATTAGAATCAGCCCCAGAACCTCGAAGATTCTAGGCAAATACTCTAGCCCTGAGCCCTATCCCAGCCCTTTGAGGGTGTGCTATTCAGTAATAATATGATACCAATAACCTCCATGAGGATGTGACATATCCTCTCTGAATTTTAAATGTGGTCCAGTCAAACATGGCTAAAGATAAGGTGAGAATTGATAAAAACAGACTTTTTGTTAATTTCCAAACTTTGAGTCAATCACAAAAGTTATGAGTACATCATAGATTGCTCTGCCATCTAGACCTACTTGTAACTTCCAACCGTCCTATTCTTCCTGAATGTTTTTAAGTGCGCATTTCCAATAGATGGGGGCGTTCAACAGTACAACCACAGCATAAGTGTCAGTGATCGGGAAGTCACCGCTGGTCCAACTCTAGCATTGAACCCTCAGTCCTCTGAGCACCAATTCTCCCAACTGTGGTTTCAGAGCCAAAGAGTCCAGCTCCAAATCACACGCTGGGTTTCCAGTTGCTAGGGTCCCTTTGGTCTGATGCCATTTCTTATTCCAGGGCGGCCATCCTGTAGGGCTTTCCTCGGGCTGGAACTTCCCTGCAGTTTCCTCCAGAGTTACACTGCCATGATGTGGCTTAAGCAGAAATGTCAAGAGTCCTTGCTGCATGCCAGCCCCTACCACATGGCTCAGGATTTCTGAGTGTCTCTCTGCGATGCTTCTTCACTGTGGCCATGTGAGTACGTGTAGTGGCATTTCATTGGTGTTTTAATAAAGAAAGCTTGCCTGAAGATCAGAAAAGTAAACCACCACAGTGGCCAGCCTTACAGACCAGGCATCAATGACACACACCTTTAACCCCGGTAGCCACACTAGTTTGCCATAGAAACCCAAGCGGTAGTGGTGCACACCCTTAATCCCAGCCCTAGAGAGGAATATAAAACAGGAGGAGACAGCTCTCAGTCTCATTCTGAGATTCCCGAAGGCAGGATCCAGTGGTTGACTGCTTTGCTTTTCTGATCTTCAGGTTGAACGCCAATATCTGTCTCTTGGGTTTTTATTAATCATTCTTCAAGTATACAGAGACACTGTGACCAAGGCAACTTATAAAAGAAAGCATTTAATTGGAGGCTTGCTTCCAGTTTCAGGGGTTGGTCCATGACCATTACGGCAAGGAGCTTGGCAGCAGGTAGCAGGTGTGGTGCTGGAGCAGGAGCTGAGAGCGTGCATCTTACCTGCAAGCTGGAAGCTGAGGCGGCGCTAACTGGGAATGGTGTGGGATTTGGAAACCCGAAAAGCCCATCCCCAGTGACATACCACCTCTAACAAGGCCACACCTCCTAATTCTTCCAGAACCAGCATCCAAATACATTCTCTAATGGGGCCGTTCTCATTCAGAGCACCACAGCGGATGTCTGCCAGGTCTTCTTGTTGTAAAGTTTATCTTTATGCTTATGCAACTGGTGAGCGTGGAAGGGGAAATTTTACAAAATTGTTTTAGTATCTCATTCATTAAACTTAATTTATCCACTTATTCATCTATATCTGCATAGACTACTATTTTATTTTAATGGTTTATTGTTACTGTTTAGCTTGGTCTGCAAACTCTACTTTTGCTATCTTCATGGCATGAGAGTTCATTCTTTGGTCATTTCCTTTTCTAGTCCAAGAAGTGTTAGGTTCAGGTTTGCTTTCTTGACCCAGCTGTGTAATCATCTCTTTCTTCAATAAACCCTGAATTCGTTCAGTGGAAGACGGTTTTGAGAGGCTATAATCATCACAGCCTCCAGACAACGAGGTGAACAGAGGCAGACACTCCGTGTGTGTGTGCGTGTGTGTGTATGTGTGTGTGTGCGCACACACACACACAGTCTATATTTGCATATATATTACTGAAAATCATGAATTCACACCGATTTACTTCCATCTCAACACCCCAAGGCTTATTCTAGTTTTCTCCCGCTCCGCATTTGCAACACCTGGGACTGATAATGAAAAAAAATCGCTATTCTACATCATTATTAATACATTCATGCATTTCATCAAACCCCTGCCCTGTGCCAGCCCTTCACCTCTGCCTCACCCAGGCGCTCCCCTGAACGTTCCTCAGTCCAGCCTTGGCTTTGCACCCACCGGCTGCCCCAGGAACGATTGCCCTTCTCACCCGGGTGGCTCCAACACCCGAGCGGGGACTTGAATACTAAGCACCTCTCCTGTGGATCTTCTCACCCTGCCTGGGTGCCAGCTCCAGCTGGGGACACCTCTTGCGCTGGCTTGCATACCTGCCATGCTGCTCTTCTTGGTGGCTTTATTTTGGCACTAAGGTGGTCGGGAAGGAAAGATTTTTAAAGTAAATTTAAGACATAGATTTGGTGTGGGTTACAAGTCACGCTCTGTAAAGACAGAAAAGGAGAGGTTTTCTGGCCAATGGCCGGGTGCTCTTTTGTACCCCTGCCTCTCAGCAAGGGATTATGGGATCTTGTATGCCTTAAAGCAGAATGTAGTCTAGTAGAAGTGACTTTCCTTAATGGGAGAGGGAATCAGTAGCCTGAGGAAGGACTTCTATTGGCCTAGTCTAGGCACAATTGAAGGACCAGGCTGGGACCTCAATACCAATTGCACCGTCCCATTGTGAATGGCCGCATGCAGCCTCTGGGGGCCCTTGGTCTCCCACGTGTGAATTCGACTCTCTTTGCAGCGTGAGCAACTTTACCCTCAAAGGTCTTTCTCCTCTGCTGCATAAAAGATAACCTCATAGGCTGCTCCATCATTCATTTCCAGAGCTTTGAAAATAAATGTGTGCTTGCGTTTAAAGGACTAGCTAAACAGGGGCCCTGCTGCTTAGGAGAGTGGATTTAAATGTTATTCATGAGTTCTGTGAGAATCTGGGTGATGATTTTATCCTGGGCAGAAATTTTAAATGATTATGAAGGAAAACACGAGATTTAAAAAAGTATGTTTACTTGTACTTCATCTATTGCTTAAAAAAAATTATGTTTACTTGCAGGCTGGGGGCTGGGGTGAAAGAAGTTTGTGTTCATGGGCTGTGAGTTCCGGTTTAGCAGAGACTGGTACACCAACAGCAGGCATTGACTGCACAGCAGGGAGGGACATGGTTCTCCTAAGTCAAACTTGTCCCAGCCTGATGACCTCCCCCACCAGCCCCAAGAAAAGACAACCAAGGAGCTGTGTCCTGGCCCGGAGGCTGGAACACCCTGATTGTTTAGAAACATACTTATTTTTCTAAAAGATCGGGCAATTTCTTGACTTCTAAAAAACAGGTCTTGAAACCAGGTAAAATGAACCGAGGCTGGGACAAAGTCTGAGCTCCTGGTTTCTTCTCTGAGTGGAATTCTGGAGGGCAGGGCATTCTCTGGATCTCAGGGGTCCTGCCTCTCTAGTCCATCTCTCTAGCGCAGATCCCCAGCCGCCCTGAGGGTCCTACTGTTACTTTGACATCCTAACTGGGTGTTCAGGATTTAGGAAAACTGAAAACCTTTACACAGACCCAGCACTTGTAGTTTGTCTCACCCCGATCAAGGAAGTGAAAAGTGACTTTTCAGACCACCAAGCCCCAAATCTGGCAGGATTCAAAGGGGTGGACGTGGGGGACAAACTCAGAATCCTGACAGGGCAGCCTACGTCTATTAGGGTGTCTTATAAAAAAAATTTAGCAAACTATTAGTGAAAATTTCTAGACCAAAAAAAAAAGCCTATTGTGTTTAGAGTCTTTGAAATACAAACACACGACATAACTGCAGTGGATTGTTTCAAGAAATAAGAAAGATCACACAAATCCCGAGGAGGTTTTCTAATGACTTTGGCAGAGAAATTAAGCACTCTTCCTCCAAACTGTAGTGTGTATAAGAATCTTTCAGGAACCTGCTTTGAATGCAGACTTCTGAGCCTCATTTCTAGAGCCCGTTCAGAATGCCCTCTTAGCATATTTGGGGGTGGGGAGGGGCAGCACAGAAGAGACCAGCCAGCACTGCTGGGCAGTGGTGTGAACCGGATGTCTGTTTAAAGGTAGACCACGCTTCCTCTGGAAAGGATAAAAACCTACAGAACCATTACAGCAGCAAATGTCATAATCCAAACCTGCTGTTAATCCCGCTGTTTTAACCTCATCTGTTGTAATAAGACTGCTTGTTCATTTCCTGGCCGCCCAGCAGCTCAGACCCGAAATAATTGCACAGAAACTGTATTATAAATCACTACTTGGCCTATTAGCTCTAACTTCTTATCGGCTACTCTTACATTTTAAGTCAACCCATTTCTAGTAATCTGTGTATCGCCACGTGGCTGTGGCTTACCGGCTAAATTTCCGGCTGGCTCCAGTGGGGCCACTGGCTTTTCCTGACTCCTCCTTTTTACGCCCAGCATTCAGTTTAGTTTTCCCTGCCTACCTCTGTTCTGCCCTGCTCTGCTATAGGCTCAAAGCAGATTCTTTATTCACCAGTGGTATCCACACCATACAGAGGGGAATCCCACATCACTCATCTTTTGCTTAGCTACTCTTAGGAGCTCTAACTACAGGGCCCGTTTTATTGTGTGTCTGCTCCTCCCCTCAGGGCATTCCACTTGCTCTTTGTGTCTCCACACTTCTTCCTGTTTGTGTGGCTGTATTTACGGACTCAGCACGTGGGAGGAGCTCTCATGCTGGCCAGCTTATCATCACTTGCTCTCCGGAATCCAGGCGCCATTTATTTATGTTTTTTTATTAGGTGCACAGTTCCTGATTAATTTCCTACTTCCCACAGTGAATTTAGAAAAGTGTACTTCATCTTGGAATACCACAAGCCTTCTTGCCCTTGTAGTCGTGTGACAATTTAATGCTGGCTACATCATCACTCACAGCCCCACATCACCGTTACCTTTGAGTAACGGCTTCCACGACTCCATCGAAGGTGCGCTGCGCTTTGCTGATAATGGCTGCCTCTGCAAGCCTTATCCATACTATGCAGGAAAATGTGAGCAATTATTCATACTCTACTTGCTTAGTGTGCAGGTCTGAATCTCACAGCATGTGATCCTTCCCCACGTGTGTCGTCAGCACAGTAGAGGGCTGGAGTTAACCGAGATGAGCCATCCTGCATGAAGAACACCCTGAAGGGAGACAGACCAGGGGACCTATCTATTTGTCTCCCAGATGTCCCAGTGGGTCCCTCGCCCTGGGCAGGAAGCAATTCCAGGCCCCAAGAACTCTGTGGTCAGGGTGGAAATGGGTCAACATTAAGCTCTGGAGTTTCCAGCCAGGCCAAACTGTGAGGCAGAGGCACTGGCTCACTCTCCGGGAGAGCGGAGGAGAACCTGAGACAGGCATGGTGGTGTGTGCCTTCCAGTGCTTGTCAAAGTCGGCCACTTCCCAGAAGATGAGGGGTAGGAGGGGCTAAGTGTCTCTGTCCCATCACAAGAAACCTAAGGGAGGGAAGTGTCCCCAGCCTGTGTAGACTCCTAAGAACATTGTCCATATTAACAGTCCTCACAATCCGAAAACACACATCCCTTCTGTCCCTGTTGTCCTGGGGGAGGCAACAGGCACAGGGGCCTGAGTAGAGGCATAGCTAGGATTGAGGCTCAGCACGTTAGGCTGGTGAAGGGTAGAAGGAGGGAAGGAGGGAAAGAAGCCAACAGCTGGCAGGATCCTTTAGCCCCGCCCCTGTAACCCAGACCTGCAGAACAACCCTTAATTTGCATTTCTCCTTGTAAAAAGAAGATTCTCCTTGGGTGGGTGCCGCTCCACGTTAACTGGACTCTGGAGAACGCTGCTAGGCAACTTACAAGGCAAACAGTTCCTTTCCTGGTCTCTTAAAAAAAAAAAAAAACTCAGCAGGGCTCCTACTTCAGGACTGTGAAGCAATCACAGTTCCCAGGGATTACTAATCAGTGTTGTCTTTAAAGAGCTCGAAATTCCATCCTGTGCCTCTGTTTCCATAAGGGGCCAACTGAATAGCGAGCGCTTAGAGAGAAATGGCTTTGTTTCCGCGCCCAAGCCTCCGAACTTAAAGCTGCCCCCCCCCCCCCCCCCCCACACACACACACATCTGAAAGGAAGCAGAAAAGGCGCTCACCTGGGACTTCCTGTGCGGTCCGTCTTCCCAATTCAGCTCAGAATGGGTGGGAGGAGTGCAAGCTCCGACCGCAGCCCTTCTGTTTTTCTGACCTAACCTCAGCGGCGCTAGACTCCTCAGAGGATGCCAATGGGTACAGAGGACTTTTGACACAGTGTTAAGAGACATGACGTCCCAGACCCAGAATTTTCTGTGACTGTGATCTTAGGCAAGCAAGCCACTGTTGCCTTCATAAAGTAGAAAATGAAGCAGTGATTTATGTCCTTAATTTTTTTACTGGTTCTAAGCACAAAACTGTCCAGGAATACACAAATGCCTTCTGCCAAGCGGCTTTGGCAACTCTCACAGGCTCCCCTAGTATCTGCTATTGGAGACAAGGAGGCCCTGGACATCCATTAATCAAGGAAGAAGTTGCCTGGGATAGAGACCAACTCGAGAGGGCAAGACAGGCAGAGTGGATTTCTGGGGCAGAAGACAAATACAACAAAAGTTACTGGCCCAGGATGGAATCCTTCAAGGGCTACATAATTGATTGACTACTGTTATAATCTGTTGGTTCCTTCTGGAGATCATCTGATTGTCTACATCTAAAAATTTTTGTTAGGATTAACTAAGACGACACATGTAAAAATGATGCCAAAATATTCTCAGTGTATAACCCCATGTTAATGACAAGTAATTTTTATCAACTTTCCTGCTCTTAACACTCAAACAGTTAAGCGAGACTCGGCCGTCCTTTCTGGTAATGGTTTAGGCAAGGGTCATAATAAGGATATCCGTTTTTGGCTAGCCCCATCCCCGCAGCCTCAGTTCCTCTCTCACTATGGCTTGCCTGGACAAGCACCCTTGCAGTAGGTCTTGTGGCCTTTGCTGCATTAGTAGAGTTGGGTGACTGGGGAATCCCTGCTCAGGGGTTTGTTTCTTGATGTCTTCCGAGCAACAAGCATGGGTAGCTGTGTCTGTACTGTCCTTTCAAAGATACCCTTGTAGAAGCAGTCTTAAAGGCATGCATTGTTCCCCCTAGGTCAGAGGACAATAATGCCATGTTCTAGGGCATGTTTGTCAGTAACTAGCTCAGAAGAATGGGGTTTCCTAAGATGATTTCCTCAGTTGTGACGCAAGCACAGGACAGCACTTCCTGCCAACAAGCTTGACATCATCCTTGAGATCAGATGGGGGAAAGGCGACGATGCAGTTACAATACTTAGGTTAGTAGAAGTCAGTCACCAGTCACTGGTCCGAGTGTCTTACATATTCTGTTAGAATCTAGGACCCTTCAGAGCTCCTGACAGGGGAAGGGAGACCTCACTGAAGCAGAAGGCTTGTGGCTGTAATGTGTGGAAACATTGTGGTTTTGTAGGGTCGTGCTGACAGGACCTGCTCTGACTGCATTGTGGGATGTGCTTGGCTGAAGCAAGCAGGGGCTGTCCTAGTCTGACTATGCACTTGCATAATCAGTTCCTCTGGGGCTCAGTGTGTGTCCATACAGCTTCCTGGACCCTCTGTGAGAGTCACGGAGGAGGAAGTCTAGCCATTTCAGAGGTGTTTACTCCTTTAGGTGAGGCACTCTGTAGGGATCTGCTGATTGTGGTCACCCAAACTTGCACAGTTCCCACCAGAAGAATACTGTCTAGCTTACATGAAAATGTCTTAGAGCAAAGGGAAGTGGGGAAAGTAAAAAGGCACACCAGATAAAAAGAAACCCTGGCCTCTCTCTGTTGCATTGCCAAAATATAAAATCTTTTTACGCGTTGTGGCTGTGAGACATCACGGCTCGTGGAGGATGTATGGGAACTCCCCAGAGCTCTCCGGCCTAGCAGTGGATCCTTTAGCTGCAGGTATGCTGGTAGCTAACATCCCCTGGGGGAAAGAAACAGCACTTAATTGCTTTCCCTACTTCGGTTTTCTAGCTTGGGTAACCACACAACATCCTCTAAGGCCCTGAGTACTAGGTACCAAGACAGAATTCTTTGATTTAATTTTATGTGCATTAACTTTTTGGGCCGTATGCACATCTGTGTGACAGTGTTAGATCCTGGAGTTAATAGACAGTTGTGAGCTGCCATGTGGGTGCTGGGAATTGAACCCAGGTCTTCTGAGAGAGCAGCCAGTGCTCCAGCCCCCTAAAATAGAATTTTTACAGATGAAATCCTACTACATGGGGCCAAGAGCTAGGGCTACATGCAGTCCTCTCCCAACAATGGACGAGGCATACAGTACATATATAGTAAATGACTCAGGTAAGGTTATGCAAATGATAATCTGTTGGCTTTGGTGACGTTTGACATGTTCTATGTTTTATTCCCACAAACCTATTACTTTAAAAGTCTAGACATGTTTCAGGTGCTATTCAATTTAGATGTGGGTGGCAACCAAATCCCATTTTTGCTTTTCTCCAACACGATCACAGCTGAGACAATACTTTGCTTTCCAGACAAGACTGACTTTGAAAGCTCCCCACTCCCTACTAACTTTAAGTGTGAATCTAAACTAAACCAAACCTCTGAGATTCAAGAAAAACAAACCCAGAACACTGAACTACCAGGCTTGGAGTTCCCGCATCCAGCTGAAGAATGGACTTCCCACCGAGCAAGCTCTGGGATTGACAGGAGACCCTGCTGCAATGAGTAAGACGGGAGAGCAACTGTGGACGGCTTACATGTGCAGCTACACACACGCCCGCACACAGACATACGACATATACGAAAATGGGGAAACTTGTAAAAAACATCCCAGGTCACACCGACAGTTGTCCCACTTGTAGTGTATGTTAGCACACTTACTGACTGGCCTTAGTCTCGACTCAAGGGGTAGGTTTACTGTGTTCTTTTTCAGTAAGGTTGGCTAACCAGACAACAGGATGCTACACATCTTTGGCCAGAGACAGTCTCTAAGGAATACACTAAGTTCCAGCTATTAGGCAAAGACAGGAAGTTCTCACCAGCGTTCAAGTGACCAAGAAATGTGGTTTATGAACCAGGACATCACTAAAATTTTAGTTAGCAGTATAAAAATCGCCACGGCACTAGCGTAATGCAGTCATCCCTCTATCTACAGAAGACAGCCTCTGGATACCAAATTCTTCAGCTGCTCAACTCTTCCATAAAACATAGTAGAGTCTCTGTATATGATTTACATGCATCTCTAATCATCTCTACATTATACTTACTGCAATATAACTTCAAGGACTAGCCATCAGAAGGCTCAGTAAAGATATATTTCCTTGTAAGAATATTTTATTAAAAAACCAATCAGATCACATCTCACAAAATTAAGTAACCAACACTGACTAGGGAGTGGTGTGAAGTAGAAAACCCAGGGCTCTTAGATCTTCTCTGGGACTTGTTTTTAAGGTGGCGACAATAACACCAACCTTTCAGATTGATAGCGAAGCTACCCACTGGCTTAATAACAGTTAAGTATTAACAACAGGGCTACACACGGACTTACTAACAGTTAATATTAACAACAGGGCTACACACGGACTTACTAACAGTTAATATTAACAACAGGGCTACACACGGGCTTACTAACAGTTAAGTATTAACAACAGGACTACACGCGGGCTAACAGTAGTATGTTGTAAACAGGAGCTGTTAGAATGCAAAGTGGGGTTAAAATGAGTCATAAATAAATGCTGTTAAAAGAAATTGTATTGACTGGCAAACCTTCTCTTGCTGACAATGAGTTTAAGAGCAATTTCCCTGTCTCTCTATTTTTGGTTTTCTGACACAGGGTTTCTCTGTGTAGCTTTGGAGCCTGTCCTAGAACTCACGCTGTAGACCAGGCTGGCCTTGAACTCAGAAAGGTCTGCCTGCCTCTGCCTCCTGAGTGCTGAGATTAAAGGCATGCACCACTACCAGCTCAGTTTCCTTTTAAAAATAAAAAAAAAACCTCTTCTCCAATTTTCACTATAAAAATTAAAACTGACTATGAGAACACGTAACAAGTGGTCAAATTCCTATTACTTTTAGTGCATTATCCGGGTCTTTTAGTAAAATTAAATTATTTTAAAGATTACAAAATTTTTATTTATGTGTATGTGTCCATGTGATTTCAAGTGTGTGAAGGTACCTGCAGAAGCCAGGAAAGGTGCCAGCTACCCTGGAACTGGAGTCCCAGGTGACTGGGAACTGAGTGCTGAAAGAGGAGCACATGCTCCTAACTGCTGAGTCATCTCTTGGCGCCCGTATTTATTTTACTTAACATTTTTCTGTCAAAATTCCCCGAGCCCTGGGATGACAATTTATATGTGCGATGCCCATCAAACTCCAAAGACATTGCTAAAAGTAATGACAGAAACTAAGCACTCGATATTCTCGTCAGGACTGTACATAAACAACAACAACAAAAAAGTTTCTAAGTTTTACTCATGACCTAATTAGACTTATCACTTTATAGCAAAATCAGAAGTAATTATGTAACTTGTCAATGTCATATTATTTCAAAGACAATTTTTGAGCATGGAAAAGGTAGGTTCGAGAAAGTAACGTTTACTTGACACTGAAGACTTATCAATTCTAGAACAGCCTACTGAGCAGATGGCATATGAGCAACAGGAAACAGAGCTTACAGTTTTGTTAAGGAGGAGGCATTTCCAGCTGACTTCCTTTCCTTTCTTAATTTAGTACACTAGCAGATTACAGCTATTTTCAAAGACACATCTTTGAAACATGGCACAAATTTTCTGGTGTCTTTTCCAGGAAAGGATGAAATGAGCACACAAGGTGACTATGACTGGTAGTCGTGAAGCAGAAGGGCCACCCTAGAGGGCTGCCTGCTGTGCTCTACTGGGCGCTGGAGTCTTCAACACTTACCAGTAACTCCAGGAAACAACCAACAAACCCCACCACCACGGAGAGCACGCTTTGCCAAGACTGGAGCTGACAGAGGCTGAGAGGGTGTTTCTGCAGCAACAGTAGCGAGGATAAGTGCTGCCCTTCAATAGGTTACGAGAACACAGCTTAACAGTGGTGCCATACACTTGCCCAAGAATGACGAGAGCAACTAACTGCATCTATGCCGTTAGAATAATTGTGAAGTTGGCAAAAATGTCTCTGAACCATGTATTTTAGTCAGATTACAAAAGAACTGTTTACCTCGTGGGCATAACATTTTAAGTGAATGATCAAAAGACACAGCCTTGGACTGGTCCGGATCAGACATCATGGAACATTTAAAATGTGAAGCCTGAGGCAGGATACAAATAGAGGAGATGTGTGCTACCTAGAGATAGCATGGTGCTGACCTTAGAGAGCTCCTGCCTCTGCACGGCCACAGGCTGCACAGACAAGGCATCACTTTAGAAGAACTTCTCACCACAACAGAGGCATCCGCACACCACTGCTACTCTTAACTCTCATAGTGTTTTTCTAGCATGTTTATTAGAAAGACAGAATTCTAGTCCTTCTATACAAAGTTAGTTTTTGTTTAATAATGTGGACAAAATCTACTATTCAATTGACTCAAAAATAAGCCCTTGAGGCTTTTATGAACCACAAGAGAGCATTCTCAATGGGCACATTGGCCAACAGTCCCACACTGGGTTTGGAGATGCCACTCAAGTGAGGAACCACAGAACTTGCAAGTGTTTCCACAGGCGGAGCCAGCACAGGAGCCTGGCTCTGCAGAAGACTGTGGGATTGCTGAGACTGTCAGGCAGGAAAGCGCAACAGCACATGTCCACCAGCTGCCTGTCTAAGTAACCTACATCTTTTTAGAAAACAAACAAACAAAATCCTGTCTGTTCAGTATAGAGTTCTTTAATAGTTGTGTTCTTTGTTACTGACTCTAAACCCTCAGAGGATAATGCTGTAGAAGTGATAGGATTACACAATTAAATATTAGAAATGACCACCGAGTATATCCTGTTTATTGTTTATGATTTACACGGAAAATGGCGGGCTGGGATTGTAGAACAATAAACCAATCATTACAGTTAGACCTGGGCTTTTGAAAACCTTGCATTCCATTTTAACAGCTCATATATATTTAACAGCTTATATATAAATCCATATCACAAATAATCTTAAAAGTTAGTTAGCTTAGAGATAAACAACTAAGAAACACAAAAGAAATCCACATGAGCCTAACTTTAAATATCAGCATTCATATTACAAGAAATAAGAAAATGCTCAAAAAATTAAAATTATTAGGCCAAGTCACAACGAAAAAATAGAGAAATAAGATAAATGGCATTTTATCAATATTTTTACTATTTCTAATTTACCTTCATATATTCTTAACTTTTCAAAAAGGATCCAAGATAAGATCAAATAATACGTTGGGGTCTGAACTTGTCAGCCTCAGCTTATACTGGCTTGTTACCATCAAAGTTCTAAACTTCATTTTCCTTTTTAGAAAATCTAAAGCAAGTCTTATTCCGCCTTCTCCTTCACAGCAGCTGTGTATACGCAGTCAGGAGTCAACAATGAAGGACGGTAACAGATGGAAAGCAAAAAGTACAACAGTTATCTTACGTTAAACTCTCTGGTTGAGTTTGGAACCAAACCTCTTAACAACTGGCAGATAACAGCTAAATCTTAATAGACAAAGAAGAAATATTTTCTTTGGGACAGCTGCTATCTAGGAGAATAAAACCAAGGTCCCTTAATACTGACTAAACATAACGTAGCTTGTTACAAAGCAATCTGCAGCAATGTAGGTTTAATCAGTAAGTGCCACAACTAATCAACAGTATATAAAAGAAAACAAACAAACCACACAATCCACAAATTTCCACAGTATACACAGGAGAACTAATGTTAATCTGGTATAACTTCTTGACACTAACTGATCATCAATGAAATATGGCATGGAAAGATCACAGAGTAGAAAACAAGCAAATATTAGTTTATACAACATTGACTATATACATCAGAAGGAAGCATGCGAGCTAGAGCAACATTAAGGCCTGAATGTAAGCATCCAAAGTCACAGAAGCCCCAGAGAACCCCTAAATTACAAATTCACCACATTACTTGCATGCAATGTTCACTTTTGTTTTACCCATAAAAGGATACACAGTATTTTGCTGTAAATACCAGCCACATTTACAATATATGCAAAAATCAGAATGCAAGTGTTATGTTTTTTATATTTAAGCCTCAAATGTGCCAACAGTGAAAAATTCATTTATTTTTTAAGAATGGAAAGAAAAAGAAAGAATATAAATACTCAGAGATATTACACAAATTAAATGAAACTGTGCATTTCAGAGTCTATTTAGATATTCCCAAAACTAGATGAGCGGGGGACAAGGTGGACGTGCACTCACTCGTGTTCTAGTGCTGTGCCTCCTAAGCCTTGTTCCCCAGTGTGGGCATCAGGGCTCGTCAAAGCTGCCTACCACACCCGTGTCTGCATGGACTTGCCTACTCCGTGTGATCCTCTAAAAGCTGTGCAATTTAAATCTGGGGTGATATAGTTACAAACATGACCATGTGCAAATCTTCAGACCTAAAATATTTCAGAAACCAACTACCTTAAACTAGCTACATCTAACTTCTTCAACAAATATGTGAAGAGTGTTCTGGACCTTCAAGTATTTAACAAGTAGAAGCAGATTGGATAAGGGCTTAGATAGTGTTTCCTAAGGCCAAACACATGTAACTGTGCCGAGCACCGAGCATATCAGACTATTCACATGCCCAGCTAGCCTTTCTTTAAACATATCAATGTTCACTGAATCCTTTACCACCTAAACACTTCAGGAGGTTTACATCTAAGATGTAAATTTCTTTTGTTTTTCTGGTCAAAAGTTTAGTCTTTGTTTGGCATTCTGAAAAGCTTTAACCTTAACCTTCTCAGTATTATAAACCAAGAAGTTTCAATGTAGCAGAAGCAAAGGGACCAGTGAAAAAGCATGCTTTAGAATTCCATTTATTGTCAAGGAAACCAAATTTTACTACTGTTGTGATCACAGTCTTCACATCTGATGTGGACAGGAGAGCGTAATTATGATCTCTTAGTGGCAGCACTTCAGACAAAACAGCCACATATGCCACAGAGCTGACTACTCACTTTACAGTGAACACCAACATAGTCAACTAAAGAAAATGGATGCACTGCTTCAACATTCAGCTTGAAAATGCTTAGTATGTTCTGCAAGCCTAAGTTCAGTTTAGAAAGGTTAATATTCTCTTTCTAAACTATGGCATATACTATATATAGCATTTTAAATATATTTATATATAATTATTTGCACATCAGATTTAGAAGAAATTTGCAGATTTACTGTGATAGAATTTAGATCTCATTCCAATGTTACACTTTATGGGGCTTCTGCAGTATTGTCATTGGCAGGTGGAGCATCAGGGTCAGGTTCTGAGGAAGCAGCTGCAGATGCTTCAATAACTGCAGGTGGGAAATGACGGCGGCACACAGGGCATGTTCCCGACTGGAGGGAAAACAAACAAACAAACCAATTAGCAGTCAACAGAAGAAATATACTAACAGCCTTGGTCTTTATAGAAAAATCATGGCATCATTATCCTATAAACAAATTAAGAATCATTCAAAAAAAGATTTTATATTTTGGATGTGTGTGTGTGTGTGTGTGTGTGTGTGTCTATACACATGGGTGCAGGTGCCACTGCAACCACAAGACAGTGTTAAGACTCCCCCAAAACTGAAGGTACAGCATTTGCAATACACCTGACATGGGTACTGTGAACCAAACGCAGCTCCCCTGTACGACGAGACATACGCACTTTTAACTGTTGAGTCATCTCTCCAGCTCCCAAATCAAGTATTTAAAAACAAAATACACCTCAAACCCATACAACATAAACACTTCTCTCTCTCCTCCCCCCCCCCCCCCCAGTGTGTGTATGGATGTGTAACAGACCTGGCTGTCCTGGAACTCTCTCTGTAGACCAAGTTGGCCTCAAACTTGGAGATCCACTGGCCTCTGCCTCCCGAGTGCTGGGATTAAAGGTGAGCTCCACTACTGCCCAGCTCAAATTTCTTTTATACAAAACAGTGTGTTATGATCATGTTTGCACCTTGGATTCAACTCGCCTTTTACTTACTGAATTTTTATTTAGAGTTGACACTGTCATCAAAGACAAAGAATCAGTGCTTTGTCTCTTGGAGGTCATCTAAACTTAGTAATGACCTGAATCCACTCACTTTTATCTATTAGGCATGACGAGTGACCCCACCAAATTAGCTCACAAAATTACAGCCCACCAGACCTGCCCTTATTATACACATGTATAGAAGTCTCACTTTAGTATAGACAGATGTATAAAACAGACTGGCTTCAGATCTTACTGTATTAGCCAGGTAATCCCTTTCTAAAAACAAACAGTTATGTGTCTTCTTAGTAACAAAACAAACCAACCACAGACCTGGGAAAGAAGCTGGTTTTACAACCAATGGAAGACCACAGAGATCAATCAATCTAATAGATGACAGATCATGCCCTTGCAAATCTGATCTTTTCCCAAATACATCTCCCTGATAGAAGGGCGATGAAACTGGAATGCTGTTGAAGGTGACAAAGAACTTTATCTTAGGACCCTTTTCCCCAGGGGTGGCTTTATACTAAGTTCTTTCATCAGAGGACAAAAATTAGTTTGTTATCCAGTGCTATATAGCACATGGCAGTGTCCCAGCCACAGCATCATACACAGGAGTGCAGTTCTGACCTAGGAGGTACTAGCTGTATCATCTTAACCCAGGCAACAATCACTGGAATAGGGACTAGAACACCAGTACATTTTCCAGTTCTTGTGAAGATGAAGTGGGCAAACACAGGGGAATCATCTAGTAGTGTCTGAAACTGATTGCACAAATCCTAGAGTCCTCTTCCTAAGTCTGTAACTGAGAGTGTAAAGAAAGCTTGTTATGTCAAAGACAGCAAAGGGAAGGTGAGCTTATCTACTTAGATCACCTCATCTCAGACGGGATGGAGGGAAGCAGGAACGAATGCATAGAAACAGGACTAAATGTACAGAAGAGAAAATCTGAAGAGACAGGTTGGGGGTTAGAGCACAGAAAGCTTTGAAAGCCAAGACAGAAATCCACCATCCCACTATTCTGCAAGTGAAAGAAAATCAACCTTAATTTCTCACCTTTAAGGCAAACAAAGTAACACAACCAGAGCTGCAATTTAGACAATTCCTATAATGAAGATGAGGAATGAAAGTCTATGGGAGTAGACATGAATTACCAGCTTGGGAATGCACACACAGCGGTGCAGGTTTGGGAGCCTGTATTTCTGCTTTCCTATTATTCAGAAGTATCTTCTCACTAACATCACCTCTGCCATCACACACAGGAATCACAAGTTCTTTCCTACTTAATTCTCACCTTAATTTCTGCTAGCTTATTGTTACTTTACCATTCCAGGTATTTGTTATAAGTGTTTGGGTTAAGGCTTCACCCCAGCCTCTAACATCCCTACATCTAAATAGTCTAAAATGTTTGGGTGGAACTTTCCATCTCAGCCCCCTCCCCTGGGAGTTGCCTCAGTCTAGGCTCCACCTCTGAGAAAGCCTGCCAAAAGGTGACTCCCCTCCCCAGAGAAGGTCAAGACCACTCCCACAGGCTACTTAAACTGCCTCCCAGAAAACGAACACGTGGTCTTCTTGGTCTTCCTTTCCCTTCTCCATCCCTGGGGGGCCGGGAAGGCCACCCAGGAGCGCTGGCATCCATTAAACCTAGGCTTTTTCTAACATAGTTTGATTTGGTCTCATTAGGATTATTGCATCAGTGGAGAGGCTTGTTGGAATGTAAAAACTTTTCAGCAAGTAATTCATTAAATTCAATATGGACTATTTCAACTTCATGTAAAATTCAAGGTAGACAGATTATATTATTTGATATAGCCATCTATGCTGTATCAACATTAATGACAAATAAACAGATTAAGAAAAAAATCCCCTAGAATGCCAGGGAGACTAGAATCACCCATTATCTGCACTAATCCATTAGCAATCATTTTGTTAACACGCAGTTTACCAAAGGCTGTTGACAGGTCTTTGTGACTTGTACCATAAATTAAGCTTATATTTGTCATCTCATTATTAACAAGCCCTCTCTAATTGTTACTAATAGTGCTGGTGTAATTTATGTTTTTAACATTTATTAGGTACTGATTGCCTCCTAGGTTCTCACACTAGTTCTCAAAATATTGTGCAATATACATATCACCATAATGATGGATGTTTAGAAAAACCTTAAAATTAAAAAGAAAGAGCCAGCAGTAATTAGGTGTAGAACACCTGACTTCAAAGAGCACTGCATGATACACCATGGATATTTTTGTGTCCAATTAATTTAACTGTAATAAAAGTATTTCAGAGCAAGTCTATAACAGGTTATATAAATTTAGTGCTATCATATAATAAACTCCAATCAAAATGAATTATTTTTGGAGAAAAGCAAATAAATAAAATGCTTTTAAAGTTTAGACAGAAGATAAGTACTTAGAAACAAAATTAGAAAATATTATGTATTAAAAAACTGTACAACCCTTTTGGGGGAGAATAAAAACCAGTCACACAAACGTCAACAGCTGGGGAACATGTACACACGCCCATGGTGAATGGAAATTCTCGTTACTGGAGGCAAAGCTGCAGCTGTGGGAGCCAGGGGAACAATGAAGATTTCAGCCAATGAGAAAAGTACAAACTGAGTATGATTTAACCACAACATAGGAGGCACCAGCAACAAGGATTCCTCAGATTCTGTAAAAGAATGGTGAACACCTCTACACAAGATTTCAGAGATTTTTATTTTTTTAATTTTATGAGTATTCCTGTGATGGAGTCGGGTCCCCTGGAACTGGAGTTACAGACAGTTGTGAGCTGCCATGTGGGTGCTGGGAATTGGACCTGGGTCCTCTGGAAGAACAGCCAGTTCTCTTAACCACAGAAACATCTCTCCAGCCCCAGACATTTTAAAATATATTTTCAAGATAAAGTGACAGTAAAAAGTAAAACAGTTAAAAAAAAAAGGAAAGAGGGAAGAAGATGGAAATGGGAAGAAGTGTTTATAAGGAGGAGGGAGCTATAACCATAAGAAAAAAGCCAAGAAAGAAACTTGGGGATTTCTACTGAGCTAGATAGTAAGGACCTTGATGGGACAAGGGAGATCATGGAATTGTAAGTAAACTACTTCTGAAGTAACTCAAATACACTGGAAATTATTGGAAAGTCTTCCAGGTAGGGCAATGAACACTAGAAGAGGGGCTATTTGACTGGTTGTGCTTTTGTCCTGCATCTTCAGCACCACCCGTTCATACTAGCACTGTTCATTATCACAGTATGCTCTGAGTGGTGTAAAACAATCTTTGGAGCTATTTCTGTAGACATTTGCAGGGCTGTGAATGAGAATATATTAAATAGTTCCTGTTGTCTAAATTTCTACAAAAGAAAGCAGTCTCTAGCCTGAAATACTGTTGAAGTATTTAGGAAAGCACATCCAAAACTCACCTTCTGTAGCCAAATTGAGACGCAAGGCTTATGAAAGAAATGATGGCACGGTAGCTCTGTCGCTATGTCGTCCTTGATGTACTCACTGCAGCAGATGGGACAGCACTGCTCCTGACCAATAGCTGAGAACACAAACAAGGCGCACCCATCAAGCACTGGTCCCCACGATGGTCACGGAAGGTGAAGAGGTAGTTTATCAATTACCTGGACAGCACCATCCTAGCATGGTAATGTGCAATTCCGTAAGCATTCCTTCTTTGAAAAGTTGACTGGGTAAATACTTGGTCTTAATCTATCATTTCATTAAGTATTCTCTACTAGGTGAAAGTTTATCAGCTTCGGGCTTATAAAACATATAGTAACTACTTGATCTCCTTGGTGCCCCAATAATTTATCAAAATATACAACATGGCATCCCAAACCTGAGAAGTGTGACTTTACCAGTGTGATCTTCTAAAACAAGAGTTTCTGGAAGTCCGTCAATGCTCTCCTTACTAGCTGGTGGATTAGCCACCTCAACATCTACTGCAAGAGACTCTAGATGTGCCAGCGCAGTCTGAAAAAGAGAAAGTATACTTCTTTGTTAGGAGATACCTTAAAATAGTAATAGGAACTATTTTTAAGTTGTCATATCAAATTATATTTAACATATTGCCATATTCTCTTCCTATTATTCGTTGACCTTTTAGTTACCTTCCAAAAGAACCACTGCCCTGATCATTAAGTCAAATTCCTGTTTCTCACCAGCATACACGCATGCGTGCGCGCACACACACACACACACACACACACACATCTGCAGAAAGTCCAACCTATCCCAAGGAAAGATCTTACTTCAGTAATCATCTACTTGCTCATTATAACTGTATTTTTCAGATGATGGTCACGCTTCCAATTTGAGTGTTGTTATATGAGATCAATATTAGGAAAAGAAACACTGTTAGAAAAGCTCACCTCAGGAGATAGAGCATGGTGAAACTACTAAAGGTTTAACACTGTTAGAAAAGCTCACCTCAGGAGATAGAGCATGGTGAAACTACTAAATGTCTAACGTGAAAACAGCCAATAGACACCTGAGTGGTCTCACCTACTTCTGGCCCAGAATTAGAACATGCACACTGCTAGTAATCACGTTACTACGTTGCCTGGCCAACTTCATTTAGAGGTTAAATATCTGTGCAAATGACTATTCTATGAAAGCTGGAGAAAACAAAGGGTCTCATAGCCATGTAATATGAACATCCTCTTCGAGATTCCAATTTAGATTAAATGATAGGCAGGCCTTGTCTCTGTCCCTTGCCAGTTTTCATTACATGTTCCTAATGAACCCAGTGCTGAGTGACTGAAACATGGCTGACTTTTGATTTAAAATGAGTTATAAATATAGTCCTGAGAACTTACCAATGCTATACTAAATATTATGGTACATGATTTAATACATAATGCAATCTTATAATATCTAGTGGAGAAATATTAATCCCATTTTGTAGATGAGGCCCCTGAAGCTTAGATGTTAAGGGTACAGTCCAAGATCAGACAGCCTATCAACTTAAGAGATCATGCTCTTCAAATCAGATTTTCCATTTCATTCAGTTATGTGTACATAGATGCACATTGTGCCTACGGGAGGGCAGGAGACAACCTGCAGGAGTGGGTTCTTTCCTCTGTGTTGGGTTCCGGGGGTTGAAGAGCTCATGTTCTTGGCCTATGTGGCCTATTATGTTCCTCTAATTCACAGCCCAGTGTATATAATGTGCTTTGTGAGTCTGAAAAGGTCTTGAAGGGGTCACAAGTATGGACGTTTTGGGAAAAACAACTTCAATTAACCTAAGCAGTCTTTCCTAAAACTACCCTGCATGAACATGCACCTATTAAGTATTATTGGAATTATATTATTATAAGGAATATTATCTCATATTCCTTGTATACTAGCCTTCCCCACACTTTATAAATTAGTAACTAAGAGGTATAATCTAAACAACTGGGATCAACATGGATTCCAACAGAAAAATAAACCTTTTTAGGAGGCTTACAAATACTTTGCTTAAATAAAAGCAAAACAAGCACCCCAGGAAGGTAGTGGATATAACTTTTGGAAAATGTCACCAAAGAACTAAGTGATGATGCTATGATTAAACTATATTCCTATTATCTGTTTCAACAAAGTCCTCAATCATACATTCATACAGATGAAAAATAAAATTTATTCATTCATGTTTCATTCTAGGAACAAACTTAAAAAATTATTAGACAGAGAAAAAGCCTCCCTCCATTTCATTAAGGAAGGTCATTTCCAGTAAAATTTTATGTTTAAGTGATAGCCAAAAGTTTTAATTTATCTGTGAGTAACTGTAATTATAAATGAGAAACTGTAACAGTTTAAACCATTTTCTGCATTATTTAATTACATTGTCATTGTGTGTATATATGTATGAATGTGTGCACAGGTATGAAGGCCAGAATACAACTCCCTGGAGTTGGTTCTCTCCCACATGACTTATGATGACAACTTCAAATGCCTACATAAATCTGTGCAAGTATATGGATTTTCAGATTTAGGACTATGTAGATAGCTCTATTATCAGTTATAAAAAACATAAGGATGTTTGCTATTTTATCATGTGCTCACTCAAACATGAGACACAGATAAGAGCTCAATGTATATTGCCAAGATCTGCCACAAAAGCTACTATCTAAAGAAAGATGGACCTGGTATTGGAAAAGAAATAGAAATGAAAGCAACTACTGACAAAGAGGTGGGATGCTTAGTATAAATAAAAACAAGCAGAATTTTGTGGGTTTTTTTAAAAATAATATTTGTTTTAAAGAATACCAGTGTTGTCTTAAAAAAATAAGTTTTCAGTTCTATGCTTTAAAACTATTTAAAAAATGCATTCTAGCCGGGAGGCAGAGGCAGGCAGATCTCTGTGAGTTCGAGGCCAGCCTGGTCTACAAGAGCTAGTTCCAGGACAGGAACCAAAAGCTACGGAGAAACCCTGTCTCGAAAAATTAAAAAAAAAATGCATTCTAGACATGAAAAAGTTATTTCTGTGGTGTGACAGGAAAATGGAATTGTACCGATAATCTAGATGTGAAATAACCCAATAAAAATCTCAATCAGTAATGCAGAGTGCTAAAATGTGATAAGACTGTTTATGCTGTGGAGACAGGAGCGAGTTGAAGACATCTCATCAGAGACACAGGGCATTTCTGAAAGTGGCAACACTACAATGGGTTCTCGTTAGCAGAGACAACAGTGGATGAGGCTGCAAGTTCCTAGACAGACTATGCTCTTTCTTGCCTTGTCTCTAGCCACACTCCTGGTGACTTTGTAGGGCTTGCCCCTCATGACCAATCTTTTAAGCTCTTCTTTTAATCAAATGTCACATTGTCCATTAGAAGTAATGAATAAATTTTTACATTATTCTCAACATTTTAAGGATACCTCCATAGTCAAGGAAATAAAAACCTAAGACAATAAAATGAAAGATGTTTTAAGTATTGTGAAACCAAACCCTAAAATGAATCTGCTTCACTCTGCTGACTCAGAAGGTACACTGCAACTGCCATGTATTATGTCTAAGGCAAGCTATCAGATCACACCACTCCTGTGCACACGTCAGCCTTGGGAGGAAGGGCTCAGCAACAGTCCTGGGTGTCAGCTATTTTCCTGATGTTGGTTGCTCTAGTACATACTATTTCTGCGATGGTGATTTTTGAGAACAACGCACTATTAGAGCATAACTGGCACCAACACTCTAATGGAAAATCACACAGACTCAAAGACGTGATGTAACGCAGAGTTAATGTCTGCACGTGTGGACCCATCTGTTAGCCTACTACCTAACTTATGAATCTGAAGGTAACTTTCTACTCAGAAAATCTCAAGATAAAGTACTGTCATAATGTTCCTGGAGGTCCCTTCTTACCCACTTATTTTCTACCTCTTTCTCATTCAACTATTCAGTACTCCTGTAGTAGCTTGTAGTCATTTTATGACTAGTGATTTAAAGAACGATTTATTTCAATAAGGTTCACCAGTATTATGGAAGCTCCCAAGTCAAAATGTCTGGGCTTTTAATTTTGGGCAGATACATTTCAGAATGAGGTTGTGTTTAATTCAAACAATCAGGAAGCAGGCAAGAAGAGGTGGCAGATGTGTCCACTGCTGGAAAGCATGCACATGTGCGGGTACGGGAAAGCAAGCCTAACTGTAGAAGGCAGTGCAGTCTGGAGGACAAAGGAAAGCTTTGTCCAGGGTCCTTAGATCTGCCTCTCTGTGCCTGTGTGTACACATGTGTAAAACATTCATACTTGCATACCTAGAGTTCAGGACCAGGAAAGACTGCATTTCCTAAACTTAAGCAAAACAGTTCTTATTCTGTAGAAAAAACTGACAACTACTGCAATTTGCTGGCATGACAGCGAGTAACTTCATACATATACTAGTAACAACTCAGCAGGTATTAAATTGCTAAGAAAGCTATTCACATTCTCTTCAGTAAAGTTAAAAAAAATTAAACCTTTAAAATTATTTTATACTCTACCAATTCTCTATGTACTTATCAGTTATAAAAATACCTCCATAGCCTGGGCTAAGCGTTCTTCTAGTGCCATGTAGGTGAGGAACTGAGGGTCCACATAAGAAATAGCTTCAGCAACTCCGAGTCCATCCGCAAAGCCATCAAACAGGCTGAAAAAACAAGATCTATAATTATGATTTCAGAAACCTTACAGTGAGGATAATTATATATTACCATATTCATAGGCTGTAAAAGTTCTGTAAGAAGAAAAGTAAAACTGTGTGAGCTGAAGAAGAGAAAAAGAACAGAAAAGCTAAGGGTTAACTCTAAAGAGCTAAAATGACGTCATTTGCTCACCAGTCTGCTACCTCACTGCACAAGCAGGAAATTCTTCCTGACTAAAAGCCTGCTGAATGGTAGTATTTTTACGCATATAATCATTTCCCTATATTTTTTCTTTCTGCTAATTTTAGTTTCCAATCTGGGTGAAGGTAAAAATATGAGAAAGGAAATTATTGTATTTAAATTCTATGACCAGTTAGTCAAGACCTATTTTATCTCCCATTTTGAACTGCTTAATTACTTTTGGTTTGCCAAATTTTATTTTCTCAAGCCTTTCTTAATCGCTCTTCTTCCCCTTGGCTAAGAATCAGGCCTCATTCACTTATTAATAGCTTGAAAATTATTTTTTCAAACTGTTTATTTTTTGCTGTTTTGTTTTTTTGAGACAGGGTTTCTTTGTGTAACCCTGGCAGTTCTGGTACTCACTCTGCAGATCAGGTTGGCTTCAAACTGCCTCTCCCTCCCAAGTGCTGGGATTAAAAATGTGCACCACTACTTCCCAGCCAAACTGTTCATTTTTATGACTTCTATGAGCCCTGAAGATAAATATATTTGATTCTGGTGTTAAACTGCTTCCTTTATCTATAAATCAGATTCCCATTTTTCCTTGGCTCTAGAATTATTAATTATTTCAAAATCAGAAAATCCAGGCACGTAGAAGAAACAAAACTTCCATGCACCCTGCTCTACAATAGGTCAGATTAAACCTGAAATAGTACTTCTACTTAAAACTTTTACCTTTTCCATATTTGTCTACTGAAACAACACAAACACACCCACTTTCTGAAGAAAGCCCAATCCAATGACTGAAGTAAATTACTTCCCAATTATTCTTTTCTTCAATAGCATAAGCAAACCTAGGCACTCTGGACCCGATATATGGTTGTAATCAGGTCACTGAAGAATAATCAGTGTTAAAAACTCATGTTTGAGACAAGAATCACTAATGGATGCTAATGCTAGCAGATGGAAGTTTGATAGTTGGAGAGTTATCAGGTTATTTACAGTCTCAAAATAGCCATTAAAAAGGAGGAAATGGTAATTGGACAGTCAGAATCTGAAAGGCTACATAATAACCAGATGACCAAAATTAATAGCACTAGTAACATAATTATATGCCATAATGTCTCTTTTGATATGTACTATAAAGACAAATTGCATCATTTTCCGTTCTTGCTAAAAATACACAACTATGTATGATATGGGACAAATACAATGTGAGGGATAGTTTACAAATATTTCAAATATCTGTCAGACATGAAAAATAAAGATTAACTGAGGCTATGCCCAGACTTTAAAAAAAATTAACTAAATATAATGATGGTCCCGGCCTAGATCAGATAAATATTTTCTGTAAAGTCATTGGTAAGATAACTACTGACATTAGAATAAATTCTAGGAATTAAATTATTAGCACCATATCAACACTAATTTTATGAACAATTCTGTATTCTGTAAAAAGTCTGGTTTTTCAGAAATTCATTCTAGAATTTTTATAGGTAAATAAATTATATCTGCAGACTTACTCATAAAAAGGCCAGAAGAATCCTAATCATAAATACAGGAAGAAAAGAGAAAATAGAATAAATATGTCTAAAATATTAACATTTAAAGAATCTTAGTGAAGGAAGGATATATTGGAATACTCGATCATTTTGTACACTTTTCTCTAAGTCTCCAAATATTTCAGGTATTGACATATTCAAAACAAAAAACCTTTTAAAATGTTCTCCTAAAATCAATGCTATAAAAGATGTGAAAGTCAAAAAAGGATGATGTGGGATTCCCCTCTGTATGCTGTGATTACCATTAATGAATAAAGAAACTGCTTTGAATCTATAGCAAGGCAGAACTTAGGTAAGCGGGAAAAACTAAACTGAATGCTGGGAGAAAGAAAGGCAGTGTTAGAGAGAAGCCATGTAGCCCATGAGAGAAAGATGGAACTTTAGCCTGCAAGCCACAACCACGTGTCAATACACAGATTAATAAAAATGGGTTAAATTACCATGTAAGAGTTAACCAATAAGAAGCTAGAGCTAATTGGCCAAGCAGTGATTTAATTAATACAGTTTCTGTGTGATTATTTCGGGTCTAAGCTAGCTAGGTGGCCGGGAACCAACAAGCAGCCCTCCTCATCCAACAGATGGGTGAGAAAAGAGGAAAATAGTCCATAGAGACAGTGATCTGAAATGAGACTGGAAGACACCTATCATACCGATCAGATGCTGCTCCCACCATAACTCGCTCAGGGAGTAGCAGAGCATGCAGTGACAGGGCTACATACCTCCAGTCCACATCCAAGTCTTCACTCACACTGGAGTCATCCTCAAGGTTGTTGTTACCATCCAGCATGAAGGCTTCTGGCTGTGCAAACTCATTGGCAGGCTCATTTCCTTCATCACTGCTGCTTTCGTTGACTTCATTGTACTGTAACCAGGGAATTTCTCCCTCTTCCAAGGATGTCTGTTCCCTAATATATACATTTGAAAGGAAGTAACAAAATGTTGCTTTCAAACATATCATTCTGTATTGTATAATCATTCTACTTAATACATGTAACTTGAGTTCTTGTAGTTTTAAGTTCTTGTTACTTATGATTCTAAATAACAGTTTTCCTCGCCTGCAACAGCATTTCAAAAGAAAATAAAGAGGCTGGTGAGATGACACAATGGATCAAAGTTCCATCACCATACCTAAGGATTTTGAGTTCAAGTCCTAAGACCTACATGGTAGAGACAACTAATATCACAAGTTGTCCTTTAACACACACACAAACCCCTTTTTAGAAGATTTTTTTTGTATATGTGTGTGAATGCACAGATTGTGCATGTCTTTACACATGACTCAGAAGCGAAAAGAAGGGACTAAGTATCTCCCTCTGTAATATTCTGCCAATTCCCTCAAGGCAAAATCTCTCCTTGAACCCAGGACTCGCAAGCCCCACCTCAGAGCTGGGGTTATAGGATGAGTAAGCTGCCTGACTTGTTAACTAGGGTGCAGGTATCTGAATTCTGATCCTTAGACTGTTCAGCAAGAGATATAACTACTGACATATTTCTCCAGTCTCTAATTATACCTTATTTATCTTTAAGTTTAGTGTGCGAATGTTAATGTAGTTAACTGTCCTAGTTCTCTCCTGGATAGTATTTGCCTAAAATATTATATTTTCTTTTATTTGTCCTTTAAATGTGTCTCTCTTTAGTTTTTAAAATTCTGATAAGCTCTGCCTTATAAAAGCAAAGATTAGTCAATGTATATGTATTTTTGCAACTAGTGATTGCAAGAATTATTTCTATAGTCTTTTTTTTTTTTACTTTTTTCTCCTTTTCTATCTTTTTCTTTTTGGATGGATTTTAATGTTCTTTTTCATGCTTCAGTTCTTTTCCTCCTGCTACTGGGGAGAAAATTCACTGTTTTCTGCATACCAGGAACCACTTCACTTACATATTACCTATGGCTGCCCTTATGCTACAACAGAACAGATAAGAACTACAACAGAGACTGACACACAAAATCAACAATGTTTATTTGGCTTCTCACCAATTAAGTATGAGAACTCCTAAATTAGAAATATTTCCTTCCATTCAAGTTATAGTCAGAGATGTTTACCACAGACCACTGATGTTCTAAAACTATCCAACCAAACTAGATAAAAATATATTAAAACTTCATTTGCAACTACCCCATTCTGTAAATCAATCACCCGAACTACCATGACAATGCTAAATGGAGTTTACCATGCTGATTTAATTGAGGCAGACTGTTCTCCCAAGTCTCTTCACTTGGGAATGTACGTTGGCAATGGGCAACATTAACTCAATTATTCCTAATTTAGCTGAAATGACCTTTTAAATCAGCAGTTCTCAACTTGCAGGTTGTGACTCCATCTCTAAAAATATTACATTATGACTCATAACAGTAGCAAAATTACAGTTATGAAGTAGCAGTGAAAATAATCTATGGTGAGGGACCATCACATCAAGAGGAACTGTATTAGAGGGTCACAGCATCAGGAGGGCTGAGAGCCACTGTTTTAAATGCTCAAATCTCCTTTATACAGAAACATGAAAATATGCATTGTATCTTCAGAAAAACACTGAAATTGCCAGCATTTACAGTTGCCCCCTACAAATACCAAAGTACCACTTGTTCAACACATGAGCTTATGATGTAATTATAACCATAAAAATGTACACCCAACATTTGAATGTGGCGAACGCCATTCTTGCATAACACACATTTAAAAAATTAATCTCACTGTAAGACATACCCCTCCTGAAGAGACAATTCTTGATTTTCTTCTTCAGGGCCACTACTATCACTCTGTAGCTCAGGTTCATTCTCATCTTTTCCTGGCAGAGTCTCCCAGCTCTCATCACTTGAGGACTGATCTTTTTCTGTGCCAGAAAATCGGTGAGGCAGAGAAGCAGACCATTCCCCATCACTGCATTCTGAACTGCAAACCAGAACAGAAACAAGCTACTATTACACACTAAGTTCCTTTCATTATGTGGACAGCTATCGGGCACTATGGGACATGTAGGACTACTGATGGCAAGGTTTACTCAGGTGCTCATTCATTTTATAAACATAAAAATGAAAAAAAAAAACAGAAGCAAACAGACCCAACAGATGGAACCCTTTCAAATGATCATGACTTACGTGAGAGTTCAGACATATTTCTACATGAATATTTAAATGTATTTAGGATTCAAAAATGGTATCTGGAATGAATAAAACTCACCTGATCTAAATGAAACAATTTTTTTATTACACACTGCCCCCCCCCATTTTTAAAAAAAGTACTTATAGACTCTAGGCCTATATTATTAATACTCATAGTAACCCTTTAACAAGGAGAAACTTCTGAAACTGTGTCCCTAGCCAGCAATGAGCACCTTACTAAGTTTTTATTAATACTAACCAGCTGCTAAATATTTCCACTCACCTTTCAAATTATTTTTTTACTATAAAAATCCATCTGCCAGATGAGTCCCTTATCTTACCATGCTTTTAGTTTAGAAGCTACTTATTTTGAACTCTTTCCCAGTTTTCTATGTTCAAATCCTTCATTTTCCATTCTCTTTGTATATGGCCTAATGCCCTTTTCTTCACTTCTACTACTATCAAAAATAATGAATGAATGAATGAATGAATGAATGAATGCTGCAATACAACGACAGCAGCAGCAACAAAAACGGAACCATCCAGGCGATTTCTACAAGCCTGTAACTATAGCAGCTACTGAGTCTCCTAAATTTAATCTCACTTCCTCAGCTCACAAATGCATTCTAAATATTATCATCATTTCAACTTACACATTAACTGGTACATTCATAGCAGAATCCCAGAAAGTGCTCAAAGCTTTTCTTCTCCCCCTAAAGCAGTATTTCACAAGTTTAACTGGAACACCTACCACTTTCATAATTTCCCCCACCCAGTATTTGCACTGTTTCCTAAAGCACAGAAGATGACCACACAGTTCTCATGCTGGCTTTCCTGGATTTAAACCCAGCTCTCACAGGCGGTGAAAGCTGCTGCGTGCCTTTGATTTCTCTGTAACATAGCAACAGTATCTAACAGCTGCTGAGCTCATGTGAGAGACAAGGAAGTAAATATATATCAGTCACTACACTAGTGTCTACAAAGCAGAAAGACACCAATAATCGTCAGCAAAACCACTTCTGTAACATATTTCCAATCAAATACATTTAGTTTATAGAGTAAGCTGTATCTGTTAAATCCCAGTTAGTTTTAAAACTCATTCAAACAAGTACTGATTAAACTCACAAACCTTAATCTGTGTGCCACTTGATGCGTTTACTTTGGAAATGCTAGTTTACAGAAAAAGCATTAAAACTTCTTTGAATAACACTTGTAATTTACAACACAATCCTACTTCCTTCTTATAACTAGCTCTTCTTCCCTTACACAAGGTGTTCTACTACATTGCTTTCTCTCTTCATCAAAATGTGTTCACAGGCAGTTGGTGCCTATTACCATTCAAGACTAGACCAGACTTCATTTCTTTCAAGATACTTCTAGATAAAATTTATCCCCCTTTAAGGGGGACAATTATTCATGGACTGGGTACCTGGCTTATTCAGTCCAAATCACTGTGCTGCAGCTATTTCTTTAACACTGCATTTATTTTTCTTAAGCATTCACAATGGATTGATGTTTAACAGAGTAGAACAACCTACAGTTTAGTTCCTCAAAGCTCTGGTTGGCTGTAGATGACCTTCTAGCCAATGAACTAGGTTTTAACTGATGGACACTGAGAACTAAGGTGATGACCTTCTAGCCAATGAACTAGGTTGTAACTGATGGACACTGATGAACTAAGATGTTCTCAGTAAGTTCTTTCCTATGCTTTCCAGACATCTTCCAAATTTTGTCTAATTGCGTTGCTGGAGTAATTTCTTCATCCTGCTCTACTTCTGGGAGATTGCCCAATTCATGAATGTCTATTTTACTAAAACAGACATTATAAAATTTAACTGATCTAAAGTATTTTCCTTGTTATATAAATATAAAATAACTAATAACTAAGTTAACTAGTAACTTACCAGCAGTTAAATGTTTACAAGCTCTTAGTAGGTACTAAAGACTATTCAATCATACAGCTTCAAATATAAATTCTATTAGTGTGATATGATTTGAAAAAGGCCAGCAGTAGGACTTTATAAGGATGTTCCAAAAAGTATATACAAATTTGTGATGAATGACAGAAATACATGAACCATTTTAGTACTATTTCTTTATAAGGATATTCCAAAAGTATATACAAATTTGTGATGAATGACAGAAATACACAAACCATTTTAGTATTATTTAATGTGAATATTATTATGTCAATATAGTATTTATTACTAATTTGTAACTTCAAAAGCCTAAACTGGCTCAGAAAGTCAGAGGACACTGCAACTTTCTACTACTAAAAATTTCAGCCCTCCATAGCCAATTTCTTTACTGGACACACAAACAGTACTGATGATACTCAATTTCTATGAACAAGCTTTGAAATAAAACAAATTTGGATTAGAATCCAGAGTAATTTCTCTGCGTTAATTACCTCCTCTATAAAGTGGCAGTATTAATATTCAGGTTCCAAGCCTACAGTGGTATTTAGAGTAAGACCTGGAAACAATATGTAGTACAAATTTGGAAAGTGGTGAATAGTTTTAAAAGGCAATCATTAGTTTTTTTTAAAACATGATATATCCTTTTAGATATTTCAGTGGGTTGCTTACTGGCTCACCGCTATTTCTCTCTTTTCTATGTCAAAGAAAAGCTACTCTACACATCTCATTTGTCTGGGTAACATCAGCTTCCTGGGAAACCCTACTTTTCTTTTTTTACACTACATAGCAGCAAACTATACCCTAGACCATCACCCAAACTAGGTCACCTGTTTCTTCATGACACAGAAAATAAGGTAATTTTTTTCCAATTTTATATAGAAACAATTCTAATCTAAGTAGTTCTATATATTTTAAATTAAGATCCTTTTCTGCTTTTTTGTTCACAAAATCAAAAATATCCACTCCATAGTGATCTGTTTAAAACTGCATTCAAAGCTGAGGTCCAGACAAAAGATACCATCTTATGGACATGGTTCTACCCTGAATACCGTGTGTGTGTGTGTGTGTGTGTGTGTGTGTGTGTGCATGCAGGCATGCACGCACACAGGCACTTGCCTAAAAACACAAAAAACATTTCTTTGGAGAGTCAGAGAATAAGATGTTGCTTTTGGATGGTACTTGATCTTAACTTTCACCTGAGATTTACATATAAAGTATTTTATTTGATTGAACTATTAAATATTTATAATAATAAAAAAAAGAAATAGAAGAGGCCATAGAACAGAAGGTGAGGTCAGAGGTAGAAGTGGATCTGGGAGAAGCTGGGAGTGATTATGATCAAAATTCACTGTATGACAGTCTCAATTATTAAAAAATATATCCTGAAAAAATTATTTGGTTATCAACTGAATGTGTAAAGAAGGTATTTTTTGATTTTGAATATAACTCTAAATGCTACCTATGGACAATGAAGATCAAAGAGGTATCTAATTTTTTACTTTGTTCCTAATTATTATTTATTTATATGTTTATTTATTTATTTGGCTTTTCAATTTTCCAAAACAAGGTTTCTCTTGCAAACAGCAGCCCTGGCTTTCCTAGACTCAGAGATCCATCTGTCTCTGCCTCCCAAGTGCTGGGATTACAAAACAGGAATGTCTTTAAAATGTTTAAGCATGTGATTTAAAGACTTTGCTTTGGATTCTTGTGGATGTTTTATGTTTTTTCTTGGCGGTGGTACCTGCATTTCAGAGAAGCTCTTTCTGTTGTTACTTTGACAACATATACAGATCAGGAAAGACAATCTCAGCCTTGCAGCAAGGAGCTTGTGTATTCTGTCCTTTTCTCTGTAAGGCGGGGTGATCACCATGGGAATGGAGAGAATTAGTATCTATTCTGTAACAGAGTCTGGGGCCTTTTAATACATCAAACTAAACTAAAAAAGCTAATCTGCATTTTATTTTCCCAACAATATCAACAAAAACTTTTTTGTTTTTGGTTTATATTCGTGTGGCTATAGGGATTAAACCTAGGGCCTCACACATACAAGCAAGCCACTCCAACTCTGCTGTACCTCCGACCTATTTCTATTTTGTATGTTGAGGTAGGGTCCTGCTAAGTAGCCAGTTTGGCCTTGAACTCACTACTCAGTATCCGATGCAGGCCTGCAACTTTTTCAATCCTCTTGCTTTAGCCTCCTCTGCAGCTGGATTCCAGGCCTGACTCAAAATTATTTGGCTCAAAAAGTTTTCCTCTATGTTAAGGTGTTTACGTTTTGCTTTAACCTTTTAAGTAAGATTAAGTCCTAGTGACAGGAAGATCTCTCAAAGAAGTCTCAAGTGCTATGGAGTACTACTCTGGTAAAAAACAATGACACCTTGAAATTTGCATACAAATGGATAGAACTAGAAAAAACCATCCTGAGGGTGGTAACCCAGACCCAGAAAGATGAACATGGTATGTACTCACTCATAAGTGGATATTAGCTGTAAAGTAAAGGATAACAAGCCTATAATCCATGACCCTAACTAGAGAAGCTAAGTAACAATGTGAACCCTAAGAAAAACATACATAGATCTACCTGGAAAGGGGAAATAGACAAGATCACCTGACAAAATTGGGAGCATGGCAGGTGTGTGCGAAGGGAAGGTGAAGGGGAAGAGGAGGGGGAGAAGGGGAGGAGGGGCTGGTTCAGGAGAACTTGAGGGAATGGGGTAGTCGAGATGGAGAAAGGACAAAGATGCAAGCAAGGAAGGAGATATTTTGATTGAGGGAGCCATTATGGGGCTAGCAAGAAACATGGCATTAGAGAAATTCCCAGGAATCCATAAGGATAGCCCCAGCTAAGACCCTAAGCAATAGAGGAGAGTGTACCTGTAGTCAGAAAGATGAGTATCTTAAATGTCACCATGGAACCTTCATCCAGCAAATGATGGAAACAGAGGCAGAGACTCACAGTGGAGCACTGGGCTAAGCTCTCAAGGTCCAGTTGAAGAGTGGAAGGAATGAGAATATGAGCAACAAGGTCAAGACCATGATGGGGACATCCACTGAAACAGTTTACCTGAGCTAATTGGAGTTCATCAACTCCAGTCAGACAGAGACGGAACCATCATAGGACCAAACTAGACCCTCTGAATGTGGGTAACAGTTGTATGGCTGGGGCAAACTGCTGGGCCACTAGCAGTGGCACCAGAATTTATCCCTACTGTTTGTACTGGCTTTTTAGGAACCTATTCTCTTTGGATGAATACCTTGCTTAGTCTAGATATGGTAGGGAGGGCCTTGGTACTTTCCCAAAGCAATGTGCCTTACCTTCTCTGAGGAGTGGATGGGGGGTGAGGGGGAAAGGTGAAAAGGATGGGAGGAAGGGAGGAGTGGGAACTAGGATTGATATGTAAAATGAAAAAGATAGTTTGTTTTCTTTAAAAAAATCTTGAGAGAGAGAGAGAGAGAGAGAGAAATGCAGACAGCATGTCTCTTCAAAAACAGGCCCAATGTTAAAATGTGCTAGTATTACTAAAAATTAGTTCATCCCTCAGGAGGCAGAGGCCAAGGCCAGCCTGTCTACAGGGCGAGTCCCAGGACAGGCTCCAAAGCTACAGAGAAACCCTGTCTCGAAAAACAAAAATAAAGATTTATAAAAATCTGGACTCTGGCAATAAAAAGAGAGCAGCTGTTCAAAAAACTTCTCCCGCCCCCACCATTTGCTGTTTCATGGTTTGGGGAACAGGGAAGAAATCTATGTTTGAAAAGAAATTAGAAAGTCTTGACAATAACATTACAATCATAGAGAATATAGCCTCTTGGAGTTCAAGGCATCAAATTTCAGCTCTAATACTTACATACTTTATGACATACCAATTAGTTAATTCTCTAGACCTGTTTCCTCATCTGTGAGCAGAGGAAAAATAGTACCTACCACATACAAATGCCAATGGGAATTTTTGCTTGAAATATGGTCTCCCTATGTAGGCCACACTAGCCTTGAATTCATGATACTTGAACTTCATCTTATGAATGATAGGATTACAGGTCTATACCAACATACAGAGAAACTAATTTTTAAAGAAATAAATAAGCTTAAGTGATAAAGAGGGAACAAGGACCCAATAAAGAAATGGGTGACATTTACTCTTATTAACAAAAGTAATGCAATATTGCCAATCAATAGTGACCTTAATCACTCTTTAAACAGACTGTCTTAACACAAATTAAAAAAAAATACAATAAATTTATACTTTGCATTTCAATCATTAACATACAATTAAAATAATCAGCACCTAAACTCTTTGTAATAATCATTATGCATCTAAAAGTCTAATTCCATAAATAATTAAAAATGCCTCAAATAAAGCAAAATATTCTGCAGTTTGCATGTATGGTTCATACTCAGAATATATGATCACCAAGATGTCTACTTACTATCACATAAGACAGCCTATTATTAAACACCTTACTACTAATAGAGCACTTTGTTAACAGACATGCAGGACAACAGAATAGAACAGGGAACCCAGAAACAAACCCATCAGCTATGGGCACCTGATTCTGACAAAGAAGCCAAAAGCACCCACTGGAGAAAAGGCAGCCTCTTAAACAGAGCTGGAGAAACTGAGTATCCACCTGGAGAACAGACTCAAATCACTTTTGAGTATCAACAGGCAAGGACTTTCTGATAAGTAGAACTGCATGACAATGTAAAGCTTCTGCACAACAAAGCACTTAACAGAGTAAAGAGCCTATAAAATGAGGAAAATCTTTACCAGCTAACATCCAATAGGGGATTAATGCAGAAAAGCAAGCACACAGAAACAATAATGCTAGTATAAACAAACAATAGCCAAATGAACTGAATAGACAGATCTCAAAAGTACAAATGACCAAAAAATATTTAAAAAGGTTTGGCATCCTTAGCTACCAGGGACACACGAAACTTCACTGAGAGTCAGTTTCATCCTAGTCAGATGGCTGTAAGCAAGGAAACAAACAACTGATGGCAGGGAGCTTGCACAAAGGGAAGAATCCACGTTCACTGGTGATGGAAATGGGAATCTGTACGGCCACTGTGGAAATCTGTATGAAGATTTCTCAACAGAGTGAAAACAGAACTATAATAATGACCAAACCTTGGGTATAAATATACAAAGGAATCTAAGTCAGCATATCATGGTGAACCTGAACATTTGCTTATTTCAGCACTATTTTATTTAAACTTTAATATTGCATTTATTTACAGCAACTAGTGTGGCTACTAGGATTAAAATGTGTTACCACTGCGCAGCTGTAAGGCTGATTAATGTGGCTGTTTTACTTTCCCAATCTGCAGGCAAGCTTTATTTATGCCACTACACATGTGTAGGTATGTAGATGGAAGTGTGACACAGTGCATGTGTGGAGGTCAGAGACCAACTACTGGGAACCAAGTCTCTCCTTCTACCTTGTGAAACACAGGAATTGAACTCAGGTCACCAGGCTCAGCTTGGCAGTTAGCACCTTTGCTCACTGAAGCTATCTCACTGGCTCTATCAACATTATTCACAATAGCCAAATTGAGAAATCAGACCAGATTTCATCAACATACAAACAGATAAAGAAAATATGATATACATATACAACATAGTTTTGCTCATTCATAAAGAAAAATGGATTGCATTTTAGAGAACTGGATGGAACTGGGGACTATCATGTAAAGAAAGCAAAGCAAAGCGACCCAGAAGAAAACCACTGCATGCCTTCTCTTGTGCAGAATCTAGACGTGAAAGTGGAAAGGGAAAGAGAAAGAGAAAGGTGGAAAGGCAGGCTACTACATGACAACCATGTAAAGTTCAAGATGAACATGTGTGAGAATGTTATACTTTGTATAATGAATATAAAATCTTTTTAAAAAGAAAAGAATATCTGGCATAATACATACATCAACTAAATACTGCATGAAGCTTACCTATCTTCATCTTTGTTGTAGAGTTGGTAATAATCTCCGCAGCCATTCCAAAAGGAATTATCCTGAATTTCTTGCCTTCCTGAAGCTGTGGCTCCATTTTCTGATGTTGCACGATTATGTTCTCTTTCCCTTTGTGCAACTCTTGAGTAAGGTGGAATCAAGAACACACACTCATGGTCTCCATCATAGTCTTCACACTTTATTATAGGATTATCTGAACTACATTCCTCAACTTCTAAAGCCTCTCTCCATCTCTGAACACTTCTTTGTTTAGCCTCATGCCTATTAAAACCCATTTCTTGGTCTACCTGGCTCGAACTTATCACTTTTCTAACTTTGGGCCGCACTACCTGCTCAGGAGAGCTTCCGTGGTGGTTGGCTCTGTCATTAGTATTGTGTTCACTACAAATATACCCTGGACCACAGTCTGCATCTTCAGCTGAATTTTCTCTCTGTCTTTCCCGATCAGCATTATCTTGTTGCCTCTTTCTAACAATGTCTTCAGAAGACCTCTTGAATTCCTGCCCATTATCACCAGCAGAATTTTTCTCTAAAGGTGTTGAATCTAGCTCTTCAAACTCATCACTTATTTCACATTTGAGAGAGGGAACAGATACGGAAAAATCAGCGTACACCTCTGGCTCTCCATTTTCTAGCTCAAACACTTCCTGACATCTACCACCTTCCACAGCTTCTGCAGAAAGCTGAAGGGAGTCGTTGTTCTCATCACATCTGCTGCCTGGATCATTACAGTCAGCATAAACCAACACAATTCCATTTTGGAGACTTGAGACATTATAAATAGTTGGACCATACTTGGTCTCAGAGCCACTGTGGAGATCCCTTTTGCTTTCTAAGGTCTCCCTGACTTCCTCACTAGGGCATACTGGGGTAATGGATGGACTGCTCTCAGTGCTTTGATTCAGTGCTGGACCACAAGTGGAAATTTCTGTTTCAGTTTTTTCAAAAGTAGATTCATTGGGTAAAGAAGGATGGACTTGATCCAATGAATTGGAACCTTCATAAAAAGAAAGAGAAGAAAGCATTTTGGAGGGATTTAGATAAGATTTTATATAATATCAATTCCATGGAAATCATGATCTATTTGGCAATATGCTGATGTTTCTGTATTCCCCAACTTTACTATAGTCAGACTGGTTACACTGCGAACTCAGTTCCACCCCTGGACAGCCCCTCTCATTACCCTATCCTTGGGTTTTTTACAGATTTTTTTTAAACCCTGTCTCAGTATCAAAAATCTTTTCTATGTCAAAAAAAGAAGCAAATAGGAAGGTACACAATGAGAAATAAAAGCAGTCAGAATAATCTGTTCTCTAATTACTCTACAAATCTACCTTTTAATTACAAAACTTCTAAAATTCTCAAAAAAACCCTTTATGACAAATATAATTTTATCCCCAGGTAATAGATCTACGAGAAATAAGATTTTAACTGTATTTTGATGTTAATTAAAAAACTAAATCTAACTTCCTAGACATGAATCAGATTTCTATGTCTAAAATGTATTGTTAATACATTTATAATTTAGGTATTAGAGATACAACTTAAAAATAAGTGAATATACTGATTCAATTTGCCATACTTTGTCAAAATTCTGATACTTGAAAATCAAATCTATAATTATTTAACTTTATCTTTTATTATTAGTTTCACAAAGATACTGAGATTTGTTATAAACTAATGCATAAATCATAAAATAAATTAAATTTAATTTATAACAGAAAAGACTCTTCATTGGAATAACTTCATCATTCATCAGATTCTGATCTACAAATAATAGAGAAAATATTCTACAATTATCCAGTTTGCTTAGAACCATAAAAATGAAACTAGAAGATTTTATATATTTATATATAACTATGTAACTACAGTATAGGAAATCTGTACATAATATTTCAAACCACTGAATAATTAAGAAGGCTTAACTGAATAACTATTACCAGAAATTTTGGTGTTTATATTTTACAAAATAATGGAAAAAAATAAGTAAGTTAAGCTAAATTAGTCAGAAGAAGTTACAAGTTACATAAATATAGTATGCAGGGACAAACACTCTCAGTTCACATTCAATTCTTGGCATGGTCTACCTTTCAAACTAAGGTACTGAGAACAAAATCCTAAACTCCCCTAGGTCAGCAAAGTTTGTGAATGGAAAAGTAATATCCAGTCACTTCTGCTGTAAAGATAAACAGAAGAGATTTAAAAATAAGACAAAGACTTGGGAGAGGAATTAGCTGATGGATGTGGTTGTGTGATCACTGCCATAACAATTAGTCATACTTTAGTGACTGGTCATATTGAATTTTCTATATTTAATGTATATGGTACTGCTATTAAATTCAATAAAAATCTCCAAATAGAAAGAAAATGTACCATATTTATTATCAAAAACATAAATTTTAAAATAATAGCCCTTAATTGACTATATGTTACATACCTGAGGAATTTTCCTTTGGAACATCATCAAGTTCCAATACTTCATAGTCATCACCAGCCCGACCTAAGCTTCTTTCATGCCTGGTCATACACGGCTTAAAACTGACATATGCATGTCTCCTTCCATATCTCCTGCCTGTAATGGTCTGATATCCTCCTGCTGGTTTAGGCCAAGCTGCCTTGCTGGATTCTTGATCCATTACTGAAAATACAAATTAAAGTAAGGAAGGAAGGTAATAACCTTTACAATGGCAACAAGTTTGGGGAAAAAGTGCTTCAACAAACATGCTACTATTTACTAAACTATACACCACTGAACAGGTGTCCTGCTTAAGTGGTGCAGGGATGACAAGAAACAACTAAATAGTTATGCACTGAAGCCAAGGGTCAGATAAAATTCTCTGGAAGGAAATGGTCACAGAAGAAATCAAACACATGCTATTCCATCTCCAAAATTACAAATGGATGGTATAAATCAAGCTAAGAAAAGCCCCAGCATGTAAACTTGAATATTAATTCACTTTTTATTAAACAGTACAGTATTACGCAAAAATATATTAAGCTTGCTTAGGCAACTATTTATTATATATTCTATGTAAGAATAGAGTATTTCCTCACAGTGCTAGTACAATCAATATATGAAGGTTTTCTATTTTTGTTATGTATAAAGTAAAACAAGTATAAAACAAGTATAAAGCAAAAAAGGATAAATGACAACCTTGTATTTATTAAATGCCATAAAATGTTATATCATGTTTTAATCCCTTCAAATACATTTAGATGGTAGCCACTATCTATTTTAAAACTCAAAATAAATGTTAAGAAGTCAGGCATGGGGACGTGTATCTAAAACCCCAGCACTAAGGCAAGGATGGTAAACTGAAGGACAGCCTAAGTTACACAGTGACACTTTGTTACCAAAAAAAAAAAAAAGTAAAGTATTTAATCACTTGTCTCAAAAATATAAGAATCAACATCTTTAACTACTACTCCAAAAGAACAGCCTCCAAAATGGAACATATGCTAGAAACGAGGGGGTGTTTTATATTAAGTTAAAAATTAATCATTATAAATATTAAATAGCTATAGATGGTATAAAATCAGTCTTTTCATAAAATCACCTAACAGAGGATATAACACATCACATATATTCTTTTCTTTCTTTCTTTTTTTTTTTTTTGAAACAAGTTCTCCCCCTATAGCCCCAACTAGCCTTAAACTCACGGAGATCCACCTGCCTGTGCTGGAATTAAAAGTGTGAGCCACTATGCCTGGCTCCACATATTCCATTTAAAGTACCCAGGGAACAGAAAAAGAAGTCCTCAATGTAGAAGAATAAACACCTATCTTCCTTACCTGATGGTTCTTTTTCAGTGTACTGTGACATATATGGCAGTGTCTATGCTCCCAGCTCAGTAGAATTATGGACGTAATTTGGATTTTACTTATACAGCGAATAAGCTGCAAATAATTCCTACAAAAAAACAATGCATTGAACAAAATATATTAGTAATAAAAGAATAAAACAAACAAATAGCAAAACTGATGCACGTGGGGATTGTTGGCCTTTCATCCCCTAGAGAAATATAACTTGATCTGACAAAAACAACAATAAACAGACAAAAACACAAACAATCATACATAGAACTTGTAAGTAAATAATCAAATATATTGTTGAAGAACTGATTGGAAAGTGCAACACTGCTAGTTAGTGTTCGTGTAATTAGACACAAACCTATACATAGGAGAAAAAGGAGCCTCAATTGAGGAATTGTCTACAACAGACTGGCCTATGAGCACCTCTAGGAGAATTTCCTTGACTGACGTTTGATGTTGGAAAGCACAGCCCACTATAGGCAGTGCCACCTTTGGGCAGGTGGTCCTGGATTGCAAATTGAGCAAGCTGTGGAAAGCCAGTAAGCAGCTTTCTTCTATTGACTCAGATTCAGTTCCTACCTGGAGTTCCTGCCTTGTTATTTTCCCTCAACAAAGGGACTATAACCTGTAAGACAAATAAACCCTTTCCTCCTCCACACTGCTTCTGGTCACTGTTTTATCACAGTCACAGTGATAAAATAAAATAGTGGAGCTTACTATACCATGCTGGCTTAAGCTTTTCCATAAATTCACTTAGCTATCATTAAGTTTAAAAATATTAAAAATATTTAATAGGAAATTTAAAATTTCAAGTATACAGGTAATGATGTTCTTATCAATTATGATCAGATAATTTAACCCACAATCTACTCTAAACCAGTAAAGACTAACATATCAGTTAACAACAAAAAAAAACTTCTTGTTTGAAATTAATACATTAACTATTATAGAAGTTGAAGGCTTTTTAAGTTTAGCAGAAGCTGATTTTTTCTTAACACTTTAATATTTTAATACACAAACCACCAGTAATTTTCTACCACTAACACAAACTTATTAGAAAAACACTCTGCAAATGGGTTGTTATGCCTATTGTTACTTAAACACAAGCATACATCAGAGAGCACATATCTATATTCATTTATAAAATCAACAAATTTGAGAAACATGTCATCTTCTAATACAGCTGGATGAAAACTCCAAGGAACTAAAACAATAGTCTTGTGACCTCAGTTTTTTAAAAAACAAGGAACTCTTCTTTGATTATGCTTTCATGCCCCTCCCAGGCATGTTACTTCAAATTATTCATTACAACTGGCTTTTGTTTATAGCCCTATACGTAAAAATATGTTTTTGCTAATTGCAGCTTCCCTTCATGTGCAGCTTACCCATGTGACTATACACTTTACTCATGTGACTCCTGTTAACGCTCAGATGCTCTGAATAGAGTTAACATGAGAATTTAGTCCCCCTCATTTACTGTTTCCATTCTCAACAGAGTAGCAAATATGTGCCTGAAGCAAAATATGATGAGACTTACAACTAGCTAGTAGGCGGTAAGAAAGACAGCACTGGAGAGTGCTACAGTACCACTAGGAGAATGGTGTCTTCCAAAGCCTGACAGGACTGTGGATGAGAGGGAAGGAATCAGAATAGAAATCATTGTCATGTACCAGCATCTTTTAAAAGATACTCATGGCTGGATGTGGTAGCACACACTTTTAATCCCAGGCAGATCACTGAGTTTGAGACCGGCCTGCTCTACACATCCAATACCAAGGTCGGTAAGAACAATATAGTGAGACAGTGTCTAAAACAAACAAACTCATGGAAGGCTTTCAATATCTTGATGTCAATGCACTTATTTTCAAGGCCCATCATCTATTAGTGTTGTAGTATCTTCTGACTGCATACGGAATTGAGATACCTGACTTGAATTGTATTTCCTCCTTACCCCCCATTTTTCCCTTTAGTAGAACATACTCAAATAATTATTTCAGAGAATTTATGGACAAGGCAAACTGATTTTTTTTTGCATGCTATAAAATATCCTCATTAGTCTATTACAATTTAGTATTGTTAAAACCAAAACACATTCCTATAAACCCAGAAGGTATTATTTCCTAATATACTTATTACTATTAGGAAAACATCAAAGTAATTTACTACTGTTTCAACAGTACAGGAAAAAAACCCTACATTTTTCTCTGTGCACTATTTGGGATCTTGTCTTAATAAGGATGTACTTGGTGGCAGGCTACTAAATTTTTCTCCTTCATAACAGTAGCTGAACTGTTTTAATGAACAGACCTCAATCAGTGTCACAAAGATGTCTGTTTTCTTTCCTGTTATCTCTATATTTGACCAACATGGACTAATCTTTTGTATTTAAAACTTTCTTCTATATTTTCATTCCATGGACTAATATATTTAAATCACTTTCCTATACTCTGTAAGAATTTAAGTTTGTTTTAATTCTCTTGTTCCTCTTTTCTTTATTACTTTCAATAATGGTTCTTGGGTTATACAGACTGTAATGACCCTGTATATACCAATTTTCTCTATTTTATCTGATGCCACTATAATCAACTATCTGTGACAGTGTTATCTATTTCCAGACCCCTCTGGAGTATGAAAACTAGAACAAGGAGAAGGGACACAGAAATATTATAGTTATGGGTCAGGATTAAACGATTCATTTACCAGTTTAGGGTTTGTTTCTAAAGTAAACAGGGAGTGTAGCTTCTGAATTTTTTTCTGAATAGATAGTTTCCTCCAGAATTAGTATGACTATGTTCTATTTGTGGTAACTATTCATTCCAAATGCTTTGAGAATTTTTATATTGTTCTAATTAAAAGTGTGTGTGTGTGTGTGTGTGTGTGTGCATGTGTTGCAGTAACGAGGATCAAGGAAGCATTAGTCTGAAATCTTCCCATTAGTAGGTGAGATATAGCATTACTTTATCTAAGATATTATGGCATTAGCTACAGAGAAGCTATACAAACTTAAAAAAAACAGAAACACAAGCATGGGTAAGTAACAAAAATGCCTACCGTAAACTACTGAACTTAAAATGTCCTGTTTTTATTTTATTTGAAAACACTGTGTTTGTTATATTATCTAAGAAACTATTCTTGTTTGTCAACTTGACTACATCAGGAATTAACTAAAACACAAGTGGCTGGGTACAACTATGAGGGACTTTTATTTATTTTTTTCTTAAATCATTTGAAGTGACAAGATCCACTTGTAGTATGAATTTTTTGAATTAGGAAAATTCACCTCAAAATCTGGGCAACACCATTTCCTGGCAGCCTATATAAAGGACATGGAAGAAGAAAGCTTGCTCTCTTTGCCTTTTTGTTCTTGCTTTGGCATTAGAGTCTACTTCTTTGGGATTCCAGTGTATAGATGAGACATCCAGCCTTGTGAATAGAACTAACTGGATTCTTGGGCCTTCAGATGGTAGACAGCTATTAATGAGCTAGCTGAACCACAGACTGTAAGCCATTAATTATTGTAGCAGGCCACTTGTTCGTCCTGGCCGCTCAGTCCCGAAATAACCACACAGAAACTGTAATAATTAAATCACTGCTTAGCCCATTAGCTCTAGCTTTTTATTAGCTAACTCTCACATCTTAATTTAACCCATTTCTATTAATCTGTGTTTTGCCATGTGGCTGTGGCTTGCCAGGTAAAGTTCTGGCATCTGTCTCTGGCAGGGCTACATGGCTTCTGACTCTGCCTCCTTCCTTCCAGCATTCACTTTAGTTTTCCCTGCCTACCTCTGTTCTGGCCTGCTCTGCTATAGGCTCAAAGCAGTTTCTTTATTCAATAATGTTATTCACAGCATACAAAGGGGAATCCTACATCACCTTTCCTTTTCTGTTTAAATAAAAAGGAAAGTTTTAACTTTAACATAGTAACTATATAACAAAACAGCTATCAAAAAAGAATTACAATTATAATATTTTATCTACTTTATCTTTTATCATAACTAAGGAAAAGTATAACTATATATTCTTCAACTCCATCAAAGACTCCAGAAGAATATAATATTACCTAAGAAAACAGGAGTGCATTGTAAACAACTTCCAAAACTCTAGAATTGACAGAGACATCTCACTGCCTAGACAGTCACCCAATGTTCTTCTGTAACATTGGGGAATCCATCTTCAGCCTACAGGCCCATAGTATCAGGCAGACTTTTCCACAAAGCAGGACATTTCAAAGACAGTTCCCGCCTATATTGGCAGTTTGTCAGTCACTTTTTTCTGTGTTCTGCAGAATGTCTGGCAGACTCTTTCATGTAGTAGGAACCCCAAAGAACCATCTCACCTTTAGGCAAGTTCAGCAGTCATTTTTCTGTGGTGCCTGCATGTCCAGTTTTCACAGCATACAATGAAGAAGTCCAGTTTCTTGCCCAAATGGCTAACAAATTCCATAAGGAGCCTCTTTGATGCCCATCTACCTCTTGAAGTTATTGGAGCTGCCAGGAGCAGATGTGTCTCATTGTCATAAAGTGTCCTAAGTTTTTTTTTTTTTTTTTGGGGGGGGGGTCGGTTCGAGACAGGGTTTCTTTATAGCTTTGGAGCCTGTCCTGGAACTCGCTCTGTAGACTAGGCTGGCCTCGAACTCACAGAGATCCACCTGCCTCTGCCTCCTGAGTGCTGGATTAAAGGCGTACACCACCACTGCCTGGCTTAAAAGCCCTAAATTCTTTTTTTAAAAATGTATTTATTATGTACACAATATTCTGTCTGCGTGTATGCCTGCAGGCCAGGAGTGGGCACCAGACCTCATTACAGATGGTTGTGAGCCACCATGTGGATGCTGGGAATTGAACTCAGGACCTTTGGAAGAGCAGGCAATGCTCTTAACCACTGAGCCATCTCTCCAGCCCCAAGTCCTAAGTTCTTAAATGCCATATTTTGCTACTCTTTGAGAGGCTTGAAAAATAACTATCCATCTGAAATACATCTCTGTACATCTAGAAAATCTAAGTAACATGACTACAAGCTTGACTATTATAGATGATTATCTATTAACCTATATTTCTTAATTAAACATTACAAGTGTACAAACACAATACCTTAATCAAGAGCAGAAATATACATATAACAAAACTGACCTTAAATTTGTATCAATAAACCAAGATCTATACCAATGCAAATCTCTTTAGCATATCCTCCTTTAGATGTAAAGAAACATTTATAAACAATATTTGGGAATTTGGGAGTGGTTCTCTGCAAACTGCTTTCTGCTTTTTGTTGGGCGAAGTAACTTTTGTGGTGCATTACCAGTGACCTTTCAGAGGGTCTTGATCCATCAAACCACATTAGTTTGGAAGGATTTCACGGGTTTTCATCCTCTGTAAAAATAAAAGAAGAACCTCTTTTCCAAAGCAACTTATCCTCAGACCCAAATTTTGAAGTCAAGAAACATTTAAAATATCTATGCTGGTTTAGCTTAGCAGCCCATACAACGAAATGTCTCTCTGGACTTAGCTCTTTCACAGTCAAAAAATTCAATGAAAACACAATAATATTCATAATTCAGACTCTCTGTTTATCAGTGTCCATTTTTATGTAGCTTATTTGTTTTTATTATATTACTTTTTAATATCTTATTATCTTTACTCCTTTAATCTATGACTGTACTCTATCTCTTTAAAGACTTTGGGTTTTTTTTTTTAAACAATTTACTTCTTTTTCTAACTCTCTATGTTTTTTTTTCCTCTTTCCCAAGACTACGTATATTTTCTAAACATAGTGTCTCATTTAGAAGTCTTTTTTTTTTTGGTTTTTTGTTTTTTTTTTTTTTTTTGGTTTTTCAAGACAGGGTTTCTCTGTGGCTTTGGAGCCTGTCCTGGAACTAGCTCTGTAGACCAGGCTGGTCTCGAACTCACAGAGATCCGCCTGCCTCTGCCTCCTGAGTGCTGGGATTAAAGGCGTGCGCCACCACCGCCCGGCTTAGAAGTCTTTTATGTCTGAATCTTTCCTTATAGTGTATCTATAATCCTTTTCTGACCAGGATGGCTTCTTAAAACGCTAAGTGTTTCTTAAGAACCTAAGCTGCGGCATTTCTAGGGGAAATATGGCCCTGCCTGCTTGCTCCACCCAGCCTAACATGGCAGAAGTCTATTCAGTGCCTGGGGCTGTCGGGTGGGAGCCATCCTCATCACCTCAACTCTGATAACCAGTTGGCCCATGCTGTTACCAAGTAACTTGCAGCATGCTGCCTATGACTCCATTCAAGTGCTTGGCCTCCTGAAAGAGCCAGAGTTAGTGCTGGCAGTATGGCCCATGAAGCTGTGTGCTTTTTTTCCTGCTACTGCTGAATCAGGAAAACTTATCTTAAGGGAGCTGCCGCAAAATGCCAGCTGGAGAAAAAAAAAATGCAGCTAAACACTTTTGTTTTTCTGCCGGGTGATGGTGGCGCACGCCTTTAATCCCAGCACTCGGGAGGCAGAGGCAGGCGGATCTCTATGAGTTCGAGACCAGCCTGGTCTACAGAGCTAGTTCCAGGACAGGCTCCAAAGCCACAGAGAAACCCTGTCTCGAAAAACCAAAAACAAAACAAAACAAAAAAAAAATCCCCAAACTTTTGTTTTTCTGTGTCTAGAATTCCTTTTCAAACTTTCTCAGGTTTTATGTGGAAGTAGTCAGCCCCACATTCGCATGCCAATTTGTTGTACGAGTCCGCTTATGCATTCCCAGCTGCGCAGCCCTGAAATAACCACATAGAAACTGTATTAATTAAATCACTGCTTGGCCCGTTAGTTTTAGCTTCTTATTGGCTATCTCTTAATTTAACCCATTTCTATTAATCTGTGTATTGTCATGTGGCTGTGGCTTACCAGGTAAAGTTCCAGAGTGTGTCTCTGGCAGGGCTACATGGCTTCTAACTTCGCCTCCTTCCTCCTAGCATTCAGTTTAGTTTTCCCTACCTACCTCTGTTCTGCCCTGCTCTGCTATAGGCTCAAGGCAGTATCTTTATTCAGTAATGGTATCCACAGCATTCAGAGGGGAATCCCAAGTCAGTCAATCCCATATGTATGTTTTGCTCCCCTAGAAAACTCTGAATAACAAAAAAAATATGTATAATGCCTAAACAGTAGTTGAATAAATGAGACCCTTTCACTTGATGGAAATATGGTAGCAAATTAAAGGTTTGCGTCTTCTCACATCAAGATCCAGATCAGACATGTGATTTCCAACCTCAAAGGTCCAGACTAGAAGGGGATTTACCCACTTTAAACCAAGCAGAAAATCTCTTACAGGTGTGTCCTACATTTCTGGATTGTAGCTCATTCCAGATATAGTCAAGTTGACAACCAAAAATATACACTGTGGTGGTTGGAAAGAAAATGGCCCCCAAAGCGAGTGACACTATTAGGAGGTGTGGACTTGCTGGAATAAGTGTGTCATGGTGGGAGCAGACTTTTCAGTGTGACAGTCAACTTCCTTTTGCCTGTAAGATGTAGCACTTTCAACTCCAGCACCACATCTGCCTGCACACTGCCATGCTCCCACCATAATGATAATGAACTGAACCTCTGAAACTGTAACGGAGCCACTGGTGTGGGACAATTGTATTCTATCAATTATGTTTTAAATAAATGCTGACTGGCAGTAGACAGGCAGGAAGTACAGGCGAGACAACCAGACGGGAAGTAGAGGCATGGCAATGGGAACAGGAGTATTCCGGGAAGAAGGAAGTTTCCTCTGCAGTCCTGCCCAGACATGGAAGAAGGAAGATGTGACCTGCCCACCGAAAAAGGTACCGAGCCATGTGGCTAACATAGATAATAATGGGTTAATATAAATGATAAGAGCTAATAAGCCTGAGCTAATGGGCCAATCAGTTTATGATTAATGTAGACACTCTGTGTGATTTCTTTGGGACATACCAGCTGTGGGAACTGGGCAGAACAGAAAACCCAACAAGCAGGCCCTCAAGTTACAAGCCGCCTCAATTAAATGCTTTCTTTTTAAAAAATGCTTTCTTTATAAGAGTTGGCATGGTCATTGTGTCTCTTCACAGCCTAAACTAAAACAGCCATCACACCTACCAATAACTATATTAAATGCAAATGACCTAAACATCTCAATGAAAAGATAAATTGTTAGTAAAAGTGAGTTGCAAGGTTGGAGATGGCTCTGCAGTGGTTAAGAGCACTTACTGTTCTTGCAGAAGAAGGGAGCTCAGTTCTCAGCACCCACATGATGTTTGTAACCTGTCTGTAACTCCAATTCCAGAGGATCCAACACCTCTGCTGACTTAGAGCTTCTGCATGCACATAGTACACATCCATATAATTAGGCACATGCACATACAAATACTTTTTTTTTAAAAAAGAGCAATTTAAAGCAAACACACTTTAAATAGGAAAGAATGAAAATTAAAGGGTAGGAAAGATCTATCACACAAGCACTGATCAAAAGAGTGATAGAAAATTTGTGTTAATATTAAAACAGACTTCAGAGTGAGGAATACTTCAGATGGGGGGTATTAGTTAATAATAATGTGGTCCATATACCACAATGCATAATAGTTTTAGACATCCATGTGTACAAAGAGAGGTTTAAAAACAGTAAGTAAAAAGAAACAGAAAAGAAACAAGATATATTCTCAGTTATATTTGGAGACTTCAAGTCTTTTCTAAATGATTAAGAAAATAACTACAAAAACAAAACAAAAAATCAACAACAACAACAAAAAACCAAAACCCAAACCAAAAAAAGAATTAATAAAAACCCACCTCATTAAGGTAAAGGAAATCAATCAATTTTCCCTGGCACTTAAGAGACCACTCTATTAAAATTAACAGATTTGAAGACTACATGGAACAAATACCAAGACCAACCACGTTGAAGCTCCCCCTCAAAAAAAAAAAAAAAGGAAGCTAAGCTTGAAAAATTCTGTAACCATTCATAAGATCAAAAACACTAATGGCACAAAAATATTTTTTAGAAAATATAAAAGATGTATTCCCAAGCTAGCATTACCACAATAAAAAGAATTAAATGAAAAGGTAAAAAGATATCCTCATGGACAAAAGGTAAAAACGAAAAAAAACATACTAATTAAGGTTTAACTACAAGGTGACATATTTGAAACAAACACTATTATATTTAAAAACTACAGAAGATAAATCCATAAACATAGTAAAAAACAAAATAAAAATTGTTTTTGACCAAACTCAATACAGAGTTAAAATCCAGTATCTCCAAGAGAATGGAAATGAACTCAATATGACAAATGGTCACTTGCTTTGTTCTATTGAGGCTGCTTAGCAAACTTTGAGAGACTGGGTGGTTTTTATACAGCCGAAATTAATTTCTCACAAGTCACTTCTCTAGGGAGTTCAAGACCCAAGTCTGAGTAGGTCTGACCTGGCAAAGGGTTGCTTTCCAGTTCAGAGGCTACAGTGCTTTTCACTGCATCTTTATTTGGGGGTGAGGTAGCTGTTGGACTCTTTTAAAAAGGTAATGATCTAACCACAAGGGGCAACATCACACACCCCAAAACTCCAGTTCTCCCAAATATTTCCATAATGGAGTTAATTTTCAACTCACAAATTTTGAGACGAACACAAACACTTGGCTTAAGTAACACTTTATCATAATTTATGATATTGCAAGACTAAAATCAGAAGGAGGACAAAAGTGTCTGCTATTGCCATTCTATTCATAATGGTGATGGAAGATCTACCAGTGCAGTAAGGGCAAAAGGGGAAGATAACATACAGATCAAAACAAACAAACAAAAAAAATTCCTTAACCACAATGGCAAAGAACTTCCAAAGAATCTATGAAATTAATTACCACAAGAAAGCTTCATACTTCAAGATCAATAAACAAAAACTAACTAACTGCATTTTTATATAATAGCAATAATCTAGAAACAAATCTCAGGAAAGTTATAATACCATAAAATTATGAATATAAGCAAACAAAATTGGTGAATATCTGAAACTATAGTATGCTTATAAAAAGACAAACAAAAGGACCTAGATAACTGAAAAAAGGTTATGTTTGCAAACTAGGACATTCAATTAGGTATTAATTCTTCCCAAATTGATCTGTTTTAATACAATCCAAACGAAAATTCCTTTTCCTTTTCTTTTTTGTAGAAACAAAACGCTTCTACAGGTTCTATAAATAACTAGTATAGCACCATGGCAAAAGACAACTTCAAGGAAGAGAGAGTGTATTTTAGTGTATGGGTCCATAGGTATGAGAGTTCATGATGAAGAAGACATGACTTCAACCAAGACCATGAAGCAAAGACAGAGCAAACTAAAAGTAAGCATTTTTTTTTTTAAATCTCAGAGACTTCCCTTAGTGACATACATCCTCCAGCAAAGCTGTACTACCTAAACTTCCCCAAATAGTGCCATCAACTGTGGATCAAATGTTCAAATGCATAAAGCAATCGGGAACATTTCTAATTCAAACTACCAGTATTATACATGTGTCCATGTTTATATGTACATGTGTACCTGTCATGAAGATCTGGAAGCCAGAGGTCAAGGTGAGGTGTTGGGTCAGGTAACTTTCTCTATTGCTCTTCATGTGTATGTGTGCACACATACATGCATGTACATATGTATGTATATAGGGTCTCTTCACTGGACCTTGAGCTCCTTAAGATTGGGTAGACCAGCTGGCTAGCAAGCTCTGGGTAGTCACCTGCCTCTGATCCATCTGTCTTTATTCCTTATTGCCAGAGTTACAAAGCACATGGCTTTACTGGGCTTTTTTCTATGTGGTGCTTGGAATCTGAACTCAACCCTCCTGCTTGAGAAGCAAGCACTTCACCTACTAAGACATGCTCCCCAGTCCAGTCCTGGCCAAAATGATATTTAAAAAGAAGAGCCCAAGAGTTTACATATCCTGATTTTAAGACTTACTGCAAAGTAAAAATGCCATGATGATACAGTATTTTCAAAATTCAGGCACAAAGATCAACAGGACAATCCAGAAGCAGATCACATTTGTGGTCTACTAATAGTCAGCCAAATTCAACAAGAAAAAGAATGTTCTCAACAAATAGAATTAGAATGACATATCCACTGATAAGAAAACAAACTATAAAAGCCTTTGCTCACATCATAAAACAAAAATCTAACTCAGAATGTACAATGTATCTTGATATAAAAATCAAAATGATTGCCTGGCATGGTGGCACGTGCATTTAATCACAGAACTCTGGAGGCAGAAGCAAGCAGATCTGAGTTCGAGGGCAATCTGGTCCATAAAGTGAATTCCAAAACCCTGTCTTCTTGAAACCCCCCCCCCCAAAAAAAAGAGAGAAAAAAACAAAACAAATAACCAACCAAAAAGCCCAACACCAAAAATATTAAATAAGTAGCCAAAAACATGAGGAAACTTGTATTTTATTTTGGAACTGGCAAGAAATTCTCAGAATACAGAAGCAAAAACCATTAAAAAAATAAAGAAAGAAAGAAAGAAACTCACTAGCCAAATTAATTCTAACTAAAAGCTCTTTTTAAGGGATTTTTGTGTGTGCCACATGAGTGAAGGTGCCTGTGGTGGCCAAGAGACATTAGAGCTGGAGTAACAGGCATCTGTGAGCAGACCAATGTGGGTGTTGAGAACTGAATTTGGGCCCTCTGGAAAAGCAGCAAGCACTCTTACTGTACAGCCATCTCCCCAGATCCTCCTTGTAACACGATTAATAAAAACACAGAGACATATATTGAGGTTCAATCTGAAAACCAGAAAAGCAAAGCAATCAGCCACTGGCTCTTACCTCGACCTCAGTCCAAAATGGTGATCCTGCCTCCAGGAATCTCAGAATGAGACTGAGAGCTGTCTCCTCCCATTTTATAATCCTCTCTAGTTCTGGGATTAAAGGCATGCACCACTACTGCCTGATTTCTATGTCAAGCCAGTGTGGCTACTAGGATTAAAGGTGTGTATCATTGCTTCCTGGTCTGTAAGGCTGGCCCATGTGGCTGTTTTACTTTTCTGACCCCCAGGCAATCTTTATCTATTAAAATACAAATGAAATGTCACTACATTTCCCCTTTCTGTTTAAAATAAAAAGGGTTATAACTAATATAAGAAAAACTATAGAAAATAAGTAAAATAACTATATACAATATATACAGGCAATAAATACATCAACAATGCCTAGTCCATTTGCATTTGACAAATTCAGAGAAAATACTCCATATCTATCCTATCTTGGTGAGTCCAAAGTCTTGTTCCTAATTTACTTCCTATTATAACTTGCTTTCTGCATCAGGTAAACAAGGAAAACCATAACCCTAACTATCTGGTCTTCAACTCTTTCAGAGACCCAAGAAGGAAATACTAACTTGGTGTGGGAGTTTCTTCTGTTTGTGTGTTGCTTTCATTGGTTAATGAATAAAAAAACTGCCTTGGCCTAGTTGATGGGGCGGAACTTAGGTAGGCAGAGAAGACAGAACTGAATGCTGGGAGAAAGAAGGGCAGAGAGAGAAGCCATGGATCCTCTGCCTGAGATGGACGCTGGTTAGAATCTTGCTGGTAAGCCAGTCACATGGCGATACACATATTAATAGAAATGGGTTAAATTAAGATGTAAGAATTAGCCAATAAGAAACTACAGCTAATGGGCCAAACAGTGTTTTAATGAATACAGTTTCTGTGTGGTTATTTTGGGTGTAAGCTAGGTGGGCAGCTGAGACAAACAAGGGACTCTCTTCTTGTAACATTAACTAAGCAAGTACAGGTGACTTCCAAAAAATGTGAGTAATGACAGGAATAGCTGGCTGCCTGGACAGTCACCCAAGATTTCTCTGTAACATTGGGGCATGCATTTTCGAATTACAGACCTAGCAAAACTGACAGACTTTTCTGTGAAGCAGGATATTCTGAAAGGCTGTCCTACCTTGTCTTGGCAAAATTTGGCAGTCACTTTCTTTTGTGTCCTGATTGTCCAGTTTGGACAGCATAATGTCAGCAGTCAAGGCAAGGGAAGTTTCTTGCCCAGTGGCTAACTTTGCCACAATGAAAGTAAACTCCATATGTAATTTTTCCAATGTCCATCATATTCTCTGAAGCAGATTGGTGCTGCCAGGGGCAGAAATGTCTCACTGTCATAAAAAAGAGCCTATATAATTAAAACATATTAAATGCCATATTCTGTAGATCTCTGAAGTGTTTGAAAACCACTTGTCTATCTAAAATATATCTTTGATCTTGAAAACATACCTAATGTGACTACAAGTTGATTTTAATAGGTGACTAATTACTAACCCGCATTTCCTTATTATCTTAAAGTTTGTAATAATTTTCAAGATTAGAAATTTGTAATACATTAAATGAGATGTATAGGTACAATGCCTTGAACAAAATTAGAAATGTATGTACTCTATGTTTTAACAAAATTAATCTCAAATTTGTATCAATATACAAAATTTGTATACAATAAAAATCCAATCTAATATAAAGCATTTATAACTAGTAGTTGCTTTTTAAACAGTAGATTCAGTAATATGTCTTTTTATCTTCTCATATCTAGATCCTCAGTTTTTCTTTTCAGAGTAGATTCAATAATCTAGTCTTTTATCCTATCATATCCATAATAGCCATAATCCATGGAACAACCAAAACACACCTACTCCACCTCTTGAGAATGCAGGCATTGTATTCTTAAATTTACTTCCTGTTGTCTGGGGGGTGACAGTATCTTTAGGAGATCCTGAAAGTAAAATTTGGTTTAAATGTCAAGTACTGGGAGAGGTAGCTCTATCATTTGTTGTCTGGTCTCTGTGTAATGGGAAAGTGCAGGTTTGTCTCAAGTCCGGGCTAGAGTAATTTGTGAGGCTGGATCATCTCAGTTAGCCACCTTGAAACTGTTCTGAGCAGTGTGTAGTCCAAAGCAGATCTGAAGTGGTGCTATAAGCTGAACAGCATCATATTAACATGGTAGAATTGTTATTCTGGGGCCCCATTCTCTTTCTGGAGACTTCAAAGATAACAATAGAAAAATTTATTGTTCACTGTAGAAAACCTAAACATTATTTATATCAAAATGGAAAGTTTGAATTTCAACAGATATATGTTCAAACAATGTTACCACAAAGATGAAAATAGGTATGGAGAGAAATAAAATTTTTGAAAACAGTTTTGATAACCTTAGTCCCTAGATTTTATCTTCCTTCTGTCCCACACCAGGTAGCTCCTGATAAGAGACAGAAACTCTGAATTTTTCTTTTAACAACATGCTTAGATTTAGAGAAGGAAGCCAATTCCAAAGCCAGATTTGATTTTTAAATGAGTAGCAACTACCATTATACTGAGAAGTAGGGACATATGTTTGTTTAGGTAGTGGGATATTATCCTTCAGAGGATATTGGTATTCAGATTTCTCTTTGCTTGGTGATTCTTTCTGGATAGCTATCTTTTCTTCTTTAGGCTTCTAGATATCCAAGGTCTCTTGACTTTTTGAAGATGGGTATTTTCCTGCAAAGACATCCTTATGAGGTTTCCTTACAACCTATATGATTGTCACCTCTGTGGATGAGTTGTCATTTCTCTGTATCAAGAGGTTCTCCTTTTCAAACTGAATCTTGATTAATTTTGGTGATATCCATAGTTTTTCTTCTGTGGAAACAAGAGCAAAACCCTTTCCCCAACATTGGGCGCCAAATTGAAACACAATTAATGAAAACTCATACAGATAATGGGGATCAACCTGAAGACCAAAAAGGCAAAGCTTTTACATCAACCTCAGTGTGAAAACAAGTGATCCTGCCTCCAGGAAACCTCAGAATGAGACTGAGACTGAGAGCTGTCTCCTCCCATTTTATAATCCTCTCTAGTTCTGGGATGAAGGGTGTGCACCATTACCACCTGGTTTCTATGGCAAGCTAGTACGATTACTGGGATTAAAGGTGTGTGTCATTGCTTCCTGGTCTGTAAGGCTGGCCAGTGTGTTGCTGTTTCACTTTTCTGACCCTCAGGCAAGCTTTATTTATCAAAACACAAATGAAATGCCACTGCAGCCTCTTGAAAAAGAATTACTATGATCAGAACTGGTTGTATCTGTTATCAATACCCATCCTCAGGACAAAGAGATAAGGCACCATCAAGAAGCATAATAACATTTTGAGGGTGCAGCTAGAACTAACTTGTGTAATACCAGACTGATTGAAAGGTCAAAAACTATTGACTAGTGCAGATACTCAGTAGCAGGAGCTGTCTATAAATCAGTTTGGCCCAAAGAAACCACAGAAGAGAGAAAAGCTCAGATGACTGAGTAGAGAACGGGCAAAGGAAAGGAGCTGAAAATGCCTCCTAATGCAATAGCAAATCAGTCTGAGCTAAAAGGAATGAACACCCCATCAGATCCTTCTGGACTATCAGGAAGATAAACAAAGATTATTTACTGAAAAAGTAAACAAAACAATTTCTCAATGCCTGAACCTGATTAATAAGAGATGCCCAAAAGAAATTTTAGGCATAATGAATGACCTGATTCATCATATTCCAGATGCCAAAAAACTTGTTAAATATCGGATATGTATTGAACCTATCATAAATCCTATTTGAGAGGGGCTCAGCCTATTGACGAGATGTCATACACAATGAAAGATATTTTAACAATGAAGAGTCAAGAAAATATTTATTTGGGAGAAAGTACTGAGAAGGCTCATGCAATCAAGGGATATATCCAGGAAGTAAAAATTGAAGAAACAAGTATCGATTTAGGGCCAGAAAATCCAGGAGAGGAAAATGAGTAGCAGAGGAATGTTAGTTTGTGGAAACAATCAAGACAAAGAAACAAAAAAATCTAACCAACAATTTTATAACCCCTGATTTAAAAAACCTAAGCATGTTGTCTAATTAGGTATAATGTATCTTCTACACCATGTTTGCACCTGTCCCTGACCAAGAGAGACCAGCTGGCCTTCAGAAAACAAAAACTCAAGGAATATCTATTAATATGAAAAGCAATGTTTCCATACAAACAAGAAAATCATATATCCAGAGAACAGCAAGTGACGACAACTGAAGATCAGGTTCAAGAAGGTAAGAAAGTTCTGAAACCAAAACTGAAATGGCCGATAAAGAAAATACTGAAAACAACTGCATTCCATTAAAACATGATGAAGTAATCAGTTCAGAAATACACAACTTGAAGGATAATATTATCAACTAGAGATGCTCAGACTATGACATCAGACCAGACATGTCCCCTTAAAACAATAAGAAGATGCGAGTAACTGCAGAAAAGCCCAAACAGGATACTAACATGCCTAAAAATCAAGTGTTTGGCTATTATGGTCAGGTTGTTCAGTGTAAGATTAATTCATTTAGAAAGCTTCCGAATGTCAAAGGTGAGAATCCTGAAACATCCAAGAAACTTCCCACTACTGTGTCTAAAGCCTAAAAGGCTCAGTCTGCGCCTGGACATGAAATCAGTATTAGAGCCTTTTCTGACTGAGGTAGAGGTATGAGCCAGTGCTGCTTTGGTTTTCTGGTCTTCAGGTTAAAACCCAATATCTGTCTCTGTTTTTTTTTTTTTTTAAATAATTATGCCACACCTCACATTTACAGTTTGGAAACAAAACAAAATCTTCATATTGAAATGTGTGTTTTCTTGCCTGTCAATGCTGTATAAAGATCGTATTTCAAAAGCTTTAAAATTCATTGAGAAAAGCGGCTTTCTAAAAATGGCTATATGATCTGAGGAAACCTTTACAAATGACAACAGTTATCAGCATTGTTTGCTGTCCAGTAAATAAATACAAGTTAAAATTCACTGTGAACCAGGAATGATAAGATGCCTATAATCTCAGTAGTCAGAAACCTGAGGCAGGAGGATTAAGAGTTCAAGGATAGCTTAGGCTACATAGTGAGTTCACAACGGTCTCAGCTACAAAACAAAATCTCTTTTTCAGAAAGACCAAGAAAATAAACAAGTGAAAAACAAAAATAAAAATCAGTGTAATACATATATACTAAAAGGGTGTGAGAATGTAGATATAAAGCAAACATGTCATTGGCAGACAACTAAAACAGGGTAAAGATTAAACATTCAGTTTCCATAGAAGCCCATAAATACCACTTGTAGAGATATTTGTTCAGGCATATAAAGTTTTTAATTCACATAAGAGCTCAGATTGAATGTTCACGCACCTTTACTAATAACAACCCTAAATCAGCAACAACCCAAATACCCATAAATAGATGACTAAAACAGGAGTAAATCAACTATCATCAACTACTTCACAATAAAAGCAAGTGAAGCAGTTAGACACACACAATTATCTTCAAAAACATGATATGAGGAAAAGGCAGACACAAAAGAAATAATTTCACTTATATGAAATTGCAGACCAAGAGAAATCAATGTTTTCAGACAGATGAAAATGCTATCCTGATTGTGTTATATTCTATTCTGTGGTAATGGCCATTAAGAGTATACTTTTATGAAAACAAAATGAGTTGTACATTTTAAATAAGTACATTTCATTATGTCTAATTTACTGCCAATAAAGTTGACTCTTTGAAAAGATAAACTCTTTCAGGAAACTAGTATACAAGCTGTACTGGTAATATCCAAAGAGAACCACACATATAACTGAAAAGATGTCAAAAAATAAATAAATAAGGTTTTTTAAACATATCAACAAGAATGAAAATAATAGGTGTCAGCAAGATGGCTCACTAGGGAAAGGTGCTTGCCACGAAGCCTGACAGTATGTATCTAATACCCAGAACCCCATGATGGAAGAATTATCTCCCACAAGTTGTTCTCTGACCTCTACATGCATGCTGTAGCAATATACACGTGTACAAACACACACATGTGCACACTCTGTTTTTAAAAATGAAAATAATATTATCTTGGAAAACTAAAAATAGAAGGCCATGTTTTAACTTAGTATTGGCTATTAGAAAGCTTTGTGAAATATTTTTAATGCTAGCATTCACCTTAAAATAAAAAATAACACTGTATTTTAACTATTAACTATACTATTCAATAATATGTAGTACCTACCCGGCAATTCAATGAACAAAATGTTACAAAAACTAGAAAGAAAACCACAAAACTGCCTATTTTCAGATAATTAGAAACTAAATAAAAACATAAGCTCCATGAAAAACGGAACAAAACAAGCTTTCGTATTTCCAGAGACAAGAAAAAGAAAAGTTACCTTTCATCTACAAACAGCAACCAACCATAAAGAAGTGGAAATACTGGGAAGGAATGTCAACTATATATGGGGGCTAACTAAAGCTTTACTATAAAGCAGGATGTGAAGAAAAACCTGAGGACAAACTTGAGAGGGGGTTTATGACTATGACTATGACTTATGACTATGAAATAGTTCTAAGAATTCATACAGAACCTTATTCAAAATAGGGATTTTAAAATTTAAATTACAATTGGTCTGAAGATCACCTAGAAGAATTACTCAAGAAATAGTCAAAATACCTTTGAAGAGAGTAATAACGAGGGTTAGATGTCTATCAAATTTAAATACTCAAGTCCTTTAGCTCTGCAAATCTATTTCTATGGACCTGTGCTCCAGAAAAGTGTTTCAGGGTTAAACAGTGGCTGGATCTTGGGATGGAGGGAATACAAGGGAAACTGGTAGTATTTTTCCAGTCTTCCACACTGTGAATCGTTCTAAAATCAAGGACTTAGGTTTACAATTCAGCATCAACCAATCAGTGAGCTACCTTCAGTATAAAGCGTACCTTCCAACTGTAATCAATTTACACGGGTTTCAATAGGAAAGTTTAATTAAAGTCCATCTAATTAAAGAAATATGTTGGACTCTTAGAACATGAAACAAGGAATTGTGTCCAAGACATGTAATTACGTGAAGAAACAGGCTTTACACAAAATGTACTCCGTTGGTATAGCCCTCACCCCCACCCCCACCCCCGCATAGGCCAACTCTGCTTGTATGTGTCTAATTTAAAGGTGCATTTGGGAAAGCACTTTGAAGGACGCCCACCAAATCTCAATAGTGGTGCGGCACCGGAGGGGGACAATGTTCACATTTTACTTTAGACTCCTTCCTTTATACTGCTTAATTTCACACCAAGGCTGCATGTCTGTAATAAAAGATTAAAGTTACTGCATATAAAAACGACATGAAATCCAGAAGACGAGCACAAAAACGGTTACGTTTATTTCTGCAATTTTGATGTTTATTGACATACTCTTCAGACGACCTGGGAGTCTTCAGCCACGGTGACTGCCATCTTAAAAGAAATAGGAGCAAATATTTCGTGATGAAAATAGGAGAACTAAGGCCTCTTTAAAAAGAGAATCGTATACTTGGCAGAACGAGGAGACTCAAAGCAGTGACTGTGTAGACAGGTTTTTTCTTTTTTGTTTGTTTGTTTTTTAATGCCCGAAGAGAAAAACCTCCCCGATTCTTCCAGGAAAAGAAAAAAAACTATTTACCTTCTCCCCTTTTCTCTAACTTGGTCTGGGCAGCTTTCAACTCACCATTTTGTAAGTGCGCAAAAATGATTAACCAGGAGGAATCTTGGGGTGGGGGTGGGGGCGGGGTGGGGGTGGGGTGGGGGGGCGGCCCTGAAGGTGCCTCACTGACAGGCGTGCTCCGGCCTAACGCTGCTGCCCGAGAAGGCGCTAGGCCACTGGCACCATCTGACAGAGTGTCTGGGGGCCTGGGCTTCGGTGACAACCGGGGAGGACGCAGAAACGGGGGACAGCGAGGGACCGGGGAGGAAGGCGTGCCCCACGGACAGGGGCCCCGCAGGCCTGCGACGCCACGGTCCACCGCGTCGGGCCCGAGGGGTGGGCGGCACTGGCGGGCCGCGAGAAGGGGAAGGGGGGAAGGCGCCAGGTCCTTGGCCCGGGCACCAAGGACGGCGGGGGAGCCGGCGGGAGCGGGCGGGCGGGCGGGCGGGGGAGCCGGCGGGAGCGGGCGGGCGGGCGGGCGGAGGGCGCGACGGGCGGCTCGGGCTAGAGCGCGGCCCCGATCGGGCTGGATGAAGCCCGGGAGGCGAGCGGCCTCCCAGCCGCCAACCCCACCCACCATGGCCGGCCGCGGCCCGGCCCGCTCCGCAGGAGCCACCACCGAAGCCCAGGCGCCGGGGCAGCGGCTCCGTCACCCAGATCCCCTCGGACCAAACCAGCCAGATTGGGGAGAAAGAGGGAGAGAGAGAAAAAAAAAATGTCCCCTCACCGGAATGTGCAGCGGCTCCAGAGCGAGATCGGCGCTCGATCCTCCACCCGCCACCACCGCCTTCTTCTCCGCCTCCGACTCCTCCCCCGCCGGAACGCGCAGCAGCGGCAGCGGCGGCGGCGGCGGCGGCGGCGGTGGCGGCGGCGGAAGCAGAGGCGGCGGCGGTGGCGGCGGCGGCAGCGCGTCCCGCCCCTTGCGCCGCGAAGGAGGCGGAGGAAGTCAGCGCTTTTGTCCCGCCCCCTGGAGGCTCAGCCAATAAGATCCGCGACGCTCGACAGGGAAAACGCACGCGTCCAATCGGAGCCCGAGAAGTGGGCTTACGTCAGTGGCTGGACGTGGCAGAAAAAGGGAAAATAACTCGGGCTGTCTCTCTGCCCGGCTCCCCAGGCGCTCTCCGAGGGCCGTCGCTGATTGGACGCCGAGCGGGGGAGCCGCACTCGGCCCCGCCTCCTGTCTGGCCCTGCGCCTTCCCCTGCAGCACTGCGACGTTTGGGGCGGGGGCGGGGCGCCGCGGGCCGCTGCGCCGGTTCAGCCTTTTGTGGTTTGGGCTGGGAGAGAAGGGCGGGGTCTCCTGAAAGGAAAGGGGGTGTGGAGAGCCGAGCGGGGGACTGGCGCAGTTACACTTTTCGGCATTCCCGCAGCCCCCGGCAAGATGGAGGTGCTGGATTCCGGGCCGACGCCACTAGAATTTGCAGCTCAAGTACAAGAAAATATTTGCAGTTTAAGTACAAGGAAAGGAAACGCCAAACGATGGCAGTTCCCATAGCAGCGGGAAGGTGGTCGTTTGCTCGCCCTGACGGCAGTGCGCCACCGATCGGGGGAGGGGGGGCCTCCCTCCCCGGCTCTGGTCTCCGATTCTGTTCCCATAGGGCGGGTAGAGTAGATTTGGCCTGACCAGAGTTAAGCAGCTGACATCTCTAAGCTAAATCGGTTGTCAGGCTGGGAGGTAACAGCTCTCGTCACACATCACCAAAATAAATACAACAGCTGGAGTCCCTGGACACCTTGCTTAATTTAAACGCAGTCACAGTTGAAGTTCATTATGTCAGTGATGCACATGTCCTCTTTTCTCATCCTGAAGCCGGCCCGCTTCTCTGGTTTCAATCCAGCTTTCTTTTCTACCTCCCCGCCCCCATCTCCAGCTCCATCACCTAGTACCTAAAGCCCGGGATATATTTAACACGTCGCCTCCCCCCACGAATTAAGACCCCACTTCTTGTGATGTCCTTTAACTGTAAAATCCGCCAGTAAACTGGAACTATTTTTTTTCCGCCATTGATGTAAACAATTTGTGGGAAATTTCCCATGCAAACCTAGACCACGAGAATTGGCTAGACATTTTTGAAACCAAGTTTAATTCCCAGACTACTACAGTAGCATATATTTTATTGGAAAATGATATTACTCTGTCTTTTACGCGTTTCCAAGTCCTTGCCTTCTTGAAAGAGAATTTATATTTTAATTACATTCCTCTAATTTCCCCCTTTAAATTCTTGCAGATGGGTTTAGTTGAATACACTAACCGGCTGGCAAGCAGGGGGATTCTCAAATTTCAATAGTTTTCATACCATAGCTGTGTATACTGCTTGCAGTTTTGTTTTTTTTTTACATTAATGTGTTTTTCTTCAACTTCTAAAGAGAGAATTATGAGAGTACTATAAGTGGAAAACAATATCACCTTCCAACTAAATTGAGAGTAAAATGAACGCCAAATCAGAGCTTTCAAACCTGGTTGCCAGCTGTGATGGCTTTTCTTGGCTGTCAACTTGACTGGAACTAAAACCTGTAAGAGACAGTCTGTTTGGTTTGAAGTGGGTGAGTCCACGTCTAGTCTGGATCTTGGAGGTAGGAAGACACACCTCTGATCCTGATCTTGAGGTGGAAAGACACACACCTTTAATCTGCCCACCTCCTTCTGAAAGTCTATAAAAGGACATGGAAGAAGGAAGCTTTGCTCTTTACTTGTTTGATCTGGCCTAGTTAGCACACCCCATTCCTTCAATAGCACTGGAGCCTTCTTCTTTGGGTTTCCAGTATATACTGAAGACCAGCTGAGACACCAGCATGATGGGGCTGAGCAACTACTGGATTCTCGAACTTTCCATTCACAGGTAGACACTCGGATTAGTTAAACTGCAGTCTGTAAGTTATTCCACTAAATTACATACACACACACACACACACACACACATATATATATATATATTGAACTCCATATAATATGTACATACACACACACACATAGTGTTCTGTGACTCTAGAGAACCCTGACTAATATACCAACTAAAGGCTTGTTCTTGAAAGGTGACATTATCAAACAGACATATGATAAAGACACAGCACTTTTTTTTTTCTTTTGGTTTTTCGAGATGGGTTTTCACTGTGTAACAGTTCTAGACATCCTGAAACTAGCTCTTGTAGACCAGGCTGGCTTTGAACTCACAGAGATCCATCTGCCTCTGATTCCTGAGTGCTGAGATTAAAGGCATGCACCACCATCATCTGGCTTTCAATGACATTTTTATTGCAATGCCATTAAAGGATAGAAAAATAGATCCAAAATAGCAATCACTTACTCACTATGTGAGTCATTGTTTTTAATCTTGCAAACATATCCCAAGCACAGTCGTCCAAAACCTCACAAGTGATTTATGTTGCAGTCTGAGAAGTGCTGGGGTGGGGCTGAAAGCATGAACTCTAAGCCCAGACAGATAAATTCTCACACTAACTCCTGCATTTATAATTGTGTACTTCTTGTAGTAGGAGGCCGCTCATTCATTTTTGGCTGCCCAGACTCAAAATAACCACACAGAAACTGTATTAATTAAGTCACTGCTTGGCCCATTAGCTCTAGCTTCTTATTGGCTAATTATTACATCTCAATTTAACCCATTTCTATTCATCTGTGTATCACCACGAGGCTGTGCTTACCAGGGAAAGTTCTGTCCAGCGTCTGTCTCTGGCAGGGCTACATGGCTTTTCTTGACTCTGCCTTCTTTCTCCCAGCATTCAGTTTAGTTTTTTCCTCCTAGCTCTATTCTGCTAAGCCAATGGCTGAAACAGCTTCTTTATTAACTAATGGTATTCACAGTATACAGAGGAGAATCCCACATCACCTTCCCTTTTCTGTCTAAATAAAAAGGAAGGTTTTAACTTTAACATAGTAATTACATATATCAAAACAGGTATCAAAAATAATTACAATTACAATATTTATGCTTTATCTTTTATCATAACTAAGGAAAACTATAACTATAGTTATCTATTCTACAACTCCATCACAGACTACAGAAGGATATACTATTTCCTAAGTAAACAGGAAGTGCATTATAAACAACTTCCAAAACTCTAGAAATGACAAAGACACTTTGGTGCCTGGACAGTCACCCAAAGTTCTTCTGTATTATTGGAGCATCCATCTTCAGTCTATTTATATTTATAAATATATTTATAACCTATATTATAAATATAGCCTATAAGCCTATTTATAATCTATATTAAGAAATATAGGTTAATAAATAATCATCTATAATAGTCAAGCTTGTAGTCATGTTAGGTTTTCTAGATATATAGAGATATATTTCAGTTAGATAGGTATTCTTCAAATCTTTCAGAGACCTTAAGAATATGGCATTTAAAACGTTTTAATAACTTAGGACTTTTCATGACAATGAGACACATCTGCTCCTGGCTATCCCAAAGTACTTCAAGAGGAAGATGGGCATTAAAGAGGCTCCTTATGGAGCTTGTTAGCCATTTGGGCAAAAAACTGCTCTTGTCAGGACTGCTTAGTGGTATGCTGTATGAAATGGACATACAGGACCCACAGGAAAATGACTGCTGAACTTGACTAAAGGTGAGACAATCCTTCAGGGTTCCTGCTTCATAAAAGAGTCTGCCAGACATTTTGCAGGACACAGAAGAAAGTGACTGACAAATTGCCAATATGGGTGGAACTGTCTTTGAAATTTCCTGCTTCATGGAAAAGTCTGCCAGAGACTATGGGCCTGTAGTCTGATAATAAGTGCCCGTAGCATTACCAAAGAACTTTGGGTGACTGTCCAGGCAGCGAGATGTTTCTGTGATTTTTAGAATTTTGGAAATTGTTTACAATGTACTTCCTGTTTCTGTAGGTAATATATCCTTCTGGAGTCTTTGATGGAGTTGAAGAATAGATAGTTATAGTTATAGTTTTCCTTAATTTTGATAAAAGATAAAGTAGATATAAATATTATAACTGTAATTCTTTTTTGATACCTGTTTTGATATATGTAATTACTATGTTAAATTTAAAACCTTCCTTTTTAACAGAAAAGGGGAGATGATGTGGGAAGTCCTTTTGTGTATGTGTTACTTTAATTGTTTAATGAATAAAGAAGCTGTCTTAGGCCTGTGATAGGGTAGAACAGAGCTAGGTGGGGAAAACTAAACTGAATACTAGAAAAAAAAAAGGCAGAGTCAGGGAGAAGCCATGTAGCGCCACCTGAGACAGATGCCAGAACATTACCCAGTAAGCCACAACCTCATGGCAATACACAGATAATGGAGATGGGTTAATTTAAGATATTTGTTATCCAGAAATATGCTTAAGTTATTTGCCAAACAACATTGCAAATAATATGGTTTCTGTGTGGTTATTTTGGGAGTCTGGGCAGCTGGGAAACGAACAAGCAGCTTCCTACTATAGCTTCTGAGTAATCTACTTATCTCTCTGACCTGGATTTACTATTTTAGCATGTGAAAATAATAATACACATCTATACATTGTTGGTACAGATTAAACAACCCATTAAATGAAAAAAATCATACCTAGAACGAAGTACTAAATCCATATGAGTTTATGAGCTGTATTATTGTGTGCACATGAGATAATAGTATGTACTAGTGTAAATGTATTATGTGTTGCATAGTTGGCAAGGACTCCCTGAAGCAGCAACCACACAGTATGGTGTAGTCTTGAAAAATGTTCACACAGAACAACAGCATCTGTTTCACCTAAGAAGTTTTTGAAAATGTAAGTTTCCAGGTATAGTCTCAGGCTTGAATCAGAAACTCCCATGAAGACCCAGCTATAGATAACAAACCTTCCAGGTAATCCTGATACACATATACATCAATAGCCATGGGCATAATCCAAAGAATCTACCAGCAAAGAGAGGAACTGTGTTCTAATCACAGTCCTAGAGTAAAGTCAACAAGCATGGAAGTATAAAGGCCTCTGATAATGGTTTTACATGTAAGCCAGTGGTTCTCAAGCTGTGGGCCGCCCCTATGGGAGTCAAACAGCCCTTTCACAGGGGTGGTGTATCAGATACCCTGCAAATACGATATTTGTATTACAATTCGTAACAGTAGCAAAATGACAGCTATGAAGTAGCAACAAAGGTAATAACTATGTTTGGGGGTCACCACCACATGAGGAACCATATTAAAGGGTCACAGGGTGAGACCCACTGTTATAAGCTTGGAGAATCCTAGCAAAACTGTCAGAAGAAACTTCCCCAGAACTCTAGAAATTAACCAACAGCCTACAACATTCAAAAAGGTTGTTTATCAAGACAGTCTGCAGCACAGCAAGCTCGGTGACAGGTGGACTTGCTGCATTCCACCTGTTGTTGTGTTCCAGTTGCTCTTTGTGTGTGACTTAAGTGACTCAGTGATTTGAGGGGATTTCTACAGAGGTTCTTCTTTGTAGCATTCCAGATGAGGGTTTTTAAAACATTTCCTTGGACAGTTTCGAACCCAAATCTTTGTCTCCTGAGTAATAAGGACATTGTGTGTCACCTTCTGCCTGGACTCCTCTTTGGCACCATGTTTTGGCCAATGTTGGGATGAGTGGGAAGCATAGGCCATGTGTTTTCATTTATTGCCTAAGCATTGTTAATTCCTTGGTGTGCTCAGACCTTCATTATATGGATTTCCCTGCTCTCGTCTTTTATTCCAGAAGGAAGGTTCATCTGAGCAAAGTTATCAGTAGCAGTTGCAACCAGGAGCCCACAGATAGGAGTTTTGAATTTTTAGCAGGGAAACACATTTTTGGCTCAGATACATATTTCTTCAACAATAGAATTCTTTCCAAATCTTGGTAAACTTCTGATTCATTCCCTTCCAGGTAGTGATGTGGGATGTCCCTCTATATGCTGTGAATATGTTTTATTGCCATTGGTTAATAAAGAAGCTGCTTTGGCCTATGACAGGGTAGAATATAGGTAGGCAGGAAATTCAAAGATAAAGGAAAAAAGAAGGTGGAGTCAGAGAGATGCCAGCAGCCACCCGAGAAGCAAGATGTGAGGAAACAAGTCATGAGCCTCACAGTAAAATATAGAATAATATAAATGGATTAATTTAAGTTGTAAGAAGTAGTTAATAATAATACTGAGCTAAAAGGCCAAATAGTTTGTGATTCATATTAAACCTTAGAGTGGTAATTTGGGAACTGGCGGGCAAGAAAGAAACCTTCAGTTACAAGGTAGTTTTGTGAGTCATTAACCACTTCCAGTTTTCTTTACCCCGAATTTAATTCTCATCTGGTTTAATTCTTTGCGTCCTTGCCTGTCTTGGGTAAAAATGCAGGCCTGAGTCTTGGTTAAACTGTTGGTCAAAACCTCCCCTTGTCTGTTTACCTTACAGTTTGGAGGCACGTGTTTCTAGTCATTTCTAGTTCAGATTTTCTGGAATTTGTTTAATTACCATTTTTTAAAGTAGCCTCTTCTTGTCTGGGCTCATCTGATTCATCTTGCCCTTTTCTAACAGCCTCAGTAGTACCAGTTTCTAGGCCTCTGCTCCTGGAATTACAGATGCCACAGGAGCTGCCTCTACCTCTACAACTCACCATGGTGTTAGCCAGGGTTGTTTTTGTTTTGCTTTAATTTTGTTTATTTATTTCAGGCGTATGTGTGTTTACCTACATATATGTGTATGTACCACACATATACCTGGTATGTATGGAATGTGGGTGATATTTTGTTTGTGCTATAACAAATAAAGTTTGCCTGAAGATCACAGTGTGGAGCTAAGTCATACTACTTAGCCATAGAGGCCAGTCAGTGGTGGAACATAGCTTTAATCACCTTTAATCCCAGCACTTAGAGACAGAGGCAGATGGATGTCTGTGAGTTCAAGCCCACCCTGGGCTACACAAGACTGATCCAGTCCATGTTACGCTACTTTAACCTAATTCTTTGAGACTCTAGCTTGTATATCTATCTTTTCATCATCAGATGCCAAAGTCCACTGCGTTTCTTTTAAGAAACCATGTCATAATTAAGCACTCTAGCTAATATCTTTTCAAGACTGAAATGATATTGCTTAACCCCGTAGAACTCATGAGTTGACCTAGTGGCAGGAGAGTGTGGGAGATGGCAGAAGCTCTTCTTTATACTGTTAATTCAAATGCCTTATGTGACTGGCTGAGTGGTGGTTGAGGGCCCATGCAATAGGTTTTAAAAATAAATTAGAAACACTCTATCAATTGCATCTTCTGACATCATTTGTCCTATAGATTATTATATCTGTACTTCTGAAACTGCTGTCACTAGCCAAGCAATATCAGCATCGCCCAGAAATTGTTAGAAGACTCAAATTTGGAGGCTGCCTCTCATATCAACAGACAAGTTAAATCAGGCACAGGGGGAATGGGGCTTGGTAATCCATACTTAGTGAGCGCCATGGGTAACTCTAATTCAGGGTAGATTTTGAGAAACACTGAGTTATATTGAACATCAGCATTAGGTTGAAATTAACAAAAATAAGATTTTGACCCTCCCCTTTTGTAGAGTTTAAGTATAGTTACATGGCAACTGTCGTGTACAAGTTTAAAACATGGAAAGAAGGTTCGCGCACACGTGTGTGTGTGTGTGTGTGTGTGTGTGTGTGTGTGGAATAGATCAAAAAAATTTGCTTCCTCAGTCTTCAGCGCAGCCTCCTAACATACTTTCCTATTCTGGAGTCATTGGAAAGCTGAGAAATTTGCTTAGATCCTTTCCTTCCAGACTTCCACATATAAGGCAGATTCTGCCCATTAGAGGCACTCATGTAAGATTTGGAAGGTAAATGTGAACATCGTAAGTCCAGGTAGGGAGCCAATGAAGTCCTGAGTGAAGATGTGTGTTGTGAACAGGAGCACAGTCATGGCAAGGAGCAACGCTTCAGTCCTATGGGAGTGGCATAGCCTTCCCTGAATGGGTGCAGAGGGATGGCATGGCCTTCCTTGGCTCCAAGGGCAAATGCTGAAAACATCCAGGTACTATCCCCACCCCCCACACGCATGGGCCATGTTTATGACCTGAAGACCGCCCCCCTATAGAGACTGCTCCTAGGAGACTAGCTAACCTGGCCTCCTTGTTTATCTATATGTAATAACCCTGTCTACCTGTTCAGGTGTATATAACAAACACACTGAATTTCTGGGGTGCTGCAGCTTCTACAGCAGATAGCTGGTTCCCAGCTTTTCTGTGTCTATGTGTCCGTGCTTTCTTCAGTCCCTCGCAGCCCCAGCTAGGACCGTACCCAGGCTGTGCAAGGGTGTGGCAAGTCAAAGCTAGCAAAAACCTCCAGGGGCTGTGGAGGAGAGGCAGTCTGCTGTCTGGTACAGAGCTCTGTGGAAAGTGCAGAATTAGGGGTAGAGACGCCCATCTGCTGCTGTGGCTTCTGCTGGGAATGGTTGGCACAAGGTTGGGGCATTGCAGTGCTGTTTCCCTGGACTAACACCAGTTCTTGGGACTCTGAGCTTTTTGTTTTCTTTTCTTTTATTCTTGTGGTAAGGATAGATGTTCTCTTGGTAGCCTATTGTAACTCTGATGTAATTTTATATTTAGTTATATATGAGTGTATCTTTTATATAAATGAATTATATGTATATGTAATTTAATAGATGCTTGCATTTGAGTCTGTTCTACCAGTCTTCTCTCAAGTAGTGTGAACCTTGCCTAAACTTGCTAGAATGATTCTAAGTGGTATTGTGGGTGACCCAGTTTTCCTTTTGAAATGCTGAGGTATAGTGCTATTATGTATATAGAACTAAAATTTTATGATTTTTGATTTTCTTGCTGGGCACTGGGTAAATCATTCTGTGTAAAGACTTATATCTAAAGGGAAACTTTCTTAGAGTTGCCTCCTGTCTCTCTGTACTTCCATACTCTTCTGTAACATCACCCTTTCATCTTTTTGTCTGACTTTCTGAGAGTGTTCAAAACTCTATATTTAGCCGGGCGGTGGTGGCGCACGCCTTTAATCCCAGCACTCGGGAGGCAGAGGCAGGCGGATCTCTGTGAGTTCGAGACCAGCCTGGTATACAAGAGCTAGTGCCAGGACAGGCTCCAAAACCACAGAGAAACCCTGTCTCGAAAAACCAAAAAAAAAAAAAAAAAAAAAAACCAAAAAAAACTCTATATTTAATTGCTTCTTTTGACTTGTTATTTCACTCACTCTATTTTTCATTTCTGTGATTACTTTTCATAAAACTTTGCTCTTTATGAACATAATATTATTTTTTTATTTCTCCGAAGATTCAGCTAAAGGTTTCCTTTTCATTTTGAAGGTTTCCTCCTTTCTCTAGAATGAATTTATTTATTTCAACGCCATTGTTAGTGTCTTTCCACCTTAGCATTCCTCTTTCTTCATGTGCATGTTATAATTGGTTTGGGTTTGGATCTGCAAATAATACATTTATTGGAAATTCTGTGACTTTGGATCCACCCTTACTTTAAGAGTAGCTAGCGTTTTTACCCCTTCCAAGTTGTTCTGAGTTTGTAGCTTTCATGTCTGAATCCATCAGTAATACTCAACACTATTTTCTAAAAATGTGTTGCTATCTCTGTATTGATGTCTCTCAAATATTATAGTGCCAAAAATATGAGTTAGGATATAAAACTTATTTAAAGTGGATTTTTTTTAGCCTTTGTCTGTCTGAAAAGAGATTTATTTTTTAAATGTTTTCGCACTCAGCATCACGCAGTGCTCCGTTGTCCAGTATGCCAGCTCACGAGCTGTGGAGCACTTCAGACATCACACATCCTTCTAAGATACATGGAAATAAAAACAATAAAAAAGTACAAAACTTTTTTTTTAAAAAAAAAAGATTTAATACTTTCAAATATATAATGTTATTAACAGCTTCTACATTAAGTATTAATACTTTATGTTAGGTTTGAAATTTAATTGTATCTTCCTTTTTGCTTTTGAAGTTGAGCTACTGGAAAACTACAAATGATGTGTGTGATCCGACCCATTCTGATGGACCTGTTTCCGGTCCAGGTCTTTCTTACTACTGATGAAGCAACAAAACCTAGCATTCTAATCCTAAACAGCTCGGGGAGCAGCTTAACTCTCCTTGTTCTCTACTTCCACTAAGACCCGTTTCCAAGTTGTTTTGAGTTTGTAGCTGTCACGTCTGAATCCATCAATAATACTCAAAACTATTTTCAAAAAATGTGTTGCTCTCTCTGTATTGATGTCTCCTTTCCCATTATCTTCGTGACTCTGACGTTTGGTTAGAAAGTTCTCTACTAGGATTCTAATGTATTCAGGAGGAATAAGAGAGAGCATGCTATTTTGAACACACACATTGGCAAATAGATTATTCAAGCCCAGGGGGCATACTCTGGGTTGTATGCCCATGTGAGTCTTGAGCACTGGCAAGAATAGAGCACTGTAGACAGTAGAGATTCCTTTAACTCACAACGAATCCCATACTTTTGAGGGGAAGATGTCAAACTGAAAGTGACTACTCATATTTCCTCGTGTTGAGAACAGTAACGGGGTTGTAATAGAAACTGGCTGGTTAAAGAACAGAAGACAGAATTGAAAGGCTTATTTCCTAAAAGACAGTTCCCAGAAGACTGGAGAGTCTGACGTGGGAAACTGGCAGGAGCAAAAGGAGGTTGGATATGTAGCTCTATAGCTTGAGGCTTGCAGCATAGCCGAATGGGCAAGCACATTGCAGCCACTCCAGTGCATGGGATGGGATGAGCTGGCTTGCTCCAGTGCATGGGATGAGCTGACCTGGCTTGCTCTGGTACAGGCTCGCAATGACTTGGCTGCTCAAAAACTGGTTGCTGTTCTGCCAAAACAAATCCTTCTCTGACCATGCTTCTTTATCTCACCTGCTCCCTAGCCAAAGTCCCTGGAAAGGGTACCTGGTTACCAGAGCCTAAGTCATGTGCCAGCAAAAAGAGGGACAGTGGTAGTTGATACTTTCTGATACTATAATTAGAACGTCTGCCTCTGCATAAAATTTATACGGTAGGGAATTCTTCAAATAGGAAGGAATTCAAATTCCAAAAGAAATGATCAACATCCATTGTAGGATACCTAGCCAGTATAAAGCATTTAGCATTAACTTTTTAATGTGTGGATGTTTAAGACACTTACTATATACATTTTAATTACAGTAATTGCAAAACACAGAGACAAATAAGCTATGGAATCCATAATACTTTATGGTCTGAGTAATGGAAAAATTAAAATCTAAAAAGTGAGAAGAGTTGACTGCCTTAGTTAGAGTTTCTACTGCCGCAATTAAACACTAAGACCAAAAGCAAGTTGGGGAGGAAAGGACTTACTTGGCTTACACTTCCATATCACTGTTCATCATTGAGGGAAGTCAGGACAAGAAACTCAAGCAAGGCAGGAATCTAGAGGCTGGAGCTGGCGCAGAGGCCATGGAGAAGTGCTTCCTAATGGCTGGCTCTTCATGATTGGCTCAGCCTGCTTACAGAACCCAGGACCAGCAGCCCAGGGATGGCACCACCCACCATGGGCTGGACCCTCCTATCAATCATTAATTGAGAAAATGCCCTACAGCTGGATCCTATGGGGACATTTTCTCAATTGAAGTTTATTCCTTTCAGATGACTAGCTTGTGTCAAGTTGACATACAAGTTGACATTGGCATTGATTTTTTTAATTCAACAGGAAGTCCTTCTCCAAGATAGTTTAACATTTAACAATATTTGTGAAGCTCACTGAAATAAAGTTTCATTTCAATTGTAAATTGTTAAAAGTGAAAAGTTTGAAACTTTCTCTTTAGATAAGATTCCTTCTCACAACATATCCCCATGAGCTGTAGATCCGAGAGCTCAAAGTTCCAAGATCTATACACACCCATGTCATCTGTTTTTCATACTGAATATTGTGGTTCCCTTGGCTCTTCTTTATATAAACAATAAAGGGAATTGAATGAAAAAAAACACATTTTTCTTCGGTTATACTTAACCTTTTTGACACTTTTGTAACCAAATGTGTGAGTTTGTTTACTTTTCCTTACACTGGTTGATTCTCCAATACTAGCTAAGTATTTTACAACTTAACCAGGGCATTATCTACCTTCCATAACCTAAGGGCTGCCAGTCCCAAAGACTGCCTCCAGATCGAGATGCCAACTGGGTGAGATGCCAACCACCCCTGGTGAGTTGCCAAGTCACTCCTCTTCTTGCTTACTTGATTACAAATCAGAGTTCCTACAACTAAGATGGGTGAGAGAACTCAGGGACACATACTCACTCGTGTCTTCTAAGAAGTATGGTGAAAGATGCAGATAAACGCTCCATGATCAAGTAGCCTGAACACAGAGTTACCTATGAAGACGCTGGGTGTCCCCCTCTCAGTGTGTGCCTACATCCACTCAGTGAAAACTTTTGAACTTCCGACTCTGAGATTCCATGCTGGCTTAATGAGGTATCAACTTGATCCCCCTTAATAGTCAGACATTCTCCTCTTCCTGGAGAAGGGGCTTCGTGGGGGTGGGGTGGGAGGGGACTGAAAATTCCAAATTGCCAATCATGATTGCTCTTTCTAGGCCAGCCCCTACCCTGAAACTATCCAGGACTCATCAGAACAAGAGAAATTCCTGTCATTGAGGAAATGAAGTTTGAGTCAGGAACCATGGCTAAAGACCAAATAGCAAAATAAAAAATCTGCTCACCACTGAAGCTTAGAGAATAACAAGGATTTTAGGACTTGGGTGATTAAAAACTGAGGGAAAATTAAATTATATCTTATATTATATTGCAATATTGTATCATTTGATTCTAAGACCTGTAGGTTTTGTCTATCTTCCTCAGAAATGCTTGTCAATGCAACAATTAGGATATAGAACTTAGGCTAGTATTAGTAAACTTACTTCTTCTAGGAACTGAAAGTCTTACTCATATTTGAAAAAAATTAAAGATAAAGGTATATGTAAATCTATAACACACAAACCATATAATCTTCATCAATTATTTATGAAAAATAATGCTAATCTTAGACAGCAAGAGTTGATTATCTGCTATGACATTTTGAGTAAAGGTCTCATATTCTTTCAGGAAAGGATATATACTTTTTACCTTACTCATCTGCATATTTCACAAGAGTAAGAGATATGTCTATTCTCTTGACTTGGCATTTATCAGCATTTACACACACATACATGCACTTACACAAACACACACAATGTGAAATTTTGCAGACTTTGAACAGCACTGATTATACCTACAAATAAATACTGGCTTTATCTTTTTCAGCTCTTGACTTTGGTTTGAGAGATTGGTGCTGTTGGGGATTCTGAATGACTCTTAAAAAACAAAACATGGCACTACATATTCTTGCTAAATTATTTTAATCCAACTTGCCCAGATTGTTAAGAACCCAGTGCTGCCTCTAGTCTATATTGCCAAAAGTTTGGAAATGTCAGCTTAGACACAGGAGTAAGTAGCCACGAATTGCTTTTGTAGAATACCCTTTAATTTTGATTTGGAGAGATACGAGTGTAGATAAGGACACCCGAAGAAGAGATATTTTGGACTGTGGGGCCATCATTATGCAGATAATATTCTGCTTTATTCAGGCATACATCTCTCTCTTTCTCCTTTAGCCCAGATGGTAAAATGACTCATCTCTTCCACTGGCCAGCAAAACAAGTGAGAGAGAGAAGAGGGGCTGTTCCAAAGCAGATAAGAAGGACGATGTCTCAGAAGCGAGGGGAAAATATTTCTAGGCAGTGATGACGGTACTTTGCTGGGACTTGTTAATACTTTGCATTCCTTTTCCCAGTCACAGCTTGGGTTTCACGTTGCCTTCAGGATTCCTGAGGCATAGATCTGACCAGGAACCCTTTTTATCTTTGTGGTGTGTATTTAAGTTGTAAATATTTTTAACCTTCAAATGACTTGCTTTAGTAATTCCTCCTCGAGAAGCCTAAAGCTCACCCTTTGAGTGCATTGTTTTTTTTTTTTGTTTGTTTATTTTTGGTTTTTTTTTTTTGGTACTTTCCTGAAAAATCACCTTAGTGATTTTATGAGGAATGCATTTTAGCTAAGGACTCTGTGTGGTTGAATACATAATTCCTTCATGGAAGAACAAGGGAAAAGCATCTCCTGGGTAGGGAGAACAAAGAGAGAAAATTATTTAGATCTGGCAGTTGCAAAGAAAAGGAGTGAGGTAAGGAGCCTTTTGTGTGCGCCTGTTTTGCAGTTGTCATTATGTGAGGTTATACAGCAACTGTGTTGTGTGCAGGGGCTCATAGAGGTGAAAACACAGAAAGTCTCTCTCCGGCCAGCACTGGGGACTGAACCCAGGCCCTTGTGCATGCTAGACAAAACCTATCACTGAATCATAGGTACATTCCAGCCCCTGTCACAGACAACCTTAAATCTTTACATTGTCCCCCAAAGATCTGAAGAAGCCACTGGTTTCTAGTAAACCAGACTAAGTCTGCTACTAACCAGAAGTTGAATTTCTAATACAAGAAAGAGAGTAGAAATAAATAGGTAAGATTTGTGGCATAAATATACCTCTAAAATTAACTTCTGGTTCCATTTGCTAATGAAGTCATTGCTCGAGGCTTCCAAAATAATTCCAGATTCCTTATCCCGAACCATTTGCTAGCTGGCCATTCCTCTGACACTGACTCAGACTCTTTCTCCTGGCTATTTGGACAATTCTCTACCATGGAATCTGCTCTCCTTTCTTGTTGTCCTATAAAGGCTCTTTATAGGTTCCACACTAGCAAAACTAAATTTGTTTCTAAAGTATACGCTTCATTAGGATTCTACTACAAGTTAGTTGATGTTGCTTCCGTTACCCAACATGTCTTTATCTGGCTCAGTGGGGAACCCATTGCTTTATGTTTTATGATACATTTCCCCTTTCCACAATAAGGCTTTGGTTTTCCATTGATGAAGAACCTCTTGCTATGACCAACAATCTTGGGTGGATTCTTTAGTTAACTTGCGTATCCTATCGCTGGCTGAGAAACGCACACACTACTCAGTGTGGATTAGTGTACTTCTCTTTTTCTCTCTGGAGTTTCAATATTGAGCAGCATAGGAACCGATTCATCAAGATAGTGGGGCTTGTTAAAAGAGATTGCCAATTATCTCTTGCTTTCTAGGTAATTATAAGACAATCATAATCTACTTACTTCTTAGAAATAGAGTCACCTTTATAGTTCCCAGGAAGAGTGTAACCCCACTGACACTTTGATATTCCATGGCAGCAGCATCTTAAAGGTATTCTATTGTGTGAAAAGACACCATCACCATGACAACCCTTAAAGGAAAACATTGAGCTGAGGGGGCTTGCTTGCAGTTTCAAAGGTTCAGTCGGTTAGCATCATGGTGGGGAGCATGGTGGCATGCAGGTACATGTGGTGCTGGAGGAATAACTGAGATTCCTGCATCTTCTTACATCAACAGGAAATCAACTGACAGTCACACTGAGGGAAGCTTGAGCAAAAGAAACCTCAAAGCCTGGAGCCCCAGTGACACACTTCCTCCAACAAAGCCATACCTACTCCATCGAAGCCACACTTCCTAATAGTGCCACTCCCTATGAGATTCGGGGGACCAATTACATTCAAAATACCATGAAGATGGACACTTTAAAAAAATCACACACTAGCTCAGAATTTAGTATAATAAAGGGTTATTTATTTAGGGGTAGACTCACGGATTACAGTCCTCTGCACGAACAGGGAACAGGAACCTAATCACACAGACAGAAGAGGGGGAGATGCACGCTTTACATCGGCATTTATAGTATAAGAGGCCACGCTCAAGTGGGCTGTAACTTAAAGGCTACTGGCTGTAGGATTTCCTACAGCACTACCACTGACATCTAGTTTGGATTTCTGACCTGCAAAACTTTGAGTCAGGGCTAGGAATGTAGCCTAGTGGAAGAGTGTGTGCCTAGTATGCATGAATCTCTGGATTCAATTCCCCAAATCACAAATGAGCTTTGGAGAATAATCAAGGGATATCATTCCAAGCCACTAAGTTTGTGATAATTAATTAAAGCCTCAACAAATAAATAATACAGTTTCATAAAATATGACTGTATAAATCCTGCAAAGCAAATGCCACCTATTCAAAAAGGCTTTCATCTTTAATTATTATTATTTATTTTTAAGATCTTTTCCTTTATTTTTATTTATGTACCCCCCCCCATCGTGTGTGTGCATGTGTGAATATATGTTGTGTGTGTGGTTAGGGAGGCCAAAAGAGGACATTGGATGTCATTGGATCTAGTGTTGCAGGTATCAATGGGTCATCCAATACGGACGCTTAGACTTGAACTCTAGTCACCTGGAAGAGCAGCAAGTGCTCTTAGTGCCCCCATCTTTATTTTTAAATCATGAAATATTGGAAATGTTTATGAGCATTAAGAAAAATTTACTGTGACTTTGTTTCCTCCTAGTTTTGTTAACTTTGTGATATTTTTAAGAGTAAAAAATTTTTAAATCATTTTTTGTTAAATTTGCAATATTTTTCAGTATTTTAAACTAATTAAACTAAGTGATATTAACTTAAATACAATTTTCTTGATGTTAATGTCTTCCCAAATCACCATAGATATGTCTCTTAATCTGAATTAATACAATACAATTATTTAAATTAAATAAAATATAATTTTCTTTTCTTTTTTTTTCTTTTGAGACAAGATTTCTCTGTTAGCTTTGGAGCCTGTCCTGGAACTAACTCTTGTAGTTAACTCTCAAATTCACAGAGATCTGCCTGCCTCTGTTTCCTGCTGGGATTGAAGGTGTGCACCACTACTGTCTGGCTAAAGTATAATTTTCATTCCCACATTTCAGACATATAAATATATTTAATTCAGATACACACATGTATACATATATATATGTCCATTTATAGTTCCATATAAATCATCCAACTTAATTTAATTCACTGTAAGTTGTGTTTTTTAAATTTTGTCTGTATGAAATATGCAAATCTAATGTATTCTAATATTAAGATATAGAAGTGGATAAGCTAAAAAGCAGTAACAAAGCTTCAAAACAGAGTAACTTAAAACTGATTAAAAGCATCCTCCCTTATATAATAGCCCAGAGTAGATAATGCGGGGCTGTTCTACCACCGCCATGTGCTTTTTATCTGAAGACTAAATATGTCTCCTCTGTCGTCCATGTATTCCCCAGCATGACCAGGAAAGCATGACAGTAACATAATCTCACCCTCTACTGGCGTGACTGGACAAACATCCCCTCAGCTCACATCCTACTGCCAAACTCAATCACTAAACCATGTCAGCTGCAAAGAAGCTGGGGCATTGGATCTCCAGCAAGGCAGGAAAATGACCACGAGGACTGGGAAACTACATTATTAAGAGAGAAAGGCACAGTACTTAGGTCTTGGGAAAACAGGCATCATGGGCAGAAACGCAACAAGGATAGAGAAGATCCGAATATCACGAATCTACTGAATCTGGCTGAATCTATAAAGCTTTCCACTTAGCATTATCAGAACTTCTTTTGATGTGCACACGTTTACTCTGACCAGATCCTGACTTATACAATAACTTTAACAAATACAAGAATTGAAATCATGCAAAACACATTCTCTGACCTTAAGAGAATTAGACTAGAGACCAGTAAGAGAAAAAAAAAATCAGGATAATGTTCAAACATATGGAATTTATAATGTGCTTCTAAATAATCTACCAGTCAATGACTAATGTTCAAGCTGAAGAAAAATATTGATCTGAATAAATGTGAGCCTGTAAATGATCAAGATCTATGAGACATAGTGAAAGCAACTCTGAATGAAAATTGATACTTCTATATATTTACAGGAGAAAGGAAGTAGCAAACAAGGCAGAACAAACAGTTTAGCATTCCAGAGCACTTTTGCTCTTTCAGTAGACAGAGTTCAGGTCCAGCACCCACGTTGGGCCACTCACAACTACCTCTATGTCCAGTTCCAGAGGATCCAGTACACTCTTTTGGCCTATGTGGGTGCTCTCACATATGTGTACACACACACACACACACACACACACACACACAGAGAGAGAGAGAGAGAGAGAGAGAGAGAGAGAGAGACAGACAGACAGACAGACAGACATAAACACATTAAACAAATGATAAAATAATATAGTAAGCCTACAAAATTGTTAAATTAAAAAAACAAACAAACTCCCAAGCTCCTACTCAAGAAATAAAAATAAATTGAGGGCAAAACCAAAGAAATTTAAGAATTGCAAAACAGATAAACTGAAAGCATAAAAGAAATAAATAGAATCCATTTTTAAAGAGCTGTTTTATGAGAGAGACTAATTTCAGCCAAGAACACTGTGCAGAGGAGACTATAATTCCAGTATCAGGAGGTCAAGAGAGAGAACCGTAGATCCTTCACAACTTAGAAAGATAATTAAGAACCTCGTAAAAATTCCATATTCACAAAGTAAATAATTTATGTAAAAGGTAAAGATGTCTGAAAACTCCAGGATGAGGTGTAAATACAATGACATTTTGGTCACGTATGGACCACATGGTCCCATGAAATTGCAATGAAACTGAAGACAAGTCTAGGAATACGGATGCTGTAGTAAAGTCATAGCCCAAGCATTGGCCAAGGCAAGCGCCGATGGTTATGTTGGTGTCAACAAGCCAACCATTCTGCCCATTGCGTGAAGGATCTGGCACACATAATCATTCACAGTTCATGACAGGTGCATTTAGTTACAATACTTCCAATCTCTGTTTGAGAGGCTGTGCCTTCTACTTATGAAATATCTACTGTAAAGCAGTACACTGTGTAGCACTGACAGCAGTCCCAAATATTTTGTACTTACCATGTTTCTCTCTTTTAACCGATCAGAAAAGGCTAAGTCTACATTGGGGAGGGAATGTACAAGATGTCTTCAGACCACTGGCAATGTTAAAACTAAGGAAGTTCTAGCATTCACACTCAGAACCTTTGATGAGGGCATGTCAATGAATACAGGAGCCGGCTCAAGGGAGCTCCTAATGCCTGATGCTGCAAGAACTTGAGCAAGAACTAAGCATTGTTGGTTTATTGCCAAAGGTATAAGATAAATATTCATGAGTCTATAGTGATATAAATAGCTGAATATGACAACTAGGGGAGAAGAGATGCATCTTTGTAGAAGAATTTCAAATAGTTTATGTCACCACTCCTTCTCCAAGGATACAGAGCCTAATTCCCATCTCATAAATGTGGATTAACACAAGTATGTCCTTTCAAACAGTAAGGTATGGCAAGTGGTATGAATATAATGATTTTGTAGTCAAGTCATGTGACAAACACTACTTAGCCATGTGTTCAAGGACGTCATTGATAGTCCTGAGTCATTTGTTGGTAGAATGTTCACTTGATGTAATGTAATGAAAATGGCATTCTATCTATGAGACTTTCCTTGCCCAAACCCATCAGTTCACTCTTATACTGTGAAAAACATCAGGTAAATGTCAAGAGCCCAGCTTTTTGAGAACCGTCAAGGGCCTCAAGAGGAGGTAGTCTGAGAAACTGCAGTCAAGGGGAGCTACCAAGACACAGCGGGAATGGTTTGTTGTTAAACCAGCTAAAAGCTAAGGAAATCTGGATGGATTACCAACTTCATTCAGAGTATCACATGGACTTCCACTGATAACAAATAGACCATCATAATAATTTAAAATTTCAGTAGGCACTCTGGGCTATCAAAACTTTTCTAGTAAGTCTAAAATTTTTGTAAAATGTAGTTTAAAAAATTTAAATGAAATAAGAAATAGAGGATTAAGAAGTAATTAGAAAAAAATGAGGAAAAAGCAGAAACATGAAACACAACTAGGCATTGAAATTGATTTTTTTTAGAAAGACATAATTATTTAATAATAGTAGGAAAGATGAGGAAAGGCATGGTAGTTTCTCTTTTTTCTTTCAAAGAATGGGTCCAGTGATGCAAGGAGGCAGGGTAATGCAGACACTTGCTGTCGCTCTGATAAGGGCACTGAGAGTCTGTAAAAAAGATATGAGGGCCATTTTCTTCACCCCAAACTCACTTAGGACACAGGGGAGATGCACACAATCTCCGAGCAGACTGGGTTTATTTCTGGAGGTGTCAATATGTTTCTGAGAAGTACTTGATGAGAGGGGTTGATGAGCTCACTGCATGGGGAAAGTTCCTTGCTTGGAAATTGATTTTTAAATTTATGGAAGAGTATTTAACTTCACTTTTAGAGAAACGCAAGGACCAGATTCTATGTTTGTCTTCCCAAAACATCTTTCCAGTTTAGAAGACAGGAGCTCCTTCTGTTGAAAATCTGCTTTTCCATTGCATTTTGGTAAAAAACTTGATCACAAACCATGAACATATATTGGGTGCTTGGTTATTATTAGCTAGCAGTTTGTTATTGGCCTGTGGCAAAACCTGCATTTGAGGGAATTTCAATTCATGGATGACCTGAAGTTGAAAGTTGGCCTCATTGTTTGACTGGGAAATTGTAAAGAAGGCAACAGTTCTGAAGAGTAGCAGAGGAAGCTATGCTAGCGGGAGAGTATGGTAAATATACACAAAGGTGAATTATGGTGCTTTATTGGGTAAGGACCATGCTATAGGTTACGGAACTAGAGAGAGGCATCCCTGCCTCTGCTTTACATTTTCTTTATCAATGTCAATACATTTAATTTCCAAGTAAGCAACTAAAAATCTTTCACCCATAAAATTTGAACACAAAGGGAATAATATATCCCATGAAAAGCCATTGGATTTCCTTGGTTTTCTCGCATGGTTGTGCAAGCCGCCCCTTTACATCATGATTCCGAAGGCTTGGGCAATTGTTTCTTATGCAGGAGAATCTGCCCATTTCATGTCTGGTAACTGTGTTCCTTTTACAGTTGGAATCTAGTAAAGTAATTTGTGTCTTTTGTTTTTAGCTTCTTGAGGCCCACCTGCATATGTGGTTCTCAAAATACACTCTGTCTAGCTTCTGGCAACACAGCATTTTCAATTTGTTGCCATGTGGAAAAAACACTTGTAAGGAGCTGACAGATGATAGCCGTAGAAGTTTCTCTTTATTATGAAAGGCAATAGACAGGTGCAAACATGTTGCGTTGCCAAGTTAACTGAACTAGAAGAGCTACCCCCACTAAAGTAACCAAGGCAGAGGCCTATTCTAGGCCTTCATGTATGCAATGCTTTGGAACAATTCATCATCTTTTCAGTAATTTGGTTGATTTTTAAAATTTGATGCAGTTTTCCATAGCCGTGGGTGATGATCTGCATTGGATGAGAATAGATTTATTTGAGAATAAATAGCTCATAGTCTAATCCCATTTGTGACCCCCACAGTCTTATCTGAGAGCAAGCCCCAAATATCAGCTGTACCAGAAGAGCAATGTTATTACCGGTTTAGGCTCATCCAGAGACTAGTGTCTGGGCACATCGTTTTCCTCTCTTGAACTTTTCCTCTAAGAAATGTTGATAGATCTCAATTATGTCTCAAATAAGCAAAGTTTAAAATTATAAAACATCATCAATGCATTGCAAAGTTACATTTGGACCATTTGCCACACCAAGTCCATTCTCACATGGCCCTTATTTTTGCTCAGTTCTTTCCAGCTCAATGTGTGCTAGCTATAGGAAACAGCTTATCTGCCACAGGTCTCTGCAAAGAACAACGTCCTTTACTTTCTTCTTCCTCTGGAGAAGAACCTGGGCTAGAGTAAAAACCAGGCTCTAGGTGTGGTGATAGTAAGTGGCTGCATGTTTGTGCCCGGTAACCCTGGGGAGCCCTGAGTGAAGAAGTCACTTCCACGTTGATGTCACAAAAGAGCTAAAATTTGTATGCAGTTCATCCAAGACCCACTGTCTCCATTCAGAGGAAAGAAAGTCTGAGCCCTCCCACCTAAAAACTCACAACTCACACATATTTTTTTATCATTTTTCTTCTGCCAGGTTTACCTCTCAATGCTTTTCTTAAAGCATCATTAAAAACAAAAACAAAAACAACACAGAAAATATAAGAAGTGGGCAAAAATTTTACCCAAAACAGAAATTCTTACTCTATACCTCTCAATTTAATACAAAGGCAATGGGCAAAAATAGAGGAAGAATGTTGTAGGTTAACGGGATGGCTTGGTGGATAGAGGTGCTTGCCACTGGACTTGATGGCCTGAGTTCAAAGCCTGGGTCCCCCATGGCAAAGAGAAGTGACTCATCCAAGATTTCCACTGACCTCTGCATGCTCACTGTGAAGCTTGCTCTCCTTCCAGCTAAATATATGTAAAATAAAAAGTATTAAGAGAATATTTAAGTCATAGGATTGCAACCAATAAGGCATGCCCTATAAATATATTAAATGGTATGGTAGGGAATATATCTTATAAGATGTATAGCCTATATCAAATGTGCAGAACACATTCATGAAAACTGACCATACATATGCCTATCATCCAGAGAACAGAAATAACACAAGCAACACTTTCTGAACACAAAGCAATAGAGTTAGAAATTAATAATGGTCTTTTAAGGCCCACCCCTTACATACCTTTTTTTCCCCTCAAGTCCTGAGGATCAAACCAGGGGTCATGCACATGCAAATACCCTACCAATGAACTACAGCCTTTACGTTTTTAACAATTAGACTTCATTAAATAATTCTTAGATCAAAGGAATAATTAAAACCATAGATTTCTTTCAAAGGAAAAATAAACTAAAATAGTGCAACAATAACATGTACGCACGTTTTTGGATTTAGCAAGATTAAACCTGATAACACTTACTTCCCAGTTTAACTCTCCGGGTACTCTAGGGAAGGCCAACTGCTTTCATACGGCAGTGACGGTGAGTCTGTTCTCTTTCTCATATTTATATCTGGCTTGGTCAATGTGTTATTTGAAAGTGTTTACAAAAACATGGCTTTAAAACAGCCCCCCCCCCACGTATTAAACATGCCTCCTAGATAGGGCTCTAAGTTTAGCTATCAAAACTGCACCCTTTGGCTTCCATCTGCTTTTGTTTCTTACTCTGATTAAGCATGTTAATCTGTGCATAAATCTAGAACAGGCCAAGTAAACCTTTGTTCTTCTTCTTGTCTCCACTCTCCTTAAGTGCTCAGAATAACTGCTTCAAAGGAATTCTCTTTTCTGTCTTACCTTAATGTCTTTTGTTTTCCAAACTAACAAAGCAAACTCATGCTTTTCTTGACTTCATGAAGTCTTAGGGTAGGAGACCAGGTTAGGGCTCTATGTGGACCCTGGGTGATTTTGCTTCATTCTTTCTTTGTTATGAGTTCACTTGGTGGTGGCTGCACACCTTTAATCCCAGCACTTGCGATGCAGAGGCAGGTGGATCTCTGTGAGTTCAAGACCATCCTGGTCTACAGAGTGAGTTCCAGGAGAGGAGAGCTAGGGCTGCAGAGAGAAACCCTGTCTTGGAAAGCCAAAGAGATAGAGAGAGAGAGAGAGAGAGAGAGAGAGAGAGAGAGAGAGAGAATGTGTGTTCACATGGTTCAAATGGGACTGCCACTTAAAACTCTAGGAAGTGAGTTTGTGACAGATTAGCAGTTCCAAAATCAAGACAGAGGCAATAATATGACCTCAGCCAGGTTCGTGATCATTAGATTCCAGGCTTATAGTAGGACTATATGGAAAATTCTTTAAACTTGTAACTCCGTTTCTAGAACTACACCATATTTTCTGCCCAACAAATCTAAGAAAATTCTGAAGTAGCTGGGCGGTGGTGGTACATGCCTTCCATCCCAATACTCGGGAGGCAGAGGCGGGCTGATCTCTGTGAGTTTGAGGCCAGCTTGGTCTACAAGACCAAGATAGGTTTCCAGGACAGGTTTCACCGAAAAACAGAACAAAAACAAAACAAACAACAAAACAGAGAGAGAGGGAGAGAGAGAGAAAGAGAGAGAGAGAGGGAGAGGGAGAGAGAATCCTGAAGCTTCTGAGAATTTCTTCCTCACATTGTCTGACTCACCAAGGTAAGCAGGGATTACTCACAATCCCAACTAGAAAGAAAACCAGATGATGTCACCAATAACAGCCCTCTGCACCTCTGGGAAATCAACAACCTGGCCACACGCTCAGTGAGGACGGTGACTGAAACCTTTCGCTTTCGGTAGTGGCGGTGTTTTGTGGGGTTAAGTTCTGGATGGTGGACTGGCCTTGCAGCTGGCTGCATTCCTGCTGACTGCAGCAGCACACAGCTTTCACTGTTGGTGGTAACATTGTTCATCATTTCTGAAAAACGCTCCTGTCAGGCGCTTGGCTGCAGGCAAGCTTCTCCAGCCTGCATCACAGTACGGGAACCTACAAAGTCGTCTTTTGTAACCCTTTTAAAAATAATTCTCAGTTAATGGGTGTAGTCATGAGTAAGAACTCTGAGCTCAGTGTTACAAAAGTGATAGACCTGAAATCTCAGAGGAAATGACTTGAAAATATTTTTCTTTCCAAAACGAGAGCTAGAGGCTGGCAGCTGTGAACCAATAGGAGTAGTCAGTGGCTGTCCGCCATTATTTTGCACTGTGATACCTGTCATTGCAATGGGAGGTGCTTTATTAATAAACCCCCTGTATAATGTAAATGTGTGTGCTGATACATATATTCTATTGTTACAATCTCCTTGCACATTGTATTCCTGTCATTACCATGGCCATAAGCGACACGGATTGGCCAGTAATTCTTCTTTGCTAGCTCTGCAGCAGAGGATAGAGAAGTATACAATTACTTGCAAATTCAAGTATGCTTGTCCATTATTCTGATTTAACAATGAAATATGAAAGGTGATTTTGAAGTGACATGAATCTCCACTGAAATAATTGGGACTCGATGGGACTATGTGCTTTTTATAATCATATAGAATAGTACTTCTCAGTAGACATCGCAAACAGAGTTCAATATGAACTTTTCTCCTTAAATGAATTCATATATTTTGATCCAGCAGATCCATGTTCAAACAATTTTAAGGAAATAGAGTTACTTGCAGAGGTTTAATTACATATGAATGTTATTATTACATATTAATTACATAGGTAGAAATTTCCAAAAATAGTGCAATACCACTTACTAATTGTGGTAGATCGTGGTTATAGAGAACTTTCGAGTTGACTGGGATGAGGTTTTTACACATACTAATATTAAAAATCTTAAATTGGTGGTATTTTTTCTCATCTCATCCTTAAGAAAATTAAGCCAGCGAGAACTAAGTATCTACCTTGCCAAGGTCCCCCGTTTCAGTTCCAAAAACTGTGTAGGCCAAGCCTTCTAAGTCATGCCAACATAATGCTATCTCAGCCTCTTCATTCGCAGTCAATCAGCAAAGCTGGCCAGCGTTCCAGGGGAAGGAATTAGACACTCCTGACGGGAAGCGAGGCAAGGAATCCATGGGTGTATTTTAAAACCACCGCAGTCACACAGCCATAGAGCTGAGATTTCAACCCAGGAAGCCTGTCTTGCTAGACCAAAGGGAATTATTATTCAGGATAATAATTGTTTCAACGTTACAGTTGTTATACACATCATGACTGTCTTTATTTTTGGCAGCAGTTTAACTATGCATAAGGTATATATAAAATTTACTTTTAAAGGTTCTATCGGGGAGAGTTTGGCGTGGAGGTAGGTTAGACCTCTGTCCACTTAGCTGCATTCCAAACCCTAGTGCCCCTTAAACATCTCAGGGAAAGTCCTAGGTCTATTAAGAGTTAGATGGGAATGGACTTCTTAGACATGGGAAGCCATGAATGTTACATGTGCTAATATTCAGTACACAGTTTGGGTGAGAAAACACGCAAAACAAAGTGTGTCTGCCATGCTCCCATTATTATAAAGAGAGTCTCCTCACATACGTGAATAAAAACATGTAAAGAGACATGAAATATGCATGGCTTGCTGAGAGACACCATGGTGGTAAGGAAGATAGGCATTTTAATTTTATTATGTTAATTTTAATGTTCACTTTTTAATTTTATTAATAGACATGTACTCAGACTTCTCAATCCTAAATTGAACTCACAGTTCTTGGCTCTTTTTTTTTTTTCCATCTATCAACTATAAACCTCCAAACCACACCATTTTAAAATAATTTTTAAAAATTCTCTAAAAAGCATAGCATTTGAACAGACATCGTACTATGGATGGAAACAGACCATTTGCTCTGGAGACCACAGTTTCTCCCATTTTAACCCTCTTTATGCCTCTTACACGGAGATGGACCCTAAGGCAGAGTTCATTGCATTGGTTCCAGTTCAGAACGGACAGAATTAGCCCATATGCAGACAGCATCCTTCTACCATTGTGAGGACGTGACTTTGCAAACTCCATGTTAAAGAAGGGGCTTCATCTTGAGCCATATAATGAGCTGGGGATGGGTGATCTCAGCTCCAGAAACATGCTGCCATAGCAGACATTAGAACAGATACCCTAAAAATGGTCAACTAAGAAGATAGGGAGGGCCATAAAATTTAACGAGGTCCAGATGTTCGTGTGAGGCATCCTGTCCTTGAAGATACCGTGTCAGTTATTAATGACTATTTGTTAGGTTTCCGTGCCCAAAAACTGACTAATGGTTTCAGAAAATACCTTACCCTATACCCTCCTTACCCAATCCCAAGACAACAGGGCATGAACTCCCCTGATTATGGTATTTCCCCTTTAAAAGTCCTACCCTCCCAGGGCTCCCTGCCACACTTTCTGCACCCACCATGCTGGGGTGCTGGAAAGGTGTTGGTCCAAATTTAAGTTTGAATATTATTAAAAACCTTCATGTAATTTGCATGGGAAATCCGGCTCTGTGAATTCATTTGGGGACCAGAAATGTGGGCATAACACCATGTGGGGGAAAGGGAGAGTTACTGGTGGACTTTCACCAGCACCAGGGGAGATTTCCTCTCTCTTTGAACACTTTAGTTTTTCTTTTAAAAATTACCAAAATGAACCAGGTGGTGATGGTGCACGCCTTTAATCCCAACACTTGGGAGCCAGGGAGATCTTTGTGAGTTCAAGGCCAGCCTGGTCTACAGAGTGAGCTCCAGGACAGCCAGGGTTATGCAGAGAAACCCTGTCTTGAAAAGTCACAAGAAGTCTAAAATCACTTCTCCCATTCTAATAAGCCAGGTAGGATTCATACACTTATAGAAAGCCAAAATGAGGAAAACCAATGTTGCAGACTTAAAAGGGGCTTTGGAGACTGCATATATGACCTGTGGGATGGGGGAGGGGACAGATACAGCCAGGACTGGAACTCTAGTCACACTGTGAACCCCAAGGTTTCTAGCCATGGTGTGGCTCAGGCCTAGGCACACACCTTTAATCCAGGAGCTTTCTGCTGGAATATTGTGAACAAGATTAAATAGAATCAACCATAGGTCGAGAGGCAGAGTAAGCAACCCATTGATGGCAAGAGCCATAGAGAGTGGAGGAAGTCAGGAGGAAAGACAGTGTGTGTGTGTGTGTGTGTGTGTGTGTGTGTGTGTGAAGGGAGAGGGAGGGAGAGAGAGAAAGATGCAGAGAAAGTAGGAGAGAGGGGCATTCGGTTGGAGTTTATTATTATTATTATTCGTTTGTTTTGTTAGAGATGGTAGGAGAAAGTTCTCTTTCTGGGACATTGGTGGAAGAGAAAGGTCAGCTGACTGCTGTCTCTGCCTCTCTGAGTCAGCAGGTTTTCACCCCAGCATCTGGCTCCCGAGTCCTTATTGGTAAAATCAAATGATAGAGATTTCGATAAACACCACACTAGTCTGTATTTCCTTTGAGAAGGCCATCCTGAAAACTCCCAGCAGGCTAGAGGCCCGTGGCATTTCCAGGTAATGATTTTTCTCCTTGTGTGAACATGGCTTTCTTAGGTCAGGCCTGTCGTTCTTCAGTAAAGCACGCCGGGGTCACTACACCTTTTCTGCAAGAGCTGCATGCTCCTAGTGAGGGTATGCAAGATCTATAAATCTCCCACAAGGAAGCTGTAATTGTATTTCTTATTGAGGTCGCAGTTTTGCCTTAGGGCAAGAAGAAAGGGGTGAGATGTACCTTACTTATAGCGGGGCTTCCCACAGAGGCTTGGATTTAAAACTATGGGGAGAATGCCTACTGTCTACTCTCCGCTTGCCAACTCAGAGACCTCAGCTCAGCAGCTTGGGACGGATAGCTGACCGTTCTCCCCTTCAGGCAGAGACCTAGAGACCCTCATTATCTGTTTGTCACCTAACCACACAGGAGATAAAGGGAATGTGAAATGTTTTGTCGTTGATCAGGTCTCCCTCTCCTGGAGGTAAAAAGGGCTGTTTAAGTATCTATGACCCCCAACAAGAGCACAGTCCGAGTTTAGCAAATGTCTACAGCTACAGGGGAATGTCCGGCTCTACACGAGCAGTTTTATCTCATATGCTTCTCTTGCAAGCTGTGTGGTCAGCAAGAAAGAGGACAGTGATGACCAGAGAGATGAGCGATGGAGCAACGGCAATGGGTATGGGTCTGGGCGAGGAACCAGCAACCACGCTTCTTAGTCCATTGTACATATAACTGCAGGAGTCTTGCAGATAGTAGAAGGACCCATTTAGAAGAATGCAAACTTTGACAAAACTGTTCTGTTAAGGGGGAAAACAGGGGGACCCGATCGGCACACTGTGAACCCAGGAGCTAGTATGTTCCTTAGATACAATATGCTGAGTGGCTTCTTTTAATTTTGGTATTTTGGATGCGACTCTGTAATCCTCAGCGAGGAGGGGAATTAGCAGTCTAAGCAAATTAAACGTGTTTCTTAAGCTTGTATCTGCAAAGGAAGCTAATGGCTCCCATACAGTTTAACGCATGGTTAGAGTTCCTCAGAGCAGTTCCCATTGAATGTGTCTTTTTTGTGGTCAATGGGTTTAAAATGCAATCAAAACAAAAAATGAAGGTCTTCTAACCGTGGAGCAAATGGGCATCTAGCTCTGCTGCAGAGATTTACCTGGACCGAGAGAGAGCTCAAAGATCGTGCTGATCTTCAGTGCTGTGGGGGTCAAACCTAAGTAGACTTAGGCAACCGGCGGCAGATCAGGGAGCTGATTCCGCAAGCACGTGCCAGTTCCTGCTCTTATTCTTGTTTTGTATTGCCGATTTGCTGACAGTCTCAATCCTGAGAGTCTCAGTCCTTCCAGGAGGCCGGCATTTCCTTCAGTATCTGCAACCTGTCAGACTGGTTTGAGCAGAACAATCCCTATGGTCAGGCACATCTTCCTCCACTGTTCCTTCAGAGTTTGCCATTGACAGTGTTTCTTAAGACAGTGCGCCAGCAACTCGGTTTACAATATTTTGCTCCTTTTTTTTCTTTTTGTCCCTTTGTCTATGCTGTCCCCTTCTTGTAGGAACCCTCTTCCCCCCTCCCCATCCTCCTTTTTAATTTCTCTTTGTCCTGCAAACTTCTCTCTTCTGAAAAGGCTTGGTCCACAGATTACATTAATGACAACACCTGTCTTTATAACTGAGGAGAACAGATAAGATCCCTTGGGAAGCCCATGAGGTGATTAAAAAAAAAATCAAAGAATTGGATTTAGGGACTCTAGAGGGACAGCTGACAGAACGAATAGGCTTTCCTACAAAGGGGATTTAGTAGGCTGGCTTAAAGATAGCCCGGAGTAGTCCAACAGTGGTTGTCTGTCTGTCTGTCTGTCTGTACAAGGCTAGGAACCTGGCAGCTAGAAGCCTCAGTCCTCCCAGGAGAGCCACTGGTCTTCAGTCCACATGGGAAGGCTGAAGAAGCTGGGTCCTTGTTGTAGCAAAGAGCAGGCGGGTCGGTGTCCTGCCACCTGGCTAGCTTATCCCCCGAAATAACCACATGGAAATCTGTATTAATTAAATCACTGCCCATTAGCTCTAGCGTCTTCTTGGCTAACTCTCACATCTTGATTCAACCCATTTCTAATAATCTGTATGTCACCATGAGGCCGTGGCTTACTGGGAAAGATTCAGCATGTCTGACCTGGCAGCTTCATGGCGGGTGGCTCTCTGCCTGCCTTCTTCCTCCCAGAATTCTGTTCTGTCTACTCCACCCACCTAAGAGCTGCCCTATCAAAAGGCCAAGGCAGCTTCTTTATTCAACCAATGAAATCAACACAAATGCTGAAGAACCTCCTACACCTGGTCCTAGCATCAGCCAAGGGCAGCACAACAGCAATCGTGGTAGCAAAAGGGAGCTGTGTTCACTAGCAAGGAACAAAGTCAGGCAGGGAAAACCAACAACTTTCCTGGGACACGGCCTCCTGCAGTGGGGCAAAGAGTGGAGTGAAAACTCTCAGCTGTTTGTGCTGGCATACATGGAGGGACACTGAATGATTCGTAAGAACCCAAGAACAGTGGTCACTCAAGTACGCCCTGTGCACTGAGGAACGTGTGCCAGAGGTGGGCAGTACATTTTGCATGTGTTCTAAAGTCTCTGAGTTATCTGTGTGAAACTAACACACATATTCAGGAATGTCCAGGAAATTGGTTGAGCTAGTGACTCTTAAAATGTCAATATCTTGATATTGATAGTTACAGTCTTCCCATATCTTTCTGCGAAATTTAAATTGACTTTAATAAGCCAAGTGATCAAAATATACATTTGAATGAAACTTATCCATTAAGTCTTTGGTGAAAATCATTAATGCATTTATTAGTGATATTCAACAAGATCTCTTTTTCAATCTATTAGGACTGGGAAACATTTTATTTTCAGTTAGCTATATCTAGCTCTTAGTCACGAAATCAAGATATCCAGAAATTCTGAGAAAACTTTATTGAGTTTTTTGCAAAGCTTCTGGAATACTTTTCTTTTTTTTTGTTTGTTTGATTTTTTTTTTTTTTGAGACAGGTTTCTCTATAGCTTTGGAGCCTGTCCTAGAACTAGCTCTTGTAGACCATGCTGGGATGAACTCAGAGATCTGCCTGCCTCTGCCTCCTGAGTACTGGGATTAAAGGCAAGTGCCACCACTGACTGGCTTGGTAAAAAGTATCAAAAAATGTGTATAGATGTAAAGAGGAACCAAAATAGAGTTTATTTAAGAATAAGAAAGCTGGGCAGTGGTGGTGTACACCTTGAATCCCAGCACTCAGAAGGCAGGGGTAGGTGGATCTCTGTGAGTTCAAGGCCGGCCTGGTCTACAGAGCAAGTTCTAGAACAGCCAGGGCTACACAGAGAAACCCTGCCTCGAAAAAAATCCAAACCCCAAACCAAAAATGTTGAAGACAGTATAGAATTATTTGGGGTTATAAAGAGTGTTAATTAAAATGTTACTTTCTTAAGGGTGCTGTTAAATTTCTCTTATAAACCAATTACTCTTTCTTCGTTCAAATGTGGTATATTCTACCAATATGAATACTTACTTAGTAGTGTCTATGGACACTGCTTTAAAATGTACCAGGCATATTTGATAACTTTTGTGATTTAAAACTACTTTGTGTTCTTGAGATGGGGGCGGTGGTGCTCACTGTATAGCCCAGGCTAGCCTCATATTCATGACAATCCTCCTGCTTTAGCCACTCAAGTGCTGTCTCTAAATCTTTTGAGCTGTTTCTATCCTTTTGTCTCTTTCTGTATTAAAGGACTTCATTGGAAAAATTTAGTCCCTAACAGCATTGGGGTGGAAGCTAACCCGGCAGAGCCTACCTTTCTGTGTTGGGGTGAAAACTAATCCGGCAGAGCCTACCTTTCAGGCCTGTTTGCAGCTTCAGGAGACTTAGGGGTTTTTTTTTTATTGCTTTTATCTGCATAAATAAATTCTACTTCACTTTAAAAGAAAAATATGGAAACAGAATTTTAAAAATGGCCTCCATAAGTCTGGTTAGAATAACAGCCTCTATTCTTCTTTCTGAAGTATAAAAAGTATGATATAGTCTTATAGTTAAGCTTTCTAAAATGATTTGTAAGAACATGAACTGTTTTAGCCTCTTTGAGATGTCCTCGGCATAGACAATAGTTGAGTTTTATAAAAGGAATCCGAAGAGGACAAGTATTATGTTTCAATTTAATGAATGCAGAGATCAAAGAAAAGAGGTAACTGCATCTCTAGGAGAGCCCGGTGGAGCCCATCAGGCTGGGAGGCCCTTCAAGAAGAAAACAAACCCCAAACCCCTCACTTGATTCAGTCTCCATTCTGAGCACACAAACAGTTGTAAGCACATCATAACATTTATTTATTTATTTTAAAAGGAGAAACATTTCCATGTTTCTTTTTAAGCCCCTCCCCCCAACCAGTTCAAATAAGTGTTTCCATTATTTTATATGGCAAGTTTGCTTCTGTGTTGCACTTGGTCAGGGTAAAAGCTATCTTGCAGTAATAAAGTAATCCAGAAACACCCACGACGCTACTAAACAAAGTTGACAAAAATTCTGATACAAGGAGAATTCTGTGATGTGGTGGCTCAGGGATCAAGACAGTCCTGGGTTAAGGATTTGCTGTGTCATGTTGTGGCATAGGTCCCTTTAGTTCAGCTGAGTAACCACTGGCCGGGATCAGTTTCCCACTCCTAAACGGTTTGCATCGTGAGTTGTGAAGAGCTGGTTTCTTTGTGTTTAGGAAAACGACCCGAAACTATGTATAGAAGCACGGCTTGTGATCACTCTCCGGTGAAATCCTCGGCAGCTATTTTCTCTAGTCCCAACTAGACTTGGAAAAGCACAACCTTTGCGGTTGAAACCGAGTTTGAGTTGTGGTTATTTGTCCCAGGGTCCTTCTGTCCCAGGATTCACTTGCACATCACTGGACCCCTCCTTGCAGAGTTTATGAATATCCTGGCTGCATATTTTGCCTTCAAGACTTAATGCTATGGTTGGTTTTACTTTGACTGGATATTGCAAATGAGAAAGGCCTAGAGGTATAAGCTATCAAAGCTATCAGTTCGTAGCCCATCATGATTTCAGTGATTTAGTATCATACCATCAAACATGGTTTGCACATAAATGGTCTTACAGCGATCACTGTGTTAGCATTTGATGAATCTGAGAACTTACATCAACAAAAAATTAAATTGTATCTAATAAAATCCTCTGTAAAAGTCACAAAGACAAATGAGTTATTTTCATAATCTAAAAATATGTCTCCTCTGGAAGCATTTTTAACCTAAACAAAGACCAATTCCCAACCCCCATTCTACAGCGTTAGTCTGGTTTGGACTCCACTGGAGAGAGTTTCTTCCTGAGCTTTAAGGTCCAGTCAGAGAAGACCGAAATATTTGCTGTTGCTCTGCTTTATGGATGTGAAAGTGACGGATTCCATGGCTGTACACAGATTTTCCCTCTGCATAAAGAGTGTTTGCAAGGAGCGGTAGAGCTGTCATTTGGGGTCTGTCGGTGACCTCCTGGGGCCAGCGTGAGGTCACCTGACCTCCTGGGGACAGTGTGAGGGCTACATACAGCAGCTGGTTCGGCCAGTCTGGCACCGGTACAGTATTTACGGATTCCAGTTTTGCTCCCAGACTCTACAGTCTCAGGAAGGGACTGTTTGAAAGGATGCAGAGTGTTGATTCAGTTAAAGTAATGAATAGACAAACAGATGGAAGTCGACACACGATTCGCCTCATGTTGCTTTTTCAACATCGATGATAGAAGAATGGATAGCGAAAATGTAGGAAAAACACATTTTTTTAAAAAAACTGAAAATATTTTTTTCATATAATATATCCCGGTCATGTTTCACCTCCCGCAACTCCTCCCAAATCGTCCTCATTTCCCTGTCTACCCAGCTCCATGCCTTCTTTCTTTCTCTCTCTCTTTAGAAAACTAATAGCCAAATAAAAGAAACAAACCAGATTTTTAAAAAGGAAAAACATTAAAAGCACATATATACACGTGTAAAATATACATATATACAAACACAAATACACAAAAATCATAAAAACGCAAATTTCGAAAACATAATACACAAGCAAAAAAAAAAAAAACCCAGTAGGGTACAAAATTTCCAAACAGAGCAACATGAAACACAAGATATCTCCAAAAATACCTCTGAGCTCATGTGCTGGCCTCCTCTTGCTTGGCCCGGGGCCCATCCTTTAGTGTTGTTTACACACCCAGTGAGATTCCACTAGAGAAAATTATGTGTTCTTTTATGCATGGTTGTCAACGAGAGATAGAGTCTTGGTTAGGGATGGGAGCCTACGTTCACTTGCCCTCTCCGTGCTGAGACCCAGTCTCACTTGGACCTATACGGGTCCTACATATGTCGTCACAGTCTCTTCGAGTTCATAGGAACACCATCCTGCTGTACCTGAAGACACTGTCTCCTTGGTATCATCCATGCTCTCTGGCTCTTCCAGGCTTTCCTCTTCCACATAGTTCCCTGAGCCCCGACAGGAGGCATTCAATAAAAACCTGCCATGTGGGTCTCAGTGTTCCCAACACTCTCTGCACACTGCCCAGCTGTGGCTCTCTGTGTTAGCGCCCATCCAATGCAGGAGGAAGAAGAAAAGCACAGCTGTGCACTCTAGTTCCTAGGAAACAGTGAGCTGAGAACGAAGTTTTTTTTTAAAAAAATGATAGTAGAATACTATCCTCACTTCTCTCAAAACAGCTCTAAGCTCTTCTCCTTCCACCGCAGCAGCTCTCATCCTAACACTGTGACCCTTGGGAAAAGTTCCTCATGCTGGGGACCCACAGGTTGAGAACCACTACGTGGAGCAGTAGGCCCAGGTCTCTGCAGTGTCCTGAAATGGAAGCCAAACTTTGACAAAGCTAATAACTAGAAGAACAAAAAGAACCAGTTCAGTAACAGAATATTTGTCCTCAACATCAGAGAAGGAGCCATCTTGGAACAAGACTCCTAGGGGTCACTACACCCAGCAGACTCAGGATGGACAATGTGACAAGAGGGAGCTGGGAGAAGCTTAGAAGTGTCATGGGATTTCAAGCTGGTGGCCAGAGTCTATGGTCCCTTCGGAGATTAAAAACCTGTAAAAATATATTATTTACTTGTTAAAATTGGGTATGTGTGCTATGTGCAGTATGTGTGTTTCTCCTGGGAATGGTAACCTTGAATACATATATGAAAAATGAAAGATCAAATAAAAGTGAAAACAGTTTTACCCTCATTATGAAATATTTCTTTTTGATTGACAATTTTTTTTTTTCCAAAGCTCTGAGACAGGTAGAAGTCCAGAAGAAGCGAAGACACCAGGGGACTCTTGATACGGCAGGGACAAACAACAGTCCACTTCCCCGTGTTTGCAAATCCTACACCTAAATAACCAGATACCAAGCAGATGTAGAGACTCAAGAGCATCAGTACAACTGGTATGGGCACACGGAATTTAAGAAAGGGGCAAGGTGACTAAAAGCAAAAAAAATACAACAAAGTCCGATTGCTGTCTTAAACCTGCTGACTCAAGGCTGAAGAGCTGGAACTCCCAGGGCAATTGGGATTAATAGTGAATAAGACTGCAGCTGTAGTAGATCCATACATCGTTTGCATAACCAAACCTGGGACAAACAGAAACAACTCGCATACTTCGTGAGCAGTGATCTAGGGAAGCAAAGGCACTGTGTACCATCAGATAGGAAGCCACGATCGGGAAGACTTCCACACCCCCCCCCCCCCCCCCCCAATGCAAATCCTAAAGTATATAAAGAAAAAAGAAGAAACGCAAGCGCAGCGATGCTGGCCTTTTGAAAATAAGGGGGGAGGAACCTGTGTGGGTAGTTATTTACATAAGCATAAGATTACGCTTGGGGGGAAAATACACAAGAGTAGTAACGGATTTGCCTGTGATGTAAGAGCTTACGATGCAGGAATTAGGAGAGGTTCCGCTGTGCACCCTTCTAAAATGGCCTTTAAAACACACATAGCAAAGGCATGACTGTGGTTCTCAGCAGAGAGGGACCCTTGCCAGCATCAGTTGCAGAGGCTGTTAGGCAGGCATGGTCACCCACAGTGACATCTGCTGGTGATCCCCGGCACTGTCATCAAAAGGTGGCCCATGAAAGCAATGTAAAGCAGTCTATGCAGCACTCCCGAGAAACAGAAGCAGAATACAAAATGTTGGCATATATAACAAGCAACGAAAATAAATAAGGGACAGAGCCAGTGTATAAACCTCTTATTATCCTGAGCACATAAGTGTTTTGGTCTAACAGGTCCTTTTAACTATGCCTAAAGATATTAGAGGGCCTGAGATTGTTCCTCCATAAAGCGCTTGCTGCACAAGTGAGAGGCCATGAGTCTGGATCCCCAGCATCCGACTAAAAAGCCAGTTGAGACTGTGTGTGATTTCAGCCCCAGTGCTGTGGGGAAAAGAGGCTTATTGGCTCAGTGATTTTCTCTAAGCTCCAGTTCAAGTGAGAGACCCTGTCCCCCAAAATAAGGCGGAGAACAATTGAAGGAGACACCTAACGCTGACCTCTGGTGCTGTGCACACATATGGAGAGAGAGAGGGGGGAGAGAAGGGGGGAGGAGAGAGAGAGAAGAGAGAGAAGAGAGAGAGAGGGGGGAGAAAGAGACAGACAGACAGAGAGGAGAGAGAGAGGCAGAGAGGAGAGAGAGAGAGGCAGAGAGGAGGGAGAGAGAGAGAGAGAGAGAGAGAGAGAGAGAGAGAGAGAAAGCTTAAATGCTCAGTGGTGGGTGGGACTGTCATCTTCAAAGGCTGGCTCCTTTACTTCTGTTTCCACTACCACCATACAGTCTCTGTCATTCAGGCTCCAGGCTGTGTGTCAGAACACATGAAACATCCCTAGTATCACTGACTACCCCCATCAGATGCAACGCTGTGAAGTAAACAGAGCCGACAGGAGTCCACATGCCGTAATAACTGAGACAACAGACCAGCCTGGAGTCCTTCATGCAACCTGGACTTTAGAGACGCCATGGCTACTCCTGCTTTCCCTGAACCAATGCCGTGGGTTATAAGGCCTAGTGCTCAGGCTCCTTCTGTCCATATCTCTTTCTGCTCCAGTTTGGCATCTTTCAAGGTCCTGCCTGGGGCTGCATCTCCCATGGAACTTCTGTAATGCTCTCGACAGAAAGTGATTTCTCATGAAATGATCGGCGCCTCCTGGATTGTACCAGGAGGAAACTCAAGTGATGCTAGACTTGAATCAAGACAGGGACCGAGCTTAGCTATCTTGGAAGTTCAGTAATTAGTCCCACAGTTGTAAGTTATCAGAATTCTCTCTTCTTATTCTCCCCTTCTTCCCGTCCTCCTCCATGCTCACTTATTCTTCATTGTATCCATTCTTTATAGAGGCAAAAACATCAACCAGGAGTTCAATGATTAGATCCTGAAAGTCTAGGACCGAGTGAAGTCTAAGAGTGTATTTAACTGGCCTGCATGGGTGGTGTGCTCAACCCTCACTCAGCCCAGTCATTTTAACCATGGGTTTAGAATCCCTCCCGGAAACGGATCTAGTCACGAACAGCTATACGGTATACATGGGAGATGGTATGTGCTGTGTATATGTGTACATACGGTGACCGGAAACCGCCGGATGGAGAGGACTACACACTGAGTTAAAACCAGCAAATATGAAACGGCAACTTCCTGATTGTGTTTCCTTGTGCTAATTCCCATGTGAGAATGAACCACTTGAGATTAATGTGTCAGATACACCAATGGCATAGTCGTTCTTAAGGCACTTACTCAGCCATTTCCAGGCTTTGTCCTGACGTGTCTCCCCTCAGAAGTTTATTTAGATCTCCCGGTAATCAGTTCTATGGAGGACAGAGTTTATACAAGTCACAATAATTATAAAACATTGAATTCATTGTTTGTGCTCCATCGACCTTTGCAAGTATTTTAATCACAATAGGGAGTTAAAATTTAGTAAAAAACAAAACTGAGCTCCAAAGCATGCTCTGGGGAGCGCCTCTCTGACCCCTGGCTTGTCTGCGTTATTTCTTAGGAAGCAGCATGTGTTTGCAGAGAAACATCCTAGCACATCTGGCGTGATTTCCTAGTTTCTCAGTTTAAGCCAAAAGAGAGGGGGAAAGAAAAGTGGTGTCATCTGTTTTCCTTCTCTACATCTTGAAACAAGAGTCTCAGAAAACTATTTCCTAACAGATGCCAATTTAACATCTTCTGGCTCCTCGCTGATCGCCGGGAACAACCGCGGGCTGGCAGCCCCCAAGGCGGCAGAACTGTGTTCCCTTTGTGGTTATCAGTAATATTTTTCCTCTAGGAACCCTAGTTCCCTAACATGAAGGAGACATTTGAGTGGAAGGACAGAGCGGGGAGAATAAGCAGGAGAACGTGTTTGCAGTTATATGAGAGTAGAGTAAAGGTTTCAGAAGGAAAAGTTAAATCGAAACGTCAACGGCAGAGGTCTAGACTCACCTGCTGCCCCCGGCAAAGCGTGCGCCCCACCTATCATCCTAGCTCCTCTTTGTTCCTCAACAACCGAGAACATTTGGAAGTGGAATTAAGATGCTTTCACCGCACGAAAGAGTACCCAAGCGTGTTCAAAGTGACTCCAACATTCCTCCTCCATTCTAGCCCTTTGCTGGAATTTAAAGTGCATGGGTTTCTGTTTGGGGACTTCTAACAGAATTGACATTTGTTTTTGAAAGAGGGAGCCTGTTTGTCTTCGGATAGATCAGAATTTCTGTCTGCTTTAAGGTGACTCGATATTCACTAGATATTTGCCAGTTTAACAATTTTGAGCCCTAGCAATTTGGAACCTCCAAGGGACTGGCGGCGTTCATTTCCTTGCTCACCCCGGCGACATGGCAATTCGCGGTACTGTGCCACAATACGTTCAGGGAAACGGTACCTTCTATGCAAAGGTACGTTTGGGGCAACGTTACATTTTGGGCAACGTTATGCTCCAGGCAATAGTACGTTCTGCGTGACGGTACATTCAAGGCAACGGAACGTTCGGGACAACGTTGAGGTAACACTCTGGGCTTGTGAGGATCAGGAGACTGCATGTCAGGATTGGCAAAACCTTAACATCAAACCGGAGGCTTGATACTTAGTGTGTAGAGTGTGTGGAATTAATCTCTCCCCACAGTTTTGAGACTCACTATTTACTCTTCTGTATCTTGAGTGGCCCCACATAACGTCTAAGATTCACCGTACCGACTTGATAAAGAAAGACCACGTGAATTCCAGGTCTTGCACATCTACAAAAAGTTGTTCTACATGTACGGAATATACATTCAGCCTATTCACCTCATCACGCTCTCTCGTTCCCCTCCCCTTCCTCCAGATCTCCAGCCTCTCCCCACACAGTCCCTCTGCAGGAGAATTGTGAAGGTCGACTTATCTAAAGAAACACGGCAACTTCCGCTCCGTCCACTAACTAGGCTGTTAGTTCGTCACAATGCTACGTTTTCAGCAAGGCAATTAGTTGTGCATATAAGTGAACGTTGTGGAAAGATTGTGTAGAGTTGAAACCCTGAATTGACTTCTTGCAGAATTACGTAACCTCTGCTTCCTTATTTGGAAAACAGCTGTATTTCTACCATTCATGCCTGGTGTAATTCACCCAGTACAATAAGGAAGGGTGCAGAAAGCTCAGCGAGTACCTGGAACTTGTGATGACTAACGTGGTCACCCTGATCTTCATCACAGCCTCTCCTGAGACCCCCTGTGAGGTGTTGTTGCAGCACAATGAGCGGGATTCGGGGACATAGAAATTAAACTATTTGAATTTTTGCGGATTAAAGCTAAATTCTACCGAGTGTTGTTAATTCCATAGCGGGATGGGAAAAGGCATTTAAACGGTTGCCATACTTTTAGCGACAGGCCCTCGTAACGTCTAGATTTTTAGCCTGTTAGGGGTGGCCCCGATGAAAGCGATATCATGAAGTCCTCCAGTGACAGCATTGGAGCGTTGAGAGGAGAGGCCGGCTTCATATTTCAAATCACGTTTCCCCCTTACAAATTTCATTTTCCCAATTTGTGAAATAAAACCCCTAGAGGCACACACACATATTTGTGTGGCATTTTGGACAGAAGCTGTAAGTCACGGAGACTGAGCCCAGGAGTCAGTTTAATTCTCAGGGTGAATCAACAGTAGATTTCTGAAGGAGCTTCTCCACTGCCTCTCCTTTTCCCGCCTCCCCTCCCGTCATTTCTGCTCCCTTTCTTCAGATGTGACAGACACCGAACATACAAAGAATATTTTCAGTTAATGGGATAGCAGATGAAAGGGATTCAAATACGTTTTCTGTTTTGACCTATTGTGAGAAAGGTGAAAGCCATTCCAGGAAAAGTTAAGTGCTGTAAAAATATATTGACTTTTGCCTCACCAGAGAGTGGCTAGGGGTTATGTCCTTAAAACTTTTGACACACTAAAAGAAGTTAAATAATTCCAGTTTCAACGTCCAGAGTCTATTTACTGAAGCTTTTATTAAACACAGTTGTCATGTTTCTCCTTTAGCAGAGCAGAGAGCGGGCAAAACGCAAAGCTCCCTATCAACTGGTTGGCAGTAGGCATTTACTGAAAACGATTTGGCAGTAGGAGCATCGGTAAAGGCAAGGGTTTATACTCTATAAACGTTTAGGGTGTTTATAAGTAAACAGAGGAACATTCTCATGTTCCAGGCCTACTTTTTCTTTAAGATAATTGTTGAAAGTGACAAACCACTTCGGAGTTTTGCTTGTTTGGGGAGAAAAAAAAAAAAAAGAAGCCAAGGATGTCTGCCATGTGGCTACCTTGCATGACACGATGGACACTTAAATCTACATGTGCGCATAATCTCAGTGGACACCTTTGATAGATATATCACTATTACACAAACATACACATGTTTACTCCTATGAGTTTAATTGTAATGATCCTCACTTAAACTTTACTTATTCGGGATGATATCTTTTATAATTTTAGTTATTTGAAAATTTCACAATGCATGTAATACATTTTGAGCAAATCTACCCACCGTACCCTCTTCTCCAATTCCTTCTTAAATCCCCCTTCTACTTTTTGCGCCCAACTTCCTGTACACTTTTTCAAAAACTTGCTAAGTCCAACGAATGCTGCCTGTACGTGATGGAGCATGCATTGCCTCTCTGGGGCTGTATCTCTGAAGAAGACTCGCCCCCTTGAGCATCCATCAATTGCCCATTGCTCCTGAGCAAGTGGGTGGGGCTCTATGAGCGCTTCCCCTCACCCGGGCTGTAATTCTGTCTGGTGTGATCCTGTACAAGTCTGGTGCATGCAATCGCAGCTACTTTGTTCTCATGCATGTGACAGCCCTGTTGTGTCTGGCAAATATTGTGTTTGCTGTAAATGCGCATTACCTCTGCCTCCTGCAGTCTTTCTGTTCCCTCGTCCTAGATGGAATCATACCTGTTCATAACCGTGACATCTACTGGAACTTTCTGAATAAAATCTGAACCTGTATGAAACTCAGAAATAAGGAGAAAATCAAGGTTGTTTTGATAAGGTAATTTACTTCCTGGAGAAGATAAGATAAAGAGACCAATGGTGATCTTCAAAATTTGGGGCACAACTCATGCTTTTATGGTTACTTAACTAGCCTGTCAGTTGGGGGCCTCAGTTATTTCCACATAGATCTTTCCATGTGCTTTCCTGGGCCCCTCAAAGCACAGGAGCTGAGTGTCACAGAGGAGTGTTCCGAGAGGCTCAGAAGGAAGCGGCAAGAGACAATCTCGTTTTAAGTGTCATTGATAAGTTTGTTACCAAAGCAACTGAGGTTCAAGACAAGAGGTAGAAACCTCTCAGGGAATGAGGAACAAAAATACTTGAAAGAAATTTCAACCCATTGTATTAGTTCTCCCTATTATTCAAACAAAGCAGCTAAAATAAGCTCATTTAACAAAGGAAATATTTAGTTCACAGGTTTAGCACCTGAATGTCTAATGGTAATACCCAGGCTGTGGCTAGAGACCCCTTGGTTATGTCGTCTTATCGAGGGTGCTAATGTCACGAGTGCCTGTGGAAAGAGGAGATCACATATTGACACAGTGAACCAGGAGACAAGGGCTTTACAGTCTCTTCCAAGTGTGTGCCCTCATTGACCTAAGGACCTTCTCCTAGGCCCCACCTTGCAGGTGTCCATCACCTTCACCTTACATGGCAACCCTGAATGCCAAGATCACTGGAGAGGCAAATTATCATTATCTGCCATGCTCTGTATATTCAAATCTTACCAGGTCAATCACAACATCTCTTAAATATTCTTCTTATGTATTTATCCACCCGATCCTCTTGTGAGGTACAGAAATAGAACACCAACAGCACCAGTGTGTCAGAAGGAGAGGGCCTTGGTAAGGCTCCAGGGTACCACAAAGGCAACTTTGAGCCATCTGAGAAACTGAGGGAGGTTTTAAGGACAAGATGCTTCCTGAAAGGACCCTACCAACCCCATCATCCTTTCCCTAGTTCCCCTGGAAACACTTCATACACACACCCCTTTACCTTTTAGAGTGACTCTGAATGACTGTTCATTGGGATATAAAGAAGAAAACTAGACATAACTGGAGATGCACTGGGTTTGTTTTTTTAAAAAGATCTGGAGCAACAAAACCCAGTTACCCTCTATTTGAAATTCTAAAAGAAATTGAAGATACTGAGTTTATTAATTGACCTTTGGTACATGTTTTAAATTGATTTTATTCATTTAAAGTACATTTTTTTCATTTCATAACCAATATTATTGAAAGCCTCATACCCATTTTATAAAGTAGGGAGCATAGTTTTTACTGACTAAAATTATTATGGGAAGATATCACTGTTGAACCTTCATTTTTATGGCAATTTAAGTGGAAATAGTCCAAATTTATTCACTTTAATATACTTAGACTGTGACCTTCAGCTATGACCATCATCTTTGGGTTGAGGAGGAAGTGGTCTATGTCACCACAAATCCCTTTATGGTATGCTATACAGGAATGTACTGTGGATACAAATAGCCCTGCCTGTATAGAGGATATATAGCCACTGCCAGGAAATGGAAATGTCACAGACCAGCATTTGACTGAACATTGAAATGTACCCTTAACCCAACCAACCAATAGATCTTGGGACAAGATGAATGACATTTCTAATGCAATTAGTAGAGAGAACACTAAATGGTATTTAGACTGCTGTTTCTGATCTATGTCTGCTTGAGACTCTATAGGTAATTAACTGTTTTCCTAAGTCATGTGACAGAAAAAAAAATGAGAGAAGACAAGAAGAGTCAGGACAATTTTGTTTGAAATGAATTCTCAATAAGAGACATATATTAAAACCAATTAAATACTTTTAAATACCATAAGCAGAGGATTATTTAAATGAGTGATTTTTTAAGATATACTTTTGGCATGAGCTGAGCACATAATTCTTTTTTTTTTTGGCTGATGCTGATGATCATATATTCCAGTAAATTATTCCAGTAAACCATGGCTAGAACATGCTTATTGATATTATAAAAAAGGTTTCATGTTCATTTTGGTCAACTTTAAGGTCTGTAAACTTTGAAGCACTTACTTATGTCTTATGTTTACAATGTAATGCTAAGTAAAAAAAAATAACTATATTTTTTTTTAGATTTTCTGTACCAGTAAGGAGAAGGTTACCTATAAATAGGTTCACAGGCAATCCTTTGAGTACATCCAGGTGACAAACTTGGTTAGTCAGTTACTCACAATGTAGTGTTCCATGTAGACTAGAAGGTAAGAAAGACTCCATTTTGTGTCCTCCTAGCCCCCAGCTACTTGAACAACTCCGGACAGTAAATAATCCACAAAGCAAACCTCAAAGGAACAGGTAATGTCTGCTTTACACAGCATCTTCATCCTTAGCAATTTTCATCCTTGCTGTATTTGCTTGCAAATCTTTGAGATAAGGAAGAAGCTTGGTATTAGTGACTTTGAATTTCTTCCCTGATCACATCAAAAGGTATGTGATTCCACAGTTCTCAAGAACAGTTATACACCAGATAGCTTGATGCTGGGTAAGGATTATATACCTAAAGAGACAAAAATGCCAGTCTTGCATTTTATAAAATAAGAATGAGTTGCCAAAGCTTTCTTCCCATTATGGCAGGTAGCTGGAACATATGGACGCGATTTATGAGAAGTTGAAAGCAGAACAAAACCCAAACCAAACAAAACACCACCAACAACAAAAAACCAAGCAAGCAAACTATGGTGGTTTAAACAAGAATGGCCCCATGCCCCTGCCTCCTCTCCTTGCTGGCCAGGCTTATATATCTGAATGCTTTGTCACAAGGGAGTGACACTATTTGAAAGATTAAAAGGATTAGGAGGTGTGGCCTTGTTGGAGGAAGTATGTCACAGGGTGTGGGATTTGAGATTTCAAAAACCTATGCCAGGCCCAGTCTCTTTCTCTCTGCATGTGGACCAGAGATGCAACTCTCAACTACTGCTCCAGTACCTGCCTGCATGCCACCGTACTTCCCACTATAATGATAAGGGACTAAACCCCCAAAACTGTGAGTAAGCCCCCAGTTAAATGCTTTCTCTTGTAACAGCTGACTTAGTCATTGTGTCTCTTCATAACAATAGGACACTGACTAAGAAGTTGGTAAGAGTGAATGAGGTATTTCTGTCACAGGCCTGACCATATTTCCTGGGGGGAGGATATGGAGAATTTGGGGACTTTGGACTAGAAAAGCCAGCATATGCTTTAAGTGATGCTTAATGGGCCAACCTCGTAGAAGCATGGAAGACAGTCCTGGGGGTGATTTGGACTCTGTGTGTCTGGGCCAAGAGGTTTGAGAGGAGAAAAATATTAATAAATGGCCTAGAGACCATTCTTGTGATGTTTTGGTGAAGTATATGACTACTTTCTGCTCTTCTCCAAAAAATTATGCCTGAGCCTAACTTGAGAAGTTTTGGATTAATTGGCATTAGCAGAGGAAGTTTCAAGACAGCCTAGTACTAACTGTGCCATGTGGTTATGAGTGGTCACACTTATGCAGATCTCTAATGTAATGGGGCAAGCTATGCAAGGAGAAATACAAAATGTATAGTTTGAGGAGAAAAGGAACAGCAGGAAGTGCAATGGATATGTCCTGTGTTCACGGAGACAAAATGTTTAAACAAAAGGCTGTTGCTAAGTGGCATAAAGGGAGGGATGACCTCAGGGCCGGACTTCACCCAACTAAACTTCTGACTCATGAAAAGGGATTAAAGGAAAGCATCAACAAGAGAAAGCTGTTTCAAGTGTGACTGAATGAGGGGGCCATGTTCCAGCCCTAGAAAGGTAAGCCACCCTAAGCGAATACTGGAAACCAAACTCAGGTTCTCTGCAAGAGCAGTATGCATTCATAACCTCTGTGACAGATCTCCACCCACCACCTACCACCCCAGGAGGAAGAAAAAAAAAGTTAGTTTGGCTTGGTGAAGACTGATAACCTCCTGAGAAAAGTAACATTTTGACTCAAGTTTCTCTAGTGTTGTGGTTATGATTTTTTTTTTGCCTTCTCTGCTTAGTACACAATTTACTATGATTATTTACATACCAGAGGCTGAAATGTTTATATAAAAATGGCAGACAGTGTTGGGAAAGAGGAAGCATGACATGGAGCCTCTGGTTGGCAGAGCTGGGCATTGCCTTGCAAAGAATAGGATGAGGATTTCTGGTTTTACCTTGGGGAGGATTGATGAGTGGGGTCTGATAAACCAGACAGATGATAGAAAATATGTATTTATAAAATTTCTACCAATTGTATAGGACTTTGGAGACATAGTTTCCATAGTCTACGTGTTTCTGGACCAGTATGATAATTCTAGTTCCTGTAAGAAAGTTCTAGAAGTGAAAAAACAAAACAAAATCTCCAAACCCAAAGCAAAATAAAATCTGCCCTAGATCCCGTTTGCTGTTTTCTAGACCTGTTTCTAAGTTTGTACCAAAGGTAGCATTGCAAAAATGATGATAAAATGACCCAAAGTCTGTGATTATTAGGGATTACAGAGCTTCTGTGGTGGGATATGCTTGTTTCTTTACAAATAAAACCTGAATAAAAATCCTTTCCTATAAGAGATGACATTTTAAACATGTAGCGAATACATGCACTCACCATTCAGCTTTTCAAATCTTAGTATAATGCAGTTTCTGATTATCCATTTTAGGTATTTTGTGAAAAAAAGAAACACTCCCTTTCTTCTTGTTTTTCTAAGAAATTACCCTCTTCCATGAATATGGTATTACACTTTCTAATAATTTCCTCACAGTTCAAACTTTCATTTTTCTTTATTTGTAGTATTTTTTGATACACAGAGTTTTAAATTTTAACATGGGAAAGTTATAATTTTTCTTCATGTTTCATAGTTTCTAGAACATTTCTTTTTTTTATCCAGGAATGAAAAACAAAAACAACAAAAACCTCCTGTTTTCTTCCCTTAGCTTTGAATGGTTTCAAATATCAAAGTTTTTAGTTGTCTTGGAATGTATTTCTGATTCAAGTAATATAAAAATTTAATTTGAATTAGATTTTCTTTGTCCACACAAAGAACCAATTGTCATTTTTGCTATTCTACTGTTTCTTTTGAATTTCTACAACATTCGGTTTAACTTGTATAAAGTAATTGAAGACTTATAAATCTTGAACATTATGTATTGACTTTTGTATCATTGCATTTATTTATACAAAAATTGTACTGGCAGCATTTTAGCTGAAATTGGTCTCATTACTAGAAACTGATATACTATTTAGTTTTTAATTCACGAACATTGTATACCTCTTTATCTTTCAGTACTCTTAAATTACTTAATAATACTTAACAATTCTCCATATAAGTCATGCACATCTTGTGTTAGAATTATTCCTGGATAGTTTGCAAATCTTATAATGGCACTATGTCATAAATTATGTTTTCCAGTTGGATATTATGTATATATACAGAGAAATGTTATTGATTTTGCATATTATTGATTTTGTTTGCTTACTACTACCATTTTGCAATATTTAATAGTCCACATTTTAATTAAAAAACAGACATGCCACTGATTCAAATTCAGATAATGTTATGTCATGGTTATCTAGATACAAACACACATTATTAATTTCCTAAATAGCAGTGCTAACTAGTAAGCTCTTCTTTCACTTTAAGGTCATAACACATTGGACCTAGTTTGGCAAAGACTTACTGACTTCATCTAGTGTGGTTTAAAGTGAATTAAATAATGGAGTTCTATATTCTATGATAGGGTTATTTACTTAAAAATCATGATAACAATTGTTGTTGTTGTAAATGCCAAGAAAGATCAAGGATTAATTTGAGACTTCAAAATTAATTACCTCTTTAGCTTTTATACTTTTAGTTTCAGAATTCAAATGATTTTATTCCTATGGGACTAAATATGCACAACTTCCCATGTTGGAACCAAATTGTTTATGTGGAAATTTAATTTTAATTTGTTATCCAGGGAGTTATAATAGACCAAGGTGACACCATGTTTCAGAAAAACCAAGGTCATCAGCTGCTGGCTTGAGCCAATCACCATGACCTCTACCATAATGTGGTCCCAAGTCCACATCAGGAGAATCATTGTATATGTAAGGAACCTTGGATTGGACTCAGACTCTTTCATACCTTACTAGAGCTTTTTCTTTGTGCAGGACCTGACATCTTGTGTGTAGTTCAACTCAATTTCAAAAGAATCCAAGTTGGAACATCTTTTTAATCATTTGAAAGAAATACTATGTCCAAACTGTACTCATGGTGGATTATAACTACAAACTCAAAAATAGTTTTATGTTTATGTGCATGAGTGTTTTGCTTGCAAGAATGTCTGTGCATGCCTGGTGCCTGCAGGGGTCAGGAGAGAATGCTGGATTCCCTGGAGCTGGAGTTCCAGGAGGTTGTGAACCACTGTGTGTGCCTTGTGAACAGAACCTGGGTCCTCTGCAGGAACAGCAAATGCTCATTTAGCCATCTCTTCAGCTTCCCCACGCAACCTTTAAAATAGAACACATGCGGCGAGTTTCTCAACTTTAGGGTGGGGAAAATCTTTCAAATGAGCAACAGAAACTCTAAGTTTAAATGTTGAATAAACATTTCTATAGAACTTTAAAAAAGCAAACTGAAGTGATAGTGTCGTATTTTGGCAAACATTTTTAAATGATAATGCTTTCTGTTAGTATAATCATGAATAAGATGCGGAGATGTCAATAGAAGGCATTCTGTATTGCTGCTTGGAAATATATTCAGAATAAACTCTCTCAAGGGAAATTCTCCCCAGAAATTATACTACATAAGGAACTACAGGAGTATATCAGAATGTTCTTCACAACAGTATTTAACATATTTAAAAATTAGCAAAAATGTAAATATCTCTCCATTGACAGACAAACTGCAAAACTAATAGAGCATACATTTATAGTATTTACACCAAAACTCATGCAAAGCTCCATATCTTCAGAATGCCTGTCCTAACTGAACAGCAGTTCATCAAGATGTTCAGACTCTGGGCCTAGTTAGATTTTTGATTAATTTAAAAATACTTTTAATACATTCGGTTATATAATATAATAACTAAGTAAAAAAGTCTCAGAATAATATTAAATAAACAGCAGAAAATGAATTATAAATGATTATGTTATGAACACATTTGTCTGGGACTGTTTTGATCATCACGATTCGGGCTGAATACTGCGTCCCACATCCATAGGTTGAAGTTTTCACTTCCAGTATCATGGTATCCAGAAATGAGGTTTAGGCAGGAGGCTAGGGTTAGTAGATGAAGTCAAAAAATTGGCTTCTTCACAGAGGATTTAAAATTTATAAGAAGGGTACTAGAGAGGGCTCTTTCTATGTGTCTCTCTGCCTGTGTCTGTCTGTCTGTCTGTCTGTCTGTCTGTCTCTCTCACACACACATACACTCAGGCTTGCCCTTGCTGATGGCAACTCCCCCTACCACATACACTCAGGGTTGCCCTGACTGGCTGGCACCCCCATCCCCTATCTCTCTCTGTTCCCCACCCCCACCCCCCGCCACACACACTCGGGGTTGCCCTGACTTGCTTCTCCTGTCCCTCATCTCTTTCTGTCTGTCTGTCTGTCTGTCTGTCTCTCTCTCTCTCTCTCTCTCACACACACACACACACACACACACACACACACACACACAGGGTTCAGCTGACTAGCTGGCGCCCACACCCACACCCTCAAGGTTGCCCTCGCTGACTTGCTCCCCCCCTCTTACACACACACACACACACACACACACACACACACACACACACACAAACATGCTCTCACCCTCATGTAGTGAGCTGCGTGAAGCCACATCTGATAATCAGCTCCTAATTATGGCTAAGACCTGACTTATGCTGTGATCACGCAATGATTGTCAGCTGCTTGCATATGCGTGGACCTATGGGCAGTGCCCACCTGGCAATCCGGGGTTGGTAGCCCATGCCTACTTAAGGGCTGGGAGAGGTTTGCCCGGGGAGAGATAGGGGAAAAGAGAGAGAGAGAGAGATACAATTGTTAAAAAAGGTCCTGAATAAACTGTCAGCAAGAAGAGCTCCGGTGGTCACGTCTTCCTTGCGGGTCGAGGTAGAGCCGCGACACCCTCAGGGCTGCCGTGGCTGGCACCTTGATGAGGGATTCCTATTTCACCAACTGTGAAAGAACAGACATCGCTGTTAAGTCGCTCAGTCTGTGGTGTTATGTTACAGTTTCCCAAACAAGTGAATACAAATGAGGCAATGTTTATTCTTTTGTTGTCTAGCGTGGTCTCTACATTTTCTGATAGACATATTGCACTTAGAATATCTGAAGATCTACTATTATATCAGGAAATTCTGCTCAGCAGCATATGGATGGTTCTGTGAGAAGCTCAACATTAATTAAAGCAGTCATATAAATTCTGCCTAGAGTCACCTCGACATATCTTAAATTTTCTCCATACACTAGTTATTCGACCAATGGTTGATTTTAACAAAATAGATCTGATAGTTCTTAATGTGGAAAGTCTAAGATTGATAAGAGCTCTGAAGATAACACTGGCAAGAAAGTTTGCTTCCCCCACCTGACTGTAATTACTATTTGGAAACATTGACTATCTTATTGTACGTCCAATTATAGTGGATAATCAGCATTCTGCATTGGAACTGTGTGTATAATGGTGAAATTATATATTATTGTCTTGTCCAAGACATTTTCTAATCATTTATGTGTTTAAGTTCCTTCTTAAGCGTTCAGATTTCTAAGAAACAACTTAAAGCCCACACAAGCATTCCTACTGTCACAATTATGTCTAATTATATCACAGGGGAGGCTCTACATCACGGCAATATGTGATGATTAACATGTGCACATGCTGTGCACACACACACACACATGCTTTGTCGCTTTTAGTTTCATTGTCTCAACATCTTCACAGGCGTGCTGTTGAGGTAAGGAACGGAGAAAGTAGGGCTATGTGTTTCACTGTGGGACCTGGGAAATGTGGGGCTGTCACCAGCAGGCGGAGGACCATGTGAGGTACAACACCTCTCTCTTCAGATACAGAAATCCATAGGGTCTACAGAACATTCAAAATGTCTGACCCTATAATGTTTTCTCATTACCCAAACTACCCGATGCCCTCAGACACGCTCCTGACATTGTGGTCATTATATACTTATAATTATATGCTCCGCTTTGCCAGCATTCTCAGAGTTCCCACACTAAGGTGCAGGCACATGACTTCACTTCCTCTGACCACACTCTCCTTGGGAGACATATTTAGGGGGGGCTACATCAGGAAGCAACACACCTAAAAATGTTAATCTTTTTTTTTTTTTTTTTGGTTTTTCGAGACAGGGTTTCTCTGTGGTTTTGGAGCCTGTCCTGGAACTAGCTCTTGTAGACCAGGCTGGTCTCGAACTCACAGAGATCCGCCTGCCTCTGCCTCCCGAGTGCTCAGATTAAAGGCGTGCGCCACCACCGCCCGGCAAAATGTTAATCTTTTGATGAGCCACGTATACAAAGATTCATTTCCTAGGGGCTGGAGTGATGATGCTTCTGCCTCCAGTCTCAAGCACTTTCATACCACAGACTAATATCTACAGGGTTTCTGCTAGAGAAGTGGCTGGGTATTCTCAGTGATGCTCAGGTCTGTCCCCTGGCCCTACCAGATACTCTGTAAAATAGTTAATAGTCTTCATCAGTTCTATTCCCCTTCTGATTTGCAAAAAGTATTCTGTAGTTACAATTAAGAAGACTTACCAGTACCATAAGAGTTCTTCCTCTTTAGAACAAAAGAAAATCTAACCCTAGTGAAACTTCAGTATTTACTAGTGGAGTGCCACGGCAATGATCCTGTTTACAGACACGGAAGGGGAGACGCCGTGGAATCAGTGTTGTGTGTTCATTTTCAGAGCTTTGGTATCAGAAAGAAGAGAATTTTCCAGCCAAAGAATTCCTTCCTTCTCAAGTTATCAGCAAAATTCATTCTTCCTGTTTCCTTGGTTTCACAACTAATCAGAGGATTCAGACAGGACCTGGGAAGCTGGCGGCATTCCTTATTAACACATGTTTGGTCTTTGCAAAGCCTGATACCATTTACTGGGTCCTTAACCTCTTACTTCCCCTGACATGTGAATAACCCGAATGCCTGTACCATGCTGTATGCAGCAGGGTTACTATCACAAAAACTCAGAAATCGGCCAGAGGTTATCCTCAACATCATCAGCAGCAAGGAAGTATTTTCATTAGCTCTCTTGACAAGTGCCTGTTCAGGTGAAGGAAGGAAGAAGGAGACATTTCTACTCTCAGGGACAATAGAGAACCATCAGGCTCGAATGGCTGAAATTGGAATTTAAAGAGATTTTGATTATAATAACAAGCACTACATCATATATCAGACTGGCTATGTTCCAAAAATAACTGTTTTTTTCACCTGGTAGAATGCTCTGTCATCATAAACATTTATATTTTAAGAAGGTTATTTATTTTAGCTAAAATTTACTGGACAGTTAGTGTATGCCAGCATTAAGACTTTGCAGCCTGTACCCATTGATTACACTTGACAGCGTGGAGCAGATACTGTCAACTGTATTTAAAGATGAAGTGATTCCCAGGGAGGTTAATTCATTGTCCAAGGAAACATAGCTCCTGAATCACAGAGGTGAGACCTGATCCCAGGTGAAACATGAATTACGAAGGCCACAGGCCGTCTCTCTAGCAGTTTTATGTGAAGAGTCAGGAATAAACCATGATACATACACAATGAGGCAGCTAAAGCTTCCTGTGTGTGCAGACAGAAGCTTGGGAGGCAGTTGCCACATGTGTCTTGCTTTCGTGTCGAATAAGTGACGTCAACAAGGTGAGAAAGCATGTAAGAAAGAGGAGATGGTGCGTTGGGTATGTGTGCTCATGTACATGCAATCATTTTAATGAGACAAGCAAAACAAGTTAAGAAACTTGAATGTATTCACTAAACACAGACTAGCCAGTGCCAGAGCATCATCAGGCAGTGGGAATTCCCCCTAGCAAGTTATTCTCTAAAAAGAATCTCTTGGCCTTTTGGAATAAAAAAAAGAGATGGGTAACACATAGATTGAATAGGACAGTCAGGATTCCTGCCCCTTGGGAGTGTAGATCAAGCAGAGGCCAAGAAAATGGAGTCAGTACTTCCTCTGTCACCTCTAGAGCAAGTGCTAGGGCCTCATGTCTTTAGAGCAAAAGTCCTAGATCCTCCACCACCTCCAGAGCAAGTCCAAGTCCTCCACCACCTCCAGGGCAAGTCCTAGGTCCTCCACCACCTCCAGGGCAAGTCCTAGGTCCTCCACCACCTCCAGAGCAAGTCCAAGTCCTCCACCACCTCCAGGGCAAGTCCTAGGTCCTCCACCACCTCCAGAGCAAGTCCAAGTCCTCCACCACCTCCAGGGCAAGTCCTAGGTCCTCCACCACCTCCAGAGCAAGTCCAAGTCCTCCACCACCTCCAGGGCAAGTCCTAGGTCCTCCACCACCTCCAGGGCAAGTCCTAGGTCCTCCACCACCTCCAGGGCAAGTCCTAGGTCCTCCACCACCTCCAGGGCAAGTCCTAGGTCTTCCACCACCTCCAGGGCAAATCCTAGGTCTTCCACCACCTCCAGGGCAAGTCCTAGGTCTTCCACCACCTCCAGGGCAAGTTCTAGGTCCCCCACTTAGACCTAGGGCAAGAGCAAGGCCCTCACACTGTCACACCTCTAGGGACAGGATTGGGTTGAGTCCTGACCAGCACTGTACAAAGGGCTCTAGGAGGTCATGATCTGATGCTGCTGGTCTACAGGAAAGGCAACCAGTTCCTCATTCCAGAAAGGAAGCACATTATCTAGGAATCCTACAGACAGAATTGTAAAACTAGCAGGTTCATCTGAAAACAAGTGCTTTGAGAATCTCCACTTGTGAGAAAATCCCAGACATCAGTCAATCATAGGTGCAGAGACTGGGGCTTTCTTATTTTATAGTATAAAAGGCCACGCCCAAGTGGGCTAGTAACTTAAAGGCTATTGGCTGAAGGAGTTCCTACAGCACCTCCTTCTTTAGTTTAAATAAGAGAATTCTAAGCCTATTATAAAATTATATACAATAAGAACAAATATCAAGTAGAGGCTTCCTGACTCAGCTTTAGCTGCAAAACCCTGCAACTCATTAAGAGGTCCTGCCACGATACACTTAAACGGTGTTGACAAAAAGCTGAACACATGCTTTTCAGTTTTCAGCAGTAGCAGGAAAAAAACTGCGCCATTTAAAAATGCCGGCTTTCTGGGCTGTCCTGCCAGGGCAAACTCTGACTCTTTTATGCAGGCGGTCCGTGTGGTTTGCAAGCACAGGCTGCTGCAACTTACTTGCTGGCAGGAACCTTGAAATGCCATAGAGTTGTGGCAGTAAACATGGCTACAGCCAGTACCTCAGCCATGAGGCTGGAAAGCTAAGGAATGGACTGGATCTAGCTGGCAAAGCCACGGCTTTAATCCTACTGATATTGCTTGCTAAATTAAGGACTCATGTGGTCAAAAAAGAGACATATACAGTAAAAGAAAGATTCAAAGTCAAATAAAATGTTTAAATGGTTTACATTGTGTTAAAAATATATGCATGCTAAACATTAAAGTTCTTAAAGTAAAAAACAAAAAAAAAAAGGAAGAGAGTAGTTGGGTGTGGTAGTACACACCTTTAATCCCAACACTTGGGAGGCAGAGGGAGATTGACCTCTGTGACTTCAAGGTGTGATAGCACAGGCCTTTAATCCCAGTGCCTAGAAGGCAGAGACAAACAGATCTCTGTGAGTTCAAGGTGTACATCTATAATCCCAATGCTTGGGAGGCAGACGGGCGGATCTCTGAGAGTTCAAGGACAGCCTGGTCTATAGAGTTATTCCAGGTCAAAGATACAGAGAACCTGTCTCAAAAAGCAAAAAATAAAAGTAAAAAATAAACGAAATAGAGTTAAAATAAAGCCGTACAAAGATGGAAAATACACAGAGAATTTTGATACTGTATGCTATTATGCTCTCTTTGAATTGTTTGAATGCTGAGGAAGGAGCAACAGCTGCTAAAAGATATTTGTTTATAAATGCTGCTGAACTAATCCAACATAGATATTTTGAAAATGCCTTGACTTTGAAATTTGGATCTAAGGACATGATGCTTTGGACGTCGGCTAGAATCTTCCCGGTAAGACCGGTGCTCACAGATTATTAGAGATGGGTTGATCGGGATATCAGAATTAGCCAGTAAGGGTTAGAGCTAAAGGGCCAAGCAGTGTTTAAATGAATACAATTTGTGTGTTGTTATTTCGGAGCATAAGCTAGCCAGGCGGCCAGGGTGCTGGGGATGCAGCCCGCAGCCCGCCGCCCGTATTACAACAAAGTATAAAATTAGAATTACAACCCCTAATTGATGTTCCTAAACCTGAGGACAAACTTTGTTAGGAGAGGGGATATCATCTTCTAGAATTACTTTTATCTGTCATGGGGGTGATGTTCTTTCTATGGGATCCTGTGAAAGTAAAATGATGGTTAAGTTTCAAGATTACTATCTGGTATAATTGCAAATAGTCACTGAGTATTCAGTATGGTTTTTCTGAGGATCCTATTTCAAGTTCTGGCTAGAACATTGTAAAAAGGTGCACCATTCACCTTCCTAGACCTGGATAGAGGGGAAAGGACCTTGGACTTCCCACAGGGCAGAAAACCCTGACTGCTCTTAGGACTGCAGAGGGAGGGGGAAAGAGAGTGTGGGGAGTGGGAGGGAAATGTGAGGAGGGGAGGAGGTGGAAATTTTTAATAAATAAATAAATAAATAAATAAATAAATAAATATTAAGGTGCACCATTTCCGTTAAACAAGTTGGAGCCATCTTGAGCAGCTGGTACCCAGAACAGGTCTTATAGTAGCACTATCAGCATCATGATATCAAATCAACCAGGTGGAATTGTTGTAAGGCCCCATCCACTTCTTGGAATCTTCAAAGATTACTGCAGGAAAATTCATTGTTCATTGGAAAAACTTAAACATTATTCATGCAGACATATTTTCAATGAAAAGTATGATAGAGACATAAATAGGTATGAAGTAAAATTTTTCCTAAAGTCTTTCTTCTTTCTATCCCATACCAAATGGCTCCTGACATGAGAGAGAAACTCTTGATTTTTTCTTTTAATAACATGCTTGGATTTAGAGAAGGACAGAGCCATTTTCAAACTCCAAAGCCAGCTTTTATTTTTAAGTGAGTCATGACTATTATTACAGTGATTCTTACCCTCAGATGACCTGTCCTCATAAGTAATAATTCTCTTTTATATTATTATTATATGATATAATAAGTCATATCCTATCTGGATAAATATCTCTTCCTCTTTAGGCATCTAGATGTCTAGGGTCTCTTGACTTTTTGAAGATGAGTATTTTCCTGCAAAGACAAGAACAGAACCCTGCCCCAACCCTTATAAGGTTTCCTTATCACCTGTATGGTGGATGAGCTGTCATTTCTCTTTCTCAAGAGGTTTCTCTTTTTCAAACCGAATCTTTATTAATTTTGATGTATCCATAACTTTTCTTCTCCCATGGAAACAAGAGCGAACCCCCTTCCCCAAATGTAGCACATCTCCTGGTTTCCATTGTGAGGTCAACACATCCTTGAAATACACCGGCTGATTTAATTCAAAAGTTTTTTTCTATTATCCAATGTCTTTCTGCTGCTGTTGTTCCTTTCTCATTAGTATTAAGAAAATTTAAGGTTAAAAAAACATTATGCAATCTATTTCTAGGGGTATTTTCCATCCTTTTCTGTTTATTTAACATATCCTTTATAGTTTGATTTGATCTTTCTATAACTGCCTGACCTGAAGGATTGTTTGGTATACCTGTAGTATGCTTTATATTATAATAAGCAAAAAAACCTGTCTCATTTTCTTAGATACATATGCTGGACCATTGTCTATCTTTATTTGTGCATGTATACCCATGATGGCCATAACTTCTAATAAATGCATGATTACTGAATCAGCCTTTAATGAGCTCAAAGCAGTTGCCCATTGAAAACCTGAATAAGTGTCAATGGTGTGGTATACATATTTTAATTTTCCAAAATCTGCAAAGTGGAACACATTATCTTCCAGATTTCATTCCTTTGAGTACTTTTTAGGTTACTCCCTGAATTTAGTGGTGTTTGGTTATAGAAAGAGCAAGTAGGACATTTCTTTATAATCAGCTTAACTTGTTGCCATGTAGTAGAAAACTCTTTCTTTAAACCTTTGCTATTGATATGATGTTTCTTATGAAATTCTGAGGCCTTCAGCATGCTTCCAATCAATAATTGTTATTTTCTGCATTACCTTTTGCTATAGGACCTGGTAGGCCCATATGGGATCAGTTGTGTGTTATGTATATGCGACAAAATTTATTCCTGATTACATCTTGAACCTGTATGAATAATGAAGTCAGTTTTGTATCATCTGGTATAAATTCAGGGGTTTTAATATATAAAACAACTATTTCTGCATATTGTGAATCATTAACTTATTAAGAGGTTCTTTAAAATCCCTTAGTACCATGAGAACTATAAGGGCTTTATTCCACCTTAATTAAATCTTCTCATTTTTAACATGCCTTTTCTGATTTATTTTCATGAGTATGGAATGTATAGGCTCCACTTATTAGTGTATTACATACAATGGGGGAAGGATCCAAGTAATTCTCTATAAGGCTTAATTCTATCACTTTGGGGATAATTGCTGTTAATCGCTCCTAAAAAAAAAATAGCACAAACTCTTTGCCAAGTTTTATTGTCTTCCCATAATTTTTTAATTTTTTTTAGGTTCTTTTTTTTATTTAAATTTATTTATTTATTAAGGATTTCTGCCTCGTCCCCACAACCGCTTCCCATTTCCCTCCCCCTCCCCCGATCAAGTCCCCTCCCTCATCTGCTCGAAGAGCAATCAGGGTTCCCTGACCTGTGGGAAGCCCAAGGACTGCCCACCTCTATCCAGGTCTCGTAAGGTGAGCATCCAAACTGCCTAGGCTCCCACAAAGCCAGTATGTGCAGTAGGATCAAAAACCCACTGCAATTGTTCTTGAATTCTCAGTATTCCTCATTGTCCGCTATGTTCAGCTAGTCCGGATTTATCCCATGCTTTTTCAGACCTAGGCCAGCTGGCCTTGGTGAGATCCCAATAGAACATCCCCATTGTCTTAGTGTGTGGGTGCACCCCTCGTGGTCCTGAGTTCCTTGCTCGTGCTCCGTGTCCTTCTGCTCCTGATTTGGACCTTGAGATTTCTGTCCGGTGCTCCCATGTGGGTCTCTGTCTCTGTCTCCTTTCATCGCCTGATGAAGGTTAATATTCATGAGGATGCCTATGTGTTTGTCTTTGGATTCACCTTCTTATTTAGCTTCTCTAGGACCATGAATTATAAGCTCAATGTCCTTTATTTATGGCTAGAAACCAAATATGAGTGAGTACATCCCATGTTCCTCTTTTTGGGTCTGGCTTACCTCACTCAGGATAGTGTTTTCTATTTCCATCCATTTGTATGCAAAATTCAAGAAGTCCTTGTTTTTTACTGCTGAGTAATACTCTAATATGTATATATTCCATACTTTCTTCATCCATTCTTCCGTTGAAGGGCATCTAGGTTGTTTCCAGGTTCTGGCTATTACAAACAATGCTGCCATGAACATAGTAGAGCATATACTTTTGTTGTATGATAGGGCCTCTCTTGGGTATATTCCCAAGAGTGGTATTGCTGGATCCAGGGGTAGGTTGATCCCGAATTTCCTGAGAAACCGAAACACTGCTTTCCAGAGTGGTTGCACAAGTTTGCATTCCCACCAGCAATGGGTGAGTGTACCCCTTTCTCCACAACCTCTCCAGCAAAGGCTATCATTGGTGTTTTTGATTTTAGCCATTCTGACAGGTGTAAGGTGGTATCTTAAAGTTGTCTTGATTTGCATTTCCCTGATCGCTAAGGAAGTTGAGCATGACCTTAAGTGTCTTTTGGCCATTTGAAGTTCTTCTGTTGAGAATTCTCTGTTCAGATCAGTGCCCCATTTTATAATTGGGTTGATTAGCCTTTTACGGTATAGTTTCTTGAGTTCTTTATATATTTTGGAGATCAAACCTTTGTCAGTTGCGGGGTTGGTGAAGATCTTCTCCCAGTCAGTGGGTTGCCTTTTTGTCTTAGTGACAGTGTCCTTTGCTTTACAGAAGCTTCTCAGCCTCAGGAGGTCCCATTTATTCAATGATGCCCTTAGTGTCTGTGCTGCTGGGGTTATACGTAGGAAGTGGTCTCCTGTGCCCATGTGCTGTAGAGTACTTCCCACTTTCTCTTCTATCAGGTTCAGTGTGTTCGGACTGATATTGAGGTCTTTAATCCATTTGGACTTGAGTTTTGTGCATGGTGATAGATATGGATCTATTTTCATTCTTCTACAGATTGACATCCAGTTTTGCCAGCACTATTTGTTGAAGATGCTTTCTTTCTTCCATTGTATACTTTTAGCTCCTTTATCGAAAATCAGGTGTTCATAGGTTTGTGGGTTAATGTCAGGGTCTTCTATTCGATTCCATTGGTCGACTTCTCTGTTTTTATGCCAATACCAAGCTGTTTTCAATACTGTAGCTCTGTAATAGAGTTTGAAGTCAGGGATGGTAATGCCTCCAGACAATCCTTTATTGTATAAGATTGTTTTGGCTATCCTGGGTTTTTTGTTTTTCCATATAAAGTTGATTATTGTCTTCTCCAGATCTGTGAAGAATTTTGATGGGATTTTGATGGGGATTGCATTGAATCTATAGATTGCTTTTGGTAGAATTGCCATTTTTACTATGTTGACCCTCCCAATCCAAAAGCAAGGGAGGTCTTTCCATTTTCTGGTGTCTTCTTCAATTTCTTTCTTCAAAGACTTATAGTTCTTGTCAAGTAGATCTTTCACTTCCTTGGTCAGAGTTACCCCAAGATATTTTATGCTATTTGTGGCTATCGTGAAAGGTGATGCTTCTCTGATTTCCCTCTCTGCTTCCTTATCCTTAGTGTATAGGAAGGCAACTGATTTTTTGGAGTTGATCTTGTATCCTGCCACATTACTAAAGGTGTTTATCAGCTGTAGGAGTTCTTTGGTAGAATTTTTGGGGTCGCTTATGTACACTATCATATCATCTGCAAATAACGAAAGCTTAACTTCTTCCTTTCCAATACGAATCCCCTTGATCTCCTTATGTTGTCTTATTGCTATTGCTAGAATTTCAAGCACTATGTTGAAGAGGTATGGAGAGAGTGGACATCCTTGTTGTGTTCCTGATTTTAGTGGGATGGCTTTGAGTTTTTCTCCGTTTAATTTAATGTTAGCTGTTGGCTTGCTGTAAATAGCTTTTATTATATTTAGGTAGGACCCTTGTATCCCTATTCTCTCCAAGACCTTTATCATAAAGGGGTGTTGAATTTTGTCGAATGCTTTTTCAGCATCTAATGAAATGATCATATGGTTTTTTTCTTTCAGTTTATTTATATGGTGGATTACATTGATAGATTTGCGTATGTTGAACCAGCCCTGCATCTCTGGGATGAAGCCTATTTGATCATAATGGATAATTTTTCTTATGTGTTCTTGGATTTGCTTTGCCAGTATTTTATTGAGAATTTTTGCGTCGATGTTCATGAGTGAGATCGGTCTGTAATTCTCTTTCTTGGTTGGGTCTTTTTGTGGTTTTGGTATCAGGGTAACTGTAGCTTCATAAAAGGAATTTGGCAATGACTCTTCTGTTTCTATATTGTGAAATACATTAAGGAGTATAGGTATTAGTTCTTCTTGGAAGTTCTGGTAGAATTCTGCATTGAAACCATCTGGTCCTGGGCTTTTTTTCGAAGGGAGATTTTTGATAACCATTTCTAATTCTTCGCGAGTAACCGGTCCATTTAGATCATTTACCTGGTCTTGGTTTAGCTTTGGTATATGGTACTTATTTAAAAAAATGTCCATTTCTTTTGTATTTTCCAGTTTTGTGGCATACAGGCTTTTGTAGTAAGATCTAATGATTCTCTGAATTTCCTCTGTGTCTGTGGTTATGTCCCCCTTTTCATTTCTGATCTTATTTATTTGCATGTTCTTTCTCTGTCGTTTAATTAGTTTGGATAGGGGTTTGTCGATCTTGTTGATTTTCTCCAAGAACCAGCTTTTTGTTTCATTGATTCTTTGGACTGTTTTCTGTGTTTCTATTTTGTTGATTTCAGCCCTCAGTTTTATTATTTCCAGTCTTCTACTTCTCCTGGGCGCATCTGCTTCTTTTTTTTCTAGAGCTTTCAGGTGTGTTGTTAAGTCCCCAATGTATGCATTCTCCGTTTTCTTTAAGTGGGCACTTAGTGCTATGAACTTTCCTCTTAGCACTGCTTTCATTGTGTCCCATAGGTTTGAGGATGTTGTCCCTTTATTTTCATTAAATTCAAGGAAGACTTTAATTTCTTTCTTGATTTCTTCCTTGACCCAGGTGTGGTTCAGTAGTTGACTGTTCAGTTTCCATGAGTTTGTCGGTTTTTTGGGGGCAGCGTGGTTGTTGCCTTCTAACTTTAATCCGTGATGATCTGATAAGACACAGGTGGACACTGATATTTTTTTGTATCTGTGGAGGTTTCCTTTGTTTCTGAGTATGTGGTCAATTTTTGAGAAGGTTCCATGAGCTGCAGAGAAGAAGGTATATTCTTTCCTATTTGGGTGGAATGTTCTATAGATGTCTGTTAAGTCCATTTGCTTCATTACCTCCAATAATTCTCTTAATTCTCTATTAGGTTTCTGTCTGATTGACCTGTCCCTTGGAGAGAGAGGTGTGTTGAAGTATCCTACTACTAGTGTGTGTGGTTTGATGTCTGCCTTGAGTTCTAGTAATATTTCTTTTACATAAGTAGGTGCTTTTATATTGGGGGCGTATATATTCAGGATTGAGACGTCCTCCTGATGAATTGTTCCTGTTATGAGTATAAAGTGACCGTCTCGGTCTCTTCTGATTGATTTTAGTTTGAAGTCAGTTTTGTTAGAAATTAGTATGGCCACACCTGCTTTTTTCTTAGGACCATTTGCTTGAAACACCTTTTCCCAACCCTTTACTCTGAGTAGGTGCCTGTCTTTGTGGTTGAGATGTGTTTCTTGCAAACAGCAGAATGTTGGATCCTGTTTTCGTATCCAATCTTTTAGCCTGTGCCTTTTTATAGGTGAGTTGAGTCCATTAATATTAAGTGATATTAATGACCAGTGGTTGTTTACTCCGGTTATTCTTATTGCTTTTGGTAGTAGAGATTGTGTGTCTCCCTTCTTTGAGATGTGCTTGTGAAGGGTCATTAGATGCCTGGGTTATTGTAGGCAGTGTTGGCAGTGTTGGATTCCTTGGGTTGCGATTTTCCTTCTATTACTTTCTGTAGGGCTGGATTTGTGGCTACGTATTGTTTAAATTTGTTCTTATCCTGGAATGTCTTGTTTTCTCCATTGATAATGAACGATAGCTTGGCTGGGTATAGTAGTCTGGGCTTGCATCCATGGTCTCTTATCTTCTGCAGAACCTCTATCCAGGACCTTCTGGCTTTATAATTTTTTAATTTTATCAGTAGTAAAAGACACTATAATCTCTGCTGGGTCTATTTCTGCTAGTTGATGAAGTCTCAATTTTCCTTTTATAATTAACTCAGAGATTTTTTCCCACATAAGTTTTTTATTTTTTACTTGATTTATGTGATAAAAAGATTCATTCTAAGAGAATATCTTCCCTTTGCATTAAAATTCCTGTAGGGGAAATTATGGAAAGCAATATGACTAGAATGCAATTAAGATTTGGATTCACCCTATCCATATGTGCCTCCAGTAATTTTTCTTCAATGACAATTAATTCTTTTTCAGCTTCAGCTGTTAATTCCTAGGACTATTTAAGCCTTTATTACCATCTAAGGTTTTATTTAAATGAACTATTAGATCAGATTAGATCAGGTGTTATCCCAACAGTTGGTCATAGACTGGAAATGTCTCCTAACAATCTTTGAAAGTCATTAAGAGTCTGCAATTGGTCTCTCCTAATTTGTGCCTTTTTGTTCTAGTTTTCCGTAAACCTATTTTTATAACCTAGGTAATTGACAGAATCTCCTCTCTGTATTTTTTCAGGAGCAATTTGTAATCCCCATTTTGGCAAAACTTTCTTTACTTTTTCAAACATTCTTGCTAAAGTATCTACCTCTGAATCAGATAGCAAAATGTCATCCATATAATGCTAAATTGAATATTTAGGAAATTGTTTATGTATTATTTCCTATGCTGACTTACAAAGTATTGGCACAGGGAAGAGCTATTGAGCATTTTCTGTGGGAGGACGGTCCACTGGTATCTCCTAGTAGGCTGACCATTATTATAAGTAGACACCATGTAGGCAAATTTTTCTCTGTCCTTTTCTTGTAAAGGTATAGTGAAGAACAATTTTTAAATCAATAACTATAAGAGGCCATTCTTTTGGTAATAGAGAAGGCAGAGGAATTCCAGATTGTAGAGGCCCCATAGGTTGAATTTTCTTGTTGATAGCTCTTAGATCTGTCACCATTCTCCATTTACCAGATTTCTTTTTAACAACAAATATAGGAGAATTCTAAGAGCTGGTTTATTCTTTAATATGGTGAACATCTAGTTGCTTCTGAACCAGCTGTTCTAAAGCCTGCAGTTTGTCTTCTGTTAAAGGCCAGAGTTTAACCCATATTGGTTTCTCAGTTAACCATTTTAAAGGTAGGGCCATTGGTACCTCTAAATGTTTGCTAGTTTCTTTATATTCTTGTACAGCCTGACCTTTGTATATAGTACCTTATAATATTTTTCCCAGAAACATAAGTTTCTGGAACTGCAGAAATGTTAATCTATGTATTCCATTGCTGCAGCAGGTCACAATCCCATAAATTCACTGTGATATTAGTCACATATGACCTCAGCCTTCCTCTCTGCCCTTCTAGCTCTGTGCATTCAACCCATCTTGTGCTTTGTTTCACTTGAGATAGGCTTCCAATTCCTAAGAATTGAACATCTGCCTCTTGAAGATGCCAATTTGGATGCCAAGATTCTGGAGTAATAATATCCATGTCTGCATCCATGTCTATCAAATTCACAATTACAATGCCATTTATACATACTCTTAGCTTTGGTCTTTGATCATTTATAGAAGTCTGTCAGAATCTATGTTTCCTATTTACTATTGGAATTTTTGATTCATCTTCCATGTTTATTTCATCACCCAGAACAGTATGTTTTTTTACAGCAGGCACTGGATTTTTTAATTTTCCTTGTGAGATATGTCCTCCAGAGTGACTGGGACTAACTGGACCACTTTTGACTTGGGGGCTTGCAAGAGGCCTCCCAAGAAGTTTCCTGATAGTATTGGGTTGCCTTGTCTGTCTTTTGTTGCTATGCTTTCATTGGTTCAATGTTGGCCTTTGCCACACCTCCTACATAATACAGAAGGTTGATACCTTTTATTTTTGCCATTACCAGAGGAGACATTATTTCTAGGAATTTCTTGTGTAAAATCCCTTCTCAGATGTCCTATTCTACTACAATTAAAACATTTGGCATTTTGATGTCCCCTCATACTTTTGGAAATTGCTTCTCCTACCCAAGACTCAGGGTTACAGTCAAATATCTCAATGTTCATTGTATGTAGGATCCATTCATCCATTGGTGCTAATCTAATCTTTAAAGGCCCAAGTATCTTTTTGCATTTTAAATTGGCATTTTCAAAAGCCAGAGCTATAATAAGTACTCATCTAGCTTCTGGGTCTGTTACTCCTATTTGTACAGCCTTAGTTAATCTTTGTAAAAAGTCACTAAAGTGTTCTCTCTGGCCCTGTTTAATTCTGGTATATGATTCAATTAATTTTCTTGGTTCTTGAATCCTGTCCAAAGCATTTAAGGCTGCATTGTGGGATAAGAACAAAATTTGTTCATTGTAAAGAGCTTGAGCTTGTGGGTCAGTATAAGTGCCCTCACCAAGAATTTGATCTTGGGAAGTCTCAAGTCCTTTTGCTTTTCCCTGTTGTTCTAAAATTTTTGCCTCTTCTCTCCTATAGCATTTCTAGAGCAGTTGGGTCCATCTTCCAAGACTGCTGAAACTGTGTGGGGTGGTCTTATTGTTAGAATCCCATGTCTTTACCATCTCCCTAACAAATGCTGAGTGCAAGCTTTAAGATACTACTGCTTGCTTAATTTCTTTTAAATCATTTATTCCTATAGGAATCCATCTACCTTGTTTGATTCCTTTTGGGCATTTAGAACTTGATGCTTTTTCAGAGATGATTACAGGATAGGAAGCTAAAACCCTGGGTAAGTCATCTTAAGAGAAATCTTGAGAGAGAACCATGAGCTAGTCCTCTACCCCTGGATTGTTGGCCCTCAGAAATGGTGTAACATTGAGCATCTTTGTCTGAATTGGGGGCTAATTTGTACCCAGAAATCTATAACCAATCTTGAAGAAGCGATGGACACTACAGATTCCATAGAGGGAGCATTCACAGAAGTCATCCGGGACAGAGAGTAACAGTAAAGAAACATAGCAAAGCCACAATGTAGAGAGTCAGAGCTCATATCATATGCCTTAACTGTCCTTCTTAAATCTCAACAAAAAGTCCACTTTTGAGTCTATGAAAATTTAAGGAGCATCCACTTACTGTAGATTCATATTTCTGATTACAAATGGAAAGTCATGCCACAGTATACCAGAATCATACTACTGAAGGCCTACATCCTCTATAGTGCACATGGTAGGTGTGTGAATGGCTCTATGCTGTGGACAACGTGAATTCTGATGAGCTTATATGAACACTATGGGGTTTTGACAGACTTAAAGGTGGTTCCAGACTTCCCCTAGGGATGTGGAACTTACCTTCACCTCGAGTATATAGAACAGATAAAATTTTCTTTTTTTATTAAATAAAAATTTTCATACAATATATTTTGACCATGTTTTTCCCTCCTCCAATTCCTTCCAGTTCTTCCCCACCTCCCTACCCACCCAACTTCATTCATTTTCTCTTTCTTTCAAAACAATCCTTCCAATAAACAAGAAAAAAAACCGCAAGAAACATAAAAACCCACAAAACACAAATCAAAGCAAATAAGCAAATGATTATTACTAATAAGAGAAAAAATATTAAAACAAAGCAAATGAAACGCAAGATTCATAATAATACCGTTGAATCCATTTTGTATTGGCCAGCTACTCCTGGGATTGGGCCTACCCTGGAGTGTGGTTGATATACTCAATGAAAAGACAATGGACAAAATGATAGCTTTTTGGTTAGAGTTGGGACTCTGTGTCCACTTCCCCAGCTAGTGTAGCTAAACTTTTCAGTGGCTGTAAAATGACTTTATAGTAATTGTTTTCTATGAATTCTTGTTTAGTTTGTATAACCTACTTGATTGGCATTATTATCATTTTCATGCTAGAGATGAGGACACAGGGGCATGACCTGCTTACATCTTGAGCCATATATCTCTTAGCTGACAGAGCCAAGGCACGAGCTGGCCAGGCTGATGGTAATGCCTGTTCTCTGAACTATGGTGAGCATGGTAAGAAGAGATTATTGCTCCCTGGTAGCTTGTCACTTTTAGCAGTCAGCGCATTTGGAGGTAGAGGTGTGTGCTTACTTACACAGAACTCACAATTGTCTGTGGGTGATTCCAGGATTCAAGATAAAGGATCCAAAAAGTCAGCTTTACTGAATATACCTCCCAAATAATCTACTGAAAGAAAAGAGTAATTATTTCTTTTTTTTTAAAAAAAAAAAACATGGATATACATGGTTTTCTTGACAACGTCCAAGTTTGTAGTACCTCATCGAAGATTGTTCATGTGATCCTTGCATGTCCTCCCCCAACGCTCTTGGCTTTTTGATGGAATGCTTTAATTTGCTCCTCAAGGAGCCCAGTTGCTCCACTGTTTTCTGTTATTTATGCCACATGCTGTCCACTTCCTTGCACTATTTTATTTCATAGAGCACTTTGGATACCAGTTTATATGAAAGATGTTATTTGAAATCAAGTTATATTGCAAGCTACATTATCATAATTTCCGTCTTGCTTCGGTCCTGCATCTTATACAGTTGCTTGATGTTTGATGCAGTGTTGAAATTTAAATGGAAAGAGTATCCAGAATTGATGCTCATGTATTACTTATTTAATCTGCTGCTGGAGCAATCCACCGTTGAGCTCGGTTTGCAGTATATTCCACGGCCTGCTCTGACATCCATCTTACTTGTTTCATGGGGGAAAAAAGCCTGCACTGTGTGTGTAGTTACAAGTTCAGCACAAGCAGGAAGTGGTTTGGCTTCTAGGACGGCATCACAGGGTCCAGCGTTGCAGTTATGAATTGTTGATATTTGCCAGTTCAGCCATTCATAGACTCATTGTTGTGGTAGGGTTCTGCTGTTTGTGCATTCGTTTGCCATTTACTTATGCTGGATCACTTTAATACTTTTGGATACAAAGAGAAAGGAAAAGATTATTTGAGTGATCTTGTTGGAGATGTAACAGGACAGAAGGAAACATTACTTTGAAGACAAGGCTGACAGTGGTAACTGAATTTTGGGCATGGTATGGGTTTGTGTACTTACGTTTATTGACTTTCAAGCATTTTCCTAGGAGAGCTGCATTGACCATAATACAACAGATGATCTCAATGCCATTATCATCCAGCAAAATCTCACCCTCATATGGATTTTGGCGTGAAAGAGACAAGTTAATAACAGGTGACCTAGGAAACTTTGCTTCTCTGTTACAATCTCTGAGTCTCTGAACCCATCATGCAGTTTAAGGCTTAAAGTTACCTCCTGTCTCAGCTTCCAGAGCATTCTGTGTCTGGTTGTGCTTTGGCAGTGGGTGTGGTACAATATGCCCCAAACAAGAGCATATACTTGTTGAGAAGAGACAGTTCCTGCTTCATGATATTGGTCTTCCTACTATATTTGGTACAGCTTCCTGTGGAAATTATGTATTGTAACTTGGTTTAATAACTATTTAGTAAAGGACTATATTATATTTTCCCTAAACATTATTAGAAAATTATATAACTATCATTGTATTATCAAGCCACTATAATATTATCGATAAATAAGCAACAATAAATTCTTCTAGTCATATTTGACATTAAGGTGGATAGAACTATAAAAGATTTAGAACACTTCTAATCCAACCTAGATTTCAGAGGAAGGCAATGAATTAGAGACGTTAAGGGGGAGTCTGGATTTAAAAATTATTATTAATAGTTAATAGAAGAAACAGTTTTCCATTTTTGAGTTAAGATATTTTGATAGTTTCTCTGAATATCAAATGAGATGATGGATTAAAAAATATTCCATACAATTTTAACTATTCCTTTTGTGTTAATTCAGGAAACTCTCTGTGTCTCTGTCTCTGTGTGTGTGTCTCTGTTCATCTCTGTGTCTCTGTCTCCCTGTGTGTCTCTTTCCTTCTCTGTGTCTGTCTCTGTTCTTTCTCTGTCTCTGTTTCTCTCTCTCTCTCTCTCTCTCTCTCTCTCTCTCTCTCTGTCTCTCACACATATACACATACATACACACAAAGTGCCAACTCCAAGTTCTATTATTTATTTATTTATTTTATTACTTTTTCCTTTTATTGAAAATAGATTCTTTTTCTCACACCATACACCCTGGTTATGGCTTTCTCTCCTTCTACTCCTCCTAGTTCCTTTCAACCCACCTCCCATCCAGATCTACTCCCGTTCTGTCTGTTATTAGATAACAAACAGGCTTCTAATAGTAAAATATAACAAAATAAAATGTAATAATATAAAATAAAAAACGACCACATCCAAGTTGGACAAGACAAATCAACAAGAAAAAAAGAACCCAAGAGAAGGCACAAGAATCAGAGACCCGCTCCTTTGCATACTCAGGAATCCACGAAAACACTAAACTGGAAGTCATAACACATGCAGAAGACCCAGTGCAGACCCACATAGGTCCTGTGTGCACTGCTTTAGTCTCTGGGATCTCATGAGTTTTGTTCATGTTGGTTTAGAGAAACTTGTTTCCATGATGTCCTCCATCCCCTCTGACTCTTACGCTCTTTCTACCTCTTCTTCTGCAGGTTCCCTGAGTTCTGCGGGGAGGTATTTGGTGGAGACATCCCATTTAGGGCTGAATGTTCCAAGGTCTCTCATTATCTGCATCGTGTCTGGTTGTGAGTCTCTGTATTTGCTCCCATCTGCGGACAAAGGGAATTTTTGTGAGGTTGGCTGAACAAGGCACTGATCTCTGGGTAGCAGAAAGTCAACAGGAGTCATTTTATTGCTGTTTCTAAAATTATTAGTATTAATAACAGTAGTATATGCTTTTATTTTAGGTTCCCGGACTGTATAGTCTCAGGTTCCTGGTCATCTAAACCATATTGGGTATGGGTTCCATCTTGTGGAGTGGACCTTAAGTTAAATCAGATATTGGTTGGTGACTCCCACAAGCTTTGTACCCCATTTGCATTAGCATATCTTGCGGGCAAGACAGATTATATAGTCAGAGGGTCTGTGGCTGGCTTGGTGTTTGCATTTCTCTTTTGATAGTGCAGAGCGTCTTCCTGTACCAAGAACACAGGGGCGACGGCTCTCGGCTCTCTGTTTGCCCCAGCTCGACTTCCCTATGTTCAATGTGCTGTGTGTTATCTTCAGCAATGGGACCTTGCTGTCAGTTTGTGGAGATTAGGGGTTCTGTTTTCCAGTTGGTATCAGAATGAGGTTTCCACAGGCAGTTCCATCGTCGTTGGCTGTCAGGAGCTACCTGCCAGGTAGATCGCAGCTTTTCCTGCAGTACAGGCAGCGTATCCCTTCCCACTTTGGTTGGTGCTAATCTGAGGTACAAGAATTAGAGCTGAAATTTTGAAAAGGAGAACTGACTTCAAGGCTCTGCCACCCAGTAGCTGGCCCTGTTGCCGAGACGTAGAACAGGACCCAGCCGCTTAACTCTGCTGTGTCAATCAAACAGGATAAGGCACGCGGAAACATTTTTGTCAGGGAGCTATGTATATTTCATGATTGGCGTCACGCGCCTCTTCTGGGTAAGCTTATGTTGAACCTCTCACATCAGGAAGAAAGGCATCTCTCATGCAAATGCCGTGTTAAATCACAGGAGTAGCTAGCTTAGGGTAAGACTTTAAGAAAATAGCATCCACTTTAAGTATTTCTTTTATTTTAAATGGTGTGTAAATGTGGGTGGGTTTGTGTGTGTGAAGGCAGGTGCCCACAGAGGCCGGGGCTTTTAGACTCCCTGGAACTGGAGCTGCAGGTGGTTGTGAGGTGCTGGGTACCGAACTCAGGTCCTCTGGAAGAGCAGACCTTGAGCCTAACCTCTGAGCCATCTCTCCAGCCCCAACATTAACTATTATTTTTACAAGTGTGATGGTCGTTTCATAACACCAATCCACCCCCCCCAAGTTCTATATTTACTCCCCCATTTTTCTCCCAAAGGCCATGCATGTGTATGGATCATCAATGCCGTTTGTTTCCTGTCTCTGGGCCCTTCCTTCCTCCCTTTCTCCTTCCCTTCCACATGCACCACCCGTACGAAATCTCAGAAATAAATTCTGAATTAAGAGAAACTTTGTCAGGGGGTCTTCAGTTCCCCCCCCCCCCCCCCCAGGGAAAGGCCGACCCTTCACTGCCTGGTCTTCCCTTTAAGGACATTTCTATAAAAGAAAAATGGTCCTGAATCATAGCTCTCACTCTGCCACAGTTTACTTGGCTCCTTCTGCCGAAAAACCTATTCAGAAAGAATGGCAAATAGGCCCCTAATAAGAGAAATTCAGCGCGCATTAAAACACTAGACTACCAGATGGTGGAGTTTAAGCGTTATTCAACTACTGTTTATCCTATCCAGTGCTCATTTTAAATTCAGCATTTTTGAGAATTATTCATGGAGCCACTGTTGTATTTCATGCAGATAACAAGCGAGGTTTGGAGTGAATTACCAGAATGCACCCACAATTTCTAGACTCCCCTGGTTATTATTGTTAATGTGGATCACAACTATTAGTTAACAAATCCACATCAAGCAATCACGGATAACAACTGGCTCAGCAAATCACTCACATTGATAGGGTAGAAGAACCCATCAATGGGTACAAGGCCCCAGCTGCCAAGCACGCAACTGTTTGCTGAATGTGCCACTTCCTCTGTGGCCGTCTGCCTCCCACCCCCGAGTAGGAAATCTTCCTTGCTTTTCTCCAGTGTCTGTGGTGTAACTTCTAAGTGAATGGGAAAAACCAATTTCATCTTCCACACCTTCCCATATGACTCATTGGAAAATCAACAAAGCCACCTGTGAGCACAGAACAACCCTTGTGCAAAGTCATGAAGCTCAAAGTCATGATCACTGTATCTCGGCACATGGAGATGGTTGAGCTCCACCAGACCCAGGTCTCTACCACGCATCTGTATTTCGGTCACATCGTTTATAGAGAAATCGAGGCTCTCCTGCTTCTAGTCATTAAGAGGAATATTAGGAGACCTTTTCAAAGAGCAACATCCATTCTGTTGCTAACAGTGAATGTTTTGACAGCTTGAAACGCTTTCACTCCACGTTGAAAGTGAATCGGAATGAAAAGGGTTGAATTCAATGTGTCACATCCTCGGTGCCTGAAAAGGCTTTTATGCGGAGGAAAAGGGGGGCTTACAAATCTCCTGCTCATTTTGTTCTTGAACTTTCCCAATTGTGACAGCAATAGAAGTTAGAGACTTGGCAATCACCCTCCAACTTAGTACTGCTTCCTACTGTGGACCGCTTGCTGTGTGCAAGGGTACTGACCTGGGAGCTTGCCTTCATTTCCCTTGAGGTCCTGCAACGACCCTACAGGGAACCCCTAGTTCACACCTGAGGAAACACTTCAGAAAAGTTAGCAGCACAGACCAGAATCACAACTTGACACTACCTGATAACAGAGACTTACTATGCTTTCTCTAGGGCAGCAAGCCTTCCCTTGGGTGTGGAAGATGTGAAACCCTATGAGGAAGTTGATAGTCACACTTTAAATTGATATCCCAGAGATGAAACCATAGTGCATTTTTTTCAAGCTGCCCAATACAAAGTGCATCTTAGCGTACATCTTTCTGCCCACACCTCTTCCAGTTTGTGAACTCCTCCACAACACCTTACAGCAATGGTTCCCAACTTTCCTAATGCCGTGCTCCTTTTTACAGTTCCTCATGTGATGGTGAACCTCAGCCATAAAATTACTCCATTGCTATCTCATAACTGTAGTTTTGCCACTGTTATGAATTATAATGTAAATATGTTATACAAGATATCTGACATGGGACCCCTGTGGGACCATGACCCACAGGCTGAGAATCTCTGCCTTGCAGGGATCATGCTTCATGTAATAAATGAAATGAGCTAATAAATGATCCAAGATTTTCCTCTGTATGATGTGAATATGTTTTATTACCATTGGTTAATAAAGAACTTACTTTGGCCTATGGCAGGGAAGAATATAGCTAGGTGAGAAGTCCAAACAAAGATACAGAGAGAAAGAAGGCAGGGTCAGAGAGATGCCATGTAGCTGCAAAGGGAGACAGATGCCAGAATCTTATGGGTAAGCCACAACTTCATGTTGATACATAGATTAATATAAATGGGTTCGTTTAAGATGTAAGAGCTATCTAGGCATATGCCTAAGCTATTGGCCAAACAGTGTTGTAATTAATACAGTTTTGTGTGATTATTTGGGTATGAACATCTGGAAACAAATGAACAGTCTCTGTTTACAGATGAATACTAAAACATTCCTGGGGGAAAGACAGCAAATGCCTATGGCCTCACTGAAAGTCTTCTTAAGTTAAAGAAATTGTCTCCAAGCCCAAAGTTTTTCATTTGTGAAGGAAACGTTTACAGCGCCTCACCATGTCAGGTGGCGATTCTTCATGGATGTATCTCACCTTCCTGTGTGTGAGGAGAGCAGAGACCTGATCGCCTCTGTCCTTTGTGGGAAAGAGCCTTGTAGTTTGGTGACAATATCTCCCTCTGGAAGAAGTGGCAGGGTGCTTACTATCCATTTTACAAGATTCAGCTCTTCTGAACTTGAATGAGTCTCTCTCCTGTAATGTAACCCACTCTTTGTATGCATATTACATCTCTCCTTGGATTCGCTGTGGTCACTGAAGCTTGGAGAAGTGCTTTAAGAAACTGCTTGTGCTCCGGTCCCTCCTATTTCAGTGAGTAATAATGTCCCTTGTCTTGGGCCCAAGAGTCTTTTGTCTTCTTCTAGCATCCACAAAAAGAATAAATTGCAAGTAGGGCAAAATATTAAATCTGCCACAATCTCTGATTTTTCATGTGGCTACAGCAATTAAGCGTCAAATACAGCTTAGTGACTAGCCCATTGAAAACACTGGATATCTGTGAGCTTTTAATACTATAAGTGTCCAAAACTGGTTTTCATTATTAATATGATATTTTGACATTAGGCATGCATTAATTGTGTAGATTGGCTTTTTTTTCTCCAAGTGATAATTTAACAGAGGTATTCTTTTGAGTATATCCCCTTGTCAGTTCAGGTGGCATTTTTGGAGAGTCTAATAGTGTCTAAAGATTGGGGTCATGAAATATACATGATAGCCCCTGCTTGCAATGGCAGCACTCAGAAGGCAGAGGCAAAAGGACCGCCACACACTGCAGACAGTTAGGTCTTTCTAGCAAGGGGTTATTGAGGGATACACAGTGAGTTCTTGTCCCCATAAACAAAAAGTAAGCCTCAAATCACAAAAGATTGGTATTTCTGAATGTCTTGGTTGTGGCTATGGCAAATGATAAGTAAACACTCCCAAAGGCATAATGTCTTATGGTGTAACTTGAATGCAGATTCTATCTTACAATTCAGTGTTGAGAAAAAAAATATTAAACCAATCAAATAATTGGCATTCAGCTGTCTGCCAAAACTTAATGACTCAAAAACCCCAAAGCCTATAGTTCTTTATGTACTTGATCTGAGGAACACTGCAGAGAGGATTTTGAGCCATCTGTGAGCCATATAACTTACTGATACAGAAATACAAATGATAATGTGACTCTGATAAGTGTGGGATCCGTCTGGAACCCCGTCTGCTTCTCTTTGCGTCTCACCCATTTATTTCAGCTCTGCTCTCAAGTTGCTGAAAATGAGAGGCTTTCTTGCTATGAATGTCAAACTGTGCCCTTTTGAGGGTGTTTTGGCTTTTACATACCCTGCCTTTAGCAATTCTAAAATTCTCCACTCTGGGCTTATTTTAACAATAAGCTTTTACTTATTTACTCCTGGCTTTTGGTGTTACTGATAGATTTTTCTTATCAATGGATTGATTTCTTCTACTGAGAAATGCATGTTGAGGAGCAGGGAACAGTAGCTTAGTTTAGTAGAGTGCTTGGCCAGCATATCTGAAACCCTGGTTCAATCCCCAGAACCATGTAAAGCCAGGTATGGTGACTCCTGCTTGTAATCATGATACTGAGGAGGTAGAGGCGGAAAGATCAGAAGGTCAAGGTTGTGTTTGGCTTCATGACAAGTTCAAGGTTAGCCTGGGCTATATGACTCCCAATCTCAAAAAACAAATGGAAAAAAAAACAACTCCCCTGAAAAAAAAGGCAGAAATTGAGCTGAGTGGATTAATTTCAGGCGAAATAGGACATTTATATAATATCAAAGAATGCTTTTTAATTACAAGGATAAAAAAGTAAGTTTGCAGAGAAGAGAATTGGTAACGATACTTTTACAAACATTAGCACACTGAGAACAAGATATATCTATATCATGCTCCCTGATCTGATACAGGCCTAGGGGACAGATCACTTCTGGGTATTTTTCTTAATAACTCATAATCCCAGTCCAAGCACGAGACCGTGCTAAGCAAACCAAAACAGAGGTGTATTCCACAAAATGACTGACTGGTGCCTTTCAGAAGCCTCAGAATATGAAAGTAACAAAAGAAAGAAAGTACTAGAGATACCAAGGTAGATCACAATCTACCAATGCAATATGAAACCTTCATTAGATACTGGTGTGGCATTTTTTAAAAAGCTATTAATAGATGAAGACTGGTGTACTCTAATGGGAGCCTGTAGCTTTATAAAGATGGCAGTTTCTTAGGCTAGAGATAATTGCTCTGGTTACGTAAGATGCTGACACTGGGAGAAGCTGAGTGAAGACTGTCTGGAATTCTTCGTACTATTTTAAAAGCTCTTTTATAAGCTTCATGTTACCTTAAATAGACTTATCCTTGAAAAGGAAAAGGAAGTGTGTTGTTTAGTAATCATTGTGATAAAAACCCAGCGTTCTTTTCTGTGTTGGAAAATAAAGAGGAGAAGGGAAAGACGACGACAGATGACCCTCCGGAAGCAAGGATAAACACTCCACATCACAGAGTCACAGAATAGCAGTCACCTGTGGCCGTCACGTGGCGTGATCCTTTGTGCTCTTCTAGTGTGTGAGATGCAGTTAGGAACACATTGTTTCTTTATGAAGGTTTTCTCCTCAGAAATTTATACAGGTTCTGAGGGACTTCTGGGTTTTGTTTTGAATCATCATCACTTTTTTTTTCCCCCAAGTGTACTGCTGTCCGGCTAGCAGAAATGGATAGTCAGGTGACTTCTTATCTCAGAATTTCTAAAACTGAGCTGTCATTAAGTGTCACCCTAGAAAACACTACCCCCTTTGCTGAGATAATACTTTTGAAATAGCTCGTGTTGAGGTGATGCCTAGAACTTTGTCACTAGGGGCTGGAGACAGAGCTCAGCGGGTATGGTGCTTGCTGTCCAGTCATGAGGATTGTAGTTTTCACGCCCCTCCAGTGCACACGTAACAAGCTGGGTATAGTAGAGCATACCTGCAAGTCCAGTGCTTGGGATTTGGGGTAAAGAAAGGAGCTCCAGGTTCAGTGAGAGACAGAAACCAAGATGGAGCAGGATAGAGAGGAACCTGACTTCAACCTGCATTCACAAACACACACGTGCACACTCACACACACACACACACACACCTACGTAACATACACAAAATAACATCCTACCATTAGAATTTAATCCCACAGTTGTTTCAAATGCAGCCAAAAATTTTTAAGAAGGTAATAATACTGAATATATTATTAAATCCCATTTAATGTAGTAGCTGGCTGGAAGTCAGATTTCAATTAGAAAAACTCAGAAAAGGGATGGGTCCTCTTTAGCTGTGAGTATCAGTTGACACAGCCAAAAGTTACTTGAGAAGGGGATGTCAACTGAAGGATTACCCAGATCAGACTGGCTTGTGGACATGTCTGTGGGGACTGCCTTGATTGATAACGAATTAGGAGGGCCCAGCCCATCATGGGTGACATCATTCCCTGCACGTGTGGTTTTAGACTGTCTGTATGAGCAAACTAGCTGAGCACAGGCTGGTGAGACAGCCTGGAATCATCAGTTCTATTGTCTCTGCTTCAGATGTGAGTTCTTGCTCTGATTTCCCCTGTAAAGTGTAAGCTGAAATTAATCCTTTCTTCCTGAAAATTAATTTTCGCCAGAGTGGGTTTTGTTGTTGTTGTGTTTTTGTTTTTGTTTTTTATCCCAGAAATAGGATGAAGCTAGGACAGGTAATAATTGGCAAATAGAAGACGAGGAAAGTATATTAGGAGAGTTTATAATTAATAATCGTAGGTTAGATTTTTGGCTTTGTCACGTATTAGCTGGATCCATGTTCTATCTTTTAGCTTTTTCTCCCATTCATTCACATCCTGCTGTGCTATCAGGTGTACAGGAACTGAGAAATGTGCAGGCACTAGGATGGCGTCTGAACTGGACTATGTGCTGATGGATTTCTTGGGTGGGACTCCCCTCTGTATGCTGTGAATATGTTTTATTACCGTCAGTTAGTAAAGAAGCTGCTTTGACCTATGGCAGAGCAGAATATAGCAAGGCAGGAAATCCAAGCAGAGACAGAGGAGGAAAGAAGGTGGAGTCAGGAGATGCCATGTTAGCTGCTAAAGGAGAAGGACGCTGTAACCTTACTGGCAGGCCACAACCTCGTGGAGATACACAGGTTAATAGAAACGGGTTAATTTAAGATGTAAGAACTAGCTAGGAATACGCCTGAGCTAGTGGTCCATCAGTGTGGTGATTAGTATAGTTTCTGTGTGATTATTTGGGCTTGGATGGCTGGGAAATGAACGAGCAGTCTCTGCTCACAATTCCTATTGTTCTTCCATTTGTTTAACAAATGTTAAACAAACTTTGTCCCTCCCACAATATTAACTATAAAACTAAATTTTATTAACCCAGAAACTGCAACAGTACCCGCAGATGGCTAAGTACCATGCTAGAGACATCATTCAAGCCCATCTAGTCCAGTGTGTGTTTCAGACAGAGCTCTGATGCACACCTGCTATGACTCCATGCAGAAGGCTAGAGAAAGACACTGTCTCCATTTTAATCAAGGCGTGGACTTTATTTCTTCCAATAGAAATAAATGTGTCTGAGTGAAGCAGATCTTTTCTGTCAGCTGGGTCTTTTCTGACCTGGGAAAGTGAAGCCTAGGTGTCTGTTTATCCGGCCATGCCGCAGACACTATGAATAGCCATCTCGGCTGGGATGCTCCAAATAGCATTCCTAGACTGCAGCTGGAGCTTTCCTTCAGGGACACTGAGAAAACACTAACACTCCTCCCTTTCTTATCTCTTCTTTTCTTCCTCCCCCCCCCCCGGTTTTCTCCCACTCAGACCATTACAAGATGCCTATCCCCACCCCATGCTTTCCATGGAGTCTACTTCCCTCTCGTGTGAATAAGAACCTACCGCACTTCAGTTTTGTCCTGTCGTGCAAAACAAAATCAGAACGCCTTTCTATCAATCTCTCTGCAGGGTCTATACCTTTGAGATTTGAGTGAGGAATAACCTAAATAGTCCTAATACATAACCACCAACTTGAGGATATTACGAAAGGAATAGGTAGATCCTAGGCACCCTCCACTCATCGTCTTGGATCATATCCCCATTACGGCTGTAACTATGCTTCAAGTCTCTTGTTTACTGTTTATCCTTATGGCCTCCACCTACATGAACTGATGACCTTATTGAACACATTCTAGTGTATGCATTTGGGTGAACTGTAAAAAAAAATTGTAAATTTGCTCTCTGGCAATGCTGAAGCATGCATGGGTAACCCTTATATGGCAGCTCTGTTGAACTTGTCCACATTCCGTTTCATGGTCTAAGTTGATGAGGACAACTGACCAGGTCTCTTCCTCAAGAGGGCACCAGATCTCATTACAGATGGTTGTGAGCCCTCATGTGGTTGCTGAGAATTGAACATAGGACCTTTGGAAGAGCAGGCAGTGCTCTTAACTGCTGAGCCATGTCTCCGGTTCCGTTTGGGTGAATAGGAAAAATAAATTTTAAGAAAGTGGTCTCTGGACTTCAGGAGCTTTATACTCTATAGGATAAGGTAAGGTCTCAATTAAGGACTTGAATTGCTTCTAAACTTTATCAGCATTTGTCAATATCAAGGCTACTTAAAAGTATAAGTTTGACTATTTTCAAATCCTGTAATCATAGTTAACGATATTGTATTTCAAAATAACTAAGAGTAGATTTTTGAGCATTCTTACCACAGAGAGAGGTGAATATATGCTGATCAGACTGATTTACTTATTTCATAATATATACATATATAATTAACCTTAGTTAATAGTCTATGCACTTGGCACGCGTGACAGAGCATCCCATTGAATACCATAAATGTGCACAATTGTTATTTGCTCATCTAGAAGAGCATGAGAGGCTGGCTGTGGGTGAATATGTCAACTGGAGAGATATTTTGGTAGCTAAGTGTCAAGAGTTTTTAAAAATATACGTCCTCTTCCAGAAATTCTATTTCTAGGAATTACATCCACTGAAATAAATGAATGTGTGCAAGGTTACTCATCATGGTGCCATTTATAGAAGCATAGCGTGGGAAATATCAGCTGTACCTGGCAATAAATTATCAGACATTGGTTGACTACCATAAAGTTAATAAAATGGTAGTGAGAATAAATATTTAATAAAAGGGAAATGTTCATAACATGCCAATCGAAAAATTAGGTAATAAAACATATGCAGCGTATTTCCAAATTTATTTAAAAGTCTATGTGTGTAAGCAGATTTTAAAATGAGAATATACACCCACGTTTTTATTAGTTCTGTTTGCTGAGATGAACATTTATTCTCTATGCAAGTCTGTATTTCTAAAGTTTTTAATAATAAATGTGTGTATTTTGTAATTTAAGAATTAGTCACAAATTTATAGTGTTCACACTTTAAGTTTTTTTGAGACTTTCACCTATATAAAATATATATGGCTCATATTCTCACCTACTACTCCTCTACTCTTCCTAGCCCCTCTCCCAACATGTGCCCTTCTACTTTCTTAAATATTTTCTTAAATCTAATTACTTTTAAATTTTTTTAATTTATTTATTCTTTGGGAATTTTATAAATGTATACACTGTATACCTGTCACAGCTCTTCTACACTCCCTTCTGGATCCCCCCATATCCCTTTCCAATTTCATTCTCTATATTTATAGCTATTATTATTATTATTATTATTATTATTATTATTATTATTATATTGTGTTTGTGCACATGTGCATGTAGTGTTGTGTGCCCATATAGGCCAGAAGAGGACAATGTCCTGGAGCTGGAGTAACAAGTGATAATAAAGTACCTGGAGAGATGGCTCAGTGGTTAAGAGCACTGCCTGCTCTTCCAAAGGTCCTATGTTCAATTCTCAGAAACCATAAGGTGACTCACAACCATCTGTAATGGGATCTGTTGCCTTCTTGAGCAAGAGACCTGGTCAGTTGTCCTCATGAACTTAGACCATGAAACCGAATATGGACAAGTTCAACAGAATTGCCATATAAGGGTTACCCATGTATGCTTCAGCACTTCCAGGGCATAAATTTCATGCATAAACTACCTGACACACGTACTAGGAATTGAACCCTGATCCTCTGGAAAAGCAGTAAGGGCTCTTATGTGCTAAGACACCTCTTGAGCTCCTATATGTTGACTTTTGAAGGTTATTATGGCACTTTAAATGAGAGTGGCCCCTACAGACTCACATATTTAAATGCTTGGTCCATCCCCAGTTGGTGAAACCATATGGGAAGGATTAGGAGGTGTGGCCTTGTTGGAGGAGGTGTGTCACTGGGGGTGGGCTTTGGGGTTTCCTTTAAGAGTTGCCTTGGTCATAGTGTCTCCCCACAGCAACAGAACACCAATTAAGACAATGATTAAAACAAAGAGGTTTCCAATGTGTTTACCATACTTGTGTTAAAAGCATCCACTTGATAATTATTTGGGACAATCTGTATGTTTGGTCAGTTCCCAAATGTGTCCACTATGAATGCATTTTACACTTTTATTTTAAATATTTGGAAAACCTTTCTCCCCAAACAGCTATCTGAATATTTTACAAAGAAGCATCTAGTGAGTACAGCTCATAAAGGTCACCACTATGGACCACAGAGAATTAAAGATGAGTGAGAAAGGGCCACACTATCAGGGTGGGCAGGACAGGGGACTCAGTCCAGGGCACCTCTCTGTGGAGGTAGTTAGGATGAACAAAGAAAGCATGCCTGCGGGGCAAGGAGCTGTTTTGTGTGCCTCCTCTGTATGTGGGCATCAGCCTTCCCTTCCTATCACATCTGTCCCAGAGAAGCAAACATCTTCACAAGCCCAAGCCCTCTCTGTGTGGGCTGTAGAGTGGAGCCTCTGCCCACCTTCAACCCTGCCTGGTCCACGAGTATAAATACTACAGTGGTGTAGAAGCTTTGTCACAGAATACCTTTAACCACTTCTGTATCAGCAAACACTGGCTCTCACCGTGACGTTTCTGTATTGGTGTAGACCAAACTTTATCACAGCCCTGCCTAGAAATAGCCATCTAGATGCTTTGATCTCATCAAGCTGTCATTTAGCTTCATGATCCCAAGGAACAATTTTTATTTACTTCTGTTTTTTCTATGAACATGATTTATTACAAGATTCACATTGCCAAACAATCAGAAAGGTTGACTTCTCTGATAATCGTGTTAAGAGGACTGAATTCTGTAGTAAAATAATGAAATCTGACAGAAAGAAGTGTAATCCATGGGGACTTTAAGACCCATTTTTTTTTGAGATTATAATTGCATCATCCCTCCCTTCCCTTTCCACCCCCAACTCTCCCATATACCCCTCCCCGATCTTGTTTAAATTCATGCCTTCTTTTTTCATTAATTGCTGTTACATGCATATATGTGTATATGTATGTGTATTTCTAAACATAGCCTGCTCAGTTTTTATAATGTTACTTGTATGCATGTTTTCAGGCATGACCACTTGGTATTGGATAACCAACTGAGGTGCTCTTCCCTGGGAAAGACTCTTTCTCTGGCTCTCGGCAGAATTCCTTAGCTGCCTATAGATCTTTGTGTAGGGCTGAGACCTTGTGGTCTTTCCCCTGTCCTCTTTGGCATGTCTATGGTTGTCCTTGTTCCGTTCATGTTCACAGAGTCCTGCTGGCGAGACTCCATGGTGTAGCGTCTGACATTACTAGGGGACACAGCAAACTCACTGATCATTTTGGCTTTTCCAGTATTTTCTCTTCTGACATATTCCCCTGCCTTCTAAATTTGGAAGATGAGACCACACATGCCTTGTTTCTCTCCTTCTTCCCCTCTCTTTATTTGTGGGTCCCCTGGTAGAGCTGTAGTGTAGTTTTGACTAAATGATATGCCGTAGTAATACATTAGTGTGTAACTCTGCTAATAGTGAAGACAAGCAGTAAAATATGATCAGTGCTTTTCCCTGTACAATTGTACAACCCTTTGTTTGACTTCGTTTGTCCTTGGAGTTAAACTTGTTTACTTTTCCTTTTTTTAACTTTTATAAGCAAGTTAAATCACTATTAAATTTTCTCCTTTTCCAATATTGTTCTACCTCTTTAATCAAAAGTCCCTTCAAGGACTTTTTATCTACAGAGCTTTTCACTTGTGAAAGCTTTCTGTTTTGGCCTCGTGGCATCCTGTTCTTGTTTTGAAATGTCTGGTTTTCTCTTAGCACTCTGTAGATACTGATAATGTACCGCTTTTATCCTTAGGTCTTCTTTTCCCTCTGTAGGCCTTGCTTCCTTCAAGTTACTCTGATTCTAGTTTCGGGGGTCTTTATCTGTCAAATTCTATGCCAACTTCAACTGTCTAACAACTCTGGCTTGTCCTTTTGTGTTTTGTGTGGCTTAGCTGCCTATGCATGTACTGTCTGCTCACAGTTGGCATCTATTGTCTGCTTACACTTTAGAGCACTCTGTTGCTCATTGGCCATTGAGGTCACAAACAGTTGTGTGGGTTGTAAATTCCGGGTAGTTGGTCAGATTGGGATATTTACTTGAGATAGTCCTGAGGTTGACATCTTTAGAAAGTCACTCGAGTGATTCCCTTTTACCAGAGACCATCTTTCCTGAATAGCAACGACTTGGCTAGCAGGGTCCAGGGAAATGGGAAAGGGGCTGAATCCCTTCACTGGTCAGTTTTCAGCATAGAGACCACATTTTCAATACTGGCCCTTTTCTCTTATAGTTTGCTCCACAGACTTCAGAAAATGAATCCCAATTTTCAGGAAATATTACTGGGTTCTATTTAGAAATTTTATATGTTTATAATCTTAGTATATTTTAGGAGGAAAACTTGGAAGGTGGAGGCAGGAGAATCAGAAGTTTAAAGTTAACCTCAGTTTAAGACCAGCCAGGACCATATAAGACTGTCTCAAAAAAAAAGGGAGAGAGAGGGATGGAGGGAGAGAGGGAAGAAAAGAGAAGAGAAGGGGGGGTAATGAACAGTTTAATAAAAATAATTTAAAAATATAGAGCATCCCCTGATGTAGTGGTGCACACCTTTAGTCCCAGCACTTGGGAAGCAGAGATAGATAGATCTTTGTGTTCAAGGCCAGTCTGGTCTATGTAGTAAGCTCTAGGATAGCCAAGGCTACACAGAGAAACCCTGTCTCAAGTACAAAAAAAAATAAATAAATACAAATAAAAATATAGAGTATCAGAGAACCTGGGTAACAAGGAGAAGCCTAAGAGAACTATCCTGGGAAGGGAAATAGAAAAGATCTGAGAAAACTGGGAGTGTGGAGGTGGGGGGAGAAAGGAGGGTGGAAGGGGTGAAGGGGAGAAGGGGAGGGGGAAGGAGAACTTAAGAGAATGAGATGGTCAAGATGGGGGAAGGACAGAGAGGGAGAGCAGGGAAAGAGATATTTTGATTGAGGGAACCATTTTATGGGGTTAGCAAGAAACCTTGCACTAGAGAAATTCCCAGGAATCTATAAGGATGACCCCGGCTAAGACCCTAAGCAACAGTGGAGAGGGTGCCTGACTGGCCTTGCCCTGTAGTTAGACCTTAAATGTCATCATAGAACCTTTACCCAGCAACTGATGGAAACAGATACAGAGATCCACAGTGGAGCACTGGGCTGAGCTCCCAAAGTCCAGGTGAAGAGAGGGAAGAGCTAGAATATGAACAAAGGGGTCAAGACCATGATGGGATACCCACTGAATAGCTTACCTGAGCTAATGGGTACTCACTGACACCAGCCTGACATCAGGGAAACCAGCATAGGAGCAAACTAGACCCTCTGAATGGGGGTGACAATTGTATGGCTGGAGCAGACTGTGGGGACACTGGCAGTGAGACCAAGATTTATCCCTACTGCTTATACTGGCTTTTTGGAACCCATTCTTTTGGGAGGGATGCCTTGCTCAGCCTAGATATAGTGGGGAGGATCCTGGTCCTGCCTCAAAGCAATGTTCTAGACTTTGGTGACTTCCCATGGGAAGCCTTTACCCTCTCTGTGGGGTGAATGGGAATGGGATGGAGGACAGAGGTGGAGGGAGTGGGAGGCGGGGAGAGAGTGGGACCTGGGATTGGTATGCAAAATGAGAAAAGATAGCTTTTAAAAAATATTCTAAAAAGTAGAGCATCTAACATGTATATCAACCGTAATGACGTAGATTCAGTCAGTATGTGCACATAGAAGATAGAGCGGGTGAAGGCACAGAAGCCCCACTTGCTTCTCTTGCTCTCTCTTCAGTTTAGAGAATCCACCCCCCTGCAAAGTAGTTTGAGTGACAAGTCCTTGGCAGTGGAGTGACTCTATGAAGCCACACTCAGTGGTTTGTAAACATACCTCCTACCCAGGTCACATTAGATGGCTGGAAGCACCGTTTCAGGCAGTATGTCTGAGACAGTGTGGTTTTGAGGGCAAAAAATAAATATTTGCTTTTGATACTAAAAATAAAGTTCAAAACTCTGGCCTTTTGGTATAGCAGAAAAGTCTCCAAAGCATCCTCTTCAATGGAGCACAACCTTTCCTTGAGTGCTATTTAAAAAGCAAAGATACCAAAGAATTGGAGGAAAAACACTTCTTTTCAACCAGGGTAGCAGGACCTCTTTTATGTTTCAAAAGATCTTAGTCTTTATTTGGGTTTGAATATTTTTCATTTCTAATGACATCTGGTAGTTAAACATGACTTGTTAATAAAATTTAGGTCACCTTCTACTGATTTTTCGGGCATGATAACTCATCCATCAGTCAGGTTTTCTAATATTTTCCCAGTAAATTAACTCTGGAGCTTTGAAAAATATGAAATAATCAAATGACTATTATTTGAAATAGATACAGCGTGTCATGAAGCCGTTTGGTTTATAATGGGAGCTCATTACCATACTCATTACTGTGAATTATAGGAGTTTCCTGGCTGGTCCTCATTAGCCATATGGCTTTAAACATTGATTTGTGGTTAAGTGTGTTATTTTTAGAAAAGAGCACCTGAACATCTACTGAAAACATTTGTTTCATCTTGTTCTACATATTTTTAAAGGCCACGAATCTCACTGCTGTAAAATCCATATAGATTTTTAAGCACCTTCATCTTTGAATCTTTGACTTATGCACCCTTATTTATTCAAAGTAAACAGCTTTGTCAGCACGTTTTGATCCGATAAGCTTTTATTCCTCAAATTCTAGGAAATATTAGAGGAAAGGGAATTAAATAGAAGCCAAAGCTATTTAAATCTATTGCTGTAGATTTTCACTCTAAATTGGTAGACAGTTTTATCCCCTTTCATCTGTTGTAGCTACCAAGGTGTTTCTAGTCTAAGGAGAACAGAAAGAAAACATTTGCCCATTAATGTAGTCAACAGCTATCACTAGAATGAAGTAGTAGAGACTGGTGTGGGGGCTGGAAATCCTAAGGCTGTAACAGTGAGGAGCAGGGTCTCTGTGTTAACAGAACTGGGTGACAAAGTGAGAAAGATGGAAAAATAACCAAAAACGGAAAGCCTCATGTCTAGAACACAGTTGAGAATAGTAGAATGTGGTGAGATACGAGGTTAGAGTTGACAGCAAGGACCAGATCCTATTTTGCTGTTACAGTGAATTCTCATTTTGTTGTAATTTATACTTTGGTTTTTATTTGAGAACACCCCAGGAAGGGGAAAGTTGAACCATAAAATGGGACAGAAAATGGGGGATAAAGAGTGATCTGGAATAGGATGATGGCAGAAGAGATGGAGAAAAATTACAGCTCATGAACATGGAGATCATTACATACTGAAGCATTACTTGTGAATCTTCAGGAAAGGATAGCAAACAAAGATGGTTCTAGGATTTTGGAGTAAAGAAATGTGTGGACCGCAATGACATTTATTGAGATGGGTAATTCTGATGGAGAAATTGGTTGGTGTCTGAGGTGTAGATGGAGTGGTGGGGCTGCGTCCCGCCACCCGGATAGCTTTACTTGAAATAATTACACCAAAACTGTATTCTTTTAAACACTGCCTGGCCCATCAGTTCCAGCCTCTTATTGGCTAACTCTCACATCTTGATTAACCCATTTCTAATAATCTGTGTAGCACCACGAGGTGGTGGCTTACCAGGAAAGATCTTAACCTGCATCCATCTCGGAGAGGAGGGCCATGACGTCTGCCTGACTCGGCTTCTTTCTCCCAGTATTCTGTTCTGTCTACTCCACCTATCTAAGCTGTTGTCCTATCAAAAGGGCCAAGGCAGTTTCTTTATTAACCAATGAAAGTAACACATAAGTAAATGACCCTCCTCCATTACTGAGGAGCTTCTTTGGGGCCTGAAACCTGAGCTGTTGACTAGCCTTCAAGATGAGAAGGGAAACAAGAATAATATATGCATCTGTAGTATGGAAATGAGCTAGAGAAAGATTTCCCAAGGAAAGGATATAGAACTGGAAAAGGGGCCAAAAGCACAAACTTCCTGTGTTCACACTGAGAAAGAAAAATCCTACAATCCAAAAGTACAAGGAGTTAGTGTAGACAGAAGTTTCTGTCCAGCTCAATCAGTCCCAAGGAAACACACCGAGGTTTATATTAATGAAAAACTGTTTGGTCTATTACCTCTGGATTATTATTAACTAACTCTTACAACTTAAATAAACCCATAATTCTTGTCTATGCTTAGCCACATGTCTTGGTACCTTTTCTTAGTAAGGCAGTCTCATCTTGCTTTCTCTGCATCTGGCTGGTGACAGACTCTCTGCCTCTCCTCTTCCCAGAATTCTCCTGGTCTGGCTGCCCTGCCTATACTTCCTGCCTGGCTACTGGCCAGTCAGCATTTTATTAAAAATCAATACGAATGACAAGTCTTTACAGTGTACAAGAGCATTCTCCCACAGCAGGTTGGTTGTCCAGACATTGGGAGGATAAAACAAGCTGTTGAAGAATCTCAAGATCCGGGACAGCAGGAAAGAACAATCATCTTTAAACCTAGAGAACAAGAGGAAGGGGCTCAGAAAGAGTGAGCAGCTCTGTAGGAAATGGGATGTGGAAATGACCATGATGGGCAGAAGCTACCAGGCCATCAGCTTGGCCATTCCTGGGTGGACTGGTAAGAAAGGGACAAGAGTTGACAACTGTGGCCAGCTGTGGGCAGCTGCTGGAGATTCCCTAACAGGAATGAGGAAAGAGTGAACTTCAATTGTGGCACCCAATACTCCTCTTGTCCCCATGAATATAATGCAAGAAAGTTCATCTGTAAGGGGAGTCTGGAAGACAGAGGTTAAACGGTTCGAGCCCCTCCCAGTGAAACACAGAGCTGCTGAGTTTGGAGCTAAGAAATGGCTTCTGAATTGTTTTTTTTTTTCAAGATGAGAGAATAACTCTTTGTGAGTTCTTAAACAAATGTAAACGTGGGAGCTACTGAGAATGCACACTGATATTCCCTACAAGGGCATGGCTGTATGTCCTTGCATGTGGGTCACACCTAGGCCAGGTATGATATCCCAGTTATTTCACAGGCTAAAACCAGAATATGAGTTTCCTTCCTGCTCTTCCTATGGGAGAGCCAGTCTATCATATATTTTCTTCATGGTTTTCTAAAACTACTTGAAATGTAAGAAACACACACACATACACACACACACACACACACACACACACACACACACACTCATCTGCCTCTGCCTCCCAAGTGCTGGGATTAACTAATGGTATGTACCACCACAGCCAGCTTATGTTAGGACTAGCTAATGAAGAGGCAACAGATGTTGCTCTCTCCACTCTACAGAGAAAGTCTAGTAGCCAGCCATCTAGAAGTCAAGAAGAGGCTTTCCACCAGAATCCCACCAACCTGCGAGCTGATGTTTATATCAGCTTCTAAATGATAATAAATATTTGTTGAGCCCTGTCTAAACCCCCAGCCTAGGGTATTTTGTTACAGCGACCTGTGTTGATGCAAACACTTCCATAGCAACTACATAATGTGTTGTAAACTTTAGTTTCTTTAAGCATGTTGCCCTTGTCAGGCATTTTGCCTACCTACAGCCTTTTGCTCTTACCAACAGTACTCACTGCTGTCACCAACACCATTATGGATATAATTCTGTACATTAGAACTATGAGATCTATAAGAAAAGTGCTTCAGATACATATGCATTATATATTCAGACGTTATTCATTTCAAATTTTGGTATATGATTCCATGTAGACATCTAGGATTTGCTGATTTTAAACTTTACCAACTGACTTTTGTTTGCTCTTCACTATCTACTGAGCCATTAAATGTTTAGTCTTATGGCGCATTTTCCTGTGCTTAGAAGACATTTACTTTGTATTTGGGAGTATCCATGAGTGTTTGCTGATAAAGTCTCAGTTCATGTCCTTTTCCCATTTTCATTGGATTGCTAAGTTCATTTATCAGTTTATTCACTACCTGCTGATTCCTTCACAAACCCATGGGACCAGGGACAGCCCAAGAATGGGAAGGGAGAGCTCCATTCTCTTAATTCCCCATAGCAGACCATTGACTTTGCTGCCTGTTTAGTGACTGACATGAGGAATTTGATGGAGGAAGGTCATTGGTTAATTAATAAAGAAACTACTTGGCCCTGATAGGTTAGAACATAGGTGGGTGGAGTAAACAGAACAGAATGCTGGGAGGAAGTGAGGTAAGACACCTCAGACAGATGTCATGCCTCTGCTCTCCAAGGCAGATGCAATGAAGCTCCAACCCAGGATGGACGTAGGCTAGAATCTCCCTGGTAAGTCACCACCTGGTGGTGCTACACACATTAAAAGAAATGGGCCAAGCAGTGTTTATATGAATACAGTTTGTGTGTTGTTATTTGGGGTCATAAGCTAGCCAGGTGGCCGGGAGCTGGGTGGCAGGAACGCAGCCCGCAGCTCCCACAACAGAAATTTGCAATCTTCTTCTGTCCTCTGGGTTAGGAAGGTGAAGCAGTTTCTCCAGGGAAGAATCCTAGTCTCATCCTTTCTATTCTTTTCGGCAACCTCCAGTTCCTACCTCATCATGGTGAAGCTGAGATACATTTTCTTCTTATAAGCTACTCTGAGGAAATCCAAATGTGATCATTCTGCTTACAGCTTCATGGATCCCTCACCCATGATGCGTACTGTAGCAGTTATTGCTAGAAATGTGTCTCACCCTTGTATCTGAAGTGGGACAAACATGATAGTGTTTCTACTATATGTTCTACATGGCCATGAATAATAGAGCACACATGTGTTTAATCAGAAGAACCAAGAATAAGATTACTAAGAGTATTATATTTTAAAGAACTTGTCTCAAAATCCTTTGGTTTCGCTGGGTGGTGGTGGTGCATGCCTTTAATCCCAGCATTCTGGAGGCAGAGGCAGTTGGATCTCTGTGAGTTCAAGGCCAGCCTGATCTACAAGAGCTAGTTCCAGGACAGGAACCAAAAGCTACGGAGAAACCCTGTCTAGAAAATTAAAAAAAAATCCTTTGGTTTCTCCTTACTTCTTATATAGACTTCTCCATCCCAGAACACACCACATTTTAAAATAGATATTGGAATTTATGTTTGCCCTGCATTAAAAACAGTTATTGAAGAGCTAAGAATGCCTTTCTTCACTTAGAATGCCTAACAAAGAATGGCCTAACTGAAAATATTAATATTAAAGCACATGATTCTGGGAATCACACAGTCATACAGGTGCAGAAAGCTCAGTCACTATCAACACATAACGGAAGGTATTCTCAGGTTTACCTAAATCCATTCATGGTTTTCCATAATGCAAAGACTGATATTCTACTTTAAGATACTGTGGAGAATCTACGTGGGGATGGAAATAACCTTTGTAAAAATATAAAAACGTCATGTGCAGGGTGAAGGCTTTCTTCAGAAATGCTTCAATAATTCGGGGGCCTCCAAAGATATGTATACACATAAACCGTGTTTCATTTGAACTTCATACTGTCCCCAGAAATTGTAGGATGGATGTTATTTTCATGTTACAGTGGAGAAATGGGGGTTGTATATTGGTTGAGTAGGTTTTCTAGTGGCTTGAAATAGAGTATAGAGCCAACACACAGACCTAGTCATGTAACCCTATGTAGTAATAAGAGCAGCGGCGGGGCTGCGTCCCCAACACCCCAGCCGCCTGCTAGCTTATGGCCGAAATAACAACACACAAACTGTATTCATTTAAACACTGCTTGGCCCATTCTCTTCTAGGCTAATTCTCACATATTAATTTAGCCCATTTCTAATCATCTGTGTGTAGCACCCCAAGGTGCGCTTACCGGGGAGGTTCTAGCCTATGTCCATCCTGGGTCGGAGCTTCATCCCGGGAGCGGGGCATGGCGTTTCTCTCAGGCGTCTGCTCCCGAGAGCAGCGCTGCCGAGTCTGACCTCACTTCCTCTTCCTCCCAGCGTTCTGTTCTGTTTACTCCTCCCAACTATCCTCTAACCAATAAAATGGGCCAAGGCGGTTCCTTTATTAGCCAATGACCTTCCTCCATCAACCCTAAACTACACTCTTGTCACTGCGTCTGTCTTAGTTAGGGTTCCTGTTGCTGTGAAAAGACACCACAACCATGACAACTCTAACAACGCAAACCATTGGGGTGGCTTACATTTTCAGAGATTTAGTCATTATCAACATGGCAGAACATGGCCATGTACAGACAAACATAATGCTGGAGCAGGAGCTGAGAGTTCCATATCTTGATCCACAGGCAGCAGAAGGAAACTGAGTACCACACTGGGTGTAGCTTGAGCCTATAAGACCTCAAAGCCTGACCCACAGTGGAAAACTTCCTCCAACAAGGCCACACCTAGTCCAATAAGGCCACACCTCCTAATAGTGCCACTCCCTATCAGTCAAGCATTTAAACACAGGAGTCTATGGTGGCCATACTATTCAAACCACCACAGTATCCTTCATGATGCTAATGTCCTTAAGAAGTTTGCGGAAGGCATTGCTGGTGTGACTGTTTTGTGGCCCTTGACATTTGTGTTATATTAAATGAAATATGTTCATAAACAATTTAACTGCCAATATGAGGTCCATTTTATTTCCATTATCTATTAGCAACAGGAACAAGAGCATATGCTACAGCCCAAAGTTTTCCTTAGCTATGCTTTTCAGCAAGAGCCAACTTTAGAATCCAATTAAGCTCATGCATGGAGGGATCAGACTTACACCTCAAAGCAAATCAACACACATCTTCCCAGTGATCTTATCTCTTTACAGATTTTCCTTCCCGGCAGCAGCTCCAATCATCGTGGCATTCCCTGCAGAGCCAGATTTTCATACACAGCAAAGCAGGTGTGATAAGCTCGAGGAAGAGATAAAGCTAGGTATGCTCCACCGCTGTACCAGTGCAAACCGACTGCCTCTAAGAAGTGATTTACCCACGGCTGGATTTCAGCAGTGATGGCAGAGAGCCCAGGTGGTGACTGCAAGATGAATAAATCTGGAGGCTGTAATTGTAAATAAATAGCAGCCAATTCAGGCTGGAGCTCACGTCTTCTCCTATATATTCCACCCTGTGAGTAGGGCATAAAATGACCTAGAACTAGCCAAGACAAAGAAACACTTGCGTACACTAGATGCCACTGGGGCGAGAGAGAGATGCTTTCTCTTCTCCGCCTGTCATGCTCTGGGCTTGATTTGATGAGGGAGTATGTAAGTCTAGTCAGCACAGGATTACAGTATAGAAGGGATCTGTCAGCAGCTGATTAATTGAATATTTCAGAATAGCTAGCAGAAAATATTTAGAATGTTACCGACATAAAGGATAAATCTATGAAATTATACCTATGCAATCCTGGTCCAGAAAACATGTGTTATATGCACATATTACACTGTGAAAACAAACTTTATGGAAATGTACAGCTGTTTTCATTAACAAAAAGCTAAAGAGTCCATTGGAGGGTTAAGGTAAAAACAGAACTCTGAGTTGAAACCTGCTGGGTGGGGGAGACAACAATCAAACCCAATCTTAATTCCTAATCTTTCAGTGGAATCCTGAACCTGACCGTACCTGCGGAGACCCGCCTTACCTCTGCACTGCTCACGTGCTGGGTCAGTGTTTTACTGATTTCTTCACCCGGTTTTCTTCTCTCTTTCTCTTTAAACTAATGTTATGCGTGTTTCTGTCACTTGATATGAATAACTCAATTTCAGAAAAGCAAGAGTCAACTTTCTTCATGGTTTTTGAACTTCTGTCTGAAAACTTACAGATTGAGCATGGTGGCCATTTGGCTTCATAAATTCTCAGCCGTGTATTTCACGAGGGCCATCCTTACCTTTTTATACTTTCATGGATGGTGGAAATATGTTTTTGGGAGGAGGGGGAACACAGCCCAGAATGATTTAAAATTTTACTTTTGAGTGAAAATAAAAGCTGTTCTGAAATCCGGAGATTAGAAACAGTTAAACACTTGTGAAGCCAATGGCATTTTTCGCTGCCATAATAAAATGCAATCCTTTATTTTAAAGATCACAGTCCTTTAAAATCATCTAATAAACGTGGTTGATGGATTTCATCACAGTACTTTCTTCCGCGTGGCTTTTCACTGAATAGCTTCTCTTCGTAAGTAGCTAGGTTTGAGCCACCTCCGGTGAGCCCTAGTTTGATAGGTTTGCTCGCTGTTTAGAGCTGACGAGGAAAAGATGGCTACAGAAGGGAGAGGCTCTACCGTCTACATCTGAAAGTCCCCAGAGGGAATTTGTTCCTCAAGAGGCTTTTCTTTTCTTTCAGTAGCATTTTATTTTTTTTTTTTTAATCCTCTGAGAATCCCTAATTAATTTTTTAGCATATCAATTCTTCCCAACTCTTCTAACTACCCCTCCCTTCAACTTCCCACGATTCCCCTTTTTTGTTTCTTACTGAGCTGGAGAGGATAACACGGCCGTCCTTAGCCTAAAGCATGACTTCCTGCTAAAGTCCCACATGCTGTGTTAGGTGCTGCGAAAAAAGAAGTTGTCCAAATTATAGGACATTTTAAACTAAGTGAAGGTAGGGAAAGAAAATAAGGCAGTGGGAGAAAGAGAGAAAAGAGCATTTCTCTAGTGTGGCCGTTTAATATATCCCAACTAGCCTTCGGAATATCCAGACATCTACTTTTGGATGTGTCTGTGAAGATGTTCATGAAAAGTGGCTGTCATTTAAACTGGGTGAAGCACCCTGCTCTCCCCCACAATGAGTAGGCGTCTGCTCCGCCATTGAGAGGCTAACTAAGGAAAACAGAAATGGCTGCCTGCCTGCCTGACTGCCAGAGCCAGTGAATCTTCTTTTGTTCTTGGAATTTCTGAATCTGAGACTTTCATATTGAATATCATATCTAGACCACCAGCCCTCTAGTTTTCAGGGCTCCATATGCATTACGGCTTTCTCTGGTCTTAACTCAGAGAACACAGACCATGGAACTTTTTACCCAGCCTAACTGTGGACACCAATTGTGTATAATTAATAATAGATGTTATTTTGTGTAACACGCACACACACTCACACACATGGTCTGCCACTATCTTGGCTCCCATGTCAATCGAGCTGAGTGGACCAAATGCTATAATAAAGAAACTGAACCTTCTCCTGAGGCCTAATGTGGAACCTCTAAGCCTGGTTCTCAGGTTTTTCTGGAGATTTTTTGGGACCTGCTCAATGGCCTTTAATTAAGTAATTTTCTGCCTGAATCAGCCAGTTTGTTTCTGCCACTTGTGGGCACAACCTTGACTGAGACAAATGGGTTTAGAAAACACTGTTCCATGGATGCTTAAATGTCAGTAGACTATGAGTTCTTACTAATGACAGAGGAGGCTGGAATGAAAAGAAGTGGGGAATAACCTGTTGATTGCATGTTACTAGAAATTGACTCAGTGGCTGAGATTTTACACGCTGAACCTTGCAGGTGAGAAAAACAAGACCCAGGGTTTTTTTTTTTTTTTTTCTGAGATCTAAAAGGAGGAGCCAGGACTTGAATTCAATTTTAAGTCAGTTACCCACACCACAGAAAGAAGGCTAAATAACATTAGCAAATTGTCTTAGTCGGCGTTCTATTGCTGTGAAGAGACACCATGACCACTGCTGCAACTCTTATAAGGGAAAGAATTTAACTGGAGCTGGCTTACAGTTCAGAGGTTTAGTCCATTGTCATCATGGCAGGAGGCAGGGTGGCATGCAGGCAGACACGGTGCTGGAGAAGAAGCTGAGAACTCTACAACTGGAACAGCAGGCAGCAGGAAGAGAGGGACAGTGAGCCAACTTGAGCATTTGAAACTCCAAAGCCCATTCCTAGTGACACACTTCCTCCCACAAGGTCACACCTACTGCAAAAAAAATTCCTTTCAAGAAGCACCACTCCCTGATGAACAAATATTCAAATATATGAGCCTCTGGGGGACATTCCTATTCAAACCATCACACAAGTCAAATGATATTCCAATTACAAAGTCAATCGTCAGGACACAGGCTTGGTTGTGGCGGGTCCTTGAGGCAATTGTGACAATATAGAAGCCATAGCAGGAGAAAAGAGGCACATAAAATAGCCTAGCAATTGTACCCAGAAGATGACCTGTGCTACTCCCAGGGTACCTTACACACCGAAAGCAATTTCCTCTTCATTATTTGTAACGATATCTAATATATATATATATATATAATGTATTTATAATAATTATATAGATTCTATGTTTACAAAGCACAATGGAATATAACTTTCATAACACTGCATATATCGATATTATCAAAAGAGTAGATTTTAATTGTTCTTACCTCATAAAAGAAGGGAGTAATTAAGAACACTTAGTGTTCCGAGAGATGGTAACATGGTTAGGATGTAATTAAGCCCTGCATGCTGTCGACAGCCCGAGATCAAGCTAGTCTGCTGGCGTGACTCTGTGAAGTATTCAGAGAGACTTTCTTGTCGGAAGAGATTGGTTATGAACTTGTAGTTGGCAGATTAAAAGAGCTCTCACTTAACCTAACAACTGATTTTCCTCAGAACCATTGTTCCGAGTCAGATATATACATAGGTATTGTGCATTCTTTTGTAGCCTGTGTAAATAAATGCATGTTGAATCTTTTCTGAACTCTTGTGTTCAAACCTGGACAAAATGTTCTATGTTCAAATGTATTTGAAAAAAAAAAATAACCCTGACTGTTGACCTCGTGTTCTAATTAAAACTGCACATAAAGTTAGACAGCCAGTTCTCTGTATCCCATTTGCGTGTGTGGCTTAAACCAGCTGTATATAGGAATATGTTATAAACCTTTGTCTACTGAACACATGCAGACTGCCTCTACTGTCAATATCCTCTAAATGATATGCTATTTACATAGCATTTGCTTAGTATCAGGCATTAGAAGTAATTTACAGATGGATTAAAGAATACAATGACTTCCTTTCCTTTGGGAAGGGATCACAGGATCATATAATAGATCTACTCTGATCTTTTGTGGAAACTTCATATTGTTTTCTACAGTGTATGAACTAACACCAACAGTGTGTCAGAGTTCCCTTTCTTGACAGCATCACTAGCACGTTATCTCTCACTGTTTTGACGGTAGCCCTTCTCACGGTAGTGAGGCACTACCGCATCATGATTTGATTTGCATTTACCTAAGAGTTAATAGCATTACACAGCTTTTCATGTATCTGTCGGTCACTTGTTCATCTTCTTTTGAGAAGTGTCTACTTAGATCGGTTATCTCCCTCTAATCAGCTTTGTTTTGCTTGGCATTCAGTTGTTGGAGTTTTCGTGTGAGAATCGTGTTGTTGGATATATACACTGCTAATGTTTCCTCCCATCCTTCAGGTTGTCTCTACACTTTTGTTATTGTTTCTCTTGCAGAAGGATTTTAACTCGCTAGAATTCCTTTTGTCTAGTTTGGCTTTTTTGTCTCGTGTTTGCTTTCAGAATCTTGTCCCAAACCTCCTTGTTCATTCCAGTGTCCTAAAATGTTTGCCCATGCTTTTTTTAATAATAGTTTCATGTCGTATGTTTAAGCCTATAATCCATTTTGAGCAGGTTTTATAACTGATGAGATACAAAATTCTCATTTCATTTTTCTACCCACGTATATCCACTTTTCAAGCATCATTTATTGACAAGATTCTCTTTTCTCCAGAAAACATTCTTAGCAGTTCCATCAAAAAAATCAGTTGTCTTCAAATGCGTGGGGCTGTTTCTTGGTCTCTGTTCTATTCTCTTAGCATACAGATCTGCATTTAGACCAATATTGTGATGATTTGGTGCTATAGGTTTGTAATGTGGTTTTGGTTTGAAGCAGATAGTGTTTGGTTTTGACTTTGATTTTAACATCCAGAATTTTTCTTATCTACAGAGGTCTTAAAATCAGATTTCCATGAACACCAAGAGAGGGTTACTCTTAGGGAAATGTCGTTTCTTTTTCTTCTGAACTACTCCATTTTTATCCTTTCTCTCTTTTTGCCTTTTCCAGCAGTGTCTCCCACAGATAACTAGTTTCTTTGATGTCCAAGTTATTCAAACTTTTTTCAAAACATAAATCAGCGTGAGGACACACACTTTCTTGAAACCCTATTTTTCTTTCATGAAGGGTGACTCTCTATTCTCTCTTGGATTTTACCTTTTCTCATAATCATTCTTTATTCATAAGATATTTCTAATTTCTTTTAATTGCTTCCTAGCCTCCCATGTGGGCATTTTAATTTGCTCACACTCTATCTATATTATCACTTAGGATATTTATAGTCTTTTACAATTACCAGCAGTGTTATAATGAAGAATCTTTTTTATAATCAAAAAACGATTCTTCAAAAATCTAAAGTTCCTTGAAAGATAATATTTTTGTAATTCAAGAGGTATTATATCTAGATGTGCGATGTTGTGAATGGTTGTGTCATCCCAAATTTATAGGTTGAAATCCTAGCCCCTAAGATAATGCCACTAAGAGGCATTTGGAGAGTTAATTAGGTCCAAAGGGTGGAGCCCCCATAAATAGAGTTAATGTTTGTATAAAGTGGAGCCAAGGGAATTCTTTTTCCCTGTTACTATGTGAGAACAACATAAGAAGGTGTCATCTATAGGTCAGACTCCTGAACTCAGAAAACACTGGACCTGGCAGTACCTTCGAGTCCCCGGCTTCCAGACCCATGAGAACCATTATTGCTGTGTCCAAATCAACAAGCTGATAGTGTTATTGAGTATACATGTGAAGGCTATCAAGTTCCCTATGCTATTTTGAAAACTAGTTATGGTTCTTAAGTTAACTTGATCTCTTATAATGTTTTAAGGTTTTCAAAATATGCTATTTAATTACCTACATATATAGTAAAGGTTTTCAAAATATGCTATTTAATTATCTGCATATATACTAAAGAACAAGTCCTTACTATTGCCTTTTTTTTTTGGATTTTTCAAGACAGGGTTTCTCCGTAGCTTTTGGTTCCTGTCCTGGAACTAGCTCTTGTAGACCAGGCTGGCCTCGAACTCACAGAGATCCGCCTGCCTCTGCCTCCCGAGTGCTGGGATTAAAGGCGTGCGCCACCACCACCCGGCTACTATTGCTATTTTTAAACTATTTGTATGTTTCTACTATATATATCTATCTATATGCCATAATTTCTGTAAGTAATAATTCTCCTGAAGTGTTCAATAATATAGACAGGGTTCTTAATATAACTGGGGATGACTCCAGTGTCTCTCCTGAACAACCGGATAGGTAAGTGTATTTTATGTCTTCACTTCTTTTTCTTGTTGCTATGATAAAATACCCGACAGAGCATCACTTGGTGGCAAGGATTATTAGCTGATAGTTAAAGGTCACAGCTTGTCAGTGTCAAGGCATCATAGCAGTAGCAGACGAAGTCACTAGTCACATTGCATCCACACTAACACAGCAGAAAGCACCAGATGAATACGTATTGCTCACTTCTTCTTATGCTCTGTATTGTCCAAGGTCTGCTACTGAAGGAAGGAATGTTGCCACCCTCAGAGGGAGAGCCTTCCCACTCAATTTATGCAATCAAGATAATCCCGCACAGGCATGCGCATAGATCCATCTCCCAGTGAGTCTAGGTTCTACTAGGTTCCCAGCACCAACCATCACAGTGTGTGTACGTGCATAGTAATTGCAATATGTTGGAAGGTCCTCCGTTCCCTTTCCATAGTTCTGTTGTAATAGATCTTGACATTTATCGTAGTTTTTTTTTCAGTGTCTATGGAGATTATTATGAGGGTCATGTTTTCTTTTAAAGCTATTGATACAACGTTAGTGAGTTTCCTAATATTATAATAATAAATCTCACTTGGTCATGGACTATTGTTATACTGCACTGGATTCTTTATTCCTGATTGAATATTTACGCCAGTATTCAGGGAATATCAGTCTGTCCCTTAATACACAGATTCTCTGCCTTCCATTCCTAATATCTCTAACCACTTTGATTTCCTTTTGACTTTATTCTCTCATTTGCCTTTCCACCTTTCATTTCCACTTGCTAAGTGTGTCTCTATGATCAGGCTCCTGGTAGCTTACTCTCTTCTCTAGTCTTCTCCATCCATTTCCCTCTGCTGATCACTTGACTTTCGCTTCCACGTCCCCTAGCTTCTCTCCATTACTGGTTTTTCTCAAGTTATCAGTTTAAGGTGTTCTATCATTTTCTCAATGCTTGAATGATTATAATTCTGCTTAGAATGTGGGAAGTATACACATTTTCTCCTTCAGAGTTCTTAAAGAGGGTAAAAGCTGTTAAACAACTCATGTGTATGAAAGTTTCTTCTCTGATTTTGTGAAATGGCCATGTAAGAATTTATTACTTTGTTTTCATTTTTCCGGTATTATGCCTGTTTATAAGACTTCTGGTCTAATGACAAAATCACCTAGGAATAGCACAGGCTCATTGATTTGGGGACCACTGATGCCTCTGTTTCGGTGGTGTGAGGATGGCCGTGTAGGAGCCATCATTTGCGCCTTTCCTCATCAAGGAACAAGGTCAGAGGGCATTCCCCCTCAGCTTTATCTGCTACTTAACAGTATGTTCTAAACAATGTCTTGTAAACACCTCATGACTCATTTAACCTCAAACGCTCATTCTGAAGTTCTTTCCCTACAACCCGTGTTCCACTCTGCCTGGACACAGCTATAGAATTTTCATACAAAGTAAACTTGGTCCTTGGAGTGGTAGCTTTTGATGAATCCTAGGCCCTGTTGCTAGCTTCCTATGTGTGACTATCCTGAAGTCTGTCTCTCTGTATTTACTTAATATGGAGCCTTCCACAGGACAAATGTTAAGCAAGAGATCTGACTCAGGAATATGGTGATTTCTTCTTTTTAATGAGAGTCACTTTATGCTAAAGGCAAGGGTTCATGTAGCACTTCATTTCCTATTTTGTTGATTTTACCAAGGGAGATATCAGGAGGTAGTAGGTGATGTGGGAATGTCACATATCAATCTGTTGATTTTATTGGTTAATTAATAAAGAAACTGCTTGGCCTGATAGGTTAGAACATAGATGGGTGGAGGAAACAGAACAGAATGCTGGGAAGAAGGGAAGTTAGGCAGACGCCATGCCTCTCCTCTCCAGGGCAGATGCGATGAAGCTCCAGCCCAAGATGGATGTACGCTAGAATCTTCCTGGTGGGTCACCACCTCGTGATGCTACACACATTAATGGCGGTGGGTTGATAAGGATGTGAGAATTAGCCTAGAAGAGGCTAGATATAATGGGCCAGGCAGTGTTTAAATGAATACAGTTTGTGTGTTGTTATTTCGGGTATATAGCCAGTGACTAGGAGCCGGGCGGTGGGAAGCGGCCTGCTGCTCCTTTCTACAAGTAGGTAAGCAGCTGTTCCCATCATTAGATACCCAGAAATCACCAAATATAGTTGTTCCATATTCAGTTAGGTGAATCCCTTGTCCATTGATTGTTTGCTCTTGTTTTTGTTTATTTTTAAGATAGTATGTAGCTCTTGCTGTACTTTATAGGGTTAAGCCCAGCCTTAGGGGGCGTGTCCGTCTCGGGCAAATGTTTACCTATAAATCTTTATAGGGTTAAGCCCAGCCTTAGGGGGCGTGTCCGTCTCGGGCAAATGTTTACCTATAAATCTGCCCACGGAGACCATGGTACTGTAAGTCTGATTTCCCCATTAAAGCTGTGTATATATTTTACAATCTGTTTGCATTCATTTACGCCGTTACAGTACTTGAACTCCCTGTGTAGACTAGGCCAGCTTTGAACTCGGAGATCACCTTACGTCTGCCAAGTGCTAGAATTAAAGGTGCGTGTCCATGCAAGCTGTCCATTTGCTTTTATTGGACTTTTCCCCTATGACCTTGCTTGTTGACAGGTCAAGTAACTCTTGTTTGCAGGTAGGATATCCCACAGAAAGGACCCACAGAGGTTCCTGATACTACCATATTCCACAGAATAAAATTCTTCCCTTTTGAGTTCTATCCTCCCCAGTATGTCTATATTTGAAGATAAGTTTCAAATGAAGTACCAATAGGAAATGAGGGAGTAAGATTGGGATCCTAACTTTATAGGGTTCGTTCGTAGCATTACAGAAGCAGAGAACTTCCCCTGGTCTCTGCCTTTTCCCTCCATTTCTCCTTCTCCATTCTGCCCCAGGAAGGCCCACTGTGAGATGGCAACCATCTTCAATTCTCATCCAGGAAGAAGGCCAGCATGAGAAATCAAATTAACTACAGTTTTGATTTCAGATTTCCCATCATCTAGAACTGTGAAAATGTAAGAATAGGTATCTGTTGTTTAAGACATTCAGTCTATGGCATTTTAGGTGATGGCAAACATAGGTGATTAACGTAGCCTGGTTAGCATATGGTAGAGTCTGATCCTAGAAACTGATTAGGAATTAAACTGTGGTAAAGTTGTAGAAAGCTCCATCTACCCCAGATTTCCATATCCTTGGGCATGGCTCCCCAAGCTATTTCATTGCAAGCATGGTGTCTCTTCGCCCCTTCAGTACTAGCTGATTACAGGAGGTACAGAAATTTTTGTCTTCTTCATCGGTGTCCTGCCTCATACAACCTCAAGATTTAATACATCTTTTCAGAAAGAAACGGGGTGTGTATTGAGACAGGGTCTTTCCCTGACTAGTCTTCATTCTCTGAGTCCTGCGAGATGGTGGGAGATTACAGTATAATGTGGATTCCAGACACACATCTCCAACTCCTCGAGCTCCCAGAGCTGTGTGTGATCACCATGCTTTTGGCTGGGTTCTCTGATCCCAGCAGAGTCCCTCTACCTGGGTCAAGCCAAATCAATTGTGTATTCCCAGAACTGACTGACACCCTGAGAGAAAAATTGTTGCCAATCATCAGATCGCCTCAGATCATGCTTTCTCTCTCTCTCTCTAGAATTTTAGTTCATTTCATCTTCCTAGCTTTCACAGCTCTCAGACACCCTTTGAAAATGACTTTTGTTATGTTTTCCATTTGTTCAAGTAAGAATATTGACCTGTCAAAAACCTCCTCAGAAGCACAAGGCTTTCTCTAAATAATTTCACATCCTTACAGTACTGGCCTTTCAGAGGAATGGACAAAAACTAATGTGATAGATGTTTGTTGAAATGAATAAGCAAATAAGTGACTTAGACCAATCTTACCTATGTTACAATCTTAACTGGACTGAGTTTGCCACTCTGGGGGGAAGACAAGATGATCTTTCAGTGATGCAACGGAAGTGCAATGGCAGAATTCGGGAAAATGGTAAAGGCATCTTCTTGATTTGAAGCGGGTAGGCTAGAGTCCTGGTTGGCCTTCAAGATCATTAGGGTTTGCTCTTCAACTTCTCCTTTTTTACCCCAAGATGGAAACCGGTGAGTAAGGCATTTGCCTGCTAGGTTTCTGTCTGTCTTCTCATCTCAACTATGCTATCACAGAGACGTGGCCTCCACTTCAGTTTATCCTCGATAGCTAAAGTGCTTCCCTAGGATACATGTCCATCAAAGAACAAATGTCTCTCAGTCTCTTTACACTCAGCTTTATAGAAGACAAACCCCAATGAAAGCATCAAATCAAAGTCAAAGAAGATGTTAGGGGAAGTCATTGATAGTAACTGATATTCAGTATGACTGTCAGAAATCTGCAAAGTACTTTGACCTAATGGACATCAAATATCCTGCTTCAAAATAAATTTCATCAATGAAAAGGCTGAATTCTAGGACTGGGTTACCCGCTTTGGGCAGTGAGTCCCCAAAGCCATGCTGTGCTGGTTTGTTTGTGTCAGTTTTACAGGATCTGCAGTCTCCTGGGAAGAGAGAACCTCAGCTGAGGAAAAGCCTCCATTCTAGGGGCCCGTTGGCATGTCTGTGGAACACCATCTTGATTTATTGATGCAGGAAGGTCCCAGATCGCTGGTGGGCATCATGACCCCTGGGCTGGTGGTCCAGGGTTGTACAGGAAAGCAAATCAATAAGCAACATTCCTCTATGCTTTCTTTTTTGAGCAACTGCCTTGAGTTTTTGCTTTGACTTTTCTTTATGATAGACTGAAAAGTGTAAGATGAAATAAACTTTTTCCCCGCCAAAGTTGCAATACCAAACAAACATTCCAGGGATGGCCTCACACCCAGGAATATATGAGCAACACAAACTGGACTTATTGGAGTATTTAAAAAAATAAAAATAAAAGTGGACACAAAGTTGGGGAGAACAGGGAGATGGAGGTAGATCTGGAAGCTGGTAGAAGATTGGGGAAGTAAATATGATCAAAATACATCGTATAAAATTCTCAAAGAATCACTAAAATGTTCAAAAGACATAGAACATTGTGATACAATATAGATATTAACATTAATAATGTGGTGCATACCTTTTAGAATAACTCTATGTAGTGAGTTATGAAAAAGAAAGATTATCTAGTTCAAAGTAATCAATTTCCCTGTCTGAAAAATTGGTCCCTGATGCTTATTTGATGTTTGTGTCTGAATTACACCTACAGGTTCTATTCTTTGGGGTTCCCTAGAGGAATTAAATACCGCCGGCTGACCTAGTGCGGCATCAGTTCTGCTTCCAGTAGCAGAAAATTAGGCTGGAATTCTCAAGAGATTTGCTAGCAAAATTAGCAGCAGAGGGTATAAAAGCAGCAACTAATCCTGCTGGAAAATGAGCAGAAGGGAAGGCACTAATCTTATTAGCAGCTATGTCATCAGTCAAAATAGCGAGGGTGCAGGAATGGATCTTGGAAGGTTATTTTCTCATTAAGAGTCCCCGCTCCTCATCTTATTTTAGGACCAGTGGCAAGATGAAGGATAACGAGCCAACGAAACGTAAGAAAGCTGAAAAGGGCAGAGTCGTCTGTTCGTTCTCTCACACAGTTCCAAAAGAACTGGGTGTGACTCCGCCACCTCACTGAAGCACTTGTATCTCGAGCACCTGTCCTGTCAATGATGCTTTTACTGAAAGTCTTGCAGGAATATATCCTTTTGGTAGCGTTAGTCTGCACAGGTAGCTTGCTGATTTTAAATAGGAAGAACACACACTAAAAAGCTTTGGCTTTCTGCAGAGAAAACAAGATGTTTGGGGATGGTCTAGCCCATCCAATAGTGAGGCGATAGGGATGAACCATATAGCATGGGATGTGTCTTCTCACTGGCTATCCACATGGACCGTATTGTTGTTCCTTGGGTGTGGGATTTAGAAGGCATGGCAGTACAGAAGTTCCTGGGCTAACAAAAACCCAATTTTTAATTAAAAAACTGCTTTTGCCCTCAAAAGCAACAAGATCATAGAACATACCTATTATTCTAGGACCAGAGAGGTTGAGCCAGGAAGATCATGAACTCTGTGCTACACAAGTTCAAAGCCAGCCTGGGTGACCTGGAGAGAACTTTTCCCAGAAACAAGCCAAACCAAACTATGTGAGAGATGACGGCCTCACATCTCCCCACTGCAGAAGTCACGCCCTAAATCAATGCTCAATCTTGTTTACGCACCTTGTTTACAGAGCCTTAGTGTGAGCTGCCTTGTGTTTCACCGCTGGCTTCTCTTCCGGGGCCTCTGGACACTCTTCTGTGATTCCCTGTCTTCTTCCAGTGTTAACATTAGGGTTCTGCCACTAATCAAGTCCGATTCCCAAAGGCAGGAGGCCAGTGTGGACGCAGGTGCTTGTGTGGAGCCTTGCGAAGACATTAAAGAAACAAATGTGTCTTCTTAGATCCCACATCCCACAGTGTGGACTTAATGTTTAACCAGACACTCTCTTTGACAGTTTGACAACAGAGGCCATATGGAAATCAAAACACAATTGCTTTCTCATTTCTAATGCACTGTTGAATTGATCAAACATTTACTTTTTTTAAACTCAGTTAGTTGCTGATATTTGTCACTCTAGTAAATCAGGATGAAAGTTGAGCAGTCTCGTGTGAACAGCCAGAAAGAGCCTAGGTAAGCACACACCCTCCCATCTAGCATTGGGTTTGGCACGAAGATGCTCAAGCCCCTTTTGTCTATGACTTATTGCCTAGTGTTTGTGAAGCGGAAGAAACATTGGTTCTGTGCACAGTGCTCTGAATGCTACTCTTTGGGAGGCGTGCTTCCATTTCCCAAGCTGGGAGCTGGAGCGTCTGCATTTGCTCACCCCTGGTTTGCATCCTTCCCACTCATCCTTACATAACCCGAATTTTAGAACCGTACTTTGATGCTCCCTGCATGGATTACTTCTCCTTGACTCCACCCACAGGATTTGATAATTGGTGTCAGGAGAGGTCCATACCCTACCTGGCTAATCAGCCAATGATTTAGAACTCTTGATAGATGGAGCTTCTTTACCCTTGGATTTACTGGCAATGAGATTTTATAAATTCTACTTATTAATAACTGACATGATTGTAGCTCTTATCTTTTATGGCAAAGCTCTATTCCTTATATAAACAAATTCCATTTTGTGCAAAAAGTAACAGCATTTTTCATGGGCAGTGACGGTTGTATACATGCCTACAGCTTTGAATTTCTGTGCTTCTCTTTGGATAAATGTTGTCTCTCTCTTCCATTTAGAATGGTATTTTAATTTTTCTCAATTTTAACATCTAACATTTTATACATTTATGTAATTTTAGTCATTTCAGCCCCTCACCCCCTTCCTCACTTCATCCTTCTCCCTGGCACCCTTTTCCTCCAAGTGTTACCCTCCTTATTTCTCAGTTTCTTTTTGTGTGTGGCTCACCGTGTTTAGTGAGAGTCATTTGGTGGGATGTTATTGCTATGTGTTACCCCACCTAACTCAGTCGGTAGAACATGAGACTCTTAATCTCAGGGTAATGGGTTCAGGTCCCATGTTGGGTGCCAGACGTAGCATGACTAATAAAAACCCAGAGACAGATATTGGAGTTCAAGCTGAAAGATCCAAGAAGCAAAGTGGCCAAGCACTAGAGAGCTGTTACCTCTACAAAATCTTCAGACTGAAGATTTTGAGCAAGTTCCTGTATTATCCCACCTTCTATTCCTCTCTAGCGCTGATATTAAAAGCATGCACCACCACTGCCTGACCTCTATGCCTAACTTAAGTGACTGCCGAGATTAAAGGTGTGTGCCACCACTGGCTGAGTGACTAGTGTGGTTAGCTTTGCACTCTGATATTCAGTCAGGCTTTACTTGTTAGATCATAAGCAAACTATCACTATACAGTAGAGCAGGGGCAATTAATCTGTGGCTATACCTTAGTTCTGAAGGCCCTAAAAGTTAATGCTGGGATGGCAAGATGGCTCGGCAGGGAAAGGCACTTACTGCCAAGCCTGACAACCTGAGTTTGATCCTCGACACCTACATGGTAGAAGAGAATCCAATACAGCGAGTTGCCCCGATTTCCACATGTGTTCCACGATATATGTACACATAATATATGTACATACAAAACAAGTGTAGTCTAAAAATAAGGCTAATGCTTAGAAAGAAATGTTAAGATATATGCAGCTTGGGGGAGATAAGGATAACAAAAGTACACCACATCGATGGCAAATAGATCAGTGGTTCCTCTATGCCAAAGTTACCCAAGGAGATTGGGTACAAACTTACCTTTGGCATTACTCTGTCCAAGGAGGCAAGTATAGCATAGTACTTATAGTTATGGGTTGGCTTCAAATTCTTCGTGTCCATTTACCAAGCTGTGTGATCCTGAGCGAGTCACTTAATTTCTGTATCTTTGCCTCGTGGTCTATGAAGTGAGGATGAAAGCCGTTTTGTAGGACTTGCAGGGGGACCACTGTGTGTCAAACACTAGCACCGTCAGGCATACAGTAAGCCAACACCAGTCGTATTCTTGTCAGAAAGCAATGGGTCACCTTATTAGTGTTTGCCTTTTATACTCAGAGGGGCTGTGATCACGTCAGAGGTTTTAGATCTCTGTCCCCATCTCCTGTAACCTTCCAGGTTTTTTCTCAACTCTCATTTTTGACATCGGTGCCTCCATTAGAGTTTAAACTAAAAACTCTAATATCAAAGAGGGGTGCGTCACCAGAGATTAGCCAAGTCCAGAATCTAAAAGGCACAGACACTGTCCTGTGCCATCACTAGTAGTTGTGTGATTTGACAATACCCCCGAGCTTCCCTTGTCTGTATAAATGGGGATAACTCTACTTCTCAAGCCTACTCAGGGTTTTTGTAAGAAGCCGATCCAACCTCTGCAGGCAGTCTTCCTGGGGTAGGATTTTTTTTTTTTTTTTTTTTTGGTTTTTCGAGACAGGGTTTCTCTGTGGTTTTGGAGCCTGTCCTGGAACTAGCTCTTGTAGACCAGGCTGGTCTCGAACTCACAGAGATCCGCCTGGGGTGGGATTTTGAAAACTCCATCTGAATTTGAAGTTCCCTGATCTGAGCCCTCTGAATGGAAGTCATGCATGCCTGTTCATCATCTCCTCTGGCCATATCACAAGACTGTTCCTCAGATACATGTAAAATAAAGAAACAAATAATTGAAAGATAAAAGTAGCTTCAAATCTAAGGATGGCATTAGCTTAATTGCCTTATGGCTAAACACTCACGCAAATTATTCCCTACTCTTTTTTTGTTGTTTTTGGTGGAAAAAATAGGCCCCATTAGTTCTGAGTCTCTAATATTACTAATCCCTGCTACTAAATTGGTCCAAATGAAAGCTACATTCTACATGCTTATAATAGTGCGTTCCTTTTCATTTTAGTTTGGCAGGATTTTTATGTCATGGATTAGTGCTGTGCACCAGTATGAACTGTTAGTTTGTATCTCTTTATGGATTTCTCAAGAAGAGAGTGTAACTCAGATCGTCTGCATTGGATTCAGTAACATAGCATGAAGTCTTTTAGGGGCATCTTGTGAACACTTTGAAAATGGTTCTCATGTAGTGTGCAACTGTAATAGTGCAGTGTGTAACTGTAATCATGCAGTGTGCAACTGTGATCATGCAGGGTGCAACTGAAATCATGCAGTGTGTAACTGTAATCATGCAGTGTGTAACTGTGATCATGCAGGGTGCAACTGTGATTATGCAGTGTGCAACTGTGATCATGCAGGGTGCAACTGTAATCATATGGTGTGTATCTGTAATCATGCAGTGTGTAACTGTAATCATATGGTGTGTATCTGTGATCATGCAGTGTGTAACTGTGATCATGCAGTGTGTAACTGTAATCATATGGTGTGTATCTGTGATCATGCAGTGTGTAACTGTAATCATGCAGGGTGCAACTGTGATCATGCAGTGTGCAACTGTAATCATGCAGTGTGTAACTGTGATCATGCAGTGTGTAACTGTTATCATGCAGTGTGTAACTGTAATCATGCTGTGTGTAACTGTAATCATGCAGTGTGCAACTGTAATCATATGGTATATAACTGTAATCATGCAGTGTGTAACTGTAATCATATGGTGTATAACTGTAATCATGCAGTGTGTAACTGTAATCATGCAGTGTGCAACTGTAATCATATGGTGTATAACTGTAATCATGCAGTGTGTAACTGTGATCATGCAGTGTGCAACTGTAATCATATGGTGTATAACTGTAATCATGCAGTATGTAACTCTAATCATGCAGTGTGCAACTGTAATCATATGGTGTATAACTGTAACCATGCAGTGTGTAACTGTAATCATGCAGTGTGCAACTGTAATCATGCAGTGTGCAACTGTAATCATATGGTGTATAACTGTAATCATGCAGTGTGCAACTGTAATCATGCAGTGTGCAACTGTAATTATATGGTGTATAACTGTAATCATGCAGTGTGTAACTGTGATCATGCAGTGTGCAACTGTAATCATATGGTGTATAACTGTAATCATGCAGTGTGTAACTCTAATCATGCAGTGTGCAACTGTAATCATATGGTGTATAACTGTAACCATGCAGTGTGTAACTGTAATCATGCAGTGTGCAACTGTAATCATGCAGTGTGCAACTGTAATCATATGGTGTATAACTGTAATCATGCAGTGTGTAACTGTAATCATGCAGTGTGCAACTGTAATCATGCAGTGTGCAACTGTAATCATATGGTGTATAACTGTAATCATGCAGTGTGTAACTGTGATCATGCAGTGTGCAACTGTAATCATATGGTGTATAACTGTAATCATGCAGTGTGTAACTAATCATGCAGTGTGTAACTGTGATCATATGGTGTGTATCTGTGATCATGCAGTGTGTAACTGTGATCATGCAGTGTGTAACTGTAATCATGCAGTGTGTAACTGTGATCATGCAGTGTGTAACTGTGATTATGCAGTGTGTAACTGTAATCATATGGTGTATATCTGTGATCATGCAGTGTGTAACTGTGATCATGCAGTGTGTAACTGTGATCATGCAGTGTGTAACTGTAATCATGCAGCGTGTATCTGTGATCATGCAGTGTGTAACTGTGATCATGCAGTGTGTAACTGTTATCATGCAGTGTGTAACTGTCATCATGCAGTGTGCAACTGTAATCATATGGTGTATAACTGTAATCATGCAGTGTGCAACTGTAATCATATGGTGTATAACTGTAATCATGCAGTGTGCAACTGTAATCATGCAGTGTGCAACTGTAATCATATGGTGTATAACTGTAATCATGCAGTGTGTAACTGTAATCATATGGTGTGTATCTGTGATCATGCAGTGTGCAACTGTGATCATGCAGTGTGTAACTGTGATCATGCAGTGTGCAACTGTGATCATGCAGGGTGCAACTGTGATCATGCAGTGTGTAATTGTGATCATGCAGTGTGTAACTGTGATCATGCAGTGTGTAACTGTGATCATGCAGAGGCATGGGTGGGAACCTCTTGCTGCTATATGCTCCAGCTCTCTGATAGGAAGTAGAATAAAATTGCTTTGTTAGTGAATTGGGAATAACCTTTGCCACTAATGATCGATCATCCTTATAAATATGGGAAGAGGCTTCCTCACTCACTGAAGAATGAATTTTCATTAGATTTGAAAAATCTTACATACATTTATAACATTTAGGGTCTTTACAGTGTGCTAGAAGAAAGACCTGAAACAATTCTGCAATTAACAAAAAGATTTAGTTTATTTATTGAGGAAATAGTTGCAAGGGACCTTCCTGAGGGGAAAAAAAAATCCCCTCTCTTGTTATATTACTGAATTCTTTCTCTGGTATGTGAACTTGAAAAAATATACATTTATTTTGGGGGTAACTGATTACTGTCTAATTAGAGTTATGACCCACTCAACAGGAGGACATTTATGTCTGGCAATGTAAACCCAGTGTACTAGCTGTGGCTGCAGCTGTCATAGACCAAGAGGAAAAGTTACTATAGTCATTTTTCTAAATCAATATAATTTCTATATGCATTCAAAATACTTACCCTTCTACCCACAGATGGGTGTAGCTCCCATCCCTTCATCAAGGAAGCTTCCCCTTGGAACTGGTGGAGACTATAACTATAACTGGTCAAATTGCACAGAATGAGTGAACATGGGGCGCCCAAGCCCAGCTGAAAGACCTGCAGTGCAACCTCTACACTCAAGAGCCAGAAAGAAATCACTGAAAGGAGAGTGGACGGAAAGATTGCAAGGTCCTGAAGACCTGGACACCTGCTGTGAAATTCTGTCTTCTATATACCACAGGGAAATTGCATTCACGAACTTCAACAAGACAGGCATAATGACAACACCAGCTGGCATGCTAAAACGAATGGGGGAAACTCTGCAGGGCCTCACCCATGTGCCAGAGGGAGACCAACAGGAAACAAATTGCTGAGAGGGAGACCCAGTCTTGTCCAAGGGTTCAGGCACAGTACATGTACACATGCACAAAACTAAATGGACTAAGTAGGTTATCCATACATAAACAATAATAACTAAAGGTGAGGGCATCAATCTGGAAGAGAATATGGGAGGAGATGGAGGAGAAGAGGAAGAGGCAAGCATGATAATAAATAAATACAGTGTGTATGTATGAAGTTCTCAAAAAAATAAAATGATTAGATTTAAAAAATATTAGGCATCTGAATGTTAAAATTAAAAAGGTGACGGTAAAATTAGGACAGTCCAATGAGCACAGGTTTCTCAACAGTGAGTTTGAAGGGTGGACATTAGTTAGCCTGGCTGATTGCGAGATCCTATTTAGAAAGGAGGGGAACAGGATCCTGTTTTATTCAGGTGGGAAGTGACATGCTGGATGATGGATTTCCTTAGCTAAGGCAGGTGCGAGAGGTACCAGGCTTGTGCTCGCTGTTGTTCCCTGATGGATTTTGTCTTCACGGAAGCTTGTAGTGTGAGCAAAGCCATCTTGTAAGTAGTAGCTTGTCATAAATTAGGTTTGCCCTGGGGTGACACTCACATACATACACACATAAATTTTTTTTTTAAGTCGGAGCCATTGGTTTACAGAATACATAAAGAGAAATACTCATGTAGACCTTGCAAGGCCTCCAGCTCCATCTGGACACCTGGCCTCCAGAGAAGGGCTGTGCTGACTGTGGAGGTGTGCCCATGCGCAGTGCCACACACAGGGGACGGAACTAGGAGCTACTCTCCATGGTTGCAAACACGGGAAGTGCAGCTAAATTGAGCATCTCCTTCATCAGAGCAAACGTTAAATGCAAATGCTAAGTTTCATGTCTCTGATAAAGACGGCGTGGAAGGCATAGACGAGGCTGAGCAAGATGACAGAGCTCTCATCTGATTTTTCTATTGGTTACTAATTAAAATTCCAGTGTATATAGGGTATAGTAGGGATATAGAGTCAACCTCCCCACAGTTACCATCTTTCACCATACGTAGAGGTCTGTAGTATGGGCATGAGAGCTGAATTAATCCTCACCCTAACCCCCAAGTTAAAGCATATACAAATGACATGAAACAATGTCAGCCCAGAAACTTGAAGCAAAGATCACAACCCCCTCTTCTGTTTACACAGAATTCACTTATCACAGCCCCTGCCAATCAGGACAATACTTCCAACTAATTCCACCCAGCCCTTCAAGTTCAGTTCTATTTACTGGGCTTCCCTCCATCAGGGCTTACCCAAGGGCTACTCCACTGCCTTTTTTTCCAAAACAGTCCCGGGCTCCATGGATCCCACTGTATCCAGGTGTCTCCGGCAGGGATCCCAGCTGTAGTTGCTAGCTTTGGCCCTGTGCCAGCTCAGGACTTCAAAACAACTCTGCCCCCAGCCACAGCGCTGAGGGTCATCTTCTCGCTTGATTCCCTTTCGGTTCCTGCCTGTGGTTGGCAAAAATGCATGTGACAGAGTCAGCATTCCTTGCTCTGCAGTCCAGTCCTTAGCACTTTGACCTTGAACTCAACTCCTTCCAAAACAGCATCAGGTAGAGAGAGGCAGAAGGATAAAGTGGAGCCCGGACAAAGCAGTGAGCCCTTCTGGCCTCTCAGTGTCCCCCTGTGAAGGTTTTAACTTTGCCGTCTTGCTATGAGGTTTAAATGGGCAAGTGTAGGTAAAACGCTGTGACTCAGAATTGGGCTCTACGCATTATTAGGGTCTCCTTCCCTTCCCAGTTCCCCGCTCTAATTAGTGAGTCTCTGTACTTGTACACCTGAAGAGTTTCCACACTTAACCCTTAAAATCTCCTCCGCAGTATTCATCAGCCGGCTTCCCCAGACTGTCCACGGACAGTGGTCAACAGAAGAGGCCAACTTCTATTATTAGTGCAGTGCCCATAAAAGCGGTTCTCACGGGTGAGTTCAGGCATCTCATACCGTCTGTGTCCAAAAGCTGACGACTCCATGAAAGTCTGAATTCAGACTAAACCTTGACCAAGTGCTCACCGTGCACCCGACATGAGGCCATGCCATGGAAGATGAACGCGTTCCGATCGATGTCCTGCAACTCTTAGTGTTCAGAATCAGAGCTATGTTTTTGTGCTTCCTTTAAATACCTAGTAAAAATGGTTTCCATCAAAATGGACGCCTTAGTTTCTTCGTGGGTGATAAGGCAAGCCTGTGTTGTCTTGAACAATCCATGCTTCCTCTCAGTGCCAGGGCACAGTGGTAAAGCAGGAAGACAATTCCAGGTAGGAATTTGTTCACTGCCGCCTGCCTTTCAGGAGAGAGAAATTACCTTACAAAGAAAGTATACCACCACAGCCTTGCTGGAAACTGCAGTTTCTAGCGTCAGCTTTGCACAACATTTTGAACTGCCATAACTTAAGTGTTTAGATTTTCATTTGAAACCAGGTTATAATAGTGAATAGACAAGTTAAGGCAACACCAGGAACAACACAGAGTTAACACCGGGTCTTTCAAAGCTGCTGATAGAACGTTTAGTTTCTCTGTAAATATTTGGTGACAAAGTCTCTTTTCTTCCTGAGAGAGGTAAATATGCCACTCATTCCAAAGTGACTACACAGGCGGTAAAATTATCCGCAAAATGTAACTCAGCGTGAGTCTGAAGTAATGATTTCCATATACAATTAGGCTTACCATCCGGGTTGTTTGCAGTTCGTTTGGTATACAAATGACTAACAAGAGAGGAAGTGTATATTGTACAATCCGCATTCCTATGCTAAACAACAAAGCAGTCTCGATCCCACCACGGTAAGTTTTATCAAAAGTAGAAATGTCAAGGAAGTATACTGTAGGCCTCCAATACTTCTTTGTATCAATATTTAAAGTTGGATGATATTTACAACTTTAAAAAAAACATAAAGGAAGATACGTGGGAAAAAAACCGCCTTTAGCAGCGGCCACGAAGGAGGAAATGAATGCCCTTCTCAAGGCCTCTTCAGGAGTTAACAGCAAAGGGCGGATTCGGATCCCAATGATTTGGGTCAACCAGTGTCACTGGTTTTGTGTTCCAGTGTGGAGTAAAAGCACACTCAGCATGGACAGTGCCTGTCCAGGAAAGTTGTCCTGCTTCGACAGTTGACAGGGCCAATGTTTAAAGTCCTCAGTTCAGCCATTTCTCTCAGTCAAGCTGTTCTTCCCGAGCTAACTCTTCCAGGGCCTCTCACAGCCTGCCCACCCCTTTCCCTTTAGCGTTTCTTGCTTCCTACCATCTCGTTCCTTCCCATTTATGTGTCTGTAGGAAATGCCCATCACTCCCCTGACCTTTATTCTCACTGGACTTGGTCCCACTGGCCATGAAGCCCCAACAAGCTCACTAGCACCCCCATTCCCCATTCTGAGAAGGATTTCACGTTCAGTTTTGAAAGGAGATGCATGAGCATTCATATCTGCTATTTCTTATTTCAATTATTTCTGAGCTGCTATCAAAGATTTAACGTTGACTGTGGAAACTTTATCTCTCTGGTCTGACACTTTGAAGACAAATTCCTTCATCCTGGCTCATCCTGGGGAAGCATGCTATTAAGTCCCGGATGGAACGCTAGATATTACCTGACAGGTTCTTTGCTCGGGGTAACCTTTCAGAGGGCACACGGAGTGGAGGAATAAACACATAAAATAACTGGAGGAGGAAGTAATTTGATTTCAATTCTGCTTAAGCAAAGAGAGCTGCTACAGTAAGCTTGTGCAGGCAGCCGACGATCAGACTCCCTCTCTCTCAACTGGCAAAAACACATTCGCCAGAAATACAGTAGAGAGAGAAACCCATTTTGATTCAGCTTCCTCAAGGAAATGAGGTCATCTCATCAAATGGATGTGCACCTCCAGGATTCCACAGTCTCATCTCCCCAGACATACTAACTGCTTCAAAGGAAAATCAGTTGACAGAACACCGAGTTAGGAATACACCTTTTGAGCAGTCACTGTGAAAAATCAACCGGGAGGGGGTTCTAATTTGAGATAGACCAGAGTAGCCCATATCGGAACAGCCATCCCATCCCCTAGAACTGCAAAGCCCGATTTAGAAAAGCAAATCAAAGCCCCTGAAGACGTCCAAGGGGCTGCACTGTGTTTCAGGGTTTGGAATACTGAGCAGAAGGAAGCGCAGCCAGAACCTGACATTTGGCTCCACGGCTCTCCTGAGACACTGGATGATTGATAAGCAGCGGCTGAAATGGAGAGAAGCTAAGAGCAGCTTCTAGCCGCCTCACAGATGGATGAAACAAAAATCAGAGGATAAGTTCCACCAACGAGAAAAGCCGGTTAAAAACTGCAGGCTCGCACCGCATGGCTCCCCCCTTACCATAACGGCTGAAACTTTGGGGCAGACAAGAAATAAGCCAGCCCTCTCGTAGACTGGAACCAGAGTGGAGCCATCTCAATCCCCAATTAGATTAAAGTGGCCTGCTTCTAACCTAATTGCATGATAAGAGCTGAAGTCTGTTGTCTGGGAGGAAGGTGACATCTCCCAGAGCCTTGAGTTGTCTATGCTTTTCCAAAAACAGCATCTGCAGCTAAGAAATGAACAATAGAAAAATGGTTTTGAATTTCAAAGGTTTTTCAAAAAATATATCCCAACAGTTGGGCTGAAGAATAGTTCAGATGGTTACGTGCTTCTCTCAGAAACATGAAGATAAGACCTTGATCACCAGAACTCAATAAGAATGCCAGACACGGTGGTACCCAGTGACCGGAAGCTGAGACAGGTCAATCCTTAGGGCTTTAATAGCCAGCCAATTGCGCCTAATTGATGAACTTTAGGCTAATGAGAGACACTATCTCAAAAAAAGAAACATTGTTTCCAAGACTGACATTCAAGATTGTCCTGTATCTATACACACACACCACACAAACACGTACACACACATACACACATAAGCACATATGCATGCGTGCATGCATATACAGAGACACAGAAATACACACTAAAGAAAAAAATCCATGTATTTGACTTTTAAAAAATAAGATCTTTAGCTATTGAAAGACACTATTACATGAATAAAAAGATATTAAAAATATTTGCAAGTATGGTCACATTTCTGATAAAGGGCTTGTATACAGCACATATATTACCATTACCGTAGTCCAAATGTGAAATGTCCTCATAGGCTAATGTGTTTAACACTTGCTCCTCAGCTGGAGGCACTGTTGAGGAAGATTGTAAAGTTTGGGTGGGGTTTTTTATTTTGTTTTGTTTTTGCTTGTTTGTTTGTTTGGTTGGTTTGTTTGTTAGTTGGTTTTTTGAGACAGGGTTTCTCTATGTAACAGCTCTGGCTGTCCTAGAACTTACTCTATAGACCAGACTGGTCTTGAACTCACAGAGGTCTGCCTGTTTCTGCTTCTTAAGTCCTGGGATTAAAGGCATGGACGACCACCTTGACTTAGTTGTAGAGGTTTTAGAATATGTAGCCATGGTAGAGGAAGTGGGTCACTGAAGCAGATTTAGAGCCTACTTTCACTTCCTGTTCATTTTCTGCGTCTTGAGTATGAAGCAACGTGACCAACCAGCTAACCTCCTGGTGACCAGCCAGCCTCCTGCTCCTGACATGCATTTTCCCTGCTTGTGCAGTGTCTTCCCCACTGTGAAGGACCGCGTCACTCTGCAAGTGTAAGCCAAAATGAGCTCTCTCTTCGCCTTGAGCTGTTTATGTTACAGTTTCTATCACAGCAATGAAAAAGTGAGACATATAAGATACACACATTTACACACACACACACACACACACACACACACTCAACAACAAGAATAATCAATGGTCTGTTTTCAAGAATAGGCAAGAGATTTGAAACGGCACCTGACAGCAAACAGTATGTTGAGAACTCTAACATGAAAAATGTCCACTATCGTTAAGGAAATAGAAATTCAATTGATCATTATAGAAAGAGAAACTAAAGCCATACTATTCACATCGGTTATAAGGGCTCTCCAAAGAATCCAAACAGAAAAATTGCAACACTGCGGTTTGCAAAGCATTGCAAACACTTGAACTGGCTGAGGTGATGGTGCCTTTCTTCACGGTGTGGGGCTTGAGCTCAGGGCTGTATGTGTTGGGCAATGCTGCCTCACCCAAGGACTCTCATAGTTTGCTGCTGAGAATGGAAAATAGTGGAGATAGTTTGAGAGGAAAAATGTCTGTATTTTGTAATAAACTTGTACCTTCACTTTAAACACAACCTAATGCGTTGATGTCTTTTCAGCTAATGTTTTCATGTTAAATGAAAATATATACATGGAAATATATACAAACCAAAATCTTTATGTGAATATTTCTCACCATCCTAAACTAGAAGCAATCCAGATAGAGTCTTTGTCTAGGGAATGGATGAACAAACTGTAGGGACCCTTTAGATGGGGTGATTACTGTTGAGCAACAGAGAGACAATCTGCTAATCCAGGTATCAGAGCAGGATGGCTCTCAGGAACAGCATGCAAACAGAAGCCAGCAACAAAGGCTGTGTGCTGTGTGACATGCGTACAGAAGCCAGCAACAAGAGGCTGTGTGCTGTGATTCTATCTGGATGAAAGCTTAATAAAGACAAAGTCCCCCTGGGGTGGGCAGGGCAGATGAGTAGGAATGAGGGAAGAGATCACCCTACAAAGGGGATGGATAACTTTGAAGGGATGATAAATTGTGCTAAGTTTTGATATAGAAGCTATTATGGTCTTGTATTATTTTTCTCAACTCTCTGAATTAAATATCGGATTTAGGAAGAATTCTTCAGTAAACCCAATTTAAAACCCTGGACTTCACACCTAAAACAAACAATTTGAACAGTGAAAAACCAAAAAGGTCAACTAGATACCTTAGGTTACAGAGAAGGCCACTGGTTAACTGTTATCAATTATGTGTAAATAACGTAATAATTAGTTAGTAACGTAATATAACAAATGATACAATAATTTAAAAATCTATACAAAGAGATCCACTTATTAGATACAAATGAAAGTCTAGTGAGCTCAAGTAACTCATCTGAAGAGAGAGGGAAAAGCAGAGAAACAAAAACATAATGAAGAACAGGAAAGCCAAATGTCAGATTAAAGTACCCTGGGGGAGCAGTGGGTAAACTTCAAGAAGTAGGGTTGGGCAGGGACTAAGGCAGTTCCTGTGTGATCTGACTGTTCTCTTGAGAGGACTGTTATTAAAGAGTAAGGTCGCCCCTTCCCAAATGTCCTTTCTTGGCTTGCCATGTGCTGTCTCTTTCTCACACATATCACCACCTTCAGACCAGGAGCTGAGCAAAGACCACCTGATCTTAAACTTGAGCTTCCAGCGCTCTAAGAGAAACAGCTCTCTTGCCTTTATGGGCCTCTTGCCTTAGGTTGTTTGTTTCAATGAAGCAAAGCAGACTAACACAGAAATGACAAATAATGATTAGAGTCGTCAGCACTTCTCTTTCAACAGCTGGCAGAACTACTAGCTAGAAAAATCAAAAATGTATGAAACTCGAGAGCATCAGCAGCATATGATTGACATTCATAGAATGTTCATCAAGATAAAACACACACTCTTTTCATGTACCTATAGAATATAAAAAAGTTACATTAAATCCTGACTCATAAAACATACCTACAAAACCACCACAATCTGGTACAAACATAAAAAGAAGGATCACAACAAATTTAGATTTAAAACTGAAAACTAAGAAAATTGCCAAGCCCTTGGAAATTGCACAGCATATATCTAAAAACAAAACAAAACCCCATGGGATAAATAATAGTTCTCAGGGAAATACAATAAAGTAATGAACTAAATAAAAAGTGAGAAAAAATATATCAAAATTTGTGGATATAGCCAGAGTTGTGTTGAGAGGAAAATTTATATCATTAAATGTATGCATCAGAAGAAGAAAAATATCTCAGATTAATAGTCTAAACTGTCATTTTAAGAACACAGAAAAGGGCCGGGCAGTGGTGGTGCATGCCTTTAATCCCAGCACTCGGGAGGCAGAGGCAGGCGGATCTCTGTGAGTTCGAGGCCAGCCTGGTTTACAAGAGCTAGTTCCAGGACAGGAACCAAAAAGCTACGGAGAAGCCCTGTCTCAAAAATCCAAAAAAAAAAAAAACCCAACAACAACAAACAACAACACAGAAGAGGGCTGGAGAGATGGCTCAGTGGCTAAGAACATTGACTGCTCTTCCAGAGGACTCACCTTTGAGTCCCAGCACCCACATGCAGCTCACATTGTCTGTAACTCTAGTCTTAGGAGCTTCAATGCCCTCTTTTGGCCTCTGTGCTTGCCAGGCACACATGTGGAGCCCAGACATACATATAGGCAAATCATCCACATACATAAGGATTAGCAGATTAAAAAAAATAAAGAACACAGAGGAATAAAATCCCAAGCAAGTAGAAGAAAAGAAATTAAGAGTGAAGTTGGGCAAAAATCACTGCAATTTAAAGCACAACAAAACAAAATAACAGAGAGAAAAAACAATGAATCAAAGATATTATTCCTTGAAAAGATAAGTAAAATGAAAAAGAAAAATTTAAGTATAAATATATAGTATGAATAAAGAATATTGTTACAGAGCCTGCAAATACAAAAAAGATAATAAGGGAATGTCATGTTTACATACATATTTGACTTTTTTGTGAAATGGGTCAATTCCTGAAAGCTACTCAACATAAAACAGATCATTTATACAACCAACTCATTATTAAGACTATTAAGTTCATAATTATAAATTCCCTTAAATGTGATCTCCAGATGATTTCAAAGGAAAAATTCTGTAAATATGTAGAGAAGAATTAACACTGGCTCTATGCTTTCTTTTCAAAAGAACAGAAGAAAATCAAATACTTTCCAATTCATTTCCTGTAGCTAATATTGTCTCATTCCAATACCAGATAAAGAGAATACACAAAAAACAGCAACTGTAGCTGAGATGTGGTGGTGCACGTCTTTAATCCCAGAACTCATGAGGCAGAGGCAGGTGGATCTCTGTGAGTTCGAGGCCAGCCTGGTCTACAGAGTGAGCTCCAGGACAGACACAGAGAAACCCTGTCTTGAAAAACCAACAAGAACAAAACAACAACAAAAAAACTCCAGCCACTTCAGGAAAACAACTCTGATGAACACAAATAAAAAAAATCTATGCATAAATTTATTAGGAAAAAGGATTTTAAGAACATTCCAGAAGAACTATACAGCATAACCAAATAGAGTTTATATCAGGAATGTGAGGATGAGTCAATATCTGAAAATCAATTAATTTGATTTGTTATAGTAAGAGTTACATGATTCTATCAACCAACGTAGAAAAGGCATCTGAGAAGCAGTTAAAATAAACTCATGGTAAAAACTCTCAGATGGATAGGAATCGAGAGGATATTCTTTTTTTTTAATATGTGGTAAAAAAAAAATATCTACAAAGCCAGAAAATAACACTATATTGAAAGGTGAAAGGTTGAAAAAAATTCTTCCAAGATTGGGAATAAGGCAAAGATATTTGTGACCACAACATATATTTAACTTAGTATTTGGTGTTATAGATAACTCTGGTGTTTGAATGAGAATGCCCCCAATAGCCTATACGTTTGAACATGGAGTTTATATATTTGAGTATATGTTATGAATGTGTGCTTCATATGTTTTAATATGTGATTCCCAGTCATGGAAATGTTTGGGAAGGATTAGGAAGTGTGGACTTGTTGAAGGAGTGTTGCTAGGTGTGGACTTGAGGTTTACACTCATGCCAATCCAAGTGTGCTCTTTCTCTGCCTCCTGTTTATGGGTCAATGGACCAGTATATGACGTCTCAGGTCTTCCTGCTGCCATGGCTTTGCTCCAACATCACAGACTCTAACCTTCTGAAACTGTAGATCCAATTTGATTCTTTCATTGATAAGCTCCCTTGGTCGTGGCGCTTTGTCACAACAATAGAAAAGTAACAAATGCAACTGTTCAATATGACAAGAAAAGGAAATAAAAGGCTTAGGTTAAAAAGAAGGAAAACTGTTCATATTTACACACAATAGTATTATCTGTATAAAAGAAAAACTCGCAGACTTTGAAAAAAAATTCTACAATAAAAATAGGCTCTAAAAGATTGCAGAATATAAGGTAATTATTTTTAAATCAATTATAAATTTATTTTAACAATACATATACTAAGATTAAAAATCTGATACCATTTTAGTTGCATAAAGAAAAGATGTAGCAATAAATATGATACTGTAGCTTGTATATTTTGATAAGTTGCACATGTGGATTAAAGATGTCAAAGACCTAAATAAAAGGAAAAACATACTGACCTTATTGGTCATTGAAATGAAAATACACAATAAAACACAGTAAAATATGGTACATATGCTGACTATTACTATAAAAGATATCCTGAAACTGATAATTCTTCTAAGATTAATATATAGATTCAGTGTAATTGCTATAAAAGATCTCAGTAAGACTTTTGTTGGATGAAAACAAAATCACTTAAACATTATATGGAAAGGCACAGAAATTAGAATAGTTAAAGCAATTTAAAAAATAAAGAAACTGGAAGGAATAAATATATTTTAAGACATATAGCAATGGATATATGTCAGCATGCAAATAAATGAAATCAAATACATAAACATGAAAGAGACGCACCCATGTAACACAGCTTGCTGTTTACAGAGGTGCCAAAGCGATACTGTGGAGGAAGACGAGCCATTGAAAACATGGTGCTGATGCTGACCACTTTGACCTACTTGATATTTTACATAAAAACCCTTCAAAATGGGTAATAGAATAAATATAAAGAATGAATAAGTATGTAAAATATTAAGAAAAAAGTGTAGAAAAAAACTTGTATGAATTTAAGTTTCTTTTATTCCTTAAATGGAAAAATTGAAAAAGTGATTTTTTTCAACATTCAAAATACTTATTTGTGAAAAGTATTGCTAAGTGGCACAATTTTTTTTTCAGAGAAAAATACTGACACGTCATATTCAACAAAGTATTGGTGTGTACTATATAAGCACACACACATATATAAGAAGACAAGAGTAAGCAGCCCAGCAAGAATGTGGTAAGCGCTGGAAAATGACCCTGTAGGAAAGGGGACTAACAGGCCAAATTAACTTTCAAACATGTACAGCCCATTTAGGCCTTAGAGAAACACTAAAAACTCATTAAGATATCATTAATATTTGTCCAAATGACAAAAACATTTTGTTTTAGAGAAGGAAAGGCAGTACAGTTACTTTGGGGAAGATTTTGAATAGAGGGAAGGAAACAAAAGGCTTAATTGAAAGGGAAATAGCTGTGTGTTTTTTAAAGTTGATACAAGAGAAGTCAACGCTACTCAATGCTGTAAACACAAAGAACAACACACTCGGGCATGTATTGGAAGCTTCTGGAAAACCCAGGACAAGAGGAAGCATCAAAACTGATATGTAGATTAAAAAAAATATTCTCAAAAGGTAACAAAAGCTCTACCTGACTCTCCAACAGAAATAATGGAAACAGAATAAGAAGGCGTCATCGACCAGAATGAGATGACATCATCGATCAGTCAAAACCAGATTCCACTGAAAAGTGTAAGAAAGCTGAGGAAACCGGGGTAACATCAGACAAACAGCTATCAAGCCAAACTCAGTGAGACTGAGACCAAAGGAGTCTTGCAAATGTGTCTAAGAACAGAAGTTTGGCTTAACCAGACAAGAGCCAATCACTATAACTCACCGTGTAAACATAGAAACGAGAAAGTTCTCCCATTTCAATAAATGAAATGAAAGTATTCAATGAAACTTAATATCCATTCGTGATAAAGAAGCCCTTAGCAAAAGAGAAATAGAAGGCAACTTCTTCACTCTGGTTACATCCATGAGCAACGGCAGAATCTACAGCTGGTGCTGTACAAAGCCGTGACGTGGTGAGAGCGCGTAGGAGACCAGGAATAGCACATACACAAATATACATATAATACACACACACACACACGCATATATCTCTCAGACTGAACAGTTGCATATCCTGAAGTAGAGAAATCAGCTCCAAGGGTGTGTGGTAACAGATGTGGATGCCTGTAATCCTAGCTCCTCGGTAGCCCAGCCTGGGAAATACATTGCAGCCTCTCATCTAGCTCAAAGAGAAAGTGATGTTGACCCTGACCTGCAGCCTCTTTCATGACCTGCTATTCTTTGCACTGGACTTAGTTTCAAGGATGCTGATTTTTGTCAAAGGCACAGTCTCTATCCACACGGTCAGGGTTTTTATTCTTCACTATATTGACGTTCTTATTGCTTTTACTGGTTTGCGTATGATGAACAGCCTTTGTATCTCTAGGATAAATCCAACCTGGCTGCAGTTTATGATCATTTTGATGTGTTGTTGGAGTCAAGGAAACTAAAACAAAAATAGACGAGGGTATCTTGTCAAACGAAACTCTGCCACAATCCCAAAGAAACAGTCAAAAGAATGAAAAGACGGTCTACAGAGTGAGAGAGGCAGCCTGCCAACTAGATTCCAAAGCCGAACAAAAAGGCAAGTTAATATAATGTGCAAATAAGCCTAACAGACGCCTGTGTCTTGTGAAGCAAGCTTGGAGTTTATTGAGAAGAAAGCGTGACATGGATTTGCGCATGGAGAATAACAGAGTCCCTCAGGAAGAGAGGCAAGGACACAGAGTCGATTAAATACTTGGAATAGCTACCTCCCCAAAATAGAGATGCAAAATATTTTACCTGAACTTTAAAAATTACATTTATCTATCTTGTGTGTGCATGTACACATATATGCTTATACCATGGACCTCATATGTATGTTAAAAGACTTGAAGAAATTGATTTTTTCTTCTAACACCTGAGTCCCAGATCTTGGAAGCAAACCCTTTTACCAACTAAGCCATCTTGCCACCCCACAAATGCTCAGAATTATCATCCATAATACAAAATATAAATCAAAACCACAATGAGATATCATATTATTCCAATTATATCGACTAGTATCAAAACGACAAAAGATAGCAAACACTAGGGAGAGGACATGGGAAAAGAACTTCTCATGCACCGGGGGTGAGATATAAATCATATGACCAGTCTAGTGAAGAGCGTGGAGGTCCCTCTGTACGCTAAAAATAAATAGCATCTTCCTATCCCATTTCTGGGGAAATATTCTTAAAATAAAATCAGAGTCTCAAAGTGCCTATGGTAGCACTGTCCACAACAGCTTAGGTATGGAAACAGACTGGGTGTCAGTTATAAGGTAAGAAAAAGTACACATTAATTGTAGAGATTGTTCAGCCACAAAGAGGGATGAATTCTGTCATTTGCTACAAATGGGTGGAGCTAGAGCAGAGTGTGTTAAGTACTGGACATACACAGAAATAGAAGTACTGCCTGTTCTTTTTCATGGGCAGAAACTAAAGAAATATGGTCTGAACGCAGAACAGGGATTACTAGGGCTTAGATAACATATGTGACATTGGAGGAGAGTGGAAAGAGGGAAGATGTATCTAATTGGTTGCATGCTGGACATGTGTATTGAGATAGCACACTGAAACCCAGTAATACATATAATTATTACATGTTCCTCAATGGCAAAATGAAATAGTTCAAGAAAAATGAATGGGAGACATTGGAACATTTTAAAATTAAAGTAGAGGAACTGTCTATTTACCTTTGAAGGTGTAAAACACTTTGTTATCCAAAGACAAGTAACATCAGTTAGACAGAATTAACTCAAGCAGGTGATCATATAGTGGCTCCTAGTCCCTCTCAAAAAAAAAAAAAAAAGCTGGTTATACACTAACATTGCATTACAGGGAAGTGTTTTTGAGTTAGCAATGGCCTCACTTCTTTTGTTCTTTTTTATGTCTTTTTAAAGGAGGGTGTACTTCTTGGTAACACAATGTTTGGGGGGAGAAAAAAGGAAGAAAGGCCGACGGGCTTGCTGTTTGTCTCATTAGTGAAGAAGGGCTGGCAATGGGAAGGAAAGTGTTGGCTTTATTTTTCAGAACAAAGAGATGCATTGTCAGGTTTCAGACTCCGGCTTTAAATACTCCCCAAATTAGCAGGGGTGCTCTCTAGTCAAAAAAATGTGAAACCAGAGTGAAGTTAGTAGGCGGAGGTTTTGAAGAGGTAGACAGAGGAAATGAAGAGAAGAAGCCTTCCTTCTGCTTTGGGTTTAAAATTTTAAATAACTCATTATACAAGAGCTGGGGAGATAGCTCAGTGAATTCCTTGCACTGTGTCTCAGTTCAAGTTCCTTTTGCTGTGATAAAACACCATGACCAAAAGCAACTTGGGGAGGGAACGGTTTATTTCATCTTACACTTCCAGGTAACAATCCATCACTGAAGGAAGTCCCAGCAAGAAATCAGGCAGGGCAGAAACCTGGAGGCAGGAGCTGATGCAGAAGTCATGGAGGGGAGCTGCTTACTGGCTTGCTCCCCATGGTTTGTTCAGCCTACTTTGTTATAGCACCCAGGACCATGAGTGTCAGCATCCACCGTGATCTGGGCCCTTCCATATTAATTATGCACCACAGGATTATTTGTGGGGGCATTTTGTCAGCTGAGGTTGCCTTTTCCAAAACGGTCCTGCTTATGTCCAGCTGGCACAAAACTAGCCAGTGCACCATTCAAATATGAGGACCTGAGGTCAATTCCTAGAGTGTCATCAGAGGGCTGGGTGTTGGCATGTTTCTCTTCCCAGTCCTGGGAAGGCAGAGACAGGCTGATCCCCGGCCACCCAGCCCAGCCTACCTGGTGAGTCACAGACCAGTGAGAGAAGCTATCTCAAAATCAACAACCAAAAGGTGGCTGTCGCCCTAAAAACAACACTGAAGATTGGCCTCTGGCACACACGCATGCGCGCACACACACACACACACACACACACACTTTTTTGTAGGAAAGTAAAAAGCACAGGGAAGAATTAAAACTATGACAACTACCTCTGACTACCCAGGGATAAAGTCTTCTCTGAATGGCCCTCCTTAGAGCTGATTTTCTGAGTTCATACTTAAGATGTTGGGAGATTACATCAAGCTTCCAGCCTCTCCATTTTTCTAGAGCATTCGCCCGTGCTACTTTCCTACGGTGAATGGTTTTCAATTCCCCATGGAACTACCTGTGTGGACTTTTAGAAACACAGAAGCCTGGGTCTTCCTCCAGGCCTCAGGAGCTTCGGGCTCTGGGATCCCATATGGGCTTTTACAGCTGACCTGGGGATGGAGACTCCCTTATGTAGCAGCATTTTGACGGCGATATGTACATGCCGTTTGCAGAGACCTGGTCTCACTATGGCTGGACATATCCATAGCTCTCCGCTCTCCTCTTTTGAGGGGATGATGCTGTCTGACCTCCTGAGGTGATGACCCTTACAGAGGTATCTCTGATCATGTCCCACAATCTAGCCTTGAAGGAAAAAGAATGCTTGTTCGGTTTGGCTGGAGGCTTTTGTTTGCCCTCGTATCTTTTAGAATTCCTTTCAAAGTATTCTAGTACCAGTTTAGCACCAGAAACCATGCTCTCCCTCACCATCAGGAAATAACAGTAAATATTATAGATGTAAAACATTATATGACTCGTTCCATTATTTCTATATTTGCATTTCTTTGAGTTCCAGTTAGGATGCACTGCTTTTCATCAGTGAATTGCTTCTTGATATTCGAAAATTTTCTTTCATAGAGAATAATAATTGAGAAAACCGCCAAAATTTCACAGGAGGAATGAAAATGACTTGGTATTCAATGTTCTAAATCAAGAACAAATTCAGTTTGAGGATTTTTTTTTTTTACTGAGAAATCTCTAGAGTTACCATAAATATGTTTGTTTTGAAATAAAGCAAATAGAAAAGATCAAGTACTTGAGGAAAAGCAAGAGGAAGTGTATGTCTTTCTAGCATATTTAGCTTTGGATCTATGTCTCAGATATACTTTGTGTTGTCTATGAATCCAGCGAAATACCTTTGTGGACTATTGTCTCCACAACTGTTTCTGTTTGTCAAGAGCTGCGTCTGGTGAAGCTACACCAGGAGGCAGGGCACAAGCATGAATAATGTGAAGAGGGTTCTTTTTGTAAAGGATGAACCAAAAAGATGTGGGTGGCCAGAAGGGAAGCTTTAGGCTGGAACAGAAGCGCCGGAGCATAGGGTGGGCCTGAGCAGGTCTTTGGTCACTGGTTCTGAGCCATGAGCCACGCAGGCTGCCCCATGATGGGCCAGTCGCCTCTGCTGGAAGGGTTTAGCCAGCCTAGAGAAACCTCATTGGAGAGAATTAGGGCATAAGTTTCATGGCAACAGAGTCCTTCAGGGTTTTGGGCCCACTTCATATTTCGACCCCAGCTCCAACCTTTCTGTTTCCACATCTTTGAGTTGGCATTCCTCACCTCAGAAGACGCCCCTCCTAAGAGAAACAGAAAAGGTTTGTCCAGTCACTCCCAACACCCTATCAGGCTCCACTCACTGCCAGCTGGCAGCAAGGTTGTGTTAGCATCTTAGGTAGTAGCAGTACCATCTGACCAGTCTCCAGTGAGGGACTCAGGGCATCCTAACGGTATAGCACCACAGTATGCGGGAGTCATATTGGGAGCCCTGGTCTTCTGCAGACAACCTACACCTTTAGCACACAATGTTCTCTGAGTCGCATTGGTCTCTTTAGCAGCACAGCCGTGATCCAGTGGCCCCACGTATGTTTCATCTCAAAATGTCCCACCACCTCGGTATCATCACACTAGGGACCAAGACTCCAGTGCATGAAGCTGTGGAGGGCAGGCCACATACCAATGACACACCGCTTGCTCATATGAAAGCTCTTAACCCTCAAGCCAACCTAAACCACCTATGGAATCACATTCACTTGCCCCTGCAATTTATTTTCTTTAAGACTAATGCTTTGGATGCTTGGGTTTACACTGTCTGTTGAATATTTCACGACCCCTCTAGCCCTTGCTGTCTCCACACTTATAACCCTCAATCCCAATCCCTCACCTGTCTGGATTCCTTTTATTTTTTTCAACCTCAGCTTTAAAACTTCTCTTCAGGAACAGCTTTACTAAGCCTCTATTTTAAATGGAACCTTCTGGAAAAAATATGAGACCACTGCAATTTTACTCCTTAAGATTTTTATAACTGGGGGTGGGGGTGTAACTCAGTTGACAGAGTGCTCAAAGCCCTGGGCTTGGTCTCCACCATCACAACAGTTGGGCAGGGTGGTACATACCTGCCACCCCAGTACATGGAAAGCAGATGTAGGAGGTTCAAAGGTTCAAGGCCATTCTCAGTCACCTCTGAAATTTGAGACCAATCTGGTCTACAATAAACCTTGTCTCAAAAAGTAAGAAAAGATTGTTCTAAGTGCAGTTCTATTATTCACATGACATTCATTCTTCCCCTTCAGTGTGTCCGGTCCATGAAGGTGAGACTGTGTGTCTTCTTGGCTGTGTCTTCGATAGGTAATGCTACGTTTGGCATGCACTGAGTTAATTTTAGGACTTCGATTATTGTTCGTTAACATTATTTCTGTGCTTAAGTCTTTATCTTTAATGTTGCAGTCTGTGGAGGTGGCATTTAGAACTTGAGCTGGCAGGCAAACTGTTTGTTTCTTAACCTTGCCTCTTATTGCGAGAACCCAGGAAAAGCACTTTCATAAGCATGCATCACTCCTGGTGGCATTTGCTCTTCCTGTCTGCTGACTCTCAGCTCTCGGAGGAGGAGGGTTTGAGCATGGCTGTGCTCCCACACAAAATGCAGGTCTCTTAGATAGAGCAGTATTATTTTTCTTAAGGTATCTTTCATCATGTAAGTGTCAAAAGAGTGGTATCAGACAATTTTCCTAGCTGAAGTGCGGTCCTGAACTTTGCAGGCCATGAGAATAAAAAACCCGGATAAATCCAGAACCCTCTAGCAGGAAGAGAAGAGCCAAAAATCTAGGATTAGCCAGTTCAGTGACTCTGTTTCAGGAACTAGCTGAAGATAAAGTTAGATTGTAATCTTGAGAATAATCTTGGGAAACAGGGAGTTACCCCCTTGTGATTATCACTGGTATTTTCAGAATTTTCAATGATCACCGGTATTTTTGGAATTTTCCAATGACACCCTCTCTACCCCCTTTGGATTACTGGGTTGTAGTTTCTTCCCTTAAATACCCCTTCTCCCAGCTACTGGGGGTCGAACTCCTCCCCTGCGTGGGTTATGAGTCTTGGCCCCAGCACTCGTACCTGTCAATAAACCTCGTGTGATTGCAGCAAGGACGATCTCTCGTGAGTTACTGGGGGGGGGGTCATGTTATCCTGAGACTTGAATGAGAGTCTCCTCACACCGGAGGTCTTTCAAGAATGGGTCCTGAGATTGGGGACTAAGAGCTCAGAAGGAGGCAGATACTTCTCTTCGCAGATTACTGGGATGCACTGTTGTTGCTGACGTTTTACAGCCTGAATCATCCTTCTCGGAGCCCACGGAAATGGATGCTTTCCACCTTGACCAAAGGTCAGAGAGTTCAAACCTCTTGCTCCCTCAAGATTATGACAGGAGGTTTGACCCAGGGTGTGGCTGCCTACAGGATGCTTGACCTAAGGTGTGGTTGCTGCCCATCCTGCCTGAACAACTGAATACTTAACTCGGGATATAGCTATTTGATGTTTTGGGTATTGAAGAGGTAATTGCTCTGTTAGTTCTTTGTATCATGCTAAAGCAATCTTTTGCCTTCTTCCCCCTTTTTGGATTGGGGTGTATAAAACATACAGAAAATAAATGCAGGCGAATTCAGTATTCACTGGGTTGCCCTCCTGACTCTATTCTGTGTCTCTGTCTTTTTCTTTTGCATCTCTGTTTTTTTCTACCTAACATTACTAAGCCACAGGCCCCTACCTTGGAAAGCACGAACCCCTCAAGGCTGGACCCCAAAACAGATGTCGCCCCAACACATCCTCACATAAAAATGCACAACATGCCCAGCACATTAGCCCTCTCTGCGCGATGCCATAGATTTTCCCCAAAAGTCTACAGAGGAGGAACCAGGAGTTAGGGACCATCGGGTAAGATGTGCACGCCGAATGCTGCGTGTATTCACAGGGATGGCTCCTCAGCAGAAACAAAATACAAAAAAATGTTGAAAGCCTTTCTTTATACTCTGTGGGACTTTTGTGAAGAAAGCCTGTCCCTGCAGAGAGGGGCCTTAAATATTTCATCTCCCTGCTCTTCCTCTGTCTTCTCCAACATCACTTTTGCTCCGTTCCATTTTGCCCTTGTCACTCTGACTGATCTCTTAGTTCCCTTTTATGATAGACCTTTCGATTCACTTCTTAAACTCATCCCAAAGGGCATCCACTGTCTTGCCTTCAGCAAACAACAAATAGCCCAGGCAGTCTCTGGGTTACTTAAAGCACAATTAAACTTTAAAGTAGCTCTTCCGTGGGCCTGAATGTTGTCAGGGGCTGGGAGTTCGGCCTTCTCAACTAGTATTTCCAGAAATAGTATTTTGGAGGAGGATAACAGGACTGTGGCTCCCTGCACTAGTTCAAGCCAGCCTCAGGTCTAGCAGAGATGGAGGAGGAGCTCGCCAGCCCCCCCCCCCCCCCCCCCTGAGAAACTATTGACAGTTGCTAGCTGCTAGGAAAGGGAGAATCGTGCTTTCAGCATGTGGACACTGGTAGGAGTCCCACGCTGTAGTGGATGGCTTCCCACCCATGCTCATACGGGCAGCAGCAATAGGAATAGCAATAGGTTATTACACACACATGCACACACACACGCACACACATACACACGAAGACACAAAGTTGGAAGGGGAAGTGTTAAGGGGTATGGGGGAGTGCATATAATCTTATTTCATGGTCTGCATGTTTGAAATTCTCAAAGAACAAAGTCCTTTATAAGAAAAGATTCTCTATTCTGAAACCTAGGCACCTGCTGGCTCAGTCCATGTTTCTGTACGTTTTTCCAATGCTTTGGATTTTTTTCATCAGGTCTTACCTATGTCTTGAATTAGGCTGACGTCTCCTATGAACTTAGTCTGTTTTAAAGCATCATTATCCATGACCCCTCTCCAGCGCCTATTAATAAAGCCCTAAAAAGAGGCTCTGTGGAATGCAATCTGCAAGTTGTTCTATGGCCCAGTCAAATTGTGCATGTTTTAAAAACGGCAAGACCTTGACTGACAGCAAGGAGACCTAGTTCCGGGACGCCTCTGCACTAAGTAGTTTTATAAAGTGGAAGGTTATTAAACCTTTTATTCCACGTTGAATGTTGACTCAAAAGCAGGGAATCAATGGCCCTGCCGTTCCAAATATTAATTTCCTGGGGCCTCTGTTATAGGCTGGATGACTAACAACAACAGGAATGGCTAATTTCAGATCCTTCTAGAGGCTGGGCGTCCACGGGACAACCCCATCAGTAAGGCCTTTCCAGAAAACCTTGCTTTTTCCAGCCACAGGTGACTGTGTGGGGGGCTGCAGTGAATGTCACGGCAGCCACAGACCCCGTCTTTTCTCCACGTCTCTATGTCTTCTCTGTGTCTGTCTGACCCTATGCCTGAATCTCCAGTGTCAATAAGTACACAGTCCCTATCAGAGGAATTCTCACTATAACAACCCCAATCTAACCGGGTTATCTTTGTGAAGACGCTGTTTCCAAAGAAGACGGTGTTCTGAGGTTTTAGTGCTCAGACTTCAAAGTATCTTTTGAGTAGGAGGGATGCAAGCTGCTATCAACAAGCTTGGCTTTTTAATTTTTTTTTTTTTATCTAAACTTGACTGAATTGTCGAATCCTGCCTTTGTCGAGAGCGACCCATTACCCCCTACCCTTCTGGTTGTCAGCTCTGGGCTGGACTCTTGTTTTTCTGGGCAATATATGGTTGGTTGCTGACAGCACCGAAGCTCCTCCCAGACCTCTTGAATCAGAATTTGCATTTCAAAGACATCACCGGCAGTTTTGGAGCAGTGAGTTCACAACCGTGCATTAGACTGGTCTCTAAAACCCAAGTAGGGAATGACCTCTTCTCTTGAACCGTATTTGACCCTGAGGGCCAGGCCACACGTCCGGGTGTTGTTGCTCCACTGTCCTTTCCCACATGGCCCCTGTTCTGAAGCTCTGCCATCTTTCCTTGTCAGTTCTTCCCATCAGTTCTTCCTAAGTCTCCTTTCCTGGCTGTGCCTCTAAGCCCCAGGATGTTATAAATAATTCTCTGTGCCACCACCTCTGAAGTACGGGAGTTAGAATAACAAAGCCAGTCAAAGACTATCAAATAGATGCATTATCATATTCTCAGATGACACCAGAATGTTGGCCTCATTAGTTTCACAATGTGTATGATATCTCTTTCCCCTGCTTCTAATATAATCCACACAGCTAAAACAAAAGCTGCCCACCAGCTGGGAGCAAGTACGATGTAAAGCAAAATCAAAATATTATGATATTGAAGTTGTAAAAGTACGTATGTAATTATGCCGGCTCTCTTTTGCGTTGGATGCTCTCCGAGGTAGAAAACGAAACTGCCTTCCTTTGATAAGAGAGGAAAATCCCATTTTTTTCCAGGACACCATTTGTAATAGGAGTGTCAGGGCTGGGGAAATGAGCGGCTGGCACAGAAGTAATCAACGGGCACGGGAGAGGCTGTTGTCATTGTGTTGGTAACTTCCAGCTCACTAATAAAAGGAAAATGAGAAACGCTAACTGCATAGTTTCGTCATTATTGAAGTAAAATATAATTTCAAATGAAGTTTGGGGATTCAGTTCCAATTTCCATTATTATAATTTCAAATTGTGTACTGTGTTGTGTTACAGCCTGATGTTTTGAAGCCCTTCTGCCTTGTGGGCTGGTTAACTTGGGCTCCAGAAGCCAAGAGTTGCTTCACACCGTTGGAAGGTCTTCTGAGCTAACACCTCAATTCTACTCAGCTGGCGATGTCCAAGCAGACAGTGCAGTGTTGGTAACCATGCTTATAATACCGCACAGATCTCTTGAACTCGTTCTTCCTTTCCAAACAAATCTACATTTGATGGACACCCTTCTCCCTGGCCCTCAACTCCAGCCTGGGTGGTCGCCATTTTACTGCTTCCCTGGGTTAGGCTTTCTGAAGGTCTCTCACAAGTCTAAAGACGATGTTTGGTGTCTTCTATGCCTGGCTTCCTTCATTCGGCATAATGATATCCAGTTCCGCTCAGCATATTGAAAATGACAGGATTTTGTTTCCTTTGGGGTGGATACTATTATTTCGTATAGGAAGCACATTGTCTTTATTTATTCATCTGCTTATAGACACAGGTTGATTCCACATCCCTACCATTGTGATTACTGGTTTAGCAAAATACTTGGGGGCACACCCACAGCACTTTTCTTATTTAAGGAAATTGACCTGGGTCAATTTTAATTGCTAATTACTCCAGTAAAATACATTTTTTTCTACCTATATTTGAAAAAGATGCATTCTTAATTTTAATAATATATGAATATTTATGTATCTAGGGGTGGACACTTTTTAAATCAGTACTATTTATTACCTAGATTTACTATTTTTTTTCACAAAACCAAATAATGTGCAAATTGTTATACTCATATGACGATGTCTATATGCATGAAAGAAATTGTTTGGCTTTATCTAAAACACCGATATACTGTTCTTTTTTATTGTTTTTTCTTTCTTTTTTTTTTTTAGTGTAATGATTTCAGTGGGGCTGTTTTCTTGAAATTTGGTCACTATCAAGCTTTATCATAGATAGCCAGAGAGAGGGAGATGCTGAGACCTGGGTGGGAAACGATCAGCACGGATCTGGGTGCAGTGTTAACCCAAAGCAAGCACTCCCCAGTTACCTGTGACTGGGAGAGTACCCGAACTGACACACATGGAACCGGTGGGAAAGACACTGCTATTTTCTACCTAGAAAGGCAAAGACTGGTTCAGATGAGAGCGCCCTGGAACCGGTGTTTCTGCCACTAAATCTGTTCTGGGCACCTGACACTTAATTAACCTCCATGGGCCTCATTTTCTTCTTACACAGGTAGACCTCTACTCGTGACAGGAAAGTGCTTATGATATGAAATATGGAAATTAGCTAACTGGGAACAATCTAAGTGAAAATACTTTCCTCTTCATTCGCTTTGTCAATAAATACTTTGAAGCATCTAGCTGTTTCCAGGCAACATCAGCACCAATTTAAGATCGGAAGACTGTACCATACACTATTGCGACATTAGGGCAGCAGGTCTAGGAGACAGACTTCATAAAATGCAGTTGGCTGAACCAAGTTTGAATCTTAGCTGGGAGAATCCCGGTATGCCGTCTGACTCTTCCACTTAGGCCTTATCCTCTGAAAAAGAAAACATTTTTATCTACCTGGGAAAGAGAAATATACATCAAAAATGCTATATAAACACAAGTTCTTATTTTTATTTATTTATAGAAACTTATAGCATGTACATCCCCATCTCCAAACTCTAAACTAAAATAATGGAAAGACCTAAACATCTTCTGAACAGTTAGAAAGGTATATGTTGAAAATTAGGAATTTGTATAACCATATTGCACATAAAATATGATATGGAATTCCATGGCTAATTTATTTTTTCAGCTCTTACATAGTACTTCTAAAAATCTTGGCAATCACCAAATTCTTAACTACAAAGCCATTTCAGATAAAAAGTTTTCTCTGGATTCAAATAATATTGACAAGGTCTTATCATCAACTCTTGATCTATAGGCTGTGATCAGCCTCTGGATATTATTGACTGTCTTCAGGAGACGCAATTATTTTGCATGAATATTGCTTCAATAGGGGTCGGGGTTTATCTCTTACTGTAGTCATAGAGGCAAAGGAAGGGCAGAGAGGGCTGCTGGGCTCCCTGAATGCTCTCTTAGTGGCTCTGACCAGTCCCAGAAGGGTCAGAGAGGAAGGAGAGGAGGAGAACTCTGGGGATCCTGACAGAAGGCTACCATCCAACAGTGAGAGGAAATTTTAAATTTACATGTACAGGTGAGAGGTGACCACCTCAAAAATGGGCTGGCTGAGAAATAAGAGTCAAAGCAGAGAGGGTACCATCATCATTTACGGGATTCAATCACTTACACAACCTTAACAGTTAGAATTTATTTACCAGGACAGAAGTGGAAACATTCTATAATTGAAACATTTTATAGTAATGATATTGGTAGGGTTGCTTATTAATAAAAAAGGACACAGCACAATTCATTTTCATGATATTATTTTCTCCTGCCATGAAGTAGATAAATACAAGACAATCAATCATAGTATAGTCAGAATTTTCCAGGTAGAGCCATGGAAATTTCAAATGTAAGCAGCATTAATTTAGGGCTTAATGAATGCAAGACTAATTGTCTCCCAAGAGGATGGGAGTAAAGAGAAGATGCGTGCAAGTTAGCCTGTGGATAATGACAGTAGCTAATGATTACAGAGCACTGACTACATGATTAAAATTACTAGATGCTCGCACCAGCTCTGTGTGGCTGCTGTCACCATGCTCATTATTACCTATGAGGTACTGTCACTTTGCCCATCATACAGATCGGGAAACTGAAGCATGGATGAGCACAGTAACTTTGCTCCATCTTACACATCAGGTTAAAAGGTACAGAGGGGACTTACGTCTGGTGACTTATATTCAGAAGCAACCTCCTCATGTTAGGTATTATCCTGTCAAAAAGAGAGAGACCAAATGTTTAATTCTAAGACAAGTTGTCCCTGGCCCTCCAGTCTAGTCAACAGCAGGAACTATTGCTGGCTAAGAGGCTCTGTTGTCCATTACTTAGGCTCGGCATTTCCATTTGTCTGTGCTGGATTTCTCCAGCCAGCAGGCATGCTGGGGCTCTTGTAGAGAGATTTAATGAATGCTCAGACCCCCTGGAAGAGCCAGTGTTGAGGGCAACATGCAAGTCTTGTCTTAGGCTGCTGTGCTTCCTAATTGAACCAAAGTTCCATTGAGATCAGGCAAATATACAGGCAGTCATCACGCCTGCAGCTAAGTTAGCTTGGCATACACACTAATAAACCGCAATGTATCTGGCACAAGAAGCTGAAAGTTAGAGGTGCTGTGGAATAACCCTCTTGTACACTGTAAAGGTCTATCACTAGAAATGGTTTAATCAGTCATTGATTGGACAGTAGGCAGGCAGGAAGTATAGGCAGGGTGACCAAACTAAGGATGATGGGAAGGAGAAGGGAGGAGTCAGAGAAGTCGCCAGTCAGATGCAGAGGGAGCAGGAGATGAACATGCCATGCTAATAAAGGTACGAACACGTGACAGAACATATTAAGGAATATGGGTTAATTTAAAATGTAAGAGTTAGCCAGTAATGAGTCTGAGCTATCGGCTGAGCATTTACAATTAATACAAACCTCAGAATGGTTATTTGGGCACAGGTGTTCGGGACAAGAAACTTCTTTTTACCACAGGTCTTTTGGCATTAAATTCTATGGCTTGACATTGTTATCAGAGATCTAAACACTTTCCATTTTCCTACTTAGCCATTCATAGTAAACTGGTCATCAGATGGGAGTTATAGCTGGATTGATAATGTCTAGAGAGAATATTATCTCACTGGAAGTCTCTCCTTTTCTCGGTCAATCAAGACCTGTTCACCCATTTATCCCGAGCCAGTCTTGGGGAGGCATATGCAGCACCATGTTTGGCTTTAATGCAAGCCCTGAAAGCAGGGAAAGGAGCCCTCTCTTCATTCACAAGAAAGGACAGATATTCAGGTTGCATGTTCTACAGGTGAAAGAAAGAGAAGAGGGTGTTGGGCAGGCTATCAACAGCACCCAGAAAAGAAAGATACGTTGCTCATGTCTGTTACCCATAATACAATGTATTCATAGCATGGTTCACATTCATGGTTATGAGACTCATTGATTCATTAGTTCATTCATTCTCCTGCCATCAGAGACCCTGTGTTTTGCTCATAGCCTATTGAAGCACATGTATTTTTTAACTCAGAAGGAAAAGAATTATGTAAATATGGCACAAACGTGGGGGAAGCAGAAGCATGGCACATCAACACTTAGTAACCGGACTGGAGTTACTTGATAGACGGACCAAGTAGTTTACTAATAGATCATCTGTGCTCCCTCCCATATCAGCCCAGATTCTGACTGTGGATGGAGACAAAGGAAAGGTTGGGGAAAAGCAGAGAGCTCTGTGCTTCCCAGGAGCTAAGTCCTGGCATAACAGCTTCCCGAGCATGCAGTCATAATGAAAACATCCTTTTCCCTTTCTCACCCAGGCAGACATAAATAATAAACTGCAGCCACACAGCTTCAGTGAGACACTGATTACAAGAGCCCTTTCACAGCTAGAAATACCTTCAGCTGGAAGTAGAAGAAAATCAACATTCCAATGCCTTAAGCAAGCCTGAGTTCATCTTTTACTTCCAGGTGGGTGTCTAGCTTGCACCCAAACGACACCATAGGTGACTCATTTTAATTTCCTCAGCAACTTGAACTAATTGCCTTCTGGCAATAGCTCTTGGCCGGAGTGGTGGCTCTGCCTCTGGACATCACTCCCAAGATCCACAGCGAAAGACAAAGCAGGAACGTATCCAGACTTTTTATGTTTTCTCCTGTGGTGGCTTGAACTGCAACGTTGCCGACGGACTCAGGTATTTGAACACTGGGTTCCCTGTTGATGGCATTGTTTGGGGAGCTCATACAGGCTTGCTGGAGGAAGTCCATCACCAGGGACGGGCTCTGAGAGTTTAATGTTTCACTCCCCTACCAGGTCACTCGCTCTCCTTTCTTGTTTGCTGTTGAAGATGTGATCTCCTGGATTCCTGCTGTTACTGCCATGCCTGCTGCTTGCTACTGTGCCTCCCTTCTCTCCTCCCTATCCCATCCCTAGCCACCAGGTGGACTCTTGTCCCTCCAGATGGACCCATATCCTTCTGGAACTAGAAAGGCAAAAGAAACCTTTCCCCATAAGCTGCCTTCAGTCAGGCTGTTGTACCACAGCAAAAGAAAAGCGACCAATACATCTCCCCTTGGGACTCTCCCAGTGGGTTCTCTTCTAGCTCACAGCTCCACACTGAATGACATGAGTCACTCCCCTGTTCCAGGGTCTCTGAACAAACACTTGGTTCTTAACCATCTCTCCACATGAGAAAATAAGGGAGAGCAACTGAGTAGACAGTAGTGTTTGCCATACAGATTCTGTATCGGAACACGTTTGGACAAATAGGAACTGCTGGAGGGGTCATTTAAAGTTTCCAAAAGCTGAATTATGTGCTATGGGCATTCTGGATAAGAGTTAGTAAAATAGAGGAGAGGGAGGAGGAGGAGGAAGAAGAGGAGAGGAAGGAAGAGGAGGGGGAAAGAGGAGGAAGAGGGGTAGGAGAAAGAAGAGGAAGAAAAGAATGAGGAGGAAGAGGAGGAGGAGGAAAAGGAAGAGGAGGAGGAGAGGAAGGAAGAGAAGGAGAGGAAGGAGGAGGAAGAGGAGGAGCTTGTGGTGATGGTTAAAATCCAGCTAACACAGAGTGCAAATTTCTTCTCAATTACTGAAAGACAATTCTAAAACAGATCCCCAGACGAAAAGAATAAAGGCTTGTTTGGGCACTACTTCCTATTCCTATTCTTAATCACGGTTTAAAGCAAGTGAAATGAAGTGTGCCCTCTTCTACCACATTTTAAGTATTTGTCAGTCACGCGACATGTCAGAAAGGACTTGCAATGCCTAAAATACTCAGAAATGAAAATAGCACACGGTGGTACTATGCTGGGTGTTCAATTGTTCAGCCATTTCTCTTGTTCTTCCTCCTGACTCATTTTATGTGAGGAAAGGGTGAATTGGCACCTGAAATACAAAGTTTTCACAGGAACAAAACAGCACATCATTAAAACACTCCAGAGGCAATCTTGCACTGGCTCAGACTGGCAGGGAAACAAAGAGGGTGAGTTCATTAATGCTGACAAGGCTGGGGGTGTAGATTTAGTACTCTGCCTTGCAGGTTCCCCTGCGGTGAGTTTCACAGGTTCCCAGACCCCGCATACAAACACCAATTCCTGATCAAAATGTGACCTTTCCTATCCCAGAGGGGAAAATCTAACAAAGTACCCGATGGTATCTGTATTCAGCTTTTCTAAAGGAAAATGGTCACTTTTGTGTCATTACAGTTCTGCGGCATCCTTTGGAAGCAGGTTTAGGAGAGTCCCCATGCTCTCAACCCGTACTGCATGAGTGACCCTTGCAGAATTTACCACCTGTCACTGCAAGTTTCTCTCCACCTGTGTGGGCTGTCCAGAGGGGCACGTGAATATCTGAGGAGCATCTCCCACGTGCAGGGGACACAGGGGGAGTTCACTAAATGTCGGTGACTAAGTACCACTCTGTGACGAAGCAGGCTCAGCCTGCAGTTAAGAGCTCATCTCTAGTGCTAATCAGAGGCTCTCTATCCCTGGGAAGAGAGACCTCGGGCAACAGCCGGCACCTTGGTGTGTGTCTACTGCTCTGCTGCCTTCAAGTCCTACCCTAGGCTGACTTGAGCCCTGCTGCCCCCAAACCAGGACATGTGGAGCTGACTACCTAATAATCCACGTTGTATCTAGTTGAAAGATATTCTTTACATTCTTATGACGGAAGAGGAGGCAGGCGTCATTCCCAAATGCTATTGGTAAATTCGGGAATAAAAATAAAAATCGCAAAGTCCGGTGTTGCATGCTTACATTTTCATCCTTTCCTTTTCTTCCATCGCTCCCCATATGTGAGTAACTCCAGCAACTAAAAGTTAAGGGCTGGGCAGGAAAACCCAGGCTCCCAACAAGTATCTGCCTGTTCAGTCTGCTGGGTGTCTGAGCAGGGCAGGTAGGGGCAGAGGAATTACCTAGCAGGGGGGTAAAGACCTGCAACTTTCCCAGCCAACTCCGTTAAGGCAAAGGAAAGAAATGGGCCAATCATATGGTATATGATGGTGATGTGGTGGTTTAAATAGCAATGGCTCCCATCCACTCAGACATTTATACATTTGAACAGTTTTCCCACCCCACCCTGCAACTCACATTGGTGGAACAGTTTGGGAAGGATTGGGAGGTGTGGTCTTGTTGAAGATGGTATGCCATGGGGGGATGGTGGCCTGGAGGTTTCAAAAGACTCCAATCACTTTGAGCTAGCTCTCTCTGCTTCTTGCTTGCAGTTTGAGATGTGAGCTCTCAGCTGTGCCTGCCACTAAGTCTTCGCTCCGCCATCCTCTGGAACTGTAAACCCAATTAAAAAATTCTCTTATAAGCTGCCTCGGTCATGGTGTTTTATCACAACAATAGAAAAGCAACCAAGAGTATTATGCTGGCTGGCAGGGAGGCCTTGAGAAAAGAGGTCCGAACCCAGAGGCTGCCAGTCCAGTGCTTTGTGTTGCTTTCTTCCTTCTGATCTTCGGAGTGCACGTTTCAGAAAGACAGCATCAGTGCTGATACCAAGTGAGGCTGTTAAGAGAATCAGAGTGCTGCACGATGCTCCACAAGTCCTCAATAGCATCGGCTGCGAATGCCAGCTATCACCACATGTCATCGGCCTGCGGTTACTTTTCTAAGAAATTGGATGTTTAAGGCAGAAAGAATGCAAGGGCTCTGAAATTAGCTCTATGACAAACTCTAGATGCAGCCCGAACTGTTCTCGGGGCCTGTGTTCTCTCATCTGTTAAAGAAGGCTTTAGATGAATCATCCTCTACCTGGTTCCTCGGGAGATGCTGGCTTCCAGCATCCAGGGCGAAACAATCTCAGCCCCTTTCTGAGTATTTTCTGTGAAACTGGATGAAACAAAGCCGAGTTTCCCGGGAGCATCCTTTGACAGGTTCAGACTTCAAGACTATATGAGACTCCTACTTGCAGAAGAAAATCATGTGTTTCTTGAACGTGAGAATAGTCCTCTGGACCATTCTGTAATTGGGCTCAAGAGGCAATGAGGACATGTTGTCCTAATCTGCTGCCACCCCCACCCAGTCCAGGAACGTTCCAAATTCCTCTCTGCCTACATGTGTATTTCCTGGATCATGGTACAAGGACTTCTTCCTGGTCACGCTTCACGCTCTAGCTTTGGTCCCGATATTGCTCCGCCCTTCTCTCTGACCCCACCCTTTGCTCTTTTTTCACATTCACCAAACATTTACCTTGAGCATCTCATACTTGTCCTCCAAAGCCCCGGATGGTGCTCCCTCCATGCTTAACATCAGACAACTCTCTTTCTACCCCTGATGAAAGGTGGTTACCGCCTTTACAAATCCCCTTGCTCTGCCACCTTCCTGGATGGCTGCTTCCATCTACCAACTTTCAGTGGCATTCAGGGTTAGACGGAAAGTCCGTAGCTCTCTGCCTGCTGCCTGTGCTCCTTCTCCCATCTCCAGAGTTCCTGGCGATTAGACACAATCCTCATCTACGGTACCACTCAGCAACCGATGACTTCGGCAATTGTAATAATACGAGTGGCGGGGCTGCGTCCCCAACACCCCAGCCGCCTGCTAGCTTATGCCCGAAATAACAACACACAAACTGTATTCATTTAATCACTGCTTGGCCCATTTCTATCTAGCCTCTTCTAGGCTAATTCTCACATATTAATTTAGCCCATCTCTAATCATCTGTGTTGCACCCCAAGGTGCGCTTACCGGGAAGATTCTAGCCTACGTCCATCCTGGGTCGGAGCTTCATCGCCGTGTGTGTCTGCCCGGCAGCGGGGCATGGCATCTCTCTGAGGTGTCTGCTCCCGAGAGGAGAGCTGTTGAGTCTGAGCTCACTTCCTCTTCCAGCATTCTGTTCTGTTTTCTCCACCCACCTGTGTTCTAACCTATGAGGGCCAGCCAAGCAGTTTCTTTATTTTTTTTAACCAATGACCTTCCTCCATCAGGCAATTAGCTCAGAACCCCCTGCTCTAGCCTGGCCATCCCTGGCTATCACAGCTACTGTTCTGGACACTCTGGTGTGCAGTGTGGCCAGGCTGTCAGCATCTCCATTCCGTGGTTTATTGGCTCCCACGTCTCTCTGACTGACTCTCAGTTTTGCTTTCACAGTGTGGCCTTTCACGACCCGAGGTGACTCAGAACCCTCCCGAATCTATAACCACAGAACCCTATGTTGCAATTACAATTTATTTTGATTTATTTATTTTTGTTTTTCGAGGCAGTGTTTCTCTGTGTAGCTTTGGAGCCTGTCCTGGAACTTGCTCTGGAGAACAGGCTGGCATTGAACTCACAAAGACCTGCCTGCCTCTGTCTCTTGAGTGATGGGATTAAAGTCATGTGCCTGGCTACAATTTATTTTTTAAATAGTCAATTACTTTATCTGTAAATGATCACCCACCTTATCAAAATAGCTCATGTCTGGACTCACCTATTTTTTATTTTCTGTGTTGTTCCCTGATTTTCTATCCTCCCAGTCAAGCTGAGGTTCAACAGCCCCTAGTTTCAATTATTCTTTTGCTAAAATCTTAACTGTCGTTTTATCATAATCAACAGGCAAAAATCTCAGTCCCAGAACCAAGTTCATGCCTTCATGCTCCGGCTGTTCTTGAACCGACACAATAGCAGAAAAGTAAATTATAGCACCAGACGAACTGCGATTCATGACATCTGTCAGGATAGAGGCGGTAAAGCTGCATTAACAAACACAGAATAACCGAGGCAATCAGCAAAGGTAACATCGAGTTCAAAGGCTTGACAGAGCGCAAGTGTGTTTCTTTCTCACTCTGTATGTTCAGGATGGGCTGTTAGGGACTCTGTTGGTCTCAGACAAGCCCTGGCTCCAGCTACTAGAGGCTCCATCTAGTAGTAGCAAGCCTACTCCTGTTTGTCTTTTATTGGTCAAAGGAATTCAAGAAGCCCTATCTGAGTCCAAGGCTGGAAAATGTCATCTTATTACCTACCAGAAGGGAGGATCAAATACAATGCTTCTTCCCTCCTCTCTCCTCCCCTTCATCTTCTCCTCTCTCTTCCTCTCCTCTCAGTATAATGCTTCCTCCCTCCTCCCCTCTTCCCTTCTCTCTCCTTGTCTTGTGCCCTCCTCTTCTCCTCTCTCCTCCTCTTCCTCTTCCTCTCCCTCCACTAGCCTCTTCAATTCTTCCTCATGATTCACGTTTGCCAGCGTTGTAAGGGATGAAACTGTCCCCAGGACAGTGGCTGTGGGAATAGACATTTGGTTGCCTCAACTGTGCTGCTGATACAGGAATATTTGCCAACATTTCAGGAAGCATGAAAATAATAGAGACTATATGTGAAAAGGTAAGCACCATATCCATAAGTATAAATACATGAAATTAGAAGTAGAGTATCTTATTTATTATTTCAGATTACCCAGTATATAAAACTCAGCGGAATGGAGATGCTAACATCATAATGGTTTAAAATTTAAGCTTTGGGTACAAAGAGTTTTTCTTTTTGTATGTTCACTTACATAGTCCCAATGCCTATAATATTGGACACATATTAGCTACTCTGTAGACATGTGCCTATTAGGTAAGTTTTGGGAGCATATGGAACAATTTAGAAACTAGCATTACTGTTGTGGGATATGAAATGTTTTTCCATAAGTTCACATGCTAGGCACAATTATCTGACTCTACACAGAGCTAAATATTTTTTGTTTATTCAGTATAAAATAAAGAAAAACATATGTTGGGGAGTGTAGGGTTCTGATTATCTCAAAGAAATTAGATCTCCAGTCCTACAAAATGACATTTAGGAACTTGTTTTAGTTACTGAATTTTTCATATTCTAAATGCTGTTCTAATTTATATGAGCTTTGTATAAGCCTAATAAAGTGTTATCATTATTATGGATTTAAAATGTATCATTTAGCATATGGCAAATTTTTAATAATATTTTCTTTAAATATACAGAGAGAAAGAGAAAGGTGAAGCTGATGTATCACATGATGTATGGCATGATAACTTAACAAGAAACCCTAACAATTTATCTCCTTAAAAATATTTGTAGTATGACTCAGTATTTACTCAATAAATTATTAGCCTTTAGTTTTTATTTTATGTAACATAGTTCATATCTTTATCAGAAGGCAGTGGTGTATATGAGCAGATATATAACAACCTGACCATGTGATTAAATGTGCACTGCTTACTGATTTTGACCCTGAAAGCTAACTATAACCCTTTCTGCAAAACATTCTTTGTGTACTATGAGAGTAGCCTTAAAGTTAGGTGTCAAGTGACCATCAAAAATCATCAACTTCCCGGCCACTTGCACACAACAGTGACAGGCATGGCGTTGCCTGTGTTTGCAGAGGTGGAGCTGGGTGCCTCACAGTGACCCTTGGCAACAGACAACAACTAACCAGGGTGGACTGTGCTACCAGGACTTCTGAAGGCTCAGGGTTCTCAGATGGCCACCACGACTGGGAATCGGCGAGATACCTCTTTATGCCTCCTGAGGGCAGCATGTCTACCTCTCTTGGCCTGCCTCTCCTCATCAAAACCATCTGCCTTACTCCCTCACCTTCGCCTTAGGGGGTTTCCTGCTTCTGATCTCACAGGCAAGATCCAACTAAGCTGTTAATGGGCACTTGCTGTGTTCCCCTTCAACAACTCAAAACATGTTTGAGTCTCTGCTGTGTGCCTATGACAGGCTAGGTTCCAGAGAAAAGAGAGAAGCCGCTTTGCTTCGGGATTGCTAGCTGTAGAGTTAGACACTGTGCACTTTTATATTTGCAAACTCTTAACCAAAAGTAACACTAATTGACGAGAAGGTTCGGCGAGATGGCGCATGGATAGCACTCACAGACACACTAAGCCCCGCTCCTGACATCTCAGATGGAAGTTGCAGGCTGGTGCCTGACCAAGAACTTCCTGTATTTCTGATTGGCACAGTGTGCTAGCAAATTTGAGGCCAAATTCAGAATTGTAAGGGTTCACATAAAAATATAAATTCTCAGTTTCTGCAGGAAAAAAAAAATCACACCTGACTCTGTTAGCCCCTCATTCCCAGCATACTCTCAAGGCTCTGGGTCCTGGCCTTCCTGTTTGAAGTTTGCTACACATCCGTCTTTCTTTATCCCTGACATCTAAGGGGAGCTTTGGTAGTTATTTACCAACATGTCTGGAAAGCAACAGAGAATTTTTGTGTGTGCGATGACTATATCAACAGAAGGAAATGAAAGGGCCAAAGGACCACAGGTTGTAGGAAAAGTAGGCGAGAGCATATGGCTTGAAAGAAGTGAAAACGACCCGTGGCGTTTACTGTTTGCTATTAGGAGATGAGGCGGTTGAGTTACCTCTTGAAACATCTGGATCCCAGGATCCTTGTTCAGAAGGTAATAGGTATAAAAAGCAAGATGGAAAGGAAAAATAAAGAGGAAGAAATGGAGCAGAGGTCGAAAGCATGGGGTTTAAACAGGATGGGGGTGAGAGCTACTGGGAGACGGCTAGATCCAATGAGGGCTTTGTGGGTAATGGTGAAGGTCACGCAGAGAGAAGAACCACACTCGAACAATCGTGCTTGAAGGTGAATTTGTGATGAAATATTAAGTTCTAGAATGTAAAACGTGAGACTGTGTATGGGAGGCAGGAAAACTAACAAGAGTATCTCTTTCTCGTTTCCTTCCTTTGGAAAGGAAAACTCAGGCTGCTCTCCCTTTTCCTACACTCCAGAGATTCTCCATCAAAGCTGAGACTCCAGACACACGCCGCTCCGTGCTCCCCGTCCTCTAGATGGCGCCATCCTGTGGAACTCGCTGATCACTTTCCTTTTCTCTCTGGCTTGACCCCAGTAAGGCCTGTGTGCAGCAACCTTCAGTACCTCAGCAGAGTGATCGCTAAATCATGTGTAAAGTTTTCCTCCCTCGGTTAGTTTATTGCGGGGCTGTAGCTAAAGGTCAGGGAGGACAATGAGGCAGCAGGTATGGGGTCATAGGATCCCATTGCTCATGGACTTTGTATGTGTGTCTGAGGCCTAGTCGGACATGGTCTTGTGTCTATTCCTCCAGTGTGACTACACAGTACTGTGACTATGGCCATATCTATGGCAGGAGATTACCCCTAGATCCCGATGGCAGCTCAGTTCCCTTGGCTGCTTGATAACTCACATCCAGTCACTCAGCCTCTACAGGAGTCCTACAGTATTCCATGTATTTCTTCAAAGAATTATCATGGAAGCATCGTTTTGTTCTTAACAAATAAAGATGGGCACATAATTCTCTGCTCCACTCCCCCACCCCTGCCAGAGGCTTAATGAAACATTTAAAACAACAGTAAGTGGTCTTTATAAATTGTATAGACAAGAAAGAATTTGCCAGATCAAGAGGGCTGAAGATGACAGCCCAGGGTGCATTGATTTATGATCATTGAGATGTATCTGGGAGCTTCAGTGGCACGATCAATTAGCACATGGTACTTTCCGTGACAGTGAAGGCAGAGACATACCTGCAACTGATGTTCCAACCTGACTATGTTTCTAAAAATCTATTGTTCTTTTCTCAAACTCATCTTTCTTCTGCACATGACAAACTGGGAACATTTCTGCAGCTGGGGTAGGAATTTCCATCCTTGGCATGTCTCAGTTTTAGGCGGTAATAATAATCACTAATACCCACCTCAAGATTGTAGAATATTTACAACTTTTGTAAAAAAGAAATAGTTCTAATGGCCTCCTCTTGTCCCCCCCCCCCACACACACACATCACAACAATATCCCTCCCCTCAAGAGCTAGAAGTAGGGTTCTGCCAGTCACCAAATAAGTTTTTGAAAGTCGAGAAAATAATCGTAAGGCCCTCGGTGCTCTGGAAGATAGTCTTGCCCATGCTCTACTTATTACTGACAACTCGTGTCCCAGTACAGCTAGTAGATCCTAAAATTTGGGATTCTCTAAGGATTAAATGTTTTAGAACCAATGTCCAGAGACCTAAGTATGATCAGGTATCTTCCTTTTGCCACGACAGAACCATCTTGATAAATGAGTGTGTTTCCTTTGAGGGAAAGCTGGGAGAAGATTTGGAAGTGCATTCTAGTTGTGATCTCATGGGTCCTTCCTTAAGAGGCTGTGGTCTCCTTACTTTTAGAAGACCCTGCGGTCTGACCCTTGGAGAACTGATGAGATCCCAACTCCGCTAAGGCTACTTAGGTGAGACAGCTGTGCATTGGACTTTTTTTAAAAAAAAATAATTGTGAATCAACTATTACTTTAAAAGAATTATAATTGTGATGGAAGAGAACTGTGATTGAAGAAATGTCTCTGGAAGAGATTAGTGCAGATGAAAACAGGGATCACAGCTCTGGCCCCTTATCCAGTACAGTAACCCAAGCCACCTTATCTCTGGTGCCATAGCGTTCTCACCTGGCCTCTGGAGCTCACTGTAACACGTCCAGAGGGAGTTATATTGCATAACCTTCCCTAATCCACAGAAGGACATCATTGATGTTTTCAAGGACACTAACAAATTTCTCAGTGCCTCTTGTCTTTCTGGGGTATGTAGTAAGGAGTGGAGCAGATAATCAAATTGCTTCTGACTGATCCACATCAACAGCGTTGCCTTCTAAATTACTTCAGTTTTGTTTGTAAATCAATTTCATTTAATGAAGGCTGCTACTGGGTCCTGGTTTTAGCTAGCCAATTGAGCAGACTATCTAGAGAATCATCTCAGACATTCAAACGGAATGTCGAATCTAATCTATGACAGCTGCATCCGCATTAACATAATTGGCCATACCCATATTATGCTTCTTGTTGAACCTGAAACCATCACATTGCATTCCCACAAAATGCTTTCCAGGGTCCTAATAATAATACAAATCTAGTAGTTCTTTAGTGTATCCGTTATAACCACCTAGATTAAATCTTGTAGCCCAGGGTCTACTGATCTCTAACTTTAGCTATGGGCCTGAGAGCAATAAGAAATGGTAAGAACACATGACTATAACTGTGTAAGAGTCTGAAGCAAGAGGAGGCTGATTTAAAAGAGGGAAAGGAGAAAGCTCACTGGGACTTAGAAGTTTGTGATTCTCAGAATGATTGGAATCTACCCAAGTGTCCTCATTCCAAATTTTGCTCTTTCCCAATCAATGCCCTATCTTTTACATAAGAGACCTGGCAAGTCTGTGAATTCCATTTGGGTTATAATTATCCAACCTACAGGATGGAAAAAAATTATACATTAGCCATATGGCTACGAGAGATATTTTTAGGGCAGTCCTGGAAGTCTCCCCACCACTGAAACTTGAGCCGGGAATTTGAAAGCATAACCTTTCGCTTAGAGGCAGGTAGCCCACTCTATTGTCTTTTCAGTCTTGCTTACTTCCTCTCTAAGTCTTACCGCAATACTTAGTCATCTAGTAAAGGCTATCTATAACAAACCTTTCACTCCGGGAAGCTACAGGTAAGTATCTAACTACGGGACCCCAGTATACAGGTACCCCATTTTTCACTGGTCTTATCTGCTGCTTGGACTAAGTCAATTAACTGAACCCCGGGTGTGTATCTTGGGGTTGCTACCGATTTTAACTACTTCTGAAACCAGACTCTGACACAAAGTCAGAGTTCTACCAGGAAAGGGCTGGCCTTTCTAGGTGGACTCAGGAAAGGCTGATTAAATACAGAGGGAATTAAGCTTGAAAAACCATTGGGATGACCTGCAGCCCAGAATCAAGGAAGAAATATTTCCAGGTTTGTGTAAATTTGGAAGTCCAGAAACAACAGTTAGATACTGGTAAGGATTTAAAGAAGCAAAATACGTAATTCACAAAAACTCACCAACAAAGAGTGTAAAACTTCATGCTTCCAATAAAGCCAAGGATTGTTGTGTTCTCATAATTTTCTCTTTTCTCCTATCTGAATCAATTGTGTCTTGAGACTTTAAGAGGAGAGTAAGCAGGTAAACAATAAATACAGAAGGATCAAAGCATTGAGATCAGGGAGCGAGGCTTTGGAAGACTGGCAAGAAAGGTGTAGGAGTCCTGTGCTTGAGCAGGAGACATCTGGATGGAGAAAGAACAGGGCTTTTAGCTGTGCTGTCAGCAATGTGCTTACTGCGTTCTTAAGAACAACAAAGCATTTTAGACATTTTGAAAGACTTTCTGGTTGCTATATTTGTTTATGCATTTCTTGTAGCAGAGATTCTCCGAGAATAGTCCACACATTCCTGGGAGTTCCTGAGGGACTTGCAGCTGTTCTGAGAAGTCACGATTATTTTCAAACAACTCGAAGGCACTGTCTTCTTCACCATCGTTACATTTTCACCAGCGCCGAAGACCAGCGGTGAGTCACGCTGCTGGCCATAGGACGAGACCCAGAGCAGCAGCAGCAAGTTAAGGCGGTGTGTTCGTCACTGCGCCCGCGGAAACAAGACAGCTTCCTCTTAATGACATCCTTAGCAAAAACATATTCTGTTCGGTTCTAATCCTTAAGGACACCGCGTCTGAACAATCTATGTAACAAAATGTCACTTCGGCATGCTAAAGCGTGACTCTGTCTCCATGACTAAGTTTTGAACCAGCCTGGCCTGTATTTTCCACAGAACACCATTTCCACTGAAAAGAACAATTACCAGAAAACTGTTTCAACTCTGACCTGGGAGTTTGGTGCCAACGTCTCTAAATTAAAAAAAAAAAAAAATGCAGCTAATCCCTTGAAGGGAAAGTACCTGAGCTACATGTCACCAATAACAACTCACAACTGCTTGTAATCCAACCCCAGGAGATTCAACTCCCTCTTCTGATCTCTAAGGGTACTCAAATACACCCATGTACATCCTCATGTACACAACACATACACACACAAACTTGGTTGTTTAATCAAGCTACCAAGTCAAAAGGAACATTTATGTCCCTCACAGAGCCCAGGCCTTACACTGCTCCCCACTGTACATGAGTGAGGAAGTCCGTGCCCATAATTTAGACTCTGCCCAGTGGGAAAGGGAAAGAGAGAATCTAGGCTGAGACAGTTTCTTTTTGCTTTTTTCTTCTTTTTGGATTTTCGAGACAGGGTTTCTCTGTAGCTTTTGGTTCCTGTCCTGAAACTAGCTCTTGTAGACCAGGCTGGCCTCGATCTCACAGAGATCCGCCTGCCTCTGCCTCCCGAGTGCTGGGATTAAAGGCGTGCACCCCACCGCCCGGCGGCTGAGACAGTTTTATCTGAGGGTTGTCCCCCTGGTCATACTCTCCAGAAATGACATGGTCATATGACCATCTTCCTATAAGGTAGGTTGAGAAATATTCTCAAAGGGGAAAACCATGCGCTTAGACATCCATTATATCAAAAGAGGGACACATGGAAAAGCAAATTATCCATCCTGCCACAGCTAGAATACCTATTCATGTGTGCTCAGTGTCTAGGACGGTGGCCTGCTAAGTCAGAGATGCTCAGGGACTAGCATCCGTCTGTGTGAGGAATGGCATCAACAGGTATCTTTGTCAGATGAATGAGAACATTTACAGAAGGTCATCTAAGAGCTCAGTCTCTTACAGAGAGGAGAAAGTTTGGCACCAATATATATCTTTTTGTTTCATTTCATTTATTCTGTCTCAAAATCTCAGAATTTTCCCATTAGGGTCTAATTTTTTAAAACTATGATAGAAATGAATAATTCATGATTATAATGTGCAATTATAATTTTATGATAAATTCACTAATCTGTTCTCTCTTGTCCCACTCTTCCTTTTCCAGTGATTTATTTTATTTTGAACTCTGTGTGTGTGTATATGCACACACATGTGCATGTGTGTATGTGTATGTGTTGTGTACATGACATGGGTGTGTTTGAGTACCCTTAGAGATCAGAAGAGGGAGTCGAATCTCCTGGGGTTGGATTACAAGCAGTCGTGAGCCATGTAACAGGAACCTGGGTCCTCTACGAGAGCAGATGTACTCTTAACCACCGAGCCATGCCTTTAGCCCTGGGAATGACTTGGTAAAGCAGGCAAGATGAATCAAAGAAGCCAGAGTCGTAATTATAATCCCAGAGCAAGGACTTCCTATAACCAGACAGGTACAATGTGTGGATTTTGGTAAGCAGGAGGGGAGGGCCATTCAGAGCCAGGATGCAGCCCTGGGAGGGCAGGGCTTGCTGAACACGAGTGGGCACTAGCAGTTCGTGGAACGAGAAAGGAACAAAAGGGCCCAGGAGAGTTGGTATCAAAACAGCGATTTCCCACGTTTCCCAGGGTGGGGCACAATTCATATGCTTTCCTGTGTCTACATTCAGAGAGAGACAAGTAAGTGGCACGGAATCTCCCAGGGTTTCGTTTTTTTTTTTTTTTTTTAAAGTTCAGTGCAATTTCCTGGCTTTGTGGTTGTTTAATCAAGGTAAGCAAGAGGTTATCAACTCAACAACTTCGTGATTAAGATTAACGTGCTCGGAATGCCAATTCTCGCCTTCATGGGCACCTGAGAACACGACATCGAGCCTTAAAAATCCTCTAAATTAAATCTGCCTGTTTGATGACCCCAGGAAAAACATAACGTGGCGCCCTCATTCCATTGCTCTTGTTATCTACTACTAAGGACTGAACTCCATCCCTGGTTGGCGCTGGTGTCTCTATCCCTAAAAGATGAGGACCATCACTAACTTTAATAGGATCGCGTAACAAAATGCATAAACATGGTTTATTTGCTGTTGTAGGCATGCATATATGATGTGTATGTCTATGATGTGTGTGTGTGTGTGTGTGCGTGTGTGTGTGTGTGTGTGTGTATGCATGCGCGCGCACGCGCAAGGACACTGTGGAAGTTGGTGGACAACTTCGGGGAGGTGGTTCTCTCCTCAGTATCCTCAGGGGATTTAACTTGGGATATCAGACTTAGAAGCAAGTGCTTTCCCTGCTGAGGTGTCTAGCTGGTCCAATCTGGGTTTTAATCACAGTTTTTTCCTGGAAGATTTTCCATTGACTAGAATGACCAATTTGAATACACTATGTTAGCCCACTATAAGCCAGCCCGGGTGTATTGATGAGACAGGAGACCACACAGGGAAGCTGTCATTTGGACTTTGCCTGAGCAGACAATGAGATTCCCATCAGTGGAGTAACTGCTTGAAAATGACCAGACACTGGCACAGGAAACAAAGGGAGGAGTGGAAGAAAATATGTAGCAAAGTAACAGGATGTTCAGAACTTTCTAGCTGAGACCACAGGGGAGCCTTCAAGGCACTCGATGAGGGGGAGATGTCAGCTTGAACACGTACCGTGCACTGAGGGTTGATGCGGTCCCACAACAGCCTCATCAAGACCAGACAGGTTGCCCCTTCCCTCCTCCAGACTTTCAATGAGAAGGCGCAAATATGGAAGACAACGTAAGCCCACATGTAACAGCGGTTTGCCAGTTTGTCTGTCCCACTGAAATGAACATCCCACATGCTAATATAAGGCTGAGCTAGAAGTTGAACTTTAAAATCATGATAGACCAGTAAATACAAAAGTCAAGACTTCATCATGCCTTGGCAGAGAGAGAGAGAGAGAGAGAGAGAGAGAGAGAGAGAGAGAGAGAGAGAGACCACAGAGAGCATCTAAAGAACACTAAGATAAAAAGGATATCACTGTCCCCTCTTTGTATTCTACTGGGCTCCACTTTTCAAACACAAGAGCTATATCAAAAGCTGCCCCTACAGTGAAGTGTGTTGTCTTTGCCGAGCAGACTATGCAGGTTTGCTCTGGGCAGAGCTGCTCAGGGAAATCCAGAAAGGGCTAAGGCCACCCTCAGCTTCTTCTTTGCAACCTTCTCTGTCTCATCTTTAAATAAATATCGAGAAAACATGTAGCAAATACAGGCAGGAAAGAGTGCCAAAATATCAATTACATAATTTGGTCCAGCCCTGATCCAACATTTTTATTTCCTGGCTAGATTAAGAAACCAATTTTAAAGTCTAAATTGAATAGACTTGGAATAAGAAAGCACGAAGCACTTCTTTTCCAAACCCGGTGACTCCTTAATGTGGGTCTTTAGAAACCTGCTAGTAGCTAAATAGGTATGCATCTTACATAATAATTATCAGAAATAATTTATCACTTTCTGGGTGAGCCATGGCTCCAATATTGCTGTGGATCATGGCTTATAATTATGATACATAGTCTTCTGCAAGTTTTAATGTTTTGAAGCAATGAAACTATGTCTATACCTATACCCATATCTATACCTATATCTAGGCTTATATCTACATCTATCCATGTAGATATAAGTTTCATATAAAGACATGTTTATCATGTTTTCAAAGGTTTAAAAAAACAGAGGGAACAATTTGCTATAATCAGGCCTCATTCACTGGTTCTTAGCTTTGGAAAAAAGTTGTTCAAAGTAAACATCTTCGGGTGATTCATGGCTAGAAGAGAACTTGAACATTAGGCTGCTAAAAATAGTGTGTAAGATTTTCAAAGACCTTGTCATTCTCTTGACAGCCAATGAGAAAGCCTTTGTCTTCATTCCGCATAACCAATATAAATGTTCAAAGATTGTTTTCTAAATTCCAGGGTTATTGCAGTTCTGATGAAAGAGAAGCTGAATGCTGGAGCTTAAATTTCACACAATGGCCTGTCCAACGAATGCCTCTAGCCTGGGAATCTTCTTTAATTTTTATGGCACTACACATGCAGTTTAAGAAATCGGAGAATTCACAAGTATCCAAATGAGTGACGTGTAAAGCATTAGTGAGAGAATTAGTGCGTGCCACATGTTCACAAGGATTCCTGTACAGATGCTGTTTGCAGACTCTGGGCCATGGCATAGTCCGACCCCTATCTTGAACTACTGGAGTGACTTTGGACTCCCTCCAACCTGGGACCAAGGATGGAGGATGGGGAGAGTCATCAAAACATCTCAAATCTTTTTAGTGTTTTAATCACTTCTTTTATACTTTCATGCCATGCAGTTTGATCATATTCACAACTCCTCAGCTCCTCACAGGTACACACCCACCTCTCTACCACCTCTAACTTTGTGTCTTAAAAGAAAAATTGGAGTCCGTGAACTCCAATATGCTTACAGATGCTTCTGGGTGTGGGGCCAGTCACTAGACTGTGGTCAGCATGCCCGGAGCTACATATTTAAGTAGAGAAAACCCACTCGTCCTCCATCAGAAGTCATTAGCTCTTCAGGGGTGGGAGCTCACGAACACCTTCCCACTCCATGCTAGAATATTGACCATGGCTTGTTACCATGTAGGTTTTGGGTAAACAGTCACAGCTGCTATGGGTCCAGGAGAGCAGCAGCCCTGTTGTGCCCAAAAGATACTGTTTGACCCAAGTCCTTCCCCGTCTCTAATCCCCTCTTCTAGGATGGTCCCTGAGATTTGGAAAGACGGTGTAATACTGATGTCCTATTTGCATCTTAGCACACCATAGACACTTACTCTTTGTGCCTTGACCAGTTGTGAGTTTCCGCATCAACCACTGTCCACTGCACAGAGAAACATCTCTGATGAAGTCTGCTATATGTACTAATACCGGGGTAGAGAGATGTGACTTCAGAGGCTGACACAGTGTTCAGTTCACATGATAACAGTTGGTTCACATCCGGGACCTGCAAGCCCTCTTCTCAGCTGTCAGGTGTCCCTCTCTGTCACTAGATGGTGTTTGTAAGCCATGTTTCACCTACTACCTTACAGTCTGAGTTCCTCCTCTACCTCTGGGCAGTTGTTTTGAGTTTGCTTTCAGAGTCTTCCTTGGTTACCACTTTCCGCTTACAGAAACAAACCAACCTACAAACCGCACTTTGCTGAGCTGGTGAAACATATTCTGATTTGGGAGCTTTTTCTGGAGACCTGCAGGGCAGAAGAGGAAAGGCACACTGAATAGCACACAGCACTGTGGGGCCATTCATTTGTTGCTGTTTGCTTCTGCTTCCTGGTGTCCTCCTGTGGTTGTCATCAGCTACACCCCCATAGCTCTGCTCCTCTGTGTGACAGACACGTTTTTGCCTGAATCCTCTGGGTTCACTATGGAAGGGTTCTGGCTTGCTTCAGCCTTCTGCCATCCCACTCAGCTTTGCTCTGTTGCAGTGTTCTGTCTTTCTTCTTCATCTCCATTGCATGCCATGGAGGGCAAACTGCAAACTCAGGTGCCCTGCAGCCCCGGGCAGAAGATCTTGTGGCCTAATATGGGCCACCCCTCTCTTCTTTTAACATCGAATCAGTTGTTTCGTGTTCATCCAGACAGTTGCATCACCAAGAAAATGCCTACCTTCTCTGGCTCCCTTCTGTCTGTCTGTCAGTCTTTCCATCCCATTTCTTTAGCACTGCCACTTCCCAGTCATATATTTTCTATGTAAGTCAACTAGAACACTTCTAAAGCGCCCTGAGTGTAGCACTGGATGGCGCTGGCATATGCCTTTAATCCCAGCGCTCTGGAGACAGAGGCCAGACTGGTCCTCAAAGCAGGTTCCAGGGCTACACAGAGAAACCTGTCTTGAGGGGTGAGGGAATGAAAAAGAAAAGAAAGCTGACCCTGATGATAGCCAAAATCAATTACCTTATTTTATAACTGCTTTGAAATAGAATTTTTTTTACTTGCAAAAGATTTAACAGATAAACACTTTATACTCTTGATATATGAACATCTTAAAATTCCCATAGTAATCAAATATACCAGAGTTTTTAAAATAAAAATGAGAAGGGGGAAGGGATTCTTGAACTATCATTAACAGGCTTTCCAGGGGGAACAAACAGAAGGAGACTAAAGTAAATACAAACCATGTGCAAATAGACTTAATTCTGCCCACAGACAGAGCAGGTTGTGTGTCTTTACATAAGATAAACAGCATTCTAGGAAGGGCAAGTATTTTACAAAGTAATAGATACTCAGTCAAAGTGAATTAGACTTCATGTTGCTCTAATATTTGTCCAAGGTGGGCCGAGATGGGTAGCATTGGCATTATCCACATAACCATGGAAAGATTACCCTAAGAGTTAAACCATCACTTCAAGCTCATTGTTCCTTTTTATTTATGGGGCGGGACAGAGTCAACACTCCTTCTACTGTCTTACTAGTCTTCCCTCCTGCCTTGTGATTAACCAGAACAGCTTAATATTGTACCTTCTTCTCGGCTAGATAAGATTCACTGTGTATACGCTAAGTATCTTTTTGTCCTGGTTTTCTCTACATACAAGCCATTCTCTAAATAGTTTATCAATTGGGTTCACAGAAACCTGAGTTCAAAGGAATTTGCAACTTTAACCAAATGACCAGTCAGGGTTTGTGATAAAAGCTGCACCAGCTAGCCACAGTTCCATCTGGTCTTGCATAGTGACGCATGCTCAAATGGGGAACTGTAACAGCACTCTAATACTTCAGTCTGACAACCATCTTTGAGGAGACATTTAAGAGGCAAGCACCTACGTATGAGATGTGATATGAGCGGTTGGGTAGGAGTTGCCAGATAGAGCAAGTTGTGTGTCTTTACATAAGATAAATGGTGTTCTAGGAAGAGAAGTATTTTACAAAGTAATATGGACTCAGTCAAAATGGAAGCTGTTGTGAATTAGACTTCATGTTGCTTTAATATTGTGATTGATTATCTTGACTATAAAAGACCTGAGTCTTGCAGACTTAAGGCATTCTAAAGTGCTCTGTAGGTTTCCATGGTAACTCCCCAAAATGTATTTTCCTGTACCATTTAGGGGCATTTCCACTGTAGCAATTGACAAGTAGCTTCATAGGGGAGGCGGCTCCATCAGACCATGGTTCCCAGTGTAGCTTTGGTCATATTTCTGAGGAAAATATAGTTATCCATTAGAGTAATTTGCATTTTTCAAATGTTTTTGACATTCTTGACAGAACTGATGAAGTAGGTCAGCCCTCTAATTGTCCTCCTTATTTAGCCAAGAAAACAAAGGGCTCCTGGGTCCAGAAAGCGCTTTTAGCACATAGAGGATGACAATTAAGTTATCCCAAATAAATTGTCCCTCAGTTTATTTTGAAAAATAAAATCTCATTCATTCACAATCTCCTAATTGAAAGGGGTTATTCTTTTATCATTTATTGTTCATTTATATCTCTTCAAATAAAATTTAAGCACATCCACTAGGGGCACAGTGTCTCATGCTTGAAATTGCAGCACCTGAGAGGCCAAGGCATGAGAACTGTCCTGAGATTGAGACCAACTTTGACTACTGGCTACCTAATGAGCCCTTGTCTCAAATCCCTTCTGCAATCAATCACATCCATTAACAAATAACAATCGTAAATAATAAGATTTTTAAGTATTACTTAATAACACTGGATACATGTTAGGCAGTTTTCTAAACATTTTTCCCCCAGGACTTTTTCTCTTATAGCTATCCTGTGTTATTGCGATGTTACATTATGTTATATATTATTATATTATGCTACATTATGTTGTGTGATATTATGTTATTTTATGTTGTATTATATATTATTATGTTATTTTATGGTTATTTACAAGAGAGGAGTCTGAACAGAGAGATCTTTTGTTTTGTTTCGCTTTTTGTTTTTTCACGACAGGGTTCTCTGTGTAACAGTCATAGCTATCCTGGAATTCACTCTGTAGACCAGACTGGCCGTGAACACAGAGATCCACTTTCTTCCACTTCCCAAACTGCCGGCATTAGAAGTGTGTGCAGCACCATTCAGCTAATAGACTGTTTAACATGTTCAAGTCCTTAAACAGCAGAAACAAAATTTGAAACCGGGTTTATCGAATGCCTAACCCTTCACACTGGATCATTGTGACACATTCTCTGTTGATGCGTTGGCATCCGGTAGGCATTTGTTTTGAGCAGCGGTGTGATAAGGGCCACGCACCTTGCATACTGTGACATAGTAGATTAAAACAATGAAATTCTGGGGTTAAGAAGCTCTGGGTTCAAACACAGACAGCAGCAATCCATAACTAATGTCCTCTTTGATGGTTCAAAGGATGTCATGAGATCAAATGAAAAGTCAATTTCAAGGTTTGGGATGGAGGTGTAGACCCATCTCCCTAACCCTCAACAAGAATGGTTCTCACCCAACCTATTCTTTTTCACTGACACTTCTGGAGTCAGCCTCTGTAAAAGGCTTTCTCCAACAAACACCTACTGGATCCTACTGCCAAATCTGTCCTAGGTGCTACTGCTTTAACAGTCAACAGCACAGGTCAAACTCTCCTTCATCGAGTGTGATTTCCCTGCTGTGGCCTCTCAGGATGCCCCCGACTTACAGGGCAAGGCTGAAACCTTGCAGCAAGGAATAATTCATTATTTTGAGTGTGTCCCAGCTATGGAGGGAAGATTACCACGTGGTTTAAAAGAGACACTGGAAATCCCAGGCTTGGGTAGGTAGGAGATGAGATGGCGTTAATGGTAGAGAAAAGATGCAAGCTTCTCAGGATCACAGACTAGAGTTCTGGGAAACCCGAATCCTGGCTTTGCCCTGGAGCTCTGTATGTTCTCTGGCTCCCTGCTCTCCTGTAAGCTCCAGGAGGATGGGACTGAACCATCCCCATCGTAAAATCCCCACGTCCCAGCCCAGGCCATGAAGAAGGAGTTCAAAGTGTGTTCCAATGAAAGGGCCTTAGCTGTCTCAATCACCTAGGTCATTCAAGCTTTTCTTCAGAAACCTAGTGAGATCCCCAGACATGAGGGCTGTACCTGAGGACTCTTCCAAGCAAAGATCTCAACCTTCACCCCAAATAAGCATGTGTCTACTTTCTGTGACATGCCAGGTCATTTGTCTGCACGTTAGTCTTTGAGATATGCTAGCCTAGATCATTTAGTGGTTTTGAAGAAAATATGAGCAACTCTATTGTACCACACTTCAAAACTGTCCATCTCGTTAAACACTGAGGAACAAGAGGCAGGGCAGAGCCTTGTTGCACTATAATAGGAATGACCCCGAGACCCTGCAAACCTCCTTAGATACATTGGCACCCAGGAGGGAAGGGCTTTATAGTTCCTGACAAAGTTAGGAAGCTGTAGCCAGAACAAATTGCATTTGCCAGTCTGGAAACATTGGAGAAAGTTTGTTCTTTTGTACAATCATTTAGCAATAAGGTGAAGCTTGCCAGCTAGATTTATTAGGATACTGGATTTTATGTTTCTTGTATCGGATAACATTTTTTACATTGTTTATGCCTAAATAAATCTGTCTTCTATTTTACACTGCCCTGTTGCATTGCTGCTTACAGACAAAGGCCCAGGCAGCATAATTTCCTCTGCCCTTGGGGCATGCTGCCGTACATTAAAACCCAGGCCCATGGAGCAGACAGCGGGGAATTTCAATGCGCTCCGAAAAGTGGCTCAGAAACAGCGAAGGGATAAAGCCCACCAACAAGATGGGGGTTTTGATCTTGCTCTATTTAGTTTCTGCCTGTCAGACACTGATATTCAAACCCAAAGACCCTCCTTTCAAAGTAAAAATCTATGCCCTAAAGCCCTCGGAGAGCAGCCAGTTCTCGCCATAGCTATTTCGTTACACCCATGGCTCAATGCCCATCAGTGCCTATGCGATTTTTGACTCTTTTTATGATGGATGTAGAGAAATGGAATCAGTAAATAGTGAAGTGTGGGGGAAAAAAACGACAATCAGATTATAGTTTAAAAATAACTGAAATTTTTGTGAAGGAAATAATGACTATTGTAAAGCAAATTAACGTAGACCTTTCTTTATGCTTATAAAAGAAAAAGGAATTGCTCTCACTTTGAACAGACAGGATAAAATATGTCCATTTGTATTACAGTCTTTACCCGTTAGTCTGCTTTATGATTTGATTTCAGGTTTTCATTGTTCCAGGGCAATTTTACAGATTGAATCTTAAAAGGATTATAAACCACAAAAGCCATTTTAAATTCTACACGGAGCTAATACACCTCCTGTAATTCTATGCATTTGTCTTTTGAATTTTATAAGAAAATTTGTTGACACTTTGCCTTTCGTTTGTTTCTCACAATACATTTTGTATAAAAATTTGTCAAACGTCGATGCCTGTCTTGATTTGATGTGTTTTAAAATATGCCAGCCAATCCACATGATTTCAAATGTCAAATGCACTAGTTTTTGCATTTATTTCTCTGTATTAAAATACCAGCACAAATTGAAATCATTTCGCCATGCGCCAGCCACGAATAGACACTCTTCCCCCGCCCCACCCAGAAGCTTTCCTAGGACTGAAAGAAGGCTGTCTTTCTCAGTTTGAGAAGCTATTTTTGATGGCATCGTGAATTCAGCTGGTCAGTGCTCCTTGGGCAAGCCTGCAAGATGAATAACACTTATATTAGGCTGGGGCAAGAGAAGAAATGAATTTCTCCACCCGGACAAGAGCAGGTGGAACAGCTCTTCCGCAGACCCGGACTATTAAGTCGAATTCAATAACGGGACACGAATTTTCAAGGCTCTCCATAGAAAGATGAGTAACTAATGTTCTATCATGGAAAACTTGGTCTAAGGCATTCTGGGTAAATAGAAACCTGCGGCCGGGCGGTGGTGGCGCACGCCTTTAATCCCAGCACTAGGGAGGCAGAGGCAGGAGGATCTCTGTGAGTTCGAGACCAGTCTGGTCTACAGAGCTAGTTCCAGGACAGGCTCCAAAGCCACAGAGAAACCCTGTCTCGAAAAAAAAAAAAAAAAAAAGAAAGAAAGAAAGAAAGAAAGAAAGAAACCTGCAGCCTAAAGGAAGCATATAGTCCCGTTAGAAGCAGCTGGGTCTTAGCCAATCAGAGCAACCAAATCTCAGCCAGTCGCAGGCTGCTAGCTGATCAGGCCATAAAAGGCAAGCACTTATCTGAAACCAATCAAACTGGTTTTGGACAGCCATGTTCTTTCCCTGCCTGTGATTTGCCTGTTGGGGCTGTTGGGTAGAGAGCTCTTTGAGTCTCTCTTGTGACTGAATGTGGTCTGATTCATGAATGTTTTTTTGCTCAGATTAAACTAAAGCTAGCTTGTTTAGGTCTTTTTAAAAACACCTTTGTCTCCCCTCACCGTTCTCTTCATAATTCAAGCACATAAGGTCGGTTCTCATTGTGTGAACTCCCAGTGTAAGAGTCCCTGACCGGGTGTACCTGGATGAGTCCATCAGGACCAGGAGTTGGCTGGGGAATGCACAAGGAGTATAAATACCTTGCTGGGATTGATTCATTGGAAATAGACAAAGGGTGGAGAAGCCGCACAGGGCCCAATTCAGCACAAGGTGTATATATTCTCTCGACAACATGCTGTGTACAATAATGCCTGAGTACCACCTAGTTTATCTTCCAACCTTCCCCACCCCTGTTTCCACTCTCCTCTTATTCTTGGCTTTGTTTCTAAGCTCAAGGAAGTCCAGTCCCAGAGACCATACTGTAACCCTGCCTCTGGCCCACATAACACATGAGCGCACAATGAACTTTGTACCCTTCGGCAAAGCCCATTTGGGGACATAGTGAAGCATTTATATGCCAGGGAGTTGCCCAAGTTCAAAGCAGCTGCCAGCTAGATCCTTGCCACTTCCCAATGTCAAAGTAGCCACTATCAGCAAGGAAGCCCAAGGAACCTGGGTCTCACAAAGTCTCCAGCTGTCATCTCTCCCCTGGCCATGTCTCCCTAGAGACACCAGTAAATTAGACAATATTTTTTTTTTATTTTGCAATTTCAAACCCAGCGTCTTTCATGAGGAACAGGTGTTCTAGGCATGGCTAGTTTACATTCTGCTGTGTTTAAACAGAAGACTATATCCTTGTGTGTGGTGTTCATTTATTTGACATTTTATTGGCTCTTATTAAACCTTTGGCTAAAACAGCGACCAGTTATAGGCACAATATAACCACTTAATTTCTGGTGCTTGGACTATCTCTTTGTGGCACTATAATGAGCGCCTAAGCGTCAGGGTTCTGTGAAACAATATGTAAATGCCGTAGCATTTTCCAACAGAGTCTAAGAAATTTTTGTTTTATCTTCTTGCCTCTTTTTTAAGTTATCTGACATCACTGTTAGCTGGGCTGATGGCAACAACAAAGGTATCTCTGTGCCTTTCTGTGCTGAGCTGGAAAGCATTGGTAAACTTCCAAATGGCCACTCCGGTCACAAGTCACAGGCCAACGGTAGTCTTAAATCCTCTAGTGGAGTAGATGACTCCAAGTCTCCCAGGCTCTTGCCTGGCCACTTTTTCATGCTAATACGACTAATGCCGATTTGACAGCTGGAAAAGCAGTATGCGGCCCATGGTGAGTGTTTTGATTTGACAAAGAGCATTTATCAAGAGGGCAGAAATCAGCGCCTATTTTGTAGTTTGAATTTGGGCTTACTGAAACACACTGTTTTGTCACATACCAACTTAGTGACAGGTAGACCTCTGTTGCTTGAGAAGGGGGGCTCCAAATGAGGGGCACTGGTAAGAGTTCCGTTTGCTGCATCTCACTAAAGACCAATTCTTCCCCAAATGGGAGAATGTAGTCATTATCTGCATCCCCTACTCACTGTCCATTATTCGCACCGTATCCCCCACACCCTGACAACTCAGATGGCTCAGGGCAGAACTCAGAGTACTCAATAGTGTTTGCACGGGGTGTGGCTCAGATTCATGACGATGAAATGAAGAGCATCTAGGAACACACAGTGGCCTCTCAATTGGCTGTGCCTCATTTCTCTTCTTCTCCACTGCCCACCTGCCATCGTAGAAGTGGATGAAGTGGACGTGGACAAGAGCATCATAAACCCCAGGGGTTTGAGCATTCATGTCAGCGGGGAGACACAGGAATGAAATGTGTCTTCAACAGCTTCCCATAGAAACTTACATTGCTGGGATAGGCTTCACATTCCAAAGATGTGCGCTCACTTCCTAGCCTGTCTGTTTGTATACACCACATAGTCTAATCCTCTGGCAGGCTATGCCACCGAAATTCCTGAAAGTGTACTCTGTGTTTGCATCACAAAGGAATTACCCCAGGACATCTGCCAGGAGGGGTCGCCATGGTTAAGTGACTCATTGTTGAACTGGTTCTGGGTTTATTTACTATGTTTATTGTTATATATGATTCAGAAAGTCATAATCCACTAGATATCCATGCCCATACAATAAAGATATCAGCTTCTTCACATTCCGCCAAATAAATGGTTTCCTACATCTCCTTCTTATTTCTATGATGAAAAATCAATAACACCTTAAAAGCTTTGGTGCTGCAAACAATTAGCCTAGTTGACAGGTGTAACAAATGTAAGAGAAGAACCTACCAGAAGACCGTCCACTGAGGAAGGAGCCAAGAGTCCAGGGAAGCAAAACACACGTCAGATTACACAGCAGATTTAGAAAGAAAACACCTAGGAATTTATACAAAGTAACACCTAGGAGTTTATACAAAGTAATGCCTAGAAGTTTAAGCAAAAGCTAAACAATGAAAACCACCGCGTGGGCATTGGCCAGAGACTACAGCTGATGATGAGAGGCTGGTTAACTTCCCAATGAATGGATGCATCGGTCACTTAAAGACCTCTTACACTATAGAAAAACAAGCACCAGGCTTGTTCTTCCTATATAAAATAAGCAAAAGCAGAGAAGGAGCAATAAATATATTAAAACGACTAAGGTAAGGTGTGGGAGCCCACATGTGACTCAGTTCCCATCTGGAGTCATTTCTGACTTAAAGAAGTCATTTGGGTTCAAGCTTGCCTGCTCTGCTTTTTCTTGTAACCTTGAGGGCTGTGAGAGACTTCTGAGTTAGCCTGTGAGAAAAGAACACTCTATCTAGTAGATAGTATACTGCTGACGACAAACCTCAGGAACATCAAGATAGAAAGCAGGGGTGCTTCCGAGCAGCAAGCACATGCTGGAGAGGAGGTTGCTCACTCAAGGACAGGAATGGTCTTGTGGTTAGATACTGACTGACTGTCTGCGCTGTGCTTTGTTCTGCTTTTGTAGATAAGCAAGCTCTGAAATAAACTCTGGGCTGTTTGGCTGCTTTGGCATGACCAGACAGACCTCTGATTCTGTCCTGTCTTCTGCTTCTTTTATCTGACTTTTCTTTGGCTGTGAGGATCCCCTGTCCAGAAACCCTAGCTGACTTTGTAGGAGCAGGCTCTTACAGTAAGGCAAGAGAAAAATTCCTAGAGTGGGGGAACAGCCCTACAATCACTCTAGTTTACCGCCTTCAGGGTATTTGCAATCTGTAGCCAAGGGAACCCAGAGAAATCCTAACCAATCCAGTTAGATTCCTGGGGTTGAGGCTGTGAAACTGGGTGCCCAGGACACCAAGGTGGTTAGAGAGGAATGGGGGCCTAAGGAGGACAAAGCCTCGTGGAGTGACACCTGTCAACAGAGGCAGAGCGCCCCCTCCCCACCGCCAGGTCCCAAATAAACACACAAAAGCTTATCTTAAGTATGGAATGCTTGTCCTATAATGCAGGCTTATTGCTAATTAGTTTTTACAACTTAAATTAACCCATTTCTATTCATCTACAGTTTGCTGCATGGCTTCGTGGCTTTACCTGTTCTCTAGCACATCTCCATCCTCTGGCCACTGGCTCGCCTCTTTCTTTCTGACTCCGCCCTTTTTCTTCTGTATTTTCAGTTTGACTTTCTCCCCTATCTTTACTCTGTTTTGCTATAAGACAAATCAGTGTTATTATCAACCAATGAGAGCAACACACTTTCACAGCATACAGGATTATTCCACAGCGGAGACCTCTAGAGATTAGCAATCTAGGGACAGCCTCCTGGAGAGGCTCCTCCAGAGCTCCCAGCAGGGCACATGTGGGGGTAAATTATCTCACTTAGGGGGATCGGAGAGGATTGGGAGCAAATGAGCCTGGTTCACCTAAAGCTGGAGAGGGTCTGTTCCCACAAACCACAACAGGAAGCCTCGAGACTTGTGGGAATATGAAGAAGTAGACACAAATATCTTGCCCCGGTAGAGAGGACTGACTAAATATTGCTCTAGGTTCGTGTAATCAATTTGAAAAGGAAGACTTGCGCTGAAAAGGTCTCTAAGTACCTACATCCAGAGTAAAGCTAGAATGGTACCGACTGGCACGTAGAGACGCCTAAAAGGGTAGGATTCGCAAAGCCTGCCACGTGTGGAAATTTACCAGGCGTGCAAAGACACAGAAAAATACAGTGCAGCATAAAGTGGAAAATCGGTACTTAAACTGACACAGAAGCAAAACAGATGTCAGAACGAAAAGAGTTGTAGGTACTTTGTGCATTAAAAATGTTAAAAGCAAGCTCAAATCAAGTTTGTATGGGCTATAATCACAGACATGTAAGACAAATGCCTGTCAGCTAATGGGAATGTCCATCTGGTCGTGAGAGCTCTGCCCTCACTCAGTATAGAAAAACAAGGACCACATGTATTCTCTTCACATGAAATAAGCAAGAATGGTTACAAATATATATAATATATAGTATAATTATTTTGTTTATGTATCACATATGTGTTGTTTGTATGTATACATACACACATGTGTATGTGTACATATTTATATAGTTACATAGAACTATACTTTTATTCATGTTATATTTATGATATATTCATATTTATATAGTATACAGTCATATTTTAGTATTTTTTTTCTTTTTTTTATTTATAATTTTTTTTTATTAAGAAAAGAAGAAAAAAAAACATAAACAAAAAACAAGTTTCCACCTCCTCCCAGCCTCCCATTTCCCTCTCCCTCCTCCCACCCTTCTCCCCCTCCCCCCACTCCTCTCCCCTTCCCTCTCCAGTCCACAGAGCAGTCCGGGTTCCCTGCCCTGTGGTAAGTCCTAGGTCCTCCCCCCTCCGTCCATATCTAGGAAGGTGAACATCCAAACTGGCTAGGCTTCCACAAAGCCAGCACATTAAGTAGGATCAAAACCCCGTGCCATTGTCCTTGGCGTCTCATCAGCCCTCATTGTTCGCCATGTTCAGAGAGTCCGGTTTTATCCCATGCTTTTTCGGTCCCAGTCCAGCTGGCCTTGGTGAGCTCCCAGTAGATCAGCTCCACTGTCTCAGTGGGTGGGTGCACGCCTCGTGGTCCCGACTTCTTTGCTCATGTTCTCCCTCCTTCTGCTCCTCCTTGGGACCTTGGGAGTTCAGTCCAGAGCTCATGTGTGGGTCTCTGTCTCTATCTCTATCCATCACCAGATGAAGGTTCTATGATGATATGCAAGATATTCGTCAGTATTGCTCTAGGATAGGGTCATTTCAGGTTCCCAATCCTCAGCTGCCCAAGGAACTAACTGGGAACCTCATGTTGGGCACTTGGGAGCCCCTCTAGGGTGCAAATCAAAACAACTTTGAGATATTTTATGTATATTTATTAGATATATTTGTTGGTGTTTATTTGTGTGTTTATATTTTATTTATGTATGTTTAGTAAATATATTTATAGAAATATGTAATAAATATACTCATATGTATAAATATATGACACATATATTTATAGATTTTGTTTATTTTGATATGTATTATATAATATATTGTTATGTATTATGTGCATATGTGTATATGGAGATATATAAACAATGTGTAAAACACTTAATGTAGGACAACAAAAGGTATTATAGAGAGAAGAGAAACACTGAGACAAGCTCTAAACATTTATCCACTAACGAGGAACGTGACCACATTAGATATTATGGAAGAAAAGATCGGGGAAACTCAAAGATAGCTATAAAACTCTGTGAAATGAGAACTAAAAAAGATTTATTCTTGCTTTTGAATAGAATAAAGCATTAAGGAGTGATGGGACAATTTCAAATATATGTATACTATATATGTATACATATACAAATACATACATACATACAGGTACACACACATGCATACACACAGATGCACTTGCATGCATACACACACATGCATACTTCAATAGTTACTTTTCTATTGCTGTGGTATTAGATGATGTGCAGTTCCAGAAGGATAAGGGTCCATCACCATCAGGACAGGCAGGCATGGCAACTGGAGCAACAAGCTGAATATTCACATCTTAAAGGGCACGCAGGAATCAGAGAGAGCAAATTGGCAATGGCATGTGACTTTTGAAAGTTGAAAGTTCAGCCCCAGTGGCATAATTCCTGTAGCAATGCCACACCTCTTAATCCTATATAAAAGGTGCCACCAACTGGGGACCAAGTACTTAAATGCCTAAGAAAGTGATACTCTGATCAGGGAAGCAGGTAGACTAACTATAGATCTTCACCTAAACCCCCGTCTCCTCTAAATCCAACCCCCCAGTCCAGTCCCAGCTTTCTAGCAGACTACCCTTTGTGGCCTCTCCTCACTCTCTGCCCCATTCCCAGGGGACTAAGCAGATCCTGGTGTAACACCCTGCTTTCCTTTCTCCTGTGCTTCCCTCCACCCCCACCTCCTAGGCCATGCCCAATCCCTACGTGTCAGTTCACAAAACCTAGGAAAGCATTTTACCTGGAACCCCAGTAGTCACAACTATCAAGATCCCATCAGAATTTCCAACCAGGCAACACCCAGCCTCCACACTCTCCTAAGAATTAGAAAGGGCAACAGAAACCAAGAACAAAATACCCACCCAACAGAAAAGACCAGACATCAGCCCCTAAATTACAACTACCCCCAAACACTGCTGCTGGACACTAAATTAGTTCACAAAGATAAGTAGTCCTCCTATATACAAATGACAAACAGACTGAAAAAGAAATCAGGGAAACAACATCTTTCACAATAGCCTAAATAATATAAAATATCTTGAGGTAACTCTAACCAAGCGAATGAAAGGCTTGTATGATTGAAAACTTTAAGACATTGAAGAAAGAAATTGAAACAGATATTAGAAGATGGAAAGATCGCACATGCTCATGGATCAGTAAGACTGACAAAGAAAAGAATGGCCACTTTACCCAAAGCAATCTACAGATTCAACTGAATCCTCATCAGAACTCCAATACAGTTCTTGGGAGGACCACTTTCAGCTTCATATGGAAGCCCCAAAAAAGCCAGGATATCTAAAACAATCCTGAATGACAAAGGAGCTGAAGGGAGGTCTCATCAATTTCCAGCTCTACCACAGAACTATAGTAATAAAACCAACATGGTATCGACTCAAAATAGACACATCGATCCATGAAATCAAACTGAAGAGCCAGACATAAATTTACACCCTGTGAACAACTGATTGTTTTTTATAAAGAAGTCAGAAGTACAAAGAGGAAAAAAAAAAAAAGACAATAAAGGGTGCTGATCACACTGGATGACTGCATGTAGAACCCAAACAGACTCATCCTTATCACACTGAAGAGAACTCAACTCAAAACGGGTAAGAGACCTCAACATAAAAGTCAGATACACTTAACCTAGCAGAAGAGAAAGTGGGGAATGGCCTTGAACTCTTTAGCACAAGAAAAGACTTCATGAAGAGAACACTGCTAGCACAAGTGCTAAGAGCAACAATTAATAAATGGGATCTCATGAAACTGAAAAGCTTCTGTAAAGGCATACGATCCCATCATTTGGACAAAGAGGCAGCGTACAGAATAGGAAAGTATTTTTACCAAATATACATCCTATAGAGAGCTAATAACCAAAATACACAAAGAACTTAAAAAACTAGAATCTCTGTATGATACCAAAGGAGAAATGTAAAGACCAAGCCAGCCACAAAACCTTTGATTGACAGTGGTGTCCTAACTGCAGCTATGCTAGGGCAATGGTGGCACAGAACTGAAAGTTCATTTGGGGAGATGGAACCCATACCTAACGTTGCTTGGGTGGTTAACAACCTGAGACCAGATAACCGAAGGACTTAGGGAAAAGGCAAATACTACAGTTCTTAAAAACCAATGTAACAATAAAATGGCTCCAATGGTGCTCTGCTCCATTCACAGATCAGTACCTTGCTCAGCCATCATCAGAGAAGCTTCCTCCTGCAGCAGATGGGAACGAATACGGAGATCCACAGCCAGACATTATGCGATAGTGAGAGGTCTTGGAATACTCAGCCCTAAGTGTGATGCCGCCATCAAATCCCTGTCCCTAGGGATCAGAGAACCCTACAGAAGAAAAGGCAGAAAGACTGTAGAACCAGAAGGGATGGAGGACACCAAGAAAGCAAGGACCCCTAAATCAACATGAAGAAAGCACATGTGAACTCACAGAGACTGAGGAAGCACGCACAGAGGCTGCACATGTGTGTATCAGGTCCTCTGTGTATATATCACAGCTTCCAGTTTGATGTTTTCATGGGATGCCTGAGTGTGTGAACAAGTGGGTTTCTGTCTCTTGTGCCTTCTCTTGGGCTCTTTTTCTTCTCGTTGCTTGTTTTATCCAATTCCAGTATATTCAGTTGATATTTGCTGTGGGAACTCCTTCAGCCAATAGCCTTTAAGATACCAGCCAACTTTGGGTGTGGTCTCATGTCATATAAATGCAGATAAAAAGTATGCATGGGCCTCTTGGCTTCTGGTTTTGGTTCCAGTTCCCCATGCACATATAGGACTGTGGACCACTACTCTTTCTGTGAGTTTATCCCCAGATAAATAAGCCTTTGTTATACTCCATTCCAAGCTATTGTGGAACTTTTTTGTATGCCAACAGTTTTTTTCTTATTTTATGTTTTGTTTTATTTTATTTTATTTCATTATTATTATTCCTTAGAAGCCTGTTTGTTCTCTAATGAGAGTCAGGAAAAGAATGGATCCTGATGGGTAGGGAGGTAGGGGGAGGGGCTAGGAGGGGTAGAGGGAGGGGAAACTGTACTCAGGATATATTATGTGAGAAAAAAACTATATTCAATATAAAAATGAACATGAGAATTGTAGGCGTAAGTCACAAACAATCCCACAGCAGTTTGGAATTATGATTAATAATTTATTTAAAGGGGAAAAAACTTACAGATCACCATCCCAGACAACAGCCCTCTGCGAAATCAGGAAGGAGTCTGTCTAGTCGCCAGAAGCGGAGCAGGAAGTAAGAGAGAGCGAGGAGGGAAGACGCCCAATGGGCTGGTATCTCAGCGGCTATTGGCTGGAGGAGCGGAAGGACCTCCCGCAACAGAGAATATGGCTATATCTCATTCAAACTACCATACATATATTACATAATATATAATGGCTATCAGATCCCAAACAAACCCAGACAAGGCTCACCTGGAACCTGTGGCTCCTCCCGGCAACTCTCAACCTTTCCCAAACCTTAAACATCTCCAGCCCAAGGGTTGTCTCCTCCCCCAGTTTCTCATTTCCATAGAAACCTGCCATTTCAGCCATGCATTCTCTTGGTTCCCTCTCCCTCTTTTCTTCTCCTCCTCTCCTCCTTCCCTCTCTCTGCTCCTCTTGGCTTCTCTTCCTCTCTAGTTCACTGCCTCCTTCTCTCCTCTCATGACCCGGTTCAGTCTGGACCCTTCCAGAAGACTCTGTCTGCTTTCTCCCTCATATCAACCATAAATCTTCTCGTCAACCATACCTTGCAGCAGTCATGTCTTTGTTTTTATTCAGTATTTATGCAGCTGTGTAAAATACATGCGGCTATGACAAAATGCAATATTCGTCTTCACGAGTCTGGCTTATTCATTTAGTAGACAATTTCCAGTTGCATCCATTTTCCAGAAAAATCACATAATTTCATTTTTCTTTGAGGCTGAGTAAAAGTTCCTTGTGCATTTGTGTGTGTGCATGTGTGATTACATTTCCTTTGTCCATTCACACTTGGGCAAATGCCTAAGGTGATTCCATAACTTTCGTGAACAGTGGCACTGTAAGCATAGACATGCAAGGGCTGTGGTAGGTTGCCTTAGAATCCTAGGGTATATACCCAGGAGTGACACCGCTGGGTCAAATGATAACTTTATTTTGGGTTTTGAGGACCTTCCACAATGGCTTCACAGTTTACACTTCCACCAGCATCTTTTTAGCCTTAACTGTGAGAAGCAAATGTTGAGGCAGGGTAGCATAAGCCTGCACCCCCCACACTCAGTCTGTAGGTAGAGGCAGGAAGAACATGAGTTTGACCTGTAACAAGTCCCTCTCTCAAAACAACCACCAACCAAACAACAAAGACTGGAGAAATAGTTCAGTGGTAGAACACTTACCATACATGCCTGTGACTGATCTCTCTCTCTCTCTCACACACACACACACACACACACACACACACACACACACACACGTCTATCGCTTAAACCACTGAGTCTGTGCTACTTTTTCTAACTGCTCAGGTAGAGGACGATGAGAAGCATTCTGTAGTAATATTTCCCACACTATACGAAGCAGGCTAATTCCAAACGAATGTGAACTGTCACACGGAATAGTTCTGTGTATCAAATTAATACGTCGAGTCCTCATGATTAAGTCAATGTTCTTAGAAGGTGCAGCTTTGAGAGAGATTTAAAGATCATGAAGAATTGGCCCTGTGAAGATGAGTCATGTTTTTACATGAGAAATTCCTTGTTTCATCATATGAAAAGTGTGGGAAGGAATACTGGCCTATGACTTTAGGCAAGATCCCAGACCTATAATTCTCTCTCTCTCTCTCTCTCTCTCTCTCTCTCTGCGTGTGTGTGTGTGTGTGTGTGTGTGTGTCTGTCTGTCTGTCTCTGTCTCTCTATCTCTTCTCCCTCTTTTTCTCCCCCATGTCTCTCTCTTTGCCCCCCTCTTTCTGCCCCCTTCTCTTTCTCCCCCTCTATGTCTCTCTTTCTCTGCCCCCCCCCTTTTTCTCCCCCCTACCCCCGTGACAGAGTTGAGAGAAGCATCTGTGGTGTAGCCTGATAGCGGCCTCTTATTGATGGCCATGCTCCCTTTCACATATGCTCTGCTAAGCTAAATCATGTGGCATGTGTTACGTCCAAAGCAGTCCCCCAAAATGGCAACACTGGTGACACTCTCCTAAGCAGAAGGACTTTGGCTGGGTAAACAGAAGGATTGTTAGTGGATAAACAGAGGCCTAAAGGCCAGTTTCTGTTTACATGAAATCTCTCTTGAACCTCCAAAAACTTCCCTTAATCCCATTCCAAAGGTCAACTACCGTGGGTAAGGGCATCTAGTTCCAGGTCAATCCTGTCTATACCAGCAAAGACTCCACCCTGCTAACAGTCATACAAAATTCACCTGCTTTTTCACCATTTTTCTCTGCTCCAACCCTTCCCCTTCCCCACTTCCAGAGACAGCTTTGGCAATTGGATCCCCAATAAATCTTCTTTCTACTTATGGAATGGCCCAGTTCAGTGGTTTCACTGTGCCCTCGCCTGGAGTATGAAAGTTCCCACAACCCTAAAAGGTAATATAATAAAAAGTCAGGCTTTTGTTCTGGGCATTGGTCCAAGGTCTTTTGAAGTCTGAAGAGACTCCTCTGGCCTCCCCTCACTATCTCTCTCATGGCAGCTCTCTCCTCAGTCAGTCCCTCTTCCTCCTTCCTTCTCCTGCTCCCTACCTTCCCCATTCTCATTTCTTTTTGAGATTTAATTATTTTATTTTATGTGTATGTGTATTTTGCCTGCTTGCATGTATTTGCACGGCCTACATGCCTGGTGCCTGCAGAGGTCAGTAGAGGGTAGCAGATTCCCTGGTTGTGAGTTACCATGATGATGCTGGGAGCCAACCTGGCGGGGTCTTATACAAAAACCACTGGTGTTCTTAAATGCTGAGCCCCCTCTCTCTCTCTCACACTTACAAATCTCCCCTCCAGACTTTAAGGGGTTCCTTCCCCTTTAAGACTCTGACATGTTTGGATCTGACATGCTGTGCTTTACTGTCTAGTTCTAATCCTCCCACCTTGAGAGCCAACCACAGCCTTGAGGTCTCTCTTTCCAATGAACCTCATTGAAGGGAATCCTGCCAGCTTCCTCGCAGACTGATCACTAATGTCATTTGTTCGTCTTGCATTACAAAGATTCATCAAGAAGGTACTCTTGAAGGACGTGGGATCACAGCCTGTACCCCACGCCTGGTTCTGCCGCCCATCTTCATTAAGTGAATTTAAATGAATAACATTGATAGTGAAAAGGATAAGAAGGAGAACCATTCTGTGGAGACTTATTGAGGGGAGGGATCAAGAGATCCAGAGACCCAATCCCACCCTATTCATCTGAAGGCCCTAATATGAAGGTAGGGCTTTTGTTTTCTGTCTGTCTGTTTGATGTTTTGAGTCAGGGTTTCTCTGTGTAGCCCTGGCTGTCCTGAAATTCACTCTGCAGACGAGGTTGGCCTCAAACTCTGAGATCTGTCTGCCTCTGGCTCCCGAGTGCGTTGAAAGTAAAGGTATGCACCACCACTCCAGGCTGAAGGTAGGGTTTTCATAGAAGACACGCTGTATAACTATTTGCTGTATAACTAACTAGCAGCCCAGACAAGGTGTGGTCCCTGACTACCAATCTCAGCTAAAAGACTCCCCTGAGAGGTCAGCTGACAAGTCTCAGGACTTCCTCCAGGAAACAACTTCCTCCTCTCGCTGTCCCCAGGCTCTCAGTCGTTTCTCCTCCCAGCATTTCCAAAAAGCTTCTAACTTGGGGGTGCAGTACCATTCTTTCAATAGTCTGACAGTAGAGGGGAGGACTGGCATCTCTCACGTCTATTGTTCTTGCCAGGTGGACTGTTACTATGGCATCTAAGAGCTAAGGAAGTGGGTCCCTGCCAGCAGCATTGCTGGGTGGGTAGACTAGTCAGGTGCTTGCAGGGTTGAAGGGCATTGAGGATGAACCATCCCACATAAGCCACAGTTTATGAAATCAGAAACTCAGATTGCAGGACTTTGTCACCAGGCCCTGGAGGTCCAGCTACCTGCAGCCTCTTCAGAAACAAACTAGACTGACCATAGAGGAAGAAACCATTTTATTTAGCTCCCAAAGTTTGAGAAAATAGAGTAAGGACTGTCCATCTCTAAGAACATGCCATTTTCCATAAGAGCTAGGCCTCAGGGGGTTCTATAAAATGATGGGCCAAACATTTCCCCATTCTCCAGATTCTTGTCCAGAGAGAGTTCTTCAACTTCTTGCCCAACAGATGTGTAGACAAAAGATTATCTTTTTCTTTAAAGTCACCTTCCGGCTCCTGCATTTTGTATCCCTGATTAGCAACAGCAGATAAAGGCACAGGGAAGCAGGGAAGTGTTGTGTTGAAGCCTCCGTGGCATGAGCACTGGGCACCGGGAGGTCAGAAGACAAGCTCGAGAGTGGTTTCTCTCCCATACATGGACACGGGGGCGGGGGGGGGGGCAGCACTGAGCATCAGGCTTATGCAGCAAGCACCTTTATCAGCTGGGCCACTATTGCCGACCTAGAATGTGGAATTTTGTGTTTGTTTTTGTCTTTTTCTTTAATTCTTTTAAATCCTCTCTGTTATTTGATTAAGGGTCTCAGTCATAAATCTGGCCCTGGGTGGAAACACAGCACCCTGAATTCCCAAAGGCTCATAAGATAACTACCTAGTGGAGACTTTACTCACCGTTGTCCTCACCTGGACAGGAAAACACTCCTTGGGGAAGTTGTCTCTTCCAGAGAAGACTTTTAAACCCACCAAAAACTATAAATCAGCACAACTGTTTCTCTGGCCATTGTCCACTCTGACCCTGTGAAGGTTTTTCTTCTCCATGATCCTCTGGCCACTGTCAATTCTCGTCTTGGAGAGTGCCTCCCTTTATTCTACAATAAACTTTGCCTGTCTTCTACACACAACTGTGTGTCTCATCTGAACTTTTTCAGTAGAGACCCCAAAGACTGGTGCCTGAGGAGAGGCCACGGGAGACCCCAGGAACACCTTAATGTTATACTTCTCAGCTTTCAAAGCTGGGAAGAACATGGTTTTGTTGTTTGTAGGTTGCCTAGCATAAGGTATTTCACCATATCACCTAAATGGATTAAGACGGTTGTGATAAGCTAAAGTTGTGTCCTATAAAACCTAACACAACAAAGCCAGGGGACAGCTAATTCAGTACAAATATGGTAATAGCATAACAGATATCAGTCTGACCACCCCAGCCATCACATTAGCCACAAGTGATCTGAGTATTCCCACTAAAGGGCAACATGTCTATCAGCCATAAATAAATTCTCTACATCAGAAACTTTAAACGGAAAGAGAGACAAGGGTTAAGTTCTGTATTTCTAAAGAACAAAGTACTCTCATGGATAAAATAACAGTGAAGGGATCGGCCAATAGAGATGATGCAATCATCAATCACTGTGTCATTGTGAACATTAATTCACCTAACAACAAATCAGGGACATGACACATGAAAAAAAAAGCTGGAAATACTGCAAGGTTTAATACAAACTTTACCTTTATAGTGAAGATATTAGCCCCTGTTTTAGTTATGGTTTCTATGACTGTGAAGAGACACCATGACCACAGCCACTCATAGGGAAAACATTTCATTGGGATGGCTGGGTGACTCGCTTACAGTTTCAGAGGTTCAGTCCATAATCATCATGACAGGGAGGATGGCGGCATGCAGACAGATGTCCTCCTGGCTACATTTTGACTCACAGGGAATAGAAAGTCAACTGTAACACTGGGTGGTATCTTGAGCATAGACAATTTCAAAGCCTGTCCCCACAGTGACACACTTCCTCCAACAAGGCCATACCCACTCCAACAAAACCATATCTCCTGATAATGCCACTCTCTGTGAGCTTATGGGGGCCAATTACTATTCAAACTGCCATAGCACCTTTCAGTAATTGCCTTAAAAAAAGAGATTTAGAAATAATTCAGGTTGAAAAGTAGTAAAAACTAGCCAAACCTGATGCATATTGTTAGACAAGCAGAATGCACATCCTTCCAAATTCAGGAAGGAAAACATCTGCCAGATCCCACACCACAATATACTACCAGCAAAGTTAGAAAGAATTCAAATTTTACATATGTTCTTGAACAATAATGTAATGAAACCAGAAGACAACAGTAATCTCTTAAGACTCCTCCAAACATTTATAAGTTGAACATGTTATTTCTAAGTCTATATAACAAAGAAAACAATCAAAAGAAAAAATTAGGCAGCATTCCTGGAGAAACAAAAATTTCTCAAGAAACAAGGAGTAAAAAACAATTACTTAAAAAAGAAATAATGAAAAAAGCCCATCCATAAATAAAATACTAAATGCTATCTCCCCAAGCTAGAAATAAGGGTACTTCTACTCTTCCCATCCCAACACTGTTCTAGAGATTGTAACCAGTGCAGTAAGATAAAAGACAAAAAGAAAAGGGAAAGGGAGGAGAGGAGAGGGAAGAAAATTATAATATATATGAAGGTTCTGTTTATACAAAGTTCTGAGAAATGCAGATTAGCCCATAATGCCAGAAGGCAGATCAGCGACCGCCAAGAGTTGACCAGGACTCTTCCTAGGACAATGAGATATCAGAAAGACTGCAAAGAGCCGTGAGAAAACCATATGGAGTGATGGACATGGCAGACTCATTAGCTTAATTGTGGCTGTGTAGATGTTGATGGATGTCAAAACTTGTCAGATTGTATGCTTAAAAAATATATAGCTTATTGCATGTCAGTCACTCCTCAATCAAGCTGTTAACACAAAAGAAGAGATACATAAACAGGAAACGGAGGAATGTGTTATAAATCCAAAGGTGTGAGTATATGCAGTAAGCTACTTATAGATGAAGCCACCAAAGGGAACTTGTGTGTTACTAAGATTGTCCTTATAACTAAGTCATTTTTTTTTATGGGAAGCTAGGGGTACAGGGATGGACCATTATTCTGAAGTCATGGTGCCGATTAGAGGCTTTCCAGAAAAACAACCTTAATTGGAATAATGCATTAATTGCCCAGAGCGAAATCAATGACCCCTTCAAGATGGAGCTCAGCTCTCAAAACTCAGGGAATGTGGAAATTAACCATGGGTCTCAGCAGCATACAGAGGGAGTGAGGTGGAGTCCTCCATATCCTGCCCTGGAGAATCTGTCATTACCAAATGTGATACTAGTTTCCAGGTTTCCCACACTGGACCTTGAGCCAGCTACGGTCAAGGAGCAGGCAAAGGCTATCCTCACCACTCAGCCTTGCCCCACATCTGTGCTGTTCCAGCTGCTTCTCCAGTATCAGAGAACAGGCCCTTCTATGTAGGCATAGGAAGACCTGAAGCTCTCTGTTCTGGCTTTAGGAGAAGCACCCACTCAACATCATAGCTGGTGCAGATCATGCTGACAGTCATTTCCTACCTAGCTATTTCTTGGAACAAGCACCAAGCTTATCTGTTGTAATAGGAGCGGCGGGGCTGCCGGCACCCGGCCGCCCACATGGCTAGCTTATGCCCCAAAATAATTACACGGAAACTGTATTCTTTTAAACACTGCCTGGCCCATTAGTTCCAGCCTCTTCTCGGCTAGCTCTTACATATTAATCTAACCCATTTCTAATAATCTGTGTAGCCCACGAGGTGGCTTACCAGGGAAGATCCTAACCTGCGTCTGTCTGGAGTGGGAGAATGATGGTGACTCCTTGACTCAGCTTCTTTCTCCCAGCATTCTGTTCTGTTTACTCCGCCTACCTAATTTTATGTCCTATTAAAGGGCCAAGGCAGTCTCTTTATTTAACCAATGAAATTAACACAAGACAGAAGACTCTCCCCCCATCATTTCCTTTTTTTCTGTTTAAACAAAAAAAGAAAGGCTTTCATTTTAACATAGTAAGATTACATATAACAAAACAGTTATCAAGCAAGAATTACAGTTACAATATTTATATCTACTTTATCTTTTATCATAACCAAGGAAAACTATAACTAACCATTCTTCAACTCCATCAAAGACTCCAGAAGAATATAATATTACCTAAGCAAACAAGAAATCCAAAGCTCTAGAAATGACAGAGACATCTCGCTGCCTGGACAGTCACCCAAAGTTCCTCTGTACCGTTGGGGCATCCATCTTCGGCCTTCAGGCCCATAGTATCCAGAGACATTCCATGAAACAGGAAAATTCAAAGACAGTTCAGTCACTATCTGCTGTGTCCTGCAGAATGTCTCGCAGACTCTTTCATGAGTCATGAACCCCAAAAGATTGTCTCACCTTTAGGCAAGTTCAGCAGTCCTCTCTCTGCGGGTTCTCTGTGTCCATTTTATGCAACAGTCCAGGCAAGAGCAGTTTCTTGCCCAAATGGCTATCAAACTCCATAAGTAGCCTCTTTGATTCCCATCTTCCTCTCGAAGTAGATTGGTGCCGCCAGGAGCAGACATGTCTCATTGTCATGAAAAGTCCTAAGTTATTAAAATATTTTAAATGTCATATTCTACAGCCTTTGAGAGATATGAAGAATGCCTATCTGAAATATATCTCTATATATCTAGAAAATCTAACATGACTACAAGCTTTACTATTATCGATTATCCATTAGCAACCTATATTTCCTATTATACATTATATTTTAAATGAACTACATAATCACAATACCTTAATCAATATCAGAAATACATATACATATGACAAAATTGACCTTAAAATCCATACCAAGGCAAATTATTCATACCTATATCATTTCCCCCTTTAAATGTAAAAGAACATTTAGAAACAATATTTTGGGAACATGGGCGCAGTTTTTTCTTTCCAAACTGCTTCCTGCTGGATGCGGGTGCTGTTAATTAGATCATTTAGGGTGTAACCTGTGTGCCAGGTTTATCTCAGTTGGCAGTTGAGTGAAGTAATTTTTTGAGGGTGTTCACAGCAACCTTTCAGGAGGGCGAGGTCTTTCATACCATATTGGAATAGAAGAAATCCACAGGGTCTGGTCCTCTGTGAAAACAAAAGAAGACCCTCTCCAAACCATCATATCCTTAGACCCAAAGTTTGAAATCGTAATACCCTCATATCCATTCTGGTTTAGCTTGGCAGCCCATGTAATGAAATGTCTCTCTGTACTTAGCTCCTTCACAGTCAAAAATTTTAAAGAAAACACAATGTACATAATCCAGACTCTCTGTGAATTTTCCATTTTTATGTGGCTTATTTTTCTTTCTTTTAATCTCTTAACTATCTGTACTCTGTCTCTTTAAAGACTTTACCCTTTTTTTAAGACATTAACTTTATTCTTTATATTGTTTTTCTTCTCTCTCCCAAGCCTACGTACATTCATCCAACAGTGTCTGAATCTGTTTTATTGTGAATCTGTAGATTTTTTTTATTATCCAGGAGCACTTTGTTTTGCACCTTTAAATCACTAAGCGCTTAAGAATCTAAGCTGTGACAATTCCTAGGTCAAAAACAGGTACTGCCTGCTTGCCCCGCCCAGTCCAACATGGCAGAGCCGCTAGTGCCTCTGATCCTTGCACATTGCACCAGTCGCATGGTGGAGCTGCTTGTGCCTCTAAGCCACAGCACACAATGACTTCCTTTTAGGCACACAGCGAGTCTAGTTGCCATCAAACAAATTGTGCTTATGCCCCAAAATAATTACATGGAAACTGTATTCTTTTAAACACTGCCTGGCCCATTAGTTCCAGCTTCTTCTCGGCTAACTCTCACACCTGGACTAACCCATTTCTAATAATCTGTGTAGCCCATGAGGTGGCTTACCAGGGAAGATCTTAACCTGCGTCTGTCTGGAGTGGGAGAATCATGGCGACTCCTTGACTCAGCTTCTTTCTCCCAGCATTCTGTTCTGTTTACTCCGCCTACCTAATTTTATGTCCTATTAAAGGGCCAAGGCAGTCTCTTTATTTAACCAATGAAATTAACACAAGACAGAAGACTCTCCCCCCATCACTTATCTCTTCATTGCCAGCTTACCCTGACTCTGGCTGTATTTGTGTGGATTTTAGGTATTGACAACTTAGCTCTGTTCCGAGACTCTTAAGGGAAATAATGAATATTATCCACTTACCAACCCTGTGCAGCAGATGGTGTGATCTGTGTCCTTTAAAGATGAGGAACTGAGACTTAGAAGAGGTTAAATAACCCCGCCCACCTCTCAGAGTTAGCAATAATGGCGGAGCCGGTGCCAATCACAAGTGTCCCTACTTTAGACCCACGCCCTTTGTTTTATCTCCTCACGGCATTCACAAACGAGAAGGAGGATATGACTGGCCATAAGCCAATTGCTTTGCACAGTAAAAAACACTCTTTTGTTTAGTCACAGAATCCTTAAAATGTTTTCTTATTGGTGACACAAAGTGGCAAGTGAGGGCAACAGAGCGGTTCTCTGTAAAGCCATCCTGATGACTAGCAGTGAGGGCAACAGAGTGGTTCTCTGTAAAGCCATCCTGATGACTAGCAGAACAGCCCACACTTCTGTGTCTCTGAAAACGGCATGGGGGCATTCAAGAGAGACTCTGAGATGGATTAGCAGGGAGTATTAGGGAGTAATGACTTATTGGAAACGTTATTAATACTTTGGCAGGTGGACAGATCAACAGCTGCATGGCAGGGTCCCTGGAGAGAGCTCAGGGCCCCACTGCGGGTGGCAGACATCAAGGTAGGGGCTCTGAACAGAGTAACTCAGTGCCCATTTGGTCAAAGGAGGCTTCTTTTCTCAGATCTTTCTGCGGACGGGAAAGGTTTCACGAGTTTGCAGCCAGACTCCTAGGCAGTAATGAGGGAAGGGAATGAGGAGCCAATATGTAGTTGCCAATACCTCCTTTGATATAAACTTACTTTGATATAAACTAGGAAAGAGATCCTAGCACAGGGAAATCTGTTAACCAGAGGCTCACAGAAAACATCCCCTTAAAAGGCCTTTTCCATATTTGTGAGAGGAAAGAGACTGCTGTAGATATTGTGACCTAGATGCTAGCATGACATCCTCACAGCAGCTGGATGTTATACAACATCCTTACAGCAGCTGGATGCTACATGGCACCCTTATAACAGCTGGATGTTACATGACATCCTACAGCAGCTGGATGTTATATAACATCCTTACAGCAGCTGAATGTTATACAACACCCTCACAACAGCTGGACGCTACACAACATCCTCACAACACCTGGATGCTACACAACATCCTCACAACAGCTGGATGCTACACGACATCCTCACAACAGCTGGATGCAACACGACATCCTCACAACAGCTGGATGCTACACGACATCCTCACAACAGCTGGACGCTACACGACACCCTCACAACAGCTGGATGCTACACGACACCCTCACAACAGCTGGATGCAACACGACATCCTCACAACAGCTGGATGCAACACGACATCCTCACAACAGCTGGACGCTACATGACACCCTCACAACAGCTGGATGCTACATGACACCCTCACAACAGCTGGACGCTACACAACATCCTCACAACAGCTGGATGCAACACGACATCCTCACAACAGCTGGACGCTACATGACACCCTCACAACAGCTGGATGCTACATGACACAACATCCTTTTAGCAGCCGGACACTACATGACACCCTTACAGCAGCTGGATGCTGCATGACATTTGTAAAGTTCTACCATCATCTTCCCACAAAAGGCCTGGGCTCCCTCCTTCTAGTCTCTGCTTTTTGGGAGAGACCGCTCATTTATTTCCTGACTGCCCTTACTCGAACTAATCACTCAGAAACTATATTATTTGCAATACTGTTTGGTGAACAGCTTAGGCCTATTTCTGGCTAACTCTTATATCCTAAACTAACCTATCACCATTAATCTGTATATCACCATGTAGCTGTGGGTTACCAGCTAAAGTTCCATCTGGTGTCTGTCTCTTGCAGGGCTACATGGTTTCTCCCTGATTCTGTCTTCTTTCTCCCAGCATTCAGTTTAGTTTTCCCTCCTAGCTTTATCCTGCTAAGCCACTGGCTGAAACAGCTTTATTCATTAAACAATAAAAGCAACACATATACAGAAGGACTTCCCACACCATCTGCTCACATTTTCCTTTTGTGTCGTGGGAACCACAGGTGAGGGCAACAATGGCCGGGGAGAATTAATTGCAGTCATAGCTGCCAGAGAGAAAGAGGCCAGGTTGAGTCTTCTCTGCTGACATTTTTATAGGAAAAGTCAAAGCCATTGGGCTTCAGACCAAAACAAGGAATTCCCAGAAGAAATGGTCAAATATCACGATTTCTCCAGTTGATGGTTCCATGGTTTCCTTGGAGGAAAATAGATGCTAACATCAGCTACTGTGTCTCTGAAGTGCCCTTTTCTGTGCTCTAGGGAACAAACCAAACCAAGAGCTACAATGGAACCAGGCTAAGTGGGTCAAGAACGCAATGTCTAGATAAAGTTATCTCTGCATTTGCACTGTGGGACTGGACAAACCAGCATTGTTTGCAGAGGGAATCTGCCTCCTGTCCGTACCTAAATCAGCTGTCTCCTGGAATGTGGCCAGGTAAGAACAAAGCAATCTAAGCTAATGGTGTCACTGCTGGTGCCTTCTAACCTGCAAAGGTCCTCTCTCTGAGGTAAATAAACAGGGCAGTCAAAGGGGAGCATAGCAGAGAACACAAGCACAGCCACTGCCCCTGGACTCTGGGAGCCTTCTGTTCATGGGCCCCCATGGCCACTAGCAGCGCTGGGGACAGGTTAAGCAACAATCTTCTGTGGTACCTTGAAGATGACACGTGCCTCTAGTCCTGTGGCTTGCAGAGAACCTCTTGCCTTCTGAATGTTCTCGTTGCCCCCCCATCTACTCCCCGTGCTCCCCTCCCCCCAATTTGAATTTGTCTCCTTGTTAGCATTAGTAAACTTTATATATTGAACACCTCTTCCTGACTTTGCTTTTCATTCACCCATTCATTTTTAACATTTTCTTGGCAACCTATTCTGGCGCTCGACCACAGCTGGGCACTGGACACTCACAGCACTCACGGGGATATGGTGGGTTCCTCCCTTTCTTAGTTTATATCTCCTACCTCAAACCAGCTCTTGCTGTCTCCTGTTTTAAGATGAATTGCAGAAAAACAGTAAAATTTTTTTCTATCGGTATTACTAAATGAGAGAAAAGCAACAAAAGTTAATGGGCAAGCTGGAGCAATGGCTCAACCTTTGAGAGCACTGGCTGCTCTTCCTAAGAAGCTGGGCTGGAACCCACGTGGTAACTCCCAAGCGGGTAGCTTCATCCAGCTCCAGGAGATCCGACAACCTCTTTTGGCCTCCATGGGCACTGCATGTCTGAAGCACACAGACACACATAGGCAGAACACCCATACACACAAGATAATAAAATTTTAGAATTAATAGTGGGACTTGGGAAATACAAAGGCACACATAAACCATTTATTTTGGGGCAGGGGTAGGGGTTGAGAGGGACCTGTCAAAGGTAATGAGACCCCGTCAGCTAGCAGGAGGGAATCAGCTGAGGAACTACAGATGTCTTGACGGTGGATACAATGGAGAAGATTCAAGCTTTTGCTAGAGTATTGATATAAGATCCTACAGCTCAGCGTGTTGTCCCGTGGGTTTGCTGCACCAGCACCTTCTTGAAGTTTCTTAGAAACAGATTCTCCAATTCTCATATCAAGAATCACAGAAGACTTTAACACACACAGACACACACAAACACACCACTTCCACCGTGGCTCAACTCTAGGACCTTCCTATTTAGCAGGGTTAGGTTGGGACTTGAGAATGTGGCTGAATGACTCTTTAAGAACACCTGCCCCTGTGAATTAACCAATCACCAACTACCATGGATGGCAAGGCCCACAAGGCTAGCTACCTTAGCATCCCCCATCCCTGACATCATAGATGACTTTTGCCAGATGAGGTTTCCGCTTCTGCTTCTCTCTCAGAACTGTCTCTTCATCTGCCCTGCCTCTGTTTCAGCCACCTTTCCATCTAAGGCCCACAGACATAATCCCCTTAAGCCAATCTTGTTGGAGCAGACTCAAGGACTACAATCCCAAGCCTGTCTATGCAGCGGGTTTTATTGAGTCACACATCTGGAAGGGTTCCTCTGCTGCTCCTCAGGGAGCCCTAAGAGGCACCTATGATTGTGTTACCATTAATGCATACCAAGCACTAATCTTTCCCGTTCATGTTGGTCCACATAACTGTTCTTATCTCCAGCCCTGATTATTTGTCTTCCTGGTATACCTTAGAATCTCACTGAAATCAAAAGATTTGATCTGGATTGGAGGGCCCACCCTGTACTGGGTCTTTAAGTGTTATTGTATTTATTGTCTAGAGTTACACTGAAGTTATTGATGGTCCTATTTTAAAGATGAGAAGAGTTGAGGCTTAGGAAAGAGTAAGTAACAGATTCAGTGTTCTACATATGGTAAGGGCAGAGATCCAATGTTTATGTCTACTTTGTTTTTATATATTTCCTCTTAAGCATTCTGATTGGTTGACTGTGTGGCTTGGTGATCTGCCAGTTTTTAGTTGTCTGACTAATAGATTGGAAAATTTAGATGGAGCTATAATCATGGAATATATATATATATTATATATATATGGAGTTATGTCTATAGGATATAATAACTAAAGCACAGGAGTCCTCCATGAATGGGCATGGCCACCCCTCCCCCTGCTGTCATAAATATTCAATAAAACTACAAAATGTGGTGTGCTCTGTGTGACTGAGTTCATTGTGAAAGCTGAAGGGATGGAACATTACACCCAGGCTAGATCTGGGGCTTGATGGGAAGCTAAATTACATGCATGGTTGTGGGAGGAAGGAGGGGGAGCCATAGACAACAAGCTGGCAAATGTGTATGGATTGTGTGGCTCTTTAATAGCGCCCCCTTGTGTGTTTCAGAATACTAGACAAGACTGCAATCCTCAGAGGGCGGGAAAGCCTGTGAAAGGATGAATATCTGGGGGTGGGGGGTGGGGGAGGAGGATTCCAGGATGACACAAACACAAAACCTAACTTCTCCCTAGCTTTTAAATACTGAACAGTCCTTAGTGGACCAAAACCAAGAGCTACCATCACGAGGGCTGGAAGTTTCAAACCTAAAGAATCCAAGACCATGGCAAGACTCCTTGTGCCTCTATGACTTTTTCCTAGGCTCTACAAAGCCTAGTGGAGAGGTTATCTGCTCCTTACTGATTCTCACAGGATTAGAGAACACAAGAGGGACTTGGGTGCTGGCTGTAGGTCTCTGCTCAGTTCCCTTCAGACTGTAGTTGCTGCTGCACTAACCATGCCCTTCTGGGAATGAGAGTGGTTCAAGACCGGAGCTTCCCTGCATTAGTTAGGATTTTTATTGCTGTGAAGAGACACCATGACCACAGCAATTTTTATAAAGAAAACATTTCATTGAGGGGGTGGCTTTCAATTTCAGAGGTTCAGTCTATTATCGTCATGGTGGGGAGCATAACGGCGTGAGAGCAGAGGTGGTGCGGGCTACATTTTGATCAGAAGCCAGCAGGAAGTCAACTGACTGTCACACTAATGAAACTTGAGGTCTTGACCTCAAAGTCCATCTCCACAGTGACACACTTCCTTCCACAAGGCCATACCTACTCCAAGGACAGAACTCTTAATAATGCCACTCACTTTGGGAGTGATTTTCTTCCAAATGACCACATTCCCTCTCATCTTTCACACCCCCTGTGCACACACAGTGTGATGGTTTGAATGAGAAGGATTTGACTCATGTATTCAAATGCTTGGTTCCCCTCTGGTGGCCCTGTTTGGGGAGGTTCTGGATAAGCAATGAAGCCTCACGGGACTGGGGTCTGGTTTTACAGGTTTGTAGCTTCTCATCATTTCCAGTTTTTGTTCCCTCTCTTCTCCCCCTCCCACCATCTCTCCTTCTCCCTGTCTATCTCCCTCATGTATCTCCAGCTAGCTTCTTCTTCCTGTTGTCACGCCATGCCTTCCCCGCCATTTTGGATTCTCTCTTTGCAACAGTAATCCAATCTAAAGCCTTGTTTTGGAAGCTGTTTTCAGTCACGGTATTTCATCCCAGCAATAGAAGGGAGACTGAAACAGATAGTACATACCAGCATGTATACGCTTGGCAAAGAGAAGTTTTATCAGCTTAAGTTTAAAAGTTTTGTGGGCCAGCCACATACCTTCATGTGGGGAATCCTGAGGGAGGTGGGAAGCGCTAAGACTCCTTGGCTTTAAATCAATGAAATTTTTAGTTTTTTAATCAAACTTAGTTTTAAATCAAAACTCTATTTTTACTTTAAAGGGGAAAAGGTAGACAGAGAGATACACACCAGAGAAGAACAGAAATGCAGTCAGTGACTTTTAAAAGAAAATTCTTTATCTTTCTTTCTCCTATTGTAGAATGGGTCTGTATAAGCAATGCGGTGTTAATATGGCTGGTATAAATCATAACTACTATGGTTTGTTATTACAGTTGTGGTTTACATGGCTCCATTCCTGATGTGTTAAGTAATGTCTGTCAGTTAAGAGATTCACACTAGGTTTCAAACATAAGGTATCCTATCATAAGGTATCTCAAGGGGGTAAAGTCCTCTAGAGGAAAGAATTAGAGGAAAGTATTTAAAAACTGATGAGAGTCTTTGAACAGGGTGCTTGCAGAGAACCACACAGGATTTCCTTTGAAGTCGGTACTGATTTCTGGCAGAGCCAATGTCCAGCCTGTTGATGAAACAGGAGGAGCAGCTTTTCCCCTCCCCTTTTTATTTATTTACTTTTTGTTTTAGAGATAACAGTTTGATTCTATTTCTTTCTTTCCTTTCCTCCCTCCAAGCCTTCCTCTAGATCCCTCCACACTCTCCTTCGAATTCAAGGCCTCTTTTTTTTTATTGTTGTTGCATGCGTATAAATATATATAGCTATCTTAAATATAACTTGTTCAGACCGCATAATGCGAGCTGTATTTGTGTTTGGCCCTGGACGCCCAATGGTATGCTCTTCCCTGGGGAAGGCTGCCTCTTCTGTTCCCAGTTTTCCTTAGTTGCCCAGTGCTCTCTGGGTAGGGTTTCAGGAGGCCTCATGGGCTTTGCCCCATCCAATCTTTTTAAGGTTGATTATTTTTGGTTCTTGTGCTTTCTTTATTGTTTTTATTGAGCTATATATTTTTTCTCTGCTCCTCTCCCTTCCCCCCTTCTCTTTTTCTGCCCTCTCCTGTGACCCCCCCCCCATAATCTTCCCATCCAGTTTGGCGTTCTCATTGTTACCATCCTGGCTTGGCTCACATTTGAGCAGCAGTGTTATAAATGAAAACGTGGTAATCGGTTAGAACAGTGGTTCTCAACTGCAGTCATGACCCCTTGAAGGGTGGACCAACCCTAAGACCATCGGAAAAGACAACTATTGGTATTACAATTCATAACCGCAGCAAAATTAAAATTAATTTCATGGTTGGGGGTCACCACAACATGAGGTAGTCAAGGGTCACAGCATTGGGAAGGTAGGAAAACACTGAGTTAGAGGCTACACTACTAAGGAGAGGTGGGATTTCTTTGGTTTTTGTTTGTTTGTTTTTGAGACAGGGTCTCTGTGCAGTCTTGACTGCCCTAGGACTTTCTCTGTACACCAGGCTGGCCTTGAACTCAGAGATCTGCCTGCCTCTTTCTCCCAAATACGGGGATTAATGCCCTGCTATAAAGCAGGACTTTTAGAAGGTTAACAGAAAGAAGGAACCGATAATATGGAGATCATAGGGGAAAGCATACAAGTAGAGGATGGCAAGTGCAAAGGTCCTGAGGTCGGAGGAGAGATTGATCACTCAGCATCCTTGGCCATCCACTCCTGGCAAACAAGTACACCTTTCTTCCAAATGCATAGGCTGGAGTCTTTTCTACTTCCTCACTACATCCAGACAGTTCTATTTAGGGCTTCACTCTTGCAAAAAGCATTGTAGTTTAATGCATGAGTTTCAACTCTAAACTGTCTCACAGAGAATATATCACAGCTGGGCAGCAGTGGTGCATGCTTTTAATCCCAGCACTCAGGAAGCAGAGGTAGGTGGATTAAAAGCATGAGTTCTATGAGTTCGAAGCCAGCTTGGGCTACAAGAGCTAGGTCTAGGACTGGCTCCAAACCTACAGAGAAAAAGAGAGAGAGAGAGAGAGAGAGAGAGAGAGAGAGAGAGAGAGAGAGAGAGACTCAGAATGCTTGTACTACCAGCCAAGAACTTGACCACTACATGTTAAAGCAAAATGATTAGACAGAATAAAGCGTTTTCAGGGCCATTTGCTCTCCCTTTTTAGACTCAACACCTTGTTTCCCTTCGAGTCTCAAAACACAAAGCATCTCCAACTCCTCACTTTGTTTCAATTTCTATTGCAGTTCATTCGCCAATCTGCCTTTCTCACCACAGCTCCCCAAGGTCACTGCTTGTTACATTGTTCTTAAAACAGGGGCTCCAGGGTGGGGTGGGAGGGTTTGTGGAGGGGCTGGGAGGAGGGGGTGGAGTGGGAACTTGGATTGGTATGCATAATGAAAAAAAGTTTGTTTTCTTTTTTAAAAAAAAGGGAAAAAGAATTAGAAACAACAACAAACAAAGAACAGTGGCTCTTCCGTAGTCCTATAGGCCCAAGTGAACACAGGCTGGCACAAGTAGGGGTGTCGAATGGATGGACAGACCAACGGATCATTAAGTGGACACATGAAAACATATGAGGAGCCGTTCATGGCCGAAGGTAGCAAGAGGCTGGGCCAAGGCCAGACACAAACATCCAGCAAATAGGCATTGGCAACCTGTTAAAATGATGTAAGGGTTGCTGAGCCCTTTTACTGTCCTTAGGTGCCTGTTTTGCTTTCTTTCTTACTGTCTCTTTCTCAAGGAGCGTCTGCTGGCTCATATCCCTTCTTCTTAACCCTCCCTTTTGGTAAATGTCCCTCCTCCATTCTTAACTGTGTTCTGTCAATGGACTAATTACAGCCCAAGTTCCCGAGGTGCTCTCATTGACTTAAGCCACCACGCATGTCCTATCATCAGTGACTAATGCTGACTAGTTGCAGAAAGGTCAATGAAGCCAAGCAGATCCCTTCTCAGTGGGGACTTCTAGGAAGAACTCAATGAAGGACCTAAGAGTGTGAAATGTGATGGTAACTCAACTCCAGTCATCTAAGCGCCTAGCTGATGGACTATGAGGATGCTGGGAAGTCCGTTCCTTCATTTTAAAGTGGACACCAAGAGACTGTGACTTGACGCTCGCACGCATGCACACGCACCTCTCTTAGACAGCCACCTGGGGCAAAGATCAACACACATCAGCTGTCCATGTTGACATTATACTAATTCCACAGGAAATAGACAGTAGCATGTGGAAGTGAATGCTTGGACGGCGGCAGCTGAAGCCAGCCCGTTGTTGAGGCCACCACAGAGTATAAAGGCCCTGGAAAAAAACAGAATTAAAAAACCCCAGGACGCGATTTAGTTCTGTGAATTAAAGCAGTATCTGGCGTCTGCCTTTTCACTAGCCTTGCAGAAATGCGAGAGGAGTTTATTCTGGTGCAAACTTGAGATGGTGAGTCAGAGCAGAAGGGAGGATCTCAGTAGGGCCTTTGGCTATATCTTATCCCCGCCTTACCCTGGTGTGTTAAGATTCCCCGGCTGACTTGCTGTTGCTTGCTGTCAAGAGAACAGATGATTTTTTTGAGTCCTTTTCTCATATTGGCAATAAAGTAACTTGTGCTTCCCTTGTGAAATACCCTTCCCATAGGTTCAGGTTTGAACACTTGGTCCCCAGCTTGTGGCACTTCTTTGGAAAGTTGTGGCACTTTTAAGAAGCGTGCCATCGAGGTGGGCCTTGAGATTTTATGGACTGGCCCCACTTTGTCTGTTCTCTGCTTCTTGACTATTAAAACAGGGAGATCAGCTGCCTTCCGCACCTGTTGCCATGCCTTCCCTGCCATGATAGAGTGTATCCCCCGAAAATGAAACCCAAAACAAACCTCTCTTCCTTTAATTTGTTTCCTCTTGGGTCTTTGATCATGGCAACAAGAAAAGTGATGACTCCATCAGGACTCTTGCCCATCATCTTGCTTGTGCACTGCCATTGAATCCTTCCTGTCGCCTTTCAAAATGGACAACAGCAGTAGTGATTCTATTTGGCATGAGGATGGGAAGTCAAAGCTTCAGGATAGGCAAACTGTCTACAGTTAGTCAGGGCTACACGGATTCTGATCTTCTACACCAAGGCCTAAGATCTTCCACAGTATCTTCTCCCTCTCCCTGTAGGGGCAGCCACAGGGAGTGAGGACCACAAAGGGCCAGGGACCCATGTCAGCCGCTTAAAAGTCAGTCTTTCCTGGGTTTGTTACTGCCAACATAGCATATAGGACTCAGGCCAGGGATGGATGCTGATTAACACTTGAATGATTATAAAGCCAATTGTCAAACTTTAAATAAATCAAAGTCATACTTTAAGCTTCAGCTTGCTGATCTCATTTTCTTGCAGCTGCTTTAGGCCCACTGAACATTAAAAATAGAAACAATGATGAAATAAATCCGTGGCGTTTTTCTTTCTTTTCAACCTCAGGCTCTAGATGGGTGGCAATCCTAATTAAGAAATATAATTTCCTTTAAATTAATAGCAGCTAGCCATAGTCACACTAAATGCTGTAATCTACAGCTCAATATTATTACCTTGGGCCAAAATGTTCTGTTGGCCAATGCTCCTGCGGTGGCTGTGATTGTCCTGTTTTTAACAGCTATTTCTCTTTCTCTCTGCAGCATTAATCTCTCAAGAATCCACTTAGAAACTGTTCACTCAAAAAATTAATTGTGAAGGAAATTATACGGATGCAGGGCTGCTTTCTGATACCAAGTCTGCAGAGGCGGTCCCCTGAGTGGTGATGAGGGGCCCTGCCTTGGGTTGGCGGCTGCAAATGACAAGAATGGGAGAGTGTGCGAATTTGAATCCTTTTATGAATGATCTCCAGGATTCCCACTACTACTGTTGTGTGATTCATTATTTCGAATGCCAATTGTAATCTTTCGCTTTTGCAAAAGACAAGTTGCCAAACACTCATTCATTGCTGGAACAAGTTCTTTACCTCCTGCTGTCCCCAAGGAAGAAAAGATTACTAAGTGGAAGTCATTTTCTGAAATGCAAACATCGTGAAAGAAAACACGGGCACACTTTTTAAGGTAAACACCTTTAAAGGGGAATGTTGATAGGTGCCGTGTTTCAAGAATTTGCAAGCAAATACTTCTACACATCTTTTTCTAGTTGCAGTCAATATTAATTTTTATCTATTTGCAGTTTAAAATAATTGATTTTGCACGAAACAGCATCAGGAAAGGAAGAACTCTGCAGTCTTTTAAGAGCGTTGACTTGGAAATTCATTGGGTGATACTTTCAGATAGTGCATGCATTTTTAACTACTATATCTCAGATTATGAAAGGCCAGCAGACAACAGTGAAGCTTAGCAGAATTCACACATAAGCTTTTGGAATGGGTTCAGGAGATACTTCACAACTTATATAGAATTTAGATAAAAAAAAAAACAGGTGCAGGCTCTGTGCTTACCCCAGTACTATTTTTTAAAAGTAAATTCATGCTGGGCAGTGGTGGTGCACACCTTTAATCCTAGCACTCAAGAGGCAGAGGCAGGCGGATCTTTGTGATTCAAGGCCGGCCTGGTCTACAGAGTGAGTTCCAGGATAGGCTCCAAAGCAATGTAGAAGGAGCTGCTGCCCAGCTCCCGCATGGCTAGATTTACCTAAAATAATTACACGGAAACTGTATTCATTTAAATACTGCCTGTCCCATTTGTTTCAGCCTCTTATTGGCTAATTCTCACATCTTGCTTTAACCCATGTTTAGTAATCTGTGTAGCACCACGAAGTGGTGGCTGACTGGGAAGATTCTAACCTGCATCCATGTCAGAGAGGAGAGCTATGGCGTCTGCCTCACTGCCTTCTTTCTCCCAGAATTCTGTTCTGTCTTCTCCGCCTACCTATGTTCTGACCTATCAGGCCAAGCAGTTTTCTTTATTAATTAACCAATGAAAGCAACAGATAGATAGAAGACCCTCCTACATCAAAGCTACACAGAGAAACCCTGTCTCAAAAATTAAAAAAAAAGAAAAGTAAAATTATGAGGTCAGGCTATCTGGTTTCTGTGGCAGGGCAACTACTCTCTGCCATATCTTTCACACACACACACACACACACGAACACACACACACACACACACACGCGCGCGTGTCTGCATCTCTGTCATTTGGTCCCTTCTCACATACCAAGGTAGAGAGTAGATAGAATAATTGATGGTCTTGCTTGCTGGACAGTGAGTTGGTCCTCCATGGCTTTTAACAAAATGGCTGAGTCGCTAGTGCTGGAATTATAGGGGTGTTTTTACATTGGTTAGACTCCTTCTCTTGACTCTTCTGCACCCCAAGATTCCCTCCTCCCTGGTGTGTTCTTTGCTGTTGGTAATCTTTCTATATGCCAGACTGAGGGCCTGGGATATTCTATGATATGGCATTTGCATCAGTGGTCTGGTCAAAGATCGGAGTAGCATTCTAAATCCCCCCCACACACACACACATACACACAGTGAAGGTAAAGGCTTCACAGGCTCTTCCTCACCCTGGCTGCCCCAGCACAAGCGTATATATCTCTGTACATGTCCAATTAGCGGCGAATGTCTTTGCATGTTTCCGCTGCTCTCCTGTAAATGTTCCTATCTGTTTTCATTTGTATCTGTCCCATTTCCTTGCCTGTGTATTTTATGCCCTCCATTAGATTTCACACTCCTGAGAGGAAGAGCCTGTATCTTCTATTTCATTCTAATTCCCTAAATTCTTTCCAAACAGAACTTAATGGTTGCTCTTGGGCTGCCTGCTGTACCTTAACAAACAGCCAGTGCCCTGGGCTTTTCACAGGAAGCGCGGTGCGTGCAGTGCTACTTCTGACCTTGAACAAATCTCTAAATCCTGGTCAGCTGAGTGCTCTTTCCTTTCATCATGGAAACACTGTTGCCAAGGGCTGTGGCCCAGCACAAACCGCAGATGTGCTCTCTGAAAGCGAGGACGAGGGGGCTTAAGCCACTCTCTGGACGGCAGCTTCCTAGCTCTAGGGAAATTGCACACAATGAATAGCCCTGCTGAATATAGACACAATCGCTCCCTCCCTCGAAGACGAGGACAGTGGAACAGTCAGGCTTATGATGACATTTTTGGGGTCCTTTTCTTGTATTTTTTTAAAAAAATAAAAACAAGGCCATCTACAGAATAATGACATCAAAATAATATTCCACTTGTGAATGAGCGTAATGAATACAGAGAAAATTGTGGACAATCAGGCCGACGCATCTTCCTAGGCATAGCCACGCCTTTCTCATTCTTCCCCCTTTATCCTGTCCAGGCTTTTTGAGGACATGCAGACGCTTGGTCATTTTTGGACTTGCTGTCTTTTTCTCTTATTAGTTCTTGGCGGGGGGGGGCGGTGTTTTTAGCCCTGAAATTCTTTTTCACATTGAGAGTTTCGATGAGGAAGTGAGTGACCCCTGGCCCCAAAGGATAGCATCCTAAAAGCTCTTAAGCGGACACAGAGCAATGACTGGGAAAGATAGCAAACAAAGAGGAAAATATTACACCTAAGGCCCCGGAGGAACTGACACTCAAAGGCTGTCACAGAAAGAAGTGAGAAACATCCAATTTGATACTCAGAAGCCTCACATGTTACTGCCAGGGCTGGGTGATGAGAACAGTAGGTGATCATCCATGAAGCACCCAGTTTGGATGGGGCTGGAGGGCTGGTCTCTTTTTGGAGTGATTATATTTGGTGCCCATAGTGGTCAATAATGGGTTTTATGGTTGGGATGGCTGATCTCGATTTTGAACTTGACTACATCTGGAAGTGACAAATCCCTAAGCAGAGGGGCACACCTACTAGAAGGAGCATTTGAGGTATGAGAACCACCATAACTCTGGATTTGTTTGCGATCATAAGATCTAACCTAAACTTGGGCCGCAACTTCCGGTGGACGCCTAGGTAAAAGAAGGGGGCTTGCGCTTCCTGTTTGCCCTCATTCTCACGGGCAAGTTCATCTATCCCCAGACACTCCTTGGCTAGCATTAGAGCCTACCTTTGGAATTCTGGTGAGGACTGAGAACTGACCACTCTCTAGGACCTCCCTAGGATAGCATATCAGCTCTGATCCACAGAGAACCCAACTAATACCACGGCGCTCAAACAAGCTCTGGCTAACGAAGGTGCAAAGCACATTTCCTTGGCTCTCACCTTGTTCTTCTGATTCGGCTCCTGGTCTTGCTGGCTGTTAACCCAGGGAAATGTGATAGCTGCCCAACGTTTGAAATTTTTCCATTTCTTTGGCAGGATCTTGCTTGCTTTCTAGACCACACTTTGAAATTCACCTTTCATTTCAGAGAAGAAAAAAAAAGACTAATATTAAAGGAAAACTCAGCATATATTTCTAAGAATCAGTTCTTCCAGTATGGGGAGTTCAGACATGGCTCTGTTACCCCAAGCCAGAGAGAAGTCCTTCCACACACTCCTCATGAATCCACTTTCAACTTGGGCGCTTTAGTCCTCAATGCGAGCCGACAGTTCTCGAGCTACCTGAAACCCTCCTTTCTTTTTGTCTCCACGCCTCTGCCTGCTCAGGCACAGGCACCCGTGCTATGATTTCTGTTTGATCCCCCCGATATTTGTACTCGTGCTGAGGATCTTTGCAATCTAATAAACAGAGACGTGGGATGCACTTATCCCGTATCTATACATATGCAGGCCTGTCTCACAAAGGGAATTAATTCATCTCTAAGGCTCAGGGCTTCCCAACTGTTTCAAAGTCATGCACTCATATGCACTGATGTGAATATGTACATATACGTACAGGGCTTAAACAGAGCCCTCTGTGCGCTGCTGCAGCTGGGCTCAGGGACAAGTAAAACACAGCTGGGAATTCTTTTCAGCCCATAATGGGCTCTACTCCAAGCTTCAACCATCCCACTGCTTGTTTTAAAACCCTGATTCAACTCTCGGGGGACATTCAAATTCCTATAGGGAGTCGTGGGGAGAGGAGACCACAGTCTTGCCTACTGTGGTCCAGAGGGCATGAGCCAACCTCTCCGTAGGCTAAGTGAGGGCAGAGATGAAAGTGTTGGGGTTGTTCCCTTATGTCCCTGGATAGCTTCTGGCAGAGGCTAGCTGTACATACTAGGGAAGAAAATAGTTTTGTTTATTTATTATTAATAATAAAGCCTTCCCTACTCTTTCCTATTGCACTTTCGTTAAAAAGACAAAAAAAAAAAGGAAGAAAAAGAAAAAAGATGATGCCACTAGGAAAAGATAGTTTGAGAAGTTTCCCTGTGAAAACAAGATGTCTTCTGCAGAGCCCAGGGTCAGGCCACAAAATGTCCTTCCCCTCCCTAATCTATTTGGCTTAATTACGAAAGCTTAGGAAAGAACCTCTGAATATTAGCTTTTGCTCTGGGTACTGTGACTTCTAAGTGGTTAGGTTTCTCTCCGTGCTCCTCTCGGGAGCACTCCTCCTCTGTGCTCTTCTCAGGAGCACTGCTCAAGTATATTCATTAGCTTCTTAGCCAAGCTGGGTAGTGTGCGTGAACACATAACCGTAAGATGCAAATATCAACATCAGCACTAAAGCGTTAACACTGGAGAAATGGGCTCCATGCTCTGCCATGACCTGTAATTGGTCTATTGATGCATAACCTTTGGTTGGAAGGAAATAGATTCCCCGACGATAATTCTGAACGTCAATTTTAAGAGCTCTCTTACAGACTGACTTCACATTCTGAAAATGCTATGATTCAAATTAATGATCCATTTGTTTGAATAGAAGAGATACAGAGATGAGCACAATGTTCCAATGCCTGTTTCAGAGACAAGGCTCTGGACCACATGTCTGCATTATCCTAGCAAGGAGGAGGACACAAACAGGAATCTGTGTCAGTCTTTCTCTCGCCAAGAAACAGAGGAATACAAGTGCCCTAGAGAGACAAATGACAGCACTTGTAAAACACAAAGGTCAGGGGTTGAGTGGATATCAATTATTGAGAGCGATGAAGGATGAAAAGGTGGGCTACAGAGAGTTTGCAGCACCGTGAAGCTAGTCTGTGTGATGCTACAATAGGGGACCTGGTCACTGTCCCTTTGACTGATTCCATAGAACATTTATCATCAAGAGTGAACCACGATACAAACTAAGAAATCCGAGTGATGATCGACAGACTGCTGTAACTACAGAAATTTACATATGCCTCTTTTTGTTGGGGTGTTGATAATGGGGAGGCTGTATATGTTGAGGAGGAGGCAACAGGAAATCTCTTTCATTTCTGCTCAAACTTTCTGTGATCACAGAAGTAATCTTTAACCGTCTATTAGCATTTTTAAAATAAAGATGTATTTCATCTTTTGGCAAGGTTACATTACAGCATCCTTGAAAATGTTTTGTTGAACAACAACAACAACAAAAATTTCTTCAATAACCTCCTTGCTATCCACAAATAGGAAAGACGGTATATTGTAATCACAGTTTCCTTATCCCAGTTCAGAACTAATCCTTGTCTAAACTTCGCCCATTCTTTTATTCCATGTTTGGTCAAAGCCAACTGGGCAGGTTCTCTGACAAATGCTAAGCTAGAGAAGGAAGACCCTGCCCTTGTCTACTGCAGAACCTAGAGTTCTGAGATCAAGGAGAATAAGAAAATAAGCTGGTAGCTGCACTAGAGAAGAGTGACTGCCACTATTAACAAGGGAGGGGTTCTTAGAAACACATGGGGGACAAGCACACAAGTCACCCAAGGGGAAGGGGTCAGGGAGCACTCTCTAGAGAAATACCCATGCAGCGTAAGAGCAGAGGGATTGGGACTTAGGGCAAGAATGGGAAGTCAGGATGTGTGGCAGAGCGGTACAGAGGGCAACATGTCAGTCTCTCTGGTATTGGTCTTGGAAAAGGCTTGTGCATCTGCCGAGGAGAGCAGTCAATCTCTCGGAGTATTTCTGCTTCTATTCTCCATGAAGGAATGGCCAGTGAGTATTAATATGAGTAACAGAGTGTGTTAAAAATTACCTGCTTTTTTGCACTCATGGAAATAGGCATAGCAGGATTGATTACGGATTAAGATAAGATTTCATACAAGGACAATATTGCCTATTGTTTTCATGCCCATTTTTGACACGAATAGCGATGGTCTGGAACATTACTTTTTAACTTATCTTAGAAATAAATTGTGTGCATTCATGTGCTTGAAAATGGCAAAAGAGGCTAAGGGAAACCAATTAAGTATTTCTTACTTTATTTCCTTAAACGACATGCCCTGAAATGCATCCCAATATGCTAAACAGCTCTCTATGCTTTGAATGCATTGTTGAATATGCAACGCATAATCATACTATTAAAACAGACAGTTTTTAATCTTACACATAGTCCTAAAGCAGTTGCCCTGTATATTCTCGTAGACTGCACCTCTACAAGGTGAACTGCTGGGTCAAATGCTAAGCACACTCAGTATTTGGTAGACACTGTTGACATATGCCTTCCCTAGAGGTCATGTCAGATTGTACTCCCACCAGTGATATCTAAGGTTACATTTCCCCACAGTTGATCTGTAGTTTGAACCTTCCCCTGATGGTTGAAAAATGATGCAACAGATTAATTTAATTTGCATTTCTCTTATTATCACTGAAAGTTTCTCCTACCACTTTGATAGAGCTTTTTTTTAAAAGATTTATTTTTATGGTTTTATTGATGATTGTGGGATATGTGTGTGTGTGTGTGTTTGTATGTGTGCATCTCTCTGTGTGTGAGTGTGTGTGCATGTGTGTGCAGTTGCCTGTGGAGACTTGAGGTGTTGGCTTTCCCTGGATGTGGACTCACAGCAGTTTGTAAGACCCTTGAAGTGGGTACTGGGAACTGCTCTCAGGTCCCCTACAAAAGCAGTAAGCAGTAAGCAGTTTTAAACACTAAGCTAGTTTCTCCATCCTGAAAGAGATTTTTGCAACAAAACAAACAGTTCTTTGCATTCCCCTTTCTGTGAACGGTGTATACAAAAACTGACTCAGTGTCTACCATGATCTGACTTTTTTATTGGTATAAGGAAGTTCTGTGTAGAAGGGATATGGTAAACAGTTTCCTTAGATTCTGCTTAGAGTGGCCTAAATACCATTGGGGACTGAACTTGTTTTAGCTTACTCCCTAAGTGGGAAATGAGAACATACAAGATCTATATCAAGTGGCATAAGGAATTCTGAACTGCTTTCAGAGAAATCATTGCTTAATTAAAAAACCCTGCCTTCGACATAGAGGGAAAGGTCTTATTCCATTATTAAATGCCCTTCCGGTCACTCATCTGCATCACTTACAAACCCAGCGCACTTATAGTACAGGGTCATTTCCTTCCCTCTCCTTTTAAGGCAGACACATCCCATGCACCTGTACTCGGCTCTGGTCAAGAGCTGTTGGAAGGCACTTCTCCAATTGGAAGCAATGTAGGGCAAGGCTACTGTTGTCTTCTCCAATATTGCAGCCTAAGTCTGTATAGGTGACATTTGTCAAATTCAGGTCCTCTAAATATAGCTGTAGGTCTCCAAAACTTTCAATCAATACCCTTATTATCAATTCTTTTCTAATGTATTTGTTTGCTTTCCCTTTTAGAGATGGGAAGTATGGATTCTACTACTCCACACTTCTCTAGTTAGATTCCTTTTACTACTGCTACTGCTATTGTTGATGAAATCACTTTTGGTGAAGGTGATCCAGATAATTACCAACCAATTCAATCAGAATTTCTCTGGCACTTGCCTTTAATCCCAGAACTTGGGAGGCAGAGGCAGGCAGATCTCTGAGTTTGAGGCCAGCCTGGTCTACAGAATGAGTCTAAGGTGAGCCTGGTATACAGAATTTCTCATTACATAAAAGATTTTCCAGCTTCCAGTGTTGTGTGAGGATTGAGAACCAACAAATGACAGTAGACTTGAAACTGATGGCATCGTTGTTTCTAATCTTTGTGTGTTTGACAACAAGTTATTAATGACTTTAACTTGAAATGGTATTAAGGACAGGGATTATCTCTGTCTCTCTGTGTCTCTCTTTCTATGTCTCTCTCTGTCTCTCTCTATTTATCCTTTCCTTCTCCCCAGTTTTGCTCACCCTGAAAGAGTAGGAAGCAACATTCATGATGACTTCCCAACTTCACCTTGCTTCATTTTACTTTGTTCTGCCAGACTGTGTTTTGTGTTCATTCTCTCCTTTGACCTTGTCAAGGACAAGGACCTCATCTTCACAGCTTTAGATACTTAGTAGTCCACATATTGCTTGGAAAAGATTTAGCATAGAATGTATGTTGTGACGTCATTAAGTTTTTAAGATTCTTTCAACTACACAGGAATACATTGGACATCTTACAGTGGATTTGTCAAGTTCTGCAGCTAATCACTCAACTAGAAAACTTATTTGGACATATTCACTGGAGGAAGCTACGGGAAAAACAGAGTCAAACTTTATACCAAAGAAAACCATATGATAGAGTTGGGGTTCGAGTCAACACAATGGATGTAGTAGAATTTGAAGGCTTTGTATAACTGACACCTTCAAGGCTGTTGTTACAAAAGATGACGTTAGGTTCATTTGGTAAAGAAGAGCCATTTTTTTTAAATTTTAGTTTTAAATTATATCTGTACACATTTGTTAAGATATATAATTTTATCATTATAATATTGATGAAGGATTTGAGAAGGGGTTTCTCTATCCATATTATGAATACCATTAAGATAAACTCAGAAAATAAGTAGAACTTGTTAGCTTGAGGTATATCAATCATTTCTTGTTTTAATACAAAGAAATAAACTATGAGTCTAGTCCAACAGGAAACAATGACTCTAGTAGAGGAAGGGCCGAGACCAGGTTCTAGGCTTTGCTTCTAGTTTTATCTTCAAGAGAAAAAAAAATCCATTTGGGAAAACAAAATTAGTAACTGTGCTTTAGGGAAGCAGTGGGTCAGGGTGGGCTTGCCATCGTTTCGATTAGTGTAGTCAAAAGTACACCGGTGCTATAGGATCAAAACCCAGTGCCATTGTCCTTGGCTTCTCAACAGCCCTCATTGTCCGCCATGTTCAGAGAGTCCAGTTTTATCCCATGCTTTTTCAGTCACAGTCCAGCTGGCCTTGGTGAGCTCCCAATAGATCAGCTGCACCATCTCAGTGGGTAGGTACACCCTTCATGGTCCTGACTTCCTTGCTCATGTTCTCTCTCCTTCTGCTCCTCATTGGGACCTTGGGAGCTCAGTCCAGTGCTCCAGTGTGGGTCTCTGTCTCTATCTCCATCCATCTCCAGATGAAGGTTCTATGGTGATATGCAAGATATTCATTAGTATGGCTATAGGATTGGGCCATTTCAGGCTCTCTCTCCTCAGCTGCCCAAGGACCTAGAAGGGGGCATCTCCCTGGACCCCTGGGAACTCCTCTAGAGTCAAGACTCTTGCCAACCCTAAAATGGCTCCCTTAATTAAGATATATACTTCCCTGCTCCCATATCCATCCTTCCATTATCCCAACCATCACATTCCCCCAAGTTCTCCCTATCCTCCCCTTCTCACTTTTCTCTCCCCATCTCCCCTTTCCCCCATCTCACCCCACCCCCCAGTTCCCAATTTTTGCCCAGCTTTGTGGGAGCCTAGCCTGTTTGGATGCTCACCTTCCTAGACCTGGATGGGGGAGGGGGAGCCCTGACTGGTCTTCAGACTGTAAAGGAAGGGGGAGGGGAGTAGGGGGTGAGGAGTGGGAGGAGGGGGAGGGAAAAGGGAGGCTGGGAGGAGGCGGAAATTTTTTAATTAAAAAAAATATAAAAAATATCCAAAAAAAAAAAGTACAAGGTGCTAAGAGAAAGGCTGCGATCATGGCAGCAGGAGAAGCCTCGGCTGCCTTGGTGTATGTAGAGATGCCAGGGAATTTGTGTGGCACAGAGAAAACTGAACAGATCTTTTACCCCGTGGATAACACAAAGATGATCCTAACTTGGAGGTCAGAGAACTTGAAAGAAAAATGCAGAGGTGAGCAGAGTTCACCAGAACATGACAGCCAAGGACTTAGCACCAATACGTGGGGAAAGGAATAAGAGCCTTGGGGATCCATCTTCAAGGGGGAAAGCAGATGGTCACAGAGCCACAAGTGCAAATCCTGAAGCTACTGCTGAAGCTTGAGGTGACCTGGCTCCCAGCGCTTCATATTATACCTCTCATTGTCAATTTGGTCTGCCATGCAGTGACTGGTGCTACCATTTCCGGAGCCTCATAAAGTGAAACTGTATTATAATTTCAGTGCTGTTAAGAGAAACTGAAGGTTTCAACAAAATGAAGCCCTGTAACCAGAGACATGGAGCTCTTCTTCCCCGAAAGTGGCTTTATAGCATATAAAGCCAACCTTGCTCTCGGCAATTAAACCAGAACAAGATAGATGTGTCTCATTCCCTGACGTAATGGCCTTGAGGCATCTTAATGGAAACACTCTAATAAAAGTTTATCTCAAATACTGACCAATCCTTCAGCACTGGCTACAGGAGATGGCTGGGCAGCAGCCCCAAGCGTTCGGGCTTATCGGAAAAGACACTCCTGTATCAAAACCGGGTGATGAAGAAATCCGGATGAATTGTGAGATGGGGGAGGACGAGGAAAACACAATCCCATCTGGACAGATTTCTTCACCTCACAATTTCAGAGAACCAATATCTGAGCCCCCAGTCGAAAGTCTTCTGAGGGCTGCCTGACAACCCTGTCAAGCCATCCACAGTGGCTGGAAAGGAAGTAGAAAGGCCCCCAGCCCCCCCTCTTCTCTGGAAAGAGAACAGGAGTCCACATGCTGTTATTCCCACACTGGAAACAGGTTCCTTAAAAATGAAATCCCTTTCTAGTTTCTAACAGAAAGAAAAAACAGGACGACACAAAACAAGATCTTGGAGCTTGCCATAAAGAAAACCCCAAGGAGAGTTCAGAAAGAAATACAGATGTTCCCGGCTTGCCATTAATCCAGTGTCCCCGTACAGGTGGGCCGGAATTGCGTTTTCCTCCCCTTGTTTCCCAGTTCCACAGGAATCGTGAAATTTCTGAACCTGGCCTTCCGCAGTGACTGTATTCCACAACTCCAGGCCCCGTGCACACCTATGCATCCTGTTCTCCACCCAGTTCTCTCTGTAGGGAACTAGGCACCAAGTGACCCTCATTTCAATCAACACCACCTGGTAACAAGTTGGTATTCAAGGGTACAAAACCAAACAGTCATCAAGTCACCTTAATTTCAGAGGAGACAAGGAAGTTTGGGCTACTGCAGGTAGTCGTTTTCATGTCAAAAGCAGTCGCTTAACATCCTCAGCTGTCCTTCCTGAAGAGGAGAGCGGGGCCCAGCTGACCCGGAAATTTAGTAGCCAAAAATGGAATTCAATCGCCGACCTCATTTCCTGTCACTCTGCTTGGGTGTTGTGGTCAACTACAGCCCTGGGAAAGGCCATCCCAAATGGTAATCACAGTCAACCAACTTCAGAAACTCATCAGTCCTGAATCAAGACTTGAGTTGGTCTCAGTTCAAGTCTATGTCTCACAAGCTGCTATTTAGCGGATCTGGGCAAGTCATTCATTTCCCTGAACTTCAGACTGGTACATCTGTGTAACGGCGGCTACTTCACATGGGCATTAGGGGAGAAACGCCAATGATGGTAATAAAGAATGGTCCCTGGTAGGTCGGGGCTTCTGAGAAGGTAGGTCTAAATATAATTCCTCAGGCCAAGAATTGAGTTGAAATATTCGTGCATCTTTAGAGCCATTTGTTTCTTCTGCCTTCTTCCGGCTGCGAAGTGCAGCTTTGGAAAAGGAAACAGACCCAGTGTGTTTCTGTTCTGCATTCTACTGGTGCCTTCTTTGTTTGGGCACATGTACTTTGCCACAGTGAATAATGAAAATTCTATAATGTTTTCCCTCAACTTCTGCCTCTTGGCAGCCATGACCAAAATCACCCTGCAGCTGTCATTTGCAACAGGGATCCCTAGCCAATCCCTGACAGTCACCCTGCTGTGAGGGGCAGCTGCTCCAGAGTATTTCAAGAAGGGAAGTGACAGAGCCATATGCTACCAGGAATTCCCCAATGAGGGCAGGGCTCCCCAAAAGGATCGGAACTCCTGTTTCTAACTCCTGCCAAACAGCTAAGCATATGATCTTTCTGAGATCTTGCTAATTACAACTGTGGAAAAGAAGACAAAGACTCAGACACTCCCAAGCTCAGAGGCATACACAAAGTCCTACGCAGGCTGCTGGGTCACGGCGTACAGTTGCAGGGCATGGTGGGTTGTTGTAAAGACCCTGCATGCTTCTTCATTCGGACTGTGGAATCCTAGATGCAACTACAGAAGAGGCAATGATGATGCATAACTTGAAATGACACGCATCATCTTCCGAGCCGTAGTGTGCTCTTCCAAATGCCACGAATTCACTAAGCCTGCGGGGGAAATCTAGGATCCAGGGCTTTTCTCAATTTCTTCCTCCAGGAAGCATTTTCCACAGTTTTTTTTTCGGAAAACACTGGTTTCTTGAACCATGTGTTATATAAAAGTAATACCTAAACTCATCTGGGCAAAATGATCCACTATTTCTATATATCAAAGCTTCTGGTATATTGGTGTTTACTAGGCATAACATCTCCTAAATACTGAGATCATGGAGTGTGTATGTGTGTGTGCGTGTGTGTCTATCTCTGTATATCATGCACATGTGCTCTGAGTGTATGTGTCTGCTTGTCTCTGTGTAGGTACACTCACGTGTGTGTCTGTCTGTCTCTCTGTGCATGTGCACTCACATGTATGTGTGTCTGTCTGTCTCTGTGTAACTGGTCTTCGAGAAACCACGTTCCACAAGACCCCCCCATACCCAGCTGGGGTGGTGGGTAACACTTTGTGAAAGAATTTCATCTTCGCTTTGCCTAGGGATTGATGAGGAACAGAACCTGAAGGCTACATGCCTCAAGGCAAAGTGCCTTGTTTGTCTTCCTCATTTTTCTTTGAACAGGCTAGGAAGATGAACAAGTTCTACAAGCATGCTTGCCCTACAGGCTGGAGGAAGTATACATTTCCCTCACCTGAGCCTTTCTTTCCCATCCTACCGCAACACACCACAGACGTATACCACACACCAGCCTCCACTGCCCCTTCTGCAGTCCTTCCCTGCTCCACCAGCTGTGTGGCAACCATCTGGACCACTGCAGTCCAGCAATATGGCTAATGACTGTCCTGCAGGGCCGTGAAGATACAGTAAGGAATCCCACATGAGCTGCCAGGATGCAAGCTGCCAAGCCTAGTGCCTGTCTCTCGTGGAGGTTTCCAGGGATGCTGGGGAGGAGGGCTAGGGACCTGTTCTCAGCTTACACCTGGCAGGATTCAAGGAGATGAAATCTTCACCTAAATGCTGAGAGAATACGCAATTGTGCTGGAAAATGTAGGGCTTAGCCGCTGGCAGGCACTGTTAAGAGACGCTTAGCCTGTAAATAGCAGATAATGCACCCACTTGCGTTGTACTGGGCACTGGTTTAAGCACTGTATGATTGTTTATAATCATCATTCTCAGCAGCCCTCACTGGAGTAGGTGCTGTTTGCATCTCCAGTTTAGAGAGATGGAAACTGAGACACACAAAGGGGGTTATCGCGATGTCACGTCGTCACTTATGACCATCTCTTCAGAGGACAGTCTACAAGTTTTAAGTTTTTACATGCTCATATTGCTTACAGCTGGGAAATAGCAGCTAATATAAGGAAGAATATAAAGATGCTAATTGTAACGTCATTTATAAAAGTAAATTGGGATACAGTACTTATGTATAAAATTCTAAAAAGAAAATAAAAATTTTGAGTTTACAAAGCAAATTGAGAACAACATACTTTCATACGGTGGAATGGTTACTTAAATTACCATATTCCCATTAGAGAGTAATACATCAATGTAATGATAAACATATATATGAAATATTATTGGGTAAATAAATCAAAGCAGAGAATGAGGCCTATTGCATAGTTCTATTCATATAAAACCTGACTCTAAAAATGTCATAGTATCTGTGTGTGGAAGGAGACATACCATCTGGTCAGTGCAATGGGAGGAAACACCAAATCTGAGAGGGCTGGACCTCTTTTTAAAAACATGAATGTCCTACTTCTTCTTCAGGAAACGTTATTTGTGCACCACTATGTAATTAAAAATGCATCCACAGTTAAAAATGGCTAAAGGTTTCATCAGAAAAAATTAATATAAACCAAACAAAACTACCAAGTGAGCCAGGCAGGGGAGGCACAGAGTGAACAAGCTTGGCTATCTGACTCCATGAGGTTTGGGCTGGCCTGATAAGCACTTGAAAGATGGCAACCTAGTTTTATCCTTCCATCTATTCTCTTAAATCCCCCCCCCCGTTTCATTCCTTATTATTTATTTTTTCCTAAAGCCTCACAGTATTTATGGTGAGGAGAGTTTGCTGGAGAAGAACTTTGGAAGCCGTTAGATGATCTGCATCTTGTGTTGAAGACAAAGAAGAGTGTCATTTGTGGAGAGCAAGGTAGGACAGTTGTGTTTCGTCAGTGTATAAAAACACCTTTAAATCTCTGGTAGAATATCTATAATCAAGCAAACTATCATCTCCCTGCGCTCCAAGGGATTCTATGTTGCCAGAAAATACAATTACTTTTTTGGATCTTTCAAACAAACTGTAGGGAAATGTCAGGATCCGAAATAAAAATCTGCAGAGAAAGTCGTTTCAGCGGAGCCCATTTTGTCTGAGAGGTTGCGGGCTCGGTGATTTCATTGTAATGAGTCGGGCTGTATTTGTCTTGACTCATTTCTGCCTAGCGTTGAATTCTGTCGGTAGAAACCTGTTGGCCTGCCTGGTGTGAGATTCTGCATAAGGCCCATGCCTGTGTTCTGGTGGAACTCAGTGTCCCACTAGATCTGCTGTACACACAGGGCAATGCTTGCCTCCCAACTGGCTGCTGGTAATTACAGAGTGACAGGTGGTAGGGACTGCCAGGAAACCTTTAAATCTTCTGAAATAGACATAGACTTCTGTTTTCTGTGACTATCTTCAAACTAGAAGGCCACTGTCTCTGCTCTGATTAAAGGCTGTGTGGAGGGATCTGTGCTATTCTTGGGTCTTAGCTAGTCTTTGGAGGGGCTGGGGGCAGGGGGTAGAGGGCAGGGGGAAGTCTCTAACTGAGCATCTATTTGTGTTATCAACGCTACTTCAAGTTCTCACGTCTCTTGTCTTATTTGGTACCCATAAGCTTCTAAGATTCTTCTCCCTGTGTTCCTAATGGGCCGCTGAGGTCATTTGATGTAAAGCACACAACCCACGTGTTACAAGTAAGAGTCAGAGTTTGAACCAAGATCTATCTCAATCTTAAGTGTAGCATGAATAATAAAAACCCCAGAGATAGGTATTGGGGTTCAAGCTGAAGATCAGAAAGGCAAAGAAGCCAACCACTTGAGAGACCTTTTACTTCTACCACATCTTCAGACCGATAGGATGAGAGCCTGTCTCCACAAATCCTCAGACTCCACTCCAGTGAGCTCAGTCTCTTCCCCTTCACACTCCTCTCTCCGTCCAGCCATATCGTCCCTGTCTCCACCTCCCTAGTGCTGGGATTATAGGTATGTGACTCCCAAACACTGGGGTTGAAGGTGTGAACAACTACCTCCTGGCTCTGTTTCTGCATCAATCGTGTGTTGCCCAGGGTAGCCTTGAACTCACAAGAGATCCACCTCTGTCTTCTGAGTCCTGGGATTAAAGGCGTGTGCCACCACTCCCTGGCTGCTAGTGGCTTAACTTTACATTCTGATCTTCAGGCAACCTTTATTTATTAAAATACAAAAAAATATCACTACACTTAAGTCCAGACTCTTTCCATTTAATAGTCAAGAAAGATTACACTGATTTGGTTAGACCAATAAGATAGTATTTGATGAACTATTGTCCTTCTTGGTTCTATATAAAGCAATCAGAATATTTCTCTAATTATACACAACTGTAGGATCAGGCAAGGGGAGAACATACCCAAGGCTGTACTTGTACCCAGGGTTCTAGTACATTCAGACATTTTGTGCCTCAGTAGAATAGGACTTACGCATCCTCCAGAGGAGACCAACCAAGAAGAGACTTACTTTGGCACAGAGACGATGTGGCCCTGTCAGGTTGCGTTAAGTTCTCATCACCACAATGAAACACCTGTCTGTGGTTTTCCACTGGAAAGGAGTGTGGTGGTTTCAAAGAAAATGGCCCCTATAGGGAGCAACACTATTAGGAGGTGTGGCTTCGTTGGAGTAGGTGTGACCTTGTTAGAGGAAGTACGTCACTGTCGTGGTGGGCCTTGAGGTATTGTATACTCGAGCTATGCTCAGTGTGACACAGTTGCATCTGCTGCCTATGGCTCGAGATGTGGAACTCTCCACTCCTTCTCCAGCACCGTGTCTGCCTGTACGCTGCGGTGTTTCCCTCCCAGAGGACAATGGACTAAACCTCTGAAACTGTAAGTCAGCCCCAATTCAATGCTTTCCTTCACAAGAGCTGCCATGGTCATGGTAGATGGTCATTTCTCTTCACAAAATAGAAACTCTGACTAAGAGAAGGTGCAACGGTGCTATCTTGCTCACACTTTTGAGTCTTAAATATAAAATGAGTCATGGGGAGGATGGTAGGCGACAAAGGTCAAAGCACACATCAGAGGGAGTGGTTACATCATGAGCCAGGAAGGCTAGACGGAAGAAAAGGGCTCTCCAAACCCCTTCAAGGTCACCCCCTTAATTACCTATGAACAGTCTTTAACTCTATAGTACCCCTAAATACTGCAACCCTGGACACCAAGACCCTACATGCAGACATTTGGGTACATCTACCAGACTACAGTGTTAGGAAAGCCCGGCTTCTCTTTCCCATGCTCTGCCATATCAAAGCGGGATGCCTTTATCTCGGTCCTCACTACTACCTACAATCTGCCTCAGTGGTTCCTGCCTATTCTTACTCCTTCAACTGTCAAGAATGGAGCACTTGGTCCTATCATTGAAGGAAAGCAAACACTAGTTACAAATGAAGAATGTATCCTTCTTGTCATTTTGGAGCCATAGCAATCAACAGCAGGCAACGCCTTCCATAACAGGTTCAACACAATCCTGGCAGCACCAGAAGCTCCTCTCAGACATGAGGCATCTTGCCAAAAAGAGGCCAGAAACAGCTCAGAGAAAGTGGAAAGGATGAAGTGAACACAGAGTCTCTCAGGAACAACTGTGGTTCTCTTTCTGGAGCCAAAGAAGCATCAGGTTAGCATAAAACAGAACCTGTCTAAAATACATTCATAAGATGGAACAATGCCAATTCTAGTATCGCTACAATAGCATCTATGCAAAATATAGTATACATCTCCAAAGGCTATAAAGCAGACAAACTGAAGAAGATCATATGATTATTTAGAACACTTGATTTTTTTTTCATTTTTTTTCGAAGTGTCCTTAATGTATGGAAAAAGAAAAGTAGTCAAATTAGGTTCTAGAGGTAATGTATTTTTTTTTGTGGGTTTCCAATTCTTTTATGTCGGAGGTTTCCACTCTAATTTTAATTAGGAATTTATGTTCCTGGATATTGAAATTTGATGTCATTTGGAATCAAAGTTTTGTGTCAACAAGCCTATATCTATGGCTTCTGAAAGTAGATTCCCTAAACCCCAGTGTGCACTGCTATTTTGTCAAATTCTAGTGATAGAATAAGGAAAAAAAAAATGAAGTAGGCCCTGAGAGCATGATTTAGAAGTAGAACTAAGCATTGAAAGATGTTTACATAAAATAGACCTATTGATCAGAAATTTGTTTCAGAAACCATCATGGGTTGCTGGAAATTTGCTAAAAATTGTTTCATGGAGAATGTAGATTGTAGAATTCAACACAAACTAGAAGATGCTTGACAGCTAGAGCTTGTGTGGACCTGACCACGGTGGGATGCTGAGGCCTTGGGTCTCACAACAACATCAAAGATCCACCAGCATCATTTTAGCTTGTGATTGAACACACCGTCATCGATCATGTGGCTTCAATGGCGGCAAAGAAGCCACACACTCAGCAACTAGTGTTTGCTTCTAGAATTTTTTTCTTTGTTATATATTTATCAAATCGCTGAGACTTCACCGAGTTTTGTTTACACAGCTTGTATTAACAAATTCACGAACTATGTTGTCATCACCAAGTCATCTGGCCAATTTCTCATGAATTTGGAGCGTTTTCTGTTTATTAAACTGCCTTGAAAAACTCTCACTCTAGGGGACCTTCAGAAACTTTCATGGAGGACCAAAAACTTAAACCGCTTGCAACACTTTTTTTTTTTCTTCCTTAGGTAGGCAGAAATGTTTGTACTATCACTGAAAAATCAATCTGGTGCTTCATTTTACCGAAACTACAAAGGACTGTCTCATGCCGTGGTTAAAAAAAAAAAATTAAAATGAATAAAATGCTCAAAACGAGAAGCCTGAGTAATTTCCCACGTGCTGCTAAGAACTGCGGAGGATGCCAGGACCAGCCTTTAATCTCGGTGGGAAGCCGTAGCAGCTCTAAACTCCTGTTTGCTGTCAGATGCCTTTTGCATGGTTATTAGAAAAGACAGTCAAAAAATCCTTCCAATTTATCTTACCTTACTCTTCTGACCTGCTCCTTTTCTCATTAACACTTTCTAGTTGTTGATAGCTCAGAATGTGCAGATTTCCCCAGCCCCAGGTGGGATGAGGAACTGGGACACAAGAGGTTTGGTGTTTCCCTACTCTGCCTTCCGCACACTTGTCCGCCTTCTGTCTCAGCAAGCTTTTCACTTCCTGAACTTAGCTCCTGCTGCCTGTTCATTCAGACCAGGGCGGTCAACTCATCTAGAGTCATGCATCTTGGGAGTTTACCTTGAGTGATGAAATGGGCCTGAAGCTGGGAGGGAAGTCAGACTTACCGAAGTTGTCTGTCTCCTGAGTCGGGAAGCAAGGGCCGAGGGTCTTAGCAGGCTCTGAGTGATGCTATAGCCTTCCTCCTGTTCAATAAGAACCCGGAAGGCCCTGGACCAATCAATACAGGAGAATCTCAGCAACAGCTTTGAGTGGTGGTAGGAAGCCCTATGGACAGATATCTTAGCTGTACGCAATTAACCAGTTGAGCTGTAACACTAAGTGACTGATTGGGTAAACTGTGTTTGGTTGATGAACTCTCTGGCTTGCCTCCATTTTTCTAGAAACGAGCTCTGATATTCGTGGGGATGGGAGTGTTTATGTGTTCTCTCTGGTGGTGGGAGATGCCTGGTTGTTGGATTATTTTTGTTTCTTTGTTCAGACGCTCTTGAGTATAAGTAACTTGGGGTGTTTTTCTTTTAGCACTGCCTCTAGGTCTTTTTCTGGAGGGCTTGGATTCTGACCTCCCACTTTGGTTGTTCTGGACTAAAACTGAAATCACTACGGTTTCCCAACTTTGACGCCACTCCTTTTGAAACAGTTCCCAAGGCCCTCGAGAATTTCGAAAGATCATTTCTTGCTGTGAACTATGTATGAGTAGGGTCGGTAAGTAGCGGATGGCTTCAAAGGCATCCAAGGCGTAGTGTTTGGCAACTAGTCAGGAATTTTATGAGATCATTGGCATGGCCTGGGTGACTTGCAATTAGCCCCAAGACTATAGCCAAAAAAAAAAAAAAAAAAAAAATGACAAAGGCCACACAAACCAGCTTTCCCTGTTCTCTGGAGTGCAGAGCCAGGACCAATTCAGGTGGCTCTCCACCACACTTCCATCTCAGTATGTGCAGTTGTGTGTCTGTGTTACTCCTTCTTGTGTCCCCCTTGCTTGGCACATGTTTGGGATTTGTTTGTTGAACAATTGAATGACTGAATGAATTTGAGACAGGATTCGCTGTTTATTCTGATCTTTGCTGAAATGTCTGAGGCAGATTTGGTACTTTACTATGCTTGTTGATGAGTTCCTGAGAGAGTGCCTCCTCGTTCACTCACCCCATCATGGGTTTACTCCTGGCAGCGTCGCTGGCCTTAGCCCTGCTCTCGGCTCCTCTCCTTCCATCTACCGTTATGGATCTCCTCTGTGTTGCAGTAGGTGGGAAGAAAGCAATGTGAAGTTTCTAGAACCCCGGCTTCTAGTTCAGTCACGTGGTTTCTGTGATATCTCAGAAACACACAGCTTCTAGTAGCCTCGTCGTCTTCATGAATGAGAGTTCTCGCTGCTGTAGCCATCTCGGTGGGATCCAAGGATCTGATGCACGCGCCGGAGCCTTGAGACCTGAAAAGTGCCTCAATTCTCCTTCAAGACAGAAGTCAGCACGAAATCCAGCTCGATGGCCCGAAGCAGGATGTTGACTTTTCCCAGGCTTCAATTTCTTCATTCATTGACAGGAAATAACAATACCTACCACTCAGGGCTTTTGGGAGCTCAGAGGAATTGTGTGAATACAGTTCGCAACACCTCTTCCCTTTCTCAGTTTCCTGACTCAGATGTTTGAGATGTGTCCTTGTCATTCTCGGTCCACCTTTAAGGTGCCGATAGTCCCAGGAGAAAAGCATTCTGATCCTATTGTGTCACAGAAAAGGCTCTGGGGGTCAGAGGTCAGATCATCTGTCCTCACACGCTGGCTTGTCACTTGCTAACCTTGATCTTAAGCAGGTCCCCGTCTCTAGGCCGCAGTTAACTTTTCTCTGTAACTGCGCCTATCTGAAAAAGGCTAGGAATTAGGTTGTGAGGAGCCTTGTGCGGATTGTTTGCCAGAGTTGCTGCGCTTGGCTGGTTTTCTTGGGGTCTTAATTACCTCTGTTCCTCCAGAACCTTTCTGTAGCATTAGATTGGAGAGTGGGATTCAAGAGCATGGGCAAAAACTACCACAGAGAGGTGAAGGCAGAGGCCTTTCCCGCGTGCACAGCCAGGCTTAGGCCCACCCCTCTATAGAACACCTGTTGCTGACAGAATGTTGCAACCTCTTGGGCTTCCCAGGAACATCAACAGAGAGGAGCTGCCTCTGCCTTTGGCCCTGTCTGTAATCATGGCCTTCTTCCTCATCCCTTTGAAGCTGATGCCTGAAGGTAAGAGAGAGGCTGAGGAAGCAAATAAAGCAACCAACAGGCTGTTTGATATGTCTCGTCAGGACTGAGCAAGCCCGGTTGGATGCCAGCCACTTGCTTTCCCTGTTCTCCATCTGGACAGGCCCAGAAGAATTGCAGAGTGCAGGTCTCCCCCTGCTCTGCTCGCTAAATGGGTTCTGAGGCCTTGAAGTAGCAACTCTGCTTCTCTTTGCCTCTGACCTCACACTGCCTCGGGGCTGGTCTTGCATTTACCCCTACTAGGTGGTGGCCTCGTTCTCCAGTGAACTTCTCCGGGCTTTTATCTATGAAATGGGTACGAAAGGGGCAGAGCAAGCTCAGGAGAGGCTTGTAGGATCTGAGATGACCCTTGGAATGAACTTTTTTAGGTCTTGGCGTGGAGGAAGATCAACTTTCATGAGCGAGTATCCGCACATAGACGCACCGAGAGGGAGACAGTGCCTGTGTGAAAATTTCCTGGGTATGTCTACGTTTCCAAACGCTGAATCTTCTTCTCAGGCAAGTAAATTTACATGCAGAATTTATTCCTTCGTTTTTAACACTCCTCTGAAATTAAGATGTTAAAATTACGTCAGCGTTTTTCTAGGCCTGATGTTGGTTAAGCTGAGATCATGTGTGGTTTTCCTGTGTGGTTGAGTTTGTTTGCTCATTATCATTAACCATTAAGAGTTGAAACTCTGAGCTTCCAAACCCCTGGTTCCAGAAATTAAGTTTTAGTGTGTCATCAGTTCTCCCAGGAAGAATACTAGAAATGAGCATCAACAATAAAGTTATATCTTGCATGTGTAATTGCTTACACAATGACCTGTCACTTCCCACACGGATACAATTTCCCATCTCTCTTGTCAGTGTGTCTGAAGCAGCTTGCACTGTGACCAGAAATAGACTGGGTCTTGGGTCCTTGGTTCGAGTTCCCTGTCATTCATGACCTTCTAGGTTTTTCCTGGTATTTTCTGGAGTTTTTGATCACAGGGGATCTTTGGTTTGGAAACATGCCCCAAGGCTAGGCTTTTGTCTTTGGACCTGTTGGTGCCAGCCGAGTTCGGTGTACACCCTCCCTCTTCCACGAGTAACCATGGGGACAGGAGCATCCATAAGAGCACAGGCTCCTCGGCACTAACCCTGCACCACATATAGGCAGGATGCTTCTTCAAGGGTGCAACTCGCGATGCGTCGTTCTTTCCTGAGTTTATGTGTGCTTCTGTAAATTTTGTGAATAGGTGTTTCAACCCACATAGCCTGGAAGACAAAAGTACCCTTGCCAAATCTCCTTTCCGAGAGCACACTGTCCAGAGTTCACTACTGTAAATGCAATTTAGGGACCGTTCCTGTTCTTTCGGGTCTCTCCGATCTCCCTCTCATGCCACAGGTGCTCAACTTACTGCATGAAGACCCAAGAATGAGTACCTCTGAATTTGTGGGCATCTTAGCTTTTAAAATATAAATAAATAAATTTCTACACACACTCAAAACTTGAAAATCTTAGGTCTATTAGCCTCTGTAGACAAGATTCTATTTTAAAAAGAGGGACTATGCCCTCAGGCAAATGATTTGGAATTTCTTTGCCTGTGAAGAAGCAGGGAAACTATGCTTCACCCTCCCTCCCTCCTTCTGTCTGTCCTTCCTTCCCTCCCTCCCTCCCTCCCTCCCTCACATTCTCCCTTCTTCACACCCTTCCTTCCTCTCTCCCCTCTCCTTCCCTCTCCCAGTGATCACTGATTCTAATAAGCCAGCCCAGATATCCAGGAAAATGGAAGGTCATGGAGATGCAAGGTCTGGGGACTTCTGCAGTATCTGAGAGTGGTGTGTCTGCCAGCTCTGGACCCCACCTCACCCTCTACCAGCTGTTCACTGGCAAACAGCTGCACCCATGCGATCCTCTGCACACAAGTGGCAAAGAGTCCATTCTCTTCTACCCAGACCTTCTAGATTCTAGAATTTAGAACTAAAAAAATCAAGAGTTTGAAATACGAGTGTACAGAAGGCATTTATGTGATGTGTCGGGGCTGCAGAATCTCTTCCCCCGTCACCCTTCTTTCCACGTCCAAACACACATTTGCTTTATCCTAAGACTTTTCGGGAAATAAATCACTGAGCTCTCTTGCTATTATTTCAATTGCAGTATAAGGAGCTCAAATCTCCTTCATTTTTGCCTTGTTTTTTCTGTTGTTCCTGGTTGGTCATAGAAACACTTTTCCGTGATTTAATTACAATTAAGAAGGAGATGCGAGTTTCTCACAGGCAGGAATGAACACGTCTACCACAGACCACAAAAAGCAGAACTGGCAGCTTCTCAGGCCAAGGCAGAAAGCAAGAGCATGGGTGCTAGGGAAGGTGAGGTCTATATCCCTACCCCCATCATGCCTCGTTTTCTGCCTGCATTCTATGACACTGAAAACTTGATTGCCCCCATCCCCAATCAGAAGTTCCCGTTTGTTCTGTTGGTTGCCGAATAAAGCACAGCCTCCGTGTCCCACCCAAGGTCCTCTTCCTTGGGGCCACAGTGGCCAGCTCTAGCCTCACTGTCAAAACCCATAATTCTCCTTGCTGTTCACCATGTGAGCTCTGCCTTTTCTATGTCTGGGCCTTGCCTGAGAACTCCTCAAATCTCTTCTGCCTTTCTAGTCTTGCCACGCCTCACCATTTCAGTGAGAGGTTGTATGTTTCCCCCTCGAAGTTTAATTATGAGTGAGCGTGGGCTTCAGACTCAAACAGAGCCACTTAAAATCCCGTGACCTTCAGCGTGTGCCTTCATTTGTTATCTAAGTATGAAAATGGACGAGAACAATGCTGCTGGGGGCTGCTGGCTGTAAGAGCCACACAAGCTCACACGTGGATGATGCACTTAGATGATCAATATGTATTTCCCTTCCCTCACCACTCAAACAGCACTGCTTTCTTTGTGGGCTTCTAGACCACATCTTCCCAACTCTATGAAAGCCTAGGGTCCTTGAGAGCAAGGGCTTTGCTTAAGCTTATTTGAATATTCCCCACTGCTAAGAGGGGTGACTGGCAAAAGCAGTATTTTGGATGGATGAATAAGTAATCTTCCCATCTTCTCCTGTCAGAGCAGACAATGGCATGGAGGGGAGACAGGGAGAGCAGAGTCACGCTGCACAGTAGAATGTCTTAGCGAGGCGCTGGCACTTCTAACACCATTCTGCTGAAAGACCCCTTCAGCAATGGACGCACTCATCCCCTAGCCTGTGTGTGCTTCCTGAGTACGAACGTGAGGATTTGCGCTTTGAGAAGGATCACTGGACTTACGTTTCCTACAGCAGCAAAGAGGGACTCAGGATCACATGGAAATGAATTCGTTGACATCAGAGGTCCTTGCACTCATAGCGTAAAGCACACAATAGGCTCTTGCGGTTCCCTTTTGTAAATCTTCCCTTTAATAAACTGCCCACCACCGTGTAATCCAGACGGTTGTTGGCACATCAGTGTAAAAGGATGCCTTAAATCCCATGGAAATGGGGGTGGGGGAAGCACACAAAAGCAGTGATTTGTGGACATCCAGGCAGAGATGGTGCCTCTTTCACAACAGGGGATGGAAAAATGCATAGAAGGGTTATTGCCTCATTATGAGGAGGACGGTTTGACAAAGAGATCCAGGCAGAGAATGTCTGTTTCTCAGGAGGAGCTATCGGTTGCTTCTCTTGGGGAGAAGGAAGAAAGAACTAGATGTCATGCTTTTGAATATTTACTGCCAAAGCTGTTTTTAAGAGGATTGTTTTCCTTATATGACCCAGGAGCAGCCCCGGCGCCACATCAAAAGGGAGGAATGAGCCAAGGCGGTGTTTAGGATTTCGTAACATCAGCAGGTAAATTGAGACTGTCCATGGATGACCTTGAAGGCACACCGTGAAGTATGATGGTCCTCATCCCCTAGAAGAACGTTTGTGGCATTTATGAAATAGTGACCAGATCTTGAAGTCATGTGTCTTTCCTCTTAGGGGAATTTGCAATATAAATTTTAGCACAGAGGTCCTTATTTAGGTCTTCAAGGGCTTAATGTGATACCACGATTTCATAGATAAACAATTGCCGATCATTTAATTTGGAAGGAAGATGGCCAAGCCTGGTGAGTTTGATCCCTATAACCCACGTAAAGGTGGAAGCAGACGCTGATTACACAGAGTTGTGTGACCACCTCACTGACTGTGCCATACACACCTCTCCTCCTCCCCTGTGTGCACACACACAATGAAAATAAGAATTTATAAAAATCTTAAAAATAAAAAAATGCATGACATAGAACTAAATTTAAAGTCTGATTTAATAAAAGCCTCACGGTTTCATAGAATAATGGGCATTTTCAGATAAACTTTCATTGTCATATATAATATGATAGAAACTATAAATCAACACCAAAACAGTTAGTGTGAATTCATAGTAGTATCATAATTATTTCTCCTGCTAATATGCTGTCAAGTGACAAGAACAACCTAAACTGAACATTCCTGCATTTTATTAGCACCCTTAGGATTTCTTAAATCCATATTATTTTTTGAGGTTTCATAAAGCAATTTCAGAAGAAAGACAATCATTTTCTGTAATAATATTCTATTATAAGCAATGGATAATCGATACCCATATGATTTCTTTCTAATGGATTAGATTCATAGCAATAAAGAAATTTGAAGGCAAAAATGTAATTAATTAATTCCAGTCCCTATTCTTATCAAGATGCAAACCATTTAGCAAGAACCAAGTGATAAGTGGTAATGTTCTTGTAATCCTTCTCATCAAATATGAATATTAATGTGGACCTATTTTTCCAGTTCCCTTCTTACCTAAGTCTGACTACGAAACATAAACGAAGACAAATATCTCATAATTATCTTCCATCTCCTGGGCAGAAAGTTCGTGCTGACACTACTTCTGAAGTGTGCACATTCTGTAGTGTGAGCTGCTTCTGAACCTTCGCATCATAGTGTGCGAGAGTAACCAGGGTAGCCGAAAGGTCGGTCGGCCACGTGAGCGGGAGTTCATGCTGTGATGTATGCTCTTCTGCAAATTTTCTTTCAATCACTTATCTGTCATTTTGTTCCCCTAATCAATAAAAGTGTAAAAAGCATTTTTTTTTCAAAAACGTGTTATCAGACGGATAGTCTCTACATTTTTCTCTGCTCTCCTCCCTGCCTCTCCCCTCCCCCCCTTCAACTCTCCCTCAAGGTCCCCATGATTCCAATTTACTCAGAAGATCTTGTCTTTTTCTACTTCCCATGTAGACTGGATCTACGTAAGTCTCTCTTAGTGTCCTCATTGTTGTCTAAGTTCTCTGGGATTGTGGTTTGTAGGCTGGTTTCTGTTTTTGTTTTTTGTTTTTTTGCTTTATGTTTAAGAACCACCTATGAGTGAGTACATGTGATAATTGTCTTTCTGTGTCTGGGTTACCTCACTCAAAATAATGTTTTCTAGCTCTATCCATTTGCCTGAAAAATTCAAGATGCCATTATTTTTTTCTGCTGTGTAGTACTCCATTGTGTAAATGTACCACGTTTTTCTTATCCATTCTTCAGCCGAGGGGCATTTAGGTTGTTTCCAGGTTCTGGCTATGACAAACAAAGCTGCTATGAACATAGTTGGGCTCATGTCCTTGTGGCACGATTGAGCATCCTTTGGATATATACCCAAAAGTGGTATTACTGGGTCTTGAGGAAGGTTGTTTCCTAATTTTCTGAGAAATCGCCACACTGACCTCCAAAGGGGCTGTACCAGCTTGCATTCCCACCAGCAATACAGGAGTGTTCCTCTTTCCCCACAACCTCTCCAGTGTAGTAATATGGGCGGCGGGGCTGCATCCCCAGCACCCCGGCAGCCTGGCTAGCTTATGCTCCGAAATAACAACACACAAACTGTATTCATTTAAACACTGCTTGGCCCTTTAGCTCTAGCCCTTACAGGCTAATTCTCACATCCCGATCAACCCATCTCTAATAATCTGTGAGCACCAGTCTTACCGGGAAAGGTTCAGCATATCTAACCTGGCGGCTTGCTTGCTTCATCGCGTGCGTTTGCCCGGGAGAGCGGAGCATGGCATCTCTCTGAGGCGTCTGCTCCCGAAAGGAGAGCTGTGGAGTCTCTGAGCTCACTTCCTCTTCCTCCCAGTATTCTGTTCTGTTTACTCCACCCACCTATGTTCTAAGCTATGAGCCCAAGCAGTTTGTTTATTACTTAGCCAATGAAATCAACAGATTGATATATGACACTCCCACATCACTCCAGCATAAGCTGTCATTAGTGTTTTTGATCTTGGCCATTCTTACAGGTGTAAGATGGAATCTCAGAGTTGTTTTAATTTGCATTTCAATAAAAATTTACAAAAAAGAAATAGGATCAGGTAAAAAAAGAAAGAAAGAGGCTGAAATGCGGAAGTCTGCTCTGGGTTTCTAAATTAGCTACCTATTTGTTGCTGTGATAAAATAACATAAGCAATTTTTTTTAACTTTTTTTTTAATTTATTTATTTATTAAGGATTTCTGCCTCGTCCCCACAACCGCTTCCCATTTCTCCCCCCCTCCCCCGATCAAGTCCCCCTTCCTCATCTGCTCGAAGAGCAATCAGGGTTCCCTGACCTGTGGGAAGCCCAAGGCCTGCCCACCTCTATCCAGGTCTAGTAAGGTGAGCATCCAAACTGCCTAGGCTCCCACAAAGCCAGTACGTGCAGTAGGATCAAAAACCCACTGCAATTGTTCTTGAATTCTCAGTATTCCTCATTGTCCGCTATGTTCAGCTAGTCCGGATTTATCCCATGCTTTTTCAGACCTAGGCCAGCTGGCCTTGGTGAGATCCCAATAAAACATCCCCATTGTCCTAGTGTGTGGGTGCACCCCTCGTGGTCTTGAGAACATAAGCAATTTTTACAAAAGCTTATGAGATTTAAAAAAGGAATGTAAGGGAAAGAGAGCCTATTTTGGGCCTATGTTTTAGAGGCATTGAGTTCATCATGGTACGGCAGGAGGAGCAGGAAGCTGAATGGTCACATCTTCAAACACATGCAAGAACCAGAAAGAATGAAAGAAAACAGGACAAGGCTATAAAGCCCCCAGTAAGAAGGAACCTCTGAAAGCTTCCAATAACCATCCCAAAAAGCACCACCAGTGGGAGATTAAGTGTATAAATTCATGAGTCTATGAGGGACATTTCTCATTCAAATCACCACAACCACATTACAAAAACCGCATAACATAAATACACACACACACACACACACACACACACACACATATATATATATCCTCCTAAGCAGTTCAAATGTTCTAGAAACACAGCCAGTCTGGAGAGTATTTGGCTACAGGAGTAGTAGAAGGCAAAGTGTTCTTTGAAATAGTTGACACTGGGCTCGACCTTGGCCCAGGTTTCTGTGGAGGCAAATTTCAGCATGGTTTCACGACACGAGTGAGTCAGTATGGATTTAGTTGTGGTGTTGGAAACTATGAGAATGGAAAACTTTTATGTAGCCCACAATAAAAATCAAGCAGAGGCAAAGTACAAAAAAAAAAAAAAAAACCAAACAACAACAAAAAAGACGAATAGTCTCTTCCGCACTAATCATCCTATAGCAACACCTTTGTCTAATACCTTTCCGCCCCCCAGGTACTCTCTAATTGCCCATACATGGTGAAGGAAGAGAGTATTGTCATGACAACTGAAGAGGAAGCCTTCCCACCACCGCCATGGAAGTTAATCAAGATAGAGACAGTGTAATGCTTACTGTGGGCGTTTCAGGGTTGGCCGAGATTATGAAAATGGGCCCTGGGCCTCCCACCTCATTCTACATCAAAGCATTTTTGGACACATCTGTCTGCTTACATTGGAGGATAGGTGTTTGCTTTTCATCTTTGTGTGGGTTGGGGTGCCTGCATTCTGCTATCCTGATGATGCATTGAAGGAAAGACTGCTGCTTGCAGCCATCAAACCCAGTTACTGTTCAGGGATGCCAGAGGTGGTGAGCATCCAGTGCAGGGAGCATGGTCGCCATCTTAAAAGATACCCACCCTGCTTCAAAAACATAAGGAATAAAGCTCCCAGAGCTGGATAGCAGGACCCAGGATTGCACTGTGGAAGAACATAACTCTAAAGCAAGGCAACCACAGAGATCCCATCAGTGACATTCTGGGTGGAGGGAATCTGGGTCGATTAACACGGGGAGAACTGAGTTGACCTTAGGGGTAGCTAAAAGAGTATTCATCTTGTAAAAATTGATTAGAATATATACACTTAACTTCCTGCATCTGTGTTTTGGTTTTTGTGGAGTATTCTTTAAGCTATTAAAGCTATCTAACTTTTATTTATGAGCATAATAAATGTGGACTCACAAGCTGGAGGTTTCTGGACCTTAAGCTATGCGGTTGTCTTTGTGCATCTCACGGCTGTTTAGAGAGGGTTCGATATCAAAGAGAAAGACGAAAATGGGGACGGGCAGGGACAAAGGCAGCGGAATAAGAACAAAGTAAAATGATGTGTGTGCGAAAGTGTCCCACTGAGCACAGTTTACATACCAAAGTATCATGAAGAAATATCGTAAACAAAAGGGGAACCCCACAATTATTTGAAGCTGAGATTTTAATAGCCTTTAATTAAAATTACCATTAAATTACTTTGTGTAACACTGTGGTATTTTTCCTGAGGAGGTAACACTCTGTGTTTATGAATGAGGTGAAAGAGAAGAGTGGCTGAGCTTCTTCAAGAGGAATCCCCTGGGGATGGGGTGGGCAAGCTTGGAGTTCTGGAACAAGACAGAACCCGCTTTGTTGATGGGTTCTCAGAACGTGATCTTTACACAGTACTCAGTCCTTTCACAGACATTTGAACATTTTCCTGACTCCCCCCCCCAAAAAAAAGCTGGAAAGTGAAGTAATTCTACCGTATTCAGTGGTAGCAAGCATTAAACTATCTGAGGAGACTACAGTCTATGTGGGGTTTGTGGCATTTCAGCTAATTTTATATCCCTGATATTTATCCTTTTTAAAAATATCTAAGAGGATTATCTTAGAAATTAGCATTGCCTTGGGGACTGGTTAAATTACAAATAAGTAACTAGAATAGCTGTAGCCGCAGGGCAGTGGTGGTGCACGTCTTTAATCCCAGCACTCGGGAGGCAGAGGCAGGCAGATCTCTGTGAGTTTGAGACCAGTCTGGTCTACAAGAGCTAGTTCCAGGACAGGCACCAAAGCTACAGAGAAATCCTGTCTCGGGGGGGAAAAAAAAGAATAGCTGTAGCCAAATATTCCTACAACTAAAACCAAAATATAATCAGTGTGGTAGCACACCTGCAATCCTAACAACTGGGAAACAAGACAGGGACAGGAAGATGTCCGTAAGTTTGAGACTAGAAAGGATAATATGGTGAGATCCGAAACCAGGAGCCTATGGAGATGGCTAGGCCAATAAGGCAGTTGCTGCATGGCGTGAGGACCAAATTCAGATAACTAGCCCATGTCAAAACGCTAGGCACAGCAGAGCTGACCTGTGATACCAGTGCTTGGGGGAGGCCAGGCAGATCCCAGGGGCTCAGTGACTACAGTCCAGCAAAATTGGTGAGCCCCAGGTTCAGTGAAAGACTCTGTGTTAAAAACAAACAAACAATCATAAGTAAATGTGGAGAGCAATCAATTGAGGATCGCTCCACAGGCAGCAGCTACGGCTACATAACATACACCTGCGCGCGCGCGCGCGCGCACACACACACACACACACACACACACACACACACACACACCCAGAGCTACACATAGACAGCCACATAGAAACACACACACACACCAAACCAAACATTTTCAAACAAGCTAAACCTAGCTGCTTAGTGGGCAGGGATGTTTGTGCTCCTTCAGTTTGAGTCTACTCTCTGACCCGAATGGAGGGAAGAGAGAAGATGAGCGAGGCAGGCTGTCTGCACACCAAACGGAATAGTAAACAGAAGTAAGCGCCTCGGTAACCCAGAGTGAAATGAGCACAAGAGGACACTGACTGTTGCTAAGGGCACCCGAGTCACGGGAGATGAAGTCGCTTGCTGACTCACACGGGCTGACGCTTGTTTAATACTAGTCACACATAAATGTGCTGTGACTTACCTTTGCGTAGTCTCCTCGCGGGCGCACGCGCGCGCGCGCGCGCGCGCACACACACACACACACACACACACACACATGTTGTTCATTCTTGAGCTAACAACTCCTTCCAGCGGACATCTTTTTCCAGACCAGCTTCTTGAGTTGCTCCCCTAATGATGGCCCTTCCTTCCCACCGAGAAGCGTCCTCTGAAGGAAAGGACTCTGTGCATGTAGAGCCCCTTCCCAAGTAGAAACCTTGTCAGAGGAGAACGCTTTTCTGAGAGAATCTTTGCAGGCATCTGAGACACATCCAAAGGTTCAAGAAAAGCCTCCCAAAGCTTACGTGTTTGTGAAAATTCCAAAGTTACAAAATGCAAGATTATGATTATTACAGAGAATATTCATTTTAGCCAGACTCACTGATTATTAATTTACCCTATCTGTTTTATTTCTTGTGATACGATTTACATCTGTTATTTGTGGGCACCTTTTCCAGAACAATTTATAAGTCAGATGTACATATCATGTTCTTTAACCCTTTAATGGCAGCAATTTTCAACCTGTGGGTCATGACCCCCAAAGACCATTGGAAAGCACAGATATTTACATTATAACTCATAACAGTAGTGAGATTGCAGATATGATGTAGCAATAAAAATAATTTTACAGTTGAGGGTCACTATAACATGAGGAACTATAGTGAAGCGTCGCAGCATTAGGAAGGTTGAGAACTGCTGCTTTAATGCATACTTCCAACTAGATATATTTTTACATAAATGCCTACACCATTTACCTAGTCTAGTCCCTTTATGATGTCACAATTATCTGTTAACAATATTTTATTTTGGATAAATTATGTTATGATAATTATGTATTCATATTTAATACTATTGAAAAGCCAAAAGCTAATAAGCCTCACTTCCTAGGAAGTCCCCTTATCAGATACACAGGAAGCCTAGCTAATACGGAAATGTTTCTCCACTCCACCCATGGAATGGATATGCCCTTGAGGGTTGCTCAAACTTCTCTCCTAACTTCTATTAAGATTACCTCCATTTAGAGAAGTTAGGGTAAACTTTCTTCCAGAAATTACAGTGACAAAGAGGACCTTACGAGTTGAGCCCTTCCCAGCAGTAACAGATAGAAGAGTCTGCTGTGCATCAAGTGGGCTCTGCCTTTCCTGCTCTGTAGGCATCTGAGCTAGCTGCTCCCTGACAGGTAGAGAGAGGTCCCAACAAGAGCACACAGGCACAGCTAGCCCTCACATACAACTGCAGTCACTGACCAGAGCAAGGATGTGCGATGTGACAAGAGGGTCCAAAATCTATGTGCCCGTGCTCAGTCACAAGACCTGTTCCTGTGGTTTATTCTGACAGCTCCCAGCCCTGTCTATTAATGTTAGTAAAGTGTGCTGACCTTCAACTTCTTGAGCTATTACTGGAGAGCTTCCAATAGACGGCTTTCCTTAACTGTTCTGGAAGTGTGGGTTGTGCCTTCCGGATACTGTATCTTGTCAGAAAAGACAAGGGTGTGGGTGGGTGTGGCCCTAGGATTCCGACAACCTCTCTACATGGCAAGGTACAGTTTTAAAACACAGATTGATACTTAAACTGAGAAGCTTCTGTAAAGCAAAGGACATAGTCAATAAGACACAAAGGCAACCTACTGATTGGGAGAAGATCTTCACCAACCCCACAACAGACAAAGGTCTGATCTCCAAAATATATAGAGAACTCAAGAAACTAGACTTTAAAATGCTAATTAACCCAATTAAAAAATGGGGCACTGAACTGAACAGAGAATTCTCAGCAGAGGAAGTTCAAATGGCCAAAAGACACTTAAAGTCGTGCTCAACTTCCTTAGCAATCAGGGAAATGCAAATCAAAACAACTTTGAGATATCATCTTACACCTGTCAGAATGGCTAAAGTAAAAAACACCAAGGATAACCTTTGCTGGAGAGGCTGTGGAGGAACGGGTACCCTCATCCATTGCTGGTGGGAATGCCATCTTGTGCAACCACTGTGGAAGTCAGTGTTTCGGTTTCTCAGGAAATTCGGGATCAACTTACCCCTGGACCCAGCAATACCACTCCTGGGAATATACCCAAGAGATGCTCTATCATATGACAAAAGCATTTGTTCAACTATGTTCATAGCAGTATTATTTGTAATAGCCAGAACCTGGAAACAACCTAGATGCCCTTCAATGGAAGAATGGATGAAGAAAGTATGGAATATATACACGCTAGAGTACTACGCTGCGGTAAAAAACAATGACTTCTCGAATTTTGCAGGCAAATGGATGGAAATAGAAAACACTATCCTGAGTGAGGTGTCCCAGACCCAAAAAGATGAACATGGGATGTACTCGCTCATAATTGGTTTCTAGCCATAAATTAGGGCCACGGAGTCTACAATAGGTGAACCTAAAGAAGCTAAGTAAGAAGGTGAACCCAAGGAAAAACATATAGTTATCCTCTTGGCTAAGGGAAGTAGACCCAATTGCCGGGGAGAAAATTAGGATTTTGGGGGTGGGGTGGGATGGGGGTAAGGGGAGATGGGGAGAGAAAAGGTAGAAGGGAAGGAGGGGGGACTTGGGGAATCAGGAGAATTGGGATAAAGGAAAGGTGGATAGGGGAGCACGGAACCACAATTCTTAGTTAAGGGAACCACTTTAGGGTGAGCAAGAGATTTGACCCTAGAGGGGCTCCCAAGTGCCCAACATGAGGTTCCCAGTTAGTTCCTTGGGTAGCTGAGGACTGGGAACCTGAAATGACCCTATCCGAGAGCAATACTGACGAATATCTTGCATATCATCATAGAACCTTCATCTGGTGATGGATGGAGACAGAGACAGAGACCCACACTGGAGCACTGGACTGAGCTCCCAAGGTCCCAATGAGGAGCAGAAGGAGGGAGAACATGAGCAAAGAAGTCGGGACCACGAGGCGTGCACCCACCCACTGAGACAGTGGAGCTGATCTACTGGGAGCTCACCAAGGCCAGCTGGACTGTGACTGAAAAAGCATGGGATAAAGCCAGACTCTCTGAACATGGCGAACAATGAGGGCTGATGAGACGCCAAGGACAATGGCACGGGGTTTTGATCCTACTTAATGTGCTGGCTTTGTGGAAGCCTAGCCAGTTTGGATGTTCACCTTCCTAGATATGGACGGAGGGGGGAGGACCTAGGACTTGCCACAGGGCAGGGAACCTGGACTGCTCTGTGGACGGGAGAGGGAGGGGGAGAGGAGTGGGGGGAGGGGTAGAAGGTGGGAGGAGGGGGAGAAGGGTGGGAGGAGGGGGAGGGAGATGGGAGGCTGGGAGGAGGTGGAAACTTGTTTTTTGTTTATGTTTTTTTTCTTCTTTTCTTAATAAAAAAATTATTAAAAAAAAAAAAAAACTGGACTCTCTGAACATGGCGAACTATGAGGGCTGATGAGACGCAAAGGACAATGGCACGGGGGTTTGATCCTACGTAATGTGATGGCTTTGTGGGAGCCCAGCCAGTTTGGATGTTCACCTTCCTAGATATGGACGGAGGTGGGAGGTCCTAGGTCTTACCACAGGGCAGAAAACCCTGACTGCTCTTTGGACTGGAGAGGGAGGGGGAAAGGAGTGGGGGGAGGGGGAGAAGGGTGGGAGGAGGGGGCGTAGGGGGGGAGGAGGGGGAGGGAAATGGGAGGCTGGGAGGAGGTGGAAACTTGTTTTTTTTTTTTCTCCTTTTCTCAATAAAAAAAAAAGAAAAAAAAAACACAGATTGACACACGGGAACCAGTGTCACGAGGAAATATGTTATAGGAAAACAATGCTCGCTTTCATCTGTTGCAAAGTGATAGAAGATAAAAGGACTAGCGGCCATCAGAGCCGTGGAAACCTCATTAATCCCTCCTAATGGCCTCTTTTCGTGCTTCTGAACAAGGATGTATGCAGGCTCCCAGCAGGTGGGTCCCCATGTCCCAACCATCTAAAACACTACAACAGTTTAAAAAGGAGAACCAAAAAGCTGTGGCCCATCCATTTCTCTTCGCTAGCTCCCCTCCCCAATCATAGATAGAAGCATTTGAACAATTCCAAATTAGAAACACTCCCACTAGAATATATGTGTTGAGATATGTTGAGGGCTGGGGATGTGGCTCCATAGGTAAACGGATTATTATAGAAACCTAAATGCTTGAGTTCAGCTCCCCAGAACCTATACAAAAGTCAGGTGCCGCGGTGCATATACCTGCAAACCTGGTGATGGGAAGTGGAGATGGGAGACTTCTGGAAACTTTTGGGCCAAGTAGCCTGGCTTTACAAAGCAGTGAACAAGAGAAACTCTGACTCAAAGAATCTAGAAGTCAAGGACTGACACTGAGATTGAACATCATCTGACCTTGTGCACATGCACACACACAGGTGCACATGCACACACACGCACGCACACACGCACACGTGCACACAGACACACACAAATACATACAAATAGGGTTATACATGCAGGCATTTAAGACAGACCTAGTTATTCTAAGCATTGGAGAAGGTGAAAGAAAACATCACTAATCAAAATTTCCAGCAATGTATTATGTGAATCTCAGAATGCTCTCACCCCAATAGGGCTCTTGAAATGTTTCCTGGGACAGGGTGGGGTGCCAATGACCCACCAACAGCACAATGGTATTTCCTTGTGCTGTTGCTGCCCAGCAAATGGTCTCAGCCTGGGAGAATGGCCTAAAAGGTGACACTAGACAAGGAACAAACAGGAACCAGAACATGGGGGTGTGTGAAAAGCTAGAGGCTCCCAGGAGGCAGCTAAGGACTAGATCTGCCAGACCACGAACAAGCAAGATTTCTGCTGGAGATGGCTTTGTCAAGAGCACACTGAGAAACAGGGTTCTCACCAAGGGACCCATGCCCTCTCTGAGAAGTGATCGCCTGTTTATGCCAGGGCTTATGTACAGGTATGTTGTATAAGTAAGGTGTCAAAGTCAAAACTTTTCCATTTAACATTGAATGGAAGATCTTGACTGTGAGGCAGATGGCCCGGGCTACACTCACTGACCAACAGTGGAGTGCATAAGACCTGGTTCATCTTGTCTCTTTCATCAACATCCCAATCTGTAAGAGTCCTACAGAGTCTTATGCCACCAGACATGTCACACACACACACACACACACACACACACACACACAGGTACACACATATACATGCACACACACACCCATACAAACACACACTCACATACACACACACACACTAATATAAACGTATCTCAAGAAAAATGATTTGGGGTGCAGGATTACCCTATGGGATGGGCACTAGTGAGATGGGCTCTCGTAGGCTGAGATGCATAAAGCTGACCACCACAGACCCGGTGTCCAGACTGCAATGATGAACAGTGTTCTACCAGACCTCCTGACTGTCTCAGGACAGTGAGGACACAGAAAGGCCGAGTGTGGGACATTCTTAAGCTAAAAGTATGCACTCAGGAGCGTACTTCATGACTTCCATGATGCAATTCTGGGAAGTAAAACAGGTAGCAACAAGGGCCAATATCCTTGTTTTGTTGTTGTTGTTGTTTGGATTTTTTTTTATTTTTTATTTTTTTGGTTTGGTTTGGTTTTCAAGACAGAGTTTCTCTGTAAAGCCCTGGCTGTCCTGGAACTAGCACTGTAGATCAGGCTGACCTCAAACTCATAAAGATCCACCTGCCTCCACCTCCTGAGTGCTGGGTTTAGAGGCTTTTGTCTGGCGAGGGCCAGTAGCTTAACTAGGAATAGATTTTTACCACAGCCATGGCAAGAAGTCTGTGCTGCTCATCTGAACCAGAGTTCTTCAGTTCTGTCAGACATCTTAGAGAGTCATTCAGCCCTGCGGGTGGTGGAACAGAGGACTCTTAGTATACATGAACCTCTGGGCTGGCCAACTGTAGGCACTGCCACTGTGTGGCCAAATCTGAGGAGTAGAGGGGAAGGGTTAATTTTTAGTGTGAGGGACAGGCCCTCTTCTTCCACCCCAGCCCGGGTAAGGCAAAGTGAGGTCAGGGTTGGATGTATTATGTCTATATATATTTAAATCATAGCTTGTTGTCTAGCCTAGAATCAAATACTGGATTTGGCTAACAACCTTAAACTATTTCCATTGGCTCTCTTCATCCTTTAGAATATTGATTTCCTCTTTATTTATTTGTGTGTGTGTGTGCGCGCCTACGCAAACTCAAGTGGAAGCCCAAGGTCACCTAAATGCATCTTTCTCAATTGTTCTCCATTTAACTTTTGATGCAGGCTCTCTCACTGATCTTGAGGCCCATTGAATCTGTTAGACAGGCTGTCCGGTAAGCGTCAGAGGTTCTCTTTCTCTTACACACCAGAGCTAGGGTTACAGGAACAGGCTGCTGGCAACTTTATTTAGTTTTCATATTGTAATTTAGCTACAAAGTTTCTCCCTCCAAAACCTCCTGTATTCTCCTCTCCTCTCTCCTACAAATCCATGACCTCCTTTTCATGAGTTGTTATTGCATGCACATATGCATTTGTATATACTTATGTATTCCCAAATATCACCTCTGAGTCTATATAATGTTACTTGCATGTATGTTTTCAGGGTCAACTGCTTGGTACTGGACAGATGCATACAATGTACCCTTCTCAATGTATGTGTCTGTAAGCAAATGACACTTATTTGCCTTTCACAGGTGATGTGCAATACAATATCTCTTTGCTCTGTGCCCCTTTTCTATCATTCACAGCCATACTCAGTTATTTTGGCCCTGAAGTTGCTCTAGATTTGGTCAATGTTAGCTCCTCCAAGTCCTTCTGAATTTTTTTTTTTAGCACATGTTGTTTCTGGCACATTGACACATGATATGCTCATCTTGCGTTTATTCTCTGCTAGTCTTATGATCAACTGTTTCTCTAGGAAGCCTTTGTTCCTATAGTCAAAAAGAATAAACACTAAAAAATGTAGGATAAGTGTGCTCATGGCTATTGTGGTGTCTTTGTTATCTTTTGATTGCTGTGATAACACACTATGAGTAAGGCAACTTATAAAACAGCATTTAATTTGGAGTGAATGGTTCCTGAAGGTAGTCCATGACCATGAGGGTTGGGAGCATGGCAACAGACAGACAGACATGGTGCCAGAGTAGTAGTTGAGAGCTTACATCTTGAGACAACCAGAAGAGAGAGAGAGAGAGAGAGAGAGAGAGAGAGAGAGAGAGAGAATGCTCTACTAGGAAGAATATATGGACTTTTGAAACCTCAAAGTTCACCCTTAGTGACATACCTCCTCCAACAAGACTAAGCCTCCATTCTGAACAGTTCCACCATCTAGGGACCACGTATTCAAACACATGAGCCCATGGGGTCATTCGCATTCAGCTCACCACATACCTTGCCTTCAGATGCTTTCAGTGGCCAATACTAGAAAACATGAGTATTCATGAATACATAAGCATGCACATTTACATGTATATATGTTTATTTATATATACTTAGATATACAAACATGGATTCACAATGGTGCCTCCTATTCTAAATCATCCCCATGGATTCTTGTCTTAGTTCTGTATTTGTGGGTTCCTTTATTGGTTCTGCATCTGTAGGTCCCTTCTTCCATGGTGACGTTCTTTGCTCTCAACAATACCAACACATATGTTCATTTGCTTAATTCTACAATGCTTCATATAGCCTCCACATTGCTTTACCCGTATCACTATAGCACAAGTAAAACTAATAAAGCTTAGGATAATTTTTTTTTCTTCAGTGATTGCCTGTTCTGCCCTGCAACTAAGATTCAGGACATATGGACAAATGAATCCTGTTTGTAAGTTCCTGGGATCAGTGTTCCCTCTGTCACTGCTGTCATGATCTATGTTTGGAACAGAACATGACTTATTTGCTGTAGTTTGTTTTCTGATCGTTCCCCCCTCCCTTTTCTCACCCAGGTTGACTTAGCTTTATTTTAAATTTGTAGAACATTAGCATGCCTCTGAACCTCCAAACTGTAAATCGGTACAAAGAGAGAAATGAAGTCCCTCCCTACACCCTTTCGTGCCTTGCTTCCTAATTCCATTGAGGTAACTGAGCTCAGTGTTTTCTATTTTATTCTCTAAATCTAGTCCACCAGAATAGCCAGGATAACACTACAGACTGTGTGGATGACGTGACAGATATTTATTTTCTCCCAGTTCTTGGGCCTGGGATTTCAGATCAATACACAGTAATCTGTTTCCCTTGGAGGCATCTTGACTTGCAGGTGGTCTTCCTATCACTGTCTCGTCACAGAGGTAATGTTTGTGCCTTGGTGACTCTTCTGTGCCCTAACCTCTCAAGGCGACTCCAGTCCAGTTAGACTGTCATAAAGGTCCAACGATCCTGTTTGTTATGTTTGAGCCCCATCTCCAAATATGGTCGCATTTTAGAACACTAGAAGTTGGTGCTTCGATATGTGGATTTTGTAGAGGATTTAATTTCTCTCTCTCTCTCTCTCTCTCTCTCTCTCTCGTGTGTGTGTTTGAGTGTATGAAGATAAGCACAGGTATGTGTCATTCTTATTCCCTTATTTCTTTCACAAATGAGACCATGGGATTTACACCTATTTGCACTTTTCTAGCTCTGATTTTTTCAGAGGTATTTAGTTAAACATGGTTTGGGGTTTTCACATATATTTTGTAACATCTGTTGCATATTTCTACGATCTGAGAATCTAACATTTACATTTACAATGAGTACATCAGTCTTAATCTCATCGAAAGTCTGTTTGCACTAGACAGTGAGGTGTCAGTGGAGTCTGGGCCAAGAGTCCTGAAAACACAATCTCTCAGTACAGCCTAGCGTAAACCTCAAGTCCTAACTGAGCAGCAAGCTGAAGTTGCGTCATTATTATTTCAGGAGTGACTTTAAGCAAGAGCTGTGTGGCCACTTTTTCTCACCAAACGATCTTGTTTAAAATGTAAATTGATATTTTTTTCTCCAAAGTTCTGAGTAATCTTTCTCTTCCTGGACAGAAAAAAGAGAAGCAAAGAAATATGGAAAACATGATTTAGCACTAATCCCCTAGACCTGCTTTCAAAAGCCACTTGAGATTGCATCCACACAATTACAAAGTGGCCAAAGAAGTAGTCAATACAGTAGAAGCCTGTGCACTAAAGACCTCGGACTTGAATCCTAAACTCACATCATTGAAACAGAGGCCGAGTCCTCTGCCCAGAAGGAGGAAACTAAGCAGGGAGTGTCTGTATGCTATTCAGAGTCTCCACAACCCACCTGTGTCCATCTGCCAGGCTTTATTTGTCTGCTAATAGCTTGTGTATTCATTCTCCATGGTGGACTCTACACCTTCCCATTGTTAGTACAAAAACTCCCCTTGAATATTAACTCAGGAGGAGAGGAAAGGCACACCTGGGATAGTAGACATCCGCTGGCCCTGTCCTGTAGCTGGCCCTGTGCTGTAACGGTAGAAAAGTGCCTCTTACCCTTGGCATGTGGGCTACACACACCTCTTCATCTGATTTATCACAAAATGTGCTTTGAGTTTTTCCTTTACCTTGTAAGGGCATGGCTGCCGCAGCTAGTCCACCAAACAGAAAGTCTACATTTAGATGCTGATATTTTAGGTGGGTCATGAAATGAAATTCGCCTCGGGAGTGAGCATATGTTAAAAGTGCGTGGCAGAGCAGCGTGTGTGTGAGTGTGGAGAGGAAACGGGGAGAGAGGCCCTTCTGTCTTTTTTGATGCATATTCATGTGGAACTCCCAAAGTTTCTTGGAGGAGAGTTTCATTTAGATATTTGATTCTTGATAGTCGCTGCAAATCGAGCGAAAAGGAACCATTGACTTCCCGGTTTAAACTGTCAGCGCGTGGCCGCTAATGGGCTTAATGTGTTGTTTGGCATTCTGTTTTCTGGTTGTATTATTTTGGAGTCGTGAGATATAATTTATTTTGATTGAAAACTATTTATCTCACTGTTTTTGGACTGAGGAATGATTTCCCACTATTAAACTTTCAATTTTTTTCCTTGATACATTTGATTTTTGCCATTAGCTGCAATTGCAACAGCTTTTATTAAGCATCTTTCCGTTTTAAACTGGTTTATATTACAGTGATGCATATTCACTTTTAAAAACTCAAAAGATATGAAAGTGTGTAAACAAGAATGCTCAAATATGCCTAACCACAGGGACACCCCTATGGCCTCCGCTGCTCAGAGCCTCTTGCAGAGGTAATATGTGCATTTTTCTACCTTGAAATGTATCAAACAATGTATATGGTGAAACTACATAAGTATATTTCTGCATATAGTGGCTATCTGAAATAGCCCTGCATAGCTGTGGTCTTATATTCATATGTATACATACATGAGTGTATGTATGCAATCCATATCCTATTTATGTACACGATTCTTGTAAACACTTGCTTATGCATATTATTTTAGCAGCTGATTTGTATTCCATTGCCCTGATCACAATTTTTAGTGTTCAGTTTAAGGACGTTTTAAGATATTTTGAGGATTTCTTTTTAATAAAAGTGACCGATACCAACTAAAATATCTCTCCTGTTAGTCAGTATATACACCCAACTAGAGGGAAGACACGGAGCTCACCATTGGTGGTCTGCTAAGTTCATACATTCCAAAAGGTTTCCATCAAATGCTCATAGGATATTGGTTCCAACACAGAGTTGGGCAAGAAATGGCTGTTCTGAGAACTAGAACTAGCCCCCAGTATCTAGCCTTTTGATCTGCAACATTCCAGCCTCCCCATTGTACTGGATTCTTAATCAACCAATCAGTCTCTGTAGACACATTATGGTGGCTTGAACAGGTATGGGCCTAGAGACTCATGTGTTTGAATGTTTGGCCCATAAGGAGTGACACTATTAGGGGATGTGGCCTTGTTGGAGGAAGTGTGTCACTGTGGAGGTGGGCTTTGAGGTCTTACATGCTCAAGCTAGGCCCAGTTTGACAGTCTCCTTCTCCTGCCTGCAGATCAAGATGTAGAACTATCTCCTTCTCCAGACCATGTCTTTCTGCATGCTGCCATGCTTCCCACCATGATGACAATGGACTAAACCTTTGAAACTGTAAGCCAGCCCCAATTAAATGTTTTCCTTTACAAAAGTTACTGTGGTCATGATGTCTTCCCAGCAATAGAACCCTGACTAAGGCATACATCTTCTTGTCAGGAACTTTGGTTTACACCACTACACATCCTTATTCTTGTAATTCTTATTTTCACCGTTTCTGTAAGATAAATAAACATATACACACTGATAGTTATTTTTGAATCCCCAGTTAAAATTAATAAAACCAGGTTTAATCTGAGCAAAGTAACCCCCTGGTGATTCTCAGGAGAAGAAAGTAGGAAATAGATTCATGTGACAAGTCTAGGGACCGTGTCTTAAATACCCTGTAGGCAAGTCTAGGGGACCATGTCTTACATACCCTGTAGGCAAGTCTAGGGACCATGTCTTAAATACCCTGTAGGTAAGTCTAGGGACCATGTCTTAAATACCCTGTAGGCAAGTCTAGGGACCATGTCTTAAATACCCTGTAGGTAAGTCTAGGGACCATGTCTTAAATACCCTGTAGGTAAGTCTAGGGACCATGTCTTAAATACCCTGTAGGTAAGTCTAGGGACCATATCTTAAATACCCTGTAGGCAAGTCCAGGGACCATGTCTTAAATACTCTGTAGGCAAGTCTAGGGACCATGTCTTAAATACCCTGTAGGCAAGTCTAGGGGACCATGTCTTAAATACCCTGTAGGCAAGTCTAGGGACCATGTCTTAAATACCCTGGAGGCAAGTCTAGGGACCATGTCTTAAATACCCTGTAGGTAAGTCTAGGGACCATGTCTTAAATACCCTGTAGGTAAGTCTAGGGACCATGTCTTAAATAAATACCCTGTAGGCAAGTCTAAGGGACCATGTCTTAAATACCCTGTAGGTAAGTCTAGGGACCATGTCTTAAATACCCTGTAGGTAAGTCTAGGGACCATGTCTTAAATACCCTGTAGGCAAGTCTAGGGACCATGTCTTAAATATCCTGTAGGCAAATCTAGGGGACCATGTCTTAAATACTCTGTAGGTAAGTCTAGGGACCATGTCTTAAATACCCTGTAGGCAAGTCTAAGGGACCATGTCTTAAATACCCTGTAGGTAAGTCTAGGGACCATGTCTTAAATACCCTGTAGGTAAGTCTAGGGACCATGTCTTAAATACCCTGTAGGCAAGTCTAGGGACCATGTCTTAAATACCCTGTAGGTAAGTCTAGGGACCATGTCTTAAATACTCTGTAGGCAAGTCTAGGGACCATGTCTTAAATATCCTGTAGGTAAGTCTAGGGACCATGTCTTAAATATCCTGTAGGTAAGTCTAGGGACCATATCTTAAATACCCTGTAGGCAAGTCCAGGGACCATGTCTTAAATACTCTGTAGGCAAGTCTAGGGACCATGTCTTAAATACCCTGTAGGCAAGTCTAGGGGACCATGTCTTAAATACCCTGTAGGCAAGTCTAGGGACCATGTCTTAAATACCCTGTAGGCAAGTCTAGGGACCATGTCTTAAATACTCTGTAGGTAAGTCTAGGGACCATGTCTTAAATACCCTGTAGGTAAGTCTAGGGACCATGTCTTAAATACCCTGTAGGCAAGTCTAAGGGACCATGTCTTAAATACCCTGTAGGTAAGTCTAGGGACCATGTCTTAAATACCCTGTAGGTAAGTCTAGGGACCATGTCTTAAATACCCTGTAGGCAAGTCTAGGGACCATGTCTTAAATACCCTGTAGGCAAGTCTAGGGCCATGTCTTAAATACCCTGTAGGTAAGATCTTGAGCATCTAAGGGGGAGTAGTTGCTGCTTGGTGTGCCTTCTGAGAGGGAGCAGGGTTTTGAGAGAGAGAAGGGGAAGGGGGCTGAGATGGATCTCCCACCTGAACACACACCTCTTGAGAAGGCAGTGTCTCTCCTCTATTTTGCTGTCAGCGCTAAAGTCAACATTACTTTCCTGTTTCCTAATTATTTCTCTAATTCAATATCAGCATGTAAAAATGTGCTCTGAAACCATATATGTATATGTTCATTCATATATGTGTGTGTATTTGTTTAAGAAAACAAGAACTCCTTGAAATTACCTGGCATGAGTGAGAAGGAAATACGGAACATGCAACAAACCCGCTTAGGAGTTTATTTGAGGGGGCATATACAGACCTGGGGAAGTCAGTGTGCAGAGAGAGAGAGAGAGAGAGAGAGAGAGAGAGAGAGAGAGAGAGAGAAAGGGCATGTCCTGCTTTTAAAAGCTGCCTAGCACATGCACAGAGCAGGTTGACATGACTACATCATATGCAGATGACAGGGCTCAAGCATGCATGCAAGAGCTTAGCTGAGTCAAACGTGAATGATATAATCCACGCTGCACTTGGGTCATGCGGGGCCCTTTAACATCCCTGGGGCCTTTAGGCACTTCTGCCCGAGGGCTTGTTTGCACATGCATGGCCCTGGAACCTGGAAGTGTCAGCCTTATTGTGGCTTAAATCATAACATTTCACCCTTTTGTTCATTATAAAAGTTTGGGGCTATTGTGAAAGGTGAGGTTTCTCTGATTTCTCTCTCAGCTGCTTTATCATTGTATTTAGGACAGCTACTGATTTTTTGAGTTGACCTTGTATCCTGCCGCATCACTGAAGGTATTTATCAGCTGTAGGAGTTCTCTGGTAGAGTTTTGGGGGTCACTTATATATACTATCATATCATCTGCAAATAACGAAGGTTTGACTTCTTCCTTTTCAATTTAAATCCCCTTGTTTTTCCTTTTGTTGTCTTATTGCCATTGCTAAAACTTCAAGAACTATGTTGAAGAGATATGGAGAGAGTGGACAGCCTTGTCTTGTTCCGGATTTTAGAGGGAGTGGGAACTTGGACTGGTATTTTTTTTAAAAAAAATCTAATAAAATATTTGGGGAGTTTGGGATCTTTAATGGGTGGAACTGGGGCGTTGTCAGGTTTCTCGTGACTGCTTCCCACTGATTTTGTGGGCGTCGGAGAGTTAAGATGCTTGACCACATTCTGAGGTAGCTGATTACTTTTGTGTTTTTTTCTGGGCTCAGTGGAACTGGCTGGCAGGCAGCTTGTACCTCTCAAGATGCTGGAAAGACAGAGAATTATGTCTGGAAAAAATTTTAGATCCTGGTGATTAAGGGAGGAGAGTCCCCAGATGGAGGTGGGTGGAGGAGGGAATTTCCCAGGGGTTCCTGAGACCAGGAATGGTAAAGGAGGAATTAAATGATACTTATTCCATGCGAGTCTGGTCCATTTAGATAGGTCCAATTGGCTCCCTAGAGCTCATGAAAAAAAAATGTTTGAAAAGAAATAAATTTTAGACATACTAAAAGCTTATGATTATGATGATATAGTGTTGGAATGGAAGACAGTGGGGAGGAATGAGGAAAAGAAGGGGGAATTATTAGAAAGGGGAATTATTAGACCCCTTAATGTTTTACCTGAAGCAATTCTTACGGCACCTGGTCTCAGTGATAAACCTGTTATGTTAAAGTCTGGATTGCGAGTTTTTAGAGTCTGGGGCTATGAATGTCACCAACCTCATTATTGTTTTTTACCACCTAGGCTCTTGGCAATCCTTGTACCTCCAGCTCTATGTTTAATGATGGTCCCTGTAATAACAACCTGTGGCTCCCTGTTACAGATGACAATTGTGGTCAGGTCAAAGGAGCCTGGGAATCCTCACTCGTCCATGGCCAGACCTAGAAGGTCAACTTGGGAATTTTCTGGGTCTGATGTCACCATGCTACAATGTACTCAAGAACAATCGACTGTCCTTCCCTATGGCATCTTAGACAAGACCTTGTGAGACCAAGATGAGGATTAGGGCATGCTCGGGCCCAGTGACCAGCTCTACCACATTTGAAACACGGGGGGGGGGGGGGTGGGGGGTGGGGGTTGGGGGGCGGGGAGGCAAGGAAGCAGCATGGACAGCACCGATGGGGCGGTCGGTCACCTCGGCCAATCGGAAGGCCGTGGCTAGCACATGACAATAATGATTCTAGGCTTTGTCATTCCTTGCATGGTACACCTTAAAAGCCAACTCTAAGACTTCCGCCTGTGGGTTCAAGGGGCCTTTCTCCAAACGTCTAAGTTTAGCCTTAATGTCAGGGTAGCGCTGAGAAAAAAGATGAGTCATGAGTGTTTTCTGGATTTCAGTTAGTATATTATAACAGGGCTTTAGTGAGCCATCCCAAAAATGCAGAAGGATTTTCCTTTGCATCTTGTATGACCTCTGAGAGCTTATTATAGTTTACTGGCTTGAAGGCAGCCTTATGGAGACCTGCTAGAAGGCAAGTCAAAAATCAGTTCCTAGCTAAAATTCCACTTGGGGTGTTGTGGTTCCGCTTGGGGACTGCCTCTGCCCCTGGGGGGGTGTGTTGCATGTGTTTGGTGACCCTCATCTGCATGTAGTCTGGCCTGCTCCCAAACTCGCCTGTGCTCTTCAGGAAGTAGATTATTAGATAGGATCATATAGATATCATGAAAGGTGAGACTACAAATTGGGACCTAGAATTTAGATAGTAAACGGCTTGGATTTAAGGAAACTCCTTCCATTTGCCTGTGTGCTGACAGTAGTTAGAAAGCTCCCATAGAAATTCAGGATCAAAAGTGCCATTAAGTGGCCACTTTAAATTGTTATCTAAATTGTAACGAGGCCACTTTTTGAACAAAGATGGACAAGTGTGGGAATCTGTACGTAGGCCAGGCATTAAGGCCTGGGATTTTAGGGCCTCTAAAAGGCATGGGGGGGGGGGTGTGTGCTGGATTGATTGTCTTGGATGGCTTGCTGCCCTAGCTGAAACCATGAAAACCAGCGAAAACAGCAACATCACAAGGCTTATAGGGGGACATCTTCCCTCTATAGGTGGGGTGTGAATTGGCAGTGGACACTGCAGGGCTTATAGAAGGCCGTCCTCTACCTATAGGCAGGGTGTTAAAACCTAAATGGCTCTGGTCGGGGTGACTTGGAAGCCAGAGAGGCCACAGCGGTGACCACTGACAAGTGGTCTAAAAGAAAAGAAAAGAAGGAGAAAGAAAAATCTGAGGGACCTGGGGCCCCCAGTTGTCCCCGGCTCATCCAAACATAATTTTAGCTAAGGGAAGGAATCCAGAGATGAATTTCAGCAAAGGGCTCAACCGAAGTTGTGGAGGCCATGGTTGGGGGCTGTCCCCGCATTTCTAGGAACATCAGAAGATTGCTGGGAGCTCAACAGTCAATTCCTTGGGTTTGGAGAAACAGTTCAGCTGACCAGAATGGGGGAAACTCACAGTCGAAACCAGTCGTGTGCGTAAAAGTTGCGCTCAGGCAGATGGAACACATGGTTGTTGTGGAAAAAATACCTGGTTATGGATTCCGACCCTGGAAGAGGGGCTTAGAGCGGGGGGAGCCTCCCGCTCTTACGGCACCAATGAAATTACCTGGCGTGACTGAGAAGGAAACACAGAACATGCAACAAACATGCTTAGAAGTTTATTAGAGGGGGTTTGTACAGGCCTGGGGAAGTCAGTGTGCAGAGAGGGGGAGGGGGCGTCCAGCTTTTAAAAGCTACCTAGCGCATGCGTACAGCGGGTTGACGTGACTATGTCATACGCAGATGACAGGGCTCACACATGTGCACAAGGGCTTAGCTGAGTCATACATAGACGATGTAATCTACACCGCATGTGGGTCATGCAGGGCCCTTTAATGTCCCCAGGGCCATTAGGCATTTCTGCCTGAGGGCTCATCTGCACAGGCATAGCCCTAGAACCTGGAAGTGTCAGCCTCATTGTGGCTGAAATCATAACACTCCTGATACTTAATTTAGATTGTAACTTCTTGAAAGGCTTTTCTTTTCTTTGTGTCTCTACTTCCTCTTAGTGAGCAGTCAGTAGTCAGTAATAGTTCAAGGGACTATTTGTTTTGCAAATGGATCTAAACTATCATGAAAGACAACTGTGGAGTTGTCCAGGCAGTATCAGCCAAGAACATGGGCACTCATAGCTGAGAGGTTGGGCGAGGGCATATCAGGCATGTTGCTAACGTTTTTGCCTTTTGGTGGGTGTGCTACTAACCGAGCAACTGGAAGTTCTGACATCTGTGTATGCTGACAGCCAAGTCCAGTGTTGTCCTTTTACTATTGGCTGATCAAGTGTACACTTCGTCTGAGCTTCAACATTATCCATTCAGTCAAACTGAACTAGAATGAGAACCCAAATGAACGTTAGGGATAATGACAAAAATAAACGCCAACATCACACACACACACACACACACACACACACCCATCCACGGCAAGTACTCCTTCCTCCTGTCCGACACAACACAATATTTATCACCTTGCCTGTGTGACTCCATTTTATCCTCCTGACAGGTGAGGAGAGCCAGACCCTGAAAGGTTAAAAATCTTCTTTAGAAATGCATAGGATGTTGGACCTGCCTGGAAGGCGCTTGCCTGTAACTGTAACAAAGCCAGAACGGAGCTGGCAGACACGGCTACTGCCCCATCAGGGATTAATGGGCTGACTGACTAGTATGCTTTGTTTAAGGGTGGTAGCCACAGCCTCCTTTGTTTACTCGAGACTCAGGCAAATCAGAATATAACTGAAGAACAGATAAAGTGGCTCAACAGGGGAACTATTTGTATAAAAGACCAAGGTACACAGGCTGGGGAAATAGAAAACGGAGGAAAACAGCCACAGAACCACAGCCAGGGAGTGGCGACCTGGGGCTTGATCTCAACCTAATCACTCAAGGTCAGGATCAAATGAAACTTTGATCAGGGTCCCCGTGTTCCCTGGGTCTGAGGCCACCGAAGTGGCAAGCCAGGACTGAAGGACAGGACCCCTTCACCCATCTCTAGGACTGTGGGCATCTTGCTTTTCCAATACAAGAGACAAAGGAGGTGGAATGTGAGGATGTAGGGCAAATGTCGCTGGAAGAGTTTTGGTCCCTGGAAGTGAGAGCCAGCAAGGAAACAAACCAAAATCTTTTAAGTCCCAGGGGGTTTTTACAAGAGACTCTCTTCATCTGGGGCTGGCTTGTTATTCACATCTACACTCCTTTCATTCCCAGCCTATAGGGCAAGGGTGAATCCTACCCAGATTCAAAGTATCTATGGGGCATTTTCTTGTTTTTGTTATTGAATACCCTCTTCTAGGAGGTCTGTGAACCCTTCTAGGGCAAGGATGGTATTATTTTCTGAACATCTGGTAGGGGTTTAGAAGGTTACTTGGAAGAGAGCAAGCAGTGGGTAATTCCTCTGTAATCTGATTTGACATTTGTTTGTTCCGTGTTAGTGATACCAAACCACCAGGTTGCGAGGTAGTCCAAGTGAAAACAAGATAAAACAACAGTAACCAGCGTGCCCCCCCCCCCCCCCCCCCCCCCCCCCCCCCCCGCTGGCTAGGAAACGACTGAAACATTTTCTCCCTCTCTCAGCCATTTCCCTGGGAAGCCAAGCCAAGCCTCCAGCCGATTAACAACGTTAATGCTCTCCCGTAGGCGGACAGGCAACTCTCAGGGTGGCTTCTCACCTCCCCGCTCTGCCTTAGATAGAGTGACTTTGCTCCCCTAATTTTTCAGAGGCGGGGGTGGGGATGGGGGTGGAGAGGTGGGGGCGGGGAAAGAGTGGAGGTGGGGGTGGGGAGCTGAGGCGGTCTTCAGGAATCTCCACGCTGTTCACACAGGTCCTATGGGAAAGTGGGAAGAGGGGAGCAAGGGCACCTAAGCTGCAGCGCGGGGAGATGGAGAACGCGGTGTTTAACCCCACAATTCTACAGCAGAGTTATTAAGGGCCTCCACCAGAAATGGAACTTGATACTTTGGGCTATTTAAGAACGTTCTTGCTGAAGCCAGGCAAGTTTTACTTTCAGAAATAGCTGCAGCCTCTATATCTAGTGGGAATGGGGGAGAAGCAAGGCACCAAAAACAGCCGTGGGAGGTTCTAGTTTTCGGCTCAGCTGTTTATATTTGACCGTGCACTTTCTTGACTAAGAGACCCCGAGGTCCTCTCAAAACTTACTGACTTAACCAGGCACATCGCCAGGGTTTTCCTGCAAAGGATGGGGTATTTGTAAGGTGGGAAAAATTAAATGGTGGGATACTTTGTGCCAGTTGATGCAGATGCTTATCTGTGACAAGAAGGTCTTAGGGATCGATACGTTTAGCTTTTCTTTCCCTCCTTTGGCAAGAACCTCATTTTCTGAGCCTCATTTCCTACCTGTAAATGAACAAGTTGAGGCGAGATGACGTCAAGAACCTTCTCCTCTAGACCACTAATGTTCTGTGTTATTGCTTGTGAGATAGGGTAGTGAAGAGAGGCGTCCGGCGGAAATCAAGGACACATGACGTGAGGTCCCAGCCTTGCCATTTACCAGATCGTTAATCCTCTCCGAGCCTTGGTTTCCTTAGTCTGCAAGAGCCATTTCAGTTCTAAATTGTACAGTTTTATGGCACTGCTTATTGAGTCTGAAAATATCACAAACATAAGGTCTTAGGAATTACCTTTAAGATGTTTTTTTTTTTTTGCACCACGCAGATTGTACGACAAAAACAACCCAATTTGATCACCAACCAACAGCACTTATTGAGCAAGCAAATGGTTTATCTGCCCCAACGTGCAGAGGTGACAAGATGTATATGTTTTGCAGACACCATTCATTAATGGTGGTTTTACTTGCCCTATAGTAATTGAATTTTAAATCACAATTAATATTTAGCACTAATTACCACCGGGCTCTCTTGTTTTCATGAGGTTAAACACTGTCAAGTTGATAAATTTTGTATTTTTAACACTCTAGCTTGCCTGCTTCCTAGGATGGTACCACTGGCTAACAGCCAAATAAGCACAGATTGGCGCTTCATACCCTTAGAAAACCACATGCCTGTCAAGCGCTTATGTAACCTACTTCCTGCCGTGGGTTCCACTTCAGGGTTTAACTAATGCTTTTCCTTCCCCTTCCAGGAAGCAACGTGTCATTCTTTAAAAATACCCCCTTGATTATGGTGGGACGGCTGTGTGAGCGCGAGAGTGGAGTGGGAAAAGGTATTTCTGGCCACAAGGGCATCTCTGAGCCTCCCAGGAGCTCTGCTTCGAAGTAGGGGGGCAGGTCCACCTGTGTCCTCTGCATCTCACCGGCTTTCCTAAGAGACAACCAGGCATGCTGCTGAGGATGGCTTCAACGCTGCTCTGGAGGTTGCTGACATGGAAGAAGGAGGAAAAGCAGTTGGTTGGTAACATGTCTTGAGCCCTCCCGTGTTGTCAGATACCGTTTAATTCATTCTCATGAGGTCCCTTGAGATAATGAACAGCACTAGGGGCATCGACAGTGCCCTTGGGGCTGTTTTGTTTTCCCCCCTGTTTCTCTTTTCATGAGTGATTTTGATTCCACTGATTCTCCCCATTGAGGGCAAGGAGGCCACCAGCATCTCCCTGGCCTCCGTCCTCCTAGCTTAATCAACCCAATGGTCCGAAGACTCTTCCTCTCATGTCCGGGTACCAATCTCAAGGAAGATTCAGATTGGGTGTCACATGCCCATGACTGACCTGCATCTTCTGCTCAGGGGTTCAGGTGTGAGGCACAGGGGTAGGCTGGTCGGGTGTGAAGTAGGGGAGGAGTTTGTTGAAGGAGCCAAAAGAAGATGGTGGCAATACTTCCTAGACAAGGACTACCGCAGATGTCACAGTGAGCTGCTCAGGAATAACGTGGGTTTGAGCTGCCAGTTTGGATGCTTTTCTCTGACAGAACAGAATAATCAACCCCAAAGAGATGGTGAAGGGTGGTTAGCTGAGTCTCGGTGGACTCAACCATTTATCATCATGCATTTATCGACCAGCTACCCTGATCCGCCTGTTCCTCCTCTGAAGATTCTTGCCATAGAGAAGTAGCACTTGGATACTACTTGGATACGTAGGCAGCCATCTAGATTTAAAGGCATATGGTCTGGCTTGGATGGCGTACAATTTGCAAGATGGCTTTGAAGCCAAACTTGCTGCTTATTTCATGCCCTGCATATTTAATCACTACTTGATATGAATGAAGCGTTTTTATCCAAAGATAGAAGCCACAGAAATCTTACCTATGTTTAGTCATGAAATCTCTTTCAACATATTAATAAGGCGATCTTCAAGGGGAATGTCACCTTTGTGAAGGAAGTCTGCTTGGAGTATTAGATGTTGCTGGGAGTCTAGGATGTTTTTGATCAACTTGACCACCATTGTAGAAGACAGCAAGCACAAATGATCCCACTTGAATAGTTTTCTGGAAAATTCTGGAGCCCCAAAGAAAATTCTCTCATGGTTAGTGAATACTGATAAATTCTTGACTTATTTCAGCTTCCCAAAGAGAGGGACGGAATTGCCCATGTCACTCTCTCTATATGAGGGTGACACTTGACTGGTGTACCACATTTCTCTGAAGCATTGGTTTCTTTTTATTTCTTTTGTTTGGCTTCTGTATCCAAGACTTCATTCATCTGAATTCTCCTTCTGGCTGGCCACATTAGGTAATGCTAGCCAGGGGCAAGGGGAGCAGTCACTGGAGAACTTTTATTTTCTCTCTAAAAAGAGCTTTTATACTTTGTTGTGTCGCATTAACACTATTGGGGCTTTTTAGAACCTGGCATTCAAGCAGACAGGCAGATCTAGCAAATTCCAGTTGTGTAACTCAACAGAGAGGGAAGGTTGAGGCTTGTACTGGGTTGAGTAACGTGAAGCTGGTATACCACCCAGCCCAGGCCTCCACCTGCCTTTCACATAGGGCAGCTGCTTGGTTGCTGTCAGATCAAGGATACTGTCCGCATATAGTATAGTCTCTGTATGGGAGTGTGTGGGACATGGGGAGTGAAAGTTACTAGCTACTTCTGGCTTCTGGTTCTCTGCTCAAATGACTCCTTGCCTTTTTCTTCTGAGTGCTTAGCATCTCAGATAAAATGCTAAAAACAGAAGAAGAAAGGAAAAGAAATTTTACCTCAAATCTTAAGAGACAGAAAGGGCCGAGGAAGCAATTTTAGTGTCCCTTTTTTATTTTCCTCAAGCTTAATGCACTCCCTGCTCCTCCAGAGTCTTTACGGAGTCTATTTCTTTGTCAAGAACATTTTCCCTTTTATATTTGTTTATATCTTCTTTATGTTTGTTTAGGTTTCTTCCTCCTCAGAAAGCTTTGCTTGGATCTGGCCCCAAAGTCAACTTGGATGTCCACCTTGTAGGCCTACAGAGTCCCTTTCTCCCTAAGACTGTCTTTGGCAGCCGCTGGGAGGTACAGGGTGACTGGAGATTATTGCTCCTTGTTGATTATTGCTGACCACACCAAGGTCAGAGCACATTCTCAGTAAAAGCCCTTCCTTGGAAGTACCCATCAGTTCTTATTCTGATGAGGCTTATTCTGCTTGTGGTATATAATGAGCAACTGGAATATGACTAGCCCAACTTGGGGGGGGGGTCATATTTTTGATGCCCAAAACACAGCTCTCATCTCTAAAGAAATAAAAGGTTGTTTATTCTGGAACCAAAACAGAGTGACCAGGTTTGGGTTTATCCAAATACGGTGTTGCAATGTGGTAGCAGTTTCGTGAAGTCTTCTGTGGTAACAAAACAAAGAAAGTTACAAGTGATGACATTTAAAAAAATGTGTTGTTGGAAATATCAGGTAGACAGTTACTGCTGAGGAGGGAGGTTCTGTTTTGGGCCTCAGATGCTGTCTGATAACATTCTTAACTTTTGGGTGGGTGGGAATTAGGGCTTTGTTTGTATATTCCAAAAGGATCCAGCAAATCATGTGAAGTATGTTAGGTCAAACACAGAGGTGGGCAAGAAATGTCGATTTTAGGGGCTAATGTAAGTCAAGGTTATCGGATCTGTACCTATATCTTTTTAACTCTAAAACCAATTACTTGAGTTTAAATCAGTTAATCGGCCTTGTGGGATCTTTAATGTTACGTGTGACCCTTTCCCATGGAAACTTCAGTGACGGTATTAATTTAATTTAGTTGTAATATTGACTCAGGGTTAGTAGCCATTATATGGCCCAGCACAGTCTGAGATTCATGGGAGGATGGAATCACCCACATAACGCAGACGTTTTGCAGTAACTCTCAGGGTTAGCTGAAGCTTGCACTGAGTACCCAAACAGCATCCTCAAGTGGTACTTGTTGTGTTCTGGAGAGTGGCGTGCGGTGCTGAGGAGCCACGTCTGCGCAGACCCATCCTACATTTGACCTCCACGAGTCACTCGATGCCTTTGTGCCTCGGTTTTCTCATTTACAAAACTGAGCATCGATTGGTTTGTACGCCAAACAGTCCTGTTAAATGAGAGTAGGCGTGCGGGCAATAAAGTGCTTACTATGTCCTCAAAAGTGTTAATCATCCCGATTCATCATCCCATTCTTTCCTGTCTCAGCACGGTGTCTGCGCACACACACAAGTGTTTATCTAAATAGTGACAAAGCCACTGGACTTGCTCTGTAAGTTTCAGTGAAGCGGGATGAGAGGCGCATGTGTGGTGCTATGGGAAGGCTGGAAGGCGCCAGCTAAAGTGTTAATCTGGACCATTACTAGGAAATGGCAGCTCACTTCAAAAATGAATCACCTTGGAACTTTATGTTTAAAGAGCAGCGGTACTTGCAGTAGGAGCAGAATTCCTGCTTGTGGGAAGCCTTTGCTACTATAGTTCTGTTTGTTCCCGATTCTGTTTTGTCCCTGTATTTCCGTTCTCCATTCCCAAGGGTGCTGTCTATGTAAGCTGGCGGTCTACCACCCTCTCTATAGGGGAACTATCTCAGGGTGCAGCTTCTCTGGTCCACGCGCTGAGGAGGCCTAAATGGCTGGAACAGCAGTCAAAAACTTCAACCCGAGTTCATTCATATTCATGCTCTGTGCAGTGTTTCTGCATTCTTTCCTGCCCCAAGCTGCACCAGGAAAGTGTGTGAGCGAGGGCAGGGGACTGGGAGACCGTTCCCAGAATCTGTGTCTGATTTGCAAGCCTGAGGAGCCGTCACGATAGGCAGCAATAAAAGTCAGTCATCAGCTCTGATATTTATAGCAAGACTGAGGAAAGAAAGAAGAGAAAGCCGTGAAATGTTATTAGGGAGTCAGAGCAGTGGAGAGAGCGCCTCACTATAACTCACACTGGACTACTTGACTTTGCACGTGCATGATGCATCAGTGGGGCTCACTTTGAGAAAGGGAGTTTAGAGCCTGTCCTCTCTCTGACCAATGCCATGTGGTGAGTTGATTTTTGGTATAAGACATTGAAATGTACTAAGTAGAGATGTACACGGATGATATCTAAAAAGCCCTTCCAAGTTTTCCTCTCTCTCTCTCTCTCTCTCTCTTTCTCTCTCTCTCTCTCTCTCTCTCTCCCTCTCTCTGTTAGAAATTGGAGAATTATACTGCATTTCACATAATCAGCCTGATCGCAGTACCGAACTGTTGTATATTTCACAAATCTGGTTGAACTTTAGAAAGCATTTTTACAAAACACCTTCCAGTCGGTGAGAAGACAGAAAGGAAAAGGACAGTTCTCTCACGATGTTGAAAAGACTGTCTGTTGGCTTGCAAATAAGAAAACAATGCAGTGTTGTGCAAACAGAAGGCATTCATTTACTAATACAAACAAATCAACAGTAACAACAGTGAGATGCAGATGCTTGGAAAACCCTTCAAAATACCGAAATGCCACAGAATGGAGGAGTTGTGTCTATTAACTGTCACAGGGTAGGTCCAGTGTTATCTGGACTTACTGGTTACTTTTGCAACCTGGTGCATTATTGTCCTGTTGAGATTAGATCACAGTGCTTGGAATTCTCAATGACTCACCACGACTACCCCCTATATTATATGGCATCCTAGGAGAAGGATAAACCTGGGGCAGAGGAATATATTTAAATCTACACTAGAGTAACTGTTCTACATATGTGCCCCCTTAAAATATATTTCGGGTCTTTTATAACTCTTAACATCAGAACAGTCCTGTGCATTAGAGTTAGGAATTCTTGGGAGCCTTGAGAGAGCATTTGCCTTTGTGAGGCCGCTGGGTATCCACTGCGGTGTGTTCATCAAACTAGTAGCAGCCTGAACAAGTGAGTGACTTAAGAAAAGCAACCCTCTGCCCCAAGTTCTCCCCATCCTACCCCTCTCACTTTTCTCTCCCCATCTCCCCTTACCCCCCTCCCACCCCACCCTTAAGATCCCGATTTTTTGCCTGGCAATCTTGTCTACTTCCCCTACCCAAGAGGATAGCTATATGTTTTTCTTTGGGTTCACCTTCTTATTTAGCTTCTTTAGGATATCAAATTATAGACTCACTGACCTTTATTTATGGCTAGAAACCAATTATGAGTGAGTATATCCCATGTTCATCTTTTTGGGTCTGGGTTACCTCACTCAGGATAGTATTTTCTATTTCCATCCATTTGCATGCAAAATTTGAGAAGTCATTGTTTTTTACCGCTGAGTAGTACTCTAATGTGTATATATTCCACACTTTCTTCATCCATTCTTCCATTGAAGGACATCTAGGTTGTTTCCAGGTTCTGGCTATTACAAATAATGCTGCTATGAACATAGTTGAACAAATACCCTTGTCATATGATAGGGCCTCTCTTAGGTATATTCCCAAGAGTGGTATTGCTGGGTCCAGGGGTAGGTTGATCCCGAATTTCCTGAGAAACCGAAACACTGCTATCCAAAGTGGTTGCACAAGTTTGCATTCCCACCAGCAATGGATGAGGGTACCCCTTCCTCCACAACCTCTCCAGCAGAGGCTATCATTGGTGTTTTTGATTTTAGCCAATCTGACAGGTGTAAGATGATTGGGATAAAGGAAGGTTGGATAGGGGAGCAGGGAAGCACATATCTTAATTAAGGGAGCCATCTTAGGGTTGGGAAGAGACTTGGACCTAGAGGGGCGTCCAGGTGCCCAAGGCGAGGTCCCCAGTTAGTTCCTGGGACAGCTGAAGATAGGCAACCTGAAATGATCCTATCCTATAGCCATACTGATGAATATTTTGCATATCACCATAGAACCTTCATCTGGCGATGGATGGAGATAGAGACAGAGACCCACACTGGAGCACTGGACTGAACTCCCAAAGTCCCAATGAGGAACAGAAGGAGGGAGAAGATGAGCAAGGAAGTCAGGACCAAGAGGGGTGCACCCACCCACGGAGACAGTGGGGCTGATCTATTGGGAGCTCACCAAGGCCAGCTGGACTGTGACTGAAAAAGCAAGAGATAAAACTGGACTCTCTGAATATGGCAGACAATGAGGGCTGCTGAGAAGCCAAGGACAATGGCACTGAGTTTTGGTCCTACTTCATGTTCTGGCTTTGTGGGAGCCTAGCCAGTTTGGATGTTCACCTTCCTAGACCAGGATGGAGGGGGGAGGACTTTGGACTTTCCACAGGGCAGGGAACCCTGACTGCTCTTCAGACTTGAGAGGGAGGGGGAGAGGAGTGGGGGGAGGGGGAGAGGAGTGGGGAGACGGGGAGAGGAGTGGGGGGAGGGTGGGAGGAGTGGGAGGCTGGGAGGAGGCGGAAATTTTTTTTTCTCAATAAAAAAAAAGAAAAGAAAAGAAAAGAAAAGCAACCCTCCCTGCAGTGAAAGAACTGGAGTCTCCGAGACTGGCGCTTGGCTCAGGTCACAGACTAGTCAGAGAGAAGACATCCTAGAATGGTCCTGACCGGCCTCAGCCGGTGCTGCTCTCCACAGCAAACCTCTGAAGAGTCTCTGGCACCCAGCACTTACCCGATGTCAACTAAACAGTATACTGTAGGAAATACCTGCTGGAAATTCACTGACTCAGTGAAATGAGAGCCATTGTACTTTTAAGATGATTTAAAATGAGCTAAAACCCAAAAGATATCTGGTTTTTAGAGAGGCCAGCCGACTACTAATAGATCCGTTACATATAACAAGAGGCAAGTCAGAGTTGGTTTGATTAGATTAAGGAACCCCTATGGCATTAGTGAGGCTATTTTGTAAGGGTATTTTCACAGAGGTTTAACTGACGTCTTGATCTCTTTCCGTCTCTTTCTCTCTCTGCACGTGTGTGTGTGTGTGTGTGTGTGTGTGTGTGTGTTAGCCACTGTCTTCTTGGGCTAGAGTCCAGGACTGAATAAACAGGGAAAATAGAATGCAAACTGAACACCACGTTCATTTTCTTCTGCTTCCTGCCTGTATATATTATGTGACCAGCTACTTCGAGTGGCTGCTGTGTGTGTTCTGCCTTCTCTGCCATGATGTACTATAACCCCTGCAAATGATGATCCCAGATGAGCCCTGCCTTCCTTAGCAAAGGTAGTTTGTCACAGTAATAGGAAGAGTCCTAAACACAAGGTACCGACTATTATGAACTAAGGCAAAAAATTCTACATTAGCTTATAATCACTCCAGCTTCTTAAACTGTGGGTTGCATAACCGGATGTGGGGGCTGTGGACGTTTCGACAATGGTAAAAGGTTTCTGAGCATGCCTCAGTGGAAAACTAGTTCAATATGACATGTGTAATCACATGGACCTGAGGTCTCATGGCAGCGTTCAACTGCGTTGCATGGCACCATTCCACTGCAGCCTTGGATCTGAACATACCACATGTACTTTCTGCAGGCGTGCCGCCACGCCTCATAGTGTTGCTCAGATTCAAGATTACTGTATGTCATGAATTTATAGTGCTTTTGCTGTATGCAAAACTATTTTGCTCCTATAGAAACATAATGAAAACCAAAGGATTGTAATATTTTTCTGCCACCATTTCCCAGCGTGTAGAAGACAAGTAGATTTTTGGATTGTGCTGTATGAGTGTTTGGTTGTAAGAACTGCTTTCAAATTTCACACTCCCATACAGAGACTATACTATATGCGGACAGTATCCTTGATCTGACAGCAACCAAGCAGCTGCCCTATGTGAAAGGCAAGTGGAGGCCTGGGCTGGGTGGTATACCAGCTTCACGTTACTCAACCCAGTACAAGCCTCAACCTTCCCTCTGAGTCCCTCACAAAAAATCATTAACAAACTTTGTCTTGGGATTAAGACAGAATTTCTATTACTTTCTAAAACGGCCCTAAATATACTTCTGTGATTTTGTGCTGTGTATCTATGAGAAGTAGCATTCTCAGAATTGAGGACTGTAAGATCAAAATCATGTTCAAATAATGTTGAAACATATTGAAAGTGCTCTATGTCCTGCAGCATTAAATATTCAGTCTAGATTACATTATTAAAAAATAAGCAATTTATCTATAAGTATAGAAATTTGCTTTTGTCTAGTAAGTGTAACAAAGAATTGGGATGAAATACATTTATTTATGATTCATATAGATGCTTGATTTATAGATCTACTATTTACACCTAGATATCTGGAGTTTTATAAAAATTTCTCCGATGAGTCACTGTGCAAAAAGCATACTTTACAATCAAAAGCTCGGTTTCTCTGCAGAAGGAGAGGGGTTGACAAAGTGAGCAAGAGCGAGCCTGTGCGGAGGCCTAAAGCATCCTTGACTGCAATGGAGAGAAGCCTGGCATGAGATGCAGTACTTTCCACTGATGTTCAAGCAGCAGCTAACCGCTCAGAATGAATCTTCGGGAGAAAACAGGGCAGGATTTTGATATTCAAATATATAGAGAACCACCACAAAGAGCATGGCTGTTGGGGGAAACAAGATCTTTTCTTTTGTACTGAGTTAAGATGCAGTTATTTTGGGCACTTTTATTTAAAAGATGGAAATTGGGCCTAATTTCCATTTATCTTGTTCTCAGTCTACCAAGCCGGCAAAGCAGAGGATGACTGATCTTAAAATGTCAATCTCTTACCTAAAGAGAGGAAGAAAAGATTTATTTAAAGAATAAAATGTCACAGGGGTTCTTAGGAGAAAAGCTCCTGGGTTTGAATTTTTCTCTTGACATCCAGATTTCCAGGTGAGTAGTTCTCCCTCTGTATCCATCTCACGTGCTCCCCAGATGACTGCTGAAGGCTTCCATGTTCCATGGTCCATTTTGTCAGTTTGTCTGTCAAGGCACAGCGTTTCAGTAGACCTCTCTGTGACAAAGGTAACAGACTCTGAAGACTTCTATAAAGACGATAAATTCAAGTCCTGGAGGTTCTCATCTTAGGGAGAATGGGTCCAGCATGCTGGGGTGTCAGAGGTTTAATGCTAGAAGATGTTAGGGGAAACTGAAACTCATGGTTTGGAGAATGTAAAGAATTAGCAGCTATAGGAATGATGGGCGATGTTTCAGAAGGACCCAGGAATTCTTGCCTTCTAGTTACAACTTTTGTACTGAAGGCTTAGTATGTATTTCATAATGTAATACATTTCAAGAGCCTGCAACAGGGTCTCCCCGGCACATGGTCAGCATTTGACAGTTATTTTGTTCAAATAATTCAATGTGAAAATTAGAAAACCTTTCCTGGTGGTTTAGCTATAAGCACAAATGTCCATTGTTTATGAAATGAATGTTTAGTTATTGTTTTAAAATCCTGTGAGTTAAACAAAGCAACACACAAATGAACTTAAAACACCTTGAGTTGTCATCTAAACTGACCTTCTGTTACGGCAAGACTGCTACTCAAACTTCCCCAGATAAATTAATTCTTTTTCTAAATACCTTTTCAGTGTAGAGTGGTCGCATACTAAAACCTAGAGCCTGGTACTCTGCTTCCCAAGGTGCCGTGGAGAATGATTCTCTGTCTTCAGGTTTCCATGTCTCCCTAATGACTAGCTGGACTGGGGATGCTACTGCCGTGGAGTGGGGAAGTGGGCCAGAAGTCATCAAGACAGTCTGGAAACTGCAACCCTAGTCTGGATCCTTATTCCTCCCAGGCTGCAAAAGGCCAAGAGATTTCCTGTCATTGTGGAAAAGCAGACTAGGCAAGAACTAGGCTACAGATCAAAATCCAGAAGCTGTTGGTCTTCTGAGGACGAGCAGGCTACTAGAAACAAGGGAGACTTCTCATTTGAACTCTGAAGATGGAAGGGACAGTGGTCATGGACAAGAACACAGCTGGAGTTGCCTCGTCTGAAACATCTGAGGATCGTGAGCCAAGACAAAGAAAACAAAGGAGAATCTCCTAGATAATTATCTAAAGAGTGAGTCCCAAGAAAACTGCCCATCTGAGTTTGCAAACTGGGCTAGGTTCCTTGACTTACTCTCCCGTTCTGCGAGTGGCTCAGACCAATACCATGGATGGCCTTGGCAACTAGGAGAATCACTGGAGACACATGTGATTTTGGACTATGGGAAATGGCTTCTATGGGTTACATAGTTACATGCTGAGGACTCAAACCAAGGAGGACAAAGGACACACTCTCAAAATAGGGAATGATTTAGAAGGCCTAAAGGTTCTCACACAGCACACATGCCTTAGCTTCAGCCACCATATGAATGGACCCCAACCAGAATCGCTTGATCTTAACAAACTCTTCAACGTGCAGAAATAATATTCAAGAAACTGAAAATGCATAGGCTTTTGGTTTTTCAACAACTGTGGGGGAAATATTTTCATTTAGTCAAAATTTTCTAAGAAAATAATTTTAGCTGTCTCACTTTATGAGTTTTCAATAAATTTCTTTTCTTGTTGACTTTTTTTTTTCCTAGACACACCGAGGAAAGCAAATTGTTCCAGAATGTTCTCTCTAAACACTATAAAAGTTAATTATTTTGCTTTGTGTATGTCTCTTGAATGCTACCTTTCCTCCCTGGTGTCCAGGACTCACTTTTTCTGCCTATCTCTTCCGTGGTGTCTGTATGGCTTGTGAGGAAAGACATTAGCTTTTATCTGCAGACTGCAGCCATCAGATTGCCGTGGAAATATGAATTAATTACTGTAGAACCTCCTCAATGCTGAGCATTGGGCACAGGAGAATTGAAACCAGGATCCAAGGCAATACACACAGGCAAAGAGGCTGGGGTGTGTACTTGAGCTATTGTGGTTTAGCAGGGCTGGAGAGTGGGGATGAGCTACTGGGACAGAGTGGCCTCCAGCCTGGGGAAGCTTCTCTTTAGGAAAGCCTGTGCCTGTCAGGTAAGCTAATGTGCCTGTAAATCTCTTCTGACAGAAAACACATCACATCACAGGAGTGGCAGCAAACCACACAGGCACACACTTCGTAGAAGACGGAAAGCTGGGCCTTTCTGCGTGAACAACATATACTAGAGTGAGAAGCTACAGGGCACTGGAAAGAAACAAAAGCCAGGAAGCACCGTGATGATGTTCTAAGAAAAAGGCATTTATCATTTACAGTCTGAAGAAATGCTTCTCCAGAAGCCGTGGCTTCTGTATGATCTGGCAGTTGCAGTTCAAGGTCACAGTATCAGAGGGCCAAAGGGATCTGATTCAAGAGTTAATATTTGTCGTGACTGGCTCTGCAATTGCATGAATATTAAATATGTAGAAATAATCGTAAGCACGCTATCTTGATGTCGCTACGCATCGCTTTAATTTTTAATGTAATCTTTTTATCCGCCTTCTCCTCAGCTGGCTGTAGCCTTCTGATTTGCATAGCTAGAATGATCTGGTGCCATCAATTTGGTAATGAAGTCACTCACTGAGCAGGAGAGGTTTCCAAAGCTGTAGGAAAGGAGAGAGCAGAAATGAACTTTTATATTCCAGCTAGGTGGAAAGTAAATTTTAGGCCATTTATTTTTCCTTTGTAATTTGATATGATTGCTTTATGAGAAATCTTAGAAACAGAGAAAAGGGGAAAGCACAAATATTTCCATCACCTTACCTCATCAGTATCCTATGTTCTGTCTCTTATTTTACACATGTATATTAGTAACAGATACAATCTTAGTTTGTATAATGTGTCTGTGTGTATAATTTTTCATCCTGTTTTTCTTAACCTTTCTGATTATAAAATAGTAATAAAAAATAGTGTTCCATAATTTATTCATAATTCTTTTCTGGCTAGTGAAGCAGAACAATGTTGTCATTAGACATAACACGCCACTTCTGCCATGAAGCAGCATGGATACAGAAAGACTAGAGGAAGGTGTGCCTCAGTTTCCCGTCTACTAAGAGAGCTAACAACACTTCCCCTCTCTGAATGTTCTTGGTAGAGTCAAGGAAAGAATCCATGGGAAGAACTTGGCCTGGCCCCAAAATTATCAAAGGCAAAAAGCCAGTTGTATTTGATTTCAAAAATTATGTGAAAACATTTTATAAAATGGGGTTTCCTGGGAACTTGTCCTCACTTTGAAACCCCCACATCCCCTTTCTCTCTGCCATTATTTTCTTGCTGAGTGCTATTGCTTTGTTTCATAATTTGCATACTAGAATACTTCCTTAAAGAGATAGCTGAGTTTTTGCCTGTTATTGAACTTGATATAAATTGGAACACACACACACACACACACACACACACACACACACACGTATGCACGCACGCTAGCACGCATGCATGCATGCTCACACACACACTTACCATCACCATTTGGTATCTAGACAGATCGCAATCTCAAGCTTGCTTCTGTTGTGATGAAAAAAGGCTTTGACAGGAAACCTGAGCTTGGCTTCCTATCCACTCTTTCTGAAACCTAGGGCAAAGTTTTCTCCCCTCGAGGTTGGATGTGCTGTCTTTGAAGCTTTAGGATACTCAGTTACTAAGCCTTTCCTTGTTGAGTGTGGCAGAGGAGAAATCAGAGCCAGAGAGAATCCAGAGAAAACAGCTTAGGGCGGCTGGAAGTAAGCCTGATCTTCACATCATGCCAACCACAGTGACAGCAAGCAGAGGGCTCTTGGAAATGACAGTGACCAGCCTGCGCCACAAATCGCTTTGTCTCTGATGTGTACATATTTAGATACACTGTTGGCCTTAATTATCATGTGAATAGAAGACATCTTCCTCCGAGTAAATCATAGTCATAAAGATTTGGATGCCAGGAGTTTGGAGTTTGAGTAACTTATCACACATTGTGTATTACAGGTCTTCCTGGGCAGAGATGGTGTTGGAATACTTACTCCATCCACTCTGTAGAAGCAGCTTTTCCTACTAATGCTGGCTATGACAAGTGCTGCAGGCTGGCTCCTTCCATGTGCCTCCCCTCCCTGCCCTATTGCTTGCACACTGCAGAGACTACTAGACTTCTTTGTACCTCGAGCTGTAGATCTGGATTGTGTTTGTCCATTGGCTATACCCACGATAGATTTAGAAAGAAGAGGGATGAGCATCATTCTGACCTGTCAGTGACTCCCCTTTTGCACTGGCTTTCCTAATTCATTACTCAGACCCCAAGGAACAGTAAGTAGAGGTGGAGGACAGCAGTCGTGTTTCGACACACCTACCCACAGAGCTCTGACCTTGTGCTAGAGCTATTAGCTGTGCTGACGGGCCAGCTCCGCATTGTTCTGGCCATCATTCTTTAGGCTTGTCTGAATCCTTCCTCGGCGGTGTGGACCCAGATTTTGTAAGTGTCCCCTTTTAAATAGCTTAAAGCACCTAGACATGTTTATAGCACTTCACACTGAATCAGGATAGCACAGTCCCAAGAGTAGCCATGCAAAATCTACCCAATCTACCCAAGATGATTGCATGCAATTTTATTTTATTTTATTTTATTGAGACAGGTTTTTCCTGTGTAGCATTGGCTAGCCTGGTCTACCCTGGAACTCACTCTTTAGACCAGGCTAACCTTGAACTCAGAGAGCCACCTGCCTCTGCCTCCCAAATGTTGGGGTAGTATCTTTGATTCTATAGCATGCTGGAGGAAACAGAAAAGTTTTGAAATCAGAAGAACCAAGTGTGCATTTAGTAGTTATGTACTTTAAACCATGTTAATCTTTCTGCATCTAAGTTTCATTATAGATGAAATAGGTACCAGCACACTAAAGTGGCAGTATTATAAAAGCTAATCAAGGAAACGTTAAACACCCAGCATAGACTTATTTGCTTTATTTCTTTATATCAAAATATTGGCTCCCTGTAATGATTAAGATTAGCAAATTTTCTTTTCAGGAATCCTCTTTAATGGGCTTTGAAGAAAGTACTTTGGGGGAAAATGTGCTAATTCATAAAGCTAAGAATATCTTTTTAAATTTTATTTTTATATTATGTGTGTGGGGGAGTTTTTCCTGCACGTATGTCTGTGTACCACGTGCATGCATGCCAAGTGCCCACATTGGTCAGAAGAGGATTCTGGATCCCCTAGAACTGAAGTTATAGACTGTTGCTAGCTGCCATGTGGGGGACCCCTGGAAGAGCAGCCAGTGACCTTAACCAACAAGCCATCTCTCTCCAATTCAAAGAACAATTTTGAATGTAGACTAGCAAACAGACCTTTATATAAGCCAAGGCAACTACCTCTTTCCTAGCACTAGTAAGTTCACTCTCATTGGTGCCTCAGGACCAGTCAATTAATTCAGAAGGTGCTTATTAAGTCTCACTATTGATAGACACTATTCTGCCCATTGAGGCAAACCATATCCCAGGAGCTTGTAACCAACTGGGAAAGAGAGATGCAAACCAACTCAGTCAGTAATGGGAAGAATTCTGAAGACAGGGTGGTCATCCTCCAGCTTCTTTATCCTTCTGCTGCCCCTTCAGTGGCTTGTTATACTTCCTAACTCACGCCTTCCCCACGTTTCTGCGATGGGGAGGAAGCACAGGCAGATAGAGAACATGGCATAGCATCAGCACCATCTTAGGTAGGTGGGTGGTTTTGAGACTCAGGAAGGAGCTGTGGTCAGTTACTGCTTTATAGATCCTGGAAGAAACTATGAGATAGAGACTTGTCCGAGTTGTATGTCTTAGCTGGTGCTGGTTCCCCATGTCCTTGGAGCCCTGCTGTGTCTAAGGTGAGGGGTTCAGGAGGAAGCCACATGTATAGCAGGTTTGTGTCAAAGTTGAGGAATAATGAATTAGGGCATTTCCTATTTCTGTGGTATGTGGTAAGCAAATTGGCTTTTTGGGAGGAGATACAATTTGGTTATCTGGTTGTTTTTGACAAAGGCAGCCCTGAGCAGTGGCCCTACTTGAAAAGTGGCCAGGGTTTGCATTCTCCGCATATCCAGGAAGAATAGCTAAGAATGCTTAGACCATTTGAAAGACAGACTGTCCCAACATCCAGGAGAGCCACCCCTTCTATGCCTTTTAGTGTTCTACAATCATAACTATAAAGTTTTTAAAAGTTCAGTGAGCATAAGAGAGAATGTCTCTATGAAGTATTACTTCCCTCAGTAGAATAGTTATTACCAATGCTAGGAGACAGCAACTCACATATTAAAATATTATTGTCCTCATTACTAAGACACAACTTGAACAGATGTGAAGCAGTATCTAAAAAACTTAACCTTTTGAGGTGGCGGACAACCTTGAGTACGGGTTGACACTCGAACCTTGTTTGAGACAGCGTCTCTTGTTCACCACTGTGCTCTACATACTGGACTAGCTGGCTAATGAGACCAGGGAGTCTCCTGTTTCCACCTCCCATCTTGCTAAAAGAGGTCTGGAATTACAGATGCAATCTACATTGTCCAGCTTTATTTGGGTCCTGGGGATTTAAATCTCTGGTCTTCATGTTTGCGCAGTAAGCGATTTACTGATGATCACGTCTCCAGCCTGAGTAGACATGTATTGTAGCAGGTATCATTTGCTGTCCTATGTTGCTGAAGCATTATTCCCAATGGCCAAGACACTACAGTGAAAGGTCTTAGTGGAGTAAATCACAATCGATATGATAAAAATTAATTTTCTAGAAAAAACAAGCTGCTTGTAGACTGTAAGTTATACACATACACACACACACACACACACACACACACACACACACCTAGTAGTGGTATTGCTGGGCTGTAGTGAAGTTCTGTTTTCAGATTGCAGGAAACTTTCATACTGTTTTCCATAACCTGTACCAATTTGTACAGTGCTATTTGAAATTATACCTCAAATTGTTTTTATTGTGATAACTGTTTCCCATCCCTCTGACAATTTACAAGGGCCCCCCCCATTATAGAATACCCTCAATAGCATTATTTTACTTGTTTCCAAAACCATTATAACAGGTGTAAAGTGATATGTGTTGTGATTTTAGTACGTAAGTATCTGATGATCAATGCTGAAAACTTTTTATATAGCTGTGAGCCATTGATATGTCTTCTATGCAAAAAATGTTCCACAATTGTTTTATTTTCCTATTGTATGATTTTTTTAAAAAAAATATAACCTGTGCCAGGTGGATGGCTGTTTTCTGTACAGTGTATGCACACTTAGTCTGTCACCATGAGATAGGGTGCCACAAATAACAGAAGTTCATTTTCTCACAGTCTCCAGGCCAGCAGCCCCAAACCAAAGTTTCAGCAGGACTGGGTTGTCTTTCATGGCTTAGAACCAGCCACCTTTTCACTGTGTTATCAGACGGTCATGGTGTGCATCATGTATGTCATAGTATGTTTCTTTCTTACAAGGAAGGACCTCAGTTGGATTGGATTAGGGCTCCAACCTTATGATTACATTTGAAATTTGGCAATAAGCAATCCCAAATGTAAATAAACAGCTTCTCCTCCTCCTGCAAAGCAGTGTGCCTTTTTTGTTTGTACATTGTAGATACAGCATAAGGTCTTTCCTATAAAGGCAATCAAATGACCCAGGCCTGTGAGTTGATTTAGGTCTGAAATGTGAAAGGTTGTGCCTCTCTACAGTTGCAACTCAAGTCAGAGTTTGGCTAACTGGTCTAGAGCTTCATGTTTTAAAAACAGAAAGAATTTTCTACTTAGGCTGCCTATGCGCTATGCTCTGCAGACATCTCTGGGCCCAGGTAGTCTGCCACTTATAAAGATGAAGGGGTCTACTCTGACTTTGTTGGCTGAGTGCTGCCCGGCTTCTGCTGTTCTGGGAATCCTGCCATCTTCATGTAAACCAGAGAGGCCAGCTAAACAGTGCCATTGCCTGTAGTCATACCTGGCCCAGAGGGGCAGAATCTTCAGAGATTTTTTTTAGTGTCTTTCTCAACACTTCAGTGAAGGGTGTACCTTCTGTGTCCCAGCATGAGGCACAGCTGGGAGATGGGTTTGTACGTTGCATATGATAAATCCAATGCAATATCTGTTTTTTTCTAAAGCATTGGCTTTCCTTTTCCACACCACGCCAGGAAGTTCTAGTATCGCAATCTCCTAAACTGCCCATTAGTCAAATCAATTTTAACTGCATGAGCTAAATGCCTTAAAAAATATTTATTTGTTTTTATTTTCTGCATTTTGGTGTTTCACTTGCATGTGATCCTGTGTGCCACATGTATGTAGTGCCCAAGGAGGACAAAAGAGAGCATCAGATCATCTGAACTGGAGTTAGATTGGGTTCTGAGTTGTCATACTAGTGCTGGGAACACAACCTGAGTCCTCTGTAAGAGCATCAAGTGCTATCTTTCTAGCCCAGAGCAGCAATAAACTCAGACTGCATCTAGTGTTACATTCTATCTTTTATGGCCCCCAAACCCTTAGAAACCATTTCTATATATGGTTTCCAGATTTTTGCCAACATATGTTAGATACAATTATAGTTATTTTGATGTGTGAACTATTGCTCTATTCTACTTCACAAGATTACATGCAAAAATGTGATTATTGTCTCAATTATAGTGGTGTAGAAGTTGACTAGTAGTTTTTTGAGAAAGATATAAATTCCAAGTCAAAGAATATGCTTCAGATGAGGACAACCACTTCTGGTGGATTTCATAGGAAAGTTGAGTATTTTAGAAAAATAGTGTACAATCCCCCGAACCTTAAATATGACAAGATTTTTTTTATCTTTTTTAACTGTTTTATTATATGGATATTTTGCCTATATGTATGTCTGTGTACTACATGTATGCCTGGTGTCCAAATAGAACAGAAGGTGCCAAATTCCCATATGGAACTGGTTAGAGAGTTAGAGATGGTTGTGAGCTGCCATGTGAGTGCAGAACCCAGGTCTTCTAGAAGAATGGCCAATGGTCCAACCACTAAGCCATCTCTCCAGTCCAAACTGACAAGGTTTTCAAGCAAAAAAATAACCTCAGTGTGCTAACCACTTAGTGGCAACTGCTTCCACCGGTGAGAGAAGTGTAGCATGTTCAGGTATGTGTTGGGGGAGGGGTGGGACATACAGCGCTGGACTGCTAGATTTATGTGTCTGACTTACTCCAAACTTTAGGATTTTATCGTTCACCAATTAATCCATCCACTTTTTAGAAGAGGAAAAACTTGTCACGTCTGTGAATTCAGAAGTTAACAATAAGTCAGCCGCTCCAAAACCAAAATAAAACATTTGATCATCAGTCATGTAATTCTCGTTGCTACAAGAGAGGGGTCCTCTTAGGATTGTTAATGGAATCTCTTTGATTCTAATACCATAGGAGAACTGATGGACCCGTGTTTGTCCTTTCTCTTTATAAGCATTCAGAAGTCCTCCAAAGCCTCCCCCTGTTGTAGCCACTAGGTCAAATGTAGCTATCACCGTGTCCCCCACGTATTTGCTCCATTGGCATTTCATCAGAATCAACCACAGGTGATTGCTTAATTAACTGAGACGCACTTCACGACCCAAATTACCATTCTATTTCCCTTTGGTCAGGCAATTTGACCTTTAAATCCTGTCTTCGCAGGTCAATCTCTTGGGACTACTTCCTGGACACTGAAGGCTTAAGAGAACGAATTCTTAACTCTAATAGAGAATTAAACAACGAGGGATTCACTATATTCACAGAAAGAATATAGGCAGCAGCTGCAGGGAGCAAACCTTATAGTTACCTCTTGAGCTGATAAAGCGCCCCCCCCCCAAGATGGCCCTGCCCATCCAACCAGAGGCTAAGATAGAGATCTCATGGCAACTGTAGTATGGGTGATAGAACAGAGGTCATTGTGATACTGCTTCCCCGCCCCGAACTCGCTTTGTGTTGTTGCTAGACCGTCAGGAAAGCTGTTCAGGCCTTCCGCCATTACAAAACCTGCCGGCCACCGAGGAGTTTGGGAATTGAAAAAGTCAGGTAGGCTAGGAGAAACTGCTTATCAGATATACCAGAACCAGGAAGCAAGTTCCTTGATTTCCTGCAATGTCTCTTCAGCACCCTCTACTGACAAAATGTCCCAGAAGGAGAAGCTAAACCCACTCCAAAGGCCCAGATTCATTTTCCCAGTGCAGGGAAAAGGGTGTATTTGGATCCCAGAGGCTATAATTCAACCGTCGGCACAAGCTCTTCTCTGCTCCCTCTCATTAGATTTTTGTCGACTGATGTCTACATCTGCCTGGATGAAGCTTCGTCAGCCTCTTTGGCTCCCAGGTTTCACCAGGGTGTCGCCAAAAGCCAAGGAGGAAGAGATGAGTCCAAAGAGGATTCTCAGATTTCTTGTCTACCTTTCCTGACAGCAGCCCTTCACCGACCTTTCCAAGGCTGGTCTGGGTGTTCCAGCAGAGAAGACCCGACCAGAGGATGGAATTTGGGCAAGGACCCACAGGCGCTTTGGAGCGCCGGCTACTGCTGGCCCCGGTTCCGGCCAAGCCGCCTCCCTAGTCACCGAAGCCTCTCGAGGTCTTCCTACTGTCAGGGCCCAGTGAGGCAGGCGCTGGGCGGGCCTGGCGGGCGGCGCGCTGTGATTGGGCGCCAGGGGGCCCGCCCCCTCATCCCGGCGCGTCGAGAGGGGGCGGGGCCAGCCGGCTGCCCAGCTCCAGGGCTACGGGCGCCTATTGACCCAGCGGCCGCCGCGCCGCCGCTACCGTCTCCTCAGGCTCGTGGCGGGCGGTCCCGGAGCGCCGAGTGGCGTTGGGGAAGCAGCTCTTCCTTTCGTGACCGCCGCCGCCATCTCCGCGTTTTCGGGGCGGGAAGGAGGGGGTGCTAAGGGCTGCAGCTGGAGCGGGCTCCTCTCCGGGGACGGTCCTCTCCTTGCTCTGCTTTGCCTCCTCCCGGCGCCGCCCGCCCCCTGCGCCCTCCGCGTGTAGCTCGGGCCCGGGAGGGGAGAAGGTAGGGGCGGCGGGGGGAGAGGCCGGGGAACGGACACACACCCCGAGGAAAGTCCTAGATCGCAGCGCCCAGGAACCCAGGGTGCACCCCGGCCGGGCCCCCGCAGTAGCCGAGGCAGGAAGGGGCTCCGGCGGGGACGCGGGGGCGGTGTGGTGGGGGCGGGCCTGGGTGTCCCGGCGCTAAGTTGTGGGGCACGGCGCCTCCTGGTCCAGTTCCTCCTTCGGCGCGCGCGCTCCTCACTGCCAGCGCTGCACGCTCGGCCCTGGAGCCGCGGAACCCGCGCGTTCTCTGGGCGCCGAGGACACGCCTGTCCTTGTCGAGAAAACTTTTCCTGCCGACTCAGTCGTGGCGGTGGTGGCAGGAAGTCGGGGCAGCGACCTCTCCTCTGCCGGCTCCGCGCGCCCTACCGGGTCTCTGTCCCCAGCAGGAGAGCAACTTTGTGGGGACCCTTTCCTGACTGCTCAGGAGTCCGCCTCGCAGGGACGACCAGCCCCGGGGAAGGCAGCGGAGGGCTTAGGCCGAGGGCGCGTGGTGGCTCCGGGAACGAGGTGCGGAGCGCGGCCGGGACTCGCGCTGTAGAGCGCGAAGGGTGTGCAGCCCGGAGCAGAGAGCCTTCGGCGATCGCCGGCTGGAGTCGCCAGTCCTCTGCCTCTTTCGTGTGAGGACCGTGTCCTGGCCCCGAGTCTATCGAGGAAAAAAATGAAGTTAAGTCGCCAGTTCACCGTGTTCGGCAGCGCGATCTTCTGCGTCGTAATTTTCTCACTCTACCTGATGCTGGACAGGGGTCACTTGGACTACCCTCGGGGCCCGCGCCAGGAGGGCTCCTTCCCGCAGGTAAGCACCTGGTGTAGGGCGCAGGGCCAGAGGGCTAGCTTGGGGGCTCTCACTTCTCGCCGACGCTCGGCTCCAGGGCAGGGTGAGGCCACACCCGACGGCTCGGCAAAGCCTGCTCCAGCTCAGGCTGTGCCGCGCTCGGACCCCCGAGTTCGCAAAGTGCTGGGTGTCGTTCAGTGGCAGCCTGGCGCTCGCCAGAAGTGGCCTTGTTCCGGCATTCGCACCCGGGCGTGTGGAAGTGGCCTCGGGCACCTGCTGGCGGAAAACCGGCGCCGCACGAGTGTGTCTGTGGGTCGCCCCCTCGGCTAGCTCAGGATTAAAGCTGCCAGAGGTTGCTCAGATGCCCCAGTGCACACCGGAAGCGTAGCGCACCTAGCCCACCTAAAAAAAACCAGATTTCTGATTTTTTGCCCCCGTCCCCCTTCACTGCCTCTTAAGACATAGAAAGTTTATTTCCTGTTGCAACCCTTTTGGAGGTGGATAGTAGCGTTGATTTTAGTCATTCTTCAGCTGTTAACATCGGATTGATTTGGAGCAGAGCCGGGAAGCGCGTGTTATACTCCTGCTGGAAGCTGTGCGGCGCTCAGTTCTGTGCGGGGTGATCAAACTGGCAAAGGGGGGAAAAAAAGACCCACCCAGTTCTTTCAGGAAAAGTTACTAAAAATAAGCAAATCGATGCAATGGGTTTTGTCTGGAAGGTTCCCACGCTGCGATTGCGAGTGGCTTTTATAGCTGCTCTTTGCAGGTGAAACACACACATTTCAGTGAAAGCAGATGAGGTGTGGAGGACTCTGAGAGAATTCAAATATTGACAAGCTAACAACCAGTCGACTAGAAAAATCTATGACCTATTCCAATGAGGCTGATGTTTAATTTTTTTTTTTCCTTTCACGGTTGAAATGATTGAAAACTATCCTTGCCGTTCCTTCTGCTGTGCTAGGGTTAATGGCCTGGTGGGAACTGGAATTAAAGTAATGCTCTATTTGAAGTATTATGAAATTGACAACGAGGACTTAGGGATTCTGTCATTAGTACAGAACACGAGAAATAATTTTTAGAAGAGTGGAATTGAAAACCTGGCTGCAGACAGATGTTTCCAAATGTTTACAGCTTCTGCTCTCCCTAGGTGGTAGTATGATAGAGAAAATATATTACAAGCCCTATTGGCTGCCTTTAAATCTTGAACGTGGAGTTTGCGCCAGGCTTGTTGACGAGGCTGAAGTAAATAGTTTGACAAGAGGAAAATCCATGTGGCCAGAGCCCAGGAGTTCTGAGCTGTGCTCCAAGTTCTCTGTAATTTCGGAGTTAAAGTTACTGTGATCCTCTTAACCCCATTTTCAGAATTGTCTCCTTTACAGGAAATATAAAACAGGTACCCTTTTACTTAGTGATGTCTTAATAACATCCTCTGGCTTTGGCTGGGTGATCACTTGAGCATGATTTATGCTAACATCTGCACGGGGGTTCTCTGACAACCTTGACATTTCCCTCTGTTTCTAAAGCAGTGAGTGACTCATTCAGTCACTGAGAAATCTTAAGCACTCCGTTCTCCCGTTTTCATATGAGCCCCTGCTCACTGAGAAGTGGAAGTTCTGCTTAGAGCCATGGAGGTGGGTTTCCAGAGAGGCGTCTGTAGTGGGTGTTTTCTGGACAGGGAGAGGGGGCTTGGGAGTGGTAGCCTGGTTCTCATCTGGACCTCACTCGAAAGGTTTAGTAGTGGTGGGCCTCGGAATCTCCCAGTGGACAGACTTTGTAAACCCTCCCTGGAAGCCTGAGAATCATGTGTTTGGCATTAACGGGAGTGTGTCACATGATGAACTTGATTTTCCCCAACTACCATTCAGTCAGTGGAGGGAACAGGGAGTGGAGGCAGGCGCTGAGACTTTACCTTGCCGAGGTCACACAGACAAAATCTGGGACTGGAACAGGCAGCTCTTAAGAGTGTCAGCTCAGAGCCCTAGAGCCATCTTCCTCCTGGGAGCCTCCTGGTGGGAGCCTCTAGCCTGCTTGTTGCCAGATTTGTGTCCTGCAGAAACAAACTTGGTGGTGTCAGTCTAGCTTATGACCTCCCGGCCCCTGAAAAGTAGCTTTTATTATGAAGGCATAATGAATGTGGTCTTTTTGCTGGCACGTTTGCCGCTTTGGGTTTATGCTTTCCCAGAATGTCTTCTAACTTCCTTCAGAGCCAAACATTATTACAACGAGAACCATTACGAAGCAGAGCACCCAACATGTGCGTTCTTTAATTTTTTTTTTTCTGTATCTAAACTATACATTAACTTTAATTGCACAACACTACCAGGCATAGCAAAAACTGCGTTGCAGTCTGATTCTTGAACAGGTTTTGGTGGTGAATTCTTGAGTTTAAGTAGCCCCCATTTTGCCAGTGTGTGTGTGTGCGTGTGTGTGTTTTGTGTCTTGTAACAACGCCACCAGAGGTTATATCGTCAATTCTAGTTTCTTTCACTTGATGTGGTAACTTCATTAAGGTGTGCCTCTCATCTGGTATGCAGACAGCATTTTAAGACCATCCCAGGTTGAGAGCAATCTGTGTTTGTAGTCCTTTGGACTTTTGTTCTTTCCCCTCTTGCAGTTTTGTTTCCTGCCACCTGATCAGTCCTGGGTATAGAGTACTCCACAGCACCTCAGCTCTGCCCCACTTCCGCTCCCAGCGCCCCCACCCTAGCACCCCCCACTCCTACACACCCCAACCCAGCTCCGCCCCCGCCCCTGCCTCTGGGGCAACTACCCAGAGGTCTTTCCCTGAGTGTTAAGAGTTTCTTTAAGTCTGTGGCTGCAGGTGGCTATATTCTTGGGGTTCTTTTTGTCTCAGCTAAACAATAAAAATAACTGAATAAAACAAAAACAAAAGAAACAAAAAGCAAAACCAAAGGCTAGTTACCCTTCCCCCCCCCCCAAAAAAAAACCCCTCCAATCTGAATGAGAGGTTGGTGGGACCTAAGGCTAGCTATGAGAGATTGAGAAATGTTACCTCTCCTTGAAAGGGCTGGCCTCCCCACCAGGCAGTTTCCCTAGTTGCTCCTGCGATCACCAGGAAAAAGCACCAGTCTCATGATTGCATCTAGAGAATTCAAACAAGGAGAATCAGGATCTGTAACAGCGACTGTCTTTAACTAGTTTATTATCAGACATGGGGACCAATGTTAGCTTCTGAAATCCCTGTGGAAGTTAGACAATGATGAAAAATGTGCAGGTGAAGTCCAGACTTGATCATTGGGCTCAGGTAACATTTGTCAAGGGAGAAAATGAAAACGTAAAAAGTATGTGATCTGGAAGCCCCTATGGGAGGGATTTGATGCCTTAAGCAAATCCTGGAAACTAGATGTATATATAGAAGCCCATTTAAATGTGTTCCACCACTAGCATCTTTTAGCATTTGGGAAACTGAGGCAGGAGTATGGATGCATGTCCTGGGCCAGCCTAAGCAGTAGACCTTACCAGCATCGAAGCGAACACCCTCGCACAACCAAAACCGCACTAGTAGTGTTTGAGTGCAGCAGAGAACATGTTAATAAAAATGGATCTGCAGCAGTAGGCATGAGGACCTTCGTGTCGTAGCTGCTGTTTCCTGGTTTCTATAAGTCGTGTAGTCTGAAGCGTGATGTATCTATGACAGTCCTCTCCCACCACCACCTGGGCACTGTATTTGCGACGATAGCTGTTGCTGCTGGGGTTTGTGTAGGGGGCACAGCGGGGGTTCTCTGGTTTCCTGAGCTGTTATAGTCGAGATCTAGGACTTTTGGGAAAGGGTGGAGATTTGATGGCAACCATGATTAGAAATTCAAGAACTTTAAGAATCTTAAGGTTCCCCTTCATCCTCTCCAGAGGTCAGTAGTCTTCTGGATCTTCTCTGAGGTGGGTCCCTTCCATCCCGTCCCGAGGTCAGTAGTCTTCTAGGAGTCCTCTGCCAAGCACAGAACTTAGGCATGGGCTTCTGAGGGAAAGCTGAACCAGATGCCCTGGCTGTATCTGATCTGAAGGCTTTATTTTAAAAACTGATTTGCATGTATATTGTTCCTGAATCAAGACCCGAGGAAGTACTTTGATAACAGGTGTCAAGATTCTGTTTATTGGAAAGGGATTGTTCTGTTAGTCGTTCATTAGCCTTAAGGGATTTCTGCAGTATGGAGGGAACATTGATGAAATTGACCCCTTTTGTGTGTTTTTTTTTTTTTTTTTTACCCTGAGCTTGCTATTGGCTTTTGTGATGTTAAAGTGTTTACCTAGAAGACCAAGGGGCCATTCTTGCTGGTCCCCTCTGGTCTCCAGCTTTCTCCATTCAGAGGTTTCGTTTCCCCTTGTTGTTTCCCTATTTCCATAGACAACCCCATAAGAAAATCAAAGGCTTATAGTCATCTGTTAGGTGAGCTGTGGTTTCTGACTTCTGAAGAGTGTGCTCTATTCTGGCTCCTGTTCCCGATGTGGCAGCAGCTGTTCATAGTGTTTCTCTAGACCTGTGGAGAGGGATGCTATGAGTTGGACAACAGAAGAAATAAACTACTTGATTTGAATACATTCTGTCTGTTGAGTAAGTCTAGAACGGGGTATTAGAGAGAGAGTGTGTGTTTAAGGTAATATCGTTCATCCTGTTATACAGATAGTAGACACCATCAGTCTTTCGGTGTTCAGTTTCTGGATCTAACAGTGTTTCCTAAGGAAAAGGCCAGTACTGAGGCACTTGAGTTTATAACTGCACACACTATCTTTCTGCACCTTTAGTCTGGGGGTTTTTAACCCTTTTGCTGTTGATACGTTTTGGGGTCTGGCAATTGCTGTTGGGGCTTGTCTCTGCGGTACTGCAAGCAGCCACTTGTCTCCTTTCTTGTCCCCCATTTGTACCAATCAACAAATGTCCCCAGACATCTGCTAGATATAAATAGCCACTGGTGGGGGAAAAACTGTCCCCTCTGAAAACCAGTTTGCCTGAGGTCTGGACAAAGGCCACTTTTTTTTTGTTTTTTATACACAGTATACTTTCTGGGCGTTTTGCATTTTAGGGAGGAGTGATTGAAAGGTCTAGTTCTAAGGCTCCGAAAGATAAATAGCATATTTAGATGCTCCTACTCTGTTCTTTCTTTCTGGGTGCTTAAAATTCAGTTACATATCTAAGATTATAAATTGCAATATATTACAGAAAACATAAGGATACGTTATGTTCATATACAAATTAAAGGGAAAAGGAGAAGGTTAACAGACAGAACTTTCCTTCTTCGTGTTTACCAGTTGGATGTATACATTCAAATAAAAACATTCTGTGCACGTCATAGCGATTAGGTGGTGTTCCAAGCTCATTGGAGGCTGGCAGCAGTCCAGGTTTATTCTCCTTGCCTTTTGGAATGGGAAAGCAAGCTCTATCGATCCGCGATAAGGTGGTATAAAATCATTCGCAAGCATTATTTGAGAGTCTGAAACTTTCTCAGCTCGGTTTTCTTGTTCAGTCCGATGATTCTGGTGCTTGCATTTTGTGTGCCCTCTTGGGATGGGGAAAAGCAGAGGAGGAAACTGGGAAATACAGTCTTTCCCACTGTGCATTTCAGTTTGTCTTCCAAATGGTATTTTTGAAGAAGGATTGGAGAGATGAGCAGGAAAACAAGGAAGGTCTTAGTGAATCCCTGTCTTCTTTTTCTGTTGTCCTCACACCCAAGGCAGCTGATGGTGAAACAGATTGACCTAGTGCCTCTTTTTGTAGGGCGGCAGCTAAGAATGGCTTTTCCATTTCTGAGTAGTTCTTTTCATTTCATGGCCTCTCCGTCGCTAGTTGTGTGTGAACCCTCTTAGCCGAGTGAAGTGGCTGGGCAGAAAACGTAAAACCTAAAATATTTACTGGACATTTCTCAGAAAGGACTTGGCAATCCTGGGTTTAAGCTGTTCTTCTCTGTTGTTGGAGGCAAACAGTATGCTGAAGCAGTAAAGTCACTGAAAGCAACATTCTTATAAACTGGCTATTAAATAAACACTGGTCAAAATTTGTGTCTTGAACCTTATGTCTGTCTACTTGCTACATAGATTTCCAGGTATCCTTGGGGACCATCCATGTTAATGCATAGACATGCATAATGCACTTAACTACTTCCTGTATATCACCTGAGATTTAAAATTAATTAATTGACTATTTACTTACTGATATACTAGTGTACTGGGACTTGAACCTGGGACCTTATACACGCGAGGCAAGTATTCTCCCACTGAACCATGTTCCCATCTCCCTTCTTTTTGTCTTTATACTTTTTTTATTTTGAGACAAGGTCTTAATGCATTGTGTAACTGTAGTAAGAGCTGCGGGCCTGCTTTTCGTCTTGCCCGGCTTCCACATGGCTAGTTTTATACCCGAAATAATAACACACAAATTGTATTCTTTTAAACACCACCTGGCCCATTATATCTAGCCTCTTCTTGGCTAATTCTCACATCTTGATCAACCCATTTCTAATAATCTGTGTAGCACCATGAGGTGGTGGCTTACCGGGGAAGATTCAGCATGTCTGACCTGGTGGTTGGATCCATGCCGTCTTGATCCATGCCGTCTGCCCAGAGAGGAGAGACATGGCTATTACCTCACTTCCCTCTTCCTCCCAGCATACTGTTCTGTCTACTCCACCCACCTAAGGGCTGGCCTATCAAATGGCCAAGGCAGTTTCTTTATTAACCAATGAAATCAACACAAAACAGAAGACCCTCCCACATCATGTAACCTGGCTTAGAATTCTCTATGTAGAGTTCAGGCTCTACAGGTAGGCCTTGAACGTGTGTTCTTCCTGTCTTGATCTTTAGAGTAGCTAGGATTACATGTACTACCAGACCCTAAAACTTGAACTTTTCTCACTTGACTGCTTGTTTTGGACCATGAACCAAACAAAATGAGTTTATACCTTCATGATGGGAACGCATGACTTTGTTGCGTCTTGCTGCTGTAAGTCCTGGATGGCCAGAGTACAGAGCCCAATCTGAACATTTAGGTTAGTCGGTAATGCTGAAGCAGACCCCAAGTGTGGATATCTGTCATAAACTATTTCATATACAGGACGGTACATGGCTCTCCGTGGTCCGGAGGATTGCCTAGGCTCTACACTGCTGGTCTGCTCACGAAAGAATAACTCGCCCTTCTGTGACATCACTCTTAAAGCTTTCATCTACCTTTGTTCTTAGTTGGATCTTTGGAGATCAGATCACCAGCTTTAAGTCAGAGCACACCTGATCTGAACCAAATGGGTGTGATGCTCTCATTAAGTCGTTTCTATGGTTGACATTTTAAAGTCTGTTTTCTTTTTCTTTATTCTCTTCCCTTTTCAATGTATGTATTGTGAATTTTCAGATGGCTTTGTTTTCGGGTCTAGGATTATCATCATCATTATTTGTTGTAAGGAGGTCACTTGCTTGTTTCCTGGCTGCCAAGACTCCTGAAATAACCACACAGAAACTGTATTAATTAAATCACTGCTTGGCCAATTACGTAAGCATGTTGCTAACTAGCTCTTACATCTAGAATTAACCCATCTCCATTATTTTATATTTTACCTTGAGGTTCATGGCCTACAGGCAAGGTTTGAGTGTGTCTGTCTCTGGCAGTGGCTCCATGACTTTTCCCTAACTCCGCCTTCTTTCTCCCAGCATTCAGTTTAGTTTTCCCCACCTAGTTCGGTTATGCCCTGCTCTGTTAGAGGCTCAAAGCAGATTCTTTATTCATTAACCAATAAAAGCAACACATAGACAAAGGACCTCCCACACCAATTATTTATTTATTTTTTGTTCTAAAAAGCAAACAGTTCCTGAACCAGATCTCATTCTGTGGTCTTTTTAGTGAACCACTTCATCTTGGATCAGAATTGGCAGCCTTGACAGTGATCTGTTTTAAATACTTTTGTGAAGGCATAGATACACATAGGAATAATAAGAGAAAAACCCTCAAAGTAGGGAGGTGTGCATCGCCACAGAGAGGTGTGCATTGACACAGGTGTGCATCGCCGCAGAGGTGTGCATCAACACAGAGAGGTGTGCATCGACACAGGTGTGCATCGCCACAGAGAGGTGTGCATTGACACAGGTGTGCTTTGCCACAGAGAGGTGTGCATTGACACAGGTGTGCATCGACAGAGAGGTGTTCATTGCCACAGAGAGGTGTGCATTGCCGTAGAGTGTACATTGACACAGAGAAGTGTGCATTGCCACAGAGAGGTGTGCATCGCCACAGAGAGGTGTGCATTGCCATAGAGAGGTATGCATCGACACAGAGGTGTGCATCAACACAGAGAAGTGTGCATTGACAACTGCAATCTTCCTTCTCTGTGGGCAGCTCAGTGGTTCCCAGTCCTCCTTTTGTGGGGGCCTCACTCCACTAGGTTTCTCTTTATAAATCTAACATACACTCGTGTACTATAACAAACAGCATTGTTTCATCTTCAGCTACTGTTTCATAAAAGATTAGGGATTCTTCTCTCCCTTTTATAAGAGTTAGTTTGCTACTTAATTCTTCTGTTTGATATCCATAATAACTTAGAAGGATAGAATTCTGCATGCTTTCCTAATCTATCACCATTAGGTATGAGCTCTCAACTCTCCACCTACTGGATAGTGTTTTTCAACCACCGTCTACTTGTTTCTTTTTCTTCTCACTCTTCATGTTCCTTGAGTCTTCTTATTACCCACAAGCTTTAACTCATTTGCATTTCATTTCAGGACTTTATGTCTTACATGCTCTTTATTGGCTACAAAGGTTGCTAGTTCCAGGACAGGCTCCAAAACCACAGAGAAACCCTGTCTCGAAAAACCAAAAAAAAAAAAAAAAAAAAAAAAAGAAAACCAGAAACAAAGGATGCAGAATTTCCAATAGAGAAATAAACCTAAGAGATTTATTGTATAATATGGTATTCATGGAAAATAACAATGTATTGTTGTCTTCAAAACTGCTAAGAGTGGATTCCAAGGGTTCTTATTACAGAAGTGTTAATTTTGAGAACTAACACACATATGTTAACTTGACTGAATGTTTCAAATGCACGGGCATTTTGAAACAACATGTTCTACCTGATAAGTGTGTATGATTTTTATTTATCAAAGTATGTAAAAATGTTTCACCATAATGAACATTGCAGATATTGGTAGCATAGTGTGTTTCACTCTGTCAGGTGATTTGGCCTCATAGGGAAAGTAGGGTGACACTGCATTCTTCAATATGTTCCATTTGGCATCTGGGCAAGCAGATTCTCATATCTTATATCCCAGCTGTTAAAAACCATGCTGTTTTCATCTCTTCACATCTGGGCTGTGGCTTTCTTGTAGCTTTTGTTTTCCATGTCTATTTCTAATTTATTTTCCTTTTATATTACTGACAGTGGAAATGGAAATAATTAAATTCTGTCTCTTGCATCTTTTTTTTTTTTTTTTTTTTTGATTTTCGAGACAGGGTTTCTCTGTAGCTTTTGGTTCCTGTCCTGGAACTAGCTCTTCTAGACCAGGCTGGCCTCGAACTCACAGAGATCCGCCTGCCTCTGCCTCCCAAGTGCTGGGATTAAAGGCGTGCGCCACCACTGCCCGGCTCTTGCATCTTGTTTTATTAAAAGTAGTTGGACTCTTAAGGTTTTATGGGATCAAAAGAAAGAAGTTTTGTCCTTTCAAGTTGTTGTTCACTGTTAATGTTGGCTCAGATTGCCACATTTCCTCCAGGGTAAGCACTGTTTTGTCTCCATTCCCATGACGATCCCACCCTTTAGGGTGGGTACTTGGGCTTCTGCATCCTTTGCAGCATTCTCTCTGAGGTCTTCTGTTATTATCTTTTGCTTGATTTAAATACACTTTGTTTATGTTAAATGCTTAAATAAAAGTTAAAATGGAGGTTTACATTCTTTTTTAAAACAATTTTTAAATTAAAATATAGCATTTTTCCCCCTTCAATCCTCCCCTGCCCCCAACTTGCTCTCAAATCCATGGCCCCTTTTTCTTTAATTATTATTGGTGTGTGTGTGTGTATTTGTAAATATATAAGTCACATCTGCTGGGTCTGTTTGGTGTAGTTTGTATGTATGTCTTACATCCACAGATACCTGTAGCCCTCACCATCCATCAAGGAAGCTTCTTTTTGCAGCAGATGGTGACCATTACAGAAAGCCACAGCTGGTCAGAACGCAGAGGACAACTGAGCATAGGGATGATACATTCACAGCACAGTAATGCCTAGACCTAAGGCTCAGGGGACATTCTAGAAGAAAGTGTGAGAGAGAAGAGGACCCGGATATATGTTAGAGAATGTGTCTTTTAGATATGACAAGGAAACTACACCCACGGAATCTCAACAGTATGACTGCTTTAGCAAGACTTCAACTAATGACACCACCAGTTGACAGTCTAATACGGATGGGGTAGACCTCTGGGTTCTTTTGTGCTAGAGGCATGGAATTCATGGACCTTGTGGTGACTTTCTCTGGAGGATAGGAACTGGTGACTGGAACACTCAAGGATGGAGGCCCAATACTGAATCATCCTTATAATCATTGTCTGTCTTAGGGGGAAAAATTGTACAATTTGCTGTTTCAGAGCAAAACGTTCTTTTTAGCAATCATCAGCATCCCAGATAAGTCACGCATAAAAAAATAGGTATAAAATCTGAGTGTAGATAGAGTCCTTAGGCTAGTTCATTTAGTGTCATCACCAATACATACCTGGACATGGCTGTGTCCTACACTGTGGTTCAGTGGCTTTTCTTATGCACCGCTACAAGCATAGGTTTATGATACAAGCATAGGTTTATGAGCTTAGTGGAATGATAGATATTACAGAAATTTTGATAGGTATACTAGATATGCTTCTCACCTAGAAAGTGCTTCTTCTTCTTCTTCTTTTTTTTTTTTTTTTGGTTTTTCGAGACAGGGTTTCTCTGTGGCTTTGGAGCCTGTCCTGGAACTAGCTTTGTAGACCAGACTGGTCTTGAACTCACAGAGATCCACCTGCCTCTGCCTCTGCCTCTGCCTCCCGAGTGCTGGGATTAAAGGCCTGCGCCACCATCACCTGGCTAGAAGTGCTTCTTAAGTTACTTTGGGAAATATAATTATTGTATGGGAAGCAGATAGCTAAGTGCCATTCACTTTTTCATTAGGCGATAATGTGATCAGGATGATATTGGGCAGATGTCAAATATCTAAGACATGCTAAACTTCGCCAGGGTGTGGAGATACACGGTGCACATTCTGGGGTCCAGGAGTGAAGACCAAAGCTGAGCTCTAGGTGTTTCGAGCCTTTCAACATCGTGACATGACGTAGACATGTGGACGTAGACATCTACAAATGTTGGTGTGCTTTACTTATCGTCTAGTTGTCCTGGGATTGGGAAGGTTGCTGGCAGTAGATTGGGCATGCCTGCAGATGCCCATGTCTTATCTCTCAAGGAGTAGACTTCAAAGGGAACTCGGAGACACAGCTATGTTCGGATGATGGCCTAGTTTGCTGGACTCAAGAAGAGGAAGAAGTTGAACATTTGCAATTGGACTTGGCAGGCAGTAGGGTCCTTGCTCGTGTGAAATACAACTCTTTGCTAGCCCCGCAGTCCTGAACTTGCGCGTTTGAGAAGAACTGAGGAGAATGCCTTGTCTAGATACCTCCTTCAGTGCTTTAAAAGGTAGTTTGGAGCATCATGGTGCACACCTTTGATTCCAGAGTCAAAGGCAGGCAGATTCTCTGAGGTCAAGGTCAGCCTGGCCTACACTGTGAGTTCCTGGACATCAGGGCTGCGTAGAGAGGCCCTGTCTCAAAAACAGAAACGTGGAACAAAACAAAACAAAAGAGTAGTTTGTAATACAATAGTGTATTGCCTGGAGTCAGGCTAGAGTTGGGAGTCAGGCGGTGGCAATCTTCTCAGAGTTAACTGTGTGTGCTAGGCAGCTGCTTGAGAGCATTATTAGAGAATTCATTTTGTAGAAAATTTTAGACCTGGAAGGGAGTGAAAAGAATATTCAATCTAGATTATTCTGGTAGCAGTGTGTAGGAAGACTCAGAAACAGGAAGGCAGCTGAGAATCTGCGTGAGGTAATGTAACAGACATAAGGCTATAAATCTTTGTTCCAGTATCGAATCAGCTACAGTCAAAAAGGAGAAAAGACGTGCAGACATTTTGTCAGGGGAACACCAAGACTTTGTAGCGGACGGGTGAACGGCAGTGGTGGGTGGTTTGAGTCACATGCTCTTCCTTGACTTTGCCCTTTGGGGGTATTGGAGACAAGTTACACTGTTTGCAAAGACAAGCTAGTTTGGGAAGCCAAGTTCAGTTTTATTTATGATGGAGTGCACATTAATGGAAATAGCCAAGTGGGCTGAGAGATCAAGGAAGGAGACGTCGACTGGGGAGTCATTAGAGTTGAGGAAGAATGACCTCACCCTGGGCCTGGGCCTGGTTAAGAGAGCCCCTAGCCAAGCACATTGCTTACAGCCAAGATCTGAACTTCTCACGTGAAGATTATCCTGCAGCAGATGTTAATAAAACAAAGAGGCTTGCGTTCGGTTCGTCAGAAACCAGCACATGGATGAACATACCTATGGAAAGATGACGCCAGGAGGAAGCGTTTCAGAGATGCTTCTCAACAGGAGACCCGCAAAGACTTGTCTCATCTTTATCACCCTTGATGGGACCAAGTTATTTTCCCTAGGTCGTAAGGCAGAACACGGACTGTTTTGTGTGTATGGTTGGGAGAGATGAGGATGAAGAGAGAGATTCATAAAGACTCAAAAGGCAGTGACTCCAGCTAGATAGCTCAGGGTTGGTCCGGAGGCCGGTCATCTTGCTAAAAACACCCTCCAAACAGACTGTGCCTGACAGAGCTGCTCTGGTTTGGCTGACCCACATGTGGGAGAATTACGAATTGCTTTTGGCCCAGGACCATCTCTTGAAAACTTGCAGGGACAAAGAGTTACAAGACTTGAAATGCAAAACATTTCTGGGAACTTTTAGGGTAAGAAAATCTAACTAGTAACTATTGAAAATAAAGTATGAGACTCAAGAAGTTCATATCCTTAACGTGTCTTTTACAGCTCATGGCGCTCTTAGAAATTTGTTACTATTGTATTCTTTTCAAAAAAGATTTATCTTATTTTTAATTAAATATATGTTTGTGCCCGTGTGTGTGTGTGTGTGTGTGTGTGTGTGTGTGTGTATGCATGTTTGAGTTCAGGTGCTTGCAGGATGGGGAAGAGAGCATCAGATGCCCTGGAGCTGGAGTGTTGTGGTTGAGAGTTAGTCATGGTGCTGGAAACTGAACTTGGCCCCTCTGTGTGAGCAGTACATGGTCTTAACTATGGAGCGACGCTCCTCCATGCTATTCGGGACTGTGTTCTGCCTGCTTTTGCTTTGCATGTGGCTGGTTCAGCTTGTTGTTTATACAATAAGAGAGATGCTGTGACACTTTAGAGTCTTTGATGCTCAGGAAGTTCGAAGTTTCTGTGACTGGAGATGGAGCTTGTCTACATGTCTGTTCTCTGTTAGTAACAGCTAGAAGGGACCTATTGGGGAAGGATTCCTATAAATAAGATTGTGGGGGAGACTGATAATCCACTTAATAACAGCCTCATTTTGTTTTTTTAATTGATTTTTACTGAGCTCTACATTTTTCTCTGCTCCCCTCCCTACGTCTCCCCTGCCCCCTTCAATCCTCCCACAAGGTTCCCATTCTCCCAATTTACTCAGGAGATCTTGTCTTTTTCTACTTCTCATGTAGTTTAGATCTATGTTAGTCTCTCTTGGTGTCCGTGTTGTTATCTTAGTTCTCTGGGATTGTGGTTTGTAGGCTGGTTTTCTTTGCTTTATGTTTTAAAACCACCTATGAGTGAGTACACGTGATAATTGTCTGTGTCTGGGTTACCTCACTCAAAATAATGTTTTCAAGCTCCATCCATTTTCCTGCAAAATTCAAGACGTCATTTTTTTCTACTGTGTAGTACTCCATTGTGTAAATGTACTACATTTTCCTTATTTATTCTTTGGTCGAGGGGCATTTAGATTGTTTCCAGGTTCTGGCTATGACAAACAATGCTGCTATACACATAGTTGAGCACATGTCCTTGTGGCATGATTGAGCATCCTTTGAATATATACCCAAAAGTGGTATTACTTGAACAACCCCATTTTCAAAGGCTTTCCCAAACCATTTCTGAATGAGAAGTGATCTCACGCATGTCAGTTGTATTTATTTTAATAGAACAACACTGTTTGGGTTGATTGGCTTTTACCATTACAGACATTTATTCTCTTTTTACATTGAAATTGTGCTTTCTCAAAATTGCTATGTTGACAGAACTCTTGCCAGCAGATTCTAAGATTCAGTATAGACCCTTCATCTTTGGAGAGTGAGTTGAGTATAAATACACATCATAATTACCTTGTGGATAAAGAAATAGGCAGATGGCATAGATAGAAGTCAGAGACTAGATTAGACCAGAATACTTAATGGGGTGTTATCCACCAACAGAACTGTGCTGTTTGGGCACTGTTGCCACCTAAAGCGTACCCTGTTGACCCTGTGAGAGAGCATGCTTCTTGGGTGAGGAGTAGATCCACTTTTCACAAATTATCTCAGTTAATAATCAGATGCTAAGTATAAGAATAAAAATGTATCTTGGCTGTCTCAGTGGCTAAAGATGCTTGCTCCCAAGCCCGAAAAGCTGTGTTTCTTTGCTGAGTCCTATATGATAGGAGCAGAGACCCAGCTCCTGCAGGCTGTCCTGTGCCTTTTACACTTGTGCTGTGACACGTGTGTGTCCTCCCAATAAATGACTACAATAAACAGTTTTTTAAAGAAAAGCTTTAAAAAAGAATGTAAAATATTAAAAGGAAGTTGAAGGACAATTAATAAAAGCTTAGGGTCAGAAATTGGGGTTCAACCTTAAGATCCAAAAAGCAACACAGCCAGCCACAGTTTTGACTTCAGTCTGAAATGTCAATTCTGCCTCCTGGAATCTCAGAAGGAGACTGTGCCTGAGAGCTGTCTTTCCCCATTTTATATTCCTCTCTAGGGCTGGGATTAAAGGCATGCACCACCCAGTTTCTATGGCAACTAGTGTGGCTACTGGGATTAAAGGTGTGTGTTACCATAACCTGGGCTGTAAGGCTGACCAATGGGGCTGTTTTGCTCTCAGATCTTCAGGCTGTCTTTATTTATTAAAATACAGTTGGAATGCTACTACAGTAAGTCGTGAGAGAAATGTCAGTAATTTTGTTCGTAAACGTTTTGGGGAGCAGAGAGGGGAGAGGGAGGGTGGGGAAGAGATTTGGAAGTGGCGACTTAAAGAACTCCATTAGACAATAGTTAATTTGCATGGTGCCACTTAATTGTAGTTATTCAGTGGATTTCTAAATGGTAAAGCTGCATTTTATTAAAATATTTTATAGTCCAGATATTTGTTCAACTTCCTTCAGTAATTGTTTGAAAAAGATGATCTGTCTTACAAAACTGTTATTTTATATAACTTGGTGCCTAAAATGTTGCCTCAGTGCAGGGGAGGTGGTTCCATGCAGCGTTCCTGGGCGTGTGCAGGTGAAGCCACTTGGTTTTCATCTGAACATCCTTCTGGTGACTGGCAGGGAGGAGGTGGGATGGAGATGGGGAACAGCGCTCTGGTCTGTGCCTGCAGGAAGTGCCAGCATCAGGAGCCCCAGCCTCTGTTTACTAGTAGAGTGGTCATAAGGTGGTGTCATTCCTGGTCAGGGTTCTGATCCTGCCTGGGGACTAGCAGCTGCCAGGTGTAGTCACAAGGTCCCAGAGTACCCAGCCAGGACATGCCAGGAACCTCTGTAGTCACGTGACACTTTTGTCTTCTACCTATATCTGAGTGGCTTCTGTCAGTCTTACTTGAGCACGTGGGAGATTTATGAGTCATGACTGAGTTTTGGGAAGACAGTATATAATTGAATATTCTTTCTGGTCATATGGTGATGTCACTTCTCAGCACGAACTAATGACCGCACGCAGCTCCTGGAAGAAATCCAGGTGTATTAAGCTCCAGATCTGGAATGAAACCCATTCCATTAGGAAACCCATATAGCAGTGGTCTGTGACTTGTTGACTGTGACCAGACAGGCCAGGTCTCTCTTTGGCCTCAGCACTCCGCGTCAGCAGGGGTCAAGCGGGCTTTTGAAGGGCTACTTGTCCTGTTAGTAAACCCTGTGAAGTGCCTGGGGTTGATTGACTTGCAGTGTTTTTTCGGGATAGGTGGGATAGGGCTGCATACTGACTAGATACTGCTCAGTAGCCTTGACACCGGTGCCTATATTTAGCTCGAATGCAGGGGTTCTTAATTGAGGATGTGTGAGAACTTCCCTGTAAGCCATTTCCCATGATAAAAAGCGGGCATGCGCGTGCTCTCCAGGCGATCTCACTTGTTCTTGGTGCTTGAAATCCTCGATTATATTGGCTGCTTAGGTATCCATCCTTGACTTCTCTTTTCAGCTCCAGACTTGCATGCACCCTGATACCACTGTACACCCGGTAGCTGCAGGACTACCCCTCTGTTTTCTCCTACTTCAGCACCCCGTTTTCCTTCAGTGACACTGTCATGGACCCAGTTGCCCCTGTCAAACACCAGGAGACCAATCTGCTTTTATTGTTCTTATTATTTGATTTCCTTCCTGCTACATTTGCTGTTCCGCTTGTCCTGGCCTAAGCCACGTGGCTTTTCTTGGGCAAGCTGAGAGCCCTTCTGAAATGTACTTGCCCCTTCAGAGGTTCAGAGTAACTTGAATATATTTTAAATTTTTCAACTTTAAAACAGTGTTCAAGATGACTACATTGATGTTTCTCTTCTTGGAAATTAATTAAAATATTTGTTTATTGATTGATTGATTTCTGGGACAGGGTTTCTCTGTAATTTTGGAGCTTGTTCTGGGGCTAGCTGTTGTAGAGCAGGCTGGCCTCGAACTCACAGAGATCTGCCTGCCTCTGCTTCCTGAGTGTGGGGATTAAGGGCATGTACCATCACCACCTGGCATAAATATTTATTATTTTTATGTGTATGTTGTATGTGCCTGTGTAAGTTTATATGCACCGTGTGTGCAGGAACCTGCAGAGGCCAGAGGAGCGCGATGGATTCCTGAAACTGGAGTTCTAGGCAGTTCTGAGGCAGCTTGTGGGAACTGGGAACTGGATCCAGGTCCTGTGTATGAAGAGTAAGCACTCTTTTTAACTGCTGATCTATCTCTCCAGTCCCCCTGGAAATTAGCTTTACTAATAAAGGCTGACTCGAGCAGAGGCAAATGTGGGCAGTCTGACCAAGCTGTGCTCTGGGGATGGATGCTGCAGTTCCCTCTTACCCTCCTTTCCCGCAAGGGGTCTGAGTCTCTCCAGTCCTGCTGGGACCGTAAGCAGAGCGGCTCCCACTGACCGCCAGTGTGGAACGCTTTCTCAGTGTTTACTCACGTAGCGCTGTTGTTACCTGGTGTAGTCGCGCGCTGCTCTAACTGTAACCAAACAAACATGGAGACTCTGGAGGTTAGAAGTGTGTGTGTGTGGGGGGGGGGGCTGGGTGGAAGCTCAGGCATTGCAGAATGGCATTGTATTCTCCATCTCTGGAGAAGACTGTTTCTTGTCTTCTCCAGCTTCTAGAAGTTGAACAGTCTGTTCCCAGACTGGGATCTTGCAGGAACATCATTCTACACTCTTCTGTTCTCTGTTTCTCTTTTGGGCCTTGTTCTTTTTCTTTCGAGGACCCTGTGCTCTTAGGAGCCGTCTCTGGATAATCTAGGATAATCTCACCGTCTTAAATTTTATCATCATCATTTCGCCACATACCTACCATATTCTAGCATCTGGAACTGGGGCATGGACATTTTCGAGCAAGCATTTTTCCTATTTACCTCAGTAAACACTATTTAAATTTGTTTGCATGTATCAACTAATCTTCAACAACTCTCTCGGTTTAGTTGTTATTCACTGCCCCTACTTTATAGCTGGGGAAAGTGAGGCACAGGGAGGTTATATAACTTGTTCCGGGTTTCATGACGCTGGAGTTCACATGTCACTTTTAGTCATCAGGATGCATACTGTTTTTGCAGGTGCCTAATGTACCCTTCAGTGTGATGTTTGAAAACCATACAGTGGTGATAGTCATGCCTTCTGGAGTGCTTGGTGGCTCCTCCTGTTTGAAATCTTGACAGAATCATTTCCAGCAGTGGGAATTAGTGCCTGTGTGTTCACGGCTTCCTGCCTCAAGGTCACACAGAAAGCAAATGCCAGAACTGGAACTCGTGAACTGTGACAAGCCTACTTCACTGTTTTTGCTTTACCTGATGAGGACATGTTTAGAAAAAGATTAACCATTATTTGGTGTTGCATAATGGTCACGGTCAAAGACAGACTCATGGAGACTGCAATACATCTCCTGGAGTGTCAGGATGTGGGTGTTGGGAGCTGAACTCTGGTCTCCTGGCCTAGTGGTAGGTGTTCTTTAGTGCTGAGCTATCTCTTCAACCCTTATCAGAAGGTCTTGTTGTAGTAAAGTGATATGCAGATTTCAACATCATTAGAAAAGAAAGAGGTAAAAAGGATGGGAGTTGATCAGGAGGTTCAGAGCATTATGTTTGGTGGTTATATATAACATGTGTAACATGCAGTCATCTCTCCTGAAATTAGCCTAGTTAGAAACTTAAGTGCAAAATCTTATCACCAAAACGGGACAAAGCATTCATTGTTTTGAGTTTCCCCTTAACCTTCTTTTGCGTTCTCCACAGTGTGTAGAAACCAGCTGCTAGAACTTGTAGTTGAACTGCGGAGACTCGGAATCTTTGCCCTTAGAAGGGTGCCACAATTACTACCTTGCTCATGAGGCCATGACTGTCAACCCGGTGCCAAGCCAAGTCAGGCTCACTTCCAACTGGACCTTAGAGAGCACTCCATTAATGTAGACCTTTCCATTCCTTTGAAAAATGTTTTATTATTTTCTAGTGTGTGTATGTACGTGTGTAGGTGTATAGGTTTGCATATACCCATAGAGGCCAGAGGTGCTTGGAGCTGGGATTACAGACAATTGTTAACTACTTGGTGTGGGTGTTGGGAATTGAACCCCAGGTCCTCTGGAAGAGCAGCACATATTCGTAATTGTTGATCCATCTCTCCTACTAACATTTCCACTTTTTCTTATTTTTTAATTTGTTTTTTGATACAATGAATATTAAATTTTTTTATAAAGGATTATAAATGTTTTTTATTTTTTGACGGGGGGAAGATTGATGGATTATTTGTTAAATCCTTTTTGTTCTAGACCATGATGGGCCACAGCCTTTGGTACTTTCCTTGGTTTTCTCTTGTAATGCATAATTGAGATGGTCCTGCGAGTCAGGTGTTGTGCCAGGCATCAAGCATGGGGAGCAGAACAGCTGCCCACTTAGTGGGGAAAGAGGGGTGCCATGCACGAGTACACTAAAATGCTGTAGAGAAAATGAAAGCGAAGTTGAGAAAGAATAATGTACAGAGGGCTATTTCAGATAGAACAGCCAGGAAGGCTGTGTAGCGGTGTATTTTAGGGAGAGTTGAAGCATTGTACAGAGGAAAAGTATGCCTGAAGGCACTGAAAATTGGTGAGAAGGAGCTGGCTTGGAGCTCAGTTACAGTTAGGGAAAAGCTTGGTTGGGGAAAAAAACACTGCATCCCTGTGTGTTTTGATGGTGATAAAGAATACAGGTATCTTAGTTTTGTTTTCCAGTGCAACAAGGAAGTACAGTGGATATTCCATCGGGCGCACTATCTGAGCAAGGCCTGGAAGAGTAAACACGCACATAGGGAGATGGAAGCTATGCAGAAAATTCTTGGTGTCTTGTGGGCAGAGTGTGAGGAGGTTAAAGGGGAAGGGGTTTGTTGTTTCAGCGACTGTTTGGAGATGGGAAGGAAAAGCATTTAAAGATAAGTTGGGTGTGTCAGCATTGTGAGGACAGAGAGAGAATCAGGACACCAGCATTTTGAAGGAACTTACTGAGGAGACCAGAGCTGCTTCCTGGCAGTGTGAGAAGGGCAGTGGCTTTGGGAGAAGGGTGTGTTCAGCACATAGGGTTGATGTTAAATAGAGCCATCAGGATGTGAATTTCAGAGTTATCATCAGAATATGTAAATTCTGGAGGCAGGAGTACAACGTGGCATTTAAGTCACAGAGTGGATGAGATCACAAGTGTAGAGAGGTAACAGGCTCCGGGAGCTAACCTGGAGGCTGACATTTGGAGGTCAGAGAGAGGAGCCAGCAAAGGACACCGATTAGTAAGCCACAGGAAAAAAGCCAAGGGCACACTGTACCGCAAATCGAATTAGTGGTGGCCGTTTCCAGGATGAAGGGTGCTCTGCTGTGTGTGTGCTCCTGGAGATGATGAGGTCCCAGCATGCTTTGCATCAGGCGAGAAGTATGTGCATCTGGGGAATTTATGTGGGCAGTTTAGTGAGGTGGACAGGAACTGAATACAGTGGGCCTGCAGTGAGCGAGCTGAGGATCATAAGGCAAAAGGAGTGTTGAGTACAGGCCTTGGTAATCCCCAGGTGTCCATGAAACATGGACTGTCTGCAGGTGACAGGGCCACAGAAACTCGTTTTCTGCCTCCCTCCAAGTTCACAGTCCCTGACCCTGGCTCCAGGAAGCCCTTGGTGCCAAACTCAGGCTTGGATTGAGAGCCTGGATTCTGTGACAGAGAGTCTGGAGATAAAAGACTTGAAGACTTTGGAGCTGTCTATAAGGCAAAGCAAGAATTTGCTCCTTCTGCATTTTTGCCCCAAGCAAGTCCTTGGTGACAGGTGTTGCTGGTCCACTTAGAGCAGATGTTTTCCCTGCAGTCCTCTGGCCCAGGCTTCTCTAGACATGCCTTCTAGGCACACAGGGCCAGCCCTGTGATGCTATTCAGGGCTACATTGCCTGGATTTCTCCCGTTAACAGAAGCAGCAAGGGGCCCAGTACTAATGATGATTGTGTTTTATCCCTTTTCAAGATCCTGCAGTCCAGTTAGGTAGCATCCTAGTCAGCCATCTCATGTAGTTAAGGGGCACATAGGGGTGGGGATGACTTTTAAAAATGGAGATAGTGGGACTGGGCGGATGGCTCATCAGTTACTAGCACTGGCTGCTTTTCCAGAAAACCCAGGTTCTTGTCCCAGCACCAACATGCTGACTCAACTGTCTGCACCTCCAATCCCTGGGAACCTGATACCCTCTTCCACCCTCCTTGGGCATTGCACACATGAGTTGCTGAGACATACATTCAGTCAAAAGATCCATACACATAAAAATAAATTAATATTCAAAAATTAAACTATATTATACCATAGTCATATGGGAGTGGCTGCCTCTTGTGGTTTGGTGTCAGAGGACAGCTGCACCACGGGGAATGGATTGCTTTCGAAGGGGAGTCTCATGCAACAGCACCAAGAGGAAGCCTCCGGGCAGCTGACACAGATGTACTTGGAAGTTAGGAGAGCCGTGGCCTCTGAATGTGAGGCCTTTGGTGTGGGAGAGGGAAAGACAGCCATCTTTCCAGGTGTAACTTAAGGAAGAAGGTGTCCGATCAGCTGTGCTTGAGTGACCACAGTAACTAGTCCCCAGCAGCTAGTGTCCTCCTGGGGGCAGATCATTAAGCAATGTGTTCAGATCCAGCTGCGGATGCAGCCGTTGATTTTGTTCATAGGATCGAGTGGGCACTGATCTCTGTCTACTGGTCTACCTTGTTGTAGGCTCTAAATTAGCTCTGCCCTACGTCTTTGATATGTGGGGTTTTGTTCCCCTTCAGCTTTTGTCTCTCCCCACTAGCAGAGAAAATCAGATCCGACCTTCTTCCCTGCCTGTGTCTGCAGTACAGCACCGAGGACGCCTCCCTATAGAACTGATTAGCAAATCAAAGGCAAACGTGCCTTTCTCACAAGTGATTTTCTTGCCCTACAGAAAACTGTCATTTTCAATATTCCTGTCAGTATTCTTCGACCTGCCAGCATAATTGAAACGTTATCTATCATTTCTGTTTCTTTAATGCACACTCTGTGTATATCCGTTTTAGGTCACGACATCCCCCCCCCCCCCTCCCGTCCCCAGCTATGTGTATGGAATTTGCTCATGAGGTATATATTAAGGACTTCGGCTGTTTGGAGGGAGACTTTATTCTAGTATGAAATATACTTTAAAAATGGTTTTCATTAGACCATTAATACTGCTATAGCCCCAGGCCATACTTCTCTATGTGTATTTAACTCGATATCAAATCCCGGGCACTGGCCATTAATTGTATCTTTAGAGTTACAGTGAAAGCGAAAGTCCTCTTTAATGCCTGTCTGCTCCCTCTTCCTGAAATGTCTCCCGTCATAATTTGTATTGGGTAATATGCAGGTTTGGGACCAAGGCCTCATAGCAAAAACTTTCCCTAGACTGCTTCTTTTATTTTCTCCCCTCCCATTGAGCAGGTTGAACTACAGGCAGCTTGGCTGTGTACGTGGGTCCAAAGCAAATCCCCCTCCCCACCAGATTGCTCTAGAAGAATGCATTCAAATATGGCACCCACACATAGTACCTCTAAAAGCTCTGCGAGTCCACTAAAGCCTCATTTTAGGAAGATGTTTGAGACAAAGCTGAAGTTCTGAGTCCGCTTGGGTTGGGAACTTGTTTGACTGTGGCCTCTGTGGTGAGCAGGCCCCATTGGAAGGCTGTTTGTTTCCAGTACTCAGCAGGATGAGTCATAGCGATTTCAGGAAGCGGTTCCAGTCTGCTGTGCTGTGATAATGCATGAAGGAATGTCTTCATTTGCTCCACACCATGTTTAGGAAGGTAGGGACAGAGATGCCGTGCGTTTGACTCTTAAACATTTTTATGTTGGGGGTTTGGACTTGGGGCTACAGCTGGAGGTAGCTTTTGAACGTTCGTGTATTTGGAACATCACATAGCTTTCCCACTTGGAGAACGAAAGTTTCAGCTGGTTGGATGTGATTCTGTCAGCTTCCAAGCTGTGTTCAAAGCCACAGTTTCGGATAACTGTGATTCTGCACCCTTCCTCCTCCCCATTCCCAGAGCTGGAGGGAGGGGCATACCACACCACACCCAGTGCGGCAGGTCTTCACCTCAGGAGTGCTGCGTGTTAGGACCAAATACCACGCCTTTGCAAGCCTCAGCTGTTTACAGGACCTCACTTCGTAGCTCTTGCAGGCCTAGAACGTTTGCTGGCCTAGAACTTGTGAGGCAGACCAAACTGGCCTTGAAGTTGCAGATATCCTCCTGCCTCTGCCTCCTCTCTCTACTGTTTTTTCCTACTGTATTTATTTATGTGCTTGTGTAAGTCAGAGAACAACTTCCAGGAGTTGAGTTTTCTCCTCCTGCTATTTGGGTCCTGGGGATCAAGGTCATTGTACCAAGCTTGGTGGCATACTCTGGGTATTCCTGCCTTTTTTGTAGCACTATTTTCACTGTTTTGATACTTTCCTGGAAATAACCATCCTTATATTTTTATTTTATTTTATTTTTTTGTTGTTGTTAGGGTAACGAGATGGCCCAGTGTTTGAGAACACTGGCTGCTCTTTCAGAGGACCTGTGTTCAATTCCTAGCACCCACAGGACAGGTCCCAAGTGTCTGTAACTTCAATTCTGGGAGAGCTGATGCTGTCTTCTGGCCTTCGAGGGCACGTGGCACACACAGGCAAAACACTCAGGCACATAATAAAAATGAAAATTAAGAAGGATTTTCTTTTTCAATTTTTAACAGCTAAAGTCTATTCCATGATTGTTTCTACCCCGTGATGATCTACTTTAGAACATTTCGGTATTTTTTTCCTTTTTCCCTTCTTTCCTTTTTGCCTTTCTGATAATGGAAGTTAATTGTTCACCATGGAGATAAATATTATTTTAAACCCTAAGGTGAGCTTCTGGGACCTGGTGCACAGGCTTTTATATATGTGTGCTGCTGTGCGTGTGAGTGTTTATGTCTGTGTGTGTGCGTGCATGTGTGTGTTGCTTACAGTGTCATCTTATATATTCAGAGACATCAGTATATACCTTAGGTGTTTTTGTCTTCCCACGGTGTGGCATTATGCCCAACCCTGGGCTTTCAGTTCAGAACCGTTGTGCGGAAACATGACAAATGCGTTTCTTTCCTATATTTGGAACTGAGTACACGGGGTGGAAACAAAGTCAGAGATGGTTCTCCCTGCCATTAGCTGCTCTGTTCTGTAAAACAAGGTTGAATGTGGGGATCAATTAACACCACCACCACCACACCCTGAATGTCACAGAAGCGAAACAAAAGCATCTCCAATGACTTGGTAGGGCACGCTTGTGTCTATGGCAGTTAAAAGTGGATGGACTGATTTTTCTTTGGATTGGCCAGTATTTGTTGAGGGCTAAAGTGGAATATTCTTGTTCAGTTTTTTTGTTTTTTTGACCCGGCAAATTAACTCCAATCTATTTTGATTAAATTTAAAATCTCAAGCGTGAATATAGCATGCGTCAGCGTTCATGATTCTGGAGACCTGAACAGGAAGCAGTCCCCAAATAGCTTGGTCATTCTCTTGTACTTTATAAATATGTTTGGATAAAGATGGTGGCTGCAGAGTGGCGGTTCAGTCCCAGCGGCCCTTCCATTGTGCGTCTTTGCTCACAGAAGTGGGAAGGACAAGTGAGTGCGTAGTTTGGTTAGAACCACAATCACGGTTCATATAGCTACCTCTTTCTTTTCTTTCAGGGCCAGCTTTCAATATTGCAAGAGAAGATAGACCATCTGGAGCGCTTGCTAGCTGAAAATAATGAAATCATCTCAAATATCAGAGACTCAGTCATCAACCTGAGCGAGTCTGTGGAGGACGGTCCGAAAGGTTCACCGGGCAATGGCAGCCAGGGCTTGGCACGCCTGCTTTCCTCACAGTCAGCCCTCCAGGTTGACCCCAAGGACTGTCTGTTTGCCTCACAGAGTGGAAGCCAGCATCCAGATGTGCAGGTAACGGAGAGTCGCTGGGTAGCCAGCGGCCCTTTTGCTTGTTTTCAGAGTCACTCCTGTGTCTGTTCTTACTCGGCAACTTTTTAAGCTCTGGGCTTCATAAGTTTCTCCTTTTGCCAAAATCTGTTTGTTCTCACCATCTTTTTGCTTTGTTAGTGGTATAATCCACTCCTCCTGCGCTTCTGTCGATTTTCTGCTGAACCCCGCCATTTCGCTTGCTTTACTGTCTTTTTACCTTCTGTAGAGGTTGAAAAATCCTTAAAGATTTAATTTGCCTACGTGATAATTTTGCCTGCTTTTGAAGGAAACAGTCACATTCCAGTGTCATTCTTCACCGTCTCTATACAGCAAGCATCAGAGTAGATATTTGGAGGAGGCTCCTCTGGTGGCGCAGGGAGTAATCTAGAGCTATACTTTCCACTATGGAGAGTGACCTCCACACATGGCTGCAAGCATTTACAATGTTGCCCTTTGATTTGACATGTACTCTGAAAGTTTGTAATGGAAACACAGAGTGTTCTGGCCTTCGTGTATAAAGTATCTTTATTTTTGTATTAATTATAGGTTGGCTTGATAATACCATGGGTAACTTAGATAAAATCTATAATTAAAATTTTATTGGTTTCATTTTATTAGACTATTTAAGATTGCCATGTTGGATTTGAACTCTTTCACTTGGACAACCCTGTTCTGGGGGGTAATGGAACTGAAAATCCAGAAGGGGTAGATCTTGATATAATCTTGAGGCCGTGGCTCACAGACCAAGCTGCCAGTGGGAGGCAGTGCGGCTGGCCAGGCCCTGTACCCGTACCCTCATGGTTAGCTAGTGCATGGGCAGATCCTGGTGGGGCCAGAGTCCTGGGCTTTCCAGGGTACCTGTTTCCTTGGGGCTTGGTTTCATTTTGATTTTTACTGAGTTCTTCTTCGTACCACCTTCGTCCACTGTGGTAGGGGGATGGCAAAATAGCAGGCTCTTTTGTTGTTGTTTGTTTGGTCTAAACGTGGGCTGCTTTTACTGGGGTTGCAGAGCCTCTGCACCTGTGTTGGAGGAGAGAGGACGTTTATGATAGGGCTGAAGAAGGGATTGCCAGTTCCTCCTGATGCTTCCCTCTGCCCAGCTGTGCTCCACAGATTTTTTGCCTTATCCTTGGAGTCTTAGTTTTATTTATTCAAGGCATGAGTCCCAAAATAAGAGATAGTTATTGTCTTAAACTACTTCGTGACATGTTACTTAATTTTCTGATATTCTTATTTTTTGTGATATTTTGTATTAATATGTAGTTTTTGTAGCCTGTTCAGTTTTATCAATTTCAGTGTTCTTGCTTGAGTTGTCACATTCAGTATCACAGAGAATATGAGGGATAAAGGTCAAGTTTTACGTTTTGGGTGGGACACTGTTTTTTTTTCCTTTATGTCCAAAATGAATTATGATCTACAAGGAAGTCTGCATTCAGAAGCTAGACAACATTTACTTGGATTTGAGATGAGGTCTCACTTTGTGGTGACCTTCCTGCCTCAGCGTTGTGATGGGACTGTAGGTATACACCGCTACACCTGGCTGTGGAAACACATTGGATTACTTAAAAGTTAAATCTCAGTTTAAAAAATTTCATTCCGTATGTATTTGAGAATAAAAAGGTAAATACAGCATTTGACATAGAAAAATACACTTTGAGTTCTCAGTCAGATGCAGACTTAGAAGGTAGCTGAGGCTGATTTGAAGCCGACGCCCCAAATGAGGTAAGAAGTTGTGTTGAGGATGTATTTGCAAATGTTGAAATATTTGGTCATAACCAAACTTCACGAGAAATCCTTTGTTGTGTTTTTGTTTTCCTGTTAAATCACACTGGCACTAAAAGCCAAAGGAGGAATTCTAATAAATGAATGAAATCATATTTATCGAAAGCAGATGGGGCGGGCTTTCTTATCAGGGTAGTTATGAATCACAATAGCCTTTCAAGCCTTTGAATGATTTTGCCTTAAACATTTCAATTGATTTTTATACAGTTTTATTTGATTATATGTTGATAAAAGAAACAGCAAAGAATATCTTTGAGCAAATATTGACCAGCCTTAAGTATAGCTTAACAATGGTTAAAGTTTAACTATTTTTCTTTCATATTTTTAGATGTTGGATGTTTATGATCTGATTCCTTTTGATAACCCAGATGGTGGCGTTTGGAAGCAAGGATTTGACATTCAATATGAAGCTGATGAGTGGGACAGTGAGCCCCTTCAAGTTTTTGTGGTGCCTCATTCCCATAATGACGCAGGTAAAGGCCGCATTCCCTAATAGCTCTGACAAGCTTGCCCAGCACCCGTGTCCCGTAATGAGGGTCCGGTCGAGCTCCTGTCTCTCTGACTCCACAGTGGTCTTCTTAGATCCCATCCTCATTATACCAATTGATGTGCCGTTACCAGGTACAACTTGTAGAGCAGGAAGCAGGAAACAATGATAGACACGACAAGGATTTGGGGGACATACATTTCAGGGTATTGTGGTTTATTTTATTTGCTTCTGGTGAAACATTGCATGGGAGGGCTGGAGGCCTAGTGATGAGTTGAGAGCACTTCGCCTTCTTGTACAGGACCCAGATTCAATTCCAGACCCCACATGGCGGTTCACAACCATCGTAATTCCAGTTCCAGGAGATGCCTCACGCTCTTCTGACGACGTCAGCTGGTCTGGGGTATGCACGTGGACGGGCAGGCAAAGCGTTCATACATATAAAGTAAAATAAACCTAACACGTTAAAAGATACTTCATGAGAGAATCACTTTCTCCGGTAAATTCCACTTCCAAAAGGCAGAGGTGCTCATTGGAAGATTTGAGTCTTTAGCCCAGAGAAGTAGAAGCAGTGGTTTGGGAGCTTTGGTGGAGGGGTCTAATTCCTAACCTGGGCCCGTAGACCAAGATGACTTTAGGCAGGTCACTTAATCCCTCGGTGGATAAGGTTTTTATCCAGAAGAATTAGAACGCTAGTATCTTTCCAGGATGAGATGTAAAGGAACCCTGCGTGACACCAAGATAGCTGGGATTGCTGTAATTACTGTTATTTCCCACGAAGGCTTTTATTTGTCGAGGCCGGTGATCCCCCTCTCCCAATGTAAGGGGAAATTGCTATAATTTCGGCAGCGCACGTGATTAGGTGTGCGTGCTTACTGGTGTGAACACACAGCACAGAGTGGGAGCCCAGTGAATTTAGTATAGTACTTCTTGAGGCTGGGTTTCTAAACACTGTTTTGAAAGACTTCACCGAGCTTGTGTTTCTTACCTTCCTCAAGAACCTCATCCTCTCTAGCTTGCCTCTTACTTTCAAGGATTTTTTTTTTTATCTGCATGCGTGACTCACCTCCTTCTATCCTTTCCTAGTTTACTGAACGCTCTCTTTCCGACGTGCTCTTCCCGTGACGTAAGTGCAACTCGCAGCTTCGGGCCTGAACGCGATTCATCGCTTTCCTCTTTTGGTTTCTCCGAAGTCTTTTTCCGCCATTTCCCCTTCCCTCCGTGCTCAGTTCCCACCAGCTCCCTTCCTTGTTGCTCTGTGACTTAAGCACACAACCATAATATTAAAAGTCGTGGTTTACCAGGCAGGCTGCTGAGTGTTTTGCAAATAGCTGTTGCCGAGGAGAAGAGGCTGGTGACACCGATCACGGGAAAGGTGCTATCATCTTGTCACGGTGACACAGCAGTGACAGTACTGGGATCCCTCATGTCGTGCTCACCTGCGTCTCTCACACGTGTCTCCTCTTGCCTGTTGCCGATTCTCGGTCTAATACGAGGCACGTCGTCACTTGCGAATAAGGAAGCTCTTCTCTGGGCTGTCTGTATCCCTTGACTGTAGGCTCACATCGTACACATACCCACACTTGCACGAGTTTAGAAATATACAAGGTTTGTACGGAGCCTACTCACTGCGTTTGAGCTCACCCAGGGCTAGGGCTTTGTCTCCCCTACTGCCTTTTGTGGACCAGCTAGACCAGCACCCGACACCTTGCACCTCTTCTCGGTTCTGCTCCCAAGGCATTGCAATAATAATCGACTCTCTAGGTTAGGGTCAAACACTTGGCCTGTTGTTTGTCTCATGTTTTGCATTAACTCCCATTTTTTTCTGTGTCTCCTTATTTCTATTTTTTTTTTTTTTAACACCCTTTGCACTCTTTAGAGTAACAGCAGTATTAAGCTCTTTGAGGGCAGGGATTTCTTAGATTCCCTGTTTGTTTGCATTATAGTTCCAGCTGTAGTATGCTGTTTTGTGTGAGGACATCCGTAATAACTGTTTCTGACTGCAATAAATGGATCTGTCTGTTGGTATCCTAGCAACCATAGTGGACTCTTTTGTCTTAGTAGAAGATGTTAATGACCCTTACCCTAAGGCCCTTTGCCACTTGAGTTAAAAATAGTGGTCAGAAACAGACCCATTAAACCTAATGCCTCATGAAGCAAAATGATAGAGAGATGAACCCACTGACTTTCTTTGTTATTTTCATGATTCCCTAACAAAATAAAGCATTGATCACCTAAATTATCCTGTGACAAATGAAAACATTCAGATCATGAAAAATCACTGTGTTAATAGGGAGAAAACAGGAAAATATGTGCATGTGTATTCTAAGTCAAACTACGACCGTAATGGGAAATCTTTGTAGAATACTCCCAAATGAATGTGCAATTAGGCAATTTACTTTCTAAATGAGATTTATAGAAAGTTGTTTGCATTTTCTGCAGCAACAATTTAAAACAAGCTTTGACTCAGTAGCTTGTTTCATCAGTGGGTTTATGTCTGTTGGGAATAGAAATATTTGAAATAGATTTTTAAACGAGTCCTGTCTTTGTCCTTTCACAAGGGATTTACGGTGTGTATATGTACATGCATACATAGATACACACATGTGTGCGATTGTTTCCTTTTGGAGATGAGTTCATACTAGTAGGTAAGACAAGATACATTTTAAAAAATAGTAACTTGATAAATTTTCTAATTAAGTTTTCCAGGCCACAAGGTATATGTCACCCAGCTTTCAAATGGCCTACACGAATTAAAACAGAACAGAAAAGGAGTTGTTAGGTAAATGCTGATAGCTCTGCACCGCTATGGATTTGAAAAGTTTTGACGCATAGACCATGAAATTAAATATGAGTTGATGGATACATGTTCATGTTATATTTAATAAACTGATTAGAACACAATTACAGCACCTTTGTATCTACAATCTTAATTCTTCACTTCCCACTAGTTAAACTGCCAAAATATTTAGTTAATTTTCCTTCAAAGAAATCCCAGTGTGTAGAGAAAAGATAAGGTAGACTGGATGGAAGCGTGCACAGCATCTTGTCAGGGAGGCAATTTGTAAAGTGCACAGCAGATTGTAATGCCCTTGTCGTGTGACTCTAAACAGTAGGGAGAGCTAGTTACTAAGTTATACCAGAAAGCAATTTTCTTTTGTGCATTTATAGCTCTTTAGAAAAAAAAATATTGATTTAATGCATGATGGGATTTTGCCCATTTTTAAAACTAGGAAAATGCATTTTTTGCTGTGTTTCGTATTACATAATAATTAGAAATAGATTTGTTTATACATCTGTGGCTAAAGTTCAAAAAGACTAAAAACATGAAATCACAGTCTGAATTTCAAAGATTTTTGGTTAAATATTACACTGTTGGAATTTGAAAGTGATTGGCCAGCTGTTGTTCGTGAATGTCTACGTATATCAAAGTGGAGAAGGAAGCCAGTGATGTGGGTAGTGGCCGGGCCTGTGGTGTCAGCATGGGGAGAAAGTCCAACTCTGTTTAGCCATGCAGGGTAAACTGTGTTCTTTGGTTTTTTGTTTTTGATTTTCGAGACAGGGTTTCTCTGTAGCTTTTTGGTTCCTGTCCTTGAACTAGCTCTTGTAGACCAGGCTGGCCTCGAATGCTGGGATTAAAGGCGTGCGCCACCACCGCCCGGCTTGTTCTTTGGTTTTGACAACCATTATTGAAAAGGTTAATTCCCTCAGCCCACATAGCATGAGGAAGAACTGAGGGACAGGTTTTTTTTTGTCCATCCTGTACCAGGGAAGGGGAGAGTCATATGCTAAGCCATGTTAAATGGTATAGTAAATTGTTGGAAGTCAGTCAGTAATAAATTCTCAGAGGCTTATGAATCGAAGCTCAGGATTGTCTCATTCTAAAATTCATGTTCTTCCCATTCACCACCCTGTTTTTTAGGACGTTTGTTTAATTTAAACAGCTTCTGCATCTTCTTTTTTAAATGGGGAGTAGCCAGTCTAACACATTTGCCTGAATGTCTGAGTTGTTAATGAAGTTAGCAAATAAAAATTCAGGACATTTATCCAAACTTGAATTTCTAGTAAACAATGGATAGGTTTTTTTTTTCTACAAGTGTGTGTATTCCAAATTTTAAATCAGTCACATTTATATTAAATGTTTACTTGCTATTTATTTAAAATTCAGATTTAACTTGGCATCTTGCTCCTTATCTGAATGATAGCATTTGAGAATTAAATAACAGCTTTGTGGAATTCTGTATATAAGAGGGATTCAAAATGTGAGTAATGAGATTCGTTTTTAGAGGAAGAAAGATCTGGTGATTTGGGCCATCGGTGGACTTCTTTCTTGAGGCATACACATGTCAATTGCTCTTGAGGGATGTGGGTGACACTGTACATCTGACTCTGATTTCAGCCTCCATCTATTTTCTCAGCTGGAATGTGTGAGAACTCACCAATGTCCTGGTAACAAAAGCTAGTACTAACCCTTAGGTCCATGTTCCAGAGGTTTCCCGTCATTCTGGGCATTTTACGAGTGTTAAAACTATTACTCCACTCAGAAGCACTAAGATAATTCTATAACATTACCCTCACTTCGCAGAAAAAAAAGTCAGGAGAGATAATAAGAGATCTGCCCGTCGCAGAGTGGTCTTAGCACATGTGACATTGGCTTCTGAACCATGACTTGAGAATGGGTCTTCAATATAAAACTGCCTTTCCTTGATACATTACTGAAGCCACAGGCAGAGCATCTATGAGGGAATTAAGTACTGTCATAGCTAGCTAGCATCATCTATGCTAGTAATAGCAAACACAAAAATGATCTTACTAACTTCATGCAAAAGTGGACACATCATTATGCTATTTCCTAGTCTTTTTTCCTTTTGATTTATTCCTGTTGGAATGGATGTCCGTGCTTTGAAATACAGGGCCTTTTTTATTGCTATGTTTTCCTCTATGATTAGGCGTGAGTTAGAAGCAGTGTTTTCCAGCTTTTAAAGTGATTTCCAGAAACTGTGGTACTTTGCATAACTTGTGTGACCCTAAGTCTGAATAACCCACGTGTGTACTGTAAGAATTGCCCATCAATGTCTTTAATATAACCCCCTCCCCCAAATTTTAAGCAGCTACTCTCTGTGTGGGGAGTTGCCAGTAGATGTTCACAGAGTCCCCTTAGCAGAGAAGAGGGATACGCTTAGCATAGATGGATAACTTCTTTGGAAGCCTGACCTCATAGTTTTTAGTATCAGATATCAAGGTATTCAGGTCTCTTAATGGGCACTTAGGCAAGTAGTATGGGTGAGGATCTCAGGAATTACACAGCTGCAAGAGGAGCCCACCCTCAGCATTCTAAGGGTAATGCAGATCGCTTCTGTGGTGTGGGGTGAAGTTTCCAACATAGGCCACTCAGATGCATTAAAAAACGCCATATCTCAAACAGTGTTACGGGAGTGAAGCTGATAGGCCTGGAAAACTATTAGATGATGCTGAGCCATGGGAACGAAAGGTCATCTTTTTTCGGAAACCTGAGTTCAAAGCGTCTAGAGTTTTAGAGGAATCAGCAGGTTTATAGGTTTGCAGAGTCTTTGGAGGAGCCTCAATCTCATTTTTGACACTCCGCACATCCTGGAAACTTTTCTTCAGCCACGAAGTTCTCTTAACCTTCACCTGGATGCCCTCTTGAGTCCTTTGCCCCATTTCTACTCCACTCTGTAACCATTTTAAGCAAAACTACAAGTACCTTGCTTCCCGTTCTTCTGTTTCTGTAGTGATATGAGCGGCGGGCTGCTTCCCACCACCCGGCTAGCTTTATACCCGAAATAATTACACGGAAACTGTTTTCTTTTAAACACTGCCTGGCCCATTAGTTCCAGCCTCTTATTGGCTAGCTCTTACATATTGATCTAACCCATTTCTAATAACCTGTGTAGCCCACGAGGTGGCTTACCAGGAAAGATCTTAACCTGCGTCTGTCTGGAGTGGGAGAATCATGGCAACTCACTGACTCAGCTTCTTTCTCCCAGCATTCTGTTCTGCCTACTCCACCCACCTAAGGGATCGCCTATCAAAATGGGCCAAGGCAGTTTCTTTATTAGTCAATGACCTTCCTCCATCATGTTTCAACTTTACATTTTAGTTTGTGCCTAACTAATGTTCTTAATGTAGACATGTGTGAGCAATGATAGAAAGCCTTAACTCAATGTTTAGAACATGTTTAGTACCTCACTACTGTTGTTACTAAATTGCTTTCCATGGTCTAGTCACGTGTCGGCAATGTACTGATGCCTATCTGGCTGCTCCCCAGCTCTCTTAGTGGCTTATTGTTTGTCCATATGCTCTTTCCTCTGTCTAACACTGCATATTCTAAGACTTCTATTGTCCTGCTAGGGCTCCACTCTCTCTCTATTCCCTCAGCGTGTTGTTCTGGTATTCTCTGTGGAATCTGTTTTCATTTAGCTTTGCCTTATGACTTACTTAGCCCCTATTAGTTCCCCAATACGTGTTTGGATGAGCAAACTGGAATGTTAATTAAAGCTCTTCCAGTTTATTAGGGTGACAGAGGAACCTAATTTATAATAGAAACATTGGAATTAAAATTAATCAGTGGCGTAATCAAATAATGGTAATAACAATTAAGATTATATGCTGTCCCTCAGGTATAAGGTTGTATGTTGCAGTTTGATATTGAAGGATTAGCAAGTGATGGGAGAAACTTGTTGATCTTTTGTTGATAGAGAATAACTTTATTACTGAGATAAAGAAGGTTTCTTTTAAGCCGTAAACTCCCTTTGTATTACTTTTAAATTTGATGATACTGTTAACAGTGCAGTGGAAGTAATTCAAAGTTTGAGTTGCTGGGTTTTTACACGATTACCAGTATGCCACTTATCTCACTATAATTATTCAACTCAAAATCAACAAATTCCCAAAAGTTAGTGCTTACTTAAGTTTTGAGTGGAATTAATGTTATTTTAAAAAGTGATTACAGCAGCTGTAAACCTCACAAATGCAGCAATGGTATTGAGAGAGGCTCCCTTTTTGGCGGAGTGTATGTTCCTTATAGAGGCTTCCCCCTACCCCCTTAAAGACAAGATTTGTAGCCCTGGCTGTTCTGGAACTTACTATGTAGACCAGGATGACCTGGAAGTTACAGTGATCATCCTGCCTCTACCTTCAAAGTGCTGGGATTAAAGGTGTGCACCACTACGCCTGGTCTACTAGCAACTCTTAGACTCTAACTAACGGAGCAGCTTGGAGCTACTGGGCAGTGATCGTGAGGGTAGCAGAACATATTAACGTTGACTCTAGTAAGTTGTTTGGTTTCATTCTAGTTGAATAGATGTTCATATGAAGTCCATGTGCTTTTGTCTCTGTGTTCCTGTGTCAAGCAACATACTCCCTGAACGCTTAGATTCATGAGAATCGCTTGGTTTGAATTTCTGGTTGTGGTATATATGCCCAACCCTGTTTTTAAATTTTTCAGGAACTAGGGCCAGAATACAGAAAGGCCGCATTCTTTGTTTCTAAATATTTAAAAGTTATAAATAAAAGAAATTGATTGTAGAGAGATGAAGAGATGAGGTGGGAATTGAGGAGGTGAGGTGGGCCTTCTGCTTACCTAAAGAAGCAGAAGTAACTCAGGGCTCAGAGAGATTGAATAGGCTTCCCAGGCCGCAGTTTCACACAGAAATGGCGTGGCTTATTTGGCCATGGCATATTCGGGAAGGGACAACCTGTGGGGTAGCCAAACTCTCTTTCCTCCCAGATGTGGGTGTGTCCCCATCCAATAGGAGCTGTGCTTGCAGATAGTATATTGTTATCTACACACTGCAGATTGTAGGCCTCTTGGGTGCTCTCAGGCTGGAGGTCCTACTGTAGGGCTGAGGGGAAGGTAGGGGCTTAGAAGGCTGTGAAAGTCACCCTGGGGTTGTTGGACTCTCACTTAGTGGGCAGGGCACACTATGAGTGGGCAAATTCTTTGCTCTGGGGTACTGTGGTAGAAAGAGGTATGGCCAGTGGGATAACGAGAAAATATTTCTGGAGCCCCGTTCCCTGGCCAGGTGCCTTTTACCCGGGTTTGGGGTGGGGGTTGGGTGTAGGATGGGGCGGGGTGGGAGGGTAGGACTGTGTGTGAAAGGAAGTGTCCTTTGAGAGGATTCTTCTCCAGGCTTCCAAACCATGATCCAGAGTTCAAAACACGAAACACGGCTTGCCAGTGACTAAGAGACGCTAGGCTGCTTCACTGCACATAAAATAGACAGCGGGGCTTTTAACGTTGCTAGTTTTTTTTTTTTTTAATTGTAAACTTAAAACAGTGGCATTGAATTGGGATTTATACCTTCTTTGTTTAACTAATTTTTCACTCATTTTAGTTTCTTTCTAGCTAGTAACTGTTAGTTCTTATATGGGCGACAACACTGTTGGAGTGAAAATGGATAAAAGGAAACGTATTCTTAACGTGGCTCTAGTCCTGGTTCAGTTTCTTGTGTATTAAACGCTAAGAGGAAGGCTGTGAATTGGGCGCTTACGTAAATGAACCTGAAACTCTGTGTCCTCAGATTATTAAATCTAGAGGTAGGAATATAATTCCACATCACAAAATATTCATCCCATGCAGCTTTGCATAAAATATTATCTTTCTGATTGGTCTCCAGTTAATATGCAATTGTAGTTTTTGCAGTAATTTAGAGGAAGAAAGACCCAATTCAGAGTAAAAGGGAATACTTGATTAGTCTATTGTATAAGAGCAATAAAAGCTAATTTACTGTTATATTGCTCAATATTGAAAGCTGCAAGAAACTCTCTCCGTTCTTTATTCATTAATTATGCTATATTGTAGCAGTATTAGTATCAATTATAGACAAGTTTTATGGAAGGCTTTTACGTTGACATCTCTGAGTTGTGTTTTGCCTCACGTAAGTATCTTTGACATATTTTCTACCTGATTGTTGAAGGGCGAATGAAGTGTTGAAGGCAGAGTGGTTGAATCAGTCACCGTAGTTTCTCTATGAAAATTCTTGTGATAAACTGTCTTTGGAATTCAGGTATCTCTGTTAGTAGCAAGTTCCAGCTGTTGGAAATGCGTAGTTGTACTATTGATGAGAAAATAGTAGGCCATCTTAGTTTGCCTTTTATGCTAGTTTATGGGGTTTGTTTTTGTTTTTAATTAATGTTGGAGGTTTTACGCTGTCCAGAGTGCCTCAGTTTTGTTCATACGCAAGTAATTGACCTTTGCTAAAATTCAGGCAAGAGGGACATGTGACATTTGAAAGGCGATAATTCTAAGTGAGCCCTTCAGGGAGTTTTAGTGCTCCTTGTTCTTTCTCCACATATATGATCATGACACAGAAGTCCATTTGCTTTGACATCTGTGAATTCAGGTTAATCTTGTGCTTTGTAGGTAGATAGAGAATGTTAAATCAAGCATTGTGATACGAGTTGATAAATCAGCATTGTGATCTTTAGTTTTTGCAAAGCAGTAGCTTTAGCTCTCAGGCTGTGTGTGCCTCCCAATCTCTATGACAGAGCACCACAGTTTCTATGACTGAGTGGCTTCCAAGAACCAGGCTAGAGACTGGAAGGTTTTTGACCTCTCCCCTTGGCTTTTGGCTTTAATGACCTTCTTCCTCATCTTCCTGGCCAGGTTTCTCTGTATCTGCCTGGGTCCTAATATTATTTCAGATTAAGAACCCTCTTCCTTACTTTATTTTCCATGAATTAACCATTTAAAGACCTTATCTCCAATACAGTCACATTCTGAGGCAGGAGGAGTTATGACTTCGTCTGTCAGAGAAATAAAACCTTTTTAAATTTTGCCTTTCCCTCATTTGTACAAATGGTCAAGGCCAGGCTGTTGATAGAAAAACAAAAAACTACCAAGTACTCTATTATTCTTCAGGTTCTGTGTTACATCTTCCAAGCTCAGTCTTGAGTACTCACATCTTCAAACTCAAGAGTGTTGGGATGGATACCCTCATTTAGGAGTAGACTGCTATTTCTTTGCTCCTCTCTGGGAATCCAGGTATAGGTCCTGGCCCTGTGCCAGGCTTGGTTAGTACCCTGGTAAAATATGGTGGGATTCCTTGCACACCACTCTTGAACAAGAGATGTTGGGGTTTTGCTGAAGGCAAAGGCATTTTAGGCTAACATGGGAAAGTTATTTCATCCAGAAAGCATTCTTTGATGACAAACCAGCTCAAATGTACCCTAGGTTGAGAAAGTCTTAGGAAGAAAACTTGACATTGTATTCCTGTTCGGCTCCTCGTGACACACCTGAATATCGCAGGTGCCCAACAACTGGGAGAGATTCTCACAGCTGCAGTACCCTTTTCAGACGGATCTGTTTCAGAAAACCCTGTTAAAACAAGCGGATCATATGCTCTTCCCCATCAAGGGCTTTCTCTTTTCTTTTTTCCCTAGCAAGCACAATATCGGCTGAGTGTTAAGTTAATCATAGACAAACAGAAGTACTGTTTGGACTCACTCCCCTTCATGTCTCTTGAATGTATGGATTTTGGTAGCAGCTAGACAGTAGTCCAGCTTAGAAGTAGCAGCTCTCCTCCCTTTAAGATTGTAGACATGGGAACATATCATCCTCCACAGGGTCCACTCTGTCTGTCACCAGTCTGTGTAATTGGTGGCCACGTGGATCGTAGCCTTGGGCATTTTAGTCATCCATCTGGTAGACCTGTGCTTGAACTGCGAGTCTTGTTAATGTTTCCTGTTATGTCAAGTCTAATGATTTGGGGGAATAGTTTCCAAGTTATTTGGGGAGTAGTAGGATAAATTAGGGAACCAAGTTCTCTTCTGGGGGGAAAACATTAACATGTTCACATTTGCCGTTTATTTAGTGACTTTGCGCTCCTAGACAATTGCATGATGGGAGCAAACGCCTGTGTTTGGGCAGAATGCTGTGTTCAGTATTCTTATCAGCTCTAATCACTGTATGCTTTGCTGGGAATGTCAGGGCCTCGTTTGAATTTGCCTTGCTTTGTTTTAGTTTTCACTTATTGGGTGGGTGGGGCTTTCTGAAGTATGATGAAAGGGTGCAATTCTAATCCCAAATTATGAGAATACTTGTTAGTACTATTTAGATTTTTAAATCTAGGATAAAAAAGTCCAAGCCTAGCACTAAGTAATTGAATTTATTCCTAAATAAAGTAGACTTTTTTTTAAAAAAGGCTTAGTTCATTATTTTCCTTTATGTCTGAATTTTTGTGAATGTCTGAATATTTCATCATTTCAATGGCAGTAGGTTTTTATTTCCCTGTCAACTAAAAGAGAATTTCATTAATTAAGCACACTTTTAAGTCCGCTTTTAAGGTGTGGGTTTTACTTGAACAAAAGAGCTAAGGGTATCCAATAGTAATTCGGTGGAACGGGACTAAGTTGCAATCAGCCATATCAACTGTACCTTTGTGGTGTATTTGTGTTTTGATTTAGGTTGGTTGAAGACTTTCAATGACTACTTTAGAGACAAGACTCAGTATATTTTTAATAACATGGTCCTAAAGCTGAAAGAAGACTCAAGCAGGAAGTTTATATGGGCTGAGACCTCTTACCTTTCAAAATGGTGGGATATTATAGATATTCCGAAGAAGGAAGCTGTTAAAAGGTTTGTCTCAATTTTTTTTAATTTAGTAATATTAAAGATCCATAACAAATGTAGAATATTTAGAAGGTGAACATTTAGCTTTTTTTTTTTTTTAGGTTCACTTTTAGCTTTGTAGCTGAACTTGAGTATGATCCCCATCTTGTTTGCATTGATTTTAGTCTATCCCTGAGAAAGGAATGCTCGGTCTTTCCACTGAAATCTGTATGTTCATCGCTGTCCTAGAAATGGGCTTGATAGGTCAAAGGAATTGTTATTGTAAGGACCTTTCAGAACGGCCATTGCCCAGTTTTCTAAATACAGATGTGCCAGTGTCTGCCTCTTTTCACTATTTAATTTTTGAAAACTATGGCTAACCTATCTGAATAATAATTTGCTTTTATGTTTTTGCCAATAATTTTCTCATATGAACAAAGGTAGTTGGTTCTGGGTTTTGTTTTGGGAGCTTGGCGTGTACTCTTTTTTACTAATTTGTAGGGATATATCTGTTTGAAGATTTTATTTCTAATTAGTTCATGATAGACAGATCAATTTTTTATGAAGTCAAATTGTTAATCTTTTTTCTTTTGCTGTTTTGTCTGCTGCCAGAGTTAGGTCTTCCTCAACCCACAGTTAAGGTAAATAGTTCATTTTTTATCCCCCATGTTAATCTATTTTTTTTAATCCTCAGTTCCAAAACCCTTACTTAATGATTTAAAAGTTGGTCTTTGGGGAGGCTCTCTGATCCAAGTGCATTTGTTCTGAAGAGTTAGGCATTGTCCGGGATTACTGCTCACTGTCCCTGTAGAGCTCTTGATAAAGTAGTCACTGCTCTGAGTATTGCCAGTCGTGACAGATACTCCTCTCTGCGGCTCTATGAAGTAGGCTCTTGCTGTACAGTCCAGGGCACTGGCTCACTGAGGGGTCACTGAGCTGTAGGTGACAGGACTGGTGGTCCTGCCCAGGCTGTCCACCTGCTGAGTCCTTTGTATACATGGCACTTCTTTGAGGGTGTTTTCTTTTAAAACTCTTTTTATTTATTTATTTATTATTATTATTGTTATTGTTGTTGTTATTATTATTATTATTTTATGTGCACTGGTGTTTTGCCTGCATGTATATCCGTTTTGCGACGGTGTTGGAGTTACAGACAGTTCTGTGAGCTGCCATGTAGGTGCTCGACATTGAATCTGGGTCCTCGGAAGAGCAGTCGGTGCTCTGAACCACTGAGCACATCTCTCCAGCTCACTTCTCTGAGTTGTAATGTGTCCATCTTTTTCTACTGATAGAAAGTGTCATCGTTAGTGTACTAAAATATTCACAGGCTTGGGCTTTCTGATCTGTTTGATGGATTCTGATGACTTTTGTCTAAAATTATTGGAATTTTATAGTGTTTTAAAAACTGGCAGTTTAAATCTTGTCTTTCTGTATTCAAAAGCCTTTTAATGAGTAACAGTTTAATTTTCCCAAAGGGGTTTAGAATTAATTTAAGTTTCTTCCTACCTCATCAGAAAGTATCTTTAGATTTTAATAGATTGACACGAACATTTGAGGATGATTTGAGGAAAATTGATGACTATCATATTCATTGGAGGGTATTTTTTTTTCTCACTGGTAACAGGCTCACATGGTTGGTTAGGAGAGGGACACAGGTTTCGAGGACAGGGGAATAAATAGACCGGAGAGCTACCGTGGTCATAGGAGAAGCCACTCTTCCTCCATAGGCGAGTGCTGCCATAGCAACCAGGGTCGACAGGATCCAGTTAACACAAGAGAATCTGCAATCTGCAATTCCAAAGTGTTATGTAATGTATCTTGACTTTCTAAGTGGAAATATTAGCAATGCTTTAGATTAACATCGTGTTCTAGCTCCTTCACATGTGGGACAGAGGGGAGAACAGACAGAGACATGCAAACATGGAGAGGAAAGGCGGGAGGAGAGAGAGAGCACCAAACAGCATACTGAATCCATAGATTAGATCTAGCTACCCTTTGGTACCTCTTAAAAATCTGGACTCTCAGAAAGTTACATAGAACTGGTGAAGGCTCTATGAATTCTTAACTCTTAAGAACTAAGATTTAAGAAGGTGTTTGTTTGTTTACATCTTGCTCACTGATACATATTTTCTAAAATATAAGAGAAATTTTATGGAAATTGCTTAAATTTGATGAGTTTATCCCATTTATAGTTATTTTTTTGTTTTCAGAATTGATTATCTGATTTTTAAAATTCATTTTAAAATTAGACTGGTGAAAACTTTTCATTCTTTTTCTTTTGCCAGTTTTGCCGGTTCCCATAACGCCCAGAATGAATTTGTAGTTTGCTGGGTATTACCCTCTTTCTTTTCTTCTTTTTCTCTTTCATGATTCTTTCTCCCTGCTTACACTAGTGCTAAGCGGACAGGCCATTTATCCCAATAGACAGTACACTTCTGCCTGCTTTCCCTTTAGCACTACTTTAACTAACTAATGTTGTCTCCCCCCGCCCCCATTTTCTCATTCTATTATTCCTAACTACTCAGCAGCTGTAGTTGTGGCTTTTTTTTTTTTCTGACTTGAATGCTAGAGAATACTTCACAACTTGAAGTGCTATTTTTCCAAGTTACATTTGTTTCTAGTCAGCTTGAATCTCTAGTGGTCTGAGAATGTGGACTCTATTAGCTTCATTCTTTTGTGCCACCTCAGTATATGACCAGCGTTGAGCCTTATATTGGTACCTGAAGAGGGGAGTGTGTTAAGCTGCATTTTGATGAGTATGTGTTTTATAATTATTGTTCTCACCTGGGTACAATCAGGTCTTCTGCTGGGCCACATAACCATTCCTAAATTATGCAAAATTGCACAATGCAAGGACAGGGGTTGTGGAAAAAATACGTAAGGGCGAGATGGCTGAATATTCAATAATTTCCTTAATGACCCACACGAAAGAACCCAGAAAGGGACGCCCAATAAAGGTACCAGTCCAGTTTGCCTATGTAGAGTCAATTGGGTAAGAGTTGCATACCTGTTATGAAAAAACATGTCAACTCATTTTGTATCAGATCTGGAGTGTGCTCGTGGATGTGGGTGTCCCGCCTGAGGAGGACAGAGCGATGTTATTGTGAAATTGTGGCAAGTGTGTTCTCTGAGATCCATTGTAATGTTGCACAGAGAGTGTGTGCATGACTTGCATCATGATGAGCCGAGGGAGCTGGTTGATACCCACGTGTGTAACCCTGCAGGCCTGGGTTCAGCTAGGCACAGTCATCGCCTTCATCTACTGCTTCACAGGGAATACATCGTACAAAGGCATTGCAAGTTTTTTCACTGATTGGATCAATCATCACTTTAGAACAAATTTCATTTTTTCCTCCATTGATTTGCTTGTTTTTTGGTTTTATGTGTTGTGTGCGCCCGTGGGCATGCAGAGGTCAGAGGACAAACCATGGGAATTACTTCTCTCCATCATGGTTCCTAGAGATGTAACTTAGACCACCAGTCTTGACAGTAAGCATTCTACACACTGAACTATCTCTCCAGCCTAGATTGTCATTTCGAAAGCAAGTATTCATAGCAGAACTGACAGGATTTATTTGGTACTGTTTTCTTGCTAGCTTCCCTTGTCTCCTTTTTTTCCTTTCTTCCTTTTGCTCACTCCATCCATCCATCCATCCATCCACCCACCTACCAGGCAGTCCTGAAAGTCAGGTATAGGGCAGCAATTGAAAAGCTCTGGGCGCTCCCTGGCTATATTGATTCTTCAAGAATCAATCGTCTGGTTCAGCATTGAAGAGCTGGTTTTTCCTTTGAATGACTAGTATGGCTGTCACTACCCCTTTGTTGTTACTTTTGACTGGAAGGGCAGCCAGTTTGGAATGGTAAGTGTGGAAAGACTGCCTGGGTTCAAATCCTGACAATCTTCGTTACTTTTGGGCACGTCACTTAATTTTTCTGTGTTGTGGTGTGTTTGTCAAATGCATTTAACATTGGGGTCAAGCCTGTTGGGTTTTTATGAGGATTGAATTACTATAAATATGATGATTAACATTTCTTTTATTATTTTTGAAGTGCTGAGAATTGAACCCAGGGCTTCTTACATACTGGACAAGTCCTTTGCTACAGACCTATATATATCCCTAGCCTGACAGAGACTTAAAAAATTCACAATAAATATTCATGGTTCTTATTTTTGAAACTTTTATTTTCTATTTGGGCTATTTTTCTTGGACACTTTATAGAATTTTTAGTTCTGAAGTCTTTGAATGTATTCATGTTTTAATAGGAAGTTAATTATAAATTTATTTTTCTGTTCTGTTTTTAAAAAGCTGGCTTATATAATGCTTCATTGAGGATTTTCTGTGCCCAGATGCTCTTTAGTATTTAAAACATGAAACTCTAAGTTCTCATCAAGTTACCTATCCAAGTGCATAGACCTTTTCATTGTTTTCCATTGGTAGCTCGATTTCTTCAACATGTGTGTGCTGCAGTCCTCAGTGTGTGTGTGCTGCAGTCCACAGCATGTGTGTGCTGCAGTCCACAGCATGTCCTGCAATCCTCAGCATGTGTGCTGCAGTTCTCAGCGTGTGTGTGCTGCAGTTCTCAGTGTGTGTGTGCTGCAGTCCTCAGCATGTGTGCTGCAGTCCTCAGTGTGTGTGTGCTGCAGTCCTCAGCGTGTGTGCTGCAGTCCTCAGCATGTGTGCTGCAGTCCTCAGTGTGTGTGTGCTGCAGTTCTCAGCATGTGTGCTGCAGTCCTCAGTGTGTGTGCTGCAGTCCTCAGCATGTGTGCTGCAGTCCTCAGCATGTGTGCTGCAGTCCTCAGCGTGTGTGCTGCAGTCCTCAGTGTGTGTGTGCTGCAGTCCTCAGCATGTGTGCTGCAGTCCTCAGTGTGTGTGTGCTGCAGTCCTCAGCGTGTGTGCTGCAGTCCTCAGTGTGTGTGTGCTGCAGTCCTCAGTGTGTGTGTGCTGCAGTCCTCAGCGTGTGTGCAGCAGTCCTCAGCATGTGTGCTGCAGTCCTCAGTGTGTGTGTGCTGCAGTCCTCAGCATGTGTGCTGCAATCTTCAGCATGTATTGCTGCAACCCTCAGTATGGGTGTGCTTCAGTCCTAAGCATGTATATTCTGCAGTCCTCAGCATGCATGTGTGCTGCAGTCCTCAGCATATGCTGCAGTCCTCAGCATGTGTGTGCTGCAGTCTTCAGCATGGGTGTGCTGCAGTCCTCAGCATGTGTGCTGCAGTCCTCAGCATGGATGTGCTGCAGTCCTCAGCATGTATGTGCTGCAGTCCTCAGCATGTGTGTGCTGCAGTCCTCAGCATGGGTGTGCTGCAGTCCTCAGCATGTGTGTGCTGCAGTCCTCAGCATGTGTGTGCTGCAGTCCTCAGCATGTGTGTGCTGCAGTCCACAGCATGTGTGCTGCAGTCCTCAGCATGGGTGTGCTGCAGTCCTCAGCATGGGTGTGCTGCAGTCCTCAGCATGGGTGTGCTGCAGTCCTTAGGTGAATACTGCTGTTGCCCCATTTGTCTCAGAACCTCACTGCTTGACTCCCTGAGTTTAGCTTATTTTCTATATTCGTCTCAGTGTTCATTTCCTGCATTTGTGTGCTCTTTCTCAAGGGTCTCCTCCCCACCCCCAGTTCTTTACTGAGTCTTTCTCTTCCTTACTTCGAATGCTTTGCCTTAACTTTAATTATGCATTTATGTTCATTCTTGAGTGTGAACAGGTTTATCCATAGCTTGAATTTGTTGGCAAAATTCAGTCTAAAGTGCTTAACAGCTCTTGCTTCTCTGTTCAAATGGTGCCAGTTTTTTGTTTTTGTTTTTTTCTGTATTTATCACATGACTTCAGCTGTTTGTTTTGGGAAATGGTCAGGTAAGATCTGGACTGTTACTATATTAGTTTTCAGGACTTTGACTCCTGAGGCAGATGAAGGTTGAGAAATGGAAGGGAGCAGACAAGCCAAGTCTGTACTGCCCTGTTTGGGTGTGGTCCTGTGGACCGTCCTGACCTCATCCTCCCCCAGCCCAGCCGTCATTGAACCTGGAAGTTTAGCTTTGCCCTTGATGGTTTGTGCCCAGGAATGTTCTCCCAAGACATTTTCTTCTGAGAAAGCTGGATGGCATCCGTCCATTGCAGTTTTTGAGTCAGGATTCTGGCAGTGGGTCAGAGGCCATGGCAGTTGGGGAGCTGGACAGGTGAGATGACCTGGGGAGGAAATGCTTCTCTGTGCCACTTTTGTCTTTTCCACTTTTGTCTTTTCTTCGGTGAAGCCGCTGAGTCCTGAGCCTGGCCTGACTTTCTGTATCTGTCATTTCTGTGTTTGGGTGTCACCTGGAGGCTCGGTGGGAGATGTAGGTAGGCTGTGTGCCCTCAGTGAGTCAGGCGGAATCTAGGTTCTTTAGGACTGTGCTTGCTGTCTGCTGTGTTTGGCAATGTGCACATGGGGTTCAGGTGCTGCACGCTGTGAAGCTGGGACCTCTAGGAATGTCGATTTCCTCAGCTGGTGGAGGGAAGGCTGAGGCCCTTGGGCTGAGGAGGAACTAGTCTCAGGGAGAGACTTTGTCCTGTACAGATCTGACAGCTTCCCACAAGGAAATCAGCAAACACTGTTCAGGGGGCCTTTGTTTTATTTTGGCTCTAACAGCAGGAAGGCTTTCTCTCTCTAGTTCTGGACATCCTCTAGAGAAATCCATTTTCCTTCACTAATTACCCTTTTTCTAATTGTTTTTGAAATACAGAGAAACCAAGGTGGTAGGTTTTTGGGTTGTACCTGGTAACAGCATGCAAGGGGAGAAAGGTCCTGACTGTTAGCTTTCTTGCAGTCTACAAAATAGGAGCTACAGTCCACAAAATAGGGGCTACACCAGAGCCTCCAAGAGTCCTCATTGACGCAGAGGACTCTGTCCAGTTTTCCGTACAGTCAGCAGTGGGCTCAGAGTCAAATCTGTGTTACTTCCGTACGCTATGAGAAATGCCGCCAACTTCGTGGCATTTGCACGGTCCCTTCTCGATTCTTCCCTGTGTGTTTTTGTCTGCTTGTTGTTCACTTAATTTAGACTGAACTATTGAAAAGTGTTACTATTTTTGATTTGTGCAAAACTGCCAGTTTCATATGATTCAACTCAGTGTTTAAGACAGTGTTTAAGATGGTAGTTGGGGGTAGGATTCAGATTAGAACCCAGCTCTCAGTCTCTTCATCTTGTGCAAGCTTCGGTGTATCTTGTAGAAGCTGCTTCTTTGGCCGTGGGAAGTAAAGGATTTGATGAGTGGTGATGCCATTTTGCTAGGCAGTGTGGTGTGTGTGTGTGTGTGTGTGTGTGTGTGTGTGTGTATTAATTACAGCTGTTTCAGAAAACTGAGTTTCGGTTTTCCTTAAGTTTGTTGAAATTCTCTTCTGGCTATGACTACTCACTTGTGTTCCATTATGCCATCTGACTATGGATCTAGAGCCCTGGTTCCCATCCTTCCTGATACAGTTCCTTGTGTTGTCGTGACCCCAACCGCGAGATTACTTTTATTGCTACCTCATAACTGTCATTTTGCTACTATTATGAATTATAATGTAAATACCTGTGTTATCTGATGGTCTTAGGACCCACAGATTGAGAAATGCTAACCTAGAGCAGTTGCATTTAATTTTCTTACTTGAACAGAGTGCCCATAGTGCTTGTTGTGTAAACATAGGCCACATCTGTGCCTTTTGTAGCAAACTTAACACATCTTTAGATTTTTGTTTTCATTATTTAAAATTCTTAACTAGTGCTAAGTAGGTGACTGATAAGATTTTTTTGATGCCTGCTAAAATGTTTAAACAGTGCCCCCCCCCCCCCATGAAGATAAATGTATAAAGCTGCTGCCCCACAGGCCTCTGGATGCTAACAGAGTCCCTTGAAGCCTTCCTTGTCCCCAGAAGAAAAGCAGCTGATGCGGGGGGGGGGGGGGGGGGGGGATTTAGCAGAAGCAGCAGAAGTGGTCCTGGGAACAACTCTTACCAATGATTTGTTGCCTTCTTTCCCCATAGCTTCATAAACCTTTAAAGATGAGAATCAAGTTAACTAAGGAGAGATCCATGCAAATAACATTGAGCTTTTTATTGCTTTTTATAATTCAGAATAATCTAATCCATTACGGTCACAGTGCCCCCTTGGAACATGTGTCTGGAGGACTTAGAAGAAACTTCCGTCCATTAAGTCATCAGCGTGTTTTCTGTCTGTGCTTGTTTTGTTTACTTTTCTGGCTTCACATTGGGATATTCTGGGCCATATGTGGTTATGTACTACATGCTGTCTGCACCCATTGAAAAGCAGGCCAGCTGGATGATGTTTGGTTCTCTTGAACTTCCTGCCTGGGCCCGGAGACAGTGGAATGGCCTTTGGGCTGCATCTGCTCCTGCTGTCACGGGCAGTGTTTAGTGCAGAAACTCACTGGGTGCCTGGAACCGGGAACATTGTGTGTTTACTCATGACCAGCCTCACCGTGGGTTTGTTTTGGTTGGTGTGAAATTGTATTTCATGTCTGCTGCCCACTGTTCAGTGTAGACGTTGTAATTTGCCATATTTGTAGGTTTATTGTTATTTTTTTCAAGGAGGCATATCTATCCATCTAATATTTTAGGCCTCCTGTTACATTTATCCAGCCTTGTACTTAAGCGAACATTTCATTGAGCGCAGAAATATTTGCCGCTACTTGCTTAAATACTAAGATTTTAGTGGATACACACTTTGGGTTTTCCCAGAAGAATGGGCCATTAATGCTCTTACACCGACTCATTTATTACACGTTTATAGAGGTCGGGTTTTATGGTGTCTAACCAAAGGCTGCTGTAAAATCTCCAGAGCAGTGTGAAGTCCGTGTGTCTTGTGAAGTCTAGAGTCAGCTGCAGATTTGAATTGTTCTTAGAGCATGTGGCCTTTCATCAGAGACCAGAGCACTGCTGACAGGAAGCAGCTGGTTTCCTGGGTTCTTCCTCTGCTCAGGTCCTCACCTGTTGAGGGGACACTGTACCTCACCTTTATCACTTCTCTTTATTCATGATGGCTGTGTTTGTTGTTGTTGTTGTTGTTTTTGTGTGCGTGTTTGTTTTTGTTTGTTTTGTTTTGAGACAGGTTCTCCCAGTGTAACCCCGGTCGTGTCGTCCACTGAGGTCAGGCTGGCCTTGAGCTCTTAGAGATCTGTCCACCTCTGCCTCCAGGGTCCTGTTGCCTAGCATCTTAAGTACTTCTGGGTCCAAAGCCCAGTAATGATCTGGTAGGAGAATCCCAGACCCGTTGAGTGTGCTGTGTGCCAGGCATGTTAAATACTCAGAGCTCTCTGACTTTCCTTGGTGGGGCTCTCTGTTACCCTCCCACTAGGAATGGAGAAAGGATCAGGGTGGCGCAGATGCCCTTGAACTCAGTGCTCTTGACCTCTGTGGCTCCTTGTTTTTCAACCTGCCTTCAGACTGTGACCAATTAGGTCCAAATCCTTGTCAGTTCTGCCTAGTCAGCAATCCTGCCACTTCCTGTGCCTTCTGTGTCACCAACAGTTTTCTTGCCATGTTCCCTCTGTGCTCTAAGGTGTTCAGTGACACACAAGTTCAAAAGTGCAACCATTGTGTTCTTGCTCAGCTTTCTGCCTTTGTCCCTGATTGCCTCCCATCTTAAATTCTGCCCCTAGGCATGCCTCAGTAATTTCCAGGCCAGCATGGCATCCCTAGCCACTGATGGCCTCATACACACATTGTTGTTTTATACATTGGGTAATTTCATATCTAATCTTTCCCATGACTCAGGTAAAATATTACCTCATCCCAGAAGCCTTCCCCTGTTTACTGTGCTATTCATCCAACAAATATTTACTGTGCTAAGATCCAAGGTAAGCCCTCAGGGAAGAGGCAAAGCGCAGTTAAACACACCCCTGTAAGAAACCGTTGTTTTCAGTGGAATTTGGAGGCTTGTAGTATTCAGGATGAAACCGGAGAGTGACTAAAACTGGCTAGCGAGAAGAGAGTGTCAGAGGACAGGGATGGAATTCCAGGTTCTGAGGAGAAGGCCAAAGATTAGCGAGAACATGGCATCTCAGACGCCTGCAAGTTGGTCAGCAGGGAGGATATTGCAGAGGCTGGCGGTTACGGTGTAAAAAGTGAATGGCAGCAAAGGTCAGGGACAGTGTGCAGCACCTGGGACACTCGGGTGGCTTGCTGGGAGGAGCTTAAAGAGGGTGACTTCTCAAGAGTTTTCCAAATGAACACGCATGATACGTGTGAGGTGCTGGTCTAGAAACTGACCTGAGAGGAATGAAATCATGCTCACAAAACGATTTGTGCTTACATTTCCACAGTAGACTGGAGATAGTTCAAATGTCCGTCAACAAGATAATGGATTAAAAAGATAGAACACTACTTGGCAATAAAAGATGAATTAATGAAATCTACATCTTTTTTGGATTTTTTGAGACAGGGTTTCCCTGTGTAGTCCTGACTGTCCTGGAACTCACTGTAGACCAGGCTGGCCTTGAACTCACAGAGATCCTCCTGCCTCTCAAGTGCTGGAATTAAATAAAGGTGTGTGCCACCATGCCCAGCCTTGAAATGCATATCTTGAAGAACTTTTAGAAAGTTTCTTATGAGAGAAACTTGCTGAATTAATCACGGCCAACTGTGACCCAGTTGTTAACTTCCAGCTCCTTGCTAAGACAGAGCCTATCTTTTGTCTTAGTGTTAATTCTTGCTGACTTTTCCGAGTGCCTCTGGATCCATCTGCAGTCTGCAGCTGGACGAATCCTGGCGTTAGGATGTGTGAATACCTGTGTCCACATGTCTGCGGCATCATAGAATGTTGCGCAACCTTCTGATCTGTGTAACCTGATAGGGGAGACGTGGCAGGCCACTTTCATTCGGCTTGTGTTTCCTTCTGGACGAGGTGACATTTCTTTTTCTTTTGTAGAGCTCAGTTATTTCTGTCATCTCTGACACTTGTGCTTTGTTTGCCTCGAGTGTTATTGGTACCCCTTTCTTACGTTTTTGTACTGGTAGGAACCCCCTAAGTGTTAAATGTTTAACAGATAGAATTCCCGTTTGCCTGGAGCTTGTGCTCTATTGGAGGAAAAAGGCAGTAAACATGCAGATGTATAATTCGTTTAGGTTGTAAATGTTATGGAAGACGGTTGCTGAGCTTATGAAAGGTGATAGCTTCGTTGAAGTTTGGGTAGGATGTGATGGCTAATAGTGAACTCATTCCTCAGAGCTAGATAGACCAGTGTTAGCAGGGAAGATGTTCTAGGCTGCTAAGACATGACAAGCTGGGGGAGGAACGAGTCGATATGAAATAATGAAGGAATAATGGAGATGACTCATGTCTTCTTATTCTCTTATACTCAGTCTCTGATGTCTGGCATTCGGGGCATTAGAAAGTCCAGGGATCGAGGGTTATCATATGGAGTTTAAAAGAGTCCTGCTTGTGCTCCCCAACTAGATAGTACACACCTAGGGAGTGTGCATCGGTTGATCTGATTGGCAAAAGTCTTCAGGCATCAGTTGATTCTTTAGGAGACACCATCTTTTTTTTTTTTTTAACTTTTCCATTTAACTAATTTTGTATTTAAGAATGAAACCCAGGATGTCATCTTACATTATTTCATATTTCCCCCAATGCATAATTACAAATTCATCTCATTTTCTCATGTGAAATTAATTTGTGATTCTTTGAAGCTTGCTAAGTGATGCATTGTTTGCTACTAAGTTGTCTGTAACCATTTCCCCATTAGGGAGAAAAGCTCTTTGAGTGTCTCCTTCTGTGTGTGACCAAATTGCAAATGTCTGTCTGATGAGTCTACATGGAGGAAGACATGACACTCACTAAAAATGATTTACCACTTCTCGAGCATTGCAGTGAATTCTCAAGTCTAAGAGCTGTGTCTTGGGCCAAATGAGCAGTGACAGACACAGTCGGCTTATTTTTGATCAGTAATTTCTCTCACCGTTTTCTATGAAATTCCCCAGCACTGAAGGAGAGACTTGGATCTGTGGTTAGTGTCTTTTACCAGGCAGCTAGCGGCCATTGTAAAAAGTGAAGCGTGAGCTTTAGGTGATTTTGGAAGTTAGGGGCTGGCTTCTGGGCTGTCGGATTTGCTAGGTGTGTCTTCTCTGCTTATGTTTGCATGTAGGTCTCATGTTTACACGTTAGGATTATGGCATGTGCATTGGAAAGTCTGACAGACAGCAGAGAGCCTTTTAGCAGAGACTAAGTATAGACTTTATGTGGCCTTGTCTTGATTGTTTTCCTCTGCTTATCCAGATAATGCTTTATTTGGTCCCGTTGAACACTGAGTACATTGTATTTAAGTAAATATTTCTGTAGCTATAGGTGTTTCCCATAGTTCTTTTGAATATTGAAGTCTAGAAAGTACAGTCACAGTCTGTCTTATGAACTTTCACGTGACTGCAAACAGTAGGGACTGTAAGTGTGAGGCTGCTGTAGACCCACCGTTTGGCTGTACTTCTCTTGTTCTTGTTGACATGGTGAATGTATGAGTGATTGCGTGGCAGGTTCTTTTGTCTGCTTCGGTAAGGATTTATGTCAAACCAAACCTTCCTGACTGTGAGAAGCTTGGTTTGATAATCTGGTTTTTCCTATTCTTGTGGATGGCTCCCAGGCTCCCAGAGTAGGAAGACAGATGCTGCCACAGACTAGGTGGGTTTGCTAACCTGATTGAGCCTGTCCCCTGTCATAGCACTTAGGTTGGGACTGCATATTTAAGATTCACACTGTTTTCTTCTACTTAGTGTTTTGTCTTGTCTGGATAAAAGATGCTAAGATAAACTGAAACTGCTCTTCCTCTGGCCCGCTCTTGTTCTGGTCTGCTTATCGTTTTTCTTAAAGGCCTGCATGGACACAGTGTTGAGAAGTCCCTGGGTTTCCATACCATGATCTTAGTTTTCTCATGTGATCTTTTTTCTAATCACTCTGATGCCCGTATTAATGCCTGTATTTGAACAACTCGCTTCTCGGTTTTACCGTCTGACCCACTTTGTGTCTGTTCTGTCATAGTTACAGTGATGTTAGCACTTTTTACAAACTATAAGGGCAGGTTTTGCTGCTTGACTCTTTTCTAGATGTTTTTCATAGATTTATTTATCTTTAACATTTCTTATCAATTCCATTTCTGCTCATTTTCCTACCTGACCTTCGACTCTCTGTTCGATTTTCTTTTTAAAGACTTCTTGTCCATTCTGATTTCCTTTCCTTTCTGTCTGGGAAACTGATTTTTATTTATCCAGGAGACTTTCCCTGATCTAACTGGCCATTGCCGTCAACCCCCTTTGGAAACACTGCTGTTGTGGCCTGGCCCAGACTGAATTACGTTCATACTGCAAAGCGACTTCTCTCCCCTTGGTCTGATGTTTATTAGCATCACTCTGTTAAACACCTGGACCAGGGAACTCTGAGTCACCTTTGCGGTGTTACCAGTACTCATTTCTTCTTGTCCCAATCAGAGCCTGAGTTCTCGCAGATACGTTCTTAGGAACCTTATTTCCTCCTCTTCCATATTTTCTACCACTGTCTGCATTATTGAAACGCCATTCTAACCGACTTTATCCTTATTGATTTATTTTCTATGCAAGTCTGACCTAATTTGAACTACTTGTTAATTACTGGTGTTAAACGGAAAGTCTCATGAGCTGTTGCTCCAAAGCAGGCTTCTCAGAGTTGGGCGTGTAACTGCCTGTCTGATCCCTGTTCTCTTGTTGCCTGTATTATGTGGGTGGGAGGGAGAGAGGGCAAACGGCAGATAGGAATAAACAGGTACTTTTGGTTTGTGATAAAAGCCGTGTTGTCATACAGTGAGGAGGCAGGGGGGAGTGCTGACTTGCTCAGGGCCCCCTGGACACTTCTGGGTAAGTTATATTTGGGTTGAGACACCTAGGTAGTTAGAACCGTCTAGGTTGGATGAAGAGGAGCAGTATCAAATTGCTTGCTAACGTTTTAGTTAGAAAGAGGCCATCCTTATAGTACCCATTGTGTATTGGAAAATTTCTACAGTACGTGTTTGTTAGGATAGTGAAACAATGAAATCGAATGCATGTCCATATTTGATGGGCAGGGACTAAACTCCACTCTTTGCTTACAAGTCTGGTTATCAACTCAGAGTACCTTCAGAGTAGCAGCCAAGGCTTCCCAAGGAAGGGATGTGTTACTAACAAGTGCAGCTGGAGAAATCACCCTACTGAATATATTGCATAATGCTTTCCTTGGTTGGCTGTTCTTGGAGACCATTCAAGCCTATAGCATAGGATAGGACTATTTTTTTTTCCCAAACAAAATAAAGCTGATATAAATTGAAAAGAAAAGGTTCCATCTTTGGAATAATTTTTCTCTTTCATTTCATTTTAGTTCTTATTAACTTGAAGTTTCTGTCTAGTTAAGCCCAGCAAATGATTTGTTATTAAGCAATTATATTGGAAAATTTCTACAGTTGTGTTTGTTAGGATAGTGAAACAATGAAATTGAATGCATGTCCATATTTGATGGGCAGGGACTAAACTCCACTCTTTGCTTACAAGTCTGGTTATCAACCTCGGGTTTTTAGTCCAGTGGTCAGATCCACACAGCCTCTGGAGTGTGGCAGACTTAGATACAAGGGTCAGTACAAAAGAACTAACTGAGTAAAAGCCCATTGTCCAGAAGATGGGAGGGAACAGCAAGCGCTCTTGGACTTAATTGTGTTCTTAAATGAAGTTTTTAGAAATTCTAGCTTTTTTTTGTTTTGTTTTTTCTTCACGTCTTGATGAATAATCATAAAAGCTTCCTGGCTCTGTGAACTTCCACACCTCTCAAATGGACAGGTGGTTGTATTGGAAATACAAAAGAAAAAGAAAGAGATGTTACTAACTAACAATTAGTAGCCATTCTCTTGTCTGGCATTATTGCAAAGGAATACTCAGCAAACAAATAACAGTAATGGTATAGCTTTCAACGGTCCCAAGGTATAGCTTTCAACGGTCCCAAAAAAGCCATATCGCCCACATTTTACTAAAACTGAAACACAGTACTTAATTATTGCATTTACTGAGTGGTGTGCTTATTAACTTGACAGAGCAGAGGTAAATAACACTTTCTGATACCGGCATATTGAAGTAGACACCGTCTTTGAAATGACAGTCCAGGAAATGCCAGGTTCATCACCTGAGTAGACCATGTTGCTCAATGACTGTGAGGTTCAAAAATAAACCCTGGAGCTCCCGACCCCAGAAGTCTTCTTCCTACTATACCTCCTTGGAAATCGTGTCCTGGGAAAATAAGGGTCACCCGAAATCCTTTACCATGGGTACTTCATCCCTGAGGGCTGGAGTTGAAACTCAGTGACTTGTTTCAAAAGAAATGCCCACTCCCCACCCACCCCCACTTAAGTGCAGGCCACTTGTAAAGGTTCATCTTAAATCTTGGTGTATTTCAGTTTCTTCTTGGAACTTTGTCACTGTTGTTACCTTAACCTCTATCTATTTTCTCCTAGCTTGCTACAGAACGGTCAGCTCGAGATTGTGACGGGTGGCTGGGTTATGCCTGATGAAGCCACGGCACATTATTTTGCCTTAATTGACCAACTAATTGAAGGGCATCAATGGCTGGAAAAAAATCTAGGTATGTATTCATGTGTCTCCCCTCCCCCCTTTCATTTCGGGCTGTTTGGGGAAGTTGCACTTAGGGAATCTGAACTAATAGTCCTCGTAATTGTTGAATAATTTATTCTTCGCTAATCATATTTATTAGGTTATTATCTCAATTTCATAGCCACGATAATTCCATTTAAGGTCATTAATCTTGTTTTATATCTTATTTTTCCATGTTTTATTTTGTTTAGAAGTTTATTATTTTAATTATATATTAGTTAAGACTTGATCATAGGAGGCAAAACCCTATTAGCTTAATCCCAAATGAGTATGGGGGAGAAGAAAAAGGTAAAGGCCTTTATAGTATTGTGAACAATTCTGGAGACAGGGGCATGATGTACACTGTTGAGAGTGTTTCCTTGAGCTCATCTTGCTTGTGCTTTGGTCTTTACCCTAGTTTCTCTAAGCAGTGTGTAAGAAAGAGGGCACTTGGTAGCAGAAACACTCCCCTACCACCCGGTTTAGCAAACAGTACCTTGAGGATAAGGCATTTTTCTGAATATTTTATCTCATTGAGTTGATGAGTCGGGTGCTTATCACTGAGGTACAGACAGGACTTGTTTCGATGGTGATGGTCTCCAGGGAGATGGAATTGTAGGTGGCAGTCAGTCCTTCTTGTGCCTGGACCTGTGGAGATGGTCCATCTGAGAAAAAGACTTCTCCCAAGAGAAATGAGGAGGAGGCTGTGGGGTTGACAGCATCTTCTACAGTTCACTAAAACCTGAAATGGATTGACATCTTCTCCTGCCTGTAACATGGCATGAAGCTCTTTTCAAATATTTCATATCTCACCATAACTTTTATAGCATTTATACGATAAGCACTTATGATTTTTATTGAATTTATCTCTAGGTAATTTATTATTTATTTTTTTCTCTGTTAGGGTTAAAAATTCCTCACTATTATAACTATTTCTTTCCTTTTTATTCTAACACAGTTAAATCTACTGCAAAGAGATCCTACAAAACTTCCACACATACCAGTTACTAACGGATTTTGTTTTCTCTTCCCCTACCATTGTTGTGGTGCCTTTTATCTTTGACGCTTTTACTCTGTCCTTTCTCTGTCCTAAGTCACAGCTGTGTGACAGTATTCGGACACTCAAGTTCTAACAAGTCAGTGAGCCTAGGTGATCGTGTGGGCACAGGGGAAGCTTTCAGACCTGTACACAATGGCCACTTTCCTTAAACACTGACATACGTCATAAGCCAAGAGAGCCACTGTTTATAAACCTCACATCTTAGTCAGGGTTTCTGTTGCTGTGAAGGGACACCATGACCACAGCAACTCCTGTAAAGGAAAACATTTACCTGGGCTGGCTTACATTTTCAGAGCTTGAGTCCATTATCATTATGGAAGAGAGCATGGTGGCATGCAGGCAGACATGGTGCTGGAGAAGGAGTGGAGTGTCTTGACTTGCAGGCAACAGGAAGTGAACTGAGACACTGGGTATGGCTTGAGCATATCTGAGACCTCAAAGCCCCACCTTTACAGTGACACACTTCCTTCAACAAGGCCACACCCACCCCAACAAAGCCACACCTCCTAATAGTAACATTCCCTTTGGGGGACATTTTCTTTTAAACCACCTCACCTCACTTGTAGGTTTTTCTTAATGTTCAACTTTTGTTGAAATATAACTTGAATGCTGTACAGTGTATATATCTTCAGCATAGAGGTTGGTGAGTTTTGACAGATACACATATATACTCATTTTATATATCACCTGAGAGTGCTCTCTGCTCCCCTCCCCTCTCTCCTTCCAGTCAAATGCTCCTGGGTTTCTGCTTTTGTAGATGCATTTTGCTTTTTGAAGAGTTCACATATAGATTCATAGAATACTCCTTTGCATCTAGTTTCTTTGTACAGTATAATTTTGTCTTATAACTTGATTGTGACAGATTTACATATAACAAAGTGTACTTGTTTAAAGTCTACAGTTTGGTGGTGTGTTATGCTCACATCTACACAACAAACCTCATATCCATCAGTGCCCACCTCTCTTGCTCTCTGTCCCAGGCTCCCATTCACATTTTTGAATATAAGTTTTGGAGATTGGTTCTAGAATTCCCCACAGATAATCAGAATGCGGGGTTTCTTTAGTGAAATGATGCAATATGTACATAAAACCATTATGCTTACTTCTTCCTTTATATTTTAAATTACTCTCTTTTATAATATTAAGAAAAATGTGCATGCTGTATAAATAGTGTTTTGGCCAAGAAAAATCTGCATATTCCGCCCAGGTTGAGTTTTCTCTTCAAGTATGTCTGATTTCCTTGTTCTTTGTCACTTGTGGTTTTGATGGCATAGTAAGAAGCCATTTTCTCAGCCAAGGCCATGTGTTAGTTTTTTTTTTTTTTCCTGATAATTTTTGGGGTTAGGTTTTATATCTGTGATTCAGTTAGCCTGTGCGTGTGAGATATGGGTAGAATTTCACACTTGTTCTTTTGTATGACAGTGTCCCTTTGTCCTAACACTCCTGTTGAAAAGATGCTTCTTCTCTTCTTGAATTGTCCTGTCATTCTTTCTGAGAATGTCTACCCTCATGTCAGTATCACACTATCTTGATTATATAGCTTTGTATTAAAATGTGATATTCAGGAGCATTATCATACCAACGTAAAAGAAAAAAAATTGTTTACTCATGTGTGTGTGCTCGCACACATGGACACACATGTGTCCATGAATGCTAGGTCACCTAATTAATATTTCCCGTACTACTAGCTGTGCTTGGGGATGTGGCTCATAGGTAGAATACTTAGCATGCACAGGGCACTGGGGTCAGTTCCTAGTATCACATAAACTGGACATGGTGGTGTGTCTGTAGTCCCAGCACTCAGGAGGTTGAGGTCTTTCTGGTCTACCTACTAGAGTCCGAGCCAGCCTGGGATTCGTGAACCCCTATAACTTGTAAACCCTAAAACCTGCTTGTAACTCCAGTTCCAGGGGATCTGTTGCTCTCCTCTGGCCTTCTTGGGCACTTCATGCAAATTTGTGTACATAACTGTACAGGGAGGCAAAAACACTTTTATACATAAGATAAAAATAAATAAATACAAGTTGTGATTTTGGTACGAATGTGTAGAATATGTTGGTCTAACAGGAAACACTTCCATGTTAGCCACACAAAATCCTGTTATGTGAACATGAGCTGTGTTTCCCATTCATGTAGATCCTGTTTTCCTCAGTAATGTTTTCATGGCTTTTATTTTCGTTTCTTTGTTGTATTTGCTTCTAGATATTTATTTTATTAGTTGCCACTGTAAGTGGGATTTATTTTTTTGATTCAGTTAGGAGTAGTTATTGTTGGTGTATATAACTCTGTGTGTTGATTTTTGTATAGCTTTCTTATATCTTGTCACTACCATAAAGCAGTGATTGGTTTTTATGTTTGGGACTTGCATATATTCTTAATTCACTCCTTTTCATCGCTGGGTAGCTTTTGGTTTTTAAAGTATATTTCTGTGAAATGTCTGTAGTGTGCTTCTAGATGCTCGCTGTATGACACAGGCTTTCACGAGCTCTTTTTAAAGCATATTTCCTTGTCATTGATAAATACTGGGAATAGAATTGCTGGGTATATTGTGCTTAACTTTATAGGTATGGCAAAGCTTTGCAGAGTGCTTTTACTATTGTACATTCAGCCAGCAATGAGTTTGTTCCATATTTTGCCAACATTTCTAATGCCAGTCTTTTCAAGTAATGATTTCAGTAGAGATAAAATGATTTTATTGTTTCAGCTTGCGTTTATTTCACAGCTAAGAATGTTGAGTACATTTTTGTGTTTATTGCCCATTGTTTTGCTTATTTTGAAGTTTTTAAGTCTCACCCCTTTCAATTGGGTTGTTACCTTTGTGTGTGTGTTCTTTGTTTAGAATCGGAGCCATTTCATATATATGCTGTATGAAGATTTTCTACTATTTTTATGATTTTTCATTTGTTGTTTAAGATTTTATTAATCCGCTTTCTGTGCCTATATCGCACCCGCCAACATGGTGAACGTTCCTAAGACCCGCCGTACATTCTGCAAGAAATGTGGCAAACACCAACCCCACAAAGTGACCCAGTACAAGAAGGGCAAAGATTCTTTGTATGCCCAGGGAAAGCGGCGTTATGACAGGAAACAGAGTGGCTATGGTGGGCAGACTAAGCCTATTTTCCACAAAAAGGCAAAAACTACAAAGAAGATTGTGCTGAGACTGGAATGTGTGGAGCCCAACTGCAGATCTAAGAGGATGCTGGCTATTAAGAGATGCAAGCATTTTGAACTGGGTGGTGATAAGAAGAGAAAGGGACAAGTGATCCAATTCTAAGCTGACCTTGTTATGAAGACAATAAAATCATGAGCTTTCACTCAAAAAAAAAAAAAGATTTTATTAATCCTTCTGTCTCTGAGTGTACCCCCCCATGTGTGTGTTGTGTGTAGGTGGATGCAGATATATGTGTACTACAGTACATGCATGGTAGTCTGAAGACAGCTTTTAGGAGTTTGCTCTCTCCTTCCACCATGAATTCTGGGTGTTGAACTCAGGTCATGAGGCTGGTACAGCAAGTGCTTTTACCCACTGAGCCATCTTGCCAGCCTCTGTTCTTTGATTTTCTTAGTTTCTCCTACCATTGCTGTGATAAAATACTTTCACAAGACAACTTATTGGAGAAAGAATTTATTTTAGCTCACAGCTCCGTGTCACAGTCCTTCACGAGGGGAAAGTTAAGGTGTCAGGAGATGAAGCAGTTGCTCCCTTGAATCCACCTTAAGAAGAGAGCAGCGAATGCCAACCAGTGCTCAACCCACTGTGTCCACACACATAGCCCGGACCCTAACTGCAACTGAGAGGTGTCTTTGCCCATCAGTTGACATGGTCAAGACAGTTCCTCACAGATATGCCCAAGGCCTATCACCTAGATGGTTTTAGAATCTGCCAAGTCTACAGTTAACTCAGCCATAACAGTAACAATCTTCTTTCTTTTAACTGTTTAATGCTATACTGCTAATATTTTAGATAAATTATCGTATAGTATCTGTCCTACCTTAAAAAAATGAAAATTATCTGTTTAGTACAGTTAGTATTTAGACCATATATCTGTTTGCTTTGTTCAAACATTCTGACATAGTCACATGTTAAAAGTGTCAATTGCCTTATTTCAGATTCTTATGAAATTGGTTAAAGATAGTAGATGTTGCCTATTATTTTATGTAGATATCTTTTAATAGTGTTGAGAAAATTCTTTTCAGTACTTTCTAATTTGCAGTATATACTGCATTTCTTTTAAATGACTATTAACGTTATGTGGTTTTTCTAATTTGTTGTGTGAGTGTGATCGCAGTTTGCTCAATTAAAAAGTCATTGACTTCCAGAACAAGTCCCTTCTGGCTTGGGTGCTGTGGAGTTCAATTTGTGTAGTGTTTTTTTTGTTTTGTTTTGTTTTATGATTTTTATATTTGTTTTCATAAGTGAGATGAGATTTCTTTCTTAATGTGCTACATTCATATGAATTATTTATTGGTTTATGATATTTAATGTCATAACTAATCAGCATTGCACCCTTTACATTCCAAAAATGTTATGGGCATTTGAAAAACTTACTGCAACAGTTTATTTTTACAGAACCTTCTGTTGGGGGCAGATTTTTAAAATAATGCTAAAAGTATTTCTGTAATTTTAGATATAATCTGCTTTCTATCTAAAATGTCATTTAAAATTGTTTTATGACAAGCCCAACATTTTCTTTATAACATAAAATAATAATTATATGTAGTAATTTCTGTATTAAACAATACTTTATGTAAGTAGTTGGTATTTTGAGTAGAAAAATAGGATGGTAGCATTTCAGCAAAAGGAAGAAGAAACATAATTTGTAACTGCTTGTGACATATACTATTATAGTAGTCTGAATTTCCTATTTATTCTTAATTATAAAAGTTTGTTTTTTTTTATATTATTCCTGAATGTTTCTCTTACCCTTAAAAAATTATTCGTTTAATGCCAAGGAAAACCCTGCTACACTTCTTTATTAAAGTTTTTCTTTCTAATTAATAGTTTGGAGGAGGGAACTAGAGAGAAGGCTCTGCAGTTAAGAGCAGTGACTGCTCTTCCAGAGGACGCTTTTGGTTCACAGAACTACGCTGGGTAGTTTATAACCACCTGTAATTCCAGCTTCAGGGGATTTAGTACCCACCTCTGGTCTCCACTCTGCCCACACATATGTCCACATTCTCTCCCCAGATATTTGAATTATTAATGTCTTAGTTAGGTTTACTGTTGCCGTGATGGAACACCGTGACCAAAAGCAACTTGGGGAGCAAAATGGTTTATTTGGCTTACACTTCAAACTCACAATTTGTCATGAAGGACGACGTCAGGACAGGAACTCAGATGAGGCAGGAGCTGACGCAGAGGCCATGGAGGATCGCTGCTCATTGGTTTGTTGTTTAGCCTGCTTTCTTATAGTAGTTCGGACCCCCAGCCCAGGGTCCCACTCACAATGGACTGGGACCTCCACCATTGATCACTAATTAAGGAAATGACATACAGGCTTGCCTGCAGCCCAACCTTGTGGAGGGATTTTCTCAGATGAGGTTCCCTCCTCACGTGACTATAACTTGTCTTGAGTCAACGTGAAACTGTCCAGCACAACTGATGAAATTAAATATAATAAATTTATAGGCCATACATCAAGAATACTATCCTACTCCTCCTCACCAACTTGTGTGTGTGTGTGTGTGTGTGTGTGTGTGTGTGTGTGTGTGTGTAATTTTGACTAAATTGAGTCTTGCATGTGTCTTTGCCTTTTCTCTCAGTCTCCTTTGTGGCTTCCTGCATTATTCTTTAGAATTATTCAACAAGGTTCCCTTTTCTCCTGTCTTAGGAGTTTCTTTGGGTTATAGCTATTTGACCGATAACTCTGCTACCCAAGCCAGGTTCAGCCGTAACTCATTGTTGAAACCCTCAGGCCTCTCATCACTGTAGATGTGTGGGAATGCTAAACAGGTGCTTGAATGAAAACAAAAAACAAAAACAAAAAAACTCATGCACAGCTCTATTAGTTTTGCCAACTTTTATACAGTGCATAGAAGACGCCTTTTTGAGGCTTGACTAACCGAGTGATCAGATTTTATAGTGCTAGATGAATGTTCTTGTCTCATTAACTCTAACCTGTGCCTTTATTTTTGTCACCCTTTTTGTCCTCTGTGAAGCAGAGGCACATTTTAGCTGATGGCTCTTGTAACTGCTCTGAGCCATGTTTGAAGCCTTCCGTTGACCTCATTCTAGGTAGAGAGAAAGGAAGGAAGAACATCAGGACGCATTGAGACTCAGCAGAGCGTGCAGGGCAGTTATTTCAATCAGGTCTGCCTTGTGTGTGGCATGATGATGTTGGACTGTTTAAAGGAGTTAATGGCAGGCTGTTGAGATTTGAAGGGTAACTTGAAGTGACAAATCATCTGGTCTCTGGGTTGTCTAATCCTCCATGACAGACTGAGTGTTGGTCTACCTCCAATGGTTGGCAGTCACTTAATCATAGCTGTGAGGTGGTGTGGTGAGTGTTTCCTTTCTCTTCAAGCCCAGGAGTCTGTGAAACTCTGATGAGTCTCAACATATTGTAACTTCTTTTTATTTCACTTACCTTCAAAACAAAACAAAACTAACGCTTCTTTTCTTTATCAACAGGAGTGAAACCTCGGTCAGGTTGGGCTATAGATCCTTTTGGACATTCACCTACAATGGCTTATCTTCTAAAACGTTCTGGATTTTCACACATGCTCGTCCAGAGAATCCATTATGCCGTGAAAAAACACTTCTCTTTGCAAAAAACTCTGGAATTCTTTTGGAGACAGAATTGGGGTATGTAGTGTTTTGGAGGCAGAATTGGGGCATATAGTTTTTGATGAAAGCCAATGATTCCATTTGACTGAGCTGTATGGTTCTGAACTTACACCAGTGTGGGTGTCTTAGTCATTTTTCTACTGCTATCAAGAGACACCAAGACCAAGCCTACTTGGAAAAGAAAATGCTTGTTGAGGCTCATAGTTCCAGGGGGTTAAAATCTATGATTATCATGACTCTGTGTGTCAGGGAACATGCCATCAGGCAGGCTGACATGGTCCTGGAACAGTAGCTGAGAATTTACATCTTGAGACATAACCACGAAACAGGGAGCCAATTGGAATAGCACTGGCTTTTAAAACCTCAAATTCACCACTTTGTCAACCTCTTACAACGCCACCATCACCACAACCCTTCCAACAAGGCCGCACCTCCTAATCCTTCCCAAGAAGTTCTACCAACTGGGACCAAGTGTTCAAACATAGGAGCCTATGTGGCAATTCTCATCCAAAGCACCACACCACAGTGGGTATTATTTATAGTGCAGGCCTTGTACATTGGACTGCTAAAAAGTAGTTTTTGCTATAGGACAATTATTTTCCATTGTAGTTGTGTCAAGATTCTTATAAACATCCATGTGAGTTCATGTTTGGAAAACTGTGGAGTTACTTCTATGACCAGCAGAAGTAAATAGATACAGCGTTTAGTATTCCGGCAGCTCATGCTTTTCCTTAGGTCCCATGGAGAAAGCACTGTTTTCTCAGGGTGTTGAGCATGCCTTAGAACTTGTGCAGTTGTGTGTCTCACACAGCTAGTGCTCCTTCCTTCTCTCTTGTCTCTGTGTCTTATAAGAAACTGCCTCGAACTGGCCTTGATCCTGTCCCACCAGGGAGACCTTAGTCTTCCTGTAAGCAGACAAATGGAGCAAATTTTATCCAACTTTATCTGGAGGAGACTGGGTTTAGGCTTCATGGAAGGTCTCTACCTTCACAGCACCCATTGAATAGGAACATCTTAATTTATGTTATTTATTACTTCTTTGTTTCTTATATATAATGTAATTGAAACATTTCTCCCTTTCCCTTCCTCCTTCCAGACTCTTCCATATATCCTTCTTGCTCTTTTTCAAGTTAATGTCCTCTTTTTGTTGTTATTGTATGCATATATTATACATATATTTTCTAAATGTAACCTGCACAGTCTGTTTAGTGTTACTCTTATGTATGTTTTCAGAGCTGACATTTAGTATTGAGTAACCAATTCGTATGCTCTTCCTTGGGAAGACTATTTGTCTCGCTCTCAGCATTCCTTAGTGGTGTGTAGCTCTTTGCTTAGGGTTTTGAGGCCCCTTGGCTTTTTCCCCATTCAGTTTTGCATGTCCACTGGTGTCCTCCTTGTTCATAACTCGTTTGGGCAGTTAGGGTGCTTAGAGTTTGTGGATGTAACTTATGAGTTGAAAGCACAATCTCATAGCAAACTTTCTGGTCTTCTGGCTCTTGCAATCTTTTTACCCCTTCTTCCACAATATTCCCTGAGGCTTAGGTGCAGGAGTGTTTTTAGCTGTATCCAAAGGGACTGTGCCCCACAATTCTGCGTTTTGATTGGTTGTGGTTTTCTGTACTAATCACTGTCTGTTGCAACTGAAGTTTCCTTAATGAAGAGTGAAGACTGAACTCACCTGGGAGTGTAAGGACAAGTGTTTAGATTGTTGTTAGAAGTTACGCTGGTTTAGTATAAAGTAGTGAGTATAGCTTCTCCAATTACTGTGGTTTCACAAGTACTGAGTAGTTAGCTAGTTTTCCAGTACCAGACATGGTCTTCCTCTTGCTGAATGTGACCTAAGTCCAGTTAGAGAGATGTTGGATGCCGCTAAGGGATGCATGCTGCTACTGAACCCTAAGGGTTGTTGTACCATGCTGGTCACTGATGTAATTCGTAGACATTATAGCTGGGTGGGACTGTTGTTTGCCTCCTTCCTTTGGAAGCTTGCATGCATTTCTGATACTATTGAAAGCTAGTCCTCAGGGAAGTGTCTTTCAGGTTAGTTCCAGTATAGGGAGCTCTGGCCTTCTTTTAGAAGGACATGGTCTTCTGTATCAGGGACTGATCTTCTGCCTTAGGGACAGCCAAGGGCAGTAGTATAGGCCTGTATGTTTTGGGGAGTCTCATGGACAGCCCTCGTCAACAAGGGCTTTTTCTGTCTCATATTGGGGTTTTAATTAGGTGGTTTTTGGCTCTTGGAAGGTTAGCACTATTAACCTCAATGAGATAAGTTCATTAAAATTATTTATGTATATTTATATACAAGGTTACATGTATTATAGGTTTTTTTTAAAAGGTAGCTAATAGTATGATGTAAATCCATCTGGCCTTGGACTTTTTTTTTTTTTAAGCTGGAAGGCTGTTTCAATTTGCTCATTTATTGGGGATTTGTTTATGTTGTTAACTTCTTGGTTTAAATTTGGTGGTTTCACTAGCCATAGAAAAAAATCATCCATTTCTTTTAGGTTTTCCAACTTAATAGAGTTCAGGTCTTTAAACTATTCCCATATACTATTCTGAATTTCTTTGTTGTCTATTGTAATGTCTATTGTAATTCCTTGTTCATTTCTGACTGTTAATTTGGGTCCTTTCTTTCTTTTGGTTAGTTGGGTCAAGGATTTGTCAACTTTGTTTATCTTCTCAGGGAACCAGCTCTTAGATTGATTCTTTTTTTTTTTTTTTTTAAATTTCTTTCTGTGTTGCAGGTTTCTCCTCTGATTTATTTTATTAATTCTTGCTATTGACTGGATTTGGATTTGATTTGTTCATATTTTTCACCTTTTTGAGTCCCATCATTATCATCAAGCTGTTTATTTGTGCTCCTCCTGATTTGTTTGCTTGTTTGTTTTAAGACAGGGTTTATCAGTGTAGTTTTGGAGCCTGTCCTGGAACTCACTCTGTAGACTAGGCTGGCCTCGAACTCACAGAAATCTGCCTGTGTCTGCCTCTGAGTATCAGGATTAAAGAAAGGTGTGCACTATTTTCCCACCGAGTTATTTTTAATATTTGCCTGAGGGCATGTGTGGTCAAGAAAGGGAAGTTGAGTTTCATGCAGACACTTGGAAAGGTCTGACTGGTTGTTTGTCCTGGCTGTTGTTGGAGCTTCCGCCCCAGTGACCATGGGTGACTCTGACTTCCACCTCTTAAGTGTTGTTGCTGAAAGGCTGTGAGAAGGTCACTGACGACCTTACTATTGGTTCCTGAGGAATCCGTGCCCCAGGTGATTTAGAAAAGAAGTTATTCCATATCTAAAAAATAACTGTTCCATATGTGTTTCTGTGTTTCAAAGGAACATAGTTAGGTATATTAGCTATGTATTGTCTGTCTGTCTGTCTACCTATCTTATCTACTTACCTATCTACCTAACTATCTCCCTTCTCTCTCTCTCTCTCTCTCTCTCTCTCTCTCGCTGTCTCTCTCTCCCTCCCTGTCTGTCTGTCTATCTATCTATCTTATCTATCACATATCTATCTACCTATCCACCTACCTATCAGTCAGTCTGTCTGTCTATCTATCATTCTGGCAAAACTTACTGTTCAGGGAAGCTTAGAACTTGCAGGGCTTTACATCATGCGTGGGGTGATGTCATACATCTTAACCTGAAAAACAAAAAAAAAAGTAATTTGAAGATGCTTTGCTTAAAAATTGGCATGTTTCAGGTTGTTTAGAATTACCAGTTGGCAAGAAATTATTGAATAGTTTTATGTATTTACAGAAGCTAGCAAAGAATATAGAAAATATCCTGTGTATAAGGAAATTATATTTTGATTTAGTACAGTTGGCAAGAAATTATTGAGTAGTTTTATATGTTTGCAACAGCTAGGACAGAATATAGAAAATATCCTGTGTATAAGGAAATTGTATTTTGATTTAATACAATATAGACACAACCAAACACAGGATTCTGAACTATGTAAAATAAGCTGCCTAATAGCTGGTGTTAGGAAAGGCACTATGTCCTTTTCTTGGTCAGAAGAAGAAAGTTGGAGGCTGTTACTACCACTTTTGGGACTCATGACGGGCCATATGCCTGCGTCAATATCAGTGACCATTGTCCTGTGTCACACTTGGGGGTATAGTGTATTGACTCTTGCAGGGTATATAGCACAGGAACATGGGTTTTTGAATAGTGTAAAGTTTTGCCAAAGAAGTAGTTAAAACTGGTTAGGTCTTCTCTAATAGGCTTGAGTATGTGGCTGCTTGAAAGATATTTTCAAATTAGGTGGAGTTTGTATGTGTGTTTTATTCTTTTTTTTTTTTATTGAGAAAAGGAAAAAAAAGTATCCGCCTCCTCCCAGCTTCCCATTTCCCTCCCCCTCTTCCCACCCTTCTCCCCCTCCCCCAAACTCCTCTCCCTCTCCCTCTCCAGTCCAAAGAGCAGTCAGGGTTCCCTGCCCTGTGGAAAGTCCAAGGTCCCCCCCCCTCTGTCCATGTCTAGGAAGGTGAACATCCAAACTGGCTAGGCTCCCACAAAGCCAGAACATGAAGTAGGGTCAAAACCCCGTGCCATTGTCCTTGGCTTCTCATCAGCCCTCATTGTTCGCCATGTTCAGAGAGTCCAGTTTTATCCCATGCCTTTTCAGTCACAGTCCAGCTGGCCTTGGTGAGCTCCCAATAGATCAGCCCCATTGTCTTGGTGGGTGGGTGCACCCCTCGTGGTCCTGACTTCCTTGCTCATGTTCTCCCTCCTTCTGCTCCTCATTGGGACCTTGGGAGCTCAGTCCAGTGCTCCAGTGTGGGTCTCTGTCTCTATCTCCATCCATCACCAGATGAAGGTTCTATGGTGATATGCAAGATATTCGTCAGTATTGCTATAGGATAGGGTCATTTCAGGTTCCCTATCCTCCGCTGCCCAAGGGACTAACTGGGGACATCACCATGGGCTCCTGGGAGCCACTCTAGGGTCAAGTCTCTTGCCAACTCTAAGGTGGATCCCTTAACTAAGAATTGTGGTTCCGTGCTCCCCTGTCCAACCTTCCTTTATCCCAATCCTCCTGTTTCCCCAAGTTCCCCCTCTCCTTCCCTTCTCACTTTTCTCTCCCCATCTCCCCTTACCCCCATCCCACCCCACCCCCAAGATCCCAATTTTTTCCCCGGCAATTTTGTCTACTTCCCATAGGCAAGAGGATAACTATATGTTTTTCCTTGGGTTCACCTTCTTATTTAGCTTCTTTAGGTTCACCAATTGTAGTCTCCGTGACCCTTATTTATGGCTAGAAGCCAATTATGAGTGAGTACATCCCATGTTCCTCTTTTTGGGTCTGGGATACCTCACTCAGGATAGTGTTTTCTATTTCCATCCATTTGCATGCAAAATTTGAGAAGTCATTGTTTTTTACCGCAGCGCAGTACTCTAGTGTGTATATATTCCATACTTTCTTCATAATGAAGCAATTGTTTTCATTGTTAAAAATATGTGTTGATTGCTTTGTCTTTATTAAAGAAGCAATACCCATTGTTGAAACTGGAAATGCATACATGCATAAAAGGAGGGGCTGTTAACGAGTAGAGTCATTCTCTCTAACCTCTAACCCACCTGGAGGTCTGCTTCTGACTGTTCAGGGCAGCACTAACATGGAGGGCTTAACCAAAACACAATCCTCTCTCAGTAGCTCCTACTTAGTTTCTATACTGTTTTGGCTTGCTTTGATTTTTGAATTGGAAATTCCCCTTTCCTGTCTACCCTTTGTGATGGAAAATGCCACTGACTCATTGCTGGGGACCAGCAGGAGACATTTCATGAACTTTCCAGTGTTCTACTTTCTCTCCTGCTGCAGGGAACTGGCCTCTGGCCAGGGCTTCCTTCTCCTCTGCCCACTCTTTCTTCTTTTTTCCTTTAGCTCTCACTATTCCTTGTCTCACCTAGCCTCTCTGGCTGATGGAGCTGTCACAGTGTGTCCCTAGGAACAGATGTAGCAGAAGCTGGCAGCCTGGGGTGGACAAGGTCGTGGTTTTGCATGAGCCAGCTGTAACTTTTACTTTTGCTCAGGTTGTAGCCTCCATGTCAGCAATCGCTGGTTCATCGGGGACTTTTCTATTTCAGTTCCAGCAGATAGAAGAGTTGACTGAGGGTGAGCCTCAGATCTTCCTTCAGCTGTGGCTGGGAAATGCTTCTGGGATAGAAAAGTGACTGCTGATCTAGGGCACAGCTTGCATTACCTAGATTTTGTATAAAGTAATGGCATTTGAATAGTTCTAGGGAGAAACAGTTTTGTGAACAGAAATATGTTGGCTTTTTATTTTAGATCTTGGATCCGTCACAGATATTTTGTGCCACATGATGCCCTTCTACAGCTATGACATCCCTCACACCTGTGGACCTGACCCTAAAATATGCTGCCAGTTTGATTTTAAACGGCTTCCTGGAGGCAGATATGGTTGTCCCTGGGGAGTCCCACCAGAAGCAATATCTCCTGGAAATGTGCAAAGCAGGTATAAAAATACATGGTTTGTGAGACACCAAGAACACTGTGGCTACTCTGAATTGTTGAAGGATTGAATAAATGGGTGTTGGCAGCCAGCATTATCCTCATTCAAACCAGATCTAAAGCAACTTCAAAATGCTAGCACCTCGACTATACCTTTAGGGGTTATAATTTAATGGCAAGTGAACAATGGTGGATCAATATACAATGGCTAGCCTATAATATGCTGTTATTACCATCTCCTTTATACTCATTATAAAAGCTTTCTACTGGGTTTGATTGATTTCATATACTTCTGTTGATAATAAGACTTTTGGTCCCCATTGTACAAATTGGTAAGAAAAGTAACTCACCTGCAAAAACACATTTATTGGAATGGAGCACATGAAGAGTATAATTATCTCTTACCTTAATAATGATTTCAATAATGGTGAGTATGCACAGCTCAGTTGAATACACGGCTTTGCATCTTTCTGATGTTTTTGACTTATAGAAGTCGTAAATTAGAATTATTTATGTTTAAATACATGTGAACAAAAGTCGCAAGGATGGTCTGATTCTTCAGCGAAAGTGTAGTGGTGAAGGGAATGTCTCAAGTTACTTAGAGTTTCTCACTTTGGCTCTTACAAAACTCAGTTCTTACACTTAAAGTGAGAGGGGTGTGATATATTATATACACCTACATATATATATATACACACACATATATATGTATATATATATATATATCAGAAATAGAGGTTTGAATTTGAGAGAGAGCAAGGGGGAGGTTATATGGGGATGGTTGAGTAACTTTAAATAAATTTATATCGTAGTGCATAAACACGCAGATCACTCAAACGCACACACATGCACACGCAGATCACTCACACGCAAACACGCACACGCAGATCACTCACGACGCACACACATGCACATGCAGATCACTCACACGCACACACACACAGATCACTCACACGCACACACATGCACATGCAGATCACTCACACGCACACACACGCAGATCACTCAAACGTACACACATGCACACACTGATCACTCACACACACATGCACACACTGATCACTCACACGCACACACACGCACATGCAGATCACTCACACATGCACACACAGATCACTCAAATGCACACACATGCACACACAGATCACTCACACGCACACACACACACAGATCACTCACACGCACACACACGCACACACTGATCACTCACACGCACACACACACACAGATCACTCACACGCACACACATGCACACACTGATCACTCACATGCACACACACAGATCACTCACACGCGCACACACACACAGATCACTCACACGCACACACATGCACACACTGATCACTCACATGCACACACACACAGATCACTCAAACGTACACACATGCACACGCAGATCAATGATTAAATAAACAGAAGTCAGGACTTTTAAGAGAGAGCAAGGGGGAGGTTACATGGGAAAGAGTGGAGGGAGGAAAAGAAAGGGGGAAATTACATGTTTATGTTTTGATTTCAAAAATTGAAACAATCTTTTTAAAATGTTTGTGAGGAGGAAAGTGATACTGGGCCATTTGACCTTGATGGTTTTTCATCAGGGACACACACCAGCGTGAGCCCCTCATTGTATCATCAGGGACACACGCCAGTGTGAGCCCCTCATTGTATCAGACCTCTGCCGGCCTTCTCGAGTGTGTGAGGCTGTGTTTCATCAGCTTCTCACTTTGCACTGGTTGTGACACTGACCGTGCCTAGGGTACCTCTAGGAGAGGTTGTCCAGGCATTTGAGAGCAAGCTTGGCTCTATTTATCAGCGGCTATAGTGAAGAGGAGAGTGGCCATGAGTGATGTTGCCTGTCTACTTAGCAAGCAGTTGTATGTACAGGTGTTCACAGCCTCTCAGGTTAGCCAGGTGTTTCAGTTGGTGAAGACCCCTTTAGTCTTTTGGTGCTACTGAAGGTGCCTGTTGGAGGAAGTGTGTTATTAGAGACAAAACACATTTTGTGTAATTGTATTGCTATGCAACCTTTCAGAGATTGTTCCTCAGAAATATATCGCCTACCGAGTGCAGTGATTCTCAAGTTGCTTCAGGCTCCTCAGGGATGTGAGAGAATGATCTGCACTATACTTGTGTAGAGTTTTAAAAACTTTTGAAATGTGAGCTGCTGGTTGTTTAATATCTGTATACCATCTTATTTTTTTTTAAAAATTGTCATAAGAATAAGTCAAATATAGGTATTCCAGGTAACTTAGTGACATTTTTCTCCCTGTTCAGTAGCTAAAGAGAATTAGATTTAATTGTGGTAGACAGGTGCCATCTTTTGATAATTTTGGTTCATTGGCTTCCTCTAATTTTCAAAAGAGGAAATAAACTCCATCATTTTAATTTTTGCCCTTTCATTGTATTTTGAATTGCTTCTTTTCATTGAATATCAGATAACCTTAGAATTAGGGATTTAGTTGACATTTGTTAGCATAGACTAAGTCAGGAACAAATAGTAGCTACATGCCTTCAGATGTGGGTGCTGGCCAGTTAGCTGTTCATCCATCCATCTCTTGATGGATGGTAAGGTAGTAGCTGGTTTTTCTTAGCTGGGCTCACAGGTTATGAAGGATGTCAAAGGTAAAGGCATGGCAATGTTTGCACTGCCTTTTGTCTCTGTTATAAGCCATGTATATTTAAGCTATGTCTCATCTATTAGTCTACTATTTTTTTTTTCTAAATTTTGGCTACGTCGGGAGTGTAATTGGGTGCTCATTCTTGGTACATGTTTTTTATCTGTTGTTATATTTTCTTTTTATTCCTTTTTCTGGGGAGGAAGTTCTGCTTATATGTGGTTAATCTCATTGCTCATATGCATTTGAATTTATAAATAATAATCTAAAAGTATTTTTAGGAAATGTGAAATGTTATGTACTTGGTAAAAAGGATTAAAACCTGACCAAACGCTAATCTCAGAAAATTAAGAATCATGTGCTCACTATGGTTACAAACTTAAGCTTAGAAAACTAAGAATCATGTGATAACTGTGCGTTATATTCTACTTATCAAGCTGCTATGTGATTGCTGAAATTTTATTTGCAAAGCAGTCTCAGAGACTATAAATTTCAGACAGTCCGTATGGGACTCTAAGTTTAATTAAATGTTATTTTTCATAAAATGCTCCTTATTGATGTTCTTTGAGGTACTCTCATAAGTTTTCTATTGGGAATTGGAATTTACTTTTGGATAATCTTTGAAGTGAAAATTGGAATACCAGACAAGAAAAAATCCTTGTCATTTAAACACTAGTTTCCTCAGCTTTGGCTTTCTGTACACGGCATGATTCTGGGCTCATCTGCTTATTTAATTTCATCTCATGAGCCTCTCTTCCTGTTTTCTCAATGCTGCCCCAACTCAGCATCCTCAAAAGGCATGACTCCAGAATGCTGGATCTGAAGTGTAAAGGCTGTTGAAGTCAGCACATTGTGTTTGGTTGGCTTAGAGGGTCATGGTTCAAAGTCCAAGAGGGCGGGAACAAGAAGAGCAAGTTCAGCTCCCAAGCAGAACCTGTTACTGATAGAAAGGGCCTGGTGACAGTGATGGGACTGTTGGTGGCAGGGGTGCAGGGATGGGTATCCCTTTGGAAAAGAAAATATAAAGTTCTATAAAATATTATGGGTTATGATTTATACCTTTTAATCTTTTTCAAAGTTTGCGTACTTCTGTGTTTTGCCAGACTATTAGAATTTTTTTTAATTAAGTTAGAAAGTGGAATATTTAAGTAGAGCCAAGTTCAGTATTGATATGTAGTTAAGAAACCTTGTATCTTCCTACATGAGATTGTTTTAATGTGTGGGCTGTCGGCTCTCTAATGCTGTGGTAAGGAAGGGGGTTGATTCTAGGATATTACCTTCTCTGTTCGCTGTAATTTTTCAAAGGGATATCTATTGGAAAACTATATGGTTTCCCTACAATCAGAATTTGTGGCCATTTAAAATAGACACTAAGTGATGGGGAAAGTCTGTCTTAGACCTATTTTTTTTAAATTAATGATACTTTTCCATTATAATATGTCCTTGAATCCCTAAGTTATCTTCTTACAGAGCTATGGTGTCAGCTTTTCCTGATACACTTTTTCATGGTTTCCCCTTTTCTTTCACAGGGCTCAAATGCTACTAGATCAGTACCGGAAAAAGTCTAAACTTTTCCGTACTAAAGTTCTCCTGGCTCCTCTGGGAGACGATTTCCGGTTCAGTGAATACACAGAGTGGGATCTGCAGTACAGGAATTACGAGCAACTATTTAATTACATGAACTCTCAACCCAATCTTAATGTGAAGGTAACAAGGGGTTCTTGATGATGTCTTTGAAGTTGAGCCTCCATCTTTTATTTAAATGAGGCCCCAGCACAGCATCCAGCATCTCTGTTCTACTTATGTCCCTGGCACTTGCTTTCACACATAATAGAAATTTACCATACCCTGTGGTTCCATTCCCAAAAGTCTTCCTTTCTCCCTACGTGAGGACATTCAGTGCTTGGGGGTTAGAGAGAGAATGTGTACCTACTAAGTCACGGTTTCTCTTTTGGGGTGTCTGCCTTGCTTACAGCCCGGGAAGCTTATTGTTTTCTTCTGGCGGTCTCATCCTTGTGATTTGGTGATGTGACTGGCTGTTACGAATGTCATGAGTTTTATCAATATCTTGTGTTCAGAGAACAGTACACTTGGATTTTTCCTAAGTGAGAGATCTTGAAAAATAATTATTTGCTTGTGATTTTTTTTTTACTGTTTTTTGTTTGTTTGCTTGTTTGTTTTTTTTACTTGTGGGCAATTTAAAATGTTCTGGAAAGAGCAGAGGTTACCTACCTTCTCTTCAACGCCATAGCTCAGTTGGCAGCGCTTGTCAGGTCAGGGCTGCCCTTGTTTCGGATGCGTCCTCCTGCATCCTTTGGGAACAAAACTCATCCACAACATCTTTAGAATGCATCTCTGAGTGGTAAGAATTCTGCATAAAGCTGTAATAATAGTATCACTATCATACCAGAAATTAGCTATGATCTAGCGACGTGACTATGGATAGACTGGAATTTCCTCAGTCCTTACTGAGACCAGTTTCAGTCTGACACATATATTGCATGTGGTCAGCAAAGTCTTGTTTCAGATGCATCTTAGAAACCATGTGTGGGGAAGTTCACCCCTGGATATGTTTGCATAGTCATACGTGCACCTACAGCACAGTAGGCCTGTGGGAGGAAGTGCAGGCTCCTTGTGGAAAGTTTGAAAAGTTAGTAGTGGATCATAGTTTGTGTGGTAACAATTTAAGTTCATGACGTAAACCTCTATAATGCCAAGTAAGTTCATTTCTTTTTATGTGGCTTGGTGCTTGACCTGCATGCATGTCTGTGTGAGGGTGTCAGGTCCCCTGGAGCTAGAGTTACAAGGAGTCGTCAGCTGCCATGTATATGCAGGGTCTTGAACCTGGGTCCTCTAGAAGAGCAGCCAGTGCTCTCCAAACACAGAGCTACCTCCCCAGTCCTCAATTTAAAAAAAATAAAATAAAAATAAAAAAAATTATCCCAAATATTTATAATTAAATTTTTGCAAGGGTATGAAGTTGAGAAAAGAAAATGTATTTAAGGAAGTCTGTATCCTCACAAGTGAAGCACATCCATGATCAGGGAAGGGTATGTGAAGATCTAGATTAAATGCATCATTTTTATTTTAATATTTTGGTTTATTTTGTATGCATGAATGTGGAGGCCACAGGTTCACATTGAGTGCCTTCTTTGATCAGTCCTCACCTTATTATTTGAGGCAGAATCTCTCACTAAACCTGGAGTTTACATATGTGAGAGCAGTCTGACCAGTGAGTTCCAGTGGCTCACCTGTCTCCATCTCCCTGCTGTGGCTTTGTAGGTGCATATCACCGCTCATGGCTTTCTTATGCGGGTGCTGGGGATCCAGACTCTGGTCCTCATGCTTTCTGGCCAGTGCTTTATCCGCTGAGCCCCGTGAATGCATCTTATGTGAGAATGATTTCTAGTCTAATTTCCTATTTGACCTTAAGTAATTAGGTCATAATTTTGTTATTTTCCCTTTTCTTCTCTTGTATGCTCATTAAAGCAAGTTTGAAAATAATTTAGTGACATATACAAAAAATTGTATAGAGTGTAATTATGCAGAGAAGTTTTTTTTATTATTATTATTTTTGTGCAGCAGACTCCTTTGTATGCATCATCCAGCCTCAGGCTTAGGACATCACACCCAAAAGCAGCTCTCAGGGCCCCTCCTACTTATCGCCAGCTGCTGCAGAAACACCCTCGAGTTCTCACTCCATCCCTCGTTCTTGAGTTTCAGGAAGGGAATCGCAGGTGTCTGCCTGCTTTCTTTTAGATGGTGTTTTGAGTCTCAACCACCCTCTTCATTCCTTTTTAAAAACTGATTTTTTTTTATATTTTTGAGATTATAATTGCATCATCTTCCTTTTCCTCCCTTCACCCCTCCTATATACTCATCCTTGCTCTCTTTTGAATTTATGAACTTTTTCTATCAATTGTTGGTGTGTGTGTGTGTGTGTGTGTGTGTGTGTATACATATATACATCCTTAAATGTAACCTGCTCGGTCTGTATATTGTTACTTGCTTGTATGTTTTCAGGGCTGACCGTTGGTATAGGTATTGAAAGACTGGTCCCGCTCAGCATTCCTTCCCTGCCTGTAGCTCTTTGTGTAGGTTGAGGCCTCATGCTCTTTTCCCTGTCTTCTTTGCATGTCTGCTGCTGGTCCTTGTTCAGCTCGCGTTCAGGCAGTCGTGTTGATGAGACTTCATTGGTCCTAACAGACACATGCTACCACCACCAGCTTGCTAAACCACAGAATACCTAACTACTTTCTAAGTATTTGTCCCTATGTCCACAGAGAAGTGCGGCCCTTGCCCCTCAAGGAGAATTCTCTTCATTCTGCTGGTATGCTGTGCTGTGTCCAGCATCTCTGGTATCCATTTAGTGTTTATCACTACTTTAAACATTTCTACTAATTTTTGATATTTAGGTTGTTTTCAGTTTCTCTTTAATACAAATAAAACTGCTCGAGCATGTCCAGTGAGCTTTGGCTACCATGTGAATTCATATGGGTGTGAAATGGGTCCCTTGTCATTTGGTAGGCACACCAGGGCACTTCAGTGCTTCAGCTGCTGTTTCTTATGGAGTGGCTTGCTCCACAGCCTCAAGCAGACTTTGAATTTCCAGAATTGGTTTTTCTTGCAGTTTTGTCCTTTTTTTTTAAACATTGTTTAGTTTTATATTATGCTTATAGATGCATGCATATTATATGGATGTTGCATGTATGTCTGTGTACTACATGAATGAAGTGCTCAAGGAGGCCAGTAGAGAGTGTTGAGGCCCCTGGACCCAGAGTTACAGAAGGTGCTGGGAACCGAACCCAAGTCCTGTAGAAGGGCGGCCAGTGTTCTGATCACCGAGCTGTCTCTCCACAGCCCACCTCCCAGTTGTATCCTTCTAAATGATGCGTTAGGCTTTCTGTCAGTGTGGCAGATGCCAAAGAGAAACACCTTAAACACAGGGAGGATTTCTCATGGCTCACAGTTCCAGACACCTTAAGGTTCCTTGTCTCTTTGTTTCTGCCCTTGTGAGGCAGCTGCACATCATGGAGGGAGGGCACAGAAGAGGAATGCTGAGGGTCCCAGTTCTGCTTTGAAGAGCACATCCAGTGAGCTGCTTCCTCTCCATAGGTCCCACCTCCTAAAGAGTCCCTTACTCCTACTGTGCCAGCAATAAGAACCCTATTGGGGAACTCAGAACCAAGCTAGAGTGATAGACTTGGTCGCTTATTTTCCCTTTCCCTGGGCGTAAGTCAGATGCTATTGTGTCTTCTTTTCTTTTAGTGTGTGGTATTGCACTATATAATGGATTTCCCTGTGGTGTTTTCATACACATATGTCAGGTGTTGAGTTCATGCTATCCATGTTAATCCCTTCTCCTTTCTCATGAGAGTCTCTTTCTACTCTTGATAACCCTCTTTCTAGTTCCATTTTTCCCCTTTAAAGTCCACATATGAGAGAAAACCTTATGCTTGTTTTTATTACTTTCTGAGTTAGAATGATTTCATTTTTCGGGATGATCTCCAGGTCCACCCATTTTACTGTATCCAGTATAGTCCTTGTTGGTGATATTCTTTCCTCTTCCTTTCTCTCGGTTGAGTAATAATTCATTGTGTGCATGTGCCACATCCTCTTTTCCATTCATCCACTGAGAGCCATCTAGGCGGAATCCCTAGCATGGCTATGGCAGATGGTACCGCAACAAACATACGCTTACAGGTTTCTGCATTGGACAGTGCCTTATTCCTCCAGGTTAAGCTCAGTGTGTTTCCTATTTAGATCCACAGTCACATCTGGAATAGGGTGCAGTGACTGCTGTGGAGCTGGGATCAAGGTAGACTTATGCCTGTGACAGCGGCGGTCAACATTCCCAGTGCTGTGACCCTTTAATACAGTTCCTCATGTTGTGGAGACCCCAGCCATAATATGATTTGTTGCTACTTCATAACTGTAATTTTGCTGCTGTTATGAACAATAACATAAATATCTGTGTTTTCCGATGGTCTCAGAGACCCCTAAAAGAGTTGTTCGACCCCCCCAAAAGGGGTCATGACCCACAGGTTAAGAACCACTGGCCTGTGAGGATACACAGGACATAGTCTTTTATATATATAAAATCTAGGTAAACTCTCTAATTTCTGAATAAAACAAAAACAAAACAAAACCAAAAAGCCCAAAACGTTGGTCTCTTGTGTGGATTGCATTGTATATGTGGTTCTGGATGAGCGCAGCTCACTTTTTGGTATTATGAATTTCATATATTCTGTGTATGAAATACCATTGGCCATTGTAGTTATTTAACCTTACATCTAGTAGCCTCGTAGTAAGTGTATTTATTGACTCTAGCTGTGTGTGGATTTTAGCTGCTTGCCGAGGGGTTGTCAGAGCCCCTTCATCAGGGTGAGCCCCTCCTCCAGTGTTCCTCGTTTTCACTGTTTCTTACGTTTTCTGTGAGCAGATGCTGAGTTGTGTGTCCTCTGCTAGGTCTTGGTGTCTCCTCAGTGACTGGACAAGAGCCTCTTTGGAGTGTGGTGGGTGCACAGCCCTCCCCACGTGCTCCACTCTCCCAGTGTTTGTCCCTCCCATCTTACTCTGTCTCTTCAGGCCTTTTCTGGTCCTCGGCACCAACCGTGCCATTCTTGTCACTCTCGCTGCTTACTTACGCTCAGTTCAGAGGATGTCACTTTGTAAATGGCCTCTCCATTCCCTCGCAAGAACTGAGGTCAGAAGTATGATCTGTGAGATGCCTTGTGGCCGAACATGTTTCCAGATTTCTGGAGCATTCTGCACCCTTCAGATATTTACTGCTGTTCTGTCCACCTCTAGCTGAACTACTCTTTGAATCCTTTAGCACTTTGAACCTTCAATGGTTTGGGGGTCTATAGACTTGTAGATCTAAGTAGTTCTTTAAACTGTTTAGGTAGGCATATTTTCTCTTAGTTAAATTTGGGCTGTGGTGCAAGTCAAAGAAGGAATCAGTGGCACCCTCCACCTCCACGTTGTACTCGTGAGTGTACCCGAGTCAGTGGCATCCTTCACTCCCCATTCATGAGTGCAACCTCACTTGTGCCAACTTGGAAACTCTTCCTAAATACTTATTAATATTTCCTTTCTGCATAAGAAGTAATCACTTTCAGATACACGTGAATAATTAAAACACACCTCTTTTACACTTCCTTTCCTAGATTCAGTTTGGAACTTTATCTGACTATTTTGATGCACTGGAAAAAGCAGCTGAGAAGAGTGCCCAGTCCCTGTTCCCTGCCCTGAGTGGAGACTTCTTCACTTACGCTGACCGAGACGATCATTACTGGAGTGGCTACTTCACATCCAGACCTTTCTACAAACGCATGGATAGGACCATGGAATCGCGTCTCCGGTACTAGGCCTTGAGATAACGCCATTTGTTCATCATTTTAGCCATCATAGCATTGTAGCAGTTGTGCATGCGTCCTGTATGGGCTGCTACATTTTAATATAATTCCAAAGTTTTAATATAGTCAGATCAAATCACCACACTTTTCTTCTTCTGAGGGAAAAGCAAGCTATGGAGTTGTGTTTGTTTCAATTTGCAGCACATATTTTTCTAAATATTTTTCCTGCGTCGTTTCTGTTCTGTGTTCACATTGGGTTGTTATCACCATGTGATCTGCTGGCAGGTACCTGTTAGAGACAGAAAGGCACATAGGGCTTCTCAGCAGCTGCAAGTGGGCCTCAAAGTGCACACTCTAAAATAGAGTGTATTTTCTACGTGGGGGATCTTCAGAGGCACCGTCTCAGCTCTGGTTTATTTTAAGTATCTTTCTATAGATGTGATTTTTCTGCTAGAAGAGCAAAATTTGAAAGAGATGAAAATTGATGGGGCAAGCAAATGATTGGTTGAATAAGTGAACTGATTGATTCTGTGGAAATGCAAGTAGAAAGCACAAGAGCATCAAGCAGCATGTCAAGTAGAACCATCATTACCGGCAGAGTTTTGCATTTCTGTGATGTCCCCTGTGAGAGCTATTACAATTGAGCCCTAGAACTGTGGCCAGTGTGGAGTCTGCATTTTATCCACATGCCTGTAGCCATGTATGATCACATTAGGAAACTGGTTTTTTTTGTTGTTGTTGTTTTTGTTTGTTTGTTTGTTTGGTTTTTCGAGACAGGGTTTCTCTGTGTAACAGTCCTGGCTGTCCTGGAACTTGTTCTATAGACCAGGCTGGCCTCTAGCTCACAGAGATCCACCGCTTCTGCCTCCAATATCCTGGGATTAAAGGCATGCGCCACTACCATTCGGCAAGAAACAGGTTTCTAAGACTCCATGTCAGACAGACATTCTGTGAAATTAACTAACCTGAGATGCCTAAATCTTTCTTTCCCTTCACTTATGATGCAGTTGAGAAATTTATTCTCAACATGGTATTTCCTTTTTAAAAAGAGGTTTTTTTTTGTTTTTAATTTTATGTATACATCTGTTTTTGCTTACATGTATGTATTTATGTGTATCATATGTGTGCCTGATGCCTGCGGAAGCCAGAAAAAGATATTAGATCCTCTGGAACTGGAGTTACAGGTAGTTATGAGCTGCCACGTGGATGCTGGGAACTGGAAACCAAACCCAAGTCCTCTTGGAAGAGCTAGTGCTCTGACCACCCATCAAGCCATTTCTCCAGGCCCTCCAAACTGAGTCTTGCGATTAAAATCAAGTTAAATCTTACCCATCCTCTTTCATGTGTTAGTGTCTTGTCAGTACATTTTAGAAAGACATTTTTTTTAAAAATCATGAATTTCTTTAAGAAAATATCTTAGGTATGAAAGAAGAGTTTTTATATTATCATATATTTATTACATGTATTATGTTTATACTATTATAAAATAGTTTTCGTGCACTGAACAAATATCCATAAAGTAATGTCTGCTATTATAGATTTTTGATGATAAGATGTAATAAATGATGAATAGTATAAAGATTTATACCAATGAATTAGTGGCATTTAAGTGTTACTTATTTCCTAATGGCAGAGAGTTGTGAATATCTTAATTTATGAAATATATTCCAGCACAGTGGTTTTGACTAAGACTGTATTTTTGAATAATGTTTCATGGCAAAGCAAAAAGCACACGGTAGTTTTGAATTTCTGAGTCTATTAATTTATGTAAAAACAAGTTTGTTATCTGCAGTAATATTCCATTCTCATCTGTAAAGTGTAGATAAAAATATAAAGGTATAAGTCAGGCAGTAGTGGTGCATGCCTTTAATCCCAGCACTCGGTAGGCAGAGGCAGGGGAATCTCTGTGAATTCAAGGCCAGCCTGGTCTGTAGAGGAAGTGCCAGGACAGGCTCCAAAGCTACACAGAGAAATCCTGCCTCAAAAAAATTAAAAAAAAAAAAGAATAGAGGTATAAAGAAGAAAACAGATCTGACAGTCTGATATAGTGCTATAGTGTTACTTAAGTGTTTGAAGCTCTCTGTTTAGCTCCTAGCACACATTACACACAAGAGAGAAGAATCATTTCAAAATCTTGAGTGGAATATTTTGAGATAACTCTATAGTGGCATGGTTCTCAACCTGTGGGGTGTGACCCCCCAAGGGGGGGTGCATATCAGTATCAGATAGTGACATTATGATTCATAACAATAGCAAAATTACAGTTATAAAGTAGTAACAAAATAATTTTATGGTTGGTGGTCCCCACAACACAGGTAACTATTAAAGGGTCGCATCATTAGGAAGGTTGAGAACTACTCTATTGTGTTCACTGTTTTCCAAATCAGAAATGTTTACCAAAATGTAAGTGACCATACTTATGATTTGTCTAACTCTGACCTGCTTATTCCCATGGCATGAGTCTGGAAAAGAAATTAGAAATGGTGGTTATTTATCTTTTCCATATTTTTACAATTTAGATAGCTTCATAACCTTTTACAAAAAAAGGACTTCTAATATGTACTTTATTTCTGAATATTGATACATTTTAAGATGCCTTTATCCATTCTCTTTAGAATGTTTGTTATGTAAAACTTCTTAGGCCTTTTGGTCCATGTTGCCTTTAATAACATTTTAAAATTAACCTGTTTTGGAGACTATCTTCAAAACCATAAGCTTGCATTCTTGTCCCAAAGTCTTTAAAACATATGAAAAAGACAGATACAGTACTTTGTGCCAGCACCTAACAGGCTAAGGTAGGAGGATTTACAGGAGTTAGAGGCCACTCTGGGCTACAAAGTAGAAACTGACCTTGAAAAACAAAGCAAAACTTAAAAAGAAAGTTCACTTACTGTTGGCAGAGGCCACTCATTCACTCCCGGCTGTCCAGACCAGAAATAATCACTCAGAAACTATATTATTTGCAATACTGTTTGACCAATAGCTTAAGCATATTTCTGGCCTACTCTTACATCTTAAATTAACCCATTTCTCTTTATTTGTATATTGCCATGTGGCTGTGGCTTACGCCAAAGTTCCATTGCATCTGTCTCATGCAGGTGGCTACATGGCTTCTCTCTGACTCTGCCTACTCTCTGTATATATCTCTTTCAGCCTGGCTTTGCTCTGTTATGCCTCCTACATCAACTTACAGCAATTGTGTTACTTGCTTTATGTGGTAGTTTGTCCTAGTAGGCTCATAGATGTTGAATGTTTAGTTCCTAGTTGGTGGAACTGTTTGGGAAGAATTGGGGTGTGGCCTTGTTGGAGAAATTATGTCGCTAGGGGATGAGCTCACACCAGGCCCAGTCTCTCACTCTGCCTGCTTTCATTTTTCTCACTGTGTTATGTACAATTGGCCCTACCTTCCACCAATAGGCTCTGGCTTCTTTCCAGGGTCATTGTAAACACAGTATTCATTGGTGATCGAGAACTTAAATACATTAACTAGATATACAGAATTTTTATCATTAGTATCATCTGTTTAATGAATTAACATTGTAGATTTCTTTTTAACAGTATATTTGAAAGTCATCAGTGAGCTAGGCATGGTAGTGTATTTGTTAAACCCAGTATCAGTGGGGCTAGTGGTGGGTGTGGGCAGAGACAGGTGGCTCTCTATGAGTTCAAGGCTAGCCTGGCCTACATAGTAAGACCCTGTCTCATCTATAAAAGCAACAGCAACAAAGGCATTAATGATTATAAGCTCAAATGTTTGCTTCAGAAAATACATTAATGGCTCTTTTATGCACTTAGGACTGCTGAAATTCTTTACCATTTGGCCTTGAAGCAAGCTCAGAAATACAAGATAAATAAGTTCCTCTCATTACCACACTACACAACACTGACAGAAGCCAGAAGGAACTTAGGACTGTTTCAGCATCACGATGCCATCACAGGAACTGCGAAAGACTGGGTGGTCGTGGATTATGGTACCAGGTAATGTAATTATCGAAACACAGATTCAAGTAAAATCTTTTTACTTGAGTCATACAGTTGTATACATGTGTGTGTGTGTGTGTGTGTGCACGCGCCCACGCGCATGTGTTTGTGTATCTGGAGACAAAGCTGCTTGTGTATAAAAGATCACATACATAGTGTTATTTGTTCTATATATTCCTATAGCCGACCATCACCAATTTTCCAGAACTCTGAAAGCATCATGGTAGCTGTAGCTCCCACCTTCGGTCTCCAGATGTTAGGCGTTGTCTTAAAGGCAGTCCTGCTTTCTCCTGAGTACAGCTTGACCGTTGAGGTTATCTTCTTTATCAGGCAGCTCAGTCGTGTCTTCTTTCACGCCAACTTGTTCATGGATGCTTGACGTAAAGGCACGAGGATAGCAAGGAAGGGTGGAAGAAGTCAGTTGTGTATGGGTGGTGATAGCAGTTGGAAGTGAGAATGGTGGAGATAAAGGATCTTCATGGAGGGTCTCAATCGAGAACACAGGTACTCGGTTACTTAAAGAATTTTTAGACTAAAGACTATTGAAGAATTTGAAGCTGTGTGTACACTGTGGCTTGGAACGGCCGTCTTTCTAACCTGTGCTTCCCAGCAGTGGAAAGGCTGACCTTCAGTGGTGGGGACCTCTATCATTGTGTCAGTGTGGATAACTAGGTATGGAGATCGACCTACACGGGGAGGGTTTCACACTGGACAGGACAGCTTACCCATTGTCGACTGTGGTTTCTTCTGGTTTTCTTACCATTTCTTTGCTGTGCACGGATGCTGTATCCAGTGGTGGGGAGTGTGTCTACCATGCATGGGATCTATTAGTGTAATCCCTTGTGCTACAAAATGCACATAAAAGATGCTATACTTTGTAATATCTTAAAATCATCAGACATATGCTGTGATGTTCTTATACATTTGGAACTTGATTTGTTTCATAACTATTCCTGTAGGTGAGAAGTCTGTGGATCATGTCAAATCAGAACTAAACAATTGGTTTGTTGTTGACATTGCTAAGGGCTAAAGTTCTTAGTTACAATATTTTAATTGGTTTTCTAGAAACAAAGAGGAAATAGATTTTTCTTAAAGGCTCACTATTGTCTCGAGCCCTTCAAAAAGTATGTCTAAAGTAGCACCTTGCATGTCTTCTCAGTTTTCACGAAAATCCCGTTTTCCTGTGTGTATTCTGTACGGAGGTTGAGCTGGCATTCGTGGCAGCGTTGTCTGTTTCTCTCATAAAAAGCAGGTGGAAAGCAAGGTCAGTACCTGCTTATCCTTGTTCTTGCCTATGTCTTATGGAGGACTTCTGAGTAAGTCTTGGACTCACAGGACAACGGATAGGCATGCTCCTGCTCTCCCCACTTGTTCTTTGTGGCTGCCATCAGACACTGAAGTTTTGTCTACTCTCTGTCTCTTTCTTGTCTTTTATAGGAGGCCAGCACTAGGTACCCAGTGTGGGTTCTGGTACTGGAGCTTGATAAACTAGGCCTATGCAGCACGGCCTACTAGAGGAGGTGGAAAGACACAGTCATTTTCAAATTCTTGACATTTGTGAATTTACTCTGCCAGTGCTTCACACTTCAACCGAGAAGTCGTAAACAATTATCAAGTCATTAGCACAGACACTTTGAAGAAAGAGATTTCAAAACACATGTAAGAGAATTAGAGACAAAGAGGCAGCTAGCACTGGCACTTTCTTACGCTCACACTGTTGACTGCTGTTCATTCAGATGTTGGCAGGCATGTCCCTGCGAACAGTCGTGCGAGCGACTGACTGATGGCTACTAAGAGCGATTCCAAGCAGGATTAATCCTGCTCTGTTTATCTTCCTGTCATATTTTAGAAGGCTGTAGATACCCCAGTCAGTATGCCAGCTCCACGGTGCCCAAGGGATTCAGGCCCTTCCAACCTCTTTCTCTTACCCCAGGGTGAGCCTGAGAGCTGTGCACTCAGCAGTAGCTAAATATTTGCCTATTTGTTATTTTTTGGGTTTTTTTCTTTCTTTTTTTTTTTTTTTAAATAGGGTTTCTCTGTGTAGCACTGGTTTTCCTAGAATTCTTTCTGGAGGCCAGGTTGTTTAAGATGGAGAAAGAGAATGCCCCGTCACTGATTTGAGGGTTAATTTTAATCATAACATGAAAAAAAAAGTTGCCTGGGACAGTGGGATGGACATGTAGGGTCACATGTCGATAACGCTGCTTATAGAAGGGAAAAAGTCAGTTATGTAAAGATTTAAAAGTCTTTCGGCTTTTCCTATGTTGTAATTACAGTATCAGGAGAAAGGTAGCAAGGTGAGTGTGAGTGTCCAAACGCACAGATGAAACTGTTGACCGACAGGCACGATACCAGCTGTTCAAACACAGCTGTGACCGTAAATGGAAAAGCTGTGATCCCCGAATGCGTGTTCTCTGGGCCATGTTCTGTGTTAATAGGCCGAGCTCGTGTTAAGATATTTGAGGCACTGAAAAATCTCACACTGATGAGAGGTTTAAATGTTTACAATTCGTTCTGCCCCATGTTTCTTGAACTCATTTGCTGGGCTCCGTTTGGCTCTGTTTTAATCAGGGCAGCTTTGCATCTCTGAGGAGTGTTTGGGGGAATGCTCCATCCTATGTTAGTGCCCATCTCATTAGGACGCCAGGAGTATGTGGAATAGAGGCAAGCATCAATGGTGCCTTCAGCTCACTCTAATCAGGACTGTTTAATATGCTTGATCCATGGTCTGCTTAAGCTGTTGTCAAACATAACTCTACAGGTTTAGCTGTCTGCTTAAAATAGGCATACAGCTACTAGAAACAAGCGTGGGTTGAAGGAATTATTTCCTTAACTAAACTACCTTCAGTCATCTGGTCTTTAGTCTGTTGAGAACACCTAATACGAAGGGCAAACATGGCATGCCGAAAAATTTGTATGGATAATGATATAAACTAGAGCCTGTTGAAGAATGGTGGGCTGTGTCCCCGGCACCCAGCTGCCTGCATGGCTAGCTTATGCCTTGAAATAATTACATGGAAACTGTATTCTTTTAAACACTGCCTGGCCCATTAGTTCCAGCCTCTTATTGGCTAGCTCTTATATATTGATCTAACCCATTTTTAATAATCTGTGTAGCCCACGAGGTGGCTTACCAGGAAAGATCTTAACCTGCATCTGTCTGGAGTGGGAGAATCATGGCGACTCACTGATTCAGCTTCTTTCTCCCAGCATTCTGTTCAGTTTACTCCACCTACCTAAGGATTGGCCTATCAAATGGGCCTAGGCAGTTTCTTTATTAATAAGAAATCACTCCCACATCATTTCCCCTTTTTCTGTTTAAACAAAAAAGAAAGGCTTTAACTTTAACATAGTAAAATTACATATAACAAAATAGTTATCAAGTAAGAATTACAGTTACAATATTTATATCTACTTTATTTTTTATCATAACTAAGGAAAACTATAACTATCTATCCATTTTTTAACTCCATCAAAGACTCCAGAAGAATATAATATTACCTAAGCAAACAAGAAATCCAAAGCTCTAGAAATTACAGAGACATCTTGCTGCCTGGACAGTCACCCAAAGTTCCTCTGTACCATGAGGGCATCCATCTTCGGCCTTCAGGCCCATAGTATCCAACAGACATTTCCAGGAAGCAGGAAATTTCAAAGACAGTTCAGTCACTTTTTGCTGTGTCCTGCAGAATGTCTCGCAGACTCTCATGAATCAGGAACCCCGAAAGACCATCTCACCTTTAGGCAAGTTTTGCAGTCCTCTCTCTGCGGGTTCTCTGTGTCCAGTTTATGCATCAGTCCAGGCAAGAGCAGTTTCTTGCCCAAATGGCTATCAAACTCCATACCGAGCCTCTTTGATGCCCATCTTCCTCTTGCAGTAGATTGGTGCTGCCAGGAGCAGACATGTCTCATTGTCCTGAAAAGCCCTAAGTTATTAAAACATTAAATGCCATATTCTGCAGTCTTTGAAAGATATGAAGAATGCCTATCTAACTGAAATATATCGCTATATATCTAGAAAATCTAACTAACATGACTACAAGCTTGACTATTATTGATGATTATCCATTATTATTGATGATGATTATCCATTAACAACCTATATACATTATATTTTTATATGAACTACACAATCACAATATCTTAATCAAGATTAGAAATATGCATATACATATAACAAAATTGACCTTAAAATTCATACCAATGCAAATTATTCATATCTTTATCATATCCCCCTTTAAAAGTAAAAGAACGTTTATAAATCATATTTGGGAACATGGGCGCAGCTTTTTCTCTCTAGACTGCTTCCTGCTGAATGGGGGCGCTGGTAATCAGATCATTTAGGGTGTAACCTGTGTGCCAGGTTTATCTCAGTTGGCAGTTGAGTGAAGTAATTTTTTGAGGGTGTTCACAGCAACCATTTAGGAGGGCGTGGTCTATCATACCATATTGTTATAGATGCAATCCACATGGTCACATCCTCTGTGAAAACAAAAGAAGACCCTTTCCAAAGCATCATATCCTTAGACTCAAATTCTGAAGTCATACCCTCATGATATCCATTCTGGTTCCATTTGGCAGCCCATATAATGAAATGTCTCTCTGTACTTAGCTCCTTCACAGTCAAAAATTTTAAAGAAAACACAATAATACAAAGAATCCAGACTCTCTGTGAATTTTCCATTTTTATGTGGCTTATTTTCCTTTATTTCTTTTAATCTATAACTATCTGTACTCTGTCTCTTTACGTTGGGCGCCACTCTGTTGAAGAATGGTAGACTGCGTCCCCGGCACCCAGCTGCCTGCATGGCTAGCTTATGCCTTGAAATAATTACATGGAAACTGTATTCTTTTAAACACTGCCTGGCCCATTAGTTCCAGCCTCTTATTGGCTAGCTCTTATATATTGATCTAACCCATTTCTAATATTCTGTGTAGCACCATGAGCTGGCTTACCAGGAAAGATCTTAACCTGCGTCTGTCTGGAGTGGGAGAATCATGGTGACTCACTGATTCAGCTTCTTTCTCCCAGCATTCTGTTCTGTTTACTCCACCTACCTAAGGGTTGGCCTATCAAATGGGCCTAGGCAGTTTCTTTATTAATAAAAAATCACTCCCACATCAAGAGCCCATAAGATTTTATTATTAATGCTAAAGATTTACTATGTAAGTCTATTTAATTAATAATATTGACCATGTACACTTAAGGTTTTATGTTCTGCCATAGGAAGTTGGTATTTTTGTTTGGTTTTGTTTTTTTTCTAATTGACATAGAGATTTTTGTTTTGAGACAAAGCCTTTGTACTTCAGGCATGAACTCTCACGCTGTATTCCTGACTGGTATCAACTTTGTGGTGATCTTACTGGTCCAGCTGCATGCCGAGACCATGTCCAGCGTCTTTTATAAATGCTTGTTGCTGTCGTAGAATGCTAGCAAACATGTTTTAGCACGCAGATACCAGGTTGCTCCCTGTAGTAGAGAAAGTGATGGTTGATTCTATGAGCACAGTAGGACTTTTCAATCATTTAACATGGTTGGCAAAGCTTATTTTCAAGTTCTGATCAAGTGTTTGTTTAAGGATGGTTGGTCCATAAAACCTTATACAAGCCTGGGTTTGGAAAATTACAGAGAATTCACACCAAGTCCTTTCCCCTGGTGGTTGCCTCAGCAGTTACAGGTGATTTGCTGAGAAGATACTACAGAGCCCGGAATCAGTGGAGTCTTGTCTCTGCTTTTGTTTGTCAGACATAACATAAAACTTGACTGTAGTTATTAATGTCAGTGCCCAAGCAAAGCAACAAGGATGAAGGCCATTCCGTCATTCAGATCTGTGAGAACTCTTCTTCGTAATTGTCTTGAACAAGAACATGACATAACTCCAACCAGATAACACTGTTAGTTCTCAGGAACAGCTTACATACAGATTGGATACTCTTGCTAACCTAGAGTTAATAGTGTATTTCCTTTTGCAGTTCTGTTAACACTCAACTTTTTTCCCTCCTGGGATGAAGAAGTAAATAATTGCTGTGTAATATATTCTTTTGTCACTCTTGGAGTGATCATGATAAATATACTTATTTGGCATGTTTGGTAAACATTTTGAATAAGTGAGTATGATCTGGATATGTCCAGGAGAGCTTTATTTTAGCTGAGCCAGTTTTATTTACTGGTCGAATCTTCTGACTTAGCATTTCCCCCTTAGTATTTAATTCTAGAGGAAAACAGAGAGCTAGCTCATTGTAGAATCCCTATGTATTTAGCCTTGTGACGATAAGACAAAAATGGTGGTGGCTTGGCCATTGTTTTCAAAATGAAAATACGCAGAATTTTGAGTTCTCAGACTAATACAATTTTGCTTTACAGACTCTTTCAGTCACTAAATTTTTTGGAGAAGATAATTGGAGATTCTGCATTTCTCCTCATCTTAAAGGACAAAAAGATGTACCAGTCTCAGCCTTCTGACACCTTCTTGGAGATGGTTAGTTGATTTCTTCTATGATTGCAAAAAAACATTTGATTCTTTTATTCTTGGATTAGAAAAGTGATGAGAAGCTCCATTAAAATAATATTAAAGCATTAAAATTGTTTTGTCCATTGTTTAAAGAATTTTTATCACTTTGTATAAATGTCTGCATATTCAACCATCTCTTTTCTATAGGTGCGATTGCATTAATTTCTGTCTGTAATTCATTCTGCCTAAATCTTAACATGAACTTCTTTCAAAGTAGACAAAATAGACTTTTTGAACACTGTTTCATTGTAAAATAACCAGGCATTATAATTAATTATTTCTCTTGCCTATAATTAGAAACCACTTGATACTTGAATTTTTCAGCCCCTAATCTGCTTCTGATAAAACTGATTTTGAGTGTCTTTTTGGTGTCAGAATAGGTTCGTCCAACACTGCGGACAGTGCAGAGGTGTGCATATTGACCACACAGAGCTTCAGGAACTAGGACACTAGCTATCTGTCTCCGCCAGGACCTCTGAGGGCCTTGGACGTTTTCTAGTTCGTTTTCAGTGTTTAGGGTGGTGGTATCTGCCTTGGCCTGGGCCGGTATTAGGGGAGCAGGAGAGTCAATACAAAGAAGCACTGAGAGGGATATGCTGCCCCTCATCTAAGAAGAGTCATGAAGAAGATGGCTGAGTACCACCCTCTACACATCCTCTTGACAACGTGGATGTTTAAAATTGTAACTTAGGTATCAGTAGTATCTTTTATGAATGTTGGGATTTGGAATGTTACGTGCAATTTGAATTTACACATCTGGAATTAGACATGCAGCTTCAATATTTTCTTAGATGGCTGCTTGTTATCAAGTCATGATTACAAATTTTCATTTTAAAGTGAGAAAACACGAGAAGTGGATGTGTATTTCCCAAGGATGCGAGATATAGAATGCAAAGATTGGGGGGAGAATTTTTTCTAGTGCTTGGATTTACTTAGTTAGAAAATGGAGCAATCCATTGTGCCATTGTAGAATGTGTAATACATGTTGTGTTTAGGTTTGATACTCTTATCTCTGTCTCTCGTTGCCTGTGTATCATCTCTCTCTGTGTCTCTCTCTCTTGCTCTCTCACACACATAAACAAATTAGGGTTTTGCTTTGAATTTGGCATGTTTCCTATACCTTGAAAAAGAATCATTGTCCCCATATTGTGATTCCTTCCAAAAATTTGTAAGGTAGTATTGGATAGCTAATTTCAATGCTTAGTTTTTAAAAGTTAAATTTAAAAACACCATGCCTTTCTTACAGGACACGAAGCAAATTTCACAAGATTCTCTGCCAAAAAAAACTGTGATACAACTGAGTGCACAGGAGCCCAGGTAAATCTGCAATTCCTCATAGAGTTTGCCACTTTCCTAGCAATCCTTGTTTCTTTGGCTCGGACCTTCATTCAGCACATACTTTAAAGAAGTTTTCTTTAAATCAATTACTTTTTTTTTTGTTGAAGAAATAGGTTTTCTTCCATGACAGTCATATTCAGTGCTCAGAACTAACTTGGTACAGTGATTACTGTGTTTTGATTGTAATATTTATATAAATGGAAGTCAGGGGATGGGAAATATGTAGCTTGTGATCCAGGTATTTCCTTATCTTTGTAATGCTGTTTTTAGATTATTGCGTTTTTGCATTGATCTTCCATGAAGTTTCTTCGTTTTCATTAATCCCAGATCCTAAGTATTTGAAAGGAAGAAATAATCTAATAACTGGCAGATCACAGTTTCATCTCTTCCATTTTCATTGGAAAACTACCCTGTTTCTCCTTAGACTACAACATTGTTGACGTATACTGAAGTAAACGGTCAGGTTGTTTATTAAATAAAAGCCAGGATAACTCGTGGCTGCCTTCGAGTTATAAAGAAGGACAGCTGTTTGCGTTGGTCCTCTCTCACCCTCCGTGTTTCCTGACCAAGTATTCATCAATTACTACCCATGAACGTAGGCTTGTGGTATTTTGTCATAACATAATTTTAAAATCTTAATTGAGAAACTTAGTGTCACCTCTTTCAAGTTGAAGACTAAAATTTTTTAAAGCTGATTTGTGATTTTCAGCTAAGTATGATTTATTAAAATTGTGGAACATAAATGCAATAACATTAGAAACAGTCTGCAGTACTAGTGAAGTTGAGGTTTTGATGAGGCACTCGGCAAATCCGTGGTTGTCTGATTTCTTCCTTAAGTAGAGACCTTTGCAGCTTGTTCCGCACAAGAAATAGGGGTTCTTTACTTTCTGGGGGTACTCAGAAACTCTGCTGAGCTCATTAAATCTTTTACTGCCAGCTCATAGTGTGGAAAGATAACGGCATGGGAAGAAGCATCAATTATAAAACGTTTCCTTTGTTTTAAAAGAAATGATGTTTGAATGTATTTGTGGGTAGGTGTCTACTTCTTAAATATTGTATAATAATAAGCGATTTGGCTTGAATAATCATAGTAACTTTTTTTCTATCTCCTGTTTTGACATGGGAAGATCTTTTGTTTGCTAAAATACTAAGGATGCTAAGTACTTCAACAAGTGATGTTGACAGATGTCATTGCTGCCCTCCCTGGTTGCATGTTGTTGTGGGTTAAGGCAGGCTGGGGTCTCAGCAGATCAGAGGGAGAGCCTGTGCCTTGGGCAGGACATAGGTCATTTAGCCTTCCCTAAGCTGGAGGAAGAAAGGTAGAACACAGCTGTTATAGTGATGGCGATGGGTTTGCTTACAGATTAGCACAGATGAAATTTTTAAGGCTTCTGGTCAAATATGCCCCTGAGCAGCTCATATTTAAGCAATGTTTTCATCTTCTGCCATTTTTTTTAAGTACGCTCCTGCCAAAGGGCAGTGCGGCCTCTTCTGTTGATTGTTGGGTTCTGTTTCTGTCTCTATATGTTTTGTATCTTATGTTTTAAAATCTAGTTTTTACTTGGTAGCTACAAATTGCCTTAGTTATTGATATGCTAGTAAAATCGCCTATGAACTAAAAGAATGACAGCAGCCTTTAAAAAGAACTCAACAGTGTTACTTAGCTGGTTGGGCAAGTTCAATAGCTCTTCTGGGTCTTTAAACAGAAAGTTTAGAATTGTGGTGCTGAGTGTTTCTCATGAATGTTCTAGAATTTTTTTGGACGTAATTTTAAGTTCAGTTCTCATTTGAGTAGCCAATTATTAATGTAAGTAAACCAAACATTCACAGTGTGGAAGATGACACACAGAAAGTGAAAAGTATTATTGTTATTTGTAGCTATAATACAGATGTGTTTGGTAGAGGTGAGCAGTTACACGCAGGATTAATATTATGGGGGTGATTAGGAAAGGAATTCTAAAAAGAGACTTAGGGAGCTGATAATGTAAAAAATGTAAGAAGGGTTCTGATACAAACCTATAAATTTTAAGTAATGCATACAAGTGGATTTGCTCATGTTGTTGGTGTTGTTAATTATGACTATGACCTAATACAGTTTGCCTCATATTCAGAAAGTAGTGCAAGTGACATCACACAGCTGATGCGCGTGGTTAATTCCCAGGGCTTCCAAGAATTACATTGTAGGAACCCAAGGAGTGCTTGAGTTCAGAAAGAATTTTTTTTCTTTCTCTTTCCTCTAGTCTCTGTTTTCTAAAGAAACTGACTATAAAGACCCCTACCAGAAAGTTTAGTGCAGGGTGTGCGTGTAAGTCAGGTGACATGAAGACTGAGTTTCTTCTATTCAGGAAAGACAAGAATTAATTTCACTGTCACTCAGGCCCGAGGCCACTTTAACTGTAAAGGCAGCTTCTCTCTGCCAGGTGGATTTTCTGAAACATCACTAAGAATAAAAACAAATTCATAAACCTGAGAATGGGAAATCTTCAAGTTAAATACTTGGTTTTCCTTCATTTTTGATGTTGTACCAGAAAACTAGGTTAGCTGAACTTTAATGACCATGAGTTTAAGTGGTTCATGCTCTGGAGGTTGGGAAGTCCAAGGTGGAGCCGCTGCATCTGGAGAGGGCCTCCGTGCTGACTGGTCCATGCTGCTGAATCAGCCTATGGTGGCAGTGGGATCCCAGAAGTAGTTGAGTATCGGTAAATGCATCATTTTATCAGGAACTACTTTCAATTAATGAGCCCATTTCTCTGATGTAGCAGATCCCAGATTACCTAACCACATCCTCAGGGTCTCAGCATTCAACACTGTTACTTACTAAGTACAGGAGCATTCAAACCATGACAGGTGATTTTAGTTTGAGATAAATTTATTTAAACTATTACAAATTTACCTGTAAGAGGTTTCAATTTTTAGTAAGGTATTTCTTGGCAAATAATCTTTTTATTTCCTTTTTCAATTTCTTCTATTTCTCCTCCTTTTCCATCTTACTTCCTCTCTTTTTTTTAAAAGGAAAGGGAAGGAAGGAGGGAGGGAGGGAAGGATAGAGGAGGGTAGAATTAACTTGACACAGAAGTCAATGGTTTGGATGCTTCCGAATGTCGGAATAAAAACTACCTAATGCAGACAAGGCCCTCCTATTTGCCTTACCTTTGCTGGTTGAAGGACCCTTCCTTGGTACCTCCCACACCCTCAGTTAACATCCTTTGATTATCTACACATGTGCTTCCTTTATGAGTTCCAATCTGCTAGATAGCTTTGTTCTCTTTTTTCTCTGTTCTGACCACAGAATTCATTTTGACCTCATCTTTGTTCATTTCTTATATTTTGTGAACGTAAAGTCTCCTGACTTTTACCTCTGCTCTCCCCCTACATCAGTCTCTTTCCACCACTCTGGGTCTTAGCTGCTTCATCTCCTTCCATTGCCCTGGTTCTCAGCTGCTCCATCTCCTTCCGTTGCCCTGGTTCTCACCTGCTCCATCTCCTTCCACAGCCCTGGGTCTTAGCTGTTTCATCTCCTTCTACCGCTCTGGTTCTAGTTGCCCATTATGATCTGCTTGAATGACTGTAGTCCTCTTGCTCTTTTCTCTCCAGTCTCCTATAGTCGTTCTTTATTTCCTGTAGGTATTGGTAGCAGGAATTCAAATATAGTGCTCCCAGGAAATTCCTCATAGCATTCTCCAGGAAATTTATGACCTATGTAGGAAGTATGACAAATATTTGTTTTAATAGTCTGCTTAAAAAAAAAAACAAGCAAAAATCATCTCTATTGTAGCATTTTGAAAACACTTGATTACACCTCTCAGGAGAACTGCTGTCCAGTTCCTGCTTAGGGCAGAGTTTGGGACTGTGCTCCCCCAAGCTTGGCAGGCCCGAGTGTCTTGGCAAAGTTTCTCATATTGCTGGAAATCACTGCTGTCTATGGCTGATGGTTTAGTTGGGCAGTCAATTGCCAGTGTTTACACATGTCCCCTCCAGAGCAGCTAGTTCCAAGAGGGAGTCTCAAAGCTACCCAAACAAAGCAAAATGAGATTAAAAGTGTACAAAACACCATTGAGTTCATTCTGAGTTGGCCATACTCCTGGGCATGGGCCTGCCCTGAGGCATGGTAATGTACCCAGTGAGACTCCATTGGAGAAAACCGATTTGTCCTTTGTAAGGGGTGTCAGCTGCCGACAGCTTCATGGTTAGGGGTGGAGCTCATGTCAAAACCAAACGTTGGGCACCAGATGATGATGGAAGTCACAAAATAATCCCACACCAGTTCCGAATTATGAATAATAAAAGGGTTATTTATTTAAGGGAAAACTTACAGATCACTGTCCTAGATAACAGTCCTTTGTGTTAACAGGAACAGAGTCTAGCAGGAAGCAAGAGGGTGGGTGCACTCTTTACAGCTGCTTTTACAGTATAAGAAACCACACCCAAGTGGGCTGGTATCTTAAAGGCTTTTGACTGAAGGAGCGGAACGTGCTCCCACAGCAGTCTCTGAGTTTATACATGTGTCAGACCTGTTGTGTCTAGAAGACATCATATCCTTGGAGTCATCCCTCCCCTCTGGCTCTTACCATCTTCCTGCCTCCCCTTCCCACATGGATCCCTGAGCCCCAAGGGGAGGGATTTGATGAAGACATTCCATTCAGGACTGAAAAAGATCTCTAAAGCCTCTCACTGTCCCCACTCTGTTCGCTCGTGGGTATCTGTGCCAACACATCTACTGCAAAAGGAAGGTTCTCTAATGATGGTTGAGTGAGACACAGAGACCCACTCATTCGCACACCCAGACATCCCATAAAAACACTAAATGGGAAACCATACATATGGCAAGGACATGGAGGATAAAAAGAGAAGAATATATATATATATACATATATATATATATATATAACAAAAATAAAAGCAATAAGATAAAATCTAAAATATATTTGAAGAGAGCTGTGACATGACATTCTGAAGATGACACCGAGTTCATTTTCCATTGCCATCCATTGCTGGACATGCCGCCTGTCCTTAATAGTAGTTGGTTTCCCTAGAGAAAACTCTCTGGGAGGAAACTAAATTTTCATTTGCAAGCAGTTATCAATTGGAGATTATTTCTGGGTTAGGGACAGGGGCATGTGTGCACGTCTCCATTTTGCTCTAGGACCCCATCGGGGGCACACCCTTTACAGGCTGTGTGTATGCTGCCACGGTCTCAGTGAGTTCAATATGTGTCTAAATCTTGTTGGTTTCAAAGGCCATGTTTTTTTGGTGCCCTCTGTCCTCTCTGGGTCTACATTGTTTCCACCTAGTCTTCCACAGGGTTCCCTGAACCCTGATGGGAGGGTTTTCATGGAGATACCCCAGGGATTGAATATTTCAAGAACTCTTATACTCTGCACAAAGTCTGGCTGTGTGTCTCTGTGTTTGTTGCCCTCTACTGTAGGAGGGAGCTTCTCCCATATGTCTGAGCAAGGTACTAATCTATGAGTATAGCAAAATGTCAGTAGGAGTCATTTTATTGCTGTTTTTTGTTGTTGCCTTCCTTCCTTCCTTCCTTCCTTCCTTTCTTTTTTTGTTCTTGGTGCCTGTTCTAATGGTGTTCTGTTCAGAAAGTCTTCCTGTACCAACAAGTTCAAGGCTATTGCCCAATTTCTCTATTACTAGATTCAGTGTATCTGGCTTTCTGTTGACGTCTTTGATGTGTTTTAATTTGAGTTTTGTGCAGGGTAGTAAATATGAATCTATTTGCATTCTTCTACATTCAGCCATCCAGGTTGAGCAGTGGCATTTGTTTAAGACACTGTAGGAACATATATTTTTACAAAATAAAGGGTGATAGTTCTCATTTTTTGAGGCAGTGGCGTGTGACCTACTGTCCAGTACTGCTCACAGACCTGCCATATAAGAAAACAAACTCACTGTCCAAGATGTCTGAAGTCTCATTCCATTATAATAGTGCCTCAAATTTTCCATCTTTAACACGTCTAGCAAAGCTCATTTATATCGCTTGGCAGCTAATGGTGGCTTGTTTCTGCCAGTATAATTATGTTACAATAATTTCACTCAATTATAATGTCATTGGTAGTGGAAACTATGTACACTGTTAACAGTTATTGTATTCCAAATAAAAATTAATAATATAAAGTAATGGAACTAGGGTTCTTTCATTTTCATACGTGTTGTAGGAAGGCCACTTGTTCGTTTTTCTGGCCGCCCAAACTGCTGAAATAACCACACAGAAACTGTATTAATTAAATCACTGCTTGCCCTATTAGCTCTAACTTCTTATTGGTTAGCTTTAATCCATTTCCATTAATCTGTGTATCACCACGTGGTTGTGGCTTACCAGCAAGGTTCGGTGTCTGTCTCTGGCGGCGGCTCCATGGCTTCTCTATGACTTTGCCTCCTCTCTCCCAGCATTCAGTTTAGTTTTTCCCCTCCTACCTCTATTCCCTGCACAGGTCCAAGACCCTTTCTTTATTAACCAATAGTATTCACAGAATACAGAGGGGAATCCCACATCACATATATATGCGTCTTTAATGGAGTGAGTATTCATTATCAAGATTCATTAGGATATATCTAATTATTGGTGGAAGAGAATATTCAACTTCAGACACTAATGTGCATAAAACATGTGCTGTGCTCCATGTCCTGGTGCCGCTTCTACTTTTCTGTACCAATTGCTATTGGGAGGTAGGGCCCCTGAGTGCTTCCTAATGAACTTAGTACACATAAAATAACAATCTGATAGAGACTTGAACGTGTGCAACTTATCATTTAAGATGTTAGAGTTTCTATATTATGAGACATGAAAGACTTTAGGCTTCATCTAATTGTTGCATTTTCATGAAGCTACCACCTTTGAGGTTCCATTTTGGAAGGGTCTTCAAGACAAGGGTGTGTAAAGGGTCTACGGATGTCTGAGTGAGTTCACCTCATCACGTTGGTTTTCACACTCAGTACTTGGCTGTGATTGACAATGGAGTGTTTCTTCATTTCGGAGAGCAGTTCTTCTGCCCTCGATGCCAACTGGGTGATGGAGCTCATGGCTCCAGGTGACTTTTTGCTCCCTTGTTACATCTCTGATAGTTTGTGTACTGAATGAGAGTTGCACGCAAACATCTGACAGAGCTAACCAGGTGTGTAAGTGTAGATTTTAAATGACCAAACCAAGTTTGCATCCTTATTTTTGCCAGAGAATAGAATTCATCGTCTACTTATACCTGGCACTGTTATCTATTATAACATTTATTATTATTTATTATTGTAGAATAGAATTGGCAGAAGCAGGTGTAGTTTCAAATGTAACTGAGATGCATGAACTGAGATTGCTGTAATTCGAGATGTGTGTCCCAGGAGAAGAGATATGTGCAGAGGGGACTTGCCTAATGCTCGGTTGTGGGAAGATGGAAGATTGCAACGATAACAAAGACTACAGGCTACAAATCAATTAATTTAAAATGTAAAAGTTAGTTAGTAAAAAGCCCAAGCTAATAGGCCAAACAGTGTTACAATTAGTATAGTTTCTGTATGTTTATTTGGACTGGGCGGCCAGGAAACAAACAAGCAGTCTTTGCCTACACTTGTGGACCGTAATTATTTAAACTCAAATTCTGTGTGCTAGAAAGTTTGTATAGAAATGCCTTCACATTGCTTAGCAGACAGTTGTGCTTTTAACACCAGGAAGTCTGATGGGTTGCTTCCCCACACATGGCACCTCACAGCATAGAAGTTTATCCTAGGAGAAGTCAAGACTGTTATAGGCAACATGAATGGATCAGAACTCTGTGCCTGAGACCTCCCACAGTTTCCAAAAACAACTCAAATACTCTAACCTTTCAAGACTATCTCATGTGGGTTTTTGTTTGTTTGTTTGTTTGTTTTTTTCTCCTGTGGGAGAACTGCTGACTGGTAGGATTGGAGAGTCTGAAACCCATAAAAGCTGAGTTAATCTAGTACAGGTCTCTAAGTACAATAGCACAATGCTCTACGACTCTATCTGAGATTTAAGGCCTGAGTTCATAGGCTCTCCTGAGATACTTTTCTGTTTAAATATAATTTGCATGTAAAAAGTATTTGCATATTTGTACCTTCTCTCCTGTATTGTTTTGTTAATTTGACTTTTTCAAAATAATGTTTGACCAGTTTTCTGATTTCATCCTGCTGATTCAATTTCTTTTTTTAAAAATTTTTTTTCCATTTATTTATTTATTAAAGATTTCTGTCTCTTCCCCGCCACCTCCTCCCATTTCCCTCCCCCTCCCCCAATCAAGTTCCCCTCCCTTGTCAGCCCATAGAGCTATCAGGGTTCCCTGCCCAGTGGGAAGTCCAAGGACCACCCACCTCCATCCAGGTCTAGTAAGGTGAGCATCCAAACTGCCTAGGCTCCCACAAAGCCAGTACGTGCAGTAGGATCAAAAACCCACTGCCTTAATAAATAAATAAATTTATAAAAAAAAAATCCACTGCCATTGTTCTTAAGTTCTCAGTAGTCCTCATTGTCCGCTATGTTCAGCAAGTCCGGTTTTATCCCAGGTTTTTTTCAGACCCAGGCCAGCTGGCCTTGGTGAGTTCCCAATAGAACATCCCCTCTGTCTCAGTGTGTGGGTGCACCCCTCGCGGTCCTGAGTTCCATGCTCGTACTCTCTCTCCTTCAGCTCCTGATTTGGACCTTGAGATTTCTGTCCGGTGCTCCAATGTGGGTCTCTGTCTCTGTCTCCTTTCATCACCTGATGAAGGTTAATATTCAGGAGGATGTGTATATGTTTTTCTTTGGGTTCTCTTTATTTAGCTTCTCTAGGATCACTAATTATAGGCTCAATGTCCTTTGTTTATGGCTAGAAACCAAATATGAGTGAGAACATCTCATGTTCCTCTTTTTGGGTCTGGCTTACCTCACTCAGGATAGTGTTTTCTATTTCCATCCATTTGTATGCAAAATTCAAGAAGTCCTTGTTTTTTACTGCTGAGTAGTACTCTAATATGTATATATTCCATACTTTCTTCATCCATTCTTCCATTGAAGGGCATATAGGTTGTTTCCAGGTTCTGGCTATTACAAACAATGCTGCTATGAACATAGTAGAGCATATACTTTTGTTCTATGATAAGGCCTCTCTTGGGTATATTCCCAAGAGTGGTATTGCTGGGTCCAGGAAATTCGGGTTCAACATACCCCTGGACTCAATTTCTGATTTCAGTCTGTTGAAATATTTTTAGGATATGCCTGAAGGACCAAACGGAATATAAAACTTAAACAAAATAGTTGAAGGGACTAAGGGAACCCGAAGCATATACCCGCAGCATGCATTTTGCCTAATTTTTTAGGGAAACAAAGTTTTGACTCTGCCATCCCCAGAATTTCTCTTCATCCTTACTATTCTACTTATTTCATGACATCAAGAATCATGAATAATAATCTCTAAACCATTGTTTCAACCTCTCATTGACTTACATGAAGTAATATCTATTATATTAGTGGGAAAAAAAATGATCCTTCCAGTTTACATGATGGCTGACCAGGGACACTGAGACTCTCGGTTTCCTATCAGTGTTCATGAAAACAAAAAGGTCTCCGAGCATGGACAGTGAGCCCATCACTATAGTGTGTGATATCCACAGACTACGGAGATGCTGGAACGGAAGACTTGCTGACCCAGCTGGAAGTGAGTACAAGGTGTAAGTCTCTAGAAACAAGTATGAGATTAAACCCTTTCTGTTTCAGAACATTTACCCCCGTGCCTTTGAAACTTATTTCTTGATGGGAGATGCTCTTTCAAGGCTGCTAGGAAGTAGACACCCCCCACCGTCCCTCCCTCACGTCTCAGTTGACCGGTCCCCTTCACAACGCTTTCCAGTCCTTGTCTGGGCCCATGGTGCTTGGAAGCCCAGTGCATTTCTTTCCTTCTAGTTCTTACATTGTATGCGTATCATGAATCAGCCACTTATTTCCTCACCACGTTTTACTGTTATTTTTCTTTTATGACTTTGTTAATTTTTATGAAACTAATAAATTATAGAAAAGAGTCTCTTTTATATTAAGTTGTTTGTTTTGGAAAGAGTCCAAGAAACAGCATCACTGAAGAATATTGGTCATATGGCTGTGTAAGATATGGAAAGAAATCATAAACGGTAGACACAATCTGATGACAGATTGCTTAATATCTAAGTTCTTAGTGTTTTATAGGAAACCCAAGCTCAACGCCATGGGTGATCTATGTGTGTAAATAAATACATACGGCTATGCGGAAAGTAATGCATAAAACGGCAATTAGTAGTCTTATTCTAAAAGCAGAGGTTCTGCTGTAACATCAGTAGGTAAGAATATGATGCACATTTGTAGGTTTTATGGTAAAGTAAAATGTGGAGAATAAGCATGTTTGCCTGAGCAGTCCTCTCCTTACACCTCCAGGTCAACTTGAACTCTGATTTGACAGATCCGTTGCCAGCCTCTCTCACATTGGCTCGAGTGCTTTCCCTGCCTATATTTTGTATTGAATTGGAGAACTGAATCTGCCAGAAATAGACTAGTTAGAAACAAGTTGAGACTGATGGTAGATCAATGATGGAGGAAAGTGTTTGCTCAAGGAAACTGCTGATGCTGGCAGCATGGGCCAGAAGATTACTGTGATGGTTGGTGCTGAAGAGAGAAGCTCTCTATCTGTTCAGACTGCCTGTCCAGAGCTGCAGTGGAAGACTGAATGCCAATTAGGCACAGTCGTCTTGGATGCTAGCCTTCTGGGAACTTGATGTCAGTCTGGATCTGCCTGTGGGCTTGCTGTCCTCCGGTCTCTGTCTTCTTTATATTCTTCATGAGCCTAACTAGGTGATTTAGTCTTTTCTTTTCTTGCTGCTCCATGAGGGTAGGGAGTGATTTGCCTTCGAATTTTCTGGCAGGTATCTGAGGCACTGTAGGCTGCTCACAAATACTTATCAGATTCACTCTATCTAAAAGAAGACCTCCAGCCAGTGCTAAACAGGAGACACCCGGTAGAGAGTCTCGGCAGAGATCTACTGCCTGGAGAATGAACAAATAGGAAGAAGCTGGAAGAAACTCAAAAGCAAACTGCGCAGTGGCCAGAACTAGGAAACAAGAAGGCGTGAGAAAGCAACTCACCTCCTAAATGATTTGGTGCTGAGGCCACTCAAGAGAAAAAGGAGCTACTTGGAATTCTTGAAGCTTGAGCTTTGATCTCGAAGAAATACATATCTGTCTTAAATGTACATTAGATCTTTTAGTTCTGCTTTCTAAAAGGATCTCAGTTTTGTCATTACATTGGTCAGCTTAATGACAGAATTACCTTAAATATCACTGCTCTGCTGCTGCTCTCTGGATGACTGAAACATATTGCTCATTGGGCAAAATCAAATTACGTGTGTGAACTTAGCCATGTAATCAGTGGTCGTAATTGTATGCTAATTCCTTAGCTCAAAATCCATGTTTTTTCACTGCCCTAAATATAAATTGTAGGGCATTCAACATGGCTTGTATCTGCACTTTAGACTCTAGAATTGCGTCCTGCACCTCTCTAGCCTGTCCTGTGTGCTGCAGTCTCTTAGTAACTGTTAATTCTCGGAGATGCTGTATTCTGTTACCTCTGGGTTCTTTCTGCTTGGAAAGAGCTAGACTACCACCAGCAGAAAACCTTCCCACCTAGCTCAGCCACATTGCAGGCTTTTTAAGACTCAGCTTGTTTGGAACCTTTCTTTGAGATCCAGGAGAAAGATGTCACCCTACCTCAATGGGTCCTACTGACCACATGTATGATGTCCCTCTGAAGGGACTTGGTATAAGCCCTGTTACAAGTCAGTGGTTTCTGGTTCATTATTGTCGCCTGACATCCAGAAGTCTCTGAGGAAAGCAGCCCTGCAGTGTCTATAAATTGCACTGGAAGGAATCAGTCCTGCCAAAAATCAGGGGTAGGGATGAGCTGGAGTATTGTAGACAGAGCTTGCTTCCCAGCACTATGTGTCAAGGGAACAAACATCTCGAAAGAGCTAAGATGCTCATTAGTAAGAAAGGATTGATCAAAATCCAGCATTTGCAGAGTGCCACATAAAGTTTAAAAAACTTAAAATTACCTTAATATTTTTGTAATAAAGAGAACAATGTGGAAATAGTAAATTCTGAGTTTACTATTTATTAAATCTTAGCTTAATATTTTTTCAATTTTTTCTTTTTAAATTCCTTAGAGAAAATAAAGATGTGTTTGAATTAAAGAAATTATGAATAGTAAATAAATTATGTAATAGTAAAGAAATTATGTAAGATGGACTTAGCAAATAGGAGATGTTTACTAAGTCTACTAAATGTTTGCTAGCTACAGCTTGGACAAGAGCATGGTGAAATACTAGAAAAAAAGTTACGTGTGTTATTTGACTAAGCAGAACTTGTCTGTTAACAAAACCCACTTCCCCTGGAGTCATTTAACCAGGAGCAAATCCAGGTTGGAATTCTCTGCTTCATTCCCTGTGTCATCTGCCCTCTTACTCTTGCATGAGTTTGGATATGTGCCTTCCCGAAGGCTGCCCTGTGCTGTCTCCTCCTGTGTCTCTGTCTGTCCTTATGTATGTCTGTGCTGTCTGAGCATCCGCGGGATGTTTCTCTGTCTGTGAGAGGTGTCTGTGTGTCCGTCTGATTCTGTGTGTCTATGAAGGGCTTGGTTCTGTCTGTATTGAAAACCATAGAAAGCATCACAGGGGGATGGAATGGGATACTTTACAGAAATCTTCAATAGTTTTACAAGGGATTAAGTCACTGTCACTCAAATAATCCTGTCTGATTAGTATTGTTTGTAACTCATATCTGCTAAATTGCTGCTTTCGACCTTTATGGGAGATTTTAGGACGTTACTTTCAACTTCTGTATTTGCTGCTCTCAGCAAATGAGAGGCATGGGTTATCTGAGTCAGCGCATGGACAATGAGATTGCAGCTGTGGTTGTCAAGTTGACCGCATACGAAACGGAAAGCAAGTTCAACTGACTTTCTTTGTTTTCTTCTCTTGTGACCTTTGTGTTCCATTTTATTTGTGTCGAGGTCTCATGGTATGTTCCCTGTCGAGGTCTCATGGTATGTTCCCTGGTGTCATCAACACCCTAGGCTCCTCTGACCTTTTAGTACTGCCACTTCCAGAGTATGGCTTTTACTCTGTAGGTCCCTGATAGTTCAGGCTTCTCTATTCATTGCATGCGCCATTCAGCTAGAACGTGATGAAGACTTTTCATTCACTGGGAACATAATAAATTGCTCAGGATCTCCTGGTACTAGAATAATGATGATTTACTGGCTAGAATAATGCCTTGTAGCCACCACTGGATAGGGAAATCGGTGGATACCCATTTTGGGGTCTGTGTGTGTGTGTGTGTGTGTGTGTGTGTGTGTGTGTTGCTAGGCATTGAAGGATTTGCATTCTGGATATTGCAGGCTAGGCTAGTATTCTACCACTGAACTGCATCCTTACCAACATTTGAATGTTTCTCCCCCCTCAAACTAGAACTGTTGCCAACTTGAAGCAAATTGGGTTTCTAATTGTCAGTAATTGCTGTTGGATCGGCAGCTGCAGCTTCGGCTCAGGCTGGTTAACCAGATCAAACAGTGGCTGCCATCTCTATTGGCTGTTTCCCCCACACTGTTAACTGGAGTCCTGCATTGTATACCATCAGATAGGCCAGGGAAATGAGCTTTTTGTGAAGCTAGAAAAGTCTTAACAGTGTGACCCCAGGACATCAGGTAGAAAAATTGTATTAAACACTTGTTAATGGAAATGAGAAATTTCATTTTATTCCAAAACTAAGACATAATAGGATCCTAAAAACTTATGAATCAGAAAAGATAATAAAGTAAAAATCTATGAAATAAGAATATCTCCTATTGGGTGGGACTTAGGATATTAGCGGTGGAGAGGTGTGTTTTCTTGACATTTTGATTCCTAGAGTGTTACACAGTGTCTTTTTTTGTAGTGGAATCTTTAGTTTGGAATGCCAGCAGGAGCCAGCCATTCTTGCCTTACCTGAAGCCTTCAGAGAGAAAGATGTTTGTGAAGGTTGTTTTCTGGGGTTGTTTTTGCTTTTAATTTTAGGAAAGTAATATTTATTCATGGCATGAAAGTGTAGATTCCGCTGCAACATTTCTGCATGTTCAAGTCAAATATGATAAAACAAAAATCCTATACTGCGTAGTGTGAGTTCATTGTAGGTTTTCCCACCAAATGAGTTATAAAAAGTCTTTTTATTTTTTTCCCCCAGAACTATTTGGATTTTATAGATTAGAGAGAAAAAAAAGAATCGAGTAATGGCTTTGGAAAATGAAGAACTTGATTAGGATAGTTAGCAACTTCGTAGCGGAGAGACTGTCGCCGGATGCACCTTACTGTTCTGAGTTGGGCTGAGTGTGTGTACGCACTGCTCCTTCCACGCTTGGGCTCTTTTTCCTGACTGAGTTTCTGTCCCTTGGAGACCTGTTGAAGACCTGTGACTCCAGGAGTCTGTGCCAGCAAAGCCCTGCTCATTTCACTGCCCTGAGCTTCAGCGCTGAGTTCACTGCACTGCACCTCCTGAGCCTGAAATACCAGCACTGACCTCCAAGCTTTGCAAGGCTCTGTTCCCTGAGTTCTCAAGCTTGCTCAGTATCAGGACTCATTGTCTCCTTTTTATTTTCTTGCTCCATTGGTGCAATCCCTGAAATAACATTCCTTAGATAGTTCTTCCTTCAGGCAGTTTAATGTTTGCAATAGCTCACCTTAAGCAAAGCAGTTGTGAATTATATACTTTTTAGCTGTCATTTAGAAGTTTGAGGAAATTGTTTCTATACTCTTCCTTTTTAATGCTTCTGAGGGATGTCCTCTGTACTCTTCTTCCTTACTGCTTCTAAATGGATGTCCTCTGAAACCCTGCCTTCCACGTTGTCACTTGCCTTTTAAAAGACTCACCCCTGAGGTTTTATAATTAGTCAGCTGTGATTTAGTTCCTTGGAATAAATTATCTGATTTTTTACTTGTGGAAGGAATTAGATAGACTGTGTTTAAAATGATGATTTTAAGTTTCATTCCTTGAAATGTGATGTCAATGATTTAAGTGTTCACAGAACACCTGTTAAGTAGCCTTGTTAGTCTGGATTGTAATTGTCCTTTATTATATTTTAAATCAAGCTTTCTTAACTATCCATATGGTTCTAGTTTATTATCAGATTATTGTATAATTAATTAAGTTTTGTACACCGTATATTTTAGTTATGTGGTTGGTCTGATGAGATTAAAGTGACTGGTTGCGGCTCAGAGCATTGTGTGACTTCCCATTAGTAACCGTGATCAGTGGAGCAAAGAGATGGAGGGAAAATATGTGCCTGTATGTGCAGAAGTATGATGAAGTATTCTGATCCTTCCTGATATGAGGCCAGAGTGAGCATGAATAAATACCACAGGTGCAGTCCAGCAAAGATTGCAGTCATTTCTACTTTTGAGGTGCTTGGAAATTTGTAACTGCCCAGGACCTAAGAAAGACTTTAAAGGATCAGGTGCTGTCAGGAGTTGCTGGTGTTGATGGTCTGTCTGTCAGTGCTCTAGTTTATTAGCGCTTACATGTCTGCTATGCTGAAATTTTTTAAATTTTAATTTATTTTTATTTTATGTGCATTGGTGCTTTGCCTACATGTATGTCTGTGTGAAGGGTGTAAGATCCCCCTGGAACTGGATTTACAGGCAGTTGTGAACTGCCATGTGGGTACTGGGAATTGAACTTGGGTCCTCTGGAAGAACAGTCAGTTCTCTCAAACACTGAGCCATCTCTCCAGTACCCTAATTTTTTTTTCTTGCTAGTTGTAGAGAGAAACTTCAAGTGTTTTATATTTACGTATGTGGACTACGAGTGATTTTAAGTGCTCTTCGGGGGAGAGTAAGGGATGATTCTGTCACAGATACCATTGTCATGTATTTTTTTTCTGACTTCTCACACACTTAGTCCTTAACTAATTTCTAGCTCATTGGAGAGTCCTTCAGGAGTTTCTCAGTCCGCTCAGAGTCCCTCAGGCCTGCCAGGTGTCCCTCAGTCCCCTCAGAGTCCCTCAGGCCTGCTGGGTGTCTCTCAGTCCCCTCAGAGTCCCTCAGGCATGCTGGGTGTCCCTAAGTCCCCTCAGAGTCCCTCAGGCCTGCCGGATGTCCCTCAGAGTCCCTCAGGTTTGCCGAGTGTCCCTTAGGCCTGCCTGGTGTCCCTTAGGCCTGCTGGGTGTCCCTCAGTCCCCTCGGAGTCCCTCAGGCTGCCAGGTGTCCCTCAGTCCCCTAGGAGTCCCTCAGGCCTGCCAGTGTTGTGAACATGAAGCAGTTAAGAGAAAGTAGTTCAGAGTGTGAATTGGTGTGGTGTATTTTAAGGTCTGCCATTCTTCTGGGCCAAATTGTTTTTTTCCTTCTAAATGCAGATTAATAAAGCATGCAGTACAAGAGGAGCAGGGAAAAGGAGTTTAGCAAAGGTACCCTAACCCTGAAAAACTCGGGGGACTTCAGAGCACTTTACAACTTTGTGGTTAAAAATTCAAATACATAGAACCTGTGGACTCATACTTCCATCCGTATTGGAGAGTATTTTGTTTTATTTTTAGGCAAGAATCTTATATATGAAATTGGGCCACTCAGGAAAACATCCATGGATTTCATATTTGTTGTCGATTCCTAATACATGCTCAAAACCAACCGAGTAATTGGACTGTGTGTGTCTGTCTTCAGAACATGCCCCTCATTGGCGGTGACACCATGTGTGTGGTCACTGAGAGAGATGTCTCTGTAGTGTTTTGTGTCTCTCTCGGACAGTTCTCTGGAGCACACGGGGAGGAGTCGTCTCCCGGACCAATGCTGTTTCTAACAGTGTTTCTGAGACTCAGAAGTGGCTGGTGTTTAGTAGTCTTCCCGTCTCTAACACGGTGGGATGGCTCATTCACAGGAAGACAGACAGGGCCCATAAACACTGTTGTCCCCTCTCATCACCTGGGAGCTCGGTAGATGCCAGATTTCACTCATCAACAAAGATACACAAAGCGAGTCTGAACTCTGTTCAACAGCAGAGTGGCTTTGTCTTACCTTGTTAACTGTTACGATTTTTATTTGTGAAAATCATTCTGTTTATGTACTGTATGTTCTTCAGAAAAATGAGATTTCCTTCCGGTAGATGAGAATTACGTTTTGACTGAAAATCATTTCTTATGCAGTCACCCATAAATATAATGTCTTTTGCTGTCATTTCTGGAAATGACTGCAGATGTGATTCTGAATTGACGAGAAAACAGAACATCTCCTGTTTTAGGTGGAACAGATGGTATTTTTGTTTTCGACAGAACTCTGTAGAGTAAAAGCAACGTGATTGGTGACAAGACTCCTGGGATCAGCGAAATTAAATACAAATTTTCTGTCTGTTCTCTTTTTAATTAGATTACTATCAGAAGATTTACAATACTTAAAAGGAATATTTACTCTTTTAATTGCTTTTTTTTTCTGCTGTGTCCTGGATAAAGTGTAAGAATCTTCAGTCTGTTTTTATTCATGAAATTTTCAAGATCCCTTTGAAATTGGGTTCTTCTTTGCCCAATTTATCATTTTGGAAATGATTTTTATGATGTGCAGAAACCCTGAAGTTTGAGCTGCACTGCCAAGGGTTAACACAGTGCTGTTCCAAGTGGCATTTGTTGCTACAAATTGTGATGACATTTCTCATATTCTTTGTTTTTTGTGTCATTGCACTTTGGCAGATCTTACTGTCAGCACCTGCAAAGAGCGAGACATGGAGGTGGGGGCCCCTGCTGAGAGTGGGGGCTGATTCCCATCCCGCATGGTCACTCATGAGCAAGACATGGAGGTGGGGGCCCCTGCTGAGAGCGGGGACTGATTCCCATCCCGCGTGGTCACTCATGAGCGAGATATGGAGGTGGGGGCCCTGTGCTGAGAGCGGGGGGCTGGTTTCTGTCCCATGTGGTCACTCATGAGTGAGACATGGAGGTGGGGGGCCCCTGCTGAGAGCGGGGGCTGATTCCTGTCCCATGTGGTCACTCATGAGCAAGACATGGAGGTGGGGGCCCCTGCTGAGAGCGGGGGCTGATTTTTGTCTTACCTGGTCACTCACAAGCTAGATGTGGAGGTGGGGGCCCCTGCTGAGAGCGGGGTGGGAGGGGTTGATTCCTGTCCCACGTGGTCGCTCACGACCTTCATATTTCTGGAACTTCCCTCTCAATTGCTGCGTGTGTTGGGATAGGTAGGGTTGAAAGAGGATTCCCCAGGTCACATTTGGTTCTCTTTGTCTGGGGAAGCACAGCAGGAAAAGCTATTCTGGGGCCAAGCACTCAAGCTCAGCTTTGGAAAACATTGCGGTCTGTCCAACACCACACACACTGGATGAACTCTTCCAGGGCATCCCAGCATCGCAGCAGGACATGGAGCAGCAGCCGGTCTTCATGCCTCTTATAAGAAGTAGGAATTACTCAAAGAATTGCAGGTGATCTTTGTCACTGCAGTGACATCCTCACCGGACACACTGGAAAGGTGGGGTGGTTACTCGGAAGAATCTTTGCTGGGGATTCTGAGGCTGTAGTTGGTGACTGTGTGGTGGGGATACAGCCCCTGAGCACTTTGACATTGCACAGACACAGGGCGGCAAGGCTTCCTCCAAGCTGCCTCATAGAGTTTGAATCTTAAATCTGCTCTTTCGGTGATGACATGTCCTTGAGCAGGATTCGAACTCGCTCTGTGTAGATCCAAATCAGGCGTTTATTTCAGGTGGCATGGGGTGATGTGAAGCAGAAGCAGCTTAGTTCAGGTGAAACGTCTACCTCCCAGCGGCCTGTTCTAAAGACTCAGCTGCTGCCGTTGGTGCTGATGCTGGCATTGCCGTGAGACAGAAAGGTGGTACCCTGGCTGTGTCAAAGATGCTTAGAGTTAGACTAAAATACACCTAACGCTTGTATTTACTGACTGCTAGTCAATAAATATGGTCTAGTAGAAATATAAAACACGTGATTCCTGATGTCTGAGTATTTGCTTTAAACAAAGAATTTGTGTTTGGGAACACTTCTGAAGCTGTTGAAGGCGAGGAGATGCAGCATGTGCAGAAAGTGCTCACAGACCATGGCTGCTCTGAGCGCTGGTATTTCTTTTAGGAAGGGCCGTGTTGCACCTGCTTTGATCTCCATCCGCCATGATCCTTCATCTTCCCTTTGAGTCTTGTCTTCGGACTTGACTCTCTACTGAATAATAAGTTTTTCATCTTTTTGTCCACCAACTCAAAGTTACTTTTCGTAAATCCTTGGGGAATCTAATAATAACTTAATGCATTACAGACAATGGAATACAGTTTTCATTTCTGGTAATTTTCTATACCTAAATGTTAAACTTTTTCTTTAATAGTTTGGGACATACTTATTACTTAACTAGAATCTTCTAGAAACCATCGTTTTTAGCTTTTTCCCTTGGCAAGCATAAGCTTCAATATCAATTGAAAATAATAAGTGTGATTGTTAATGTTTAGCTTTTAGAGGGATTTTTTTAATGAGAGCTCTGTTAAATGTTGACATCTGCCTTATCGGAATAAAAAGATTTTGAAAGCTAGAGTCCTTAGAGCTATGAAATATCTTGCACATCTGTGCATGTCTCCAGTGACTGGGGGTCCAGTATGGGGTATTCAAGGACTAAAGCATAACTAGAGTTTTAGTCTCTGCCTTGGTCTGTGTAAGGAACTGTGGGTCATTTGCATTTGAGAAGATGTGGGTTTCTTTCTCCTCATACTAAAGAGTACTGGTTCTGGGACAGTGGCAGCCTAGGCTCATTGGGCCTAGTGGATCCAGATATCGATGGAAGTGCTCTTTTGCCTCCGGGATGGAACAGCTCAGCATAGTTCTGAGGACCCTGAGCTGTCTTTCTTGCTCTTTGCCCACCCTGTCTCCTCTCCCAGGTCTCCAGGTTGTCTTTTACATATTTTTAATAGTAAATACCATCAGTCTTTGTGGTAAAGAACTGGGACTTAGGCTCCATGATCAATTGGAATAGGGTAGTCTAGTGACTACACTATAGCATATTACCAACAAACTTAGTCTCTCCTGCCCCTATTTTCCTCTCTCCCATGACCTCCGAAGAATCTAATTATCTGTTTTTTCATCTACTAGAGGCTACCTTTAATCTTTGGCCTCTGGATCCTTCCTCAAGTATTCAACCCATGCTTCGGTTGTCATTTGGCCTTTTTCTCTTTTGCATATTCCCTTCCTAAGAACCTATGTTTGTTTATTTATTTATTTATTTATTTTTATTTTTTTATTTTTTGATTTTTCGAGACAGGGTTTAATGTACTGTTTCCGTCGTAAATAGACAGCCATGTCACCCTAAGATCCTGAATTTAATTGGCATCTATGGAGTCACTTGTACTATATGTGAGTCTCTGGCGATTAGAGTGTGGACCTTGCGGGGACCATTAGGGTTTGTACTGTTGTGATAAAACAATATGACCAAAAGCAACCTGGGGAGAAAAGGGCTGATTGCGTCTTATTGCTTTGAGTCCATCAACCAGGGAAGACAGGGCAGGAGCTCAAGGCGGCAGGAACTGATGCAGAGGCCATGAAGGAGTGCTACTTACTGGCTTGTTCCTTAAGGCTTTCTGTAGGGGCATTTCATTTTAATAAATAAAGCTTGCCTGAGGATCAGCAAAGTAAAACAGTCACACTCGCCAGCCTTACAGACCAGGCAGCAATGACACACACCTTTAATCCCAGTAGCCATGCGAGTTTTCCATAGAGACCAGGCCGTAGTGGTACACATCCTTAATCCCAGAACTAGAGAGGATTATAAAACGGGAGGAGACAGCCCTCGGTCTTAGTCTCATTCTGAGATTGCTGGAGACAGGATCACCATTTTTGGACTGAAGTCATGGTAAGAGCCTGTGGTTGGCTGTTTTGCTTTTCTGGTCTTCAGGTTGAACCCCGATTTCTGTCTCTGCGTTTTTATTAATTGTGCTTCAGCGTTCTCAGCCTGCTCACTTATAGCATTCAAGACCAACCAGCTCAAGGGTGGCACTACCCGCAGTGAGCTGTGTCTTTCATTGTCAGTTATCAATCAACAAAGTGCACCAAAGACTCGCTTACAAGCCAATCTGGTTAGGGCATTTTCTCAATGTTGAGGTTCCCTTCCTCCAAATGACTCTGGCTTCAGTCAGCAGGTGCAAAACTAACTTCACTGGACCATTCTGTCAGCCGTCTGTCCTGAAATCCCGAGTTCTGGTTTTCCACAAGGAGGCTATATCCTAAGTCTGTATGGACAGCCCTCAGGCACATCCTGATTGACACTGGAGCTGAAGTTTATGACGTCTAAACCTGGACTGGTTACCTGAATCTTGAAGCCCCTTCCAGAACCCCTTTAGTGTTCAGCTTTGGCTAGTGGCGGCATGGGGCGTAAGGTCTACTCAGCACAAACTAGGTATTGTAGCAGATCCTTGGCTTTTACCACTGTTGCCAAGGAACCCAAAAGTACCCTACTATCGATCTCTGTTTCTGTTAGCTCTTTCTGATAGATCTCCAGAAGTAGGAACGGCTAGATTAAAAGACAGATGATACTATTTTAAAATATTTTTCTGAATTTTATAATCTACCTAATTACAGTTTATAAAATATTTTAAGAATGGATTGGAATGCCACCTTTTGGGAATAACTATCACGAACACACACTTGCCAAGGGTCCCAGAGTCTATACCTGTGTTTGTATTTCTCTTATTTCAGTTTTCCCTTGCCTTTCTGACCTATTGGAATTATCTGCTTGCTCTTCTTGCTTTCAGTCAGGGGTTTGACCCCTTAAAACCTCCCATCACCTTCTCACATTGAGAAGTAAATATTAAAAATGAAAAATTGACCTTGTTGAGGTACGGGGCATATCTCATGTGGTAGAGTGCTTGCCTAGCACGCACCAAACTGTGGATTTAATCCTCAGGATCATGCTGTTTCAGGCTTGATAGTGTGTATCTTTAATTACCAGCACCATGGAGACTCGAAGATCAGGTTTTGTAACATGTTTGAGGCCAGCCTGGGATACATGAAAATGTCTCAGAATAGAAAAAGAAAAGTTGACGATGGTAAGCCTTCCACTTAGTCACCATTGGGCATAAGTTCTGAGTTCCCTGTAGGCTTCAAGACAAGTCTCCTTGTGAAGTGGCCTACACTGCTAGGTAGATTCTAGTGTTACTGATGCCTTCTGCCCTGAAAAAAAAAAATAACACACACACACACACACACGTATATGTCCAGCAACACTAAAAGGAGACACTGTTCACTAGAAGCTTGGCACCTAGAAGGCCCAATTACCAATTTACATTTTTTTTTACTTCATTCCTTGTTTATAGTACAGAATATTTTTTGTAGTTAATAGTGTAACATTTTCTAGTATTTGAAATTTTTTCTCAAGAACTTTAAAGTGGTTAATACTGTAAACCATAAGTATGATTTTATTTGTTAATTGTGTCTCTCAATCTCAACCATTATGCTACTTAAATAAGAAATGTAATACTTTGGGTACCACTTAAAATAGATTGTTCATATATAATATGACTTTGAATATTTTTACGTATTAATCTGTTTCTTTTTCTGCTGCTCATAATGCATTTCTAAAAGTAGGGATTAGTAGACTAGAAGGGAAAGACTATTCTCAAAGTACATTTTTTTTCTGATTTTTCTTATTCTCAACTTATAAATACTTGATATAAGAAAGACGAAATTATTTTTAAAAAATAATGGATATAATACTGCCTCTTGAATATAGCTCTTGCTAGTATTTTGGGAAATTTCCTCCATGGCCTTTTTCTTTTAGACTTCATTTTTATCTTATTGCTCCTGGCAGCCCCAAGGGAAGAGCCTGAGCCTGTCTTTTCTTCTCCTACTTTTCCCCTGCAGCGTCTCCCTCCTCATGGCTTCCCTGCTGCCTTTTCCTCTGTCCACACTCCTGTGAGGGGCCTTGTGGGGTGTACTGGCCCAGTTTAAGTCTGAGGTAATCTCCCCTGCTCCAACAGCTTGAATTTAATTGCATTTACTTTAATTGCATTTTCCATCCCAACTCATGGCTGTCGATAATTTCACTGTGATTTTAGTGCTTATCATGCAGAAGCATGGAGGATTTAGTGTGGTCTAATTCGAGTGACAGCTTTTGTAGAGCAGATTTCCACCTGTGTTTCCCTGTAGACTCGCCTCCCTTTATGCTCCCCTTTCCTTTTTAATTTTTTACGATTTCATGTTTCCCTGAGATTATTTTTTCCTCTGCTTGAGGGATTTGGTATTTCATTTAGTACAAGTTTGGTGGGAAAGGAAGGAAGCAAGGAAGGAAGGAAGGAAGGAAGGAAGGAAGGAAAAGAAAGAGAGAGAGAAAGCAAACAAGCAAGCAATCTCAGTTTCTGAAACTATTCTTTAATTTTCTAAAGACTTAATCACTTTAAATATTGTTCCTCATCTCTAATGTGTCACTGACGGGCTTAATTTTGCTTGTTTTATTTGACCCTATCATCTTGATGTCCCTGGCTGCTTTGAAGAATGTCAAGGATTTGAGAGGACAGCATGACCGTCATGAATATTGTCTGTTTGGTGTGCAGAGAGAGTTTTGTTTTGTGGATTTCCTTCTTGGATCTGACTCGTTCTTTTCAATGATTTCTTCTGTCCCTCATGCTTGTTTCCATTTACCTTTCTGTTTTGTCTGCACTGCACACGGATGTTGCATGTCAACCTCTCTCCTGCTGGCTGCACCCCACTGCCCATTTTATCTCTTGTGTACATTTTGCACATTTACTCCTTTGGAATCTATTTGTTGATTTCTTTGTTGTAATTTTCTACCTTCTCAAGTACTTTTTATGTTTTTCTCTTTTCCTGGATGTACTTTTAGGTATGTTAAAGTTATCCGCTCACACAAGAATTTGGGCCATGTGCCATTTTCTTTTAGTGCTTAGTCACATGACTTTGTCTCTTGAGAGGATTCCCGATTTGTATTGAGTGTTAGATATTGTGTTGTAATTATACTTTGTTAGATGCCATCGCTGTAACCTGGAATATGCTGAATTGAGGCTGAAGAATTTAATCTCTTTTTTAAATCTAGCTTTTTAGCTGTTACTTTATAGGCCCCTTCTAATTTTTAAATTCACCAGGAATCAGTATGTTATTTTAATGTTCACATTGAATAAGATTCATGAATTAATTTGGAGGGTTTTACGTTATTTAGGATTTTTTCTCCTTTTATTTTTCTCAGTAAAATTTTTTCAACTTCTGTACTGACTGCTCAATTTGGTATGAAATGAATTTATAAAACAGTTAATTCATTGCTTCTGATTAATTTTTTAATTATCTTAACTACCCTCATTCTGTATATTTTCCATATGACAGGAACATAGTATTTTTGCTTGATCTGACATTGAAATAAGTTATCAGTTTGTTTGTGATTCTTCCTTCTCTTTTATACATGTTTCCATGTCAGGAGGGACTGTGTGTTTACATACATACATTCATAGCCACACATGCAGGAAGATTTCCTTCTCTTCTTTCTTCCTACTTTGATTCTAAGCCTTGGGGTTACCTTGCATGTGTGCATCTTCTGAGCTAGAGCATAGATCCCCCAACTTGTGTCCCACTATCATGTCACCAGAACCTTTGGGTCAACATGTCACTGATAACCCATTTGTCATTCTTTTGTCTAGGTTTGCATATGTGACACACACACACACACACACACACACACACACACACACAGCGGTATAGTATGTTGGGCTGGTTGACTCGTTCATTGCTCCATCTGGTGTGATGCTATCCCAGGATTTTTGAATGGGCTGCCATGGCCATGAAGTAGGTGATGGTGGAAATGAGTGGTTACCAGGCTCTGCTTTTGACAGCTGATAGTAAGATAGTTTGCTCAGCATTGTGCTTTACCTTTCATTTTACTATGTCTTGGAAATCATCTAATGCCATGGTGAGAATTCGGCCTTCAGTGTTTCTGCTCCTAGGTCCCAGGAGTCACAGGAATTTGGCTTTTTAAATCTAAGATCTTCAAAAAAAAAAACCCACCTTTGTTTTTGATATCTTTATTTTCCTGGTAATTGTTATCATAAGCATTTTATTCTCATAGAAATGAGATAGAAAGTAAAAGGACTTCAAATCTAGAATTGCCGTGTTTCTTAACATTTTAATCTGCGTATTTCCATAGTCTGAGTGCTGACCTCCGTTCTTTAGATTATGTTTCAGTGTGAATGGTGAGGATATTCTCATTTGAAATGAAATTTTCCATGTGCTGTCACTGTTAGGAGTCACACAAAATAAGCTCTGGTCTTTGCTTTGTCCCTTTCTGTGTGACCTTGGATGGGTCTGTCAGTTCCCTCCTTTTTACAGAGGATTTGATGACCTACCTTTGTATATTTTCAGAAGTAAAAATAATCAAAATGAAATGCCCTGATAAAATTATAAAGTCCCACAATAGTAGATATCATTTATAAATGATAAATTCTACAAGTTAAAATTTTCTATGCTCTTCATTCATCAGCTATATCTACTGAACATTTTTTTTTTTTTTTTGATTTTCGAGACAGGGTTTCTCTGTAGCTTTTTTGGTTCCTGTCCTGGAGCTAGCTCTTGTAGACCAGGTTGGCCTCGAACTCACAGAGATCCCCCTGCCTCTGCCTCCCGAGTGCTGGGATTAAAGGCGTGCACCACCATCGCCCGGCCTCTACTGAACATTTTTTCCATAAATTTTGATTTTTCTTACACAGTGATAAAAACATGTCGTGTTTCTAGAATGTTCCCTCAGTATTGACTTACTGCATACAGTGAAGTCATAAGATTAACCCCTTAGTATACATTTTAAGGGATGGTTTTTGTTATTGTTCTACCATTTTTGTTTATAAGTTTTCTTTTACAGGCATATTTTAAATGTAGCACTTTCTGTTCATCCCATGTTTCCTGAGGAGAGTCTCTGTGAGCATGGTCAGGGCAGCTGTGTAGAAAGCACTTCACATGGATTCGGCAGTGGGGGAATCTCCACAGAGAAGCCCATCTGCCGGAATGGCTGACATGTCCTCAGCTCTGAGCAGTGTGGTTACCAAAATGGCTTGGCGTTATGCTTTTAGCTGAATAGGTCTTGGTGACATGCCTGACCCGGTAGCACCTCCTTTGTGACAAGGATGAAATGCTGAGCCTTCCAGAGCTCCACACAATCCCAAGGACTGTCCCAGATGTAAGAAGCACTCCACACAGCCCTTACTAGGCCTTGAATCGGTCTGTGCCGTAGAGACAGTTCAGTGATTGCTGTTGTTGTCCTTCTTAACGTGATGTCAATTATTGCTGCCCAAAGGGTGAAGGAAGTCTGAATGTCCTCCTCGTCAGTGGGTTTCAAAGGACAGACGCTTTCAGCAATGAGATCCTGGCTCCTCTATTAGTCTCCAGATTGCCGTGAGCCTTCGCCTGGCCTTTCATTATTTTTCTCCTTGCTGAAGTCCATTATTCTCCTGTTTTGTAATTTGATTGACAGATAACAAATGAGGGTTTTTTTCTTCACAAGATGAGCTGTTCTTCTAAAGAATTGAAATAATTGCCCATAACACCAAGTTGTGAAACCCTGGTGTCACAGTGAGAACTGGGGGGCCAGACATGACTTGGTGACAGATAGTGTCTCAGGAGCTAATGGGAATTTGAACGAAATTGGAGGAAAGAGGCTATTAACAAAACAAGGTCCCTGTTCAGTCGGGAATTACATAAAGGAGAAACAAACCCTCCCCATTCCCGGAATATCAGTAATATTCTTGTTACTATGGAGATAAGTAGGTAAGTGATAATAATCTATTGAAACTTGTCCTTCACACCCAAAGGGCTTGAAAGGATTCCTGCGTTCTCTACTCCTAAAGACGTTCATGCCATTGTTACAACAGCGGGCACGCCTTGCCCGGTCATTCGTTATTGTGACTGGCAGGGTTCCTACCAGGGTGAGGTTGGTGGTTACCTTTCTCCTCTGGTAGCCTGTACAGTGCCTTCTCGTATATGTGAAGTACCCGGGCGGGGGGGGGGGGGGGGTTGGGGGGGGAAGAAACTTCACGTCAGTCCTGGTTTAATTTGGCCATGTTCTCAGGCATATAGTGTCTTCAGCAGTAGGGTCTTACCCAAAAACAGACTGTACAAAATTCCCAGAGAATTAGTATTTTTTTTTTTTGAAAAAGAACTCCTGTTGAGAGTTTGGCATGTTGCTCAGGTGATTACATGACCACCAAACATGGCCGTAGCCAGGAAATTTAGGTAATTTGGAGGGTCTACGTATTCGTAAGAAAATGTAACTCATGATAATTCTTTCTCTGCATTCCACTTAAAATGTAAACTAGGAGTTCGTGTGTACGCCAGACAAATTTGTATTGTCAGGTCCTTGAGCAGCATGCTGTGAATCTCTAATTATGTTAGAATTTATTTTCTTACCCCTGCGTTTTACTCATTAATATTCTACATATTTAGTTTTTTTAATAGATTCTTGGCACAATAATTACATAATCATTCAATACAGTAGAAACATCATTATGGTCAAATACTAATTATCTACTTAAATGAAACAAAACAAAACCTAGCTCACAGCTTACTGTAGGGTGTGCTTTCGTATGGCACAGAACCAAACGTATGTTTAAAACTCTGAGTAAGTGTGAGTCAGTTTTCAAATTGTCTTTCAATTGGGAAGGAATCAGTGCTTTGGGCACTTGTTAATCTGTTGTTTCAGCTTCTGTATCACGGCCTTCATGACTGCTCTGTCCAGAGTCCTCACCGGCAGGCTTCCCAATTCAGTGCACTTCCGCTGCTGGGGATGCACCAGGGGTGTGCGCTCCTTCACGTCCTCGCTTCAGAGGCTCTGAAACTGTAGATTTTAGTCTTAAATCGCTCATTTACAGTGCTCTGGGATGTGTGACCTCAGCCATTCTCTCCAGTGCACTTTTGGAGACTCACATAGTCCTTCTGGCGACACAAAATCTTAGCACTGTGATACTCTGGGTGTGTTTGTGATCAGAGGGTTGCCAGGCAAAAGGCAATCTGTTGCTGTGAGGAATGAGAAGGTTTGAATAGATTGTCAGATTTGTCTGATAGATCTGCTGGGTGCCTCTCCCCAGGCTCCATACTGACCCCTCCTCAGGCTCCACATTGACCCCTCCCCAGGCTCCACAGTGATCCCTCCCCAGGCTCCACAGTGATCCCTCCCCAGGCTCCATAGTAATCCCTCCCCAGGCTCCACAGTGATCCCTCCCCAGGCTCCATAGTGATCCCTCCCCAGGCTCCACATTGACCCCTCCCCAGGCTCCACAGTGATCCCTCCCCAGGCTCCACAGTGATCCCTCCCCAGGCTCCACACTGACCCTTCCCCAGGCTCCACAGTGATCCCTCCCCAGGCTCCACAGTGATCCCTCCCCAGGCTCCACATTGACCCCTCCCCAGGCTCCACAGTGATCCCTCCCCAGGCTCCACAGTGATCCCTCCCCAGGCTCCACACTGACTTTCCTTTAAAATTGCTCCTGAGGCTTAGGTGGGGCTCATGAGTGGTAGCATGTTCAGTGCTCTCTGTAAATATGCTTGTGTCTGGTGGCTTCTTTTATCTGTTCTTGTCCACGTGTATGGAATATCAATGAGTCAGTGGAGACAGGGCTGCAAGTTAGGTCCTCTTGTCCTGTTGTGTAGACTTACCAGCCTACAGGACCAGGGGCATTCTTACAGTTATATCACCTGCAATATTCCAGAGTAATATTTAAGACATAAATGTGCCTTCTGCTAAGCAATGTATAAATGAAATGGTTTATGTATTTTGTGCCTTATCATCCTTCATTTTTTTATTCTGTGTTCTTTGCTTTGTTAGATACTTTATTTCTTAATGAGTTGTAATATGTATGGAAATGAAGATGTATAAGAACATGCGTATGAGGACTTTCTGATGTTGTTGAGCAAATAGAAGCTATGTCATAACTACCGTGGAGGTTCTGTGTTAGTGTGGGACCTGGGGACTACTCTAGGTGTTCTGTGTTAGTGTGGGACCTGGGGACTACTCTAGATGTTCTGTGTTAGTGGGGGAGATGGGGACTACTCTAGATGTTCTCTGTTAATGGGAGGTGGGGACTACTCTAGATGTTTTAATGGGGGAGGTGGGGACTGCTCTAGATGTTCTGTGTTAGTGGGGGAGGTGGGGACTACTCTAGATGTTCTGTGTTAATAGAGGTGGGACTACTCTAGATGTTCTGTGTTAACGGGAAGTGGGGACTGCTCTAGATGTTCTGTGTTAATGGGAAGTGGGGACTACTCTAGATGTTCTGTGTTAATAGAGGTGGGACTACTCTAGATGTTCTGTGTTAACGGGAAGTGGGGACTGCTCTAGATGTTCTGTGTTAATGGGAAGTGGGGACTACTCTAGATGTTCTGTGTTAATAGAGGTGGGACTACTCTAGATGTTCTGTGTTAGTGGGGGAGGTGGGGACTACTCTAGATGTTCTGTGTTAACGGGAAGTGGGGACTACTCTAGATGTTCTGTGTTAACGGGAAGTGGGGACTACTCTAGATGTTTTAATGGGGCGACTGTTCTAGATATGTAACAGGGAGGTCATTACTGTCTGGACTGTTCGATGTTCCTGCTGTTAACACATTTTCTAGGAAAATTAAAGATTTTAGATCATAAAAATATTCACTAGTGAATCAGTGAACAGCATCAACCCCTGTTCTTTTTGAAATGCTGGTTTATTTATTTATGTAAATGAGCTGTGATGTAAAACCATAAGTCCCTATACTTCCCGAGCTCTGTCACCTGGTGGTGTGCATCATGCCTGCTGCACTGTGGAGCAGGGTCAGGAGAAGTCAGGACAGTGAGGAAATAAGATGTGCGTGCTTCAATGGAGAATGTTTGCTCAATGGAGCACAGGAAAAAGGAGGAGGGGCTTAGAAACCGTTTGTGAAGAGTTCTGTCTGAAAGCACCCTGTAAAATTAAACATGGTGTACCACAGTGAGCTTTTGCCAGCACAGCAGAGATCCCACGGAAGAAGCAGTTTGTGGTTTGTTCCTGCTAAGCATGGTGTTGTTGCAGACACCGATGGAAGTTACTCTCATGATCCTCATTTTCTTTTGCTTGACTGAGTCCCCTTCCCCCCCCCCAGTCTTTTTTTCTTAATTATATTTGTCATAATATTTTGGGCCTTCTTATAAGTAGATTTACTTTAAGTAAACTTTTTTTTAAATCCCAGAACCAAATTTCTTGAGCACAGCAATAAGGGACCGCTCTATAAAATATACACGTGTATTATGAGATTTGCATGTATAATCATACAAGTTCTAAAATGAGTGTCAGATTTTTATTTGAGTTAATTATGTGTAAATTGCAGACAATTTATGATTTTTAAGATTTTTATTTTTAGTCAACACAGTGAAGAAAATATTAGACGAAAATATGAGAGCACTGATTCTTTTAGATAGCTAAAATGATACTCCTATGTCTGAGTGATATAGAAGGTGTTTAATGTGCATATTAATATGAAGACTTGCTAGACTGTTCTCCTCTTTCAAGGTCTGTGGTATTTGCTGTGAGGAAAGTCACTCTGGGCATTCTCTCGGGATGGTTTCTCTCTGTAGCCCTGGCTGTCTTGGAACTCACTCTGTAGACCAGGCTGGCCCCAAACTCAGATCTGCCTGCCTCCTAAATGCTGGGATTAAAGGCATATGCCTGGGAACTGGAGCCTTTGGAAGAGCGTTGGAGAAATGAAAGTGGTTAGCAATTGCAGCATTGACACTGCTATCTTTGCAGGTATCTCGTGGTCTACAATCCTTTTGAACAAGAACGGGCCTCGGTGGTGTCCGTCTGTGTGAACTCTGCTGCAGTGCAAGTGCTGTCTGATACAGGAAAGCCTGTGGAGGTTCAAGTCAGCGCAGTCTGGAATGACGCGAGAACCATTTCACAAACAGCCTATGAGGTATGCGGTGGGCATAGAACAGAAAAGACACTGAAAAAGATAAAGGACTAAAAGAAAAAAGCGTGGTCAGGGTCCATAGCTTGTACCTGCATAATGGGGTCCATAGCTTATACCTGCATAATAAGGTCCATAGCTTGTACCTGCATAATGGGGTCCATAGCTTATACTTGTATAATGGGGTCCATAGCTTATACTTGTATAATGGGGTCCATAGCTTATACCTGCATAATAGGGTCCATAGCTTGTACCTGCATAATGGAGTCCATAGCTTGTACCTGCATAATAGGGTCCATAGCTTGTACCTGCATAATAGGGTCCATAGCTTGTACCTGCATAATGGGGTCCATAGCTTATACTTGTATAATGGGGTCCATAGCTTGTACCTGCATAATGGGGTCCATAGCTTATACTTGTATAATGGGGTCCATAGCTTATACTTGTATAATGGGGTCCATAGCTTATACCTGCATAATAGGGTCCATAGCTTGTACCTGCATAATGGAGTCCATAGCTTGTACCTGCATAATAGGGTCCATAGCTTGTACCTGCATAATGGGGTCCATAGCTTATACTTGTATAATGGGGTCCATAGCTTGTACCTGCATAATAGGGTCCATAGCTTGTACCTGCATAATGGAGTCCATAGCTTGTACCTGCATAATGGGGTCCATAGCTTATACCTGCATAATAGGGTCCATAGCTTGTACCTGCATAATGGAGTCCATAGCTTGTACCTGCATAATGGAGTCCATAGCTTGTACCTGCATAATAGGGTCCATAGCTTGTACCTGCATAATGGGGTCCATAGCTTATACCTGCATAATAGGGTCCGTAGCTTGTACCTGCATAATGGGGTCCATAGCTTGTACCTGCATAATAGGGTCCATAGCTTGTACCTGCATAATAGGGTCCATAGCTTGTACCTGCATAATAGGGTCCATAGCTTGTACCTGCATAATAGGGTCCATAGCTTGTACCTGCATAATAGGGTCCATAGCTTGTACCTGCATAATAGGGTCCATAGCTTGTACCTGCATAATAGGGTCCATAGCTTGTACCTGCATAATAGGGTCCATAGCTTGTACCTGCATAATAGGGTCCATAGCTTGTACCTGCATAATAGGGTCCATAGCTTGTACCTGCATAATAGGGTCCATAGCTTGTACCTGCATAATAGGGTCCATAGCTTGTACCTGCATAATAGGGTCCTTAGCTTGTACCTGCAGAATGACCCACGCATACCCATCGAGCTGTTGTGTGGGAGTGAAAGTCTAACCCCAGAGGATATAATTGGGTGGTAAGGTACTAAAGGAAAAATATTAGTGTTTTTTAGCAGGTACCATTTTACAGTGGGGTGTGTATATCTTTCTAAGTATTAATACTTTAACTGGATTACAAAACAATAAACTAATAAATTTTAGAACTTTTGTATGTAACTCAATACACATAGAACTGAGGTAAATGGTACCATATTTTAGTAGTAATGTTGGTTAGTTGCCATTTTTCATAGTAATGGTTACTTAATATTGCCTGGAGAGAAGATTTTAACTAAGATTATAAAATATATTTTTGAGATTTAATTATGGAATTCAACCAATAGACACTGTGTATGTATGTGTGGTGTGTGTGTTTCCGTGTGTTGTCTGTGTGTATATGGTGTCTCTGTGTTGTCTGTGTGTGTATATATGTGTCTGTGTGTGTATGTATGTGGGTATCTGTGTTGTCTGCATGTGTATATGTATGTATGTCTGTATGTGGTGTGCATGTGTGTGTGTCTGTGTTGTCTGCACATGTGTGTATGTACGTATCTGTATGTCTCTCTGTGTGTGATTGTGTCTTAGATAAGCAGTTTTTAAATGAACCCTTTAGTATTTGGAGTACGGAGGTGATCTAAAGCCTTATAGAAATATGATGATAAACTAGCAACTAAAGAGGGAGTTACTTCTGCTTTTCAAACACTATTGCTGGTACAGCTCACATAATCATTGTCCTGTAAATTAAATGGGAAGTAGAGTCCATGCTCAGGCAAGATCGGACAGCCTACCTCGAAAGTGAAACAGCTCTCCAAAAGCAGGGGCCCAGCTCACAGGGTGCCTCCTCCAGGCCTTGCTCAGTGTTCACTAGCTCCAGGACAGCTTGCGATGGCTACTGCTAGCCTGCTAGCTGAACTGATTATACCATATTTGTATAACTATTGCTACCTTCTTAACACACTGAATATAACATTATAAAAGGTGTTGTGATAATTAAGAAGAAAGCATTGTTTACATTAAGTCCTCACCTTTCTGGAGAGTGTCTGCCTCTGGGAGTCTGTTGAGAACACTGTGGAACGTTGGAAGGATGGTCATATAATTTCTTAGAGGGATGAAAACGTTAATGCCTTCAGTAAGCCTTCCAATCTGAGCTGATTAGTTTTCTGGATGAACTGAGGTATGGGCAATCTGACCTACTTACTAAAGCATTTATACAATAATGATATGTCATGTTTTTACTACAAATATAAATGTTTGTATATATAACTTTTCTCTGTAGTAACCTCTCTCCTGTCTTTAAAGGTGTCTTTTCTAGCTCATATACCACCTCTGGGAATGAAAGTGTACAAGATCGTAGAATTACAGAGTTCGAGTTCACACATGGCTGACTATTTCCTGTATAATGGTGGCGTAGCAGAAAATGGAAGATTCCTCGTGAAGAACATGATAGGTGCGGGGGATGCTATAACTATAGAGAACTCCTTCCTTGCGCTCTGGTTTGACCGATCTGGGCTTATGGAGGTATGTTCTCAATAGTTGTGGTAACCATAGAGATCTTATTGTATTTACTGTTTGTGTCCATGACTGTGCGGATGGCCAAGTCCTCTCAACCCAGGTCTGTGGCAGACACACTGGGAGATAGGATTGGTTAGCTGCTGCCTACCTTCTGTGGGCATGCTGCTCACGGTGTGTGTGCAATGGTGTTGCTTACAGTGTGTGTGCAGTGGTGTTGCTCATTCATTAGGTAAGTATAGTAGTTTAAAGTGTTTATCTAAACTTTGGAAAGCTGTTTAATAGAAATACAATATCTATTGAATAAAATAGTTATTTTCTTATTTTTGGTTTGCTTTTAATAATAAAAAAACAGGCTCATGCATATTGACAGTTAAACAGGTCTGCTTCTATAGAAAGTTTGCTAAGTGTTAAGTCTAAGCTGCTTGTTCCTTGCTAAAGTATATTGCAACTTTTTGTTCCTATTTGAAGGGTTTAAAATCTGAAGCTACCTATAAAATTTTGATGCCCAACCAAGTGTTTTTAATGTTCGAGGCTTACCTTAGCAACTTTTAGTCCAACCACACTTCCTCTTTTTCTTTTCTGAGACAGGGTGAGACTTTGTAGCCCAGAGTTGCCTGGAACTCATTATCAAGCCCAGGCTAACCTTAAGCTTATATAATCCTTCTGCTTTAGTCTTATAAATGCATGAGCATGTAAACATTTTATGTGTATTTGTGTTTTCCTTTCATGCTTGTGCATACTCGGGTGCCTGGATGCCTGGTGCCTGAGATGGTCATGTGGGCATCTGATTCCCAATAACTGGAGTTACAGACGGTAGTGAGCTGCCATAGGGGTGCTGGGAATCAAACCTAGGTCCTCTGCAAGTGTTCTTAACCACTGAGCCATCTCTCTAGCCCTTCTTGAGCATTTTAACTGTCTCGGTTGATTTTGTCTTTTATTTTGAGCATATTCACAGTCCCCATTTTCAGTTTTGTCTTACTGCCTTTATGTATTTTGGTTTTCATTCTTCGTTCAATCTGATGACATTTTGGTAATGAATTGTTGTTTCTGGTGGTTTGGTTTTGTTTTATAATCCCTAGAAAGTGAGAATGAAAGAAGACGGCAAACACCATGAAATGAAGGTGCAGTTTCTCTGGTATGGAACCACAGGTAGAAGAGACAAAAGTGGTGCCTATCTCTTCTTGCCCGACGGGCAGGGCCAGGTGAGTGTTGCTACAGAATTGGTTGGCATGCATGCTTATTGGAACAGTGCTTGCTGCTGGACGGTGGCACCCACCTCTAATCCCAGTACTCAGGATGCAGAGGTAGGCCAATCTCCATGAGCTCAAGACCAGCCTCGTCTACCTGGTCTACAGAGCGAGTTCCAGGACAGCCAGGTTTACACCAAGGAACCCTGACTGAAAAAGGATGGCAGGAGAATGCTAAGGGCAAAGACCAGCATATCTCACTAGTTAACATTGGGATTGATCAACTCTCGGCTGTGGAATTATATTTATTCTTATTAAAGGTTGGCAGTTTGTACTGGAACATTAGATATGTCCAAGCTGCAATTCAGTTAGGAAGACACAAGAATGAGTGCTCTCCATGAAGGAAGCTAACCTAGACCTGGCTCCCGCTCTCCATGAAGGAAGCTAACCTAGGCCTGGCTCCTGGCTCTCACTTTCCATGAAGGAAGCTAACCTAGGCCTGAATCGTAGGGAGGTGATGTGAAGTTCTGCACAGCATGGCTACACTGTGCATATAGAGGCACTCAGTAAGTGCCTGGTCCTGTGGGGACAATCTCGTTCACTGGATCACTTCTCTCTGTCCTTTTGGGATTTAATAAACAGATTTTTTTCCTACTCTTGCAATAAAAGCAATACGTCAAGAGTCTGGCACATTTTGAAAATGTAGCTAACGTGAGGAAGACAATGAAGTTTATGGTAATCTGCAGCATGAAGATCCCCGCCAGCATGCAGGCATGTTTTTGACCTTTTATTTTGAGCATATTCACACATCCCCTTTCCAGCATTGTCTTACTGCCTTTACATACTTGGGTTTTCATTCCTAACTCAATCGGATGGCATGCTTGTTGGAAGCCTAATTCTGACACTGGCACTTGTGTTTCAGATTCTCCTAATGTCGCTTATTCACATTTTCCCACTTCCTCATGAGAGTGACCTTGTAGCTCTCGTTGTAGCTTCTATGCATGCAGTTCTGATTATTCCCTGAGAAGCTGAGCAGAGACATTTTGGGTCAGTGTCTGAAGCAAGGCTCTTAGAATTTTTTTAAAAATCATATTGATTGTCTTGCCTCTGGAAATACTGTACAAGAGTTCGTTTCCACCCATGGTTTTTTGTCTCTTAGTTCTAAGTTCTGAGAATTATCTCTATCAAAAATGTTGGCAGTAACAATGCCAGTAACAATTGCCTCCACCCCTCCATGTTTCCCCCACCTCAAGATGAGTGACTCTTCTCAATGATTTGTTGCCCCATGACTAATCTTCTGAGAAAGTTATTTCTTTCTTCTACAGTTTAGAGAAGCTGCCCACTAAAATGTTTAGATTTAGGGATTATATAGGCCACCCCAAGGTGGTTTGTTTGTTTGTTTAGGTTCAAGCCAGTGATAAGTGTAGGTAAGTTACAGCTTCTAGGACCTATTCCAGAGGAGGCAGAGAATCTTACTTCTGAGCTATTGGTATGTGTCTCACTTTGTGGCTTTTTCATTGGATAGTTATTGGTTCAGAGTCTTTGTTTGTTTGATTTGATTTAGTTTCTTCATTATTATTATTAGTAGTAGTATTACTTAGATTAAGAATGGGTCTTAATATGTACGTAACCTAGGCTGGCCTCAAACTCATGTCCAACCTGCCTCAGCCTCTCATCATGATTATGGAAAATGATGTGTGGATAATAGTAATTAAATTATTTTATCCTAAAATAGGCTGTGATATTAGATGAAAAGGTGAAGAAAATATTATAAAGGACAATGTACAAATGTTAGATAGAATAGCAGGGAAGGAGGTAGCTGACTACCTCAGAAGAAAGGAGATGACCAGACTCCACTCCAGTTCCCATCCCTCCACCCATTTCCTAGTTGTTTGGTAATTAGGTAAAATTATTGCAGATGGTACCTATTTTATTGGCGTTAGTGTGTTGTCCTGTGGACAAAGAGGTAGGCTTGCAATAAAGTCACACAGTTCTGAGAGTCTCTTGCCGCTCAAGAGTGCTTCATCGAAAGCCTCGTTTCATGCTCCCATTGAGCCAAGGAAAATAATACTTAACTAGATGCTTTAAATTTATTCTCAAGTCACATAAATTCTGTACTTTATTCCCTAATCTTCTTGATTCTAAATAATGAAAACTAAACCAGGGACTTTCACATGCTTTCTATTGAGCCAGCTCTCTCCTGCCAGAGGGCAGAGTGTTTCCTAGCTCAGTAAGCCTCACTGCGATTAAACTGCCTGTGAATTTTGTGTCCTGTTTGCTTACCCCACCACCCGCCCATTTTATTGCTGGCAGGGGGACCTGGTCATAAATGCCGGCTTGAGAAATGTTACTACTTAGGATGATTTCCTTTCCAATAAACAACTGTATGGATGATAGAAGAATGTTAATTAGTTTTTTTAGACGAGGAGAATGTGTGTAGATTTTCTAAGCCCAATCAAATTGTAAGCATTTACAAATCCTGACTTTATAATGTTTTTAAGAAAAAAATCTTACCTTATATCCATTGCTTATATCATCTGCATTCTGATAAGTTATAAGATTTTCAATCATGTTATGAATATTGAATGATATGGATTTGTCATTTCACAAGCTATTCTAAACACTTGGGGAAAGTTTAGAAACCAAGTGCTTTTGCTAAAGATGTCCTTTCCTCTTCAGCCATATGTTTCCCTACGGCCGCCCCTTGTCAGAGTGACACACGGAAGGATCTATTCGGAAGTGACCTCCTTCTTTGAACACGTGACTCATACAGTCCGACTGTACAACGTACAGGGTAAGGAAACAGCGCTGCGGTTAATCACGTAGACGTGGTGGTGGAAACTTACTTTCCTTCCATCTTGTCACAGGGTTAGAAGTTGTTTTAGAGGCAATTTAATTCTTTTTTAAACTGCCTTTGTGTCTGCACTCTGACTTCCAATGTAATGTTTACCTCCAGATGATGGGAATGATGAAGCATTCATCCTTCTGTATCAACCTCTTCCTCATGAGCAATTCGGTAGTTAGGCGTGGTTTTATAAAATAGAACAGTAGCATAATCACTGGCTAGACCACTGACTATGATATACTCATGTGCACACGCGCGCACACATACACACTGCACAACTGCCTCTTTAATGTAGAAGGCGGTTAGTGCTTTTGGTTCATGTTTCTCTCTGGTACATTTCTTTAGCTAATTTCATGCAGCATCTTTTCTAATGAAAGTGATGAGGAACAAGCTTTCATCCTTTTATTTAATCATTTGTAGAAGCTACTCAGCTCCAGTCCTAGGCCACTGACTCGTCCTTTCTTGGAATATGGTTTGTTTTAGTCTCCCAGAGCCCTAACCTTGGCGACTTATTTTGGAAACTCAGAGCTTTTAGGACAGAGTGCTTTTCCAATCTCAAATTTAATTCCTCTTTCCAGGTTACTTACCAGATCAACAGCTCTCTTACAAAAGGTCCTTAGAGATGTGACACTTGAAGACTTGCCTAAGCTGGAAGGAGTTAGGGAAGGAGAAATGTTTCTCCCTTGACTGTGCATACAGATAGAAAATAAGGAGTGCCACCCGCTAGCCGTGAACTGCTGACAAGCGTGGATTATTTTCGCTTTAAGGGGAGGGACGTCAGAGTCACAGAATTTCTATGAGGCCCTTGCTCAATTTCTTGATTTCATAATCTAAACTCAGTTTTGCTTTTATTTAATTTTGTAACTTGATATTTCACTACTTTTGCCTTTTCTTCTCCTAGAACCTTTGGGACTAACACAGTGTGTTTCCTAACTAGCCCATGGTACCTGGGTTGAACCAGGACATCCTCTAGCGCTGTGAAAGCTAACAGTAGACATGAACTCTGTGCCTAGGTGCGGCTTCCGTGGTGCGTAGAGTGGCTTCTCTACTGGCAGGAAAGCCGACAGTTATAGAGTAACCCTCTGTCGAGTTTCCCAAAACCTCCAGTAAGTCAGAACCGTGGAGGTGGGCCTTCTCTTTGACCATTTCTAGTAATTCACCCCTGAACACGCTAACATCACATTTTCAACTATTGCCAGCTGTTTCATATTATAAGTAGAAAAATAGCATCACACATAGAAACACTCACCTGGCTTCAGTTTTCCTTGCAGGCCTATAACCCAAGTTACTTGGGAGACCGAGTCGGGTGGGTGGAGGGATCGCCAATTTGAACAGAGGCCTGCGCAAATTTGTGAGACGTTGTCTGAAAGTAAGAAAAGCAGACTGGGGATGTGGTCCGGAAGTGGAATGGTTCCCTAGGTTCCCTGCGTGTGTAAGATCCTGGCTTCAGTCCTCAGCATTGCCTCCTCCAAGGACTTCTATTTTATTAGTATATATTAATCGTATAAAGTAAAGGGTTTCATTATCGCATTTCCGTACTTCATATATTGTACTTTAGTTATATTCACCCCTTCTGTTTCTCTTTGTCCCTTCTTTTCTTCCCACAGAAGACATCCCCTGGGTGCAGCCTGGCCCAGACCCATGTCTGATTTACCTTTGTTCTTCCATAGAAGATGTTTCAGAATAATTACAGAGACATTGCCTCTGAAATCCTAACCTCATTCAAATCCATTTCCTTAGTTATTTCTGCTTTTATTGAGTCTGCCGTCTAAGTCACGCATCTCCCGAGTGTTCCTCGGATTCTCCAGGGCCCCTGAAGTCCTGTGTCAGGATGGCCTGTGTAAGGTAGATCCTTCTCTGCTGCTGCTGGTGGCGGCAGCTTCGCCCACTGTCATAGACGAGCAGCCTACTTGGAAATTAATCGACTCTGACCTGCCTGCTTCCTTCTGCCAGGAAAACCTGCTCATCAGAACTAAGTGGCTGTCATCTTTCCTCTGTCTTTCCCCTCTTCCCACTCCTGGACACAGCCCTGTCCAGCCTGACTGGCAGCTCAGCAGCTGAAGCCAGGGCCTGAGGTCCCAGTGGCTTGTGGCTTCCAGAGTGGCAGCTCTTGCTGGCTCTCTGCCAGGGCTCCATGTCTGTTTATGGCTTGCTTCAATCACTTCCCTGCTTCATTTTGTCCTTTTATTTCCTTCCTAGTGTTTCCTTCCTGGATTGTTCTTACTCGCGCTGTTGCCCTGGTTTAGGGGCCTAGAATTTAGAGGTACTACCAATAGGCAGGTGTCTCTCATCACCAAGCTGAGCAGCCTTGCTTGTCAGCAGCTGTTGAAGTCTGGGTTTTGACCGAGGCTCCCCTTTCATAATCTCTTCACTCTAGCTACTAGATAAATATTTCTAAATGTAGGAGTATACCTTCTTACCAGTTCTTGAAATCTCCAGAAGTCTGGCTTCTAGGGAATAGAGGTACTTCAGTCAGTTAAGAAACAGAGAGCACTCGGAATAGGGCACAAACAATATTGACATAGTTTTTTAAAAATGTAGGTTCTCTGTTGCCTCTGGATTTCTCAATGGGTAGAAAAAAAAAAACAGAGATTGATGCAGTTTTGTGCCAATATTGCGTTTTTGTAGCTTAAAAGCAGGAGGGTTCAGAAGTGTGACGGAAATGACCGGCGAGGAAGTACAATGTGAAGCTAACTGAGAGTGCTTTTCTGGATGGGTTTTATTCTAGTTGTCTGGATTAAGTCTGAAGTCAGCGCCTACAAACGTGAAGTGACGTATAAATCTTGTGTTCCCTCTAGCCATGAGCGTTCCTACTTATTTATTCTAACACAGAAGCAGTCGGGTAGGAGATGAGACTCCTCAGTCTTCTGAAAGCTTTTGCTCCAGACTGCGTTCCCTCTCACATCTGGATTTGATCTCCTTTCAATAAGTTCCCCCGCTGTAAGAGATGAGCCACACCCAGGAGAGACTTCAGACCGACCCTGGTTTCAGTGACCCAAGTGTGATGCCTCTTCCGTCACTGCCTGAGGCCTCATCCCCTGGGTGCTGGTCCTTGGAGGTTGTAATGAAGTCACTTCCTCACAAGGCTTGTGCTGGAAAAGGGGGGGTCGTTGGACATTTAAACTGTAGTAGTTCTAGGTGTTTGGGATCACCCAAACAGCATGCTGCAGTTTGGCTTCCTGGGTAGACAGTTTTAGATGACTAGTCAAAGTGCAGAGTCGCAAGGTCAGTTTCTTACATAGAAAGACACCTCCAGGCAATGTCTACATTTTTGTAGATTCACTCTTAGTTTAATAGCTCTTAAAATAACAAAAATATTCCTCCTCAGACTTAAGTTCCTGAGCTATTTCTATGTATATGCCGATTCTGCCCTCCCCAGTGGCGCATTGTTTGCTGGATGAGTATTCATGAATGGAACCTGTTTGGTTTTGCTATCAAATTTCTTCTTAATTTTAATTTTTAGGAATATTTTTAAGATTTATTTTGTATGTGTGCACTCTTGTGTATGCACACACACACATGCATGTGCATGCTGATGCTTCGAGAGGCCAGAGAGGGTGTCAGATTCCCTGGACCTGCTGTTACAAGCTGGGAACCAGACTTGGGTCTTATGTAAGAGCCAAACATTCTTTTAGCCTCTGAACCATCTCTCCAGCCCCTTTATTAAGATATTAAGTAAGCATATAAAGTCATGATTTTCCTTATGGCATCTTCATACAAGCACAAATATGTGAGACAGGAAGTAGTGGGATTATTAGTATTGTGTGCTCATGTACATTCCATTGTATTAGGTTGTTACCTGCTCATTTTACAACACACTTTATTATTTTTTTTTTTAGTAACATCGATAAATAGAAAGTGAGTTACTATTGCAGCTCATCTCCTAATTGATAGTCTATGTGAAGTATTCAATTTAATGAAATAGTCTTTCGGAAATGTGTGGATCTGATCACACACATCTTCCCAATCCTCAGTGTCTGCTCTACTTGCTTTCTGCTCTTTTTTCCTCTAAAGCAACTTTTGTTAAGAACATAAATCAAACAACACTTCCCAAATTTCACAGGCCAGTTGGTCGTTATTGATTATAAAACCAACTGTGTTGAGAGGCCTTCGTATAGTTAGTCACGGCTTTGGGTACTGGACTGCGGTTTCTCTGTTTGCATTCTGCCCAAGATCTGGAAAATAATTAGTTCAGTTGAAAGGCTCTCTCTTTCTTAATATCACTTAGCTAGTCACAAAGACCTTGTGTGAGGGCTGGAGAAATGGCTCAGTGATTAAGAACACTGGCTGTTCTTGCAGAAGACCCAAGCTCAGTAACCAACACCCACATGGTGACTCGGAACCATTCTTAACTCCAGTTGCAGTGATGTCACATCCTCGGGCACTGCATGCATGTTGTGTACACACACACACACACACACACACACACAACTGAATAAGTTTTAAGAAAAACGAATGTCTGTCTTTTTTATTATCTCTCTCATGTCCCGTTCAGAAAGGTTCCAGAAGGAAGTATCAAAGGCAATCTCATATTCTAAATCTAAAACTAAGATCTGAAAAAATCTAAAAATCTAAAAAATCAAGATCAGAGCAACTGCAGCGATATCTGGGGAAATTCTTTGCTTTTTTGTCAGATTAAGTAGGAAAACCATTTTATAGCCCACATAATTCAGTGTGATGCCCGTTTGGAGCCATTTGGAAGCATCTTCTAAAAGATTATCCAGTTTGTAGGAAAATGACATCTTTCTGGCAGTAAAACTTGGTGGGGTTTGGAATTAATTTTTCTTTTCATTAAGTTGACATTTGAAGCTTCCTCCTGTGGTCCTGTAGTAGAGGAGTGTGTATGATATGAGCATATGTCATATTTGATATCGAATATTTACAAAAGGAATAACATAACAAATAAGAAGCGGCATGACCAACTAAAGCTTCATTTTTACTTCACGCTTGTAATTATTAGACCTTTTTTTGCGCCCCAGTTTCCTGACATCAAGCACTGCTTGGAAGAATTAGGTTGCTATGGGTTACCAGCGTGTCATGTATGTATTCACTGGCTTGGGTCCCAAATCTGTTAACTATCTTCCCTCCACCTCCCCACTGCCTCAAGGCTGTGTTTCTCTGGGCAGGTGGTTGTGAATGAGTGAGTGAGTCTGCATGAGCCATGTTTCAGCCTTAGGAGCAATATCTGAACTGCAATATTTTTATCCTGTTTTCGCCAACATATTATAACAGTACTGTATACGTGTAATGGATCTTGCTAAAAGGAACCAAGTAGCCGGAGGCCAGAATGTAATGAACTGCTGTCAGAAGTGCGGGAGGGCAGACCAGCGTGGCTCAGAGAGGGAGCAATAGCCTAGGCTGATAGAGGCAGCAGCCAGAGTGCTTGCTTCTCTCGGAGCAATTCTGAATGTGTTACATAAAGTCTCGGTGACTTTAGTACACAATGCTTGACTTTTAGAGCTTCAAGATGACCTTCACCTATTTAAACGTGGGTGGTGTTCACATGGAGAGGGAGGGACCCCAGTCTTCAGTGCAAATCCTTCCTGTCACCTCTGAAATCGACATAACCTTTTGGATTTGTCCTTTAAGTTCTTAGGGACTCTGTTTCTTAATCTATAGAAAGAACATGGGGACAGTTACCAATAACATCAGAGTCCTCAGAAACCTCAGAAGCACATGAAGTCCCCTATGCTTGGTTGCTTAGTTCCAAAGCCATCTGCAAAGGATGCCTGAGTCTGGGGGCCTCGGTGTCCACCCCTGAGAACCAAGGTCCCAGGGCTTCACTGGAGTTGTTTTCCTTTCTATAAAAAGATTTGTGAGAATGTTAAAATGGCTTTGCAATCAATCTCCTGTTTTCCCCCAGAGCTATATTCCATATTTAGTATAAGGGTGAGAACCATTAAGTTACAGCTAGGCAAACCTAGGTAATTAAAACATTTTTGGAATATCATAACGTGCAGTTGCCTGTTAAGGACTTTTTTTTCCTGTTAATTGGAACTTTTAAAAAATTGAAGTTAGTCACTGTGTGTGGAACCTGATTATTCCCTACAGGCAAGCAAGGGAAGTTATTTAAGGGCCCATAAGTACATTCTGGTTGCACCAGTTCAGTTTCGGGGTATCTTGGGACTGTTGGACGTCAGCTGCTGCACCAGAAGCACACAGCTCCTTCGCAGGGAAGTGACGTCCCTAGCGAGTGTGTGTTGACGCGGGGTCCCAGAGTGCAAAGCACAGAGAAGCATACTCCTCCAAACTCTTTGACTCTGTACATATCCTAGCTGGAACCTTGCAAGGGAACAGTTAGAGATTCCACCTCATAAGTCCTTTGCGGAACATAATAACTAAGTCACAATACTTGCCAATTGGTGAATTGGCAAGTGTTATATCCCCTTAAGTGATAGAGCAGGCCCAGCAAGTTAGACAATTTATGAGACAAAGAGTGATCAATGGGAGTTAAGGGAGGTGGAAGGTTTGGTGTAGGGGGTGAGTTTTGAGGTGCTAGGTCTTGGCAAGACATCACTTGAATGGGTAGAAAGGAACAGCATGAAGGGAGGCTGGTTAGAGAAAACTCTCTGGTCCCTATAAGAATTTGAAGGACTCTGTGTCCCCTATATATTTTTTTTCTAATTGACATTATACTTTTTGTAATACATTTAAGTAATTGCAAAGGACTTTATTTTGGTATTGTAAACAGTGACATTTAAAGCAAACATATTCATTGCCCAGTCATCCATTTTTAAAAAGCTGTTCTAACCGTCTCTGGCGGTCAGAGTGACACATCTTCATTTTCTCCTTGCCCTCATATTTGCATTCCGAGTCCCCACCAGGTATATCATAATATTGTATTTTCGTGTGGAGGGTCTTGTTTGTTGGTCAACTTTTCATGACTTCCCCGGGACTGCAATCATATCTGTTGAGCACACGTGTGTGCGTGTATGTTTCAAATTTAAACACTCATCCTAAGGCTCTCTAAGTGTTGTGCTTTTCTAGACTGAGTTATCAAAGCGATGTAAATAATACTTTCCTATTTTGAGAATTTATAAATTGTAATGGAAATGTTTCTTTCAGTGAAGTGTACCTTTTGGTTTTGTAAGCACCAAATACAGAAGAATGTCGTTTATACAAATTAGAAGCTGGTAATTGAAACAGGGTTATAGCAATATCATTAACACTATAAACTCCTTCTGATCAGGCACTGTCAGTCGCAGAATTTGTCAAACAGGATTTGTAGTTAATTATTTTAATGTTCTACTGCCTGTCAGTCTGATTGGCTATCCCTTCTATCTTGTTAAAGGCAAACGATTGGAAGCTGTGTTCAACAAAAGTATTTGTTAATCATCCAAGTCCAGTCAGGCACCAATATTTCAATATACGTTTGCACAGCACCCACGTGAGTGGGAATGATTGAGATGCTTCTGTTCCACACTACCTCCTCCCTCTCTCCTCCTCTCCTCCCTTCCTTCCCCCCTCCTCCCGTATAACATGGGGAAAATACTGTGGAAGTGGTGGGAAGGGCAGATTACAGACATGTGCCTCCAAGGCAGGAGTGTTTCAGACAGATCAGTGTAGGGTGATTGGTGAACTACACCCTTCCTTTAAAGGCACCTGAGACAGGAGCATGTCAGAGAGCTGAAGTGGCTTGAGGGTGTTCTTCAGTGCCTGGTGGCTTTGGTTATCTGCTTTTCTCTCCTTGGCCGGGACAAGTCTGGGGTTTGGGGCAAGCACCAAGGAGCCTGGGTCTTTGAGCAGTGCCGAATCTTGTTGATTGTCTTCTGGTCCTGGTTTATTTCAAGATGAGAGCTGTTTGCTGTGTTACGTTCCTTCCCAGACATGATGGTTCACGAAATCATTGTTTCCTTTGCTGAAAAGCAGCCTTTTCTGGTTTTGCTGGGCATCTTTTACACCTTTTTCAGATGAGTCATTCCTAATTGATCTCATCTTAACCAAACTTACAAATTTTTAATGCTCTGATTTTCCTGTTTTAGATTTGTTTCTTGTTGTTACAAGGATTGTGAAAAGATAGGCACAAACTGTGGAGACTACTACCATCCTTGTAAGTAGTCAATGCATGATAATAGTTATCTATCTCTCATTTTACTAATAGAACAAAATGATGTATCTTCATTTTTGTGGATTTGAGAGCTGGAGTGAAATTTCCTAAAAGTTGTATCATGAAAGCAGGTGATATTTATTTATATTTACTTGTAGAGAAGGAATCAGTATAAACATTTCCAGACCTGGAAGTAAGCAGAGCCTCAGAGAACAAACTACACACTGGGCTAGATAACTCAGGAGAGGCAATGTGGAGAAAATCATCGCCCACCTGGCAGCTATGGCCGGGTTGGTTCTGTTGCCCTCTGATATAAGGCCAGTTTTTAAAAAAATATATAGTCACAGAAATATTTGCTTTTTGCAAGCAGTATTTCCATGTTAATTCATCATTGTAAGAACTGTCATCTAGGTGTACTGTTGAATTAAATAATGTGTGTTACAAATGTGTATACATAATAGGAAAAAACATTGTTATTGATTCTCTATTTTAAAGTTAACATGCAGAGTAACAGATTTCATTATGTCACTTTCGTAAGTACTTTGCTCCTGTTGGTACCACTTCCCACGCCTCTGCTGCTGCTGCTCAGCGTAGCTGTGGACATCACGGGGCCCTGGGAACGAGGGCATGGTGGACACAGAACAAGACTCTGGCCTCACTTCAAGAATGAACAATCTTTTGTTTATCCCGCTCTGCTTATATATTGCTTAGCTGGCTAGTAGAGATAGTATTGCCAGCAGAACCAGAGCAGTCTTTCTTCCCCTCTCATCTGATGCTTCCTTCTGCGCTGTGTAAACAGTATCTTTTAGCCCCTCCCTTCTGTACTCTGCTTCCCCTCACCCCCACCCCTCCACCCACCCCCATGGCCTTGTTTTGCCCTGGAGGATATTCCTCCTAGGCTGTATCTTGTGCCTGCAGTTGCTACATCTGGCTCAGGGTTTGTGCCAGACAAGGAACTGCAGACCATCTGGACCAGAACACTCTCCCATCTCCTGTTCTCCATTGCTGGTCCCTCCCCTTCTTCCTGATGGCCCCTTCTGTTCCCCCAGGAGCAGGCATTCCAGTGCCTTCTCCCTCTTTGTTTTCCTCCCCCTGAAGTTCTTTTTTCCCCTTTCATAGTCCCTTCTAGACCTCTGAGCTGTCAGTCACTCACACCTAGTACCCACATGAGAGAGAAAATGTGTGATTTCTCTTTCTGGTGTATTTTACTTAACCCAGTGACTTACAGATCCACAGATTTTCCTGTAATTGTCATGCTTCATTTTTAAAAACTCTTTCTTATTTTTTTATAACTGAATAAAATTCCACTCTGTGAATGTACCACATTTTCTTTATTCATTCATCCATTGATGAATATCTAGCCTGGTTTCTGTTCTGCTGGAAGCTTCTCCCCAGCCCCTGGCATCCCTATACCCAAAGAATCTGGAATGTTCTGGTGAAAGTTTCACCCACGTCCCCATCTCTCTCCAAGCCTTGCCACATCTCAGAAAATTCTGCCAAATAATGACCCCTCCCCCAGAGATGCTCAAGCCACTCCCACACCATGCACCTCCTCTTCCAGAACACCATTGTGTTCCTCCTCTCTGGGGGGGGGGGGGGCTGCAAAATCATCTGGAAGCATTTTTATCCATTAAACTTTTTAACCCTTTTCTAATTCAGTTTGATTCGGTCTGATTTGGATTGCTGCATCGGCAGAGAGACTTATCAGAGTGCAGAAAGTTTTCAGGTCCATTTCCTAGCTATTATGACTAGTGCAACAATACATATGGAAGTACGTCTATCTCTGTCGTAGTAGTTTTTATTGCTTTCATAATTTAAATTAGGAATATTCTGAAGATTTCGGAGGGAACTATTCAAAGTCAAAAGCACTTACTTTTGGCATCCGCTCTTGTTGCCCTGACTCTGCTGTGCAGTAATGGCTTAGTCGCTCTCAGCTCAGACATGGGTGAAAGGCAATGAAGACAGTTCCAGCAGAATGCCGCGAGATTCCTGAGCTTTGGGGAGGTGCAGGGAGGTACAGGTTGATGTGGATGTCCCATCTATAGATGAACACCCCTAGTCACTTATGATTAGTACTTTGAATGGTTATGGTTATGCATTGACCACAACCCACTGCAATAAAAATCTGCTCTGATCAAGGTTGAGAACAGCACGAATCTGGGGAAATAAACACAAATATTTAGAAGGCATTTTAGCATGACTGTTTACCAATCAACCTAGGGGTAGAACATATCACCCTCTTACTGTGATTTCTGACTATGTTTATAGTATTAGGCATGAGTATCCTTCTGTAGAACAGGTCTCAAATCTAACCAAGAGAGTGGTTAGCGTTCTGGCTACCATAAGTGTTAACATGGCACAGCCTAGGTTATTTTAAAGGAGGAGCCTCAATTAAGGAGTTGCCTAGGTCATGTTGGTAATTCATACCAACATGACTTACCAGCATGTCTGAATTAGTGAGCAGAAGCCCACTGTGGGTGCTAGTATTCCTCAGGCAGGTGTGTGTGTGTGTGTGTGTGTGTGTGTGTGTACAACTAGCTAAGCATGAACCAGGGATAAAGCAGAGAGAGCAAGCCAACAGTGGTGTTCCCTCCTGGTCCCGACCTTGGGGTCCTGCCTTGATTTCCCTCAGTGGTGGACCGTGACTTGCAAATATTATATGGGAGAAGCACTTTCCTTAAAGCTGCTTCTGCTCAGAGTGATTCGTCACAGCCGCGGAAAGGTAATTGGAACACCCCACAGACAATCTTGACGCCAGTGCACCAGGGGGTCAGCATTGTAACGCTCAGGAGTCAGCACTGGCTAGGACCACTGATGTCTTTTGTCCCCCAGAATCCTATACAGCACCTCCAGTACTATAAAAGTTAGGCATCAGGGAGAGTTTCCTGGTCAGTTCAAGACTGATTTCTCTTTCTCCTATAATGGAAGACTGTAGTGTCTTCATCTATACGATCTTCCCACTTATGTGGGAGGCAACCAGGAGCAATGGCAATGTCTCCGTTAATAAACTATCACTCAGTGCCCCAATTCTAGTTTCCTGCCTTCCACATGTACTCCAGATTAAATACATACATACACCCCCCCCCAGATGAATGAATGAATAATAAAACAAAAAACAGATTTAAAGCTAGGATCCATAGGAAAGGATATGTGACTATGTTTTTCTAAATGGGTATGGGCCAGATGCCCTCATTCTTTCTTGACCTAATCACAGACTGATGGCCTCTTAATAAGATTCTGACTTCTTGCTGGAAAGTGAGCAGGGCTCTCTTGCTCTTTTTTTCTACGTCCTTTTCTCTCATTGCTGTATCTGATTGGATATGACACCGTACTCTCTGACTTAGCAGAACCTGTCTCATGGAAATAAATCCGTTCTGTTTCAGAGCTAATGAGGTGGTGTGGAGATGTGGAGGGGGCCAACACTGATCTCTTAGGACTGAGTTCGGCTGTTCAAGTAGTAGGTCTGGCAAAGACGTGGCAAGAGGGATAGGTAGCAGGCAGTAGATAGTGGCAATGAGGATGTGGGTGGGGGAGGTGTCACTATGGGCCATGATCATTTTTGCTGCTCAGAACTCAGGCCCTCCTGCCATGCACAGTCTTTATAGCTCTGGATGTTTCCTCGCCTTCAGACCCACTGCATGGTAAGCATGGCCTCTGGCTTTGCTCTCTCAAGGAATATGCTTTGTAGGTCACTAACCTAAAGCTTTAAAGTATTTTTGTAAATACACATAGCAATACTTACTCTTTTACCACACTTTTTAACACACTGCACATGTAATATAAAGCCCTTTGGAATCTCTGCCCTCTGTGTTCTTAGGAGAAGAAATGCAGGTGTGTCCACATGTGCACATAGACACCTCCATGCCTCTAGTCATACACAGCATTATATTTGTGTCTAATTTCAGCCTAAGGTTTTTGACGCTATACAAGTGCGCATTCTCTCCAGGGTTCTTCCTGCCTGGATAGACAACTCCCTCATTCTCTTTCTCAGCGGGCACTGTCTGCCATAGCACGGTAGTTTTCTAGTCATTTCCTTCTGGACAGACATCTAGAATGTTCTCCCGTGTTCTACTCTTAGAAGGGGTAGGCAGAGAGCATGCAAATGTATGCTTCCTGTGCTAACAGCTGCGTTCATCTCACCTCTGAAGTGAGGGGAATTACTCTGGGCCTTCTGGAGAAGATCAAGTATAGTCCAGTCAGTAGGAACTGTAGTGTCTGCCGTCATTTAAAAATAAACTTCATTACAAAAAGCTTGCAAATGAAAATCACCAAAACCAACCAGACCCAAAGACTATACCTCTCTACGAACCTGTACACAGTTGAAATAGCAAAGGTTTTAAGTACATCCAATTTTCTTGGCTTCTAAAGAAAGTAGCCTTTTAAAAATAGGACTTGGGATTTTTTTGTAAAGAGGCTTGGGTGCTGGCAAGCTTTGTCGTTTAACTGGATTTCACTAGATTGCCCTCTTGCTGTATATCAGCTCAACATCTACCTCCCTTTCCCACCCTGCTTTTTCTTCCTTACCCCCATCTCCTTTGCTTTACTCCATTCCTGCTCACCCCACCTGGTGGCTCAAGATCTTTCTAGTCAGAGTTGCTACAAGCATGGCTTCTCCTCTCCCAGACCTCTCTTCCAAAGTAACTTCAACTTTCCAGTCATTGATCTGCTAGAGGCATGATGATAGTGGTTTAGCCCTGATGGTGTTAGCCTTTGCATTAGCAAGTGGCTTGCTCCCAAGCTTAGGTTCAGGAGTAAATAAATGGCCCACTGTAGTGTTATTTTATTTGTATTTTAATAAATAAAGCTTGCCTGAAGTTCAGAGAATAAAACAGCCACACTGATCAGCCTTACAACCAGGCAGTGGTGACACACACCTTTAGTCCCAGTAGCCACACTAGTTTGCCATAGAAACTGGGCGGTAGTGGTGCACACCTTTAATTCCAGCTCTATAAAGGAATATAAGATGGGAGGAGACAGCTCTTACATACAGTCTCGTTCTGAGATTCCTGGAGGCAGGATGGCCATTTTGGACAGAGGTAGAGGTAAGAGCCAGTGGCTGGCTGTTTTGCTTTTCTGACCTTCAGGTTGAATGTCAGTGTCTGTCTCTGGTTTTCTTATTAATCGTGCTAGAGCCTGTGAAGCACACAGTGAGACTGTGTTAACGGAGTGTGAGTGCCTGCTGGCTGTCCTCATGCTCTTAGCTTCTGCCTTCAGTGAGCAGACATAAGCATGCCTGTACGCTGTGAGGGACCCGCATTCCCGCATTGCCTGTGCTGCAAGCCACTGTTGCTCTATTTCCCCAGATACTTTCACTTCACCTCAGTCCAGTTGTATTTCCTCCCGTCTGGTCATTTCTGCTTGATGAGGGATGAATTTCTCTTTCTTGACTACTTCTGCTGTGCCCAGAGGTTAGAACTGGAATGTAAGGATGGTGTGTGAAATACGATGTCTATGCAAAAAAGCTAATGGACTTGGGGAGAAGACACACCCCTGAGGCTAGACTCTGTCTTATCTGGACAGCAGCTCTACTTTTACCGTCTCTGATCTTGCTTTGTGTTGATCACGGCGAACATCCTCCATTCCGTTTGCCTCAGAGGGAAGGTCTTAGCATTTATTTTGTTGCTGTATCTCAATTGTGTCTTTGCCTGTCCCCTCTTTACAGGGACCTTAAACCTTTGGAACCATTTTTCTTTCCCAAGATTACAGAAAACCTATGAGAGCCTAGCAAGCTCTGGCTGCCCAAGACAGAGAGAACCACTTTGGTAAAATCAACTATCTCACGCCCCTTATGTCTAGAACTCAGACCCACAAGCTTCTCTGGAGAAGCTCAGGGAACTCTTGACACAGGAAATGGAAGACTGGGTGTCTTCCATCTATTCACACCTACTCTTTGAGGACTCAGGTGTACTCAAATGCTTTTATTACAATTACAGGTTTCATTTTTTTCATAATGGATATTTTAAGTTTGATTTTATTTTAGAGCACCATCCTGGTTCAGAATTTAACACCGTGCTGATTTGTGAATGAATATAGGGCTCCTTTTAAGGGGCTTAAAGTATGTGTTACCACAGCAGGATCTGAACATAGTACTGGGCTTGGGAAAGATGGCTTTCTCAATGGAATAATTTATCATTGCCACAGGTAACCTGAAATTATTAATTTTTCCCTTAAAGCATGTTCTTTGTAAATGTTTTCTGCAGAGACATGAATTGAAATTAATGATATTCTCTCGTGTTAAGACTTTATTTCATGTGTTCTCTTGACCCCTGAGAGAATATCTGTTCTAGAGAAGCATAGATAAAACACCACTGAAAATCCTGCAGGCACTCCCAGTGAAGGGAGCTTACTTCCTGTCACTGCCTGTGCGCCTTCAAGCTGCAGGAGCGCTTTCATTCTTGTTGTTTGGGGTGCTGCGAATTGAACTCAAGGTCACACCTATGCTAAGCACATGCTCTACCACTGAGCTACATCCCAAGCCCGATGGTGCTTATTTGGGTGTCTTAGGCTTATTAGAAGTCCACATGCATTTCATTTTAGTTTAAAAACATTCTGGTTTCTGTAAATATAATAAATGTAATGTTTGCACCTGTAGTGATGCATAGCCTGGCTCAGATACATGCATGTGCACAGGCGCCCACAAGTGCACACACCCAGACGTACACATTAATTTAACGTGTCAGTGGTGGTGGAGGCATTCTTTCTCTCAAACTGTCTGGTCCATAGTTCTGATTATGGCCATTGAAAAAAAGGTGACCTTTCTTCCAAATTCCTGACATTTTTGTGTTCTGTGAGCTGAAAACAGGAGAGACTGAGGTTGGTGCCAGGTAGGGTGCATGAGGAGACGAACCACGTGTGTCAGGAAGAAGCTCTGTGAGTTCCTTCAGTGTCTGTGGTGGAGACTCCAGCCTATCCCGCATCCTCAGCACCGTACTGTTACTTACAGTCTGTGCTGGCTAGTTTCATGTCAGATCAAACACATTGGGGTCACTAGGGAAGAGGGGACCTCAACTGAGGAAATGCCCCCCCCCACCAGATTGGCCTATGGGTAAGCTTAGGGTGCATTTCCTTGATTGATGTAGGAGAACGAGGATCACTGCGGACATTGCTGCTCCTCTGCTGTGGCCCTGGGTTCTAGAAGACAGCAGGCTGAGCAAGCTATGAGGAGTGAGCCAGGAAGCAGCTCTCCTCCATGGTGCCTGCTTCAGCTTCTCCCTCCAGGTTCTTGCTTCAAATCCTTGTTCTTCTCTTCGTGATATTCTGTGATAGGGACATGCCAGCTGACATAAACCCTGTCTTTCCTTACTTGCTTCTGGTCATAGTGCCTCAGCACAGCAATTGGAACCCCAACTGAAACATGGCTCGTAACTTCCAGTGTATTTACAGACACCTATAGTGCCTGAGCTAGCTTCATCATATCATTTTCCACAAACACCACACACCCCAGACTCCGTCCTGTGACTTGTGGTCACTTCTTGTAAGCAATGGGTCCTTTTTGACTCCTGTGGGAAAATGGGGGAGCACCTTCTATACTTAATTTTTTGTCACTGTGGAAGGTGGTGTTGAAGGGTTTGCTAGCAGTCAGCACAGAGGGGGCGCTGTGTATCTGTATGTGGATATAGATGTGTGTGCATGTGTATGTGAGTGTGTGTGTGTCCAGGGTAATCAGAGCCCCACAGGCATCAGCTGTGGAAAAGGGCTAGGACGGGGTCTCCCCCTCTGCCTTCTCTCCTTGCCGTTTTCTAGAAGACGCTGTGCTAGCTCTCGTCCGTATCCCCATCTCTGCTAAATGTGTTAAAGTTCTTCACAACCCCTCTCTTCATCTGTGAAACTGACCCAAGGCTTTCCTGAGAATCTAACAATGCAGTTAAGGCAGAGGGACAGCAGATAGATTCTAATAATTACTTCAGGTTTCCCCAGAAGAATTAGAAAAGCCAGAGTTCGACACATCTGTCTTTTGTATTATGTGGTACGGGGCAGAATGGATCCTGCCATAGCAAGGAACCCTAAGGGACAAGGAAGCTCAGTTAAAATTGACTTAATTTCTAAGGTTCTCTTCAAATTATAATCCATAAATATTACTATGTTAATAGAGGTTCCAGCCATAAATTATCTCATGGGATCTCCTGTTTCCCAGTGAGATAGCGACAGGGCAGTAATACTCTGTCAATCCAGTATAAACTCGGTGGTTCCTTATAAGGGTGAGGTCATGACGTCATCATTGGAGAGAGTGGTACAGGTGCGAGAGGGCTAGCCTGCAGAGAACCAGTCTCTCTCATTTCATGTCTTCCTTCCCCTCGGAGCTCATTGAGAAGTATGTGGTATGTTATATCTCATCCTGTTATGGACTTGTATAGACTCTTAAATATTGTTTACAGTCTGGTATCAAGAAAGAAGAAATACTAAATTTGTAACACTGTTTCCTATACAAGAAATGGTTAGGGATCAGAAACATAAGGAAATACACGCATGTTTGAGAGAAGCTGTCTATACTGTATTTAGTAAATGTGGAGACAGAGATCGTTTTTGTTAATGTATGCATTCTTTTAAATTTAGGAATAGAAAGGCAGTCGGTGGAAGTTTCAAATATTGTGGACATTCGAACTGTGCATAACCGTGAGATTGTAATGAGAATTTCATCAAAAATAAACAGCCAAAATAGATTTTTTACCGACCTGAATGGATACCAGGTAATTCTCTCTTAAAATCACTGTGATGGTTGTATTTGTGTGCAATTTTTGTTCATGTATTTATGTGGTATATACAGGGATGTATATGTTCATGTGTATAATTTTATAGAAGATAAGTGTCCAGTTGATTAATTTTGAGTCATTTGAAAAATATTCTTAAAGTAAAAACTATTTCTAAATTAAACCAAATTTTAACAGACATTTTTAGATTCTACAGTCAGATTTCCAAAGTTAGAACAAATCTTTGAGAGATATCATGGTTTTAGAGTATCTATTTGTAAAAGGTTTTTTTTTTGTGTGTGTGTGTGTGTGAGTTTGTTTGTTTGTTTTCAAATTGAAAGCTAAGGGTGAGAGAGAGAGCTTACTAGAAGAAAACCTGGTTCAGTTCCCAGCACCCATGTCAGGTACTCACAACCACTTGTAATTCCAGTCTCAAAGGATTTGGCCTGCCTGCACGTGACACACACACACACACACACACACACACACACACACACACACCATCTCTTTCTCTCACACCTACACATACTTTTTAAAAACTAAATCTTTAAAAATGGGTATTTGATGACTATAAACACTTTGCTAAGACTATATATATATGAATCTATTGGAAAGGAAACATAATTAGTGTTTGAAAGATATCCTTTTTCTTCATAAAGACCTTATATAAATATGTCATTTATTCCTCGTGATATAAGATGACATCTTGTAATATTTAGTGGGAATGCACATTTATGCATTCAGGTATATAGAGAAGTATATGCCACTTTAGAAATGTGGGCTGCTATATATTTAATCAAAACCATCATTCAGCAACTATAAATACAGTAAGAAAATTAATCCTTGCATTTCATTTGTATATTGTTAATTCTTTTAAAAGTACTTGAGAGAGCTCTTTGGATTGTTACTTTAATTTTTATTATTTTGAATGTGTGACAGTGTGTCTTTGAATAATACCACTAAAAACAGGACCATATTTTTTAAACATTAGCATTTCAAAAATTCCTGCCTATGAATAGAAATAATTTCACAACATATGTTTTTTACTTGGTCTGATTTTCAACTGGCTATAAGTGGAAAGGGCTGGATAAATTTCCTCTTCTATGATTTCCTGCAAAAAAAAAAATGTTAAATTTAAACCTTCTCCAGAGAACAGAAATTGCAGCGTGCATTCTGATTAGCATGCTAATTCTCCCCAGCCTTAGGTTTTCAAAGGAAACGCTAACTTTTTGGTGATTTATTTTTCTTATGTACAAAAGAAAGTATTTTCCTAAGATCCCACAGAAATAAGCGTTTATGTGTATTGGTGTACACATGCGCAAGAAACCCTAATAAAGATAGATGGCTAAAAATGTGCACTTTCTTTCCAATGATCAAGCAAGATATTATTTCAAGTCCACAGCGTAAGTATCTTGTCAGATGACCCATGGGAATGGAAGTTCTTGGGCAGGACCAGAGAGACCCTGGGCAGTGGGTGAGGAAACAAGAACACACCCGCGGCGTCTTGACAGTCCAGGCAGTGTGCAGAGAGTGGTCTTAAGAGAAACAGAGAAGTCTTTGACAGTAGCCATCTTCCTTCCCCAACTTCCTCTCTTGCTGCCCCTCCTGCCCCTCTGTCCCTCTCTTGCTGTCCTCCTCTCTCCTCCCCTCTATCCCTGTCCTGTCTTAATTGCTGTATTTCGTCCCTACGATTGCCACGCATTTGTCTTACCACAAACTGGACATCTTAAAAGATCAGAGCTTCATTCTATCGTTTGGAAACCAAATATCTGAAGTCAGACTGTGTGCAAAGACTCAAGGGAAACACCCTCCCTTGCTGCTTCCTAGCTTCTCGTTTACATCTAGGTGATGCCTGGCACTGTTGGCTTTGTGGAAGTGCCACCCGAGCCTCCTCTTCTGCTGTCACATGTTCTCTAACATTGTCCGTGTGTGTGTGTGTGTGTGTGTGTGTGTGTGTGTGTGTGTGTGTGTATGTGTGTATGTGTGTGTGTGTATGTGCGTGTGTGTGTCTTTCTGTGTCCACATTTCTTTCTTATAAGGATTCCATGTTTTGGCCATGTTGATTTTTTGAAAAGACACTCATCTCAAAGTAAGATCAGTTTCACAAATGATAGTTAAATATGAATTTGAAGAGACTCGGCATAACCAGTAGGTGATGGGGGCTTGTTGGGGATACTGAGGGTCAAATCTGGGGACATTCTTAGTCAAGACCGCCCTTCCATTGCTGGGTACTTAGCTCATGTGAACCACTGTATAAACATTCTGCCTTTATTATTTTTGAGTTTCATTTTAAACTTTCACAATTTTAAACAAGGAAATGGCATTTTTTAAGTGGTATGAGTAAAATCCAGTGATAACAGGGTCCTGAGGATATCAGATGCTTTCAGGTACTGGCAGCCCCTCAGAAGGTAAAATTCTATTTCCTGCATTCAGACACGAGGCTGCAGTGTGCTGGAATTTATAACGATCTCGATATAAAATAAACAAAAGTAAACACTGGGTTTTTAAACTGTGATATGTACGTTATTATAATGTAATATGTTGGAGGATTTGGTGGCAAGCTCTGGTATTTATTAAAACTGATTCAAGAATAATAGATAGTTCTTGAATGGGAATAGAGAGTTATTGTGCTTAGCATTCATTACAAAAGCAGCATGTTAGATCTAGATGAGAAATGAATACTTAATACCTTCATAATTTGTTTTATGCAAATATGGGAAACTGCACGACTTCTGCTGGGCATTTTTTTATTGTGACTTTAAATAATGCCTGTTTTAAAATCCAGACAAGTTCTACCATCCACATTTAAAAATTGTCCGCTAGGAGCCTTGTGGTTTCTCTGCAAGTGATTTTAAAGAGTGTTTTAATTTTTAAATATTTCATTGCTTGGACAAGAACAGAAGTTATGCCTTTTTCTCTTGGGGAAAGAGATAACTAATCTAATTTATGAAAGTATATCCGTTAATAATACATTTATGAAATGAGAATTGCTTGGTTTCATAGATTCAGCCTAGAAGGACAATGAGCAAATTGCCTCTTCAAGCCAACGTTTACCCAATGAGCACGATGGCGTACATCCAGGATGCCGAGCACCGGCTCACGCTGCTCTCCGCTCAGTCCTTAGGCACTGCCAGCATGGCTTCTGGTATGTTTCATAGTCTGCTCTGAAAGCTCTTCATTCGGAATCTATATTTCTGGGGTCACATATACCAGTTATCCTCCACGTTTGCTGCTTTCCTTTAAGAATTAGATAAGTAGCTAAGCCAGGGCTTTCTGAGGACTGTATCAGGTGACTGCCCTCAATCCTCAGATAAACAGGAGACTAAGACCACACAGTTGTGTTTAAAGATAAAGTGTATTTGTTAGTTTTTCATTGTGACAGAATACCCAAAACAACTGTAGGCAGGAAAACTACATTTTGGCTCATGATCTGAGGCTTCCAGCCATAATCAGTTGGCTCCCAACTTTAGCTGTGGTGAGTTGACAACATGGTAGTTATGAAGACGAATGAAAGAGACAGGAAGAGGAAGGGGAAGAGAGCAGTCCTGAGGTCGGGGTTACCTCTCAGACTTTTGACCAATGACCCCCCTTCACCTCGGTCCTGCTTTATAACAGCTTGTTCAGCTGTGCACATACATAGCAGTGAGCTGTCCTTATTGAAGTTAGTTGTGATCTCGTCACTGCCGAGTGGCCCTGATAACTAGGAACCAGGCCTCCCACACAAAGGCTCCGGGAAACGTTTCATGTACAAGTTGTAGCTGTAATTTTTGCTAGTCTGTCATCTTTAGAAATCTGCGTTGAACTCTGGAACTTTAGACAGTTTGCCTAAGCTTGCAAAAGTGATGCTGTAGTTCAAGCATACCATGTTCTTTCCCTGGATTGTGGTGCCGTCACCTGTCCCCTCAAAAGACTCTCTGTTGAAGGCCTGTTCCCACAGCCACAGTGCTATTGGAAAGTGGTGGCTAAACAGTAACGGAGAAAAGCAGAATTGTGAATGTGTTTTGTGTATTTTTAGTAGCCACTTGGACCTCTGATCAAAAGACACTTTTAGAGTGTCTGGGTCCCCTCCTTCACAACAGGGGAACTGGGTTTCTATCTAAGTGGTCCTCTGTGAATATCTGCATACAATCATCCTGGTCATATTTCTTTGTCTCTTTGTTTCTAGGTCAAATTGAAGTCTTCATGGATCGAAGACTCATGCAAGATGATAACCGTGGCCTTGGGCAAGGCGTCCATGATAATAAGATTACAGCTAATTTGTTTCGAATCCTGCTGGAGAAGAGAAATGGTGTGAACATGGTAGGAAACACTAACTAGCCTTTCTTGTGTTGCTTCTTTCTCCCCAAAGTTCAAAGTTATAAAGTTTAATCCAATTTCTAATATTGAGATACCTTTGTAATAGATTTAGCTTATATTTAGTTAGAATATTTTTCAGTTAGAAATATTGAATTGGAGCTATATTTGGGCCATATTAATATTTCCTTTTCTTTACTATATGACCAAAAATAATTCCAAAGAAGCAATTTGGGTGAGGTTATTTTCAAAGAAAAGACTAATCTGTTGACCTAAGAATTACAAAATAGATGGTTTAGCTATACAGTGTATTCTAAACCTTAGTGACCATACTATAGTCTAATGCTGATGGTTTGAAAACAGACTGACTTTATGGCTTCCATATCAGTATTACTCTACATAAAGCCCAATCCTTTGTCAATCAGTGGGACAGAAGCTGAACTACAAGTGAGCAACCCGGGTCTTCTCCTTGATATCAGTATTGATGCCAAAAATGTGCCCCTGGCTTGTGGACCCCTCCTGTTGAGTCTTTTGTTACCTAAGCCTCTTGCATGCTTCTCACCTCTCTTGCTTTAGACTCACCAGTTTCCATTCAGTGCCAAGTTCTTCCCAAGCCCTCTTGCTCTATGGCATCTCCACACATTCCTTTCCCCCTTCCTGTGAAGGGAATCCTTAGCGGTACTTCAGCCCAGAGCTGGCTTCTTCCTTGCCCACATCATCTCCTCTTATGCCCCCTCTGAGCTGTGGTGTATGAGGTTCTTCTCTTCATGTGTTGCTTCCATTGGCTAATGAATAAAGAAACTGCCTTGGCCTAGTTGATAGGGTGGAACTTAGGTAGGTGGAGAAAACAGAACTGAATGCTGGGAGGAAGAAGGGCAGAATCAGAGAAGCCATGGATCCTCCACCAGAGATGGACACTAATTAGAATCTCCAGGAAACCACTGCCACATGGTGATACACAGATTAATAGAGATGGGTTAAACTAATATGTAAGAGTTAGCCAATAAGAAATTAGAGCTAGCCGGGCGGTGGTGGCGCACGCCTTTAATCCCAGCACTCGGGAGGCAGAGGCAGGCGGATCTCTGTGAGTTCGAGGCCAGCCTGGTCTACAAGAGCTAGTTCCAGGACAGGAACCAAAAGCTACGGAGAAACCCTGTCTCGAAAAATCAAAAAAAAAAAAAAAAAAAAAAAAAAAAAAAAAAAAAAAAAAAAAAAAAAAAAGAAATTAGAGCTAATGGGCCGAGCACTGTTTTAATTAATACAGTTTTCTGTGTGGTTATTTCAGGTGTAAGCTAGCCGGGCAGCCGGGACAAACAAGTAGCTGTCTCTCTACAAGAGAGCTGTCCGTCTCCTAGACATGTTTGCGGATGATTAGTTAACCATTGTCTTTTTTCCTGCTTTGGATCATAAATTTCATGAGCGTAGGAACTGTGTCCTCTGTCTCTAGGATCATTTCTGTTTAGAGGAAGGACCAGTGTGCCATATGTATAGGTGAATGAAGCTGCAAGGCCAGGTGTGCTGTACTGGAATTCCTGTGTGGCGTCCCATAGCTGTCTTCCTCCTGGACTCCTGGATTGTGTCCGCCTCATCTTCGGGTATCTCAGGGCTTCTTTGCCTTCTTTGCCCGTGTTGTCAGCTTGTGTCTACAAATAGACAAATAGATGATGGGATGAAAACAGACGATTTAAAACAAACAATTTTATAATATTTAGAATTAGTTAGGAAAAATATTAATATTTCATTTTAGATGTCAAAATTTGTGTCAGCTCTGGAGCCTTCTGGTCTTAATCACTGACAAGATAGCCTAGTTTTAAGAGCTAAAACTGCGTCGGTTTCTTCTCTCCATATTGACACTAATATACAAAACAACTGTGTTTACAACAGCAATAAAACATTTCATTTTAGACCTATAAAGCCTTCACTTAGAAGTTAAACAATTTGTTGATTCCATTCAAAACTCCCTGGATAGCAATTGATTTAAATTTAATCCAATATTTCTATAATCCTATGTTAGTTAAATTTCTTTTTTTATTTAACTATAGATTCTAGGGCTTGAATCCATAGCTGCTTATAAATAAAAAATGAACTAGAGAAGAAACTATACATTTTAATTTGTAGTGAAATTGATCTAAAGGACACTTGTACCCCCCAGCTTAACTTCTGTAGAGTGGTTTTAGCTACAACTATTCTCATGCTCAGAGCAGTGATGATGGAGTAGTGGCTGGTGGAGGTCCGCAGGCTCCTAGAAGCCCTGGCTAGGCTGAGAGCAGCGGGTCCTGCTTTCAGGCTGATCCAAGACCACCACGACCAAGAAGGTTTCAACTCCATGTGGTTGAATCAGCAAAAGCTGGAAACTCTTTAATGTTAAACTGTACAAAGAAGGCTAGACTCCTGCAATCCAAATCCTTCCGAAAAACAAGAAACCAAACAGCGCTTTTAGTAGCAGTGTTGGTAACTGCAGGACTGGCAGACTCACCTGTAGCTTAATTAAACCGGTGACACTTGTGTAGCAAATATGTTTTAGAAACTTGGGCTTCTCCCAAGACTTGGAATTTAGAAGATTGCCTTTATTGGGGGTTAAGAAGTATGGTGGTTCACTTGTAAGCATCCTGTTGAGCCCTTGTTACTTTTGCTGGCCAACACTGTTATTTGTCCATTGTGCTTTTATGAAGAAAACTAACTACACCCTTCCTTTAACTCACTTGTCTTGCTGAGAACAATAGAACGGCCAGTTCTTTAATTTCTCACTAGTTGCATTTCAAACAGTTTCCTTTTATGAGATTTTGTCCAACATCTTCAACTCTGAGCCTTGTAGATTTCATGGGAGAGCCTGTGGTGCAGCTCCTAGCTCAGACCCACAGAGCACCCTGTGGCTCAACCCTTGGATTTTACCTGCAGCTTTATCTTTCGCCTTTTCAGCTGTCTATTGCCGAGGTCTCATATGTGGAGCTCTTGATTCTGTAGATGTGGGCCAGGACCCACGAGTGGGTTTTGTAAAGCCTCCCTTCCCCGCCCCCCAGCCCCAAGAAGGGAAGCACCAGGGTCAGGGAACTGATCTGGCTTGGAGGATTGGTATACACGCTTAGCATTCTCAAGGTGGTTCATGAGTGATGTATCTCCTCTGTCATGGAGTCTAAGACTCCCCCAGTGCAGCACACAGCGAGAGGGTGTTGCTTCCTGCCCGAAAGTGGACTGAATGCCTCTTGGAGCTGACAAGGCTGTGCTTTCCTTTCTGTTGGAATCTTTCATCTTCCATTACTCAGAAATGATTTTGTCAGCAGTGCTGACCTAGATTATGAAGCCGTTTGATCCAGGAGTCCATTTAAGTGCCTTGTTGAGACTGTTCCCTTCCTAAGCATGCTATTCTACAAGCTGCATTAAATGGCTGTATTTTTGGAGAATGGTATTTTGTGTGCTTTATTTAATCTTTATTTTAAAAAAGAATGGGGAATTGATACACTTTAATACAATTCTTTCAGAACTATTTTTTTTGCCAACATTTTAATATTGCAATGTTCCTCTGATGCCATTAAGTATTTTCCTCTCCACCATCTGAATTGTAATGACATCTCCTGTTACCTGAGCTTCTGGTATAATGGGAGTCACCTTTTGCTAACACCTTTCTGTCCAGTGCTGTTCTCACACTGTGAAATCTAAGCTCCAGATCTTTATTAATCTAGTCTTTTCACACGGATAGGTAGCCAAGCCTTTGAGTCCTGCATCACACAAAAAGAGGCAAAATCTGAAGTCATTAAAAAAGTTAAACTTGCATAAAATGTAGCTGGTGATCAAAGGACCCTTCATAAATCATTTTCTCCTCTCCATCCTTCCCATGTCTGTTTTGGCTCCTTGGGCATTATTAGCTAAGGGTCTACCTAGGCATTGAGCTTTCAATTTTTTATGTTATCTTGCTTATGTATGTCCCTAACCCCGGTAGACTTATTTGATGTTGGACATATAGAAATGCTGCCTACTAAGGATAGATACATCCTAGCAAAGAATGAATATTTTTAAACTGTTTGGAGTAAAGGATACTATGTAAATATATAGTACAGAATCGTTCTTGTTTTAAAATAAAATGGGATGATGTTGGTGGTCACTTGACAAATTCAAAGGTCACAGATGATCTAAGTATGTCACCAGTGTTTTTAATGTCCTGAAAACATCAGTTTCTTTGGGGAATTTTATGTTATTCATATATTTTTTTAAGGCAGGGTCTCCTGTAGCTCAGACTACTTCTAACTGCTATTTTCTATTTCCTAGTGCTGGGATTATAGGCATGTGCCAACACAACCAGCTGGTTTGGTTTGGTTTCGTTTTAGTTGTGTCAGTTGGGAACATTTAGGTCTCAAAGTGTTTTTTAACTATTTATGAAATTTAGTTTTAGATCCATATATGCCTTGTTATATGTGTAAAATGAACTCTTGGGAATGTGATGGGTAAAACCTGGAGAAAAAGGGTGGTGACATTCAGTGTTTAAGTGAGATATGGAGGACATTGTGTTTCTTGTACTTTGAAGGTTTTGTGATAGGTTGGGAGTTTTCATAAAACGCTCTTCATTATCAAACACGTGGAAACTGCAGTGTCTTCAGTGTTAACTGGACAGAGGGATGGTTAAAGCATGAGTTAGTGAACACTATTAGATCCCCTTCTGTGAGCTTGATACTCTACTTGGATTTTCTGTGACTGTCCACCTTGAAATACTCCTCAGGGTATTCCTGTGTTTTTGTATTTCAGCTTTGTCAGGCGATGAATTAATTTGGTGAGGGCGGCAAATACAAAACTTGTAAGCGCTTTCGGTTTTCCTTGATAGGAAGAAGAGAAGAAGAGTCCAGTCAGTTATCCCTCACTCCTCAGCCACTTGACTTCGTCCTTCCTCAATCATCCCTTCCTCCCCATGGTACTAAGTGCCAAGCTCTCCTCGCCCGCTGTCGAGCTGCTGAGTGAGTTGCATCTGCTCCAGTCATCTCTACCGTGTGACATCCATCTGGTTAACCTGCGCACAATACAGTCAAAGGTAAACTCCAACATGTGTGTGCACACAGTAGCTTCTTTCTCTCTCTACTTGGTTCAGAGGGTAGGGAAGGAGAAGGAAGTGCAGGAAGCTTTGGATCAATTGCTCAGCGCTTGTCCTGCAGAGGACTTGAGTTCAGTTTCCAGCACCCAAGTGGAGTAGCTTTCAATTGCTTGTAACTCAGCTCCAGCAGGCCAATTTGTTCTGCTGGGCTTTGGGCACACACACACACACACACACACACACACACACACACACACACGGGGGGGGGGGGGGGGAAGGGGGTCTTAAATTGCACGTAGTGAGCTTCCCTGAGCCTCATGGGATAATTACAAGGATTTCTCCTTTCACTTACTATGCTGTTCATTTGACAGTTGCTCTGGTATCGAGAACATTCCAGTTTTGATTTATTTACCTCCCAGGACAGTCCTGTGTGGTGAGCAGGCTCGAGTTTGTGCCTTTTCCATACGTAGAGGCTAATGCTGGCCTCAGCTCTCATCGTTAGGGCCCAGGCCAGATGCATCGGTTCTTGTCACTGTTTCATTTACTCCTGTTTGTTAGCCAGTGTTTCTCAAAGTTTGTGAAATACTAAATGTAGTGCTTAATCATTTCTACAATGGAGGCTTTGTTTTTCACAGCTTTTGTTTGAAAACCTTGCAACTTGTGTTGAGAACCAGCTTCTAGGATGTTTGAAAAAGAGCGTGGGGAGGATTTATTAGGCATCTGATTCACCTGCTGGCGTGTTTTGGTTTAGGTTTATGTCCATATGGAAGGAGTACTGATTAGACATTTGCTGTCCTGCTTATGTAGGATGCAGCTGATTTGGCGCTGTGAGTAGGTACACAGCTGGATGTAATAAGTGACGGGGATTCTGTGGGAAATACCTCACAGGAAACGACTTCAGTGTCAAGAAAGGAAGGAGCTCAACCTAAGATGAGAGAAGGATTTAAGAATAAAGAAAGCAAACCGAGTAAAGCAAGCAAGGATGGATGTCTGCGTTGTGGATGTTGAGGGATTTACAGACGTCATGCCCAGGATGAGGAACCTGTGTCGGGCTCTGCAGGAAGCTGTGTGACTTGTAAGAATGCAGACGTGTGCTGCTGACGTAACTGTATGCTGTTTGTGTGGAAACTCTTGTTTTGTCCTGTGAGGTGGGCGTGCAGAATTTGTGTTATGCTTGCTAGGTGTTAGCTAGGCACTGTGCTGATAGCTGTCAACAAAGCAGACTGACAGCCTCAGCTCCTCAGTCCCTTCTAGTGGGAGGAGAAGAGAACGACAGAAGACCAAGAGTCAACACCGATGCTAAGTGGGGGAGGAAAGAAGCTAGAGCAGTTCAGAGACAGCGACGCAAGGGATGTGTAGAGACATCCCCATAGAGAAGATGAGAATTGGGATAGAAGCCTCTAGGGGGTCAAGAAATAAAGGTCCAATCCGTATTTCTGGGGGGGGGGGGTCTTATAAGGGACAGTGAGAGAATGATCTTGGCATAATTAAGAGCAAGTATGAAAGCTATGAGAGGCACCCGTGTTCTTCCGTCTGATGCTATGTCTGCCTGTCTAGGACAGAGCCTGGGCACAGGGTGAGACCTTCTGTTGAATGAGTGAATTGTGAGGCTGTTTATCACAGCAGTTCTCAACCTGTGGGTCGCTAGACCTTCGGCAAACCTCTATCTCCAAAAATATTTAAATTACGCTTCCTAACAGTAGAAAACTTACAGGCATGAAATAGCAATGGAATGGTCTTGTTGCTGGGGTCAGCACAGCACGAGGCGCTGCAGTGAAGGCTCACAGCACTGGGAAGGCTGAGACCACTGCGCCAGCGTTCTGTGCGTTTCTCTCCCACCCATGAAGGCCAGCGCGGCCCATGGAAAGAGCAGCCGAGGTAGCTGCTTTGAGGTAACATGTCACCAGTTCACAGGCTGAAAGGAAAAAGAATAGAAGGCATCGGAGACTCTAGGGCGCAGGCTCCCCCTGCTTGCGTGGGTGCCGAGCTTGTTAGCAACCTGACAGTCCCAAGGCCACTGTCCCTCAGCCTCGTTTATAAGTGACCTCTCTCCTGTAACTGTGTTAATAGTATGGTTTTCTCGGAGCAGCCCCATGTGCCCTGGTCACGTGGTGGAGGGTAGGGCCATAGCCTCTGTAGTCTAAGGCTGGCACTGCTTTTCAGTGGTAACTTCTTTAGAGTCTTTCTGTTGGCTGCCTTCCAGTTAGAGGAGTCTGATTACTTCCTCTTCCAGTTTGCGTTTCTGGTGCTGTCTGTGATCGAACACTCTGACCAGAGCAGTTTAGGGAAGGGAAAGGTTGATTTCAGCTTACACTTTGCGATGAATCCATCACTGAGGAAGTCAGGGCGGGAACCTGGAGGCGGGAACCGTGGAAGAAGGCTGCTTGCTGGCTTATTACTAGTCTGATGTTAAGCTAATTTTCTATAACCTTGGACTACCTGCCTGGGAAATGGTGGGTACTACCACAAACCGACCTGAGAAAAACAGTTACTCGCTCTGGGGTTTCCTCTCCGCTGATTCTAGGCTGTGGCTGTATGAAGTTGACAAGTAAGGCCAACCAAGCGCTACCCACGTGAGAAATCCTACTTCCTCCCAGATTAGCTGATAGCCTTGAGCACCCAGGCTTTGTACAGACTCCACCCTGCTTACTGTCGCCACCACCTTCTTTTTTTTTTTAAATATTTATTTATTATGTGTACAATATTCTGTCTGCGTGTATGTCTGCAGGCCAGAAGAGGGCACCAGACTTCATTACAGATGGTTGTGAGCCACCATGTGGTTGCCAGGAATTGAACTCAGGACCTTTGGAAAAGCAGGCAATGCTCTTAACTTCTGAGCCATTAAGGACCTTGCATTCTCTGCCTGCAGCGCAAGAGACTGCTGACTTAACTTAGTTTATGAAATGCGGCCATTTCAGATATATCTGTCTCAGGGTCAATGTGAGGAAGAAAATGGTGTTTGGGAAGGCTCTGGAAGACAGAGACTTAAAGAGGCAGTGCTGGTGACGCTCACAGCATGTGTCTGTGAGGAACAGGTGGAGATTTTGAGCAGAGGGAATAGGATTTGAAAGGGAAGGACTGAAATGCCAGCGGCATTGTACCAGGCCAGCGTGTAACCAGGACTAAACACATGTGGCTGTTTTTATATTTTCGGATCTATCTGCTTGTGACAGTTCCTATGTTCGCTTTGGACTCTGAGCATGCGTTTTGAATAGTCATGGAGCGCAGAGGAGGTTCATTGGTCCATTTAAGCCTAGAAAGAGTTATTTTTTTGTCACTTAACCTTTGCAAAGAGAAAAGTTAGCATTCAGTGAAGCCATTGCGACGATTGTCTTAATAATGCTGCCTAAAAATGTATCCATTGCAAGTCCACAAGAGGCCGAAGAAGTGACAGCGTAATGCCAGAGAAGGCCAGAAAGGATTGGGTGGGTGAGTCCAGAAGCTGGATTTCAGTATTCTGAATTGGGTTCCTGGCTTTGTGTGCTGGCAGCGTTCAGTATACAACATTGGATTCACTTCGAGATTGCAACCATCCCCACCCCGCAAGGTACTATTGATATAAATTCTTGGTTTCTAAGCAAGACCTGTGGTTTGCATTGGCCGAATGTCGTCGTCGGTTAACATTTCCTAGTAGTTCCAAGGACTGCTTGGCCTGATAAAAGATACTGGGCTCTTCCTCTCGATACCTACAAGTAATAGAATCATGGGGACACCTTTTCTGCCCATTTTCCATCCTTGGCCACTCAGTTTTAAATTTCAGTCTGGCCATCCTAGCTGCTGATGGGTAAAAGAGTTATGGGTTCAGAGAGCAGTGAGAGCAGCCCGGGGTGTGCTGGGAATCCAGTGAGAGCAGCCCGGGGTGTGCTGGGAATCCAGTGAGAGCGGCCAGGGGTGTGCTGGAAGTGTCCACTGAGAGCTGCCCAGGGTGTCCTGGAAGTGTCCAGTGAGAGCGGCCCGGGGTGTGCTGGAAGTGTGAGCAAAGCGGGAAAGGCAGGTGGGGCAGGAAGGTGAGTCTGTGGTTCTGCGGCACCAGGCATCCGGTTCTCTGAATCGAGCTCACGTATGGGAAGTTTTTTTTTTTTTTTGGTTTTTCGAGGCAGGGTTTTTATGTGGTTTTGGAGCCTGTCCTGGCACTAGCTCTTGTAGACCAGGCTGGTCTCAAACTCACAGAGATCCGCCTGCCTCTGCCTCCCAAGTGCTGGGATTAAAGGCGTGCGCCACCACCACCGAAGCTTTAAAAATAGAGAGTTTCATCAATGTGCCCATTTCAGAGATATGGTTCTGTAGGTTTCGGGAGTAGAGCCTAGAGATTTAATAATAATTTATTTAAAATAATGACTTAGAAAAGCCTTTCTTTTTAAGACTAGAAATTAGTGAGTTTCTGCCATTTGCAATTAGGGCTAGAGATCAGATCAACATAAAACCACCTGATAGGTCTGATTCTGAGTCCTGTTTGTGGCCGCAGAAGGCGTTTGTTATTTGATTTTTTTTTTTTTATTTTTTAGAGTTACTGTTTCTTTTTCCCAAAGTCCCAAACTTGCAAGAATTATCCTGTTATTAGTAGATGAGCTTCTGTTTTTATATAGGCATGTTTACACTTACACTCTCTGTATTTGGAAGATAATTCTGTGCTGTGTTTGTAAGGAGATGGAGAGCCCTGCCACAAGGGTGTACCGTAGGCTGGCTCATCCTAGCGGCTGCCTGCGAGTTTAACTGTTATCCTCACTGCGTGCCTTGCCATCCTCGCTTCTTTGAACTGTCTTCTCTTGATCATCTCGCACGCCTTTGCTATCAAACCCTTCAGGTGAAGCTTCTCTAAAGGTTTGAAGTCTGGGTAACACAGACATCACCAAAGTATGCCCAGCAGGGAAGCCAGGTTATTGGGAAAGGGCAACTCTGTAAGGGAAAGGGAATCTTGCTGAGGCGGTGCTGAAAGATGCCTGTGTTAGTTACTTCTCATCACTGTCTTGAGACACTGTGACCAAGACAGCTTATGAAAACAAAGCCTTTAACCCGGAGCTTGCTTGCAGGTTCAGAAGCTCGGTCATGATCATCATGGCAAGAAGCATAGCAGGCAGGAATGGCCCTGAGAGCTGCTTACATGTTACGACAACCACAAGATGTAGAAAAGGAGGCTAACTGGGAAAGGGTGTGGGCATTTAAAATCTCAGAGCTTACCCCCAGGGAGACACCTCCCCCAACAAGGCCACGCCTCCTAATCCTTCCCAAACAGTTCCTCTAAATGAGGAACAAGCAATTAAATATAGGAGCCAGTGGGGTCCATTCTCATTCAGATCACTACAGCTCTCACGGGTAAACAGACCTTGAGTCAAGAGTTCTGAAGACTGGACCTGCAGATTAACCTGGGAACAGAGAGAGAGCCAGAAGGATAGTTAGCCCAGCATTCCTTTGAAATGGTGCCATTCAGCTTCGACGCTTTGAAAAATAATGTGAAGCCCAGATTTTGTCAACTTACTCCGTTGTTATTTATGTTTTGACATTTTCATTCAATTTGCACATATTACTCTATGTTCTCTGTGTGATTTTTTTTTATTTGTGGTTAACTATGTTCTTGCAAGAAGTTAACCAATCATTTCAAAACCAGTGCTACTTTTAATGTGAAACTTTCTGTCTTCACTTGTTTATACTACCCGCCGCCCCATAAATGGCACTTTGAGGTTTTTGTTTTTCCTTTTTTATAAGAATTGATTGGTGCTTTATTGATCTCCCTAGCCTCTGAAAAGGTGAGAATTGAGGGGGCGGAATGTCCTTTGTTGTACACGTCTAAGAACAACTGCTCACCTTCCCTTAATATCTGTTATCTTGTTGATCAAAACCAAGGACTGTTATTGGGCATTTTAATGCATGTCCTGAAAAAATGAATTTTTACCAGTTACTTTCTGCCTCGGGACTTGCAGTGAGGTATGGGATTTTTCTAAGGTTTCTCATAACCAGAATTCAATGAAGATGAATGTGGTATGAGTTACTAAATATGTTTCTAAAAGTCTAAATTTTTGAAGATTCTGCACAGTTTACAAGAATTTCCCTACATGGTATTTAGGGTACTTAGCTGTGCCTTAGTATGTAAATGCCTTTGATGCTCTGTGAGGAAGCAGTGTGCCCCTTGCTGTTTTTGGAGACTCTGGTCAGTCAGGACTCATAACGTGCTTCCTCTTAGCATAGAAATAAGAAGAGAGAGACAGTGCCGAAAATGCTGTAGACTGCCCTTTCTTATCTTCCCTTATGGAGCTGTAGTAGCCATTGAATGGTAAGGTCCTAGGGGTGCTGAAGCAGGGTCATGAGTCATCCTTGCTCTAGACTGTGACAGAGGATGCTTTGTGGCGGGCCTTTTCCTGCGTGTATGAACTTGTTGATATTATATTATTTCATTACGTTTGTCATGGTTATTGTGCATACAGTGAGCTCATCAGTGAAGAGCGTTGTACGTGTTGTCTGACATACTGCCTGTATTCAACATGATAGCAATCACTGTCATGGTCACAGCGGTTGGCCCTTGGCCATCAGAGGGGCTCTTCGGGAATCTAACCCAGCTCCCCACATTTACTGAAGCTTAATGATTATTCCAAACCTCATGACTAGTTTGTAGACTCAGACCTTGCTTGGATCCAGCGTTCTCTAATCCCGGCCTTGTCTGAGGAGCTCATTCTTCAGACCAGTTCATCTTTCCCCACACTGCATCCGGTCACAGGAATAGCCTCACAGCCTAGCTCCCTGGATGTTGGTGTTTATCTCTGGAAGTGACTTTTGTAATGGATTTTTGACTGATTCACCCTCAGATATGACATGGCCTATTTCACAGAGACAGTGGCCAAACAGCACTTGGTACAGTTTTTATAGGGTTTACATTTTCCCCCACACTCCTCTTCTTCTCTGATATTAATAGCATGCTAGTGAATTTTTTTCATTTCGGCATCTCTAGAACATGTATCTGCTTGAATATATAAAAGTTTTCTTGAGTGCATATTCAGGTTAAATTCAGTTTTTTTGAAGTCCCTTCTCAGCACAGGGACAGGGTTGATTTATCACAATGCTGGAAGTCACTGATGTCTGCTGCTGAGGGTTTAGTTGGGGCAGGCAATCACCAGTGTTTACACATGTCCCCTTTTGAGTGGCTGGTTCCAAGAGGGAGCTCAGATCTACCCAAACAAAGCAAACTAAAATTAAAATTTTACAAAAACACCATTGAGTTGGCCATACTCCTGGGCATGGGCCTGCCCTGAGGCATGGTAATGTACCCAGTGAGACTCCATTGGAGAAAACCGATTTCTCCTTTGTAAGGGGTGTCAGCTGCAGACAGCTTCGGGGGTTAGGGGTGGAGCTCATGTCAGGTTCCCACCTCAGCACTGGAACCCCATCTGCCTTGAACCTGTGCAGGCCCTGTGCATGCTGCCATGGTCTCTGAGGTCAGAGGGGTGTCAGTCCTGTTGTGTCTGGAAGATGCTGTTTCCTTGGAGTCCTCCATCCCCTCTGGCTCTTACAGGCTTCCTTCCTCCCGTCTGCAGAGATTTGATGGAGGCATCCCACTTAGGACTGAGGTTTCTAAGTCTCTCACTCTGAACATTGTCTAGTTGTGCGTGTCTGAGTTTGTCCCATCTACTGAAGAGGAAGCTTCTCGATGATGGCTGAGTGAGACACTGATCTAGGAATATAGTAGGATGTCATTAGAAGTCATTTTAATGCTACACTCCTTTAGCAGAACAATAGTTTTATGAATTTATGAATAGGAATTTAAATAAAGTTTGTTTCTTCGTGCTCCATGGGATATATAAGTATTGTCTTCAGCAATAGGACTTTACCTTTAGTTTGTGGGTACAATCAATAACCTTGTCAATAGCCCATGATGTTTGTTGTTTTCCATGGGGCCATTTTGACCAAAGAGTCAACTAGATGTAACCCATTCCTGGCACTGGAAGTTTCACTTGATGGAGAAAGATGTCTAGTAGGGGCATTCTCCTTGTTATTTGGTTATTCCATTTCTTTCGTGTGTGTGTGTGTGTGTGTGTGTGTGTGTGTGTGTGTGTGTGATCTTCTACAGTACTTGGTTAAGTGGCTTTTTATGAATGCTCCAGAGAGTTAAAAATGCCACATATTTTAAGTTAATCATGACAAGTGCTTGTAGAAGAGTTTAATTAAGAAGGCATATAATCTGTAAATCAACGTATAGACTGTTTGGGGCTTTGATATATAGCCGTAGATATATAATTGGACAGTTCTCTTATTCTTTAACTACAAAGTTTTAATGTCAGTGGGGAAATTTATGAATATAAATTTAATTTGTATTGATTTGTAATGTTTATAAAGTAATCACCTATTTTAACTAGATGAATTTCTTTAAAAACCCAAATAGCTAACATGCCAAGGGCTTCCTATATCAAACATTGGAGCACATCTTTTCTAGGTCATTTCATTTTATTTCTGTTTTATAGAAAAGGGAAAACCTGGTTGTACTAAATGCCACAGCACAGAGTGGCTGACCAAGTCCTGACTAGGTTCTGAGCCACTGATCTTTGGGTTCCTCTGCTAGCACATCCTGTCCCTTTGAGGCTCTGCGAGACCACAATAGAATTCCTGCTGGAGTCATCCATAGGACCAATTCGTGCAGCAAGTAGGCAAACATTGGTTCTATTTTATAGACGAGTTGATGCTTAAAATAAATTGCTGTTCCCAGGTGTCACAGTTAGTACAGGATCGCGTTCTCTTTGTTATTCTTATGATGCTCTGTGTATAATTAGTGAAGGGTTTTCTATGTGCTATTTTTATGCTCTGAAATATGTATCAGGACATGACATTTTGTTGAAGTTTTATTAGACATCTTCATCGTCTATAGATTTAAAGTTGTTGTGTATATTATGGTCCCCTGATGATTCAGAATTCTTTAAACCTTTTTCTCTCCCTTCAGACAAAATCTTACAATACCACTGAAATAATGCCAGTGCAGAGTGTCATAGCATGCTATTCCAGGGCAGACCCCGAGGGAAGGGCAGTTTAAACTGCTCCGGCCCCTTAGCATCAAATTACTTGGAGTGTTTCTGGCGATTATTCAGAATAGATATCCCTGTATCGCCGGAAGCAAGCTTGGCCTCTCGTGATGATGACCATGAGCTTGACCATGTCATATCTCTGGCTAGAGAAGAGAGAAGTAATTTGTGTCTGTCTCAGAACTGACAACAACAGATAGCTCTCCTTTGACTAGCTTACATGACATAAAAGTTCCAAAGATTTTTAATTCATTTCACTTACCCTCACAAACCCCTGTACACAGTTTTTTTTTCGTTTGCATGTGTTTGAATGTATATGTGAGCACGTGGGGGGCTGCAGTACACATGTGGACGTTAGAAGAAGCTTCCCGATGTTGGTTCTTGCCTTTTCTGCCTTGTTTGAGGCAGGGTACCTTTGCTTGCTGGGTAAGCTAGGGTAACTGGCCTTTGAACACTGAGAGATGCCGTCTCCATCTCTTATATTCAGGTAGGGACTGCCAACGGTGGAGATGCTCGCATTTTGCTTTTGCCTTTTATGTAGGTTCTGGGGATTTGAACTCAGATCATCCAGCTTGCTCACCAGATGCTTTATCCCACTGAGTCATCTCAGGCCCCATCCTTACACTTTAGAAAAAATATCTATTAAGATGATTCAACGTCAAATATCTCAAAATCTAGTCATACATAGTATCACTATTTAGGTGGATGTAAAAGAATTTATTTCAATTAACAAGCAAATACGAAAACAAATAATAAATATTTGTAAATATTTATTTATAAATAAGTAAATGTATGTTTCTCATCATCATTGACTGGTCATGTTTGATGTTGTTCTCTTTGCTCCAGTATGATTCCTGTGGTGTGAACTTAAAATGATATATCAAGTTAATAATATATGTAGGCTGGCATAGCATAACTAATTCAATTTAAATGTCTCTTCTATAAAAATAATGAACCAACACATTAAAGATTGGAAATGTTAGTGCACCTCGCAGAGAGTAGTATTTAATAGAAAAGAGCCTTCCCACGTTCGGGCTGATGTTACATCATCACTTGACCAAACTGAGACTAAGTTTATGTATGTTTTATTCAGTAGATGTGTATGTAAAAAACTAAATTATTTTATTTGAGGATACTTTTAGTAAATCAGTACTAACATGAGGGCAAAAAGAAATCTGTCCCTTTAGGGATCATGGGGGAAACGAAGGCAGGAAGCTACTTATCCAAGACCTTAGAGGTAAACTTTAGTGGGGATAGAAATCGATGGACCCAGCCAGTGTGGAACCTTAGAAGAGAGGAACGTATGTGCAGACATCCAACAGTGTCACGTGACATGCTATAAAGACTCACGTTAATGCTTGTGTGACGGATATCGGTGTTCTCATTTTCAGACGGGCAAAGACTATTCAGATGAGGCAGCCTTGATCCTCCACAGAAAAGGGTTCGATTGCCAATTCTCCAGTAGAGGCACGGGGCTCTCCTGTTCTACTACTCAGGGAAAGGTAAGTTAAGATTGTCGCTTGCTAGTCAGACAGTGTGCTGTGAAATCCTCTGTGTGCAGACAGTGTGATATGACCCTTCGTTGCCCAAAAATCACTTGTTCCTTCTTGACTGCAAGCCGCCTGCAGTTTCTTCGGAAACACTCATTCCACCTAAAATTCTGTTCTTCTCAGCGTCCAAATACATGGCTGGAATCTACATTTTGGAAGCTAATGTTCTTATCATCCCTTTGGTCTTCCATTTTGAGACTACAACGCACCTTACATCTCCTTTCCCCCATGTTCAACTTATCCAGGCTCCCCGCGCTCACGTACAATGTAGTTTAGCCATGGCAGGTAGACTCCACCTTCCACAAAGGCAGGGACAGATTTTAACATAACCGATGATTGGCATAGTGATAGGCTATAACATAAACAGCAGGACCATGGTCAATGAATAATTGAGCACAACCCAGAGGCAGCTGTGCTGCGCTCAAGTCAGTTGATTAATCTGGAGAAGTAGATGTATGTCTGGGTCTCCTGATTGATCCAGATTTGTGTCTGAGTCATCACTGTAGATCAGATGGCTCATGAGGCTGCGTCCCGCTGGCTGCTTGCCTGTTCTTGATTTTTCTCCTTAAGTTGGTCTTCTGGCGGTTCATCAGCTTCTCCTTGGAAGGATGAACATCCAGTCGCTTGCCTCTGAGTGAGCTGTGACTCACAGAGCAGCTGCCTGGGCCCTGCATATAGCCTGGCCTGCCCACCCAGCAGCCTGGCAGAGCCAGCTCTCTGTCAGAACTCCATGGGCACACCGCAGACAGACTCAAGCAGTTTTGCCCCAATGTCGAGAGTTAGCACTCATTCTAAGGTCTGAGAAGAATGTTTGCTTGGATGACTGTCTTCGTCCCACTCTTCGTGTGTGTGTGTGTGTGTGTGTGTGTGTGTGTGTGTGTGTGTGTTTTCCAGTGTGTTTCCACTCTATTAGGAATCATCTAAATATGTGTAATGAACCTTCTAGTGATAGGGTATTTAATCTTAAGAGGGATAATAGAGATATATTATTCCGAGACACTTTAGGATGACCTGGCAAGGTGAAGAATATGTATTTTCCCAATGTCCCTGTAGATTAAGGTCAGTAATATACTGAGCCATTGCTAATGTCTCATTTTTCAATTCTTTTGGAAATGGGGGGGGAGGGATTGGTTTAGAATTACCATTATTAGGGATAAATATTGAACAAAAGAGTTTGATTTTAAAGTCCTCAGGGACCATAGGGACTTGTTGGCTCTTAGATGTCCTCTCTTATATTGAAAATGTTCACATATAATACTAAAAGAAATGCAAGGGAACAGCCCATAGCCACATGTCTCTCCAGGGAATAGATAGTTCATGTGTTCAGGAATGTCCTTCCTCCTTCATTACATATTCCTTCCTGTGCTTTCCTTAAATTGATTTTATAGATGTGCTACTAGTCTTTGCTCAGCGCTGATCTGAATATGTAAATCTTAGGGTTGATCTGAATATGCAAATCTTGTCACTTGCTTTTTTTAGATGTCAGTCCCAAAACTTTTCAACAAGTTTGCTGTGGAAAGTCTCACCCCTTCGTCACTGTCCTTGATGCACTCGCCCCCAGATGCTCAGAATATAAGTGACATCACCCTGAGTCCCATGGAAATCAGCACATTCCGAATCCGCCTGAGGTGAAACTGACTGCTGTATTTGAGTGGAGAAACTCTGGCTTTGTAACCTTCCTTGGTTTCTACGTGCAATAACTAAGCACATTACTTTAGCTTCTGGCTACTGTGAGAACATGAATTCTGTGATTTATTTTTTTTTTTTTAAAGAACCAGTCTAGTAAGAAAAGAAGAAAAAGCCATGATTTCAAAAAGGTTTCTTTTTCTAAGTTTGTCCACAAACTGCCGCTGTCAGTGTGAACTGGTGTTACAAAAATGAAGACTTACAGGAAGACAACCCCTCAACAGACTGTATCTCAGGTTAAATGCTAGCTAAGTATGTTTGCGTTGAGGGTTGTATAGAGATTCTTAAAAATATCCACGTTTCAAATCATTAGTTTTATAAAAAAAAATAAAATAAATAACCATTTGAAAATGGAAAGAAAAAAAAACAAAAGTTGGTGGGTAATAGTTTAATGGCCAAAATAGTTGTAATCATTGATCATTGCTACAAATTTAAATTTTTTTGTGTGCTTAAAAACGTGTGGAAAAGTGCAATCCCTCAACCCTTCCGCTAAATGTAGTTCATTTCCATACTCTCTCCCAGCGAACCTCTTGACTGCCCTTTCCTACCCCTACAGTTAAAACAATAGCTGATTTTTTAGGCATCCACCAGTAGAAACAGAGGCATATTTTCATTACTTGACAATGTGGGATCGGTGCAATTTATTCCATTGTCACAGAAACAGAAGAAGCAATTCCATTTTAGGTACCACAAGGTGTCTTTTTACACAGCTCATTTGAATACAGGTGTTCCAAGGCGGGGTTTTCTATTTTTAAATTACCATATCAAAAATAAATGTGCCTTATTTTTTTATAAGTCTTGTTAAATCTTTTGGTGTCCATATTACTGTTTGGGAAGGGGAGGGGTGTTGGGACGCCAGGGCAGGGGGTGGGTACTTTCTATGACACATAAATTATGTAATTTTTCGCTTGATAATGCTGGCCACGTTCTGATCTATTTCATTAAATTTGTGGTGGTATTACTCGAAACATTTTGACTATTTGAATGTACTGAGATGTCAGAAAACAAAACAAGGAAGAAAAATATTGTTAATTAAAATATGCTGCTGCCAAGGAAACTGCAACTTGAAGCGAGGATTTCATAACACACGAGATCCAAATCCTGTTTGCATTTCACAGTAGTTAACCATCTTAAAAAGAGAACGCTTTAAAATAGACTGTTTTCAAGTCCACTGCGCGTAGCTCATCTTGATGTATCTTACTAAAGAGTACGCTCCAGACTTTTGTGTGTGGGGAACTCAGTGTCATTCTCGCCCATGTGCCATCACAGAACATTTAAGTTAATTTGAGGTCATTGTTTCTTTAATGTAACAATTATATTTAATGTCAGCAAAGAAAGAATTCTCTGGCTGTGTACACTTCTGAAAAGTTCTCTTCAGTGTCTTAACCTGGTTTAGTATTATCTGATGTAAACTTCCGTTCACCTCCTGTCATTCCAATCCCCTTACGGAGACAGTCATTTCTGCCTCGCCATTTATTCTGATAGTATCTCGATTTTGACTCGAAGATGCAGCTCCTACGTTCACCGTTCTGTTCTGCTCATAAACTCCTCTGCCTATAATCATTAAGGGAACAATGCCAGAGTTGACAACCATACTGTAAGGGTATAATTCCATGCAATAAGCATGCGCTGCGCATTCCCTTCCTCACTTGTTGGGGAGTAAGCAACTAAAATACAAGAAAATGGCTTTCTTCTGTAGACCTCTACAGACACGGGCTAGGATAGCAGGGAGCAGATCCCAGGAATAGCACGAGCATTCTTGGCGTGTCTTAAGGGTGTCCCTTCCTGTGGCTGTTCACTGTGTTCTGTGGTTAAGTGGTTAATCACCGTGGAAATCCTGATGAGACGAAATGAAAGCTGATGCAATAAAAATGGATCTGCCCTGTGTTGGTCGGGGTCTCACTCAGTACGCACTGTTCCCACCAGCTGTTGACTCACAGGTGAAGCAGAAATCCTCTTGAGCCAGCAAATATCTGCTTTTTAGAGTTATATTCAGACTACAACATCAGGGAAATGAAGAAGAGGGTTTTTTTTTTTGTTTTTTTTTTTTTGTTTTTTTTTTGCTTTGGGTTATGGTCAAGATCTAACTAAATAATTGAGTTTCTCTGGCAACCATGAACAGCCGGCCACTTTTCATTCATGACCTCAGTGGTCTGTCTGGTTAGATATTATTACATGTATTGTCACAGATGTTCAGTGGACCAAGTCATTACTTCACTGCTCTCTCCCCACTTCTTGAAATTTTAATTTTGTTTATTGGGTGCATTGTTCAAATATCAGCATTCTTGTTTTCTGGAAGTATTGGTTTAAGTAAAAACGCTGTAAGATGTTATAAAACGTTGTAATTATCTCCCGGTGTCTGTACTTGTGATGAAAATGTTTTCCCAGTCCTTTGTCTAGCAGGAAATGTTTACTTTCATTTTGATTATTTTGCTCATTGAAATCAACAGGTTTTGATATTTTTCTCTTGGAAGATTTTTATAACTTTTTGGGAATATGTAATATAAGATCTCTAATAAAATATAATCTTATCCTGTGCACTGTCTTCTAGAGGAGTTTTTAATCCTGTTTGTAAATAGATCTATTAACAAAAAAAAATAGAAGACTGGGAAGCTTTTCTTTGTTCCTTCATGAAGGAACCATCATTCTTCAGCCCAGCTCTAGTTAGAAGAGGGATTCTGTGAGCAGGTGGCAGATGAATACTAGTACGTACCACGTCATATTTGGAGTATCTTTGGATTGGAGTCTGAAGACCTTTCCAGCTGTTGGATCCATCGGTCCATCTTTAGCAAGCTACATGATAGGAAAGCTTTGGTTAGGTTCTATATTTGGATCTATATATAGGACAGAACAGGAAATGGAGGAAAGTCAGCACATGAAGCTAAGACGTTCCTTGTAAGTTGATTCAGAAAATAAGTCTGGTGGGAAGAGAGAATGTCTGATGATGCCACTGCTCTGTCCAGGCTAACAAACAACTCCAGGGTGTATATAGAAGTTTCTGTCCCGTCCCATCCCACAGCTGTTCAGTCCCAAAGAAACGCACAGAGTCTTACATTAATTATAAACTATTTGGTCTGTTAGCTCAGGCTTATTATTAACTAGCTCTTACAACTTAAATTAACCTATAATTCTTATCTATGTTTAGCCACATGGCTTGGTACTTTTCTCAATAAGGCATTCTCATCTTATTTCCTCTGCATCTGGCTGGTAACTCACTCTCAGCCTGGAATTCTTAGTCTGGTTGCCCTGCCTATACTTCCTGCCTGGCTACTGACCAATCAGTGTTTTATTAAATGAATAGGAGTGACAAATCTTTACAGTATATAAGAACATTGTCCCACAGCAGCAGGGCCTGAGGAGTTCTTTCAAAAATCTCGGTGGGTGAAGACAAAGAGCCATTGAAGGTCCACAGGTGCATGCTAACTGGGAAACAGACTTATTTTGGGTGACATGCAGTAAAGATAAAGTATAATATGTATACATAAATATATAAGAATCTAGAGAAATGTAAAAGTATATCTACTTGGGGAGTGATAAAAAGTAAGTCATTGGCTTCATAAATTTTGATTATCAGCATGTTACAGAAATGTTAGTATTAAAACTGGTAAAGAAAATTTTGATTTAGCTTGAGTATGAGTTCATAGCACGTCTTATAAATGATGATTTGAAAGCAACCGAAGTGATTCTGGTTTTGAGTGGTTGGCTCAAAACCCACAGTAGAGAAGGAATTAGCAAGCATGGCTGCCCAATAACAAGCTGAACACAAATACCTTGTGGCTAAAATGGACACGAATCCTTCCTTACAAACTGCCTTTATCTAAACTAGGAAAATGCCTTCATGTGATCAAGACACAGACCATTCAGTTCAGCAGAAGCCAAGTGGGAGGTTCTCCAGGTTTGACCTTTATCTCTTGGCTTTCCTGCTCCTGTCCTCATTCTCAGGCTGTTTTTTGGCAACATGTCCACCACAGGACCCAGACCCGTGTGTAGACATTGCAAACCCTGTGTATAGGTGTTGCACAGTGCCTTTATCTCATTGTGTGTAGCACATCTTGTAGTTAGTGTCAAGCTAGTGACATTGGCTCTCTTCTATTTTACATGCCAACAACTGCACTAAGGATATAGACTTAAGAAACTTGTGAAACCACATGGGAGAACGGATGGGCACATGTAAAATGGGAATCTATAGCCACGGAAGTGGCATGGGGATGATCACAGTGTTTTGGATGGGAGTTGGTGGTTTATATACCAGATAGGCAAAGTATAGTAGGAATGCATTGCTAAGGGAAATTGAGCACAGATGGGAAACTCAGAAGAGGTAGAGAGTGTACCTAACTTGACTTTCAGGAAAGGTTTTCTAGAAGATACCATCTTGAGGTAATTTGTAAAAGGTTACTCTGATCTTAGCAGAAAAGACCTTAGGTGTGGCTTGTTAAAGACCAGAATGGGGAAACATAATAATACCAGGTACAACGTGGCAACTGGGACACGTTTCCACCCTGCAGAGAGCTGCTAAACAAAGCACCACAAGGAGAACTCCTCTACCTGTGTGTTGTCCAGCATGGTAGCCAGTGGCCATTGGGACCCCAGGATATTAGAAACAATGAGTACAGCTCATTTGCTGAGTGGTGTAATCCAACCTGAACTGTGTCATGTGATTCCTCTTCTGGAGCATGCTGTAAGGGTAAGTGAATACAACAGGCAAACCTAAGCCAACTCTGATGCTACATTTTGTTCCAGTCCTCCTCAGTGGTCAGATCGAAAGCATTGGCCTGTCCTGGGAACTTGCTGGAAGCACAATCCCCCAGCCTCTACCCCGGACCAGGGGAATTGGAATCTGAATTTTACCAATCTTCCTTGAGAATCTGTGTCCTCGCTGTGCAATGGCCTAGCACATTTCCTGAGGACTATTCTCTCTGTATGTTTCCTAAATAGACGTTGACTGTTTAGAAATAGTCCTATGTCCTACAGAGGCCAGAAAACATGCCCAGTTCTAAGTTCCCAAAACACCCAGACTGCTACTCCTGGCTCCTACAGCTGCCTGCTTGTAGGCCTGTTGATTTTAGGTTTTGCTATGTTTGTCCCCACACAGATGTCAAAGAGAGCTTCTGAAAAGTGATATATGTAGGCTTTTTCCTTGTTGTTTGTTCTTGTTTGCTGATACAGTTGAAAAAGCATAAAGTTGTGCCAGGGCCAAAGTACACTACCTGACTTGAACTTGATTGTGCAAGTTCAGTAAATCCTGTCAGACCAGCTGCCATGTCCTCCACCCGGCCTCTCCCGCCACTGTCTGTTCTCATGGATCTCTGTGTGCAAACAGGGGCTTAGCATGGGGCAGCCTTCTCATCCTGTTCATCATGAGAATCTCCTTTTGACCAACAAGTGTTTGGTGGTCCCTGCTCTTTTCCAAGTTCATTTTCTTGCCTTGCTTCTCTTCCCAGTCCTGACATCCAGCAGCTAGGACTTGCCTAGAATGCAAGCTCTTCATCTTGTCTGCTCTGTATCTTTTACAGCACAAGAGTACCCTAAATACTCATTTGTTATTTCTTTCCCCCTCTTTGGAGGCCCACCACCCTGCTCCCAAATAAGTACATGAAGACTTATTCTTACTTATGAATTATCCCATGTTAGCTTGGCTTATTTCTAGCCAGCTTTTCTAACTTAAATTATTTCATTTCTCTTTAACTACATTTTGCCTCTGGGCTTTTTACTTTCTTTATTCTATATATCTTTTGTTCCTTCTTACTCCATGGCAGGCTGTGTGGCTGTGTGACTGGTCCCTGGCATCCTCTTTTTTTTTTTCCCCCACTCCTAGCTCTTTTCTCTAGATTTCTCCTCTTATTTATTTTCCCTGTCTGACAACATGGCCTCTCCTTTTTCTTGCCTAGCTATTGGCTGTTAAGCTCTTTATTTGACCAATCAGGTGTTTTAGGCGGGTACAGTAACACAACTTTACAGAGTTTAAAAAATACAACATAAAAGAATGCAACACATCTTTTCAGCATTAAACAAATAGTCCACAGAATAAATGAATGTAACACATCTTAAACTAATATTTCACAACACTCAATAAGTAAACAACAGCTTCAGTTCATGCAAATGTTGAGAAGCAAAACTTTTGATTTCAGAATGAAAGGCTAAAAATCTCTTAATGTTTTGTTTGTTTATACTACTCTTCTGCCAAAACCTCCAGGGTATTTCCAGGCTGAACACAAACTTTTTGAAGCTGGGTTTCTAGTACTTTGAAAGGATTTGACCTCATGGCATGTTCTGTGCTTACTAACCAACCAATCATTGCCCCTTAGCCATCCGACCCAATGAAACCTTCATTTTATTTAAGTATCATGGACTTCGGGAATGGGATTATGCTGTCTTAAAATGATCTAGCTCCCCTTTCCAGGCTATCTTTTTACCTTGAAAACTGACATATTTTACGCGTTAGCCAATGAGCTATTGGTGGAAGTCAATTGAGGACTTGTGAAAGAGGCCTTTTCCCTGACTTGGTTGTCCTTGAAGTCAACAAGTCCAAAGTCAATACTGTGGGATAATTGACAGTAGGGCTGTTGTAGCCATTTGCAACCCTGCAAGCACAAGCTTAAGGACAGAGATAAAACCAAGTGAAGATGGGACAGAGCCAAGGACTCTGACGTTTCTGAGTGGCTAAAGGAACCAGCTCCCAACTTCTTCCATATGAGATGATAAGCCACTTGACTCTCAAGTCTTTTCAGTTTAATGTCCTGTTTCATGCTCATTTCCGCTTTCATTCTTGGGTGTCATGACTTCACCGGAAGCCATCTTCCATGCAGTTGCTTTGCTGAATATTGTATGTTCCTTAAGTGGTTTTTCTGTGATCATGTATTTGAATGTGAGAATATAGGTTTTCATACTATCTTCGCTGCTGCCAACTACCTTGCACATTTTTCTCAAAATGTTTAGTAAGACTGATTAAATTACTATATTCCAGAGAGGATTTTTTTTTCTTGAATATAAGGTGGAAAAGAGGAATTTAAAAGTTGCCAAATAATCACTGATGTAACTAATTAACAAAATGCTTGATGAGTGAAAGGTTATTTTACATTCACATCCAGAAAGCCTTTTGCCTCGAATGTGAAATTTTGACTCCTGTGATATAAGATAAACCTTCCCAGTGTCAACCAAAAAAACCAGAGGCAATGTGGGGAAGGGAGAGGGACTAGGTGTGGAAACTGAGTCCATGGTGGCTAGCTTCTCTGAGTTATCTCACCCCTAAATATTCTCAGACATCTTCTGTTGTATGAGGAGGGAGCCCTTTGTTTGTCCCATCCACCCGACTAGCTTACAGCCGAAATAACCACACAGAAACTGTATTAATTAAATCACTGCTTGGGCTATTAGCTCTGACTTCTTATTGGCTAATTCTTACATCTTAATTTAACCCATTTTTATCAATCTGTGTGTCACCACGAGGTCGTGGCCTACCAGAAAAGTTTCAGCACGTCTACCTCCGGCAGCAGATCCATGGCATCTCTCACTCTGTTCTTCTTCCTCCCAGCATTCAGTTATGTTTTCTCCACCTGCCTAAGTTCCGCCCTATCAACTAGGCCAAGGCAGTTTCTTTATTCATTAACCAATGTAAGCAACACACAAACAGAAGGAATTCCTACACCATCTTCCGAATAGAATCGTATCATTGAAAGATTAGGTGTGGATTTCTGAATCTACAAGTAAAGGAAGCAATGGAACCATGTTGAATAAATCATTGATCTTAAAGGTCTAGAGTTCTTGATTTCCAGGCTCTGCATTGTTTCATGATTATGTTTATTTGTTCACGTGTTTGATTTAATTCACAGCAGAGGCACAAGGTTTACTTCCTAGTCCAAGATCAATAACGGAGTGTTAGTGAGGACAGTGTGTCACTGCTGTCTAAGTGTGTCTTGCTTCACCAATCCAAAGGCTTCTGTCCTTGGTTGGCTTCCATGATTGTTTGGCTTTCATCATTGGTTGGCGTCCGTCATTGGTTGGCTTCCATCCTTGCTTGTTTTCGGTCATTGGTTGGCTTCTGTCCTTGGTTGGCTCTAGCTGAAGGCTCAGTACTTGCCCTTGTTGGAGTGGGTTTCTTTGTCATGCACAAAGCCAAAATAAATCCACACTTACTCTATGAAGTGGGTTTATCAGGAAAAAAGTTATTTCCTGCCTTGTGTTTTTTGTCTTCCTAAATGTATTTTCTAAATGCGGTGAATACTGTTTTGAAATGTAAAATTTAAGTAAATTTTACATCTTTATCTTCTGAGAATTTATGGTATCTTTAATCAAATCTGAATATACCTGGCTTTTTCTTTGGGGATACCAACCAGCTCCCTAATCATGCCACGGAGGCTTATTATTAGTTTTGAATGTTAAGCCTAGCTTAGGGTCATTTCTGGCTATCTCTTTTAACTTAAATTAACCTGCTTCTCTTTATCTACCTTTTGCCTTGGGCTTTTTCCTTTTCTTCCCTTATTACTTTCACTTTTGCTTGTCTTTGCTGGCTGGCAGCTGCCTGACTTTTTGTCCCACGCCTGTCTCTCATTCTCTCCTCTTCTCTTGTTCTTCCTCCTCTGAGCCTAGATTTTCCTCCTGTTTATTCTCTCTGCCTATCTTTTCTCCACTTAGCTACCAGCTGTTCAGCTCTCTATAAGATCAATCAGGTGCCTTAGGCAGGCAAGGTGAATCAAATGCCACGCATCTTTACATAATTAAACAAATACAGCATAAAAATGTAACACATCATTACACAAAGTAATATTCTGCACCATAAACAAACATAGCATATTTTTGGCCAGTTAAAATAATATTCCACAATGCCTGAAGGCAACTGTGTTCAGTGTTTTCATCATCCTGTCGATTAATAAACATTAACTCAGGTTTTTCATTGGGTAAGGGACCCCTGCTGAGCTCTATGGAACTCTTCTCTAAGAAGTTTGCTAGAATTCAGGGACCCTGAGATGAGAAAGCAAGAGGATAGATTAGCACAAAGGACAGATGCTCTGGGATTTCAGAGGAGGTGGGGACATCAGCTGAGCCTACAGGGTAAGTTCATCCACAGTTAGGATGAGAACAAGCAGAGGGTTGACAACTGTGGTGCAAAGCCTAGATCTCCCTGGTCTGGTGGGGATCTGGGGAAGAACAATGAATAAGAGGTTAGACCGGAAGTGGTTTTGACTAAAAAAGTCCTGTACCCTGGATCTAGACACTGTGCTCCACAGAAGGAAAATGAATGGTACTCTAGATGTTAACCCAGGTTTTAAAATATTGAGACTGTGAAAGGAAATATGGGTTCGTGTAGTTCCCAGAAAAGCCTTCAGCTGCTTGCATTGCTTAATGTGTAGTGAAGGAAAGGACATGCATGCCTCAGAATTTGTGATTCTTTTTATTGTCGCCATGCCATGCTTCATTAAGGCAATTGTGAAAGTTAAATGCCTTATGCATGAATCTGTTGACTCCCAGACTCTGTGATAAAATAATACAATGAAACCCTGAAACTGGAATAGTAAAATATAACCTAGGTTTGACAGAATAGTATTATTATAAGGTTATTAAAGTAGCTCCATTCATTAGTCTACGTAAATCTGTTTTAGGGCTATCTACAGGGCTTAATTTGTCAGTTATAAACTTAGAAATATTTGTTACATGGACAAGACATTAAAAAATTAATACGATAATATGAAAATAGTTTTAGCTTTAAAGGTGATCGACATATTTTAATGTTCTCGAGACCTTTGTCCTAATACAATATTTTGGCCCTGTGCCATTAAACTGTTGTTATAAAGATGAATTTTTTTTTTCATTCAGTAAAAAACTGCGCTGAGTAAAGAGATTAGGCCACCGTCTCCCAAACCCCATCCTATTTACATGATGGGAAATGAAAGAGCTTTCTAGAGAGTTCTAGCAGAGATGCAGATCCCTATTCTTGATGCGTTAACACATACAGGAAACGGGAATCTCTTTCATGCACTCGATTCATACTAAAAGGCAGTGCGGGGAACAGAGTGGCAATGGCAAGAATGATTGGTCTTTGAAGTGCCGCACCTGGCTTCATTAAAATCTCCAGAAATAATTGGTAAAAATGAGTCTGATAAATATTTAGAGAAAAAACATCTATACAGAGACCTGGTATTAAGGTTGCCTGGAGCAGATAACTAAATGGGAGGCCCATTGCTTGTCTCCACCCTACAAAGCTGAGGGTGATGCTGCCTCTGGCTGTATGATACTGAAGTTTAGAAAGTGTGGGAGCCCGCAGATGTGGATCCCTTCCACCTTGACTAGAAGTCAGAGAGATTCTTGCTCCTTCAAGATTGTACAACAGGAGGTTTACCCGGGAGGTGGTTGCTACCTGATGTTTTGACCTAGAGTGTGGTTACTTGGTGTTGGGTACTAAGAAGCTAATTACTTTGTTCTTTGTATCTTGGTAAAGAAGTCTCCTGCCCTTGCCCTCCTCTTTGGGTTGGGGTATATAAAGCCTATGAGGATTAAACACAAGGCAAATCTCAGTATTTCCTGGATACCTCCCAATGCTCTCACTGGTCTCTTGTCTATTGCTTTCTTAATCCACATGCTTCCCTCCAAGTGGGACCCAGTAGTTGTTGCCCAGATGCAGGATACGACAAAAAAGCAGGGTGCTGGTTAGTTCTGTCCACGTAACACAAACTGAATCACGCGCGAAGGAGGAACTTCACTTGATGACTTGCCTCCATTAGACTGGGGTGCTGTGGGTATGGTGTAGTTTGTTTTCTTGACTAATGATTGAAGGCCCACCCCCATTCATCTGCCTCCATTCTCAGATTGGCTAAGAAAGCAAGATGAGCAAGACACAGGAAGCAAGCAAGTAAGCAACCCTCCTTCATGGGCTCAGCTTCAATTCCTGAGAAGCTGTAATAAGGCAGTGGTTCTCAATCTGGGGTTCAAACGACCCTTTCACAGGGTCCCGTAGCAGATATCCTACATAACGGATATTTACATTCTGATTCACAACAGTAGCAAAGTTATAGTTAAAAAGTAGCAATGAAAATAATTTTATGGTTGGGAGTCCCCACAATATAAGGAACTGTGTTAAAGGGTCACAGCATTCGGCAGGCTGAGAACGGCTGTGGTAAGGTGAACCAAACCCTTTTTGCTCCAAGTTCCTTTTTGGTTATGGTGTTGATCACAGCAACAGGAAGCAAACTATGTTAAGGAGGGCACAAGAGATGTGGGGCGACAGGGGAAAGAAGCTATCTCTAATGTTAATCTCCTTGGTTCTGTTTGCCTTTCAGAAGACATCAGAAGTAAAGTCATAGTCCTGTTAAATAGTAGCTAAAACAAGTTCCGTCATAGCCAGCATTGTCCAGCAGGCAGACACAATATAATGATGCGGATATCATTGTTACACTCATGTTACACTCCAGAAAGGTGGAGACTCGTGAACCTGGGTTCCAACCGTTGTCTTTGCAGGGGTCTGAAAACCCTAGGGGGAGCTATCCCGTGATTGTTTGCATAAGCAACCTGAGTCAAAGGTAGTGTTTGTTTTTATACTTCGAGTGGCTACTTTGTAGCTAACTGATAGAGACAAGCTGGCAAGACTGAAAACATTCCCTAATGGTTCTTTCCAGAAAAGGGGAGGGGCTCACCTCTTAGAGGGTTGCGGAATAGGGCTATTTACAGGAACTTCCACTTCAGAGGGAATCGCCAGGGTTGTCACTTCAAGGAGATGTTAATTAGAGAAGAGACTAGGAAGTGTGTGGTGGCAATAACAGAAGGAAGGCTGGATTGGTATCTGCCAATCTGGATTCCAGTCTTAATTATACCAAATGCTGCTGTGGGACCTTGAATAAATCAGTCCATCTCCGAAGAAATCGTTTTTTTCCCCTGGTCTAATTAAAGTCACACTGCAGAGTTTCCAAATAAGGTTTTCTGAACACTCTTTCTGGTTTGGGAAGAGTTCTTTCAACAGATGAAATAAAATGTATTTTAACCGGTTCCCCATGGCAACACTTACAGCTATTTCCAAATAACCTTTTGAAGTCTCCCTGTTTTGGTTGGGCACCTTTGGATGTTTAGGGTAGGGAATAGAATGATCTTAATGCAAAAACTTATTTTTGTTTTCTTTATATTTGTAAATGCCAGCAATCTCTTCCCCTGAAACATCCGAAATCTGAAAAACTATGTTCTTGAAGCTTTTTCTCTGGAGAAGTTGATGAAAGAATTTGAAGGGTGATCTGAAAAATTCTGAAAGGATTGTCTGAAAACAGCTGTTCCCAACTGTGAGTCTGCACTGGGAACTCTTGAATGTCATGGGTGGAGACCAGCTCAGGAAGGAAGGAGAACCAAGAATTCTCTTTAGTAGAATGACTGAGAGGCTGGGTACTCACCAGATCTCCAGAAACTTGGTCATTGAACTGGAGAGATGACTCAACAGGAAAGCACACTAATGCACTCGATGTCCCTGAGTTCTAGAACTCCTTGTAGGACAGGGACAACAGCCTGCAACTGCAGCCCAAAGAAATCTGACTTCCTCTTCTGGTCTCCTCAGGTCCTTACTCAACATACAAACACACACACAGACTCACACACACGCACATGATTGAAAGAAATTAAAGAAAGAAATAGGTGCGATGCTGAATGCGTCCAGTGGGGGAAAACACGAGTCAAATAATCCCATACTGACTCCAAAAAGAATATTCTAAGGTTATTTTTTATTGAAAGGGAAAACTCATGGAACAGGAATGGGAATCCAACCTCAAGGTATTGAGCATGGGAAGAAGAGAGTGAGCTGGGTGGGAGAGCGGCTTTTTGTGTCCCAAAAGTCACACCCCAACCTGGTCCAGCCTTTTAAAGGCCATTGGCTGAAGGAGGTTCCCCATTACCTCCCCCTTTGTCTAAATAAGAGAGGTCCAAAAGCAATACAAAACTATATACACTAAGAACAGATATCAAGTATAAAATTAGAATTACAACCAGCATAAACAATATTAAGCAAGGAGCATATGCTAAATGTTTTAATAAACATTTTATCCTAAGGAGTCTAAGTCTTGTAGTAGAAATGGCTCTGTTAGATCATAAGAGGAAGGTAACTTTGACTATCTGATCTTCAACCCCATCAAAGATTTGAGAAGGGAGATAATATTACTTGAGTAGGCAGGAACTGCAATCAAGCAGGTTCCAAAATGAGCAGTAGATGACAGAGACAACTGGCTACCTGGGCAAACAACCAAAGTCTCATTTGCAATGTTAAAACAACCAACTTTGGCTAAGGCCTAGAGTAACTGACAGACCATATTTAGAGGCAGGAAACAATTTTCATAACCATCTTAACCTGTCTTGGCAAGGTTTGGCAGTCTTTTTTTCTTATATCCTGTTTGTCCAGTCCGGGCATTGTGTACTTTGTCAGTGGTCAAGGTATGGGCAGTTCCTTGCCCAAAGGCCAGTTATGCCAAGAAGAAAACAAGCTCCAAGTGGAGTATCTTCGGGGCTTAACATTCTCTCAGAAATAGATCAGTGTTGCTGGGAGCAATTGTGTCTCACATTAACAGAACCCTAAGTTATTTAAATGGCATGCTCTACAGATCTTTGAAGTGGTTGGAGATTACCTATTTAAGTAAAATATAATCTCTATGTATCTAAGAACCTAATTAGTTTGACTATAAGTATGATAACATCAATGATTATTGACCTATAATATTTAATACCTATATAACTTTAAGACTTCATATCAGACTATTAATCTTTAAACAACTGCAGTAAATGAGAACAATGACCTCAAAATGTAAACAATGTATAAATATCTTGATCAAAGGTAGAAATATGTAATATAATATGAAAAATATATCCTAAAATTTGTATCAATAAATAAATTGTCTTAAACGGAGATAGAAACATGCATGCATACAATCTGACAAAATAAATTTGCTTAGGTATAAAATATTGTGAACAAAAATAGGAGCATATTCAATATAAAAAATACAATTTGAACTGGTATCAATATACAAGAATCTATATCAATGTATATTGTCAATAAATCATAACTCACATTACTCTATTACTCACTATTATTATTATTACCTGTTATTCCATTCAGTTGTACTTTTTATTTTATTTTTTAAGAAGATCTCTGGGCCTACATAATTTTCACTCCAACCCCAAACTCTATACAAGTAATAATCAATCCCTAAATGATGTCCCTAACTCTGAGGACAAACTTTGTTGGGAGAGGGGAAGTTGTCTTCTAGAATTGCATCCAATTGTCATGGGAGTGATGTTCTTTCTTTGGGATCCTATAAAAGTAAAATGATGGTAAAGTTTCAAGATTACTGTCTTGTATAATTGCAAATGGTCTCTGAGTAGTTGATAGGGCTTTTCTGAAGTTCTTATTTGGAGTTCTGGCCAGAACATAGTAAGAAGGTACACCATTTCAGCCAATCAAGTTGGAACCATCATGAGCAGGTACCCAAAACCAGTCTTATAGTAGTGCTATAAGCATAATGACATCATATCAACCAGGTGGAATCATTGTTTTGGGGCCCCATCTTCTTTCTGGAAACTTCAAAGATTACCGCAGGAAAACCTACTGTTTGTTGTGAAAAACTTAAACATTATTCATATAGACACATATCCAATGAAAGATGCGATATAGACAAATTAGGCATGTGGAAAAGTAAAATATTTTTTTAAATGTATCTTTTTTTGTACCATACCACCCCAACCTGGTCCAGTCTCCTAAAGGCCATTGGCTGAAGGAGGTTCCCCATCATAGGTGAATCTCAAGAAGAAAGAAAGAAATTTTAGTCATGGGCTACCTGTAGTTGAAAATTAGTCTTAGAATAGCTTTGCCCTAAAAGACTAAAGGAAAGGACTGGTTAGGAAGGGCAGTGCTGCCTTGTGGGATGGGCTTGAGCAACACTCTCTATGGCAGCGGGTGCTGATGGAAACCTTATCACGGGCCATGATGACAGAAGCATGTGTCAGTCGGCTGCTTCTGTCTTGACTCTTTTCTGTTTAGAATGCAAAGAGGAAGAAGGTATTCAATTTATATTTTTAAAATCCAATCTCAGTCAAAGTAAAGTCTAAGTCTATTTATATGTGTATTTTAGGAACAGAGAAATATCAGAAGTTCAAACTCATTATCTGAAAATGAGCATTCATTTAGCTAACACCAGCTGTGGCCAGGTGGCTATCATGTTGACTCAGCACTATATATACTGAGCCCTCTTTACATTCATTTCCTCTTGTGAGATGCTCATAGTGGTCTCAATAGGAGCTTCCAAAATGATGCGTTCAGGTCCAACCCCTGCAAGCTATAAATAGGACCTTATTTGGAGGTAAGGCCTTGGCAGGTGTTATTAAGTTAAAGGTTTAGAAAAGACATCTCAGGGTTCCTGAACAGGCCCTGAGTTCATGGCCAGATGTACTAATGAGACAGACTAGAAGACACACAAACCAGGTAGCAATGACTGTGGTGGGACCAAGCCAATGAGGCAACCACTGTTACGATGTGGCTGCAAGTTAGGGAATGTCCAGCAGAGGCTAGGGAAACAGTGTCCCTAAATTCTCCAGAGGAAGACTGATCCTGCTGACACTGTTGGAATCAGAACAAGATAGAATAAGTTTATGGTGTGTTAAGCTACCCAGTTTGTGGCCCTTCACGACAACAGCATTTTAGTCATTCATTCTGACTGCCTCTTAGGGCCGACTGCCAGGGAATGAAGAGCTAAGTGAGGGATTATGGGTACTCACAATAGATACAGGTGTGCCAAGATCACAGTGGTGCTCAGAACTCTATCAGCTTTGACTGGCATGTGTACTGTGTGGAAATTTAGAATATACCTGGGAGGAAAACAGGAGACACTTTTAATGATTCACCTCCATTTGAACAGAATGCCACTCATTCAGCCTTCAGGTATCTTGAGTAATGTCTCCTAGAGAGGAAATCACTGGATGCTTGTCCTTTATAGGGTATACAAGTAGTTTCCAAGTCTCAGGAACTTTTAATCTTTAGAGCACTTTATACATGCAGATGAATTTCTGCTCCCATGTCTCACAGTAACTCTGGAGCAGGTCAGACACATTTGATGATAGGTCCTTGAAAGTTTTGTGGCACAAAGCCAGGGAGCCAATAAAGAAAGCCAGGCTGAAAAAGCTTTCCCGACCCAGTGCCCTGCTTATTGGCTTACCCTGTGGGGAATGACTGACAGCTTCAACAGTGAGTTGAAAAACCAAAACTGCCTTACCGGGAAAGTGTTCTTATATGAATATAGCAAAGAGTAAAAAGCAGAGAGGAAGAAAAGCAGACAGACGTAGTGGGATATATGATAACACTGTGAACCCTGAGTTTGCTTTCTCGTGAACTAAATGAGATCCACCTTGGGCCAAGAGGCAGAGTCAGCAACTAGTAAATAGTGCTAGAAAGTAATCATAGATGGTTAGAGAGATGTACAGGAGGGACTTGGAGTGTGGCAGTCCTCTTAGTTCAGTGGAGCAGAAGAAGCTTTTTTGGAGACACCAGTGAAAAAGGAAGGTAAGTTAGTTGCTCCTCAACCTCTTTGAGCTAGCATGTTTTCACCCCAGCCTCTGACTCTCGAGTCTTATTGAAAAATAGAAGGATAGAGAGTTAGTTAAGACTGCATTTGGTGGCAGGCACAGGAGGCAGACCCACTACCAGAGAATTGGGCCAGCAACGATAAAGCCACAATTCCTGGCAGAAGCAGCAGTAGATTCAGGTGTAGCTGCTGTGCTGGAGATAAAACAGTAGACAGATATCTATATATCTATCACATACCAAACTGTGCCAGTATTACATGTAATCGGATATAGGATATGATGATGGTAGAGAGCTGATCATTCAATAATATACAGCATCAATTTGGAGAAAAATAAATTATTTGTACCAAACAGATGAAAATTGATTAGTATACGAAAGGTCAAATTGCAAAAACTGAAGCTCTATGTACAAGGAGATAAAAAGGGAGTATTTTAATTGTTTGAAAGTAAAGGCCTTTCTTACCATGGTATAAACTTGAGCATTACAAAGAAAAATCAACTAATTTGATTAGAAAAATTAAAAATGATGGTGTTGGTGGTGGTGTATATGTTTAATTCCAGCATTCAGAAGGCAAAGGCAGGTGGAACTCTGTGAGTTCAAAAAAAAAAAAAAAAAAAAACCAACCGCTTTTAAAATGAAGTTGTTAAAGATGCTATGTTACAGTTACAATAAAATGAAAAAAAAATATTTGCAATACATTTTGTAACCACATGTGGTTCAACAGCTATGGGACAGAAACTGTACACTAGGCCATCACTAACTGGAGATAAGTAGTTTAGACCTCAAGGAACTTGATGTAACGAGTAAGGAACAACATGGGACTAGTGCTCCAGAATATGATGGGTGTTATAAAGGTTACATCCAGTTGTCATGGGAACATACAATGTGGACAAGTAAACAAGACTTGACATCTCTCATGTATAAAGAATTTATTAAAGTCAATGAGAAAAATGTTATCATAGGCAAACTGATATACATTGGAGATTCCTAGGTGAAAAAATAACAGTTCTCCAATAAAAATGAAATTATCTTTATGAATGATCAAAGTTTATGCAAATCAAACCAAAAATATTGTTTATCTGCCAGATTACCAAATAATGATATAACCCATATAAAGGTACTAATGACGACATGTAGGAAATTAGATGCTCTCACAGACTTTGATAGAACTATAAATTGTAGAAAATCTGATAATATACATTAATATTTATAATTTTAAAATCCATAGCATTGAATAGAGAATGGATTTTTAAATTGTTCCTCTAAAAATTATATGCAGGGAACTAACTTACAATGTGATATTTGGAAAGAGACAGTCATGAAGGAGGGACCCCTGTGATGGTTTTTAGTGTCCTTAAAAGTAGTGGTACCAGCAGTCATTAATTGCCTGTAACTCCTTTTGTAGGGGTGGGGCCTTGTGATATCTCCCACATCTTTGTTGGCTTGTCAACTGGTGGTGTTATTGCTCAGGTCTTGTTTAGGATACCCCATTGTTGACAGTCCAGGTCTGGCCTTGACAAAAAACACCTCTTATCAGGGTTGGGGTATGGGGATTTAGAAATATTAATAAAGAATACAAAGATGCATATGAAAATAATAAAACAGAAGCCATAGCACAGTATCAGGAGGGCAATCCAGTGAATACTGAAACTGTCCATATTTAATTTTCCATACACTTTTATACCCCAATACAAAAGGAGGACGAAGGCAACAAAACACTTGTTTAACATGATACAAAGGACAACTCGAACAGTTTTTTCTCCAATACTTTGAGGCATCAAGTCATTAGCATTCAGTTGTTTTGGCAGTGAAACTACGCTAGACCAAGTATTCTAAAGACAGCCACTCCCCAAGTAATCTCCTATTACAAAAGAAGGAGCAGAAGTACATTTGCCTATCCTGACCATCTGTCAGGGTGGAGTAGATCTACCTGTATGAGCTATCTTAATGTCAGTAGAACCAGGTAATCAAGTCCTGATTTGGGACATGTAGCCACACTTGTCAACCATTTTGAACAACCTCCAAACTCTGACTATCAGACAAGGTTGCCACTCACATTTTGGGGCCTCCACAGTTGACATTCAATGGATGCAGTTTCTCTGTCCTATATAGAAGACACAGTCTCACAGCAGATATCCTGGTCATACAATAGTGAGTGGTCAGCCCTAAAGCCATAGGCACACGAAATGGTCTCAGCAGATTATATTTAACATGTACATGTTTGTCACACATCTATTTGATTATAAAAGTAATCAAATAAAAGAAGTGGTGGAAAAGTGTGCCGTAAAGGGTAAAGTACACATTGAATTTTGAAGACATGGGCCCCAAGAGAGATTGAAAAATAGAAATAGATTATACTGTCTGGATTAAATGCTGTACATTTTACAAAGATAAATAATATACCAAGTTAAGTATACTAAAATTTATTTTAAAAAGAGCTCTCTCTCTTTTTTTTCTTTCCACACCTCTAATAACCCTGAAGATGTGAATAACCATGAAGCAACTGGCTTCTGTAAGGAGAGCTCTCACTGATAACTATCCAGAACACATTTTCATCTTGCATCCTGGTCTCTAGAACCATAAAAAAACCCCACATTTCTATTGCTTAAAGCTACCAGACTATGGCATTTTATTATGATGACTTTATCTGATATTGTATATGTGTATGCATGTGTATGTGCATTAAAAAACTAATAGAAGACAGCAACAGCTATCCAAACCTAATATTAGAGGTTCCTGTGCTACAGACCATGACAAGGTCCAGCCCACTGCCTGGTTTTAAAAATGAAGCATTATTGGAATATAGCCACATTAATTTTTAAATTTATCATCACTGGCTGTTTTATTGTCACAACAAAGAACTGAATAATTGCTGTGGTGGCTTTATGTTTGCATAAGCCAAAAATATTTATTATCTGATCCTTCATAGGAAGTTTGCAACCCTTCCTTCCTCTGTATAGTAGATTAAAATTACAGACAATTGGAGCATTCATTAATTATATTTGTCTAAAATTATTACATATCCATAATGCAGAACATTATACGGCGATCAATAAAGTAGATTTTATATAAAGACATGTAAATATTTGTTAAGGGATTCTGATAAATGAGAATTGTGGCTCAATCTGGAGAGCATAATTCATTTATATGAACACTGTATGCAGATACATATTAATGTATATTGATGTACACTTCCTTTTACTAATTACAGGCAGTGAATTGTGATATTGTCACAGTAATGGACAAACATTGAAGCCTGTCATTTATGATAATTTCCTGACCATTTAATTAGGCAGTGATCAGAAAACTAAGTTAGAAACAGGACAGCCACTATTTCTCTAGTAAACTTGCAAGACGTTGATGGGGGAGTCTTCTGTTTTATGTTAATTTCATTGGTTAAATAAAGAGACTGCCTTGGCCCTTTAGTAGCACAGAAAATTAGATAGGCAGAGTAGACAGAACAGAATGCTAGGAGAAATAATCCGAGTCAGGCAGTCGCCATGATTCTCCCACTCCAGACAGATGCAGGTTACGATCTTTCCTGGTAAGCCACCTCGTGGTGCTACACAGATTATTAGAAATGGGTTAGATCAATATGTAAGAGTTAGCCAATAAGAGGCTGGAACTAATGGGCCAAGCAGTGTTTAAAATAATACAGTTTCCATGTAATTATTTTGGGTAAAGCTAGCCAGGTGGCTGGAAGCAGCCCGCCGCTCCTATTACAACAAGATGTGGGAAGTCATAATGAGCTGCTGGGCCTTTGGGGATGATCACCCACCATGGATTTCTGAAGTGTGCTGTGGGTGAGGTTAGAATTTTCTTGTCATGACATGTGACCTAATGGAACTAGGTCTCCACTGAAAATGCATTAGGCTGAATTAATGCGAGACGTGGGTATAACCCTATGTCTGTCCTTCTACAAACTAGGTCACTAGATGCCAGACAAATTGTTTTCACCCTTGGAACTATACTTCATGCTTAAAATGGGAGTTCAGTCTTTTGCTTTCTGAGTCTATGTACTTTAAATCATCTGAAATGACTCGTAGATGGCCCCTGTATATAACTACATTAGATTGCCACCATGGATTACCATCCATAGATTGTCACCTGTAGATTGCCACCTGTACATTGTCACCCGTAGATTGTCACCTATAGATTGTCACCTGTAGATTGTCACCCGTAGATTGTCACCTGTAGATTGCCACCTGTAGATTGTCATCTGTAGATTGTCACCTATAGATTGTCACCTGTACATTGTCACCTGTAGATTGTCACCTGTAGATTGTCACCCGTAGATTGCCACCTGTACATTGTCACCCGTAGATTGTCACCTGTAGATTGCCACCTGTAGATTGTCACCTATAGATTGTCACCTGTAGATTGTCACCCGTAGATTGCCACCTGTGCATTGTCACCCGTAGATTGTCATCTGTAGATTGTCACCCATAGATTGTCATCTGTAGATTGTCACCTATAGATTGTCACCCATAGATTGTCACCTGTGGATTGTAACCTGTAGATTTATTTCCACCTGTACATTGTTACCCATAGATTGTCACCTGTGGATTGTCACCCATAGATTGTCATCCACAACTTGTCACCCATAGATTGCTGTCTGTAGACTGCCACAGTACTCTAAACAGCCAGCGTCTTCATGGAGACATGGTACAGGCTGTCAAGCTGAGAGCTAATTTGGTTCTCCATGATCTTCCTGTCCTCCGCTACACAGTTCACAAGGGAAGTGATTTTCTCCACTCTCTAGCACAAGTCAGCTTGTCACCCTCCGGCCTGGATGGCTGTCCATCACTATGGTAACAAGCACCACCATCTCCCTGCTTCTGACAGAGTGCTTATAATCCATTTTCTCCTTTACCCCAGAGCCAGACTCAGTCTTGTGGCTCCTACTCTCAAGTTTGTATGTTTATTTTGTTTTGTTTTTTGTTTTTTAGAATAGACAGCTTATAGCAAACAGTAATTACACACGATCTGTTTTTCCCTCAAAGAAAGATATCACTATAACCCACTTTTTAAAAAGTGCCTAACTAAACATGGCATTTCCTTCCCATGACAATACAAGTATTGTCTGATGAAGATACATAAGAGAGAATGGGATATTTAATAATATTCATGAATTTTCTCACAATTTTTTTTTAAATTATTCACTTTTTCACTAATCTGTTTAACTCTGTATATTTTGGTATACTTTGTTCCAACTCAGCCTGTTACGCCCCTGATCTCCCCTCTTGTGGGCCTCTTGCTCTCCCGTTAATGCTCCTCTCTGTCTTCACAACACAGGTATCACACTACCCTCTCTTGCCTACCCCTCCTGTATTGTTTCCTCCCTCTCACCGGTCCCTTAAAAGCCCCATGCCCAGGAATGCCCACTGAGGCACTGTAGGAGCAGTCATGGCTCTCAGAATGCTTCTGGTGGGACTGCAGACCATGGGTTCCTGGTGTGCTGGAGAAGTATGCTAACACAGGTGGGGGTGGGGAACAATGCTGGAATGCCAGACTGCTATCAGACTGTGAGGAACTGATACTGCTGAGGTTGTCTGACCCCAGGACAGGCCATCTGTCCTCAGTGTATGGATTTCTGTTGTGCTTTCCTTTCACGTGCTGCGCTCAGATAGATTGCTAGGCCGTGGTGCTGCAGGATGTAAATGGAGACTGTGCAGTTGTTTCCCGGTTACCCAGACTTAACTATATTATATACAGCTTGGCCAATGGCTCAGGTGTATTCCTATCTAGCTCTTACATCCTAAAATAATCCATTTCTATTAATCTATGTATCTCCATGAAGCTGTGGCTTACCAGTAATGTTCTGGTATCTTTTTCTTTAGGCGGCTACATGGTGTCTCCTTGACTCTGTATTTCTCTCTCTCTCTCTCTCTCTCTCTCTCTCTCTCTCTCTCTCTCTCTTCAGATTCCCCACCTGGCATTACTCTGCTAAGTCATTGACCAAAACAGCTTTATTCATCAACCAATAAAAGCAACACATATACAGAAGGACATCCCACATCATCAGGAGATCCAGAAATATACCTCAATCATAGTTGGTCTTAAGCAGCTTACCATCTATGGCACTATATGCAACTGTTACTCTCCCATAAATCATTGTCTTGGTGACCAGTTTCCCAAAGGCAGGCCTAGCCAGGGTACTATTTTATAAGAATAGTACTTTTGCAAGCATTACATGGACATTTTCATTTCCAGAAATCATTTGCTATGTGCCTCTGCACTTATTAAACCAATGGTCTTCTTCATTTGGGGAGAAGTTAGAGAAGGAAGTCATTTTTCTGTCTGTCAGGGGGAAACTATATTTTTAAAAACTTCACAGTCCATGGTGTTGCTTTCAGACTTTGCCAGGAAAGGAAAAGGTGTTGCTTCGTTCTGCCAAAAGCTCTTTTACAAATCAAATGTGAGCCCAGGGAATCTAGCATGCCGGGTGGGGGCGGGGGTGTGACAGGCGCTGAAGGGAATACAAACACCTGAGAGGGACCGGAAAAGCCCTTTGCATTTCTCAGAGTAGCTGGCAAAGAGGAGCCCAGGGAGGAACCACAAGTCACGTGACACGACACGCACAGCCCAGCTCAGCAGCTTTGCTGGGATTGAAACTGTGAGGATGTGGTAGGAACCACAACAGCAGCTTCACCCTGGCACAGCTACAGACCATGGTTGGCATGACTGTGCGTCTAACACGGTGCCAGACTGGGCTTTAGAACTGTGTGGACCATCCAGGGCTGATCGCTGGCTCTCACGCAGTCTCTTCTTGTCCCGCACGATGTTGTTTCTCTGAGGGAGATGAAAGGTGAAGGAGCCAGCAGAGCAGAAAGGAACTACGGTAGAAAGAAAAAGACGCGAGTGTGTTCTTCCACCCATAGCCGGGGCTTCATCACAGGATGCCCCCCAGCGTGAAGCTCTGAAGAGGACCAACAACACTCCAGTGGACACCATCACTGCTTCCTGGGTCCTGGATCAAACCAACTAGAAAGTGTTGAAAACCGAGGGCAATGCACAACCCTAAAGACATTTCATTATGTGCCATATTAAAGTGTGACATAAACGTATTTTTTGATAATATAGGAAAGATGAGATGAAAGGAAGGGAGCGGAATAACACATAGGAAGAAATTAAACTTTGAACTGCCCCAAACTGAGTTTGCCTTTAGCTAGAAAATAGAGAATCAAGTTCTATTGACGCCCAGAGTGGTAGTTTTGGAAACCTCGAGACCAGCATTCTTAGCCACACAGAGAACGTTCTCCAGTGCCTCCTGAGAGAATAAATACTTGCTTTTACCAAATGGCAGAAAAGATGCGGCAACTCCTGGACTTAAGGGCATGAGAGGACGAGGACGGGAATTGTATCATCTCATGGCTGATGGGGACGTTTTGTTCAGTCATGTAGCTAACTTATGTCAGTGGGAAAACAGGTCAGTGTGCAGTCAGCGGAGCCCTGAGATCGGAGGTGATGACAGGAATCCTTGTTACCCTCGGGTTATGGATTTCAAGTATTTCCTTGAAGCCCACTAGATTTCACACGACGTCATTTGTTCTGAAAACACGCAATAAGCAGCTAGGGTTGACTAACACAGGTGGCAGAGTCAGCATCGCTAAAGACCTGAGAGATCGTATATTTGGATGTGTCTCAAATCGTCTTTTTCACTATCATCTTAAAGGTGCTAATATGTCAACAGACCTACCTGATATCTACTGAATCACACATTTCTAGTAAGGGGTTTCCGGTGTTTAATTAAAAAAAAAAAAAAACAGAAACAGTCCATCAAAATAGCCCTTTACCCCACTTGTTTTATTTTATTCTACTGATCTAGCCCAAACCTTCCTGTAATGAATGATAAAGCTTAGGTCTGGAAAAGCAGATAGCTTGGTCTTGATCGTGGCACTAGTGAATGGGAGAGCCAAGGTTGAAAATGAAAATGGTTCATGGCAATTCTTTAATAGAAGCAAGCGGTTTCTGAAGACCATATGAGGGAAGAGAGGAGCTTGAGAGGGGTGGGTGTATGGGAGACACTAGAGTGACTGATGCTGTCATCCAGTCACATGGTGCTCATTGTCCTTCTGTACACCATCACATCTGATGACATCACTCTCGATGTCATCATTCCACTGGAGAAGCTAGCTTGATAAACCCCTTTAACATCGACTTCTCCAGCCCAGGCACATAGGAACTCGGGCAGTCGGCATGTGCTAGTGATGGGTCTCTGGAAGAGGACACTTGCTACCCTGACTCACACGCGAGACTGCTTCACGCTGGGACATGAACATCCTCCACGACAGACAGGTGTAGTCCCAGAATCAGAACCAGTCACCCACCCACAAATGCCAGCTTTCTTTCAAAACTACGATGAGTTCACTAAGGAGAGCTTATTCTGTACAAATAGACCGCTCTTATTTTGTTTCCACAGCGCAGAGACACTAGACACTGAGTCAAGGGATCGTTTCTTCCGAAAGGCACAGCCAGGAGAAGGCGCTAAGCTCTTCCTTCCTAGACACATCGTGAATTCCCGCGCTGGTGTCTCCAGCAGGTTTGCCAATCTTGCCGCTCTTCTGCCGAACGTGTTCTCATTTCTTGAAGCATCCTACAGCCTGATTTAACCTGCCTGTCTGTTTACTCTTATTCATTTTCGTGACACCATGGCACTGAACGAACAAGACTGTTAAGGGACGATCACAGAACTACTTAATTTTGTTTTCGTACAATTGCTGCAAGCAAATCCACTCCTAGGGAAATTACCTGACTCAGATGAAATTGGCGGTGGGTGTGCTTGACTTCCCTTGGAAAATGGAACCTAATGTTCTCAGCTCTATCACCTGGATGTTCAGTCAAAACTCCAATCTCATGTAATGTCTCCTGTTACAGCCCTTCCTATCGGTACCTCTGTGGGGAAAGTGAGCAGAATCTGCCCACCCTTATTGCTAGTTCTCCTCAGCATTCTTCTTAAATACTTGAACAAGATGGGAGTAGCGGGTAAGGGTGTGGAGAGGGCTTAATGAATTGCCCTCAATTTAAGAAGGACAGTTGGAGTTGATTTCCTAAGTTCTTTGTGCTGTCCTTTTCTGGAAATCCTTGCTATATGAGCATATGCTTTGCTAACCCTTTTGTCTCCCTCCCACAGTCCCTGAATACGTGGTGGTATACCTTCCTCTCTGTAAACAATGTCTTCCAATAAGACAGCCCAGTTTTCCTTTAGCCTCTTGGCAGGCATCTACTCTGACCATAGAAATGACTTTTTGTTTCTCAGGCATGAGTCACATACCAGCCAGTGTGGGATCAGAGACCACATCACAGGGATGCCTCGAAACCTTCATAGAGCCATCGCAGACCCAGGATTCCCTCTGCATGGTGGGGGAAAGCATTGGAGGGGCTCCACCTGGCACAGCAGCACGTGACGTGCAAACAATTTTTTTCCTGATTCCTGTTTTCCAGAAATTTAATTTCAACTCTTATTTTCTTCTTTTGAGATAAAGCAAGGGTTGTAAAACTGGCTTCAGATCACCTCACTGCAAGTCCTAAGCAGGCAGCACTGCACATCACTTGGGAATCAGTAGCAACTGCCACTGATGGAGATCCATGCTGCCATCCTAATGGATTCACATCTGCATGGGGTGTGTGCTCCACTTTAGTTCTGAGCTCTCTCTTGCTTCTACAGTTCCCTGTCCCTGGGACTTCGTTTCCTCTGTCCCTGGATAACCATCTCTTTTTTCCTGTGACATCATTGACACGGCAACTTCTATACCATTATCCATTCTTCGACTCTGTATCTTGTTACAATGCAACAGGGTTTTGTTGTATATTTGCCAATTTAAAAACACAAGGCATATTGGGCTTTGTTCTTGTCTACCTGGTCTAGGTATTAGACATAAAAATGGTGAGCTTTAGGTCTTAGCAAGGCCTTTGGGGACTGTTTACTAGTTCTCTGACTCTTGGTCTCTTTTGTACTTCATCCTCTAGCCTCCCACGGATTCTTGAGCTCATCAGATTCTCAATCCCTTCTGCTTGGTGAGACAGAAGAGACCCATGTTTGTTGCTTATGAGAAATGCGGCATTAATCATCCCAAGAATCATGTTGTGAATTCTACTTGCCAGTTGTAGTTTAGCTGGTGTGTACTTACTTCGTTCCACTTCCTTACTCTCAGTAAAATAACAAATAAAGGCAAATGTTTAAAATGCCTTTGGAGAACAGACAAGATACAGGCACAACTGTCTCTGACTAAACTTTTTTTTTTTTTGAAATATTTTATTTGCTGCTGAGAAGAAAATGAGAAAGTACATTAAAATGGCATAGATGCAGAGCTAGGAAGCTGTTCAAGTCAACACCCTGAATTATGCTGTTATCAATAATAACATAGCATCAATAATAACATGTATGAATGTTTTAAGTGCTTTCAACCTTTCTGTAAATCCACCAAAAGAATATTTCATCAGATTAATCTACATTGGAAAATGATTTGAATTTGGGAAGCTTCATATTTAGAACAACTTTGATTGGATTGCCTATTAAAGAGAGTTTATGTGTTTATCATTAGTAATTCACAATCTAATATTGCCAGTGAAAAAGTTCTGAGCAGCTGCCACGTAGGATTCCAAAATATCACTCGTTGATAAATGTGCAGCGTAAGCGCCCTGGCTCACCAAAACGAAGCACAATTTTCTCTCCAGTCAGAGAAAGAGAAAACTCAAGATTGTTATGCATTCAACAGTCCATTTGGGGAGGCTAATTAGAGAGAGAAGACCTTGAAATAGAAGTCACCAGAAAAAGCTAGCAGATGAGACATTTTCGAAGCTCAGTGTGTCTTTTGTCACAGACGGACCACCTGCGGAGCGAACGCTGCCCTCATCCAAAGAGTAGCCATGAGTTCAGGACATTTTCTGATGTCTAAGGATTAAAAACAAAACCAATAATAGTTTATGAAATTGACTTTAGGGGTTCTGGCACCTTTCAAGTATCAAGTTTCCAAATTAGTATAACAGGTGTACGAAGTGAGTGCCCAGAAAAGATTCGCACATGAGTGTGTGGCGGTTGCTTTGACCCAGATGTCACAAGAACCGAGACCGAACAGACACCATCCTAAGACAGGCGAATGCATAACAGGAAGCTGAGTACGTAAAACCCCAGGTCTGGATTCTAATTTCAGGGCTCTCGGGTTAGGACAGCTGTCCTTCCAGCCAAGCATCACAATTCCTGGAAACTGCGTCATTTCGCTCTCAATGCTCGGTTCTGTGTAGCCGGCCATCAAGGGCGAGATGGGAGTTATTCTGGCATGAGCTGTGTTTAGTTAAGTATCACTGATGAACACGTGTCTCAAAAACCTGGAATGATGCTTTTGCTTGACAAGTTGGCAGGAGTCTCAGTGTGAGAAGATTCTCAGGATTTTGTCCTACAGGGTCTTTCTCTCACTACACTCTTTGGAGGCTGAGAATGTTGACTGTCTGTGATGGGAACAGCTACCAGAATTAGTGATGGTTTCCATGGGGTTCCGAGAAGACTGGCATATCCCTGTCTGTACAGGACTGAACTAAGAAAACTTACACTCGGGATTTTCCCTGTCTGAGTTGCTGCTTTCTGAAGAGTTGGCGGTCTGTGCCTTAAGTGAGGTGGGATGGAAGTTCAGCTTTTCAACTCCATCAATGTCAGAAGATCTCAGATGATCTGTTAAAAATCTAAGACTTTTTTTTTTTTACTTTCTCTTCAAAAAACTATTTTTTATTGCATAAACCTGGCTCTTTCCTTTTACAATAACAAGGTAAAGGCAGCCAGTTGTGAACACTTCATAACGAGGCTTAATGAACGGTGGAGCGTGCCCCTCCTCTGAGCTTGGGCTGCCAGTGCTCAAAGGCCAAGGGGACGACTCAGGTCTCGCTGCGCTGTGCTCTCAAGACTCCACTTTGGTTTCTTCAGCTTTTGAGGGCAGATATCTCTGTCCCCTGGGGGAACGAGCCCTCCTGATTTGAGCAGATTCTGTGTACATATGCTTCTTGTATAAATTTCAAACTCTGTCGGTGATAATCCCAGCCGCATGACCCACCCTACTCATGTTTGATTCCCACAATCAGAGATGATGTTCCAAAAAATCAGAGATGGTGTTCAAAACACGGAACAACTTCTGGTTTCCTTCAAAGGACACCCTAACACAGTGTGTGAGCTGGAACCCGAGGGCTTCTTTGTGTCTCCTGCAGGGCTGGGGAGAGATGTGAACTGGCAGCTTTGGGGAACCTGAAGGGAAGGAAGCTCACCTGACCTTGCATTGAAGTGATTTCACATTTTAATGGTCAGCGCGCCACCTGGAAAGAAGCAGGATTACAACCTCTACTTTATAATCTAGGAAACCGAAGCCCAAGGAGGTTAAATAATCTTTCTTCCACACACTGTTCACAGGAAGGAAGGAAACCGGGAAGGCATGGTAGGTTTGCACGATGCCAAAGCACAGACTCTCCTCCCTGCTCTAGGCAGCCTCATGCCTGTTCTTGGGGCCTTGGTGATCCAGAACCTCTGAGCGCTCTCTGTTCCATCAACCCAAGAGGCCTGTGTAAACAAGAGGGCGCAAATGCGGGAAAGAGACCCACGGTGAAGAGAGCGGAGATGGGAGGGAGATGAGAGCAGGAGGGGACACGGCAATCGGAATGTACTTTACACAAGAGTGGCAAAGGTCTGCGAGGTTGGTCTGTCTCGACGTGCAAGACCAGGAAGGTGGGCCTGCGCTAAGGACAGGACGCCCTGATCCCGCCTCGTGCAGCTGTAGGAGACCCTAGCTATTTCCAGGCTTTGAAAGTTCCGCTTCCCTGAAAAAGAGATGGAAGTCCACGGGGCTGTCTTCTCTGAAGCTGCCTTGGGAACAGGAACCTAAAGTACACTCTTTTTCAAAGAATGTTTTTTTTTTCTTTCATTCTTCATTCTAAAGATCAATGAAATCTACAGAGGGAATGACATGATTTTCTTTTTTGAAAAGCCTCTACATTAAAAAAAAAAGTGTTGGCTTACCTCTAAACCAGATACACTCATGGTAGACACCTGAGAGAAAGCAAAGCTGCTGGGAAGTTACCGACTTCCCCACCATCTCTTATTTTATTACATTGTTTTACACACATAATCTTGGAATCCAGCTCTTTAGAGATTTATTTTTATTTTATTTTATATTAATTTTTTGGTTTTTTCAAGACAAGGTTTCCCTGTGTAACAGTTGTAGCTCTTCTGGAACTCATTCTTGTAGACCAAGCTGACCTCAAACTCACAGAGATTCACCTGCCTCTGCCTCCCAAGTGCTGGGATTAAAGGCGTGCGCTACCACCACCTCCAGGCCTAGAAATTTATTTTTAAGTGATTAGTTTTTTGAAGCTATTTTTTGAAACGTGAATACAACAAACTTAGCTTTGAGATAACACTTGCCTTTTTCTCAAGTTCGCTATTCTACTTTAAAATTTTTCCTAATTACAGCCCCATTCCTGGGTGTTGTGGGCATCCCCAACATTGTCATTTTTCAGCAGTGCACACTCTGTGCCAATCCTCACAGCACCCTCGGACTCATCAGGGCCGTTCCCTTAGACAGAAAGATGAGATCGCAGGGATTAGAATATTAACACACTGCACCATTCCATTCCAGAGAGCAGCACCAAGTTCAGCTTCTGTCTTGCTGTATTAAAGGACCCGTTTCATCTCAGTCTTGCTTGCATTAATGATTTAAGGATCTTTTCAACCTGAAGGATGAAAAAATCCTTTCTTTTCCTTTAAATAATAGCTTAGCTGTTTAAAGCTCTGTTGCCAGTCCCACAACTTAGCATTTTACATGGATCTTGTCCAGTAGTACAGACTGCCCCTATAGGATATCTTTGTTTTTATTATATAGAGGTCTGGGGGGTGGGAGAAAAGCCTCTGGCCTGAGAACCAGTTTTAGGTTGCCTGCCGCACACTTTGGGGGCTGTATGGCACTCCCTCTCTGCAAGGCCACTTTGCTTGGTTTGTGGATATAGTGAAGAGCGATATGGTTTTAATATTTACTTTTCTCTCTGAGGTCAAAAGGAGTCTGAGTGCATTGAAAAGCGAGCAGGCATCCAGAGAAACAGCAAAGTCCCCAGCTTTACAGCATATCACTCTTGACTCTCCTTGTCATCTACTCATGTCCCTCCTCCCCCTCCCTCTCATGTGTACATAATGCATAGCGCTGTTGCCATAGTGTTAGGGTCGGCTGTTAGGAGCCCACACAAGCCAGGCTCTGGCACTGGTCTCCTGGAGACCAGCTAAACAAGCACTGAGAAAAATCAGAAAAAGATGTATTCAGTGAGGCCACACTGGGAAAAGGAACCAAGAGGCCTCATAACCCAAATGTCCTCCCATGGTAAAAAGAGTATGTCGAGCCTCGCAGGCCAGATAAAGATGGGGTTCTGCGCATCACTGGCTCATCACGGTCTCTGCTGGGGTCTTCCCTGCAAGGTGGCCTAGCACGTTGTCAGTCCCATTCCCAGAGACAAGTTCCTCCTCCAGCTGGCCCAGGCTTCAGCTGTTGCCTTCTCCCAGCATGATATTCCTGGAGGAACTTCAATTTATCAGGAATCATTATTTTAATAGTATGATAGACGTGCCATTTCTGCTTAGAGTATCGTTTCCCACCAGGACTGTATCATATTGTTCAATCTGCTTAGTGTTCTAGAGTCGACGCCATCGACTGTCACAAAGAAAATGACTTCAAATGAGTGCATAGTTGTTGTGTAATATTTAACTATGTAAAGATGTGCTGTATTTATTCGTGCTCTGGAATGCTACTTTAACTATGTAAAGGTGCGTTCCATTTGTTTCTGCTACCTTTGTTTTATGATGGAAGGATGTGTTACATTTGTTTCTTCTACTTTTGCTTTATGATGGAAAGATGTGTTACATTTGTTTTTGGTGCATTTGTTTAACTACGAAAAGATGTGTTGCTGTGTTACCTTGTCTGCCTAAGGCACCTGATTGGTCTAATAAAGAGCTGAATGGCCAATAGCTAGGCAGGAGAGGGATAGGCGGGGCTGGTAGGCAGAGAGAATAAAAAGGAGAAGACACCTAGACTCACGAGAAGGAGAAGAGAATGAGGGAGAAGGAGAACGAGACACCCAGGCCAGCCAGACAGCCACCAGACAGCCAGACATAGAGTCAGCAGGAAAGAAAGACATACAAAAGGAGAAAAAAGGTAAAAAAAAAAAAAAGCCTCAAGGCGAAATGTAGATAAAGAGAAACAGATTAACTTATAAGAGCCAGCAAGAAATGAACATAAGCTAAGGCTGAGCAGTGTTAACTAACAAGAAGTCTCTGTGTCATGATTTGAGACCTGGATGGTGACCCCCCCCCCGCCCCCGTTGCCAAAAAAGAAAGCCTGGTACACATAGTGTTTTAATGTATAAATTACCAGATCTTAGTTAAAAAATTTCTCGCGTTCTGACATTTATGTTTTTATTTTCGGCTGTAAATAACGTAGGCAAATATTCATAAAACTATATAGAAAGGTGATGGCAACATGCATCAGGAAGACAGGAGAGTGTCTCTTAACAGTTATTTGTTTATTCAGTATGTACTTTTGTGTGAGTGTGGGCACAGGAGAGCTTGCAGAGGTCTAGCTTGGTGAGGCTGGGTCTGTCTTGGAGCCATCACAGTCTAAACTCCAGTGTTGCTGGCCCAAGGGCTTCTGGGCAATTCCCCTGGCCTATTTTTGCTACAGGAGTTACAGCAAAGCTTTAAGCAATTTAGATGTGCCTGAACCCTTTCGTGTGGCTATGCATACTATCTGCATCACGCTAGAGCAGCCTGCATATGTCACACTCTTCCGCCCCCGGAACCTTCGCAACGCCAGCCCGCAAACAGCCTTTCCAGCCAGCCATGTTTTAACTGCTTAGGAAAACGAGAGTCCACATGGTCCATGTCCCGCCACCTAACATCTAGGTAATTAGGGAATGCCTTAGCTAATTATTTATTTACATTTTATTTGTTTATTTTCACTATACAAAGTGAAGGGTTTCCGAAAGATATCTTAGTAAGTATGCAACATATTTTGGTCCTGTCTGCCTCCCGTCACCCTCTGCCGTCTCCTTATTCTCACTCGTCCTCTTTCTTATCACAAACTTTCTTCTGCTTTCATTTGTATGGGTGTATGTATATATGTATATATTTGAGAGTCTGTGCAAAAGAGGAAATAGATGGCACTTGCTTTTTTCAGCCTGTAAATGGTTTGTGTGTGTGTGTGCGCGCTTGCGCTTGTTTTTATAGTTCTGACACATGCTTGAAATAGGAGAGTGCTCAGAAACCTAGTATGTGGGTAGGTGGTCGGGGCAGACACCGAGAAGAGAGGGAAAGGAACTACCCAGGGAGCCACAGAACTGGTGTGAACTTGCTCTAACGTGTGGTCTGCCTCCATCTTCCTACCCGGTATGTCTAATCTGAACCATCTGGGGTTCAAATCATGTTGCTGTTCCTCATAGCAATAGGAGTGGAATTTTATCTGCCTGCTCACTCCCCAATCCAGGCCCACAATGTACTGTATATACCCATATCGAACAGCATGAGATGGTTCTCATTGTCAAAGTGATGGGATTTCAGGGCTGGGATCGTTTACAGTTAATGGTGTGACATTAGTAGGTTGATGGATTTAGCTTCAGCCTCAGGAGCTAAGTCCAGCTCAATCATCTGACTCCAGTGATGCTGTAACAGTTCAAAAGGACATCTCAGAGCTGCCAGCTGCCAGTGTGCTGCTTCTCAGATAAGTCAGGCCTGTTCCCTTGACTTCTGAGCAGACTCAGCTCACAGCAATTGCCAAAACCCATTAGTTGCAGAAGATGAGGACTTACCTTAAGCCCACTTAAGTATGAAATGGAATTTTTGTAGCTAACACATGTAATTCACACAACTGGAATTTGTAGGCAACGTGTAGTCAGTGGTCAAATGGAACATGTCCCTAGACACCACACCACCCTTCTCACTGTGTCTCTTTGTGCCACCCAGACCTGAATGATCATACAGAAACTATATTAACTACAACACTGTTTGGCCAGTGGCTCAGGTGAATTTCTAACTAGCTCTTATATCTTAAATTAACCCATTTCTATTAACCTATGTATCATCACGAGGCTGTGACTTACCAGTAATATTCTGGCATCTTTTTCCTTCAGTGGCTTTATGGCATCTCTTTGACTCCACCCACTTTCTCTCTGTATCTCTTTTTGGATTTCCTGCCTGGCTTTATTTTGCTAAGCCATTGGCTAAAAGAGTTTTATTCATCCACCAATAAAAGCAACACATATACAGACAGACATCTCACATCATCTCCCCTTCTCTGTCTAATTAAAAAGGAAAGTGTTAACTTTAACATAGTAAAATTACATATGCAAAACAGTTATCAAAATTATACTTTACAGTATTTAGTCCATTTACATTTGGCAAATTAAGGAAATACTCTATCATCTATCCTATATTTATGAGTCTAAAATTTTATACCTAATTTACCTTTTATTACAACTAAAGAAAACTATAATTATAAATATCTAGTCTTCAAGTCCATCAAAGACCCCAGAAGGATATAATATTTCCTAAGTAAACAGGAAGTGCATTGTAAACAATGTCCAAATTTCCAGAACTGACAAAAATAATATGCTGCCTGAATAGTCACCCAAAGTTCATTTGTAATGTTGGGGCATCCATCTTCAGCCTGTAGGTCCATAATATCTGACAGATTTTTCAGTAAAGCAGGAAATTTGAAGATCTGTTTTGCCTTCGACTGGCAAAGTTCATCAATTGCTTTTTTCTGTGTCCTATTGAATGTCTGACAGTTTTTTCTGTGAAGCAGGAGCACTGAAGGACAATTCTGTCTTTTGGAAAGTTCAGCAGTCACCTTTCTGTGGGTCCTGAATGTCCAGTTTATACAGCATACCATCAAGCAGTCTAGGAAAGAGCAGTTTCTTGCCCAAATAGCTAGCCTTGTCACATTGAAGGCAAATTCCATAACAACTTTCTTCAATACCCATCAATCTCTCTGAATTAATTGGTGCTACCAGAAGCAGACATGTCTCACTGCCAGGAAAAGTCTAACTTCTTAAAACATTTTTAAATGCCATACTGTTGGTCTTTGAAGTGTTGAAGATTATCTAATTGAAATATATCTTTCTATATCTAGAAAACCTAACTAGTATGACTAAAAGTTTGATTATTATAGATGACTATCTTTTAATCTGTATTTCTTAATTGTACATTACATTTTAAATGATTTGCATAAACATAATACCTTAAACAAGAGTAGAAATGTGTATATATAGTGTAACAAAATTGACCTTAAATTTGTATTAACAGACCAAAATCTATTCCAACGTAAAGTATTCATTTCTATATCGTATCTCTCCCCCCCTTTTTTTTTTTTAAAAAAAAGAGATTGACTGTGACAATTAACCCTTTATAGTCAATCCCTTTTAAATGAAAACAAACATTTGTAAACAATCATTTTGGAAATTTGGGAATAATTTTCTCCAAACTACTTTCTGCTGATTGTTGGTCAAAGTCTTTTTAAGGCTCATGGAGACCTTTCACAGGGTTTTGTTCTATCAAACCACTTTATCCTGGAAGGAATTCATAGGTTCCTATCCTCTGTGAAAACAAAAGCAGAACCTCTTTTCCCAAATAACATATCCTTAGATTCAAATTTTAAAGTCAAGGTACCTTTAAAATATACATATTGGTTTAGCTTAGCAGCCCCCAGAATCAAATGTCTCTCTGCAGTCAAAAAATTCAAGGAAAACACAATAATATACACAATCCAGATTCTTTGTTTATTTTTTCATCTTTTCATAGTCCATTTTATTCTATTTTTCCTTTAAGAACTTCAGTTTAATATCCTTAAATTATTTTTTATCTATGATTCTATCTTTTATCATCTCTGTCTTAAGTCTACGTATATTGGTCAAACATAGTATGGCCTTTTTTGTCATCTGAATCTGTCTTTTCTGTGTATCTGTAATCATTTTCTGACCAGGCTTAGCAACCCCACATGAGTTTCTTTTTCCATTTTAATCATATGTTCTTCTCTGTCTCTGAAATCTCACTCTGGAGCACTGGAGTGCTCTTGTCACTTATTCCTAAAGACCCAGAGTTTGTGTCAGCCTCAATCATCAACTCCATGGGCAGATGTAGCTCTCCCTTCCACCCCTACAACTCAATAAACAAATCTTGCCATAAAGGCAAACACAGATGACTGGACATTGTACAGGACTGGTGGTCAATGACATATATAACTCAGTGAAGTCAATTTAGGACCAGAGACTTGATGAATAGTAGCTTGATGGGTGATAGGACTAATATTTTACTGGTAAGTTGAGTGAACAAGATGACCCACTGCATGGTAGCAGTGGTTATCCAACCATCTGAAGGCCTGGGCAGAACAAAAGATATTCCTGTAAGGAAAGCCTAAAGAAGTCTTTCTGCCTGGCCACACTGGAACTGGAACATGCTTTCTTGCCTTCTTACCTTTGTACTCAAACCAAAGCTGTGACTCCCTCTGGCCCAAATCACTAGTGTCTGTTATTTATTATTTACTATTTTGCATGTGCCAGTACCCTTGGGTAAAGCTGGAAGACAGCCTGAGTTCTCGTCTTCTGCCTTTACTTGGGCTCCAGGGACAGAACTCTGGTTATCTCAGCAACAAGTATTTTATCTGCTCAGCCATCTTCTCTGAATCAGTTTATATTCCTAAAACCACACTTAGCTCCTAGAATGACTGTCAAAGCTGCAATTAAGTTCTGTGGTTGATAACTGTAATCCAAGACAGCGACTGCAAAGAATGTTGGAATCCCCCTTGAGTAGCAAGTTACTATTGTATGTAATAAGCCAAGACAAAATATGGCACTATTGCACTAGGCTGAGACCTGACGTCAGTGACATCAAGATCCATGGGAAAGGCCAGTGCAAATGCCTGCCTCACCTTCCAGCTAAGGTTCATTTCTGATGCCAAGCCTGACTGCACTCGCCACCATGAGGTGACCACTCCAGTTCTCTGGGTCTGTTTTCGATTCTGTTACATGAGTTCATCGGTCTACGTAGGGCCACCCTGTGGCTGCATGGTCTCTGAGTGATCCTATGGGACCCTGTACTCACAGACGCCTCATACCTGCGCTGCTGAAGTGCTCTCTCTGTCTTCAAATTCGCCATGGATTTCTTAGCAAGGAGCCCAGTGGTTTCAGTTTGTACAATGCCTACAAATGATGCAATGGGCATGTGGCCCAGGTCAGTGAGTCCAGGGATTGCTGTTGTCTGCCTATGCAACAAAGAGACTAAAGCCCTGCTTAATTAGAAGGGGAAAAATAAACAGAACTAAAACTATTTATTTATTAAAGGATATCTCAGAGTCTTCTCTATAAGAATGTGCTTTGTAACTCAGGTTCAAGTCACTTTCTAAACAACCTGGCCACAAAGTCCCTTCTAACCTTTATTCATTCTATGTTTAATTTTTAAAAGGACATAATCTATGCAGTAAATACTACACAGAACACATTCTGAATGTTTAATGTTTGCTTAGATGTCTAAACTCTACAATTTGTACTTCATAAAAATTCTGATTATTGTCAGGAGTCATGTGTCACATGAACGGAGGGTCAGGGGAACAAGGCTGTGATTAAGGAAGAGAATCAGTGTCAAGTTCCATGTGCAAAGGTGAATAAGGCTATTTGATGACCAAGGACTCTGCTCCAAGATTTACCTGCTGCTCCCTCGCTAATGCCTGTATCCACTCATGTCTTTCATTCTCTGGGTTTTCATTTATGTCATTTCATTTACATTATGTCTACCTCATTGTCTTACTCAATCTAGTATATTCTTTTTCCAGCATGTATCTTTCATTTACCTGCCTTTATCCCTCCAGATCTGTAAAACACAGCCACAGATGAATCGATGCTGTGCAGTGCTTTTCTGCCCAGTCAGTCTGTTCTCTACTTGGTACTCCGAACTCACAACGTCCTCGGGATACTGTCTGGTAAATACACTCTTCGTAGTGGCTGCTGCCTTGTTAGACAGGAAGCCATTTGCTTCTACAGCTGCCTCTCCAGCTGGCCTCCTCTGCGCTTCCACACGCAGACCACAGTGACATTTTGAGACTTTCTAGTTAACCTCAAGTTCTCTGTTTTTTGTTTGTCTCTAGTTTAGATTTATCACCTCTCTACTACTCAATGGTTCTTATTCGGGTCTCCACCCAAAATCGTATCCTCATGAAGACCTTCTATATCCTTGTTGAGACTTTTCTAACAGAGGTACCCTCCCTGCAGTGAGGGCTGAGGCAGGCTAGAAAAACGGGGAGAAATAAGAGGACAAAGGAAGGGACCCACCCAAATAATGCATAAAATGGAAAGTACCTACAGAGATGGTGCTGTTTGCCTAAAGAAACCTCAGGAAGGATATTAAAACCATTTCGTGCAGAATGCCTGTGGCCTTGGCTTTAGCGGTGTTCACAGATCTCACATATTCATAAATCTCAGCAATGCTCCTCCCCGTCTGCCTCCTAATTTCACTTACGAAAGGGAATTCTTTTGGGAAAGTAAGTAAATGAACTCATATAGTTTTACTTAATTTTTAGACTACTTCAATTTTAAGCTTCGCACAGTTTTTTGGACCTTGTTGTCCACCATTTGAGCAACATAACTTGGGATATTGAGGAAGGGGACTCCCTAGGCTCCTGGCAGCATTGTGAGACTATGTGTCCTGACTCTTGCTTTGGATGACACCTAGTGAATGGTGTAGGAGGTTCTTCTGTCTTTGTGTTGCTTTCATTGGTTGAATAAAGAAACTGCCTTGGCCTTTTGATAGGGCAGCACTTAGGTAGGCGGAGTAGACAGAACTGAATGCTGGGAAGAATGGCAGACAAAGAGCCACCATGGAGCTGCCAGGTCAGACATGCTAAATCTTTCCCTGTAAGCCACGACCTCGTGGTGACATACAGATTATTAAAAATGGGTTAAATCGAGATGTGAGAGTTAGCCAATAGGAGGCTAGAGCTAATGGCCAAGCAGTGTTTTCATTAATACAATTTCTGTGTGGTTATTTTGGGTGTAAGCTAGCTGGGCAGCCGGGATGAAATGCAGGCCCTCTCTCCCTCAACAAGTGAAGGCCATTACAGTCTACTCTCCACACAGGTGTCATTCATTCATTTATTTTCTTATTGTCTTATGGCAGAATACAGATGCCTTGAAGAGAGGGGTCAGGTCTCCCTTGTCTCTCTGATTCTTATCAAATGTCTGACATATAGGCTATGCTCACTAAAGCATTTGATCACCGGACGGACCTGTGAATGGATTTCTGGCTTCTCATGGAATCCTTGCTCTGAATTCCTGCAGCTGTCTGTGCTTCTTCTACAACCCTTGTATTCGGCTTCTGTGCATTCATTACTCGGGGGCTCGTTATAAACTCTTCAAGTTGTAACTCACAGAGTTTTGTGCTCTGTAGTTGAGGTTGGCACAGAACAGGCACTCAATAATTCTGATTGGTTTAATTTGAATAAGTGAAAACTTTCAATGATCTACTAAAAACTAGAAAAGTGGGTTTTTGCTTTGCTTTATTTATTTTTAAATGAAACTATCATCTGGAGATGGCTCAGTTGTTACGATTGCTAGGTGCTCTCCCAGAGGACCTGGGTTGGATTCCCTGCATCCACATAGCAGCTCACAACTGTTTCTAATTTCAGTTCTGGGGAGCCAACCCTGTCTTCTGATCTTCATTGGCACCAGGTAAGCAAGTGGTGCTCAGATATATATGCAGGCAAAATCCTCACACATATAAAATAAACATTAGAATAAAGGAAAATAAAGCCACAGGAAATATTGAGCTCCTTGCCCAAGGCAGGCACGTTTCCCAGCCATTCAGCAATCTTGGAGAACAGCCTAAGCACTGATCTCCACTGATCCAAATCAGCTTCATTAAACACTTCTGGTCCTGTGAGATGGATGGCTTGTGGGCACAGCCTTGACAGCCAGGAGGAGAAGATCTCCACCTCCAGATGCTCCCGATGGATGGCTTGTGAGCACAGCCTTGACAGCCAGGAGGAGGAGAAGATCTCCACCTCCAGGAGCTCCCGTCCTGCTCCTGGCCCTGCCAAGCTGGAGAAACTTTCAAGGAGAAACTGCTGTGGGCACAAGGATGAAAACAATGCCCCTGTTTCTAGATGTTTTTATAGGTTCCCTCCATGTGGGGAGGAAGCTTGAACACACCACACACATTTATGTAGGACTGTAGCAGTGATAGCTTTTGTAAAGAGAACGTTCAAATGAAGGGACCATGACCACTCTCCAGGTCATTGTGTCTCCACAAGTGCAACCCTGCATCCTCAAAGATCTATCCTGAGGGCTAACATTTTGGTCTAGTGAGTGAACCCCAATGAGATGATGCACGGTTAGCACCTGCCACTTTAGCGCCCAGCAGAAATGTGACCGGAATAGTTTCAGCATGGGCAGGAGCAGCTCTTTCAGCTCTCGAGAACCTGTAAGGAAGAAAAGTCCCATGGTCTTACAGACCCCACAAGGACAAAACTTTGTCACTCAGTCAGGAGGAGTTTAATCTGGGTCAACCGGAGAGTGACCCTAGAAAAGTCACAATTTCTTGCTTTACAAATATTGTTTTCCGTGCAGGGTGAGGGGTGGTCATCTGTCTCCCTGGAAGCCTGTTTGTTGTTCAGGACAGCCAAGAAATCGATGGTCAATTGGCACCTCATACTTGAAAATCTCTGTCAGATAATTTACTCCTACCAGCAGGAAAGGACTCAGATTGCACAGAGACAGTCATGTTTATTATGTCTTCCTTTCTCTATCTAGTTCCTGTGTGCAAGTACAGGAAGCAGGTTTCCTGGAAGAAGGGCACAGCTGCCAGGAAGTCACGGACGCTCAGAAAAGTCCTGAACTGTAAAGATCCATGAGACTTTGTGAATGCAGAAAACGATTAGCTCACTTGTGAATTCATTGAAGCAAGTGATTGGGGGACCGTGGAAGATCTCTGAGCTGAAGCGCCCTGATTTGGGCAGAGAGAATGACTCCTGGATCACAGGCTCTGCCCTTGTGTCCTAATCCATATGTAGTGTTTACCCAGTTCTACAGTCATGGGCAGGAGATGATTAAAGAAACAGGGACCCCCAGAAGCTGGTCTATGCACAAGGCTAATGAATGGGCTTTGAAGGAAATCTGTGACAATGACAGCCATTTAAAATCTAAATGGCTTCTAAAGTTTTTTCTTTCTAGCTTTAGAATGGCATCTACATTATCTGAATCCTGTAATGTTTTGGTTTCGGTGTAATGTTTTGGTTTCTTGAAGGACTGGGAATTGTGGAAATGAAATGCATTCATGAAGTAGAAGAGAGAAATGGTCACCGTCCTTGACATTCAATATTGTAAAAGCAGATGGAGCAAAATGGCAGGGAGCTACTGCCACAGGTTTCCAAATGGTACCACCTTAGAGGCCACTTGGACCACTTGGCAGTTCTTCCCTCCATCTTACTAGTTGGCGACAGTGGCTCAGCAGCATGAGGGACATTTATTAAGGGAGCCTGTTTAATGGCCAAGGCAATAGAGTGGGGACCCACACAGTTACGGAATGAAACCACATACAGGAATAGGCCACAAGGTTCATCAGAGAGGACGGGGTGTAGATGAAGCCCGGCACAGCCCTGGAGAGAGACACTCATTTCCTGTTTTCAGCCCTGAGCAGGCCCTTCTAGATATGGGAGGAAGTTCTCTGATATTTGAACATGCTCACAAAATGTCTGCATATTTCCCCTTGTCCATATCAGAGCATACTAATCAGAGAGGTTCTTTAAAAGCAGTATTTTTTATCTGAATTTAAAATTCATTCACACCCATTAGCTGCTCAATTAGGTGAAGCAAACTTTTAGTTGCATGCCAGGGGCTTCATTTAATTTGCCTGGAATAAGCAGTTGGCCCTAACTGGGGAAACACGTGTGTGTTTGTGTGTGTGTATGCGCGCACTTGTGTGCATGTATGTGTGTGTGCATTCGTGTGTGTGTGTGTGTTTTCCAAAGATACTAAATCAGAGCAGTATTTTAAAAAAATGCCTAAAATGCCAGGTATAAATTGACCATAGTTCACATTGTACAAGAAATTAAAGATTTAATAGCTGGTGTAGAGACACGTGAGTCCCCTCCCTGAGGCTGCTCTTTCTCCAGGTGTGTGTATTTTCCCCTCTTCAGAACAACTCATGAAGACATCAGTTCTTCAGACAAAGGAAGCTTTGTGTTTGGCTCTGTCTGGGTGGGTGTTTAATTTGAGCAAGTACTTAGCGAAAGAAAAGTTGTCTTTAGAAATCCCGTCTAATGGATTTTGATGCAAAGTTTAACTCCTTTTAAAATGTTTTCCAGTTGTCATACAATTTGCCGAGCGTTTCTGCTCAGCAAACATATTTGGCCTAAATGCAGCTCAGGAAAAGAAAATAATTTAACTTTGTAAGAAACCATTCCTTTATTTTTGAGTCATGTGAAAAAAAGCTCCAAGACATACTCTCATGTAAAGGAAAGCTAGGAGCAGGTTCAATTAGTATAGTCAGGAGTGCAGCCCTCTCCTGGTAGCGTCTGTCTCATTGCATGTTGCGGACATGTGTTGTGTAGAAGCACGCAGAGGTCGGCCATCAGAAGGTCCCAGCACAGATCCTTCTCTGATGCCGATAATCACTGTATGTTTTGGAAAAGTCGTCTGAAAATCCCTGGATCACATTGTCTTTGTATGTCAATACATGAGAAGGTGAAGGAACAGAAGAAGAGTTTAGTGTGGTACACAGGCTGCCTTTACCAGAAAGACGTAGACATGTAATCAGGTAGGAAAGTCGGGCGCAGTGCGGGTCCAGACAAGAACAGTGAGGTGGAGGAAGACAGAAAAGTAGGCTGAGGGAAAATTTGGAAATAAAGAGCAACGGCGTTGAAAGGAGTGGGTGATCAGGGGGGGGGGGGGGGGCTGAGGAAGTGTCAGTGGGCGGCACAGTGAGGAGATGCGGTGGAAAGACAGACGAGATGCCATGATGGCAGGGAAAAGAAGAGCCCCTTGGAGACGGGGAGTCTCCCACCTTGACCTTGACTGTAGTGTGCGCCTTCTGGTGACGGTGACTCCCCCATTCTGTAATCTGGACCAAGTAGAATTTGTTGACCGCTTTAAAGGTACAGTTAGGACCTGGGAAGGAATCAGTGTGGAGAACCGCGTTGTGTTGGTGACTGAGTCTTCTGCCAGGCCTCCTAGATGAAAGCAGTTCACACGGTGACAGAGACGGATGAGGTGAAAGTTGGAAAGTCAGAGCGGAAGGAACATAAAGCTACTGGGTGTTTGTTCAATGCCCAACGCTTCTTGGCATACTGGATTCGTTAAAAAAAAGAAAAAAAAACTCGTGAACTTTCATTTTACAATTACTTGTTTAATTGCTAATGAGGGGGAAAGGCTGCGTGCAGGTGAGTTGCCAAAATGAATAAACATGAGTTATGTTAAGAAATTAGCAGAAGCTGGATTTCGAGTGACTCTGGAAAACACAGTCAGACGACCGTCGAGATCCACTGAACCATGTAATAGCCTCTCCGTGGAAACTGGGGGAGGCTATCATTTAGATATTTTAAAAAGACCCGCTAACGTGTCTGTTAACTCCCAGCCGGGAGGGAAAGATTCGGACCTGGTAAGAGATGAGGTAGGTGGTGTCTGGGAGCCCTCACACCTCCGGTTTTTGATGTTCAAAGCTGTGGTCCAACGTATAAGTGCACTGAAGACTAGGAGCTGTGTGATTCATTAGCTGTTCCTGTCATCCCTGGGACTCTGCCAGCTGCAGAATTCTGAGCAGATGTGGCGAGGCAGCCAAAACCACCTTTTGGATTTGGATCCTCTTGTCTCTCACTTTGGTTTTATCCTTGGAGGATTCTGAGCATATTCTTAAAGGGCAAGTTAGGTAGTTAAGTGGAGTTGGAAAAGAAAGAGAGAGAGAAACTTCTGTTAAAGGGAGAAAACGCCACAGTTTCTAATTTATATTAAGAGGAGAATCGTAAATGCATATGTTTAAGTCCTGCAGGCTATGCCTTTATTTGACCATTATAAGATCTGCCCAACCAGAACCACCATCAACTAATTATGCATTTAAACATTAGGTCCAGCGGGCAGGTAATTCCAGATCATTTTCTCTGGCCATCTATGTGTTTCTAAGCCTGTCCCCGGGCTGCATGCTAGCAGAATGAACCTTCACCTTGACCAGGCTGCCATCTGAGGGGAAATGCATCTGGATGGACAGGCAGGATGTGCTGGAGAAAAACACTCCCTTGTTGAGTGGTAATGACCATCTGCTAGCTCTAAATCTCTGGTCTAGGATAATTGGGAAAAAGACAGGTGTGGATCTAAGTTGAAAACACGACTTTTGAGTGAATTTGTCAAAGTTTGGCTTATTTAATTTGCATGAGACACTAAACCAATTGCTTTGAACTGACTCCATGAGAGTGGTGTTTTAATTGCCTGTTGCCTATAGGGTGATGTTGGAAAAGGAAGAATTGTCGTCAGGATATGTACTTGGCCTCAGTCCTGGATCTAATGTGGTATCAGCTGGTGACTTTGGACAACTCACCGACTACGTGTAATTTGAATTATATCGGTCAATTGTCCTGTGCTGTTTGCTTTGTTGAGAGCTGACTCTGAGAACAAGAGATGGGCTCCTTCACTCAGATTCAAGCAAATTTATTTCAAGTGTCCTCTAAGACTCCTTGTCCTGGGACAGGCTGAACCCTGGCTCTGTAAAGGGGGGAAGGGTGACATCTAACAGCTAAGGGTATTAAAAGCAACACACCCAAGAGAATAGCTGTGCTGCAGGACAATGGTTTTACGCTGTAAACATTTGTTTCTTGTACTTGTTTAATAAAATGCTGATTGGCAGGAAGTATAGGTGGGGCAATGAGAACAGGAGAATTCTGGGAAGAGGATTCTGCAGTCGTGATCCAGCCACAGAAGAAGCAAGATGTGACTGCTTCGATAAATAAGGTACTGAGCCACGTGGCTAACATAGACAAGTACAATGGGTTAATACAAGTTAAGAATGAATAAGGCATTTGAGCTAATGGGCCAATCAGTTTATAATTAATGTAGACCTCTGTGTGATTTCTTTGGGACTTAACGACTGTGGGAACTGGGCAGGACAGAAAACCACAGACAACATAGCTGTAAGTCAATCCATTTCCCACAAACATTATTGCTGTTTATCCCATAGTATAAAGTATTAACCTCTGGAATGATGAGCTAGATGTCTCTCCATGGGAAGCCACTTCCCACTACCTGGAAATCTCTCAGGGCTTCACCAGTCATTTCTGCTGGATATTTTAAGTGGCCAGTTTGGAGATTGTGGTAATTTGAAACAATTGACCCCCACACTCTCATAGGGAGTGGTACTGTTAGGAGATGAGACTTCATTGGAGTGGGTATGACCTTGTTGGAGGAAGTGTGCCACTGTGGGGGTTTCTTATGCTCAGGATACCACCCAATGTCTCAGTTGACTTCCTGTTGCCTGCAAGATGTTGGACTCTCAGCTCCTTCTCCAGTCCATGTCTGTCTGCATGCCACCGTGCTCCTCACGATGAAGATTATGTAAACCAGCCACCCCAGTTAAATGTTTTCTTTGTAAGGGTTGCTGTGGGCATGGCGTCTCTTCACAGCAACAGAAACCCTGACTAAGAGAACTGTTTCGCTATCTGCTGCCCACCACTCAACCTCTTGCTTACGCTTCCTTCGTGCTTCATAAAAATCACTCACAGGAAACCCAACGCATGGCTACAGCAGATTGTTCTCTGCCTGGAACAATGTGCTGTCACTGTTTCCTGATGTGGGAAAATGGGAGATGCTCCTTGTCTTTTTTATATAACCCAGAGGAATGTCCTTATTAAGGAAGACAATGGGAAAAAGTAGTATATTTTATTTTGAAATGGAGACACATAGATTGAAAACTTTGTCCTATCAAAAGCCAACTCCAATATCCAGTTAAGAACAGAAGCTTAGCCCCCTTTCCTCATCTGTAGTAATTATTTTCTCTCTCATATCATTAATTTCCCCCTTCAGCTGGGTTATTCCTACAGGTAATTCCTCTTAATATTTTCTGTCTTAATCCAAGCAACACCAGGAGCACCAGAGTAGGGGAGCTTGAGCTCAGTCTGGATGATGTAATAAGATTATAGTAACAGAACAGAAACAAAGCTGGCAGATTCCTGGTACAATCTAAAGTCTCAAGTCTTCCCCTAACTTGTGTCCCTTCTCCTGCTCACCTTGGTCATAGAACTCTCCCAAAAGACTATCTGCATTCACTTTCTCAGCTCTGAATCTGTTAACTCTGCTCCTCAGAAACCATCTGGTAAAGCCACCAACTGCTACCTCTGGTGACCACCTCCCCAGCAGCAATTTCTTGTGAACTTAGAGCTTGATTCAGCGCAAACTTTCACTTCCCTTAAATGACAGACTTGGCGTGGCATCCAGTAAATCACAGTTTTCTGATGTCTGTTTTATACCCCTATTTCTCAGTTTCTTTGTTGGCTCCCTCTTCCTTCCCAGCTCTCTTTTAGGAATCAGTTTTTCTGTATCCTTAGGCTGTCCCATCCAGTCTCTTCTCTATCCTTATTGCTTCTAGCTTCCTGAACTCTAAATGCATCCCCAGGTGCCTTATGGCATTACCAATGCCCAACACGCTTTTCATAATTCATGAGTCCCGTGTGTCACTCAACCACTGAGGAAAGACTTCCAGGAGTGTCCTTTAAGTGTTCTGCCTCCTCCATGCCCTGCACATCATGTAGCCACAGACTCCACATCAAATCTTGCTGCTTTCCACCAACATCAGCACCATGATCCTTTCCTTCTACTGGGTTACTACCCTTTCTCCTGTAAACTAGTGCAAACAGCTCTGACATACCATTTCACTCCTAATCTGGACTCCACATAACGCTCGCAATGATTATTTTTTTGGATCCTGCTGCTTTTCATTTAAAGCCCTGCAATAAATATATTCCCATCAAGCCTGTGATGACGTTTCAAGTCTTCATCATGGCTTTGTTTCTGGTCCTCTGGCTTTGCTCAGTTTCTACCCTTCCCTCTGATGTACATCTCAGGTTTTTGAGGAAGTTTGCAGTGTTTCCCCGAGACTCTTGCCTGCAGCAGTTCTTGCTCCCTGATGTCTTACCTCAATCCCCCAACCTTTCTTCCCTAGAGCACTTATTAGTATATAACATCACACTCTTTAATTATTTATTCTTGATTTCTTTCTTCTATTTTCTCAAAATAAGCTCCCCGAAGGCAAACTTTTAAGGTTTACTATTGTATCTTCAACATGTAAAATAAATGTAGAAAATTGTAGTTCCATGGTGATTTATTTCTACCTTTTGTTTAATGGTGTAAACATTTTTAAAGTTTTTTTTAATGATTAAAGGTGTGTTTGTGTGTGTGTGTCTGTGTGTGTGTGTGTGTGTGTGTGTGTGTGTATGCGTGCATGCACTTATCAATGCACCATCACCCACCCAATGTCTTCCTCAGTTGCTCCTCACCATATGTTTTGAGACATGGTCTCTCACTGAACCTTCAGCTCATCTAGTTGGTTGGTCTGCAAGTCCCACAAATCCTCCAATTTCTACCTCCCCAGCTCTGGGGTGACAGGTGTGCACCAATGCCATTTCTGGGTGCTAGGAATTGAACTCGGGTCTCATGCTTGCACAGCATGAGATCTATCGCCCTGTTTCTGCATGTAACTTGTATGGACAAGGAGAGATCTTTCTTCTGGAGGCAGGAGATGCTCCTCTGTCAACTGACTTCAGAGTCCTGCTGTTTGTCCTTGTAGCGACTCCAGGCTGTTGAGTATGTTTAGAGGCTGATTGTTTACAGCCCCAGCCTTGGCGGTGTTATTTCTCCTCAAGAAGTTCTAGATATGTCAACATCACAAACGTCACAGAGGAAACTGACCAACTTTGATGGGCTTTAAAATGTGAAACTATTGTTGTTTTAAGCCTGAGTTCTTTGGAGATAGTTATGTTGGCATAGGAACTGAGGAAGAAATCAGATAGGCTAGACATGGGGCAGAGTGAGAGACAGACAAAGACTTAGCTAGGATGGGGTTGGGCCCCAGGACACTGAAACAGAATCACATACTGGCAAGATGCCTCAAGGCAGAGACAAGGGTCCCTGGGGCCAAAAGAGACAGGTGTCAATGGCCAATTAACAACAGATATGAGCCACTGACAGGGAAGATAATTGACAAAGGAGATGCAAACTTCACCATGGGAGCTTTCAGAGCAAACTTCTGAAGCACTGACCACAATCTTCCTTTGGCTTAATTGATGATTTAACAATTATTAAGTGAACAAAATGCCAGGCTCAATGCCAAGCACTACAGATGGGAAGATACAGTGTTCATAGTCCAGTACACATTTGGTCCTTCATAGCCCTGGGTGCACATGATGTTGGGGAAAATGAAGGTGGTGAAGGCTGGTTGAGTTATGGATCAAAGAGGGTGATGTAAAGAAAAGACATGAAGACATAGGTTTCTTGTTGAAAACAAAAAATTTCTATATTATTTCATCACTTACCAAAGATACTATAAACAGGATGCTCCCCTGCTATTTTTTCTCTCTGCCTTTCACAAGGCTAGTGAATTAGGAAAAAGTCTGTTAAATAGACATATTATCTCCTGTGGTGTTTGGATAGTATTATACAGTACATTTTTACTGTATGAAAATATATAGGAATGTTCTTATCTTTCTCCAAGAAGCTTTCACTTGTGATCTAAGAGTCCAAGAAGCTTGCATGACATTCTGATGTAAAATCAGCATGCATTCCAAGGAGATCAACAGCAGCTGGTTTTTTTTTTTTTTTTTTTTTTTTTTTATAGCAGATTGTATCCCAAAATAGCGTTATGAACTGATGTGGGATTCTTCTCTTTACATTGTGAATACCATTGGTTAATAAAGAAGCTGCTTTGGGCCTATTGCAGCACAGAATAGTGCAAGGCGGGAATCCCAAACAGACAAATGTAGAGAGAGAGAGTAGGCTGAGTCGTTGAGACACCATGTAACCACAGCAGGAGGCAGATGCTGGACTCCGGACAGAACCTTACAGGTAGGCCACAACCATGTGGTGATATACAGATTATTAGAAATGGGTTAATTTAAGCTATAAGAGCTAGCTAGAAATATGCACAAGCTAATAGGTCAAGCAATGTTTTAATTAGTACAGTATCTGTGTGGTTATTTTAGGTCTGAGCAGCCTTTGCCAACAAATTGGCACCAATGTGGGCAACTACTTCCATATTAAACCTGACAGCTTGAAAAGGAATTTTAGACACAGAAAAACAGAGTTTAGCACAGCTTCTTGGTAACCACTTTTTTTTTTTTTTTTTTTTTTTTTTTTTTTTTTTTTTTTTTTTTTTTTTTGTGGATTGGCTCAGTTTGCCTGTAGTGAGCAGGGATGCTGTGGCTCCTTTAAGAGAAAGCTTACTGACTTAGCATAAGAAAGGAAGGCTTCCTGATTCAGGAAGCACAAACTCTGGCTCTTTCAAGAGGCCAAGCATTTAAATGGGGTTTGTGGGCAGCGTGCTGCAGGTTACTTGGTGGCAGCATGGGCCATCTGGTTACCAGAGTTGAGGTGGTGAGAACATCTCCCACCCAGCAGCCTCAGAGGCAGTGAATGGACCTCCACCATGTTGTACTGGGCTGAGCAAAAGGCAAAGCAGCCTTAGTTCTAACCACACCTGCTTAGCATTTTATGAAGTAGTTCTGGTCAGAAAAGGATTACAGATACACAATAAAGACAGATTCAGATGAAAAAGACCTCTAAATGGGTCACAGTGTGGAATAAATGTACATAGGCTTGTGAGAGAGAAGGAAACAAATATAGACAGTTATAAAAAGAAGTAAATAGTTTTTTAAAAAAATAAAACAAAGTATTTAAAGAGATGGAGTACAGTCATAGATTAAAGGAGTAAGAAAACTAAGCCACATATAAAGATGGAATATACACAGAGAATAGATTATGCATATTATTGTGTATTATTTTTTGACTGTGAATGAGCTAAGTACAGAGATATTTCATTGCACAAACTGCTAAGCTAATACACACACATATATTTTAAAGGTATCTTGACTCAAAATTTGGGCCTAAGGATATGTTGCTTTGGAAAAGAGGTTCTGCTTTTGTTTCCACAAAGGATGAGAACCTGTGGAATCTTTCCAGACTAATCTGGTTTGATGGAACTAGACTCCTGGAAGGCCCCCTAAAATTACTTTGTCCAACAAAAAGCTTGAAGTAGTTTGGAGAGAACTGTGCCCAAATTCCCAAATATTGTTTATAAATGTTTATTTATATTTAAAGGGTGATAATGCTATAGAGATGGATACTTTGCATTGGTATGGATTGTGATCTAGTGATACAAATTTAAGATCAATTTTGCTATATGTGTATTTCTGTTCTTGATTAAGATACTATGTTTGTGCAGCTCACTTAAAAATGTAATGTATAATTAAGAAATATAGATTAATAGTCATTTATAATAGTCAAGCTTGTGGCCATGTTAGGTAGATTTTCTAGATATACAGAGATATATTTCAGATGTATGGATATTCTTTGAATTGTTCAAAGACTAACAGAATATGGCATGTAAAATATTTTAAGAACTTAGAGCTTTTCATGACAATGAGACACAGCTGCTCCTGGCAGCACCAATCTACTTCTACAAGAAACTGCTCTTGCCTGGACTGCTTGATGAACTAGGCAGGCAGGAGAAACAGAGAAATGACTGCTGGATTTACCTAAAGGAGAGATGGTTCTACGGGGTTCCTGCTTCATGAAAGAGTCTGCCAGATATTCTGCAGGACACAAAAGAAAGAGACTGACAAATGGCCAATATAGGTGGAACTGTCTTTGAAATTTCCTGTTTTGTGGAAAAGTCTTCCAGATATGATGGGCCTATAGGCTGAAGATGGATGCCCCAATGGTACAGAAGAACTTTGGGTGACTGTCCAGGCAGTGAGATGTCTCTGTCAATTCTGGAATTTTGGAAGTTGCTTACAATGTACTTCCTGTTTACTTAGGTAATATTATATCATTCTGGAGTCTTTGATGGAGTTGAAGAACAGATAGTTATAATTATAGTTTTCCTTAGTTATGATAAAAGATAAAGTAGATATAAGTATTGTAACTGTAATTCTTACTTGATACTTGGTCTGTTGTATGTAATCTTGCTATGTTAAAATTAAAACCTTCCTTTTTTATTTAGACAGAAAAGGGTAGGTGATAGAGGATTCCCCTCTGTGTTCTGTGAATATCGTTGCTAATAAAGAAGCTGCTTTGGGCTTATTGCAGCACGGAACAGAGCAAGGTGGGAGTTCCAAGCAGGTAGATTAGAGAGAGTAGGCAGTCAATGAGATACCATATAGCCGTCTCAGGAGACAGATGCTTGATGCCAGACAGAATCTTACAGGTTATACAGATTAATAGAAATTAATAGAATTTAATTAAATAATAGAAATTAATAGAAATGGGTTAATTTAAGATATAAGAGCTAGCTATAAATACGCATAAGCTAATAGGCCAAGCAGTGTTTTAATGAATATGGTTTCTGTGTGATTATTTAGGGTCTGGGCAGCTGGGAAATGATTGAGTAGCCTCTGCCTAACAACGAACCAGGGGCAAGAACTTCATGGACGCCTGTGTTTACAGAGTGCCCTGGTGGACCCTGGCTTCTACACAGTATGGCCATGGAGAGAGCATCAGTGGTAGCCAGAAGACGGTGGCCTGTTAAAATGAGTAAGCACACTTGGGAGTTTGTGGAAACTGGAGGTTACGGATGCTCTTGTGACGACTCAGCCGCACGCAGAGGAGTCGTGTTTCTTTCGGCTGGAACTTCTGCTCAAAATGCTTTTGGTTTTTAAAATGGATGTGCTGATTTCACTTTTGCACCCATGTTTTCATTACATGTCTGTGTGTAGGTTCGTATGCATCCCAAGCACGCAGGTGTCTCCAGGGGTCTGAGGACAATGACTCCCCTGGAAACTTAAACTGGCATTACAGGCTAAGTGATGTGGTTGGAACTGAACCCAGGCTTTCTGCTCTTAACTGATGAACCAGAGCTGTCTCTCTCACTCTCTGGATTGTTAGTATCACCATGGTCACCCCATGCCCACTCAGCCCTTTCTCCAATCGACAACCCATAGACATTCTTTCACAAGAATTCATGTGATGACATACATGCTATGAGGACCCCGTGTCACCTAGACAGCTGTGTTTTCTGACACACTGATGGTGCCAAGCTCAGGGTGGAGTAGGCTTCAGGCTTAATGGCTCGACACTGGCTAGCATTCCTTTGACCATGACGGTGTCACCACCTCAGTTCTTAGCTCTGATTTCAGAAGGCGATCTTGGCATTCCCCTTCGTCTTCCTTATAACGCTCTTTAGAGCAACACATTTTCTGTATCCAGTGCCAACAATCACGGCCCTTGCCTTTTGCAGCAGCTACGCTGATTGGCAAGACAGCATCTTCCGACGTTAGGTGGCAAGTGCGTATCATCAAGGAGTCTTGAGGCTGGCCCTGTGTGCCTGGCCTAGACATCTCACAGCAAATTTCTAGGGAGTCTGATTTTTGCAGGTTGACTTAGAGACCATCATTGTACGAGGGGGACTGCCACTGTGCCAACTCTTGAGCCAAGTGGCTCCCTGCCTGTTTTTGCAGGGTTGTCTGTTAGGAACAGAGCAGCAAAGTCTTTGTGGTCAGTCTTAGCACCTTAGGGAATTTCTGGACTTGACCTGTGACCCAGGTCTTCTGTGGCTTACCAGCTGCTGCCAGTTTCTCAGTACTCCAGTAGACTTGTTTGTTCTGCATCCAGACGCTGCTTCTGTCAGCTGTACGTTCAGCCTGCAGAGCCTTTCCAAGCCATGGGCATTTGGGACCTTGCTGCTTTCAAGCAAAATATTTGATTTGTCTCCACTGGCCCTATATTCACCAAAGGAATTGCTGAGAAATCTTAGTTTCTGTCTTTTCTTTCTGAGGAAGTCAGAATTTTTCTTGATGCCAATAAGAATGGGAATCTAGAAAGGGCGTTAATCAAGCATTGTCTTTTGTACCATCAGCTGCTTTCTTTTTTTTTTAACTTCTTCTTTTTTTTATTTATGTATTTATTAAATTTTTTAAATTTATTTATTTATTAAAGATTTCTGTCTCTTCCCCGCCACCGCCTCCCATTTCCCTCCCCCTCCCCCAATCAAGTCCCCCTCCCTCCTCAGCCCGAAGAGCAATCAGGGATCCCTGCCCTGTGGAAAGTCCAAGGAACCCTCACCTCCATCCAGTTCTAGTAAGATGAGCATCCAAACTGCCTAGGCTCCTACAAAGCCAGTACGTGCAATAGGATCAGAAACCCATTGCCATTGTTCTTGAGTTCTCAGTAGTCCTCATTGTCCGCTATGTTCAGCGAGTCCGGTTTTATCCCAGGCTTTTTCAGACCCAGGCCAGCTGGCCTTGGTGAGTTCCTAATAGAACATCCCCATTGTCTCAGTGTGTGAGTGCACCCCTTGCGGTCCTGAGTTCCTTGCTCGTGCTCTCTCTCCTTCTGCTCCTGATTTGGACCTTGAGATTTCTGTCCAGTGTTCCAATGTGGGTCTCTGTCTCCTTTCATCGCCTGATGAAGGTTAATATTCAGAAGGATGCGTATATGTTTTTCTTTGGGTTCTCCTTATTTAGCTTCTCTAGGATCATTAACTATAGGCTCAATGTTCTTTGTTTATGGCTAGAAACCAAATATGAGTGAGTACATCCCATGTTCCTCTTTTTGGGTCTGGCTTACCTCACTCAGGATAGTGTTTTCTATTTCCATCCATTTGCATGCAAAATTCAAGAAGTCCTTGTTTTTTACTGCTGAGTAGTACTCTAATATGTATATATTCCATACTTTCTTCATCCATTCTTCTATTGAAGGGCATCTAGGTTGTTTCCAGGTTCTGGCTATTACAAACAATGCTGCTATGAACATAGTAGAGCATATATTTTTGTTGTATGATAAGGTCTGTCTTGGGTATATTCCCAAGAGTGGTATTGCTGGGTCCAGGGGTAGGTTATTCGCGAATTTCCTGAGAAACCGCCACACTGCTTTCCAAAGTGGTTGCACAAGTTTGCATTCCCACCAGCAATGGATGAGTGTACCCCTTTCTCCACAACCTCTCCAGCAAAGGCTATCCTTGGTGTTTTTTATTTTAGCCATTGTGACAGGTGTAAGATGGTATCTTAAAGTTGTCTTGATTTGCATTTCCCTGATCGCTAAGGAAGTTGAGCATGACCTTAAGTGTCTTTTGGCCATTTGGACTTCTTCTATTGAGAATTCTCTGTTCAGCTCCGTGCCCCATTTTATAATTGGGTTGATTAGCTTTTTACTGTCTAGTTTCTTGAGATCTTTATATATTTTGGAGATCAGACCTTTTTCAGTTGCGGGGTTGGTGAAGATCTTCTCCCAGTCAGTGTGTTGCCTTTGTGTCTTATCGACAGTGTCCTTTGCTTTACAGAAGCTTCTCAGTCTCAGGAGGTCCCATTTATTCAATGAGGTCCTTAATGTCTGTGCTGCTGGGGTTATACGTAGGAAGTGGTTTCCTGTGCCCATGTGTTGTAGAGTACTTCCCACTTTCTCTTCTATCAGGTTCAGTGTGTTCAGCCTGATATTCAGGTCTTTAATCCATTTGTACTTGAGTTTTGTGCATGGTGAGAGATATGGGTCTATTTTCATTCTTCTACAGGTTGACATCCAGTTTTGCCAGCACAATTTGTTGAAGATGTTATCTTTTTTCCATTGTATACTTTTAGCTCCTTTATCGAAAATGAGGTGTTCATAGGTTTGTGGGTTAATGTCAGGGTCTTCTATACAATTCCATTGGTCGACTTCTCTGTTTTTATGCCAATACCAAGCTGTTTTCAATACTGTAGCTCTGTAGTAGAGTTTGAAGTCAGAGATGGTAATGCCTCCAGACGATCCTTTGTTGTATAAGATTGTTTTGGCTATCCTGGGTTTTGTGTTTTTCCATATAAAGTTGATTATTGTCTTCTCCAGATCTGAGAAGAATTTTGATGGGGATTGCATTGAATCTATAGATTGCTTTTGGTAAAATTGCCATTTTTACTATGTTGATCCTCCCAATCCAGGAGCAAGGGAGATTCTTCCATTTTCTGGTGTCTTCTTCAATTTCTTTCTTCAAAGACTTAAAGTTCTTGTCAAATAGATCTTTCACATCCTTGGTCAGAGTTACCCCAAGATATTTTATGCTATTTGTGGCTATCATGAAAGGTGATGCTTCTCTAACTTCCCTCTCTGTTTCCTTATCCTTAGTGTATAGGAAGGCCACTGATTTTTTGGAGTTGATCTTGTATCCTTCCACAATACTAAAGGTGTTTATCAGCTGTAGGAGTTCTTTGGTAGAGTTTATGGGGTCGCTTATATATACTATCATATCATCTGCAAATAACGAGAGCTTAACTTCTTCTTTTCTGATACGAATCCCCTTGATCCCCTTATGTTGTCTTATTGCTATTGCTAGAACTTCAAGCACTATATTGAAGAGGTATGGAGAGAGTGAACATCCTTGTCGTGTTCCTGATTTTAGTGGAATGGCTTTGAGTTTTTCTCCGTTTAACTTAATGTTATCTGTCGGCTTGCTGTATATAGCTTTTATTATGTTTAGGCATGACCTTTGTATCCCTAATCTCTCCAAGACTTATATCATAAAGGGGTGTTGAATTTTGTCAAATGCTTGCTTTTTCAGCATCTAATGAAATGATCATATGGTTTTTTTCTTTCAGTTTATTTATATGATGGATTACATTAATAGATTTTCGTATGTTGAACCAGCCCTGCATCTCTGGGATGAAGCCTACTTGATCATAATGGACAATTTTTCTAATGTGTTCTTTGATTCGGTTTGCCAGTATTTTATTGAGAATTTTTGCGTCGATATTCATGAGTGAGTTAGGCCTGTAATTCTCTTTCTTGGTTGGGTCTTTGTGTGGTTTTGATATCAGGGTAACTGTAGCTTCATAAAAGGAATTAGGCAATGCCTCTTCTGTTTCTATATTGTGAAATACATTAAGGAGTATAGGTATTAGCTCTTCTTGGAAGTTCTGGTAGAATTCTGCATTGAAACCATCTGGTCCTGGGCTCTTTTTGGAGGGGAGATTTTTGATAACAGTTTCTAGTTCTTCGCTACTAACATGTCTATTTAGATCGTTCACCTGGTCTTGGTTTAGCTTTGGTATATGGTACTTATCTAAAAAAATGTCCAATTCTTTTGCATTTTCTAGTTTTGTGGCATACAGGCTTTTGTAGTAAGATCTAATGAGTCTCTGAATTTCCTCTTTGTCTGTGGTTATGTCCTCCTTTTCATTTCTGATCTTATTTATTTGCGTGTTCTCTCTCTGTCGTTTAATTAGTTTGGATAGGGGTTTGTCAATCTTGTTGATTTTCTCCAGGAACCAACTTTTTGTTTCATTGATTCTTTGGACTGTTTTCTGTGTTTCTATTTTGTTGATTTCTGCCCTCAGTTTGATTATTTCCAGTCTTCTACTCCTCCTGGGCATGTCTGCTTCTTTTTTTTCTAAAGCTTTCAGGTGTGCTGTTAATTCTCCGATGTACGCTTTCTCCGTTTTCTTTAAGTGGGCACTTAGTGCTATGAACTTTTCTCTTAGCATTGCTTTCATAGTGTCCCATAGGTTTGAGTATGTTGTCCCTTTATTTTCATTAAATTCAAGGAAGACTTTAATTTCTTTCTTGATTTCTTCCTTGACCCAGGTGTGGTTCAGTAGTTGACTGTTCAGTTTCCATGAGTTTGTCGGTTTTCTGGGGGTAGCGTGGTTGTTGCCTTCTAACTTTAATCCGTGGTGATCTGATAAGACACAGGTGGACACTGATTTTTTTTTGTATCTGTGGAGGTTTCCTTTGTTTCCAAGTATGTGGTCAATTTTCGAGAAGGTTCCATGAGCTGCAGAGAAGAAGGTATATTCTTTCCTATTTGGGTGGAATGTTCTATAGATGTTTGTTAAGTCCATTTGCTTCATTACCTCCAGTAGTTCTCTTAATTCTCTATTAGGTTTCTGTCTGATTGACCTGTCCATTGGTGAGAGAGGTATATTGAAGTCTCCTACTACTAGTGTGTGTGGTTTGATGTCTGCCTTGAGTTTTAGTAATATTTCTTTTACATAAGTGGGTGCTTTTATATTAGGGGCTTAGATATTCAGGATTGAGATATCATCTTGACGAATTGTTCCTGTTATGAGTATAAAGTGTCCATCTTGATCTCTTCTGATTGATTTTAGTTTGAAGTCAGTTTTATTAGAAATTAATATGGCCACACCTGCTTTTTTCTTAGGACCATTTGCTTGAAAGACCTTTTCCCAACCCTTTACTCTGAGTAGATGCCTGTCTTTGTGGTTGAGATGTGTTTCTTGCAAACAGCAGAACGTTGGATCCTGTTTTCGTATCCAATCTCTTAGCCTGTGCCTTTTTATAGGTGAATTGAGACCATTAATATTAAGTGATATTAATGACCAGTGGTTGTTTACTCCGTATATTCTCATTGTTTTTGGAAGTAGAATTTGTGTGTCTCCCTTCTTTGAGTTGTGCTGGTGAAGGGTCGCTAGATGCCTCAGTTATTGTAGGCAATGTTGGCAATTTTGGATTCCTTGGGTTGCGATTTTCCTTCTATTACTTTCTGTAGGGCTGGATTTGTGGCTACGTATTGTTTAAATTTTTTTTTATAATTCTTTTTTTTTAATTTTACTTATTATGTATTCAGTGTTATGCCTGCGTGTACACCTGCAGGCCAGAAGAGGGCACCAGATCTCATAGATGGTTGTGAGCCATCATGTGGTTGCTGGGACTTGAACTCAGGACCTCTGGAAGAGCAGTCAGTGCTCTTAACCTCTGAGCCATCTCTCCAGCCCCGTATTGTTTAAATTTGTTCTTATCCTGGAATGTCTTGTTTTCTCCATTTATAGTGAACGAAAGTTTGGCTGGGTATAGTAGTCTGGGCTTGCATCCATGGTCTCTTAGCTTCTGCAGTACTTCTATCCAGGACCTTCTGGCTTTCATTGTTTCCATAGAGATGTCATGTGTAAGTCTGATTGGTTTACCTTTATAAGTTACTTGGCCTTTTTCCTTTGCAGCTCTTAATATTCTTTCTTTAACCTGTATATTTTGTGTTTTGATTATTATATGGCGAGGGGATGTTTTTTTTGATCCAGCCTATTTGGTGTTCTGTATGCTTCTTGAACCTTCATAGGTACCTCTTTCTTCAGGTTGGGAAAGTTTTCTTCTATAATTTTGTTAAAAATATTTTCTGGGCCTTTGAGCTGTGACTCTTCTCCTTCTTCTATTCCTATTATTCTTAGGTTTGGTCTTTTTATAGTGTCCCATAATTCCTGAATGTTTTGTGATGAGAATTTGTTGGCTTTGCAGTTTTCTTTGATCATTGCATTTATTTTCTCTATGGTGTCCTCAGAATCTGAGATTCTTTCTTCTATTTCTCGTATTCTATTGATTATGCTTGTTTCTGTAGGCTCTGCTCGTTGACCTAGATTTTCCATATCCAGTTGGTCCCCAGTTTGTGTTTTCTTCCTTGCTTCCATTTCAGTTTTCAATTCTTGAACTGTTTCCATTACCTGTTTGGTCATTCTTTCTTGGTTTCTCATCGTATTATGTACGTATTTACTCATTTCTTCAAACTTTTGGTTATACTTCTCATCCATTTCTATAAGGGCATTTTTCACATGTGGTTTAAGGGACTCTATTACTTTCATAAAGTCAATTTTTTCCACTTCTTCTGTGTTAGGGTGTTGAAGACCTTCTGTTGTAAGATCGTTGGGTTCTGGTGTTTTCATGCTGTTTTTCGGATTATTGGGTGAATTCTTGCCTTGGCGCCTGCCCATCTCCTCCTATGGATGCTATCTAGTTGGTCTTTTAAAACTGGTTCAGGTTTCCCTGCTGGCCAGGGAATCCTCTTACAAAATGCCCTTGCTCTGTTTCCTGGTTCCTGCCAGAAGGGGGCAAGGTCCCTCTCACACCTCAGAAGGGTCTTCAGGAATAGGACCCGGCTCCTCCTTTGCCAGGGACCTCCCCAACCAAAGGCCTACCTCTTTGATTTAATTGTAGTGGGGCGATCTGGTCTCAGTGTGCGGTCCTTGCAGCCTGTATCTGCTGCCATGATGGTTCCCGCAGCCTGCGTCCTGCGTCCTCTGCTGCACCGGCTGTGGGGGACGTCCTCCGTCCGCCCGTCCGCCTCCGCGACCGGGTTCGGTCCCCATCAGCTGCTTTCTTTAGAGGGCATATCTCATACCAGGAAGACTTGTGGCATGAGCCATCCATGCAAAAAATGATTATCAGGAGAAAAGGTATTGGTTCATATTAGAGCATAACTGTTAACAAGCAGAAAGCTTGCTACTGTCAGTGTCTGCAGGCTGTCATCCCGACATGTTCAAATTCCACCTACTGTTGATAGCGCTCTTCAGATGGTGTGCAACGCTTCAAATCTGAAGCAATCAGCAGCTCCTCGTGAATTCTTGTAACATCCTATCTTACAGCATTTTAGCTCCTTTTTATTCTCAATTATAGTTGATAATGTGTCCCTAGTTTTTTTTGGACTCTGTAGAGACCTGTATGCAGAGGATTATTTGTAAAGACAGGGTCTTATGCATCCCACTCTGGCCTCTATTCTCTCTCTAGCTCTGCCATCAGAACCTTAAAATTTGTTTGTCCTCCTTTCACCTTCCAAGTGCTAAGACATGTGCCAACACACTTCTTTAATCAAGCTAGACAAACATCACCAACTGGACTGCATCCCTGGGCCACGACGAGGATTTTAAACATGTTTGCTGAATGTCAAATACTTAGATAAAGTTGTCCCAATGCTGCAAAACAACGAACACCAAGCTGGAAATGTCACAAGTTCTGCTCCCTTTATGCTTGGTTAGTTTAAGGTGTCTGGTGAGGTGGGGACCTTCTCAGTCCACCCCGGAACATGCTCCACAGGCAGCTGTGGAGCCAGAGAAGCCTGACTCCATGTGAAGCACTGACTTCCGGTGTGAAGTTGTTAATGAGCCTTGTATGAGGTGATGTGGACTGCTCACCCAAAACAACAGGGAGGTCTAATTAATAAGCATAGTCTTAGCCAACTAGTGAGGGCAAGAGTTTTCATGCATGGTCACCTTGCCAGGGAGAGATTGCGGAGAAGGATTCTGACAAAATGTTAGAAATGGTCATTTCCTAGATAGAAGTAGCCTGGCTGTTTGGATGTGGCTGTGGCCGGGAGCTCTGCTCAGCCCGGAGATCCCAACTTGACTCTTCCAACTGAACCACAAATCCCTCCTGGACTTCTAAAGAAGGTGCCGTTTGTCTGCTGCTGTCTTTACAGAGGTCAAAAGGCAGAGAAAGGGTGGAGTCTAAGAAATCTTAAAAGTGGAACTTCAACCTTGCTACTTTCCTTCCAAGACTTCTGTTTAGCCTGTCTCACAGCAGACAAGATGTTAAATAGAATCAGTAGAGACAGCATCCAAGTTGCTCTCTCGAGGAAGACTCCAGGGAGCAAAACATTCTAGATTTTTCTTTCATAATCACCTGGGTTATGCTCATCATCAGTCAGTTGGATGATGTTTAGAATTGAACAGGTTTGGGCTAGGGAGGTGGCTCAGCAAGTGAACGTGCTTGCTACACTCCCCTGATGACCTGAGTTTGATCTCAGGAACCCAGAGCGGAAGGGCAGAACTGACTCCAGAAGTCGTTCTCTGATCTTCACATAGGTATATGCCTTCATGAACACATATATACACATACAGCTCACACATACAGGTATACACACACTAGTGTGTGTGCAGACACACACATACAGAATATATATACACCAGTAATAAGCCTTTATGTGTCTAATTTTACCATTATTCATTGTTTACTTTGAGTGCCAACAATAAGCATGATGCGCAAGAGTTTAGATGCTATGTCTGCTTGTAGGAATATGAGCCGTAACTGTAGTGAAATGGTTCAAAAGGACACAGCATGCTTCGATGCTGGGAAAGTCCCCGAGTCATTCTGACACCTTTTGCTGAGAGTGAGGGAGCAGAAGCCTTCTTTGCCCTCTGGGTCTCTTTCATTCCCATCCCACCTGCCTAGCCTTCCATTCCCACATCATTTTTGTGCTCTCTCAGATGAGGGGGTTGTCTTTTCCCTGAGTTCCTGAACCACATGCTTGAATCCTGGTTTGGAGTGTACTGAGGATACCTCTAGGTTACTGATTCAAATCTAAACTCTAGAGGGTGAGTTCTGCTTTTGAGGCGCTAATTTGCTATCCCTTGAGTGTTCACGGTCTTACTCTCAAGGAGCCAGGACTATTGTACAGGTCTTTATATGACCTTGTGCAGGACAATTATAATGGCCCAGCATTTTCCTTGAAGAAGCCGGGACCAGATTCTCCTCTTTTAATTCTTATTGCTCCAAAGTTTTCTGATTAGTAAAAGTGAGATGCAATGCTGGTGCTCTGATATGTGGGAGGTCCTTCTGTCTATGTGTTGCTTGATTGGTTAATGAATAAAGGAACTGCTTTGGGCCTATAGCAGAGCTAGGTAGGGGTGGAGGATAAATGGAATGCTGGGAGGAAGAAGGTGGAGTCAGGGGAAGCCATGGATCCAAGGCTAGAGGTAGATGTGCTGAAAATTTTTTGCTTGTAGGCCAAGACCTCGTGGTGATATACAGATTAATAGAAATGGGTTAAATTAAGATGTAGAAGTTAGCCAATAAGAAGCTAGAGCTAATGGGCTAATCAGTGATTTAAATAATATGGTTTCTGTGTGATTATTTCAGTTCTGGCGCCAGAATGTTTGGTTTTAGACCCACCCCCTTCCCGCGGCTACACTCTGACCGTGTATTAATATGTGTTTGTTGGAGTATCTATTTCTAGTAGGTCTCTGTGCTGGATACAAATGGGCACCAGCTGGGACTGTTAGCATGCAAAACAGAAACGTCTTTGATACCTTTCCAGAACTTACCGTGACCTCTACTACTTGCTTTATCCCAACCCCTGGCTAGTCACAAAGTTCACTTTGGAGGTACAGGAAGGCACTTGACTCTCCCAGCATCAAGGATACAATGCTTGACATTTATCTGGACTGAATCCACTTCCCTGCATCTGTGTCTGCAAAGGTATTCTTATTCAAATCTATGCTCCAGCTGCTATGTCTACATGTCCTGCTTTCTAGTCACGTGTGAATGCTTCTTCCAGTACAGACTCACAAGCTCACTGAGGATACACCTCATCTAAAACATCCTGGAAGGCAGGGAACACTTCTTTAAAAATCAAAACCAAAACCTTGCCTATCCATATTATCTTCCTCAATAGCCTGGTAGGCACTCAATGTATAGTTGACACAAATAATGAACAAGCCATTGAAAACAGAAGATGACTTCTACCCCGAGGGGCATTTATACAAGACAGCTGACAACTGCTTACTCCATATTCTGTGCCACACACGGGCCTATTTGAAAATCACTTCCTGTTCTGTAGATGAGGAAGCTGAGGTTGAAAAAGTTGTTTTTTCAGTTCCTTAAACTACTTGTTTTCCGTCGAAAACTTTGCAGAAAGATGAGACACTTCACTTTGTTTTTTTTAAAATTATTTTATATATATGTCTTGCCTGTAAATATGTCTATGCCTTGCCTAAATTCCTGTTGCCTATGGAAATCAAAAGAGGGCATTGGATCTGCTGGAAGTGAAGTTACAGATGGTTGGGAAATGCCATGTTTGTGCTGGGAACTGAACCCAGGTTGTCTGGAAAGGCAACCAGTGCTCTAACCTCTCTAGACTCTTTGTTTTTTTTTTCTTTAATATAAAGTGGTTTCAAGCTGGTAGGTGGTGGTGCATGCCTTTAATCCTAGCACTCGGGAGGCAGACGCAAGTGGATCTCTTTAAGTTCGAGGCCATCCTGATCTATAAGAGTTAGTTCCAAGACAGGCTCCAAATCTACAGAGTGGTGTGGGAGGTCCATCTCTCTGTGTATTGCTTTTCTTAGTTAATGAATAAAGAAACTGCCTTGGCCTGTTGATAGGGCAGAACTTAGGTAGGCAGGGAGATGGAACTGAATGCTGGGAGAAAGAAAGGTGGAGTGAGAGACACCATGGATCCACCGGAGAAAGATGCTGGGAATTTTTCCTGGTAAGCCACTGCCACATGGAAATACACAGATTAATAGAAATGGGTTAAATTAAGATGTAAGAATTAGCCAATAAGAAACTAGAGCTAATGGGTCAAGCAGTGATTTAATTAATACACAGTTTCTGTGTGGTTATTTCAGGGCTAAGATAGCCAGGTGGCCAGGACAAACAAGCAAGGCCCTCCTTCAACAACAGAGAAACCCTGTCTCAAAAAACCAAATAATAATAATAATAATAATAATAATAATAATAACAATAAATAAAATAGAATGGCTCCACATCTTTGTGGAGCATAGTGTAACATTAGATTCTTACATACAACATGTGATAAGGAAGCAGGGCCATTGACTTTTCCATCTCCTTTCATTGTTAATATTCAGGCATTTTGAGTTTTCTTTTCCAGCTCTTCCCAAGTATAAAATACATTTTTATAAACTTAGTTCACCCTGCTGTGTTGTAGAATGCTGGAACCTGTTATTCCAACCTTTGTGTTTGAATTCACGATTTGCCACCTCTTTTCCCCATCCTTCCTAACCCTACCAATCATGAGTCAATTCCTTTGTTCTGTGAGATCAACTTGTTTATTCTTCATGTATTTCACAAATTCCGAGGTCGTTGTCCTTCTACGCATGTCTTGTTTCAGTTAACAATGACATCCAATTCCAATAAGATTGTCTGTTTATGACTGAATAGCATTTTGTTGAGTACTATATCTAAAAATCAGTTCACCAATGAATACCTGCATTGGTCCCATATTTTGTTTATTATTAGTTGTACTCTAATGGATGTGAGAACACAGGTGTCTCTTTGAACATGCCTTTAGATCATACCTAGTCGATCCCCCAGCTGATCTGTAGTTAATTTTGAAGAGCCTCTACACATTTTGAAAGGTTAATTAAATTGGCTGACTTCGACATGGCTGAAGTGACGAGACACACTTGACCTCGGGTCTAGTGGCTCTAACACCTTCGTGTTCACTGTCACCTGGTGTTGTGCCCCGCAGAGCTGATCTAGGACCAGGTGCCTGTTACGTAGGGTATTATGGCTTTTGTCACAGAAGCATGACAGCTCCTGTGTACTTGTGTGTGAACGTATTGCTCATCATCTCTGAATCTGACCTGTCACCTCTCCCAGGGGCTGCAAGAGGAAATAATCTTTGTGTTGAACTGGCAGGGAGCTTTTCCTCAGAAATTAGGCCACTAACGCACAGAGTTTAACTGATGCCTCATCAAATTCAAATCTCATTTGAATGTGGAAATTAAAGTTCTCTACTGTGAACTTGGAGGGATTTTGTCAACATCAGATAATACTCCTCCATGATAATTACTGAATTTAATCTCACATAAGCCTGATAACGGGCATTTCTCCTGACAGCTGTGGGGATGACGGGCTTGTTTCTGAGCAGTGAGGAGCAGTGTCTACCATGGGCCTGAGTGTGGTATGAAGAAGAAATGGGGAGTGGCTGGCACAGGATGGGAAGGGCTGTGGTGCCGAGTGTTGTGCATGGGTGCTATTCCAAACTGGAGAGGCATTTCTGGATATCACACCACATACCACACTACACATAATACACACACACAATACACACAATACACACAATACAAACAACACCTTCTCTGCACACACATCATCTACATCACACACAACACACACAAAACACCCCCCACACAACATGCATACAAACACAACATACACATCATACATACCACACACACACTCAACACAATACACTGCACACACACACATATCACACACACCATACACATCGCTCTTACTTTTTAAAGGAAGCTCTTAGGGTGGTAGTTCAATAGTATTTGCCTTGCAAGTGTGAAGATCAGAGTTTGGTCCTCAGAACCCACATAAAATGCTAGGTGTGGTGGCACACATTTGTGATCTTGTTGTGACGGTGGAGGCAGATGGATTCCCAGGGTTCGTTGATTAGGCCACACAGCAGAATAGCCGAGTCTTAGGCCAATGAGCAGCCCTGACTTTAAGGACATGGATGGTCTTCCTGAGGATAACATTGAAGGCTGTCCTCTGGACTTCTCACATGTGCACACATCTGTGCACTCTACATACACACGCCCCTTTACAAATATACACACACCTAAATAAGACTACATTTGTTCCTACTTTTCAATGACATCTTTCTTCCTAAAGCCAAAATATTTTTCTCACGTCATATACCAATCTAGAAATGTTTTGGTCAAAATCGTCATTGCTCATGATGGATGGGGTAGAAATTAGTCAGTGGTTGAGTCTGCAGATCATCTCAGACTAAAGGGATAAAAGAAGTCATTGTCTTTGGTGGTGTAACCTAGCCTATGGCTGTCACCGATGGACCACACCGATGCCCACCTGAGTGGTCCTTGCTAAACTCAGCGCATCACTGTTCTTGTTTGCTTTTTGTTGCTGTGATAAACACCACGATAAAGAGCAATGTGAGAGAGGGGTGAATTTCATTGTACGTTTCTAGGTAGCTGTCCATCGCTGAGGGAAGTCAGGGCAGGAACCTGGAGGCAGGAACTGAAGCAAAAACCATGGGTAAAGCTGCTTACTGGCTTGCTCTTTACAGTTCATTTGACTTGCTATGGTGTCCAGCACAGGACCACCTGCCCCAGGGTGGCTCCACCCATAGCTGGCTTTGTCCTTGAACATAAATCATTAGTCAAGAAACTGCCCCTATAGATCATAACCTGTCAATTGAAGGGATGCATTTTCTCAATTAAGTTTTTTTTTATTTATAGCTTTTGTTAAGTTTGACAAAACAAGCAAGCAAGCAAGCAAGAAAACAAACAGACAAACACAAATCAATGTAGTCCCAAAGCAAAAATAAAACAAAAAGACCTGAGGGTGGGAAGGGGGCTTGGTGAATGAAGGAGTAGGAGTTGTCAGCGGGAGAGGGAGGGTGGGGTCGTGAATATGACCAGAATGTATATGATCTATAAAATTGTCAAAAAATAAACTGTTGAAAACAAGCATCAAACTCCTCTTAGGGGCTAGAGATTACTGCTCAGCAGTTCAGTGCACGAGTGCCATTTTCAAGGTCCCTGAGCTCAGTCCCCAGTACCTCATACACCATCACCACCCTCTCTGTACCCCACCCCGCCCCAGCCCTCCTGCTGTTTGAATTCTGTAGGACTTTGAGCAAGTTTTCTCTTGTTCTCTTCCTCTTCTACCATGAAGAATAAGCAAGGCACTAATGAGGGGCCTCCTCTAGTCTTCTGCAGCACTCGGAAGGGACAGCTCTTAGGGAGCCCCAGCCAGAAGCATGCCTACACCAACTCTGGAGTTGCGTTGCAAGTGGAGATTGCTTTCTTTCTGTTGCTTAGGGATTTTTATTGTGCAGCCTCATAGAGTGAGCCTTATTTGGAAACTCATTCCAAAGCCTCATTTCAATTTTCTTCCATTCCCATCTCAACCAGAATTATTTTCTAATGATACCCAAGGTGAAGTCCTAGAGTCCCTGTGGACATCCCTGTGGTTACTGACCACTCATGGTCCCTCTCTGCAGCTACAGGAGATTTGTGGTCTTGTCATTACCTCTCGACGTTGATGAACACTGGGTCTAGCCTTTGCCTGCTAACGAAAAGACTGGGAGGTGGGCTCTAGCTTTGTGTCTGAATAGAAGATGCTGCATTACTGACACCGGTGGGTCCTCCACCAAGGTGAGTACTATGGTTTGGAGATAGTGTGTCTCCCAAAAGTTTAAATGCTGGAAATTGGTCCCTAAGAGAGAGAGGCTTACTACAGGGAGGCGACAAAGTGATCCCACCACCCTCAGAAGGGCTTAATGCACTTAGACCAGGACAGAGTTCGTTTTCGCAAGAGGAGGTTGCTAGAGAGAAAGACTACCACATGTGTGTCCCTTCCTGCTTCTTTATCATATTAGGAGGCAGCCAGAGGGCCCACACCATGACAATGGTGCCATGTTTTTGAGACTGGTTGGTCATCAAAACTAGGGGCTAAATTGGCTACTTCCTAAGTGTCATGGTCTCTGATATTTTGTTAGAGTGACACCCCACATGATAGGACAAAGAAGACTGCAAGTGACAGGCAGAAGGGGCATCCAGATGGCCATGCTTTTCTAGCCTTTCCCGGGACAACTGTGGTTACCTTTCTCTTCCCTTTCCTTTCTAAGGTTAGCATAGAATCTGAGAGGGCAGAGAAAGACCGTGATGCTGAAGGACACAATATTGCCATAGAGAGAATAAGCGTGAACAGTACAAAGAGAAAGGTAACTGCACAGTGGCTTGTAACCATCTGCAGCACTCAAGGGAGGAGCCTCTATGGATGGAAGAGCCAGGAGATATTAAAGACTGCCTTGACTACTTGTATGCCTACTTAATAAAAGCTAGGGTTGCCTGGAAAGAGGGAACCTCAGCTGAGAAAAATGCTTCCCATAAGATCCAGTGGTTGGTCGTTTTCTTAATTAGTGATTGATGAGGGAGGGCCCAGTCCATTGTGGGTGGGGCCGGTGGTCCTGGGTTCTATAGGAAAGCCCGGTGAACAAGCCATAAGGAGAAAACTAGTAAGCAGCTCCCCTCCATGGGCTCTGTTTCAGCTTCTTCCTCCATGTTCCTACCCTGGTTGAGTTCCTGCCCTGACTTCCTCTGATGATGAACATTGCCTGAATTAGGGTCTTTATTGCTGAAAATAAATTTATTGCACTATGACCAAGAGCAAGTTGGGGAGGAAGGGGTTTATTTGGTTTACGTTTCCATATCGTGTCTCTCATTGAAGGTAGTCAGAGGCCATGGAGGGGTGCCACTTACTCAGCTGCTCTTCATAGCTTGCTTGGCCTGCTTATAGAACCCAGGACCACCAGCTCAGGAACGGCACCACCCACAGTGGGCTGGGCCTTTCCACGTCAATCACTGATTAAGAAAATGCCTTATAGGCTTGTGTACAGCCAGATCTCATGGAAGCATTTTCTTGAGGTTCCCTCCTCTCAGATGATTTTAGCCTTGGGTCAACTTGACACAAAACTATGCAGCAGAACCAGGATGTGGAAGCATCAAACCAATAGACCCTTTTGTCCCCGAGTTGCTCTGGGTCATGGTGTTTCATCACATCGAGATTAAACCTAACTGGCGAAGTGACTTGACCTAGTCTTAGAGAATCTTCCAGACTAGAATAGAGCGAGAGGTAAGAACAAAGGGAGGAACCTTCCATTCAGTACTGAAAGGCGCCAGTCTGAGACAGGGAGGGTCAGGCTGCAGGGGGTTCTTTCACCGATGACTGCCTTCATGAGATGGGGGAACAGTCTTGAAGTTCACCCTGAAATTGTCATAAGCCTAGGGTCCACTTGGTGACCCCTCAAGGTCACAGAGCAGCCGAGACGGCAGAATGCTATGGTGTATCTCTGTAGTTGTAGGCGGCAGAACGCTATGGCGTATTGCTGTAGTTGTAGGCTACAGAACGCTATGGCGTATTATCTGTGTAGCTGTAGGCTTCGAACGGCTCTCTTTTTTTGTCGTGTAGGCCCTGCTCACAGCTCACGGCGCCTTTGAAGCTTGCCAAAACACAGGTGCACTGTGTTCTGATTACAAACACGGAGAGCTGCTGGGGAGACCGTTTGAATCATGGAGCTTCTGCAGCTGCTAACAGCCTTCAAAGGGCCGAGGGGAGCTGCAGGGAATGCGGGGCCTCTGAATTCAGAGGTTTAAGGGGAGGCCTATTTCCCAGTCCCTCCTGCTCTCGCCCCTTCTGGAAACACCGTGTTCTGGCCCCTTTCAGAGGAGGCCTGGGCTCCCTCCTGTCCGTTCTGGTCTGGCAGTGTTAAATGCCGACACCAGGTCGCGGCTGCTTTTCAGCTAAGCATTAGTCTTAATGGGTTTGGCAGGATTTTAAAATAATCAAAACAAAGCAGGTTAAAAGGTTCCAGGAGGGAGGGATGTGGTGACTGCCTGAGTTTAGACCACAGGGTACGCTCAGCTTAGTCCCAGAACAGCTTCAAGGCCTGAAGCCAAGTGTCTCTTTTGAATAGAAAGCCGCGGTGACTTTATCAAGGAAATTAGCGCGCGATTAGGGCTGAAAAGAGCCACGAGTCTTAACTCATATTTAGCCTTCCCAGGATCAGGTGTCCCATGCGGAGCTTAATTTCCCCCTTTCACTCAGGCAGTCCAGAGACTGAAAGGGATGCTTGTCAGGGAAGCATGAGGGAGGGAGGAGTGTGGGGAGCCGTACTGCCACCAAGTGAGCGGGTGCAGATCTTGCTGTTTGGCTTGGTGGAGGGCGGACTCTTTCTCTCCTGATTTCCGAACCTGAACCATGCGCTGCAACCAAGAACCCATCTATGATCAGGTTGGGTGCTGTATTTTTCATATATGGCCAAAAGAGTTTTGAAGGTAAAGTGGGCTTTTCCTTAATGGCCCACTGTTGTGTTTCCGCCTCAGGAACTAAAACTCGAGGCTGCAGCTTCCATTGTGAATGGCGGATGCTGGAAATGACCTGGGGAAACCTGGGGACAGACCGAAGTGATGCAGTTGCCCACAGCTGTCCCTGGATTCGCTCTCACTTCTGACCAAGTCTCCTCTGTAGCCAGGTACCGGTATCTCCCCACTCAGCGGTTCGGGGCAGAATAGGCAGCAGAAGGGCCTTGTTCCGAAATAGGCCAGACATTCTCAAATAGTAGTAAGAATGTAGGTGGTGTCCCTGACACTAGGCTCCCAGCTGTCTGTGTGGCAAGGAAGAGCTACCCCAAGGCTGTGCAGAGAACCTGGCCAGAGCCAGAAATGTGCCCCGATCACTCTTGGACAGGAGACTCCCTCAGTTTTCCTCACACACAAACTCAAGAGAAACATAAGGCTGATCCTTAAGGAAATGGGAGTCTACAGACCTGGGCGACATTTTGGCTTGGTCTGGACTCAGAACAGGAGAGTGTTTGGTCAGCAATACAATCTCTGTCTCACCTTCTTTGTCTGTTGGTCTGTTTTTCTCTCTCCTGCGACCCCTCTCTCTGACTTAGAAAATTCTAGATATCCTCTTGTATTTGGGTTTTGTTTTTCTTTTATTGCACAAACTTTGCTTTTTCTTCAAGCTCATGTCGGAAGAGGGTCACCACTCACCTTCCAGTTTCGTAAGTCTGTCCCTTCAGGCACACAGGGGATGTTATTCTAACAGAGCAGCTGTGAATTCACAGGAAGGAGTCTGAAGGATTTGGTTTAGGTCGGAGAAGGTTAAAAGGTTTTGGGTGGATGACTGTGGTGAGTGTCTTGAGTTCTAATCTCAGCACATGACTAGCAGCCAGTACCAGAACAGATCCAAGGCTGTGGTCACAGGGAGGTATGTCAGAGGACAAAGGAGGCCAGAAGACATTAACAGGGAACATTAGCATGGCTACCAGGGCCTGTATTTCCCAAGATTTTGAGTTCAGAGGTGTGTGTGTGTGTGTGTGTGTGTGTGTGTGGTAGGTAGGATCTCACAGTTAAATAGAGACTCTTCGAAGTATCTATTGTATCATGTACAGAGAAGAAATTTAGATCTACCGTTTATCAAGAAATCTCTTCTCTTAAAGGAGACTTCCTGCTGCACACTTGGGGGAGCTCCTCATTAGCATGGCCCTCCTGAATCGGGAGATCTGGTCACAGATTCTCTAATCATGCTCTGTCTTCCCAGGATGGAGGAGCCGATGGATGCTAGGGAGCCCTTTGTGAATTTACATTTCCTTTAATATGCATCTGGCACAGATGGTTTCCAGGTTGTCTCTCATCCATACGTCTTCTTTCATCAAGGGCTGATCAGAATTTAGTGCAGGCAGGTTTAAAGGCACAAGCTTTTAGGCTTGGAAATGTGCATATAAATAAAAATGTTGCCGTAGCGGCTCCATTGTTAATGAAAGAAAAATAATCCATGTCCTCTTCTGGGATAACGGAGTCTCTGAATATATTTATTTCGAGATTTAGGTGCTGGGGGAACTGGTCATAAATCACAGAGCAACCATTAATGAGCCTCTGTCCCTACCTGTTAAGCTTATTAACTGCCTGTTACCTGCAGCTCTGTGTCCCACTTGGGGGAAAAGAATGGATTCTTCAGCATGGCAAAGGCTGAGAAAAAAACAGAAGGTAATCAAAAGCGTGGGGGAGAGAGGGTCTAGAGATGCAGCCAGACACGTGCCGGCTGAGAACATTGCGGGGCTGGGAGGGAAGATCTGACGCTGCCTGGTTTGAAATTCAGTTAATTGTCAGTGCCCTGCTCTGTGGCTGCCTTCTCTTCAAGGAACACCTGTGTGTTAGCTGGTGATCATGTTCTACAAACCTAAGTTAGGTTGATTTGAGTTTAGGGCAGTTCTGTGTGAGTAAGGGTTAAAGCAACAAAAGCCTCAACAGTGTGACAGCATAGGAAGGGATCCTTGGAAGGAGACACAGTTGTACAGTATTACAGTGACAGCCACTTTTAGGCTTCTCATTCATCAGAGAGTTTGCACTTGGTCTTTTCTAAATATTATTCATGGGATGGACTTCTTACACGTGTGAAACAGAAGCGTGGAGGGAAAAAAAGCTTATTGAGAGGGATGGAGCGTTCATGAGTCACTTGGCAAAGTCTGGGGTTCAGTTCATGGGGAGGAAGAAAGAAGCTACTCTTGACAGGTACACAGGTCATCAGGCCTTAGTAGGCATGTGCATGCCAAAGAGATGCCTGCCTTGGAGAATGAGAACCGAGGAGAGAGGAGAGTTACCGATCATAGGAAGAACATGGACAGATCTGTACAGGCAGGTAGACAGCCCAAAGTCCAAAATCCCACCCTCTGATCTTGTTCCTCCGTGCAAATATTTCTGTAAACTTCTCAAGAGCTTCTCACCCTTAAGGCAGAAGTCTCGTTTTATTGAAAGTAGCAAGCAGAACTTTTAAGCCATTTGAAGACAGATACAAAAACCAAAAATGAAAATGCTTTGGCTATATAATTAATTAAAGGGCTCATCTTAAATTTAGAAATCGCTTGAATAAAAGAAGACAAAATTGCATTCCTATGACTCTGTTAATTATAGCTATTTTTCCTCGTTTTTTTTTTCCACTGCTACCATTACAGCCATGTCTTATGTATCACTTGGTTCCAGGCGTTGTAATCAATCTACTGTACCATAAACAGCGTGCTGTGCACACAGTAAATGATAACATCATTTAACCAGACACAAGGAAAAAAAAATCTTGCCACCTCATCCATCGTATCTCAGGACAGCCTTGAGAGAGTTCTTTACTGAACCAGGCAGACAGGATTTTACGAGTTTTACTGGAGCAGGGAAGGCAAGCCCACAGCCTTCCCACAGAAGAACACCCACTGTGACAAGCTCCACAGACAAATCTGTCACCCTGTGCCCAGAACAGTGCCTGGTACATGTAGGCACTCAATTGCTGCATGTCAACCCAATCACTACCTCTGAATGCTAGTTCCTATGATGGATGGTAAGTTTCCTAGGGAATTGTTCTTAACTGGAAAGGGTGCTTTGACAGTTGAGACTAACCTAATATGAATCTCTTACTGACCACCACATCACTACTATGTCATACCCAACTCCTTACAGATCTGACTGATTGTCTTCCCTTTCCTCTTTAAACACACCAATTGTGAATCCCTTCAGCTCTCCATTGTAGTTCTCCCCTACCCCCAGGGCCTGCATGCCTGAGTGCGAATCAAGAGTCAGCTGGATCCACTTCTAAGTCTCTCCTGCCCAGTTATCCTTCACATTGTCACCAAGGAACTTAGTCTCATATACACTGAAGACGAATGGAAGGAGAGAAAATCATTTCTATGAAAAATACATTGAACATGCTAGAGGACCTCAATAGAATCACGTGCTTAAGAAATGTGTGTGCCGTGCGTGGGCATGGCACCTGTAAGTGGTGGGGAGCAGTGCCTGAAGACAGCAGAAATAGGCACTCAACCTTAAAGACACAGAATCTGGGTGTGGTAAGATTTCTATGGACTTGAGGCTTAACACAGGATGGCAATTTATACCTCCATTTGGCAAACACTTCCTCAGAGACTGCACATAAAACGCTCAAAGGGCAACAAAATGGTGCCTGGATATCATCTGGGATGCGTGGACTTTTTTTTTTAAAGGGAGTTCACTGGTTTTATAATTTCTCTAGTTGAACGATGACATTTGTCCCCTGGTTCGTGATGGAGGAAGGTCATTGGTTAATTAATAAAGAAACTGCTTGGCCTGATAGGTTAGAACATAGGTGGGTAGAATAAACAGAACAGAATGCTGGGAGGAAGAGGAAGTGAGGAAGATGCCATGCCGCTCCTTTCCAGAGCAGCCACGATGAAGCAAGCCGCCAGGTCAGACATGCTGAATCTTTCCCGGTAAGACTGGTGCTACACAGATTACTAAATATGGGTTAGGCAAGATAAGTCACCACCTCGTGGTGCTACACACATTAATAGAAATGGGCCAAGCAGTGTTTATATGAATACAGTTTGTGTGTTGTTATTTTGGGGCATAAACAAGCCAGGTGGTCGGGAGCCGGGTGGCAGGAACGCAGCCCGCAGCTCATTTCTACAGGTACGTGTGCATCTTAAGAGCTCTCCTGAAAAAGTGAGCGTGTTCCACCCCACCCCACCCCTGAAGAATCAGAACACAGAGAATCCGCAGGGCACTTCTGTAGTGAAGGCACCGTGACTGATGGTCACACTCCTGGAAACGTCAGTCCTGAGGATGCGGCCATAGCTTCCAGGCAACAGGTGAGGCAGGCAAGTGTGCTTCTCCTGAGACACCTTCGGGAGCAAGCCCAGCTTCCAGCAGCTGCTGTCTAATAAATCAGCACATGCTGGGTCATCTTTCCTGCTGCTTCTTTCCCTGACTTCTTCTTTTTCCCCAACCTTTTTAAATTTTATGTTTGAGATTATAATATAATTACGTTTCTTCTTCCCTTTTCCTCCCTTCAATGCCCCCCCCTCCCCACAGCATTTGTCTTTTTGGGGTCTGGGTTACCTCACTTTTCTAGTTCTACCTATTTACCTGCAATCTCATGATTTCATTTTTCTTTACAGTTGAATAGTATTTTGTAGTGTATATGTACCACATTTTAATTATGCACTTGTAGGCTATAGGTCATTTATGTTGTTTTTATTTTCTAGCTATTGTGAATGGAGCAGCAATGACCATGACTGAGTAAGTCACTAGAGTATGATAACAAGCCTGGTGAGCATATGTCAAGAAGTGGTGTCTCTGGTCATACGGTAGATTTGTATTTATCTTTTTGAGAATTGTCCACCCTGATTTCCATAGTGGTTGCACCAATCTGTCACCCCACCAACAGTGAATGAGGCTTCTTCCTTTTCCTGAACCCCTTCCAACATTTGTTGTCAATTGTTCTGTTGATCTTTGCCAGTCTGATTGAGGTTAGATAAAGTTTAAAAGTTCAAAGTTGTCTTTATATATATTATATTTAATTGTTAATGGTGATGAAGGTTTTTAAGATGTTTCTTAGGGTTTTTTTTTTTTTTGTCCTTTGAAAGCACTATTCATGTCCGAAGATCATTTTTCAAAAGGATTTTTTTTTTTTTACTTTTGTATTTTGAGGATTTTGTTATTCTGGATATTAGTCCTCTATCAGATGAAGAGCTGACAGAGTTTCTCTCTCATTCTGTGGGCTTCCTCTTCACCTAGTTGATTTTTATTTTTGTGAAGTCCCAGTTGTCAGTTTTGGCTTTAATTCTTTACACATGGAGTCCTATTCAGGAAGTCCTTTCCTGCATCATGTAGGTTACTGCCTTTTTTAAAAGGCAGCTTCACTGGTTTAGGTTTCAAGTGTATGGCTTTTGATCCACTTGGAGATAGTTTTTGTACAAACAATACCCTTCTAATTTCATTCTTCTGCCCGTGGATGTTCAGTTTCCTGAAACCATTGTTGACGATGCCTCCTGTTGACCAGTTAATATTTTGGCATCTTTGTTAAATGTTGTGTGTGCTCATGTTAGGGCCTTCAGTTTTATTCCATTGGTGTACTTGTCTGTTTTGCTGTCAGTACCACACAGATTTTATTGTTCTGGCTCTCTATTATATGCTGAGATCTGTAGTGGCAACCCCTCCTATATTCTTCTTTTTGCTTAGTATTGTTTTGGCTATGTGGAGTCTTTTGAGGTTTCATATACACTTTAGGGTAATTTTTTTTCTATTTCTGCAAAGAATGAGATGGGAATTTTGGCTGGGATTGCACTGAGTCTGCAAATATATTTGGTAAAATGGTCATTTTCACAATGTTAATTCTACCAATATATGGGAATGTCTTTCCATTTATGAGAATCTTTCTTTACCTCTTTCTTCAGGGATTTAAAGTTTTCATTGTAGAAGTCCTTGTTTAGGTTTATTCACAGATATTTTATTTTATGTAAGCCTACTGTGAATGGGTCCACGATCTCCTTTCCTGTGTGTTTGTTGTTGAGTATAGAAAAGCTATTGAGTTGACAGTTTCGTGCCATGTTACCCAATTTGCTTACCATTTCCAGAAGTTTTCTCAGACTTCTGTGGATTTCTAATGTATGGTATTATATCCTCTTCAAATAGTGATAGTTTGAGTTCTTTCCTTATTTCTTTCCCTTACCTTATCATTCAAGTGCTTAGAGCACAATCCTGAGAAATATCGGGAATAGTTGACATCCCTATCTCATTCCTGACTTCAGTAGGATTGCTTCAAGATTTTCTCTGATTAGGATGCTGTTGGCTGTGGGTGTCTGTCTTTATATCGCTTTTGTTGTGCTGAGGTGAATACAATCTAGCCCTACTCTGAAAAACCTTTAACACAAAGGCATGCTCTTTTTCTTTTGTTGTTCTTGTTTGTTTTTCTTTTTTGTTTGTTTGTTTTCAAGGCATGTTCATTCTTGTCAAAGGCTTTTTCTGCATTAACCAGATGATTATTTGAGTTTTTTTCTTTAAGGCCGTTTATGTGGTTTATTTCATTATTGACTGGTGTATGTTGAACTATGTTTACATTGCAGGGGTAAAGTCAACTTGGGTTTTATGCTGTCAATTTTAAGTTTTATTGTATTGTGGTCAGATTCAGTGGGTGTTTTATCTCATTTTGAAGTTGTAAAGATTTGTTTTGTGTCCCAGGATGTGTGCTATTTATAAAAGGTTCTAAGTGTTGATGAGTAAAATGTATATTATTTGGTGTTTGGGTAGAATATTTTTATAGATATCTGTTAAGTCCTTTTGATGCATGAGGCCAGATAACTTATAAGGGAAATGAGATATTGAAATAACCTCCTATTAATGGATTGATATTAATTTGTATGATGTGGGATGCCCTTCTATATGCTGTGAATATGTCTTATTACCATTGGTTAATAAAGGAACTGATTTGGTCAATAGCCAGGCAGAATAGAGCCAGGTGGGAATCCAAGGAAAGATAAAGGGAAAAAGGAGGTGGAGTCAGGGAGATGCTAGCAGCCACCAGAGGAGTAAGATGTGAGGTAACAAGCCACAAGCCTCATAGTGAAATGTAGGCTGATAGAAATGGGTTCATTTAAGATGTAAAAGCTAGTCAATAATAAGCCTGAGCCATTGGACAAACTTTTGTAGTTAATATTAAGCCTCAGAGTGGTTATTCAGGAATTGGTGGGTGGGAGAGAATCTTTCAGTTATATCTGTGTCTTTAAATGTGATAGTAGACGTTTTATGAAATTGGGCAACGTAGATTTGGTGCACACATATTTAGGCTACTAGTATCTTCTTGGTTAACTGTTCCCTTGATAAGAATATAGTATATTCCATATTCTTAAGATTAGTTTTAGTTTGAAATCTATTTTGTCAGATGTTATGATAGCAATGCCTGGTTGCTTTCTGGTCCCATTAAATTGGAGTACTTTTCTTCATAAGATACCTTAGAGGGTCAAATGACCCTTTCACTGGGGTTGCCTAAGACCATCAGAAAACACAGATATTTAAATTACAATTAATAAAAGTAGCAAAATTACAGTAATGAAGTAGCAATAACTATATGGTTGCGAGGGGTAACATGAGGAACTGGAGAACAGGGCTGTAGCATTAGGGAGCTTGAGAATCACTGCTCTAAAACGCTCCCCATGTTTAAAAACTGGTGTGTGTTTCTTGTTACTGCAATGTGTGTTAGTTGTGCTCACTGTATTGTTGAATTTTGGTGTTGGTGTTTGTGTTTTTGTTCTATTTTGTTTTAGGCATTTTATACTCATATTTCTTTCCATAGTGTCTCTGCTATGCTCATTCCTCTTTCACCACAAAGAAAGCATTTTCTTTAGTATTTAGTATTTCTGTATTTTCTTTAGGTTTGGTTTGTTGGATGTAGTTTTTTTTTTTGACTTTTTATGTCATAGAAAGTTTTTCTTTGCCTTCCATTATGGCAGAGAGTTTTGCTGGGTATATTATTCTAGGTTGGATTCCATAGCTTTTTAGAATTTAGAATTCTTTTTTGCAGGCATGTCTGTCTTTCGAAGTTTCCATTAAGAAATAACAACTGTTATTTGGATACATGACTTGATTTTATTTTCTCTTACAGCTTTCAATTTTATACTTTTTTGTTATGTGTACTCAGTGTTTTAACTACAATAGGCTGTAGAGATTTTACTTTTTAGGTCGTGGCTATATGGTGTTCCATGTGCTCCTTATATTTTTCTAGGTGTGTCCTTCTTTAGTTTGGGCAAGTTTTCTTCTATGATCTTGTTGAAGATTTGGTCTCTGCCATTGGCTTAGGATTCTTCTCCCTCATCTATGCTTATACTTCAAAAGTTTGTTTGTTTGTTTTTTTCATGATATTTCACATTTCCTATGTATATCCTTTCTTGTGTGTTTATAAACTTTTCATGTTCCTTTTTCACTTGGTCTAGATTCTCTAGCTTATCTTCAGCTTGATATTGTGACTTCTGCTTGATTCATTCTACCTGAAAGGCTTTCTTATGGGTTTTCTGTTTGGAGTCCTGGGTTTTTCAATTCCACCTTCATTTCAGCTTGGGCTCTTTTCAGTGTTTCTATTTCCTGATTGAATTCTGTCCTCCATCGTTCAGCTGTCCTTATCATTTCCATCAGCCATTTGTTTGGGTTTTCTTAGGCGTCACTCCGAAGTTTAGTCTCTAAGCTCGTTCACTTTGACTTCATTGGACTGTTTCTTTGCATCTTATTTAAACCCCTTGAATTCTGTGGTGGGGTTTATGATTGTTCTTTTTAATTTGGTGTCCTGGGGTTCATCTAGGTAATTTTCACTGACAAACATTTCTAGAGGACTGGTTGGTTTTGGAGAAATGTTACTGGCTTGACCTTTCCGTATTTTTGTTATTCCTGGAAATGCTATTTGGGCATGTGAACTTTCTTGTTTCTGAGTTTGTTATGTATAAAACAACTTGAGGAAGAAGAGCAGATGCGGGTTAGCTGAGTCAGGAGGTTGGGATGTCTGGAATGGAGTCAGGTAAATAGAGAAGAACTGTTCTGGTATACAAGATATGCTTCCTGTTCCTAGTCTGGAGTATGTAGACAGATCTGATTGGGTATAAAGTTTAGATATGAAATAGGAGAGTACTATGGTTTGGGGGATATGTAGAGGGAGTCCTGACCCAAACCTAGAGCTCCTTCCAGCAAGAAAGGACAGAGAATGCTGGTACACTGGCTGTAGGGCCCAGATGAAGCTGGTGAGCTACAGCAAAGCATGGGTGTGAAGGTCAGAGAACTCACTTAGACCCTAGTGGAGGAAGGAGTAAATCTGGGGACCTACTAGGGTGATGGAGGCTGTCAGGAAGGGACTTGTGGGTGGATACATGTAGGGAAGATCCTACAGGAAACCTAGAGCCAGCTGATATACCAGGAATCTGACTAGGGTTCCATCACCAGGTATGGCTTTCTTCATAATGAGTAGGCCCTCAGGCTAACTAGATAGCTGTTGGTTACCACCACCATGTGAGTGCCACTTACTGAACCTTTATGCGTAGTTGCCATGTTGGCAATTATCATGGCTCATTTACTTTTGAAGCTGGTTAGGACAGTTTAATTGTCTCTCTTGCTTGGCAGCTTGCCTAGTATTTTCTGGGACCATTGAAGCTAGACTGCAGGAATGAGACTTTCAGGTAAGATCTAGCTCTAATCATTGGAGTTTTCCTCAGTGTGCAGGGTCTTCAGCAATAGGGGTCCACCGTCACCCCTTGAGAGGCAACCGAGGATTAAGTCTGTATTCTGTATTGTTTAGGGAGTCATGTAGACTGCCCTGACCAACCATGCAAAAGGAGGTTTCTTGGGATGTCAAATGTTGGTAAGATTGTGAAGAGAGAAGAAACCTTATTCAGTGTTGGAAGGAATGCAAATCAGTATTGCCACTTAGCAAATCACAGTGGAGAATCCTCCTAAAACTTAAAACAATTCTATCACATGACCCAGCTATACCACTCCTTAGAATTATCCAAAATCATATACTTGAACATCATACTCCATCACCAATGTTCATTGCTGTCCTATCCACAACAGTCAAGAAATGGGAACAAACTAAATGGTCTTCAACAGATGAATAGGTAATGACAACGGCAATGCAGTAATATATACACTGGAATACTATTCAGTTGTAAAGAAAAATGGTGACCTAGAAAAGATTATATTGGATGAGGTAACCTAGACCTAGAAAGGCAAAGGTTGTATGTTCTATCTCATCTGTGGTTCGTAGCTCCAAATCTTCAGAAGTGAGTATACCAGGTAGACTAACCACAGCAGCCAGGAAAGTATACGGGAACCGTAGGTCAAGCGTGGAGGCACTTGAACACGGCATGGCAGTGTACAGGAGGTAGGAAGTGAGCAATAGAATGATGGGGAGGAACTCCATCTGGGGAGGAAGGAAAAAGGTCAACACAGAAGGAGAAGGAATGGCAAATAGCACAAAGGTTACTTGACAAAGCCTCAAGGGATCATTTTATGTCTTTCTAAAATTATTCAAAATACTTCTAAGTGTATATAGAAGCGGACTTTCAAAATTATTCAATGTGTTTACAATTTGTCATAAGATTTCTGGGTTTCTTGAATTTCTATGTGCTTTCCTTCTTCTTATGCCAACCCCACAGGTTCTTAATGCTTGTAACCGCTCTGGTTAGAAAGTGACTTGCTATGAGAGTGAAGAAGAGGAAGCAGGAGATGCCTTGTAGAGGGCTGGCCTCAGAGCGAACTGTCTAAATAACACAATGGTGTCCATGGCAAACTCTGGTCTCCCTGCAGCAGGGCTCTACTCTCTACTCTATTGTTCCACAAAAGGAATGATCGCCTCCCTCATAGCCTTCGGAGGCATCTTTTGCTTTGTTTGCTGCCCACATGCACTGGCTCTTTAAAAATATTTAACTTTTGTATGTGTGTGTGTACCTGAGTGTATGCATGTACACCATGTGTGTGCGGGAGACCACAGAGTTCAGAAAGAGAGGTTGGCTCTTCTGGGACTGGAGTTACACATGGTTAAGCTGCCGTGTAGGTGCTGAGAACTCAGCCTAGGTCCTCTGTAAGAGGAGCAAGTGCTCTGAACCAGCAAGCCATCTCTGTAGCCCTGTTTTACTTGTCTTCTGGCATTAACATTTGTGGTCATCCTATCTTAGGCACTATTGCTAGAGTCTTCATTTCACATGTGAGGGAACGTTCCAAGAGGCTCGCCTAAGATGCTATAGTTGATGGCCAAGGGTTCTGTCTCCAGAATCCGCTCCCTTTGCAACCATGTTTCTGGGAAGTGAGGGAAATGGGTGTCAGGAAGCATTTCCTCCTGACCTTCGAGGTAGAGTCCATTGAAGAAACTTTTAACGAAAGTATGCTTTCCAATGCACTAATTTGATGTCGTGGTTTCCCCCTGAAAAATGGCAACTCTGCTCAGATAAGTGGTTTTTCAGGAGAAATAGCAAAATTTGTCATGGCAGATGACAACTGGACCATTGGAAAGATTCACCAGAGGCTCCAGAGAGGCTGTGAAGAAAGTCCTGTCCACAGAGCTCTGAAGCCACGTCTTAGACAGTCAAAGATGCCTTCGGATTGACAAACTTAAACAAACAAGAAAATCACACGGGGCTCCATTTAGACCTTCTGATAAAGAAAATGTAATTTTGTGTATTTGTGTTTGCTCTAATAAGAATGTGCAGTTTAGAGGAAGCCACTTTATTTCAGATGAAAAAAAGAAAAGAAAGAAGAAGCGGTTTCCCATATTCTCTGTAAGGTCCTATTTCAGCTTCGCAGGTCTGACTTCCATGTTCCTAGAATCATCTATTTCTGGAGTAGCAATAACCTCCTTGTTTAGGAAACAAATATGACCTATGCTGAAGATGATGGTGATGGTCAGACCCCAGTGAAATCCTGTAAGACTCTGCTCTTCTAATTGCTTCCTGGAATGGACATTCGTGGTGAATAAATCCGCACAACCCTGGGAAGAAGTCTGAGGTCATTTCCATATTCAGAAGACAAATGTCTCACCTCATGAAAATGTTAATGGTTAGCATTAATTGGAAGCAGAGGTCAGGCCAGGAGTTCCCTGTAGGGGCTGAGAGCCTCAGAGCCCTCTAGGGCAGGTAGAGTACATCTGTAGGTAACCCATTTATAGAGCCAGGCAGGGAAGATGTTACCTTAAACTTTTATTGCTTCCCTTCCTTCTCTACTGGTCTGTTTCTGACTTTGTTCTTAGAGTCTATGTGCTCTCGCTCTCCCTTCATTTCAGCTGCACGTTCCAGTGCCTGCTAATATTTCTGACATGAGCATTAGAGACCAGAGATGAGAAGGAAAGAGGACAATACCAGGAGAACTCTGACTTCAGAGACATCAACCAGAAAATAATGAGGTCAATAATACATGGGGAATCTCCTTTCTCGTACGTCTGTCTAGTTGTTATTTTTTCATTTTAATTGTCCTTGACAGATCAATATGCAATAAAAATACAAAATAGCTGACATATGTTAATTTTAGCTCCACCTTACTTGAAAATTACCGTATTATACTGATTTTGGTTTTTGTTAGTTAACTTATGTGTAACATGAATGGGGGCCAGGCCTGCTTGTTTGTGTTTCTGTCCTGCCTGGTTCCCCACAACTGTTTAGCCCCAAAGAAAAATCACACAGAGATCTCTATAAGTTATAAAGCTGATTGGCCCATTAGCTCTAGCCTCTCACTGGCTAACTCTCACATCTTGATTAACCCATTTTTCTGATCTGTGTTAGCCATGTGGCTCACTACCTTTTTCAGTGAGGCACGTCACATCCTGCTGCTTTGGTGGTCTGGGCAGAAGTGGGAGGAATCAGCTTCCTCCTTCCCAGAATTCTCCTGTTCTCATTATATCATGTCTACTTCCTGTCTGGTTTTCCTGCCAATATTTCCTGCCTGGCCAATCGGTGTTTATTTATAACATGATTGACAGAATACAGACAATTCTCCTGCACCACTTCCCCCTCTTTTTTTTTTAACGGAAAATATCCATAGTCCATTTTTTGGGAATGTGGGTATAGTATTCCAGGCTACTTCCAGCTGGTTGGGGGTGCTGGTAATCTTATGGGGACCTAAAGAAAATTTAGAGTTATGATCTCCTGACTGAAGTATCCTGTGAGTCTTGATCATCTCAGGCAGCAGTCTTGAACCTGTTCTGGATGAAGAACTCAGAGATCTGGGCCGTCTATTCCTGCCGGAGATTTCTCAGGTTGTCTGCCTTGGTCAAACTGGATTTTTCTTAACTCTGAATAAATCCACAGCCTCTCATTTTCTGTGGAAGGAAAAGCAAAATCTCTTCTCCAAAGTAACATACTTTTTGACTTCAACTGCGAAGTCAAGGTATTTTCAACATATCTATCTTGGATTAATTCTGCAGTATTTATAAACAAATATCTTTTAGCAGCTGTTGCTCCTTCCTCAGCATTTAAACAATTTAAAGAGATCATAATAGCATACAGTATCAAGATTCTTTGTGTATTTTCCATCTTTACATGGCTTTATTTTTAACCTCTATTTCTTTTATTTTTGCTTTTAATTTTTGGCTTTTTGAGACAGGTTCTCTGTATATCTTTGTCCTGGAATTCCCTCTGTAAACCAGGCTATCTTTGAACTCACAGAGATCCATCTGTCTCTGTCTCCCAAGCTACTCTTTTGTTCTGTCCAGGACACAATGGAACACAAACACAAACAAACAAGACATGTCCAACTGAAAAGGAATCAATATGTCCCTAGTATTCACAATGATAATCAACATTCATATAGGATGTATCACTTTCAGGTACCATTTTCAAATTTTTACATAGATTGGCCCAATTCTCCAACAATTCTATGAGTTAAGTCCCATTTTTACTCCTCTCCATCTTCTGAAGTAGAGGAAATGGGCACATAAGCTTAATTAATTTCCAAAGCCACATGTCTAAAGACCAGGAGAAGCATAGCTGGAAATCGTAGTCCAGATTCCATCCCTGACACGACCATATTATGCTGATCCCTCAGACACACTCTCCTAGGTATGATGAGCAAATACACGTGCACTCCTCAGTGCTTAGTGACCAGGCAGACTCTTGATACAGGGGACAAGGGCACATGATGACTCTGCAGGAACTAGAGAACACACAGGTTTAAAGACAATATAACATACAACTCAGTCCCAAGTGCTTCTACTAGAGAATCCAGGTTTCGCAAGGATTATTTGCATTGATTTTGAAAAAAAAAAATGCTTGTAGTTTGTCAGGCTTTTTTGCTAATTTTATACTGTAATAGGACATACATTTCTTTAGAAATGCTTCTTCACGGCAACTTACAATGTCACATCTTCATTTTTCTTTTCTCTATGGCTGTTGCATTTCCCATCCAATAAACAGAAGTTTCTTTGCCTCCAAAGCAGTTTCATCTGAGGCTGTTGCAACCTGGAAGCTTGGATTCTTTTGCCAGAGAGCAAAGCCAGTTGGCTCAGAAGCAGCGACTGGGGGTGACTGACAAATCTTGAATCCCTTTGAAGATGAGGTTTTGAAGAATCCCCTTGGGGGACAGAGCCACCTACTTCAAAGCTACACATTGCTGCTTCTGTCCTAGCCTCACTACAGCTAGGCTCATGCTGCAGTTAGCCAGCCAGCCAGCCATGGTTGCTGCTAAATGAATGGGGGGAAGTTGGCTTTTGTATATGTGAGTATTGTTGAACGGAAAGACCTAGCTAAATACAGGTGTGATGAGGGGATCTAGGTAGGAGGAGGGAGATGCACATTTTCCTTTAAAGCACTGCTATTGGCTTGGATCTCTTCAGCCTTAGCCAATGGAGCTGGCTGTGCTTTGAATTGTTTCTTGCTTGGACCCATTGTGCTTCCAGCATGGGCTCATGGAGAGTGGCCAGTTTGAATGCTGCCTCTGGCTACATGCTATTGTACAAGGTAAGTTTGTTGGCGCTCAAGTTTCAGCCAAATATGGCTTTATGAGTCATATTTTCCACACGGAGAGGAAGCTACCTCCAGTTTTGGAGCCATTAAAAATCAACTTCAAATTTTCTGTCTTTGATAATGTTTTAACTGTAGAGTTTCCTTCCACTTGATGAGTTTGGGTAGCCATTTTGGTTGAATTTTATCATGTTATTGTCAAGATGGTTTCCAGGGACACACAAATGACTCTGTGAGTCTCATTTAGTAGACATTTTCATTGTGTTAGATGTTAAGGTCACAAAACTTTTTGCACATGGTCATTTGGTAGATGATTGTAGGAGGCCCTGGGTTATATTATGTACTGTCTCACCTGACAAGCCCTGCTTTCCTAGATGACCTGAGTTTACATCCATGCAGTTATAGACAGTTTGATTAAGAACATTCATTATAATTCTTTGTCTAGGGGGCCCAGAGAAGATTTCAACTAGTGGGAATTTTACCATGGTGAGATAGAAAAATGGGGTTCCAACTGGAAGTCTATCAGCATAGAAAATAATACAGTCTGCAAAATGCTTACTGTGCAAGCGTGAGACCCAGGCTTGGACCACAGAACCTATGCAGAAAAGCCAGATGCTTGCAATTCTAGCACTAGAGATGAACAGATAGATATGCGAATTCCTGGAGCCCGCTGACCAACTAGTTTAGTCTAGTCAGTGAGCCTCAGGCCAATGAGAACCTGTCTCAAGAAAACTAGGCCAATATTACATGAGAAACACTGCCAAAGGTTGTCCTCTGCTTATATATAACATATACATGCTCACATGTAGACTCACATGAAAATGTACACAAATATACACACAGATACATACACACATGAACGCACAACAAAAGAATTCTAAACCCTGGATCTGCCACTGATGATGTGACAGATGATTTAAAAAGTATCTTTCTGATCCTCAGTCTTCTCATCTATAGACTAGATGATAGCAACATCTAGAGCCCATAGGAGAAGTAATCAAGATTGCCTATCTTTATCTGCCTGCCTGTCTGTTTATCTATCTATCTATCTATCTATCTATCTATCCATCTATCTATCATATAACAATCATCTAGGTATATCAATCTATCATCTATTTTGTATCTATTTATCTATAATCTTCTATTTATATACACATGTACAAACATCTACAAGTACCTGGGCTCCAACAGGTACTTATTGCATTTATTTATATGTCATATACGTCATGGTGTGTGTGTGTCTGTGTGTGTGTGTAAGGAGAGTGGGCGGGGAGAAATGAAGTGGGATGGAGAATTCAGCAAAAGAAGAGAGCTTGAGGGAAAAGGAGAAGCTGACTTAGAAATACCTCTGCAGCAAGTCAGAAGAATGCTGATTTGCAATGCAGCTGGGAAATCCTTTCCACTCAGGGCTGCTTAATAATTGCACAGGGATCCTTCACGGTGTGTTTGGGGGCTCTCTCTGTATTTGATGACTTGAGGCTTTTCTCTCTTTTATTCCCTCTCTCGTGTTTTCTGAGACAGGCTTTGGTTCCTCTGAAGCAGCATTTTTGTGCAAAAGCAGAGGCATTTGGGGATCTGGGTCTACTAAATATGAAACAAATGAAACTAGGTTGCCAAACTGGCAAGACTGCTGGAGAAGTCAGTCCAGACACAGCCATGCTCAGACAGCTGTTTGCAGCTGGTTAAACAGAAGTTATACTGAAGCAGCATGGGGTATCTGTTAAGTATAATTGTCCAAAGGAAAGGACTCCCCTTTCTCCTCGCTTTATGACCCATTTATTACTTTTTCTGGATAAGGGTAAACTGAGAAGTAAAGCCTTCAAAAACATTATATTTAATAATCCTCATCACCAAAGTTTATGATAGAAAATATATGTAATTCTACCATTCAAATAAGATCACTGTTAAGGTCTTAATATGATTTATTAATATTCAATCATATTTTATAATTTCTTATTCTATTTTTCTCAAATTATTTGAAAAATTTAACATGATAGTTATTGGTTGAATTTTCTAAAACATCTGTTAGCATCTTACCCTTATCTTGCTCTATAAAATGTTGATAATTTTATGGTCAAGGCAGTATGTCGGATATCTATTTTAGTATAAAACACTGATTGACACTCATACTCGCTGTCTAGGTTGACCCTCACTTTTGTGGTGTTTCGTGGTCTGATACTTTCCTAAGAATCGTGATGTCCCTTGTCTTGGTCACAGTTTTATTCACGTTATTTTGAGAATCAAGCTGGTATCATGAAGGGAGGAAAAGCAGACATTACTTCTTCCATTATAACCAGCCTTCATGGACTCAGATGGTCTTTACTTGAATACTTGAAACGTATTTTAATAAAGATTCTGAGAAGCATAATTTTCATATTGTATTGACTTCTTTGCATGTAGTATCTGAAAACTGGACTTCAATCTTCATTTGGATTTCAGTTATGAGCATGTCTCAGAATCCATGGTGCTGTGTCTTCTTGAGGTGGTAGCTCATTCCCAGGGCTGGCTCCCATTGACCCACAGTGCTCTTAAATCTTGTCATTGGCACTGAGAAACCTTCACACTTCAAGTGACAGTAGATTATCCCCTGAGTTGTCTTTCTGCTTCTCTTATGGGGAAAGGAGGCTTTCACAGACCCCATGCCCTGTGCTATGACTTAGCAGTACACAGTCAGTGAGGAGATGCCCAATACAGTTTTCCTTGGAAAACACAGCAGTGAAGTTTCTATTCTTTTGAGTCATGAGAGAGCAATACATCATTTGAGCTCTCAATAACTCTTGGTTTGATGCCTTCAATACTTCAATGTCATTTAGCCAATAGTCTACTGTTCTCTTGACTTAAATACTCTCAGTTTCGTAAGTAGTTATTTTGAACTTCCCCACTCAGCCATCCATACCTCCATAAGCTTGTGACACTCATGTAGGATGAATATGGTTAGCCAGTATTTTATTCTTGAAATATTGTGCCTGTGTGAACCTCTTTCATACGATATCAAGTATGGCAAGTCATTAACCTAGTAACAGAATATATTTTTGTGGTCAGGATAGAAGAATTCAGAAAGTCCAAAATTAATAGCTCCCACACCCTGACAAGGTAAGCTATCTGCTTACCATAAACTTTTGTCCTTCTATAGTCTTTGATATAACAACTAAGACAGTGGTCATGGCTCCCTACTTGGTCTTGTGGGGTTTTATGTATTCTGATGTTGAGTTTTCCAGCATTCAGTTTCAAGTGCACTTAGTTATGTTTAGGTCTTGAATCTTAGAGCCATTCCATATACCTAGTGGGTGCTTAATAATTCTTCTCAAAAATGCCTAAAATATAATTGTAAAGTAAACAGACACAATTAGAGCCATTCTGCTTGTGCTTCTTTAATTTGTCTGCTCAGTGTGTTTTATCTTCTTCTTGAAGTTGTTGAGAAGAAATAGATTGGTCTTTCATCTCCCAACATGCATTAATGCCAAAAACAGAATTTTTCTCTAGTGGTCAGAGTGCTATAATTTAAACAAAATGGCAACAAAGAAAAAGACAAGAGTTAGAGATAAATGGGCTTCTTTAACAGTACATGCTTTCTGTTCTATGGATAGTTTCTTATTTTAAAACTGTGGACTAGCATCTTTCCTAGAGCAAAAAGAAAAGACATAGGTAAACCAAAATGATTGGTATTCAAGGAGTAGGCTGGGGAATATTCACTATAGCTTGTCCTTTCAATGTGTCTTCTTTTGACATCTTCACCCTGGGTATCCTGGCAACAGAGCACTTCACCAAAACAAAAGTCCCATAGACACTGTTTGCTGAATTCCGTCAGAATAATAAAAAGACTGTTTTATCTAAGCAGTTGCTGAAGACAGTAATTTAGAAAAACACCAAGACAGTAGCTAAATGTACTTGATTCAGAAGTAACTGTCATTGAAGGAAACCCTATCATTTGTCAAGCACTCGCAGGGAGCTACAAATGGTGGGAAAAAAAAGAAAAGGTGATTTGTGGCTAAATGAGAAGTAAGCCAGTATGAAGGCACTACAGTCAGATCGCACCAAAGGAGAGCGTATGTCATCTTGCCAGCCAGGAGTGTGTCATCAGTACCTGTGCAAACACCTGTGAACACACCTGTGAACAGAGTAGGCAGGCACGTGAAGTCGCCTCTTACTACCAGGCTGCACGTATTCTCTGGGACAAAAGTGTGTATTTAGGATGACACCGTTTTCTAGCAGGGGATCTGATAACCTCAGTATTATATTTGGAACTTCGGAAACATTTGCACAGAAATAATGCAGGACCTCCCTGGGCCTTGATGGGTTAATGAAAGGTGGGAGTGGGGATCCCAGCCACCCGGATGCTTGCACTGGAGATGATGGCAGGGCCTGGTGGCTTAGAGAAGGAGTGGCATCTCTGCTGTCTTAGGTCCATCTCTCTATGCGATTTATTTTTGTCCTACAGTTTTCTCTCTTTCATTTGCAACGAAGAGGTTAAGTGCTGCAGTCCAGGGTCTGAGCCAAGAGCTCAGCAGTGTTTGCTCAGGGCCATGCTGATGCTTCTGTCGACCAGAACTCAATGTTCACGCAGTGCCGAAGCAGGAGGGTGCTTTAGGTAGCAGAAGTTTAAGTTCCTCAAGGGATGGAACTGAAGCAGCTTAAATGCTAGCATCCATACATTCTGGGAGGCCCAGCCCAAGAAGGCCATCCTGGTACCTAGTCAAGCTCCCTGTCCCTTCCTCAGCTTGTATAAACTTCATTGACTCTCTCTTCCTGTTTAAGACCACAGCTGATTGACCCAATCCATGTGGATGGAGTCTCCAACCTGAGACTTTGTGAATGAGATTCAGTAACACCTGCTAGTTCAGCTGTTTTAGTGATGGAGATATTTATACTTAGGGGTCGTACTTCCCCTGGGCCTATCGAGGAGTAATATTAAGGACATCACCTACATCGAAATTAGGTGAGAAAGAAAGGGATAGGACAGAGGAAAGATACTGTTCTGACCTGTGAGGCATTGTGGTTTGAGTGGGAAATGTCTACTATAGCCTCTTATATTTTTAAAATTTATTTATTTATTATGTATATAGCGTTCTGCCTGCATGTCTGCCTGCAGGCCAGAAGAGGGCACCAGATTTCATTGCAGAAGGTTGTGAGTCACCATGTGGTTGCTGGGAATTGAACTCACTGCTCTTAACCACAACACTATCTCTCCAGCCCAGCCTCTTACATTTTAACACTTGGTCTCCCATTAGTGAGGTCACTGAATCTGTAGGAAGTGAAGCTTTGCTGGAGGAAGTTATGCCATGTCAATGGGGCGGGGTTTGAGGGTTGATAGCCTTGGTCTTATTTCCTGTTTTGGTTCTCTACTTCCTACGTGTGGTTATACAGGTGTTCTCTCAGTTCCCAGCTCCCACTGCCTTCCCAATCATTACAGACATCTAGTTCTCCAGAACTGGTAAGCCCAGAAAACTCTTCTATAAGTTGCTTTTGGTTATGCTATTTTATGACAGCAACAGAAAACAAACCAGTGAAGGTGGGCTTCCCATTCCTAACTCTAGTTGACTCTCAGAATCAACTAATTGGCTTCTATAGTAGATATGTATCCCAGACCTCATTGGACGTAAAGCCATTTTGAGGAAATCGTGCTTAACTGTAAGTAACAAAAAGATCATTGAGCAACAGGAAGTGTCCGGAGGCAGCTTCAGAACCAGAATCCTAGTCAGTGTCTGGACCAGTGTTCAGCGCACAGTTTTGGTATTCTGCACATTTCCTGACTCCAGAACCTGGTAGAATATTGGCTGATCTGCTGGGGTTTGGGAAGGTTGGAAAAGCATAGGTCAGAAGATATTATCTAAATGTTCCAACCCTCCAGCCTTTTGTTGCTGGTTGCTGGAGTATTGCACTCTATCCATAGGATGGGCATGTCCGAAAAATGGGTCCCTGTGTTCCTATTTCTGTGGTCTCCAACCACAGATGATTAGTTTTAGGAAGTCCCGTTTTCAAGTCCTTAGGTCTGAGGGCAAGCCTTCTGCTCCATTAAGGTCATATGGGAATCATCCAGAAAGGGTTCTGGACATTTCTTCACTGCTCTGAGTTGCCAGTTCCCGCTGTCTTGGGGTTAAGTGCCAAGTAGGATGAGGGCAGTCTGATATTTTGGGTCAGGCTAATTGTTGAGGGCAAGAGGGAAACAAGAGGGAAACTGGGTTGTGATCATATAAACCGTGTCTCTGTAGCCCCCGCTGTGGGAGGCACCTTCTCTCTAGGAAAAGGCAGGCTGTGTGCAACTGGCATGAATAAAAGTCACAGAGTAAGCCAAGCTTGATCTCTGCCCAGAAGATCTTCCTGTATAATTTATGGCTTTAGAGTGGGTAGTCTTTGATTTCTGGGCAGGAAGGCAAGCTAATGTATTATTGTAAAGCAGCAAACAGGGTCAGTGGAACAAGCTGCGCTCAGAATGTTCATGACTGCTTGAGCCAGGCAAAAGTCCAAGTAACTCTGCATGTCTGTGCACAAACATACACACACAAACACACACACACACACACACACACACGCATGCACGCACAAGGTGTGTTCTCATAAACATGGCATGCCACAGCACACTTGTGGAAGTCAAAAGACAGCTTGGGGAAATAAGTTCTTTCCTTTCACCAGGCGGGGTCTCAGGGTTGAACTCAGGTCCTCAGGCTCTTTGGCACTGAGCCATCTCACTGATCCAATATAGATTATATTTTAAATAGTTTTATGATAGTCTAACACCTGGTTTAGATAGGAAGCCCAGGGACTTTTGTAGTCACTATTGAGGCAATACCTTTGTCTCTAAAAGATAAGGCAAAATTTGTTTCTAGAAACAATGTGTTGATAGAGAACACACAATATCAGAGTGAAGCCATATTTTGAAAATTTCTGGACTTTTCTCTTCTTTGTAGATCACCTTCTCCCTTCAGAGTACACATACATATAAGCAAATGTGTTAAAAACCACAGGGGTCCAATGGCCAGGCACCACAATAGTATGGAGAAAAACGTACAGGCTTTATAAAAGTACTGTCAGAAAAGATACGTTTTTAAAGAAAGGCAATTTCAGTAAAGTTTTGTGAAATCAACATACAAAATCAGTAATGTTTCTATAAGCCAAAGTTGAACTAACTGAGAAAAATAGAAAAAGCGGTTTACCATTCTTAGTCTACTTTGGGTGAACTTACTACAAAGAGAAATTTGCCGAAATTAGTGAAAATACAAAGCTGGGGAATGTAATAAGTAAATTAATAAGAATCCAAACTGTTGCCTAATATATATTTTAGCAATAAACCTGCTAACATTCTAGTAGATACATACAGCTTTGCCTAGGGGAATAGATCTATACTTCCCATCATTTGTTTGTTAATTGATTTGTTTGGTCAATGTCCAAGGAGGTCAATGTCCTTCTTGTCTTACCAGCATGAGACACTGAGAGCCTTTTAAAGAGTTAGCGTTTGAGTCATGAGGAAGAAAGTGCGGAAGAGAGGCCCAAAGCACTGAGGCCAGAGAAAGGCCATTGTTTCTCTGCTGTGTGCTGTTAAAAAATCTTCCTGGACTTACCAAATATCTCCTTTGAAAAGATATTCTGAAACCTATTTCTTTCCTTTTTTAGGACCCACTTTCTGCTACAGAAAGGGAGCACTGGGGAGAATGTCCCCTTGGGAAAGGTCTCACTCAGCAGATGGCCCAGCGCCTGAAGCCTTCACTCCAGGGAAGGGGACAAGCAACTTAGATCTGCAAGCTGTAGATGGGGAAACTTTAAGATAATAAGCTCTGTTTCCGGCAGCACAGGATGAAATAAAATTACAGAATAAAACTTTTAAACAGTGCCTGTAAATCCCGGGGTTAATTGCCTGGGTAGAATCAGTCGGAACACATTGATTGCTATGGATGCTGGGTTCATAGCTTAGAGGTCCCTTAGAGGTGAGTGGCCGGTATCTGAGCATGCATTCTAAGTAAAGCCTAAGGGTTGTTGGCAATGCCAGAATTATACAAAATAAAATGCTAGGCGGGGTGTCTACTCCACTGGGGTGTGAGAGCGAGAACAGACTGGAGGGCAAGGCACCTTCACAAGATCACGCTATTATGGCCAGGAAGAAGCAACAAAAGGTAGATTCTAAATGTATTTAATCTATGTAAAAATTCTAGAAAAAAAAAAAAAACAAAAACCTTGGCATTGTTCCCAGGAACTGTCTACCTTGTTTTGTTTTATTTTTTGAGACAAGGTCTCTCAGTGGGACCTGGGGTTTGTGGATTAGCCTAGCTAGCCTGTAGGCCCCAAAGATTAGGATTGCCCATGTATAAGACTACATTGTGTAATTTTTAAAAAATGTGCATGGGTGTTTTGCCTGTAGGTGTGTCTGTGCATCGCTTGCATGGCTGGTGCCTGCAGAAGCCAAAGGAGATCCTCTGGAACTATGGTTACAAATGATTGTGAGCCTCCATGTGGGTTCTGGGAATTAAACGTGGGTCCTCTGGAAGAGTAGTCGGTGCTCTTAACTGCTGAGCCATCTCTCCAGCTCCTTAACTTTCTGTGTGTCGGAATGTGATCAAATTCCGGCCCCCATGCTTATACAGCAGGTATTTTATCGACTGAGCCGTATCTCTCCAGCTCCTGCTTCCTCTCACCAACAGCACAGATTGAGAGCAAATGAGTTAAAGACCCCTCTAGAGGATGCCCTAGTGGCTTTTGTACTCTCATTAATATTTAAAGTGCCATTTGTTATGCCCAGACTTGAACGAGAGGAGGCACGGAGCACGCAGTAAGCTGCTTCCCTTTTTGACGCTCTTCTAGCCCAGAAGACCAGTCTCCTTTCCTTGTTGGAGGATGCTGCCTTTGAGGCTTGCTGACACAGCTCCATATCTGCTAGATGGTAGTGGCATGTTCACGGAGTCTCACAACCCTTTCCAGTCATTGATCTCTAAAGTCAACCATCTCCGTGTTTCTGCAAATGTTACCTAATGAATGCACAGCCCCCGAAACAGACCCCTTTGGAATACTGTTGTAGTGTTCGAAAAGGAACAGAGAATTTTTAGGCAAAATGTCAAGATCAAATGCACTTTCGCCAAGAATGAATGTGTATCTCAACTGCAGCCTCAACTCTTTTTTTTCTTTCTAGAGAACACTAGATTTTTGCAAATTGGTGATTGTTGTAGTGTTAATTTGAAAGACCTTTTGACTTTATTAGATAGCAGTCAGTGACCTTGGTTGGCTTCCCAAGCTGAAGAGAGGCTGAATGACTGTTGACAGGCTGTGTATGCATAACAAATGCCCTGATTCCATTAGCTTAGTTCAAGTAATGCTATGATTTAGTCAAAACATTATCCAAACACATTTACATGGAAGCACAACATATAAATCTTAGAAAATAGTAATGAAGATGTGATGAAAATAGAAAATAGATTGTATATTAAATCCAATTAATAGACTTAATTTTAAATATTAGAATTTATTATGTATACAACATTCTGCCTCCATGTATGTCTGCATGCCAGAAGAGGGTGCCAGATCTCATTACAGATGGTTGTGAGCCACCATGTGGTTGCTGGGAATTGAACTCAGGACCTCTGGAAGAGCAGCCAGTGCTCTTAACCACTGAGCCATCTCTAGATATTAGAATTTACCAACACTAAATATAGATAGCAAAATATATGCTATTTGGGTCTTTACTCATTGCTCAAACACATTCATTTAAATAATCACTAAACATCTATCATAGCATATTAATTAATGTAGAATTAACAAGAATTAATGAAGTCCTGCTAAAGCTATGGTTCTGGAGAGAGAGAAATGGAGAACACTGAAGCATGTTTCTGACAGGATCTTTGGGAAGGCGGTTCTGTGTAGGAGAAGCGGATGAAGTGGGTGACTCAGCTTTGGTGAGATACTGCCAATTAAATACAGAGAATGCATATCATCATGGGCACGTACGACAGAAAGATAACAAAACAAAATAAGTCACGGATGCAGTATTTTCAGTCTAGTTCAGTCTGAATGCCATCTTCTGCCTACTAGGGAAACAGGGATGAGCCACTGGCATGAGCTGGGTATAGGGACTAAAACGTTGTTACTGGGGAGTGTATGGGCATGTGTGCCTGCCTCAGGTAGACTTAAGAGGACCGAGAAAAGCCCATGTTAAAAACCAAGATAATTGTCTAAGCCTGAGACAGACATTTCCCTAAAATCTTTTGAGAAGAAATATAATTTTGATTTTTCCACTTGACTTAGGGCTCTGTCCACTTGCATTCCCTCACTATCAATGGGGTTCCTTCCTCATGCTGGGAGTTCATCAAAAGATGACAGGCTATAGGAAGCACTTATACCGTGCCTATGTGAATGTCCTCTGATTCTCAGACTTCTGTTTTTGCTGCTGGCATCCTGGTTATCTAACTCCTCAGTGTCCCCAGATAGCTAATATGGGGGATATGGGTAGTTTTGTTGACTCTAGGGCTCTATGCTGAGATCCTACTTTTAGGTACCCATGCAAACCCCTCTCTGATGGTCTTATGCTCATAGCATCATCCCAAAGCAAGACCCAGCAGTTCATTTCTCCCTTATCTTAAGATCCACCTCCCAGCCACAAGAGTTCTCTTCTGTACTTTTTACTTCAAGCCCCTCCCACCCCCAAGTCTCCAGTGGATTGGAAGTTAAAAGATCTCAAACCAAAGCCTTCAATGAGCTTCCTGTTTTAGACTTGGCTAAGAAGCTGTCCTAAGGCGATAAATCAAAGAACGGTTCTACCTTCTTTGATGAAGGAGGGAAAAGAAAAGAAAACAGGAAGGAAGTCAACTTCAATTAATACCTTTAAGTATGTGGCTGTTTTGGTCCTGACCTTGAAGGAGGAAGGCGGAGAGCGAGGCTTCAGGTTTTAAAGGTAATGCAGGTGATGCATGCCAGTGGGGAGGGTATAGTCTGAAACTCACTTTCCGCTGAGGAGTAAGGACGTATCCATCTCAAATCAGTCTTCACAGGATGCTCAGAGCTCCATGGAAACCAGAGGGTGGGAGGAGAACACTCTCTGGTTTGTTACATTTTATTTTCTTCACTTTCCTTCCTAAGAGTTGCTGACTAGAAATTTACCCTCGGAGGGAAACTGGGATCCCTGGACTTTCTGAACTATCCATATTTTCATTTCCGCTTCCTGCTATGCCCCACGGCCCCACCACACAAACCCAGAAGAAGGCATTGCTGGAAGGTAGGTAGGAATGAGTAGAAGGGAATGCAGTGAATTTGTTGCTGGGCTGGGCCCAATTCAGGTCTTGTTAACTTGTAGAGCAGGAGAAGACCGGGCTGATGATGCTTTTCCCAAATAAATCAGCATTCTGCTCAGAGAAAAGGAAACCAGGTTTGAGAGAATTGCAAAGACAAGCTGAGAAAAGATCAAACCACAAAAGGTCAGGCACCACCAAGAGGTTTCTGGCAGAACTAGGTAGCCTTTTTATTGAAGAATGTAGGCAGCTGGGGACCGGCATCAAAGGAGATGAACTATTCAAAACTCCCTCATTTCGATGTGGCCTGCATTTTTGAGTCCACTGGAAAAAGATCAAGAAAAAAGAGAGGAGGGAGTGAGGAGGAGGTGGCTTAGGCAACAGCTGCCATGAGAGCTGTGGGAGGAGGGAGAGGCAGGGAGGAGGGAGAGGCAGGACGGTGCTGCTGTTCATAAGGTCCACCTGGACATCTCTGTGGGGTAGGGAGCCAGACTGAGAGGCACCAAGGGGATTGTACTGTGTCTCTTTGTCAGGGATCCCTGGACTATGGGATAGACACAGGGAAGCTGCATTCACTGTCTACTCGGGCTTGAGGCTGGACCGGTGACACAGACAGAGTCACTTTCATTGTTAGAACCAAAGGAGGGGACATGCCTTCGGATCTAGTTTCAAGCTGTTGCTATGATAAAGCGCTCTGACCGAAAGCCGTTTAGGGAGGAACAGGATCATTTGACTTAGCCTTCCATTCCGGTTACAATCCATCCTCGCGAGAAAGATGGACATAGACAGGACCGTAGGCAAGCACCGAAGCACAAACCATGAACGATAGCTGCTTAACGTGTCCTTCAACTGGCTCAAGTTCAGCCGGCTTTCTTAAAAGAGAGCAGACCGACTGAGGCCAGCGCTCCTACAATGGGCGGGCCTTACCTGTTCCAATCAGCAGTTAAGCAGATGCCCTAGATATGCCCACATGCTAACAGAATGGACGCTGCTCTTGAACTGAGGTTCCCTCTTCCCAGAAGACTCCAGAGTGTGCCAAGTGGACAGTGAAAACTAACCAGAATACCGGCTTGGGGAAAAACCACCTTTCCTTCACCTATGGGGTGATGATCTACTTCATAGTTGTGAGTATTAAATGAAACCATCATTTATTCAAATATATGTATATATTTAGATAGAGAGAAAGAGAGGAAGAGAGAGAGAGAGAGAGAGAGAGAGAGAGAGAGAGAGAGAGAGAGAGAATAAAGCCCTGTCAAAAATCAAGGTCTTTTCTCCCATGGAGGATGCTGATAATAAGCAATACAACATAAAAAATAGGAGTGTTGGGCCTTGGGAAGGTTGAGGATGCATTTAATGGATTTTTTTCCCTCAGAAAGTTATCTGGACTTCTCTGAAGGAAAATTGAGCACCTCAGATCCTTGTGATCTCCACCCATGGTCCTCCCTTCCTCAGTCACTATTATTTAGAGCCATTCCTACAGCTATCCCGGTTTCCCTGACCTCTGGTTGTCTTGGACTGATTTTGGATGCTAATGCCTCTGCCTCCTCTGTGGCCAGAGTTGCAGCTCTTCTTTTCAGAAGGGACTTCTTGATGGAGAATCTTTGCCAACCAATTATCTTTAAGAGGTGGGACCAAGAGAGGGTGTGGCTTTCTGGGACCCTGAGAAAAATAGCACTGGTCCAGATCTCTCTATGGTTCCCTTGCAGCACAGCTGAGCTTGGACTTCTTGTTATTGTTTCATGAGATTTCCGCTTATAATAAATAAAAATATAATTGTTTTATCTTTTAGCTAGCCTGGTTATTTCCCAAATCGAGCTAACTTCTACAACTTTCGACGACACTCAAAAACAGCAGGTTGTCACAGACTGTGGTTTTCTATATTGGTTTCTCTCTTTTTTTTCTTCGTGTAGTTACAACCCTCGTGAGTTTCCTTGTACATTTTGTGCTTGCATTTTCCTATCCACTAGATCTCTGTAGGAATAGGGACATCTGACTCGTTCACCAAGCATTTCTGGGACCAGAAAATAAAGATATAGTCTTTGAGTGGATGAATGCATTTTATGTTAAGAGCTTTATGGGAAATTTAAAATGATTTACAGAATCTTTCTGCAGTACATTCTTTTTGGAGATGATATGGTTGAAATAGTCTAGTTAGCTACATTAAAGTGCTTATGATTTTTCTTTTCTGTAGGAAGAAAGGCTTGGAGTTTTTCCACAGCTATGGAATAAATAATTCTTTGACTTACCGTTCACAGTTTATATAACTAATTTTATATATTATTGACAGTTCTTTCAGGTTGTGACTATGATTTTTATTTTTTCTCCTGCTACCTGCTCTAAAAGTCAAGATGCGTGAAAATAATTACTTTCCTTGCCTAAGTACATAATATTTACATTAAATGTTTAAAAAACCAGAATCATATCATTAACCAGTAATTAAATTGACACATTAATTAGTACAGTTAGGCATTAATTGAGTACCTCAACAAAGCAGGTTCTGTGCTACACCGCGGAGCAAAAAGACAAATATGTCAGAGTCCTTCTTACCAATGAGTTTATAACTTAGTAGGAAAGACAATTAAAAAGATTACAACCCACAGATAGGAATTCTATGTTAGAGGGGACTCTCAGAATATTGTTAGGGTATGTGAGAAGGGAACTTGGTCCTAGAGGGGGACATGTGTGGCGATCAGGGAGGTCTGCATGGGCCGGCATGTCTGAAACCGCTCTGTGAGAAGCAGGTGAAGGACCAGCTCTGGGTGTCGTCTTATTGAGAAAGCAGGTATGCAAAGACATGAGGGTGGAAAAGACTGAAGCTTCTCAGGAACTCCAAGCGGACAACAGTTTTGACATAGGCATTTTTAAAGTACTCTGTATTAGCAATAAATGCAAGTGCAATTCAGCCTTCAGCTTCTCCACGTGTTAGCCTCACTCTCTTCTGGTAGCTTTGCTCTCCTCCAGCCAGGCCTGGCCTGTATACTCCACATGTGTTCAGATAATAAACCACCGCTTATAAAGTTGCCATACCTAATGCCTTCCCACTATTTTGGAATTTGAACCTTTCCCTATCTCCCAATATTTGTCTTATCTATTGCCTCTTTGCAGAAGACACCTCTGATCATTCCTGTCCATGTGGATCTTGCTCAGTTTTGAATTGGTTTTGTCTTTTGAGATATTCCCTTTTGAGTCTACTCCATTATCTTTAATTTGAGGTGTTGAATGTTCATTCCTGACTTATTTTTAAGCTTAATAATGTTATAATGCAGAATATTACAACATGACACCACTGACATAAATTTAAGGGGCAATATATACTTACCAAATTGTATTGATTATAAAAGCAAAGAAAAAGGAAACATAATTTCTCTTGGGTTTCTATGACTGTGATGAAACACCATGGTCAAAAGCAACTTGGGGAGGAAAATATTTATTTCATCTTACATTTCTATGACTAAAGTCAGAGCAGAGTCTCAAGACAGAAACATGGTGGCAGATATGGGTGGAGGCCATGGAGGAGTGCAGCTCACTGGTTTGATCCCATGGCTTGCAAAATCTGCTTTCTTATAGCACCAGGACCACCAAGCCCAGGGGCAGCACTGCCTACAGTAAGCTGGGCCTCTTGTGTAAATAGTCAATAAAGAAAATGTAGTACAGGCTTGCCAAAAGGCCAATTTGATAGGGACATTTTCTCAGTTGAGGTTTCTCTTCCAGATTGTGTTAAGCTGACATAAAACTAGCCAGCACACAACTATGCTAATGTTTGTCTCTAAATTTGGTGAGATTAGTCAAAGAAGGTTAAATGTAATTTTTGTACTTTGCAGAATAGATGTAAGGAGAGCTTAAGACCTGGTATCTTCAGTGATCTATGCCACATGCTTATCCTTAATACGTTGTGGGACTGTTTGCTTCTCTGCTTCATTTTCTTATACTTTTCTCTGTAGTCAGAGTTATTTGTTGGAACCACCAGCTCCCCAATAAATGCACAGATACTTAATTATAAATGCTCGGCTGATAGCTCAGGTATATTACTCTCTCTTACATTAAATTAACCCGTTTATATTAATCTGCATTTTGCCAAATGCCATTATCTCTCTTTCATCTTGCATTTTCTGTTTCCTCTCAGTGTCTGGCTCATAACTCCTCAGACTGCAACCCTTCATCTTCTTTCCAGCGTTCTCTCTGTTCTGAAAATGCTGCCTAGATATTGTCCAACTTTTTATTAATAATGAGAGCAACACATTTTCAAAGTGTACAGAAGGATTATTTTACTGCAATTTACCCTTTTTGTCTAGGTAAAAAAGGAAGGTTTTAATTTTAGCATAGTCAAACTATATATAACAAAAACAGTAAAATTATAGTTATAATATCCAGTCTATTTGTCTTTGGCAAAATTAGAGAAGATACTCTATTATCTATCTTAGTTTTGTGAGTCTAATGTTTTATAGCTAATTTACTTTTTATCTTAACTAAGGAAAATTTTAAGTATGATTGTTTAGTCTTTAACTCCATCAAAGACCCTGGAAGGATATAATGGTAACTAATGATAGGGACATTAGGCTGCCCTGACAGTCACCCAAAGTTCCTCTGTAACATTGAACATCCGTCTTTGGCCTACCGGCCTAGTCTATATGACAGACTTTTCTGTGAAGCAGGAAATCTTGAAGGACCATCTTATCCTGTCTTGGCATAATTTGGCAGTCATTTTTTATTGTATCCTGTGTCAGCAGTCAAGGCAAGGAGAGTTTCTTGCCCAAATGGCTTGCTTTTTAGTCATAAGAAAGCAAACTCCATATGGAGGTTTTTTGATGCTTATCATCCTTTTCTAAAGCAAACTGGTTCTGTCAGGAGCAGGCGTGTCTCACTGTCATGAAAAACCTTAGGTTATTAAACATATTTAATGCTATATTTTATAGATTTTTGAAGTGTTTGAAGACTATCTGTCTATCTATCTATCTATCTATCTATCTATCTAAATATATCTGTTTATGACCTTGAAAACATACCTAACATGACTCTAAGTTTGACCATTATAGATGACTATTTATCTGTATTTCTTAATTATACATTACATTTTAAAATGAAATGTATAAACACAATACCCCAAACAAGAGTAGAAAATTCATGTTATAACAAAATTAACTTTAAATTTGTATCAGTAAACCAAAATGCATACAAATGTAAAGTATTTTGAGATTAATTGTTGTTTTTTAGATTAAAGTAGATTCAATAACCTACTACTGTATTATCTTATCATTTCTATAGTATATCCCCCCTTTTTCTCTTAAAAGGGGATCTTTGAATTTAACTCCTTTGTTTATCTTTTCCCCAGACCAACGCCAATAACAACTTGTAACTAACTCCCCTTAAATGACAAATATCCATAACCTATCTTTTGGGAATGTGGACATTGTTTTCTCTAGACTGCTTTCTATTGTTTGTAAACACTGGCATCTTTGGGGGACCCTGAGAAAATGTAGGATTATGGTCAAGTCCTGAGTGTAATATTCTGTGAGGCTGGATCATCTGAGCCAGTAGTCTTGGACCTTCTCTAGATGCAGAAGGAGGAGGCGACTGTATCAGAGGCATTTTGAGATGCTGGATCCTCTGGGTTATTTGTTTCAGTGGTTTCTGGTCCCCTTGCTCTGAAAATATGTAACCTTCTAAAGGTAACATACATATCTGAATTAGTACAAGTAGACTATGTGTTGTACACAAGTTAGCCAAAGATGATTTTTTGTTTTATGTTTGAGCAGGTAAAATATACATCATGTGTCTTGTGGTTCTATGTTTATTTCTTTTCTTTTTCCATTCAAATTTTACATTGAATAAAGAAATTGAAGAGGATACCAGAAAATGGAAGGATCTCCCTTGCTCTTGGATTGGGAGGATCAACATAGTAAAAATGGCAATTCTACCAAAGGCAATGTATAGATTCAATGCAATCCCCATCAAGGTCCCATCAAAATTCTTCACAGAACTTGAGAGGACAATAATCAACTTTATATGGAAAAACAAAAAACCCAGGATAGCCAAAACAATCTTATACAATAAAGGATTGTCTAGAGGCATTACCATCCCTGACTTCAAACTCTATTACAGAGCTACAGTGATGAAAACAGTGTGGTACTGGCATAAAAACAGAGAAGTCGACCAATGGAATCGTATAGAAGACTCGGATTTTAACCCACAAACCTATGAACACCTCATTTTCGATAAAGGAGCTAAAAGTATACAATGGAAGAAAGAAAGCATCTTCAACAAATGGTGCTGGCACAACTGGATGTCAACCTGTAGAAGAATGAAAATAGACCCATATCTATCACCATGCACAAAACTCAAGTCCAAATGGATCAAAGACCTCAATATCAATCTGAACACACTGAACCTGATAGAAGAGAAAGTGGGAAGTACCCTACAACATATGGGCACAGGAGATTGCTTCCTATGTATAACCCCAGCAGCACAGACATTAAGGACCTCATTGAATAAATGGGACCTCCTGAGACTGAGAAGCTTCTGTAAAGAAAAGGACACTGTCACTACGACAAAAAGGCAACCTACTGACTGGGAGAAGATCTTCATCAACCCCGCAACTGACAAAGATCTGATCTCCAAAATATATAAAGAACTCAAGAAACTAGAGTTTAAAATGCTAATTAACCCAATTAAAAAAAGGGGCACTGAACTGAACAGAGAATTCTCAAAAGAAGAAGTTCAAATGGCCAAAAGACACTTAAGGTCATGCTCAACCTCCTTAGCGATCAGGGAAATGCAAATCAAAACAACTTTGAGATATCATCTTATACCTGTCAGAATGGCTAAAATCAAAAACACCAATGATAGCCTTTGCTGGAGAGGTTGTGGGGGAAGGGGTACCCTCACCCATTGCTGGTGGGAATGCAAACTTGTGCAACCACTTTGGAAAGCAGTGTGGCAGTTTCTCAGGAAATTCGGGATCGACCTTCCCCTGGACCCAGCAATACCACTCTTGGGAATATACCCAAGAGATGCCCTATCATATGACAAAAGCATTTGTTCAACTATGTTCATAGCAGCATTATTGGTAATAGCCAGAACCTGGAAACAACCTAGATGCCCTTCAATGGAAGAATGGATGAAGAAAGTGTGGAATATATACACATTAGAGTACTACTCAGCGGTAAAAAACAATGACTTCTCAAATTTTGCATGCAAATGGATGGAAATAGAAAATACTATCCTGAGTGAGGTAACCCAGACCCAAAAAGACGAACATGGGATGTACTCACTCATAATTGGTTTCTAGCCATAAATAAAGGTCAGTGAGTCTATAATTTGTGATCCTAAAGAAGCTAAATAAGAAGGTGAACCCAAAGAAAAACATATAGTTATCCTCCTGGCTATGGGAAGTAGACAAGATTGCCAGGCAAAAAATTGGGATCTTGGGGGTGGGGTGGGATGGGGGTAATAAGGGGAGAGAGAAAAGTGAGAAGGGGAGGATGGGGGGAACTTGGGGAAACGGGATGATTGGGGATAAAGGAAGGTTGGATAGGGGAGCAGGGAAGCACATATCTTAAGCCACCTTAGGGTTGGCAAGAGATTTGAATCTAGAGTGGCTCCCAGGTGCCCAGTTCAATGTCCCCAGCTAGTTCCTTGGGCAGCTGAGGATAGGGAACCTGAAATGACCCTATCCTATAGCCATACTGATGAATATCTTGCATATCACCATAGAACCTTCATCTGGCAATGGATGGAGATAGAGACAGAGACCCACACTGGAGTACCGGACTGAGCTCCCAAGGTCCCAATGAGGAGCAGAAGGAGGGAGAACATGAGCAAGGAAGTCAGTACCATGAGGGGTGCACCCACCCACTGAGACAGTGGGGCTGATCTATTGGGAGCTCACCAAGACCAACTGGACTGTGACTGAAAAAGCATGGGATAAAACCGGACTCTCTGAACATGGCGGACAATGAGGGCTGATGAGAAGCCAAGGACAATGGCAGGGGGTTTTGATCCTACTTCATGTTCTGGCTTTGTGGGAGCCTAGCCAGTTTGGATGTTCACCTTCCTAGACCTGGATGGAGGGGGGAGGACCTTGGACTTTCCACAGGGCAAGGAACCCTGACTGCTCTTCGGACTGGAGAGGGAGGGGAAGAGGAGTGGGGGGAGGGGGAGGGAAATGGGAGGCTGGGAGGAAGCGGAAATTTTTTTAATAAAAAAAAAATAATAACATTGTTAATAAAAAAAAACATATATTTACACTTCCTTCCCTCCTCCCAATCCCCTCCCGCTCCCCCACTTACCCTCCTCCCTTCCCTTCCCTGGTTGATAGAGGGCAGGGAACCCTGCCCTGTGGGAAGTCCAAGGCCCTCTCCCCTACATCCAGGCCTTGGAAGCTGTGCATCCATATAGACTAGGGTCCCCTAAAGCCAGAACATGCCATAAAAACAAGTCCCAGTGCCTTTATCAACGGCTCCTCAGTCTGCCCTCATTGTCAGCCACAATCAGTGTCCGTTTTGATTACATGGTCATTCAGACCTGGTCCAGCTGGATTAGGTGAGCTCCCATTAGAACAGGCACACCTTCTCAGTGGGTGGATGCACCCCTAGCGGTCCTGACTTCCTTGATCATCTTCTCCCTCCTTCTGCTCTTCAACTGGACCTTGGGAGTTCAGCATGCAAATACGTGGAAATAGAAAACATTATCCTGAGTGAGATAACCCAGACCCAAAAAGATGAATATGGTATGTACTCACTCATTTGTGGACTGTAGCCATAAACCAAGGACATTGAGCATATAGTTCACAAGCCTAGAGAAGCCAAATAACAAGGTGAACCCAAAGAAAAACATAGATCCTCCTGGAAATTGGAAGTAAACAAGAGTTCTGGGCAAAAGTTGGGAGCATGGGGGTGGGAGTAAGGGTGGGGGTAAAATTGGGGGAAGGGGAGGGGGGAGACAGAAGGGAGAGGGGAAAGACTGGTGAGAGCTTGGGGGAGTGGGAGATGGAGATGGAAGAAGGGCAGATATAAGAGCAGGGAAGAAGATATCTACAGTAAGGGAGCCATTTTAGGGTTGGCAAGATACTTGGCTCTAGAGGGGATCCCAGGTGTCCACGGGGATGTCCCCAGCTAGATCCTTGGGCAGCAGAGGAGAGGGTACCTGAACGGTCCTTGCCCTACTATCACACTGATAATTATCTCGAATATTACCATAGAATCTTCATCGGGTGACGGATGGAGATAGAGACAGAGACCCTCATCAGAGCAATGATTGAGCTCCCTAGGTTTATTTCCTAATGTCCAAAATCAGGAATTTTTTGGGGGGGGGGGGATCTTCCTTAATTAACCCTGATTATCTTTAACTTGGAATGAATCTATAGCTTCTTATTTCCTGGGGAAATAAAAACAAACCTCCTCCCCAAAGAAACACACCTTTTGACTTCCATAAGTCAAAACATTTTAAAAAGAATGTAGGTTGGTTTAATTCAGTAGTTTTCATAATCCGATGTGTCTTAGCAGCTGTTGTTTCCTTATTGGCAGTCAGAAAATCTAAGGACAACACAATGGCATTCAGAATCCAGATTCTATGTATTTTTCATCATTGTGTAGTTTATTAATGTTTTCTTTTTATTTTACTTTAATTATTTTTATAGGACTTTATTATTTTTAAATTATTTTTTAATCTATGACTGTCTCTACTCTTTCTCTTTTCTCTCCCACGTCTATGTATATTTTTAAACACACTGTGACTCATTTAGAAACTTTTCCATCTGGGTCTGTCTTAACTGAGCATCTGCATTGTTTTCTGATCGCATGAGATGAATCTTAAACTGCTATGTGAGCCGCCAGCACTGCTCAACTTAGTGCATGGTGGTAGTATATGACAGTTGCTGCTGGCTCCTCTCCACTTGATTCCCTTAGAGCTTAGCCTCATGGTGGAGGTACTGGCGGGAGCCATATTTTACTACCCTAGCTCTGGGAAGTTGTTGTATCCATGTTATCACTGAGTAGCCTGCTACCCAAGGCTCATAAAACCTATTTAAGTGTTCAGTAGCAGGATCTCTTAAAAGAGCTGCACCTATATTTGCTGCTAGCACCAAGGAAAATCTCTCTCTTTTTAATATTTATTCATTTTTATTCATTTTACATACCAACCACAATTCCTCCTCCCTCCCCTCCTCCTGCATCCACTTCCTCCCCCCCCCCCCCCATCCATCCAATCCTCAGAAAGGGTAAGTCCTCCCATAGGGAGTCAACAAGGCCTGGCACATTCAGTTGAAGCAGGACCAAGCTCCACCTCAACACATCAGGCTGAACAAAGCAGACCCTAAGAGGGACACATGAATTATGCTGGAAAGGGGAAACAGATGAGTGAAAGCTATCCTTTAAAGGAGCCATGCTTCTGTTTGACACTAGTATCAAGTCCACCCAAGAAAAGATAATTATCAGGAAACTGTGGTTGGCTCTGCTTTTGTGTGCTTAGCATATTCTTCTTCTTCTTTTTCTTCTTTTTCTTCTTCTTCTTCTTCTTCTTCTTCTTCTTCTTCTTCTTCTTCTTCCTCCTCCTCCTCCTCCTCCTCCTCCTCCTCCTCCTCCTTCTTGTCATCTCTTAGTTGGATCTATGTTGCCCAGCAGTGAATACCATTTGGTTGGCAAGCTACTCCTCAATAAATTCAGAAAGACTTAATATTAATTAAAAATGCTTGGTCGATAGCTCAGGTGTATTACTAACTCACTCTTACAATGTAAATTAATCAACTTATTAGTTTGCCACATGGTGTTACCTCTCTTTTCATCTTGATTCTCCTGTTTCCTCTCCATCTCTTACTGGAGACTCCTCAGACTCCACCTCCTTCATCATCCCAGCATTCTCTCTGTCCTAAAAATCCAGCCTAGCTATGCTTCATCCACTTTTTATTAACAATGAGAGCATCTAGGTTGTTTCCATGTTGTGGCTATTATAAATAATGCTGCTGTGAACATAGTTGAGCAAATGTTCTTGTGGTGTGAGTATGCATCCTTTGGATAAAGACTCAAAAGTGGTATCACTGGATCTTGAGGTAGATTGATTTCCAGTTTTCTGAGAAAAACCATACTGATTTCCAAAGCAGGTGTACACACTTGCATTACCACTGGCAATGGAGGAATGTTCCCTGACTCCACATCCTCTCCAGTATAAACTCTTATCAGAGTTTTTAATCTTAAACTATTCTTACAGGTATAAGATGGAATCTCTGAATTGTTTTGATTTGCATTTCTCTGATGACTGAGGATTTTGAGCCTTTCCTTAAGTGTCTTTCTGCTTTTTTGAGCTTCCTCTGTTGAGAGTTCTCTCTTTAGATCTGTATCCCATTTTTAATTGTATTAGTTGATCTTTTGATATCTAGTTTCTTGAGTTTTTATGCAATTTAAATCCCCTGTCAGATGTGGGGTTGGTGAAGAACTTTTCCCACTCTATGAGCTGCCATTTTTGTCTTGTTGACAGTGTCCTTTGTTTTCAGAAGCTTCTCGGTTTTAGGAGGGTTCCATTTATTAATTGTTGTTCTCAGTGTCTATGCTACTGGTGTTATATTTAGGAAGTGGTCTCCCTTACCAATGCCAATGTATTCAAGGCTACTTCCCACATTCTCTCCTAAGAGGTTCAGTGTGTTTTATTTTTGTTGAGATCTTTGATCCATTTAGACTTGAGAACCTGGAAACAACCCTGATGCCCATCAACTGAAAAAATGGATAAGTAAAAATTGGTACATTTACACAATGGAATACTACACAGCAGTTAAAAACAATGACATCTTGAAATTTGCAGAAAAAAGGACAGATCTAGAAAAAAACATCCTGAATGAGATAACCTAGACCCCAAAAGATAAATATAATATACACTGGCTCATAAAACAAAGGACAACCAGTTTACAGGAACCTAGGTAACAAAGAGAACCCTAAGAGAGATATACATGGATCTGTCTATAAAGGGGAAAAAGACAACATTTCCTGAGTAAATTGGAAATGCGGAGGGTGGGGGGATGGTGGAAGTAGGGAGGGTAGGAGGGAAGTGGGGAAAACTGTATAGCTTATACCTATACAAACAATGAAAAAGAGAAGAATATAAAAAAGGGTGAGCAATATATTTTCACAGTGTACAGAATGATTATTCCCCAGCATTTTTCTATTTAAAATTTCTCTAAAATACTTAGCCACACATTCAGATATTACAAGTTAAGACCTTAGTTTGGAAGCCTTATATACCCATAATCTCAGCACTCAAGGTGTTGAGGCAGGAGGAGCAAACATTGAGAGATCTGGGGCTTGCTAGTGAGACACTATCTCAGAATAGCAAAAAATAGAAAGAAAAAAAGTAATGGAAAAAAGAAGGGAATGAGAGAGAAAACTGAGAAGAAACAGAGACATTGAAGATAAAGGTGTTATGATCTGCTGTCCTGTCCTGTCACCTGGGTATCCTTTCCCCTTAAGAGCCAAGTCCCACCCATTCCCCCTTAAGTACAAGCAGATCTTCCACCTCCTCCAGCCTGCACTCTCTCCTTTCATCCCTCTTCTGAAGAGATGGCTGCTGCCTGTCTCTCTTCCGCCTCTCCCCTTTTATCCCCCTCCCCCTGCCACCTCTCTCTCTTCTTCCCCCATTCTTCTTTTCCTTTTCCCCTCCATAGCCCATTAAATAAACTCTATACCCAAACTCTTCTTTCTGCACAGCATATCTGTCTGTCTCTCACCTGCTGCAGTCTTTCACCTGCCAAGGGGACCCGCCAGGTTTCTGGGGACCCAGTTGAGTAATCCTCCGGGGGGGGGCTTGTGAAACCTGCCTCCCTCCTCTGCCACATCTTTAGAAAGAATAACAGGAGGTATAGAGAAACAGCTCAATTATTTTGAGTATAAATTTTTTCTTGTAAAATACTCAAACTCCTATCATTTCACATTTCACTATTATGGCTTTTTATATTTCAGGAGACAATTCTAGCAAAACTAAATCTGTGGCCTTTGCACGCTCTTTCTTTTTTACTGTAAGCTTCATAAGGTAATGTGTGAGATGCCCTGGAGGACTTCAGCTAATTCCCTGGATGAGCTGAGCTTTCCCCCTGTCTTTTAAGAGTCTCATGATTCAGGTGAGGTTAATGGGCATTAGTTATACCTGTAGGTAGATGATAGGAGCCCTGAATTTTAATGTCTGAGTACTGTTCATTCTAAGGTCAAAACTGACTAAGTACTACAAGAGAGATAGAGTGTCAAGAGGTAGCTCATTAACATTCCCATAAAATCGTAGAAGGTGGGTGGGTTGAGGGCCCAGCAGTGATCTAGGGCCTGGAGGACCCGAGGACATTACCAGTTTATAAGGTCTGAATTGCTCTCACTTAAACCCACATCAGTGGAAAAGATGAGAAGACTTTAATGAACAGATTGAGCTGATTCAACAAGATTGTGTGGCCTTACAGCCCAGTTCAGCCCGAGGAGATAATAAAGAGAATTGAATCCAGAAACGAAGGTCCAGTTATTTCAATACTTAACTCACAGAAAATGAAGTTCCTTTGGAATTTATGTCTCAGCTCCTGAAAAGGGTCTAAAAGTAGATGTTCTAAAGCCCTTTAAATTAGACATGTGTGTGTGCACCTGCAGATATGTATACATATGTAGATCACACACATACACATATCTGTGTTACATATGATAGATATATTGTCTATCAAGATTTTGTACAATACACACATACAGCATGTGCAATGCAGATTAATTCTTACGGTCAATAAGTGTCCAGTGAAAGTGAGCGCCATGAATAGCAACAATCTCAGCAAGAGTTATGCCAGCTTAACAGTCTAGAATCATCACAGAGAAAAGCCTATATTGAGAAATTTGCCTAGATCAGTTTGCTTATAGGCATGGTTTTCTGGGGGGTGTTGTTTTGATTATTATTAATTGATGAAGGGGACCCCAATCTTTTGTGTGAGTGGATTTAAGGGGTGTGTCCATCTCTGTAACTGTCATTGACTTGGCTACAACTGCAGAACAAAGCACGGATGATTCGCTTTAGTCCTAACATTTACTTTGTGCCGGGCATGGTTTGACTGTAGTAATCATTCAATCTTTCAAGAACACTGTTAGGCGGGTAACCACTTATTTCCTCTTTGCTCCGTTTTATAGTTGAGGTAACAGGTGCAAAAAAAATTGAGTACCTTGGCTGAAGTTCTACCTTCTATGGCAGAACTGGGATTTCGACCATGGCAGTCCAGCTGAAGGCAGCACCTGGTACTTTGAGCCCTGCGGGCCCCTTCTTAAGGCAATGAAGTGTTTACAAAGAAAAATGGTAGCTGCAGAAGGAGTCTCGCTCGCTCTGGGACTCAAGGGTTTCCACCCCACAGTTAATGACATGCTTCCCAGAACTGTGTAACCTGCATTTTATTGTAGAGTCGTTAGTTAGCAGCAGGGCTTCAACCCTATACTTACTGAATCAGCTGAAGTAGCTTCTCACTTTGTTATCTTGGAAATGTACCTTGTGTTAATGACATAGGTAGGTAAAATGTGGTAAGATCCCAGATAATACTACCTTTGTCAGCTGTGTACCAGGTTGGCTTTTCTCATGCCATTCTATTGGAATTTACGGGGTGGGTTCTTTGACTTAATAATTTTTTTCAACTTCTTTAATTTTCCTCATTTTGCTGTTTTCCTCCCAAATATTTCCTGTGCTAGAGTATTGTTGCAGTCTAATGTTTCTGTCTCCCAAGTTATGCTGAAACCAACCGAGGTGATAACATTAGAAGGCAGGATTATTGGAGGGTATTTAGTCTGATCTTTCCCTTTGCACAGACAAGTGATCGTGGTGAATTTTCAGTATCGATTCTTCCTACTCAGCATCTTCTTCCCCCACCATGGGTGACGCCACATCTGCACATGCTGAATCATGCCCTTCCCTTGCCTTTTTCTTAAAAACAATTGAATTTGAGAAATAATTCGATAAAATCATTTGTGGTAGCATGCAGTTGGCTAATAAGACTATTTTTTCTCTATTTGGAGATTTATGAATTTTAATAGAACTCAGTTCAGTTTTCATCCAAATACATAAATGATTCTAGGAGTGAGGTGCTGGTCAGGCAGGTAAATTTCTGGAGTTGCACTTTCTTTCTGGTGCCTCTGAACACATAAATGACTATTTTTGCTGCATATGTAAAGGGTTAGCCTTGCACATTTAACAGATTTTGTGAAGGGCATTTTTGCTTGAGAAAAATAATTTCTGTGTCCAGGCCGCTTACTAACTGTTAAAGGCCGATGTTAAGAATTTTCAACAACTCTTATCTATGGTCACTAATGAGGTATGAGAATGCATATGCTAATTATGCAAATTAGCAGAAGTAACTTTTCATATTTACTTACTATTAAGTGTGTCTTGTATTTGAATTTTTCATTGTTTTAGAGTACAACAAATTAGCAAAAAAGAGACCTTCATAGAACTGAGTTTCCAAGTGTGGGCTCTTTGCACCAGCGGCCTCTGCAAGAGAATGCGCTAGTAATGCAGGTTCACAGGGTCTGCCTGAGAAACACTGAATTAGGAACTATGGAGGTGGGCTTGGCAGTCTGTTGGTTGATAATTTCTCTGGGTAATTTGGATGCACACCAAAGTTTAACCAACCGGGCTTGTAGGTGATTATGTCTGAATCCTCCATCTTCACAGATGAGTAAATCGAGGCTCTAGAAGATCAAGAGACTGAACAGAGCTGATTTTTAACAGTGCTCTCCTTACTGTCCTAAGCTAAGTCCCTTCGGCTAATCAATTGCAATGAGTGAGGTTTGCCGGCAGCAGCTTTGATTGACAGGACAGTCAAATCTCTTCCTGATTGTGTGGCTTTACCCTTGTAAAAGCCTGGGGGTGAGACTCACAACTTCACTCTCGCGGAGCCTCTCAGGGATCAGGCTGCTCCATATTCACTGTTTAAAGAGATCAGCCCTCATTTTCCTTTAAAGTGTGGGGGGGGGGGGGGTTAGTCGGCCCGAGTTGCATACAAATGAGATGAGTGAATTCATTACGAAAAGCGAGATTAAGTTCTGCAGCTGTTCTGCCTGGGGATCTAGTAGAGAGAGGGCAGGCACTCTTTTGCTGATCAGCAGGATCCTTTGCTGATCAAGGCAGTCATAAAATACAATCTTATGTGGTAAGTAGCATTCAAGAATACGGAAATGAAGGGAAAAATTAAAATGACTTCTGCCCAAACATGTGGGAAATGGGGAAATCTTAGTCAACAAACAGACACCAGGACCGTGGGGTACAGAGGCTGTACCGTAGCTGACACACCGAGAGGGAAGCATGCCACATTGATAGGGGCGTGAGAGCTCACACGCAAGATTTCACAGAGGCTAAATATGGCCATAAATACAGAATTTTCCAACCTTACAAACAACCCCATCTGCCTGAGTGTCTCTAAACCCCAGCCCCTAAACTAACAGTGTATAGGTGATTTATTTTTTTTTCTAATCTAGTATCTCAGGAATGTCAAGGTGTGTATTCATTCATTCTCTTTTGATGAATACAGCTATTTTTCATGGCAATATTTTGAAATGATTTCTCTATGCTAGGACTATTATGGGTTTTCTTTTGCCCCCTTAATTTTTTTTTTTTTTTTGCCTTCATTCTTGATCGGATGAGTAGTTTTATCCTGTGTTTTTCTTTCTTCTTTTTGGAAATTACCTGAGCTGTTTATTCTAATACCCTGGAATGTTTTGCCAAATTCATTTATATTAAAACCTGAAATTTAAATTTAGATATATTTTAGTAGTAAAAGTTATATTGAAACCCCATTTATTATCCCTTTGACTGCTATATATAGAAGTCTACTAAAAACTCACATTAGTTACTCTCATGCAGCTAACATCCTTGAGTATAAGCTCACTTCATTCCTCCCTACTTCTCAGCTTCTACACGGAGGCTCATTCCTTAGTGGCAAAAACGGCCACTGCGGATAACTCCTGGTAGTAAATTCACTCGGGTATATAACTGTCCTTATTTTTGCTTCATTCTTGAAAGATAATGTCTTTGATTTTATTTTTGTTTTTGAGACATGATCTCTATGTAGCCATGATTAGTCTGGAACTCATTATGTAGCCCAGGCTTACCTTGAATTTATAGCAGTCCTCCTGCCTCAGCCTCTGAACGCTGGGACTACAAGCATCTGCCATCCCACCTGGACCTCTTGACACCTGTAAAGGTTTTACTCCATTGTAATGAGGATTTTGTTGCCAGTTTTAGAAGTTAGTGGTCTGTTCTCATTCCTTTGTTTGCGATCTTGTTCCCCTAACTCTGTTGGTGCTTTACAGCAACTTTACCAGAGCGTCTTTATTTAGAATCCTTGTAACTTATTTTATTTGGCACATAGTATGTCTATGGACTTGTTTTTAAAGAGTCCTTGAAAATGCATAGATAGCCTTTTAATACTGCTTCTGAGACATTCTGTCTTTGATTGACTGATAGCCTCATTTTGGATTTTGTTATTGTATATTCTACTTAACGTTTGCCCTCTTCTGTTTCTAATGCACTCTCTAATCAAACAGCATCCAAGATTATGTATCCCGGCTCATCTTTTTCTTGAGACAGGGTTTTTCTGTAGCTTTGAACCCTGTCCTGGAACTAGTTCTTGTACACCAGGCTGGCTTCGAACTCACAGAGATCTGCCTGCCTCTGCCTGCTGAGCACTGGGATTAAAAGTGTGCACCACCACGGCCTGGCTCTCATCTTCTTAAAATGGTAGACAATCAGTAAATCTCTTTTGAATGAAATGAAATAGTCTTTTCTTAATATTACATGAAACTAATTTTTTTGTTAGGCATAAAACTTGGAATGATTAGTTTAATCCATTCTCCTTAATTTTCTGTTGCAAAAGTTAATACCCTTTGGTTCTATTGCTTGGCCAATGTCATAGAACTTCATAGAATCAGATCTGATTCCAAACTTATTGTTCTTCTCAACTGACAAAAGTATTTCTTATTTTAACCCAAAGTACTATAATATGGATAATGGCAATACAGATGAAGATCTTAACCATATTTCCTCCAGAGAAGTAACCTGTATCTCCTGTTGGTGACCGTAGAGAAGTGAGAGAGTTGTCAGAAGGGGCGGTGTGGGATTTAAGAGTGAAGTCAGTAAGGCTTTGTGAGCTGTAAGTTAATGGGGGAGCCCCTGGCACCTTCTCTTTCCTTAATTTCACAATGTAACGCAAAACCATCTATTTACAGTGAAATCTTTTATACAATAGAGTGACGAGGGACTTAGAAAATGATGAATAAACACCGTGCCAAGGCTTGAATATTTAGCCCCGAGATATGAGCTCTTCTACTTGAATAAGAGAAAAACTGAAATTAGGTAAATTACGTTTGTGGATGCGCGAGTGAGGAGACAAAGAAAACCATAGAGAAAAGACAAGCTAAACCCAGTGTAAGAGCCGTGAGGCAGGTCCACACTTTACACTCGTTGAGGACACACATATCAGTATCTGCCCCTGGGGAAATCAGTGCAATAGCCTAAAATCTTTTTTGTGGAGTATTGCATTAAATTATTCATTTACGTAGATTACTGTTTTAAGAGGTTTATTATATTTATCTATTTGAGCCAAGTTCTGAGAATAATACTTACTCAATGTTCAGTCCTTTGCAGCTTTATTGTTGTCCACACTGGCTATAAAATGATACATGAGGGAGAAAGCTATGCTGATTTCATGGACTTACCCTCTCCCATGTCTCTCCATCCCTGACTTTGAAAAAGCAATGATTTCTCCATCCTGTTCAGTTTCTCCCAAGTCTCGTTATAGGATGTTGCTTCATCAAAACAGGCTACATAGCTATATGATGATTGAAACAGGGAACCACATCAGTGTTTCTTCACTCTTATAAATCGCAACTATATTTATAGTTGGTTGTTTTACTGTCTCCACCAATTCCAAGCCCCCATGGAATATGGCTCTAGAGAGGGAGAAACAGCACTGATTTGTAGAGCAAAGAATGAGCACTGGCATGGGAGATGGGGATGTTATCTGCCCCTAACCACACACTACAGTCATGCTGGCCGTGGGTTTCTTGCCTTTACCCTTGAAGGGGCAAAGTGGCAGAGTCAGACTAGCACACTCTGTGTTCGTTCACTCCAATAAAGAGTGTCATTGTATCTCAAAATTGAGAGATCTGAGTTGTCCGAGGATAACGCCATTCTAGGCAGCCACCTGCATTCCCTCCATCTGGCAGTTTCTCTTGCCTTTGATTCATGTCCCTAAGAAACCAATTGTATTGCCTACTAATCCTTCAAAGGCCTTAACATACTGTTGATCAAAAACAGGAAAAGATGACACTTGGTGGAACATAGTTTGCATCCTTATGCTGTAAAATAAAATGAATAGTGAAATTTAATTTTAATTAGCATACTGATTAGAAAGAACATTAATCCTACAGCATGTATTTTTCCATCAATTACCCTTTGTTTTTGTTGAAATTTGATCCATGTTGTTGACTAAAATTAAATTTTTTTGTCTTCGTGATTTTTTGTTTTCTAATTTACAACCCAAATGTCCAAAAAGAGGCGATTGTTCACCCAAAACATTTATTTAATTTACTCTGTTCTGAATCTAGCGTTTAGCTAAATTCAGGAGAGTTTTAAAAATAGCAAGCTAGGAAGAACACTGCCCACTTGTCAGAGAGCTAGCATCTGGACTAATTCCTTTACTTACCAGCCCTGAGATTCCAGTAGGTCCTTTGATTTTATTGACCTTTTTCAATTTATAAATTAAAGCTAATATCATTTTCTTTAATTTTGATATTAATTTTATTTTATGTTTATGGATGTTTTGCCTACATACATGTCTATGTACCACTTGCATGCCTAGTGACCATGGAGACCAAAAGAGCATGTCAGGTCCCATAGAATGAGGGACACAAGTTGTTGTGAACCACCATATAGATGCTGGGATTGAACCTTGGTCCTTTGGAAGAGCAACCAGTGTTCTTATTTTCTGAACCATTTCTTCAGCTCCTAATAAAGAAGCCTTTTTAAAAGAAGAAATATTCTTACAAAACGTGAAATATGGAAATTTATATTTTTTCCTCTATCCACTAAGAAACCTATTCAAGCCAGCTAACTAATATCCTAGTCTTTGAGGAAGTAGCTATTGCTAGCATGTAATAGTTACTGGGCTACTTCTCCAGCACCATGTCTGCCTGCATGTCACCATGTCCCACCATGATGATAACGGACTGCACTTCTGAACTGTAAGCGAGCTACCCCAATCAAGTATTGTCCTTAATAAGAGTTGCCTTGGTCATGGTGACTCTTCACAGCAATAGAAACTCTAAGACACCAGGGATAAGAAAATAAAACTGAAAATAAGCCCGACTTCATGGAGCTTAAATTCTAGTGCAGAACAACAAATGGTCATAAAAGTCGCCTGTATAGTTTGTCAAGTGATCTCAGGCATCATGGAGAAATGTAAATAGGCAGTGGGGACAAAGAAACTAGTTTTAATTAGTTTGAGGCTGGGGAGGCCTCAAAGAGAAAGTGGAATTTGAGCAAAGACCTAAAGAATGCAAGGGATGGGATCAGGTATAAAGTCAACTGGGGACCAAGGTTTCAAGTGAGCATTAAGCAGATAACACTATTCCTGAGGGGAAACGTGTCTGACACATTCACAAAGAATACAGGACACCAGTGTGTGTCTGGAATGTTTCAGAGGGGCAGAGAGACCAGAACAGTGAGATTGGGTAGGGATTGGTGAAGCCTCAGTTCTTGTGGGACAGTTAATACAGGATCTGAGAGATCACTAAAAGGATTAAGGCTTTTATTCTGGATAAGATGACATAGTTGTTTGAATGAGTCCCCCTTAAGTTTATGTATCTGAATATTTGCTCCCCAGTTTCTGAAACTGTTTGGGAAGGTTATGGAACCTTTAGTAGGGGCAACTTTCCTAGAGGAAGTGCATCACTGGGGGTGGGCTTTAAGACTTTTTAGCTTGGCTCCTCTATCTGTTTGTCCATCCATCTGTCCATCTATCCATCCGTCTATCTATCTATCTATCTATCTATCTATCTATCTATCTATCTATTATTGCTATGGAAACCTTGTAGTCAACTTTGGTTTGAAAAACTTTCAGTCTGATAATATTTAACTAGAAAGAGGTTTCATGAGCTTTATTAATTAATTTTATTTTCCCCATTTTGTTTAACTAGAACTCTCATAAATAGTTCTAATGCCAGTGCCTGCCATATTCATGCTTTATTAGAAAGGACTGGGCCACTGTCACATCAATTTTTAGCTTTCCTAAGTTTACACCAATGGTAACTATACTGAAAACCAGACTCATAAACAAACCTGCCATCATATGCATGAAAGGAAGTTGACTGTCCTCTTGACCCCATAACTGCTCCAATTTTTACCTCTTGTCCTATAGATATTTTCACCTGTCCTAATCTGAGGTGGCTTTGATGCTCTCAGAGCCTGTCTGGAACACAGCATAGTGGATGGTAATACTCCATTTGATATGACTATTACAAAGAGATATTGAGCTCAAACACAGATGCTCTTAGAATCCACGTCTGGAAAAGGAGAGACAGTTTAGAACATGCCATCTTACACTATATTCGAACTGTTTGGGTTCTAGGAACATATACCTGTTAACACCACAGAAATATCCTAAAGACACTGTTGAATTGAGAAAAGCAGAAAATATATGTATGTAGTTCAGAGATGAAGACAGAGCTTCCACCTGCCTTAATCACCCCACTGCCTAAACCTCTCCAAAAATCCCATCCTGGCAGCTTGGAAGAGCATCTTTCATCATCAGAACGTTCATGTTCTTAAGATGCAATAATACAAAATGAGAAACTCTTTAGAACCCATCCCTCCTTTTTGATGGAGTCCTGCACTGATTCCCGTGTCACACAAGTTCGAAGTCAAACACATCTCACTGTGTGTAACATTAGCTATTTCGTGGAAGATGTATTAAGTAAGCACTTGATGTTAACGGTTGAGGAGAAAGCTTAGCAGAGGGATGAAAGGACTTCTGAAATATTTCACAGGTCATCGGCTAATGCAGGTTCTTGAGTCCAAGCTTGAATTGGTAGATAGCAAGTTTTATGGGAGGGGAGCATTTGTATTCAATTTTGCTGAAAGGTTCTAGGAGTATAGTCACTTGAAAATGGTTTCCCCGAGGTATTCAAACAAAGGCCGTTGACTATTTCTCAGGTTCCTGAGTAGAGACAAGATGTCTAGTTTTCCAGCTTTGATTCTTAAGGTTTGTAGACTCAGAGTGTTCTAAATAGAAAGGAATAAATATTATTTCTTAGTCTTGTTGGAAACATGTAGACCGAGGCTGCTCGTTCATTTTCTGGATGCCGAGACCCTAAATAAACACTCAAACTATAATAATTTCAAGACTGCTTGGCCAATAGCTTAAGCATATTTCTAGCTAGCTCTTACATTTTAAATTAACCCAAATTTATTATTTTATGTTTTACCACAAGACTCATGGTTTACCAGTACCACCGCCTGGGAATCTTTCTCCTCCAGTGGCTACATGACTCCTCCCTGACTGCCTACTCTCTCTACATCTCTGTTCAGAATTTCCACCTGGTTTTACTCCATTAAGCCTCTCTCTACATCTCTGTTCAGACTTTCCACCTGGTTTTACTCCATTAAGCCATTGGCTGAAAGCAACCTCTTTATTAACCAATGTCAATAAAACATATTCACAGCATACAGAGGCGAATCCCACATCAGAAACATCAGGATCTTGTCCATTTGATTTGACTTTCAGTTTAGAATTACCTCCATGCATTTTCATCTTTCAGCAGACTACACAAATTCAACTGTGCATTGGAGCCATGCAGGAAGGGAGAATAAGCAGCATGGGCCAGCTGTGAGCCTGACAGGTCAGTCCCTTTCAAATTGCATGCATCTGCATGTTCTCATGAACTGGGTATTGTGACCCAATATTGCCAGATTTGCAGAAGAAGTTCCAAGGGAAGCAAGAAATCTGACTTTCACCAATAAAGGTCTTGTTATTTTAAAAATGCTGGCAGGCAACTGTGCAGAATTAAGAATGGGTAAAGTCAAATAAAACTTGTCTGTGAATCAGATTTCACCCCCAGGCCACCCTTTTGTGACATCTGGAACAAGTAAAAAGATAATAAAACTAATGAATAAATAACTACCCTAGTCACAGATGAGAGCACTGATGAGATTTCCTGACTTGAGTCTCGTATGGCTAACTCAATTATCATTTCTGTACAGTTATGTCTCGATCGTAGTGCTAGCTCCATTCTCTTCACTTGTGGCTTAGAATTCACACAGCCGTGTGGAGACAAACTGGATAGACACAACCTTTGGGATCCCGCTCTTAACAATGACCTTGAACATATGGTGGGATAGTGCATCAGAGAGAATTGAAGTCATCTCCCAGTGTCCCTGTTTACCAGCAGGAGATCCAGGAAAACCATGTAATGTGTCTGAGTTATGGGTTCTGTTCTAAAAATGGGGAAACTGATATTTCATAAATTGACTGTGTGCTTCAGTGGGCCAGTGTCTAGCAGAGGGTTGTACATTACATAAAGCTAGAACATAAGGAGGTTACTCCCCCATATCTTCCCTCAGGCTTTCTGTTCTTGAATATAAGATGGTTTCTTTTGTTGATGAGTATGAAAAGTATGATTTTTTTTTAGGGAAATAAATAAGCAAACCAAACAAAAATCACCCTCAACTATAGTGTAAGATACCATGGAAGATAATCACTTTACTGGGAGCAGGCTAATAAGGGCTTGTTTGTGATGTTTCTGTGTTATGAACTCTGAGCCCTTCGCTCCTTCTTGTGAGTGCCGAGCACCTTGTTCATTTAAGTACACTTGAATCCCTGGTGTAGGCCCATCCAATAGAAAGGCAGGAGGCTGAGATTCTGCTCAAGGTTCATCCTCCTTTATTCCTGTCATCATTCTGAGCTCCACCTAAGGGCTATAGAAGAAAACAGTTAAAAGTGTTTGTCCTTTATAACCTGTCAGCTTTCTTATTTTTTTTCAAAAATCTCGTTTTTTTTTTTTTTTTTTTTTTTTTGGAAGGCTGCAAGTGGCATTTAACTGGTTTGGATTACAATTGCTCAGACAATTCTCCACTTGAGGGTAGACAAGATGGCTCACAGAGTGAAGGCCTTGCCACCAAGCCTGATGACCTGACCTTGATACCTGCCACATGGTGAAGGACAATTGGCTCCTGAGAGCTCTTCTCTGACAGCTAGAGTGTTCCGTGGTATTCATATAACCATGATCTATACAAGAATAAATTAATAAAACATAATAAGAAAAATCATCTAACATATACTCTTTTCACTGCACTGCACATTGTTTTAAGTGAATTAAAATTCTTTAGGAGAAATTAAAAGAGCCTTTAGAAGATGATGTGAATAACTGTAGAATCTGGCTCCAGCTACATCTGGAGGAAAAGGAGCATAGCAGTCAAGAAATCACTTTCTTTACAACTTGATGAGATAAAAGACTTGGTGAGAAAAAGACAATAATTTTACTCCTATTACCAAGTAAGTAACACACACACACACACACACACACACACACACACACACACAAACATTGAAGACATGGCTGTGTTCTATTTCACAACATATACTCTAAAACAGATATGGATTAAACACAAGTCACTGTTACCCAGCAAAAATGAGAGTAACCCAATGAATACACATTTTGCAATTTATAAATAACTAAATGATCATTATTTGGAAGCTAAGCAGAGGTACAGTTAGAATTGAGAACATTTAGTTACTTTTCTCTTTCAAATTCTGTATAGTCTTTATGGAAGAAGTGGCTATGTATGTACTTTCTTAAGTGGATTGTGAGAAAATGAGACTTGGTTGAGGGTCTTTAAAGAGTTAGAAACCGAAAGGAGAATGTTGACATGGCCATCAGTGTGTTTCTGGGCTCATGCATTTCTCTCTCTCTCTCATATATTATATTATATCCTGACCATAGTTTCCTCTCCCTCCTCTCCTCCCAGTACCTCCTTCTCGTTTCCCTTTCCGCCAGACCCACTCCTCATCCTTTCTCTTCAGAAAATGGCAGGCCCTCCAGAGATTTTACCAAAACATGGCGTATCAGATTATAATAAAAACTAGACACAACCCCTCATATTAAGGTTGGACACGGCAACTCAGTAGAAGGGAGAAGGCCCCAAAAGCAGACAAAAGAGTCTGAGACAGCACCCGCTCCCACTGTTAGTAGTACCACAAGAAGACAAGCTACTGTAACATATACGCAGATGTCCTCCGTCAGACCCATGCAGACTCCCTGATTGTTGGTTCTGTGTCTGGGTTACGTTACTCAGCATAGTTTTTTTTTTTCTAGTTCTATTTGCCTGCAAATTTCAAGATGCCATTGGTTTTTATTGCTGAGTAGTAATCCATTGTGTAAATGCACCACATTTTCTTTCTCCATTCTTGGGTTGAGGGGCATATCGGTTGTTTCATGGTTCTGGCTATTCATGCTGCTATGAATACAGTTGAGCAAATGTCTTGTTGTGTGAGTGTAAATCCTTTGGGTATATGCCCCAAAGTGGTATTGCTGGATCTTGAGGTAGATTGATTCCCAATTTTCTGAGAAGCTGCCATATTGATTTCCAAAGTGGATGTACAAGTTTGAACTCTCGCCAGCAATGGAGGAGTGTTCCCCTTACTCCACATCCTCTCCAGCATAAACTGTTATCAGAGTTTTTGATCTTAGCCATTCTGACAGATGTAAGAGGGTGTCTCAGAATTATTTTGATTTGCATTTCTCTGATGATTAAGGATGTTGAGAATTTCCTTAAGTGTCTTTCAGCCATTTGAGATTCCTTTGTTGAGAGTTTTCTATTTCAATATGTACCCCATATTTTTATTGAATTATTTGGGCTTTTGATGTCTAGTTTCTTGAGTTCTTTGTATATTTTGGAGATCAGTCCTCTGTCAGATGTGGGGTTGATAAAGATTTTTTTCCCCATTCTGTAGACTGCCATTTTATTTTGCTGATAGTGTCCTTTGCTTTATAGAAGTGTCTCAGTTTCAGGAGGTCCCATTTATTAATTGTTGTTTTTAGTGTTTGAAATACTGGTATTATATTTAGGAAGTCGTCTCCTGTGCCAATGTATTCAAGGCTACTTCCCACTTTCTCTTCTATGAGGTTCAGGGTTGTTGGTTTTATGTTGAGGTCTTTGATCCATTTGGACTTGAGTTTTGTGCATGGCAAAAAATATGGATCTATTTTCATTCTTCTACATGTTGACATCCAGTTTTACCAGTACCATTTGTTGAAGATGCTTTCTTTTTTCCATTTTATAATTTCAGCTTCTTTGTCAAAAACTGGGTGTTCATAGGTGTGTGGGTTGATATCTAGGTATTGGATTCAATTCCTTTCATTTACCATTCTGTTTTTATGCCAATACCAAGCTGTTTACATTACTGTAACTCTATAGTAGAGTTTGAAGTCAGGGATGGCTATGCGTCCAGAAGTTCCTTTATTATACAGGATTATTTTGGCTATCTTGGGATTTTTGTTTTTCCATAATGAAGTTGAGTATTGTTCTTTACAGGTCTGTGAAGAATTGTTTTGGAATTTTGATGGGGATTTTATTGTATTTGTAGATAGTTTTTGGTAAGATTGTCATTTTTACTTTGTGGATCCTACCTCTTCAAGAACACAAGAGATCTTTTAATTTTCTGATGTTTTCTTTAGTTTTTTTCTCAAAAAACTTTAAGTTCTTGTTATAAAGGTCTTTCACTTGTTTGTTTGGAGTAACCACAAGATATTTTATTTTATTTGTGTCTTTTGTGAAGGGTTTTGTTTCTCTGATTTCTTTTCAGCCTGTTTATCATCTGAGTATAGAAGGGCTACTTATTTTTTTTTTGAGTTAATCTTGTATCCTGCAACATTACTGAAAGTGTTTATTAGTTGTAGTAATCTTCTGGTAGAATTTTTTGGGTCTTTTATGTATTATACTACCATAGCATCAGCAAATAGTGAAAGTTTGACTTCTTTTCCAATTTGTATCTTCTTGATCTCTTTTTGTTGTCTTATTGCTCTAGCTAAGACTTCAAGTACTAAACTGAATAGATATGGAGAGAGTGGACAGCCTTGTCTTTTTCCTGATTTCAAAGGAATTGCTTGATTTTCTTTCATTTAGTTTGATATTGGCTGTTGGCTTGCTATATATTGCCTTTATTGCATTTAGATATGTTCCTTGTATCCCTGCTCTCTCTAAGGCCTTTATCATGAAGGGATGTTGAATTTTGCCAAAGACTTTTTCCAGCATCTAATGAGATAATAATGTGTTTTTTTTCTTTCAGTTCGTTTATATAGTGGATTACATTGACATATTTTTATATGTTGAATCATCCCTGCATCTCTGGGATGAAGCCTACTTGGTCATGGTGGATTATTTTTTTCTGATGTGTTCTTGGATTTGGTTTGCCAGTATTTTATTGAGTATTTTTGCATCAATGTTTACCAGTGAGATTGTTTTGTAATTCTCTATTTTAGTTGTTTCTTTTTGTGGTTTGGGTACAGGGTGACTGTGGCCTCATAAAAAGAATTTGGCAGTGTTCCCTTTGTTTCTATTGTGTGGAACAATTTGAGGAGTATTGGTATTAGGTCTTCTTTTTTATTGATTTTTATTGAGCTCTATCTTTTTCTCTGCTCCCCTCCTTGCCTCTCCCCTCTCTTTCGACCCTCCTCCAAGGTCCCCATGCTCCCTCTTTACTCAGGAGATCTTGTCTTTTTCTGCTTCCCATGGGTATTAACTCTTCTTTTAAGTTCTGGGAGAATTCTGCATTGAAACCATCTGGTCCAGGACTTTTTTTGGTTGAGACTTTTGATGATTGTTTCTATTTTGATAGAGTTTATTGGCTTATTTAATTTGTTTATCTGACCTTTACTTAATTTTAGTATGTGGTACTTATTCAGAAAATTGTTTATTTCCTTTAAATTTTCCAATTTTGTGAAGTACAGGTTTTTAAAATATGACCTAATGATTCTCTGGATTTCCTCAGTGTCTGTTGTTATTGTTCATTTTTCATTTCTGATTTTGTTAGTTTCAATATTTTCTGTCTTTTGTTTATTATAATTTGGGTAAAGATTTGTCTACCTTGTTGATTTTCTCAGAGAACCAACTCTTTGTCTCATTGATTCCTTTATATTGTTTTCTTTGTTTCTATTTTGTTGATTTCAGCCCTCAGTTTGATTATTTCTAGTCATCTACTCTTTCTACTTTATTCTAGAGCTTTCAGTTGTCGTGTTAATTCACTACTGTGGGATTTCTCTAGCTTCTTCATGTAGGCATTTAGTGTTATGAACTTTCCTCTTATCACTGCTCTCATTGTGTCCCATAAGTTTGGGTATGTTGGGGTGTCATTTTCACTGAATTTTAGGACGTCTTTATTTCCTTATTTCTTTCTTGACCCAGTAGTGATACAGATGAGCATAGGTCAATTACCATGAGTTTATGGGCAATTAGTGTTGTTGAATTCTAACTTTAAGTCATGGTGATCTGATAAGATACAGGGCTTATTTCAGTGTTTTTGTATTTGTTGAGGTTTGCTTTATTACTGAGCATGTGGTCAATTTAGGTTCCATGGGATGCTGAAAAGAAGGTATAGTCTTTCGTGTTTTAGTGGAATGTTCTATTGATGTCTGTTAGGACCATTTGAGTCATAACATCTGTTAGTTTCTTTATTTCTGCTAAGTTTCTGTCATACTAACTGATTTTCTCAAAGAATTAATTCATTGTTTCACTGATTATTTGTATTTTTAATATATTCTTTTTTATTGATTTTGATTATTTATTGCCATTTACTCTTTTGTGGTATTATTTTACTTGTCCTATATCTTTCAAGTGTACCCCTAAGTTACTAATATGAAATTTCTCTCTCTATATTTTTTACATATGCACTTAGTGCTGTAAACTTGTCTCTGCAAACTACCCTGTGTCCTGTAGGTTTGGACATGTTCTGTTCTCATTTTCATTCAATTCTAGAAAGTTTTACTTTTCTTTTTAAATTTCTGTCTTGACCTATTTTTTTATTCAGGAGTGAATTGTATAGTTTCCGTGAGTTTGTAAGCTTTCTGCTGTTGATATTCAGTTTTAATCCATGGTGGTTAGATATGATACAAAGTGTTATTGCATTTCTTATATCTGCTGAGACTTAATTTGTGTCCAGGTATGTGACCAAATCTTGAAAAATTTATGTCACTGATAAGAAGAAAGTATATTTTTCTGTGTTTGGGTGACAGATTTTGTAGATCTCTGCTAGGTCAATTTGACTTACAATATTATTTAACATCAGAATTTCTCTGTTTAGTTTTTATCTGGGTAACCTGTCTGTTGGTGAGAGTGGGGTGTTGAAGTCATCCACTATCAGTGTGTGAGGGTCAATATGTGATTTAAGTTGTAGTGGTATTTCTTTTATGAACTTCAGTGCCCATGTGTTTGGTGTGTAAATACTTAAAATTGTGGTTCTTTTTGCTGAATTTTTCCTTTGATGAGTGTGTAACATCCTTTCCTATCTTTTCTGACTTTATGAAGTAGAATTATACATTGTATTATTTTTGTGAATAATGCGATTATCTGGCAAAATTGTTCTGGGTCGGTTAATGATGTGGGAGTGATTTCTTATTAATAAAGAAACTGCCTAGACCCATTTGATAGGCCAACCCTTAGGTAGGCGGAGTAAACAGAACGGAATGCGTCAGGCAGTGTTTAAAAGAATACAGTTTCCGTGTAATTATTTCGGGTAAAGCTAGCCGGGTGGCGGGACACAGCCCACCGCTCCGTATTTCAACAGGTTAATCCACTCTAAATTGTGAATTTAAAATACAAAGTCCTATAACACACGAAACCAATTTCAGCTCCAAATATGAAAATTAAAAAAAATTAATAAAAATAGAAGAAGACTTTAGATAGTCTCTGAGTATCCGAATATTTCTTTATATGGAACAAAAAGATCATTAACCTTAGAAATAAAATGTGATAAATTTGACAATGTTCAAATTTGTCAATGTCTAGTGTGTTGGGGTCCCTGGGTAAGGGTCTCGTGCAAATCAGGACACAGAGGATGCAGAATATGAACAATTGCATAACAAGCTTTATTTTGTATGGCTTTTAATACAGACTAAAAAGCATTACCTCAACTCTGAAACCCCCCTTTACTCACGTACATGATCATGAGAAAACTCTTGCCTCACCTTGCAAGAAACAATACGTCAATCAATAATAGTAATAAAGATGAAAAGAAGTCCATAGAAACAAGACAAAAAGTATACAGAAGCAAAGCACTCCTTTGTAACTGGTAGAGCATGAAGAACTGAGCTCAAAGGCCACTTCCTTATCCAGGGTACAGATTCTCACAGAACATTTGAGAAATGGGCAGAGAAAGTTTGCTTTCATCTATACTTGGTTTGCCAAGCAAGTGTTTCCCAAGTTCGTTTCATCTGTCCCAGGAGGAGCCTGCACTCTAAGCCAGTTCTGTGTCTCCACACAAATTAAATAATTGTTTATACAAATATACCATTAAAAGGCCTGGGGATGTAACTCTAAAGTAGAGTGCTTTGTATTTCAAGTCCCACCATGCACTAGGCACTTTGTTTGAGCCTGAGGACCAAAACAAAGAAAACGAAAACCAATAAACAAACTAAAAAGCCATTAAAGTAAGAAAACAAAGAACATACATACTGAGAATGGAAAAAGATATTTCTTATACATTTATGTTTATATATATGGAGAAAGAGATCCAACAGATACCATCACAAAATCATATATATATGTATATATATATATATACACACTTTCTCACACACACACATATATAGTCTGCACAGAACACCACATAATGCACCCCCCACACACACACACGCACCCCCCACATATATGGTCTTCATATCTTTGAATGCCACAAGGTTAAAGACTACTCTTATCTGAGTATACAGAAAAATTTGTAGAGATTGTTAGGGGTTGTACTGATTTAGAAAAATCCCAATAACTATAATTTCACTAGCACTGATTCATCACCTAGGTTTCCATTACTAGGCATGATGTCCCTCTTGTCGAGTGGGATCCCCCTTGTTAGCTCCAGTTAGAGACCTGTTGGTTACTGCCAAGGTATGCTGCCCCTGTAGGATTATCATGCCATGCTGGTTGTTAATAAGGTTCACAGTTGTCATAGCTGTGCTGAATTGTTGGTTGCCTCCGTCCTTTAGAAGGAAATCACATACGTCCTTCTGCTCCATTCTAAGTTTTTTAATTGGATTAATCAAATATATTCAAAAACATGACTTTCCTCCTTCTTTATACTTTACATTCATTTTCATTTTATAGAGATTATAACATGCATCTTTGTTTTTGTCTAGGTAATTTAATAATTATTAAGGATTGCTGAAACTGAGAATCCTTTAATTAATTTGCCCTTAGTATTTTTATGTTATTATGGTCATGCGTTTTTACATTTACATATATCTTAAATCCCACAGAACAGTTTTATCTAATAATAGTCATTTAAATATATCCACATTTCATTGACTCATCTTTTAATTCTTCTGTATTTTTTGTGATTATGCCTGACAAATTTTTCTATGTTTTGAAGCCATAGGCCTACCAGTAATAATACTTGCTGATAACAACTACATTTATTTTGTCTTAAATTTCCATTGTTCTGGTATTTAAGTTGTGAATATATATTTTTATTCTAATTTAGTTTCTTAATTTTTATAGTGTAATTTTCAATGTATTTGAATCAATTTTGATAACTTTTGAAATTATTTTTCTGAGTGCACAAAATATTCTAAATATTCTTTCCCTCTTAACCTTTCTGCCCTTCCCTCCTTATTCTCCTTTCTCTCTACAATTTTGTGATATAGCTATAATTTTAAGATCTTTTATAGAGCATTTGTATTGATTTATTTTGGTTGTTAAGACTATGTAACCTTATTAATTCTAGTAATTTAGAAAGAGAATAGCTAATAGTAATCACCGTTCCCAAGCTCTGACCCAGATAGATGCAAAAGAAAATTTTCACACTGCTGGTGACTAGAAGACAGATCTTGAAGCAACTATTCTGATATAATCAGGTCCCCTTCTTCTGACATGATATATTACCTATTTTCCTCCTCAATTATATTCTTTTATAAATTTTGATCTATCCATTTTCCATCTTTTCTGGTGTCTTTTTTGGGGTATGGTATCATCTTTTACAATCACCTGTCATATTACCAAAACATTTCTGACCTGATGCTAAATAAAATAGGGATAGTAAGTAAGTCATGGTTTAACAACTTCAGGAGTCTGTGTCACTCCAACAGATGTATAGTATTGAGATGCCACAGCCCTCCTGGTCTGCTGTGGTATTTTGAGGAGATTTTGCATTGAACATTGGTCTGAACAATTCCCCTGCCTTTCTTCTCAGATACACTTTTGCTCCATGTCCAGACTGGAGGTCATAGAGAAGGCGTAGACAGTCTGCTTAGTGGTTGTTTTCTTCACCTACGCCATCCTTCGCTAAGATTTCTGCCATAAAAATACAGACATGGCTCCCACATAAAATTATTTAGGGATCATCTTAGTCTGTTTTTTTGTTGCCACAATGTTGAGTAAGGTGAAGTGCTCTACGATGGTGCCCGCATCCTGGTGTGGACCACAGGCTGTGTCATGGCATGGCTGAGAAGGAAAGCAGAAGGGGATCTGCCACATGCAGAAGGAGTCACACATGGAGCATGGCCTCTGTGGGGAACTAACCTAGCCACCGGATGCCTAACTACAACTGTGAGGTAGGTATTAGCTCCTTTGAGGGTGGTGTTCTCATGATTTAACCCCCCTTCCACTAGGTTATAATCCTTGAAATGTTTACCACCTCAGTCATATGACAGTGGCAACAGAGATGCCAGCACAGGGACCACTGAAGAACAGAGCCCAGCAGGAATCCATAGCTCACCAAAATGGGGACCAATGTGTTTTCCTGCTTCTTTTCTGATTGAATAGATTTTGATCAGAAAATGGATGTTAAAAACATTGTATTAATCATTTATCTTCTAAAGAATTTGATAGGTCTTGTCATGTGAGCCATCATGCCTGCACTGAAAAAGCATTTGGACTATGTCACTCTAACACATGTCCCATACTGAGGTGCCACAGCCCTTCTGGTCTACTGTGGTATTTTAAGGAGATTTCTCTTTGAATATTGGCTTGAACAATTCTCCTGCCTTTCTTCTCAGAGATTCTTTTCCTTTGTGTCCAAAAGGCGTAGACAGTATGCTTAGGGATTATTTTCATATGGAGTTACTTTAGTCCTTCTAAAAGTGCCATACCTGGGATCTCTACCAAAAGTCTGGTGGAGTCAACCAGTTCTTTTCACTTTTGTTGGCCAGCTTCCAAATATCCTCTAGATTTGAGCTTAGAAATGATAATTTGATGAGTTCCCCAAAGTTGCAATTCACACACCTTGTGAAGTCTCATACGATGCACATACACCTTGGTGTTCAAACAAAAACGCAAGAGCTCCCCAATGAAGAGAAATAGTGATGATTCCATGTACAAAGTTCTCTTCTCCTGGGTATGGCTCTGTAAATCTCTTCAAGTCAGCAAAGCCCAAACCCTGCTTTTCCCTCAGTTCAGTGGGACTGTTATGCCAGTTTGGATTCCACCTCACCATGGCACTGCTTGGAAAGGGCCTCCAGGAAGAACACTGGCGTCTCAGGCCTTATACTTTGTTTCAGCATCACAGTCTGATGTCCAATATCTGCTCGGAATTGCTCCATGTATGTTCCCAGTTTCCCAGTTGTTTGTGGAGAGAATGAAGGATGATGTCCATTACTCTTGTCAAGGAGAGAAGCAGGAGCATTAATCAGAACCACGGAAACTCAACTAGGGATTTAATTTTTCCTTGAATTGACCAAGGAGGCTCCTGTAGTTTTGTTAAAGAATACCTGGAATGCAGGTTGTATTCCCTTGCAAACATACATTGACTTAGAGTCAGTTAACGTACAGGTCATACTCACAACAGTGATTCTTTGCCTCTGGATCTTAAAGATACAAGGATTGGATATTTTTTTCTCCTCTGAATGTCAGCCAGTCTCCCCCCACCAAAAAAAAAAAATCCATAAGGCAGTGGATATTGACTGAACTCACTAAATAGCCCTCCAAGAAAACTATCAAGGAATTCACAGAAATAGAACCATGTTAAAATAATATGCATGTACAGCCCAGAGAACAGATGGAATAAATAATGAATGAATTTAGAAATAAGTTTGAAATCCTTGGTGAATGTTTTCCTCATGCTTCAGAATTGCCAATCATCCCCTCTAAATGGTGGTAATATTGAACTTAAAATAAAATTTAGTTTGCATATCTTTACTGCCTGATATGACACACTGCAGTTAACATGGCATTCGCAATAACAAACATTCTATTAAAAAAATTGAGTTAGTCATCAGGTAGCGCTTACCTATTTCCTGAAACACCAAGGGAGAGTAGCAGTGAGGTGTTTATGACGAAAAATGATAGACTGAGTTTTCCTGAACCAGTAAAGACCTCTCACCACATAAGCACCCTGTTCATAGCTACTCATCTTCATCATGAGCAGAATGTCCTTGTGCACAGCCCTCTATTGACCATGTGATCTTGGATTTCTAGCTGATATTAGGTGTATTAATGTTTCCCATCTAAATATTTTCGGGCATACAAGTTCATGTGTGCATGTTCATGAGTGTGGGGAGTATACACATATATGTAAATATATGCATATATATGTGTGTATGCATGTATGTATTGTGTGATGCTTTGGAAGTCAGAGGTCAACATCTAGTGTTTTCTTGAATGGTTCTCCATCTTATTTTTTTGAGATGGAGTCTCTCACTGGAACTGGAACTCGTTGATTTTTTTAGACTGAGTATTCAGCAAGCCTTCAGATCCCAATTCTGGGCTGACACATGGTACTGAATCTGATATTTTCACATGGGTGCTAGGCATCAAATTCAGATCCTCATGCTTGGAACAGCAAGCACTTTACTGGCTGAACTATCTTTCCAATCTCTCTCTCTCTCTCTCTCTCTCTCTCTCTCTCTCTCTGATGTATTATATAGCAATCCTATCAAAGGTTTCTTATTATATCGAGGATTAAAGATCTCTTCTATTTTAACAGAATGAAAGTTGTTGAAGATGCAGACACACAAGGCTAGTCTCCATCAGTACTAGCTTTCTCAACTTCTGTCTGGCTCTCTGCCCACTGGCATCAGTTTCCGGGGCTTTTGTTTTTCTGCTGAGATCTAACCTCCCTCCATCTTCTTGTATCCCTAACAGTTTTCGTTTTTTATCTCTGTCTCCTTCCTTTCCTGAGGAATCTGGAACATGGACATTGCCTTCACCATGATCTTCAGCTTTGTTCTGAAATCCCTGCCAGTTCTCAGGGTCATTTCTTCTTTCAGTCTTTCTAATATGGATTCTTGGGCAGTGGCCTTACATAGACTTGTAACCAGAACTATAACATTTCCTGTGTCCTCTGTGTCCTCACTGCTTAGTCCTTAGTGTACATGTACTGTTTGGTTTTTCTTCTTCTTCTTCTTTTTTTTTTTTTACATTGAACTCACAATGTAGCCCAAGCTAGTTTCACACTTGTGTTCCTCTTACCTCTACCTTCTTAGTGTTAAATTTACAGGTGTGTTTCACCAGATTGAAACTGTTTTGTAAAAATTCCTGCAAAATTAATTATAATAGCAAGACAAGAAAGTAACTCAATTTTTTATTGTCAAATGAGTGAAATAAATTAGTAGAAATCTGTGTGTGTGTGTGTGTGTGTGTGTGTGTGTATGTGTGTGAGTTACAGATTTATCAAAAAAAGAGGAATCCTGCCATTTGTAATGACATTGATAAATTTACAGGACATTATCTTAAGAGAACTAACTCAGATACAGAACTAACTTAGGCACCTACTGTAGAATTTCATTTATATACACAATCTCACATTTTCTTTTAAAAAAAAAAAGATTGGATACTTAGAAATAGAGAAGAAAAGCAATGGTTTCTGTGGGGCAGAAAAAACAGGCCGATGGGTGGATGTGATCAAAGAATACAAAGTTGCATATGGGGTTGTTAATTATGGAAATATGGTATGTAATATAAGGATTACAGACACAATATTGAGTTGTTAGATTGTACACTGGTAGTTTGTCAAAGGAATAGATTCCAAGTACTATACACACAGACAGACAAAGACATAGAAGCACACACAGATACACACACATAGACACAGGCACATGCACACATACGTGCAGACACGGACACAGACGCACATACACACAAAGCAAAGTTTATGAAATGGTAGGTATATACATTTGTTTCACTTGGGCATCAAAAAGGATGAACAGAATTGCCTCAATTTCTTGTTCTCATCGTGAAAACAATCTCTGTATTATCTTTCACTTTCTGGGTTTCTGAAAATTAAGATTCTTCTCCATTTCTAAGGTCATACTTTCACACAGTCCTAAATCTTCACAAATTTTACAATCTTCAAAGTTCACCGGCTATCATGTCAAGAAGTTATTTTCTGTATGTTTGCTTCTAGGGTGTGATGTAGACTCCCTCTGTCAGCCTCTCTTCCCACTCACTCATTTATCCTTCAGTCTGGATGGGATGCCAGTAGCAATCCCATAAGCCATGCTTGTCCTTCGTTCTCTCCCATTGCTCCCAGTTACTTTATTCTAGAAGTTTCTCCTCCTACCTTATAATGCCAGAATAGTTTCCATCCTCACGATGGAGTCAGTGACAGATGTGTTGGGCCTGGTAGAGTAGCCAGGGCAAGCCCAAGACCAAGGAGACTGTGGCAGACACAATGAGGGTGGGGGCTGCATTTGGAGACTCGTCACAGCTTGGAAGACTAGCCACAGATGGAACAGGTGAGAAGACTTTATTACTCAAAAGCAGATAGAATGTGGGGATGTGGAAGAGGTCCAGATAACATATTGTATATCTGGTGGTAGTTGAAGATCACTGCTAAGCAGCTACTGAGGTGTGATACTGGAATAGGCCAGTCTTGTATTCAGGCCATGGGTGTTTCTTCCTCTGGACATGTTTATGACTTTTCCATAGACAATGCAGTAGTAGTCCTTCTTTATACATTCCAAAGGAAATTCCGCAAGATAGCCCCCACATTTTCAATTGTTTCAAGCTCTAGGGCACCAGAGTTTCAGAAATTCCCATCACTGAACTCATCTGTGCCCTAGATTCTGCTTAAATGCTCTGAATGTGGGCTTGTGTCTTCCTTAAAAGCCAGTGTGGATAGGCTGAGGGCCAGAGTGAAGATACGTTGAAGGCAGCTTATGATAGGTGTGTCTAGCACAGAGGATCCTCTCTACCAGAGACATGGTGAAGGATGCCAGCTAGCGACCTGGGAAGTAGGAGACCGGAAGGACTTGGATGCGATGATCAACTGAGCTCATTGAGAACTTCTTGCATTCTGGGTCTCTGAAAGCATTACTAGGAGTAGGGGCTTGCTTCATTTTTCTCCATAGACAGGAAGTCTGCTCTTTCCCTGAGAGATGGGAACTACCACTGCTTGCGAGGACACAACAGCTCCTAAAGGTTTCACTACTTACCATGTTTAAAGGAAAGCATGCTTCCCGTGTGACTGGCGTGCTGTTACATTTACATGTGGGTGATCCGTCCTTTTCTTTTCAATGTATCACAAGTGGTTTTTGTGTTGTCATGGCGCTATTTCACATTTCACAGTTATGGCTTTGATATCTTCATCCAGGTAAAGAATATGTCACAATTCTGACAACAGTGGCACTGGTGTTGCACTGGTCGGGTCATGCTGGACATGGGCTGTGTGTATGTGTGAGACAATGTGTATGTGTGATCAGTGGTAAGGAAAGAACACCACCTCAAGACAAGCCCACGGAGGAATTCTGTTGTTGAGCTTTCAATCTTTGCATCATTTTCTTTCCTTCGTAATTCTGTTCCCCTCCACTTTACTTTTTTTTTGTCCAACCATGCTAAATGAGTAGATCTAGGGGAAGCTACTCTATGGCCCAGGGTTGTCCATTGGTCCCACTGGATTGTTTTATGTGCTTGTATTAATTATAGTCATTTCTGGTAATGCTATAGGGTCCCCTGTTCCTTTTCCCTTTCCATTGCCTTGTATTAATTTGATTACCTAAGGAGACTTTGTTGAGTGTATTATTAGCCGTAGTTTCAAAAATCATTTGCAAGTAAGTGGCTATGTCGATGCCCCGTAATAATGTTGACTACTTCTATTCTTCTCAAAAAATCCTTTTTATTTCTTCAGAAATAAGTCACACTCCTAAGAACCTTTGCACTATGCTAAAATATGGGCCAGTGTGCATCCTAATGGAACCCCTCCAGAGTAATAACATTGTTCACACTCCAGAGGGACTACACACTTAACTGCCGTGAGAAAAGGACCCACGCTTCTCTTCAGACTTGTGCCACAGTCTTTCTGTTCAAGCATTTTCCTCTGCTCAGGGGACCCAAGGCTTGCTTTGGAATTTGGAAGGACGCTTTCAAGGACATTTCTTTTCCTCCCTGATTTTTCTATCAGCTGTGTAGGTAGCCACGTGATTCTGACATCTGCCTTTTTATCACTTTCGTTTGTCCAAGTTTACTCTCTAGTTCCTTAAAACGTCTAAGTCTTTTATCACACAACTCTTTCCCGAGCCTCTTATTCTCTTACCCACATGATATTATCGGAACACTTTAAAGGAGAAATCTTTTCCTTCCCATCATTTTCTAGGACAGTGTTTGAGTATTAGCACAGCAAGTCTTTCCGTTCCGATAGTGTGTAAAGCTGGGCTGAGTTAGATTATCTAGCCTTTATCCTGCTATTTGAGCTGACTCATTAAGAACCACGTGGGAGGAGGGCAGGTAAAACAACTTTCTTCCCCAACCATAAACTATCAGTTGAAGAGGACCAGAAGAATCCTAAGTTGCCTCAAGATGGCTGTCAGCTTGTTCCTTCTGGGAAATCACATTGACAGATGCTAATGATTAGCTCTCTCCCTGAAACTAGCTTTATGTGAAAGTGATTTATGTGCAAACATAGAATATCTCATCTTTTCTGTGGTCTAATTCACATAACAGGACTAATTCTTAAAAAGCAAAATTGGTGGCATTAGTAGCTTCAGGTGTGTAACCATTCCCATTATCTAATTCCAGAAAATGTTCATTGTCTCAAAAGAGCATTCATTCCCCACTGACTTAGGGCTTCCCTGTTTGTCCCTCCAAAAGGTCTTTCCCTCAGCCCCTAGCCTCTCCCCCTCCCCTGAATCTTTCCCTACCTCCAATTTGGAGTTCAAATGGCAGGAAGAGAAAACAAGGAACCAATGGCATATAAGTAAGCGGTATCTTTATCGCTTCCCCTTTGTCAAGACACGACTTTCTAGGCAATAAGAGATTCTTTCCTGTTGGCTTGTATTTTGAAAAACCATTTTAAATGAAGATAAGTCATTATTAGGTATGTTTCCCGTGATTCTGCATAGTTTGGTAAGGGGGAAGGTGGCAAATCAAGTCACTGTTTCATATGTTGCCTAGTTATTTGCGTACTCTCTCATTAAATTCATACAACTTTAGATAGAGAACTAACCATCCATATTTTCAGATGGGGAAACAAAGGCATAGAATAAACAATAAAACCTGATTTTTTTTAAATTTTTGGGGGCAAAGGCATTAGAAAATTATTTTAAATTGATTTTTGGATAATTTTGCTTATGAGTATTATATACATCATTTCCTTTCCTTTCTCTTTTCCCTCCAGTCACCCTCCTCTATTCCTCAAATTCATAGCCTCTTTCTCTTTTATTATTATTATTGTTTTATATATGTGTTTGTGTGTGTTATAAATATGTAGCTACAAACTTCTGAGTTCATTTAGGATTGCTTGTAAGTTTGTAAGGCTTTTGACCTGACCACTTGACACTGAATGAGCAGTTGGACTCATACCTTGAGAATGCCCATTCCTCGTCAGCAGTCATTAATTTCCCACAGCTCTCCATTGGGGGCATGACCTGTGATTTCTCTCATCCACACCAGCGTGTGAGAAGGTGCTGTCATCTTTCAGGCCTTGTTTAGGCTGCCATTGCTGAGATTTCGTGGGTACAGTTTCCTGTTATATAGAGAAGATACCATCAAGCAGTAGGAGTCTAGATTCTTTGGCTCTTGCTATCATCTGTCCACTCTTCTGTGATGTTTATCTTTTTGTCCATTCACCTGAGCTGCTCCTAAGTCTTCAGTATAGGAGACGTGTTGCAGATACATCAACTCTGCATTTTGACCCCTTGTGGATTTCTCTAGCGATCCCCATCTGCTGTAAAGAGACACTTTTTTGATAAACGGTGAGAGCTATACTTAGCCTTAGGTATAAGAATGAGTATTTAAAATGTGGTTAGGAATTATACTTGTTTAGGAAAACTTCATTAGTCGGTTCTCCTCTAGGGTCTTACCAACCATTGGTAGTGACCTACATTTACCATGTCAGGCATGGACTGATTCCTATAGACTGGACCTTAACTCCAATTAGATGACTGTTGGTTACCATCAACTATAGGTGCCACTATTGCACCTTCAGGGATATTCTGCCATTCTGGTTATTACCGTGCTTCATAGGCTTTGCAGCCTATGGATAAGACTAATAATTGCTTTTTCCCTTGGCATCTTGCATGGCTCCTTCCAGCACTATGGGGGTTAGTCCTCAGGGAGGAAGCTTCCAGGTCAGTTTTAGGTAGATTCTTATAACTTCTATATTTGAAATAAAATGTGTCATCAATAATAGAAATTGAATTAACCAAATTCTGGGAGGCACCCATGGGCAACACCAATAGAGTACATTTTTTAAAAAAGATTTATTTATTTCTTATGTAGACAACATTCCTTCCATGTATGTTTGTATGCCTGAAGAGGGCACCAGATCTCATTATAGATGACTATGAGCCACCATGTGGTTGCTGGGAATTGAACTCAGGACCTCTTGAAGAGCAGTCAGTGCTCTTAACCTCTGAGCCATCTCTCCAGCCCCTAGAGTACATTGTTTTGGGGTTGTCTTGGACTCCCCTTTACAACAAATGAAGATGGGAATTTTGATAGATAATTTATTGCCTTTGGGAGGAGCATTATTATCCTAAGTGGAACAACTTTATTTAAATATATGTGTATGCACATACACTTGTATATATTATGTATAAATATAAAATTTTAGATAAACACAAAATAATATATGGGAAATAAATTTTAAAGCTCAACTTCCTATTGGACTTCACTATATAAAATTGAAAGTTATTTGAGAGTGTGGCTCCAAATGGCTTAAGTAGGGTAGTTATTTTTATGTTCCTACTGAAAGTACAGGTGAAAATTGTAATTCCAGATGTGAATCTAAATTTTTTGTGTACTGCTTCAGTGAAAATCTAACTATACACACGTGCAAACCCCATGAGATTAGGATTTATCTTTTGATATTTAATAACATATTGCCATGGTGGCAGATTGTATGGAAACTGGCAGCTCTGGCCAACAGGATCCTTTAGTTCGAGAAAGTCGTTGTCTTGATCATTCCAGTCTGTGGTTAGAATTTTCTGGAGCGTTTATTGATGTCTTTTGTTGCTTCAGAGGTACAACGCAATGGGCAAAGCCTATTGCATTTCACTTATAAGCCATGTCCTCTCCTTAATGCTGACCTCATCCCCAGAGGGCAGATGTCCTAGTTCCTATTCTACTGATGTGATGACACACGATGACTGGTGCAGGAGAATTGTCTGTATCCTGCCAATCATGTTATAAATAAACGCTGATTGGCCAGGCAGGAAATATAGGTGGGAAAACCAGACAGGAAGTAGAAATGATATAATGAGAACAGGAGAATTCTGGGAAGGAGGAAGTTGATTCCTCCCATTTCTGCCCAGACCACCGAAACAGCAGGATGTGATCTGCTGCACTGAAAAAAGGTATTGAGCCACATGGCTAACATAGATCAGAACAATGGGTTAATCAAGATATGAGAGTTAGCCAATAAGAGGCTAGAGCTATTGGGCCAATCAGCTTTATAACTTATAGTGATCTATGTGTGATTTTCTTTGGGGCTAAACAGCTGGGGTAACTGGGGGGACAAAAACCCTAACAATTAACAGGACGCTCATGTTACAGATGGCCAAGGCTACTTATAAAAGAAAAAAGTTTATTGGGGGATTGCTTACAGTTTCAGAGGGTAAGTCCATGACCATGATGTCTGAGAGCGTGGCAACAGGCAGGCAAGTATGGTACTGATGATGTAGATGTCAGCTTAGAGACAATAACCATGATGTGGGATGTGGGGGTATAACTTGAATGGTCAGACTTTTAAAGCAGCAAAGCCCACCCCAGTAACACACCTCTCCAAAAAGGCCATATCTCCTAATCCTTCCCAAACAGGGGAGACTTCCGAAGAGCATCCAGATATGTGAGCCTAGAGGGTCTCATTTCATGCAGACCATCACAGTAGAGACTATCTGCAAGTGGGCTGATGGAGGAGAGTCATCTGTCTATGTATTACTTTCATTGGTTAATAAAGAAACTGCCTTGGCCCTTTGATAGGCAGAGTAAACAGAACAGGATGCTGGGTAGAAGGCAGTGAGGCAGATGCAATGAAGCTCCGGCCCAAGATGGACATAGGCTAGAATCCTTCCCGGTAAGCCACTACCTCGTGGTGCTACACAGATTATTAGAAATGGGTTAATCAAGATGTGAGAATTAGCCAATAAGAGGCTGAAACTAATGGTCCAGACAGTGTTTAAATGAATACGATTTGTGTGTTATTTCAGGTGTTAAGATAGCCGTGCGGGAGCCAGGCGGGACGAAAAGCAGGCCTGCTCGCCTCCTCTGTAGAGTGGGCGAATAAAGCTGCTGGCTTTTCTTTTCATACTCTTGCTCCATGGGGTTCCACAGTCCCACAACATCCCTAGTCAAAATGTGCATGGGCGCACTTCTCAAACACTGAAAGAGACCAATACTAGAATTCCGCAAAGCAATGGGAAGTGTTCCTCTGAGTGCTGCAATCCATCCTCTGTATCTTCCCAACTCGTCTACATTTTCCAAGTCTATATTTGTATTTTAAGAAACTATGTCTTGACACCACCAAAATTTTAAGTGGCAGTGAAACAGATTAATTTACGTATTGACTCTTTTGAGTGGCCTTTGTGCTGGGGGCACAGAGAATGCTGACACCTGGAGAAGAGTTGATGTCATGTCAGGTGAGAGCAGCTTTGGTCGTATTGTCTTCCCGAGTAATGGTGATAGCAACTTTTAGATGTGAAACTTATTGGTACATGATTTTAGAGATGACGACCTGAGCCTTAGCCATGCTATACAACTTTTCTCAGGCTACTTCATTAAAGAGTGGACTGACCAGAATTTTGACTCCAAAATCTGCTATAGTTGCCAAGAGTTGTGTTTGTTGTTGAAATCTCAAGGTCAGACCGGAGTACTGCACCTGGGGATGAAGGAGTGTCTTTAAAGCAAGCACATGGCTAAGGCTCAGGCTGATCCTCATCCTCATAGATCTTCAGCTACAAAAGCTCCTCTTCCCAAGGATTTGTTTTGAATTCTCTGAACCCCATGGTTCAGCTTCTCTATTGGGGACCATCATGTGCTTAGCTGCAGCCAGCGGTCTAGCTGCCATTTCAGCAGAGATTAGTTTGTGAAATAATACAAAAGAGAAGGACACAGATGGACTAACCCTCTGGGGAAGAAGAGGTGGGAGGCAGAGAGTGTTCAAAGACAATGGGGGCCTAGGATTTCCTGTACGAGCTCGCCTTTTGACACCAATAGATTTCAGAGTCATCTGGGCCTGAAATAAAATTCTGCTGTTGGTTCAGGAAGAGTTCCCCACATAGCAGTGATGGCACAAGAAGTTATTGTTCATGTCTGGGTTTCTGCTCCAGCAGAGAGGCAGCGCGGGGAAAACGGCCATGTTGCAACTTCCTGTTATTAAATCATAGTATATCTTTAACCATAATCAAGTTCCATTACATAGTGAAGACGTAAGTTCTCACTACCCCAAAGAAAACTCCTTTTAAATGCCTATAGTTAGGTTCCTTTTCTATCACTATGTAGCTCTAAATGGAGCTACCCTCCTCGCTGTCCACACTTGCTATGGCTCTGCCTCCACCATTGCGCTCACACTGACTTCAACAAGAAGGTGAAGAGGCAAATACAGATGACATTCAGAGGACGTTTTGGTCCTTCATGTTCTCCACAGCATCTGGAGTGTTAGGCTGAAGGATTATTTCTGCCTGAAGGTCTGTCTTCTGCCTCACACTATTTCAGGACTGTCCTCATCTGACTCTTGTCCAGCACATCCTTGCACTTATTCCCTGGTGTGTTAGCTGTCTAGAGCTGCCATGATGAAGAAACTACAAACTTTCAGCCAGAACAAATGCTCGCTGTCTCATCCTTACAGAAGCCAGATGTGAGATCAGGGCTTGTCTGCTGGTTACCCATCCCAGATCCTCTGTGGGGCTGTGTGCCTGGGGGGAAATATATTAATCTCTCTGGTACAGTTTATAACCTTTTTAGCTTGTAGGATATTAAGAAGATTAATGTGAAGATTAAAGTGATATCCACAGGAAACATGGAGAACCAGGCGCTGTAGGAAACACGCTCCAGAGTAGTGGTTTTCAGCCTTCCCAAGGCTGGCACCCTTTTCTACATATCGTGGTGATCCCAACCATAAAATTATTTCATCGTTTTTCACAACAGCAATTTTGGTACTGTTATGACTAGTAATGTAAATATGTGTTTTCAGATGGGCTCAGGCAACCCCTGTGAAAGGGTCTTTTGACCCCGAGAGGGTTCGAGACCAACGGGTTGAGAACAGCTGGTGTAGAGCATACCTATCCCTGCTGTTGGTTTTATTATTTACTTCAGATAATGGAACTAGGGGAAGAGCTGGTTTAAAACAATGATTGTATAAATGCTTTAAAACATTTTACTCTTAGTTCTTTCCCCAACTTTGCAGACATAAAGCCTGAAACTCAGTTGTAGCCTTGTAGTTGGAGCTGCTGTGAGGATAGAGTTTGGGGTTCTGCCTACCAGCCTGCTGCTCTGCCCCCCACACTTGTCAGTTGCTGTTGGTCCTCCATATGCAAGGATCCGGTCTCTAGATTCAACCCAATAGGTCAAAAATGTTTGGCAAAGCCTTACCTCCGTACTATATATATTTAGACTTTTCTTGATGGCCTCTAAAGAATATAATACAGTTATCATTTGCATGGCATTTATTATTTTAGGTATTTTTTGTAATTGGGAGATAAGTATATGAGAGCTTTGTGTCAGCTATATCTAAATGCGAAGCTGCTGTATGTGAAAGGCAAGCATTGAAGGGATCATGGTGTTACCAACCCATGGCTTTTGCTTGTTTGTTCTCTATCAAGATAGAAACCGTGGGTCGGCAAGGAGAAGCTTTTTAAGTGCTGGTCCTTGGTGGCTTTTGTTTTCTTCAGTCTTTTTCATCAGCAAGCAGTGGTAGCATCAGATGGTGTCTTTGCAATTCTCTGGTACTGAGCCCCTTAATTCCCACCAGTGTTATAAAACACTTGTATTAGAGTTTTCCTGCAGGTCTCTGCTGTCGGGACCCCTTAGTCCCATGAATTTTATAGCTCTTGTTTGGGCCCAGGTTTTTGGATTCCTATGCCTTTAATTATGGCTAGTGGTGTAGCATTCAGTCAGGCCTATAATTTTGGGATTCCTCAACTCCTAACATCATCCAGTGTTATAACTCTTGGGATAACCTGGGAAGTCAGAATTCCTGCAGCATTTAGCACCAGCCATTGCTATAGCTATTTGTCCTGGGTCAGAGACCCTTGGCCTTAATAACTAGACACGTCTTGGGAACTCTGCTGGTAACAAGACCTATAGACTCTCTCTTCTGGCTTCTGAAGGCCTTTCTCCACGAAGTCTCAGTTTCTGGCCCTTCCTTACTGTCTCTTTATTTTGATGCCCTGACTCTCTTGAACCAGGTCTCATCTCTTAAGCTGCTGCTGTCAGAAAGCACCCTCCCCCCTCCTCGCCATATCTTCTTTCTGTTGGCCAGCTAACTGCTTTGCTGTCACCAGCACTGCCCCTCTCCTGTCATCACCCCTCTCCTGTCCCTGTGTCTCCTTTATCTGTGTGACCTGCTCAGCCAGAACTACAGAAAGTAGGCAAGAAAAGACCAATCAACCCTTTCATTGGCCTCATGTTGCAGTCCCAGGGGAGCAATTACAGGCCTATGTCTCCCAGTCCATTTACTAAGTGGGCCCCCAGCAGCCTCCTTATATAGCCTGAGAAGAGGTGTTTGGGCCAGCGACAATGATTTGTCTTGTACTAATCACAGCCTTTTGTATTAGGACAATTTCAGTCCTGCCTCTGGTTGCCAATCATAGCCCATCGGCTTAGAGTTTGGATCAAACAATACCCAGAATTTTAGCACAGATCCCATTTTCAGGAGTGTGTACATGAACTAATCAGCACCAGGTCCTTCTTCCAGACCAGTCATGGTTGTCCTTACCATGGGGCAGAGATAGAAATGGTCTCAGGCTCATCTTGAGTTCACAAGGTTTATGGTAGTGAAAAGTCTGATATAAATTGTTTCAGACACTCCTCGCTAAGGCCTCAGCCTGAGGAGCTGGGACAATCAGCTGCCACTGTTAAGTTTCCTCAAGGTGCCAATGATTCCAGATGATTGATGTTGACGGGAGACTGGTCTGGCTGTTTGAGTGATAGTCATTTTCCATAAGGGAGACTAAAGCAGAGAAGCAAAATCAAGTAGCAGCCAAAAAGGGAGTCACATTGCCCTATCCCCTTAGGTCTTTATTTGTTTATAGGAAAATGTGAATCAGAGTGTTTACAATGACAACATATCATGAACTCCAATAGTGACTCAACAATGCTTAACCCCTACCGGGGGATCCATGGTAAGGTGAGTCTCTTTCATCTCTCTCCAGCCCACACCAAATGAGGGACATTTGTAGATCCTTTGTGCTGTTAGTTCTTTCAGGACTGCAAGCAAAGGGAACCAATTCATCCTGATAAGCAGAATAAGAATTTGTCTAGTTTGGGTCACTCCTGTTTCTAAGTCTGCCACTCATTTTCTGAGCTGAGGAGCCACTCAGCTTTCCGGAGAAACCTTGTCCTCCTAGTGATGATGAGCATCCAATGACTCCTTCGTGCACTTTCACTGGTACTGTGTCTGTGTACATATGGGAACCAATCATTTGCGTCATGTGACAACATTATCAGTGCATGGCTTGTTCCTCTGTGTGAACTGCAGAGGTTTCGAACATGAGAGAGTTTGCACTACAAAAGAAAGCTGAGAAAAGAGAAAATGATGGTTTTGAAGGCAGAAACAGAGGAAGTTCTCCTATCCAGAAATATCCTAGCCAAAACATGGCAGAATACCTCAAAATAAACAATTTTACAAATGGACCTCTCACCTTATATTACCAAACAGGTCCATGCTGGCTAAATCTAGTCAGCCACGTCATCCTCCCTCCACGTTTGCCACACCTTTCTTGCCGCAAAGTAGTGATTTCTGGATCCTTTTCTTCAAATCAAAGAGATAAGAGCAAAAGGGTGCTTCTCTGAATAAGAACTTAGATTTCAGCACAGCCAGGGAGGGTTTGGTGTGTGATACCACAGGTGATTTTACACTGTCCATCCCCAGAGGCCTATTAACATTCAGTTGTAGTGTGCCTATGGGTACCTCTTAGCTCCCCTGGGAAAGCAGAATGGCACTCCACGGGTTGTTCGCTGGCGTGAGCTGTGAGGATTCAAAGTCCTGTGGGGTCCAGCTGCCTTTTCTGTGTGCGTCCTAAGTAAAGACACAGCTCTCTGAATATTGCTAAATAATTCCACCCCATTCCTGGAAACTGTAGCCTTCCCCATGTACCACCATCACAATGAGCAACCCTTGAAACCTCCCAGCTGTAGTACAGAAACCCAGCTTCCAGGGACAGAGGAACAGAGGCTCTCAGGGAGGGTCTTCTTTTGTAAGATGTTCTCTGTCTGGCATGATTGGCAAAGTCCCAGTGAGAAAAGCCCTCTTTTTATTATGGCAAGTTACTGATGCTAATATCTGGCAGTCAATGTCATTTGCAATCTATTTTAATTAAACATTATTTTGCATGGGTTCTCTGAGGAGTCTGTTATCACTAAAAAGTACAATCTCAGAAATCTAATAAACAACTCAACAAATGCATGCCTTTGCACCTTGGCACCACTTGGAATCTCTGCGTTTCCCCAAGTTTTGAATCCAAAGACTTAATAGTCTTCTTTGTGTATGTTCAAGTCTCCCATTTTCCTTGGAAGTGCAGTCAAAGGCAGACATTGGCAGCTTCTCTACATATTTCTATGTGTACATGGAGATCTATAAATATGAATGCTCCCACTTTCAGAGTTTCAAAATAGAATGACCCAAAATATATATTTGATATATAATCTGAATGAAACTGGTCTAGCTTCTAATTCATTCCCACCCTCTGGAAAACATGCTAATAAACTCAATGTCACATGTTTCTTTGGGAGTATCAGTATAATTAGGCCTTTCAAAAAGAGAACAAAACTGCATTGGGAACCTCAATTTGAAATACAGTGAGGCCAGATACCTCATTATAGCTGTGAAGGGTTTTCTTTTCTCTCGCTTTGATTTCCTGGCAAAGCATTATTTTATGCCTTTGTTCCCCTCCAGTGACCATAATAGTCTTGGCATAAACCTTGCCAGGTCGGTGGAAAACCTCCCCTCTGGGTATCGCTTGTTCTTTGGGGGCTGTTCTTGGGATTAACCATGTCTGTGTGTTTCACTCGGAAAGCCACCCTGTGTGAAGCAGGAGGAGCCCTGTGCCAGCTACAGCCCAGCTTTCTGACGCTTGTCTGTCTCTTTTCCTAAGATGTCTTTGTACCCTTGAGTTTTCTTGTCTCATCTGCAGTCCCTTCCTGTGTCAGAGAAGGATGGCTTTCAGAGCTCACATTAGCGTGGACCTTTAAGGATGTCTCTGAGGGATCTGGGAAGGCTGGTGGAGCAGCCTCTGGGAAGCATTTAGCTGGCAACCTTAGCTCCCTTAGGAGCGTTTGTCTCTCAAGCATTGTAGATGGAATTGAATGTTTTGTTGTCTTTAAAGAAATTCCTCTGTGGGTAGGAAGGGGAAATCCTTCTGTGCTTGGAGTCCCATTCCCAGTGGGAAGGGAAACAGGAAGAACAAAGAATCTAAGGTAACAAATAAAGCCAAGGAAAGTTGTGCTTTCCAAGTGACTGCTCAAGAGCGCTGGCTGTAGTAGCCCTTGGGGTTAGGAGTTAAAACACCTCACTTTGCACCTGACCTAATGACTCCCCTCAGGGAGGAGTTGTTATGGTTGACAGGGTTAGGTCCCTCTTCCCTTCTGCATTGCCCCCTGGAGCATGAAAGGAGCTAAACAATGAGGATGTTTAGTTTTCTAATCCCATTTCAGCACCACCACGCTTCAACTGCATGATAGAGCTTCCATCTGGGGACTTCCAGTCACTGTCCTGCCTTCCTAGTGAAAGCTTACAGGGTAGACCTTAAAGAGGATGGGCAAACCTGGAAAAACATTTGCACATAACTCTCTTATGGTTAGGACTTTCCTTAAGAGTTTCCTTTGCTGGAATTATCAGTTGTTATGACTCACATGGACTTAGCAGACATTTATAAAACATGCCCTCCAAACATAAAAAAAATATACCTTCTTCTCAGCACCTCATGGAACCTTCTCAAAAACTGACCACATACTAGGTAACAAAGCAAACCTCAACAGATACCAAAAAATGAAAAAATAAAAAAATTATGGAATAACCCCATGTATCTTATTGGATCACGTGGCTTAAAATTAGAATTCAATAGCAGCACTACTTTAAGAAAGCCCACAAACACATGGAAATTAAACAATGCTCACCTGCATCACCAATGGGTCAAGGAAAAAACAAAGAAAAAAATTGAAGACTTCCTAAAATTCAGTGAAAATGACAATACAACATACCCAAATTTATGGAACACAAAGAAAGCAGTGTTAAGTGTTAGTTCATAGCACTAAATGCCTGCAGAAGGAAGCTGGAAAAATCCCACAGTAGTGAGTTACCAGAACACCTGAAAGATCTAGAACAAAAAGAAGCAAACTCATCCAGAAAGACTAGATGGCAAGAAATAATCAAACTGAGAGCTAAAAATTAACTAAATAGAAACAAAGAAAACAATACAAAGAATCATGGGATAAAGAGCTGGTTCTTCAAGAAAATAAACAAATTGAAAAACCTTTATCCAGGAGGTGGGCGGTCCTTGGGCTTCCCACAGGTCAGGGAACCCTGATTGCTCTTCGAGCAGATGAGGGAGGGGGACTTGATCGGGGGAGGGGGAGGGAAATGGGAAGCGGTTGCGGGGAGGAGGCAGAAATCCTTAATAAATAAATAAATTTAAAATAAATAAAATAAATAAATAAAAAATAAATAAGAAATCAGGCTGAGTTCAAGCCCAGAGAAAGCATTTTGTACCTCCCTTTGCTTCTGTCTTCCTAACCTGGTGTTGTGATGAAACACGATAGGCAACCTTGGGGAGACAGGGCATATTTTAGTTCCTAGTTCAAGGCGGGGCGGGGAAGTCGAGGTGGCTGGACACACATGAGTCTACAGTCAAAGGCAGCTAATGGAGACAGCTCTGCTCAATCTCTCATGTTACATAGTTCAGGAACCCGGCATAGAAGGGGCCACCCAGAGTTACGATGGATCTCCCCACTTGACTCAACCTAATGAAGATAATCCCTCACCGGCATGGCCACTGCTTTGCCTCTCAGGTGATTGAGATCCTGTCGTGTGGGCAATCGGCATTAACTATCAGTTTATGACTGTAATCTGTATATAAAAATAGAAAGAAACACTGGCATTAAAAAAAAAAGAAAAACCTTTATCCAAACTAACCAAAAAGCAGAGAGAGAATATTCAAATTAACAAAATCAGAAACAAAAAGGGGACATAACAACAGATATGGAGGAAATACAGAGAATCATCAGGAATCATCAGGTCATATTTTGAAAACCTATACTCCATAAAATTGAAAAACTTAAAGGAAATGGATAATTTTCTGGATAAATATCACTTACCAAAATTAAATCAAAACCAGACAAATAAATTAAATAGTTCTATAACTGCTAAAGAAATAGAAACAGTCATCAAGTCTCCAAACCAAAAAAAAAAAAAAAAAAAAAACAGCCCAAGCTCAGGACCAGATGGTTTCAGTGCAGAATCCTACAATACTCTTCAATGTTCTTACACAATGCAATCAGAAGGAACATTGTCCAACTCTCTATATGAGGCTACAATTACCCTGATAACCAAACCACACAGAGACATTACTAAAAAAGAGATTTACAAACCGATCCTACTCATGAATATTAATGCAAAAATACTCAATAAAATACTGGCAAATCGAATCAAAGAACACATCAGAAAAATCATCCACTATGACCAAGTAGCCTTCATTGCAGAGATGCATGGATGGTTCAACATATGAAAATCTGTTAATGTAATCCATCAGATAAGCAAACTGAAAAAAAAAAGTGGGAAAAAAAAAGCCTTTGACAAAATTCAACATCCCTTTGTGATAAAGGTCTTGGAGAGAGCAGGGATACAAGGAACATTCCTAAACATAATAAAGGCAATATACAGCAAGCCAACAGCCAACATCAAACTAAATGGAGAGAAACTCAAAGTTATCCCACTGAAATCAGGAACAAGACACAGCTGTCCACTCTCTCTATATCTATTCAATATAGTACTTGAGGTTCTAGTTAGAGCAATAAGACAACAAAAAGGAGATCAAAGAGAAAAGAAGGAGTCAAACTCTCACTATTTGCTGATGATATGGTAAGTTTACATAAGTGACCCCAAAAATTCTACCAAAAACTTCTACAGCCTATAAACACCTTCAGTAATGTAGTAGGATACAAGATTAAATATAACAAAAAAATCAGTAGCCCTCTTTTATACAGATGATAAATGGGCTGAGAAAGAAATCAGAGAAACACTACCATTTACAACAGCCATAAATAACATAAATTATCTTGGAGTAACTAACCAAGCAAGCAGAAGACCTGTATGACAAAACTTTAAATCTTTGAAGAAAGAAATTGAAGAAGACACCAAAGAATGGAAAGATAATAAAAAACCTGGATATCACTTCACACACCTATGAACGTCTGATTTTTGACAAAGAAGCAAAAAAAATATAAAATGAAAAAAGAAAGTATATTTAACAAATGGTACTGGCATAACTGGAGAACATAGACAACAAAGAAGACATGTGGAAGAATGAAAATAGACCCATATCTATTGTCATGCACAAAACTCAAGTCTAAATGGATCAAAGACCTCAACATAAAACCAACCACACTGAACCTCATAGAAGAGAAAATAGAAAGCACAATTGAACTCAGTGGTGCAGGAGACCACTTCCTAAATATAACCACAGTAGCACAGACACTGAGAGCAACAATTAATAAATGGGACCTCCTGAAACTGAAAAGCTTCTGTAAAGCAAAGGACACAGTCAACAAGGCAAAATGACAGTCTGAAGAATGGGAAAAGATCTTCATCAACCCCGCATTGAACAGAGGGCTGATTCCAAAATTTACAAAGAACACACAGAGGGTATATTCCATAACATACAAAGAAGTCAAGAAATTTGTCGTCAAAAGAACAAATAATCCAATTTAAAAAGGGAAGGCACAGACCTAAACAGAGAACTATTACCAATGAATCTAAACTTAAGACACTTAAGGAAATGCTCAGCATCCTTAGTCATCAGAGAAATGCAAATCAAAACAACTCTGAGATTCCATTTTACACCTGTAAGAATGGCCAAGATCAAAAACACTGGCGACAACTTATGCTGGTGAGGATGTGGGATAAAGGGAACACTCATCCATTACTGGTGGGCTTCATACTGGTCCAGTCACTTTGGAGATCAATAAGGCAATTTCTCTGAAAATTAGGAAACAATCTACCCCAAGCAAGACCCAACAATACAACTTTTGGGTACATACCCAAAGGATGCTCAATCATACCACAGAAACATGTGCTCAACTATGTTCATAGCAGCATTATTTGTCATAGTCAGAACCTGGACACAACCTAAATGCCCTTCGACTGAAGAATGGATAAAGAAGATGTGGTACATTGACACAATTGAATACTACACAGCAGAAAAAAAGTAGTGGCATCCATTTGTGGGCAAATGGATGGAGCTAGAAAACATCATATTGAGTGAGGCAACCCAGACACAGAAAGACAAATATATTTACTCACTCATCAGTGGCTTTTAGACATAAAACAAACAAAAATCAGCCTACATTTCATAATGCCAGAGAACCTAGACAACAAAGAGGCCCCTAAGATGGATCTAATCTACATGGAAAGTAGAAAAAGACAAGATCTTCTGAATAAATTGGAAGCATGGGGATCATAGGAGAGGGTAGAAGGGGGAGAAATGGATGGAGCAGAGAAAATATATAGCTCAATAAAACAATAAAAAAGAATTTCCTTTGCTATTATATTTATCAAAGATATTTATATCCTAAAGTTCTAATAAAACGTTTGTGAAAAATGACATGAGACACAGTAAGGAACAACTGAAATGGTCTTTCCTTTGGAAATGACCAAGACGTCAGCTGTACCCTTCCCAAACACTGCCCTTGGGAGGCAGTCCTGATAAACCTGGACTTATTCACCGTAGTCCACAGGACTTGAAAATCTGATCCTACCCAGCTCTCTGGCCTCATGTTTGTTCCCACAGTCCATTTACTAAGGATATCTCTCTGCACCTGAAGCCCACCCTAGTTTCTCATACTCTGAGGAGTCCAATGTTCTTCCTTACTCTCAAACTCAGAAGCCTCTTGATTGCCGACCATGCTTTGAAAGAAGTTATTTCCAAGACCCCTCATGTAAGCCTAGCAGGACTGCTATTGCTCACAGTACAGCTTTGCTATGGTCTCTACAGGAAACACAAAAACTATAGGATCTTATCCACTTCTCAGTATCAACCTCTGGAATGTCCTTCTTGGTCTAGAAAGAATAACTTTAGCCTTTTGCTTAACTTCAAAATGGTTCTTAGGCTGATGAAAGAAGTCTCAGCTTTTGACATTATTATTATGATTCTAAATACTCGTGAGATTCTGCACATAAGTTAATCAAGTTTTAAGAAGTTCTGTTCTTTAACACCAACTATAAGAGCTGAGCGCCTGTGATGTCTGCGCGCAGACGGCTGCTCATCCGCCTTGTCCCACAGCTTCTTCTCAGCACTTTCTTTTCTTTGAAAGATAGAGACACATCCTCATGGCCACAGAACCAGTTCACTCTTGATCTAACGTCATTGCTGCCTTAGACTTCGGTATGTGTTTAGTCACGTAAGACCTTTCCGTTATCAATGCAGCCTGATTCTGAACTCGTTATTGGAATGAGAATCCACACATAGAAAAGATTTTATCAACTTGGCTTCTAAAATGTCTTTGAAGCATGTAAGACCTGACTAATCTAGATACAGCATTACATCCCCATAGGTGGTCGTCATCCTGCATCAAATGGCATGTTTAAGAGAAAGTTGACACCTTTGAAATCTTACTTAGGAAATAATTCCTCGGCCAAATAAAAGATACACATTTAAATAATTTATTTGAATAGTACAAAAATCTATTGAAATAAGAACCCTCTCTTCTCATTCTCCCCTTCCTTCATTGCCATCACAGCTTATCCTGGCTTTAATAACTTGTACAGAAAGGGCGACATCTGGAGCCAATTTAAGATAGCTTTATCATCTTTGCAGCTTACTTAACTTGCTCAAAGAAATTAATTTATCACCGGGACACTTCCTAGGGGGAAGACTATACATTAAAAACATTGAAGAAAATTTTCTTATGCCCTCAATTTTCCTGAATTTATCCCAGCCATTGGGCACCTAAAGAATAGGTGTTGAACAGGGTTTTGAGACCGGGGCATGGACATTGGTAGTGTAGGGCAGCCTGGCTCTGAGAATGGACCTGTTTTTCTTGGTTAAAGCTTGCATCGTATTTCTTGCCGGAAGTCGGAGAGATAGCAAAAGTGGTTTAAGTCAAAATGGCTTTGGTTTGGCCCTGGCCAGAAGCCAGGGATACCACAAAGAAGTTCTCCTGTTTTTTCTTGGTTTGTTTGTTTGTTTCATGTTTCCTGTCTTAAGTTAGTACCCCTTAAAGTGAGGATGTGACTGAAGCTGAGAGCTACCTGGAAACGTTGTAAATGGGCCAACTGGGCTGGCCAGTTCACTCCCTGCCCAGTGCCCCATCCAGTAAAGTCGTGTTCCCTCAAGGCAGTGGCCCCAATGGTACACTGTTTCTGCGGACCCATACCTGCGGGACCGTTATTCTCTTTCTCTTCCTTTTAAGGGCTGATCTATGGATCTGTGATAAACTTCTTCTTAAGTTCACCCTCTGTGGTCTGTGGTTTTCATTCTTTGAATTTATAGGTCACCAACTCAGAAGCTATTTTCCGTGACTGTGAGGATTCAGAAGCCTCACATCCATTTAAAGCCAAAAGGCAAGAGGAAAGATCTTCAAATTCAAAGAAACCCCACATTTCCATATCAAGGTCTGCTGACAAATGAAGACCTTTTGGTTGAATGAGCTGTATGCTGGAGCTCATGGGGTTTCTTAGACCTGAAAACTAAGTATTGAGTGTAGTGCACGGACGACTAGGATGGAGAAAGTAACAAAATATTGTAGAGTCAGTCCTTATCCTAGGTGCTCACGCTTGTGTCTGTCAGCGGCATTTAGGATAGTCCTTGCATGGACACAAGACGTGGAAATAAATGAAGGCATTCATGGCCTTAGACTGGACAGCCTTCATGGGTCACAATGTAAAACTTTGAGGGGAAGGAATCTGTGACATTTGGCTGGGAATAAGAGATTAAGGAACTTCTCAGTGTGAATATACAAAGCTGGGAACAATGTTTTGTACCTTTGTTCCACATCTGCTGTTTCAGTTCCAGTGGTAACTCTTCCTGAGCTAGCCTATACCCACTGTGTGCTAGGTTCCCGCTCTCTGAGCTAGCCTATACCCACTGTGTGCTAGGTTCCTGCTCTCTGAGCTAGCCCTCACCCACTGTGTGCTGGGTTACTGCTGTCTGAGCTAGCCTATACCCACTGTGTGCTAGGTTCCCGCTCTCTGAGCTAGCCTATACCCACTGTGTGCTAGGTTCCTGCTCTCTGAGCTAGCCCTCACCCACTGTGTGCTGGGTTCCTGCTCTCTGAGCTGTCCCATACCCAGTGTATGCTAGGTTATTGCTCCTACCACTTTTACCTTATTAGTAGAGAAAGAGAATCAAACAAGTCTGGCTAAAGGTCAGGGACAGTTCCTCAGCATAAGAAGGCCAATTTAGAATAAAAAAATTACAATATTAAGGTAGGGAAACTTTTGACTTATAAAAAGTTCAAGTTATACAAACCTGAGACTTAACATTTGTGAAAATCGTCGGCATCTGGATTGATTGATTTATCCTCTGTCTTCAAGTGATTTCAAGCAGATTAAAACACATGCAGTATTCTAAAATCTCACAGGCTAAAGCAAAACAAAATAAAAAACAGGCAGGAAGTCTAAAGACGCAGCCTATGAAGGCACCCAGCTATGAGAAGAAGCCACAATCTTCTTTTGATTCCTGATAGCAAGTTGTCGCAAAATAAATAGTATTTGCCTTAGAAGGAAAGTTCTGTAAAATCCCCTCCTCTTCCTGGTTGATTTATCTGACTTGTGTGGTTGAGGTCTCCTCAGGACTAAGTGACCTGTTTTTACTGTAAATTCCTCCCGCTGGCACATCTTGGTTTCTGTAACAATGGCATCTGGCAGAGGGCCTCACATACACTGGGTCTAAGTCAACACAGGCCAACTGGCTCAGTAATGAGGGAAGTAGGAAATGTACAAATCCATGACCTTGTAAGTCCTAACAGAGGCTTACAGTCACGCGTTGACCTGTTTCTTGGCACAGCACTGTGAAGCGAGCCAAGTCTCAGAATGGCCATTATGATCAACAAGTAAGAAAGTGGTGATGGGCTTAATTATGAACAAGAAGAGAATCGCTTGTAAACAGTTGACTATGGAGACTGCCAAGACCATCATTAGAGGGTACACTAGCAATCAGGAGATGCTTCTTGGGGAGCTCACCTGGATCGTTTCCTGGCAGGGTTTCCTCTTGTCAGTCTTGGTCTGCTGGGCTCTTCCTCTGATAATAAGCCTCCCCCACCTTTATGAAGGCCAATATTTTTTGTTTGTTTATTTGTTTTTTGTTTTTGAGATATGGTTTCTCTGCATAGCTCTTGCTGTCCTGGAACTCTCCTTGTAGCTCAGTCTGGCCTCGAACTCACAGAGATCCACCTACTTCTACCTCCCTTCCAAGTGGTAGGATTAAAGGTATGTGCCAACACTGCCCAGAAAAGGACAAACTTTTTATTCAAAATTTGTAATTGAAATGTTATTTTCATCGAAAACTAGTCACAGGGGTGCCCAGAATCTTATTTGATAAAGTATCTGTGCATACTTGACACAAGTGGTTAGCCTTGGACCCGTCTGACTCCCAAGCCCTGCCTGCCTGCCCTCCACACTAGATGATGCTCTAAAAATCTTGTTAGATCACCTTTCCCCAAGTTAAAACTAATGGTTTTCTTTATCCTTATTGCAGTGATATGAGTTTTAATTAAAATGTTCTAACAATTACAACTCATAAAAATGTGTGCCTGTACTTAAGCCTGACTCTAAACACTTTTTTCCTCATTTTCCTCATTTTCTCCATACAGAAAATAAAATATAAACAAGATCTTGATACAATACTTAAGAATGTTCTAGTACATAGAAATAACTCTAATACTCTGGAGTGTTCTACTTTCCCTTGGTAGAAATGTTTGGAGTGGCATCTCAAGGTTTTTGATTAGAATGTGGCTAAGTGGCATTCATGGAGCCCACATATCTTAAATTTGCAGCTTTAAGTCTGAAGTAAAGGTAGTTTATAAACTGAAGTACAAATTTCTCTTCAAAAAAATCGCCAGACAATATATATTAATTACTGTTTTAAAAAATGTGAGGTGGGACTGGAAAGGTGGCTCCGCTGTTAAAAGCACTTACTGCTCTGTCAGAGGACCGGAGTTTAGATCCCATCCCCCACAATGACTGCCTCACAAAGGCCTGTCATTCCAGTTCTAAAAAAAACTCCCTTGTGACCTTCTCTCTCTCTCTCTCTCTCTCTCTCTCTCTCTCTCTGTCTCTCTCTGTCTCTCTCCTCTCTCTCCTCTCTCCTCTCTTCTCCTCTCCTCTCTCCACCCCTTTTGTGCATGCATTTTCTCTCTCCTGTGAAAGTATAGCATTTAAAACTGCAGTAGTATATTGCATCTCTCCCAGACGTCCTTATGGACAATTTGCAATAATGGAATTGTTAGATACACATATAGAAATGGTCATAAAGGTTGCAATAGCCTATTTTGTGGTTTCTAGAAAGCAGAGCTGAAGGAATTACCCACACTGCCTTATTTTATCTTCTCTTTGCATCTTGTTTTGCTGATGAAGTTTACCAAGCTGTCAACAATTCTCGGTACAGCTCATGCATCCAGGAAGACCGCTCAGAGTGAGGGCTGATTTTATCCTAGGGGTTTTCCCCTTTGTCACCTCTCCCCTCCAACTGTGCTTTTATTTCACTATGGCAAGTGATCAGGTCATCTTAGAAATAAAGCTGAAATTAGGTTATATTGAAAATATAAGAGTCTGTGTAATTGTGTTTGGCAAACTGTAGGACTCATGACACACCAACATTTTAATTTGTCTCTGACTTAATGGTGATAGATTTACTGCGGCTGGTGGTCATTTTGATTCAATAACTGAGATATTTACAGAAGTTCAGGGACAGGTATTTGTGACTCAGCAATGTCTCCGGCATCTAATTTCGTGTGTGAGTTAGTAGGTCATGCATCATATTTATAGGAATTCTGTTACATTTATAATAGGGTGGATTTTTCTCCCTGAGCAAAATCTTAAAATTTATCACGAAAATGACTACGCATTCATGGCTATGAATAAAGGAACTTTGTAATTCTGAATTTAATTTTGTCTTTTATTATCTAAATCACTTTGCGTTTTGAGAAAGCAAGCTTTGTCTAGTTTCCTTATCCCTAGCTTTGCTTTCTAAAATCCCAATGGTAGATGGTAATGATTTATATGTCAGGAAGAGATGTAAATGAAAGTATCCCTGCTTCCTCAGGAGAGGCCCCCGAAAGGACACCGCTGATGCTTGCACGATGCCCCGGATGTTGGGATAAAGAATGGTTCAGACTCCTGATACCCACAAAGCGTGTTCTTGCCTTAGGACTGAGAACAAGATGCTGAAATGAGTTGCCAATCCCTGCCTTTGGGAGCTCTTTTAGGGATTTACCTTGATTTAAGGCCATAATACCTGTCAATATTTTTATCCTCTTCACTCCAGGTTGGATTTGAACTACTGACTGATGTGAACTCTGAGACATTTTTCTACAGAGTAGATCCAATCCCGGAGTCAATCAGTCCTCTTTCATAAACATTTTCTGTTTCTCTGGGTCATGAGAGGCAGCATTAAGTGGCCCTGAGGAAAAACACAGTATTATCATCAATGACATTGTTGATATGCCATAGTTTGATCACGATGCTTCTATTTTATCACAATGGAGGGAAAATAAGCTCGTATGGCATTATTGTAAACAAAATAGTAGCTTTTGACATTTACAAAGGGCAAACAGCCCAATTCTATATTTCTATATAAAGGAAACATAAGTATTTTCAAAAAGAGATTTGCCCACATCTCTATCCCTCAGTTCTGCAGATAGTCTGTTTGCCCCCATTATAGGAGAGCTGCTTGTTACAAATGCTGCTTCTGCCACCATGGCAAGGCTTTTTGTCCCTTCTGACTGGGTTACTATTTTGGTTAGTCAGTTATCTGTGTTTGCAGATTTCTTGAGTTTCAAAGAAGGGCTGGCAAATATTTTAAAACCCTTCATTTATCAAGACTCCCCAAAATCCACTAGCATGTTCCGTGTTCTTTTGTGGTAACACAGATACCGTTTTGTGACCTAGTCCCATGCATTTGATGTGCAACAACTAATACTTGTTAATTATTTTTTTGAAATTTTTCATGCATGACAATTCTATACATGGCTCCACTCACTTGTATATGTAGGGCCAGAATGTACTCATTTATTCAGTAAGCACTAATGTTTCAGCTATGGGGATAGATTTCAGAGAGAGAAAATATGAAAACCTCGGTTCTTTTCTTTCAGAAGCCTCTGTCTAGTTCAATGGTTCTCAACTGTCCTAAGGCTGCAATTCTTTAGTACAGTTCCCTTGTTGTGCTGACTCCCAGCCAAAAAATCATTTTCATAGCTGCTTCATAACTGTAATTTTGCTCCTGTTATGAATGGTAATATAAATATCTATGTGTTCTGATGGGCTTAGGAGGCCCCTGTGAAAGGGTATTTTGGCTCCCAAAGAGGTCATGTCCCACAAGTCTAAAACTGCTGTTCTAGATACTTAGAGTGTTTTAACAAGATCTAATTGAAGAATATATCTCTGTCCATTTTAGTGATATAGCAAGATAGCTTACATCAGGTAATGCATAAATACAGGAATTCATTTCTCACAGATCTAGAATACAGAAAGCATCGAACTTCCAAAGCAGCAGCAGTTTCCGTGTTTAGTGAAAACATACTTTATCTTTCCATATTGGCCCTTGGTTTCTGCACCCTCCAACAGTAGAAGGTATGGAAAGAAACAAGCAGACCCCCAAAAGCCTTCTGATAGGGAAACAGTCCCAGTCATGAATGTAGAGCAGTCATGACGTAATTGACTCCAAAATTCCAACCTCAATCCTATGACATTGGGGATTGGATTTACCATACGTATTATGGAGCAAGGGCATACATTGGTAGCACAGCGGAAAGTGTTTACAAAGTCTAAGGAAAGCAGGAAAAATTTTTAACAGCTTACTTGAGTAGTGACTGGAAAGAGTTTAAGGAAGAGCAAACATTCAGTGTTAAGATGTGAAAAAAAGGCATTTGCTAGGGCAGACTGAGAAAAGCTGGATTCCAAAGTTAAGAGGGCAGGGGGATGTTCATAGTTTTTGGGTCGTATCTGTCTATATTGATATCTTCATCCTTCTGTGGAGAAGGTCTTATCCATCCCAGGCTGGAACCAAACTCACTGTGTGGCTGAAGATGACCTTGATCCTACTGACTCTGTCTCTTCAGTGATTGGATTACAAGCCACTACCACCACGCCAGTTTTTGCGGTTCTTATTTTTTAATAAATGAAGAAGCTGCCGTAAACCAACTTAGAGTTGTCTGGCAACATAAAGATGGAACACCCATGTTTATGTGCTTCCATTTGATGGCATTGCTATAGCATCATGACTCTCAACATTAATTTGTCCTGGGGAGTTTCCAAATTTTTGTATGTTCTATATGAGAAAGAAGTATATATATATATATATATATATATACATATATACACACACACATATATGTATATACATATGTGTATATATATAGTGACTGAATTTGAGAAGATATAACAAAGTGATTCTCATTTTACATATGATTTTTATTGAAGTATGAACCACATATAAAGTACTAATCTTTGTTTATTTTCTGGAACTCACTGTGCAAACTAAGATGGTCTCGGTCCCACAGATCTGCCTGCCTCTGCTTCCCAAGTGCTGGGATTAAAGTCATGTGCCACCACCACCCATCACTCAAGTCCTAATCTTAAATGTATAGTTTGCTATAGTTTTACAAAACCAACAAACCCTTCACCAAGAAATGAACACTGCAAACTCCTTGGCAGACTCTTTTTTTGTGTGTGAATTAATAGTAACTATAACCTCTGCAAAGTAACCACCATTCTAGCTCAGTAAATCAATTTGACTTGGGGCTAGGGAGATGGCTCAGTGGTTAAGAATACTTGACGTCCTTCCAGAACACTGGGTTCAATTCCCAGTACCTACAAGGTGGCTCACAGTCTACTGTAACTGTAGCTCCAGGGGATCTGATGTCCTCTTCTGGCTTCTGCAGTCACTAAACACACACACACACACACACACACACACACACACACACACACACACGGCACACAGACATATGCAGGCAAAAGACTCATACACATAAAAATAACATAAAAATAAATTAGTTTGATATATCTTTTGAGTTTTATGGAAATGGGATCCTATAAAATACATTGTTCTATGTCAAGCTTCTTTTTCCTAAAATTACTCCACAAAACCATAGCAAGCAGCTGAAGTTTGATATTTACCATTTCCTATGAGAAACTATTGCTCACATGTCTTATGGTTAATTTAGCTACTGTGTTGTCTATGAATATTTGAATTGTTTCTAGTGTGGATTTATCACTAACTATTACTCTGTGAGTCATTGTACACTCCCCTGGTGTGCATATGCGGGCCTTCTGTTGGAAATACCTGTGGAAATAGAATTCCTGGTTCATAGCATGTGCATATATACAGTTTTGAAGGTTACTGCCACATGGCTTTCAATCTAATCTACTTTCTCTATGCCTGTGAATACTTTCTCAATTATTGTGACTAGCAATTTCCTTGTGTCTTGTTTAATAAATCATTGGCTTCTCCTAGGTCCTGGATATATTTTCCTAGAGGATTATTTTGTCATCTACGTATTCCCACAGTCTGTCTGGAACAGATCTCTGTATATGATCTGTAATGAAGCAAAGATACATTTCTCCCTACATGTATGTCCACTTGGAATAGCACTGTTGGTTTTTAAGATGATTATTTCCCTGCATTATAGTGGCGCTTTTGCCGAATATAAAGAAGACATAAATGAGGGTCTAATTAAGAGTTCTTTATTCTGTTCCACTGGCGTCTGATTGTCCATCTGTGTGTCCATGCTCTCCTCACCGAGCCATGGAAGCTTTGGAATATGTTTGTATCTGGTAGTAAAGACTCCCATTTTGAAACCCGTTTTTCCTCTCTCCTATCCCTGGCCCTCGCTGTTTCCACAATGGGGGCTGGGATTTTGAGTCAAACTCTACTGAGCATGTAATGAGCTTCGTAGTCAGACTGTGATTGGTGCCTCTGAGGATCAGTTGATTTAAGACCTTCTCACCCTGGCATTGCTTTTTCTGTGTGACATTTGTGTAACCCCCCTTATTTGTTCCTTAAGCACTGGAGGATTTTTAATGCTATTTTACAGATTTTTGATTAAAAATTACTTCCTAATTATATGCTGCTACGTATACATAAACTTCACTGAATTTTAAGCATTGAAGTTAAAATCAAAACAGTTTTACATGTACTTATTCATTGGTTAATTGTAATTCAAGAAGTTTTCAATGCACACAATTATATCATTGGTGGAAAAGGGCACCTGAGTAGTGTGTTTTATCTTCATGGCATATAGCCTCTGGATTTATAGTTCCTATTATATTACCTAGGAACTTTAGGGCAACTTAAAAGATGCAAGAATAACTAATGTTTTTGCTTACGCAGGGAGAGGCCTTTAATATGTCATTATTAAACTCCAATTAGATTCCTATTAAATATGACATTTGTTACAGGTATTTTCAGTAAGCTGTAATCAAATTAAGGATGGTCCTGCTTGATCCTCAGTTGCTAAGGCACACTTATCTACAAGGCAGATGCATCACCCAGCTTCCTTTCAGGATGAGCAAGTGAGGGTCAGCAATGAAACAGTGTTCCAGAACAGTGCGCTCCTGCTTGGTAGTGCATGAAGGAGTAGAAAAAAAGGTAATGGGGACAAAGAAATCTCCATCCATCCATCCATCCATCCATCTAATCTATCTCTATTATCTAATTATGTATCAACTATCTCTACCTGTTTAGAATCTATCATCTATCTATCTATCTATCTATCATCTGTCTGTCTATCTATCTATCATCTATCTATCTGCTTCTCATCTCGCTTGAATTAAGAATAGAAAGAAGGTTAAGAGAAGATAACTGAGGATACAATGAAGTCTTTTTAATCAGCTTCTCTTTTTGCTCGAGTTCATCTCACATTCTGATGTGACTTTTGCTATTTTCCATGGAAGACTTCATTTCCCAGGTGTCCTGGATAGATCAAGTAGAAAGGATTCTTCTAGCCATTCCGCAGTTCATCTCCACTGAGAACCCACTGCCATCTGCATAGCAGGTGACCAGGGACTGACTTAGTGCTTTTTCCTGAGCCACGCAGTACTTGTCTGTAGACCTCACACCCAGAGCAACCAGGCATGCATTCCCCGGAGCCTTCTTTTCCATCCCATCCCGTTTTCTAGGAACAGCTGTTCTTGTTAATCTCGGTGATTAACAAGGTATCAACCCACTCCCCCAGACCACTCCAGAAGAGTCTCTCCTGGGGCTCCCGATGGGTTCTGCCTCGTGGATGGCTTCTCTGTACATCAAGTTATACATCGATGCCCTGTTTCCATTTCTCCTGGGGACATTTTAGAGAAAAAGAACCTCCAGGTCATATGATAGATGTTTCATCTTTGTTAGCACAAGTGCTTGGGAATTAATCTTTATAATATTAGCTGCATGCTGAACCAGCCCTATTTCTGAATTCACTTGGAGATGTTATAACTTCACATTTGCTCAAGCTTTCTCGCAGAAGCTCGAGATTATTTATTTTCTCGGTGTATATACTTGGCATATTTCTGCCTAGAGGAAAAGCAAAATCAATAAGTCCTACAGTTTTATTAAGTTTCTTAAAGAGCGGGATATCTGATCTGGTGGCTGGAGTTGGTTAATCACCATTCTGGACAAATTCATCTTAGGATGGTGGCTTGCCCTGCATCCCTTTCAGTTATCCCATTAACATCATTTACATCATAATTGTTGCTCATAGCCACGTGTCACTGCCTTCTGCCGTAGCCCCAAAAAGGCAAAGTTAATGACTTTTTTCTTATTTAACGCATCCCTCTGCCTTCTAGTCTCCCCCATCCTCTCACACAATCTCACCCCTCTTCTGTTTCAGAGTTCTAATTGTGGGGGTCTTAGCTACCATACAGCCTAGCCCATCCTGCAGTAAAAGTCGTGTGCAAACACCTACCATGTTTCCAATTCCACTTTACCAGTGAGAATCGTGTGAAAAGGTTTGGGACGAAAATGAAACAGACTGCTCTTGAGGATGCCCCGTTCAGGGAAGACCATCCAGGATCGTTGACATGTATTCCAGCCTAGGTTGCATTGCTGACTGTCTGGAGGTGTTTTCATGGGGCTCTCTCTTCCTGCCCGCTCAAACAACACTGACTGGTACAGTCGATGGTTCTCCTGCTTCATCCTCTCTCTCGCTCTCAGTATAGAACTTTACTTTCATATTGATTCAGAATAGCAAAATGCATTTCCCCTCTACTCTCCTTTCCACTCTCCCAAACCATGAATAACCAGCAAAGACTGTCCCTTCTTTAGCCAAAGTTGGAATCATTTTTCCGACCACCTACAGTAGAGCTTTTCTCTAGGCTCTACTGAGACCCAGAGCTACCTGCCACCCACTGTCCTTCCTTCCTAGTCTCTTGATCTCCTATAAACATATTCTTTGGGGGGGGGGGGGAGTGCTCTGACTCTACATCGCCCCCCAGCGACGGCTTTGTAGTTCACACCTGCCTTTTTCATCCCTGCGGGACAGTTTTTGCTCAACTGACAATAATTTATCTTCCTTCTCGCAAACATCAGTGAAGTTATTTCCAGCAATTAGCTTCCCATTATTGAATACAGTGGATACATTTCAGTCCGTTTATCATTTGACACTGTTAATAGTAAGAACTCTTTCTCCTCTTTTGGCTCCACAGTGCTTGTCTTCCTTGGCGCCCCTGCTGGTTAGCTCTGAGCGTTTTCCCCCAGTCTCCCCCACCAGCCAGCTCCCTTTCCTGAGAGTTCTAGAAAAGCCTTCTCTCCGGGGTTTCTTCCAAGCTGAGGGTGCGCTTTGCAGTTCTGGCTTCCACAATATTAACCTCTGGATGACTCATAAATCTTTATCTGTAGCTCGTTCCTTCCTGAGAGTTTTAGACTCAGGCCCCGTGAGTAGCCCTTCACTGACTTCAGCATGCCCCCAGCTCACTTCAGAGTCCTCATCTTTCAGTAGATTGCACAGACATTTCTGAAGGAACAGATCCTTGGGTCTAGAAGGAAGTCTGACCCTACACCAACACGTCTCTGTACCTTTTGTCCGCTAAATACAACTCTTCCATCCCAGAAATTGCTGACTCGCTTCACTGATTTCCCACAGTCCTTTTGAGTTGAACGTATTGTTTTCCTTCTAACCCCACCAAAACTAATACATGCAAATTGCTGAACCTGTTCTTCTGAAGTGTAGATCCAGGTTTGGTTCCCAGCACCCACATGAAGGCTCACTGTTGTAGCTCCAATTCCAGGGGATCCGCACTTTCTTCTGGACTCTATGGGCTCCTACATGCACATAAACACACAGGTACCGACCCACACCCACACTTCATACATACACATGCAAAATGTAAACACATAAACACACAGGCATACACCCACACCCACACCCCATACATACACATGCAAAACAAATGCATAAATCTTTACAAAAATATAAAATGTATATTCTGTCAATTTTTTTAAAAAAAAGCTTCCTTAATTTGAGTTGAATTTGATAAATGATATGACTTTGTAAATGGACTCGGCAATGTGATGATATAGGAAAAAGAAGGGTGCTTTTGGCTTCTCTAGTTTCCTCTCTTGTCTTGAGACTTAGAGTTCCGAACTCAAAAATTTTACTCACTTGGTAGCTTCCAGGTTCTTGACATATGAATTCAAAATAATGCAAATTACAGGAAATGGGAGAAGTGAAGACACAATGCCCTGTACTGTTACCCAAAGACCAGGCTTCATAGGACTGTGGTTTCTGTAAACTGAACACCTGACCAAGTCCTGTTTTCTTTGTTCTTGGTGCTGGGAGTGAATGATTTTAATTTTCCCCTCTCTTCCAAGTCTATGTAAGTGCTTCATTTGTATAACACCCAACTTTATCTTGACTCTTACTAACAAAGTAGTCTGGAAAGTTTAATCTAACTTTTATGATATCAGGAAAAAACAAGAAAGAGAAATCACCAGTAGTTACCAAAGGCCTTAAAAACACATACAACAAAAGGCACCACAGTCCGATGGGGATATCGAAGACCTGATCTCAAAGTAGCACTGGAAAGAATAGCCATTGAACAAATGACCATTGAGTGGACGACCATTGAATGGATGACCATTCAAGCAAGGGGAGCTGAAGTACTGACTTAGACTGTATAGTCAAATCAACTGAACCCGGTAGCCACAAGGAAAACTCTTGGAGAAAAGTATAGGAAAAGATTTTTCTAGTTTAAGGGTAGAGAAGGTTTTGTTAAACAATATTCTTGCCATAAGAGAAATTATTGATTAAATTATGTTAAATTTAATGATATATTTTCATTTATCAAAAACACCACAAAGAAAGTGGGGAAAGTATTTGAAATATTTGTCCTGTATACTATCATCAAACATCTACTATTTGGGATACACGAAGAGCTCCTACCAACTGGTAGACAACAAACACAAACAAAATACAAAACTTGGCAAATAGTATCAAAATGTTTAACCAATAAACAGAAAAATACGTTTTATCTCTTAGCAATCCAAGGAATGCAAATTATATCCATTAGATTGTAGGCTCATGAGAGTTTAATATATTTTTATACTTTACAGCCCAAACATAAACTGATGAATGTTTTAAATGTATCTGACATGATATTAAAATACATGGAAAAACGATTGAAAATGTTCAGCTTGCTTAATAGTAAGAGCTGTCATTTTTCCAATGTTGCTTTTATTTTTGGTGTTCACTGAATAAACCAAGGCACTAAAGGAAATCTGTCCTCTACATAGGATCTATCTATCTCATACATGCGGTCACACAATTGCTGAAAACCATTGCTTTTTTCCCTCAGTGCCAGAATGGCTTGTTGCCCAGCAAAAATACAAAGCAGTATAATGAAAGCAAATAAACTCCAATTTACTAAACCGGAGGAAATGGAATGTACATTGATAAGCATCCTGGGATTTTCTGCGCTAACATCCACCAGGAAATAAATCTGTGGGAACAGCAAAGCGGAGCGAGGATCAGTCACTGGGTTCTAGGTTTGTCTTGAACCTTAGTTCATTTCTCTGCCATAGGAAGGAAGAGAAAGCAAAATAAACAATGAGGAATCCAGGCGCTGTCTGTCTTCACTCCTCCATCATCCTTCCGCCCCTTCATTCTGGGTAAGTTTTCACTGTAGTTTGATAAATACAACCGTCTTCTCTTGGGGTCTCCAACTTTTCTCCCATCTGGATTCTTCTCCTGCCGCATTCTTGACCTCCATCTGTTCCTAGCCTCTCATATGCCAAACTCAGCGTCCTTCCTGTGGCTCCCTGAGGAAGTCATGCCGCTTCAGGACTTTGTGCCTTTCCTGAAGCCCGTTGCTCTCCCTGGATCTCATTTTCTTTGTCTTCCCCTCCATGACCTCCAGCCAGTGAGGGCTGATGCCTCTCCAGCCAGCAAGTGATGCCGCTTCTCCAGGGTGGGGTTCCTTAGACCTTTACGATAATTATCATATTTCCATAGAAGTGAGTTTTCATACTTTTCCTATTGGCTTTAACCTTTTTGATATAATAATGTATTCTTTTGTACACTTGTGTGGTGATCTCAGTACTTTAATGTTGACTATCTCAACATGTGATGGGAAAGGGTCATTTTCACCCTGAACTCCTTCCGCGTCTTGAGCATTCTCCAAACCTTGTTGTCTTGAGCTGCTCTTCTTGTGCCTGGCTGGAGAGGCAGGGTCTCTCCTCCTATTTTCTATCTAGTTTTTCTGTAGCTACCTAGTCAGGACTCTTTCTCACTCCAGGTGATGGAAAAGTGTCCTCTGTTATGTTTTTTACCACTTCCTGGTTTATTGTCATCTGTTGCTCTTGTTGGCATCATGCGTCACTTCAGTTAGTATCTGTGTTTGAATAGTGCATCCTTCCTTCATTGGACTCTCAAGGTTCATGAGAATACAAACAAGATATACTTTTGTTTATCACCCCTTTAGTGTTGTACATCATAGAGTAGACTTCTAATAAACATTTCTTGACTGAGTCATTGAATGTCCCATGAGCACTGTTAGAACACAGGACATAAGGAACATACCTGGTAGGCTGGTAGCCCCTCATGGTTCACTGTGTTACTAAATCCCTGAACAAGACGGTTGTAGCCTCTTCAAAGGCTTCCATACATATGTCTGTATGTGCAGGAGGCATGGTAGAGGAGGCAGCTTGATGCTTAATGCAAATACTGTTCTGCTTTTCCTGCCTATGGATTTACATCTGATGCTAAAGGGGATGAGACTCCCAGGCAGATGGTGCCGATGAACTTTATCACTGAGAAGCTCAGCTACATGGTATATATTGCTTGACAGCCTGGGCAACAAAGTCACACCAGTTTGGGAAATTTCCTGTCCCTTCAGAGTCCAGTCTGGGGCTTTGGACACAAGGTGAGTGAAAGGCACTGGACAGAATTCAATGCTCCCTTAATGTGACGCTGGCATTCCTTCCTTCATAGTGGTCCCAGTGTCGGCAACCATGGGCTACAACCATGTACTACACGCAGGTGTTTTTTGTTTTTGTTTTTGCTTCTTTTTTTTTCTTTTTGTACATATTAACATATAATATAATAACTATGCATAATAAATAGAATAAAGAGGAGCTGGGGGAAAGGAAAAAAACAAAACCAAAACAAAGCCAGAACAAAAGGATGAGAGAGAGACTCCTACTGCATGCGGACAGACAGCAGTGGACTTGGAGGGTTGTAACAGTTCAGTGTGGGTCTCCTCTTCTCCATTGGCTGCCGAGGCCTGGAAAAGGCAGAGTGTGCCATGGTAGTTCTCCATTCCCACTTAAGACCTCGCTTCTGAATTATTTAGAGTTTCTACTGGATCTGGCCTCCAGTTTGAATCCTTAGTGATGTGTTTTCCAGACCAATTTACATAGTTACAGTTTGACTTGCAAAAGGGCTCTTTGCTTTGGCCATCTGGAAGTAGTACAAATTATTGATGCTAATTGTTCCTCTTCCGTATTCTCTTTTTGTGATCCTCTCTGGTTTCAGCCTTTGGTAATATACAACACCCTCATAAATATTTCATGTTGTACAAGATGGCCTCCAGGTCTTCATTAAGTGAGCTTACACTGGCAAATGAACATGTTAAATCTGGGAGAATAAAGTCACTACCTGCCTGCCCCTTTCGCTTGCATTCGGGGATATTTCTGTTTCCTCCACACCAGGCTTCTATTCTTAAGGTTTTAATGACTGTAAGGAACCTGGCATCTGTAGACCTTACTGCAGTGAGGGCCAGCGTCGGTGTCCTTGCCACTGACTCCAGTCTTTAGATGAGAGGCTGGCCTTCTGGAGGCAGCTCAGAGAGGAGGGGGGCCCCATTCTGCTCATCCAGGGAGCTGTGCCTGCTCCTTGGCATCTGACTTTCCATCTGTATAATGAATGTTATGAGTAGAGTTTAACCAAGCAAAGAAAACAGGCTCTTAAAGGTATTTGTAAGTCAGAGTAGACCTCCGACGACAGCAAAGGCAGCGGTGGGAAAGGCAGAGGGGCCGTTCTTCGTCAGATGGAGGAAGAGCCTGGATAGAATGGCCCAGAGCTGGTGTATTTCTTCCCGAATGTGGGGCCCAAAAAGTACTGATTTCTGTGTTTCCCTCTCATGGCTTCTCTGTGCGGAAAGAAAAGTTGTTCAACCTATTTTTTTATATACATATATATACTTTCTTTGGCACTCCTTTAAGGCTCCTGTGTCTAGCAGTCTAGAACTTGCCCTGTCTTTAGATGTTAGTGTTCAGAGAGACTTAGATTCATGAGCCTCGAGAGGAGTTTGGGTCATACAAAAGGAAAGAATGAGGGTCCTTCTACTCCAGCAGGATCAACTGCTGCTCCATCAAGGACGGCTGGCATATTGCTTCTTAGATTAGGGGACTCACTAAGTACATTCGGAGACAGAAGAATTTTACATAAATCACATGATGCTAAGGAAGAGATATTTGCTTTCTTTCTAGAGTTATTTAGAAAATATAGCCTCTGGCTATTCTGAGAATTGTGGTTCATTGTATGCTCAGTGCTAGATCTGGAGGCATCAACAAACCTTCATTGTTCATCCCAGCTAAATTACTTGTCTTGTGTCTTAGTTAGGGTTACTCTTGCTGTGATTAAAACCATGACCAAAGCAACTGAGGTAGGAAAGGGTTTTCCACATCACAGTAAAGGGTTCACAAGAGGAAAGGAACACTTCCACGTCACTGTTCATCATCAAAGGAAGTCAGGACAGGATCCTGGAGGCAGGAGCTGATGCAGAGACCATGGAGGGGTGCTGCTTTTTGACTTACTCCCCATGGCTTGCTCAGTCACTTGCTTTCTTACAGTGCCCAAGACCACCAGTCCAGGGATGGCCCCACCCAGTGATGGACTGGGCCCTCTGCCATCAGTCACTAATAAAGAAAATGCCATGCGACTGAATCTTATGGAGGTACTTTCTCAACTGAAGCTCCTCCCCCCTTTCAGAAAACTCAAGCTTGTGTCAAGTTGCCATAAACCACCAGGACATTCTTGTGAGATTCTCTGGTAATAGGGATTTACTGGTACTTTCCCCACCTTATTTTGCACGTTACTTCTATAGCTGCCATCTAGGTTTTTCCTTCATAGGGCAAATGGAAACAGTACATTTGCTTTGTTGTAACATGTTTGGATCTTAAGTACTTACATTATTCTGTCCTCACAATTCTCTGGGTTAAGTTACCCAGAATCCACTGAGCCATCACATTTGTGATGGCCGATCATTAAAGTACAGGGTACATAAACATATATGTGTAGGCTGACCATTTTCCAAATGGGAACCGTCAACAGACAAAGGTCATTATTTATTACCCCTGTGTTAACTTATATTCTGAAGTCAGGTGGCTCTGCCTCCTGCAATGGCCTCACTGCCCAGTGCCATCACTTTGGCAGTCTGGAGCCATCCGCCAGTGAGAGACACAGCTGTAGCTCTGAAGACTGAGTTCTCTTTCCTGGTCACCTTCACAAGAAGGAAGACCATACAGTGAAAACTCTCTAGGAAGCCTTGAATTCTGACATAGCTCACAGGACTCAGGATGAGAATTCAGTTCCTCTGCTAGTAGTTTAAGAGTGTCCCATGGATATAAAAGTCCATGTTTGTAAATAAAATGAAGACAAAGCCATTGCTTTAGCTCTCTAGGACTGTGAATATGTGGCTTAGAAACAGAAAGTTAGGGGCCGGAGAGATGGCTCAGTATTAAAAGCACTGACTGCTCTTGTAGAGGATTGGGGTTTGATTCCCAGCATCTACATGGGGGCTCACAAGTGTTTGTAACTCCAGTTTCAGGGGATGAGATACTACCTTCTACTTTTATGGATACCAAGTATTCACAAAGACTTATGGGTCCACAACCCTTCCACACACATAGAAGTAATAAAAAATTTAAATTAACCCTAGAAATTTATTCACCTAAAGTTTGAAAGGTAAGACATTTGAAATCAAGATGTTAGTAGAGTTGACTCTCCTCACAGGCGAGTGGTATGTCCTTAATCCCTCTTCTAGCTTTTGATATGATACTTAGCATCCCTTGGTGTAGGAGGTCCTTCTGTATTTGTGTTGCTTTCATTAGTTAATAAAGAAACTGCTTTGGGCCTGGTGATAGGACAGAACTTATGTAGGCAGGGAGACAGAACTGGATTCTGGGAGGAAGAAAGCAGAGAGGGGAGAGCTGCCATGGAGTTGCCAGAGTCAGACATGCTGAATCTTTCTCGGTAAGCCACGACCTCATGGTGACATACAGATTATTAGAAATGGGTTGAATCAAGATATGAGAGTTAATCAATAATCTAGCTTGGCTAGAGCTAATGGGCCAAGCAGTAATTTAATTAATACAGTTTTCTGTGCTGTTATTTCGGGTATGAGCTAACCAGGTGGCTGGGATGACAAGCAGCCTGTGGCCTGGGTGTAAGTCAGTCTGGGACTTGACGTAGCCCGCTCCTCCTTACTACAATCCCTTGCCTCGGGAACATCATCTTCTACATGACCACATTTTCACAGGACATTTTCTTCCCAGTGTCTTTTGAGTGTGTGTTTGAGGGGAGGAGAAAGACTATGCATGGTGTGTAGTATATGACTATCTAACTCTACAAATAAACCAATCAGTCTACTTGACCTGGCTTGTCTTTGGGTGAAGGTGGGGGAAAGAAGATGTTTTTTGATTGTGCAAGACTTCAATGGACATCTCTTATTAATATTAGAAGTTGACTTGATGAGACCACAGAGAACCCAAATGACATTTTCTTTTCATCATTTTTTTTTCCTTTGGATGTAAGCCAACTTTAAGACAAATGGTAAAGGACAGCACTCGACCTCACCATGTCAGCTAGGAGCCAGTGTGCTGCTCCCTGATCTGTTGTCCCCAGCATGTGGATTCTGCTGTCTCAAAGTGCCAGACGATCCTTCCTTTCTAGAATCACACGTGGGCGAAGGTGTGTGAGGACTGACTCCTTCTTTCTACCTAATTTTCACATTGGCATACGCCAACGCTTTCCACTTCTTATTAGTCGGAACCAACTTTTATGCCAGGATGATGGGAAAAAAATGTTAAGTGATATTAAACAGGAAAGATGACTGCAATATAGCAATCGAGATTGTGGTTATCAAGGGAAGAAAAAAATAGATGCTACCAAAATAAACTAGAATTGTCCACAGAGTTCTCCCCGCTCCCTCCAGGGTTTATCAGAGGCAGGAGTTTAGACCTCAGTGAAGAACTAAAGTTGTTTTGAGGTCTTGGCCCATGCATGCAAGAGGACTGATGTTCTAATCGCTGGTCAGACTTGCTGCTGCAGTCTCTCGTCTTCCCAGCTCCCTGTGTGAAGCTCTTGTTTTATATATAAACGTCAGCCACTCACCTGGGAAAACAGCTCTAAATCGTTGGCTGTACAATGTGTATTGTAATGTGTAGTTTGTTGATTTATTTAGCTGGTTCTCTGTTACTAGCCTCTTAGATTCTTATATTTTTAATCTGTTTCCTTCTTAGAGTTTTCGACTGAGGGTCTTTATAAATGGAGTTCCTGTGGTCTTGTTAGGCCGAGTCACAGCATGCTGCTGTGATGTGGAGAGATGGAGTCCCAGGTAGGATGGGCGGCATTGTTCTGCTCTAGACGCAATTTCCTGCTCTTTTAAGCTGACTAAAAGGCGATCAAAATGAACTGCTGGTTAAAATGTGAGGAGAGAGCGAGAGGGTAGGAAAGAGTCCCCCTTTATCCTTGGTCCCTGTGGACCTGGCTCCCAACTGACATGCTCATCCGTGCTATTACTGTTTCTCCTCCCCCTAAAATTAGACCAAAGCTCTCCATGATCAGGTCATTCTTTAAGGAGCGCTTTAATGAAATTACTCCAGCGACCTATTGCATGCTCTTGCCTCGCCTCTCTTCCTTTCTCTTTGGAATCTGCCACAAACACTTGACCTCATCATTCAGACATGGGCTCCGACATCCGACAGGGCCTTGGCTCCTCTTGTTGCTTTTCCCTTTGTTCCTGGACCTGTCTGCTCGGGACTTCTGAGGCAGGCAGGAGCTCAGGCTCACACCTTTCCACAGACCGTATGTAGCATACTAATGCTTGCTCCCCGGGCACTTGTAATTGGAGATATGGACTGTTTATGCCCATGATGAAAGCGGGTGATTCACTACAGCTGCAGGGTGAGATAATGCGGGCCTGAGACCGTCAGGCCGCTTTTCTCCGGCCTTAAATTAACTTGGCTTATTGCGCCTTCCTTTCTCTCCATTTCCATTCAGCCTTTTCACCCTAGGGTTCCAAGCAGCTTTCTCAAGACTTTATAATCTATTTTGCTGCCATCAGAAGTAAGTGTTTCTGTAGAGAGCAGTGCCCATCCAAGGAGGGGATAGCGGAGAGGGGACAGGGTGGTGACAGAGGGATGGCTTACAAAGAGGACAGAGCAGGCACCGAGAAGGAGGACGCTATGCCATCTCCATTACAAGCGCCTACTAGGATACTTCTGAAGGTCTAATCCAGCTCATTTTTGGTTCCAGTGTGCTAACATGTACACTGCAAGGCTAGTCATGTTAGGCCCGCCTCACATCTCAATACTGTGGCCAGCGAGTAATAAAATGATGATGTATCCCTCATGCAGTGAGGCACTCGCTATTCTCCTCGGCACAGTTGGAGTACATCTCATTTGTGCGCTTTGGGGTGTCAATCATTTGTTCTTCCTTTGCTAGGCCTTGCCTTCCCTCATCTTGCAGGCTTATAAGCGTCTGTTTGGTCCTCGCTGGGCCTCACAGCCCAGAGTGGAGGTAATTCACCTTTTCTTCCCTTATGGACAGGCACGGACATCACTCCAGGTGTGAGGACAGAAATCAGCTCCCTGCTCTTTGCCTGAGCCAGACCTATTTCTGTGTGTGGGGCCCGGTGAAGGAGGCCTTGATAAACCTCTGTGGGTCGGCAGCTGAGGACCGTTCATCGGCTCCTCCTGTGTGTATGTTCCCCTATGACCTGGCCCTTTGACAACACTATTTGTTGTCATCGATTTCTTGATGCTTGGAAGGTTGGTGGAATCTGCAGGCAGTTTCCTAAATCTTCGAGGAGGAAAAGCTGCATTCTGGCCCTGTTGGGACCTGTCAATCTTCTCCTGTCTGGCGGGAGAGTCTTATCTAGGGGCCGAGTAAGTGTTTGGTAGTTGGTTTCATCATATTCAACAGATATTTATAGGGAATCTGCTTGGCGGTAGAAACGATGTGAGGTACAGCAAAATATTACAAGACGAGTGAGATCTAGATGCTCACATTCTAAGGACTTAAAGCCTAGGGGACACTAATGTAAAATGTTTTCATTAGTAGTTTGTGTAAATAAAAGGCAATAATTACACAATAACTTTGGTTTTGGGAGGAGAGAGAATTCTCAATGATTCTGGCTGGGGTAGGTTTGGAAAACTGCAGACACTGAACAGGTCATAAAGAATGTGTATAGTTAGAAAGGACTGTGGTGTGTTGAGGGGGAGGGGGAGGAAGTTGTGTATTTCAAATGAGAAGTCAAGGGACATCCTTGGGTTGTCCAAGCCGGATTCCACATAGGTGTGCATGTACTTTGGGTTGCTTTCACAGACATTGCAGATGCTACAGATCAATAACAGTGGGGATATATTTTCTCAAAGGCATAAAGGTTGGATATCCGACATTGGAGTGTTAGGCTGGTCAGGTTCTGATGAGCATTCTCTTTGTGGTTGATTACAACTCCCTCTTCTCACACACGAGAGCCAGAGGAAGGAAGAAAACGCCGAGAGGGGGGATGGAGAAAGAGGAGAAAAACTGCAGGGGAAGAGGAATGGAGGGAAAGGAAAAGAAAAACTATGAACCAGAGAATACAAATTCTATGGTGTCTCCTGTAAGGGCGCTAGCGCCTTCTGGAGGCCTCACCCTGACGTTGCTTCCCATAGGCCCCGCTTTCATGTGTTGTCATCTGGGATATTAGCTTCTTCACTTATGCATTTTGGGAGAACACACAAACATTGACTCCAGAAAACTGCAGTCTAGGAACATTATTTTTTTTATTTTTAATATACTTTTCGCCATAGCACAAGCTAAAGCACCACTTACTACATATAGACAAGTAGCCTACGCTATTGCAAACACCTCTTTTAGGACCACACCAATTCTTGGCTGTCTTTGGTCCCTTGGATCCTATTTCGTTTGCAACTTGAGAGGGAAGTGATAGATAACATCAGCTGCTCTCCTCCTTCTTTATTTCCTTCCCTCTTTTCCCTTCTACTCTTTCTTTTTTTTTTCTTGCAGAAATATTGTTGAGCTCCAAGGCTAGAGACATGGCTCAGTAGTTAGCTCTTGATTCGCTTGCAGAGGATCTGGGTACAGTTCCCAGCACCTGCATCAGGAGGCTCACAACCTGTAAATCAGTTTCAGGGGACCTGATACCCTCTTTTGGAACATGTACTCACCTATGCATGTGAGACATATACAGACAAAGAGGCACACACACACACACTTAGACATTTTAGACTTGTTGAAGTCTAAAAATGAAATCATACATTTATAGGGAAATAGATGGAAATAATTATATTAAGTGAAATAAGCTAAAATCATAAAGACATGTGTTCACATGCATGCTCTCATGTGCTATGAGTATATTAAATCTAGCTATGGCATGAAAATAGAGAAAGAATTTTGGCAGGGAAGAACTGAAGGAGATACAGGTGAGAATAGTGGCGGGGGGGGGAAAGAAAGACAAATATGTATTTTCTCTTATATACAGAATCCATATATATGGCATGAGAGCCATAGTGGAGAGTATTTGCAGGGGGTGGGAAGGGACCAAAAGACATGAGGTGGGGGAATAAGACAGGAAAATGAAGGGCATGGGTATGAGCAAAGTACAAAGTTACATGTAGAAGAATGTTATAAGACATTATTTTGTGTAGTAAGTAAAAGCGTAATAAACAGTATATTGTTGAACACTGGAGAAAGAGTACACTGCATATTATGTGGTAAAACTGCTGTGCTAATTTATTCATGCCTGAGAACATAGTACAGGTGTCAGTGACAAATGCGTGTGTGGAAAAATAGTTAGAGTGTATTACGTCTTTTATGGCTACATTTAGTACACGCACAAATGCTGCCAAGCCCATGTCTTCCATTGTCCACACTTAAGGGAACAGAATTCAGTGTGGCTTATAAGGAATATGCAGTCTTCCATATACCTGTGTTTGTAGAATGGAAGACGTGGGTTCTCTCCCATGGTGTGAAAAGTTAACCAGTTACCACTCTATGTTGATGAGTATAAAATATTAAAAAATATTCCAGTTCTTAGCTGAGCATGATGGGTTCATGCCTATAATCTTAAGTGTTCAGTATCTGGGACAGGAGGATCACCATGGGTTGGAAATCAGCTTGGACTATATAAATAAGTTCCAGCACACATACATGCACACATACACACACACACACACACACACACACACACACACCACAGATGGGCCAAATGTCACTCAAAGCACTGATTTAAAGAAGCCTATTTGGCGTCTTCCGGTGAGGCTACCAGGGCGGAATCTGGTCATGACCGGCACCTTCACTCTCTCATGTGGGAGACATCTGTCACACATCTCTCATGTATGAGACATGAGATATAATTCAGACTGCGGAACTTCCAACAAGTTCTGCTTGAAAGAACTTGAATTTCTGAAATCTCGAAACTTTTTCTGGATTTCTGAGAAGTGGTTGCTGATTATCGCTGCATTTCTTAGAATGAACCACGCTGAAATGTTAGTGGCTCATTCAGGACAAACTGGTCCTAGTTACCAGCAAGACCTTCAAGATCCCAAGGGAGTTTTCTTATCAGTTCTGGCAAGCCAGATAGAAGAGCAAACTCTATACATAAGTCCCTGACACATCTATTAGGTTGGATTTTTGTTTGTTTTGTTGTTCCTGGCACTGCCCAATTGTTGCAAGTTGCTCCCAAAGGAGTAGCCAGCCCTCAGAGGGTTTCCCTGTTTGACTTCCTCCCCACGGAGAAGAGGAACTTTAAGCAGAGCTGGGTGTTGCTGCTGTCCTTTGCTGAACATGTTTGATAGCTAGAGACTGTCAATCGTCTGCACCGAAGTCAATTTGGCTCCATTCTACTTTTGTTTTGGATTACTTTCCACTGCCCGAGGTTATTGTACCCCGGCTTCTCATTACAGGTAATAACACTCTTTCCGGCTTCCCTTGCTTGAAGCCGCTCTTGCCTACCTCTTTCATGGCACGGTGGAGGAGAACAGCTGGCTTTGAAGTATAATGCTGACATCAACCAACACCTGGCTCTCATGGCGATACAGCACTTTGCACGGCGATACAACTCTTTGCACTGTTATAGGCTCTCTTTCAGTAAAATGGCTTCATTGAGCTTATTTCAATAATTGCTTGAAATTTTACACACACACACACACACACACACACACACCCTACACACACACTTCACGTCCCCAAAGGGAATTAAAATATGAGCATTGAACAAACTCACCCCCTGGATAAACGTTTATTTAGAAACTGGTTGCTTTTTTTTTTTTTTTTATCAACACTTACACTTCTCTCTCACTGGCCTACTCTCAGCAGTGAACATGGGGAGCTCATCTACGAGGCACATCAAATCAACCAGAAAGAGCGCTGCATGCAGGCGCACGCGGTGTGTTCATTGAATTCAGGCGGTCACCAGGTTGTCGCTGCCTCTTTGGAAATTCAGACCTGGCAGGTTGTGGAGGTGAATTATTTTTGTTCATTTTCACAGGACCCGGAGGTCAATAGACAGAAGCAGCTGCCCCTGCGATGCCAGCACAGGGTGTGTGTCCTCCAGACAACTGTGGCTCTTTCAGATTGTTTACCCTTACTGCGAACCGGAATGTGTGCCTTCTCTAACGGTTACTCTCTTTTCATAAAATACCGGCAAACTGGAAGCCTAGAACAGTTTTCATGATGAAATTCAAAAAATCAGGAAGAGTCTTTGTTTTGTTCTCCTGGTCTCACCTGGCCGCTATTCCTGAGATTTTCACTTGTGTAGATCACGTGGTACACAGACTTCAAAGCCAGCTGACATGGCGAGTAACTTGACGCGGACCTTCCCCACATCTCCAGTTCTCTCATCCTGTACTTCTTTCTTCTTCCACCTGTGAATACGCCTGAGACTCCTCCAGAGTCAGGGAGGGTTTGGGATGGAAGAGGTGTATACGTTACTAGTAAACCAATAATGTCACGTGCTGAGAGCTGGATGGTGTGCGTCACACTTGAGACTGATGGAGACCACCTCTGCCCCATCTCTGAAGTCTCCTATCCTTTGATACTGGCCAATGTACTCTCCCAGGACACTGCGTGTGACGCCATACCCTTCCAGCTCCTCTCCACTACAGTGCTTCAATCCTCCCCCTACTGTGGGATCCACAAAAGTAGAACTTAAGACAGATTTAAGCCACGTCTTCCTCTTATTTGGATCATTTCCAACCCAGGAAAATTACATAAAGTCTTTTTTTTTTCTCTCCAACTCTGGGGAGGCCTCTTTTATGTTCCGCTGACTGGGTGCAATCATTAGACTGTAGGTTAGTAGCAACGTGGAAGCCTTACAGGGGTCTGAAGGGAGACCCCGCCTGCTGATCAGACTCAACGGACTAGGCACGAGTAAGCCCTAACATTCCCCTGTGTTAGCCATGCTGTGATTTACTTCCTGAAGTAGCTAATGTTACCCTGATACAAATAGAAAGGACAAAAGATTGGTGTAGTTTACATTGTTATAGTTTAAAGACATCTTAAGAAAACACATGGTGGAGCTGGGGTGTGTCTTAGTGACAAAGTGCTTGCCTAGAAGACAATAGAGACAATATTTGCCCCTGAAAAAAAAGAAGTGTCTGTTACCAATCTTAGTAAATAACACCAAGGAGTGTGTGTGTGTGTGTGTGTGTGTGTGTGTCACAGACAACTTCTAGGAGGATCAGCACTTAGTGTTGTGATATATGCAGACTTTTGCTTATGTTGATTTGCTACAAGAAGACTATTTCTAGAATAACTTGTGAAATTAACACATAAAAGAAATTGGATTAGCTTCCTGGGTGATTGCTTAGCTTGGACTCTTCCGTTTTTCGTTCCTCATTTATGTGAGAAAGAGAAGTGAAAAACTTCGTCTTGCCCTGTTCATCAGTATCTCATCGCCATCTGATTCCTGAGAACGATTCTTGAATTATTATAGTTTTTGGCATAACATCACATAAGGAATCGATAAAGAATTTAGATAAAAATTCATAGAATAAAGTAGGCCGACACATCTATCATGATAGCAAAACCCACCAATTTAGGGATACTTTAGTGGGATTACTGATAAACCCCCTGCGCCTCTGCTGCACATACCTGGTTTGTTCGTGTCCTTGCTGAGACTGGGCTATTGACTCGACCTCAGAGCTCTCATCTTGGTGTTGTTGGTCAGCGTTGGTGACCAAAGCTGAGTCACTGACACATTCACAGTTTGAACTGGCGCCTCTTTAGCTACTCTTAGCTACCACTGCAGCTGCCTACCTTCACGTCTCCTGAGAAAAACCACTGCTAAGGACTCTCAAAGATATATCGCTTGGGACAGCTTGATCATTCTCCATCCTACACTTGAGTATGAAGTGCTTTATATTCAGATGGCCTTGGGAACCAGTGTCTACTTTCCCAAGAGCTGTGCTGGCTTTCACACACGCCCCTTTCTTCTGTTTTCCATTTTTCATTTCGCTGTCCAAAGCTGGATCAGGTTTGACCTTATTTCAGTTCCTTCTCTAGCCAACAAGTTCATGTTAGCGTTATCCAATAATTCCTGTTACAGCATCTAGCAGTATACAGATAAAATAAAAACAGCAATGTTTAACTCAAGTTTTAATGAAACAAGGAATGTTTATCAATATGCGTGGCAGGGACACTATAGTAATACTTTTAGTTTCTTGGTTTCTCCTTCCTTTTATCATGCAGATGGTTATCAGCATTGCAAAACTCCAAAATGTAAGGCTTTAAGTTTGGAGTGTGATAATTGGATGCCAAGAGATATGCTTCATGGGAGATGGAAATAATTCTCTCTGGGAATGATGGCCTTGGTGAACACTGGGGCAGCTTTAAGGAGAGTTGGAAGGTGGGGAAGGCTGGGGAAGACAGCTGCTCCCTACAGGAGCTCGCTGCGACAATGACCTTGTCCCACCATGAGTTAGAACCTGACAGTAAGCTTACCTCCCATTTGAATCCATTACATAAAAGTTTAAAGAGTAGAAAAGCAGAAGAAAAAGTCTAAACTCCTACCCCACTGTGTATATGATTGCTTTCCAGTGTGGAACTTCACTCCCAGGGGCGTTGTGAGCTAAGAAATGGGGACAATGGAAGAAGCGCTAATGAGAAGACAGATGGCTCTATTCCTCTAGCTCGGAACTCCAGCCAGCCCCCACCCCTGCCGACGGAGGTGTCTCTGCTCCACCCTCCATAGCTCTGCTAACCTCATTCCTGTCTTGGTAACATTTGCTCACTCCTGCTCTTCTCTCTCCAGCCTCAGGCTCCTGGCCAACTCACAGGTTTATTTCTGCTAGCCTGAGTCTCTTAGCCCGATGTGACCACTGGGACAAGTCACACTGTAGAGTGCTCTGTCCAGCACTGCCCTCCCCTCTTCTTTCTCTTAGAGACACTCTCCTTCATGGACTTTGCTTTCTAGGGCAAACTCGGAGCCTTTGCTTGATTCTTTGAATATGTCATTCAAATGATGGAGCTGTCGGTTCCCACTATGTTGCTTCTGTATGCTTCCTTCTTTCAAAATAACAATTCTTGTTCTCCTCTTTCTCTCCCTCCTGCTCCTCCTCCACCTCCTCCTCTTCCTTCTCCTCCTGCTCCTTCTCTTCCTTTTCCTCCTGCTCCTTCTCTTCCTTTTCCTCCTGCTCCTCCACCTCTCCTCCACCCCCTCCTCCTCCTCTTCTTTCACCTCCTGTTCTTCTTGCTCTTCCTGCTCATCTCCCTCCTCTTCCCCTTCCTCATCTTCCTCCTCCACCACCTCCTTCTGTGTTAGGGTGTGAGGCTAGAGCTTTTCACGTGCTAGGCAAATGGCCAAAGAACTGCTTCCTCTGTTCTCCTTTTTTTTGCAAAGTAATTTTAAATGACTCACGCACTTCTTTCTCTTCTGATATTGTGAGACAGAAGTTGGTGAACTTCAATTTCATCCTCCTTGACTGGATTAATTATAGATTTTTACCCCCACCATTAGCTGTGAAAATCATATTTAACTACTCTCAAATGAAAAAGCAAAACCAAATGAAGCCTTCTTTGTGTTTTTTCTGGTCCTTGTGCCAGCAGATGAGTTACCTATGTTCTTTCTAGAAATTACCATATTCTTCTATGTGTTCTATTGTATATATTTATAACATTTTAGCCTTAAGTAATACTTAAGAATTTCTCTTGTTAAAAAGTAAGATATTTTGGGATAAATATCATGCTTCATTCTGACTTCTATTTCTACCAACCCCATTTCAGACCTTTGTTTGTGGACTGCACGGTGCACTTAAAATATTCTTTGGAGCCTGAATGATAACCCCCACTCCATTTGGGATTTTGTTGTATTATTACTTCTTATAATCCAAGGGTTGTCTGCATTGCTTACAAGAAGCTGTTTTCATAGATTGCAGCCTGTATGTCAAGACTTGTCTTAAATGATAAGGAAAGGTGGGGTGTCTTCTAACTGATCCACTTATCTGCCCTTGGGGCTAGAGGAAGACTTAGTAGCTCTCCTAAACCATGTGACCTGATCATTATGAAAGAGGTAAACCTTAAAACACAGAATAGTGTCCTCCAGATCCTGCCCACAGCCCATTTCTGGAGTAGGCGAGGCTGACATTCCAAATAGGTCCCCTTAGGTTTCACATTCTCCAGTGGATTTCAGCTTAGGGGTCATGTGCTCAGCTTCACAGGTGCAGCTTTGCTGGGCTGCGAGATGATGAAACCAGGGATCGTTTTACTGGAGAAGCCTCCTGCAAGTCTACCTGTCCATCACATGGCGAACCCAATTGTGCTACAAGAGAGAGTCAAGTGAGTAATGCATCTTGAGACTTCCGCTTGACTCTTGTAGCACAATGTGTTTACTTTGCCGTATCACTTGTCACGGCCTCTCTCACGGTTCCACTTCCATTTGGCTGTGTGATGTTTTCATACCTAGCGGAGAACGGAACGATAATTACAGTAGGAAGCTGGTAACCTTAAAGGATTTAACGCCCAACCCTTTTCAGGCACCTCCCTTCAACCCCAAGCAAATGCTTGCTTTCCTCATTTATTCTACAGTAAATCATCAAAGTGATGATTGAACAGCAGAATTCTGTAGAAATTTCTAATCCTTTATATTTTTTATTTAAATTCTATTTCTAGCTGCATAATTATTGAAAATTGATGCTGCTTTGGAAGTGCTTATAAAATTGAATTATATTATTGATATAATTATTTGCTCCATGTATGTCTCTCTCCCCCAGTGCGAGGTCCCAGGGACAGAGGCTACATTCTATTCAGTATTGTTCAGCCAATGGCTGGCACTCAGAATGCCCGGGGAATGTTTATTCTGCTGATTTCTAACTAACCTCTCACCTGCTATGATAGTATCGAAAGCTGTTTATTCTCCCCATTCTTTGGAATCTTTTAATCGTCCTTGCTTCCACAATTAAGCCCATTAAACCTGCTCCTCTAATGAGGGGTCTCTCACCAGGAGAAGGATTTGCTACCTGCTTGCAAATAGGAAGTTGGCACTAGGTGTTTCAGACGGTGGGAACATGGCGTTTCCCTGCCAGTCAGGACAAGAGAGGCCCGAGCACAGGAGTCTTCGAATTTCAGGCTACCCCTGATAAAATTCCTAGCTTCAGATCATGGGAGTCAGGATCTAATTGGAAAAGACCTGTGAGGAGGGCCTTATCACTGACTTCACAGTTGGAGGTCAGGAGTCCTCGTGAACTAACGGGAAGGACACTGGACTAGGCACGCAGAGGGCAGAGTCCGGGCGTTTCTGTTGTCTTCTGCTTGCACGCGGTACCTCGAGCAAGCCCTAAGCCTCTGAGCCTTGTTTCTTATGTGGTTCCTGCAACTGCAATGTCAGACAATGGCACTTACTCTTTCTGCCTTGCAGAGTTGTTTGTAGGACCACATGAGATGCAGACTATAAATCATCAGCCTTATGCTGTTGATTGGCTCAACACTCTTGATTAGTCCATAGCATCATAGTTCCGGATTAGCAGCAATGATGATGTAGGTTTCCCAGTTTGCTGTAAGACAGTGTTATTAAAACTTAACTTTACTCCTTGGACAAATGGACTCATCTAAGTCAACAGTTCCGGGGAGAGGCTACTTGGATTCCAAATGGTGTTAGCTCACTCCGTACCGTGGAGGAGGCAGAGGATACCAATGATATTGGTAAATGTTGGAGTGCAGTGGACACCCCCACAGTGATTCCCTTGTCTTTTGTCTTGTAACTAAGAACTGGGCCGAAACACATGGAGAGTAGTAACAGAAGGAGTGCCATCTGTCTTTCAAAAGATGTACTTCTAAGGAAAGAAGCCTGCTTGAACAAAAGAAAAGTCTAGCGGATCTCAGGCAAGACTGCATGAAGTGTTTGGACCATCTGCATAACATAGGCTTCCTCCTACATTCTGTCTGAAGCATGTAGTACTACATACAACTTCTTGCATAACATAACTCATTAGCGTCTTAATCTCTCCCCGGGAGTATGTTTTAGTATTGTAGTGAGCCCCATGGGACATTTAGGGTATTCTGAAGAACCTGTCTATACCAGTGACATCAATCAATTCTGCCTCTGCAAGGGAGTTTCAGGCCTGCAGCTCTGGTTCATTTCATACGCTAATTGTTCAGCACTGCTCCAGGACCCCCCCCACACACACACCTTTCTCTCTTGACCCTAGTCCCCTGCCTCATCAAAGGTAGGGTCAAGGGGAACAGGGAGGCAGTAGCCTCCTCCCAAAATGGCTGTGCTTGATTTTATTTTGTGGGTAAGTCTAGTTTTGCTGGGAAGTTAGTGCTTTCAACATCTCATCCCCTTCAGCTTCTCTCAAACACTCAGCCATGGTCTGTCCGTTAACAGACATTCATGGCAGACTCTTTGGCAGGTAGATGCACACACTACACAGAAGGATTACAGATGGTAGGAAGCCTGCTGCCTTATCCCAACATTTCTCTCTCTCTTCCTTAGATACTTTGCCTTTGTGGGGCGGGATCCGCTCTGACTCCTTTGCTGCTGCCCTCCCTCAGAAAGTCTCTAGAAGTTTCTACGTCTCAGTGTTTCTGAGTCTGGCAACCTTTATTCATTGACTTGTCTCTAGTAGAGCCTTTTGTACAAGACTATGTATGAGTGTCTCGAATAATAGAATCTCAGAGTGGCAGTCACTGACGTGGAACGTGGCTCTGAGTCAGCAGCCTCCTCTCTTCCTCCGGAAAGCCTCAAGAATGTAATTGCATTGCTCTTGCTTCCACCGGCAAGATGTCCATAATCAACTTAATCTCCTTGGCTATCAGAAAAAGAAAGAAGTGACATAAAACCCTTTGAACTGGATAGAAGCAAAAATCCCCAGAAGGGCAGGAGGGACTGGGTTTAACACAAAGGAACTGCAACTTATTTAAAGCTACCCAGACAGAAGGTGATTGCTAAGCTTCAAACAGTTAAACATTTACCGAGTTGGTTATTTGGCATCAAGCCACAGGCACATGTGGATAATTGATTTCACCTTCAAATCACTTGACCACGTTGACCTAATGTTTTGGCATATTGCCAGATAGGCTCAGCGTGCAATCCTTGCTTGCTTTGGGTCTCCCAATGTACTCACTGACTCACAGGTACAAATGATTTACAAGAAGGCTCTTGTCTTCCCTATGAATTAAGACAGGCTTCGGTATGCTTCTCATCCCTGGATATGGGAACACCTTCGTTTTTGAAATCCAATAAGGGCATTCTTCATGGAGATAATTAAAAGCCTGTGCCCTCAGCCAACAAAGCAGGTTATAATAAAAAAAAGTTCAATATAGAGGCTCAACTTCAAAATTGACGAGCCCGGTACAAAATCAGGATGCAGATATGGAAGATCAAAGTGGAAATTGCTTCTGCTAGTCCCTTGAAGAGCAAATTGTTTTATTGACTTTTCCTCAACATTGGTCTTGTTCTGCCTTGTAGGGCTTTTTCTTTCTTTGCATTTACAGGAAAATAGAACCCAGTGACTTCTAAGGAAGGAAACAAAGACCTTTGACTAGCACAGTCTGTCTTGCTGGAGGCAGAGCCAACTTTGATGTTGCACTATTTAATTACAGCGGAGCCTTCCACAGCCACCAAAGTAAAAAGCCAGCTATGGTCTTTCCTTTCAGAACGCCACAGAGAGTGCGGGCAAGCACATGGTGACATCTTGACCCTTCTGTAAACAGGAGCCCAAAAGTTTATGGTTAGGAGGAAATGCTTGAGTGACCTTTGATCCTGTTCAGATGTTACTCCCTGGGTCTGTCAGAGATACAGCGATTCTCTTTCTTGAGAATTTGTGGACTACACACCAGGCAAGGACAAGCCCCTCTTTCAAGACTTAATCAATTCGAAGAAAGCGAGCAGCCTCCTAGTTCTGTGAGATGAAGGGGTCTGAAAGTCAAAGGAAGCTGCTTCCTCTCACTCCAAAGACATCCCTCCCTGCGGCTGCACGTGGCATCTCCTGTTTGCCAGAGTTTGCTGGAGTAAAGCAGAGACCTGAAGTCATCAGTGTATTACAGCCTGTGACTAATCTGTATTCTCTTGTCTCTCTCCCTTCTGATTAAATCCCTTTTTTTGTATTTTCCATATTTAGCTGCTACTTTTTTTTTCTATTATTACTTTGTAAAAATCATTATCACATGAGACCATGACATCCCTTGTGAGTTGAGGACCAATAGCATCGTTAGGGAAGCCTGCACGCCCAGCCCTTTAGACTGCATTGGAATATTTTTGCTTGGAAATAGCAACAGATAAATCTGAAACTATGCCTCCCAGAAGGAGCAACCCAGTGCATTTTTCAGGGTCCTTCTGGCTTATACCAAGCTGTTGCTATCCTCAAATAGTGATGAGCTCATAAATGTTTCGCAAATCATGGTAATGAATGTGGCGAGGGCAGGAATAGCCAGCATGTGTGTTTTTTTAATCATGCATCATTTAGTGCAAAGATGACTCTTGGATGTTTTGGCAAATTAATTTGTATTGCACTTTTGAGAAGGGAGAGAGCAGCTGGGCCTGCAGTTGTCAGAGCTGCACTGGCGAGAGCTGCTAATAAGATCGCACAGTCACCATGTTCTGGGAGCCCAGCGGTGGCACCAGAGACAGGGACTTCATTGTTACTTCCCCCAAAGGGTTTCAGGTGAAGCCCAGTCCATCCTTCTCAGTGATCCCAGCTGTTTGTGCCGTGTGGGTCTCCAGCTTTAGTGGAGTCACAGATTGTTTCTGAGATGCACCTGCTACGTGGACACCAGCAGCAATGCCAACGCTTTGCATTTTCCTCAAATGTACACTCTTGGGTAGTCATACCAGCCAGATACCACCCTTGTCCCAAGAAATCTCTCACACTTGGCAACTGTGTAAGCTATATACAAGTCCTCACACAGCCAAAATGTTTCCTATGGGTTGGTTTAAAAATAGAGGGTCAGGACAGGCTCCAAAACCACAGAGAAACCCTGTCTCGAAAAACCAAAAAAAAAAAAAAAAAAAAAAATAGAGGGTCTTGAGGAAAATTGCCTTTGTAAGAAGTTTTATGTTTGGTTCTCTCCTAAGTTGGGGGGGGGTAGGAAAAAGAAGGAAAGAGAGGGAAATATAAGTTAGTGGGCATACAAAATATTCTACTCTCTGGCCTTTGTCATCCTCCAGAGTGATGGGGTTACATCCCAGCACACCCCAGTCTGTGGATGCTGCTGAGTTCTTGTGCGGCTGACCTCTTCATTCTGTGGCTATCTAATCTTTACTTTAAAAAGTAATAGGAAATTAACTGTTTCCAGGCAAATCTCATTGCCCTTGTTTTTCCCTGGTGCAACCTCTTCTGGAATGCTCAGTTCTCAGAATGGTCCTCGCTCCTCTGCTCAAGGAGCAGAAACGTGGGAACAGATGTCTGAGAAAAACTAGGAGGCTTTCATTAGTGGATGAGAACCAGGTCGGGAACATGCTTACGGTAAGAATTGTTCCTATGCCCACAGTCTCGGAATATAGGCAACGTTCTTCCAAAAACATCCAGTTAAAGAATGCTGATTTCTGTCACCTGGGGGAGCTGTGGCACACCAGGCATGGATAAGGGCTTCTGGTGATTGTGGGTGGTGGTTTGAGGGAGAGATGTGGGAATGTCTACTGAGACCTCTAAAACATGAGGTCGGTGTCAGGCAAAAAAAAGGGGGGGGGGGATTTAGGAAGAACAAAGGCTTTTCTTGTTATTTACACGTAAAATGTTTGAATAGTAAGGATGGATGTGGAGTTCTTTGATTGTCATAATGTATGTTCAACATTTGAAACAATTTGTTATTTTAGGTCTTGAGTTATTTTACTGCTAAACAGTAAATGGCAACAAGTGCCTCAGGATCTGTTTTTGTTTGTTTGTCTTTTAACGAGCATTGTGAACAGCAATGAATGGGTGTGTCAGGAGCCCTTTAAGGAACGTTTCCGTTTGCATAGAGAACACTAGGTGTGTCTACTCATGACCTCCTGACCGATGACTCGTGACCTTGTGACCGACTGGCGACCAAGTGTCCACTCGTGACCATAGCTGCAAGATACCTTCTTGCCCTTGCCATGCCCCTGCCCCCCATCCCAACCCAAATTCCTCATCTAGGGGCTATATAAGCCACAACCATTACGCTAATAGCTAATAAACGGAGACCTTGACAAGGACTCTGCTTGGTCTCCTTCCTCTCTCCCGCCCATGTCTTTTTCAGATAGCGCCTCTTCGGGACCCTGGAATAACTGACCAGCCAGGCGGGTTACATGGGTGGGGTAGGGACAGTCAAATGCTCAAGGCTAGCATTCATAGACAATGGCTTGGCCCGTCTAAGGACTTTATTCGTAGTAACTAATTTTATCACAACTGTATTGTGTAGGACCTTCTGTCCCTCCATTTCCCACGTAAGGCAGTGGTTTCCAACCTTTTTAATGCTGTGACCCCTTAATATAGTTCCTCAGATTGTGGTGGTCCCCAACCGTGAAGTTATTTTCATCGCTGCGTTATAACTGTATCGTTGCTACTGTTATAAAACATAATGTAAATATCTGATGTACAGATGGTTTTAGGTGACCCCTGTGAAAGGGTCATTTGACCCTTCCCAAAGGGGTTGCAGCCCACAGGTTGAGAATCACTGATGAAAGGGAACAGAGGCACGGATGAGCTAAGAGGCTAGCCTAAGGTAACTGTGTTAGTGAATGGGGAAGCCAGGATTCAGACATGAGCATGCTTCAAAGACGACATTTTTAACCTTTCCGCTGACATTATCAATACTGGGGCCACCTCCTGTTACCAAAATACAGTTTGGATTGCATTCTAGGAGAACTTACCTCTTCATACTTTCTTCCTCATTGCCTCCCTGATGTAGATTACTGAAATTGGAATGCCTATTTTGCACGTGGCTGAGCCCCAGATGCCTAGAGAAGGGCTATACTAGTTACTAGGAAAATCATTAAACTGATACTGGCACCATCAGCCTTATGGAGGCTTTCAGCTCTAGCTTCATGCCACCAAGAGAGGGGAGTTCTTTTGAGACCAAGAGAACACCAGTCAGTGATCGCAGAGGTCACGGCTGTCGGCTACAGCTAACTCATGAGATCTGGCTCGTTTCATGTGCACCATGCACCTTTACTAATTTATTCTGCCCATCAGGGGGTCACAAGTTTTGCAACGTGCTTTGGTTCTAAGTCAGTTGCATTGACTGAGCACAACCTGAACCTAGCTACATTGCCTTTAACAAACGACCAAGCAGAACTTACCCCCAGACTGCCTCTGGTCGGCTCACGGCCAGTTATCGCCCCAGCTACACATTTGTCTCTATTAGCAGCACCGATTGGAAAGTTGCCACTGGCTTCTGATGTCAGATAATATGCCATCCAGCTACACATTAATAAATAAAGCCAGGCAGCAGAAGCCCAGCTTTTGGTCTATCTGGGGCAGACAGACTATCACTGTAGGGGTATTTGGTTCCTGAACAAATCGAAGAAGTAATTCTAGAATTCTGATTGGTAGTAATTCAAATCCGAGCAACTGCTAGCTTGTGCTCAGCTCTGTGGGAGATAAATACAAAGGAAATGAACAGGAGATGTTCTCGGTCTTGGAGGTCCTTGCAGTGTGGCAGGAGAAAGACAGTTCAGTGGAAATGGCTAAGGGAAGGGCACGGGCACATCTGAGCCAGAGCCGAGGTGTTCAGGTAGCGAGAATCAGTGGCTTGGACCTAAAGCAGACCGCACACACAGCTGCTTCAGCATCTCTACCATCCATAGGCCTTTGAAATACAAGATGCCAGTCCGTGCCGCCGTTGTCAGAGCTTTGAAATAAAGCGTGCCTGCCAAGATTAAGTAACAAACTGGCTGGCATTATTTTGTCATGTCAACTGTGGCATCATGGATGTTGAAGCTGGCTGTGTGAGTCAGCTCTAGGAGGTATGGTAAGATATTTGTCTTTGTTACTACCTGTGAGACTTGGTTCATTATTCTTCCCTTTTTCCACCGTGTTCAAAAGCATGGCATGGTCCAGTTGAATAAAACATTTAATCAGTCAATCAATCATTCATTCATTAGGAGTTGTTGGTAGGTACTAGATATCATGATATAGTTAAGAGATATTTCAAGTTTTCTGTAGAAAAAAAGCATAGATTTGGCTGTTAAAACATCTGGGCTACAATCCTGGATGAAATTCAATTTATCTACCTTGGTCTTGACTCCAAGCTTATCAATGAAAACTTGACTCATCTGGTGTGTGTAACTCAGGATTGTGGTATTCTGGAGTTTCTTTCTCAAGATTGTGATGGGGCATTTGGGAACAACAGTTTTGGACCTGGGCAATTTTGCCCCATATAAATGTTTAGGAATGTCTAGAAATGGGACTAACACTGGAGTGGGAGTAGTGCTTGCTAGTGTCATCTAGTGGACACTGTCAAATGTCCCACGGCGTTCGAGACGGTCATCTATATCAGCTAGGTCACCCATAGTTTCAGCAGACCACAGGGGATAGAACAGCACCATTGATGGTGTAAATGAGGCTGTGTTAGTAGGACTCTGGATCCCGTCATCCACTGAAATGCATAGGTCAGCAAGAAACTAATATGTACAGACTTTATTTCTTATTACTGCGTTTAAATTATTCCTTAATTCTCTTGCTGCGGTTTTCTGATAATTCCGAGTTCACTCCAAGCATCTAGTCTACTATGTTCATTCCCCGCAGGTCAGAATCTACCTGTGTGTCTCTGAATACCTCCAAGAGGAGGGTAGTGTCAGTCCAAAGTCACCCTTGGTCCTCCACACTTGTCTGCAGCCGCAAATATCCTTTAATTAGCTGGCCTTCCGCCATTAGTTCTTATCCATGCCCTCCTTGTCCCCATTGTGCCGTAACTGACAGCTCATAGGTCCTGTCACATCTGCAGTAATATGCTGTGACACTTTGGCTTACTTCCTCAGCAACCATGTCCCAACTTTTGGGTCACCAGAAATTTTCAAACTTGCTATGTAACCCCTCTGGGTTATGGAGTCTTATATTATTATATTAGGATGTTCTCAGATGCTGTCTACTCCTGACCTGCTATCTCCATCTGTAGTTAAAGTCTGTGCTGACTTTTGTTGTTGTTGTTAAGAGGTTCTGTGTCCACCTCCAATAAAGACTTGGGAAAAGAGTCACAGTTTCTTCTACTTTCCACTCTCCAACACTACCTAAAACCCATTTGCAGACACAACTTGTTCAGCTCCCTCTATTGTTATCTTCTCTTGCCTGTCCTCCTGCCAGCAGGTTGAAATTTATTTCTTTTAAAAGTGCAGAATGACTTCTAAGTCATCTGGCATTCTGTGATCTTGTTGTGTATAGTGGAAATCAATGCTCTTACTTTTAAAGTCGAAATTGCTGTTTCTTTAAATGCTTTATTCTTCGAAAACCATGGCCCTTGGAATAGAGAAATGCTGTGTTGTAAGTGATTAGCTCTGCTATGAATTTGAAAATCCTAAATATAAGAATTGGCTCTTGGTAAACCAGCTGTGTCTTGTTTCCCCTCATGGTGGGAATGCCACTGACTTGATGGGTAGTGAGTTTCAGGAGTAAAGTAATTTAAAGGCACCTTAAAATAGGATATGGTATTTACAGAAGAAGAGCTCATGGGTCTTGTCATATCTGCAGTCACATGGAAGAAGGGAGGGAATAGGAAGGGCAGAGCTAGGGGATGTTGATGGGCTAATGACCTGTGTGTAGGAGAGCTGGGGTCTCTAGTGTGTGCTTACTGGTCTTAGATGAGCCCCTCTGATATTAAAATATCAACTTCTTTCCTAAATTATCATGGGAGTAGAGGCCTCTGGGATTCTTACATGAAAGAAGGAGATCCACATTTAATTTTCCTTTAAACTCAGTGATAAGAGGGAAATGGGGTTGGATAATTGAAAATACTCTATCTAGGCATTTTAGGCACGACTTGGATATTATTCATACTCAGACTAATTGCTTCAGGACACACAGACATTTTCAGAGAGAGGGGAAGGACTCCCTAATGGAACAAATAATTAACTTGGCTACCAAATTAAGGAACTAAGCAGTCAATCTTTCATTTTCTGTCACCTATCATCTGTCATCCATCATTTATCTGTCTGTCCATCCATCCATCCATCCATCCACCCATCCATCCATCCATCCATCCATCCATCCATCCATCTACCCACCCACCCATCCATCCATCTATCCATCTATCTATCATCTATATATCTTTGATATCTCTATCTATCTTTGGTATATCATCGACTTATCTATCTTCTAATTTTTAGTATGGCTGATAATTTCTGTAATTATTTAGGAGATTAAGCTTTGATTTCCCAAGATGCAAGGCGGGAGCTCATCTAAAAAGCATTGTACTTTGTCATTCATTCACTTATCAAACAATGTGACTTAGTCCAGTCTCTGGAAGACTAGGTCCTGGTCCTTCTGGGCTTCTTAGCTAATTATATGACTATGGGAAAGACAATTGTTAAGTCCAGTTTCGCTTTCTCATCTTTACACAGACTGTCTTTATTGTTAGGCTTTATTGGCTCAAAATCTGTACAGGTTCCCCAAGTCACACCCGGCCTACACAACTTTCTCAGAATCTAATGTGCACATGAACGTATTTTCTGCATTTAATGCTTTAATCTGTTGATAACTAAATACTCAATCATCTTCATTTTACCTATGTTGTCTCATTTAGAAATGCCTACTTGATAAACATTGTAGCAAATGACAGTCACTTATCTAATGAATGAGAGTCATTGGTAACCCAAGAGCTATAAAATCCATTTGGGCTACAAATAACCTCTCCTTATTGTGAATAAAGTCCAAGCTATCACATGTAAATTTTATTAGCAACAAGGCAAACACCACAGCTGAAAGAAACATGAAACCAACCCTTTCCCCTCATTTCTTCCTATGGAATTTCCCATGTTTGGGTAAAATTTAATCAATAGAAGGTCAAAATGAAAGCTAACACATTTGTCTGGTGGGTCAGGCTTTTGATTAAAGACCGACTAGTAATCTTTTGAGTGAGGACAACATTCTGAGAAGGTATTCAGTCACATTGCATCTGCCATTAGAAAAAATGTATTATGAATATTTCTTTGTCTAAAGATATATAAACAATGAAATTCTCAATTCAAAGTGTTGCACTCTGGTGGGAACTAACGTCTTCAGTTAAGGAGCTCTTGGGAGGGCACATTCCTTCCAAGGAACGGGGGCTACTATAGGATCCCAAAGAAAAATCACTTATCCCCCTTCACCATGCCCACTGTGGAAGCCACATGCTAGAAAATGCATTGCTGAATACTCTGACTCTCCTAGTGCTGCCTCGCCTTAGAAAGTGGGCTACTTGCTACTGATGTTACAGGACAGCGCCTGTGTTCACACGTTCTCATCCGCCTCTGAAGCAGAATGACTGATAACTCTCCTAGCACCTGCCTTCATGGCTCATTTCCCCTGAAGTTCTGCTTTAAGATAAGATTTTACTGGCATCGTGGACTCCAAAAGGAATTTGGGCTGTGTGTAGGGTGTGCACATCCACCCGTGAACGTGACAAACAAGCATAGTGCAGGAGTGCAATGTGATATGGATTTCCCTTTTGGTCATATGTCAATCTGATTTTTTTTTTTCAGGGCAGGCTGTGATCCCAGTCTGCCTCTATGTTAGCCAATTACCAGGTGCAGAGGAAAGCATTTGCTTCTCCCATCTTGCTTTGCCGAAGAGAGTATTTGATGGAAATGGGCTTCAAACAATTTTTGTTGCTACTGGTCAGCATACGCTCAAAATCTAACCTAGTAGGTTTTCTGTGAACACAAGCAAGCTAGGTCTTTTAGCCATTTAAAAATCCACACGCATTAAGGATGGGTGAATAAATAAAAATCACTGTGTTGAATGCCTCTGACCCCTGAAATTTCATCTGCAGCAGATAGCGTTTCTGTTATTACAGATTCAATATTAGCCAATGGCATAGCTAGATCCTATCACACAGCAGCCATTGTAGAGGGGAGAAGTCTAATACTTGGCTGTATCTCTTCGATTCACCTGCTTTACATATCCCGTTATTACTCAGGTCTCTGAAAGCCGCAGTATTCAAAACTATGATCACAATCTACGCTCATCTTCTGAGCTAATAATACCTAATCTGTAAAAGGGTCCACCTGCCAATTTCACATCCCCTAAATACTCACTTACTCGAGCAAAACCCAGGACAGAGTCTACCACTCGTTTGGAGCATCTTGGGAGTTGCTTAATGAAGAAAGGCAGTGGGGGCTGAGTATTTGTGGATACAGGAAATTAATAAATGGTAGAGAAAATCACAGCTTCTCTGGAAGCCACATAGCTTGCAGTTTAAGTATCACTATCTCCCACTGAGGTTTACACAGCAAGATAAACCCAGCTACTGATTCTTCTTTTGCAAAGGCCTGTCACGATAGAGTGTGATGAAGATGTACCAAAGCACTATCCACCCCCACAGGTCAAAATCTTCTAATACCTTGTATTTATATAGCGCCTGGCTCCAGAGACCTCATGGTGCCAACACACAACATCACTCCCTGATAACATTTTTCACAAGTCCCTGTGGTGATTAGGTGACCGCTGTGCAAATCTGACCAGAACAACATGCTCGGAGTGAGGAAACGAAAAGGCACTTGGAAATCTGGCCCTAAGATTGAGTTTTGAGTGTCATGCCGCATCATACATTAAAAACAAAGAGGCTTGGATTGGCTACTTGAAAGCGCTTTGTCTTCAAAGCAACATTAAATGTAAAATGAGGTTCAAGGATAGAGTGGTCACAGTTGGTAATGACAAAAGTATCTGGGCATTTTGGATTATTTCTAGAGCAGTGATCAGAGGCAGACCGTCGGACTGTTGATTCTCGATAAGCACGGCGTGTTTCCTGGGTGCCAGTGGCCCATCCATACAGCATGAAAGAACTGAGCTCTTTAAAATGTATGTTACGGCAGAGCTCTATTTCATAGGAGGAAATTGTAACAGAGGCAGCAGAAAATTTGTGGCCCATGGGACACCGTGCATATCTAAGCTATCTGAGAACTGGCAAGCCTCCCAGTTCAGCCATTTAACACATTTAGTGGGGGTAATAGAATACACTGCTATATCAAAGGGACATGTATTAAATCTTTCTCGTGGTACATCCTGGATATGAGCATCAATGTTTTCACTGGCTGTGCTATGGAGCATACAGTTTTAAAAATCCAGAAAAATTAAGCAACAACAAATGAGGCTTTGACTTCCTTTTAATAGTAATGCCCCCAGTACAGAGACATGCTATTGCAAACTAACATTGGTAATGACTCCCTTCCCCACCCTAGCTTTCCTGGGCAGTCTCTGCCACTTCCAGCATAAATACCAACATAACCTTTACAAGTAACTCGAATTGGAATAGAATTATATTTTGAAGCTTTGTCAGTATGCTGTCGATACTGTTAGAATATAGAAAATAAAGACAGACAATAATTGTAGGTCATTGGTGGTGATGGTTTTTGCTTTTACTCTTTTGACTCATTTGGAGGACCCACCACCCATCTTCCAAATAAATCACACATGGAGGCTTATGCTTAGTTATGAAGGCCTGGTCTTAGCTTGTTTCTTGCCAGTTTTTCTTAAATTATCCTATCTTTGGCCTTGGGTCTTTTATCTTTCTCTGTTCCTGTATACTTTTCCTTTCCTTCTTATTCCATTATGGCTCTGTAGCTGGGTGACTGGCCCCTGAATGATGTGGGATATCCTCTATATGCTGTGAGTATGTTTTATTACCACTGTTTAATAAAGAAGCTGTTTTGACTAACGGCTTAGCTGAGTACAGCCAGGTGGGAAATACCAACAGAGATATACAGAGAGAGTAGAAAGAGTCAAAGAGATACCATGTAGCTGCCGAAGGAGCCAGATACCCCAGAACATTTACCAGGCCACAGCCTCATGGTGATACACAGATTAATAGAAATGGGTTAATTTAAGATGTAAGAAGCCTGAGCTAATATGACAAACAGAGTAATTAATAGAGTTTTTGTGTGATTATTCGGGTCTGAGTGGCCTGGAAATGAACTTGCAGTCTCTGCCTACACCTGAAGTCCTCCTCTTTCCTCTCTCATTCCCAGAACAATTTTCCCCAAATTTGTCCTCATTTATCCTCTATGTCTATCAGCCCCACCTATTTCTCTCTCGCGCCTCACTATTGACTGTTCAGCTCTTTATTAAACCATCAGGTGTTTTAGACAAAGTATCACAACTTCACAGAGTTAACCAAATGCAGCATAAACAAAAGCAACACACTTTAAAATAATATTCTACAACAGGCCATCATGAATTTTACCTTTTTTTCTTTTATATATAATAAATGAAAACAATACAAACCCAGATATACTTAAACCTAGACAACAAAGACTCTTTAGCTAGGCTCAGTGTTTTCTTGTGATTTCTCTAGACTACTTGTTTGATTTGCTTCCTTATGGGGCATGAGTTCTTGAGAAATACAAGAACAAGTTTACCTAGAACTCATCTCTCCAGTGTGGTACCCATATGCTAGGTAGGTTCTCACAGCTGGACAGCTCTTATAATTGATGCAAACCTACTTCTAATGCTTTCCAGTATCTTTTCTCAGTTTCCGCTCAGTCTAATAGCAAGAAATGTTTATTTGGGGTGCACTGAAGGAGTTTGAGTTTTGGGGTTCCGTATCTCAGGGATGTTAGTGATGTTTCCACAGTATGACAATGATTCGGGGTTGAATTGGGGCTTGGGGTGAGGCAAGCTGAATATCCATACCTGTGCTTTTTTCACTGAAAGTATTTGATGTGGGCCTGTGAAGACACAACTCAAACATTTTCAGGCTCCAGCCGCACTTCTAACAACACATTCCCTTATTTGTGTTTCTGACTATAGAAACACATTTTTAGTTTGGACTACTATGAAGAGTTAGTCCTCGTATTAAAACCTAAAGGCCAGAATTCAGCTTACATTGCAGTTTTTTAATCTTCTCAATTTTTTGTGTAGAGACAAAAATGCCAAAGGCAACACACATGCATTCAGTCAAGGAGATAATTTTGGCAATTATGGTCCACATAAATAGATAAGGCAATTAGGAAAGGTGCCAGGAGGGATGCTTTATATGCCCGTGGCAAAATTGTGTTGGGGGTGTTATAAAAAACCTGATTGCCCCCTGGCCTTCTGCAATCCCTGCTTCCTGGCCACTATTTTAATATCTTCATTTCTCATCAACTTTTTCATTCATTATACATGACAAATTTGAGCTTGGTCATGGCTGGGACAAACAGAACCTTGAGAAGAGTGCATCGGGGGAGCTGCAGCAGCCTTGGAGCACTGGTGTGACTCCCGGAAGCCACCGTGGGCGGGTCTCCTAACAAATACTTCTGCTGAGTAACATGTATCTTAAGATGGGAGTAGGGGTCAGCAAAGAAATCAGAAATGCAGGACACCGAGACTTGAGAGAAAGGGGTAGAGGCGCTGAAGACATGAAAACCACAGATGGAGCTAGATGTGTAACAAAAATGGTTAATCCTTGCAAGTAGGAGGGAGAAGTTGAGGGGGGGGGCTAGAAGGGGATAGGGTGAGGGAAATGCCTAAAATTCAATGTATTAAGATATAGTCAATTGCAAATTTTTAATTTAGGATGAACTTGACATAGTAATGCCAATTTACAAACTGTATCATGGGTGTTCAGAATTATTTCTTACCATGGAATCCCCAAAGCAAGGGTGTTTGGGTTAGAGGATAGCACTGATTTCATTGATATTGATAACATGACTTGATACTTGTGTTAAGTTTTAATCTAAATTCAGCCAGAAGTGATAGTGAGGTCATGTTACATGGGGTCCTTGCAAGTTATCAGCAGTTATTATTATTATTATTATTGTTGTTGTTGTTACTCTTAATAATAATAAAACCTTACTCGCTTAACAGCTGAAGTATTACCTTACAACTGTAATTTTAATTTACATTAGTATTAGTGGAATCCAATTTTTTTTCAGTATTCTTGTAGTCCTTATGTCCTTCTTTTATTATGGTTATTCACCTATGTGTGTGTGTATGTATTTGTGTGTTTGCATAAGTTAGCATGTATGCATGGGTGTGTGTCTAGATACATACAGTACATGTCAGGATGCATGTGTGAACATCAAAGGATAATTTAGGGGAATCTGTTCTCTCCTTCTGCTATGGGATTGAGGGAATGAACTCAGATCATCAGGCTTGGTGGCAAGCACATTTATCCAGCTGAGCCATCTCACGAGCCCCATATTTTCTCTTTTAAAAGGAATTGTTTTTAGATTGAACAATTGGTTGTCACATGGTTACACATTTGCTGTGCTTTGATCATTTATGTCTTTCTGTAATGGTCTCTGTCTAAAGAGAAGTGTCTTTGTCTAGGGGTGATAACTAAACTATCTGTAGGTGGTTGTTGTAGGTTTTCCTCTAAGATACTTGACCTCACTAGACCAGAGAAATTGGCTAGGTTTTAATTTCCCTCTTGTTAAGTGGAAAGTCATGTATATTTTCATTGTTATTATAGACATATAATTATATATTATACACAATATATAAAATATATAATTAATTGTATATTACACATAATATGTAATATATAGTAACGACACACATAATTTATATAAATATACAGTTGCATATCATTATATATGGCATATAGTATAATAGGTAATGGCTTATAATTGATTATGCATAATATGCAATAATGTGTATGTAATAACAATTCTTAAAAAGGCCTGATGCCATGAATTTGAGAGAGATCAAGGTAGGGAATCATACATTGGCAGGCTTGAGGGTCTTGAGGGTGTAAAGGGCAAAATGATGTAATTATATTTTAATTTCAAAAAATAAAAATGTGATTTATTTAGGTCTTATGTCCATGTGTATCTATTAGAATCCTAACCTTTTGAGTCTGCCTTTCTGTTAGCTACTGAGTGGCACAGCCAGTGTATAGAAAGACATCCAGCAAAACAGATATTAAATATAGAAAACGTTTTGTATTGTAGACATATCCCAGGGTTCTGTTCTATTTTCTTAAGTTCTTAGATTTTAAGTTAATTCCTTTGGGATTTTTATAGAAGGAGAATGATTTGGGATGGACATAAAGTTGCGATTTTGTCACATTAAGCAAAGACCTTTTAAAGATCATTTAAAATCCATTAGGAGACTCTGTGGTCTTCCATTGGTTCCTCCTGCAGCTCTTTCAAACTTAGTTTGTAATCAGCTAATGACTCTACTTTTCATGCCAGCACCGACATGATCTCATGTAAAGTGAGTGGTTTTTTTTTTTTCCAGAAGATGAAATAGAACCATCTTACGTGGTCATATCACCACAGAATTTGGCATAAGAGAGAGAGGGTTTATGGTCAACTACTTTCCCTGGGTCATAGAACCAGGCCATTTCTGTCAAGGTCTCCATCTACTACAGACACATAATGAAGGGTTTTTTTCCCCCCTTAATTTTCCAGACAAGATTATTTTGGAGGCACATTGCAGTCTTAAAGGGCTAGAACAAAAGGCTGATCTCATGAGAAGGTTAGGAAGGTACCTTGAGATGTAGTCCTGTGACCTCAGCCTTGCACTGGCTGTGACCAAGCCTTGGGTACTGAGGGTAAAAATGAACTGTGCCATATTAATTCAGGACATAATGCTGGTAATTAATCATATGAAGGTCAAAGATTGATGCCTAAGGCATGAGACCCTGAGAAATTAAACAATGCCAAACATGAAGATAGCAGAGAAGTTTTTTTACTTCTGAATTTCCATGAAGTATCCGAACAGCTAATTGGGATACAGGGCCTCTTCTGGTTCCTTCCCCATCTGAAGAGCTTACTCGTCTCTTTTAGTACTTCAGGGAACTTGAAGCCGTTGCCTTAGCTGAAGTCACAATGTGACTTTAATGTTTAGTATCGTTGACATTTCGCGGGATTGCTCAAAAGAGTTACTCTATGTACTGTCGAAGTGAATGACCTTATGAAAAGAGTTAAGGGATTTTGTCTTCTCTTCACTTTTCTGAAGGACAATGTGTAAGAAGGATTAGTGATACTAATTCCTTAAATGTTGGAAGTGAAATCTTCCAGGCCTGACCTTTTCTTGTTAAGGGTGAGTGGGTTTATCACTCCCTTCATTTCTTTATTAATTATTAGTTCCATTGACTATGATGATATAGTTCTTCACAACTCAGTCTTGATATGTTGGATGTTTTAAAAAGTTATTTTTCTAGGTTATCCATCAGTTGGTATATAACTATTCATTGCAGTCTCAACATTATATTGATATCAAAACCAAACAAGGGTTTTTCAAGAAAGATCAATAATCAGATAAACATAGGTAGAAAATTCCTGTGCAAAATGCTAGGAAACTAAATTCAACAGTGCATTAAAAGGACCAAACACTGTAACTAGGTAGGATCTATTCCAGGTATCTAAAGATGGCTCAAAATAAACATATCAATTAATGTGACACACTGCATGCCATGTTAATTCAGTGAAAGGTAAAACCATATACAGAAAAAAAATCTGACAAAATCCAATACTTTTTGTGTTAGGGAGTAAAACTCTTAGTGAAACAGACCTATGAGGAATTTTCCTGTGTGTAATACAGGCTGTATATGAGAAGACCTCTGCTGCCACCGTGATGGATAGGACAGATCTGAGAAGTCATTCTCTAAAGTCAGATCCAAGACCAGGATACCCGTGATCAGTACCTCTACCTGACACACACAGATATCCTGCTCGTTGCAGCTAAGATTAAGAAGCATGAAACAGGGGAAAAAAGAGAGAAGGAATGTTTTTTTTCTGTTTTCAGATGACATTATCTTATATGCAGGAAAATCTAGCCTATTAGCAATAACAATTATAGTAATGTTACGGTATAACAAATTAACACATAAAATCAGTTTTGTTTTTATAGTCTGATAATGAGCCAAGAAAGAAATGAATGAATATTCCAGTTACAGTATCACAAAAATAATACCTAGAATAGACACAACAAAGGACATGAAACAGCTATACTATTGAGGACCAGCCCCATCAAAAACACATTTTTTTTAGGGTAGAGGTATCAGAAAAATGAAGATACAAATCACATAACAGTATCTGGAGGGAGTTTTAGGGATTATTTAGATACCGAAATCACCCGCATCTATCTATCTATCTATCTATCTATCTATCTATCTATCTATACCTTTTATATGAACGTAAACTGGGGGAGTAGGTCACAAAATTAACATTCTGTTGCCTATGTGTTGGAATGACTTGAGTGTCTTTTACTTAGTCAACCCTCGGTCATGTAGGCACCTCCCCAGGTGACCTCACAGTTACAATGAAAGGAGCAGAATCACATTAGCATATCCTGACCACCTCAGGCTGGTGCCCAGTTTACTTAACTTCAAAAAGGCCAGGTGACCACCTCCTGTGTGGAAGGTACAAATTACACCGGTCAGTCTCTGAAGACGGTGGTGAGAAATGGGCCTACATTTCCCGGCTCCTACACTTATGAGACTTTAATGAGTGAAATTAATGAACACAAAATAAATGCAATGATCTCCAGTGCTAACAAAATAAAAGAGTTAATACTGTTAAAATCTACATATTGCCCAATACAGGCTATAGACTGTATAGAATTCTCATCAAAAACCCAATGACACTATTATTTAAATAGAAGACAATCTGGGAGAAAACTCCCATGACAGGTGTTGTGATAATAATTTCATGTGCATGGCACCCAAAACTCAACCAGCAAGAGCAAAATCAAGCAAGCATGTTCAAATCAAGCTAAAAAGCTTTTGTACAACAGAGGAAACAATGTGGAGAAATGAACTTAGAGATAGCAGAAAATATTTGTGCTTGATAATTGTGGGACCTTCACCCTTATTCTCAAAGGGGCAAGAAGAAATTTCCTAGCAGAACGTTTTCCCAGGAAGATAGTGGCCTTCCCTTCTCCCACCCAGGAGATCTCCAGCACAAGGTCACTTAGCTCAGTCCAGCCAGCCACCTGGTACAGGCTGATAAAGATGGCCTAACTCAAGAACAGTGGCCTTGCTCTAAGAACAAGGAAAAAGCTGACTTAGCAAAATGGAAGGGAGCCAAAGTCCTTGTACCTGTGCCAAAGCATCTTCAAAGATTCTCTTTGTAGTTATGTCTTTAAAAGCTTACCCCACAGAGGAGATACAACTCCTCTCTACCTTGTTGTAACGGGGATGGAGATGAGTTACAAATGATTGTATTATGCTGATTAAACCTTGCTTATTACAGTCTGGCCTCTCTGGTGGTCTCTCTCTGGGGGTTGTAATCTGGGCACAACAATAATGTATTAAAAACTTCTACAACTTAATAGTGGATAAAAGAAGGAATGATTTGGCTAATCAGAATATTAAAAGTTGTTTGGCATCACCAATCATGAAGGGAATGAGGGAATGTAGATTTAAAACAGTGACCACATTTTAGTCAGGATGACTGCTAATGTACTATAAGGATGGGTGACTGTAAAGATTGAGAACCCTTGTGTTAGTGGGTGTTTGGGTGGGGCTCCACCCCAGCCCCTGGCATCCATTTCGGAATGTTTGGGTGGAAAGTTCCATTTCAAGCCCCCTCCCCTGGGAGTTGCCTCAGTCCAGACTCCACTTCCAAGAAAGCCTGCCAAATGGTGGCCCCTCCCCAGAGAAGGTCAAGACCACGCCCATAGGCTATTTAACCTGCCCCCAGAGAATGAACAAGGGGGAGGGGGACCTGGAAGGCTACCTTGGAGCTCGGGCATCCATTAAACCTGGGCTTTTTCTAATTTGGTTTGATTTGGTCTAATTTGGATTATTGCATCAGTAAAGAGGCTTATCAGGCTGGAAAAAAAACTTTTACAGTGGGAATGTAAAATAATACACTTACTATGGAAAATAGTGCAAAATTTTCTAACAATTCAAAGCAGGACTGTAATTTTATCCAGCAATTCTATTGTTTCTCTATATATCCAAAAGGGTTGAAATTTGGGTCCTTAAAAAGGATCTGTACTAGTATTCACAATAGTCAAGATGTAGAAACAAGCTCGATGTCTACCAATGGCCGCATGCACACATGCATATAAGCATACATACATACATATTAGTTGTTATATGCAAACACAGTGGGATGCCACTGGGTCTTAGAAGAAAGGGATCCTGTAGTACATGACAGCATGAATGAAATTGGAGAAGATATGCTAAGTGAAATAAACCAGCTGCAGAAGCATAAATTCTGCATGATTCCACTCATATGCATATGTCAGGTGGCCAGACTCACCAAAGCTTAGTTGACTGATGGTTTCCTGTAACTGAGAAGCAGAAAAATTGTGCCGTTGTTACTCAGTTGGATATTGAGTTTGAGTAATGGCAGATGGATACCTTCTAGAGATGTGCTACGCAGCACTTAGCCTGTAGTTAAAAATAGTGTGTTGTGCACTGAAACTTGTTACAGTCAATATTATCAACTACTTTTAATAGTAATGAACAGAAAGAGAATTTACCTAGAAAAATTTAAATATGTTCTATAATCTACAAGAAGGTGAGCATAAAGGATATTACCGGGACAAACAATAACTTTTAAGAAGGATATTGAGTTACATAAAAATAATTAGATATTTTCTATTTTTGTTTTTTTTTTTTTAAATTGTAGAATGGATGTTTAAGAGAATCAAGAAAGTTCTTGATCTTGGGGCATGATAGCTGAATTCCTTCACAAGTGCCAAGTATTTCAGAATATGTAAATGTATATGAGAATGTGTGCATGTAACAAAAATATAGAGTATTAGACAAGGCAAAAGGTTAATACTTACTCAATTTGCATAGTAGGTAAATTGGAATTCTTTATACCATTTGTGCAGTCTTACTGTTTTTGAAATTATATTTAAATAAAGAGCAAAATGTAATAGAAATATTCATAGCGAAGACCTTGCCATTCTCTGTTATTAAAAGCCTGCAAGAAAGCATGTGTGGATTTTAGAGCAAAGGGTGAAAATCTAATCAAACAAGACTAAATTCACTGAACTGAATATACCTTATTTGGGATTCAGAATTTAATGCGTCAGCTTAATCACCCGATGGCGCATGGGTGATTTGTTGGATTGGCTGATGTAAAGGCACACATAAAGTTGGCTTACAGCTAGTGAGGTTAAAGAGCCTGAAGCACCTCCCCTGCATTCTAAAGTGCGAGGCATCTGATGTTCCAGAAGTGGAAATGCTGAGTAGCCACATTTGTGTGCATCCTATTCGGCTGGCCCCCCAGTCACACCCTCTGAGGAAGCATGATGACACTCCCTTTGCCACGCTCGAAGACCCCTGAGTCACCGGATCTCTGTAGCTTAGGTATAATTCAGGGGCATTTCATTACAATTGGGTTTTGGATCTCAATGGGAATAATGTCATGTGGAATTATAGAGAACAGGTGGTGATGCAATTACGACAATGAAATCATGTTTAAAATGCTAATTAGAGGATTTTGACCCACAGGAATCGCTGGCTAATGGCTCCTTAGGAATGAAATAGATGGGCGGCCTAGTGGAGTGCTTCCTGAAATGCATAGGCAGAAAAATAGTCGGGTTGGCTAGGAAGAAAATGAATTGGAATTGCCTCCCAAGGAATTTACAGCCTTTGAACTGGCTCTCCAACCAGAGACTGTGTCCTGACCCCACATCCCCTGGAATTAAGGACGGATGCCATGTCTTAATGGGCAGCACATTCCCACACCTTCTTCAAATGTTCCAGAAACCATTTCCTGTATTAATTATATCTAGCTTTTCTAGTGTTTATCAGATCCTAGCCCAGATCTTAAGATAACAGGCCCCAAATACCATCATGCTCTATGTTACAGGAGGTGGATACAATGGCTGATGATTGACGTTCCAGAGGGAAAGAAACAAATTAACATGACTCTGTCCTAACATGTTATTTTTATTTTAAGATATTGCATAACTTCTTTGTTAAGGAAGCATACTTTTAAATTAGATTGGGGGGGGAGTAGATACAAAAGCAAGGAGTAAATCATGCAAAGAATTTTTTGGTTGTTGGACAAATTCTTTTCAACACTTTCGTTGTGTTCTTCTCTCCAGAAGACTGATCTGGGTGTGGATCTCTGTAGGTCTGTTCAGGTTGGGGATCCGCCCCTTTGCTAGTGGGAGCCTTTTTGCAAAATTCTGTTTTTTTGGATTTGGTAACCACTCTCTCAGTATTCTTTGAGTTTCTTCCCCACTGACCTTTATAAATACCTGCCATTGGCATCACCTATGGTGAAGGTATTTCCTATTATCTGTGAATGTGCTAACTGGTAGATAGAGTGGCCTCATGCCATGATACACTTGCAAGTATAGTGAACCCAAGGCACCTTGTACTTTTATACCTGTTTATCATATTATCTGATCGTCAGATATTGTTTTCATGATAATCACTGACCTTTTGAGTAGTAAAAATACTAAATTTTGAATGGCAGAAGTCTAATATATAAAATGTTTTATGATATTTTACATTTAAAACACATTATTTTTATACTATAATAAGCTTTAGACATATTTTAGATCACTTTAAGGTCTGAAGAAAATGATAACTAAAACTTCAGTCAAAATATTAATTCAGTACCAGAAATATATTTAGAATCTGGTTCTTTTTTTCTAGGACATCCTCTGTCCTCTAATATTTTCTTTTTTATATTCAGCACCAGTTGTGTTTATGTGTCCTCATTACCAAAACATTCCTAAATAATCAAACTTAGTGAGTCCTACAGTAAGCCATTAGAGAATACCTTCATATTTTCAACAAATGTGTTATACTTTAGATTGTGGGTCTATATTAATTCACTTGTTTTTCAAATTAGAGGTGGAATTTCTATTCCGAAAGGAGATGGAGAAATTGAGTTGTTTTTTTTTAAAACTTTTTATTGATTCTTGGTAGATTTTACATCATGCATCCAGATTCCAGTCATCTCCCGGTCCTTCTGTCCTCTGCTCTTGCAACCTCCCCTCTCCAAAACCAAAATTTAAAAGGTCAAAAAAAAAAAAAATCAAACCAACAACCCAAAACCAAAACAAACCAAAAAAAAAGTAAACAAAAACAAAACAAAACAACAACAGCAAAAACTCAGCGTGGAAGCTGTAGTGTGCTCCAGTAAGTCACACAGTGCACCCTTTAGTCCATACACCTTGGTCTGTAAGTGTTCATTCCAATGAATCATTGATTGGGTTCAAGGCCTCTGGTTTCTGCTATGCCATGGATACTGATCCCTCACTGGGGCTCCTCTTGGCTATCCCATTGTTGCCTTGTCGTGGAGATCCTGCAGTTTTAGATCTGCAGGTCAGGCCCCTTGACGTGCTCCAGCAGTTCATAGATGAGGTGAGCGTTGGGGTGAGACTGTGATTTTCATATTTGTGTGCTTAGAACTTGGTGCAGTGGCTAGCGCTTAGTGTGCCTTCAGCACAGGAGATTCAGTTAATAAGTCAGCATCTGTCACCAGCTGGGAGAAAGTTACGTCCTTTCTAAGTAACAGTTTTCCTGAACATCTTCATTTTACACCCTTTATTCCAGTCTCTAGACATACTGAATGTAAAGTTTAGGGCTGTTGCCTCTCTGAAGTGTTTTTGGTTTGGGTTTTGTTTTCAGAGTTTAGGATACACAGCTGCAGTCAACATTGTTTTGTATCCAAAAGCACACCTTCATACAAGATTCTTGGAGCCTCTAAGAGCCTTCTCTGCCTTCGCCATCTCTCTGTAATTACAGTAACAGAAAGCCCTTCTTTGAAATTCAGAACTAGCTCTTCAGGATCCGTGGGGACGTCCTCAGGTGTTTGTGTGGTGTAATGAGATTTATTGATGGGATCCTTTTCTATCTTCACAGACAGTCTGAAAGCCTGACCAGGATTGTGTTACCAGTGCACTAAGACAAGGACACTAGTGAATATAGACACCGTGCCCCAAAGACTTGTGCTTTGTTTAAAGCATCAAGCCAAGGCTGCAGCCTGCCCCTCCTGGATGGTGGTGATCCCTGAGCACAAGGGCTTCAAAACTGGTGTTGTCAGGAATCAATTGTGGTGTGATGTCTGATAGTATTTAGATCATTAAATTGTTGAATTTGCATTCTAACCTCCTCCTGCTTTCAAATGCGTGTGAATAACATTTATTCTCTAGTTTCTGTGAGCTAGCCCACCAGATATAATTCCATTTAGTACATGGGGTTTTGATCCATACAGGAATATGTGTGTGTGTGTGTGTGTGTGTGTGTGTGTGTGTGTACATATGAAGGGAAGGACATATTATTATGCTTAAATCGTAAGAGTCTGAGAAGCTGAAGGAACCCACAGCTTTTATTTTTCCCCAACAGTCTCTGTGCTTTCTCCTATAACAAATAAGCTCCCTGTCTCTTGAAAGCCGTTGCCTTATTTTGTTACATTTCTACAGACTTGAATAAAAACGATTGCCCATTCTATGCGTGCACTTTTTAGCTGTTAAATTGCATCCTCAATGAAAAGGAATAAATGACAATTGCTTGGAAATGGCCCCATCCTCAGGGCTTCTTTCTTAGCTTGATGACTGTTTGGAGCCTGGCAAATAAGAATGTGGTAGACGGGAAGAGAAAAGCAGCATTTCCTGTGTGGCTAGGTGGTGGGTGCCGCCGGCTGGGTGGATATTAATACCAAGAGTGAAGAACCTAAATGCCTCTATTATATGTATAAAAAAATCTCAATGAGGAATGAAAGGATGCTCACAGGGTTAATATTTGACTATGCGGTCATCAGTTTGCCTATGGCCACTCTAATTTTGGATGTGCTTTTATTGTGGCAGTATGAAAGGACTGTTTCTACTTTTGCACAGGAGAGGTACTCACTCAGATAATCAACGTCAATTGCCTTCTTCTTTGCATTTACACCAGCTAATTTGATTTGCCATGGTGACTTCTGATAGCCAAAGGAATTTTCCAGGTTAAAATACATGATGCAGAAAATAAGGGGTGGGGTATGGAGTAATAACAGATATACCTCGAAAGTAGCCTGTCTCTGAGGGACCTTCAACATTCTCGTCTATTCTCCAGAGGCGTCGTTGTATTTCATCTTCACATCCACAGCTGTGCGCAGCACAAATTTGTAAACAAGAGCCTGTCTCCATCTTCTCTGATATTTGGCGTTTTCTTGAAATAACCATGGTGTAAGAGAAATGGGTAACGCTGACGGGGACTTTGTGTTTGTTGCTATTAATAGACACGTGGGATTAATTAGCTATGAAAATCTATGCAGTTAATATATTGTTTCAGAAAGTATTCCTACTCAAAAGAGAAGATAGTGAGTTAGTAAATGCCTTCTTGGAACATATTCCAGAGTCTGCCAGATGGTCTTATTGAGCAAGGGGGAAGTTCAGTTGTCTATGGTTTGTCAAAAACAATTGGGATGTCATTGCCTAATAGCAGTGCTACCTAAAAGAGAACCAATATTGACACATCATTCCCCTCAACCAAGGGAAAGCTGTGTTCTGTGGAAATGCATTTATCCCAAGCACAATTGTTTTCTTGATGTCAATCAAGACACCATGAAACTGTGTTAACTCTTCTTGGTCCTAAAGGAAGCTGGCAGTGCTAACCAGGTCTGTGAGCTCATGGATTGCTATCTAATGGAAGTATATTTAAAGGGTCACTTGGTTGTCTCTTCATGTCACAGAGAGTCGGGGGGCCCATACTACTCTCCACTTACATTTTTATGGTTTTTAGAATGAAAAGGCATATTTTTATTGAGCCACGGTTGCTAAGAACCCAACCTTGTCAGAACGCTGTTAGTCGTGAGATATAAAAAGGTGGATGGGACACATAATGAACTTGTCATTTGCACACACACATACACACCCAAGGCTTCCGCCACAACTCTTCACACCTGAAGTAAAATTGGAACTTTATCTGTGCACACAGTGAGAGGACTTGTAGCTTTCATCGTACTTGAAAAGGGCTTTAAAAGAAATCTTTTATAATTGTCATTCTGATCATTTGAGGAGAGCTGAAGATATATTTGAAATGGTGAAAGTGGTAGATTTTTAGATCCCAAATTATACCATTGAATCAATAGATAACAAAAATTAAAGCCCATTGGAACAAACCAAATAACCTTTTTTTTTTTTCAAATGTTTTTTTTTTGAGACAGGATTTCTTTGTATAGCCCTGGCTGTCCTGGAACTCACTCTGTAGACCAGGCTGGCCTAGAACTCACAAAGATCCACCTGCCTCTGCCTCCTAAGTGCTGGGAATAAATGTATGTGCCACTACTGCCTTCAAAAGGTTTTTCAAGAGTCTCTAACTTCTGCCCTTCTTCATCGTAGAGAAAACCTTACAAGCGCGTCTCACTGGGCATCCAGAATGACTTTAAAAGAAAAAATTTTGATTTATCTTCTGTCGCTGATCCACTTTCTGTCCTCCTTTCTTTTCTATGTTTTTTAAATTTAGTTATTTATGCCATTATGTAATTTTACCTTCACTTTTTAGAAACTAGGATATTTTCTGGAGTATGAGGAATCACTTTCCTGCCATTTACAATCTTATGGATATTTGCAATTATAATTTACTTTTAAAGTATCGAGTGTCTTCATTTTGTAGTGTAAATAACTGATTTAATTTGGAAGTCAGATTTTCAAGTTTCTTAACTGTGTAGGGGTATTGAAAAGAAAGAAAAGCGATTGTTGACCCAAAAGTAATAAGATCTCGGAACTTACAAAATATTTTTAATTATACTCAGAATTTGTATTGAAAACTTATTTACATTTTAGTCTAATAGCTAAATACTACAAAATGGTGCTCAGAAAACCTTATACTTAATTTGTTTCCTTTGAAATCTTTGGATATTTTTTAATACAAAGTAAATGAGGCAGTTGTAGTGGTTATCTTGTGTGAAGCCCTAGTGCTGTGTAGCTGACATTTGCGGAATGTTTTATCCGGTGCTTTAAGGACAGATGGCTTTATGGCATACCAAAATGAGGAATTCGCAATAGCAGGGAGAACAGAGTCTTGGCTCCAAGAATTTGTATTCATTGTTTCTTGTTGGCGACATTAATCTCTTCAAGCCTTTGTACTACTAAATCACAATGTTTCTAGACGTGAAAGTTATCTAACGTGGTGTCAGACAGCCGACAGAAAATCTTGTTTTTCTGAATAAGAAACAAACTGTTGTACAGCTGGCTACCATTTGCCAGGCCCCGAGTCAAAGCTTCATATTCGTAAATATGAACTTGTTAGAATGAGCTTTTGTGATGGGAAATGCCACGGAGGAAAACACTGACCTAAAACTGCTAGGTCCATGATCTAGGAGCCTAGCCTGGACTTGAGTATTTATCCCATGGCCCCCGGAACTCTTCTAGGGATGTGTTTGGAGGAAATACTGAAATTGAGCCTAGCTTGAGTCAGAGATCTGCCTGCTGGCTCAGGCTTCTCAGGAGGCCCCATAACGGAATGACAACACCGAAGAAAATGGATAGAACCTGACAAAGGGAAAGTCTGTCGCTGATTTGTTTCCCTATTTGTTCCCAGAGAGTCGGTGTAATAGCTGCACAGGCACTATCAAAATGTGAAGAGCTGTTTTAGGGTCACTCGAAGTGAATAGCACTATTAGTTTTGACTGAAGATAAGCGGGTTGAGTTTGCAGGTGTCTCTGCTGCTCTGCTTTGCCTTTCAAAGTCATCAACAGTCATCAAAACCTGGATAAATTTCATCACCGCCTCCTAGGAGGTTTGCTATTCGTGAAAGGTAATGGCTTTCGGCGTCTTTTGAATGACCTTGAACAATTTTTCAAGGTTTGGCAGAATCGATAGCTCCACATTTAAGATGCCATGTTTTTTTTTTTTAGATGACTCCATGTGTGTGCATGTATACATGCCATGACCACGTGTAAATCTACATAACATTAGACACATGTGACCTATTAATAGCTAACATCCAACTAAATATTAAATTTCTCTAGATATGTTTCATTTACTACCTTAAATATTGTTATTTAAATTTTAAGATGTTACTATCACAATTTTTTTTCAAAATAAGAAACCGAGTCTCATAAAAATTTGTCTCAGATCTGCTATAATATTTTAACATACTGCACTGTCTTAGTCACTAAATGCATTGTGTGATACAAACAGACACATGCATATAAATCCACTTATGGACAAATGTTATGACCAGAACATTTGGATTCATGTTCCAGGTTTTCATTAGAATTGATTGCAGAATAAAAACAGTAGAGCACCAGTATTAATTCCTATTTCTTCAATTAGCTTTTGCTTAGCTTGTTTGAATCCATACTAGATCAGCTCAAAGTAATCATGTCAATTACAGTGCTCATTTGACATAAAAAGATGGATTACTTTAATAAAAAAAACAACATCTCTACAAGTCTTTTTTTTCAAAGGCATGAAAAATAAGAAGTATGTTTTGCCTTTGGACTATTGTATCTCAATGGCCAATCTGAAATGGAGAGGTGGCCATGCGACATTAACAAGGACAACAATGGTCATACTGCAGATATGGAACAGACACTAAATTACACTTAGCCAGTGTATTTTTATAGAAAGAGATGTAGGGACAACTTTTGCATGTCAAGTCAGGTAACAGGTGAATAGGGAGAAAGCATCTGGTATTGAAGGTTGGAATATTTCTAGTTTTCACTTCTAGGAGGGACAAACCTGAAGAGGAAAAAAGAAACAAAGAAAGATGGAACAAGGTAGCCAATGTTTTTCTGACCTTTTTATTTTTGAGATTATCATAAAATCCTGTTTCTCCCCTCCCTTTCCTCCCTCTAAACCGTTCCATGTAACACTCCTTGCTTTCTTCCAAATGCATACTTTTTTTGTTAATTGTTGTTGCTTGCATATATGAATATATATTCCTAAATACAACCTACTAGGTCTGTGTAATGTTATTTTTATGTGTTTTCATGACTGACCTATTGATATTGGATCACCCATTGATGTGCTATTCCCTGGGGAAGGCTACTTTTCCTGTTCTCAGCATTTCTCAGTTACCTGTAGATCTTTGTATAAACGTGAGGCCTTGTGGGCTTTTCCACATTTACTTCAGCATGATCATTGGGTCATCATTATTCAGCTGCCATTTGGGCACTCATGTTGGTGAGACTTTATGGGTGGAGCTTCTGACATTACTAGGACACACAGTCTCCCAGCAAACTTCCTGGTTGTCTGATTCTTAACATCTTTCTGCCCTTCTTCCACAATAATCTCTGAGCCTTAGGTTCAGGAATGTTTTGTAGATGTATTCATTGGGATTGGGCTCCACAACTCTGCCTTTTGATTGGTTGTGGTTTCCATCTGTTGAAAAGAGAAGCTTCTTTTGTGAGGGAGAGGACTATACTTACCTGTAGGTATAAGGACAAATATTTATAGAGTGTTGTTAGGGATTATGCTAGTTTAGTAAACTAGTGGTTATAGATTCTTTTCCAATAACTATGACTTCATTAACACTGAGTAGTCAGCTAGGTTTCTTGTACCAGGCATGATTTCCCTGTTGTTGAATAGGTTTTTAAATCCAATTTTAGAGTCACAGGTTAATGCCAAGGTATGCACAACACTACTGCACCCTTTGGGTCAACATGTCATGCTGGTTGTTATGGTTCATAGGCTGAGTAGGACAACTGGTTGACCCCTCCTTTAGAAGCTTGCTTTGGTGCCTTCTGGTCTATGATAACTTGTCTTCAGGGAGGAAGAATTCAGGTCAGCTCCAGCTCAGAGGCCTTTTGGTCCTGTTTTTGAAGGGCATGGTGTCTTCATCATAGGGATTTATCTCCTACTTCTGGAGGAGAACTACCAGGAGCAATAGCAACCAGCTATATGTTTTGGGAGTCTCTTGGATAGCCTTGGCTCAACAGCTCAAAAGAGGGTTTCTCATGTCTGGTATTAGAATTTTTGTTAAGTAGTGTTTGACTCTTAAAGAGAGCATTGTTATCCCAGATGAGATGAGATAAATTCATTAAAACTATATGTATTCATTTATACATGGAATGACAAGCATGCAGTAATGGCATTTCTTATTTTATTTTATTTTTATTTTTTTAGGTTAAGCTTCATTTTGGAATTCTCTTCTCAAGTCCCAGGATTATTTTTTAAATAGTTAATTTTCTTATTTTGATTCTTTGGGTTTTTTTTGTTTTTGGTTATTTATGTATTCTGAATATTAATCCTCTCTCAGATGTTGTCTTAGTTGCTTGCTATTCTAGTGCTCTGAAGAGAAAGCATTATTCCATTAGCAACTTTTTTTTTAAACTCTTTCAACTGGGGGCTTGCTTACTGTTTCCGAGGTTAGTCCATGATCATCATGGTAGGGAGCATGGAGGCAGGCATGGATATGGAGCAGTAGCTGAGAGCTTACATCTTCCATCTTCATTTTTTGGTGAGGGGTGGAGGAGAGAAAGACAGTGACAGAGACACAGACAGACAGATACAGTGAGGGATGGAGAGAGAGAGAGAGAGAGAGAGAGAGAGAGAGAGAGAGAGAAAGAGGAACTGGGCCTGATGTGGGCTTTTGAAACCTCAGAGCCCATTCCTAGTAACATACCTCCTTGACAAGACCACACCTCCTAATGCTTCCCAAACAGTTCCATTAAGTGCTCCTCTTTGGGGGGCATTCTCATTAAAACCTTCACAGATATGTAAATGTCAGGGATTCTCACCTATTCTGTGGGCTTTGTCTTCACTTGGTTGGTTGTTTCGTTAGAAGTATAGAAATCTTTTAGCTCATGACGTTCTAACTGCCAATTGTTGGTCTTCATTCTTGGGCAAATGGAGTCTTGTTCAGAAAATCCTTTCTTACACCCATATAATACAGGGTACCACCTATGTTTTCTTCCAGCAGTTAGAATATTTCAGGTTTCACGTTTAGTTAATTTTTGTGTAAAGTGATGAGTATGGGTCTAATTTAATTCTGCATGTGGACATCCACTTCCCCAAAACCCTTTGTTGAAATGCTTTCTTTTTCCAGTGTATTTTTGGTATCTTTGTCAAGTATTAAGTGGCTAAAATTTTGTGTGTTCATGTTTGAGTCTTCTATTTTGTTCCATTGGTCTATATGTCTGTTTTTGTGCAGATACCATACTGTTTTTATTACTATGGCTCTGTAAAATATTTTAAGCTCTGTATGTGATCCCTCCAGGTTATTTCTCTTTGTTCAGGATTATTTTGGCTATCTGGGATCTTTTGCAGTTCCATACAAATTTTAAGATTATTATTTTTTTCTATTTTTGTGAAGAATGAGATGGGAATTTTGATTGGGGTTGCATTGATTTGTAAATAACTTTTGGCAAAATGGTCATTTCACAATGTGAATTCTACCAATCTATGAGCATGGTTTTTCTTTCCATTTTCTAGTGTCCTTTTCATCTCTTTCTTCAAAAGTTCAAAGTTTTTATTGTAGAGGTTCTTCACTCTCTTGGGTATGTTTTTACTAGATGTTTGTTTTATTTAAGGCTATTGTGTATGGAGTAAGCCAAACTAAATTCTTTTGAGTGGCCTCTGAGGCCAGATGTCCTCTAAGCCTCTTCCAGGCAGAAGTTTCATCTTTCAGCCTTCTCTGCCCCCCCCTTTTTTTAAACAGCCTGACTGCTGTTTCCCTTCCTATCTCTCCTCCCAGTCCATCCCCCACCTCCCCTCTGCCTACCCCAGCATTCACTCATCCTCCATTTCTACTAAGAGAGGGGCAGGACTCCTGTAAATATCAACCAAACATGGTGTATCAAGTTGAGTGAAGGCTGGACAAAGTAATCCAGCATGAGGAGTAGGGTCCCAAAGCCAGCACAAGAGTCAAAGACAACCCCGATTCCCTTTGCTAGGAGCCCCACAAGAAAACTAAGCTGCACAACTGTGATATATATTTGCACAGTGCCTAGGTCAGTTACATGCGCACTCCTTGGTTGTTGGTTCAGTCTCTATAAACCCACATGTGTCCAGGTTAGTTGATTCTGTGGGTTTTCTTGTGGTGTCCTTGACCAGTCTGGCTCATACAACCCTTCCTTCCCATCTTCCACAGGATTCTCAGAGCTCAGCCTAATGTTTGGTTGTAGATCTCGGCATCTGTTTCCACTAGTTGCTCAATGAAACCTTTTTGATGACAATAGGGCTAGGCACCTTTAGTGATGTGGATGGATACAAGATTAATTTTAAAAAATCAGTATATATACAAACAATATACAGAAAATTATACAAACAACAAATGTGTTGAGAAGGAAATCAGGGAAACAACGCTCTTCACAATAGCCACAAATAATATAAAATATCTTGGGGTAACACTAACCAAGCCAGCGAGAGACTTGTATGGCAAGAACTTCTAGTCCTTGAAGAAAGAAATTGAAGAAGGCATGGGAAGACAGAAAAATCTTTAATGTTCATGCATCTACAGCGTCAACATAATGAAAACGGCCTTCTCTGTTTTCAGAAAAGGGAAAAATCTGTGCTTAACCCACAGTTGAGTGGATATTTGCATATTAACTTATTGCTTATCTACTCCATTGGATGCTACTGTCTACAGGAAGGTGAATTTGATTTATTTCTGCATGTGGCTTTAAACAATTAAAATACTGTGTTAAGGTACCACCTACTTCTGTTGCAAGCAATTCTGCTTTTCTTTTTTCCTATTGGTTTTTTGAAACAGGGTTTCTTTGTGTATCTTGGGTTGTCCTGGAACTCACTCTGTAAATCAGGCTGGCCTCGAACTCATGGAGATCTGCCTGCCTCTGCCTCCCGAGTGCTAGGACTAAAAGCATGTGCCCTGCTGTAATTCTGTTTTTCAAAAAGTAATCATGCTTGGTTCTTAAGGCTTAGAGTTGGACATAAAAAGAATAGAAAAGGAAAGACTAATATACTTAGCTCTCATAAATTATAACCAGTGTATATGAAGTGTCATACCCAGAGCCTATAATAATACTAATCTTACAACCTTCTTGTGAGGTAGGCATTATCATATCATGTTATCTAGTGATTAAATGTATATTTTAGAGTCTGCTCTTCAGGCTTCTTTAGTAAATGACATATTGATTTTAAACCCTAGCTTCCGCATCTACAGTAGCTACTATAGACAGCCTGTGGGATGGTTACTAACGACTGGCTCCAAACTACACAGTGACTCTCTTAGTGAGAAGTCTACAAAGATTAAGCAATGTAGTGATATTTTGTTTGTACTCTAACAAAGCTTGCCTAAATATCAGAGTGCAGAGCTAAGGCACTAATTAGTCACAGAAACCAGGCAGTGGTGGCACACCCCTTTAGTCCCAGCACTTGGGAGGCAGAGAGATCAGACAGATCTCTGTGAGTTCAAGGCCACCTGGGCTACGTGAGATTGACTATGTCTAAAAGAGAAACAGCTCACACATGCCTTTAATCCCAGCACTAGGGAGGTGGAGACAGTAGTAATATGGCAGGGTAGGGAGAGGAATATAAGGCAGGAGGAGAAAGGTTCAGATGCAGTCTGAGGATTCTGCCTGAGCATGCAGCCTGAGGATTCAGTCTGAGGATGTAGTCTGAGGTTTCGTAGAGACAGGATCTCCCCCACTTGGTCTGAGCATTGGTAGAGGAAAGAACTCTCTGGTGGCTGCTGATCTGCTTCTCTGATCTTCGGCATTAATCCCTTTATGTGACTCTGGGCTTTTATTATTAAGAATAATTAGAATTGTGCTACATTAAGCCATTTGTTCAAGCCCACAAAATGAGTATGTCATAGAGGGAAGAGACCTCCAGATTGGATTGGTTTGCAAACTCCCTTCTCTGTTATACCACAAATAACATTCTGTATTATTTTGTCTATAAATGAAAATTGTTTCCTTTGAAAAAATAAGCTAAGTGATATCAGGAGACAGAGATATATTTATATGGCTACGGATTCTAGGTCTGGATTGGATAGCTTGCTTAGCCTTATTTCCATAAGGATGAAAGGATGGGGAAGGAGGGAAAGGTGGGGAGAGGGAAATATTGCAAATTCCAATCAAATTCAACAGATCCTTTCGTGCCTAGGTATGAGGGCATACCAGAATTAGTTAGAAAGAATCACCATGAGCAGGTGGAGTACTTAGGGGGATTAGTTACAAAGCCTATAGTTGAAACACACACTCACAAATACATTTCTAAAAACATTGGGCTAACTCAGGGCTTTGTTGTATAAAATCAAATACCCGTAGGGTGGAGGAAGAAGAATGGTGACACTGAGGAAAGAAACCAAATCACATGGCTAAACATAGACAAGCATTATGGGTTAGTTTAAGTTGTAAGAGCTAGTTAATAATAAGCCTGAGCAAGTAGGCCAAACAGTTTATAATTAGTATAAGCCTCTGTGTGTTTCTTTGGGATTGAACAGCTGTGGGATCAGGCAGGACAGAAACTCTGTCTACACCAGAGAGCTAGTGTACTTGGACAGTTGTTTAAATTTTGAGAATTTTTATCTATCACACCTTTTGCATTTTTTCCTGTGTAGAATTTTATTTTATTTTTAAGTTGATTTTTAAAGTCAACATACAAAGTAATGAGTTTCGGTGTGACATTTTCTCATGTACTTTATTCTTATTCACTTCCTATTCCATGACCTCTGTATTCATGTACCCTTCTTGAGGGTCCCTTCCTTCCACCAAGTAGTCAGTCTTCTTTTTTTAATGTCATATAGTTCTCTCTTTCCTCCCTTCCTTCTCTTTCAAGATTTCCCTTCTCTTTTCATGGTGTGTTTTCTAGCTCTCTCTCTCTCTCTCTCTCTCTCTCTCTCTCTCGTCTTTCTCTCTCACACACCCATATTCACACTACTTTGTCTTGGAGCCACATATGACAGAAAACATCATTCTTGCCCAAGCATATGCCATTTAACACAGTGGTTTCAAGTTCAGTGTTCTTACAGATAGCATGGTTTCATTTCAATTTTCAGCGAAATAAAATTTCATTGTGAACATATACCATTCCTCTGCTGATGGGCATCTAGAATGGTTGCATATCCTGGCTATTGGCAATTGCTCAGCAATAATCGTGGATGTACAAAGATCTCTGTGCTTGGGCTTAGAGCCTGTGAAAACATACCAAGAAGCAGCATAGCTCGATCATACTGCAGTTCTGTTTCTGATAATTTTTGAGGAATCTTCATCCCTATTTTTATAGGGGCTGCACAAGGTAAATTCTTTTACATGTCAACGAGATTTTGCAATTAATGTTGGATTGACCTAGGAAAATTGTTCTTGATTCTCTCTGCTTATTTAGAACCTCAAATAAATGACCCTGGTTTTATTTTTTCCCTTTTCTGTTTTTTACTAACTCTAGTATGTCTTTAGCAACGAATTTTCTCTTGATGGAAGAAATGGAGCTAGAAATGATTCTCCTCTTTCATCATAATTAACTGTGGGGATTTTCCACCAGTTTCTATTCTCATCCACCTTACCCTCTCTCCTTTGATACATGTGTTTGCTTCATCATTCCAACTATGTCCTGCATGTCAGGTAACCCCCAACCTTGACACTAATCCCCTTACCCCTTGTCTTTCACATCAAGTTTCCAGCGAAACATATTACACTGAACTATTCCATTAGCTTCTTTGTATCGACACAGCAAAATTGGTCTCATTACTGCTCCTCTAGACTCCAGTTATCCCTGGACTTCAGTGATGAGAAATTTCTCAGTCACTAGGCTTCGGCCAGTGTCTCCTTGACAGCTCTGTCACCCTACCCACCCCAGCAATTTCCAGCTCTCATCATTTTGGCTTCCACATCACCTCATTTTCAGAGCCACTGTATGGTTCAGTTTCTTCCCCTCTTGCTTGGACTCTGCTGACAATTTTACCCTTAGGGACGGTTATCAGATAATAAGGCTGGCACTTCGTCTATGCCTTTCATTCAGTGGCCCCAATGTTGGCACATTGTATAACTGTGAAACACTCATCAAGATTAGCTTTACTTCTGATTATTAGCAAAAACCATGACCTTCATTTGAACGTCACCTATTGTCCTACTAATGACATTTATCTGTTCCATGTAGCATGATTAATAAAAACCCAGAGATAGAAACTGGAGTTCAACCTAAAGGAAAGAAACGCAAAACAGCCAACCACTTTTGGCTCTTACTTTGACCCCACTCCAAAAATGGTGATCCTGCCTCTAGGAAACCTCAGAAAGAGACTAAGAGCTGTCTCCTCCTGTTTTACAATCTTCTCTAGTTCTGGAATTAAAGCCTGCACCACCACCTGGTTTCTATGGCAAGCTAGTGTGGCTACTGTGATTGAAGCTGTGTGTCATTGCTGCCTGGTCTGTAAGGCTGGCCAGTGTGGATGTTTTACTTTCCTGATCCTCAGGCAAGCTTTATTTATTAAAATACAAATAAAATGCCACTACAGTCCCAGGCTCCAATCTAGGGTCCCATCTTGTATTTAGTTGTTATTAGGTTTAATCATCTACTTTTCAATTTGTTTCTGGTAGTCCTATGAGTTTCATTAAGGTTGTTTATAGGAATAGGGGTGGGTATAAGCAAACCAGCAATGGCCACACCATTGAAATCATCACCCTCCTCCATGAGCCATTAACTATGTTTAAATCCTCAGGAGAGCTGGGGTCCCATGAGCCCCACCTTCTTCCAAGACAGAGTATTATAGGCCCAGTCTTATGTGACTCTTGTGAGATAACCAAACCTGCCATGAGTTCAAGAGCACAGCCATGCCGTGCCAAGAAGTAAGGGTCCACACCCTCCCCTCTGCTTCCTTTTGAGCTTACATTCTTTATGCCCCTTCATTCATATGTCCTGTACTTTTTTGAGGCCAAACTTCAAAAGGCCCCTTTGCCTCTAGTTTCCTTTCATGTTAGTTATCTATCACGTTGGAGATATCTGTTTGAAGGACATATTTATTCAAGGCCCCAATCCTGCACAAAACCTTTGAAACATACCCCATTGCCTCTTAGATAACGCCTGATGTTCAAGACCATGTGTAGTCTGGTTCCAAATCACCCACCGTTTACACTGACCTGTCATTCTCAGAGCTGGTCTGAGGATTTATGGTTTTGTTGTTGTTGCTGCTGCTTTTGTTGTTCTCTATGCTGGCTTCTGTGGTTCCCACTCTTCTCTACCTCGTGCCATTATTATCATCTTCATTTCACAGAAGAATGAACCAGAGCTCGGAGATATTAATAAACTTGTCCAAGGTTCACAAGCAGAGCTGGTATTTAAACTCAGATGGCTTTCTTTCTAAAAGCCAAGAGATTGCATCACTGCATTTGGAAGCCCCTTGAATAAAAAGTTTGGCTCTTATTAAGGTCGGATATTTTCTCACAGAATTCAGCACAGAGCCTCGTACATATGGCTTTAATATGTATTAATTGAACAGAAGAATACTCAAATATTGGGCTTCGGAATAAGAACGTATAATGGTAATTGTTAAGGGTGAGGAGAGGACCAGAAGTTACTCATATGAATGTTTTTCATGAATGAAGAGATTAGGTAGCATTTGTTACACAGTAATTGCTTATTAATGTGGCATATTCCAAAAAGGAATCTGTCCTTGATTCAGAGGCTGGCTAGCTTTGCAAGTTAAATTATTTATAGAAGACTGTGTGCTTTCTTAATCTAATTTTGAAGACTCGCACATCCTTTCAATACAGTCCAGCTGGTGGTCTGGTAGCTAACATGTGGATGCTTCAACCGAGCTTTCCAGTGGGAGGCAGGAAGAGCCCTTCAAGATGAACTTGGCTGAATTTCTAGGAGCTCCAGTGGAGAAATCCCTGAAAGCTCCATGTGAGCAAGGAGGAAGGGAGCTGAGGAGGGGGGCCCAGGAGGAGGGGAGCTGAGGAGGGGGGCCCAGGAAGAGGGGTGCTTTGATATGTGTGCAGAGAGGAATCTCCGGCCGTTTCTTTTATCTGCTTTGTTGTGTTGAACTATGGGATGAACTTGGGTGGGAATGGGCGAGTGAAGGCTTGAACATGGTGTGTATGTCAAACTCTGCGGGACTGATCCCTGAGCTTTCCCTGTAGTAGACAAGGTCCACTTCTGAGACACAGCCCCAGCCTGCATTTTAATTTTCCATGGAGAACACATAATCTATTTTTTTTTTTTTTGGACTTAGTTAATTTTCCAAATCTCTGTACAGCATTGACAGCGTGGTGTTAAGTGTCCTGCCTGTTTTCCAAGTGTGACGCATCCTCCCTGGAAGCTTCCTCAAATAATCACACACGTTCTGCGCACTGCCCTCCCCCTCTGTGGCACCTGAGGACTAGCCTGTCCCCAGATGAACAGTGAATCGACACAGGCTGGGAGGAAGGGCTGTAAAATTCATTTCACATCTGTTCAGTGAATCACTTATTTGCTTTCAATTTAATTTTTTCCCAAAGAGAAATTCATTTGGAAGTTTTATGGCAGTGGTGTTTTTAATTGACCAGAATAAAAAAAATTAAATGTGCTCTTTTTCTAGTGAGAATGTAAGATCCCACGTCCTCATTTAAATGGGATTTGGTTTTGTGCTAGAGAGAGAATAGTATTCTTCTCTCGTGATCTTAGAGTTTAGAACCATTTTAATAACAAGATTGGGTTAAATATGAAGATACTTTTCCAATCTTGTGTCAAAGCACTTACTTAAGCAATAGACTGTAATTGGTGACTGTTTTCAAGACTATATTATACAAATTACAAAGAAAGGACAAATACACTTCAACTAATTTTTCTTTTTTTTACCAAATTTGCCTTAATGTAAATCTGATGTCATTCAGTGACCCTGTACTGATTTTCCTTTACAAATATCTGTTTGTTTACATGTGACAGGCTCGATGGGAAAGGGGGCATTGGAGCTTGAGGATGGATATTATGAGGATGACGTTTCTGGACCAGAAGCCAGAGGCAGAAAATTTACGTGTCATCAACTTAGCTCAGAGCTGAGGGCAGAAGTTCTCAAACTCAGGTGGGATACCACCTAACAAGGTAGCCAGGGAGGCCACTGTGAACCCCGAAACAGCCCAGGCTGCTGTAACTGCTGCTGGTTGCCAGCAGAACCTGATGGACTGCAATACTTTACCCTTGGTTATACCATCTATTTCAGTAAAGGAGCATAGGATGATCAAGCCAGCACTGTGCTAGAAGTTTCCATGTTGACAAACTCTCATATGCTGGAACATGCTGTGTGGGTTGCTGGGGCAGAATGGCCAAAAGTTATCCCATGTGTACCCAGCATGCAGCCCTACCAACTGGACTGGTAAAGATGCACCCACTGATGCAATCCTGCCGTGTCTGTCATAGGGATAACCAGCCACCTTCTGACTGGATTTGAGGCCTTGTCTACTACTATAACGTTGTTCTGAGGAGGTTTGTGAAGGCAGTGGCTGGGAAGGGCGCAGGCTCTAGTGGGAAGCTATCTACGTCTATTACTTTACTAAGCAGTGTTCTCAAAGCTTCCTCAGACAATTCTGGTGTGTAACACATCATTGCGAAATATGCAAAATAGAAAAACATTTTGGAACCGCAGATTTGAAAAATTCTTATAGGAAGCAATGAAGATAGGGTTTTTGTAGGTAGAAAGAATTACTAGATAAATATTCTTTTGTCATGTGTGCAGAAACCAGTGACTGAAGTGTGGCTACCTGAGCTCTAAGCTATGGCTGTGGCACTTTTCAACATCGGCTTTGGTCTTGACTCTGCCTCAATCTCCTTAAACATAAAGTAATGATACTAACATTATCTACCTTGGAGGTTTGGTTTGATGACTGAGTCAAATAATTAACTCGCTCACCCTTGACATAAAATTGGTTCTAAATGAGCACTTGAGGAAAACTCAGGGGTTTTCATCCTCCCCTCCCCAAATCCTGGGGAAAGGAGACTTACTTTGGAATATCAAATGTGTTCCATTCCCATTTATTTATTCTCTCAACACATGTTTAATGAGTACCTACCATATGCCATGTAGTATCATGGATGCCAAAAGGGTGGGAGGGAGTGGGCGAGTGGGGGGAAAGATCTTGGCAGACAAGCAATCAAACAACAAAACAAAACACAGCAAAACCCAAACCACTGACGAATTGTTCGCATAAGAATAAACTCGTTTGAATCTCACCACAGCCCCTAAAAGGGAAGCAAGGGCTACCGAAATGGCAGACAACTCAGTAGTAAGATGCTAGTGTAAGGAATCAAGCAGGAGAGAGATGCAAGCTGGGATCACTGGTAGGGATCCAGGTCACAGTGAGGGTGGACAAGAAATAGATAGGAGAGAGAGCTATGTAAGGGAATGATCAAAAAGGCTAGTTCATCATCTGCTGATATCCCCTGCTTCAGAGGCCACTTTCTCCACTTGGTCTGCTCATGAGCGTTAAGTCTTTGACATAAACATTCATGTGGATTTTTAACAGTGTTTGTGAAAAACAAGAGCCTCAAAGGGCAGACATTGCAAAACGGATCCTAACTGATCAACTCATCTTCATGTTGTCTCATGTGACTTTTCTCAACTTAAAGAGAGATTTATGTGGTTTAAAATGTGTTTAGAGATGCTCCTGAGAGTTTGAGGAGAAATTACTCTTTTTGACATGGGCAACATTTCTTCTCAAGACCCCGTGTGTGGGACAACTGAGTAATCGTCACCTAATGTCAACATTCAGGAGCATGGCAAAATGGCATGTTTCTAGTATGATAACAACCTTTATCTGCCTTTAGGCTGTCTGTTTGCCCAGCTCTTGGTCATGGATTTCAGGCTGTATTTCTCCAGTATTGATGAGTATACTGAAGAAGACATAATCAGTATTCGTAGAGTCAAAATATACTGTACCAAGACATGTCACTCTGATGAGACAAGTAGGTTGGCTCAAATAAACATTACAAACATAGTCCTAGAACTTGGGTCTTATGGATATATTTTAGCATATTTTTCAGCCTGGACAATCATGTAAAAAAAAAAATGCTCACCATTAATCCTATCTTTCAATCTTTTGAGGCTCCATGCAATCAGTGACTTGGAATAGAAAAAAAGATGGGTCTTTTTAGATCTTTCCTTTGAAGCTCTTCCAGCAGGCCATAACTAACTTATAGGGAATGGATCTCTATAGTTCATAAGTGAATAGGAAGTCATGCCCTCTATCTATGAAGATGATTCCTCAAGCCTTCACCAAACTTCGCGTTTGTTGTCTTAGATCTACAGATCCTGAATGTATTCTAGTCTAGTTATGCTGTTTGCCCAGTGTCCTTGCCTTTCCATTCTGCTATGACAAAGTTAAGGCACCTTTGGAAAGTGTGTCATGGTGTGGTTATTTAGGCTACATAGAGGAGAACCTGTACCCTGGCATTTGCTGGTACAGATGAACGGAAGTATGATCAGCCTAAAATAACCACTGAGATGGCTAGTTTTGTCCGCTTGACACATTCTAGAATCTCCTGGGAAGACAGTTTCAATTAGGACTTGTCTAGGTCAGGTTGGCCTATCAGCATGCCTACGAGGGATTTTCTTTAGTTGAGTTGAGGTAGGAAGACCTCCTGTGAATGTTAGTGACACTGTTTCACGGGCCTGACACTCAACTGAATGGAAAGGAGAGTGTAAGCCAAACACTATCATGTACAAATAAATTTATTGCTCTGTGCTCTTCACTGTGACTGTGATGTGACTAGCTGCTTCAAGCCCTGGAGCCTTCAGGTCCTCCACGACAGTGAACCATCACCTAGAATTGTGAATCAGACAAATAAACCCTTTCTCCCTTAAGTTGCTTTTATTTCAAACCAAATGAAGAAACTCATGTTAACCTGCTAGGGAAAGGCAGTGGCAATGTTTGTGTGATAAAACATATCCATGTATGTAAAGGGTCAAAATTATTATATATTATATGATATTCTAGAAATACGTTTAGAATGGGAGACACCTGGAAAAGCTTACAATGCATGTTCATAGTTGGTATGCACAGAGATCCTGATATTGCTCCTCATGTTCATCCAGAAAATGAGTAGTTATGGGCAGTGGTATAATAAAGATAGCTTCAGAAAGCACCAAGGCTGACTTCTAAGCAGAGTGCAGGACCTATGCGAATGCAAGGGAATAAGAAGTGCCACCGCATTTTACAGTAGAAACCACAGCTCTGCCTGGCTTCTTCTTTGTGCTGTTACCAGGACCCAGCCCATCCGTGGAGAGAGCACTTCACTGCACACACCAACAGGGACAGAATGCAAATACTTCCCCTCACCTCAGGGGAGTGTTTGGAAACACTCTCCTGGAAAGGAAATTAATTTATTTGGTTGCTAATTATTTTGGCTCTAGTTTTAATGAGCCATCCACTATAAAAGATAAAGAGGATAATAAAGCTTCTCTCTCTCTCTCTCTCTCTCTCTCTCTCTCTCTCTCTCCTTAAAGTGATTGAAAGGATAAAAACAGTATGTAGTAGTTATAATCATGGGCTCTGATCTCAGATTATGTGTATTTGTGTCCTTGTTGATTAAGAATGTCACGTGTGACTTTGGGCCAGTTTCTTGTCCTTTCTGTATAGACCTTAGACTCCTTGTCCCCAGAGGGAGAACAGTGATAGTCTCTGTACCAAAGTATTGTGGTGACTGTGAAGGAGTAGAGCCACGCCCATCATTGTTGTTATAATGCTATAGCTTAGGAATGTTGAGAAGGAGTGGAGAATAGATGATCTGAACAGATGGTAAAATGGAGCCTCCTAAATGAGCCCAGGGAAATTGCCTAGGAAATGTGGTATGTGTCTGTGGGTATTCACACACAAAAACGTGTGTGTGTGTGTGTGTGTGTGTGTGTGTGCCTGTGTGCATATTGGGGAAGAATGGGAACAAGGCAATGTGGCACGAACAATGCGTGTGAAAGAAGACCCTCATGGAAGACTTTCCTTTTGTAAATCCAATACTCAAATTTCTTTCTAGAAGCTAACCTTCTGGGCTTCACATAACATAGAATCTACTGTAGCCTGCACCCAGGGGACTAGCCCATTGCTGCTGGGAGCTCTACAAGATGGAGTAGTATTGTATGTGCCGTAGCATTTTTCTTTACCAGTTGATAGTTCAATAAAAGCAAAGAGCGCAAATACCATGTGAATTTGTGTTGTTTCTATTAAATTATCCTAGTTTGAACGACTGTGAACCTTGAAAACAAATAACAAACAGCAAACAAATCCCCTAAACACTTGACTCAAAATGGGAGATGCTAGGCATTCAAAGGTTGAGGTTGGAGGAGGAAGAGGAACTCCTTTTGCAAGAACCGATTGTTCGTGAACAGGATGTCCATTGTAGTACTCAGCAGTGTTGTTTCCGGATCTGCAGAATCAGTATCCATCAGGACTTGTAAGAAATAAAGAGTTTCAGGCTCCCTTCAAACCCCTCTGAATGAACTCTGCCCTTTGCAAACGGTTCATCTCCTTGGTATGTTTGAGAAGCTTGACTCCAGTGGGCTTTAATGGGCCACAGGCTTTGCAGCAACCATCTTGCCATTTTGGAGTGGTGAAATGGTTTTAGGAGAGTGGGTTGAACATTTTTTTTTATACAAAGAGAAGGGGAATGTAGATATGGTGCTAATGAGTATAGTAATCACAGATAAACTCTCTTGTTTGAATCAGCGATTGAAGGAAAATCCAAAAGAATGTGCGCGACTCTCCATTTTAAGATCTTTAAGCAGTCAGAAATCTTGAAGTTAAAGATGCCTCTGGAAGGTGGCGTAACACTTAGATTCCTTAGAAATACAGATCAAAATATAGATCAAAGGTGAGGTTCTTCAAAATGTCTTTGGCTCAAAGGCAAGGAAGCTTGAGCCCCGACACCGGAAAGTTGCACCGAGATTGTTTTTGTCATGTGTGTCTCTATAAGGAAGGGTGCTCCATGAACCTCTGAACCCCAAGAACAGCCATTCTGAGTGGAGGAGATGGCATTCTCCTGTAAGCTACAGGTTGGATTCCATTCAGCTCCTTAAGCATCAAGGTCACAGCTGGTTCAGAATAACTGATTGCTGATCATCCCGCTCAGGCATTAACATTAACGGGCAGTATCTTGTTTACGCCCGTGTTCTGCTCACAGTTTGTAAGTCATTCTTTCCAGCAGTCTCGGCGGTGATTTGAAGTTTGAGTCTAGTCTATAGGTGTTGGGCAAAACTTTAGCTGTGCTAGAGGGTTAAAGAGGTTAATAGGAGAGAGGGAGAAGCTTTCCCCTGCGTATTGCATTTCTGTATCTGAGCGCTTGTCACAACAGACAGGGATTGTGAAGCCTGCATTTACTTCCAGGTAAGAAACAGGCTGGCTATATAATTATGCTAATGCTTCCCAGGGTGTTTGCTTTTTTTCCTCTCCACTTATATCACATGCACACAGGCTCTTGCTTGCTTGAACATCCTGTTTAGCGGCCAACTAGCACATACACACAAACACACTCATAAAAACAGGCACAGGCTGGCTGTCACCCTCAGAAAGACCATCCAAGGTGACCTCATTGATTCATGTGGCTGCTCCTTGCCATGGTTGGTTTCCCAGTGCAGTGGGCAGTCTTCCAAACACATAGCAGCTCACTTGTAATAACCACATTGCCTTCATTTGAAGCCCCAAACGGAGAGACACATTTCCCTGTACATCTTGCCCGCTTCCTCGATGTTGACAATACTCCCACTATTGCTTGTTTTGTTTCCCTTCCATGAACTTTGTCTCTCTCACACAAAGAGATGCACACACACTAGTCACTCTGTATCAGGACCTAAGGAGGAGTACCCGTTAGCTGCATAGCTGCAATCTGGTGTTGAAGGGCAGTTTCCTTTAAATTGAAAGATCTCCTCCAGGAGGGAAGGAGAGGCTTAAGAGCATTGGGATGTTATACAATAGGTCACAAGTCTAAAGAATAGAAAGTTGAAAGTTCCTTGCGCTCCCCTCCCAACCAGTTGGCTGGGGAAGGGGACTCTGACCAACCAGACTGAAGAGGGCAGCGATGCTCTGACCGTGTAAGAATCAGCAAGAGAATTGATGTCTACCTGCGAATTGTGCACAGAGCACCGCAGTTGCCATGAATCTTCCATGTTAGGAGGTGGGTTTTTGGTGATGCAGCTGGTTTTGAGTCTTCCCTGCTCCTTGTAAGTAACCCCTCACTCATGCTTCTGTGACTAACAGTGAAAGACCCTCATTAGGATGATATCTTCTGCAAATATATAAAATATTATAAATGTTTTAATAAATTTTCATTATGCCTCACATTTATGACTCACACAACCTAGCCTGTTACTTGAGTAAGAGCAAACAGTAATTTAATGAAATGCAGTTATAAAATAATTTATTCAACATTATTGAGACACTAAAAATAAGAAAGCTTATCATGTTTATATTCAGTGAGTGTCTTCTATGAAATGAAAAATAAATTTTTGTTTATTTGGAGTTTGGATGGGCAGGGATGATGAAGTACAGATAATTCAAATGATAGAACTTCAAGCATCTCTCTCTTTCTCAAATAAAAATTAAAAATCAAGACAACAAAAACACTCTGGTTCAATGAATTGGACCTTAGTGCAATCCTTACTTTGGCTTGTCCTGGGTTCTCTTTCCAGACTGAATAGCTACGTGTATGTTGCATTGCCCCAGGAAAAGTCTATCACACAGCATCTGAGCTCCATGCTTTCCCTGCCTCTAGGAAATAAAATGGTTTCCAGTACCACTGTCTGATCATCTCGGACATCAAGCCTGGAGGAAGCTAATGTTCTAGTGTGAAAACTGCAATGGCCTCAAGGGTTTCTCTGAAGTTCCAGGTCTGTGTCTGACTCATTGGGCCTCTGACCTTCAGCAAATCTCTTGGCTCTTCAGTTTCTCTCATCTGTAAAATGGAGATGAATATCTCACAGCGTAGGGATGCGGTGAGAGGGCGCCTGTACTCTGTTTTTGTTGGTTTGTTTGCTTTTGTTTTTCGAGACAGGGTTTCTCTGTAGCTTTGGAGCCTGTTCTGAAGCTTGCTCTTGTGGACCAGGCTGGTTTCAAACTCACATTGATTTGCCTGCCTCTGCCTCCCAAAGGCTGGGATTAGAGGCGTGCGCCACCACCGCCCGGCCCGCCTTGTACTCTGTAAAGTGATACACAGTGTAGACACTGGGAGTGAGGAATTATCCAAGCCTGTCTGTGAGTTCGAGGCCAGCCTAGTCCTTCCAGTGAAGGAAGTGGTCCTGAGCTAGTCTCAACAGCCCGACTGGAGGCTGCAGTGTGCAGTGTTGAGCTCAGACACATCGCAGGATGCCTTAGTCATGTGCATGCGTGAACTTCGCCCCAACCCACCCACTCAGTGCTAGATGAAATTTTAAGCACAGGAAATGCCCAGGCTGCCAGGTTTCAGAGGCACCAATTTAATGCGAAGGAGCTCTTACTTTTCCTGTGATCTCAAATCTTAACGTCCATTGCTGTGACAGGTGTCCCTCTCACTTCTGATGCCTGAGATATCTCGTAAGGCATAATGGAGTCTGGAAGGTACTGTCCTGCTGGGATCTTCTTATTAGACTTGACAAATACACCTTCTAATCTTGGTTCATGCATTAGATGGAAGAAATCTGACACTATCTTTGAAATGGACTCCTGAGCCAGACTTGCCTCAGTGCGTAAAGGCTATTGGTACTTCCATCCCCGAAACCCACGTAAGGGTAGAGAGAGACAACCTACTCCATAAAACTGTTCTCTCCCTCCACACATGACTCTCCATCACACACACACACACACACACACACACACACACACACACACACACACGTATAAACACGTGCACAAATAATTAAAGTAATTACTAAGCAAAGAACTGTGTTTAAACCTCCCACCCCACCCCCCTTTTTTTATTTTGTTTTTTGAGATAGGGTTTCTCTGTAGTTTTTGGAGCCTGTCCTGGAACTAGCTCTTGTAGACCAGGCTGGCCTCAAACTCACAGAGATCTGCCTGCCTCTGCCTCCAAGTGCTGGGATTAAAGGCCTGTGCCACCACTGCCCGGTCCAAGCCCCTCTCTTTAAACATTAACTGGGGCACCACTGAACATCATCTTTTGCTCTTTGGAACTCCAAGTAGTTTCCTGTGAAAGGAAAAGAGGAGAGGCCTGGGGACAAATCAAACAGGTTCCCCCTGGTGCTTAGCTTGCCCTGACCAAGCTCTGGGCCTACAGGGAAACTGTGAGGTGAGTACCTGGGTTTATGCAACCTGCCTCCCAGGTCACCTAGGCTGAGGTGCCGGAAATAAACTCAAGCAACTGGGTCAGAGCCACGGTCCTAGGCAGTGCCATTAGGAGTGGTGGGGAAGTGGGTGGAAGGCCAGAGGGAGGAAAAAAACCAACCCAGAACCCATCCAAACTATGTGACTCAGAATGAGAGAAACAAGGCAAATTCCCAGAAGGCAGCCTTTTTATTTGTCTTTATTTATTTCACTTTAGTTTGTCAGGCGGATGAGATAAGAACATCTGTCTCCCGCTAACAGAGCCACATTCTTTCAGGTAAGAGTGAGAACTCCGGGCCAGCACGTATCTGCAAACTTGCTTTAATCTATTTCTGGGGTAATGGACTTGCACAGCGGCCTCAAGTGCCTCCGTTAATAGCTTCTTGCTTCTTCCAGCAGAACTGCACCAGAGCTGTTTTCAGATACATGCTCCCTTTGAGGAAAGGACAACAGAAACTTCTTAGAGAGGAACAGGAAAGAAAAAAAAAAAAAGATTAAGCCCTTTCTTTAATCTAGCAGGAAGAAAAGTCGAAATTACCTCAGTGCCTGCTCCAACAGCTATAAACAGCAGCGTTAGGGAGAAAGTACTTTCTCCATGACCAAAAACCATTTAGGATACAGAACTTGGGCTCTATATTTCCCTGGCTGCTTTAATGCAGTGAGATTTGGGCTCTAGGGGCAGTGGCAGGGGGTGAAATCTAAAAATACTGTTCAGTCCAAAGCAAGTACCAATGATGGAAGGGGCCCACTTCTGCCCGAAAGGAGAAAGGGAATATGAAATCTTAATGTCCTCATTTCTAAGCTCTAAATCAAAGTCAGACTTTGGAATACTGTTTTTTATTTGTATTTTTAATAGGCAGTGCAGGGGAAGGGTGACAAAGATTCAAGTGGTATGAAAGGAATAGGGGAAGAGGGAAACTTGCCTTTCTCCCAGCCCTGCCGCCACCCCTCCAACCACCCCGCACTGACACGGCAGTCTCTGATGAGGCTTCTTGTGAGTCTAGCCAGACAGTCCCTCCATATTGAAGCATCGGCCCTCACATGTGTCTGTATGTACGCCTGCATGTGCTTACACAACTTTCAGTTCCATTATTGAACACAGATAGCTGTGCTACACACCTACCTCTGTTGCTGGCCCTTGCTTCTCTCACTTAAAATGATCCTACAGAGATAATTTCCTGTCAGACCATAAAGCTTACCTTGTTAGCATTGGTAGCTACATAGAAGCTCATTAAGGATATATCTTCAGGCCTGTTCATACAGTTGCCACTAAATGTGGGAATAAGCATGTTAACATACTTGCCTTAATACATAAAATGTAAATTGATGCTTGCATCTCTGGATGTTCTTAGCATCTTAGAAACTTAGCATTCCTAACAGTATTTTACCTTTGAAATATTAACTGTGGGTGAGAGTGCACTGCTGATTTCTAGATGGAGAATTTCCCATGGTTTCATTGAGCTATTAGCTACCTCGTCAGGAAAGGCAGAAGTCTGAGCAGTGTTGCCTACAGCCAATAGATCAGTTTTTGAGTAAATATGACCCTTTCCGCTACAACAGTGAGGTCACAGAAGTCACCTTAGCAGCATGAAGAAATCAATTCCAGCTAGCAACCACCTCTGACTTAGGGCGTTTCGAATGCATGAAATTTTTGCCTCCACATTGATAAGGTCATACATATGTATGCGCCAACCTTGCAGCTCCCGAGGGCTCTGGTTTTCAAAATTCTGAATAAATCTAAACCGGAACATATTTGGATGAGACTGAAAACTCCAGATGCTGGAACCCTGCTTTCATTTTTCAGGTGGAAAGCGTACTCTGGGAACAGCCCAACAGGAATGTAGCCATGGAGGGAAGGTGAGGCAATCCTTCCATTAATCAGACCCCTACTCGTGTGGAGGGAACCTGGTTGTCCTGCTAAACAGCTCCAAGGGCGACAATGGAAAAGAAGAGAGTGGAGCAGGCAATGCAAGAGTGAGAACAATGTGATTGAGAACAAGATCTACGGTTCAGTTCAAGCACCGCGTGACTTTTTGTCAGAAGAGACAGAAGGTCCGAAACTTAGGAGGAGCAGAAAGCATCTGTTGTACCGGATTAAAATCTCCAATGTGCAAGTTGTTCTGAGCTTGTCTGCTGTTGTGGGTTTGCTTTATGCTCAGCCTCCAAACGGTGGCAGGGGTTCCCCAGCAACACCTCCCTGAGCTGCCCCAGGCTCCACATGGACGGACAGAAAAGCATCTCTGAAACTGGAGAGCTGATGGGAGAAGAGAACCTTGGTGCCCACAAATCCACAGCGCATGAAACAGCCTTTCTGTGCGCATAGGGACCTTGTGCAGCTTTGTTTCCTTATTTGTATAATATGGTTGAATTTTAAAACCCCTGAGATCTCCAAATAGAAAGTAATTTCTCTTCTTTTCTTTTTCCACCTTTTCACATCTATTGAATGAATATTTACAGTGTCCAAGCAAGCATTTTCCTGGCTACATTTCTCTCTCTCTTTCTGTTTCTCTCTTATTCTTTAGAGACAAGTTCTCCCACAGACTCTTGAACTCTGACCAGATGTTCCCGCTGTCCCATGACCAGCCTTGGTTACAGACTCTGGCCATGCTTAGCTTTTACTCTGGTGCTGGGAATTCAAACAAGGTCTTCATGCTTAAGTTGCAAGCACTGTATCCACTGAGCCATCCCTATCTTCCTCCTAGTTACTGTTCTTAATTATTTATATGTTATTTATGTATTTATTTGTGTGTGCACGTGTGTGTGTGTGTGTGTGTGTGTGTGTGTGTGTCACAGGCATGTCTACAGATGTTTCCTCCTTATTTTTTTATGTTTATTTTATGGGTGTATATGTGAGTTCTCTACATGTGCCGCATGTGTGCAGGTATTCTCAGAGTTCATCAGATGCCCTGGACATAGATTTCAGGTAGTTGTGCGCAGCCTGAGGGAGGTGCTGAGTATTGAACTGGAATCCTTTTGTAAAACAGCAAGTGCTCTTAACTGCTGAGCCATCCCTCCAGTGCCAGTTAGATATTAATTTCAGGATGAGATTAGCATGTTTAACCACTGAGTCGAGCTAAGCTGCAGTGCTCTCAGTGCATTGCAATTGAGCAGAGAAAGTAGAAGTCAGTTCAACAGGATGTGGGTTGTCTTTCCTGTGGAATCTGGAAACCAGGAAAGCTCCGCTGTGATGGATTACATGTTCATACCTGCAGTCAGAAGGATGAATTGAAATCCTCAAGGCCCTGGGTCTTCACATTCTAGTATTCTCCTTTACCTCACTGACTGTTCTATGGAGTGACTTTTCCCCACATGAAAACTTGCTGCTATATAATAGCTTATTCTGATCATAAGGCAGAGGTAGTTGTCTAGGGAACCATTTTAAAGGATGCATAGAAACTTCCATTCTGATTGAAATGAAAGAGAGATACCCAATTAGAATTATCATAAAGGGAAGGGTGGGGGAGAGGGAGGGAGAGAGAGGAAAGAAGGAAGATAAAGATTTACCTCCTAGGAGCGGCCAAATGGTCACTGCAAGAATAGGGCTGTTAGTTAACCCGAGACCAACTATCCACTCTTTCTACAAGAAAAATGCTGCTTTCTCTCTCTCTTTCTTTCTGTATGTGTATGAAAGTGTGAATGTCATGTGTGTGCTTTTCCTAGGGATCTTATTTACAAATAAGTGAACAGCTTGCTTGACACTTGAAAATTTGTTTTGGCACGATTGTGTTTTTATTACAATATAATTAAATAGTGTAAGGAAGCTGAGAGTGTGTTCTATGTTCTGACACAAACAGTAAGCAGAAGTTTTCACAGAAAATAAATAAAGATAGAGAAGAATGGAGAGAGAGAGAAGGATTAATTTCCATTTAACATTTTCATTTTATAGGAATTAAATTTAGACATTGTTGTGATTTTCACACTGAGGACAATTGTCAATAACTAAACGAATCAGTGCCATTCCGAGAATTGGTCCCTATCCTGTGATAGACTAATTTCCTTTATGGACCATACCCTTCATTACACCTTTGACATGTACTCACCAACTCTCCGATAGACTTATACAGCGTGCATTAACATCGTCACCTTTATTTTATAGTTAAGTAGACTAGCACTTACAGAATTTGAGTAACTTCCTCAAATAATATGGTTCTTAAGGGGTAGAGCTGAGTCTCAGCCTTGTAGGTCAAGTGGGTTACCTCTGAAGGGGGCTCACCAGCCCCAGGAAAGTGTTTAGATGAGTAGCATTAGTTGATGAAATACAACAGGGAAGACAGAAAAGAAAAATTACCCAACCAAGCACTTTTCAAAATCCTGACAAAAAGAAAACAGAATGAGAATGATGAAATGATGATGTTTTATTTAAATTAGGTGATCATCAGAAGGAATTCTTCCACTACCACCTGTTCTTGTCCAATGGGCACACAGAAAGTCTGTTACGTCATTAGTTGGCTATAACTCGGCAATGCAGATATCAACTCCCCCAAGGCGATCTGGCTGCAGCCATTGCTGAGGCCTTCGCCTTTTAGTAGCAACTCTGACACTTCCCTCTCCTCCAGGACATCAGCCAGTAGATTCCATGCACTACTTCTGTCATGGAGGGCAGGGACCTTTGCTCTCACCGAGATAGAGATGCTGGAGACCAGGTTGTTCTCCTTGTGAAAACCTCCCTGTGTAGTCCCGAGGCATGTCATGCTACTGTCGTCATGGGTAAGTTGCCAGTGTTGTAAGATAGATCATCATGAAGTTGGCAACTTTTATTATCTATCATTTCACCATTTCAGAGGATTAGGAGCACGGGCATTGCGTATTTCAGCTGCCTACTGAAGGATTAGAAGTCTATGTTTTCCTCTAGAAAATAACAAGAAATTAGTTTGTAAACTCAGCTTTTTATTGGCAATTCATTGGAGAATGCCTTGGCTCCTTGAGGCCGTCTATTGTTTCTTCTCATGAGAAGTCTCTCCATAGATAGTTCAAAATATGGTTCCTTAATAATTCCTTATGACTTTTAAGAAGGAATCTCATATAATGGAGTGTGGCCATGAATGTGGCTTTCATTACCTTCTATGTACTCCGTTGGCCACAAGATACACTTATACTGATGGAAAGATTATGCAGGACTGTTGTTCCCTGAGAGTCATTTTAGGATGCATTTCCTACACATGGAAATTGCTTCTGATGAGGGGACCCATTTCACAGGAAATTAATTATGCCAATAAACTTGAGTCTGGGCAAGTTCAGACATTTCACCATGGCCTTGCTCTTCCCAGTGCAGCTGGCCCTGTGGAGTGGTGGAACCACCCTTTGAAGGCTTAGCTGCAGCATAGCCTGATTGACAACACCTTAAAGAACCATCAGGATTCACTGGGATGAATTACATGTCGCTGTATATGCGGCGGTGCTGCAGGCTGCCCTGTTTGTCTATAGTCGTATACATGGAGCCTGGTATCAAGGGTTGGAAAAGACAGCAGCTTCTCTCACTGTCTCACTATCACCCCTAATGGTCCATTAGTGCAACTTCACTTTCTGTTCCTACACACTTAGGCTCAATTGGTATGAATGGTTTAGTTCTTGAGAAAGAAATGCATCTAAGAGAGGGCACCCTCCAGCATTCTGGAACTGGAGAGCGGATCTCTGAGTTTGAGGCCAGCCTGGCCAGGTCTACAGAGTTACAGAACAGCCAGGCTACACTAATACACCCCATCTCATAAAATAAATAAACTAAATAAAATAAATAAACAAACTAAAATAGAGGATACAGCAATAGCTCTATTAAATTTGAAGTTGGGAAATCGTGCATAGACACTGAACTATTGGTGATGGTGGGGGTAGTGGTGATGGTGATGGTTCTTGGTGGTGATGGTGATGGTAAATGATTAATTCTCACTATGGCGATCAAACTATGTTGCTACTCTGCTATGTAGAAGGACTCAACAGGATAACCTGGGGCAGGTCTAAGGATGTCTGCAATCTGGACTTTAGATCAGTTAAACACTGGATAAATATAGGCAGGACTACTCTAGCACCTTAGACATTTTATAAATAAATGGTCAGCCCTTTTATCAGGCAAGGAAAAGTCACCTGAATGCTTGTTGAAGCAATAATAATAATAATAATGATAACTGGATGGTAATTATAAAATTGGGCATGGTTACATAATCCTTTGCAGTATGAAAAGCATAGCACAAGACAATTTCTGCTATTCTGATATTAATATATTTGTTTATATTTGTATAGAAATTACTTTGCTGTTCTCCTTTTCCATTGCTTTCCAGGATAATGTAACACAGAGTACCAGTTAAAGGACCTGGACTCACTTGGTGGAGCTCCATACTCAGCTTGAGTGTGGTGTAGCATGCTTGTACACCAGCACAGAGGAGGTGAGACAGGAAGTGAGTTGTCAGCTCCGTAGCCAGTGTGAGGCCAGCCTGTACTTTGTATTCATGTTCTATAGCAGAACAAGCTCCTTTGAAAGCCGGCAACCTTATTTTGTTGTGGTTTCAGAGGTCAGAAATCTGACATGGCTCCTACTCACCAACATGTTACTTCTGGAGGCATGTTGGGGCACAGAGGGGCAGGACATCTAGCCCCATCAACACAACCCCAGGTGCTTCCTTTGTTTCAAGAACTGTAATCACCTTCAAAACTGTTTTTTTTTCTCCTTGAAAATTTTACACCCACGGTCTTAGCTCTTATTTTCTTCTGAACTGCCTCTCTTCCCCCCCTCCCCCCGTGCTTATTAATCCTTATTAAATGTTTTTTTTTTAATACCCACAAACACCCCCTGTGAAATAAATCCTCCTTTGTCATATTTTGGGACACTCACAAATTGCCAGACACACTGAGTTATTCAGCCCACCTTTAAAGCTCAGTTTTTCAATTTTCAAGGTATAGGGTATCAAACTAGGAGTGTATCTCAAGAATGGAAGGAAAACCATCATCCAAGGACAGAATGAGACTTGGTATCATTTTGAGGGGAGAAGCCTGGTCTGTTCTTAGTTGTGTGAGATACAGGTGCATTAGGAGAAACAATTTTTGCAATCGTTTTTATTTTGGAGGAGAATTAGGTTGAAAGATGTGTGTGTATGTGTGTGTGTGTATGGATGGCAAGAATATAACAAATAGGTTTCCATTGTATTAGTGAGGCAAAGACGTTGTATCTGAGATTAGGAATGTGCCAGGGTGGAGGAGAAGGCTATTCCATTAAATAAATGGGTCAAAAAGCCTTTATGTTTACCTTCGGGCTTCAGCCAGTTACTGTGGGGAAGCCCTTTAGCCCGCTGGCTCTCACTCCTTTTGGGTGACTGTGCTCTGCATCATAGACTTCTGGGTGAGGAACATGCTCATCTCTGTATCGAAAGCCATACTCTTTCCTCGTGGCTACCCCTACAAGAGAAGTTAATGACTGAGAGTGGTGACGAACAGTTTCACCTTTTAGCACATTATGGTTGCTCCTGCTTCTGTCTCATGGGCCCTAGCTCAGTTTTGCTTCTCGCTTATCCAGTTAATTAGTTGTTTTGTTTTGTTTCCTTTGGCTGTTTCGTCAACTTCACATAACGTATGGTCATCTGGGAAAAGGGATTCTCAAATGAGAAAATGCCGTTAGCAGATTGTCAGTAGGCAAGATTGTGGGGGTATTTTCTTTATTGGCGATTGGTGCGGTAGGGCCCAGGCCACTGTGGATAGTGTGGCCACTGTGGGGAGGGCAGCCACTGCCGCCAGGACAGGTGGCGCTGGGCAAGCTGTGAAAGTCATTGGGAGCAAGGAAGTAAGCAGCATCCCCCCATAGTCTCTGCAGTAGCTTCTCCCTCCAGGCTCTCACCTTGAGCTCCTACCCTCATTTCCAACGACCAGTGATGATAGACTGTAATCTGTACTGATATAAACCCCTTCCTCCCTAAATTGCTTTTGATCAGACTGTTTTTTTATCACAGCAATATCAAAGCAAACTGGGACTCTACTCCTGACTGCCCAGTGTATGGGAACAAAGCATCGCAATTTAATATACCTATTAATGTGTGTGTGTGTGTATATATATATATATATATATATATATATGCACATTACATATATAAATGCACACCTTGCAGTTGTAGCTGTCCATTTCTCTAATTCCGACTCTGAAAAGAGTTCTTACCTGCTTGGGGTTAGCTTGCTCGTATGTCTCTAGCGTCTGGCCTATGAGTGGATACCATGCTAGAAAAAGCTTTAAGGTGCTTATGTAGTTTGGTTGCTCCTTGAACTCCAGCAGTCCTTCATGAGATGAGGATATCCGAGACCGCTGCTCCTATTACAACGGAATGGCACCCAGACGTGTGGAGAACTGAATCCACTGAAAGCCTGAGAAAGCTTGGGAAAGAGTAAAGCATGCTTTCTTGGTAGCAGCAATTTCTCGGTTCTACTCTGCTTGCTAGAGGCAAGCAAGCGCTCTCATCTAAGAGAGGCTTCCTGACTCAGCTTTAGCTGCAAAACCCTGCAGCTCATTAAGAGGTCCTGCCACGAAACACTTAAACGGTGTTGACGAAAAGCTGAATGCATGCTTTTCGGTTTTCAGCCGTGGCAGGAAAAAAGCTGCGCCATTTAAAAATGCCGGCTTTCTGGGCTGTCCTGCCAGGGCAAACTCTGACTCTTATGCAGGCGGTTCTTGTGGTTTGCAAGCACAGGCTGCTGAAGCTCGCTTGCTGGCAGGGACCTTGAAATGCCATAGAGTTGTGGCAGTAAACATGGCTACAGCCAGTACCTCAGCCATGAGGCTGGAAAGCTAAGGAATGGGCTGTATCTAGCTGCCACACCCACGGCTTTAATCCCACCCGTATTGCTCAGTAATTTAAAGGCTTGTGTGGTCAGTAAAAGAGAGATATACAGTAAAGAGAGATTCAAAGACAAAGAAAATTTCTAAATGGTTACTGTGTGTTAAAAATATATGCAGGCTAAAAGTTGAAGTACTTAAAGTAAAAAACAAAAAAAAAAAGGAAGAAAGTTGTTTGGTGTGGTAGTACACACCTTTAATCCCAACACTTGGGAGGCAAAGGGGGATTGACCTCTGTGACTTCAAGGTGTGGTAGCACACGCCTTTCATCTTAGTGCCTAGAAGGCAGAGACAAACAGATCTCTGCGAGTTCAAGGTGTAGTAGCATACACCTTTAATCCCAATGCCTGGAAGGCAGAGACAGGTGGATCTCTGAGAGTTCAAGGACAGCCTGGTCTACAGAGTTATTCTAGGACAAAGATATTCAGAGAACCTGTCTCAAAAAAGCAAAAAGTTAAAAGTAAAAATAAATGAAATAGAGGTTAAAATAAAACACACAAAGATGGAAAATACACAGAGAATCTTGATACTGTATGCTATTATGCTCTCTTTGAATTGTTTGAATGCTGAGAAAAGAGCAACAGCTGCTAAAAGATATTTGTTTATAAATGCTGCTGAACTAATCCAACATAGATATTTTGAAAATGCCTTGATTTGAAATTTGGATCTAAGGACATGATGCTTTGGAAAGGAGTTTCTTATTTTGTTTTCACAGAGGGTGAGAGTCTGTGGATCGCTTCTATCCCAATATGGTATGATGGACCACGTCCTCCTGAGAGTTGCTGTGAACACCTTCAAAAAATTACTTCACTCAACTGCCAACTGAGATGACCCTGGCACACAGGTTATACCATGAAAGACCCAATTAAGGACGCCCCTATACAGCAGGAAGCAGTTTGGAGAGAAATAACTGCGCCCATATTCCCAAATATTGTTTATAAATGTCCTTTTACATTTAAAGGGGGATATGATATAGATATGAATAATTTGCATTGATAAGGATTTTGCTTTAGTGATTTAAATTTAAGGTCAATTTTGTTATATGTATATGTGTTTCTGATCTTGATTAAGGTATCGTGATTGTGTAGTTCATTTAAAAATGTAATGTATATAGGTTGTTAATGGATAATCATTAATAATAGTCAAGTTTATAGTCATGTTAGTTAGATTTTCTAGATATATAGATATATATTTCAGTTAGATAGGCATTCTTCATATCTTTCAAAGACTATGAAATATGCTATTTAATGTTTTAATAACTTAGGGTTTTTCATGACAATGAGACATGTCTGCTCCTGCAAACACCAATCTACTTCAAGAGGAAGATGGGCATCGAAGAGGATCCTTATGGAGTTTGATAGCCATTTGGGCAATAAACTGCTCTTGCCTGGACAATTGTATAAACTGGACATAGAGAACCCACAGAGAGAGGACTACTGAACTTATCTAAAGGTGAGATGATCTTTTGGGGTTCCTGATTCATGAAAGAGTCTGCGAGACATTCTGCAGGACACAGCAGATAGTGACTGACTGCCTTTGAAAGTTCCTGCTTCGTGGAAATGTCTGCTGGAAAACTATGGGACTGTAGGCCGAAGATGGATGCCCCAACAGTACAGAGAAACTTTGGGTGACTGTCAAGGCAGCGAGATGTCTCTGTCATTTCTAGAGTTTGAAAGTTGCTTATTTCTTGTTTGCTTAGGTAATATTGTATCTTTCTGGAGTCTTTGATGTAGTTGAAGAATAGTTAGTTATAGTTATAGTTTTCTTTAGTTATGATAAAGATTATTGTAATTTTTACTTGATAACTGTTTTGTTATATGTAATTTTGCTATGTTAAGTTAAAGCCTTCCTTTTTTTTTTGTTTAAACAGAAAAAGTAGAAATGATGGAGGAAGGTCATTGGCTAATAAAGAAACTGCCTTGGCCCATTTTATTGGTTAGAACATAGGTGGGTGGAGTAAACAAAACAGAATGCTGGGAGGAAGAGGAAGTGAGCTCAGACTCGATAGCTCTGCTCTCTGAGACACACGCAATGAAGCTCCGACCGAGGATGGACGTAGGCTAGAATTTTCCTGGTAAGACTGACGCTACACAGATTATTAGAGATGGGTTGATCGGGATATGAGAATTAGCCTGTAAGGGCTAGAGTTAATGGGCCAAGCAGTGTTTAAAAGAATACAGTGTCCATGTAATTATTTTGGGCATAAGCTAGCAGGCGGCCGGGGTATTGGGGACGCAGCCCCGCCGCTCCCATTACAACATAACTCATTTTCCCAACAAATTTCCAGGGATCTCTTTGGCCGGCTGTTAGGCTCGCTCTGTCACAGCAGGGTCTGTTGCTGTCTGGTAGGGACAATCCTGGGATGCTGGTAAGCATCTTATCATGAAAAAGAACAGTCCGGTGGCAGAGGAGTCAAGTCTGGAAAAGCGCACTAGAGCGATTTGTTATACAGCCTGAAAACACTAACTTAGTAATAGTTTTCTTTATTAAAATAACCCCAAATAAGTCTATCACTGGGTATATCATAACAGCTTTCTGCATGCAATATTACATAAAATAACTGCCATGTATTTTAAATTAGCTTATTCCATAACTTTTGTGAGATGTCAGGCTTGGGAACAACAATCCCGAGTATATGATTCTGATGGTTAGTATTGAAACTGGACACCGAGGAAGCAATCCCAGGGGCACACTTGTGAGGGCTTGTCTTTAGTGTTAGCCTCTGAGAATGTCTGTAAGGGATTGCCTCAGTTGTGCTAATTGATGTGAGAAGACTCATATTAATTGTGAGCAGGGCCATTCTCTGGGTGGAAGACCCCAGCCTGTATAAAATGTAGAGGTGAACCGGAGCCTTCACACCTTAGTCCATTGCTGTCTTCTGATTGTAGACATAGCACAACCGGATGCTCCAAGCTTCTGCTGCCTTGGTTTCCCCTCCCGTGATTTCCTGCACCACAAACATGAGCTTCTCTTGTCGGAGTATTTTATCCCAGCCACAGAAACTAATGTCAATTAACTCTTTGAGCCATTTATATGCAATAGTCACAAGAGGTTTGATTTTAAAGTCATTCAGTTTCTGAGCATCAGAAAGAACCACACTCCAGTAGGAAAAGGCTCCAGGTTCAATTGTGCCTGATATTTAGAACTCCTTGATCTGAAGCTAAACTGGGAGAAAGCTTTGGATGCTGAGACTTTAAATCTCACGAGGAAGAAAATTAAGTTTTGAAGTTCAATTCCTTTGGATTTGAATTATTTTGAACTCAAATTTGCAAGAAAATTTAATCTCTGATCTTTCCTCTCTGGAAATGTGATAATAGCAATGAGTTTGCATTCAATTTTGGAGCTCCTCTCTGCTGGCATTTTATTATTCGAGTGTCTTCAGGTTGTTGTTTAATGTCATTGCGGGGTCCATGATGTGCTATTTCAGGTGATATTGTTGTGCATAAACTGGGAGCCAATATAGAAAAGAAAGTGTTTTTGATTCTTAGCAGTGGGTACGGTGGTGGATTGGATTCAATTAATGCTTCTCCCCAAGCAATTTCAGAATATGGTCAGTGTCTGGAGAATGGCCTTGTGAAGTCAAGGGCTTGGCTTTACCTAGGTACATTGTTTTTTTTTTCTTTCCCTGAAAGGGAAAGAGAACCTAAAACCCAGTTGCCTGTAAGCTTAGTGATTAAGCTCAGTGGTTAGGAGGAGAGAACTCAGTGGTACTGGGTGTTATGGAAAAATAAAAATTGGGGAGGGCAGCAGAAACTCTGCAGGTCCCCAAGTGTTGGCAGGCAGTGGGCCATGTGGTGGCGGGCAGGGGGCAGCAGGTCCTGAGAGCAGGTCCCAGGCAGGGATGGCACACAAGACCATGCGGCAGGTCTCCGAAGGTGGCTGGTCCCCGAGAGACAGGCATCTGTATAGGCACGCCATGCAGAGTGAGGTTGAATATTTATTTAGTGGTTATGGAAGGGAGGGGAGAAAGGGAGCAGAGAGGGAGAGAGAGAGAAGAGAGAGAGGAGAGACCGAAGCTGCCTCTCTGAGAGGGAGCCGGAAAAGAAAGAGAGACTAAGGCTGCAAGCAGGAAGGAAGATCTGCCTGCCTCAGCAGATGGGGGAGGGAGTGGGCATGGCTTGTCTCTTAAAGAGACAGAACAATCATTACACCGGGGAGCACATCCACTATCATCCCAACTCCTGGCTTTTGCCATGAAGAATTAATTCAAATGCTATTAGTTTGGATCTTTAACTCATTCAAGCCCAGAGGAGGAAAGGAGGGTGACTCATGCAGTATAGACACAGATTCCTTGCCTCTTACGTGATTGGAGAATGGCTCCCCCAAATTTTAGTTTGTCTTTTCATCCTCCTAATAGTATCTTCTTCCACAGAGGAAAAGCATCATAATTTTGATGAAATTTAAAACATTAAACCTTAATGAGTTCACTTTTCCTAGAGTGTATGGGCTTGCCTTTGGTTTGTCTCCTGTTACTTTGATAGGATACCCTGACAGATGCAAGGGAAGAGGGAAAGGATTTATTTCAGCTCACAGTTTGGAGATACAGTCCTTCGTAGGAAGGACATCAGAACAAAGGGACCTTGAAGCAACTGATCACCTCACACCCATAACAAGAAAGCTGAAAGTGATGGACTCTGGTACTCAGCTCATTTCCCCCTTCAGTATAGTCCAAGAGTCTAGTCCAGGGAATGGTGCTGCTCACCTTTAGAATGATTGTTATAAAGCAATTAAACTCGTTGATGTAACACCTCAGGGACAGGTCATAAATTCCTCACAGGTGGAGACTAAACATTCTCTGTAAGTGTGCGCAGAGGCTTGTTCATATGTGAGCCCAGATCCTGTTTAATCTACAGTTAATACCTTCACAAGACTCCCCATCAGACTCTGGGTCTTCAGCTTGTTTCCCTGTTTTCTCCTCAAGTTTCATGAGTTTTAGTACAGTGTGATCATTTGTCTGCCTTGTCAACTTGCCTAGATTTGAGATCACCACAAAAATATACCTGTGGCCGTGTCTCTAAGTGTGTTTCTAGAAGGTTAACTGAGCAGGGAAAAACCACCTGGCATGTAGGCGGCATCACCCCATGGAATAGGACTTTAGACTGAGTCAAAAGGAGAAGGTTAGCTGACTGGAAGCATTCACCTCACTCACTCTGCGCCATGGCTGGGGGTCCAATGCGACCAGCTGCCTAATGATCCTGCCACCCTGACTCCGTTCTACCATGGCAGGGATGCCTCAAACCCTGAGCCCCAAAGAACCTTTCCTTCTTTAAATTACATTTGTCAGATGTTTCTAGAATGAGAAAAGGAACAAATACAGGCAAATTCATTCCCCAGAGTGGGGTTGTTAGGTCTTTGGTCTCATTTTGCAGGTAGAATGGGGGCGATTTGGGATCTTTTGGGTAGAAAACCCATAGAACTGGGTGTGCGGAACTTAATGGATTCTTCCAGCTAGAATTTGAAAGACAAGGATGCTGAGAGGAATGGTAATGGTGAAGGCAGGGCTCACAAGATTCAGAGAGGAGCGGTCTCCATCGCAAGCTAAGCTGGAGTCAATTCATTACACCCTGGCACACCATCTGCCTTCATTTTGTCCATGTCCTAAGACCTTCGGTGAGGCTGAATATAAAAATAATGGGCTAATTTGTCTAGTGGAGGAAATTTCATGGTAGGATGGCATTTGGGCCGTGTGACTGCTCACCGCATTTATCCGGGTCTACGGGGAGAGGAAGTAAATGGAGCATGGGAAAGGTGGCGTGCAGCTCAATTAGGGGGACTGTGTGGGTGGCTTTAAAACGGCAGACAAGGCAGTGGGAAAAGCCACGTGTGTATGAGTTTTCTCCAAACTGAAATTCTTCGTCCTGGAGAGTCGATCTTGATTGAGGCCGGAAGGCTCAGGAAGTAAACAAAAGCCCCACTTCAGAGTTACATCAGCATCAAGCATTTGCTGGAAAGAGGGGGACAAGCAGCTCTCAGCAGTCACTCAGGGAGCTCCCAGAATGCAGTAGTCACCTGTGATGGGCATAGTGATTAAGCTGCCTTTGTTTCTTCCAGGCTCTAAGAAGCCGCGCACCCATGGCCCAGTAAGTGAACTCACTGGTTTACTCTGGAGGACTCTTTACTAGGGTCTTCCCAGGAAGTAACACGGCACCGTTATAATTGTTAAGTAGATCCGTCCTATTAAAAGTAAACCTACCGCTCTACGCTGGGATAATAGGGGCACCAAATGGACAAGAACTACTGCCCCCATCAACGTTCTGTATTGTGAAAATACAAATAATTCGAAAGGAGAACCCCTGAATTGAGAATGCTGCAAAACGGTTTGCTTTAAAAAACCGTTGCTCAGGGAACCGTTTCCCTAGGGTCAGCACAGAGCGTTTATAATTGTCAAACACGGGGGAGCATGCTCCATACCTCTCTAGCTGGTAGCAGAACATGGCATCATCACCTCTCTACGGCCTTTATAGGCATGGGAATGCAACAGTGAGGGGGCAGTCATTAAAACCTGTATTTGCTACTGTCCGCTAAAAGGCATAGTGTCACGGCTCCAGAGGCAGTGGGACCTGGGAGAATGGAACTGTTACGTGAGATGAACTAAAGTTTCATGCATTGCCATATTGCATGCACTGCATATTGCATGACTATATTGGGGAGCTGCAGACAGCAATGGGGCTTATGGAATGCAGCCCAGAGGATAACCAAGATACTCTGGGTGTATCCTGGTGAGGCAAAGCCCTGGGAGGATTGTCTCCAGAAGGCCCCTTGCTCCTGCTGTGTTCCCTTCTGTTTGCTGCTGTCTGTTCCTGCTGCATTTGGCATAATGTGGTTACTATGAAGGGATCCCCACTCTATCTGATATAGTGTGATTGTTTCTTGGGAAAATCCCACTCCTCTCTGGGCAATTTACTGGCAGATCATAATGAAAATGATTCTTATAAGAGCAATGATGATTAGTTAATAAGACTATGACTTAACTGGACTTCCTGAGCCTAAAAGATCCAGATGGTTAAGACAGTTAGTAAAGATGATAGGGAAATGGTTTAGGTTGTTCTGTCAATTGCTCCAGTAAAAGATACAAAAAGGTGAAAATAGGCTAAAAGCCACCTTTTCCTTTGTTAGACGTGAGATTTGCAGAGGATGAAAAATAAGAACAAGTTCATGCACTAGAGACCCATGAACTCTGCCTATGGAAACATGGGCTGGTGATCAAAGAAAAACAATTACTTCCCCACACCCAGGCTTCGGCCTGGCTCCTTGGTCATGTAGCTTACAGAATTAATCACAGGTCCCTGTATGCACCTTGAGAAAGCAAAGTTGGGAAAGGAGATTAAATGACCCTATTATGTGTAAAGCAAAATGCATGGTTAGCTGACCACGTAAATGAAATTTGGGAACCTGCTGCACTAAAACCACAAACAGCTGCCTGCCAGTACAGAAGGAACCGGCTGAGGTATACTGAGCTTGCTTAAAACTTTGTTCATTAGTAATAAAAGAGTCATTATTTGGGACTGAAGAAAAACATTTAACTACTTGTGGGCTACTAAGAAAAACACGTAACCTGTGATCATCATGTAATTTTCTTTCTTATGTAAAGATTTTAATTTGTTTTTGGAAAATATATAGCTTGTGGTTATGAGGTAGTCTTTTTCTTGCATAGAAATCTTTGTTTAAGCTGCTATAAAAGAGATGAGGGAAAATGTAAGGCAAGAAAAAAAGAGCATCCAACACAGAAAAAAATAAGATGAGAAATGAAGTTTCGGCCCTCAGAAAAGTCTCCTGCGTGTGTGGGCTCCGCGATGCCACAGCTCCTCTCCAGTTTGTCCGAGCTACTGAAATTTGCTCTTCCAGCAGCAATGCCATGACCAGCTTCATTCAGAGCAGCAGACAGTTTGTACTCTAAGGGTTCAGCAAGTTCATATGAGTAAAGTTCACATGAGTTCAAGCTATATACCAAAGACAAGCCATGCATGGCAAACACGTGCTTTCCCATAGATGCATACAATGGGCAGTCTAACTCTGATAACCGACAGTGGGTAGTAATGAGCCATCGGGAAAAGGCATGCCTTTCTGATACCCCTGGGGAGGGGAAGCACAAATACACACTCCAAGAGCCTTTTCACGTTTTGAAGAAAGCGAGTCACAAGACTTTTGTTCTGTTTTCTTGAAGTGTTCCCTCAAAGCACTCAGAATTCTCACATGACTGCTCGTGGGCCCTGTTCTGATCACACAGCAACGGAATGACTCCTGACGGCACTCTGCTATACCCATGGGTCAGCGCCTCACTCAGCCATCACCTGAGAAGCTTCTTCTTGCAGTAGATGGGAACCAGCATGGAGACCAACACCTGGGCAATGTGCAGAGAATAGAACGCTCAGTCTTTAGTGGGAAACCCCTCCCCTCAGGGCTTGAGAAGCTATGAGGACGAGGAGGTAGAAAGAGTAAAAGAACAAGCGGGGAGGGTGGCATCCAGGAAACAGTGCCTTGCAGAGGGGACTGACACACACATAAACCCAGAGAAACTGTGGTGGCATGCACAGGGCCTGCACGGACTCATGTTAGATGGGATCCCAGTACGAGATTGATGGAGGAAGGTCATTGGTTAAATAAAAAGAAACTGCTTGGCCCTCATTGGTTAGAAGATAGGTGGGAGGAGTAAACAGAACAGAACGCTGGGAGGAAGAGGAAGTGAGCTCAGACTCCACAGCTCTCCTCTCGGGAGCAGACGCCTCAGAGAGATTCCATGCTCCCAGCTCCCAGGCAGACACATGCGATGAAGCTCCGACCCAGGATGGACATAGGCTAGAATCTTCCCGGTAAGCGCACCTAGGGGCGCTACACAGATGATTAGAAATGGGCTAAATTGATATGTGAGAATTAGCCTAGAAGAGGCTAGATAGAAACGGGCCAAGCAGTGATTAAATGAATACAGTTTGTGTGTTGTTATTTCGGGCATAAGCTAGCCAGGCAGCCGGGGTGCTGGGGACACAGCCCCGCCGCCCATATTACTACACGAGATGGGGAAATGAACTCTAGCTTCCATCCCTAACCAAGAAGCTAATTTCAACTGGCATCTGCTTGCAAAAGAAGACTTAGTTTTCTCCAATGGAGTCTCACTGTGTATATGAACCATACTTAATGGTAGCCCCACACCCAGGGGTGGGGAGATGGCTAGCACAAAATAAATCCAATGATATTTTTGTAGACTTCTTATCTCATAGTGATTTTGATTATTTGGGGGGGGCACTTTTTGGCCTTTTTATTTTTATTTTTTACTTATATATTATGATTTCCGATTATGTGTTTTTATAGTGTGTGTGTGCGCGCGCGCAAACTCATACAATCACTATGGAAATCAATGTGATGGTTCCTCAGGAAGATGGGAAGCAATCTAGCTCAAGATCCAGCTCTACCACCCTTGAGCATATACTGAAAGACATGTTATCCTACCACAGAGACACTTGCTCAGCCATGGTCAGTGCTTCTCTATTCGTAATAGCTGGAATTGGAAACAACTTAGATGTCTATCATCAGATGAATAAATAAAGAGAGTGTGGTACATTCACACAATGGAATATCTCTCCACTGTTAAAAAAATGAAATAATGAAACTCACCAGTAAATAGATGGAACTAGAAAAAAAAAAGATCATCCTTAGTGAGACATCCCAGAGAGAGAGAGAGAGACAAATATTGGTATGTATTCACTTACACATGGATATTAGCTGTTAAGTGAAGGATAAGTAAGTTGCAGTTCATAGAGTTGCAGAGTTAGGAATAGAATAAGTGAATGGGGAGGGGCTGTAGATCTCAAGGATGTGGAAATAAAACAGATAGTCATGGATGGATGAGGTGGGGACTAGAATGGGAGGAACAAACAGGGAGAGAGAGGGAAAAGGGGTCAAAGAAGGGAATATGGGGAGAGACAGCTAAAATTAAGGGTTATTTGAGAGGTAGTATGAAAAATAATACAGGAGAAATTTCCTACGTCATCTATATACACATACATAAACATTTATGTGTGTATACATAAAATTTTATATACACACACACATACACACACACACACACAAAAGCAAATGAAATGAAATCACCCAAATCACAGTCGAGACAAAACCCCAACTGGACATCTCTCATCACCAAATAAAGATTTGTTATCTGGGATGGGTTACATCCAATTGTCTAATTGAGTTATTAGCCAAAGGGTACCATGGCTATGGGAATCCACAAACAACACAGGCTCTTGCCAAGACTATAGATTGTACTGCCCATACTGAAGGAAAGGCCCTGTTGTTGAAAACAATACAAGTGTGTGTGTGTGGGGGGGGGGCTTGGAGTTGAATTGGTAGGAAGATAGCTGTGTAGGGCTGGGAGGGGAATAATGTGGGAGCAAATATATTAAAACATTTTTTCTAAAGAGCTTTATTATAAAATAACAATGCAAATGACAATGGGACATTAGATGTTGCAGGGTTAAGATAGACAAAGGTAAGAAACACTGTGAAGAAAGAAGGGATATGCTGATATGATATGTATTTTACCAGGAAGTATTTCAACAAACCTGGATATTACATTAAGCAAAAAACTGCCAAAAGTGATAGGAAAAAACAGGATCAAATTCTTGGAAGGATTTTAGCATCTTTTTCTTAGGTAAGTGCTTCAGAAATGGGACAGATCTCAAAATTAACTGGGATCAGGCAAGAGTTCACAACACCAGTGTAGTAGTCAAACCAACACTGGACAGGGACATAAAAGGAAAATTATGATCAAGCTTAGCATAGACATAGATGCAAACCTTTTATGAAAAAGTTATCAAATTGAGTAATGCTTGAACTTGAAGACATGTTATGAGTAACCTGGTTTGAGTTGAGGAATTCAAGGTGACAAATTATCACATCTTACTTGAAACCAGCCAACATAATTTACAACCACGCTAAATTAGGAAAAGCAACTCAGACAAGTATAAAGACACAAAACTAATCTTTAAAAATTGCATTGTCTGTTCATGACAGAAAGCAACTTGAGGAGAGCTTTTGACATGCTAAGAATAAGTTTAATAAAGGCTGCAGCATCATTGCTAATCAGTGTTGAGGCAAGCCGCTCTGTGAACTTTTTGTCACATAGTGTTCTGTGAGTTCAGCCTGGGGAAGACAGGGATTCATAAATAAATCAGGATCAGGACAACTGAAGCGATTCACCGAGAAGCTACCAGGGTCATTTCACAACACACTTGGGACCTTGACGGATAGTTGTGCTGACTCCTAAATAGGAAAAGCACAGTGCTAAGTGTTCAGTCATTTGATGGAAGAACAGGTCCTCCTACCCCACTTGCTTAGCTCATATCCTATACCCTGCCAAATTCTTGCTTTGCATATTTTGAAGGAATGATTTTAGTAAATACATGTAATTTCCATGAGAATTAAGCTGAGCCTTTAAAATGTCTCCTTAGTAATGCTATTTCTTAATAGCCTCTTTAATCTTATATTGACCTAGCTTTATCAATTTTCTTCTAATTAAGGTTTGCGGAGTACTATTATCACATTTTCCATAATTTTATGTTTTCAGTGTCTCCTATAATTGCACAGTGCTCTTTTTCTTTATCCAGTTAGATCACATTTTTCTAACAGTTGAAGCATTTGTTTTATAGAACATAATTGCTGTTCTATTTGAATCGAAATCTATCATTTTTAAAGTGTATTCTATTTGCCTTGCTTCTTCCAAGTTCTCAGTTCTCTCCTTTCTTGACTTCTGTTGAGTCACATTTTATTAGGCTATTTTTTCTGGACATTAAAGTAGAAATCATCTTCTATTTTGTCATTCTAATACTGTTTACAATAGAGATTAATGTTTAAAATTAAAAGAACCTCTACCCTTTCCTACAATAATGTAAGGGCCTTGTAATACTTAAACTTCATTTACACCTTAGCTTGTAGTTTGTTGAATTATGTGAGATATGCATAGCTACATAATTACACACATACCTCTATCTATCTATCTATCATCTATCTATCTATCTATCTATCTATCTATCTATCTATCTATCATCTATCTATCTATCATCTATCTATCTATCGTCGACTATCTATCTATCTATCTATCTATCTATCTATCTATCTATCTATCATCTATCTATCTATGGCTCAGGAAAGTATTATTATTTCAAAAATACATCATAAAGCTATGATGTGGGATTCCCTCTGTATGCTGTGAGTAACATTGGTTAATAAAGAAACTGCCTTAGGCCTGCGAGGAGCAGAATATAGGTAGGCAGGGAAAACTAAACAAAAGGCTGGGAGAAAGATGGTGGAGTCAGGAGAAGCCATGTAGACCTACCAGAGAAAGACACTGGAACTTTACTCAGTAAGCCACAGTCTTGTGGCGATACATAGATTATTGGAGATGGGTTATTTTAAGATGTGAGTTAGCCAGAAATACACTTAAGCTATTGGTCAAACAGTATTGCAAATAATACAGTTTTTGTGGGATTATTTTGGGGCTGAGCAGCTATAAACAAACAAGCAGCCTTCCTACAACAAAGTTACATGTTACACTCATGCAGATCATATTTGTAGATGACCATATTGTTGAGATTTCATGGGTATGCTTTCCCTGTCCTATAGAGAAGACACTATCTCACAGCTGATGTCCTGGTCCTCTGGATCTTACAGTCTCTCCTCTTCCCCTTCCATGCTGTCCCATGAGGTTTAGGTATAGGAGCTGTGTTGACTATGTTCTTTCCAGTCCCACAGCCATTCAGTCCTAAAGAAACACACAGAGGTCTACATTAATTACAAACTGGTTGGCATATTAGCTCAGGTTTCTTATTAACTAATTCTTACATCTTAAATTAGTTTATTATTCTTGTCTTTGTTAGCCATGTAGTTTGGTACCTTTTATCAGTGAGACCTTCTTATCTCGCTTCCTCTGTGTCTGGGTGAGGACAGCAGACTGAGTCTTTCCTCTTCCCAGAATTCTCTAGTTCTCATCACCCCACTGCTACTTCCTGCCTGGTTGCCCCGCCTATACTTCCTGCCTGGCCACTGGCCAATGACCATTATATTAAACCAATACAAGACCATTATCCCACAGCAGGGCTTCACTGTAAGTGTCGATGTATCTGGTGGTTGGCTACACAAGAGTCTGTTGTTCTCTGCATTTTGAACAACAATGTGGCTAGGGAGAAACTTACAAGAAACCCTTTCTACTAGATGGAAAGATGTTTACAATTCTTAGCTTCTCCAGGAACAAGTGCCTATTAGGTTACCTAATCCCAAATTGTTAGCCTTAAAGACAATACAAATGAACAACACTACGTGAACTCAGCAGAATATATATATCCTATCTAGAATCACTATTCTTCTTCCACCAAAGGAAAAGGCAGCATCCATTCACTTTCTGTTTGATGCAATGTGTTTGCAACACCTCCTCCTAAGATTGCACAGAATATTAAAGACAAAAAGCAAACTCTAAAATTGAGGAGTCAGCCATAAAAGAAGACCACAAACCAGACTTACAGCATCTTTTAATGACAACAAAGGATGCAGGAAGATAACTGGATAAAGTTGTTAAAGTATTAAAGATATAATAACTTTATGTCAACCAAACTACAATTCAAATTTGAGAGCATGAAAAGTAACCAGACATAAAGGTCTCAAAGACTTTCTAAATGGTTATTCACCTGATAGTTAAAATTGGATGAAATCATTAAATAGAAGAAACCAATAAAAACGACAGTCAGAGATATATGGGATTTAAATGTTACTAGGTACCTTGACCAAAAGGAAAAGAAAAAGGAATTACCCTATTAATAACCAAGGCCACAGTTCACAGCCATGGTAGGTCAAGATGTGATGAACATGCCACAGCACCAAGTGCTTTTCCTTTAGGGTTTGGTGTAGCCATCAATTTAGAAAAAAATTAAAACTGTGAAAATTTTGATGACAATATGGTGGTAAGGTGTTATAACAAAATAAATGAAAAAAAATGTGTAAACTGACCTTGTAGTTTTAGTAATCATAAACATCTAAAACTCAATAGGGAATAAGAAAAAGTGACCAACTGACTAATAAGTAAAATCCAAATTTTCCCCCAAATGAGGGTGAAAAAAAGCGGATATGCACACAAAGATCAGAAGTAAAAATGCAGAGTACACAACTCACGAAGCATGCTTCTTTCTGAATATTGGATATATAACGCTTAAGTAATTCAGTGTGTTTACTAAGAGAGCTTATCTTTACTGAGGAACTTATGAGAACCATTCATCTTATGTATGCTACAGCAAGTTTTCCTATGTATGCTCCTACAGATGCATGATAAAAACATAAAAAATATAATTTCTCTCTACAAATAGAAAGATTGTAATGCGTATTGATTAAATCTAACATAGCAGGTAAAAGAATATTTAGAGTTAAATGAGTTTACTCAAATAAACTGTGTAGAGTGCTCTGCCACCCAAAATGGGATACTACCATTCTTCTCTACTAAATACAAAAACATTGACCAGCACTGATTATGCACTATGTGAGAAATGAAGTATCCATACATTGCATGAATAGATACTATGCAAACCATGATATTCATGATCACATAGCAATTAAACTAGAAGCTAATGTTCAAAGTGAGCTGATAATGCCTACACAGTTGAAAGCACCACCCTGCCGCTAAATGTTGTTTCATATAGTTCTTATCTATGTTATTAGAAGAGCAGTAGCCAACATGAAAACTGCCAAGTCCTTAGAAAAGGACTTAAAATATGACGAACACTAAACTCAAAGAAAGTAACAGGAAATGGATTAAAATAACAAATAAATATTGATTAAATACAAATCAACACAAAAGAAAAACAAAGCCATGAGTTTATTAAGATAAGAAGGAATAAGGTGGTGAACTGGGGCAACATTAATGAACAGAAACAAAAGATTATGAGCAATATGATGGGTCAAAGCAGACACATCAAAAGGTAGTGATTGAACACAGCACAATGTACAGTTATGTGTAACCACGTGACTCTCCCGGGGAAGACATGCCAAACATATTTTCACTCCAGACAATGCATTTTGAAGAACAATGTGCCTAGGGAGAAACTTACAAGAAGCCCTTTCTACTAGATGGAAAGATGCTTACAATTCTTAGCTTCTCTAGGAACAAGTGCCTATTAGGTTACCTAATCCCAAATTGTTAGCCTTAAAGACAATACAAATGAACAACACTACGTGAACTCAGCAGAATATATATATCCTATCTAGAATCTCTATTCTTCTTCCTCCAAAGGAAAAGGCAGCATCAATTCACTTTTTGTTTGATGCAATGGCAGATCAAAGAAATGATTCCACCCTGGCTGTGCTTAGTATTGGGATTACTTACAGGAGTGTGGGTGACTCAAGGGCAGCTGCCCCAGTGTGGATGATGGGAACAGAGAGCTGTGTTACTGGGGTTCCCTGCAGTGTGTGGAGGTGGCTGCTCTGGCTGACCAGGTTCTTCCCCCTAGCAGGGTGAGCTACTTCTAAAACCCTAGGGGGTGGGAGTGGGGGAAATGGGAGGATGAGGGTGGGGTCCCATGAATCTCTAAAATCCCAGGACTTCCTTTGGTTTGTAAGTAACATTTAGTTCATGATCACTTTGTTTCTTAAGTTTTGAGCCTCTCCCCTTCCATTCAGGTGTCAGGGGCTAGCTTCAACAAAAATACCTTTTTTTTTCAAGAGTGGAGGCATGGAAATTTAGAAATATAGTAAAGAATATGAAGATGTGAAAGAAAATAATAAAACGCAGAAACATGTAGGATAGTACAGGAGGGAATTTCAGTGAGTACTGAAAATTGGCCTGTATTTTATTTTCCAAAAGCTTAATATACCCCTCATTTCAAAAGGTGGGAGTAGAACAAAAGGACTGCATTAACATAAAAATTGAAAGTCTTGGGGTACAGTCACTGCTCATGCCCTTGACTCATGCCCTACACCAAACACTCTATAGGCAAACCACTCCCTGGGTGGAATCCCAGGTTATTTCCATAAAGGGAACTGGAACTTAGTTGGAGCCTTAGACTTTTGTTCTAGGTAGCAACCAACTACTTCCCTATTTCAGGAGCACAGGTCTGGCAACTAGCCACACCAGTTGCCAATAGCCTTCAGAGAGCAGAACTCTGGTTCACAACTAGGTGGGACCTTTGCTTGAGTTAGGGCACAATAACCTTGAATGAACTTAAAACAAGACCCAAACTCTCTGACCTTTGGCCTCTTTGGGGCTCCACATTGAGGAGGATATGTTTCAAAATGGAAGAAATAACTGTGTTGTGTAGCTATAACTACAACAATGCTATAATAGGTTGGAAATGCTGAAAAGCAAACGTTAGTTAAGCAGTTTAAGTAGTAACTAGTATAGATAGATCGAATTATCTTATATCTATTACTTTATTTGAAGGAATAATTTACCTAAAATAAAAACATAACAAACCCTAAGTATTCTATAAGTGCTTTCAAGTGCTTTGTGAGGAAATTTCTTCAAAAGTCTCAAGAAAGATTGCATTGCAATTTTATGTATATTGTCCCTGGCAATAAAAAAATAGAAGTACATCCCAGTATGTTGTAGAAGGCCAGTTTAATGAGGCATCAAAACCAAAAGGAAACTCTAGATAGAATGAATATTATAAAGGCCTTTTCACTCAAGAAGTCAGCTACAAAGTGTTCTCAGATCAAATTTAGACCTCCATATAATATGTAATAAACCATGGTTAACATGGGTTGATTTGAGTTATATGATACAAAGTTTAATATAAGAAAAATCTAAAACTTTAATTTGCTACGTTGAAAGATTAAAATAGAAAACTCATTGGATCATTTCAATAATGACATGTGCTTTATTAAATGTCAAAAGTTATTTATCATATTCATATTGAATTTGAAGAGAAAAATATGCAATCTAGTAAAATACTTGTTTTTAAAAACCCTTAGGGGATACAAGAAACATTGTTTTTAAATTAACTAATGAGATAAATATGTTCACTTAGCTACTTTTAGTTAACACTGTATTAGAGTTCTTGGATAGTTTAAGAAAATAAAATTAGACAGGTAAAATTAGTATATAAAAAGATAAAATAAGCATGTCACTTTTCCCCCATAATTTTCTATGGGAATCTGAAAGCTTTTAGTATTGTTAAAAGGCATAGAAAAAATTTGAGCAAGGTTTCGAGATTGAAGATCCCAAAAGTCAGCTACATCTCCATACATCAGGACCCAAAATAAAAATATATAATTTCAGAAAAATATAGGTTATGATATTGTGAATCAATGTCAAATACATCAAAGTACAAAGAACAAAATACATGTCTGTCGTTGTGATGATATTTTGTTTGTGATCTAACAAATAAAGCTGTCTGAACATGAGAGTGCAGAGCTAAGCCAATAGTTAGCCATAGAGGCCAGGTGGTGGTGCACACCTTTAATCTGAGCGCTTGCAGAGACACACAGATCTCTGAGTTCAAGGCCACCTCGGGCTACACAATACTGGTCCAGTCTGAAAGAGAAACAGAGTCTTTGATCCCAGCACTTGGGATCACGTGTGTTTAATCCCAGCACTAGGGAAGTGGAGACAGGAGTGATCTGGCTGGGCAGAGAGGAGAATATAAGGCAGGAGGAGACAGGAACTCTGAGCATTTGGTCTGAGGATTCACAGAGACAGGATCTTACCCACTCCTTTAGTCTAAGGATTCAATAGAGGTAAAAAAAAAAAAAAGTCTCTTTAGTAGCTGGCTCCCTTTCTTCTCTGATCTTTCAGCATTTGCCCTAATATCTGATTCTAGTTTTTTATTACTAAAACCAATTAGAAATCGTGCTACATGTCATAGGGAAAATTTCATAACAGTCTGACTTAAGACAAAGGGTAAACAGATGAAGAGCTATTCTGTACCATTTAAAGCACAGAAGAACTAAATACTTGCCAAACATTCCATCTCCCCAAAGTAAAGTAGATATTTACTTTAATTCTAAGCAAAATGTGGAAGGAATTGATAAGAAAATCTTGAGATATGTATGGAACTGAAAGGTTAACCAAGTGTTCCTGCTGGGGAACTGAGAGCGGCCACTTATAGCCATAGCTTACTGTGGAACCATAGTAGTCAGGACACCGTGACTCAACAAAGCAGGGACAAACAAGAGAGAGAAAGGGAACAGAGAGCACAAGAAACCTGCCTGTGATCCTGCGACATAACCGCTATGTGATAAAAGATGGCATCGGGTCAGTGGAGAAATGGAGCTGCCGGACGAGTTTACCTCTGCTGAAGAGCAAAACTGCACCCGAAGGAAAATATACCTCCAAGCAAGAGCTAAGCTCTGAGTGGAGAGTCAGAACTCCAGTGTCAAGCACCGCATTTGAAAATCTATAGTAGAAACTAAAGGGAATGTATTTTAGATGTGAGTAGAAAGATATTTCTTTAAAACAACATTGCCTGCTTAAAAAAAAACCTCTCCATCATCTAAATATATTACTAGTCTTAATGTCAGAAGTAAAAATAGAGAGTGAGAAAAAAAATTGTTACCTGGAAGAACACAGTTGCAAGACACACAAGCAGTGAAGAATAACTGTAAATTACATATGTGCATGTTTATATGTACACACATACATAGAATTGAGAGAGGGGGCATCTAGAAACTAGTAAAGGGGACAGAATTCAACTGCAATATGAGTAAGGATCAAAAGATAACATTTCACATAACATACTTAGTACATGTAGAAAGGTGTTCAGTATTATTAGTGAGCAAAAGAAAAAGCACGTTTAAACATGTAGCATGTGGTTTCTAATGAAGGTAAATTTAAATGTCTCCACATGCCTCCAAAGTATCTCTTTTATACTGATGGTAAAACTGTAAGTCACTTCAGAAAAAAAAAATACAGCTTGACACTGTACCAATGTGTGAAGATTCATAACCTGGTGACTGGGAGCAACTTCAGAATACAAACACAAACATTTTAAACATACAAATACATATCTGAGAATATTCCTATTAATTTCAAAATAGCGGAGAAGTCTTAACAACTTCCCATGAATGGCAAAGGTAACGCATACTTTTATATTTGTGAAACAGAATGATTATAGAGAGTTTGAAAAATGTGAACTATACCAAGGGACTCATTAGTAGTATAATACTAAATGAAAACTCAAAGCTCAAAAAGATAAAGCATTTAACATTCTTTAAATAGAAAAAAGGAGAAATGTCTAAAAGAGAAAGATAAAGAAACAATGACTCAGGAAACAAAGCATGATGGGTGTGGGGTCCAGGATGAGATAACATCATTGACAGGGTTGACTATCACAGGCATACATGCAGGTTATTGGCCAGCTCAGAAATCAATAAAATTTACTATGAAAAGTTTGATAATGAAGATGCTCAGGTTTGTGTCCATAACAGATAATGAAGATGCTCGGCTTATATCCATATACACTTTCTGCCATACATCTATAGTTTGCCTGTCTGATTTCAACTTGGTAGCTATAATCACAGGCTTACTAGTCTATAAAATAACCAAAGCTTAAAGGAGAGTTTCTTTGTCCAAACAGAATCTTCACACTTGATCTTAGTCAAAACACCCATAAGGAATTAAATAAAATCACTTTATATTTTGAAATTATAATTGCATTATTTCTCCCTTCCATTTCCTTTCTCCAAGTCCTGCCCTGTACTCTCCACCTTGCTCTTTTGAAAATTCAAGGTATATTTATCTATTTCTATACATTCCTAAACACATAAGTTAAGATTGATTAATCTGTACAGTGCTATTTGTGTATATTCGTTTTCAGGGATAACCATTTAGTATTGCATAATCAATTGGCATGCTCTCCCTTGGCGAAGACTGTTTCTCCCATTGGCATCCTTCATTAGGGGCTGGTTGTTCTTGTCTGCGCTGAGGCTGCGTGGTCTTTCCGCCATCGATTGGCAGCTCTATTGGTATCTTGTTGTTCAGCTCCTATTTATCAGTCGTGTCGATGGTACCCGATGAGTGTAACTTCTGACATTTCCAGAAAATAGAATCTCACAACGAACTCCTTGATCCTCTGGCTTTTACAATCTTTTTTCAAGGTGCAGAGATTGTGTTGTACATGTATCGGTTGAGCCTGGTCTCCCAACTCTGCCTTTGTTTATGGTTTTCTATAAAGGGATCTACACAGTCCTCCCACCTATGACGTCTCTGAATCACAAAAAACCAGCATGGCAGGATGCAATAATGGCACACATACCTTGGTAGTAACTAAGAGCTCTCTAATTGAATATAAGATGTGCTCAAGAAGAGGGAGATCCTGCATGGTTACTGGAAATCTAGTCAGCTACCCAAGGCTAGCAAAGTCATAAATCTTGAAGGAGAAACCACTATAACCACCTTACTAAACCAGCATAATCGCTGACTATAGTATAAACGTTTATCCTTGTCCCCACAGATTAGTATAGTTGTCACCCCTAATCAGGTAAAATCTTAATCCATCTTTTCTCACTATTTATTATGAATTTTAACCTAGTTTGGGTTGAGCAGATTCTGGGATTATTAGCTACTGCTGAATAGCTGAAGACTACTGGATGCACCTTTTTTATGTTAATAGATGGACATGCACACTTGTCTTCCATACAATAATGAAAGATTTCCAAGTATTACATCCAAACAATTATTTCACCTAGCAACACACTAGCAACACACAAACACTAGCAACACACAATACAACTTTTTTTAAAATTAAAATATAGTAATATCATGTCTCTTTCCATTCCTCCATCCAACCCCTCCCATGAATATTCCACTCTCCAGTCCCTCTTTTTCTTTGAATATATTGCTACATATATTTTTCTTTGATTATCAGTGTTACATACGTTGCACATATATGCATGAATATATAAATACAACCCACTGAATCCATTTTGGTTGTTTATGTCTTTATGCTCTCAGAACTGACCACTCTCTAGTGGATAACCACTTAGCGGGAGAGACTGACTGTCCCTTTCTGCAGTCGTTAGCTGCCTCCATGAGATTTTCCCCCCCCCTTCTGGGTTAGCATGTCTATTGATATCGTCATTGTTCAAGACTCATTTAAGCAACCATTCGCAGACACAGTCTCACAGCAGACTTCTAGCTCTTACAGACTGCCCCTTCTTCGGAGATGTTCCCCTGGTCCCCATGTGCAGCAGTTGCGCTGTGATATGTGTATCCCACAATCCATTGATCTCTGCATTGCATCCAGTTTTGGTTTTCTGTTTTGGGTTTCGTTTGCTGGAAAGAGAAACATCTTTGATGAAGTGAGAGCTCCATTTTCTTAGACCGGGATAATTCCTCACTATGATATTACTTTTAAATAACTGATTTTCTACAGTTAAATGTCTTGATATTCATTTTTTTTTAGGATAAATACATCTACTTTAAATATCGGAGGATGATCTCAAGTTAGGGTCTAGCTCAATTCCTTTTCTCATGTACTGGAAAACATTAAGGACTTGTCACAGCAATAATTTTAACAGCAAGAATTGCCAGCAATCCAACCAGAAAGGATTAGCATTATTGAAATTATAATCCAGGAATAGTAAGCCCAATAAGGAGCTAAGAAGCAATTAATTCTGCAGGGACTTTTTCTAGATTAAAAGTTACCCCCAGTATTGTCCCTGAAATTAAATCATGTTGAAATTGATTCGGGGCAAAAATCAGTTGGAATAGTTATAAGAAATATATCGATAACTTTATAGTTACTAAGAAGTTAGCAACTGTTTTAATCAGTTCCATTGTTTTAAAATAGCAAATTTCTAGAAATACTTTAGGACTGGGTAGGACTCAGGCAATGCAGGTTCACACTCAACAAATGCTGGCTTTCTGTGACGTGTACGTAATCTCCAGACTTCATCTGTGCAGAGCAACCATCTCAACACACATAAGTCTGCTCTGGGTATTCTGGGAGGAAGTATGACTTTTTCCAGGAGTTTGGAGTGATTTGAAGTTGCCAACCTGGCCAAGTGTGTACATTGAGGGAGCAGGTAAAGGGGTGACCAAGGAGATGTTGGGTACATGAAAGAGCATACTGGCGGCGTCTTGGCCTTTGCTTCAGCTGTGGTGTGTGAGGCTAGGCAGACATCAGAGGCATAGTGAGACTGCAGAAGAGGCTTTTGTTAGTCATTGGACACTGAAACGAGAGTCACGTTTCACAAGGTTAGAGAACTCAAGTGGCTGGAAACTATTAGCTTGGAGGAAATGTTACGGTGTTGTAGGTAAGAAGATGTGCTATTTATCCTTTATTGCCTTTATTTGAGATATGGGAAACTCAGAACATAATAGCAACAATGAAAACAAAACCCCAATCTTTGTAGACCTAAGAGGGGGAGAGAAGGGAGTGTGCTGCTTGAAAGGTCCCTTAGAAATTCCCCAAGCTAATTAAAGTTAATTCAAAGCAAAGATCACATTGGAAGTGAAGTGGAACTCTGTTTGTCATGTGTGGGAGGCAAGACTCAGTGTGTGTTTGCTGGGCAATGTCTCATGAATGTATACACAGCTGCAAATGCCATGGCCTCTCAAAACAAACGTGGACAATCTGTAGTTGTAAGAGTCTGGCTCTTTTGTGCTAGTGTGATTCATTTTATGGGGGCAGGGAGGTCATCTTAGAGACCAGGCCAGAAAGCACTGCCTCAATAGGACACTGATGCTTCCCTTTGAAAAGCTCCGTAGCAGTAAATACTTTTCAGGCACATATTCCAAGAAATTTAAATTTAAGATATTTTCGGAGTTTGAAATTGTCACGTTTTCTTTTCTTTGAGGGGGAATGAAGTTGAATCTGTCAACATAGCATTAATATATAATTTCCATGAGTTTCATCTAGGAAGTTGATGATAATATTGTTAAACTTTGAAAAATGGAAATCATTAATGAATGTATTATTATGTGACATAATAAACTCAAGAAGCATGTTGATAATTACTGAAGCTGATAAATTTAGAGTCTTTTTATGATTCCTCCTTTTTCTGTGTGCACTGGTATTTTGCTTACATGTATGTTTGTGTAATGGTGTCAGGTCTCCTGGAACTGAAGTTACAGGCAGTTGTGAGCTGTCATGTGGGTGTTGGAAATTGAACCAGCATCCTCTGGGAGAGTATCCAATGCTCTTAACCTCTGAGCCATCTCTCCAGCCTAAGAGTCTTTTTTTTTTTAATCTTAAGAACATTAATAGCAAGTTTGGTGAGGGAAGCTACTGCCTTAGTTAGGGTTTTATTACCGTGATGAAACAACAGGACAAAAGCAACTTGGAGCAGAAAGGGTTTACTTTGCTTATACTTTCACATCACAGTCTCCTTATCCTGTATTCTTCCTCCCAGCATTCAGTTTAGTTTCCCACACCTAGTTCTGTTCTATCCTATCAACAGGCCAAGGCAGTTTCTTCATTAAGCAATGATATTCACAGCACACAGAGGGAAATCCCACACTACCTCCCCTTTTCTGTTTAAATAAAAAGGAACGTTTTAACCTTAACATAGTAAAATTACATATAACAAAACAGGTATCAAGAGGCTTCATGGGATCCTGTTCTCTTTGGATGTAAACCTTGCTCAACCTAGACATAATAGGGACTTTTCACAAGGTGGGGTGCATGGCACTCCCTTAGGATTGGAGGGGTGGGGAGAGGGTCTATGGAGGGAGACAGAGGGGACTGGGAAAAGGGGAGGAAGTGAGAATTTGGATTGGCATTTTTTTAAGTAATAAAAAAGGAAAAAAAAAGGTATCAAGTAAGAATTTTAGTTACAATATTTGTATCAACTTAATTTTTATCATAGCTAAGGAAAATTATAATTATAACTATCTATTTTTCAACTCCATCAAATACCCCAGAAGAATATACTATTACCTAAGTAAGCAGAAAGTGCATTGTAAGCAACTTCCAAAACTCTGGAATTGACAGAGACATCTTGCTGCCTGAACAATCACCCAAAGTTCTCCTGTACCATTGGGACATCCATCTTCAGCCTACAGGCCCATAGTATCCAGCAGACTTTTCCATGAAGCAGAAGACAGTTCTGCCTATATTGGCAGTTTGTCCGTCACTTTCTTCTGTGTCCTGCACAATGTCTGGCAGACACTTTCATAAAACAGGAACCCTGAAGACTGTCTCACCTTTAGGCAAGTTGAGCAGTCATTTCTCTGTGGGTCCTGCATCTCCATTTCATGTAGCATAACATCAAGCAGTCCAGGAAAGAGCAGTTGCTTGCCCAAGTTGGTAACAAACTCTATAAGGAGCTTCTTCGATTTTTAATTATATATTACATTTTATATGAGCTGTATAAACACAATACCTTAATCAAGAGCAGAAATATACATATAATAAGATTGCTTAAAATTTGTATTCATAGACCAAGATCCATACCAATGCAAAGTATCCATGTCTATAGCAATCCACCATCAAAACAAATCAGAAAAGGAACCAAAAGGTAGGAGCAGATACAGAGGCCATCAAGAAGAGCTGCTTACTGGCTTGCTTTCCTACAGAACCCAAGACCACCATGCCAGGGTTGGCACCACCCACAATGCACTGAGCCCTGCCACATCGATCATTAACCAAGAAAATGCTGTGCAGATTTGCCTATAGCCCGATCTTATGGAGGCAAAGATTTCCTGCTTTCAGATGACTATAGCAAGGGTCAAGTTGGCACAAAACCAGCCAGCACAACTATAAATCCTACCGCAGTGATATACTTCAGGCAGGCTCTACCTCCTAACCTCTGCACACAGCACCACTAACTGGGGACTGAGTCTTCAAATGCAGAAGCCAATGGGGATATTTCACACTCAAACCACCGCAGGTGCACACAAATATTTTATTTATATCACTGCTGCAATTTTATTGCAACTGCCTTTTGGTATTTGTACGGACACTGAGCTAGGAGTAGGGTTATAAATAAAAGGAGCATGAAGTATGCTTCTTTTTGTTAATACAGGTAACATATCTCCAAAGGAGATGCATAGGTCCTCAGTTTTTGAAGGCGAATCTTCTGCATCCATAGTATTGAAAACCGAAGATTCAAATGGTCTGTGCTCTGAGACTTGATGAGTGTCTTTGTAAGGACCCCAAATGAGAAACACACACATCAGAGCTGGTTCTCAAATTGGGTGGGTGGAACACAAGGCACAATGGAAAAACACTGGATATTCAGCACAATGCATGGAGAAAACGGCATCCTAAATATCAAATGCCCTGTAATGATTCAGGCGACTAAAGAGAGTTTGAATGGTCAACCCCTTGGCCTATCTTGTTGTATAGCATATTAACTAATCTCTTTAATCACACACAGATAAAAGCACAAGAGTAGTTTTAGTACTGGTTACCAAGACACATTGCAAAATATAGGTGGGTTGAAGGCACTCATGGTAATATCCACAACACTATTTAACACTGGAACCAACTTAGAGTGAATAAATAAAAGACATTATCCACAGTGGGTTACTGTTCAGCAAAAAGAATGAGCAAATTAAAGCATGCAAGGAATTGTGCAATGGAAGTGTGGTTCATTTACAGAGAAGGGGATGAGCTTCCTGGAAGGTTGAATAATTTGAACCTGGTAGTAAATACCATCGAAGGTGATTTTTGTCCTATGAAAGGACAATTTATTTAAATGCAATGCATATTTGAAATTAAAAAATCCCCTTAAAGTATGCAGTTTCACAATGAATTTTGACAAACTGCACACACAGAGAGAGACACAATTTGTATAATACCTATATAATATCTGAAGTGATCAAGATATGAAGCATACCTATTTCTTTGAAAATTATTCTGTTCCCCTTCATGGTAAAAATCGTTCTCCCTCAAATTTTGCCTTCCCTCAGATGTCCTTAACTGAAATCAAGCAGTATGCATTTGTAGCAAAATTCCTCAACTTAGAAGAATGTTGAAGTTCCTTAACACAGCACTTCATTTATGCACAGTGTAAGATTTTAGTTTACGGACTTCGATCATACAGTTTCCATTTGATAACCACATGATTGTTTTCAGCTTTTGCCTGGGAAAAGCTGTATAATTTACATGTAGGTCTTTTTTAAGGAGGTGAGCTGCTGTTTGTCTAGGGTAGATTCCCATGGTTGGAGTTGCTGGGATATTTTCTATGTGCATCTAAACCTTTTAAGAACCTCGGGAACTTCTCTAAACGGACTTACACAGTTCTGCATGCCTGTCAGCACCTACTTCAAATCTCTCTCAGCTCCTGACATTGCCGATTTTTTTAGATTTAACTTTCTCAGTAAAATTTCTTCGTGGTTTAATCCACATCTGCCCAAGCGGGGCTGGCTATCTTTTCTATATTGCTATTTTCAATTCCTTTGTCAATGTGTTTGCTAAATTCTGTGCCTTTTTCAGTTGGATTGTTTTTTTCTTGTGGTTTTCAAGACTTCTTTGTGTATTCTAGGTTCATCTTCTTTTACTTGCATGTCTTCCCTGAGTATTCTGTACCAGACTTGCCTTACGTTTTTATTTGAAGAGCAAACTGTGATGGTGTCTTGCTGTGCTGTTGCATGGCTCCAGGGGTTGCTCTAACTGGGAATGAAGAAATGACAGACACTAAAGAAAGCACAGACATATGAATGCACACATAGAAAAGATGGGATTGTGTGGCCTGGGATCTAGTATGGAAAAGTTGCAGCATCCTGTCTGCTCAGTGTGTTTATTCTATACAGTTGAAGAGGGAGGAGGGGTCATTGAATACAGATGCAGAAGGTCTGTCTGTAGGGGTGCTGCATTCAGGCTGGAAGTATCTTGGGGCATAAGGCTAAGCTAGACATTTTCTGCACACACTGTGAACACTGGCGCCTAGACTCAAGGAAGGCTTTGCTGTCCCTCTGAGCCTTACCTGGAGAAGGTTTTGACATTCCCATGGGACTGAGGTACTGTGGTCTCTGACATGGGACCACATTATATCAAATAATACATCCACTCAGGCCTTCAATGCTATCTACAATATCTACTTTTAATTTCTTTGTTTTATGATCATGCTAAGACATCGGCTGAAATGGTCATAACATTTTTCTCCTGTAATTTTCTTCGAAGAAGTTTCTTTATCTTTACTTTGATATATTACAATAATCTATTTTCAGTGGTTATGACTGTTCTCTGAGTATGTTAAAGCTAAACACTGGTTCTTTTTTTCCATTTAAATGTCCAAATGTTCCCAAATTACTTTTTGAATGAACTGCCTCCCCTTTGGGAACTTTGTAAAACATTCTCCTAATTATTTTTTATCTAGACCAGAAAGGAAGGTTGAATTTAAAAAAAAAATAACCTCATAATCCATGGTCCCTCCCCATGTATATAGCTGCCTGTCCTTTTCCTCACACAGGTATAAAGGTTTATAACCTTATGCTTGGAGACAAAGAGGAGCAGAGAAGTTCATCTAATCATCCTACAAGTGGGATTGAAAAGGCAGAGAAAGGTCTTTTCATGCCAAGAAATTGGAAATTAAAATTTGTTGTCTATTGAGCTATCCTAGCCATGAAGACAAAGGTGTGAAGTCCATTATACCTGTCACTGAATGCCACGTCATACTCGTGTGTGTGTGTGTGTGTGTGTGTGTGTGTGCGTGTGCGTGTGTGTGTGTGTGTATTTTGTTTGTTTTATAGCACTCAGCTCACTCTATAATTATAGGACCCTTGCATTCTCCAGTTCAGCTGATCCATTATCTTATGCCTGGTGCTGCAGCTTCCCTGAACATCACTGCCCCACAAGAGCAAAGCTGTTCCTGCCCAGACTATGCTCATATGCAGTTGGTCTCAGAAAAGGAAGCTACTTTTCCTGGTTTCTTTTTCCTATCCATGAGATTGGAACTTACTAATTTCCCATAGTATACCTTAGACAGACCCTTAACTTTCAGGAACCCAAAAGGAACAATACACAGAAAGGACCAAGCTTGTCCCAGACATCCTTATGGGTGTAAGCTTCTTCGTGATTGTGGCAGCCAGATGGTCATTACGTGAACATGGTAGACCCTCTTACATCCAGGAGTCCAAACCATATTAACAATTTCCTGAAAAACAAGCAAGTTTCCCTTTTCCTCTGTGGAAACCTATGTTCTCCACATCCTTCTCAGAATGTCTGTCTGGGAACATCCATTCCTCTTAAGGTAAACTATTCACTTTGTTCAACGGATTTAAAATATGATCAAGCATTTAGTAAATCTCTAAAAATGTATAGCATTTATTCTATTCTTATTGTGCTGTTCAAATATTTGGAGTGAATAGGTATAATGAAGATAGAAAAAAATCTTCTCAAAATATCTTTATCTTAGCTTTACTTGCTGACTTAAAGATGGATCAGTTGAGTCTGAGATGTGCAGTTGATGCAGGACTGACACCTACTTCAAATAAAGAACTTGCCATTCTCATGGAACATTGGTATTCATGGTGCCTACAATATTCCACACCTCCCTCTCCCATCAAGGCTCTGCCCCAGGCTGAGAAGGAGAACCCGGTTCTTCCCCCATGCATTTAGATCTTTGAAGCAGAAAGAGTCATAGATTGTGAGGGAGAATTTCTTCATTACAAATGGTACAAATGCCATTTCCACCAGCCCCCCTTTTGTATTGGCTCAAGTTCTTTCATATTGGGAATTGTGCTACTTAAAAGAGAAGTTCATGTCTTGATTTGTGCAGCCTAACTGGTGGTTGGTAAATGGGTGTCTTATTTCAGAGCTTTGTTAGTTTTTAAGCTTAGCATATGAAGTAATGGTCTCACTGCAGCATTTTTATATACTCTTTGCTCTTACTACTTTTCCTTATAGAGGCCATCCCCTGTCCCTCCTCCTCTCCTGTTTGTCCCCTTCCTCCTTCCAAGAACACTGCTTTCAAGCCATGTGTATTATGTAACCCTCTTGTCTGTCCTCTAAGATATCTCCTTCCCTCTTAGTGATTGTCTTTTTATTTTATGAAGCTTTTTGGTTTTGTTTGCTGTGGGCCCTGGTTCTTCTAGCTCCTAGTGAAACTGGTCAAATAATTCTAAATAACAGAGTGACTGTAGGCAAGTTATTTAGCCAGGGAGCTTTCTGTGGCTTAGCTGAGAGACTTCAACATGGTAATGTTTGCCGAGTTCCTACAAGTGCCACATCAGGATGATGGTGGTAAATCAGTCTGTACAACTACATGAAATGGGGCATTGGAGGTGCAATTGATTGAATAGCATTTAAAACAATAGTAATGAGTCATTATCACTCTGTAATTACAATAATAAAGTAACTAACCTACTGGGTAACCCACTCCCACCATTTCTATCTTTATATATCACTAAATGCAGATGACGTAAGTGTCATAAATGTCTGTTATGAGCTACCAGCACGGGCATACACAGAATTTCTGGAGATTGATGAAAGATGATCTGCGCCTTAGTTCAAGTTGTTTGTGAGAGAGTGTCAATCTTCTTCCTTGCCTGAGGACAGATCACAGCTTTGCATTTAATCCTGAGCTTGGTTTCTTCAAAACTACTCCCTCATGGAGTACTTCAATTCTCAAAATTAAAATTTAAGTTGATTTTAGACCCCCTTATACCTCTGTTTTTTCCCTTTCTCCTCTTTCTCCCCCACCTCCACCTCTCTGCTGGAGATATGGCTCAGTGATGACTGGGCAGTTATGATCACTTGTTGCTTTTGCAGAGGCCTTGGGTTTGGTCTCTAACACCCATGTGACAACTAACAATGGTCTATAGCTCCAATTCCAGAGAATCTGATGCCCTCTTCTGGTTACTGCAGGTACTACACACACATGGTGCACATACATACATGAAAACAAAACACTCATAAAATAAAAATAAGTCAATTTCAAAGTTCTCTCTCTCTCTCTTTCTCTCTCTCTCTCTCTCTCTCTCTCTCCCCTCTCTATGATGGCCAGAGTGGTGGTGAACTCACCTTTCTCCAGCCCCACTCAGCCCCCAGAGTCCTTAAGGGTTGTACCTTGCTCTTGATAAGACCTATTTTGAAAAAGCAACCTGATAGCAATCACTTCAGTATTCTAATTTTTCTTCAAAGGAGTAACTGTTCACCTTCAGTATTCTATTGAGGACTGGAGATGTTTTGAATGAACCTCCTAAAAAAATAACCCAATTACTTCAAAAAGAAGTGTTCACTATTGAGCAATTAAGTACGTGTTTGCTGAAGGGAACTTTGTCTTCCTTTCTGCATGTGATTCAAAGGTATAATTAGCTCCAAAAGGGAGCAATACAGTTGTCACTCAAACGGCCCTCACATTTGTCTTTTGTTAGATGAGATGTTCTCACTGTCCTTGTTTTTCACCCAACAGATAGGGCAGATTCAAATAGACCTTCATTCTTGTGTATTATTTTTTTTTCTCCAATGCCCTGGATCCAGACTGGCTTTGAATGGTCCTTGGTATTAATGGCCTTTCTCATTTGAGGAGAAAGTTAAACTTTTCCCATCTCACATATTGGGAAGACCTTTGTGTGTGCATGAATTATATGGCAGTATTAGAAGTTTCAAATGGTTGATTCTTTGTTTTGTGTACAATCAATGGTGTAAAGAGTAAAAAATCCTCCATATTCATGAAAGTCAGAAGAGATTTGCCTACTTGATTTCGCTAGAGTAGCCTTTTCCCTCTTGGCATCCAGTGCTGCTGTTACTCTGGCATTGTGCAAAGGCACTATTATGTTTTCCAAACCAAGCAGCTGTCTGGTGGTTCATTTAAAGGTGCAGGTGTGGGACTTTATTCTTTTCGATAATGCAAAGAAAATGGCTTAAGATCTCCATGTGAGAAATGAGAAACTCAGATCTTTGGGGACATATCTGCTTTGATAACCCAATCCATGTTGTCAGAGGTTGTTATTATTATTTTAATACATGTATCACATCTGTTTGATAGCCCAGTCCATGTTGTCAGAGGTTATTTTATATATACATATGCATATATATTGTACATGTATGTTTATAGCAAAGCAGATGTTTATATATACATATTTTATATGATCTATGTTATCAGAGATTGTTATTAATGTATATATTTATTTGTTATGTCTGCTTTGATAACTTGATCCTTGCTGTCAAAGTGATATATATATATATGTATATATATATAATCTGATTTGATAACTCAACCCATGTTGTCAGAGGTCGTTGTTATTATTTTTTCATGTGCTGCGAAGGATGAACTCAGATACTCCAGCACCAGGTTTGTCTACCTCTTCAGATGCTACGCTTGCATTCTGACGCCTACATCTGGAGTAGTTGTTGCCTACAGCTGTCTATTTCTCTAGCTGAAATCCCTTGAAAGCAGACGCAAATCTCCAAACATGGCACTCATCTCATCATCAGAAAGCATTTTAGTGTCGTTCATCCATCTTCACAGAGGCAGCAAGGACGGGCTCTGCTCCAGACAACTAGTCAGCTCCCAGCTCTACATTATACACCATACAGGGGTGAGGATCCGGCTGCTTCCTCTGTGGTCAACTAACAACACATATTTATTGCAGAAAATAGATGGAAAATTTGCCACTACTCTTGTTTGGTTTGATTTTGTAATATGTTTAATCTATAGAGAAAAACCTTTATTTCTGTTTTGTTTTGGTTTTTAAGATGGGGTTGCTGCATGTAACAGTTCTGGCTGTGCTGGAACTCCCTCTGTAAATCAGGCTGGCCTCAAACTCACAGAGATCTGGATGCCTCTTATATTCCATTTTTTTTTTGTTAAAAGCCTTGATTTCCATTCACAGAATAACATAGAATTATTACATTTTGGGTCATGATTTATTTCTATAGTTGATAAAAATTATTTGATATAAAAGAGTATGCAATAAGCACAAAAAATAGACCAACACCATAAAGAAGCAAAAGCCAAACTTTGCATATGTCTTCTTTTTCAGCTTAGTAAGCAGCAATAACAAAGTAAATTGGGTTTTTGATTATTTATATTTATTTACTTTAACAGTAGGAGAAACAGAGCCCATCAGCCAGGAAGCACCACGTGTAGGCAAACCCTCGTGTCTGCTCTCCTATGCAGGGACTGTCTCAGTATGACGGTTCCTTTAACTGTCAACTTAGCACAGCCTAGACCGACCTAGACTGAGAGTCTCAATAAGAGATCGTCTAGATTAGTTTGATCTGTGGGTGTGTCTATGAGATTGTATTGATTGCTGTAACTAAAGTGGGGAGACCCAGCTTGAAGGTGAATTTGGGGTCCTGGACTGCATTGCAAGTGAGAAAGAATGCTGGTTGTGAGCCATGCAGGCATTGAGTTCTCTCTCTCCTCTTTGGCGTGATGGGGGATAACTTCTCATTCCTGCCTTAACTCCCCCACAATATTGGATTTTAACCTGGGACCTTGGAACCACTAGACCCTTTCTCCCTAAGTTATCCTTGGTCGGGGTGTTTTATCACGGTGCTAGAAACAGAACTAGGAAGCTGGGTAAAGAGGATATACAGTGACGCTTATCTTCTGTTTTCATAGCATTGAGGACGGTTGGGAAAATGTTAAGAGCAACTTATTCTTATAGATAGAGCTGTAGACAGATCACAGACTGGAAAACACTGCTCATAATGACAGACTGCATTTTAGGGCCTGTGGCATTTGAGCAAGGAGATAGGTTCTGTAGTTTTCTGTCGCAATACTTTTTATTATTTTTTAAAAAAATGTATTTCTTTCATTTTCTTTTTGCTTCATCCAGATCAACTGATCTACAAGGTTGCATTTGACTTGTTTTTCTGGGTGACAAATTGTCACACACTTGGCAGCCTTAAATAGCTCACATGCATTATCCCATGATTTCAGTAGATCAGAAGCAAAGGCGTAGCTTTCCTATACTTACAGTTCAGCCTCTCTTAAAGCTGCTGCTGACATAATGTTTATAGCCAAACTCTCATCTGAAAGCTCTGCTACACGAGCCTGTGTTTCCGGCTTATGTGGCAGGATTCAGGGATTTTTTTTTATGGTTTATCAGACTGAAGGGCTCAGTTCTTAGCTGACTGGTGAGTACTTGCTCCACCATAATATGCAAGTCAAGAAAGTTATGAATATTGTTAGCAAGATGGAAGTCCATAGAATAGCAGTTTCCTCTAAACTAAAACATTCTGTCCTTTGGGGTGGATTATTTAGAAAGTAAACAAATCACATGTCTTGGAGACTCCCCCAACCCTCCTGGATTCACATGACCCCTTGTTCCCCAAAGTGACAAGAGCAGTAAAGACAAAAAGTGATGCTCTGTCTTATTGAGTTGCCTGCATGTGGTCCAGTTAACATCAGGCACTGCAGCATGTCCCAGTCAGTTCCCGGGATGCTTCATCCTCCTGAGCTGCCCGCACATGGTGCGGTTAACTTCGTGAGGTCCAGCATGCCCCAGTCAGTTCTGGTGATGCTCTGTCCTCAGCAGCTGCCTGCACATGGTGAAGTTAACTTCGTCCCGGTTTGGCATGCCCCAGTCAGTACCAGGTATGGTTCAGTAATACTGCCTTTGAATTGTCTCTGCTCCTTTAAATGATCCCAACAAGCTTTCTGGTTCACTAAGTGGACTTTGATGGCATTGCTACTTTGTTCTGTTGCTTGTTCCCCATCCCTAGTATCTGTTACCTTTTCCCAGAAAATGTTTCCCAGAACGAAGTTACAATCCCAGGCAACCCTATCACAGATAGTGAGAACCTTTCAATGTTCTCCAATCTGTTGTTAAAAAGGTGTTGCTTCTGGGACAGACACAGTACTATAGCAAGTGACAAACCACCTCCTACAGGCAGTAAGTTAGTAAGAGAATGAATGAATGCATACTCCCAGGGAGAGCCAAGAACTGTGAAGACAAAACGTCAATTACAGATAAGGAAATGTTTTTTTTTTTTTAAAGAAATCTCAGGCATTATTCTCTGCTTTGGCTTTTGCTGTTTTTTGTTTGTTTGAAGTTAAAATTTGAGCAGTAACAAGTGCCCGGCAGTAAGGAACTTGGGAAATGTGTGTGTGTGTGTGGGGGGGGGTTCCTAGGATGAAAACTGGTGCTTTGTGACTGACAGGAGGCCAGTGTGGGTAGGATGTGTGGGCTGGGAGTACAAAGCTGTTCAAAGCTCAAGGTCACCAGACCCTAGAGACACCAAGAGAAGCCTAAATTTATCCCAAGTGGAGCGGAGAGCTATTGTAATATGCAATATTCTAGCATTAAGGTGAAGTAATTAGGGCAATTCTAGTTACTCTTATAAAAAAAAATCAAAGATGTATCTTAGCATATAGGCAAACAAGACCATTTCCCATTAATGTGAAACTCGGAACATGTATTTCTCATCAGTAGTTCCACCAGCTACTTGACCTCATTTTGCCTGTGAGCAAGCTGACTGCATGCTACATCAAGCCAGAGAAAGAATCCTACATGGGAAGGTTGGGAAGGGTTATATTCTTCATTTACAAATACTACATTCATCCTTTCTTCTTCACTGCCTCAAACTGAGTCACACAGCTAATTAACAGCAGGGGGCATCCTAAATTTAATCTAGGCTTGGAAAGAAGCAGCAAAGGTAATTGGCTGAACAAGCACAGAATGTGTTGACAGCTCCAATAACCTCCACATGGCCAGTAGAGCCCAGACAGTAAAAATAGAAGCCGTAAGTCCAGACAGAAGACAAGGTGGTCCAGGCAGGACAGGCTGACTCTTGGACTGTAAGGACAGCAGGGATGGCTGGACTTGGGATTTATTTCGAAAGTAGAGTTACAAAGAATTGCTATGGATTCTATTTTGGAAATTAAAAAAAGAGAAAGAGATGTATCTCAAATTTTGGTTTGAAAAAAAATGGTTGAGGAGAAAGAGGGGCAGTTCTTGAAAGGACAAACGTATGGGGGATTGTGGTAGAGGTGTAAGAAGCAAGGATTTTCTTGATGGAGGAAGGTCATTGGCTAATAAAGGAACTGCCTTGGCCCATTTTATTGGTTAGAAGGTAGGTGGGAGGAGTAGATAGAACAGGACGCTGGGAGGAAGAGGAAGTGAGCTCAGACTCGACAGCTCTCCTCTCGGGAGCAGATGCCTCAGAGAGACGCCATGCTCCCAGCTCCCAGGCAGACGCACGCTATGAAGCACCGACCCAGGATGGACATAGGCTAGAATCTTCCCAGTAAGCGCACCTAGGGGCGCAACACAGATGATTAGAAATGGGCTAAATTAATATGTGAGAATTAGCCTAGAAGAGGCTAGATAGAAATGGGCCAAGCAGTGATTAAAAGAATACAGTTTCCGTGTAATTATTTTGGGTAAAGCTAGCCGTGGGGGCAGCCGGGTGCCTGGGACACAGCCCTGCCGCCCATATTACTACATTTTCTTTGGAAATGTCTTAAGAGGCAGTTAGATATAATTACAGAAATAGCCATAGAAATGAGGCCGGAATTCAGGGCGATGCTGGTAATTCACCTTGGTGGTCAGCACATGCAGCATATAGGGTGACTGGATTGGATGGGATGTAGTTGACTGTCTAGTGAGCATTTCACACCAAAAGGCCTGGGGCATTCCAGCCCAAAGGGAGATCAGAGTCCCCAAAGATACCCCGTGAGTGGGGAACTTGAGTACGATGTTCAAGTCCAATAGTTCAAGAAGGAAAATGTGCCCACTATGCCAAAGGTCAGTGAATTGGGAGGACCAGGAAAGTCAAGGCAGTCATGGTCACCGGACCTGTCAAAATGTGGTACTTGTGACTATGGCTAAAGAAACTTCCTTGTAGTGTTGGAATCAACATTTTCAAGGGCAAAGAGGAGGCAAGGTATCTGAGACAGGGCACAGCACAGTTCTTCCCGCAATCCCTCACTGTACAAGGAGCAGTTGGTTTAAAGCATGGAGAGGAAAAGGGAGTCTTTCTAAAAACATGAAACATAATGTGTTTGTATCTCATTAGAAATGGTCCAAACAGAGGGGCAAGGGAGGACCACAGGAGGGAAAGACAATGCATGGTTCGTTTGTGTGAAGCACGGGAACCAGTGTGTAATTTTGAAGAACTGGCTTCAGGAAGAAGGCTAGACAAGTTAGTAATTAAAATAGAAGGGAGCAGGGTCAATGAATGCGAATCCCCATTGGTTCATAATGTGATGTATCTCTACCATAGTAATGCTTTTTGGTTTTGTTTTTATTTATTTAAGACTGCTCTCACTATGGTGTCCAGGGTGTTCTTAAAACTCTGGGTCAAGGTACTACAGCATCCCAAGTAGCTCTAATTGTTTCTTTTAATCAAGCAACTGAAAGGCGGTGTCACCAGCACAGAGAGATGAAGAAGCGCCCAGTTCTTTGGTGGAAAGGAAGCTCTTTGTTTGTGAAGAGCCTCACATCCTCTGATGGGGTGGTTGAGTTTTGTTTCATGATGTTCATTCTTGGAAATTCAGAACAGACAACACAATTCTTCAAAGAAATTGAAAAAGCATTTCTCAACCTTCTGTGGAAACATGCACTAAGACAAAAACAAATAAACAAACTAAAAGCAGGGTAGCTAAAACAATCCTGAATAATAAAAAAAACTGCTGGAGGTGTCTCCATTTCTGATTTCAACTTGTTCCAAAAAACAGCATTCTATTGATACAAAAACTAGACGTGTTGATTATTATAATCAGATTGAAGACCCAGACATAAGTTCACACACCTAAAGACAACAGATTTTTGTATAAAGAAGCCAAAAATACACACTGAAGAAAAGACAGCATCTTCAACAAATAATGCTAGTCAAATTGATTGACTACATGCAGAAAAAAGGAAATAGATTCATATTTATCATTTAGCACAACGCTAAATCCTAATGTATCAAGGACCTCAACATAAACAGAGTACCTTGAATCTAATAAAGGAGAATGTGGAGAATAGCCTTAAACTCGTTGACACAGGCAAGAACTTTTTAGAAAAGAACATCAATAGCAAAGGCACAGAGCCAATAATTAATTAATAAATGGAACCTCATGAAATGAAAAAGTTTCTATTCAACAAAGGACTATTAGGGGAAATGGAAACTATAAAGTAAGAAAAACATCTTTGCCTATTAAGTATCTGATACTTAATATATTATTATATAGAGTATACATAAAACTAAAAATAAACTGGACATTGAGAAAACAAATAATCCAATTTAAAAAATGAGATACAGGACAAAGCAGAAAGTTTACAAAAGATGAAGCACAAATGATTGAGAAATACTTAAAAGAAATGTTCAATATCCTTTGTCATTAGGAAATTTCAAATCAACACAACTTTGAGATTTCATCTTATACCACTAAGAATGGCCAAGACAATCAAACAAATGACAGCTCATGCTGGTGAAGATGTGGAGAAAGGTGAACTCTTCATCACAGGTGGGAAGGCAAACATATACGACTGATGTGGAAATCAGTGTGGCAGTTCCTAGGAAACTACCTCAAAATCTAGCTATCCTAATCAAGGGCATCTACCCAAAGGACTTTACATCTGATTGCAGAGACACTTGCGCATCTACATTCATTGCTGTTCTGTTCATAACCATCACAACTAGGAAACTGTCTAGATGTACATCAACAGATGAATGGATAATGAAAATGTGATTAATGGATGTTATTCTCCTGTTAAAAATGAAATTTTCAAATATACAGGTAAATTAATGGAGCTAGAAAAAGCATCCTGAGATAACCTAGATCCAAAAAGACAAATATTAGGTTTTCTCTTATATGTGTGTGTTAGCCTGAAAGCTTCAATGTTCATGCATAATCTCAGAGGTTAAGCATCTAGCAAGAAGCTACGTGAGAGAAAAGGACCTTCCAAAGAACAGAAGATAAAATATATTGTTATGAAGTATGGTAGGAGCCTGGAATGTGAGAATTAAATGAGAAATGGGATAGAAGGGATGGAATATGGAAGGGACAGCTAACACTAGAGCCGTTGGGGAGGCACCAGAGAAAAATCTGCTATTTTATAAGCTTTCTAAAATATATACATACCTGAAAGAAATTTAAATGACATCACCATATAATGGGGGATGATGCCTAGGCTAAGTATTTTATGCCAGAAACTATTCCACTCCTACTGCCAGGAAAAGGTTATATCATGTTAAGTCATGGGCCAAAAGGGTCCCATGGAATACTTCCAAAATCACTAGGGCTGTTGGTTGTTCTTCACAACCTAATGGTAAGGCCCCCTTGCTGAAGACATTTATTTACGTTATCAAGCATGGAGAAGTTGATCTAGTGCCCATCCAGAAGCTTCATCCATACTGACTAGCTCAGGGTACTGGAAGGTACTCTGTATGCTACAGGAGAGAAAAGGCAATTATCAATATCATCTAACTACAAAGTCTATGACCTGTTTGCAAGATATACTGTTGTAATAGAGGCACAAACATAGTGGGTGTAACCAACTACATGCAAAACCTGGGTTTAAGGCGCAGTCCATGAGATGAAACCAATGCCCGAGGCTACTAAAGTGAGAAGAGCCTGAGAGTAGACAGGTCTTGGACCCTAGGGGAAAATGTATTACTATTATTCTTCTAAAGGAATAAAGCAATAAAAGGACTCTTGAAGACATTTAGCTATCCCACAGATTAGGGACTCAAACAACCCTCGTTAGAGGAGCTTTTTCTGCAATAGATGAGAACTAACACAGAGCCACAGCTGGACAATGTGCTGTGAGTGAGAGACTCAGAACACTCAGTCCTGAATGGGATGTCTCCATCAAACCCTCCGCTTGAGGCTCAGGGATCTATGAAGAAGAGGAGACAGAAATTTGTAAGAGCCAGAGATGGTGGATGACTCCAAGGACACACTGTCTTCCAGACACAAGAGGGCAAATGCACATGCGAACTCACAATGACTGGCAGCAGGCACAATATCTGTTCAAGCCACATGGGGCCCTAGAACTGAGGTACACTGGATCCTGCTGCTAACGAAGATGCTATTTGCAATTGATACCCACTGGCAAGGGGGAAATTAGTTTTATCCTATGGAGTATCAGTGGGTGCGAGTTATCTCCTGTCCTGCTGGGAGGGGACCTGGGGTAAATGGAGGTAAGCGGAATGGGGCAGATGATGGTCGATTGCTGGAGGCAACCTCATTTTCAGTGTGTGTTTATTCATGAATGCACCAAGAAAAACAATGAGCACATACTAAATACTAACAGAGCAGCCCTTTTCTAGAATATACCCAGGACAAACTAATTGAACACAGAAGTCTGGTGTGTACTGTAGATTCTATCTCAGGGAACACAAAAGCAAGGTGTAAGACTGTGTCCAGATTCAGGGTACACCAAAGACATATTCTTTGTCCCGTGCTCTTGGACCCTTCCTCTGTGAGACTCAACATATCCTTTCAATAGCCTGGGTTCTCTTCCTATGTTCCAACAAATGGGTAAATGAACCACACTCATGGGAAGCCCCATTCTTTGGAGTGGTTGGTCAACATAAAACAAACTCTCGGAAAGAGGGGGAAGAGAGAGAAGGAGGAGTGGAGGGAGGGAGGGTTGAGTGGTGAGGAGGATCTGGGAGGACTTAGAGAGGTAGAAAACATGATCATAATGTATTGTATGAAAAAAATTAAATAAAAAAGAGATAGATAATTTGACCTGACAAACTTCTAAAGGCCCTTTGGAATTAAAGACTTTATAATATAATTGTCTCCATTTTTAACATTGCTTTTATTATTCAATAATCATCCAACAAGGACTTACTGAAGTGAGACTACGGAAAAATAGTTTCTGCCTTCAAAGGGCTTAGAGTGCCATGTGATAATGTGATATGGTGAGGACAGTTTCAGTTTCATATAACTACAGATGAACAGATTTGGACTGATTTGAGGGTTTAGTAATGAAAAATCTTTGTCTTGTTTTTGGAATTGCTTGCCGGAATAGATCAGTTGCTTGGAAAAGATTTCAGTAAGCAAGATAATCTATATCCCCAAGTAAATGATTTAGCTTCGAGTACTAAATGCTTCTCGGCGTCCCCGTCCCCCCCAGCCCTTTTCTTTCTTGCAGGAAGACAACCTGAGTTCCCCACAAAGTGTTCTGTGCCCACTTTCCTTATTATTTTTCTTCCAGCTCACCTTGGTGCCCACTTTACTGCCCATTCACCCCTTCATACTCTATTGAGATGACTTTCATTTAAGTCAACATCTTCAAACACAATAGCCACCATTTAGCTTCTCTCTCACTCCCAGCAGGTGACATGACTCAGTGATTTCTTCCAGTGATGTCCTGTTCCCTCAGGTCATGTGAATCTATTCTGGGACGCTTCGTTCCATTCTCCACCTTGTATCTAGATTGACCTTACAGAAAAGAAACTGTCACCCAATCCGGTCCTCCACACAGGCTGGTGACATTTCTTTGTCTGATATCTATTTAGATAGTGAGCAGCCATTTCTCCAACATCACCCCTTACAGGGTTGTGGGATGCCCCTCTGGATTTCTCTGTTCTTGTGATAGAGAGCGAGCACCCTCTTTGTGTCCTTATACCTTGCCAGTTGCTCCTCGTCTCAATACCGAGAGAGCCTCACGCAAATCATACCCACAGATGCTTCATCCCCACCCCTTCTTCTAATTTTCCTACCTCCACTTCCCAGTGGCAGTCAGGACCGCTCATTGTTCTCAGATTCGAGTCTGATTTCTTCAGAGATTCTTCCTTGAGTTCCCACTGTAGTTTATATTCGCATTTTACTTATTCCCTTGTATTGACAGTCCTTATAATCACTAATGAGATCCTTTTATTAATTGCACTTCTTACTATCAAGAATCTAGGCCACTGTGATTTTGCACACTATTTAATCTCCACCATTTAATCAACCTATGTATCAGAGCAGGAACTCAACAGATTTGGCCACCTGTTTCACCAACGCTGTTTTTCATTGCAGCCAATCTTAGGTTAGTGAAATGTGCCCTTGGGTGTGAGGGGCTACCCTGCATTTCTGCAGTGCATTTAAGCATATAACCCAGGCAGGGCTTCTAGTTCCTCCCTTAAGTTTCTGTCTCTTATCTATCTTTCACAGATATCATCGGTTCTCTAAGAGAAAAGGATGACTCCCGATGGGAGTCCCTCACCTCTACCGCTGGGCACCGTTTCCACCATCTTATCCTACGGCCTGCCTGCTGATCGTCTCACCTGTCCACCACCTGTCCACGCTTTCTTTTTCCATGTTCCACACAGACAGAGCTTAGTGGCAGTAATAAGTTCAAGCTGTGATGAAAATCTAGCCAATATAGATTAATATATTAACTCTCTTACAATTTTCATGTACATGTCTTGCCAAGCTCTAGGAATGTAAGCAGGTACAAGAAAAATAAAGTGTTCATAAAAATGAATGTGACATGGCACCAATACACCACACACACACACACACACACACACACACACACACACACGCACACACACCACATCTCCATATACATACACAGTAACTTTGCAAATGCCATGAGTTTGCTGTTTATTCAAATCGTCTTAAAGGCCTACTTTTACATCTCACAGTATTCTTCTTTAATAGAGATTTTGTGCTAGGTTTGTTACTTGGCACCATACTTCGGGAATAGGTCTCCATGGGCATTTGCTGAAATGTAAACCGAGCCACAGCATCTGAGTTGGATCTATATGGGCTGTCACACTTTAAAGACTATCAAAAGCTCTATTATTAATATGCTTGTTACCTATTCATTTTCTTTTAGTTACAAATTTAATCTTCGTTTCTGCACCATGAAAATGGCTCCAGGCCCTTCAAGCATTTCACTTTTCCAGCTGGTATGGGCAGTAATAGCACTGCAAGAGGAAGAGCTATCCCTTCCTGATTCCAGCCTGTCACTGGGAAGGGTCCTGGAGTGTGTTCAGGCGTTATTAATGTGTCCTTTCCAATGAGAACCAGAGCTCAGCTGCTGGCTGCTTATACCTCGGGTATTCAAACTCAGCTCCTGCATCTACTTTTCCTATGTTCCTTAGAATGATTATGGGTTTGGCTCAGGCAGCATGGAAGAGAAGGCAGACAGATGGTAAGAACCAGAGGACCAATCTTAGGATATTTTTATTTGCCAATCTGAGTCCACCACATATTTTATCTTAAAATTCCCCCTTTCAAACTGTTATGTGAGCACGCTCTCTTGGTCAGATCTTTTGAAAAGTTGCTTTAGTTATTAGTGCGTGTGCATGTATGTATGTATGTGAGAGGGCGGTACTGCAAACTGTGTGCAGTTCGGAGGACAAACTCGTGGTCTTGGCTTTCCCCTTCCATGGTTACACAGCTTCCAGGAATCTAACTCATGCCATCATTGGGCTTGCACCTTTACCCACTGAGTCATCTCCCTGGCTCTTAGTTGGATCTAAGTTTATAAAATTCTGTTTCACCAATGAAACCTATATCAATATGCATTATCAATTATTGTGATAGTTCTTGCAACTAGCAAGGAAATAAAAAAAAAGAATGAAAGAAGAGGGGATCAAAATCTAAGCTGTGTGGTTTCAGAGCCCATGCCCCTAACTGCTAATCTCAGCTGCCTCTTATGTGTGAATATAGCAAATATATCGTGCCCCATAAAGTTGCCAGTGCTGTTATGTGAGGTGACATTTATACTTGCCCTGCTCTTGGGGGTGGCACACAAATCAGTGTGCACTCCACTGCAGCTCTGACTACAGAGGCTCCCATCACATATCATGCTCTGCTCTGCCCACCCAGAGGTCTCCCTATATTTTCAATGAGAAACGGTAGGTATTTTATTGGAATCTCTCCTCCGATGTAAAATTCTCAAGTCAGACTATTTTTCTCCACCTAAGTGATCTCTTCCCTTACACAAGTATACATTCTATGGCAAAGATGTCTGAGCATGCACTACCCAGTTTGGTACATTGTACATAGCTTTTTGATTGTTTCTTCAGTCCACACCTTCAATTAAACAACTCATTAGGTTTTCTTTTTTACTTTTAACGTGTGCATGGTGCCCTTGGAGGCCAGAAGAGGGCAGCAGATCTCCTGGAATAGAGTTTCAACCAGCTATGAGCCACTACATGGACACTGGGAATTGAACCTGGGTCCTCTGGAAGTTCAGCAATGCTCTTAACCACTCAGCCATCTCTTCAGCCCCCAGATTATGCTAAAAAAAAATCTTAGAAAAAGTATAGCTTGTAGATGTGACTTTTTAATATTAACACTTTGAACATAGTGTAAATCTGAAAGCTAAATGTTTAAAAGGAAAAGAATAAGGGGAGACACATGTCCAAGCTGGTTAACTGGAGTTGATAGTTTTAGATTGGGAGAAAGAGAGGTGTGAGCGATGATAGTCCTCTGTGTTAGGATAACCATATTTAGTTTCTTTAGAACTCGGAGGAAAAAATAAAATAGTGAGTTAACGTTCTGTCTGTCTGTCTGTCCATCTCTCACTCTTCCTCTTGTTCCACCCCCCCCACATACACACACACACACACACACACACACACACACACACACACACACACACAGAGTTTTAGTTCTCTAATTTGGAGCTTGGCATACCTACTTCTAAATGTGCATTTTTTTCTTTCACTCCAAACCCCACCTTTTTCATGCTGGACTTGGCCATGGGCCTCTGAATGAGAGCTGTGCTCTCCCTCGACAGCCAGACAAATGCCGCAGTCGCAATTGTGTAACACCCTTGTGCTGCCTACTATTGTTGCCATCGTTACACGTCCAATGCAGAAGTCTGGAGTCCCTGAAAAGGACTTAATTGGTTTTCAAAATGACTGCCTTCCTTTCCAGCATCATTTTTCTCGGAACTCCCCCTTTCTCTCTGAAGGAAGGGATGAAAGGCAGTGCCCAAGTTCTTAAGAAGACATTTCACATTGCCTGCGGCGGGGACCCAATGGGACCTTCTCCTTCGTCTTTTCATTCCTCCCCAGAAAAAGTCCACCAAGACATTCTAAAAAATTTACGTGACTCGGACCTGAGTTCTTGTCGATAGTGACTTGCACGATCAGAAACACAGTTCCATAGAGAGCAGGTTGTTCTGTGTGTGGTAATTCCAAACACGTCAGTTTTTCATTGTGTGTACACGTGTGCATCCCAAACACGCTTCTGTGGAGCAGAGCTGTGTGCTATGTGTTGGCACTTCCATAGAAACATAACAACTGTTAGTGGCACCGCTTCGATCATAGGTCACCCCTATTTTGATTTTCTGCTTAAATATGCCCAACGGATATTACTTTAGTCCATTTTCCCATGAATAAACCCATGTTAGCAATGTGAGTAATTTTTACATTTTGTCCTCTTTCAGTTAATTTTAACTTCATTATTAAGATGAATTGTAATAATGTTAAAACCCCAGAGGCAAGCTGGCTTCATTTAATTTCTTCTGGTAGATGAAAAAAAAAAAAGAAGAACTGTTAGCAGTTCCAGTCTTCTGTGAAATGTGCCCCGTGCTTTGTGCTTACATTTTTAATGTGCCTTTCAAAATAGAATTGATTTGGTTCTTTCTTTTAAAATATAAAACAATAAATATTTTATAAGGAAAGAGTTTTCTTCTTTTGGGGGTTATGAGTAACTGAAACAGCAAGAGCGGTCTCACCGTAGTAAGCAGCTGATAGCCAAGCCAGACAGCTCCAGATTAGTTGGAGAAAGCGACTTCCAGCTTCAGCTTGGTCGGTGTGTGCCCTGCAGGGAGAGTAATGTTGGCTGGGCTCTCCATAAAGCCAAGCATGACGCAGGCCTTCACACCTCCCAAACAGGAGGAAAGACTGGAGCAATGCACATTTGTAATTTGCTCTAAGAAAAAAATATACACTGAATGTGTAGAATTCCAGGAAGAAGCATGAAGAACTATGACATATTTTCTTGAATCATATGGCTCTTGGTGGTGTCAAGCTCGTTACATAGACAGAAAGTCTCCTCGTGTTTTTTGTCAGGCTTTCTGTTCAGGCTGGAGAGGGTCGGCTGGCTTTAGCGTCTGAGCGCCCCAGAGCCTTCCCTGTTTGCATCCTTCATTCACTTCACAGGCGCCAGCTGAGCACTTTGTGTATGCGTTGTACTACAGGAGGTCCAAAGATGAATTAAACACAGGTTCTGTCCTCAGGGAACTTAAAATCTAATAGGAAAATTCCCATTTCATATTAATACGGAAGGCAGAAATAAAAACTGTTTTGTATAATGACTGTGAAACACTGCAAGGTATCCTAGGCTTAAAGACCACTTCTTTGACTACATTAAGGAACGGTCAGTTGCTGTAGGAATTCCTACTGCCAGTAGCCCTTAAGTTACCCGCCCACTGACTGGGAGAAGATCTTCACCAACCCCGCAACTGACAAAGGTCTGATCTCCAAAATATATAAAGATCTCAAGAAACTAGACCTTAAAAGGCTAATCAACCCAATTATAAAATGGGGCACTGAGCTGAACAGAGAATTCTCAACAGAAGAAGTCCAAATGGCCAAAAGACACTTAAGGTCATGCTCAACTTCCTTAGCGATCAGGGAAATGCAAATCAAGACAACTTTAAGATACCATCTTACACCTGTCAGAATGGCTAAAATAAAAAACATCAAGGATAGATTTTGCTGGAAAGGTTGTGGAGAAAGGGGTACACTCATCCATTGCTGGTGGGAATGCAAACTTGTGCAACCACTTTGGAAAGCAGTGTGGTGGTTTCTCAGGAAATTCGGGATCAACTTACCCCTGGACCCAGCAATACCACTCTTGGGAACATACCCAAGAGAGGCCTTATCATACAACAAAAATATATGTTCTACTATGTTCATAGCAGCATTGTTTGTAATAGCCAGAACCTGGAAACAACCTAGATGCCCTTCAATAGAAGAATGGATGAAGAAAGTATGGAATATATACATATTAGAGTACTACTCAGCAGTAAAAAAACAAGGGCTTCTTGAATTTTGCATGCATATAGATGGAAATAGAAAACACTATCCTGAGTGAGGTAAGCCAGACCCAAAAAGAGGAGCATGGGATGTACTCACTCATATTTGGTTTCTAGCCATAAACAAAGGACATTGAGCCTATAGTTAGTGATCCTAGAGAAGCTAAATAAGGAGAACCCAAAGAAAAACATATAGGTATCCTCCTGTTTTTCAGGCGATGAAAGGAGTCAGAGACAGAGACCCATATTGGAGCACCGGACAGAAATCTCAAGGTCCAAATTAGGAGCAGAAGGAGAGAGAGCACGAACAAGGAACTCAGGACCGCAAAGGGTTCACCCACACACTGAGACAATGGGGATGTTCTATTGGGAACCCACCAAGGCCAGCTGGCCTGGGTCTTAAAAAGCCTGGGATAAAACCAGACTCCCTGAACATAGCGGACAATGAGGACTACTGAGAACTCAAGAACAATGGCACTGGGTTTCTGATCCTACTGCACGTACTGGCTTTGTAGGAGCCTAGGCAGTTTGGATGCTCACCTTACTAGAACTGGATGGAGGTGGGGGTTCCTTGGACTTTCCACAGGGTAGGGAACCCTGATTGCTCTTTGGGCTGAGGAGGGAGGGGGACTTGATTGGGGGAGGGGGAGGGAAATGAAAGGCGGGTGGCGGGGAAGAGACAGAAATCTTTAATAAATAAATAAATTTAAAAAAAAAGAAAAGAAAAATAAAAAAAAGAAAAAAACAATAAACACTGGCCTTTAACAGAAGACAAACTGCAGGCTTTAGAACAGCTGGTACAAGAGCAAATAGATGCTCACCATATTGAAGAATCAACCAGCCCTTGGAATTCTCTTGCATTTGTTGTTAAAAAGAAATCTGGTAAATGGAAAATGGTGACAGATCTAATAGTTGTCAATAAGGTAATTCACCCTATGGGCTCTCTACAGTCTGGAATTCCTCTGCCTTCTCTATTACCAAAAGGATGGCCTCTTATAGTTATTGATTTGAAAGATTGTTTCTTCACTATACCTTTACAAGGAAAGGACAGAGAAACAATTGCCTTCACAGTGCCTACTTATAATAATTCTCAACCTACTAGGAGATACCAGTGGACCATCCTTCTACATGGAATACTCAATAACCTCACCCTATGCCAATACTTTATAAGTCAGCCATTGGAAATGATACGTAAAAATTTTCCTAAATCTATAAATTACCATTACATGGTTGACATTTTGCTATCTGATTCAAACATAGATACTTTAGAAAGAATGTTTGAAGAAGAAAAAAATTTTTTGCCAAAATGGGGATAACAAATTGTTCCTGAAAAAGTACAGAGAGGAGACTCTATCAATTTCCTAGGTTATAAGATAGGTTTACAGAAAATAAGAACCCAAAAGGCACAAATTAGCAGAGACTGATTGCAGACTTTTAATGGCTTTCAGATATTGTTAGGAGACATTTCCAGTCTGTGATTGGCTTTTGGGATAACACCTGATCTAATAATTCAATAATAATAATATCACCTTAGATGGTGATAAAGACTTAAATAGTCCCAGAAAATTAACAGATGAAGCAGAAAAGGAATCAACAATTGTTGAGTAGAAATTATATGTGGATAGGGTGAATCCAAATCTTAATTGTATTCTAGTCATATTGCCTTCCGGAATTTTTCCTACAGGAATTTTAATGCAGAGGGATGATATTATCTTAGAATGGATCTTTTTTACCACATAAACCAAATAAAATATTAGAAACTTATGTGGAAAAAGTCTCTGAATTAATTATAAAAGGTAAATTGATACTTTGTCAATTAGCAGGTATAGATCCAGCAGAGATTATAGTGTCTTTCACTACTGATGAAATAAAAAAAAGTATGGGAAGACAATAAGCTATGCCAAAGAGCTTGTGCTAATTTTGGGGGGAGAAATTAATAGCAATTATCCCAAATGAATTGACTTAACATTATAAAGAGAACTTCTTGGATTCTTCCCTGAATTGTACATAACTGGAGCCCATAAACTTTCTACTGTTGCAAATACATCATGGAAGGCAGGTTACAAATCAGAAAAATTAAGTAAGGTGGAACAAAGCCCTTATAATTCTGTCCAGAAGGAAGAATTATAAGCTATTCTCATCGTGCTAAGGGCTTTTAAAGAACCTTTTAATATAGTTACTGATTCACAATATGCAGAAAGTTGTTTTGCATATTGAAACTGCCAAATTTATACCAGATGATACAAAATTGACTTCATTATTTATTCAGGTTCAAAATTTAATCAGGAATAGGCTTTGTCCCATATACATAACACACATCTGATCCCATATGGGTCTGCCAGGTCCTCTAGCACAAGGTAATGCAGAAATTGATTGTTTATTGACTGAAAGTGTGTTGTAGGTGTGTTGTAGGCCTCAGAATTTCATAAGAAACATCATGTCAATAGCAAAAGTTTAAAGAAGAATTTTCTATTACATGGCAGCAAGCTAAGGAGATTATAAGGAGATGTCATACTTGTGTTTTTCTATAACTAAACACTGCTACCTGCAGGGACTAACCCAAAGGGTACTCAAAGGAATAAAATCTGGAAGATGGATGTGTTCCACTTTGCAGAATTTTGAAAATTAAAATATGTACACCACACCATTGGAATTTATTCAGGTTTTCAGTGGGCAGCTGCTTTAAGCTCAGAAATGGCTGATTCAGTAATCACACATTTATTAGAACTTATGGCCATCATGGATATACCTGCACAAATAAAGACAGACAGTGATCCAGCATATGTCTCTAAGAAAAAAGCAGGTTTTTTTGCTTATTATAATATAAAGTATATTACAGCTATCCTGCACAATCCTACAGGTCAGGCAATTGTAGAAAGGTTAAATAGAACTATAAAGGATATGTTAAACAAACAGAAAAGGATGGAAAATACCCCTAGAAATAGATTACATAATGCTTTATTAACCTTGAATTTTCTTAATGCTAATGAGAAAAAGACAACAGCATCAGAGAGCCATTGGAACTCCAAATAGGAACCTCAGAAATACCCTATCAAATACTCAGAGACTATCTGCAATTATACTAGACAGTAATCTTAGAACTTAACCGTCATTTTACTTTCACAGGATCCCATAGAAATAACATTGCCCCCATGACAGATAGAAGTAATTCTAGAAGATGACGTTCCCTCTCCCAACAAAGTTTGCCCTCAGATTTAGGAACATTATTTAGGGGTTGATTATAATTTGTATAGGGTTGGAGGTTGGGGGGAAATTATGTAGGCTCAGGGATCTCTTTGGAAAAAAAAGGGGGAAATTGGATGGGATAATAGATTAGTGTGAGCTTACTCACTAATAATAATAGTGAGTAATAGAGTGAATACTTGTGAGCTATTATTTATAGGCAATTACATTGCTATAGATTCTTGTATATTGACAAAAACTTAAATTATTGAATATGTTCCTTGTTTTGTCTATAATATTTATATATCTAAACAAAGTTATTTTGTCATATTTTATGCATGCATGCTTCTACCTCTGCTTAAAACATTTTGTATATTAATACAATTTTAGGATATATTTATCATATTGCAATGTACATTTTTAGCTCTGATCAAGATAGTTATACATTCTTTACATTTTGAGGTCATTGTTCTTATTTGTTGCACAGTTGTTTATTGTATAATACTCTAATATGAAGTCTTAGTCATTAAGTTATTAGGTATTAAGAATTATAGATCAATAGTTAGTCATCTATGTTTTTCATATTTATAGTTAGACTAATCAGGTTCTTTAGATACATAGAGATTTTAATCTGCAAAAATAGGTAATCTTCGACCACTTCAAAGAACTGTAGAATATGGCATTTAAATAACTTAGGGTTCTGTTGAAGTGAGACATGATTGCTCCTGGCAGCACCAATCTATTCCTGAGATACTTGGAGCTTGTTTTCTTCTTGACAAATCTGGCCTTGGGCAAGGAACTGCCCATGCATTGACCACTGACAAAATGCACAATGTCCGGACAGGACAAGCAGGATACAAAAAAAAAAAAAAAAAAAAGACTGTCAAATCTTGCCAAGATAGGGTAAAACAGTTTTGAAAAATTTCTTGCCTCTGAAAATGGTCTGTCAGTTACTCTAAGCCTTAGCCAAAGTTGGTTGCTCCAATGTTGAAAATGAGACTGTAGGTAATTGCCCAGGTAGCTAGTTGTCTCTGTCATTTGTTGCACATTTTGGAAGTTGCTTTATTACACTTCCTGCTTACTCAAGTAATATTATTTCCTTTCTTGGATCTTCGATGGGGTTGATGACTAGATAGTTGTAGTTACTTTCCTCTCATGACTTGGCCGAGTTATTTATTATACAAGACATAAACTCGTTAGGATAGGATAATTATTGAAATATTTATCACATGTTTCTTGCTTGATATAGTTGTTCTTATTGTATATGATTTTGTATTAGACTTAGAACTCTCTTATTTAAACAAAGGGGGGAGGTGCTGTAGGAATTTCTACTGTCAGTAGCCTTGAAGTTACCCACCTACTTGGGCGTGGCCTCTTATACTATTTATGCTGATGTAAAGTGTGCATGCCTGCCTGCATCTGGACTCTTTTCTGGCTGCAGGATTCAGTTGTTGTTCCCCATTCCAGCAGAGGACTGTGAACTGTGTGTCTACCCCTAAATAAATAACCCTCTATTATTCTCAGTTCTGAACTATTGAGGGATTTCTTGAAAGCCTCCTTCTTTAGTCAGTGGGCCCACTTTGCATTTGGAAGTTGGTTTTCTGTGAGTTTGTTCTGTCCTGAGACTTAGTGAACACAAACACTGGCTACTCCATCTGCTTTCTTAGGGCAGTGTCTTCTGTTATCTCAAAGCCCATTACCACCTGGCTGGTAGCAGTCTGAAGCCTCCCTTGCCATCCTAATTATTAGCAAATTGCTCTTGCTAGATCAATGGGCACACTTTCAAGTCTAATAAGATTTAAAAAAATAAGAACTGTTCAAAGCTGAGATATTTTTAATCCTACAGAGAGATTGATTTCTTTTTATGAGACTGAATTTCTTTAGACTGTTTTCTTTGATTTTAGCCAACATTTCAGGTTTGATCCTCACTATGCTAAAAGGATATTTTTGGAGGACTACCCATTACCTTTCACCATTTTCCCAAGTTGGAAATGTGTTCAGAGATTCTGAGTAAGCACGCATCACGATGGCACTGGCTTCTCTTAAATGAAAAGAATCTACTCAGGTGTTTAAAATAATAAGCATTGATAATTACTCTTATATCTCACTCCCATGGTTGGGAATTCAACTGAAACTACCCTCTTTCAACACAGTTTATTATCATTGAGTAACAATAGGAGTCATGAAAGCACACAGAAGGTCAGCCTCAATGAACTTTCATAGGACTTGGAGGAATTGGACCTCTTGCTCACTGTTGGTGGGAAGGTACAACGGGCAGATGCTATATAAAATAGTCTAGACCTTTCTGAAACAGCAAAAAGAGAACACATTATATTGTTCAGCAGTCTCAATAATAAGCATTTCATTCAAAAATACTGAAATCACTATCAGTGCTCCATTGACGTTCTCTTCACAATCGTTAAAATTTCTTTACGGACAAACAGGCACAAAATCTGTGGTATTCATGTAGTGTGTAATACTATATGATTTAAGAAGGAAATTTTGCAGTATGTGACAAGGTGGATGAAACTTGAGAAGATCATGCTAAGTTATGCGAGCTATAGAAGTATAAACACTGTGTGATCCCATGTATAACAGGTATCAAAATAGACAAATTCAAAGAATTCCACAAGTAGAAGTGTGGTGGCTAAGGGATGTCAGAAAGAGCAATACTGATCAATGAACATTATATTAGGTGAAATGATTAATAAGATCTATAGAGATGCATCTCTATAGCCAACAATATTCTATTGTAGATTAATGTCTTTGTTAAGCATATCACTACAAGAAAATAATTCTAAAAACAGAAACATTCTCACTGCAACAAAAAATGTGTATGCTTGAGTTTGCACCTCTTGGGGCAGGAGGTTCAGATCTGCTCGGCAGGATTTGACTGGAGGTCGAGACTGCAGGCTGTTTGAATAAGCAGCATGGAGAAGCTGGATATCGACTTTGGAGGCATGCTGTTGGCCTTTCATCCCTGCATTTGTCTTCCCTTCATGGTATGGGTTGAATTGTGTCCCCCACCAGATTTAGAATATGAAGTTCTTTGTAAATAAAGTTGCCGTGGGTATTACTAAGCTGAGCTCATACTGGATAAAGGATACCTTCATTTAATTCAGTAAGATTGGTATCCTCATTAGAAGGTGATGTGATGATGGAGAGGGAGAAGGGCCATGATTAGCAATGGAGAGATTAGAGATAGGAAGCTGTACATTAAAGAATGTCAACCGTACGGCTACGATCAGACATGGGAAAGACGCAAGACATGGTCATCCCAGAGACTCTAATTCCTGGCTATATTGATAGGCTGGCTTTGAAATGGTTGCCTCAAGAATTGTGATAGAATAATTTTTAAAACAATAAACAGCAGGCAATAGCAAATAGCATTTTGCTTCCAGGATAGACACCGTGAGCCCTAACTTGATAGCTGAGACACAGAAAAGCAAGGTCTCGTTCCCTTCCTTTTTATGCTCTCAAATTTTATTTCTGAAACTAAATAGGCCTGGAAAGAGAAAAATAGAATGGTTCCCTTTTACAAATGATACAACATGAACCAGGGCAAGTACTGGCTGCTTCCTAGTTTCAGTTGAATGTCTAGAAGCCCTAATGCCCTGGTGGCAGAGACCTAATCAGAGAACTGTGTGGCCTCCAGGAATGGGGCCAGAGACTGAATGTAGACATTACTCTTCTTATCTCATTTCTACTGTTTGGTGAAACTCAGAGACCAGCAGATACACTGCCACATTAGTCTTTCCCTTTCGGTGGGTTTTATCCTACATCAAGATGTCCGTCCATGAACCCTCACTACCCGCCTCTCTCCAGAGTAACAGAACAATGTCACACTTTGGGACAGTGAGTTGTGATGAGTAGCAAGTGGTTTGCTGCCTTCCTTGGAAAGCTTACAAGAGAAAAGCAGCCCAGAAGAGCCTACTTTTAGAATTCAGGTGAGTTTACCATGTTCAGCATCCATGTGCAACAAGATTCTGACGGAAAATGCTCCAGAGAAGAGAAACTGACAGACAGACATTTGCTCATCTTTGAATATTTGAGAACTTAAAATCTATATCTTCCAAGCTACTAAATCCTTCATATTAATATTTGTGTGAGTGTCTCCAGGCAGAAGGAAGCGAAGCAGGCACTTTAAAGTCGTTATTTCTGAAATGTGCGTGTTCACATAAGCCGTTCTGGTCAGAGATCCATCACACTGCACAAGAGCTCTCCGACAGGAGGCTGCTTAGTTTTTTATTTAATTCTAAACAGTGAGTTGTAGGAAGAAGTTAGTGTTCCATAGAATCACGAACAACTGGGAAGGGCATCTTCTCAAGTAACATCACCCGTCAATGCATTTGCTTCACCTCTGATGCAAACACCCTCCACCCCCGTATCAACAGTCCACCTGCCTAATTGAAGGATCAGTGTGATGATACGTTTGGAACTGTAATCAGATCAGTAAACTCCCAGATTTACTGACACTACAGAGTAAATAGTTATAGCTATACTCCACAGTTATACAACACAGCAAACAGTTCACACCAGGTGAACGATGTTAGATGGACGTTTCTAGCAATGAAACATGCTGTTTTTCAACACAGAGACGTAATGATTAGAACCCATTTCTCATTGTCTGTCAATGTTCATGGTTTAGTGTGTGGCATATGCCTTCTGCATGAGCAGAGAAAAATATTATTTGTGAGCAAACAATAAAACTTCATCTCCATGCATTCTTCCCTATGGCCAAATACAATTCCGTTGTGTATGTATACTAGATTTTCTATCCACTCATCTGCTCACATACACCAAGGCTGATCCATCAGCTGTGTGTTTTAAATGGTACTGGATAAGCACAGGTGTGTAGGTATCTCTGCACTGCAAATGGTCACTGGACACTGCACTTCATTGTCTCATCACTGGCCACCGCATTTGTCCACTTGCTGACTGGACTGCTTGATTTTCTTGCCATTTAGATTTTTTGGTTATTTGCATATTCTGGGTATTAATTTTATGTTGAATGTTTAGCTAGAGATTAGTCCACTTGGTGAAACAAACCAGGCTTAGACAAATATCACGTTTTTCACATTTTTCTCTCATAGGCAGATCTTAGATTTCACAAGAAATACATACATGCACACACACAAGCACACATGTGCATACATGCATGAGTAGACACAAAACTAACTGCAAAAAGGAAGAGGAGGGTAAGAGTGAAGAGTGGGAGAAGGGTGGTGTGCATGGGTGAGTAAGGTCAATGACGTAAGTCAGGTTAAGATGTAAGATGAAGAGTGGGGGAAGGGTGGTGTGCATGGGTGAGTGAGGTCAATGACGTAAGTCAGGTTAAGATGTAAGATGAAGAGTGGGGGAAGGGTGGTGTGCATGGGTGAATGAGGTCAATGACGTAGTCAGGTTAATATGTCTTTATGAAACCCACCCCTGGGCATGATAACAGCAGGCTACAAGTGATGTGAAGTGGGAAACTGGAAAAGTGGGGGTACTTTAATTGGGGAGGAGACATGAGGTCAATTCAGAATAGGAGGGAGTCAGGAGGAAAAATTACCAAGGATATTGTGAAAAATCCATAATTTACTCTATTTATCTTTATTTACTTAAACTTACATTAAACACATTTTAATGTATTTGTATACATTTACAGTTTAAATGAAGTTATGCCATTTAGGCTGACAATACTCACCCAAAGAGCCATATATTATCTGACAAAAATACCCAGTACCAAACATGAGAACCCTGTTGGTCAGGGGAGTCCAGAAGACTCCCAAAATAACATGGGCTTTTGCCATTGCCCTTGCTTACTTCCAACAAGTTTAAGGTAAGTCCTTATATCTGAAAATGCTATGCACTTAGACACAGGGCCTGGGAGGTCAGCTGGATCTGGCCTGAAAGCCCTCTCCTCTGAGGATTACCTTTCATTGTACTGCAAATTGCCATGCAGACTTCCGAGGGAGGGAGCCTACACAGCTGTGAGGCCTATGACTCAGTGTTCACAGCATGGCAAGCTATCCCCAAGGGGACAATGGTGACACCTACTCATATCTTAGTGGTAAACAAAAGCTGTCTAATTGGACTTAAGTCCTGCTCAACAGGCAGAAAAAAATCATGTCTGCCACTCTAATGCATTATTAGTGAGGTCATGAATCTTAGAGGACACTCTTCCAGGTCTCTTTCCTAAACCAGCACAGTTCTTAACTGTATCCTAAGCACTTAGCGTTATAACCATAAATACACTGAACTCTCACTCCTTATCAGAGAAACTTATCTTTGCAACAGATGGAGACCATTACACAAAACTTCAACTGGCGAAAACCTAGATAACTGATCATAGGGTACTCTGTCCCAGTGGGCACATCTACAACACAACCCCAAAACATAAAGCTCATGGGAAAAGACATGCAGACACTGTAAGAACAAGAGGACCAGAAAGTCTGCTGAGATTGTATCTTATAGAAATGGCAAGGATGTAAGCAGAGACCGCTCATTCATTTCCTGGTCACCCAGACACAAATAATCACAGAGGCTACATTAATTACAACACTGCTTGGCCAACAGTTTAGGTATGTTCCTACATAGCTCTTATATCTTAAATAAACCCATTTCTATTAATCTGTCTATCTCCATGAGATTGTGGCCTATCAGAAAAGTTCCAACACCCTTCTCCTTCTGCAGCTACATAGCATCTCTTTGACTCCTCCTCCTCCTCCTCTCTCTCTCTCTCTCTCTCTCTCTCTCTCTCTCTCTCTTTTCAGATTCCCCATTTGGCTTTACTCTGCCAAGCCATTGTCCAAAAATGGTTTATTCATCAACCAATAGAAGCAAAAGATATCCAGAAGGCCATCCACATCACAAGGGAGATATACACACTCATGATACCACAATAATATGGCTGCCTAAATAAGACCTGAACAAGTACAACAGCAAAAGATACAATAACAATGCTCAGACCAAAGGGGAGATTCTATCTCTATGAATCCTCAGACTGCTTCTCTCTCTACAAAACCTCAGACTTCATCTCTTTATATGAAACTGCATCTGAGCTCCTGTCTCTTCCCCTTTATCTTCCTCTCTCCCACCCAGACATATCACTCCTGTCAACACCTCCCTAGTGCTGGGATTAAAGGCATATCATGCCAAGTGCTAAGATCACCTTTGTGTGAGCTCTATTTTTCTTATAGACAGATTCAACTTCATGTAGCCCAGGGTAGCCTTGAACTCACAGAGATCCATCTGCCTCTGTCTCCTGAGTGCTGGGATTAAAGATGTATGCCACCACTGCCTGGCCTCTATGGCTAACTAGTGGCTTAGCAATGCACTCTGATCTTCAGACAAGCTTCATTTGCTAGATCACAAACAAAATATCATTACCCTCCCCCATACGGAGGAACTTGTCTCCTGGACCAGGAGGTTCTGCACATGCTTCCATCCACCCAAGTCATAAAAAGCAGTTTTTCTTCTTTCATAGTTACTATCCATTTGTTCACTTAAATACATGTTCTTCTTCATTCTTACATAATGCCTTCTAGAATTTTGCTAAACACTTCCAGCATTTAAAAAAGAAATTCAAGAGTCACAGCATTTTAAATGAATTTTTTTTTTTTTTTTTTTTTTTTTTTGGTTTTTCGAGACAGGGTTTCTCTGTGGTTTTGGAGCCTGTCCTGGAACTAGCTCTTGTAGACCAGGCTGGTCTCGAACTCACAGAGATCCGCCTACCTCTGCCTCCTGAGTGCTGGGATTAAAGGCGTGCGCCACCACCGCCCGGCTTAAATGAATTTCTTAGTGGCTAGTGTATGTGAGTGGAAGAAAGACCAGGTTGGTCATGTTCAGATTTGGGAATCAGACAGTGCCACCCCCTGTTTTTGTCTTACACTAAGTAAGATGGGTCTGGTTTTCTGTCATAAGACGCAGACCTCACAGCCTCTGAAGCTATATACTTATTAGAATTCTAGCATTTAAGATACACCTTATCAGATATTCCTCTCCCGTAGACTCTCTTACACCCTTCCCTAATTTCATGGCTAACAATCTGGTTCCTGTAGATTTTCTAATTTCAAGTATAGCTGCACAGACTGCCTGTTTTTGAAGGGTATGTATTGTATACACAGTAAGTCCTTAGTGAGTCTGCTGAGATTCTTCCTGCTGGTATTCTCAGGACACAACCAAAAGATGCCCTCACTCTCTATCATAGACACTGTTTATTCACCCACAGCACAGATTTTCCTTTGTGGGACTGGGGATTGAAGCCAGATCCTAACACATGCTAAGCACATGCTCTACCGCTGAACACACTTTCTTTCTTATGATCCACTAGCCTTAGGATTTCATTGCAGGGTGTGTGTGTGTGTGTGTGTGTGTGTGTGTGTGTGTGTGTGTATGAGAGATGGTGCATGTGTGTCTGAGTATTTGTGAGGTGTGTATATGAGTATGTGTGTTTGTGTATGTGAGAGAGAGGGTGTGTGAGTGTCTGAGTATGTGTGAGTATGTAATGAGTGTGTGTGAGTGAATGAATGAGTGAGTGAGTGTGTGTGAGTGTGTATGTGTGTGTAATCAACCCCATGCCCACAAACATGGAGGCCAGAGCAGGGTGTCGAGTGTCTCTTCACACTATTGCTCTGAAGCAATGTTTCTCATCTGTAGTGATATTTTATTTGTATTTTAAAGAATAAAGCTTGCCTGAAGATCAGAGAGTAAAACAGCCCCACTGGTCAGTCTATAGACACACACCTTTAATCTCGGTAGCTACACTAGTTTGCCATAGAAACCAGGGGGGCAGTGGTGCATGCCTTTAATACCAGCCCTAGAAAGGAATATAAGATGGGAGGAGACAGCTCTCAGACACAGTCTCATTCTGAGATTCCTGGAGGCAGGATTGCCATTTCAGACTGAGGTAGAGGTAAGTAATAGCCATTGGCTGGCTGTTTTGCTTTTCTAGCCTTCAGGTTGAACCTCAATATCTGTCTCCGGGTTTTTATTAATTGTGTTACACTCATCAAACCAGAAGTTTGCCGTTTTTGCTGAGCCTGGTGTCAAGCAAGTTCTTGGGAGTCACCTGACTGCTTTCTTCTTCCCAGTGCCGAGGTTCTCACGCTTGCAGAGGAAGTGCTGTTAGTCACTGAACTGCCGCATCAACCACACTTACAGTACTTTCAGTAGGCCAGGAAACTTCCACCGTGTCTTTCAACTCCTAACATCACAGTGAGACTACAGCTCCCACAAGGTCTTACACAGAAGAGGTATGTCAGTGGCTCGGTGTCTTTACACTCACTCTTCCTTGTCCCCATAGCCAGTCTGTATTCTCCTGGTGCTCACAGTTAATTTTCATTTAGCAGTAAGATTACTAATTACTTAAAGCAGTTTATTGTCAATGAAGAAGAAAAGGTGACTGGCAGCCGCCATCGTTTTGAAATGCTAACAAATCATTTAATTCCCTGGCTAACACCAACTTTAAAGGTAATTGGTATTCAACCAAATGCACTCATTTGGCTTCAACTCATTGGATCTTCATACTTATTAAAACAGTGAACACTTTTAGATTCCCCTTGTGTGCTCTGGTGGCCTGGTAGAAGTACACACTAGGCAGATTACTCAACAGATGTTGGTGGTCACTGATGGGGTTCTAAGAGATAGATAGTAGCCCATGTTTCTCTTCCCTCAGGTGTTTGTGCGTGTGTGTAATTTTTGTCTTTCTTTGAACACAGGTAGGTCACCCAATAACTGCCTTCTTCTTAATGTACTATTTTCTCTGTGAGTTTGTCTCTTTTTGCTTCCAAATATATCCATGTTAGAAGGGAGGCCCAGTCGTATGGGATTGGGGACCATTGTTATACTTTGACCTGCAAAAGCCCTCTTTCCAAATAAGGTAACATTGAGAGGAACCAGGGGATAGAGCTTGTGTTTTGTGGAGGTACAAAATTTAATATGCTATTTACATTAACACCACGATTTCCCGCCAGGTAGGTATGAGGTGATTTACAGAGTGGCAAGAATAACTTTGGTGGTTATTAGAGGAAAAGGCCTTTGACTTATTTGACCTTGGAGAGCCGTTGGCTGAGTTTCAGAGAAGCAGAAAAATGTCTGCTATACTAATATTGACAAATTCTCAGAGGAGAGAATAGAATCCTGTTTTAAAGGTGCATTCTGAAAGGAAACAAACACCTGGTGGATGGTTTAGGAATTATTTGTAGTGATATTTCATTTGTATTTTAATAAATAAAGCTTTCCTGAAGATCAGAGACTAAAGCAGCCCCACTGGTCAGCCTTACAGACCAGGAAATGCACCCATATCTTTAATCCCAGTAGCCACACTGGTTTGCCATATAAATGGGGCAGTGTGTGCCTTTAGTCCCAGTGATACACACCTTTAATTCCAGCCCTAGAGAGGAATATAGGACAGGAGGAGACAGCTCTTATACACAGTCTCATTCTGAGATTCCTGGAGGCAGGATCACCATTTTCAGACTTTGGTAGAGGTAAGAGCCATTGGCTAGATGTTTTGCTTTTCTGACCTTCAGATAGATATTGAACCCCAATATCTATCTCTGAGTTTTAATTAATCATGCTACAATTATCCCTGAATAGATCTCATTCATCCAAAAAAGGGAGATATCAGGTGGACCTTGGAGGATGATGGGAGATTGCCATGAATCTAACTCAGTGTTAGCCACCATCATCTGCTGAATGTTGTATTTACTGAGATGTATCAGATTCTTGGCATTTGGGATGTAACTGAAGACCGCTGACTTTGCTATTTTAAAATCTCTGCAACAAAGGAGGTCAAAGCTATGTCACCTTCATATGAGGGAGATGACAGTGACATTTAGTAGGTTATGCCTTCTGTCCTTTCTCACAATGCTGGCTACGGGGCCTTTGAGAAGTCTTGACATTCTGAAAAAATTAATGCCAGTTCATTTTGTTGTTGATGTAATAATATTTACTGTACCTGAAAATCAATAATTTTGCACAAATGTGCGATGGAGAATGTGAGATAATTCCCTTGAATATTCTCATATCTACTGTGTATCTGTGATACTTTTTACAGACTCAGGGATGCGGGATGTGCTGGGATTTTCTGATTAAAATAGTGAACAGCATTCACACCGCGATCCTCACTTCTGATTCTAAAAGAGAGGAATGGGTTTGGAGAACCCATTTGGATTTTCAATAGGTACACACTAACATATTATTTTTATGACTTAACTCCTTCGTGGGCAACTTCGTGTTGAGTACACCCCATAGCAAAGAGAACCATCCTGCGATTTTGGTTTTGATTTAAGTGTTCTCCCCAACAGCTTTGCCAACCAGCTGCTGGCAGTGTTCGCTAATATCAGCCTACAGATTCCCTCCGTTTCTTCACACAGCTGCCCTCAACCAAATGCGAAGCCAGCTCTGCTTTCTCTGAGAAGCCAGATCACCTGTGGAGGTAGACCTCAGCCAGTGTCATGACACTCATGGGGGTCTAGCTACATTGCCCATGAAGGACTATGAGACACACTCTATGTTCCAGAGATTCTGCCATGGACCACACGAGAGCTGAACTCTAGTTGAGACCTTATTTAGTTGAGACCATTCTTATTTAAGTTGTCCCTCAGCCCCTGTCACATTTCATCATCATGCTATTCTTCCGGAGAACCTTCTCCTGTACACCATGGGAAGAAGAATGTCCACAGAGTCTCTCCTTCTGAGGAACATGTCCAACAAATGTAGTGTGCAGAGCTTTTCCTTGAGCAGTATAAAGTGTCTGAAGGTCCCCGTGGAAAAGTCACAATGTTGGCTGCTGTGGTTCTTAGCACAATCACATGTGGGGGATCAAGGATTACTCTCTGTTTATAAAGAAGTTTGTGATGCTTTACTGTCCTCTAGCAGACACTGAAGTCTAGAGGACTATTCAGCATTCAGTAAAAGACATCCATCATGATGGAGGTGCTAGAACTTCCTGGTCATAACGTTAGACAGATGCAGCAGGTAAGTACCCATTTATGATAGTCCAAGTCAGTAAGGCATACACAAGAATATTGCATAAGGTGTTCAAATATCTGTGTCATCTGACTTAAAATCCATTTGTGATTTCTGTACAGATTTTTTTTTGCAGCAACCAAGAGAATTTAATATGTTGCGCTATGCAAGAGTGAATTACAGCCAAATTAAAACCTTCTCAGAGATGGCCTTGAAAAAGATTTATGAGAATACTTCCTGGGAGCAAAGAAACCATGAATCTGAATATTCACATTGTCTGCATGAAGAACTGATCTAGGTATACTTACATGGTTTTGCGCTGTTCTGATGTTTTGGTGGTTAGTTAAAGGATATTGAACTGGCACGTGTGTTAGACCAAACATAAAGAAATAAGAAGAGACATGCAGACACATTAGGGAAATGAGTGCAAAACCTGTGAATTGTTGGGTCTCATATCCCACTAAATATCTGCCTGCTGCAGGGGAACCAGTGATTATTGACCGCACAGGATGGTACATCTTGTAGATGCTAGCAAGTTTATTTGATAGCCTGTTAATTGTCTAATTCAGTCGGCCTTCAAATGGTGTCATGGTCATGGGAGCTGGAGAGCTGTCTCTTGCTAGGCTGTGTGCTATATGCACACATGCAAATTTAGGAGCATGCATGGAGGTCAGAGGAGGACGTGGGTGTCCTGCTCTAATACTTCCTCCCTTATTCCCTTGCTACAGTGTCCAACTGTATGTGGAGCTAGGCTGGCAGCCAGAAAACCCAGAAATCCTCTTGTCTCCTTCCGCTGCAGTGCCAGAGTTACAGGTATGTGTGTTCCCACTGGGCTTTGTACGTGAGTGCAGGAATTGAAGCTCTGATCCACAAGCACAGAACATACTCTTTTGCATTGAACCAACTCTCTAGCTCTTGAGATGGACCATTTCTAAATGCCTTCTTTTCAATACTGATCAGTGTGAAGTCCTCGTTCTGACATTCTGTCTTAGGAGAGCCAGGTTGCCACTTGGAAGAACATTGAGTATAGTCATCTTGAAATTATATATATTATGCATGCATATATAAAGTACTATGTATCATTTATATGCCATTTTAAATATGAGCTTTATTTGTCTGAACGAAGTGGCTCTGTTAATATTGTTCGTTGGAGGGTTGGACCATCTAACTCATCAGCATCAGATCTGTATGATGTTGTATGAGACCATAGAGGAGGTGTGGCTTTAAGGAGGTATGGCGGTAGACACAACGTAATTCCCGTAATCCACTGCTACTGCTATAGAAAGCAACACATGAATACGTATATTTAATGTGATGATGTTGTCTAAGGCTCCGTTGGATAAAAGGCTCCTTTCTTATCGCTATTGGAGTAATGCTTTCGTCAAGGTTTAAAGGTATAAAACAATTGAGCCTCAAACCTTGGTATTAATTAAATTAGCAAAGAAAAAATGATCGAACTGGTGGAGAGTTGAGTTGTTCAAATGTCAACAGATGTTCTCGGTTGTATCTAAGTGAAGATCTAGAGTTGCTGGATGAACCTTGGCAAGAAGGAGTATGTCTGAAATTCAGCAACCTCATCAAGCCATCCTTTGATTCTTCCACACTCCGTGGTAGCCCTTCACTGCAAAGTGTAGCCATAAAGGCACTTGATGATTCAGGGGCTTCAGTGGGAAGGAGAAGGTCACTTCCCCAGAAACGTGTATTAGATCAATTTCAGTGCAAGTGAGATCATCCAAGTGACACATTGTCTAAATAGTACAATTTTGAATTATCTGAATTTTCATCAATTTTGAACTATGGAATATTTAAATGTGTAGAAAAATACAAGAAAACATTACAAAATTCATTACATCTATGTAAAATGTTGCAGAAAAGTTGGAAGCACTTGCTATTCAGATTTTGCTTGTTCCCTTTCAAATGTAAATACTGTGCTAAGGCTGACACCTACAGATTTCTATGTCCACATATTGTCAATGGTATATAGACTAACGTATTTTATTATGAACGTTATATCACATAGCATATGTTTTTCTTTACAGGTTGCTTCTTTTTAAGGATATTGTTTAGATTTTTGTTGAGCAGCCTAATGTTTTTGGCACGTCTAATTTCCTTCTAATCATTCCTTTAGGATCTGCCATGAGCCTATAGCCAACACCACATGTCACCACCTCCACTAAACAGCTTTCCATGCATCCATCATGCGACATCTATTCTTCTGAAACAGCTATTCATGTCCAAAATGAGCTTTAGGGTTCTAACAGACACCCCCAGAAGCAGCACCACTTTCCCGAAATTCATATCCACATTAAAATTTGAAAACATATTGTTGTCCCTTTTCACTTCATACCAGAAATTTCCTTCTGTACCTGACTGTTCCAAGGTCTTTGCTTGCTTCCTTAGGATGTGTCTATGTTAGGAAACATTAAGTGACCGAGAATCAGTCCCTTCTCCCATGTTTAGTTTATTACCCTTTGGCAACAAACAGACAGTTTCAATTTCAGTGAAATGATGCAACCGAAGGTCATATTAAGTGAAGTAGACCAGACTCAGAAAGACAAATACCACATGCTTTTTTTTTTTTTTTTTTTGGTTTTTCGAGACAGGGTTTCTCTGTGGTTTTGGAGTCTATCCTGGAACTAGCTCTGTAGACCAGGTTGGTCTCGAACTCACAGAGATCTGCCTGCCTCTGCCTCTCGAGTGCTGGGATTAAAGGCGTGCGCCACCATCGCCCGGCTCCACATGCTTTTTCTTATATGTGGAAAATATATATAACTAGTATATGATATATATGATATGTAATATATACACATAATATATATGTGTGTGTGTGTGTTCCCCATACTCCTAATATATGTTAATTCCTAATATATAATAATATGTATATGTTAGGAATAAATCTTGTTAGTTTGGAGAATATAAATATATAAAATATAGGAATATGTTTATTAGGCATAGATAACATGTAATTAATATATAGGGATATATACTTGTATAAAGATATATAAAACATAATTATATATATGTATATATATAAAATATATGTTCCAAGCATTAAAATAAAAGGGACATACTTGTTTGGAATGGGAACTAGGAGGACTAGAGAGGGTGGAAAGGAGAAGATAAATAAAGTCAATTGTATAAATGTGTATAAGTATTATGATAAAACACATTATTTTACATTATCCATATATAATAATATTAAAATATCAACAAAAGTGGTCCTATGTTGTCAAATAGATTGGGTTCTATCAAATTACATAGTAGCATACAAATAAATTCAGAGCGAATTAAGATAAAAATAAAAATACTATAAAAACTGGTAGAATTTTATGGATTCTCAGTTATGCAATCCTCATGATGCAAGGCATGGAGCTTTGCATAATATATTATGACTGAATAAAACTGTAAGGTCTACTGAGATAAAATTGGTTATATTTTTATTATGAGAAAGAAGTGGATAATTATATCCAGAGTGTAGTGTTGCTGGTTTCAAAAAACAGTTATGTTTCACAATAAGATTAGAATTTCTTTTTCCACTTTGAATTTGAGTTAGATTTGTGATTAGAGGGTGACCCACATGGCATTGTTGTGTTAGTTCTGAGTAGAGACTTTAAGTCTACTTGTTCATCTCTACTCAACATGCTCGGCTCTTGCTGATACAATTAACAAGACCAAGGGTAGTTTGCTGGGCACTAGCCTTAGCCTCTGTTCCATTTAGCCCAGCCAGGATTAGCCAGGCAAGGGACTTTCTTGCTCACTAACAGCTGGTTGATAATCCATTCATTGCTTGGATAGCTTCTGCTAGATCTGATTCCCAATTTTTGACCCATAAAATTGCAAACTAATCACAGGATTATTGTTTTAAACAGTGCAAGGCTCAAAGACAGACACATTAACCAGTGGAGTGAATAGTGAATCTATCATCAGACTTAGACACCAAAAGCAGCCTGATTTCCAGAAAAAAAAAGTAACAATGTAGTTGATGATAGGTGATCTGGCTAAATGATATCAAGACAAAAAAGAAATTCATTAATAAATAAACAATAATTACAGATTAACTCTAGATCTAAATACAGAAGGGAAAATCTGAGCTTCTAAAATAGTACATTAATGTTTAAGCATAGAGATATTTCTTAAAAGAATTCAAAAATAATAATTAAAAAGGGAAACATGAATCAAATGGAATTTGTTTATTAAAATCAAGCAGTTTTTCTCATCAAAAGATATAACTAGGAAAAGGCAAACCAGATACATAAAATATTGTTAATATCTGTGAGTTTAAAAATACATGTGTGTAAAATATGTTGAAAAGTTTACATCAATTGCAAAGAGGCAGATAATATTTTTGAATGAATGAAAAATTAATGTAAAGTAAAAAATCAATGACAAAATAAAAAGAGAAAATAAAGGCAATGAAAACCATTAATTAGTAGAAAGGAAAGAGGGGACATGTATTTCTGATTATAATATATATAAGTGAAAAACCTTACTAGATAGATTCAACAGAAATTATCAACTATAGTAAAAGTATGAATTTGTGCATTCTTCAAGCCCTATTACAGCATAAAATTAATACTTAAAATGAAAACTAGAGGAACTAGAGAGACGGTTCACTGGATAAGAACACTCAATACTCTTGCAGAAGACCCAGGTTCAGTTCACTGCACCCACATTTTGGCTTACTGCTGCTTGTAACTCCAGTTTCAGGGGATCCAACACCTTTTTCTGGCTTCCATAAGTACCAGGCATGCACACAGTAAAGTTATATACATGCAGGCCAAATAAAATAAAAATTTTTATTTGCACATAAAATAAAAATTAAAACATAAATCTTTCAAAAGTGCTTAAAGTAAAATCATGATAATAATCAAAACTAACAAAATATCTGGGCATGATGGTGAACGCCTTTAATCCCAGTACTTTGGAGGCAGAGGCAGAGGCAGGGAGCTTTCTGTGGGTTCTAGGCCAGCTAGTTAATTAGTGCTATTTATCCAACTTCTGTAACCACACCCCCTTAGGTAACATAAGATTTGTTTATTTGTCCTCTTTTTTTTGTGATCCTTCATGATTGTATTTTAAATTTTAGTTTCACTTATTTATATTGTTGCTTTCACCCTTTTGAGATTGGATGGATGATGTGGGAGTGTCATATATCAATCTGTTGATTTCATTGGTTAAGCAATAAAGAAACGGCTTGGCCCTGTGGGTGGAGTAAACAGAACAAAATGCTGGGAGGAAGAGGAAGTGAGGTCAGACTCCACAGCTCTCCTCTCGGGAGCAGACGCCTGAAAGAGACACCATGCCCTGCTCCCGGGCAGACACACGCCATGAAGTTCCGACCCAGGATGGACTAGGCTAGAATCTTCCCGGTAAGACGGGTTCTCACAGATTATTAGAGATGGGTTGATCGGGATATTAGCCAGTAAGGGCTAGAGCTAAAGGGCCAAGCGGTGTTTAAATGAATACAGTTTGTGTGTTGTTATTTTGGGGCATAAGCTAGCCAGGCGGCTGGGGTGCCGGGGACGCAGCCCCCCGCCACTCTTATTACTACAGATGGAGACATATGGGTTAGACTGACTAAGACAAAGTAAGTGTTTACCACTCTATTGTGGTTTGTTACCTAGCTACATGGTGGTGGTTCCTGCGGAAGTGCATGCTGAGAGAAAACCTCCATCTTCTGGAGTCCCTACAGACTGTAGGCAACCCAACTTCTTTGCTAGCTGTTGATAAACTTATTTCTATTGTGTTCAACCATTGCGATGTCACAGCTTGTGTGTATACGTGTGTGTGTGTGTGTGTGTGTGTGTGTGTGTGTGTGTGTGTACGTTTGTGTGTTCTGGCTCAGCCTTAAAAATAGAGCTTTAACCTTGCTGTTAAAAGTGTGGCTGGGGTTGGGAAGAAGGCTCTGAATAGAAGCCAGAGACCCTGGCCTTGGATCCCAGTGTTCACATAAAAAGCTGGACATGGAAGTGAATGTCTGAAATGCCAGCACTCCAGCTCACTGGCCAGCCAGTCTAGCCAATTGGTAAGCACGAGGTCAACGAGAGATCCCATCTCAAAATATAAGGTGGAGAGTGGCAGAAAACAGTGCCTGGGGTCAACCTCTGGCCTCTGCACACACATAGATCGTTGTGTGTTCTACCTGCACACGTTCACAGACTGCACATATGCACACACACAAGCTCACACCTTTTTTATATAGCGCCTGATCCCACAGATACTCTAGGCCTTAACCAAACTTGGTGGCCCCAGTGTTGCTAATGAGACTTAAGATGATTGTCCAGGCAGCCAGCTCTTTCTGTCTTTTCTTGCACCTTTTGGAAGTTGCTTGCTTGCACTTCCTGCTTACTCAGGTAATATTATTTTCTTTCTCAGGTCTTTGATGAGGTTGAAGATTAGATCGTCACAACTACTTTCCTCTCATAACTTAGCTTAGACAGTTTAGTATAAGACTCCTCAGAATAGGACAGTTCTTGAAATAATCTGTTATTTGGTAATTACCTTTGACTGGACATTAAACATGTGTTTCTTACTTTATGTTGTTCATGTGAGTTGTAGTTCTGTTTTTGTATATGTTTTTGCCTTTTCATTTTCCTGGACAATGAAATACTTAATGTTTGTTCTTAATGTTTATAGTTTTGTATTAGGTGTAGAACCCTCTTATTTAGACAAAATGGAGGAGGTGTTGTGGGAATTCAGTCACTAGCCTCTTGGGTATCATCCCATTAGGGCGTGGTCTGGGGTACTACAAGCACAGAAAGGAAACATGCTCATGCTCTCTTGATTGGTGGTCAGAGTTTGGTTCACAGCTTCCAGCGCCCACAGATGACCACGGCTCTCTACCCTTATTGAGAGTTTTTTCCCCAAATAAATAAATACTTGTTATCCTTTATTTTTGGCTTTTGTGGACCTCCTTAATTATGCCTACATACAGCTGATTCTGTGAGACAAACAGGCATTTAATAATGTCCAAGTTTCATATCACCCCTTCAAGCGAGACTGTTCATTCCTCAATCTCTTTTTCTCTTTGCCTAGAGAAACTAGCCGTATCTTCAAAACATCTGTCTAAAATCTGAAGGCTTTCAAACAACCCTTAGATATTTCAATGACAACACCTTGGAACACTTGACGTTAGGAGTGGTGCGTGATTCTGAGAGATCACTCCCTGAACTCCAGGGAACCTGCTTTAAAAGATGAATATTCTAAGATTCCAGTTCTTTGCCAGGTCATTCTTTGTGACCCAAGGAAAAAGTGCACAAGATTGCCAGTGTCATGACTAAGGAAAAAATGAGTCATGATATTTAGGGGAGGAAGTGAAACAGAATATTTTACATGTTTGTCATCCCCTCCAGAGAAAAAGACAAACTGGACAGACAGTAAATGTAGGCTGTGCAAAGCCCAACCTAGAATGGGTAGAGAACAGGAGACACAGACTCCTCCCAACACATTTAAACCACTGTCCAGCTACTTGATTATTTAACTCACGTGGGAGCCATTCTGAGGCCGTGGTCTACAATGATGAGCATTTTATAGGGCCCTCGATCAAGATATCAGCTCCTTATTTAGAAAATGCCTTGAATCCTCTTTCATAGGTTTAATCTTCACGGATCACTGAAAGATTACAGATTGCAGCTTTTCCCACAGGATACTGGTGACAACCAGAAATAAGGTCACTGCTAAAGTAATCTGGGGCTTATTGGATTTATAAAGTTCTTTTCCAGGGATATTTATAAGAGAAATGTAATTTTAGAAAAAAAAAACCTGTTGTGAATGGATGAAAATTCTTTCAGGTCTTTACATCTTCATTACAACAAATATATCAGATCCGCATGGAGAACCTTGAATTCAGCTTTAACTGGTTTTCCCTCAAAACTTTCCAACCATGGCATTCCACAGAATGGCTAGGTGTTTCTAGGGCTTTTTTGTTTTATTGCTTCCTGATCTACAGTAGGTGTTGTATATAAGTGTGCAGTGTTCCTCCACCACCCTTATGAAAACAGGCTTCCCTGTTTTATGGGCCATACATTCTGCTAGATTTTTCCATAGGGGACAAAGTTTATGTTGAAAGTTGATCCAAGTTTATCTTGCTAAGATTTCAAAAGTAGCAAAAGTGCCTATAATAATCCTAGGTGTTGGTAGCTGAGCTGAATAGATAAAATCATATGGCAACAATATACTAATGACCGGAATGTAACATATATAAAGAAATCAACTTAGAAAGCAGTGCAATGCATACTATTTTCATGACTTTCTGCATAGTAATTTATAGTTACATTCATTCTCATACTTCAAAATGTCTTCAAAATATACTTTAGAAACAAGCCTTTGATATTTCTCCCTACTCTCGGGCTTGCTTTCAAAGCATATTTATTAAACACAAATTTTGAAATGAGTTCTTCTAGGGCCATTTATTATTCTATGTTGCCCTATTTCATAGTTAAACTACAGTTTAAGTTAGACATGATGCAAACCTTTGGTCAGTTGTGTATCTCGCTTCTTTTTCTTTTTATCATACACTCTTCTCTTCCTATTTTTCCTCCTTCTTCATTTCATTTACACTAGGGACAAGCAGGTAGCACACACAAAAAGACTCCCTGCTAAGAAGCTTCCATCTTTTCCATTCCCAACAAACACTGTGATCTAGCAACAGTGACATGAAGATGATTAGAATAGATTTATTCACCAAATAAGATTTATCGCCAAGGTCTGTAGTCAAGACTTGGTGGCCAACAGCATTGGGGAAAGGAGCACATCCCCTGATTATAAATATTTTAAGTGAGGCTATGAGGAGGAGAGGAGGGTAAACTAATAAAACACCTCCACCACTTTCTCTCCCTTATATACAAGAGTTACCTTGCTCAATACACATTCATAGATGAAGATGGACATTGAAGGGGATATACATTTTACCTTTGATTTTTTATCAGTTTTTGAGATTTCGTTTTAATTTTAATTACCATATTTCTAGCCTCAAGTAGAAAGTATTTCTATTTTAAATACTTTCCATTTCCTCCCTACAACCCCCCCCCCCATGAAACCCTTCCCACTCTCGTTGAAATTCATGGCCTCTTTTCTCATGAGTTGTGATTGTATGCGTATAAGTATTTGTATATACATATATATTCTTATTATAATATTTTGAGTCGATATAATGTTACTTGTATGCGTTTTTGGAGGCCAACGATTTGGCATTGGGCCAACAATTGATGTGCTCTTCCTGGGGAGGAACCACCTCTCTCATTTCCAGCTTTGTTCAGTCGTCTGTAGTTCTTTGTGTAGAATTGAGGTTTTTCTCTGTGCTGTTTGTCTTGTTCATTGGTGCCCTGTCCTAAAATTTGGGCAGTCATTTCCATGAAATTTTATGGCTATAGCTTCTGGCATTACTAGGAGACACTCTCACAGAAAATGTCATAATCTTCTGGGCCTTAAAATCTTTCCACTTCTTCTGCAATGTTCTCTGAACCTTACCTGTGCCAACGCCTTTTGGTACCATGAAAGCTAGTCCGTGTCCCTGAAGAGAGGGTGTTAATATTAGCTCCAGCTCAGGGATGTCTAGGCCCTGATTCTGAGTGCATAATGTCTTCTGCAATTGGACTTATCTTCCACCTCTGGGGACAGCAAAGAGTAATAGCAGTAGGCTGTATGTTTTGGGCATCTCTTGGAAAGCCCTGGCTAGCAACTCACAAGAGGGCTTTTCTCTCTTTGAGGCTCCTGTGAGAGTGTGTCTACCATCTCCTTCTCTGTGTGTTTGGTGGTGGTGGATAGAACAGCTGTTGATTTACACAAGTTGAATCTGTATCCTACCACACTGCTGGTATTTTTTAAAAAATTATTTCTATAAGTTTTTTGGTGGAATTCTTGGGATCTCCAATGTACAGTATATTATTTGTAAATCCATATAGTTTGACTTTTTCTCTTCTTATTTCTATCCTTCAATTTCCTTCTCTTGCTTGACTGCTCCAACTAGAGCTTCAAACACAATGTTAAAAAGGAGTGGGTCTAATGTTCACCCCTGTCTCATTCTTTACTTTAGTGGGATCACTTCCTGCTTTTACTCCATTCAGAATGACATTGGCTGTGGGTTTCTTGTGCATAAATTTTATTATGTTAAGATTTGTTCCCATTAGCCATAAATTCTATAGAACTTTTATCATCAAGATATGGTAGATTTCATTAAAGGCTTTCTCTGTATCCACTGAGATGATCATTTCCAAGGACAATGAAGATTTTTTTTGAGATATTTCTTAGCCATTTTTTTCTTCCCTTGAAAACATTCTTTTGAGATTCCAGACCCATTCTTCTAATGGGTCATTTGCTTTCTTTGATTTTTTTTTAGTTTTTTGTATATTCTGAATAATAATCCTTCATAATATATAATGTGACAAAGATTCTTTCCCATTCTGTGGACTTCCTCTATATCCAGTTGTTTGTCATAATATATAATCTATTTTATGTATGCCTGTATTGTTTGTAGGTATTGAACTGAGCATTTTTGAGTTTCTGTTCATGAGGGATATTGGCCTGCAGTTTTTGTCATTGTTGTTGTGGCTTTAACTAGTTTGGTATTTGAGTGACATTGGTGTCAATTTTTAGTGTTATTGCATTTTGGTCTGATAAGATGATACTAGGAGTGATTGTAATCTTCTTGAACTTGAAAATATTTATTTTTTGCTCTATGTTGTCCCTGTGCTGCTAAGAAGAATGTGTGTCCTCTGGTGTTTGCTAAACTATCATGGAGATATCTGTTTAATATTCATCAATGCCATTAATACATTATTCCAAATTAATATCCATTAATACATTAATGTCTACTAATCCATCAATATCCATTAGTGTCAATTAACTCTAATCTTTTTCTCTGTTTATTTTTTGTCCTTATGACCTGTCTGTTGGAGAAAGTGGGTGTGATGGATATTTTCAATTGTCAGCTACATCTGGAATTAGCTAAACCCAAGCAGCTCGATATACCTCAGTTAGATCATTTTAAGTAGAAACACCCACTTTCAATCTGGATCTTTTGAGATGGGGAAATCCACATTTAATCTGAGCTACACCTATATAATGTTTTCAATGTTCACTGAGCCTTGTGTGTGGGAGCACCGTCTGGTACCATGAAAGCTAGTCCTTGAGGAGAGGGTGTTTATGTCAGTTCCAGTCAGGGGCTTCTGGGCCCTGTTTCTAAAATGCATAATGTTATTCCTCTGGGAATAACAAAGAGTAATTGCAGAAGGCTGTATGTTTCAGGCATCTCTTGGAAAGCTCTGACCAACAACTCAAAAAAAGGGTGTTCCTTTCTTTGAGGCTATTGTGAACAGGGGTATGTCTACAGTCTCATTCTCTGTGTGTTTGTTGGTGGTGAATATAAAAGCTACTAAATCATGCAGGTTGATTCTGTCTCCTACCATACTGCCATTTTTAAAAAATCATTTCTATGAATTTTCTGGTAGAATTCTTGGGATCTTCAATGTACAGTATTATATTATTTGTAAATCAGGATAGTTTGACTTCTTTTTTTCTTATTTTGATCCTTTAATTTATTTCCTTCTCTTGCCTGACTTCTCCAACGAGAGCTTCAGAGACAATACTGAAAAGGAGTGAGTCTTATACCTATCCCTGTCTCATTCCCAGCTTTAGTGGGAGCCTATTTTTGGCAGCCTATATCAAGGGCATGGAAGAAGGAAGCCTGCTCTCACTCTTGATGGCAAGTCTATTCCTTCACTGGCATTAGTGCCTTTTTCTTTGGAATTCTGGCGTATTATGAAGACCAGTTGAAACATCCAGACTCATTGACTAAACAGCTACTGTATTCTTGGACCTCCCATTGTTAGATAGCCATTGTTGGACTAGCTGAACCACAGTCTATAAGCCATTCTAAATAAAGCCATTACAAATAAATAAACCATTCTATATAAATCTTATATATGTGCATGGGTGTGTGTATTGTATGCATATGTATGTATTAGTTCTACAAGTTCTGTTCCTTTAGCTATCCCCTAACTAATACAGAGTGTGTACTTTTAGAAACATAAGAGGTTAAGATAACTCTGAAGTCTTTATATTATCTCTAAAACTGCAGTGAACTTTGCTGTGGACCTCAGCTATGGCCTCCACATACAGCTTGACCCATTTCTCACTTCTGACTCTTTGAGATTGTCAATGTACTTTTTGGTGTTCTTTCGTAGTAAAAGGACGCAACATATACATGCTACCATAAGATAGAGTTTTTCAACAAACTATGTCCCAACATCACCTTTATGTTGCTTTTGCACAAGACTCTTCATCTAAACCCTAAAAGCATGATCATAGTATCAATAAGTACCTGGGAGAGAGAAGAAGGCACTCGGCATTTGTTCTTCTACCCTTTGTTGCTCACAAGTTCTAATTACAAGTCCAGGAGTTATGTTTTGCAGACTACCTTGCATTCCCTGTTATTCGCCAATTAGCCCCCTGCACAGCTGATACTCTACGAACTGGGAAGAATGGCTACAAGAAGCCATTTTCTTCCTACTCTGTGGGAAGATGTGGACTTCCCAGAGAAGAGGTTGGCAGTGACCTGCTTGCATTTTATTTACATTACGGTGGTTTGTATGGAGGATGGCTCCCATAGACACATAGATTTGAATGCTTGGTCCCAAGTAGATGGAGCTGTTTAGGAATGATTAGGAGGTATAATAGTGGAGGCGGGTTCTGAGGTTTAGAACACCCAGCCATTTCCAGTAAGCCAGTGTTCTCTCTCTGCTTCATGGTTATTATTTCAAGATGTGAGCACTCATCTACGGCTTCAGTGCCATGCCTGCCTGCCTGACTGCTCTCATTTTTCCCACCATGATGGCCTTCAACTCATTCTGTGAAACTGTAAGTCCTAACAATATGCCCTTTCTTCTATAAGTTGCCTTGCTCATGGCATCTCATTATGGCAACAGAAAAGTAACTAAGGTGGGAGTTGGTACCAGGGAGCAGACTATTGCTATGATAGGCATGACTTACTGAGTTTTTTTTTTTTTTTTGGAGGAATCTGGAAGGCTTTGGAGTAGAAGAACAGATGAATGCTTGAATGCTGTAACCTGAGCTTAATTGGCCATTCTAGTTGGGGCATGGAAGTCAGTAATAGCAGCTGGGCTAGAAACCAGTCTTGTTATTTTTGCGGAGGAAAAGGTGGTTGGGATTGTGTATGTGTGTGTGTGTCAAGACTACATTGAAGAGTTTTGACCAATTTCATTGGTCAAAGAGATTTCAATATAACTTGATGGTGACTCAATAGTGCAGTTATTAGTAATCATTCTTACGCAGATATACATTGGAAAGGAGCCAGTAGGGCAAAAAGAAACACAAAGTGTACAATTTGAACAGAAAAAGAACAACAGAAAATTTAATGTTGAGCTATAGACTGTGCTGAAAGAAATAAGGAACAATGTAATAAAGGGTGTGGCAACCTAACAGCAAGACTCTTCCCAGGTATTCCTGAAATTTGTGAACCAGAAAGGACCAAGGAAAAGTGAAACAAGGAGGGAAAGTTGATGTAAATGTAATCCAAGGAGAGGGTCAGGTCCCACTCCCAGCAGGCAACATGAACTTGGCAACACCATTCACATGGTTCTAGCTTTGGAGTGAAGGATGCAGGAAGAAAAGGCGTGTGGGATCTTCCTCCACAGTTAAGGAGAACCTTTTGAGGCAGGTTTGTGGCATCTGCTTGGAGGTCCAGAGAGGCCACTACATGGAGCTGTGAGGTGAAACCTGGATTGCACTGGAGACCCAGGATGATAGAGCTGACAAAGCTGTAGGAGGCCTGCCAGGGAGAACCACATACAGGCAATGACACCAGGCTGAGAGAGAGTGCTTCACAGTCAGGAAAGCAGAAGGGAAAGAAGCATCTAGGCTCTTTGACCTCAAAAATGGAGGGAACTACAGAATTTGTTTTGTTTTTGTTTTGGGGGTTTTGTTTGTTTGTTTTCATGGTGGGTTTCAGCCTTGCTTTGGGCCAACATTTTCTGATTATATCTTCATTCCTCCATTTTTGAATAATAATGTCTATTCTGGGCCACTGTATGTTAGAGGTATATAATTTGTTCTTTGATGTTATAAGGAGATGCCTTGAGTCTCAAAGGAGACTTTGGACTTTGAAGTTGCATTGAGACCTTGAAGACGATGCAGACGCCTGAAGCTGTAATAAGAGCATGTTTCATCATTAGGTGGCTATAGCCTGTTTGGGGCCAGAGAGTGGGATGTGGGGTTTTGAATGGGAATGAACTCCACAGACTTACGTGTTTGAATGCCCAGTTCCCTGTTGTGGAACCTTTTGTGAAGGCTGTGAAGGTGTGGTCTTGTTGGACGAGGTATGTCACCAGAGATGAACTTCAAGGTTTCAAAAGCTCATGCCATTCCCAGCGAGTTTCTCTCTGCCTTGTGGTTATTGTCTCAAGGTACAAGGTCTCATCTATTGCTCTAGTGTCCTGCCTACTGCCATACCCTCTGCCAGGATGGTCATAGCCTCACCCTCTGAAACTCTAAGCCCCAATAAACTCTATTGATAAGTTGTTTCGGTCATGGTGTCTCTTCCAGCACTAGAGAAGTAGCTAAGACACCTTGCTTAGCGATGAGTGGGGGAGCTGTGAAATCGTCAAGGTTGTCTGTGGATTTGAAGCTCCACATGATCATTGCTGACCCTGTCCATGCCTTTACATACTTTCAAAACTCTTCATTTTCTATTTCATACCATTTTCGTTCTAAACACCTAAAAGGCTTTTTGTATTTATGACTGGATCTTTTCTATATTGTATATGATATAAATTCTCTTCTAATAAGATTCCTAAATCACAAGGTAAAAAATGGAGAATCTGCATGCTTTTCTGCAAACCTTCTCTGTCTGCTTCCACGCAGCCTTCCCTGCATCTGATCCTTCACAAAATCCAAACTTCTGAACTCTTTCAGTGGCAGTAGCATGAAGGAAGCAGTTTTTCACTTTCATTGTTAATTTCCTTTTATATTGCTATTTTAACCATATTTGTCTCCTTAGTATCTCCCATTAAACTGTAAGCCCTGAAACCCAGGCTATTTTTCTTTTGACTTCACGCTGGAGACAACACAGTATGGGATGCAGAATTGGCTTACTAAAAGATGTAAATGCAAGAGCGCCATGGTTTCATCTTGTGGTCATAAAAGTTATGCATGTTTATTGGGTTACACTTGAAAAGAGATAGCATATTTAAAGAAGGTAAAAACATCCTCAATTCCCTAATTCAGACATGATCACTATTAACAGTACATTTTATTCATGAATAATTGAAAATCATTTGAATTATAATAGAGGCAAGAACAAAGTTTTGCCTCTTATTCTTTCTACTAACACCACAAAACAAATATTTTCGCCATCCTGAAAATCCCACAAGCATTGTGGTGACTTTATAGTAGTTGATTATCCAAATGGGGCATTATTTATTTAACTGTTTTCTATTGCTGAATATTTAGGTTGTTTTCTACGTGTCTTACTATAAACCATGCTGCAGTAGCATTGCATAAAAGTCTTCTCAACACCACAGAAAGTTCCCAGCATATCATTTACTTAAATCAGAGGTACTTGGTGATTGTGCATTCAAAATAAAAAGCATAAGAGAGTATTTTATGACTTGAGTTTTGAAAAAAAGAGGGAAAAGAAAGTTCTTTAATGGGATAGCTCTCCTTTGATGTTCAGTAGTGAGTCTATGTTTAAATGAGCCAGCAAAGAGCCCCACTGCAGTTCCACTTCATCTACGGCACATAATAGCCAAGTGCTGTATTTCTCAATGTACTTTATTTCAACGCATGTCATTTACACAAGCACTGTTGGCCTTGCTGGACTGATTTCTGGGGTCACGCAGTTCCGCATATAGTTTCATTTTACCCCTTTGCCCATCAAAGTTAGAGGGCTCGCTTCCACAAAAGTTGATCAGAATCTATACTAAATTAATATCATCAAGTTAAGAATTGAGGCAAGAAACTTATTTCACCTCTCACTTATTTAATAACAAATCACTTAAATCCAGTGAAATCCAGACAACGGGCTCTGCTGAAAGCCCCTGGAAGATAAAGAAGAGGCAGGTGCTTTGATGTCGCGGCTCCTGATAAACCATGGGAAGGTGAGCAAGGCAGTGTTGAGATGTGCCCATGAGAACGTGCCGGGACCAAATAGAATCACTGGAAACAATGATTTTAGGAAACTGCTCTCAGAATTAAGACCTAGATGAGCAATATGATGAGATCATGTCTCAGTTGAGGGAGTCGCAGAGGTAGCTGTTTCCAAATTAGCCTCTGGAAAGTCAATTACTGGAACTGGTATTTAGCATACAGAACATTAAGAGTTATTTTTTCTTTTTCCTATTTTTTGTTCCTCCTTTTTTATAAAAAAAATGCCATATTGGCACTCGTAAAAATAGAAAGTCATATCATCTATCTATCTATCTATCTATCTATCTATCTATCTATCTATCTATATGTGTGTGTATATAGGCATAAATAAAGGCAATTTTTGTTTATTAAAGAAATAAATTTGGTGTGCTGTAACAACCCCTGGAACTTCAGCATTGAGTATGTTCAAAAATAGCTACATGACAGAAAATTCTAGAGACAGTTTAAAAAGGACATGTCCACTAAATCCAATGGACAAGATTCCTTTCAAAGGGTGTCACAGGAGAGAACTCTAAAAAGAACGGTGATATAGAATATGTTGGTTTAGGGAACAGAGAAAGGGTTTACCTTACATTCTAGACAGCTGCCTCTCCTGTAGAACAGGAGTGATTAAAAGCTAGACCTTTCACACATGGAGCTCCTGGCACCCCAATCTTTGTGCAGCAAAGGGAGCTGGAAAGGAGGTGTCTGTCACAGCTCCTGCTGTGAGAAAGGGTTCTGGTGACAACAGCAATTCAACACCACACCGATTCTGTCTGCTACACAGTGCTCTGTGATCCAGGATGATTCAAAGGCAGGTGTCTCAAATAGGCCTGAACAATAGGCCGAAATGAGATGTTCGCTGTTCCTCAGCAGTCTGAGACATTTGATCTGATTTTGACATTGTTTTAAGAATTTTACATACATTATTTCATTTAGTATGTATGAAAACTATCATAGAATGGTCCTATCATTAACCACAGGTGAAGAAACTAGGAAAACAAAGCTATATAGACCTCAGGGAATTTCTTTGCAGAGAGCAGAGAATTAACTCTGAGAATCCATTTTTCTAAGATGTAGCATAATTCCTTTTTCCCCCTAAAATCCCTCAAATGATTTCCCAGCGCTTATGGCAATTAAATATTCACTAATGTGTTCTCAAACATCTCTACCTCATCTTTTCTGCAGCCCAAGCACTATAGTCTAGGCAGCTAGACTATTTCCTGCTTCTTCAATCTGTTAGACTCCCTGTATTCTCACTTCTTTAATACTTATATCACCTCTTCACTGTATGGAACATCCCAATTTTAAAATTCAGATTGTACTTAAATGGTCATTTTAGTCATTTCCAAGATCTCTATAGGTGCATCATTTGCTAGAGAAAACAACAGTTCCGTTATTTATTTTCCAATGGCCTTCCCTTCTGGTCATGTTTGACATATATCATATGCCATCATTTGTAATTCTGAATACACCTCTTGAGGGGTATTTACTCAGAAAGGTAATCACTGTGTTACTATTTTCTTTTAAAATAATTGGTCCATCCATTGCAATGTATGGAATCAGATATGTACTTACAAACTTATGTTGAATTAAGAGCTTCAAATATTGACAACATAAATTATTATCTATTGTCTAGTATCAGACTATTGGGAATATTATTAAACATATTCAGTATAGAAAATGCTTAATTCTTTTTTTTTTTTTTTTGGTTTTTTTCAAGACAGGGTTTCTCTGTAGCTTTGAAGCCTGTCCTGGCTGTCCTGGAACTAGCTCTTGTAGACAAGGCTGGCCTTGAGAGCTCACAGAGATCGCCTAGCCTCTCCCTCCTGAGTGCTGGGATTAAAGGTGTGCACCACCACCACCCAGCGAAAATGCTTAATTCTTACAATTCTAGAAAATATCTGTGATTATAAGTTAATTAACAAGTAGCATCCTATGTAGTATCTGGAGTTGCAAAACTGCTACTCTAACTAGGACTGGTCCTAGACCATGTTTGTGATAAAGCATCCTCTGATTTTCAGTACACTGTCCCCTTGAACTCTTGTTAACTTGGTTAATCCCAGTTATTCCTGCCCTTCTGAGGCAGCTCTTTTTCACACTGATGGTTGACTATCAGGTCAGAGGAACAGCTTCTGGTGAAGGACAAGAACTCATTGCTCACTTTTCCCTCTCCCTAGTAGACTTCTGCTTCCCTGTGAGGTTCCCTTCAGTTCTTCATGACTAGTCTCGAATACTTTCTACTTATAAAAACTGTTTTAGGAACACGTGAGAACTGACAGGCGTAATAAGGTTCCTTCTCTCATGGGACATAGAGAGTTCACACTGCAAAGATTTTTTAAGATCTTGGCTTCTCAACGTTCATTATGATTCCCAGTGCTATCAATTGCTAAATCTAGGAATCTAGCTTATGATCACAATTGTGAAGATATTATCTCATATAACCACACAATCTTGAACAGAAAGAACAAAGAAACGTTGCCTTTCTTGATTTTTATTATATGCGCTGTTTGTTTTCTTGGTGTTTTGTTTTTGAGTAGTGTATTCTAGATACTAACTCTCCATCAGATATATAAAAGGCTAAGATATTTTTCCCCATTCTGTAGCCTGCCTCTTCACTTGAATGATGGGTCCTCTGCTGTAAGAAGCGTTTTAATTTTGTGAAGTTCCATTTATTAATTGTTAGTCTGATGTCTATGACAGGGACGTCTTGTTCAGAAAGTCCTTCATTATGCCAATAATTTCAAGGATATTCCTTGCTTTGTCCTCCCAGATTTAGGACACTGAGTCTTAGGTTGAAGTTTTTGATCCATTTGGAGCTGCATTCTATGAAAGATAAAAGACAAGGATATTGAAAAACTAAGATTATCAAAACATCAAGGTTTCAATACAAAGTTTTGATAGAATTGCATAGAAAACACATTGACTAAAGGAACAGAAGAGAGAGCCCAAGAATAAAGCTTTGCATCTATAGCCAATTGCTTTCTGATATAGATACAAGAATACACAATAGAGAAATGACAGCCTTTTCAAAAAATATGGTATTAGAAGGCTTGAGTCTCTGTATTCAGGAGAATGAAATTTTCCCCTTATCTTATATGCAACAATCTACTCAAAGTGAATGAAAGATTTAAATTTGAGACCTAAAATTATGAATATCACTGATCATCAGAGAAATGTAAATTAAACTGTAATGAAATTTCACATAACACATCTCAGGATGAATATTATTAAAATTTAAATAGGTTGAGCATAATTCAATGGTATGTTTTGTCATTATCATATACAAAGCTCTAAATTTAACCCCAAGCACTATAAAATAAACAAATGGGTAAACAAGTAAATAAGTATTCAAAGAACATGAAATGTCTGTGAGGAAGTGGCTAAAAGGAAAAGGTTTGCATGTTGATAAAAATGTAGATTGTACAGCCATATAGAAAGCAAGAAGCAGGTGACTCCAAAAGCTAAAAGTACAACAGTTTTAGTCAGGCAGTCACCCGCTACTGGGTATATATTTTAAAGAAATGAAATCAATATGCAAATAGTAACTACACTCCTATGCTCATTCTAGTCCCATTTTCAGTTGCCAAAACATGGAAGCAACCGAAGTGTCTATCAATGGGTAAAAAGATGTAAACTATTATTCAATTATGAAAATATGAAATTCTGTCACTTATAACAACATGGTTGATACTGGAGATGATGTTAAGTGAAATAAGTCAGGTGTAAAACGACACGCTTAGGAGTTGTATGTCAGAGAGGAGAGATGGTGGCTATCCTAATCTGGGAGACAGAATGTCTGACTGGGGAGATGCTGGCCAGACACTGTAAAATTTCAGTTAGGAGAAGCCCAAGATGTCATGTATATCACGGTGGTTATACAGTACATAGTCAATAATCTTTTGTGTACTTGGATATTGCTAGAAAAATGGATTTCAAGCAGTTTATCTTGTAAGTGTTTGAGGAATGCATAATCATCAACTCTAGATAGTTCACAACCTGCATATATAACAAAACATCACACGCTAAAATATTTACAGATATCATTTAGTAAATAAGCAAACAAAGAAGAGGGAAGATTTATGAGACACAGTTAATATGGCCACTGACATGGGTAGAAGCAATGAGAGACAGAGAGCCGAGCAATGGAGAAATTGGGAGTCCAGCTAGAATGCAGAGAGGAAACAGTGTTAGCTCTTTAAAAATAGTAATTGACAAAGTGAAGGAAATTAAAAGCAGTAAAATGTGTAGTGCTTCCTTAACACTGTCTTAAATATGATGTGTTTATAATGAAACATTTTGCAATCATACCTCCATCTTCCGAGAGAGACTGAATTACGAAGAATTCACTTAAAGCAGTACGTGAGGACACCAGGGTTTGGACCCGAGGGTTAAGTGTGCGCAGTGGAGCACCAACGTAGACTATGTTCCACTCTCCTTTGAGTACTTGGACACCCCGGCTCATCTTTCTACCCCCTTCTTCCATGAGATGATATTTTTTGATAAATGTGATAATGTAGAATTCATTCTCCTGTGCCTGTCTTATTTCACGTTCCACGGTGTCTTCGAGGTTCATTCCTATTGTCAAAAATAGCAGAATTCCATTTATTTTTGTGACCAAATAGTATTAACATTGTATGTCTGTACCACATTTCTTTGTGACTTGTGCTGGTACGAGCACAGGTGCTTACATAAACACTGGAATGTCATACTGAGTCCGTCTACTTTGTGTGCTTACCCAGTTAGTCAGATCAATGGATCATACGTGAGTTCTCATTTTAATTTGCCCAAGGGTCTGGGTGCTGCTTTCTGTCACACCCACACTAATTCACATTTCTACTACCTGTATCTAAGAATTCCATTTTCTCCTCATCCTCACCAACTGAAGTGCTACAATTTTGTTTTCTCTTCTGGAAGTTGCTTATCAATCTCCTGATACCTCAGGCGAATAAGATGCCAAGTATTTACAGTTTCATATGTCTAGCCACTGAGCCCCATTGCTTGAAAACATTAAGATTTAATACCATATGTAAAATAAACTTCCATGTAAATTTATGCAGAAATTATTATTAGTATTCCAAGGGAGAAACTCTGGTGAATTTTAGAAACTCAGGAGAAGCTGGTGACATTAAGGACCATACTCACATGGTCAGTGGGCACCGGTGAGGCGTCCTATCAGTTCAGGTCGGGGATTGGACAAAGTTGCAAGACTTTAACATATGGAGACATAATACAGAACAAATGTGGCTACTAAAAGGAAATTATTCTGGCAAAAGAGGGTCAGCAATGAAAAGGTCAGGAAGGTCATCACCAGATGGCAAATATTCAGGGTCTTTGCTGCTATGACACACATGTAGCTGAAGACAATATCTGTATGAACAACACAGGCATGGCTGCATTGCGGGGCATATTTCTTTTTAAAATATTTTCATACAGTGAATTCTAATGATGGTTTCCCTCCCTCATCTCCTCCAGATCTTCTCTACTTCAGGTCTTCTTCCAGCTCCACACCTTCTTCTCCCTTTGTCTTCAGAAAACAAACAGGAAAAAAACCTACAACAAAATGAAACAACAAAGAAACAAAAAGTACGACCACTTTGCACAGCCTGCATTTGGGTTCACATGCTTCTAACATGGGTTACAGGGAAATGTCTATAACTATTCTCTACACCTGTTACAAGAAGCTGTAGTGTTCTCCTGTAGCCAGTAATTGATGGAAAATGTGAAGTCTGATCATGTCTCTCTGTGGTTCAGTATCCTTTATCAGTTCCATACTCTATGTGTAAAAATAATTCCAAATTCTTAAAATGATATAAGTGCCCTTAAAATTAATTTTAGTTTTCTCATGTCTACTTTTCTAAGATCCGTTTTTAAGAATTACTACTCTGAACTTCATATCTGGTTAATAGCTGATAAATGAACATTTCCTGTTGCCTGGAACTGCTCCATGCCTTCCTACCTTTCGTCACACCAGCACCCCCACTTCTTGTCTAGAGTGGGCTGACTCCCATCATCCTTAAGGCTCACGTCTCACTACTTCTTAGTCTGTGCTCATGTCTTCTTCTGTGTCAATAAGTATTTCTCCCTTACCTATTCCTTTACTACAAAGTGAATGAGGTCAGCATGCTTCTGTCTGTAGTATATATAGTTCTTAGCTCATATTAGCCAAAATTCATATCAGTTGCAAATGGAAAATAGGTAGATGAAAAAAGCATTTCCAGAAAGGGTTAAATTTGGAAAGAGGAAGAAGCAAAAGCTTGAGAATTGAGAAGTGAATGCAGCTTGCATGCTAGCTACTTCAGAGTTGCTGTAGAGAAAAGTAAATGCAGGGAAAAATAAATAAATATATTAATAAGCACTCTTTTGAGCTGCTTTGTATTTATCTGTTTTTAAAAATGACATTTAATATTATGTTTTGTACATGGTAGTCTAGGAGATTTTGACATGTGTGTATCCTGGGCTCACAGACATTCATTCAAGGGTGCATCTAATTTTCCTCATCACAGTTTGGAGTCTTAGCTCCATGACCCTGAGATACATGATTTCAAGACAATTAGGTTGGCTATTTTACTGGGTAAAAACAATGTTAGGCTAGACACTTTTGTGTTAACTTGACACAAGTTTGAGGAAATACCTCCACAAGACCAGTTTATAGGCAGACCAGTAATTCTTTTTTTTTTTAATTAGTGATCTCCAGGCCATTGTGGGTGGTGTCCTCTCTAGGCTGCTAGTCCTGGGTTCTATATGAAATCAGGTTGAGCAAGGCAGTAAGCAGCACCCCTCTGTGGCCTTTGCATCAGCTCCTGCCTCCAGGTTCCAGCCCTAATTAAGTTCCTATCCTGACTTCCTTCGATGATGGACGATGATGTGGAAGTCTATGCCCAATAAACTGTTTCCTCTCCAACCTGCTTTTGGTTATGGCATTAAACCATAGCAATAGTAACTCTAACTAAGACAAATGGACATGAACTACACATTTAAAATAGACTGATTATTAAGTCTTTCTGCACTTACATACAGTCATAACCACACCAGCTTTTTACCATGGTGACAAATAGTTGGGAGTTCTATTGCTGAAGATTCGTGCACAAGTCAATAAAACCATCAATAGTAACTATTGGTTATGGCTGGCATCATGCTAATCACGTTACATACATGCATTATTTCGATTCATTGCAATAGCTCTATGGTACAAAGTAGGAATCACTAAGGCCACTCAAACAGAAGGGCTAGGATTCTCATTGCAGAAACAGTGCTCCTTACTGTGACACTATGGCTTATAACCCTTTATTGGTTCCCTTAAAAGGCCTGTGCTTAAATGCTATTAACAACATACCTTCTGTTGCTGCTGCCCAGCTACTGGCTGTCGCAGGGTCTGCTCCACTTCAGGCTCAGGTTCTGAGTATTGACTCTTTTGTCAGAGATTTCTGTCTGTATGTGAAATATGTGAAAAAAAAAAGAGATTCAAAATGCCTTTTTTCCGGACAGAGACACATGAACCAGTTGAGAGGAAATGGGGCTACCTGTTTGACACAGTTCTGCTCATCCAATAACCTACTCCCTTGAAGGGCAGGACTAAAGTCTTCCACAGTTTCCTTCCTAGAAGGTAAACAATGGGATGTATGACGTCACAGCAAAGAAAAACACGTTAAAACCAAGATACGTGTTGACAAAATGGCTCCAAGATTAATGAGACACCCTTTCCCATTTTCTCATTTAATTTTGTTTCAGAGGAATGTTACATAAAACATGCAACAGTAACCCATGGTGTTTTAAAAGGACTTTTCCCTGACAGTTGGAAACTGGGAAAGGCATTGTCTTTTACCTGCTGACCTGTATTAACTGCAGTCAGGTAATCCACCTCCACGGCCACCCATGCCCCTGTACTTATTAAGTACCAATTAGAAGTCCAGCATGAATTATCCTGACATAGACACAAAAGATGGTGGAGACCCAGGATTCAGCTTATCATAAGTAGAGCAGGGAACAGTTCAGAACCTAAGTGGCAAGTAGCAGCTCTAGCAGATGAAAAGGCAAAGACATGGATTATGGTAGGAGTGCATTTGCCCTCACTGTCCACAGACTACTTACTTTTTCTCTAATGATGTGATCTGGATTTTGCTCTGAGCAGTCACGCATCTTCCTTTTCAATCTATTTAGAGTGAATGATGCCTGAAACAGGAATAGGTGCATAAATGAATTACAGCCAGGAGAGGTTCGGTTTTATTTTTTTGTTTCTAGATCGCCAGTAGTTGGAGGCAGCCACCTTTCACTCAGAGGAACCCATCACTCAGAGGAAATAATTAATTGGTTTTCTCGTAAGCTATGTTGCTACTTGTAACCAAAGGGTTTTTCTGCCTATAAATAGATCTTTACAAATCTGTGCTTCTAAATAGGATACAGCAGTGGTCCCTGGGGTAAAACTCTGGCTATAACACCTGGATACTAACAGATACATTGCAGAAGTTCAAGAAATAGCTGTCTGAGTTAACAGGAATGGGAAAGGCCACTTGATCACCCTCAGCCTTTCTTTGTGCTTAGTGTATGACTGACAGCTGGGTTTGCTGAAGTAGCAGGTGCCAGGAGAGACAGACATTCTCACCAAAGTCTTTGGCAGACAAATCGGCCAGGAGTGGGGAGCTGGAAACTTAAAAAGCCTCAAACTGCTGTTTTTTTTTCCCCAAAACATTTGCTAGGGCTACAGAAGAGTTAAACCAAAATCTAAGATATAGAAATCCTTATCTTCTCCAGAACTTAAATCAGATCTACCAATGAGGGGCTTGCATCAAGCAACAATTTGAATAATATGGAAAAGAGGCTGTAGAAAATGCCACAGAGGAAAGTTAACCAAAGTAGAAATCGAAATTTTAAATCATCTTTTGTCTATTAAGTAGATTTGGATCATGCATATAAAATCATTCTTCAGCTACAGCTATAGATCCACCTTGCTTCACCAACAAACCCCTGTGTTCACTGCAGAGTCCTAACTCATCTGAGGGAGACCCTCACAAGGGAATCTTGCTGCTGTGGATATGGAAGCTTTAATGAAAGGCACTTCTATTGCCCAACCTACAAAGGTTTCCCTCTTGGGTTTTTGAGCACAAAGATCCTGCGTTGAATCTGGCATCCACCAAGAAGGTGGGAGGACATGGCTCTAACTCTCTAAGTCTCCTTCACTCATACATCTACAGCTAACCTGTTATAGTTTATACCCTTGCACAAGTGCTTCACATTAATAACCAGGAATAAGGTTCCACTTCAAACAAATACTTGGATGTTATCAATTGATTTGATGCTGGCAGTTGCCCCATATATTTGAGATTGCATGGTTTCTTTTTGGTTATAGGTTTTATGCCTTTTAACATAGACACTGTAATTCCCTCACCATTGATACATGAAGCAAGCACTTCCAAGAGACAGTATGACACAATTTAAACGAATGTGAGTTTTGTCATTCGCATACTGACCTGGATGCAGGTTCTTGCTCTGGTTGCCTCAGTTACTTACCTAATCTTTGGGTCTCAACTTTGACTAACTTACTTTAGAAGAATGATTTAGACTCTGAGGGACTCTACCCCATCAGAGCTTATAAATCAATAGAAAACAATCTATCTCCTTTCAACCTTGAGAAACATTCCCCCAGTTATTTCTTATCTGTAAAATGAGAATCTTTATAGTTACTTGCTGAATTCTTATTTGCCTGACACATACTATGTGCTCAGTAAACAGCAATTGCATGAGAAGATAGAAATTCTCACGGTCTTTCTCATAAACACCCCTACACACATGCCTGCATAAATTATTGCTGTTTCACAGGTACTAGGGATAATTTTTATTTGGCTCTAGTAACCACTATTGACTTTCCCAACAAATATTTTCTCTTTTGCACTTATACAGGGCTGTAAATTAAAGACCATTGCATCCTGCTGACATCCTCATCTAGTCCAATACCCAAGACTTTCTAAAGCACACTGAGACTGACCACAATAGCCAGATTCTTCTTCTACTTGGGCCTGATTAGATTTCTAACAAATAAGGACAGAAGTGAAAAGGGGTGTCAATTAATTTTTATCGCGTTTCTTTAGTGGACACAGGGATAAAAACACACTCTCATTTGGAACGAGAGCTGACTTCACAGGTAGCCAGGATCTGGGTGGGTGTAGATCAAGGTGGTAATGTTTTATAGATCTTGTTGTTCTATGGGTCAACATAACCCCAGCCCAAAAGAGAGACAGAAGCAGTGGTTTCACAAAAAGAATCCTTTTACAATTCCTTTAGGTTTATAAAGTTCGGTTCCTCTAGGCGGTACAATATTTTTGCATCAGTGCTGGGTGAGGAGCGGAATAAATAGGATTGTGTGATGATTAGAGAAGGGCGCATGTTTCCCATGTGATTCCTTGGGAGGAACTGCCCAGCTCTGTAAGCTATGGGGAAACTTTGTACCGAACTCTTAAGATATCATCAGAGCATGTCTGATGTGACTTGGGGGATTATCAAAGCCAAGGGTGTGCAAGTTTGTGGACCCTTCCAGGCGTTGCCTGAGCGGGTCTTTTTAGATGTCTGAACTTAAAAGTTATAGCTAATTTCATTTGTGATGGAATGGCTACAAGAAGAGAGTTTATGCATAAGTGTTCATTCTGCCAACTTTATGAATTCTTTGATAATAGGACACTGTCCTCCACTCCTAGTCATCTCTGACAGGTGCTATGGTAAATAAGATAACCCCTCATTATAAAATAGTGTGTCTAAAGTGGTAAGTATTTCCACAGTAGATAATTTATTGACTTGGATTTCACTTAAGGCATGAAAGTCAGAACAGAGAATTTCCTGGGTTACCTCTTTATTAACTAAATTTGTTCTTTGATAATTTTCATACACCAATATAGTATGTTCTGATTATTCACATCCTCCATTTATCTCCCTCTCACCCTCATCAGCCTCCTCCTTCTCTAAAGGTCCCATCTCACATTCTTTTCTTTTTGTTTTATTTTGTGACCCATTTGACTTTATCGGGGACTATCTGCATGACGATGGGCTTAGAACTATCCATGGAACTTGGTGGACTCACCACCAGTAAAAAGTGGAAGACAATTAACTCAGTCTCCTCTAGGATCTAGAATATCAGAAGAAAGAGTAAAGTCCTAAGATCCCCATGTGCACCCCATTACACTGATTACTGAAAACGTCGGTTTTAACAGGAGCTACTATGAGTTTGTCATTTCAACGCTGTCTCATGCCCAGGAGATAACATTTGATAGTCATTCTCTTTATTTTTCTGCCCCCCGCTTTCCATAATACTCTCCTAGTCTCAGAAAGGTTGCTATAAATGTCTTTTTAGGGCTGAACCTTCAATTGTCTCAGCATCTTGGGTACCCATAAGTCTCTGTATTTACCTCTATTCACTACTAAAAGAAGTTTTTATAATTAGGACAACAACATTATTTTTCTATGGGTACAAATATAGGTTTAGAATACAGTTTGATGCTTTGTCAATTTAGCTAAACAATAATGCCAAGTTCCCTCCAGGGCTTATGAATTTCCCCAATCGTGTGCTTTTAACCAGAGTTAAAGGTTTACAGTCATGTATTCCCTCCTGTGGGAATACGTGGAATTAGAAAATGATTGGTTATCTCCATAACAGTGGTGCCCACCATTGTCCCAGGCGGCACATCTTGCATGGCAGGTTGGTATTGAAGTTCATAGGGTTCATGGAAAAATAAGATTGTTGGCATTCTTTTTTCTCTCTTAGCAGCCTTTGTGGTGATTGCCCTGCAGGTCTTACAGCAGGTAGGGAAAAAAACGATCCACACAGGGACAAGAATGAAATTTGGCTCTGTTTGATTTTATTGTAACCGGTCTGGCCCAGGTCATTTCACTTTGGTCATATTTATAAACAACATGATTTGAAAAAAAGTATTCAAATAGCAACTAACTCAGCTCCAAGTGCATCACAATTTAAGATGTGTTTACAATGAGATTCCTTACAAAGTATACCTGGTTTCTTTCACAAGCATGAGTACTATTGACTCAGAGATAGTGCCCAAGATTTAGGGTCTAGGGAGCTTAACTGAGGTAAACATAATGCCTGGGGGTGTCGGGATTGGCCTGGGCCTAAGATAACGCAGAAGTCAGTTAGACTGTTGTAAAGTACAAGAGACCTCACGCATAAGAGTAGATTTTATGGTCTAAAAGCAATGCTCAAGATTTAGGGGAAAATAAAAAGAAAAAAAATTAGGGGAAAAGGTCTTGGATAAGTCAAAACATAAATTCTGGGAGATAAAGCAAAGCCTGTCCCATCAGACAGCAAAAGGATAACTAGGCTGTAAAACAACATCATTCCTAGTGTTCCAGGAAAAGCAGCTACACACCTCATTCTGTGTACCAGGTAAACTGTGCGTTAAACTTTCCTGGTGTCTCCAGTGCTTACCTGTGGGCACAAGGTTCTTTGTTCTCCATAAGCCTTTGGCACTACGAAAACTAGCCAGAAGAGAGAAGATTCTAGTTCAGTTTCAGCTTGATTTCTTTGTATCTTGTAACCAAGGTGTGTGGTATCTGCAAAATAAGGCACTGCCATCTATTTCTGGTGTGCAACCATGAGAAATGACAAGAGCCTCTGTTGTTTTGGAAGCTTTGGGAATCTCTTTGATCAACGACTCCTACACAGGTATTCCATAACCAGCACTGCAAAGTTGTTTAATAATCCACAGTTTCTAGGAAAAGCATTATTCAACCATGCAAGGTATCTGCCTTTTAATTCTTTTTTTAAATTGTCTATTTCTTTAAAGACTGCGTCACAATATAGTAGTTTTCCATATGGTTTTGGCTAAAGCTCCCTCCCACCTCCTCATCTCTTCCATGTCCAACTCACCTTCCTGCTTAAACCCTTACAGTCTCTACTTTCAGTTCATCCATGTTCTCATCACTCCCTCCCTCAAGGTTCCCCATCCCAATACCCCTCTTTATAATTTCATGACTTCTACAGGTGTTTTAAATTAAATGTCCTGGTCCTGTTGTAGACTACTAATCAAAGATGTGTTACGTTTGTTTATGCTGTGTGACATTTGTTTGAAGGTACAAAAATGTGCTGCATCCTTTTATGTTGCATAGAGGGAGGGGGTGATGAGAGCTTGGATGAACTGAAAGTAGAGACTATAAGGGAGATGAGTTGGCCATGGAAGAGATGAGGAGGTGGGAGGGAGCTTTAGCCAAAACTTTATGGAAAAACTACTATATTGTGGCACAGTCTTTAAAGAAATCGCACAATTTTTAAAAAGAGTTAAAAGGCAGATGGATTTTCACTATCCATTCAGCAATCAATGGACATGTAGGTGGATACCATCTCAGCTACTATGATAGAGCAGCAATGAGCATGGATGTGCAAGTATCTCTAACAGTGGCTTTCAACCTTCCTAATACTACAAGCCTTGAATACAGTTTCTCCTGCTGTGGGGACCCCCAACCCTAAAATTATTTTGTTGATACTTCATAACTATAATTTTGCTACTTCTATGAACCATAAGGTAAATATTTTCAGAGACAGGTTTGTTGAAGGGGTTGTGACCCACACAGGTTGAGAACCACTACTCTATGAGCTTTAGTGAGCTCTTTAGGAGGCTTCCGTATTGAATTTTGTCAAACAGTAATATTTTGACTTTTCTGTCTTTCTAATTCTTATATCTTTTATCCCTTCTCTCTTTCAAGATAAGACTTATTAATTCTCTAAGGATTTCATACAATGTTCTGTGGACATCCAATCCCCTCCATTCCTCTTTTCATCACCCTCTCAACCCTCCAACCCCTTCCCATCCAACTTTGAGATTACAACTTTTTTTCTTCTTCTTCTTTCCTCATTGAGTTGCATTTGTGTTACTCCGATAGTCCTGGGATTGGAGCTTTGGAGCATAGTCAGCTTACCAAAAGACACATTAAAACAAACAAACAAAAGTCAGACTCTCCCTCTCCCACAAGCCATCAGATGTTAACAGCACCTCTACTAGTGGTGAGATGACATACCTCCCTCCCCCACTCCATGCTTTTGTCTGGCTGGAGCTTTAGGCTTCCATGGGCCTTGTGGGTGCTGTCAAAATTTCTAGGAGTTTGTGTGTCTAGAAAACAATTTTCTTCAAAGTCGTTCATTGTCTCTAGCTCTTGGACTCTGTTCTTCAAATGACTCGTCTTTGGGGTGACTTATGAATGTCTGTTTCAGGACTGCACACTCTATAACCTTTAGGTCACTTAATGTCAGCCAGTGAGGTTCTTTGTGCTACTTGCCCTCTACCACAAGGGGATGCTTCTTGTTCTAGTAAAGATTTCAAACACTACATTGAATAGCAGTGTGTTGAAGGGAACATCCTTGTCTTGTTCCTGGTCTATGTGGGAAATCTGAGTTTTTCTTCACTTAGCATACTGTTGACTATGTCTAGCTTTTGTTTTTTGAGATATCTCCCTCTGTACCTTGCCTCTCCATGATGTCTGTCATGAAGAGTTGTTGGATTTTCATCAAAGCTTCTGTTGTATCTATCGAGATGATTGCGTGTTTTCTCTATTCGAGTCCATTTATATGATAAATTACACTTTTGATTTATGTTGAAACACCCCTTGCATCTCTGGAATGAAGTCAACTTGATCATGATAAATGATCTTTCTAGTGTGATCCTAAATTCAGTTTGTCTTTTATTGAGAATTTTTTATGTCTCTATTCATGAGAGAGATCAGTCTGTAACATCTCTTTGTTTCTTTTGTCGTGTCTTTACCTGGTTTAAATGTCAAAGTAATAAGAGCTTCATAAAAAGAATTTGGAAGGATTTCTTTCTTTACTATTTAATAAATGAGCTCAGTAGTATTCTTTAGGTCTTCATTGATGATTCTACAATGAATCAATGTGGTCCTTTTTTAGATGGTAAGCATTTTATTATTGGTCAGTTTCATTGTTTTTATAGGATTATTTAACTTGTTTAATTTATTAGATACTTGGTATATGTTCATTAGAAATTTATCCATTTGTCTTACATTTCTTAAGTTGGTAGAATATGTGGCTTTTAAAGTACGTTCTTAAGATTTCTGAATTATACTGTTATATATTGTAAACTCTCCTTTTGCACCTCTGATTTTCTTAAATTAAGGCTTCTCCCTCTCTTCTTTGGTTAATTAAGTTAAGGGTTTCTGTGATGGGTAGTTTTATGTCACCTTGATACAATCTAGAGTCATAGCGTTTCATCACACCAATGATAACCCCCATATTGGTACCAAGATAGAGGGGTATCGTTCTGACAGACTTGATTATGCTTTTTTATGGAGGATTTGGGAAGGATTTTGGAACTTTGGGTGAGAAGAGTCATTGAGTGTTCAAAACTTGGTGAGGCATTCTTTGAGAACTTGAAAACAAAGAGTGTTGAGACAAATGTAGACATGGAAGCCTGGTAAGATTCAGGATTCTTTGACATTTTTTTGTTGAGATTCTGTGATTCTAGTTAGCAGGGCCTGAAGACTACGCTTTGTTTAACAATGAACCAGAAACTGAAGTAGAACCTTTGCTCTACTGGGATAAGCAGATACTTTTAAGTTTACCTTTACTGAATGACCCTGTTCTTCCCCTTGAATGCAAGCCATCATAATCTGCTTTTCACTTGATCCATTTCACTGAGGGGCTTTCCACTGAGTTATTTTTTAAAGGTTGTGCCTGTTTTGGTTTCTAGCATCGGTTTAGTTTGGTTTTCTTCACTCATTACATTTTATTTCTGTGTCTTGAATTTACTTCCTTATTTCATTCATCTCTGTGTTCTCTTGGAGTACTCTCATGTCTTGGTAGAGTTGTTTGGACATGTTTACAATCTCACCTTCGAAGCTCTTGTGTAGGTGTTCTAAGCTGCTTTCATTGGTAGCAGTTAGTCTGGGACCAGTAAATTTTGAAAGACACGTGTGTCCTTAATTTGGGGTGTGTGTGTGTGTGTGTGTGTGTGTGTGTGTGTGTGTACCTGAACTTAAACACCTATGCTTTGTTAGTTGAATTCCTTTCTCTTCATTTATTTCTTTCTTCCATTCAAGTCACTATTGTTTTAATAGAGGCATGCATGATGTTAATGAGTCATAATAGGGCTGATGTATCATTTTTCTTGGTTAGACTGATATTCAGGAAATCAATCTCTAACCCTACCCTTCCCCTAAGAGTCATCTAGTCTCTGAAGGAATGGCCACTATCTAAGCGCGAGACCATCCTTAATTGTTCAGAGTCCCTTTTCCTTGTGCTGTGGCTCTGAGTCTGGGCCTTCTACTCTGTCAGCTATGGTGTGATTCCTGCTTCAGCAGTTGCATGTGCACGTTGTGGTATCTGTAGGCCCGGATACCTCACCCTGAATCATCATCAGCTCTCTCCCCATTTCTGTAGTCTGTGTCATGTAGTGTGGGACTCTGATCATTGGGCACCTTATCCTCAATCAGCCCTAGCCCGTCGTCTCTTTCTTCAATCTCCACCACATTTTTTGGATGACTTTTTTTTATTAATTAAATTTATTCATTTATTTTACATCCAAAATGCAGTTGTAAAATCCCCTCCCTTCTCTCCTCCCATTTCCTTCCCCAACCTCCTCCCAATCTACTCCTCCTCTGTTTCTATTCAGAAAGGGGCAGACCTCCCGTGGGTGTCAACATAGTATGGCATGTCAGATTCAGATAGAACTAAGCCCCTCATTAGGCCATAGCAGTTGGCAATAAGTAGAGCATCCTTAAGAGAAGAAAACAAAATATGCTTAGAAGGAAACACTGGTAACGTAACTTCTAGTGTCGCCCGCTGTATTTGAACACAGTTTGCTTTAAAAGTTCAAAGCGCTAGTTCACATCAAACACATCCTGAATTAAATTGTTAGTGGATTGGGTATTTATGGGAGGATGAGAAGCACTTAGGGGTAAGCACATGTGCAGATTCCAGAGGGATTCTTCATAGTATTAGGTGTGAGAACATCTGTCTCAAAGGTAATCAATCTGCTCAGTGGTTTTGCACACACTGTTGGGCCCAATCATTGAGAAAGAGGGTTCCATGCTGACTTCCTGGGACTGGCCTCAATCCATGCATTGCCTTCTTCCTGAGGAAGGATTGCATTTAAGAGGCTGCACTTGAGAAACTTCTCCTGTCTCCTTCCTTAGACATTTTGTATTTATAGCTCCCAGCACAGCTCAATGCAGGCACCAGCTCTCCTCATTTTAATGTTTTTCCTCAGACTCTATGCCCACTGATAATATTTCTTTTGTTCCAAACTATTTAATATATTAATGCAGTCCTGAAGTCCACGGAGCAACAATTGTTTGCAACACCTTGGAACAAACACACGCATATACGCACATGGGGGAGGTCACAAACCAACACCACAAGCTATTCAATCAGAGACGTGAGGTGTAATCTTTCCAACTCCTATCAGAGAGTCTAGCCTTCATATATGCTAATAAAAATAAGATGCAAATTCCATCACATCCACACTCCCCATTGCGCTTGCTAGTGCACCTGCTACTAACTCGGCAATCATTTCAGGGGCGGTCGTGCAATCCTGCTCTGTGTCCCAGCCTTCATCTTTGCTTTTGTGCCTGTTTATCTGCATGCCTTCTCGGCTACCCACAGCACAGATCTCTGCCTCATTAATCTCTGTTCTGAAGCTCTCCTTAAAGAGAGAGAGGGATGGAAGGAGAGAGACAGAGAGAGAATGTGAGCATGCGCCCAAGTATTGCCTCTGTTTGGCTCTCTGGTCTATTTCTTTTCCTTCCCACTTCTGTCAATCTTGGTCTTTCACTGTGCCCATTTCTCAGCAATGACAGCCAGTTTTTTTTTTGCAGGGGTTACTCCGTGGTGGACTCACACAAGCTATGGAGTTTAGAGGAGGTCACGTTAGCTTAGACTGGATCTAAGTACAGACCTTGAGAACTGGTACACGTGGCACCAAGCCTTTGATATTCTATGGCATTTCGGAAGCTGCACGGCACTGCTTGATGGCAATGTGGACTGCTGTGTGCCTGGAACTGTGTGTGGCTCAGGGGCACCAAATGGCTCTGAGGCAGGAGAGGCTTGGCTCAGCTCTGCCATGCTGAACTGTGCTGGTCTCAGGCAGGAACTACCGTAATTACCATAAAAACAGCGCATTTAAGGTTTCAACTGGGCAGGACACAGGCGGTACCGTATTACCCATACATGGTGCAACTTAAGTTTTTAAAAAGTGCTTAACATTTTAAAAAATGCTCCTGGATAGTAAAAAAAAATGTTACAGATTCACAATAAAACAGATTCAGACATAAAAGACCACACTGTTGGATGAATGTACGTAGGCTTGAGAGAAAGAGAAGAAAAAGAATATAGAAAATAAAATTAATGGTTTAAAAAAAAATGGTAAAGTCTTTAAAGAGACAGAATACAGATAGTTAAGAGATTAAAAGAAATAAAGAAAAATAAGCCACGTAAAAATGGAAAATTCACAGAGAGTCTGGATTATGTACATTGTGTTTTCTTTAAAATTTTTGACTGTGAAGGAGCTAAGTACAGAGAGACATTTCATTCTATGGGCTGCCAAGTGTAACCAGAACGGATATCATGAGGGTATGACTTCAGAATTTGGGTCTAAGGATATGATGCTTTGGAAAGGGTCTTCTTTTGTTTTCACAGAGGACCAGACCCTATGGATTGCATCTATCCCGATATGGTATGATAGACCACGACCTCCCGAAAAGTTGCTGTGAACATCTTCACAAAATTACTTCACTCAACTGCCAACTGAGATGAACCTGACACACAGGTTACACCCTAAACGATCTGATTAACAGCGCCCCCATTCAGCAGGAAGCAGTTTGGAGAGAAAAAACTGCGCCCATGTTCCCAAAATATTGTTTGTAAATGTTCTTTTACATTTAAAGGGGGATATGATATAGGTATGAATAATGTGCATTAGTATAGATTTTGCTAGAGATTTACGGTCAATTCTGTTATATGTATATGTATTTCTGATATTGATTAAGGTATTGTGATTGTGTAGTTCATTTAAATATGTACTGTATAATTAAGAAATATAGGTTGTTAATGGATAATCATTGATAATAGTAAAGCTTGTAGTCATGTTAGTTAGATTTTTTAGATATATAGAGATATATTTTAGATAGACATGTCTTTCAAAGATTACAGAATAGGACATTTAATGTTTTAATAACTGAGGACTTTTCATGACAATGAGACATATCTGCTCCTGGTGGCACCAATCTACTTCGAGAGGAAGATGGGCATCGAAGAGGATCCTTATGGAGTTGGATAGCCATTTGGGCAAGAAACTGCTCTTGCCTGGACTGCTGTATAAAATGGACACAGAGAACCCGCAGAGAGAGGACTGCTGAACTTGCCTAAAGGTGAGACGGTCTTTTGGGGTTCATGACTCATGAAAGAGTCATGGACAGGTTTCTCTCTCCCCTGTAGCTGGAGGAGGTAGACTGGTTTACTTAACAGTCTCCCGGGATTTGCTGGAATCTGCAAATCCGCATCTTGGTTCCTCCGATGCAGAGAACATTCTGCACGGAGAGCCTTTATTCTTGTGTCTCATTAGGTTGTACAATGACTAACCGATTAAACAGACCAGCTCTCCCTCCCTATTCCATGGCCTAATACTATAAGGGCAGGCAGTAAGAGAGAGATCTGGCTCCCACTGGCTTTTACAAGGCTTGAGAAAGAGCAATGTTATAAGCCGGAAGGATACAAGCAGGTTTCACTCTGCGCAGATAAAATTTTAAAATGGATAAATCTCTTTTTAGTGCGTAGCTCTCCAAAAGGAGAGGCAAAAGGCACATGCACAGTAATGGGTCTTCTGAGCGTGTGTATGTGAAAACAGACAAAGAACTGTAAAACTGTATTGCTTTCTTCTGACAGACTAATGATGGGTAGCCCTGGTCCAGCATCCAACAAAGCCTTCCTCTGACTTCCCTTGGTCCCCACCACAATTTTGGGGCTCACTTAATTATGGAATATTGATCAGTTTTGGAGACATCCTAGACAATACTTCAGAAGCTTGAGTGTGGTCAATAACATATCTTACTAAGTTTTAACCAATGACATTAAAGAGGATTCTGAAAATAGACCTCCTAACATTCAGTACACCATTGCTTCTGAAGTCAGTTTCTTTGCTTTTATATCTTGGCATGGAGTTTCATCTTTCCTAAAAATAGCACTGTGAATAGATCACATGGCCCTGGTGAGGTTTTAGCCAGGACTGAATGAGTTATTGTTTTTATAATTAGATATATTCATTTATTTCCAGTGGCAGTGGATAATATTTTGAGCTTAATTGTTACTGTTTCTCACTTGGTTTATAATTCCCCCAAGTGCATATGCACCTGGAGGGCTGGTATGCTCACCAACCTCATTACAGACAAAAATCAGAAATGTACCTGAAGAGCCCTTGATCTCATCTCTCAATTGTTTCTTGTCCTTCATCCTGTTCAGCGTCCCAGAGGACTGAGATATCACTGAGAATGCTACCAGGGAGAACAGATTTAGGATGGTCACTGAGAGAGATAAATTGAACAGACAAAAATGGAACAACAGAAAGAGATCATTTACCAGGAGAGATATTGAGAGTAGAGGAGGCCTGCTCTCAGGGGAGCCACAGAATAGAAACGGATACAGAGGTTAAGAGTGGGAAATGACCAGATGTAGGAACTGGCATAAATCTAAACTACCAGTGTATGGTGGATCTGCTATAAAGATGTGGGTAACTTTAGAGGGCATGTAGAGGAAGAAATAAGAGGATATGATTTTGATTCTTCCAAATGCACCTGTTCCTCATAGCTGGAAGATCTGTGATCACCAAAGAATTAACGACAATAACCTAATTTGTCAAAATCTTTATGGCCGCACAATAGAGAGAAGGAATATTTTTTTTTAAAAAAAAAATGCTTTTATTACTATTTTAGAAAATTTCATACATGCATACATTTTGATCACTTTGATTCACCTACCCAACTAGTCCTGAATTCAGTCTCCCACTCCTACCTTATACAACTTGATAACCTTTAACTTTTAAATATTTCCCTGAGAAGGAATATTTTTAAAGTTGGTAAATTATTATCTGAAAACAGATACCACTCATAGAAAAACACACGATCACAGTGGTAGCTTTCTCATGCACTGCTTTGAACATGACAGCTCCTGCTGTGTCTTGGATGCCCTTTGGGGGACATCAAGATCCTTCCTTGAACCCCAAGCAACTCACTCATGTTGCCAAGATAAATAGGCCATGTATAGTGGTCTTCTGGTCCACAGTAGAATTTCCCTAAACAGAAACTTGTTTGAAGCATCTTGGACTGGGGAGTGTTCTTGGAGGAAAGCCATTCTTAAAAGGCTCCCCCTCCCAGTACTGTGATACCACATGTTAGGGATGGAAAAGAAACAGGGATGGTAACTATGGTCCCACCAGGCTACTGTAAACACACCAGCACTTAGTACAGGAGCTTTTATATGAGATCCAGAGTATATGTCTTTCCCTTACATTAGAAAACAGTAAGGTCCCTTTTTTTCCAACTCAAACATTTTCCTTCTCACTCAATATTCAACTGCAGCTTACTGCTTGTGCCTAAACTCTGCTACTATTCTCTTTACAACCCTGTGTAATTTGATTTTAGTATCCTCCACACCTTTTTTAGCCAATGGTCCTTAACTGCACCACTGACTCTTAGGAATGCCTTTCTCTAGACTTCTTGCTTCTAGCATGTGATTCTTCTTTTTGTCATTTCTGTTTCTTGCCTTCCCTCTTTGTCTTGTTTTCTTACATGCTTTCTAGGACCTTAATTTAGGATGGGTTTTCAAGATCTCCTCCTCTTGCTTTCTGCCTTTTCTCTAGCCATTCAGGTTTCTGCTGAGATTGTGTTTCTTTGCATCTGTAACCTCACTGTAAAGATGAGCACTTTCAAACTGGAAATCAACATCAGTCTTACAGCATAGACCTATTATTTCCAAAGTTATACTGTGCCAACCAGGACACCTCTAAGTGAACATATGCTCTTTAGTTCATTTCTCTTCTTATAGTTTGCTCTCTGCTCCAAATATTCCAATTTTGAAAATTGGGATTAATGTTGGACAGGTCCCAGTGTCTTTGAGAGTCTCTATCTCTTACTGGGATGCGTGTGGTGTGTGTATACAGCCTGGAGATGTGTTCTTTCCTTCCCTGTGTTTCCTCCCATTCTCAACCTTTACATGATGTGGGATTCCCCTCTGTATGCTATGAATGTATTTTATTGCCATTGGTTAATAAAGAAGCTGCTTTTGGCCAATGGCTTAACAAAATATAGGAGAGTAGGCGGAGTCAGAGAGAAGCCATGTTGCCACTGCAGGAGACGGAGACAGACCCTGGACACTGGACAGAACCTTACCAAAGGCCACAATCATGTGACAATACACAGATTAACAGAAATGGTTAATTAATATAAAAATAGCTGGAAATATGCATAAGCTAATAGGCCAAGTAGTGTTTTAATTAATACAGTTTCTATGTACTTATTTCAGGTCTGGGCAGCCAGGAATGAACAAGTAGCCTCTGAGAACAAATTGGCACCAAAGTGGGTGACTACATCCATGTAAAGACCTGAGAGAGCTCTGACACTTTTGGGGGGCTGATGCTTATGTGACCACTCGGGGTAAGAAGGAAAGTAGCTGAGACCATGTGTATAGCTCAGCACTTCCTGCCTGGGCAGGTGGCAGTATGGGGTCTTCTAGGTATGCATAGGCAGGAGAGTATGGTGTATTCCTGCTGCCACACACAGAAATATTTATAGGCTGTGCACTGTGCTACATCGCAGATTTAGCTTTCACTCAGATAAAAAGGGTTTATGTGCAGAACGATCCTTCTCAGAGTTAAAATGGTGAGCATGGCACTACCCAGTGGTCCCAGAGCTGGTGGTAATAATACCTCTGCCACATTGAAAGGCAGAGGGAGGCAAAGACAGCATCCAGAGCCACTGCAACCAAGCTACTTACCATTTTAAAAGTGTTTCTGATCAGAAAATTATTTCAAATACACACTAAAGACAGATTCAGACAGAAATAAATCTCTGAATGGATCACAGTGTGTTTTAAAAAAGTACATGGGCTTGAGAGAGAGAAGAAAAACAATATAGAAAAATAAAACAAGATCTTTAAAGAGAGAGTACAGTCATAGATTAAAGTAGTAAAGAAAAATAAGACACATAAAGATGGAATATACACAGAGAGTCTGGATTATGTATATTATTTTGCCTTCTTTGAATTTTTTGACAGTGAAGTGAATGAGCTAAGTACAGAGAGACATTTCATTGTACAGGCTGCTAAGCTAAACCAACATATATACTTTAAAGGTATCTTTACTTTAAAATTTGGGTCTAAGGATATGATGCTTTGGAAGAGAGGTTACTATTTTGTTTCCACAGAGAATGAGAACCTGTGGATTCCTTCCAGATTAATGTGGTTTGATGGACCAAGATCCCCTGAAAAATCTCTGTGAACCCCCAAATTACTTTGCCCAACTAAAAGCAGTTTGGAGAGAACAATGCTCAAATTCATATTTATAATGTTTATAAATACTTATTTACATTTAAAGGGGGACATGTTATGGGGATGAACACTTTCCATTGGTATGGACCTTGTTTTGTTATATGTATAGTTATGCTCTTGATTAAGGTATTGTGTTTGTGTAGCTCATTTAAAAATGTAATGTATAATTAGGAAATACAGGTTCATGGAGAGTCACCTATAATAGTCAAGCTTGTAGTCATGTTAGTTAGGTTTGTTCTTGCCTGGACTGCTTGATAATATGTTGGGTGAATTGGACAGGAAAATGACTGCTGAACTTGCCTAAAGATGAGATGGTCCTTCAGGGTTCCTGCTTCATAAAAGAGTCTGCCAGACATTCTGCAGGACACAGAAGAAAGTGGCTGACAAATTGCCAATATGGGTGGAACTGTCTTTGAAATTTCCTGTTTCATGGGAAAGTCTGCCAGATACTATGGGCCTGTAGGCTGAAGAGGGATCCTAACAGTCCAAAAGAACTTTGGGTGACTGTCCAGGCAGTGAGATGTCTCTTTCAATTCTAGAGTTTTGGAAGTTGCTTACAATGTACTTCCTGTTAACTTAGGAAATACTATATCCCTTTGGAGTCTTTGATGGAGTTGAAGAATAGATAGTTACAATTATAGTTTTCCTTAGTTATGATAAAAGATAAAATAAATATAAATATTGTAACTATAATTCTTGCTTGATAACTGTTTTGTTGTATGTAATCTTGCTATGTTAAAGTTAAAACCCTCCTTTTTATTTAGACAGAAAAGGGGAGGTGATGTGAGATTCCCCTCTGTATGCTATGAATGTTTTATTGCCATTGGTTAATACACACAAACACACACATATGCATACATATATATATATATATATATATATATATATATAGAGAGAGAGAGAGAGAGAGAGAGAGAGTAGGCAGAGACAGAGAGAAGCCATGTAGCTACTGCAGGAGACCGATGCTGGATGCCAGGTGGAAGCTTACTGGTGGGCCACAACCACATGGTAATTCAAAAATTAATAGAAATGGTTAATTTAAGATATAAGAGCTAGCTAGAAATATGCATACGCAAATAGGCTAAGCAGTGTTTTAATTAATACAATTTCCGTGTGCTTATTTTGGATCTGGGTGACCGGGAACGAACAAGCAGCCTCCACCAACACCAGCAGGACTTTCCCTCCTTTTGCTATGTATAAGTACATTGTCAGCTCCATTCTGAACATATGGTTGGAGACTGTGTGAAATGAGGTGTGAACACAATGACTGGGGACCCTCCAATTATATTTATCCATCCTTTTCTCTTTCCCCTTTCCCTCAAGCTACTTTCAGGTTGAGCTGCCTCCGTGGTGGTGCACACACGATGCAGATGAACTGGATTTAGCAGTCAGTAAAACAATAAGAAACAAAAACAAAACAATAAAAAAACCCCTCAATGTTGTATCATGGGCACCTGGTAATGGAGAAATACAAAGCTTGGAGAGGCTGGAACTGATCAGGTTTCGTACATCATCCCTAGACTTGTTCCTCCTGTGTCTCCCTGTCCTAACCTGGATGTGGGCATAATAGCATCTCCAAATAGTCATTTCTTCGACTTAATTTTTTTTGATTAAATATTCTGCCTGCAGGCCTAACCCTTTTTTCACCTCAGCTCTCACAGAACCCCTATGAACTTAAAAATAAGGTACTCCGCCTCCTTAAAAACATCGTTCCACGTAGGAAGTTATAATCATAAGTCCTTGCTTTGCACCTTTGAAGGTAGAAATCATTTTAAAAGCTATGCTAGATTTACCATGTAGATCTGCCTATCTTAAAGACCAAATACCATTCCTTTCAGACTATGGCCAAGTGAGAAGATGATGTTGCATGTTCCCTTCCTGTGGGCAACACTTAGCTGCATGCCTTTGCTTCTTACCCTAAGTATAGATTTGCCTCCTATCTAGAAGATAAGAGAGAGTTCATCTTTCCTTTATATAAGGAGAGTAGCCAGCACAGATAGCCTATGGCCTCCTTACCCCAAGTCCACCTTAAAACTCATCCTACCCTTTGAGTCAAAGGAATTGAATTCACATTGGGTTTTGAAGAAAATACTAAACTTCTATCATGCCATATAATCCAAACAGGACTATTGCAATCATCCTTCCAACATACAGAGAACAATCGTGATCAGAAAACTACTGTTTAAAGCTTTTTAGATTTTAAATTATGTGTCTGGGTATGTTCACATGATCATGTGCCCAAAGAGGCCAGAGGCATTGGAATCCCCCAGAGCTGGAGTGACAGGTAATTGTGAGCCACCCTACATGGTGCCATCCTCTGAAAGAACAGTACAACCACTGAGCCATCTCTTTAGTCCCATTCCAAGAGTTTCTGCCTGGTGTACCAGCAGCAGGAGACAACAAGGTAAAGGAGCAGGTGAGGCATACCCAAAGTACCAAGAACTCTACAACGTTCTTGAGGTGCCTTGAGCCTTAGGTAAGGATCCAACTAAACATGCAAGAATGAGCTGTATCCCAAGCCAAGGCACCTCAGAATCTGCCAAAGGGGAAGGTTATGAACAACTTTTAAGAAACATGCTGAGGATAGTCGAGAGCAAACAAATCTGTATAAAATTACTTGGAGATTTTAGGTCTACATTTCTTTATACCTTGGATAATTCTTATATTCTAAGTTAGAAAATGAATAATTGGAGATAAAAGGCATAAGCATATTTATATTTATCTCCCCTACTACACAAAGTCATATCCAAACAGACTTCCTTGGCCATTTTCATCTACTCTTCTATTCTCAGAGAATTTTAGACAATATATTTTGATTATATTCCTCCGCTCCTCCCAACTCTTCCAGGTTTCTCTCACATCCCTATTCCTCCTCCTCCTCCTCCTCCTCCTCCTCTTCTTCTTCTTCCTCTCTCTCTCTCTCTCTCTCTCTCTCTCTCTCTCTCTCTCTCTGTGTGTGTGTGTGTGTGTCCCTCTCTCCCTCTCTCATCACGTCCAGTTAGTGTTGGCTGACCAGTCCTGGGCATGGGGCCTGTCTTAGAGCACAGTCAATATACAAGAAGTCACATCAAAAGCAAACTAATTACAACAATAAAAATCAAAACTGACTTTTGTTCTCCCAGCAATCATGAAATGCCAATAATTCCTCAGCTAGAGGTGAGAGCTTGTACCCATCTTCTTCTCCACACTGGGATTTTGTATGGCTTGGGCTTGTACAGGTCTTGTGCCTACTATCACAATCGTTGGAGTTCATCTATACATCTTCCCTGTTGTGTCTGGGAAACACTGTTCCTGTCAAGTCACCCAGCACCTCTGGCTCTTCAACCTCCCTTTCCCACATAAATCCCAATGCACTGGAGTCCAGATGTGATATAGCATCACATTAGGGCCGAGCACAGGTTTGGGTCTTTGTGTAAATTGTTAGCCATGGCAAATTCAGGGCAAGTCGAGGTTCTGGAGTAAATAATCTTCCTTATAGGAAGCCTTCTGCTTCCTGTCAGACACTGTCCTCTCAGATAACAAGCCGTCAGGCTCAGTTCTCTCTGGGCTATTGCCGCCTTCAGTTGTCCTGAATGCCTCTGTGCCAGGAAATGTGGAAGAAGCTGGGGTTTGCTTGTAGCTCAGCTACAGATACCAAAAATATCCATTGGGTAGGAGAAAGCCTGCTGAATCCATCCTCAAGATACTTCCTCTGTTAGTCCTCAGCACCCTGCTGGTATGTAAGAAAAGAATGTGAGTGTAATGTGGGGTGGAGATGTGTGTGTGTGTGTGTGTGTGTGTGTGTGTGTGTGTGTGATAGAGTCATCTAGACTCTTTGCTGAACAATGAACAAGGGCTAGATTAGATGTATCATACCCCAACACTGAAAACACCAGGACAATATGTACCCTAGAGCCTGGTGCTTCAGGCATCCACGATAAACTCCAGATACAAGCATGTCAGTCAGGTGGTCCTGCTACCTTCACGACATCACATGGGCAAGGAATACTCACTGTTTTCATTCTCTACTTCAAAGGTCACCACAAAGGGACCCCAAGTAACCACTGAATCTGGCTGAACTTGGCTCCCTCCTGAGATCTCTTTTCGGTTTCTGTGATAATAAACTGGTCACCTCCATCTCTATTATCAAAAGTATGTATAAAATAAGTGCTCATTAGCCCTCCCAATTCTAGCTGGAGCACCATCCTTTAATTTTCTTCTTACTCTCAGTACCAGGTGCTAACACACTGGGCTTAATTTCTTCTTAGTGTTATTCCGTATTATATTTCTAACATGGCTCCTGACATCGTTACCTAGTTTCTTCCATTTTAATCTTCCCTTAAACAAACTTCAGTGGAAACCAGTGTTCTAGGAGCTATGCCAGCCTTTGAGAAAACAAAGATCAGTAATATAACACTCTGCGGCTTTGAAACATTCACCAGGCCGCCAATCTACAGTGGCACAGGCGAGGGACATTAGATGAATAACCAGTGCTACACAAATTAGATCTGCTCTTGGCATATAAAAAAGAACAAGCCTGGTCACGGGCCTCGGAAAAAGGAGAACAGAAGGGCATAAAATAATAAATGTTTACAAGCGTTCAGGGAGAGAGCTTGATTAGGGCCTCTTTTGCTCCTAGACTTATTATTGAAAAATTATTAATCACCCAGAGGTGGACTATTAAAATGGAATCAGCAGTGAGTGACCTCAAAAGGAGGCCAGAGCTTTCAAAATGTTCTCCCTCGTCCCTTGTTGGGAGCCAGTAGAAAGGCATCTGAAAAACTACTTCCCTTTTACCCCATTTTTTTGCAGCTGTTTTAATATTTAATTGAAACAAGTGTACTTTGACTCTCTGCACCTCGTTAGAGCCTTCTGAAAGCTGAGCTTGAGAAAGGGAATGATGTCACTTTTTCTCTTCTGCCCTCTTTTGAAATCTGTTACATAAGGGCTAAAATGTCTGAAGAAGCCAGATACTCTTGATGCTGAGAAGACTGGTGTGGGTGGACTCTCCGGGGTCAGCTAGAATGCTGGCTGCTCCCTCCATCCTTCCCTTCTCCTTGCCTGACTGCTGACTCTGACGGAGGGCTTTTTGAGAACAGATGACCTCCCTAACTCCCCCACCACTAATCTGAAAACTACCATTTTATAGAAGAGAGAACTAACGGAGGAAGGGTCCCACCTGCTCCCCATCACACAGCCAAGCAAAGCAGCAGTGTCTCCAGGATTTGGAATCAGGGAGCCTGACTCCAGAGTCCTTTATTTTTAAGCTGTGGTGCTGTTGTTTGTCAAATAAGAGCTCACAAGTTGAGGAAATGCTCAGCTCAAAACCTGTCTGGGAAGGGAGTTTAACTCCCAGGATGAAAAAAAGCAAGGCTCTTGTTTTCTGACTTAAAGGAAGGACTAAGGAGATGGCTCAGCGGTTAAGACCACTGGCTGCCCTTCCAGAGAACCAAGGATCAATTACCAACACCCATATGGCAGCTCACAACTGTCTGTAACGCCAGTCCCAGGGGATCCAACACCCTCTTCTGCCCTTCTTTGCCATGACAGACATGAAGGCAAAGCCTTCAAATGCATTAAATAAATAAATCTTCAGAAAGAAAGAAATGGGAGAGTATATTATTGGAGAAAAAAAAGAAATATGGCTTAATTAAAACTTGAAAAAGTGAAAAGTGCCTTTTCCTTGAGATGACCTGTGTGTCCTGTGCTGTCTGACTAGTGACATCTTCTAGTGCTTAGAACCAGCCTTGAGATGCTTGGAGGCATTTTTACTATCCGTGACTGTGGGGGCTCTTACTGCAGGCAGTATGGGAGGTACGGCCAGCAAGCTGACACTTCTGTCCTTTTAAAGGTTTGAAACAGTCTCTCCCCTGGATGTTTGTCCTTTTACAACCTGCCATAAAGGAGGTCACACGCACACACAGCTATCACAGGCATGGAATATCGTCTTGGTCCGGGATCAGGTTGGTCACCTTTGGAAGTCAATTAAGAAAAACAGTGACCTTTGTGTGTATTGTGGGCTTTCCCTCTTCTCACAGTTTAGCTGAATGAAGCCAACCTTTGACATCTCCCTCCAATATCTTCCTGCCTTGTTTAGTTTCCTTCAGAGAGTGATACATTGCTCCTCAACCACTGGTTATAACCATTCATTATAGCTATCAGAGTTCCAGTCCATAGCAGTTATACATCACTAATGATGTGACCAGTGACGGAGAATCATTTTCATGAGTTATAATGCGCTGGAGACAAGGGGCCTTTCTTTTGTTCAGAACTGTTTCCTCGGCTCCTACCATTAGAACCTGGAATCCAGAACCAGTTTACTTGGTTTTGGTTAGATGGATGGACGCTTGCTTCAGTCACAGCATCTGTTTCGGCCAGGGCCGGCGAAAGCATCCTGTAAAATACACATAGACTTGGCATACACGAGTTAATTTCCATGCTGCCTAGCCCTTTATGGCTAACTCCCCAAAGGAGGAAGATTCTTTCTGCCACCTGGCCAACATGTGGGCAATACACTAACAAACCAACTGTCTTCTAATCATTCCTAGGCAGATACTGCGTTTGCCCTCCATCCTGGCAAAGGAACTCTCATAGTCTGCTGTTATTCTGTGTTTTCTTTATGTGATTTCATATCGTGTGCACACAGGCCCTTGCATGTAAGGTACCCTATTAATATAGTATGTGTGTCAGAAGGGTTTTTTTTTTATTTGACCCACTGCCAAATTAAATTAGTAGAACACTAATAACATGGTGCAGATGCTGGCCAGATGTCTTTAGGGAAACTCTTTACCGGAATTGTATGATCAGGTATTACCAGGGCATAAGGGAAAATCATCCTCTCAGCTTTTCAATAGAAGGGTAAAAATAAGATGAACTTGCTATAAAACCCAGATTGAGGCTTTTTTTGAAAAGGTTTTTGGTATTTTCTATTTTGATGATTGAAGATAATTTTTCAGACAATATATTCTTATCATGCTTCTCCCAGCCCCAACACCTTCCAGATCCTCCCCACAGGCCCATTACACAAATCCATGGTTTTTCTCTCGCTCTCATTAGAAATCAACAAAAAGGCAAATTAGAATAAAACAAAACAAAAATTAACAAAAAAGAGAAAGCACAAGAAGCACGTGTGCACATACACAAACATAACCCATAAAAGCCCCAAATCAGAAACCACAATATACAAGAAAAAAACCAGTAGGACAAAACCATGCCCAAACAAAGCAAAGCAATATCAGGCTGAAAGTCTACAAGAATGCAATTGAGTTAATTTCATCTTGGCCATCTACTGCTGGACATGAGGCCTGCCATTAAAAATATTTAATATATTCAGTGAGACTCCATTAGAGAAAACTAATTTTTTCTTTGCAAACAGATGTCAATTGAAGATACGTTCATGGTTAGGCATGGGGAGCTCTTATCCACTTCACCCTCTGAGAACCAGGACCCAGTGTGACTTGAGCCTGTATAGGTTCTGTGCATGTTGCCGCAGCCTCTGTGGGTTCACAAGCACACCAGTCCTAGGTGTCTGAAAGACACCATTTACTTGGAATCATTCAATCTAGGGTTCTTACAATGTTTTCCCACTCCCCATCTTCTGTATATCTTCCCTGAGCCTTGAGAGGAGGGGGCTAAGGATGACACACCATTAGGGCTCAGTGTCACAAAATTTCTCACTGTCTGTACATAATGTCCACTTGTGAGACTTTCTGTTAGTCGCCATTTACTGCAAAAGGAAGCTTCTCTGATGACTGAAAGAGGCATTGATCTATAGGTATAGCACAATGTCATTAAGAGCCATTTTATTGCTGTGATATTTTAACAGAACGATAGTTTGGGGTTTCTCCTAGGCCTACGGCCTATCAGCCTCAGGTTCTTAGCTGCCAAAGCAGTGTTAGGCATGGGTTCTGTCTTGTGAAATGTGTGATAAAATCTAGTGATAAAATTGATTACTCCCACCATGACTGTGCCACTATTAACACCCACATATCGTGCAGGCATGTCCGCGTTGTAGATTGCAGAGTTTCTAGCTGGGTTGGGAATTAGTTACCTTTCTCCCCTGTTAGAGTACAGAATAACTTTCAATACCATGAACATTAGTCAACAGGGGTGAAGGTTTTAGCTAGGCCCTAACTTGACTTCTCCATCAATGAGATATTTAAGTGTTGACCTCAGCGATAGGACCTTAACATCAGTTTGTGGGAAGCAAATAGCAGCCTTGGCAAAAGCTTGAGTAGTTTGGAGGCTTCTATGAGGTCCTTCTGACCAACAACTAGACTAGATACAGGCCGTTCCTTGTAACATGGGGGGATGGGCAGGCCTGCTTGTTTGGGTTTCTGTCTCCCCCGGTACCCCACAACTGTTTAGCCCCAAAGAAAATCACACATAGGTCTCTATAAGTTATAAAGTTGATTGGCCCATTAGCTCTAGCCTTTCATTGGCTAACTCTCACATCTTGATTAACCCATTTTTCTGATCTATGTTTGCCTTTCCCGACATCCTTGCCAACATGACCTGTTGTTTTTTAAACTGATCTTGACAATTCTGAGTAGTATAAGGTGAAATCTAAAGTGGTTTGGATTTCATTTCCCTCTTTACTAGGATGTTGAACATTTCTTTGTTTCTCAGCTGTTTGGGTTCCATTTTTTTTGAGAACTCTGTCTAGATTTGCACCCCATTTTTAAATTGGGTTGTTTGTTTTCTTGTCTAGTTTGTTGAGTTCTGTATATATTTTGCATATTAATTGTTTTTCAGATGTACGGTTTTTGGAAACCTTTTTCTAGCCTGTATGCTGCTACTTTGCCAGATGATGATATACTTTACTGTACAGAAGTTTTTCAGTTGTTGGTCTTAGTGCCTGTGCTATCAATGATCTGTCTAGAAACTCTTTTCCTGTGCCAATGAATTCAAGACTATTCCTCATTTTCTCTTTTATCAAATTTAGGGTGTCTAGTCATATGTTGGGCTCTCTATCCATTTGGAGCTGAGTTTTGTACAGGGTGATAAGAAGAGATCTATTTGAATTCTTCTACTTGTAGCCATCCAGTTTGTTCACCATAACTTTTTGAAGATGCTCTGTTTTCTTTACTCTGTATTTCTGGCTTATTTGTCAAAAATCGTGTGTCTGTGGGTGTGTGGAATTATGTCTTTGGCTTCAATTCCACTCCATTGATCAATGTGTCTGTTTTGTCAGTCACATCCTATTTTTATTACTATAGCTTTGTAGGTCAACTTGAAGTTGAGGGTGGTGCTACTTCTAGAAGTTCTTATATTATTCAGGATTGTTTTTAGCTATTACTGGGTTTTGTGCTCCCATATGTAGCTGAAAACTGTTCTTTCAATTTTTGCAAAGAATTTTAATGGGGATTGAAAAGAATCTGTAGATTGCTTTTGATAAGATGGTCATTTTTACTATAATTAACCCTACTGGTTCACGAATATTGTAGTTCTTTCCTTCTTCTGATGTCTTCTTTAGTTTATTTCTTCAACATCTTACATTTTTCATTAGAGTTAATTTTGTAGCCTGCTGCTACTTGGTTGAAAGTGTTGATCAGCTATAGAAATATCCTGGTAGAATTTTTGGGATCTTTTAACAAAATCATGTCATCTGCAAATAAAGATACATTGACTTCCTGCTTTCTTGTTTGTATCCTCACCTTGATCTTCTTCAGCCATCTTATTGCTTTAGCTAAGACTTCAAATATTATATTGAATAAGGTATGGGAAGAGTGGGCAGCCTTGTTTTGTTCCTGACTATAGTAGAAATACTTTGAGTTTCTCTCCAGTTATATTGATGTTGGTTATAGGTTTAAGTAAGTTATGTATAGATGATTTAGTTTAGGTAGATCATATATATCAAGAACTGTATCCTTTTATTTTAGGTCTTCCATTTTGATGGTGTACAGACTTTTAAAGTAGGAGTAGGTATTTGTTATTCTCTAGAATTATGATACCCTCCATTTTCATCTCTATTTTTATTAATTAGGATCTTCTATTTCTGTCATCTACTTAAATTGGATAAGAGTTTATGAATCTTTTCTCAAAGAAACAATTCTATGTTTTATCAATTCATTATATTTGGGGGGCTGAGGTTCTATTTTATTGATTTCATTCCTGAGTTTTATTATTTCTCAATGTCTTCTTTTTGGGGTATTCTTTCTTTTTTTTGTTCTAGAGATTTCAGGTGTGTTATTAAGTTGCTAATATGAGATCTCCAATTTTTTATTTAGGCACTAACTGCTGTGAATTTGCCTCTTGGGACTAGGGCCATTGGGCCCCTTAAGTCTTGGTATGTTGTATTTTCATGGGACTGGGCTCATTGCATCCCTTAAGTCTGGGCATGTTGTATTTTCATGGGACTGCTTCATTCTGTCCCTTAAGTCTGAGTATGCTATATTTTCATGGGACTGGGTTAAGTCTGGATATGTTATATTTTCACGGGACTGGGTTCATTGCATCCCTTATGTCTGGGGATGTTGCATCTCCATTTCACTAAACTCTAAGGTGTTTTTAATTTTCTTCTTGATTTCTGTCTTGGCCCATTTTTCATTCAGTAGTGAGTTGTTCAATTTCCATGAGTTTGTAAGCTTTGGGTAGTTTCCATTGTTGTTGATATCCAGCTTTAATTAGTAATGGTAACATATGATCTAGAATGTTATTTCAATCTTCTTGTATCTGTTGAGACTTGCTTTCTGTCTAGGTAAATTTTAGAGAAAGTTCCATGAGGTGCTAAGAATAAGGTATTTTTTGTGTTTAGATGAAATATTTTTTTAAAAATATCTGTTATTTTCATTTGACTTATGGAATTATTTAATTCCAACAATTTTCTGTTTAGTTTTTGTCTGAATGAGAGTGGGGTATTAAAGCCTCCCACTATCATGTGTGAGGGTCAATATGTGATTTTAGCTTTGGTAGTGTTTCTTTTATGAACCTGGTTGCCCTACTATTTAGAACATAGAACTATAATATCCTTTTGGTGGTTTTTTCCTCTGATAAATATGTATTGTCCTTCTCTATCTCTTCTGATAGTTTTGGTTTGAAATCTATTTTTGTCAGGTATTAAAATGGCTGCACAGGTTTGTTAGCTGTGCTTCTTTGCTTAGAATATTTTTTCTATCCTTTTACCCTGAGGTGATGTCTACCCTGAGGTGATTTCTATCCTTGATGATGAGCTGTATTTTTTGGATGCAGAAGAATGGAACCCGTTTCTAATCCAAATCTATTAGTATGTGTGTTTTTTTTTATGGAGAAATTAAGACCATTAATTATAGGCAGAAGTTTCTGTCCCAAACAGTCCTGCAGTCATTCAGTCCCAAATAAACACACAGATGATTATATTAATTATAAACTGTTTGACCTGTTCTCAGGCTTATTACTAACTAGCTCTTAATACTTAAATTAACCATCATTTTTATCTGTAGTTAGCCATATGGCTTGGTATCTTTTCTCAGTAAGCCATTCTCATCTTGCTTCCTCTGCATCTGGCTGGTAACTGTGTCTTTGTCTTTCTTCTTCCCAGAATTCTCTTAGTCTGGTTGCCCCACCTATACATTCTGCCTGGCTACTGACCAATAAACATTTTATTAAACCAATACTAGTGACAAATCTTTTTTTTTTTTTTTTTTTTGGTTTTTCGAGACAGGGTTTCTCTGTGGTTTTGGAGCCTGTCCTGGAACTAGCTCTTGTAGACCAGGCTGGTCTCGAACTCACAGAGATCCACCTGCCTCTGCCTCCCGAGTGCTGGGATTAAAGACGTGCGCCACCACCGCCCGGCCTAGTGACAAATCTTTACATAGCATTTGCCCACAGCAATTATCATTGAAAGTTATCAATGAGGAATGCTTACTGATTCCTTGTTTTGTTGTTACAGAGTGGGCTTTTCCCATTTTTGTTTTACTGGTGTGGAATTATTTATTCCTTATGTTTTCTTGGATGTTATTAATCTTACACTAAAGATTTCCTTCTAGTGCCTTTTGTAGAGCTGGATTTCAGATAGATACTGCTTAAATTTGCTTTTATGATAGAATCCTTTTCTTTCTCTATTGTGATCAATAGTTTTGCTAGGTGTAATAGTCTGAGCTGACATCTATGGTCTCTTAGAGTACAACATCAGTCCAGGTCCTTCTGGCTTTTAAAGTCTCCTTTGAAAAGTCAATTGTTATTCTAATGAATCCAAATTTATATGCTTCTTGGTCTTTCCCCCCTTGCAACTTTAAATATTCTTCTTTTCTTCTCTACATTTGTTGTTTTGATTATTATATAATATGGAGGCTTTCTTTCTGGTCCAGTGTATTTGGTATTCTGTATGCTTCTGATACCTTGACAGACATCTCCTTCTTTAGGTTGGAGAAAGTTCTATGGTTTTTGCTAAAAATATTTTCTGTACCTTTGAACTGGATTTCTTCTCCTTTCTACATTCCTATTATTCATAGATTTGGTCTTTTCATAGTATCCCAGATTTTCTGAATTTTCTTTTTAGCCTGGAGTTTTGTCATTTTTGGAGTTAACATTTTCTTTCACTGAGGTCTTCATTTCTTCTACTTTGTCTTCATTGCTAATATTCTCTCTTCCATCTCTTATACTCTGTTGGTGAGACTTGCCTCTGAGTTTTCTTTTTGACTTTTTAATTTTTTTATCCAAGTTTAATTTTCTTTAGTAATTCGGTGTCTAATTTCATGTCTTGAACTGTTTTCAGTATTTCATCCACTTTTTGTTTGTGCTTCATAGACTTAATTAGGGGATCTGTTCTTATCATCTTTAATGTCCTTGCACATACGCATAATTGGTATTTTGAAGTCTTTGTCTTATGCTCTAGCTATCATGCATTTTCATTGCCACCATACTGTAGTTAAGTTACTGGGTTCTCTTGGAGGTATAGTGTTTTTTCTGTTAATATTGTGTTTTTCAATGAGTATCTAGGCATCTAAAGTAAGGATAATTGAGGTGACTCTAAGTGCTGATCTTTGGTCCTGTCTTTGTTGGGTGGGTGTTTTACTCTTTTGTTTCTGTTATCCTCTCTGATCTTAAGAAAATGTAGCTGGAAGCTCCCTGGTAATGGGTGCTTCTTCAGGTCAGTCAGAGGCAGAGAGGACTAGGCAGAGAGAAAAGACCGAGAGGGGCTTTGAAAGAGCGAAGGGGATCAGGGAATCCTGTTCACCCAAAGATGCAGGGTTCTTAGGGAGTTAGAGATGTGGTTGAGGGAGGAGACTCCTTCAAGCAGGTTGCTGCAAGATCAAGACTAATCTAGAGAAGCAGGGGTTAAGGGTTGGGAGCTCTGGAGGTCTGGTCCAATAGTTGGAGTCTCCAGTGAACTGAATTGCGGTAAAAAAGAGAGGCACCAGCAAGCACACTGCAACCGGGCAGAGGATGAGAATGGAGAGAGCTTAATGCAGGACAGGGGCTACAGTGCGAATCACCCACATGATTCCCAGCGCTATGTGGCCACTGGTGGTACCAGGTACAGTGTGCTTCTAGGTATTGGAGGCTGACATATAGGATGAAGAACAGACTAGAAGGGAGAACTGAGAGGGTCCACAGGAAGGAGGAAAGCTGGTCTGCACCAATGTTTGATGGCGTCCCTAGGGAATAGAGGTAGGGTGGCAGGAGAGGTACCTGCAGGCAGGATGCTACAGAGCTGGGGTGAAGCAAGTAAAATATAACAGGACAGAAAGAGTGAACACCGCCTATCCAAATCCTGTGACCACTTTGCGGTATTTTCTAAGCCTTTTCGTCTCTGTTGCTATCAGGGGACCTAATCCACAAAGGAAAACAGACATTTCTGCCTCCCACTTGCCTAAGCCTATAAGCTATTCATCCATTATGCATCGTGTAACTGCTGTGCTTAGCATCACAGTAAGTGCTAGAGAGGAGGCATAGAAGACATGGTCTAGTACTCTAGAGTTCTCTATTCTGAGCCGGTGTATAAGATCTCTTCTATTTAGCTCAGGAAATAATTAGAGCTAATTTGGCAGTGGGTACAAAATTGTATTGTTTATAGCATCATTCTAAAATAGCAAATCTCATGTTCCCAAAGAGGTGGATATTATGATGTGAAAGTAACTTGCCTCGTTTATAATACATCCTGTCTATACTGTAAGTGCTGATGGAAATGATATTCAAGAGACACAGGAGTTGGTATAGGCTATTCTTTTGCAAATTAAATGTAATAGGAAGCGGGGTAGAGAATTTCTGGCCCAATCCCAGGGCAAATTAAGAAGCCGAAGTCATATAAAGAATCCCATGAAAACCACAGATTTGCTGCAGGAAACTGACTTTGAGTTGGGTCAGAAAGTTTCAAGGTATCCCTGGGAAAGGTGATAGCTACAAAACAGCATAAGTTGCATCTGGGGACCAAATGATGTTTTGACAGTGGCTTCTTAAACACTGATTAGTCAGGCTATCGCCAAACCATCAGCAGCCCTCGCTCCCTCAGAGGCCTGGGAAGCTCAGCATGCTCAAGGTACCATTGTCTGCTTCCTTTTGTTGTTGGGTTGCCTGCTCTTTTACCAAGTTTAAGTTTGCCCTTCTTTTGTTCAATTCGTTTTTCTTCTCAGCTGCTCTGAGCCTCATTCAAATGCCATCTGTGTGTGAGTGTTTGAAACATGGCCATTTAATTCATAGAAGAGCCTTGGGAAACTTTTAGGCTTCAGGTTGTGCAAAGGGTCACATTGCTTTAAGTTTTGACCTCCAATTGATGTTTTAAAAAGACTCAGTGGAGGGCTCCAGCTGCACCTTCTGAGTTTTACCAGGTGAGTTAGGAGAGAGAGAGAGAGAGAGAGAGAGAGAGAGAGAGAGAGAGAGAGATGAAATGGAAACAGATTGGAATCATGTGGGTTATTAAATGTCTTGATTCACTTGTTATATTTTCATCATACTCATCACTATTTGTCACAATACTCTAAAAATGTAAAAGATAAGAAGGAAAAGATGCTAGTAAACACGATTGTCTTTTGTTACTCAGACCCAAAGCAGAGAGCTTAGTACTGCAACAGTCCCTTCCCCAGGCTGCCTTTGCTATTTGTCCTTCCGGTGAAGGCTTTTGCACAGTTCCTCATTTGGGTAGATCTCTACAAACTTAGTTGATCAAAGGACTAAATCCTTGCCACAGTCCTGGAATCCTAGGGCTATGGACTAGTGTCTTGCATATGCGTATTCTGAAAATAAAATCCTTTGGGTCTCAACACTAAACATGAGCAGAGACCTCAGCAGGACCCGTTCCTTATCCCCAGCTTAGTGGCCCCAGCAGTCATCCAAGAAGACAAACATCTATTCCTCATTTTGAAAATAACCCACAAAAATCAGATTCTGTATAGTCAAGTTTATTTCTCATTACTTCTTATGTACTGAAACATATACTGGGATAACATGGGCTACCTTAAGAGAGGTAGATCATCTGAGTCTCCCAACTTAAAGAAGGCATGAGTTCACTCATGGTTTTCAGAGATTTAATTTCATAATTTTTGGCTCCATTGGTTCTAAGACCATGATGAAATACAAGCAATAGAACGTACATAGAGGAGGGGGCTGCAACATCTCATAAGAGATAAAACATAGGAAGTACGGAAAAGACCAGATCACACGTGTCTTAGTTACTGTTCTGTGGCAGCGAAGAGACATTATGAACAAGGTAACTCATATAAAATAATGCATTTAACTGGGGGCTTGCTTGCAGTTTTAGAGGGTTGGTCCATGATCGTCAAGGTAGGGAGCATGGCATTAGCATGGAGGCATGGTGCTGGAACAGAAACAGAGAGCTTTACATACTGATCCATAGGCAACAAGCAGAAAAAGAAAGGGAAACTGGGCCTACCATGGGCTTTTGAACCCTCCAAGCCCACCCCCAGTGACACATGTTCTTCAACAAGGCCGCACCCCCAAATCCTTTCCAAACAATTCTACTAACTGGGTGGGTGGGGGGATCAAGCATTCAAACACATGAGCTTGTGGGAGTCATTCTCGCTCCAACCGTCATAACATATAACCTTCATCCAAGTCCTACACTTATCAAATCACCAGGACTCTGCCTCCTAAAGTTCCCAGAACCACACAAAACCACACCACCAACTAGAGAGCAAGAGTTCAAGAATAAGGTCCTGGGGGACATTTTGTGTTCAAACCATAGCCCTCTGAATTACTGTTCCAGTGGGGGTCTCTCAAGTCTCTCTCCCTTACTACTTCAGTATCTGTTTCTCCAATATGCTCAGCCATTGGTCACCTACTACAGATTCTTTTCAGTGAGGAAATAGGCAATTGCTGTAAAAATACACCATGATGTGAACAGTATAAATGCTTGGAGAAGTTTCCTTTGACACTGACAGGGTTAAGTGATAGGGCAGTCAAATTTGCAATCATGCCTATTCTCAAGCTTCTTTAAATCACTGATAGTTCATGATAAGGGTCACTTAGTTATATCCTTTGTGCTTCATGATGAAATTGCTACAATTTAAATTCAAGTCATGCTAGGTTGAAAGTATTTGAACCCATAGTTTATCTATAACCTCACCTCAACAACAGCAACAACAACAACAACTAACTTCTTTGTTTTATATGAAGTTTTGCCAATGGATTTCTTTCATGGAAAAACAAATCTTGCCTTATTGACATATTTTTTTACTTCGATTTTCATACTCTAGTTGTTGCAATACTGTTTCCTCTGTCACCTACATATCCACAATCCCTCCTTATTCCAAATGATCTCTTATGTGACCCAGTTTTAATACCTTTTCATCTGATTCTTTAAAATTTGAGTTTATTCTGCACATTGATAGCAACATTTCAGTGCTTTCAAAAATTATTCTTTATTATCTTATGTACTTTGTCCACAGTATTATTATTAGATAAAGTGAAATATTTGTTTGCTTATTTGTCTGTTTGTTCATCTCAGGACATGGTATCACTATGTATTCTTAACTGGCCTGGAGCTTGTTATATAGACCTGCCTGTCCTGCAACTCACAGAGATCTACCTGTCTCTGCCTCCTGAGCACTGGGTATTTGACACCATGCCCAAAATAAAGTACTTAACTTCAAGTAAACAGTCTTGATAACTGCAGTCTGCACAATGATCTGACCTAAATTTGAGTAGAGATCAAACTTCTTACTTGAATTTTTTCAACCTTATTTGTCTTTTTGAATTTATTTATTTATTTTAATATATTTTTAAAATATATTTTTAACTGAAATAGAATTATATTGTTTTTCCCTTCCCTTTTCCCCTTCCAGTTCTTTCCAGGCACCCTCTGTCCAACCCCTCCCATGTTCCCATCCCATTCTAAGTTAATAGTCTATTTGTCTCTGATTATTATCAGTGTGTGTGTGTGTGTGTGTGTGTGTGTGTGTGTGTGTAAATGCAACCTGTTGAGTCAATTTTTTATTATTTGTATATATGGCTTCAGGTATGCAGAAAAAAACTGACATCATGTGAACACAGCCCATTCATAGTGCCACAAGATGTTTCTGGAGAGTCACAAAGTTATGAGATATACTCCAAGTGTTCTATCATAGGCATTTCAAGATTCCTAACATCTGAAACAGACGTCACTTAAAGAATGTATAGAATACCCATTTCAAAACTTATGTAATTACTACTACAACATCAGTGACCCAATACATGGGCACACTCTCTATATGTGAGATAAACATGCAGTATCTACCTTAATCTAGCAATAAGCCACTGAAATACATATTATTTATATCTCTGCATTGAACAACCAATAAGGAGCCTCATCCAAGTGAGAGGCTCATCCTCCCCCTCCCGATAGTCATTAGTTGCCTGTAGTTCTTAGTCGAGGGTGGAGACCTTATCAAAATTTCCCCCTCCCACGTTGTTTGTCCATTGATACTGCCATTGTTCCGATCTTGCTTCTGCAGCCATTTCTAGGAGAGTCTGTTGTGGCACAGAGTTCCTAGTATTCTGTCTCTTACAATCTTTCTGCTCCCTGTTCCTTGATGTTCCTAAGGCCACAGATGCTGGCACTGTGAATTGGGTTTATCCACTGCAGCTGGGCTCCCCGTTGATCACTACACTGTGTCCAGTTCTGGCTTTCTGTGATGCTCTCCACTATAAAAAGAGGCTTCTTTGATGAAGGATGATAAGATTTAGAATGTAGTAAGGAATTAGGCTGGTCTAGCAAAGTGGCAGGAGGTCTCTTTCTCGTGTTCATGACATCACTAGCTCTGGAAAACTGGCTAGATGTTTCAGTATTGTGGATTATTTCCCTCTGTTGAACAGACCCCGAGTCCAACTAGATAGATACGGTTACCATCAGCCTGTGAAAGCCACTTAGTGTACCTCTATGACTAGTGTGCCCTGCTATTCATTTGCACATTGTCTCCGTTCTCATTTTGGAGGCCTTGAGATTTTACTCTCCCAAATTAAAAATGTTATCTCTACTTATGTTGCTTCATTTACAAAATGGTGACACTAGTTAAAAATAGGGACTTATAAACATCAACCCTACGATCCTGATGGAAAATGAATGGGTTAGTGGATTCTTAAGATAGAGTGGTTGGAACATGACTTTTTGAACGGTAATTTTTAAAAGTAAAGTCTACATGGGGAAACATCTTCGAAAACGCTTGTGAAAGATTATCTGAAGCAAAAGAAAGAACGGGTACAAATGCTGAATCAAAAAAAGTTGAAAAAAAATCTTCCAGTTCCAATTGTTTTTTTCTATGTAACAATTAAAGCGATAGAGGTAATGGATTTGAGAGAGAACAATGGGAGACTGGAGGGAGGAAAGGGAAGGGGTAAAATTATATCACTATATTTTAATTTCAAAAAATGTTTAAAAAAAGATGTATTTAGTCGTGAATTCACTACTGACTTTAACAAGCCCTCTGCCCCCATCTACCTGTCGACTTGGTTCTGAACCAGTTGATCACGTTAGAGCTTATAGACGTTCACAACGCTCAAGAAAATGTCAGCTAGCCGGGCGGTGGTGGCACATGCCTTTAATCCCAGCACTCGGGAGGCAGAGGCAGGCAGATCTCTGTGAGTTTGAGGCCAGCCTGGTTTACAAGAGCTAGTTCCAGGACAGGAACCAAAAGCTACGGAGAAACCCTGTCTCGAAAAAGAAAAAAAAAAAAAAAAAACGAAAATGTCAGCTATTTTTCTCACCATATCTGACGGTGTGATTTCCTTTTTTCTTTGTCATTCACTGCATTTGGGAAAACGTTCTGATTGGCTTAGGCCTGATCACATGTATCCCTGGAGAAAACAGTAATGCCTTCCCCCCAAAACAAGAGATGTAGCAGTGGGGAGAGACCGCAGCACAAGCATGATGGATGGTCTAAACAATAGATGGTCTTCACATTCCTGCTCCTTGGAAATCTCCACGAGTTTGGACTAAATATAGCTGAGCCCTATATGGTAAAATCTCCATCCGGTCCTTCTACGTTATTGAACAACGGGCTTTCCACTTCCTAATGTACTTTAATACAGCGGAAAGAGCCCAGGTGTCCTGCCCTGATGGGAAACCTGCGCATCACTTTTCAGAAGATGCTCTGCTAGACTTGATCATATATAGTTGCTGGAATAACTGTGGCCAAGCAGTCTGTTATAGGATAGGGCATATATTAGCATTTTGATGCATCTGTGAAAAGAGGCTTGTAATTTAAATGAAACACTTTAAATATTTCATATCTCTCTGTTAATTCTGGATGGGAATATATCACAACATCCTTTAAGCTCATTTCAATTTCATATTACTTTCAAAGGACCTATTTTTTTAAAAAAATCTTTAAAAATACAAGAGCTAAGGAGAAAGCACAAAAGTCTTTGCGATTGGAGGCCCTGACACTATACCGGAGGAAGACACATCTGTCTATTTGTATTTGAGAATGGTTAACACATTGAGACTCCAGAGAAACATGTGGGTCTTACCACCCAGTAGACGGTCAGCCAACACAGAGAAACAGCACAAGCCAAGAAACGTTTCAAAGGATTCTGCAAAGAGAGAAAAAGAAAGAAAGTAAAACAGGAAGAGGCTTCAGACTGTGAAAGGTAATATTGTCAAAGTTGTGTGAAAGCACTCACTATAAAAACAAGCAAAGAATAAGGACACCTCAAGCAGAGAGGAAGAATGGCGTAGGCACGGCTCAAAGGCTGGGTAGCAAACCCACTTCTGCTGGGGCGGTGAGGAGGCAGGTGGACAAAATATCTGCCCTCGGACTTTTGCCCATAGGCCAGGCTGCAGGGGTAGCTCTCCAGTGGGAGATCAGTAAAGGTTTCTTTGGATTTATCCTGCTCTTAGTGACGACTTTACTTTGTGCCGCTACTTGAAGGTAAACATTTGATCTGTTATTGTCTAAGGACATGCTTTCTCTTTTGCTTCATCGGATTCCACACTTAGCTTTTCCCCGATGGGGCTAATGAATATCTCACCCTCAGGCCTGGATGCTGCGCCTCATCGAAAGGCTATTTTAGTGTGGGTCGATTTCATTTCTGATATAATTCCCACCCCATGGGGGGTCTATTCGCAAAGATTCATCCCTCTATCCTCAGATCTTCAGTTTAGTCCCCAAACTAGAGCCTAAGTCTGAAGGTAAAATACACACAAAATACAGCCAAGAATCCCATCGCAGAAAAAGAATCTTGCATTGGTTCTGTATTTGCTGGGGCTGGGAAGAAGTGATCACCATACCATAGAAGCCCTGACACCTCAGTAGCTTCTGGTTGGTTTTTGTTGTTATTGTTGCAGTGTTCACTTGGTCTGTTCTTTACTCAGTCAGATGGATTCCTGTCAGCACGTGACTGGGTAGGGATGAGAAGGTCAAGCAGGAGGACATTCTAACCTATATGACTCAGGGAACCAGGTACCATTACAGTTCTTCTACCAACTATTAATCTGTTTTTCGTGTTTCCTGTCTGCTCTATTTTTTTTTGTCGTAATGCATTTTAATCATGTATCTCAGAGAATATAGCATCTTAAAATTCATAGAAGATATTTCATAGATGTGGGTTCTTCTAAAGCTTGCTTTTTAAATCAGCATTTTCCACCTGAGGTTGCTCCACATCGAGGCTGGGTAGCTGCAACACCTCGGCACACCACACGCTGCAGAAGTCTACCCCGACTCTCATCCTCTGCCTATTGACATGGCGGGGTTTATCCCTGGGTTTTCAACGTCTGTTAACTCATCAATACTTCCATCGTCAGTCTGCTCCTTCCTACTCACTGATTGTTTATCAATGTGTGTGTGTGTGTGTGTGTGTGCACATCTGTGAGTGTAACAAAAAATATACATCACATGCCATTATGCATGCACGGGGAAGTGAGAGAACCCCTTGGGGGAGTTGGCTCTCTCCTCCCACTGCAGTATCAAGCACTGTTTCTCCTGCGCTGCCCTACTGACCGTGCTCACCTCTGATCTTTAGCCATTTTTAAAGTTAAGCTGACCTTTTCTCATTGGTTTTGCTGCTGTTCCTTTATTTTTCTTTTTCATTTGTTTTGGTATAAGGTTTCATTATGCAATCCGGTCTGGTTTAACACTTGCTATTGTAGATGAGTCTGGCTTCAAACTCCTGATTCTGCATCCTTCTCCCAAGTGCTGACACTCATTACAAGTGTGTGCCTCACACTGGGATTCTCACTACTTGGGTAGGCTGCCGCAGCTCCTACTTTTCACTTCCCATGTGTTGTATTTTGGTGAAGAAAGGTTAGCACTGTAAAGGTCTTGATTTAGTCATGTCTCGTTTGCTTTGGCTAAAAATTATTTCTAAACTTTAGTTGATAAATAAATAAATTGCTTTCTATTCCTTCTGGAAGTTTTGAAGAATGTTGCTTTTTTACTTAAGTTAAATCTAATTTTAGATGGCATATTTTTTTCCCGATTCTATTATTGATCATCTATCCTTTCCACCCTGGTTCAACAAACATCAGTTTTCAGCGTATGCCTGTTTCTATCAGGGTTATTTGGATCCATTGGTTTTTATATCTCTCTGTCCTGATGACGTGCTATTTTGTTCCCAATAATTAAAATTTATGATATGTCAAAAAAAGAGTTGTCTCGCACTGTTCATATATAAATATGAATCATCCTTATGCTATATTCATTTCAGTAAATTCACCCATGTCCATGGAGCAGCTCAATGACAACTATAGGACTGCACTTTCTCCTTAGTTCACTTCCAGGAAAGGTGATTTTACATTATTGCATTTTCCTCGGCTCAGGCATGACTTCTCTGGGTAGCTGACTCTTCCTCTTCTGTTTCATCAACATACTTTCTTTCTCCAGTATCTTTCAATAAACTTTAATTATTTCCCCAATACAACCTTATAAGTTTTCTGCAGATAAACTTCATACAATTACAGATAGTACAAATGACGGCTTTTAAAATTAAATTTTCAGCCATTCAAATCTCTCCCTCCCTCTCTTTCTCTCTCTCTCTCTCTCTCTCTCTCTCTCTGTATATGTGTGTGTGTGTGTGTGTGTGTGTGTGTGCGCGCACACACATGCTATATTAGATCATTGCATTGTGAGCTAGATCATCTTCCAACAGTGTATGACCTGAAGTTTATTGACAGTGACAGTATCGGCAGGTGAATTGTCTGGGAAACGTCCTTCCTTCTGCTATTATTTGGGAGCCAGTCAACTGATTTTATATTTTACATACATGGCTTTGACAGTTACTCTGAGGGATTAAATGCATTGTGTGCAATCATAAGGGGGAGGATTCTGGAGAACCACAACCAAGAGGTATAATAGACTGTAGGAGGAGTGTAGGTATTGTACCACAGATAAGCACTAGAAAAACTAGGAATGTTAAAAATCCCGAGATGTTTCTTTAAAGGGAGAAACACATACCCGTTTTTCTTTTTTTTCTTTTTCTTTTTTTCCCCAGAAGCCTGGGAACAGAGTGGTTAATAGCCTGGTGACCTCTGCATTATCTATATAGCAAAGCCACACCAGTTCTCCCAGACCCTGATCTTGAGCCTGCTTATCTCAGTCCACCTACAGCACTACCCTCCCCCAGACCCTTAACATGGGCTTGTTTTCCTTGAGCCGGCTTTTTTAGTTAATTTGTGGAATGAATCTATCTTATGGAAAATGTCACTAGTAGTCTACAAGAGATCCAAAGCAGTCCTGTCTTCAGCTTTGGTGTGCACACAGGATTGAGTTCATCATTACTAGGAAACTTTGCCAAATTGTGCTGTGCCTAAACTTTTCCCAATCTGCACTGTGTCTGACTATGCCTAAAATCAACTTGCCAGTGTTAGACTTTCAAAGTTTGAACCAACACCAACTACTGAGTAGTGCTGAACTGAACTTCCTTCTTGTCTCACTAGGATTGTTACCCCGCTGGCTTTTGTGGTCACAGAGACCCCTACAATAGACCTTAGTGTTCACTATTGCTGTTTTATCCCTATATACAAAACAGGACTACCAGGAGATTGGGGAGTGGATGACTAGTATTGGGAATGTTGGTGGTTGACAGTCCTCAGACACCTTCTCAGATGTACTGATGCTCACTATGAAGGGACAGGTGCCCACCAATCTCACTTCAGGACAATGTTGACTGCACATCCCATCTCTAGAACCTCTCCTGTGTAGCTTTAGCTTCTTTCACCACGTTAGAGATCATCTCCATCTCCTAGGTCTTATTTTTATTTCTGTTACTGTGCTGAAACCACTCTGACCCAAAAGAACTTGGGGAAGAAGAAAATTTACTTGGCTTATACTTCCAAACTATCACTAAGGGGCACAAACTGGAGGTAATAACCTCCTACATCAGCTAAGACAACCAAAACAATTTCTTACAGAAATGCTTAGAGACCAAACTGATAAAGATGATCACTCAATTGATACTTTTCCTCCCTCCCCAGGTGATTCTAGGCTGTGTCCGATAAACAGTTGACACTTTTGGAAGTGGGGCCTTGTACAAGAATGTAGGTTATTATTGTACATAATGCTAACGAATTATGAATCAATTGAGTTGATCTATTGATGAAGTCAGAGCTCTTACACACAGTCTAGTCACTTTCCAGAAGTCTATTAGCTGCCAAACCTGCTCTTTAAGTATAGCTTTCAGGGGACACTCAGTCTCCAGTGAACTTCCAGTGGGAATGTTTGCTAAAGTGTCTGTTGTTTGCTTCTTGTAATGTTTTCAAACAACTGACTTAAGTTCTCATTAAAGAATTTATCACATTGCTGGGAAGGGGGACCCTCAAAGATCTACCTGTAACACTACTTGTGACTATAGAATCATGTCTGCGATGTGCTTCTCACTCTCCCGTCTAATAAGTGGAACTGTTCATTGCTATTGATCTCTTAAAATTAATCTATTATGGGGCTGGAGATATGGCTCAGTGGTTAAGAGCACTGACTGCTCTTCCAGAGGACCCAGGTTCAATTCCCAGCACCCACATGGCAGCTCACAACTGTCTGAAGATCCAATTGCAAGGGATCTGACACATTCACACCAATGCACATAAAATAAAAGTTAAATAAAGCATAAAAATACTTTAAAAAAATAATCTATTATTATGCTGTGTCATCCTTGATATGGGTGGGGGGAATAAAACTTACTAAAGGGGCAACACAGGAACTTTGGTGTGAATGAACAATTGTGTGCTCCATGAATTTACATATTTTGTGATATTTCATAAACTTTAACCGAACAGCAAAACTGTATAAAAGCATGCTAAACTTGAATATGGCTTACAAGCTGGAAAACAATATAATTCCAAAGACAAATGCCCAGTTTTTATTATTTCACCGTAGTTTGGAAAGATGTGATCATTTGGGGGAACTTAGAGAGGGTACTCAAACTCTGCAGTGATTTTTTGCAACTTGTATATAAGACTTAAATTATTTAAAAGTCAAAAGTGTTTATTTGTTTGTGCTTTTAAAAGATGTTTTACATGCCCATTGTTTTTAAACCCAGGCTCCTGTTTCCACTGTTAGTCAGTATAAAAGAAGCTTGAGACCAATGTTGTGAGTGAAGTTGTTGACATCCTCTCTGTCTTGGGAATTACTAGAACAAGACATTCACCCATGTAGAGTTCCACATTATGCCTTGCTTCCTTGGCTTCTTACTCTAGCATGCTATGTATTCTGACATTGAAATTCACAGACTAAATATTTGAGGACATTTGGGAACAGGATTAGGGAAAGGACAAAAATCAATTCTACTCCAAATAGTTCATATCTCATCAGGGAAGATGAACACTGAATGAGAATCTGGTACTTTTGAGGTATCACATAAAATATGTATAAATAAGTAGATGAGTAAATAAACACCGAAGAATGAAAGTGATAAGGAGGAAACATGAAGGCAGAAACAGGCTTTCAACCAAGGGCGTTCTGCACTCATTCAGCCAGATCTGTTTAGTTTTGTAGTAGAGAAAATGGCTGAAAATTCTCATAGCTGCTTCTTTCTAATGCTCACATATTGGGATGTTTTGTGACTACTTTAACCTATCAGATACAGTGGAAATTCTGTCATATCAGTTCAGGCTAATCTTGAAGAGTTCTGCCTGTTTCATGTTCTTTAGAAATCTTGAGACTGAAATACTTTGTGGAAAAGACTGCACGAGTCATGGAAGGGCCAAATATATTACAGGTGAGATATCATGAATCCAAGGCTGCTGTAGGACAGTCTAGGTAGCTGCACACTACCTTGTGATCTGGCCAATGCTTGGGGACAAAGGAATCATCCTTTATGTGATTTCTACTCTCAACTCTTAAAATTGTGAGATGGCTTCATCAGAGAACGAAAGTCCTGGAATAAACAGTTATTATGAAAAGTGGATGTTATAATTAGCCAAGGAAGGCCAGGCAGGTAAAAGTTCAGAGGGTAAGTCAAGAGCTTAGAGAAGAGCTGTTGTTCATGACCCACAAGGGGAAAGACTCTAAGATCTGCCTTTCTTCTGCAACTGGAACAGGTTGTCATTACTGTGGCTTGGAAGGGTGGGCTGCAGAATGAAAACTGGACACACAATAGGGACATAGAGATGTGGGATGTCCTTCTGTATGTGTGTTGCTTTGATTGGTTATAAAGCTGTTATTGGTTACAAAGCTCTGGCTCTTTCAGGAGGCCGAGTACTTAAAAGGGGTCTGTGAGCAATGTGTTACAAATTGCTTAATAGTGACATAGGTCCTCTGCAACACTGGAGTTGGGGCAACATTCATAGCCCTCAGAGGGAGGGAAATATACCTCTGCTGTGTTGGACTGGGCAGAGCCATCAGGTAGTGCCTCAGAATTGGTCCAAGACACACGGATTAGCATTAAAAAAAACACTCCTGGTCAAAAAATAATTTCAAATATGCACACAATAAAGACAAATTCAGGTGAAAAATACCTCTGAATGGGTCACAATGTGTTTTTTAAAATATATATTGGTTTGAAAGAGAGAAAAAAAGCAAAGTTTTTTTAAAAAGACAGTACAGACAGTCATAGATTAAAAGTGTAAAAAATATACACAAGAGAATCTGGATTGCGTATATTATTGTGTTTTCTTTGAATTTTTGACTGTGAATGAGCTAATTACAGAGAGACATTTCATTGCACAGCATGCTAAGCTAAACTAACATATATATTTTAAAGGTATCTTGACCCAAAATTTGAGTCTAAGGATATGTACCTTTGGAAAAGTGGTTCTGCTTTTGTTTCCACAGAAGTTGAGAACCTGTGCATTTTCTCAAGGTTAATGTGGTTTGATGGACCAAGATCACCCAAAAGGTCTCTGTGAAAACCCAAAATTACTTTGCCTAATAAAAGGTAGAAAGTAGTTTATAAATTTTATATAGTTTATATTGTTTATAAGTGTTTGTTTACATTTAAAGGGGGATATGATATAGAGATGAATACTTTGCATTGGTATGGATCTTAGTTTATTGGTATAAATTTAAGGTCAATTTTATTATATGTTTATTTCTGCTCTTGATTAAGGTATTGTGTTTGTGCAGCTCATTTAAAAATGTAATGTATAATTAAGAAATATAGTTTAAGAGATAATCATCTATAAAAGTCAAGCTTGTAGTCATGTAGTTAAGTTTTCTAGGTGTACAGAGATATATTTTAGATGAATAGTTATTCTTCAAATCCTTCAAAGACCAGCAGAGTATGGCATTTAAAATGTTTAAAAATGTAGGACTTTTCATGACAATGAGACACATCTGCTCCTGGCAGCACCATATACTTTAAGAGGATGATGGGCATCAAAGAGGCTCCTTATGGAGTTTATTAGCCATTTGGGCAAGAAACTGCCCTTGCCTGGACTGCTTGATGTTATGCTGTATGAACTAGACATATAGGACTCACAGAAAAATGATGCTGAATTTGCCTAAAGGTAAGATGGCATTTTGGGGTTCCTACTTCATAAAAAGTCTGTCAGACATTCTGTAGGACACAGAAAAAAATGACTGACAAGCTGCCAATATAGGTGGAACTGTCTATGAAATCATGCTTCATGGAAGAGTCTTCCATCTGCCAGATACTACAGGTATATAGGCTGAAGATGGGTGTACCAATGTTACAGAAGAATTTTGGGTGACTATCTAGGCAGTGAGATATCTCTGCCAATTCTAGAGTTTTGAGAGTTGTTTACAATGCACTTCTTGTTAACTTAGGTAATATTATATCCTTATGGAGTCTTTGATGGAGTTGAAAAATAGTTATAATTACAGTTTTCCTTAATTATGAGATAAGATAAAGTAGGTATAAATATTGTAATTGTAATTTTTGCATTATATCTGTTTTGTTATATGTAGTTTTACTATGTTAAAGTTAAAACCTTTCTTTTTATTTAAACAGAAAAGGGAAAATGGTGTGGGAAGTCCTTCTATATATGTGTTGCCTTTATTGATTAATGAATAAAGCTGTTTTGGCCAGTGGCTTAGCAGAATAAAGCAAGGAATTCCAGTAGATAGAGGAGGAAGGAAGGTGGAGTCAGACAGAAGCCATGTAGCTGCTGAAGGAGACAGATGCCTGGGAACTTTACTGGTAAATCATGAGATTTGTGATAAAATATAAAATAATAGAAATAGGTTAATTTAAAATATACAAGCTAGATAGCAATACACTTAAGTGATTGGCCAAGCAGTACTTTAGTTAATACAGTTTTTGTATGATCATTCAGGTCTGGTTGGCTGGGAAATGAATGAGCAGACTCTGCCCACAGCATAATGTAGCATTCAAGGAAAAATGGGCTTCATGAAGACCAGCAGGAGCCTACATTAGGTTCTCACTACATGTAGCCTTGATGGTGGTCAGGAGCTGAAGGGCATCTGGGAACCACTATGGCAGCACCAATGCTTTGGGCAACAGGAAATGAAAGATTCTGTGGGAGCCAAACAATTCTATGAGTCTCACCTGGTGCTCGCTTCACTCAGTAAGGCAAGCCACCATCAGCAATGCATGAGTCTAAAGAGTTCAGTGTAGTAAGAGCTGTGGGTTGCTTCCTGCCACCCGGCTCCCGGCCACCTGGCTAGCTTATGCCCCAAAATAACGACACACAAATTGTATTCATTTAAACACTGCCTGGCCCATTAGTTTCAGCCTCTTAACCCATTTCTAATAATCTGTGTAGCACTGAAGTGTGTTACAAGGAAGATTCTAGCCTATGTCCATCTTGGGTCGGAGCTTCATCGCATCTTCCCAGGAGAGGGGAGCATGGCATCTGAGCTCACTTCCTCTTCCTCCCAGCATTCTGTTCTGTTTACTCCACCCACCTATGTTCTAACCTATGAGGCCAAGCAATTTCTTTATTAATTAACCAATGACCTTCCCACATCAGTCCAGGGCACAGGCTGCCACCACATCATCTCAAACTGTTATACAAATTCCTGTTGTTGCCAACCTAAACCTATGCTTTAAAGTGCAGGGATATAAAAAATGCGCAGTTTCAGTACAAAAAAAAAACCAGTCTCATCAGTCTCAAACATAGATTTTCTTTGCACTAGCTAGAGAATGATATTCAGACTAGGACTACAGAGATTATTGGAAAGAACTTACTTTTTGAGGAACTACCAGAGGATCCTTCATGTTATGATTTAATAAATAGGAAACCAACACAAACAAAGTAATTTGGCTGTTCTTTGATGGATGAGTCTGCAGTATAAATGGGAATGAAAACCAGGATCTTTGGCTTTGAGCCTAGCTCCTTCCTCAACACCCAGTTGAAGACATGGTAAACCCATTCATCTGAGCATGCCCAAGCCTTCTGAAGCTGGAATTATTTACATGGCTGTGTTCTCCTTAGAGGAAGGGTTCTCACAGCAGCCGTTTCTTCCTGGATAGGCTCCCAAGTTGTATCATTAGCAGATGACACCATTTTCTTTTCTCCTCCAGAGAACTGATGGGTTAGAACCTAAGTGTGATCGTTCACTGGAGACCAGAACCTGTGATCTGTGTTAAATGTGATGCAATTCCTTAAGTTCACGCCTCCTTACAGTGAAGCAGCTTTGTATTAAAGACAGAAGATCATTGGTGGTGTTCCAGGATTTACTATGAACTCTTGCCACTTCACACTCCTTTGGAGGGCACACCTGAACTTGTCTCTTGTTTTCATGTCTAACGAATATATTTTTCCTGAGAGGCTTTAATGCCAGGTTCTTTCTCACCCTGAGCTATGCTTTAATGTGTTATCTGTCAAGTGCAACCAATAGAGATTTTCAGTGCCATTATATTAGCTGGGCAGTGGAGCCGTGCAGCAACGGAAACCTTTGTGTTTTAGTTTTAAAGAGGCTCCATTGAGGGAAAAATGGTGGCCCTAAATTTTAATTGACCTGTGGCCTTATGGAGTAAGGTCTCCTATTTGCATGGTATCAGACTTGACTTTAAACAATGTACTATATGAAGGTGAGTATAGCTGAATGGTAGTAAGAGCTGTGTTTCTGAGGCTCAGTGTGTCTAAGAAGACTAGATTGCACTAAAAATAAGGAAAAGCAAGGGTTTCAAAACCTGTATTCAGAGTGGACTTCACCAGTGTTTTTAAGCTATTCCTAGCCCACCGGGATGCCCAAACAGACATGGTTAAATACCAACAGCTCAGTTTGGAATTCCAAATTTGGAATTTGGAGTTTTATGTAGCATAATATCTGCTTCTCACAGGAATACACACACACACACACACACACACACACACACACACACGCCTAGGGGTTAGTTGTTAAGACTGAAAAGAGAGTGATCTTTTGGGACTTACCCTGAAATTTCTTGCCTTAGCTAACTAGCATGACAACCAAGGCCAACTTCAACCTTTTATAACAATGACCATGATTAACAGTTCTGCTGTTATTTCCATTCAGGGTAGCTCCATCTTCAGAGCAAACATGTGCCGACTTGAGCCTATGCTCGGGAGTGTAATAAATGCTCAGAGAAGCTCGACTCTGCATTAATGAATGTGTTACATTATGCTCAGTTAGTAGTCTGTTGGCAATCGAAACGCTTCTGGGTGTCACTAGATCCGGATTTAGCGTTTGTGACCTTTGGAGAATAGATAACAGAAAGAGGGAGGAAGACACATCTTACTGTGCAGACAATGCAGACAAAGCACACTGGGAGGCGGGTTGCCAAAAGCTCTTGGTTTCATCACATAAATCTCTTTGCCACAGAGGGAGAGTCTGGAAAAATCATAGTAATTCATGGGTACAGGCTTTAATTGAGTATTTTTCTGGGGTGCTGTTGTGGATCGGTAGAAGGGAACAATCTTATTACAAAGAGTAATGCTCATATATTTGGGGTAAAAGTATATGATGAGTAGTCATGCATCTGTCTGTTATAAAATAACAAAACAAAACCAGGAACATATTCCTTTGTGCACAATTACAGAAATGCTGTTTGGTTCTGCTAATTCTCTTTTGAACTACATACAAACACTAAGATAAATCTGAAACTTTGAATGGCTCTCTTCTCTATTATAGCAGAATAAATCGAAATAAAATACTTTCCTCTGTATCTTTATTTCATGAGCGTTCACTGTGGGGCGTGGGGAAGGTTCCTTCTGAGTAACTAGACATGGTTGTGTAACGATAGTAACAAAATAGGCAGCCACAGATCCTGCAGCCAGATTTGCTGTGGTATTTCTGGGGTGGGGAGTGAGGTTCAAATGTAAAATCCAAGTAGAAAATAACTTTGGACTGCTGGCTCTCATTTGTGATGTGTTACAAGTAACTGAGCTTCCAGGCTGCTATTTTGTTTCTGATAATGATGTGCCGGTCCACCTCCCAGCCTTGTGATGGACTCTTTTTGTTATTACTATGCCCAGTTATTCCTGGGGTATAACAGTCACTAAAATCCATCCACAGGCAGAGACCAGACCCCAAATGTGGGAGCTTTAAAAATTCAATGAAACGGGGGTAGCTGTGTCAGAGATGCAGAGCCACAGAAAATCCCTTAGAAAGTGATTTCTTTGTGTTCTCACTGACGCAAGTAGCCCGCACACCTGCCCATAATAGGTGTCCCTGGGACTGTTTTAAAGAACAGAAGCCTCATTTCCCAAGGCCGTCCCTAAATAGAGCCCCCAGAGACAACACCTGAGCACTGGCTCAGACTCCACAAAGTGCCCAGGGTCTCATGGACACAAAGCCTGCTGGCAAATAACACTTAACATGCAAATCAAACAGCTTGTCCGTTTTACCTCCAAGGACCTTGAAGCTAGGACTGGAATTAAAGAGAGTATGCGACTAACTTTTCTCTGCATTGATAAAAATAGCCAAGAACTGGGAACATTTTTTTTTTCTCACTGAGTCTAATAACAATGCAATACCTGGAGAAATCAGTGGTTTCAGCATCTGGAAAACTGTGACAATGATAAAACAACAACAACAAAAAAAAGCAGATTTTTATTATTAAAAGACTTGCAGTTTAGCAGATAAACATCAGCTGAACCGAAGTCATGAAGGACACAGTCACCATCTATTTCTTCATAGCAGGAAGAACATTCTAGACACTAGAATGTCTAGTCTCAATACCTGGAAGATGAAATACTTGGAACTGGTCCCAGTGGGTCTATGGCAAAGTATAGTATTTAATTATGGTATGCAATGCTATTTTCACTTACATTTATTCAACTCTCACTAAATTATTCTAAACCCATAAGCACTGTATTTGTGGTGCAAGCAAGCACATTAAAATATTAATTTTACCTTTCCCATTTTTTCCCGAGCAAGTTAAGAATTCCTTAATATTTTCAAATGATTCAAGGTGTTTTTATAGATCCTAAAGCAAAATGGTACGTGAGTCTGCTTTTCCATGCCTTTTGCAAAGCCCTGAGTTCTTTGAAGAAATGCTGTTGACATCTTAGAGGAAAGAGGAGGGGCATCTGAGATTGGCAGAAGCAACCTCCTGCATGCTGCAGAATGCCAAAGGATGCTTGCAAACTCTGGAAGAGGACCACGAAATGACTGCAACTGAACTGAGGGTCAGACTTCAACGTATTTAAAGAAAAGACATTTACTATTTTCCTATCTACCAGATCTTACAGGGGCAGCCATGCCTTCCCTTTGTCCCGTGTCCTGCCAATATACCTTCTGTATATGTAAATGGAGACTGTATATGTAAAAAGCACCTCCAGTAATATGTAAATGGAGACTCTGCCTTAGTTTCCTGGCCACCCAAACCTGAATAATCACACAGAAATTATATTAATTACAACACTGCTTGGTCAACAGCTTAGGCATATACTTACCTAGTGCTTTTATCTTAAATTAACCCGTATCTATTAGTCTATGTATCACCACGAGGATGTGGCCTACCGGTAAGTTTCCGACATCTTTCTCCTTTGGTAGCTACATAGTGTCTCCTTGACTCCGTATAGAGTACTAATTTGCAGAAGTCAGTTTACTAGACTATAAGCCTCAAGCAAATAACAAATAGCAAGCCAGTGCCCCCAGCTTCAGACTCACCTTTGTGACATTGGGTCTGGTTTTCTTTGTCACACTATAATGTTACTTGTATGTATACTTTCAGGGCCGATCTCTTAGTATTGGGTAACGAATTAGTGTGCTCTGCTCTGGGGAAGACAATTTCTCTCATTCTCAGAATTCCTTGGCCACACGTAGTTCTCTGTGTAGAGTGGAGGCCTCATGAGCTCTCCCCACCCACTTTGTATGTCTATTGCTGTCCTTGTTCGGCTCGTGTTTAGGCAGTCACGTTGGTGAGACTTTATGGGTGTAGCTTCTGACATTTCTAGGAAACGCAATTTCACAACAGACTCCCTCATCTTCTAGCTCTTACAGACATTCCGCTTCTTCTGCAGTGATCCCGGAGCCCTACCCATGAGAGCTGTTTTGTAGATGTATCTACTGGGACTGGGCTCCACAACTCTGTATTTTGATTGGCTGTGGTCCTCTGTAATGGTCTCCATCTGTGGAAAAGAGAAACTTCCTTCATGAGAGGTGAGAACTATACTTACCTATGGTATAAGGACAAATTTCCTCCAAAATCCATGGCTTCACTAGCCCTGAGTAGTTGGCTAGGTTGCCAGTACCAGGCATGGTTTCTGTCTAGTTTAATGAGCATCAAGTTCAATTAGAGACCTGTTGGTTACCATGTAGGGAGGTGTACCACTACTGCACCATTAGGCTTATAGTACCACACTGATCTTTGTTGTGGTTTATAGGTAGCATAGCTGGGTAGGATTGTGGCTGCGTCCCTCCTTTGGAACTTTGCATGGTGCATTCTGGTAGCATGAAAGGTAGACCTTAGGAAAGAAATATTCAGGTCAGTTCCACCTCTTGGGCTCCAGGCCCTATTTCTGAAGTGCATGATGTCTTTATCAACAGGGACTTAAATTCCTCCTCTGAGGTGCAACCAAGGGCAGTAGCAATATAATAAAATTCTGTAAGTTTTAAAAGGCTCTTAAGCAACCCTAATCAACAATTCAGAAAAGGGGGTTCTCATGTCTGGTATTAGGGGTTTAGATAGGTATTCTTTGGCTCTTGGAGGGACTCTTGATATCCCAGATGAAAGATTTTTATTTAAACTATTTATATATATTTATATGGAGATTTACATTATTATATTTCTAATGTATAGTTAATAGTATGATTTCTTAGTACTTCCTTAGACACCTTTACTGTCCTTTTACCTCCCTGTCTCCTATATTTATCTCTCTCCATCCTTCCTAAATAGATCTCCTTTTTCCTTTTATCTGGATATTCCTCTCTCTATCACTCCCCTGCTCTCCCCAACCCAACGATGGCCCCTGTTTATTTTCCACATTTCTGTAGTTACATATATATATTGAATATATATATATATATTCAATTCTGAAGATTATGAGTTAGGAGACTCCAGTGAGAATGGGATGTTTGACGTTTGCCTTTCTGGGCTACTTCACTCAGTTATGGTCTTTTCTAGCCCTACCCATTTATATGCCAAGTTCATGATTTCGGTTTTCTCTGCACCTGAATAATATGTCATTGTGCACACGTACCACATCCTCATTGTTTATTCAGGGATTGAAGAGCATCACGGTTGTTTCCATTTCCTAGGTATCTTGAATTGCACAGGAATGAACATGGCTGAGGGAGAATCTGTGGAGTAGGGTGTCAGGTCCTTTGGGTGTATGCCAAGGAGCGGCATAGCTGTGCCATGTGGTAGACCTAGTTTCAGCATTTGGAGGATTCTCCAACCTGATTTCTTTAGTGGCTGTACCAGTTTGCAATCCCAATACAGCAAATGAGGTTTCCCTTTTACCTGCCCCTCCTTAGACTTAACTGACATTTTATTGATCTTTGCCATTCTGACTGGGGTAAGATGAAATCTCAAAGTTATTTTGATCTGCCATATCTCAATTGCTAAGGATGACAAACATTTTTTTCCCCGATATTTCTCATCCATTTTTTTTTCCCAGAGAGCTGACTGGCTTTTAAATTCTGCCAACAGGAAAGCCAGAGGAGATAGAAAACGGAGGGCTACTTTCACGCTGACTGCTTTTTCTTCTTATCAGGGTCATGCTTGTAAATTTCCTGTATTTCAGGTGATTCAGTCAGTCTCCCGGGAGCTCTTGATTTTTAATTTGCAGCCTTTCAACTTGCAAAACTAACACTGTAACTGCCAGAGACCCCAGCACCAGCCAGCTAAGCCTTCCTTCCTGAAGATCTGGTTACCAAGGCAGTAACTCCTCCAGTGAACTGAGATACACTAACATCTATGGCCTGGCCTCTTCTAGAGCTGTCCATCTCAGTCTTCCTAATGCTGCAACCCTTTAATACATGTTCCTCATGTTGTGGTGACCCCCCCACCATAAAAAATAATTTTTATTGCTACTTCTTAACTGCAATTTTGCTATTGTTAAGAATCATAATGTAAATATCTGATATGTAGGGTATCTGGTATGCAACCTCCATGAAAGGGTAGTTCAACCCCCATAGGGGTCACGACCCACAGATTGGAAACCACTGCTCTAGAGGTTCTGAATTTCAGAATTCTGAGTCTCATCTTCAAGGTGATAAGTTTCAGAAAACTTACTAGAATGATATTTTATTTGTGTCTTAATAAATAAAGCTTGTGTGAAGAACAGAGTGCAGAGCTAAGCCACTAAGGGCCAGGGAGTGGTGGCTCGTGCCTTTAACCAGAGGACTCAAGGCCACCCTGGGCTACAAAAGATTGAATAGGTCTAAAAGAGGAACAGAGCTCACACAGAGGTGATCCCAGCACTCAGGATCAGCCATTAATCCCTGGAGAAAGGAATGTAATGCAGGAGGAGACAGTTACAGGCTGAGGTTGGTGGAGAGATTTCAGTCTACAGTCTTGTTGAGGACAGATGGCCCCTTTGTCTGAGCCTTGGTAGAGATAAGAACTCTCTAGTAGTTGGAAACTTTGCTTTTCTGATCTTCAGCTTGAACCCCTGATGGTAGCGTGTTTACATGGCAATCTTGCCATGACTGTTAAATGGGCAGAATTCTGAACACCCAGTAAGCTCAGTCAGTGGGCACTCTTATTATTTCTATAAAAGGGACCAGAGGATGTTTGCACAGCACACAGCATTGAAGGAAGACAAAAGGAGATAGGAAGTGAGGACTGTTTAGGAAAACAAGAGAAAGTTGAGAGTGTTTGGGAACTCATAGAAGAGTGGAGGTGGTACAGTGAAAATTTTGAAGAGAGGAAAGAAGAGTGCTCTCGTCTATAGTAAATAAAATAATCTTCTAACAAAGTGATAACAGTGAATTTCATTTTGTCCCTTGTCCACTTGAAGAAAACAGTGACATCATCATGCCGTGCCTAAACTCACTCAGCTTATGAGAAGCGTGTTTCCAAACAGCAGACATTGCCTCCTGTTCAGCTGCTCCTGTTAGAAGATTTTCTGAAGATTACATACTTCATTACTTTCTTTTCGTCTTTCTATTGGCAGAGACTTATTTTTATAGTAGATAAACAACTTCATTCCTTGAGCGTATAAAGATGTTCCTTAACTCTTCCTGAAACTCTCTCTTTCTTTTTCTCTTCAGTATTAACAGCCCATGCCCTTAAACATGAATTTTTGTAAAATTTCTGTTATATCACTGATTTGTATGGTAAAAGTGTAAAACTTGCATTTGTTCCAATTGAGAGTCTCTTATCATGTGGAAATAAATGACAGGCTGCCATTTGCCTGTAGACTCACAAACCCATAATTGGACTGAGTTCACGTCGTTTGATCTTTGTCCAGGTATATTTTCTAGTGTTTCTAAGTTATGCTGGTTGCCAGATATAAATCTCTCAGCACCCAGAGAATGTGTGCTATTGAGTTTCAGCTTGGTACCTGCTTCCTGTCTTTAAACGTGGGCTCATTTGGACAAACCAGACACCACATGCTATCCTTGACAAATAAGCTGAGGGGTGGATAATGTTAACTTGAGCAGGCCTATAACTTCCATTTTGTTTTTGAAAATTTACAACACTGCATTTGCCATAACAAACACTTTTGTATCATTGATCTTGGGCACCACGAATGTAATTCCAGGTGCCTATGATTTATAAGGACAGATCAAATGGGGAACACACACATACACACCTCCTATAAAATAAACCAAAATTCACATTTATTTCTGTCTATATATGTACAAATATGTATATACATGCATGCTAGATGTGCTTTTACAGGTACATTTGTATCAAATGTAGACGTTGGATTTTTGCATTGCACATTTATGCCTTCCTCTTTATCCACCCATTGATTATTTCTCTCTGAGATAATTAATTGTACCCCATTAGAAAGGGCAGGAAAGATGTTTTAACTGATCTGCTCTTCCCTATAGGTAGATAAACTACTGTGCTCATGTTCACAGACAATTCTCTCAACTCAGTGCTTGGGTTATTACCTTACATATTCCCAGGAGCCACAAGGAAGTTATAGTTCATGGATGCTCATCACGAGTGTTCACTGATATTGAGAACTAGGAGTCAGTCAGATCTCTGATCAACAGAAAAGAGAGGGACACAGATAGATAGTAAATAGATAAGAAAGCAATGGTTTCTTGCTTCTTCTCATTCTCTAGTCTTGAGACCCAGGCTCGGCAGGCTTTTGCTCCTGCTGGCGAAGACTCCGGACAAGCAGACCAACCTGAAGAGTTTAACGTCAGAGTAGGGCATGTTTGTCTTCAGCCTCCACATCTTTGTTAGAACCGACTAACCCTAATTTAGGGGAGGAAGGCTCTCTGCTCTCAAAGATGCTTAAACCCCCACCCCTCAAGGAGAGATTAGGTGCTAGCTTCCCAAATCTGCTCTCCTCTCTGTGTGAGATTTCTCTGGCATGACTTGTTGTGTGTGTTTCTTCATGTCTCATATGCTATCTGTTTCGACCCTGCCGCTATCTGTTACCTTCTAGGTGTTTCCTGCCTTTTAATTCTTTAACTGGCAGAGACAACAAATCCATCAGGACCCTTTTCTGTGTCCTTGCCTACTACACAGAGTATTAATCCTTACCCCCTTTGTTTGTAACCATTTGACTAACCCAGTCTACAATGAACATCAAAGAGAGACCAGTTCTGAGCTTGATTCTTCAGCCCCTGTCGGCTACAGCTGGATAAAATAATGGATTGCAACTAACAGCAATTGAGATGCCTGAGATCAAAGGAGCCTGAAGTGCTGACCCAAGACCAGAGGACAGGTTTTTACAGTTTCAAGGGAATGGGTTCTGTGAGAATTGGCGTCTGTTCTCATAGCAAACCGAACCTAGTCACCGATACTGTATGTTCAGTGGGTTAGGAAGGGCAGAGGCTACACACACTTATGTGTTTATAGTTCCCCATATCCATCTTCTCATTCAGTCATCAAAACAGAATTTGAAGTTGGCACCACCATAAAGGTAATCTGCAGATTTAATGTCTCTGAGAAATGAAATAGTCATGGGTACACAGTCGCTAACATGGCAGACCAGGGCAACAGCAGGGTTCAGTGCTCATGCTCTTTGACTTTCTGGTTCATATATTTCAACAGTATTCACTAGGAAAATGGAGGGGAGCCAGGTAATGGGTCAAGGAATTGAAATCTTTTGTCAACAGCACAATTGTCCTGCATTTCCCCAAATCCAGTGAGAACTAATCATTGTTTGTTGTCTTGGCGGATGGTTATATACCAAATCCAAACCAGGAAAGAACATCATTTTACTGATCTTTTGAAATTTAAATTTTTCTGCTATTGCAATAACGTGAGAAAATGTAACACAAAGCAGAATGCTTGGCTGATGGTTAAGAATGCTGTATTGTGCTCTTAAAAATGTGTTGTTTCGTCACTTACATTACACTCTGGGATCATTCACAAATAAATACCCAGGTAGAAGCCTTTAGCTTAGCCTTTCAGGAGAAATCAGGCTAAAGCATGCAGGTAGAATTCTGTTAAAGCACAATATTATATAAATGGAGTAAGAAATCAAAGAGTCAAGCCTATAGAACTATAATGCCTGTCTAAATTTAAAGAATATACACTTCTTAAAACCACCTTTAACAATATATTCTGAAAGTTCTCTCTCTCTCTCTCTCTCTCACACACACACACACACACACACAGAGAGAGAGAGAGAGAGAGAGAGAGAGAGAGAGAGAGAGAATATTAAATATCTTTAGTGGGGGAGAAATGAAAAAGAATTTGTAAGTGAACTGGAGTCAAATGATGATATCAAGTTTAAATCCGAAAAATTACTAAACTCAAAAAAGAAAATAAATGATTTTACTTCAAGAAAACAAAACAAAATTTAAGTGAAAGTGACTGACCTATTGAGAAAACACTCAGATACCCAAATATACATGCTCTTAGCTCCACAGTTGAGCTGCTCTGCCAAGTGCCGGTGATGTCTATTATCTCTGACTGTTTGGTGTAGAAGGTCCTTCTGTATTTCTATTGCTTTCATTGGTTAAATAAAGAGACTGTCTTGTCCTTTTGATAGGGTAGCCCTTAGGTGGGCGTAGTAGACAGAACAGAATGCTGGGAAGAAGGGAAGTGTGGCAGATGCCATGATTCTCCTGCCCAAGATGGACACGGACGCTAGTTAGACTCATGTGGGTAAGCCACAGTCAAGTTGTGACACAGATTTGATGGGAATGGGTTGACCAGGATGTGAAAGTTAGCCAATGGGGGGCTGGAGCTAGTGAGTCAGGCAGTATTTGAATAAATACAGTTTTCTGTGTGATTATTTCAGGGGTTAAGCTAGCCAGACGATGAGACACAGCCCGCTCCTCCTCCTCCAATTGTTGTATATATCTTGATTAGTTTCCAAGTGGATTTTGAGGGACCGCACAACTCATGGTTTAATACATCCTGTGGATAGATACAAATGGTCTTGAAGGCAACATGAAACTGATTCTTCTGGGGGGAAAGCGCTCCTCAAGTTCTGTTTTGCTTCAGTTCCCTTTCTGTGATTGATATGGTGGACATTTCCCTGTGTCTTGGACACTACTTCAGTGATTCACTCTTCTCACCTCTTAGCTGCTTTTAGGAGCCATGAGTCTCCCTCCAAACTCCCCTGCCTTGTGGTAACCACACTTCACAAAGCTTTATAGCACATCAAGTTCTCTTCCCCGAAATGGAAGTCTCGCTACATTCATCGTGAGAGCTGTCTTCTTGCTCTGTGGAATTGAAACTTCCCATTTTCATCTATCCCAACAACTAGTGGGTCACACAGAGGCCAAGGGAAAATCAACAGAAATAGTTGCAGCTGAAAAACTTCTGTGACTGTCGCTGCCGAATTTAGCAAGGAAAAAGGAGGCACTTCCACGCTATCAGGTTTGTATAATTTTCAATTTTACCACTGCCTGCCATATTCAGCGTGGTGATTCAAAAAAGTAAATGCAATTCACATATTTATATTAAAAGTGGACTCTAAATATTCTCACTGAATATCCTATCTTTTCTAAAGAGTGTGAAATTCAGATATAGATATCTGTGACCTCTGGCCTCTTGATATTCATTTGATCAAAAAAATGAAAAAAATAGTGTAACTACTGGATATGATTGCAGTTCCTGAAAGGCATCAGAAAAACAATCTAAACCTTATAAAAAGTTATTAGTGTGCTGGATGTTCTTACAAAGATTAGCTCATAGTTCATGGTTACTTTCCCTCTGAAGAGGTTCCTTGAGTTGTACATGAATTGTAAAGATTGTCTGCTATTTAAAACCCTCTAATTAGAGGCTTCCTGGCTCTGAGTTGGTGATCATGAAATGATGAACAGTGTGACTCCATGCTATCTCCAAGTGCTTTGCCTTATACCCCAACACTGGCTTCCCTAACTGCTTTCCCTCATGATGTGGATTAATCAGTACTTTGTTGAAAGAGAGAGAAAGAAGGAATGACAGACAGAGAGAAGGGGTTTATTTCTAAATTCACCATCACCACATCCTTGTTGGTCTGTTCCATACAGAAAGCACCATCGACTGTTCTAGAACACTGTTATCATTATTAAAAACTACTTATATATTTTTTCAGCATAAGCCTTTCATTTACCCAATTTGCTGATAGTGAAGTTTGTATCATGTATATATTTTGATCTCAAAACCCTACAAAAGTTAATTATATTAACCAAAGTCTATTTTTTCTGAAGTAATAAGGGTGGCTGCGGCTGCATTCCCAGCACCCCGGCTGCCTGCTCAGCTAGCTTATGCCCCGAAATAACAACACACAAACTATATTCATTTAAACACTGCCTGGCCCATTCTCTTCTAGGCTAATTCTCACATATTAATTTAGCCCATTTATAATCATCTGTGTGTAGCACCCCAAGGTGCGCTTACCAGGGAGATTCTAGCCTAGTCCATCCTGGGTCGGAGCTTCATCCCGGGAGCGGGGGCATGGCGTCTCTCTCTCTGAGGCGTCTGCTCCCGAGAGAGCTGTGGAGTCTCTGAGCTCACTTCCTCTTCCTCCCAGCATTTTGTTCTGTTTACTCCTCCCACCTATCCTCTAACCAATAAAATGGGCCAGGGCAGTTCCTTTATTAGCCAATGACCTTCCTCCATCATTTTTCCTTGTTGTGTTTCAGATCAAACTCAGGGCCTTGCAATGCCAGGGGAGTTGCTCTACATTGAACAACATCCTTACCTAAAATTTGTTTATTTAAATTATATTAGAAGGCTGTCACTCTGAATCACTTTCTAATTCTGCCTTTGACATAGATTTTGATAGTCTATTGATCAATGAAATTTGCCAAAGAACTTAGTTTTCAAAACTTAAAATTTTTAAACCTGTGTCTTAGTTTGCTTTTTTTTTCTTTTCTTTTTTCCTCTTTGCTTGCTTGCTTTCTATTGCTAAATAAACACCATGACCAAAAACAACTTTGCGAAGAAAGGGTTTATTCTAGCTTGCTTACAGTTGTAATTCATCATGAAGGCAAGTCAGGACAAGAACTGATAGCAGGAATTTGGAGGCCAGAACTGAAGCAGAGGCCATGGACAGAAGCTTCTTACTGGCTTTCTTCCCATACCTTGCTCAGCCTACTTTCTTATATAATCAAGGACTACCTTCTTCCCAGGGTTGGCCCCACCTTAATGGGCTAGGTCCTCTCACATTAACGGTTGATCAAGAAAATACCTGGCAGACTGACGTTATAAGTTTTAGATTGTTTTTCTGATGCCTTTCCGGAACTGCAATCATATCCAGTAGTTATACATTTTTCATTTTTTTATCAAATAAATATCAAAAAGCCAGAGGTCACAGATATCTATATCTGAATTTCACATTCTTTAGAAAAGATAGAATATTCAGTGAGAATATTTAGAGTCCACTTTTAATATAAATATATGAATTGCATTAACTTTTTTGAATCACCACGCTGAATATGGCAGGCATATTCTGATGGGGGAATTTTCTCAACTGAGGATCGCTCTTCCCAAAAAACTCTGGCTTGTGTCAAGTTGACACTCCCAGATATGCATATAATGTACATAGCTCATCAACCCCTCCATCACTCTATTTTCCCTCCTCTTTTTCCTTTCCTCCCCCCTAGTGATTATCTGAACTACAGTGAAGATTGATTCCCAGCACAGGAATCTGAGAACAGAGAGAAACAACTAGCTTGAAACAGGATCACACAGCTCCCCACTGACAACTTTTGATTTGATCGTGCTCAGCAATATCCCAATATCTGACAAGCCTTCTGGATATTCACATGTATCAATATGGCCAGAGTTCACAGAAGGTGGCTTTGTTCTTGCTACAGACTGGAAAGGTATTTAGAAATAAACATGCGAAATAATAACACATGAAACACAAAATAACTGTTTGCTAGATTTTTAACTGAGAATATAGAAATATTTATTTGACCAAAGCCCAAGTATTTCAGAGAACTTCTGGTGAGGCTGCTGGTCTCAAAGTCTAATTGAGTATTTAAGTTTGGTATACTATGATTAATGATGCCGGAAGGATTGTGTCTGGGATTTTCTTTTTTCTTTTTTTTAATTAATTAATTTATTTATTAAAGATTTCTGTCTCTTCCCCGCCACCGCCTCCCATTTCCCTCCCCCTCCCCCAGTCAAGTCCCCCTCCCTCGTCATCCCAAAGAGCAACCAGGGTTCCCTGCCCTGTAGTAAGTCCAAGGACCTCCCACCTCCATCCAGGTCTAGTAAGGTGAGCATCCAAACTGCCTAGGCTCCCACAAAGCCAGTACGTGCAGTAGGATCAAAAACCCAGTGCCATTGTTCTTGAGTTCTCAGTAGTCCTCTGATGGAGGAAGGTCATTGGCTAATAAAGGAACTGGTGCCCACGTGGACAACTGCTTCCACATTAAGCCTGAGACAGCTTGGGAAGTAATTCTAGAGGACGACGTCCCCTTTCCCAGTAAAACTTGCCCTTGGGTTTAGGGACATCATTTAGGGGTTGATTATAATTAGTATACGATTGAGGGTTGGGGGAGGAATTTTATACACTCAGGGATCATTTTGAAAAAAAAAAAAAAAAGAGGGATGATGGGAATGCAGCCCTGCCACCCTTATTACTTCATATGGCGCCCCACGTGATGGACTAAATCCACTTAAAAAACCTGAGAAGGCTAAAAAATAAGGGAGAGAGAGTTTAACACAGATTTTTGCTGTTTGTTGGTGGTGTGCTGTAGAGAGATTTCCTGATTCGGCAACAGTAGCAGAAAAAAACGCTGTGTCATTTTAAAGCGCGACTTCCTGGGGGCTGTGCCGCCATTACGATCTCTGTCTGGCTCCTGCGGGAGACAGAGCTTTTGAATAGAGCATTTGGAGTAAAGTGCTACGATTTGTTTGATGGCAACTAGACTCGCTGTGTTCTCGGGTCTGCTCTGCTTGCCAGAGGCAAGCAAGCGCCTCATCTAAGAGAGGCTTCCTGACTCAGCTTTAGCTGCAAAGCCTGCAGCTCATTAAGAGGTCCTGCCACGAAACACTTAAACGGTATTGACGAAAAGCTGAACACATGCTTTTCGGTTTTCATCCGTAGCAGGAAAAAAGCTGCGCCATTTAAAAATGCCGGCTTTCTGGGCTGTCCTGCCAGGGCAAACTCTGACTCTTTTACGCAGGTGGTTTGTCCAGTTTGCAAGCACAGGCTGCTGAAGCTCGCTTGCTGGCTACAGCCAATACCTCAGCCATGAGGCTGGAAAGCTAAGGGATGGACTGGATCTAGCTGGCAAAGCCACGCCTTTAATCCTACTGATATTGCTTGGTAAATTAAAGACTCATGTGGTCAGAAAAAGAGAGATATACAGTAAAGAGAGATTCAAAGACAAAGAAAATTTTTAAATGGTTTACAGTGTGTTAAAAATATATGCAGACTAAAAGTTGAAGTTCTTAAAGCAAAAAAACAAAAAAAGGAAGAGAGTTGTTGTGTGTGGTAGCACACGCCTTTAATCCCAGTGCCTAGAAGGCAGAGACAAACAGATCTCTGTGAGTTCAAGGTGTAGTAGTGTACACCTTTAATCCCAATGCCTGGGAGGCAGAGACAGGCGGATCTCTGAGAGTTCAAAGACAGCCTGGTCTACAGAGTTACTTCAGGTCAAAGATACAGAGAACCTGTCTCAAAAAGCAAAAAGTTAAAAGTAAAAATAAACGAAATAGAGGTTAAAACAAAGCTGTACAAAGATGGAAAATACACAGAGAATTTTGATACTGTATGCTATTATGCTCTCTTTGAATTGTTTGAATGCTGAGGAAAAAGCAAAATCTACTAAAAGATATTTGTTTATAAATGCTGCTGAACTAATCCAACATAGATATTCTGAATTTGGATCTAAGGATATGATACTTTGGAAAAGATATTCTTATTTTGTTTTCACAGAGGATGAGACGCTGTTCATTTCTTCTATTCCGATTTGGTATGATGGACCACGTCCTCCTGAATGGTTCCTGTACACGCCTTCAAAAAATTGCTTCGCTCAACTGCCAACTGAGATAAAACTAGCACACAGGTTATACCATGAAAGACCTAATTAACGACGCCCCCATTCAGCAGGAAGCAGTTTGGAGAGATATAACTGCACCCATATTCCCAAATATTGTTTATAAACGTCCTTTTATATTTAAAGGGGGATATGATATAGATATGAATAATTTACATTAGTATAGATTTTGCTTTATTGATAGAGATTTAAGGTCAATTTTGTTATATGTATAAGTGTTTCTGATTTTGATTAAGGTATTGTGATTGTGTAGTTCATTTAAATATGTACTGTATAATTAAGAAATATAGGTTGAATGGATAATCATTGATAATAGTAAAGCTTGTAGTCATGTTAATTAGATTTTCTAGATATATAGAGATATATTTTAGATAGACATTCTTCATGTCTTTCAAAGAATAAGACTTTTCATGACAATGAGACACTCTGCTCCTGACAGCACCAATATACTTCAAGAGGAAGATGGGCATCAAAGAGGCACATTATGGAGTTTGATAGCCATTTGGGCAAGAAACTGCTCTTGCCTGGACTATTGCATAAACTGGACACAGAGAACCCGCAGAGAGAAGACTACTGAACTTGCCTAAGGTGAGATGATCTTTCGGGGTTCCTGATTCATGAAAGAGTCTGCGAGACATTCTGCAGGACACAACAGATAGTGACTAAACTGACTTTGAATTTTCCTGCTTTATGGAAATGTCTGCTGGATACCATGGGCCTGAAGGCTGAAGATGGATGCCCCAATGGTACAAAAGAACTTTGGGTGACTGTCCAGGCAGCGAGATGTCTCTGTCATTTCTAGAGTTTTTTCTTGTTTGCTTAGGTAGTATTGTATCTTTCTGGAGTCTTTGATGGAGTTAAGACTAGTTAGTTATAGTTTTCCTTAGTTATGATAAAGATTATTGTAACTTTTACTTGATAATTGTTTTGTTATATGTAATTTTGCTATGTTAAAGTTAAAGCCTTTTTTTTTTTGTTTAAACCGAAAAAGGGGAAATGATGGAGGAAGGTCATTGGCTAATAAAGGAACTGCCCTGGCCCATTTTATTGGTTAGAGGATAGGTGGGAGGAGTAAACAGAACAGAACGCTGGGAGGAAGAGGAAGTGAGCTCAGAGACTCCACAGCTCTGCTCTCCTGAGCAGACGCCTCAGAGAGACGCCATGCCCTGCTCCCTGGCAGACGCACGCCATGAAGCTCCGACCCAGGATGGACATAGGCTAGAATCTCCCCGGTAAGCGCACCTTGGGGTGCTACATACAGATGATTAGAAATGGGCTAAATTAATACGTGAGAATTAGCCTAGAAGAGAATGGGCCAAGCAGTGTTTAAAAGAATACAGTGTCCGTGTAATTATTTCGTGGCATAAGCTAGCCGGGCAGGCGGCTGGGGTGTTGGGGACGCAGCCCCGCCGCCGCCCCCTATTACTACAGTCCTCATTGTCCACTATGTTCAGCGAGTCCGGTTTTATCCCAGGCTTTTTCAGACCCAGGCCAGCTGGCCTTGGTGAGTTCCTCATAGAACATCCCCATTGTCTCAGTGTGTGGGTGCACCCCTTGCGGTCCTGAGTTCCTTCCTCGTGCTCTCTCTCCTTCTGCTCCTGATTTGGACCTTGAGATTTCTGTCCGGTGCTCCAATGTGGGTCTCTGTCTCCTTTCATTGCCTGATGAAGGTTAATATTCAGAAGGATGCGTATATGTTTTTCTTTGGGTTCTCCTTATTTAGCTTCTCTAGGATCATTAACTATAGGCTCAATGTCTTTGTTTATGGCTAGAAACCAAATATGAGTGAGTACATCCCATGTTCCTCTTTTTGGGTCTGGCTTACCTCACTCAGGATAGTGTTTTCTATTTCCATCCATTTGCATGCAAAATTCAAGAAGTCCTTGTTTTTTACTGCTGAGTAGTACTCTAATATGTATATATTCCATACTTTCTTTATCCATTTTTCCATTGAAGGGCATCTAGGTTGTTTCCAGGTTCTGGCTATTACTAACAATGCTGCTATGAACATAGTAGAGCATATATTTTTGTTGTATGATAAGGCCTCTCTTGGGTATATTCCCAAGAGTGGTATTGCTGGGTCCAGGGGTAGGTTGATCCCGAATTTCCTGAGAAACTGCCACACTGCTTTCCAAAGTGGTTGCACTAGTTTGCATGCCCACCAGCAATGGATGAGGGTCCCCCTTTCTCCACAACCTCTCCAGCAAAGGCTATCATTGGAGTTTTTTATTTTAGCCATTCTGACAGGTGTAAGATGGTATCTTAAAGTTGTCTTGATTTGCATTTCCCTGATCACTAAGGAAGTTGAGCATAACCTTAAGTGTCTTTTGGCCATTTAAACTTCATTTGTTGAGAATTCTCTGTTCAGCTCCGTGCCCCATTTTATAATTGGGTTGATTAGCCTTTTACCGTCTAGTTTCTTGAGTTCTTTATATATTTTGGTGATAGCCCTTTGTCTGTTGCAGGGTTGGTGAAGATCTTCTCCCAGTCAGTGGGTTGCCTTTTTGTCTTAGTGACAGTGTCCTTTGCTTTACAGAAGCTTCTCAGTTTCAGGTGGTCCCATTTATTCAATGTTGTCCTTAATGTCTGTGCTGCTGGGGATATGTGTAGAAAGTGATCTCCTGTGCCCATAAACTGTAGAGTACTTCCTACTTTTTCTTCTATCAGGTTCAATGTGTTCAGTCTGATATTGAGGTCTTTAATCCATTTGGACTTGATTTTTGTGCATGGCGATAGATATGGATCTATTTTCATTCTTTTACAGGTTGACAATCAGTTCTGCCAGCACCATTTGTTGAAGATGCTTTCTTTCTTCCATTGAATAATTTTAGCTCCTTTATCAAAAATCAGGTGTTCATAGGTTTGTGGGATAAAATCTGGGTCTTCTACTCTATTCCATTGATTGACTTCTCTGTTTTTATGCCAATACCAAGCTGTTTTCAATAGTGAAGCTCTGTAATAGTTTGAAGTCAGAGATGGTGATGTCTCCAGACGATCCTTTATTGTATAAGATTGTTTTGGCTATCCTGGGTTTTTTGTTTTTCCATATAAAGTTGATTATTGTCTTTTCCAGATCTGTGAAGAATTTTGATGGGATTTTTATGGGGATTGCATTGAATCTATAGATTGCTTTTGGTAGAATTGCCATTTTTACTATGTTGCTCCTCAGAATCCAAGAGCAAGGAAGATCCTTCCATTTTCTGGTGTCCTCATCAATTTCTTTCTTCAAAGACTTAAAGTTCTTGTCAAATAGATCTTTCACTTCCTTGGTCAGAGTTATCCCAAGATATTTTATTCTATTTGTGGCTATCGTGAAAGGTGATACTTCTCTGATTTCCCTCTCTGTTTCCTTATCTTTAGTGTATAGGAAGGCAACTGATTTTTTGGAGTTGATCTTGTATCCTGCCACATTACTAAAGGTGTTTATCAGCTGTAGGAGTTCTTGGGTAGAGTTTTTGGGGTCGCTTATGTATACTATCATATCATCTGCAAATAACGAAAGTTTCACTTCTTCCTTTCTAATATGAATCCCCTTGATCCCCTTATGTTGTCTTATTGCTATTGCTAGAACTTCAAGCACTATATTGAAGAGGTATGGAGAGAGTGGACAGCCTTGTCGTGTTCCTGATTTTAGTGGGATGGCTTTGAGTTTTTCTCTGTTTAATTTAATGTTAGCTGTCGGCTTGCTGAAATAGCTTTTATTATATTTAGGTATGATCCTTGTATCCCTAATCTCTCCAAGACCTCTGTCATAAAGGGGTGTTGAATTTTGTCAAATGCTTTTTCAGCATCTAATGAAATGATCATATGTTTTTTTTTTCTTTCAGTTTATTTATATGGTGGATTACATTGATAGATTTGCGTATGTTGAACCAGCCCTGCATCTCTGGGATGAAGCCTACTTGATCATAATGGATAATTTTTCTAATGTGTTCTTGGATTCGGTTTGCCAGTATTTTATTGAGAATTTTGTTTCGATGTTCATGAGTGAGATAGGCCTGTAATTCTCTTTCTTGGTTGGGTCTTTGTGTGGTTTTGGTATCAGGGTAACTGTAGCTTCATAAAAGGAGTTTGGCAATGACTCTTCTGTTTCTATATTGTGAAATACATTAAGGAGTATAGATATTAGCTCTTCTTGGAAGTTCTGTTAGAATTCTGCATTGAAACCTTCTGGTCCTGGGATTTTTTTTGGAAGGGAGATTTTTGATAACGGTTTGTAGTTCTTCGTGACTAACAGATTTATTTAGATCATTCACCTGGTCTTTGTTTAGCTTTGCTATATGGTACTTATCTTAAAAAATGTCCATTTCCAAAGTCCCAATGAGGAACAGATGGAGGGAGAAGACGAGCAAGGAAGTCAGGACCAAGAGGGGTGCACCCACCCACGGAGACAGTGGGGCTGATCTATTGGGAGCTCACCAAGGCCAGCTGGACTGTGACTGAAAAAGCAGGGGATAAAACCGGACTCTCTGAATATGGTGGACAATGAGGGCTGTTGAGAAGCCAAGGACAATGGCACTGGGTTTTGATCCTACTTTATGTTCTGGCTGTGTGGGAGCCTAGCCAGTTTGGATGTTCACCTTCCTAGACCAGGATGGGGGGGGGGGGACTTTGGACTTTCCACAGGGCAAGGAACCCTGACTGCTCTTCAGACTTGAGAGGGAGGGGGAGAGGAGTGGGGGGAGAGGGAGAGGAGTGGGGGGACTGGGAGAGGAGTGGGGGGAGGAGTGGGAGGCTGGGAGGAGGCGGAAATTGTTTTTTTCTCAATAAAACAAAAAGAAAGTTAAAAAAAAATGTCCATTTCTTTTGCATTTTCCAGTTTTGTGGCATACAGGCTTTTGTAGTAAGATCTAATGATTCTCTGAATTTCCTCTGTGTCTGTGGTTTTGTCCCCCTTTTCATTTCTGATCTTATTTATTTGCGTGTTCTCTCTCTGTTGTTTAATTAGTTTGGATAGGGGTTTGTCGATATTGTTGCTTTTCTCCAAGAACCAACTTTTTGTTTCATTGATTCTTTGGACTGTTTTCTGTGTTTCTATTTTGTTGATTTCAGCTCTCAGTTTTATTATTTCCAGTGTTCTACTTCTCCTGGGTGTGTCTGCTTCTTTCTTTTTTTCTAAAGCTTTCAGGTGTGCTGTTAAGTCCCCAATGTATGCTTTCTCTGTTTTCTTTAAGTGGGCACTTAGTGCTATGAACTTTCCTCTTAGCACTGCTTTCATCATGTCCCATAGGTTTGAGTATGTTGTCTCTTTATTTTCATTAAATTCAAGGAAGACTTTAATTTCTTTCTTAGTTTCTTCCTTTACCCAGGTGTGGTTCAGTAGTTGACTGTTCAGTTTCCATGTGTTTGTAGGCTTTCTTGGGGTAGCATTGTTGTTTCTTTCTAACTTTAATCCGTGGTGATCTGATAAGACACAGGTGGACACTGATATTTTTTTGTATCTGTGGAGGTTTCCGTTGTTACCGAGTATGTGGTCAATTTTCGAGAAGGTTCCATGAGCTGTAGAGAAGAAGGTATATTCTTTCCTATTTGGGTGGAGTGTTCTATAGATGTCTGTTAAGTCCATTTGCTTCATTACCTCCAATAATTCTCTTAATTCTCTATTAGGTTTCTGTCTTATTGACCTGTCCAGTGAAGAGAGAGGTGTGTTGAAGTCTCCTACTACTAGTGTGTGTGGTTTGATGTCTGCCTTGAGTTCTAGTAATATATCTTTTACATAAGTGGGTGTTTTTATATTTGGGGCATAGATCATCGATATTCAGGATTGAGACGTCATCCTGATGAATTGTTCCTGTTATGAGTATGAAGTGTCCATCTCGATCTCTTCTGATTGATTTCCGTTTGAAGTCAGTTTTGTTAGAAATTAGTATGGCCACACCTGCTTTTTTCTTAGGACCATTTGCTTGAAACACCTTTTCCCAACCCTTTACTCTGAGTAGATGCCTGTCTTTGTGGTTGAGATGTGTTTCTTGCAAACAGCAGAATGTTGGATCCCGTTTTCGTATCCAATCTCTTAGCCTGTGCCTTTTTATAGGTGAATTGAGCTCATTAATATTAAGTGATATTAATGACCAGTGGTTTTTTACTCCAGTTTTTCTTATTGTTTTTGGTAGTAGAGTTTGTGTGTCTCCCTTCTTTGAGTTGTGCTGGTGAAGGGTCGCTAGATGCCTGAGTTATTGTAGGCAGTGTTGGCAATGTTGGATTCCTTGGGTTGCGATTATCCTTCTATTACTTTCTGTAGGGCTGGATTTGTGGCTACGTATTGTTTAAATTTGTTCTTATCCTGGAATGACTTGTTTTCTCCATTGATAGTGAACAATATCTTGGCTGGGTATAGTAGTTTGGGTTTGCATCCATGTTCTCTTAGTTTCTGCAGTAGCACTATCCCGGACCTTCTGGCTTTCATAGTTTCCATAGAGAAGTCAGGTGTAAGTCTGATCGGTTTACCTTTATAAGTTACTTGCCCTTTTTCCTTTGCAGCTCTTAATATTCTTTCTTTAACCTGTATATTTTGTGTTTTGATTATTATATGGCTAGGGGATGTTTTTCTTTGATCCAGTCTGTTTGGTGTTCTGTATGCTTCTTGAATATTCAGAGGAATATCTTTCTTTATGTTAGGAAAGTTTTCTTCCATAATTTTGTTAAAAATATTTTCTGGGCCTTTGAGCTGTGACTCTTCTCCTACTTCTATTCCTATTATTCTTAGGTCTGGTCTTTTTATTGTGTCCCATATTTCCTGAATGTTTTGTGATGAGAATTTGTTGACTTTGCTGTTTTCTTTGATCAGTGCGTTTATTTTCTCTATGGTGTCCTCAGAATCTGAGATTCTTTCTTCTATCTCTTGTATTCTATTGATTATGCTTGTTTCTGTAGACTCTGCTCGTTGACCTAAATTTTCCATATCCAGCTGGTCCTCAGTTTGTGTTTTCTTCCTTGCCTCCATTTCAGTTTTCAATTCTTGAACTGTTTCCATTACCTGTTTGATTGGTTTTTTTCTTGCTTTCCCAGGGTATCATGTACATATTTACTCATTTCTTCAAACTTTTTGTTATACTTCCCATCCATTTCTATAAGGGCGTTTTTTACATGTTTTTTAAGGGACTCTATTGCTTTCATAAAGTCAATTTTTTTCCACTTCTTCTATGTTAGAGTGTTCCAGTCTTTCTGTTGTAAGATCATTGGGTTCTGGTGTTTTCATGTTGTTTTTCAGATTATTGGGTGAATTCTTGCCTTGTCGCCTGCCCATCTCCTCCTATTGATGCTATCTAATGGGTCTTTTAAAACCAGATCAGTTTTCCCTGCTGGCCAGGGGCTCCTCTTACAAAATGCCCTCGCTCTGTTTCCTGGCTCCTGCCGGGGGCCAAAATCCCTCTCACCCCTCCGAAGGGTCTTCAGGAACAGGACCAGGCTGCCCGTTTGGCAGGGACCTCACCAACAAAAGGCCTACCTCTTTGATTTAATTGTAGTGGGGCGATCTGCTCTTGGTGTTGTGCTCTGGTCCCTGCCGCCTGCGTCTGTCACCGCCTGCGTCTCTGTGTCTGGGATTTTCAACCTCTGTGCTGCTAACACCGTGGGCAGGGTCATCCTTTGTTTTTCTGGACTGCCTGTGCACTGTAAATGTGCTTACCATCACCCCTGATTTCTGTCCAATAGCTACATACAAACATCTTGTATTGGAGTCAGTATTACCATGATGAAACAATAGGAGCAAAAGCAAGTTGGGGAGAAAGGTATTTGGCTTACACTTTCACTTTGTGGTCCATCTCTGAAGAAGTCAGGACAGAATTCAAACACAACAGGAACCTGGAGGATGGAGCTGGTACAAAGGCCATGGAGGAGAGCTGCTTACTAGTTTGATTCCTATGACTTTCTCAGCCTCTTCCTTATAGAACCCAAGACCACCAGCCCAGGGATGGCTCTCCTACATCAATCACTAATTTAAAAATATACCATACAGGCTTTCCTGGAGCCTGATCTTATGGAGTCATTGTCCCTATTGAGTTTCACATCTCTTAATGACTCTAGAGGAGGAAGGATTCTAGGAAACACAGCGGTAAAGAACATCACAAGAAAACCCACAGAAATAACTAACCTGGCTCATAGGGATTCACAGAGTCTGAACCAACAACCAGGGATCCAGTATGGGACTCGCCTAGGCCCTCTATATACATGTGACAGTGGTGAGCTTGATTTACTTGTGGGACCCCTAACAACGGAAGCAGGGCTGTTCCTAATGCTTTGACTGGCGCTTGGGAATCTGTTCCTCATACTGGGTTGCTTTCCCCAGCCTTAATACAAGAGAAGGTGTTTAGTAGTACTGTAACTTAATATGCCTTGCTTTGTTGATACTTATGGAGGCCTGCCCCCTTCTGAATAGAAATAGAGGAGAGAGGGAAAATCGGGGGAAAGAATGAAAGTAGAGGAGGGAGGGGAAACCGTGGTAGGAACATAAAATTTTTTTAAAAGAAAAAATTTAGCCAGTACATTGATACCACTGGCTGTGAGAAATCACAGTATCTCTGACATTTAATATGGATTTTGAAAGTGGTATTTCCTCCTGGTTGAAAACTACTGGGGTTTAAGAAATTTACTCTTAGAAAAAGAATTTTTCCAGGAGAGAAATTTCTCCATCTCTGAGTTTGCCTCTCTTCCCTCCCAATGTGGTTCTCAGGAACTGTTTTTGCTGTCTATTGAAGTGGAGGAAAAGATACATAGAAATCAAAATTTGGATTTGTGTCTCAGGAAACACAAGTGTACAGATGGATGTTAGTATTTGTTGTTTTTCATCAAAGATCTTGTGAACCCCAAGTTGCTTTGAAACTCTTTATAAAATTGGGAGAAGAGGGTAAATAGGATGGAAACATGTTGTAGATTAATTTTAAAAGAACTAAAATAAACCAAAATTTTAAAATATTAAGGATTTATTTTAATTTTAATTATATGTATGTGCTTTGTGTGTGTGTGTGTGTGTGTGTGTGTGTGTGTTAGGATGTATACATGAGATTATCAGATCCCCTGGAGCTAGAGTTTAAGGTGGATATGAGCTGCCCAGTAGGGGTGCTGGGAAGCTCACTTAGCAGGAGCAGTGCTTGGTCTTAACCACTAAGCCATTTCTTCAGCCCGCCAGCTTTGAGTGCTTGATCTTCTTGTTTCTGTCTCCAGTCCTCCTTTTAGCCAATTTTTAATGTGAGTTTTATTTTTGCATATGCTAAATAAGTGGCTCTTCACTAGAGAATATGAAGAAGAAAATTTCATAAAAGAGAAAATATAGAGTAAGACTTTGTGGATAGAAGTATTCAAAACAACCCCAAAAAAACCTTAATATCATCTTTCAGATGGGTATGTTTAACCGCAATCTAGAGTAGACTCAAGTCACATGGAATCCAACTGCTCACTTTCAAGGAATTAAATCTTAGAGTTCTTTTGACAGGTTATATCTTAAGATTTAATTGTAGACAGGATAAAAATTAGAAATCTAAGTATCCCACATGCCAGCTCAGCTCAGCTCTTACCATTTCACACTACTTTGTGAGGGCGCTGTCTCCTATTATCTTCATGGTGCAGTATTTTCCCATAAACACATGCAAGAGTATTTTTAGATAGGACCCTATAGCATGTGGGCGTAACAGATTGCAAAGCTAGAAAGAGTAGGAAGAAATGATTATTTCAAAGGAATTTCACATCTGTGGGATCTAGCAGGCGTTATATGGACACATACATTATTTCCACTGTCTGGCTCTATCTATGTGTGAAACTCTCCCGCCCCCACCATCTCCCACTCCCAATATCCCTGTCAGATAATTTGGCTTTGACACCACACTCTTGAGAATATGATTTACCAACTATTTAAGGAACAGGCGAATTTGGCTGCAGAGGTATTCCTTTAGGAGATATTCAGTTCATAGTTTGAATATATTTTTACTGTGTCCCCAGAGATACTAACCTCAGGGAGTGAGACAAAAGAAGGTGTAGCAAGAGCCTGCATTTTAGTAATGGGCAACCGGGTTCCTAAAAGAAATATTAGACAAGCACCGCCTTCCCCAAGACTCACGGGACCCTATCTTCTCTATTCCCTTCAAGCTGTTTTACCAACTATAGTAACCACGCCATGCATTGGATCCCAGAGCCCATTCATTTTGTTAATGAAGCATTAGTATCTTAACTAATATGTATGTATTTATCCTGTACAATAGTGCATGCTAATTGCCAAACTGCTTTAAGTTCTTCATAGTCCGTGCATTAACAAAGACTTAGTAGTATGTCTGTCTGAATGCCCGTGTCTAAGTTATTCCATTTAAGCAAAATGTATTCCACATTTATCTATGATTTTATAAATGAAGATTTTTCTTTCTTGTTTTTGAATAGATAAAATAATATGCTTTTGTGTATGTGTGTGCACGCATGCTTCTGATTGGCTATTATGAATAATGCTATAATAAGCATATGTGGGCAGATCTTTTCTGAGATACTGGCTTCATTTCCTTTGGATACAAATCTAGATGTGGCATCAGATAATAGTGCAGTTGTGCAGTTTAATCTTTGAATATATATCAAAGAACCTCTACTCAATTTCCATAATTGCTGTAAATGACTTAGAATTTTACTACTTACATAAAAAATGCTTCTAGATTTTTTGTTTGTTTGTTTTGTTTTTCGAGACAGGGTTTCTCTGTGGTTTTGAAGCCTGTCCTGGAACTAGCTCTTGTAGACCAGGCTGGTCTCGAACTCACAGAGATCCGCCTGCCTCTGCCTCCCAAGTGCTGGGATTAAAGGCGTGCGCCACCACCGCCCGGCACTTCTAGATTTTTAACAAACACTATTCACCTTTCTTAACATCACGTTTGTTGATCGGAGATGCACTCTACCAAAGATTATTTTAAAATGACATCCAGAGTTTTGCTTTCTCTCAACTAATCCTGCTTACCCCCATGCAAACACTAAATAATCCATTGATGTGGGATTCCCCTCTGTATGCCACGAATACCATTGGTTAATGAATAAAGCTGCTTTGGCCTGCAGTAGGGCAGAATTGCGTAAGGTGGGGATTCCAAGCAAATAGAGGAGGAAAGAAGGCAGAGTCAGGGAGATGCCATATAGCCTCTGGAGGAGAAAGGCACCTGCACACTGGTCCAGGTAAACCACGAGCCTTGTGGTAAAATATAAAATAATGGAAATGGGTTAATTTAAGACACAAGAGCTAGCTAGCAATACGCTGAAGTGATTGGACAAGCAGTGATGTAATTAATACAGTTTCTAAGTGATTATTTTGGGTCTGTGCAGCCGGGAAATGAACAGCATCCTCTGTCTAAAATTCACGTTTGGCTTTATACATTAGTAACTTTTAAATTTATTATTATTATTTAAGAGTTTCACACATGCATAAAGGTGTTCTCCATCCATTCTTTCCCCCAGTTTCTCCTTTATCCTCCACTTACCACTTTTCACTCCCAAAATTATATGCTGTTTTTCTACAGCCCACTGAGCTGTTTTAGAGCTGAAAACACATTTTATAGCACCGAACACGAGTAGCTTCCTAGAGACTACTTTGAAGTAAACAGACTCTTCCGCCCCCATAAGTCCTAAGTTGCTAATAGCTCTTCAGATAGGAGTGCTATTTCAGGAACCCCACCCCTGTCTGCAGTGATCCCTGAAGCCTTGGAGGATGTATGTGATATAGAGGTTCCATTTAAATCTTAGCAATCCACAACCCCTTATTCTTTGCACATTGCTCTGTGGTAGGTCTCTTTATTAACCACCATCTGTTGAAAAGAGACACTTCTGTGATGAGATCTGAGAGATGCACCAGCCTGTGGGTATGAAAATAAGAATTTAAAAAAGGGAATTGTTTATCATGAACTCTATCAGTATAATAGTATTAGGTTTTGCTTTAGCCCCTATGACTTAACTTTTGGCTCTATTAATGGTGTCTATTCCATAAGTAGACTTTGCGTCCAAACAGAAAGTTGTTGGTTGCTTCTGTAATACTTGTATCACTATTGCACCAATGGTAAAGGTAACTGTCTTTGTTCATAGGTGGGGACTTAATTCATTTTAAATTATGTTCTGGCCACTTTGATTTTTTTTGTCCTGCTTTTTCTTTTTGTCGTCTTTATTTTTTTCTTAATCCTCATTTCTTTATGTTAAATAATGTTTGGAAATGATAAGGAAATAATTTTAAAAAGAGTAATGTGTATGAACACTCACTATCATCTTATCTAAAGTAAGAACTGAGGAGAATGAATATTCCAACAGAGAAAGAGCACAGTCCATGCAGAATCCGATATTCTGATTCATGTAAAATTCAAATATTTAATTGATTGATAAAATGTTTATTAAGATTTCAGGTACTGATAATCCTTAGGAATGAGGAAGGCATTGCAAAGATTATTCTCCCTCCTTGTTGAAAGGACTATCCAGATGGAAGGACAGAGCTTGGCCATTGTTAGATGTTGGGTAATTTGTTATGACCAAAGGAAAGTAGAATCAATCTGATATCTTTTAGATTCCCATAAGTATCCAATGAGTCTATGGACTTAGAAGAATAAGCATGGTCAGGCTGCTCTCAATGGGAAGGACTGATGGAGTCCTTATTGCCTAATAGATATGGTCAAATTCACCAGAGGCAAGAATCTACTAAGAGGCTTCATAATGAAGTCCCAGAATAATAACCAGAGTGGATGCTGAGGTTTGGAGAAATTTATGATCCTTGCAACCTCTGAATCTCATGCATGATATATTTTTATGTAAAATATTCAATCTACCAAACAGCATGCATGATACATACGAAATATATCAAAGCTATAACGGGTATAATTTGAAACACTAGTGATAGTAATCTTTGAATAGAGAAAATAAAAAACTTTTGTATTTTTTCTTGAAGCTCTTCTTTATCTTCTCTAGTGTTTTTCCAATTATTAAAACAATCATATACCAATGGAACATACTTCAAGTTCTTTATATTTATAGTTTAAAATCAAGATATTAAGCTCAAATACATTTAAGTACTTTCTTGTCTATGAAAATAATGTGTTTGGATTTTCTGTTTGAATGCTTCTTCAGATTAACATTCATCTGGCCATGATTTTAACAGATCTATATCCTTGGAAATATTTTACCATGCATGTGCCCTTGTTTAGAAGCTACCCAACAGTGAACACTTGTTTACAGAGGTTGCTTGGTCCCTGTGCAAGGACAAGATGAGCTGCTCACTGAGCAAAGATAAAGATCTCTTTGCTTGGCTCAGCTCTCAGTGCCAATGATGCAGTAACTGGAAGCCAAGACAGCAGGAAAATCCATGCTTCTCCCCGTTTCTCACTTTGATAAAGCCAAATGAATCCTTTTCAGTCTGATTTTGAGGGCCTTGGCCACAGGAGGCAGCAACCACATACAATGAGAGCAGATTAGGCTGGTCCATCAGGGTGGCAGATAACTGTGCCTCCCTTAGAGCCTGGCAGCGTCTGTAGCCAGATTCTTAGGGTGTATGGCTTTCCGTCTCTAAACTCCAGCCCAGTAATTCTCTGCTTCTTTTCTGAAAAGGGTGTCAGTTTGGTGATGATTGTAATTCTGCACAAAGTATTCTAAACACTCTACTCCTCAAATAAATTTGAAAGTGGCAAAAAGAATAGAATGAAGAGAATTGGGCCTCTTGAGATTACATCCCAGAAAAGTTCTGGTTTGTTCCCAGAAATGCCAGTCTAGTTCAGGCAGGGTCCCGGGCACTTTAAAACTGTCCTTTCGGGTGCTGTAAAGTTCCCACATCCCAGCTTACCCCCAGATCTGTGAGCATTTTGAGGTGTATACGGAAAGTAAAGGTAACATGAGCATTGCTTTTAAACCAGTGGTTCTCAACCTTCCTAATGCTGCAACCTTTAATATAATTCCTCATGCTGTGGTGAACCGCCCCTCCCCCCGCCATAACATTATTTTCATTGATACTTCATAACTGTAATTTTACTACTATTTTGAATCGTAATGGAAAATCTATGCTTTTCAATGGTCTTAGGTGACCCCTGTGAAGGGTCATTCCAACCTGGAAAGGGGTCGTGACCTACATGTTGAGAGAACCACTGCCTTAAACACTCCGCTCTCATCCAGCATCCCCAGAAATGCTGGATGCTCCACTGACTTGGAGATAGTGTCATCTTGGACAGTTACAATGTCACTGACCCGAGAGACATATCAGTTAGCCCAGGAGACCTTCAATTTAGTGACTACCCGTGAATTATCACTGTGACTTGAATGGTGGAACCACTTGGGAGGAAAACATTCCATGTCAAAGAATTCTGAGGTGGCTTCCGAGATACCTGTTCCCCTGGCGCAATGCCTCCACTATTGAATACGCCCGATCTGGAGTGTAATGTGGTACCACTTGTATGACGGTGTTACAAATCAGTTGCATTAGCCTAGCGGAGATGATCTGATCAAGTCGTCCTTGAAAAGATCCTGTGTCCTTCTTAGAAGATCATGAGAACACGATGAGACCTAACGAGACTCTCATGGCAAGGGATGCGATCAGGATGACAAGAAGAGTGGGCTCGGAGGGGGATCTAGGCATCAGGTGGTATCAGGTGACACCGTGGACCCAGCGCTCCATTGTTCTACCTGAGACTCAGGGACTGGGAGGATAACCCATTTCTATACTTCAACCTGATAGCCTTGTGATAAACTGTTATAGACTATCAGAACACAGACACATATCTCATATTTGGTTTTTTGATGTTGACGATGTCCACAAAAATATGGTTTCTCCTTACACACAGTAATGAATGTTCTTGACTTCTGTCTCAAATTCATATATTGAAATTCTAACCCAGTAGACTGCCAGTATTAGAAAGTAGGGTGATTGTCACAGGATAGGTGTTGTACGGTCCTGAGGTGTTTCTTGGGTGAGAAGAAAAAGGAGGCAAGAACCAATGATGCAGGCACCCAGAACAGGTTGAAACAACAAATTCAGTTTATTTCAGGAAGAGGTAAGCTTTATATATGCCCCACCCTGCCCGGGAGGGGGATCCCCTAAGCTGGCATCTGCTGAGGTGGTCACTGTCCATAGGTCCACAGCTGTTATCAAAGTCATTAGGCAGACCCAGGATGGCTCTACTGCGCATGCGCTTAATATCAGTCTAGGCTGGCTCTCAGGCCCGTTAAGACTTAGTCATCCCACAGATAGGGTCGTGAGGGCGGAGCTCTTCTGGATTAAACTAGTGCCACATTCAAGGCCTTACACATCTGCCCTCCCCCTGTACGTGTGAGGGTGCAGTCAGAAGGCTCCATCTTTAAACCAGAAAGCTGCCTGTCACCTTGGTGATGCCCTGCCTTGATCTGGACTTCCCAGCCTCTAGAGCTGCAAGAAATACATCTGTGTGTTTCAGAAATTACCTAGTTTATGATATTTTTGTCATAGCAGCACACATCTTTAGGGCTAAAGAAAACTCATTCTTTTTCAAAGTAGGATGTTCAATTCTTCGAAAGCTTTAAGGATAAAGCATTGTTTCTCCTAAAATTCAGTTGCAGTTTCTATGCAGTTTTATATATTAATCTTATATTCATCTATGTCGATGTGTACCATTAAAAAATCCCCAATAATTTTTATCATATTTAAATGGTCAAAGACAGCATCGTGATGTCTACAAGTTTAATATAGTGAGGTTAAGAATATTGATTTGGTGATTTTCAAGGCAGGTCAGCGTAATTTCTCTGATACTCCTGTTTTAATACAAATTTTAAGACTTATTATTAATGTTTGCATGTGCACATGGTGTGTATGGTGGGGTCATGCATATCAGAACAAGCATTGGATAACTTTATGGAACTCAGTTCTCTCCTTCTACATCCACGTGGGTTCTGAGATTTGAGCTCCGGTTGCCAGAATTTCACAGTAAGCACCTTTACCCTCTGAGCCACCTCTTTGGCCTTTCATCACTTTTACTGTGCCTAAATTGTCATAAAAGTTATAGTCTGATAAATACAGATCCTATGTTTTTATCATCTGTGTTGTCTGAATAAGTAACAATGATATGATTGATATATAATTTTCTGTACTTGGAAACAGACCCTAACATAGGTTTACTTGCAGAGTTCATAGGACAGTACTCCCAGGAAGACCACCAGTACTGCCAGGAAGACATAGAGGGAAGTAGAGTTAAGCAAAGAATGTATAAATAAATAAATAGTGTGCATCAGAAACCTTAGCCTGTTTCAAAGAGAGCTGTAGAGCTTGGCTGGTCCTTCCCAAATGATCCATTTGGAGCAGGGAGACTGGGCCTTTGTACTCTCATATTAACCAGTGGTTGTTGAAGCCTGCTCCTGGGGGAGGATGGATGAGCATGCGGGATGCCAAGACTGTCAGCTGAGGTCGATTTGCAATCTGTGAGCCCTTGGCTGACAACACCCTTGGCAGCTAGAGAAGGATTATCTTGGGGGGAACTGGGTGGCACCCAACATCTGTCATTATAGTCTATTGAGAAACGCTAGCTTCATGTAATATTCTGTTTCATCCTATCGGGGAGCAGCTCCAGTGAGATTGTGGTTGTTTTTATTTGGTGGGACACAAAATTTTCAATAGCACAGACTCTCACCTCCTGCTATGGAAGTCTAGCTCAGAGATGCACCATCAGGCCATGCTCTCTCCTCTATGACTCAGTTAAGATTGCTCACACTATCACACCTGGCTATATTTATTTTGCATATTCCCCTTTATAAAACAGTAGGCTTAGATAGACACTAGATTATACAAGGTCCCAATTCAGTGAGTGAAAAGCCTAAAACCTTGAAGCATGTATGTGAAGACTACGTATTCGTTTTTCTCCAGGTGGCATGCTGATCTCTCTAGCAATTCCACCATTGCTCTCCAGTGTGATAACATCCCAGTATGGGGCTGTTTATGCTCTTTGTGGGTTGGCACCCAGTCAAGGACTCAACATGCGCTTTTCTTTTTGACAAGTTGGATGTTTGTCCGTGGGAGGAGAAATAAGAATTGTCGTTGTATCCCACGCAGAGCCTCCACTCTCCCCGCCAAAATGACTGCCGGTGTGTGTTAATTTGCTGAAAGCCCTAGAGTTGCTGAGGATGGGGAGAATGAAATGAACTGATTAAGACATTCTGTTGAGCTGAATGGTGAGTTTCCTCCAGAATAGATAAAGTCACTTGATTGTTAACAGGGTGCTGTGAAGGTTTTTGTCCTCTGTGCCTGTTAGCAGAGGTACATTTGTATATCCCTTGAAGTTTCCGTGACGCAGGCATTCAAGCTTAATCTTCTTAATACTCAGATTAATTACTCAAGCCACTCCTTAATATCAGCAAATTAGTACAAACTTCTCTTTCTGCAGAACGTGAACGACCAAACTCACTGTTTAAATCCCCATCAGGATGAATTCATTTAGCATCCTATAATGCAAACAATTCCGCTTTAGCCTGGACCGCCGTACTTAGCCAGGCTCTCCACAGTCTTATGAAAACTATTCATGTGCCGCCATGGATATGAGGCGAGGAACCAAAACAGTACATCAGTGATAGAACACTTAGTGAATAGAGTTCCCCGCACCTGCCTCTTACTATAGCTTTTCGGTCATAGCATTACCAGATTCTGAATGTACCTCTCCCACACTGTGATGAACCGGCATTGCACACCCTCATTGGTGGCCTTGAGGTAAACCACCTCATATGATTGTTCTAGCATCAAGACCACTTTTATGCTATTATCAGTTGTTCTATCTTCCTCAGGGCCCAGTCGTATGACGGGAGCCATTTTTAAAATGCCAAAACCACAACACAGCTTTCTTCCCGCACAGCTCCGTGCCGAAATGTTCTAATGCTATATGGAGCCCTAGCACAGATGCCATACACTTCCCACTATAGACAGCTCTACTACTCACTGCCACAAGGTCTGTCTGCTTCTGTAAACCAAACAACGGCTTTACATTGGGAGGCTCTCTTGGCCTGTACACCAAACTGGAAGCCATCTGTGTCATTCATAAGTGGTCACGGGAACGTTTCAAAGAGTGAAGTATGCTGTCCTCAGAGTCAAAAGAAACGGATTGGGGATTTTATTTCTTTACCAGTTATTTGAGATGCGGTCATTTACCTTTTCCTTGGGGTGGGTGATAGATATCTTGATGTGTCTCCCATCGCTGAATCCTTAAAATGTCCATTGATATGAAATGACCCTGAGGCTTATTTCCATCACTCGGGTCATGAACTTCTTACTAAGGCCCCAACATTTTTGTCACTATTTGTTCATCCAGGTTGATTAATATGACATTATAAGGAAATTGATCATCATCATTTTCTCCAGGATATCTTCTTTAATCCAAGCGAGTCACCACAAATCCGTGGGTTGGAACTTAATCTCCCGTGCAGGAGAGTTAGAAACAGAGATGATTGTGGACTGCAGATCACAAGCGCCTGGCTTTTGGGAATGGGTAAATGACACTGCGGAGGGGTGGCAAGGACCCATCCTTTCTCTCATATTCTTCTGATGATTGGAGACACAAGAAAGACATCATTATAGTCCAGCGTCTTGATCTTAGACTTCACAGCCTCTAGAATTGTGAGGGAATAAATTTTTCTGTTCTCTATGAATGACTCCAACTGCAGTAGCCTATTATCCCGGCACAAAGTGAGCTAAAGCAATGTTCAAACAGAGCGGGTCCCTTAGAACCATATTAGAGGTAGAGAAAGTGAGTTAACGTGGACAAAGCTGAGACTGTCGGGCTCTAATGCAAATTTAAATGAATGCAAATTGCTATTGGTCCTCCCTCACGATTGAGATAAAATCGGGCTCAATTTACCATCTACCAGGTGATAAACCTAAAACCATTGTAATCTGCTTTGCTAAACACACCAGGGTTGATAGAAGCAGTAGCATTGAAGAATATGAAGAACCGATTTGAGGTGATTCACTGTTATCTTCAAGCCTTCATAAAAAAAAAAAATGCTGTCCTAGCATAGTCAGTGGATATATGATAAGGGATTCTGCTCAGGAATCTCGAGTTTCTTTATGGTGGCGGTAAGCTGGGAAGACAGCTGGAATCACCAGGGAGCTCGCCTCTGTCCTAGCTCTCTCACATCCAGGCTGAGAAATAAACTAGAAGCTATCACCTGCCGGGTTTGTCATCATACCTTCAGCAACCTTGAAAATGACCTTCTTAGTAAAGGTCCACGGGTCCAGTGTTCTCAGTGTCAGCTATACCAAACTCAATCTTCATTTCTTTGCCGGTGTCTCAGTTAGGGTTTCTCTTGCAGTAAAGAAACACCATGACCACAACAACCCTTATAAAGGAAAGCATTTAAATAGCTCACTTCCAGTCCGTTATCATCATGGTGGGATGTGGCAACCTGCAGGCAGACATGACACTGGAGAACTGCATCTTGCTGGCAACAAGAAGTGGTCTGTCTCACTGGAGGTGGGCTGAACATATCTGAGACCTCAAAGTTCACCTCCACAGTGACACACTTCCTCCAAAAAGGCCATATCTTACTCCAACAAAGCCATACCTCCTAATAGTGCCACTTCCTTTGTGGGCCATTTTGTCTCAAACCATCATATTCAGATTCATAAAACTCCACTGACACACAGTTATGATGGTATTTGGGTCCCTAGATTTGCATTAACTAATACACAAGTAGCAAAGTAAATGGCTGTTGGTTCCTATGACAAAATAGTGATTCATTATTGTTGGTACATATTGTTGCATGGTCCTCACCAGAAACTGGTCTTTTTTATCCAACAGGTTATGTATGCATGTCAGAATGAGCCAACAGCTGTTGTTTGGGCTAAGGACAGTGATTTCATTGAGGTGACTTGCCTTCAACTTTTTTAAAAAGTTCTTATACGTTACATCCTGACCACAGTTTCCCCTCTGTGGTAATTTGAAAGAAAATGACTCCCAAAGGGAATGGTATTATTAGGAGGTGTGGCCTCGTTGGAGTAGGTGTGGTCTTGTTGGAGAAAGCCTGTCACTGTGGGGGCAGGCTCTGAAGTCTCATATATGCTCAAAACATGCCCAATATCTAAGACCACTTCCTATAAATCAAGAAGTGGGACTCTTGTCTACTTCTCCAGCACCATGTCTGCCTGCACGTCACCTGCCTTCATGTCACCATGTCATACCGTGATGATAATAAGCCAGACCTCAGAACTGCAAAGAAGCCACCTCAGTTTATGGTCACGGTGTCTCTTCACAGCAATAGAACACTGACTAAGACACCCCCCTTCCCTCCTCTCACCAACACCCCCACCTTCCCTCTCCCAGATCCACTCCTTCTTGGTTTCTCCCCTCCCTTCGACCAGAAAGAAATAACATTCATAACATGGTCTCAGACCCAAGCATGGATGAGATTTAGAATGATCTTTATTCGTCATCTTTTTATAAAACAGGGTGAGTTTTGGCAAAGCATTCTGAAAAGGAGATAGGTTGTTTCTACTGTAGATCATAGATTCTTTCCAAGGAAGGAGACAAGACATAGACCTAAGGACATGTAGTAAGAAAGAGCTGCTTGTTCGTCCCGGCCGTTCAGAACCAAAATAACCAAACAGAAATTGTATTAATTAAATCACTGCTTGACCCATTAGCTCTATCTTCTTATTAGCTAACTCTTACATTAATTTAACCCATTTCTATTAATTTGTATATTGCCATGTGACAGTGGCTTACCAGCAAAGTTTTGGCATGTCTGACTCTGCCAGTAGCTCCACAACATGTCCCTGACTCTGCCCTTCTTCTTGCCAGCATTCAACCTAGGCTTCCCTGCCTACCTAAGTTCTGCCTTGCTATAGATCCAAAGCAGTTTCTTTATTCATTGATGGTAATCACAGCACAAAGTGGGGAATCCCATGTTAAGGACATATTCAGCTGCAAGTGACTTTATATTCAAAAGCTAGAAAAGCTGACCTTCTCTGCTTGACTTGTTAATGGGATAGATGGTTATTCTTACTCTATTATAGAGCTTCCCCCAAAAAGCTAACCACCAAATTAAAATGCTGGTTTTTTTTTAATACAAATTTTCCTCCTACTCTGGTTGTATGAGACTTAGTCAGCTACCTCATTAAAAGTCGGGTTTACAGATGAATCAGCGGTGGTGTTTTTAGAACCCAAATGGTTACTATATTTTAGCAAAAGGGGAATGAGGGGGTGGGCAGAATGGTCTTGTTTGGTTTTGTTCTTTCATTGTAGTGCTTTCAAAACTGTAATTTGAAAACTGCTACTGTCCTGACTGGTTGTGTTTGTCAACTTGACTGATACAAGCTAGAGTCATCAGAGAGGAAGGAGCCACAGTTGAGTAAATGCCTCCATGAGATCCGGTATAGCATTTTCTTAATTAGTGATTGATGGAGGAGGGCCCGGATCACTGTAGGTGGTGCCATCCGTGGACTGTTGCTCCTGTATTCTCAAAGAAAGCAGGCTGAGCAAGCCATGAGGAGCAAGCTAGAAGAAGCAAGGTAGTGAGCTGCTCCCCCTTGGCCTGTGCTTCAGCTCCTGCAGGTTCCAGCCCTGCTTGAGTTCCTGCCCTGACTTCCTTCTGTGATGGACTATGATCTGGAAGTGTAAGCCAAACAAACCCTTTCCTTCCAAACTTGCTTTTTTCGCATGGTGTTTTGTTGCAACAATAGAAACCTTAACTAAGACTGTCACTTAAAGTGTAAACCAGGGATGCTGACAAATTTAAGGACCAATTACAAGGAAATCTGCCTGGTAACAGAGAAACACAGCAGAGATTCCCTCTAGCTGTTCCCACATCCATGTGGATGCTGATACAATGATTGCAAGTGAATTGAAAACAAGGTCTTGAAGGCAGTAGTGACTTGTTATGTCCTAGCTCCCTACCTCCAAAAGGTTCATTTACAACCATTTGTAGGGTAAGAAAAGACCCTTCGTTGGAAGACTGCCCAGGGCCCCTGTGCCTATCCTGAGACAAACCTTGAATACTTCCTCAGATGAACTTCCAGCTCCTATTCAAGATACTTTAACATAAAATTGTGTGAACTTAAATGGTTTATTTACTCTTTCTGCCGGTGATGCCAGTGAAGCATAGTTATTTTGTATCGTGGATGCGCCTGACACTTTCAGTCGCTCACCCTTAGTGATTTCCCGAGTTACCTGACAGTGATTTCACACAAAAACATTCAAAAATTGGAGGGCTTCACGGCAGTGAAATTGGATGCTTCAATTATCTGAACTGATTCGTATAAAGAAGCATTCTCGGCAGATAAAGATTGGAACCAACCGATTCATTAAGAAGGCGATCTAACGACAGAAGCTAAACACAGACAGCCAACAGGAGCAGAGGAAAACTTTGCTTATTTTAGGCAGGTCTGCTGGTCTGAATAGACTTCACAAGTCACCTGTTAATGGTATAGGGCATCTGAGAAGCAGTTAGGTCAAGAAATATTGTTTAATTAAAGTGGAGCAGAGAGAACAATGGTCTTATAAAAATGCCCGTGTTTGAAGCTTCATTAGATCTAAATATGCTATCTTACCTAGAAAAGAGGCTACCACCCATGTCCTGAAGATAAATAACCTTGAGAAAAGGAGATCATGCATTATATGTAGAACCCCAACTGATACACTTAATAAACTGAGAACAGAAATCATTCAGAGGCTGTGGCAATGGAAGAAGGGTCAGAGACTTGTGAAGTAGTGGAGTGTAAGGGAGAAGTGCTAACCTCCAGAACTAATGCATGGATACTGTGCAAACTTAAACGTTTGTCATAATGTGCTAAGTTAGCAATTACAGCTGGGTGATAGTGGCACATGCTTTTAATCCCATACCTTGGGAGGCAGAGGTCGGCAGATGTCTGTGAGTTTGAGGCCAGCCTGGTCTACAGAGCTAGTTCCAGGACAGGCTCCAAAGGTACAAAATAGCAGTTATAGACAAATATACACATAATGTAGTTTTGATAAGTTTTACTCTAACTGAATTGTTTGGGATCCACAGATATTTCGCAGTCATCGGTAGGTGAAGTACAAGAATTAGAGCAGAGGACTATGGAGAAGATATGTTCTCTTAGAAACAATTCATATCTATATAAGATACACACACACACATATAATGGCAATTAAAAATAAAGGACGTGAATCTGAGAGAGTTCAAGGAGGGGTAGATGGGAAGGGCTGGATAGAGGAAAGGAAATAGAGAATGAGAAGAGGAAAGGGAAGGAGTAATGTGTAGAGGAAAGGAAAAGGGGAAGTTGCTTAATTATAATTTAATTCAAAAGTATAAGATATATTTTAAAAATAAACAAATGTGTATGTTTGGTCATATTTTTCAGACTTTGGTAATACTCTTTAAGTTTTACAATTCTTTTGTAAATGTAGAACAAATGTATTTTTAACATGTATTTGCTCAAAACATTGGTTCTTTCAACCATTAACATGTTCTATGATTCCATCTAAACTCTTACCTAAGTGTGTGTACAGGTATACACATATGTTTATATGCACATAAGCATATGCACTCGAGGTAATTGGGATTTTATTGTGAGTATAGAATCACAGCCACAGGAAGATATATATTCAGAATCTCTTCACTGTTTTGAGAATTGAGGATACATTAATTACCATGTCTTCATTTCTTACCTGGCCCCTTTATGTGTCTGTGGTTGCATTTGCACAACCCCTTCCGAACATGACCCTTCAGACATCTTCCTCACTGTTACGTCTCAACTCCAGCTCATCGTCAAGGCCTTAAAAATTTGATGACCTTAGGATGTTACTGGTCTCCCTTTCATCCATCTCTGTTAATGCCATGATTCCCACCCACGCCACCATCAAAGTCCTCCTGCACTGCATTGTTATTCTCTATGACGTCTCACGTTAGTCTCAAAGCCAATCTATACCAATATCCAGTGCTATCACCCCCAATCACATGTCAGACACCATTTTAGTAAAAGAGTTCCATGGTTTTTATTTTTTAGAATAAGATCAAAATACCCTGAAATTCTCCCAGCATATTTTATGCTGTGTGAACTCTTCCCTTCTTCTCCAGTATTGATTTATCTCCTTGTGTGAATGATGCCCTCAGGTAAATTTAAAGGGTTTGAGATCTTGCCTTGATCAGCATACACAATAAGGGAATAATTTGGGAAATATTTACTACGAGTTGATTTTGATGAGACTCTACCTAAAAACAGAAATATCATTGTAGTTTGTGGTTTTTTTTCTATTTACACAAATATTACTGGAATTTTTCTGATTTAAGTTTTTTCAAGTACCACAGAGTAAGACATTACTTTAGAAGTTGGTATGGAATCCACACAGATAAATAGGGATAGACTCTACAGATCTTTTCAAAACAAACCCCACGGGTTCTGTAGTTACTAGAGTTCCCAGAAAGCATCTCCTTTCCTGATTCTATAGGGCGCACCCTCTTCTTCCTTAAATGACATGGAAGAAAATAGGGTACCCATGACAATCATCCGAAGTATACAAGAAAACAGAGCCATAACCTGTGTTACTTTGCATAACAGGAAATTAGATGTGTGTTTCCCATTCCTAATAAGAGACAAGAATGACAGAAATGTCAGGGAGTTTGGGACGATCACCAGAACAAAGTTCCATGTCCCAAGAGAAGCCTGTTTGGTTAGGAACAGAGAAAGCTAATAACAGCAGGTGAACTTGGAGCAAGTTGTCAGGACACATTAGTCATGACATGTAGCCATTAGTATGTCATATCTGGTTCATCTTAAGTCCAGAGGGATTTCAAGGTGGTTTAGAAGGTATATAAAATGCAAAAAAAAAAAAAAAAAAGTATCAGACACAGGTGAAAAGGTAAAAGGAAAATCCCAGGGATAGAAATGGAAAGAGAAGTAAAACATGTACAAGTGAGCCCTTAGAACACTCCCTGGATCCTAACCCACAAGGCCTCCCAGTGTACCACCTGTATGCAGCCATAGGCTCAGCTCACACAGGGCTCAGTCCAGGAGATGAGGCCTTTATGCTTTTAAGGGCTCCCAGATAGACAGATTCCTCTCCTCTTTGCATCTCTAGTATCTTGCAACAGTCCTTTCAAACAGTTTATCAAATGTGTACCTCTATACTGCCTGCTTGTTGTGTCTAACTTTCAGCTCCTTAAAACATTGCTCTGGAATGTTTATGATGTATTTTCTCACCTACCACAAGCACATTTAGTGGTTATTCAATTTTTAAGTTGATGAGTACTAGGCCAAGGCAGGGGAAAAACACAGAGACACAGAGAGAGCTAAAATAGACTCAATAAAAGCTAGGAATGAAATCTCCCTCTCCAAAGTTAAAACGCTGTTTTGTGGCTGCAGAAAATGCAGTCAGAGGCTTGGTGTTGTGTTAAGTCTCACAATTCTCCACTCTTAGGATCCTCATTGACTTCTACGAGTACTGTACATAGGCTATCCATTCACAAATCTTTACCCCAATTATATCTAGATGGGATTTCTAAAACAAAATATATTTTTAATTGTCCTATGCATATGGGTGTTTTGCCTTCCTGTATGTCTGTCTACCGTTTGTGTGTGTGGTGCCCAAGGTGGGGAGAAGAGGGCAAATCCCCTGGAACTGGAGTTACGAATGGTTGTCAGCCACCACGTGGGCATTGGGAATTGAACCTGTGTCCTCTGAAAGAGCAGTCAGTGTTTTTAACTACTGAGTCATCTCTTCAGTCCCTTAAGATGAAATTCTTTTATTGAAGGATGTGAGCCAGTGGATAAGAAATGCTGCTTTCTCTCTGAGGAGCAGCTACCTTAACTTTCTGTTTATTCCCTTCTCTCCTGTGTTAGTCAGTCTCCGTCTTCAGGCCTAATTTCAAGCTAGTCACTTTCCAGAAACAGCTGTAAAATTCAGAAGCTCTGAGAGTCTGTGCAGACTCTCCCAGACTGGTGCTTACCTGTATGAAGCATTGTAGACACAGAACAAGACTCCCCTCCCAGACAATGCGTCCTGGCTCTTTGAATTTCTGTTAGGTAAGCATAGTGAAATGAAATTAAGGTTTCAGCTAGAATTAAGTTTATCTATCTAAAATCTATGAATATGTAGTTGATTCTAAATAAAATGTAGGTGCCATTTTATTTATGTAGATGACCCTCGATTACACAGGAGGAGCCACTGTAAACACGACAATCTTTATAAGTGTAGGAGTTTGAAAAGTAAAAGTCTCGGTGATGAACTGTGAGGACTTCAATGCCCGCTGATCATTGCCGCTGTATGTGGATGAATGCCACAAGACGGGGAATGTGGCAGCTGTCAAGAACCAGGAAAACAAAGAGCAGAACAAACATGCTATCTCCTAGGGTATCTAGAGTGAGCCAATCCTATCAAGACCTGGATTTTTAATGCCCAGTGGTACTCTGTTGGGTTTCTGACCTTCAAGACATAAAATAATAAGCATGTTATTTTAAGCTCCCAAATTTGTTGTAGCTGGCTGCAGAAGCACCAGGGAACGAGGGCCTGTCAGTCTCCGGGGCCCCAGCTCTACCTAGCCTCACCTATGCCTTCCTTTTCTAAGAGAAGAATGTTTTCACATTCTAACAGCAAGGGCTCAGCAAACTGTCCATGCAGCTTCACCTTCCGCTTTATAATTGTGTCTCTTAAGACATGCACTAAAAATACCCATAGAGGCATGGCATTGGCAGGTCTAAGTTCAGAATTCCAATATGGCATTTACATTGTTGATTCACTATCAGATGCAACACTGGTACTGACCAAGACCGATCCTAGCTATTGTCTCGCTACTCTGGCTGGTGCCCAGAACTCTGCCCCCTTTGATAAATATTAACTTGCACTTGCTATTAGAAGGAAAGAAGAATATCTTCTTATCCTCTTTTCTCTCTTTCTCTTTCTCTCTCTCTCTCTCTCTCTCTCTCTCTCTCTCTCTCTCTCTCTCCCATTACCCTCATGTATCTTTAAATGCAAGCACCAGACTAGAGTATGGCAGACGACCTTAAACAAGGTGATTGCTTAGCTGCTTAGCCAATATTCATTATGTACTGTCAGTAAGCCTCATGAGGAGATACATTTCTGTTTGAGCCTCTGTGGTAAATAGATTATTGCTTTATGGGACGCTTGTTGCAAATCCCTGTGAACTCTGGGTAGCAACAGGATTACTGGAAGTAAATAATGAGTACAGTCCCTGCTCATGATAAACACTAACAGTGTTACTTCATGCCAGGTATTCCCTTCTCAGATCTTCGATGGGGTTGAAGACTATATAAATGTAGTTACTTTTCTCTCATGACTTGGCCAAGTTATTTATTATACAAGACCTAAGCTAGTTAGAATAGGATATTTGTACTTATTGTATATAATTTCGTAGTAAGTTTAGAACTCTCTTACTTAAACAAAAGGGGGGGGGGTGTTGCAGGAGGTCCCTCCGCTTTTCCAGCCAATAGCCGCTGAAATACCAGCCCATTGGAGCGTGGTCTCTCTCTTTAAAAAAGCGGCCACTTCCCTCCTTGCTCTCTCTTACTTCCTGCTCCACTCCCGGTGACTAGACTCCCTTCCTGATTGTGCAGAGGGCTGTTGTCTGGGACAGTGATCTGTAAGTTTTTTCCCCTTTAAATATTATAATATAAATAATAAATTAAATAATTGCTTGCATGTTATTTTTATCCATTCATAACATCGTCCTCATTTTTCAAAATGAGCCATGTCTCATACAGGTTAAACATATTTCTTTGAGTTCACATGAACCAGAAAGCAATGAAGCCAGTATTTGGCCTTGAAGTCTATTAATGTGGATTCAATGCTCTTTATACTGTGCATAGTCCCTATCTCATAGCACTGAGACCAGAGGTGTGGAGATTGAAGGCATGAAGCCAGCTTCTCCCCACAGCGCCCTCTAATGGCCAGTTCCTTTCAGCTAATCCTCTTCTTGTTCACAGGACTCACTTTGGGATTAACAGGCCAAGAGATGTAGGTAGGTGCAAGCTAGAAAAAGTGCAGTAGCTTGGGTGTGCGGAGTGTGAGAAGAGGAAGAAAGAATATTAAGTATTGCTAACTGCAGGTGGACTCTTCAAACTCAACAATTTGTGGGATTATACAAATATTTTGACATTAATAATGGAGGCATTACTTAAATGAATGTGATCAGAATATTACAAAACTACAGAGGATTGGACATCATCAACATTTAAGATGGGGAAAGTAGAAGATGGGACTATTAAGGTTTGTGTCATGTTTATAATTTTTGTAGAAAGCAGTGGTAGAAATTAAACTAAAACTTCCTGCATTTGAGAGAAATACTTAGGTTTATTTTATGATGTCATTTTTCCAAGGAATCACAGTTTCCAATATACAACTGTATAATGTGGTTGTATAATTTTCTTTCATTTTAATCAAAGCTATAATTTATATGCTGTTATAAAAATCCTCACTAGAGTGCTAGTGGATTTTATGAACACTAATTTCAAAAACCAAGACAGACTTTTTAAAAACAACAGAGACCTGGTTTGTTTGCATGAAAGGACTCTTGTTGATTTTGTTTTTATTTTGATAGACTTTAGTTCTCCTGTGACATTAACTGGAGCTGGGTGACCACTATGCTATGTTTGAGAACAGCAGTCCCCACGTAGCATTCAGGGACAGTTCAAATACCGCCCGTGTTATGGATTCCCTTGAGTGGCAAATACAAAGGCTTAACCAGTACAGAGTTTAGGGGTAGGAGGCAATCCACACCTTTAGTGGTTGCTTCCTTACCACATTCCATGTCACTTTGCAGTCTGTGGGTTAAGACAGGTCAGCACCCAACTAAAGCATGTAATCATTGTTCCTACCAGGAACCGTCAGAAAGCTTCCTGTGCCTGGCCTGCATCTGTTTTCCTAAGGTAGGTGCTGACCTCTTATGTCTTTGTATGTAGGGTGCCTCATGAAATACACTTCGCCTGGCACTGAAATTGAGTTATGTCACATCCAGTGTGTAAGCCAGAGGGAGGTGCTCATGGGTTCACCCACACTTGGAGACACCATCTTCAACTCTGCAAACAGTGAAAGCAAACATCAGAAACATATGGCCAGCCTGAGATGTACCTGTAATCATGTTGTTTTATAAAGTCTGTATCGTGATGCATTCATTATATTTTTAATTAAACATATTATTTCAAAGAATTTTTTCTTTATTGAAAATAAATTTTTCCTTACATAACATATCCTGATTACAGTTTCTCCACTTCTTCCACACCTCCCATTCCATCTAGATCCACTCCCTTTCTGTCTCTCATTAGAAAAGAAACAGGCTTCTAAAGGATAACTAAAATAAAATAAAATAAAAAAGATGAAACAAAAGCTAACACATTGAAATTGGAACAAAGCAAACAAACTAAAAGCATCTAAGAAAAGGCGCCAAGAATCAGAGACCTACTCATACGCACACTCAGGAATCCCATAAAAACACTAAACTGGAAATCATAATATATACACAGAGGTGTGGTGATATTTCATTTGTATTTTAATAAATAATGCTTACTTGAAGATCAGAAAGTAAAACAACATACCTTTCATCCCAGTAACCATACTAGTTTGCCATAGAAACTGGGCGATAATGGTGCACACCTTTAATCCCAGCCCTAGAGAGGAATGTAAGACGGGAGGAGACAGCTCTCACTCACATCTCATTCTAAGATTCTGAGGTAGAGGCAAGAGCCAGTAGCTGGTTGCTTTGCTTTTCAGATCTTCAGGTTGAACCCCAACTTCTGTCTCTGGCTTTTATTAATGTTTGTTTATCATTATTATTGTTATTAATTATATAATAATTATAATATAATAAATATAATAATTATTAATCATTACGATTAACTTTTATTAATCATGCTACACAGAGGACCTGGTACAGACCCATGCAGGCTTTGTGCTTGCTGCTTCAGTCTCTGTGAGTTCGTGTGTGCATTAATTGGTGTCCTATATCCTCTCTGGCTCTTATACTTTTCTGCCTCCTCTTCTGGGAATTCTTTGAGTACCGAAGAAAGTGATTTGATGACGACATCCCAGACAGGACTGAGTGTTCCAAGGTCTCTCACTCTCTGCATAAAGTCTGACTGTGGGTCTCTGTGTTTGTTCCCATCTGCTGCAGGAGGAAGTTTCTCTGATGATGGCTGAGCAAGGCACTGATGTATGAGTATAGAAGAATGCCATTAGGAGTCAATTTATTGCTAATTTATTTTTTTTTTATAAAATGGTAGTATTTGATTTTCTCCTAAGTCCTCGAGCTATCTAATCTCGGGTTCTTAATCACCCAGTGTTGAGCATGGGTTCCCTCTCATGGTGGGGGCCTTGACTCAAATCAGTTATTGGTGGTGATTCCCACAAGTTTTGTGCTATCATTACCCTGACATATCTTGAAGGCAGGACAGCACTGTAGATAAAAGGGTTTGTGACAGGGTTGGGGTTTATATTTTTCTTTAGGTAGTGTAAAGAGTAACTATGTACCAAAGATACTAGAACGTAGGGGTGAAGGCTCTATGTAGGTGACTTCTCCATGTCTAGTGAGTTGTGTGAGTGTTGTTTTCAGCAGTGGGGCCTTGCTGTCACTTTATGGAGAGCAACCTATAGTTTTGGCAACTGCCTGGATTGTTTAACGGTTTCCTTTGGTTCATGACTCAATTACATGTTACCCAATCCCTGGACTGGAAGTTCTGTTTGGTAGCAAGAGATGTCCAGTTGGGGCTCTGTCTTCCCCATTACTTGGTCATTTCATTTAGATCACCTTTGTATGTGTGTGCATATTTTAGGAAGTTGCTAGTGTATTAGATGGCCATACTAACCTTCAAATGGCCCTTAATTTTAGCTGCCTCTCACTATATACCCTACTTTGTTCCCTAACCCCCAGCAGTTGTTCCTACCATTGCAGGCTCCCCACCCATTCACAACTATCTATTCTATTTCTTTTCCCTAACAAGAGTTATTTTTTTCTGTCCCCACTAGCCTGTACCTACCTTGCTTTCTGTCTGTCTTTCTTTCTTTCTTTCTTTCTTTCTTTCTTTCTTTTTTCCTAACCTCTGTGGTTGATTGTCATTTACTTAATAGCTAATATCCATAAATGAGTGAACACATGCCATATTTTTTTCTGAGTCTGAAATATTTCACTCAGGATGATTTTTCTCTAGTTTATCAATTTACCTGCAAATTTCATTATTTCATTTTTTGTGAAGGAAAAATTTATTTTAGCTTAAAACAAAATAAGTCTATTACTGAAGGAAGCCAGGGCATGATCTCAGGACAGGAATCTGGAGGCAGGATCTGAAGCAGAGACAATGGAGAAATGCTATTTATGGGCTTGTTCTTCATAGCTTGTTCAACCTACTTTTTTATTTTTGAGTTATACATTTTCCTTCACTCTCCTCCCTTCATCCCCCTTCCTTTCTACCCTCTCCCATGACCCCCACACTCTCAATTTGATCTCCTGATTTCATTTTTTTATTATTTTTATTGAGCTATATATTTTTTTCTCTGCTCCCATCCCTTCCTCCCCACTCCCCTTCTCTCCTCTTTCATGATCCCCACACTCCAAATTTACCCAGGGGATCTTATCTTTTTCTACTTCCCATGTAGATTAGATCCATGTATGTCTCTCTTAGGGTCCTATTTGTTGTCTAGGTTCTCTGAGGTTGTGAATTATAGGCTATTATATCTTTGCTTTATGTCTAAGAGGTCCTTAAGATGGAGTATATACTATATTTGCCTTTATGGGCCTGGGTTACCTCACCCAATAAGATATTTCCTAGATCCATCCATTTGACTGCAAATTTCAAGATGTCGTTATTTTTTTATTACGTAATACTCTATTGTGTAAATGTACCACATTTTCTTTATCCATTCTTCAGTTGAGGAGCATTTAGGTTGTTTCCAGGTTCTGACTATTACAAATAATGATGCTATGAACATAGTTGAGCTCATGTCCTTGTGGTATGATTGAGCATCCTTTGGGTATATATCCAAAAGTGGTATTGCTGGGTCTTGAGGTAGATTGTTTCCTAATTTTCTGAGAAATTGCCACACTGTTTTCCAAAGTGGCTATACCAGTTTGCATTCCCACCAGCAAATGGCTCAAAGACCTCAACATACTGCCAACCACACTGAACCTCATAGAAGAGAAAGTGGGAAGTACACTTGACCACATTGGCACAGGAGACTACTTCCTAAATATAACCCCAGTAGCACAGATACTGAAAGAAACAATAAATGAGACCTCCTGAAACTGAGAAGCTTCTGTAAAGCAAAGGACACGGTCAACAAGACAAAATGGCAGACTAAAGAGTGGGAAAAATTTTCACAAACCCCACATTGGACAAAGGGCTGATCTCCAAAATATACAAAGAACTCAAGATACTTGTCTTCAAAAGAACAATAATCCAATAAAAAAAAAAATGAGGTCCAGATCTAAACAGAAAACTCTCAACAGAGGAATCTAAAATGGCTGAAAGACACTTAAGGAAATGTTCGGCATCCTTAGCCATCAAAGAAATGCAAATCAAAACAACCCTAAGATTCCATCTTACACCTGTAAGAATGGCCAAGATCAAAAACACTGATGACAACTTATGCTAGAGTGGATGTAGGATAAAGGGAACAGTCCTTCTGATTTCATTTCACTTATTTATTTATTTATTTATTTATTTATTAAAGATTTCTGTCTTCTCCCCACCACTGCCTCCCATTTCCCTCCCCCTCCCCCAATCAGGTCCCCCTCCCTCGTCAGCCCAAAGAGCAATCAGGGTTCCCTGCCCTGTGCTAAGTCCAAGGACCACCCACCTCCTTCCAGGTCTAGTAAGGTGAGCATCCAAACTGCCTAGGCTCCCACAAAGCCAGTACGTGCAATAGGATCAAAACCCAGTGCCATTGTTCTTGAGTTCTCAGTAGTCCTCATTGTCCGCTATGTTCAGCGAGTCTGGTTTTATTCCATGCTTTTTCAGACCCAGGCCAGCTGGTTTCATTTTTTTAATGAGTTTATTGTGTGTGAATTTATATTTTCTCTATTGTCCTGTTGAGGAATATATGGGTTGTTTCCAATTTCTGGTTATTATGAATATAGCAGCAATGAACATGGTTGAACAAGATCTATTTCTGTATTAGGATGAAGCATCCTTGGAGTATGTGCCTAAGAGTGGTACAGCTGGTCTTGAGGTGAATTGATTCCCATCTTTCTGAGGAACTGCCATATTCATTCACATAGTGGCTGTACAAGTTTTCACTCCAATCAGCAGTGAAGAAGTGTTCCCCTATTTTACCACTATGAACTGTAACTTGTGTTTTCTTTCTTAGCCATTCTGGCAAGTGTAAGATAAAATCTTTGAGTAACTCTGATTTGCATTTCCATGATGTCTAAGGATGTTAAACATTTAAGTGTTTCTCAGCCATTTGAGCTTCCTCTATTGAGAATTCTCTGTTTAGATTTGTACTCTATTTTTAAATTGGATTGCTTTCTTGATATTTTGTCTCTTAAGTTCTTTACATATTTGGATATTAGAATTTTATCTGGTGTATAGTTGGCAAAACAAACAAGCAAACAAATACAAAAGCTTTTTCCATTATTTTGGCTGCCTCCTTGTCTAAATGATGGTGTTCTTTACCATACAGAGGCTTCTCAGGCTCATGAGAGCCTATTTATTGTTGATCTTAATGTCTGTGCTATCGGTTTTCTGTTCAGGAAGTCTTTTCTTATGCTAATGGGTTCAGAGCCATTTGCCACTTTCTCTTCTATCAGGTTCAGTGTATCTGGTTTTATGTTACAGTCTTTGATTCATATAAAGTTGAGTTTTGGACAGGGTGATAATTATGGATCTATTTGGTGTTTTCTACATACAGACATCCAGTTTGGTCAACCCCATTTGTTGAACATTCTGATATTTTTCCTAGTGTGCATTTCTAACTTCTTTATCAAAAATCAGGTGTCCATAGGTGTGTGGGTTTATATCTATGTCTTCTATTCAATTCCATTGATCAATGTGTCTTTTTTTTTATTCCAGTACCATGTTGGTTTTATTACTAGAGCTATGTAGTACAACTTGAAATTGGGGATGGTGATATCTCCAACAGTTATTTTCCTCATCAGAATTGTTTTAGCTATTGTGGTGTGTGTGTGTGTGTGTGTGTGTGTGTGTGTGTGTGTGTATGTGTGTGTGTGTGCTTCCATATGAATCTGAAAACTGTACTTCTAAGATATGTGAAGAATTACTTTGGAATTTTGGTGGGGATTACATTGAATCTGTAGATTACTTTGGGTAAAGTGGACATTTTTACATTAATCCTACAAACCCATGAGCATGGGAGATCTTCCCATCATCTAATATCTTCCTCAAAGACTTGAAGTTATTATCAGATAAGTCTTTTACTTTCTTGGTTAGAGTTACTCCAAGATATTTTGTATTATTTGATGTTTTTGTGAAAGGTGCTGTTTCTCTGACACCTGACTTCTCAAGGGAGACTCTAAAAAGCCAGAAGGGCCTGGACAGATGTTCTCCAGACCCTAAGAGTCCAGGGATGCCAGCATAGAATAATAAACCCAGCAAAAATTTCAATCACCACAGACAAAAAAGATATTCTACGATAAAACCAAATTTAAGAAATATCTATTTTCAAGTACAACCCTACATAAAGTGTTAGAAGGAAGGCTTCAACCTACAGAAGTTAATCAGACCCAAGAAAACACAGGGAATAAATTATCCTAGACCAGCAAATCACAAGAGCAGAAAGACACACACACACACACACACACACACACACACACCGAAACAACAATATAATAGGAATCAGCAAGTACTGCCACTTGGTATCTCTCAACATCAGTGGTCTCAATTCCCCAATAAATAGGCTCAGACTAACAGAATGGACACAGAAATAGAACCCATTCTTCTGCTTCATCCAAGATTCATTACTTAACATCAATGGTAGACATTACCTCAGGGTAGAAGGGTTAGAAAACATACCCCAAGCAAATGTACTTAGGAAGCAAGCTGTTATAACCATTTTAATAGCTGGCAAAAGAGACTCAAACCAAACATTTCTAAAGAGATATGGAATAACATTACATACTCACCAAAGTAAAAAATATCCTCCAAAAGGACATTGCAATTTTTAACATCTGTGTAACAAACACAAGGGCACCCATGTTCATGAAAGAAGCTCTACTATATCTTAAGTCATATATTGATCTTCTCACACTAAGTGTGGGAGACTTCAATATTCTGACATGTCATCCAGACAGGAACAAAACAGAGAAATACTGGAGCTAACTAATGTTATAAACTAAATGTACCTAACAGATATTTATAGACTATCTCATTCAAACATAAAAGAACATATCTTCTTCTTTGCAACTCATGGAATTTTCTCCAAAATTGACCACATATTCCAACAAAAGGCAAGTCTCAACAGATGCAAGAAAATTTAAATAACAACCTGCAACATACCTGACCACCAAAGACTAAAGATGGATATCAACAACAGCAGAAACAATAGACAGCTTACAAACTCATGGAAATTGAACAACTCTCTATTGAATGAAAAATAGGTCAAGATAGAAATTAAGGAAGCCATTAAAGGCTTTGTAGAATTAAATGAAAATAAATAAACATCAAACTCAAACTCATGGGACACAATGGAGGTGTTTCTAAGATGCAAGTTCATACCTTTAATTGCTAGAATTATTCAGTGAAATGATTGAATCATGTAGTCAAAGGCAGATTTCTCCTGTGCATTCAAGTATAAGCCCACAGTGTTAAAGATGGTGAAAAAAAGAAGAAAGTATATTTTGTTTTCAAAACAACAAATTATCAGTAACTTCATTCCCAATGTTTTCAGTATATGAGCACAAAATTGAAAAAAATAAGAAAGCATGGAAACACATCCCAAATGTATCCACATATTTCTTAGGTTGACTCTAGAATTCTTCTACTAGTCATATATTTCTTAGGTTGACTACAGAATTCCTCCACTATCTATCCCTTTATTGGTCTTGATTAAGGAAACTGATGACATCTGATTAAATGTAGTAAAAATAAATTAAACAATATAAAGATTGAGGATAAAGAACTTTACATGATAACCTGCTCAGTGAAATTAAATTTGATGTGATTAGTCACTACTCAGTGTCTAATTTCCTGGATTGTGATTTATGTACACATTAAAAACTCCATATTCATTATGTATAGTGTACAGAGTTTCCAAAATAAAATGTCAATGATAATTTCTATAAAGCTCTGTGGCAACAACTTGTTTTGAAATATCAACACTTACCATGTGACATTTTAATGGATACATAGACTTCAGCTCTTTATACTTCTAGTGTATAATACTTTATTGAGTATATAATTTGATGTAAGTTTTATGAACATTTGCGAGAAGAACAGTTCTAAGTTTAATTTCCCAGTTCATTAATAAACAATCTATGTACACATCAAATGTCATCCAGAAAACCAAAGATTGTTTGTTCAGAATTTACTTCACTCTAGGTAAGCATTGCTATCAGAACTTCCCTTAGATGGCAACAGCTTTTACCTGCTTCTTTCTGTGGCCAACAGGAGTTTTGGTTCCTACTCACTGGTACAATTATCTGCAATGTGAATAAGAAGAACCCATGTATTAAACCTGCTTGCTGAAGTCCTTGCTTCAGAAAGATGCTGTCCTAAAATTGGTGCCTTTGTGGATCATTTTCTTTAAGTGCCCTGCCTAAAGTTTCTTTCTGTGTCTTGAGATGATAAAAGTCAGCAACTTTTATCCAAATAATGTTACTTCTCTCTAGATCGGAGAGTAAAGCTGTGTGTATTAATTTGTTTATAGAGGTGTACACAGCCTGCTACTACCTAGAAATGAGCAGACACCAGTCACAGGCATACTGGCCCTATTCATGGCCCAAAGCATCCATATACAGAGCAATGGTGTTCTGTTTTAGTGAAAATGTTTTAGGGACACTATGCAATCATAGTTCTTATCGATTGGAAATTTGCACTAAAGAGTACTGGCTGTGGCATACACATGGATGCAAGAATGCATACCTATACATAGGTGCGTGTGTGTGTATTTGAACAAATGTGTGTGTTTGCCTATCCAAAGTCTTAGATCCTGCACAAACATTTATCAAAATTAAAACTTGAGCTAGAAAGCATGGTAGGTTTTGCATTTAAAATGTATCTTGAAGATATGAATTTCACTACTCCAAGAATCCTTGGGAGGGGAATGAAGAGCGATGTTGAGGGTTTATGCTTATTTAAAAGTCATTTTGTGATGAATCACATGCTTGGAATTTCCAAACATTAGAAGTCTATAACTTTTGTGATACCCAGTCCAGTTCCTTCATCCTCCCCATAAGGTGACTGCAATTCTTTTCTGTCTCACATGGAAAATAAAATAACTATGGAGCTCCTAAAGAATGTAATTCTATTCAGGGAAAGGCAGGTGGGAAGTAAGGTCCACCTACTTACTATGTGAGAAACCTTCTACCACAGGGCTAGGTTCTAATTCTAGACAGAACCTAGACCCACTTGGCAGGGACCTCACTTCATGGTGCCTGCAAGGAGACAAAAGGCACAAGCAGAGAGAAGGAAATTGCTCCTCCTAAGTTCCATTCACTTTTTCCATTCCATTTTTAGCTGGCTCTTGCTCTTGCTCAAAATTCTGTTTTTACTTTGGTGCCAGTGATTCATGAACTAGAGAATTCTGGATGTAGTTCTAAATTTAAGACTTCATTTCACCAATTTTAGCAGAGAAAACTTTGAAATGCCCATAAATAAACTATGGATGGAGCGTTCTTGTCGGTCTCTGAAGAGAGCCATGCACTCTTCTGTGGGCATTTAGATTGACTTTGTACTCCTTTTCGGCTCTGCCAGCTGCCGAGGTGTAGGTTACAGGCGACAGCCATCTGAGCAGGGAGAGGATATAATGTCTTTACTGGGAAAGCGAGTGACCAAAGTAAGAAGACTGGAAAAAAGAAAGAACTCAGAAAGCCATAAAAGGTAATCCAAGAAACCACATTGGAGGAAAAACTGACTTAAGAAAATCACAGCATTCTAACTTGATACTTTGTAGGCTAAACAACTAGAATAAATTTCCCAGTACAAACATCTAAAATAGCTGGGTATAAGATAAAATGCAAATGAAAGGCAGTGGGCAGTCAGTCTTTTCAGACAACTATCATGAAAAGGCCCTTGACAAAGGCAAAAGAGCACTTTATATCGATAAAAGATGTAATTCACCAAGAAATTTAACAATTTAAATGTTACAAGTTTTTACTAATGCAACTTCATATTTGAAACCCTAATGTGACAGAAATACAAGAATTAAACAAGATCATAGCTTAAGTAAAAGATATTTGACATACCTCTCACACAAGCTGAAAAATGAAGCAAGAAGATAAATATAAGAATACGGCATTTTAACAGCAAAACTATATGTTTGAAATAATAGACACATAAGAACATCTTTGCTTGTCAGACTATAGTAGAGCACTTGGGAGGCATAGGCATGCAGAACTCTGTGAGTTCGAGGCCAACCTGATGTACAGAGTGAGTTCCAGGTCAGCAAAGGCTACACAGAAAAACCCTGTCTCAAAAAGAACATCTTTGCTCAACAATGACAAGTATTTTCAAAACTGTGAAACTTTTATAAATTAGCCACTTTCAGGATTACAAAGCAAGCCACAACAACGTTCGATAACTGATTAAGAAAACAGGATCGGGAATGATGGCCACTTTCCCTTGCTGACCCTAACACTATACATATAAGGCCAGCACTGACTGAACTCAGTGGGTTCAGACAAAGAGCGATGGAAGTTGGGAAGGAAACGTGACAGTGGAGGAAAGGGAGGAGTTGGAGGGAAGGGAATGGAAGGTCAAGTAGATCCAAATATATTATATTCATATATGAAATTCTCAAACAGTAATTTTTTTTTAAAAAAAAAGAAGGGATAACAATTTGGGGTGTAGCTTAGTATAGAGCACTTGTTTAGCATGTGCAAAGGCCAAGTTTCATGTTTGGCAACAGAGTGGGGGGAAGAGACAGAGAGACAGAGAGAGACAGAGAGAGAAAAGATAGCAAAATCCTAAATAGATAGGAAATAATATCCATGATATATTGTCAAGTTAAAACACATGCAACTAAACAGACTAGCAAAGTCATGAGTTAGCTTTTATGAAAACTACTGACAAAATCACACACAGGTTTCTAGGGTAAGAAGGTAGAGTAGGTGCTTACCTTATGACAGTCTTTGAATGAGAAGAGTTGGTGAATGACAGTCCTGAGTAAGGAAGGGAATCAACATCACCATGGCATCACTCTCAGTGTTTGGTTTATGACAGTAAGGCATCAACTAGAAAGAGGAGTCTGTTGGTTGACTCTTCAGAGAATCACCAGTCAGGGAATGCAAGGAAACCCTGCCACAGTATCTGAGTAAAGAGGGACACAAGAAACAGCCACCGGAGGGGATAGCTCAGATATACACCCACAGAGACCAAACCGAAGGTCACATGAGGATTTAGAGAGCATGGAGACTGGGTCCCCCTGTCCTATGTCCTGAGGACAGAGCCCAGTTACCTGTGATTTATGGTGGAGAATCAGTGCTAGAATTGGTGGTTTGAGGATCTGTTTACTGCATGCAGTCTGCTGCTGGGCAGGTCTGGGAGACAGAAACAGAGTCATCTCATTTCCAGTCCTCTTTAGGCTCACTGGGTAGAGTGAAAACACTAAGAGCGGTGGTTGAAGAACTTCAGTTCATCGGTCCTCTCCATCTACTGCACAACTCAGCTCGCTATTTGCACACCCAGGCAGCACCTCTCTTTTATTTGGTGGCTTCAGGCAAGTATGAGAGTCAGACCAGCAGGTAGACTAAAAAAATAATTAGGGTTAGAGCAGAGGGTCTGCAGAAACAGAAAGCCCCTCAGGTGAAGACAGCCTGGGTACTGACAATACACTGTTGACAAGGGGGGGGCACAGCTCACATTCATTATGGGCTGCTATTGTGGGAGCAGTGAGGAACTACCCCAAATACAGTGGATTTGTATTTGCAGCCAGATCAAACAGAAACATCTACAAGTCTTGTCTTTTTCTGCTTTTACTTTTAAAAAAATTTTTTTCTGTACTGTTGATTTTATTATTTAATTTTAAATTTTGAATTCTACATGTTTTATACCCGTTTGTTTTTACCTAATTTTTGTTTATGCATTCTTTATTTTGTAATTATAGCTTTTACTTCTTCTGCATTCTTTTTTTTTTCCTGTCTTTGTGTCTTAGTTAGTGTTATACTGCTGTGATGAAATGCCATACCACAAACTCAGGGGAGGAAAGGGTTTGTTTGACTTACATATCTGAAGTCACAATCCAATAGGGAAAGTCAAGATAGGAACTTGAACAAGGAGGCAGGAGCCTGGAGGCAGGAGTTGATGCAGAGGCTGATGTGGGATGTCCTTCTGTATATGTGTTGCTCTTACTGACTAGTGAATAAAGCCACTTTGACCTACGGTAGGGCAAAATATAGCCAGACTGAAAGAGATATAGAGAGAGAGTAGGCAGAGGCAAGGATATGCCATGTATCTGCCGAAGGAAAAAGACACCTGAAAACTTTCCAGTAAGCCACAGCCTCGTAGTCATACACAGACTAATAGAAAATGGTTAATTTAAGATGTATGAGTTAATTAATAAGTCTGAGCTAATAGGCCAAACAATGTTGTAATTAATATAGTTTCTTTGTGATTATCTGGTCTGGGTGGCCAGGCACGAAAGAGCAGCCTCTGTCTACAAAATGGATCCCAGTGTTTGGGGCATGGATCCACATAAGACCTAAAAAAGAGGGTTTTGGACCCACAAAAAGGGGAGCCAACTGCAGCTTCTTGGTAGGGGCATTTTTTTCCCAACAGTATCCATTTGTTTGCAGCGAGCAAAGGCATGGCTCATTTAAGAGAATTCTTGACTTAGCATTAGCAGCAAAAGCTTCATGGCTTCTTTAAGAAAGGGCTTCCTGGTTCATGCTGAAAGCACAGATTCTGGGTCTTTTGGAAGGTCCTGTGAGGCATGATTAAATAAAAACTCAGGGTCAGAAATTGGGGTTCAACCTGAAGATCCAAAAAGCAAGACAGCCAGCCACTAGCCTTTAACTCAACCTCAGTCTGAAATGGTGATCTTGCCTCCCAGAATCTCAGAAGGAGATTACATCTCTGAGAACTGTTTCCCTCCCCTGTCTTATTATCTTTAAATTAAAGGTGTGCACCACTGGGATTAAAGATATGTGTTACCATAATCTGGTCTGTAAGGATGATTAGTGGAACTGGTTTATTCTCAGATCCTCAGGCAGTCTTTATTTATTAAAATACAGTTGAAATGCCTCTACAGTCCTGCACTTAAATGGGGGTCTATCAACAACATGCTATTAGTTGCTTAATGGTGACACAGAGCTGCTGCGCCCTTGGAGCTGGGGTGGTGAGCATGACTAGCAAAGACAGTGAACAAACCTTGACTATGTTGGACAGGGTGGAATCAACAGTCAGGGCCACAGAGTTGTTCTAGTCACACCTGCTTAACATTAAAAAGAAAAAAAAAGAAAAGGTGCTTCTGGTCAGAAAATTATTACAGACAGATTCAGAAAAAAATAAACCTCTGAACAGGTCACAGTGTTTTTTAAAATGTGCGTAGGTTTGGGAGAGAAGAAAAAGAGTATATAGATGGTTGTAAAAAGAGTAAATAGTTTTAAAAAATAAAACAAAGTCTTTAAAGAGACAGTAAAGTAATATAAAAAGGTACAGACAGTAAAAAAAAGTACTAGAAAAAGGGGCCACGTAAAGATGGAAAATAGAGTCTAGATTATGTGTATTATTGTGTTTTTTTTAATTTCTTAATTGCAAAGAGACTTCTGATTCTGGGGGCTGCTAAGCTAAACCAACATATATATTTTAAAGGTATCTTGACTTCAAAATTTGAGTCTAAGGATATATTACTTTGGAAAAGAGGTTCTGCTTTTGTTTCCACACAAGATGAGAACCTGTGGATTCCTTCCAGGCTAATGTGATTTGAGGGAACAAGACTCTCCTGAAAGGTCTCCATAAATCCTAAAAATACTTCACCCAACTAACCGCAGGAAGTAGTTTAGAGAAAACAAAGCCCAAATTCCAAAAATGACTATTTATAAATGTTTGTTTTCATTTAAAGGGGGATGTGATAGAGAAATAAATACTTTACATTGGTATGGACTTTGGTTTATTCATACAAATTTAAAGTCAATTTTGTTATAGGTATTTCTGTTCTTGTTTAAGGTATTTAAGCTTATACAACTTATTTAAAATGTAATATATAGTTAAAATTATGGATTAATAAACAGAAATCTATAATATTCTAACTTGTAGTCATATTAGTTGGGTTTTCTAGATGTACAAAGATACATTTCAAATGGACAGGTATTCTTCAGATCTTTCAAAAACCTACAGAATATGGCCTTTAAAATGTTTTAAGAACTTAGATTTTTCTCAACAGTGAGGCATGTCTGCTTCTGACAGCACCAATAACTTCAAGAAGATGATAGACATTGAAGAAGCTTCTTATGAGTTTGCTAGCCATTTGGGCAAGAGACTGCTCTTGCCTGGACTGCTTGTTGCTGTATGAACTGGACATTCAGAACCCACAGAAAAATGACTGTTGAACTTTCCAAAAGACAAGATGGTCATTCAGGGTTCCCTTATGAAAGAAACTTTCAAACATTCTGCAGAACACAGAAGAAAGGAACTGATGAACTCCATCAATATAGGTGAAACAGTGTTTCAAATTCTCTGTTTCATGGAAAACTCTACCAGATACCTTGAGCCTGTAGGCAGAAAATGGATGCCCCAACATTACAGAACTTTTGGTGACTGTCCAAACAGAGAGATGTCTCTGTCAACTCTACAGTTTTGGAAGTTGCTTACAATGCTCTTCCTGTTTACTTAGGTAATATTAAATCCTTATGGGGTTTTTGAAGACAGTTATAGTTATAGTTTTCCTTATTTATGATAAAAAATAAATTAGATATGAAACTTTCAATATACAAATAAATTAAATATTGTTAAGTGTAATTCTTTCTTGATACCTGTTTTGTTAAATGTAATTTTACTATACTAAAGTTAAATTCTTGCTTTTTAATTAGACACAAAAAAGGAGATGATATGGGATGTCCTTCTGCATATATGTTGCTCTTATTTGTTAATGAATAAAACTGCTTTGGCCTTTGGCAGGGCAGAATGTAGCCAGACAGAAAGAGGTAGAGAGAGAGAATAGGCAGAGTCAAGGAGATGACATGTAACTGCCAAATGAGAAAGATGCCCGGAACTTTTCTGGCAAACCACAGCCTTGTGGTGATAAACAGATTAATATAAATGGGTTAATTTAAGATATAAGAGTTAGTTAATAAGAAACCTGAGCTAACAGGCCAAACAGTTTTGTTATTAATATAGTTTCTGTGTGACTATTCAGATCTAGGCAGCCGGGAAAGAAAGAACAGCCTCTACCTACAAGAAGCCAAGGAAGGGTGCTGCTTATTGGCCTGCTCTCTATAGCTTACTAAACCTGCTTTCTGGTAGAACCCAGAACCACCAACCCAAAGATGACTCCACCCACAATGGGCTCCCCTCCATCAATCACTAATTAAGGAAGTACCTTATAGACTTGACTGCTTACAACCCAATCTTCTGTAATTGAGGCTTCCTCCTCTTGGACAACTATAGCTTGTGTTAAGTTGACATAAACCTAGCCAGAACATCTTGCTTATTACTTCTTTTTACCATTTCCTTGTACTCTTCATCATTTCATTTTTTTATTATTATTTTCATTTCTAAAGAAAACATTTCATTTTCTCTTCACCTTTACCTTTCTTAAATTTTTTGGGTTTTGTTTGTTTGTTTGTTTGGTTGGTTGGTTGGTTGTTGAGAGCACTGAAGACTTGTAGTAATAAGGGCGGCGGGGCTGCGTCCCCAACACCCCAGCCGCCTGCTCGGCTAGCTTATGCCCGAAATAACAACACACAAACTGTATTCATTTAAACACTGCTTGGCCCTTTAGCCCTAGCCCTTACTGGCTAATTCTGCTATTCCGATCAACCCATCTCTAATAATCGGTGAGCACCGGTCTTACCGGGAAAGGTTCAGCATGTCTAACCTGGCGGCTTGCTTCATGGCGTGTGTCTGCCCGGGAGCGGGGCATGGCGTCTCTCTCAGGTGTCTGCTCCCGCGAGGAGAGCTGTGGAGTCTGACCTCACTTCCTCTTCCTCCCAGCGTTCTGTTCTGTTTACTCCTCCCACCTATCCTCTAACCAATAAAATGGGCCAAGGCAGTTCCTTTATTAGCCAATGACCTTCCTCCATCAAAGACTGAACCTAGGGTCTCACATATACCAGACAAGCACTCATCAGTGAGCTATAAACAAGCACTTCCTCTCTCAATCTTTAATTTTCTAGTTAACTCTAAGTTATTTTCCATTATATTGCTCATATATTCACTGCCTTTAATGGTTGCTTATTGTCTTCTGTTAATATTTTGCTTTGGTATTGTAGTTATGACAGTTAATTTCATCCTCTGTGAGCAGTGCTGAGGACCAATCTGTCAAGAGAAGGCTGACAACTAAGAAGACCTGCTTTAAGTTAGCAGGGAAATCCATCCTGACATGTAAATTATGACACATAAACATAGGAAATTTAAAAATCAAGGTATGTGGCTCCTCCAAAACTTCTTTTGCACTTATGTCTTTAAAAATTGAACTCACATAGCAGAGTAAGAATTCAAATTCTAATATTAAAGATGATCAATGACCTCAGGATCTAAATAGATATAGATGTATCAAAGAAGTGAATTCAAACTTTGAGTGACATATTTGGCAAATTAGACAAGAAATTCAGCAAATAAATAGAGATTCTGAAAAATGGAGCAATAAACAGAAATTGTATAAAAGAAACTCTCAATAAAGCATATTAAATGCCATGTAAGAGCTAGTCGTAACAAGTCTAAGCTACCAGTCTAGCATTTATAATTAATAATAAGTCTCTGTGTGGTTATTTGGGAACTGGCTTGGGGAACAAAAAACTCTAGCTACAAATGGTGCCCATCATTAGACAATATAAAACCTGAGAAAGCTTAAGAAAAGATTCTAAACACATAAAAACAGAGTCAAACACAGCTTCCTGATAACTCCCTTCTCTCACATATGTTCAGTGCTAGCAACAAACAGACAAATGTTAGGCCTTGATACCTAACACTGTCAGATATACTAGGCCTGTAGGCCAAAGATAGATGCTTCAATAATACAGAAAAACACTGAGTGGCTGTCTAAACAGCCAGATGTCCCTGCTGTTGCATACAACAAAAACAGTAATCAAGAAAGAATTACAATTACAATATCCAGTCCATTTGTATTTCATCTTTGATGGTGTTAAAGACTAAATAAATAGAGTTAGAGTTTTCCTTAGTTCTGACAAAAAAGTAAATTAGGTATAAAGCTTTAGATTCAGAAAGAAAAGATAGATAGTATTTTATCTAAATTTGCCAGATACAAATAGACTGAATATTGTAATTGTAATTCCTACTTGATAACTGTTTTGGTTTTACTATGCTAAAACCTTCTCTTTTATTTAAACAAAAAGGGGGGAATATGGAATATTCCTTTACACTGTGTGAATATATGCCACTGTAATTGGTTTAATAAAGAAGCCCATAGATGGACAGGATAAAGTTAGGCAAGAGAAACAGACTAAGAGAATGCTGGGAAGAAGGAGTAGGAGTCTCAGGAGTCAACAGCCAGACAGGGAAGAAGCAATATGAAAAGTACACAGATGAAGTAAACAAGCCTTTGACAGCACACAGATTAATATAAACGGATTAATTTAAGTTATGAAAGCTAGTTAAAAACAAGTCTAATCCTTTGGTCAAGCATTTATTATTAATATTAAGTCTCTGTGTTGTTATTTGGGAATTGGTTAGTGAGACAGACAAGTTCACCTACAAAGAAATTGGAACATGTATTTTAATAATCACCTTAAATGTAAATAGTCTTAACAACCCAATTAAAATGATGCAGCCTGGTTGATTGGATTAGAAACCAAGATCCAACTGCTTTCTGTGAAAAAATAAAAAGCAAAAACAAAACAAAAGAAAATTGGTAAAGACACACATTAGCTAAAAAGCAAAAGATACAAAACTTCTTACTTCAAGTAGACAGAAACCAAAAGAAAGCAGATTTCTTTTTTATACTCATATGCACAAGAACAAATTTTAAGTCAAAATTAGTCAAAGGAGAGAAAAAGTGTGAGCCCATATTAATAAAGGAGACAATCTTCCAAGAAGCTATTATATGTGTACCAAATGTTGACAAGCTTGATCTCATAATACAGACACTACTGGATTCAGAGCAACAAATAGGTCCAGTTATAGGAATATTGGGTAACTTCAAGAACCTATTTTTATCAGTAGGTAGATTACCCAGTACAAAAACCAAAACTCAACAAAATTTAGAGTTGAAATGGACTATCAGTTATACTTAACAGAGCCTACAGAATATTTTAGCAGTTGTAGAATAAACATTCTTTTCCAAATCTCATGGAACTTTCTTCAATATAGACCACATTTTAGGCCATAAAACCAGTCTTGTAAATCAAGCAAAAATAATTAAAATAGTTTTTTTTATTTTCAGGTATTCCTAGGAATGAAATAATTCACTGCTGAATTCTACCAAATCCTAGAGAAAAAATTTACTTTAATGTTCTCCATACTGAAAAAAATCTATGACAAAAAAAAAAAAACACAGACACTGAGGGAGAACATACTTCTATTATTCTGCCAAATAGTATTAAACCTATTACCAATAGCCTATAATTATCCTCATAGATTAAAGGACCACTCAGCCCACCAGAGAAGCTTCTGTTTGCAGTATATGTGATTAATGAAGACCATAACTGATCAGACAATAAGAGATTATAGAATACCCAGCCCTAATGGAACATACATACCACACCCAAATGTTCAGGGATCATTGTAGAAAGGGGGACAGGGAGAATGTAAGAGCCAAAAGCAGCAGACAACTAGAAGAAAACAGTGTTTTCAGGGCACAGCAGGACAGATGCACATAAAAACTCAGAATTTGCAACACAATACACAAGACTCCATTCAACTCAAACCAGCATGGAGAAGGGAGCAGGGCACAAAATTACACCCCCTAGCCCAGGAGCAACTGTCAATTCTTAGCTGCTGGGTAAGAAAGGATCAGTTTTCTCTAAAAGTTTAGCCCCCTGTAGGTCAGCCAATTGAAGGATATACAGCCAAGATATTTCAGAAGTACAAATTCGTCTTCATTGAGGGGATAAAAAGGACACAACACTGGTTAGGAGGGTAGATCTGGGAATAGTTGAGGCAAGGAGAGTGAATATTATTAAAATACATTTTATGAAATTTTCAAAGAACCGATGAAAAAGAAAGCATGAAAAACAAATACATTTTTTAAATAGGACAGAAAAGAATGCTTTTAGACTCATTTTAGAAAGTCAGCATTACTCTGAAAACCAAAAGAGATACACACACAAATGTTGTAAACCAATTGTTTTGATGAGCATAACTGCAAAAATCCTCAAAAAAAAAGCATTGCAAACTAAATTAAATAATACATTAAAGAGATTATATACCACATTACACTGGTTCTCTTCCAGAGATACACAGATATTATGACACATACATCAATAAGCACAAATAAGCACATAAATTAGCTAGAAAACAAAATTTTCAGTAAAATACCAGGAAATTTTAATAAATTGACATGTAAAACCTAGTGGCTTTTCCAAACTGCAGTAATGAACATACTGAGAAAGAAATTGGGAAAATAAGTCTATTCATAAAACCTAAAAACATAAATAAAATACACATCTATAAACCTAATCAAGAAGGTAAAAGACCAGCCCAGTAAAAACTGCAAAATATCAAAGAAGCAAATTAAAGAACACAGTAGAAGCTGCTACTACTTGCATTTGGATCAGCAAAACTGATATTGTTAAAATATCCATTTTACCTAAAGCAATTCCCAAATGTAATGTAAAGTGCAGAGTAATTAAAGGAAGTCTATGAGAACCTGTAATAAGGATAACAAATGTTTACTGGGAAACACTCACAATAAGAGAGCCGCTGTGTTCCTCTGCTTGGTGGGTGCTGGGAGCTGCTAACAAAACTCCAACCACCAAACAAATGAAAGGTAACCGGCAAAGCATGCTTCCTCTCTGTGCTTACAGACCTCAGACCACACCCTAATGGGCTGGTATCAAAAAGGCCATTGGCCAAATGAATTTCCACAACAAAAATCTTGAGACTTAACTATCATTTTAGATTTTACAGGCATCCATAGAAAAAAAACATTACCCCCATGACAGCTGGAAGTAATTCTAGAAAACAATGTCCCTTCTCCCAACAGAATTTGTCCTCAGAGTTAGGGACAGTTGTGTAAGTATAGATAGGAAAGATGCTTGGCCCTTTTTCCTTTCTCTTGGTTGATGGTCAGAGTTTGGTTTGTGATGTAGGAGAGTCATCTGTCTATGTGTTACTTTCATTGGTTAATAAAGAAACTGCCTTGGCTTTTTGACGGGGCAGAATTTAGATAGGTGGAGTAGACCAAACAGAATGCTGGGTAGAAGGCAGTGAGGCTGACACCATGGCTCTCCTCTCCGAGGTGGATGCTGGTTAAACTCATGCCGGTAAGCCACAGTCAAGTGGCAATACAGATGATTAGAAATGGGTTAAAAGAATATGTAAGAGTTACCCAATAAGAGGTTAGAACTAATGAGCCAGGCAGTGTTTAAATGAATACAATTTGTGTGTTGTTATTTCGGGTGTAAATCCCCCTAGCCGTGAGGGAGCCAGGTGGGATGAAAAGCAGGCCTGCTCGCCTCATCACTACAGGTGTGTAAGTCCCAGAGCCCACAGAGCAGAAGAATACAGTGGCTCTCATATTGTGTGTGTTCCCCAGTAAACATTTGTTATCTTGGGGCTGGAGAGATGGCTCAGAGGTTAAGAGCACTGGCTGCACTTCCAGAGGTCCTGAGTTCAATTCCCAGCAACCATATGGTGGCTCACAACCATCTGTAATTTGATCTGGTTCCCTCTTCTGGCCTGCAGAGAGAACACTGTATAGATAATAAATAATTTTTTTTAAAAAAAAAACTTACTTTAATTACTCTACATTCTGGTACCCAGCATCTACATGGCCTGAGCACACCTGCCCCCAGCACCAACCAAAATTGCAATCAGATTCTTCACAGAAATAGAGAAAAGTCCTCAAGTTCTTCGGGAAGCATAAAAGATTCTGGAATACCTGAAACAATCTTAAGCTTACAAATAAAGTCATGCTGGAGATATCGCACACGCTATTTTAAATTATCTTATAGAGCCATAGAAAAAAATTAACTCACTTTTGCACTGACTCCCAAATATACACAGGGACTAATAGAACAAAATAGAACACCCAGAAATAAGCCCATACAGCTACAACCATTGCTTCTTGGCAAAGGTACCAAAAAATACAGTGTGAAAAGCCTCTTTGGCAAATGGTGCTGGGAAAACTAGCTGTTCACATGTCAAGGTCTGTAAATTGATATTACCTTGTACAAAAGTCAGTTCAAATGATTAACTGCTTTAATGGAAGGCATAATATTTTGAAATTGCTATGAAAAACCATATATAAAACAAGTACAGGAAATAATCACAAAACTGACAAACGGCATCGCATGAAATCAAATGGCAACAGCGTAGCGAAGAAAACTAACAGAGTGAAGAGACAAAATATAGAATTGAAAAAAATCTCTACTAGCTATTTCTATGACAGAAGATTAAGATCCAGAATATATAAAAAGCTAAAAAAATTAAACATAAGAAAGACAAATAAGTCACTAATATGTTCAAATTGCTAATGTATGAAACGATGTCCAACATTCTGAGCCACAAGGAAAATATAAATTAAAAATTCTGTCATACTCCAGTCATAACAAAAATGAATGCAAGTGTTGAGGGATATAAGAAGAATGAAGCCGCATGCACTTTTTGAGTAAATTAAAGTAATCCAGCCACTATAGAAATCAGTACAGGGATTCTTCAATGTGCTAAAAATTAAGAGACAGAAATCTTTAATAAATAAATGAATTTAAAAAAATAAAAAAATATTAAGCTACCATGTGACCCAGCAGTATCACTCTTAGGTATGTGACCAAAGGAGTCTAAGACAGCATACCATAGTGTCCCTATACATCATAACTTATTATCTTACTATTTGCAATAATCAGCTTATGCAATCTGCCTAAAATTTGTTTAAAGCATAAAGAAAATGTGACTGATATACATATTGTTTTATTTGAACATGAAGAAGAAAAACAACATGCTGTTTGCAGAAACAAAGGATACTGGAGATCACCATGTCAAGTGAAGAAGCAAGAATCAGAAAGACAAATATCACATCTTTTCTCATTTAGAGAATCTCATTGTAGATTTTTTGTAGATGCTATGAAAGTAGAGCGGGTTCTATTTGGGAGGGTTAGGGGGCACAGAGTGGGGTAAAGAGACAAGAGAGGGTTATGGGAATTAATGTGGATAACAGACATGCATATTTGAGACATCACGATGCAATGATTATTTTGTATGATTAACACATGCTAGAAATTTTAAACCCCTAAACAATATACACCTCTGTTGCCTGTGACTTTGATACTGTAATATCATCTGAACCTTTGGTTCCATGTCTACCAATTCTCTTTCGTTGATCTCTTCCTTCCTGCTAATCATGCTCATTATTTAATCTCTCAACCACCTTAGGAATTGTGTGAACACATGACTGTCTATCATAATGTTCCCATGAAAGCAGTGGTGCAGAAGGTCGATTCAAACAAACAACCTAAAAATTCAACTACCAACACTACTAAGTATCAGCAGGTTTCAAAGGAACAGTTTCACAGAGAAATTCTCTTTATTTCTTGGTTCCAATCTTCCCTCTGTGTGTGGAGGGGTAGTAATTGTAAAAATGGACAAGTATTAAGTTGGTAAGAAGATATAAAAGATGCTTTCGGTGACCTCCACAGCTAGAGCAACTTTATTTAATTCTGGAAAAATTTTCTCAAGTTCTTACTACACTGGGATCAGGGTGTGGGACCCAGTAACTCAATGACCAGAATTCAAGAAAACTAAGATTGCAGGTTCCAAGCTAGAGCTTTGCTAAGGATAAGGAAGGGAGTTGTGTTAGGGACAGAATGGAGGAATTAGCTGTTTCCTTGGACAAACTGTTTGACAAGTGCATGGACTGCTGTCTCTTTTTGCAAACTGGATGTTTGGATGTAAGCACCAGATGTCTCTTTTCTGCATTCCCCAAACAGTTAGCTTCCCGAAACCTTCAGCTCAATTTAGAATCTTGGTTTTGGTGTCAGGGCTGTCTTTTAGTAATGATTTTTTAATTTTATTTTATCCCCTATAAAGTAATATAACTTTATCCAGATAATATATAAATCATCTTGTTGCGTGGAGAGAGCTGCTTGTTCATCCCAGCCACCTGGCTAGCTTAGCCCTGAAATAATCACACAGAAATTGTATTACCCTGTCTCGAAAAAAAAAAAAAAAACACTTCTTGGTCCATTTGCTCTAGCCTCTTATTGGATAACTCTGACATCTTGATTAAACCCATTTCTTTCTATTAATCTGTGTATTGCTACGTGGCTATGGCTTACTGGTAAGATTCTAACTGGCATCTGTCTCAGGCAGAGGATCCATGGCTTCTCCCTGACTCTTCTTTCTTCCTCCCAGAATTCAGTTCTGTTTTCCCTGCCTACCTAAGTTCTGCCCTATCAGCAGGCCAGGGCAGTTTCTTTATTCATTAACCAATGAAAGCAACACATGAACAGAAGAACCTCCTACACCATCATGTAACTTTACACTTTACCCAGACACAGTATAGTATAGGTGGAGATATTTCAGAACTTTGGAGTTTGAACTACTTGAAATTTGGCATCCATTTTTTTTTTTTTTTTTTTTTTTTTTTTTGGCCAAGAGGGTACCTAAGTTCTCTCTATTTTTAAGGTGACAGTCTGAAGAGTTACTAGGTAGGATGCTGAGAGTTCAAGTCCAGGAATGTAGGAAATACTCAAGGAACAGTATCAACTTTTTCAAGGTCAGATCACTGGTTTGTTGCTCCAAATGACTTCTTATTGCCTTGATTCATACTCAAACACAGACACTCCCGGAGATGGCAGCCTATATCTCTTGGTGATCTGTTCCTGGAATTTTTAATTTGGCTTCCTTCATTTCCTTGACCAAAAGTTTAGCATATTCTTCAGTCACCAGGTTTTTCTTAGTGTGTTGTTTCTTCAGCAACGTAGGTCACCATTCATGAATGAAGGCTTCTGACCTTCATTGATCAGCTTTCTCACATCATGTCAGTGGGCATGAACTTCTTTAGAAAGACTGAAAAGTTTCAGATTCTGCTTCTACAGAATGTACGAACCTTGTGTCTATTATCCTCTTCAATGAGTTTCTGACACCCAGTTACTAGAAAGGAGATATTCAGATTCACCCACCTAGGAAAGGCTGTGGAAAACAGCTCTATGAATTTTAAAAGTATTGATTTCATCTAGGTTTCAAACAGAAAGTCTTCAGAATAAAAGCTGGCTTACTTATGTACAGGACATAGTCTTGTATTCAGATGCCCCTGCTTTTGATGATTCTATATAATTTCATTTCTTTGCATATGCCTTATGCATGTTTAAACAGTGTACATGTTTAAAATAGTTAATACTCCTGAGCATGGTCATTTATGCCTTTAATCCCAGCACACAGGAAGCAGACACAGCAGATCTGTGTGACTTTGAGGCCAGCCTAGTCTAGATAGTGAGTTACAAGCAAACTGAAGTACACAGTGAGACCCTGTTTCCTTAAAATTGTATGTGTGAATATAACTATATATGTAATATAATATATAATTCATATATGTGTACACACATATGTGTGTAATTCTATCCTTGATTACTCAGTCATTGCAATTTTTCCTTCCCAGTTTTTCACTAGTTGGGTTCTATTTTCTGTCATATGTTTTTAAAAAATTCATAAGAGCCAGGCAGTAGTGGCACACGCCTTTAATCCCAGCACTCGGGAGGCAGAGGCAGGTGGATCTCTGTGAGTTCGAGGCCAGCCTGGTCTAGAAAAGCTAGTTCCAGGACAGGAACCAAAAAAAGCTACAGAGAAACCCTGTCTCGAAAATCCAAAAAAAAAAAAAAAAAAAATCATAAGAATTAGGCTATTCAGATTTTTGTCTTAATGCTCTAATTTATGTTTATCCGTTTATTAATTTTAAAGTGTTCTTAAAACTTATTTAGATCCTCACTCTTACAGAAGGACTTATAGTTAGAATTCTTCTAGTATTCACTCTAAATCTATAGTATCAATTATGTAATGTCAGTAATCAATAAAAATGTATTGAATTAGGAATAATAATTCAGATACTTATGAAACTATTTAAAGGTTGGAAGGAAAATAATATTGGAAGGTGAGAGAAGAGAAGGGGGGATTGAAACAGACCTCGAAGGCTGAATGTTCTTAAAAATTCTGCATCATAATAACTTTGAAAAATATGATGGGGCATGGTAGTTTGCAGGCCAATGCAGTGTGTGTGTGTGTGTGTGTGTGTGTGTGTGTGTGTGTGTGAATAATACAGGATAGCCCAGAGCCGCAGCTGATTTAATTTGTTTTGTTAGTAGTGGCACAGACTATAAAATAAGCATGTTCATATTCTAAATATGTATGCCTGGAGTAAATAAATAATTTATCATATAATCTATAAATTATTTATTAAGCCATTCTAAATACATACACTATTTGCATTTTACTGAAAATAAAGGAAGTAGATGGATAATCTCTTTGGACTTCAAAACAAAACCACAACAGAAATCACAGGAAAACATGCTACAGTGCCATGAATGGACTAGCACAAGAAGGCCTCAAATGTGCTGAAGAAATAAGAAAATTAGTCTTCCTTGTAGAAAATAACAAATTCACCCAAATGTCAAAGTGTAAATTAATCTGGATATTGTTTTTTAAGTCTGTGAACTAAGACTTTGGATTAGAAAACTAGCCAGCATACACAAAACCTTTTAAAAAGATCCTTCATTTTTTTTTTAACAGTTGCTGGCACTTCAAAGAAATAGATAAGATAATGCCCTGTTTGGATTGGATGCTCAAGAAGACATTGTTGTATAGCTGTATCATTCTTTGGAGTCACTCTGCCATTTCCAAATCCCCAGCAATTGGGAAGAGGTTGCCGCAGAATGTACTCACTCCTTCTTGAGCATCATCTGCCGACTAGTGAAACACTTGAGATTTATTCTTCAATGAGCAGAATTCTGAGACAGAGCCATGTTGTAACATCTGTTCAAGAATCGAGCACAAAACCATGATTCTGGTCTCCCACATACAAGCATGGCTCCCTCTGCATGGAATATGAGTGAGATGTGGCTCTACTGCCCAGAGTCCAGTTCAGACTAGTTTAGACCTGTTCAGAACGGCTCAAACGGGTTTATACCAGTCCCAACCAGTTCAGACCTGCTCAAACCAGTTCGGACATGTTAAGACTGGTTCAGACCGACTAACACCGGCTCAAACCGGTTTAGACCTGCTCAAACTGGTTTAGACTAGTTTAGACTGCTTCAGACTGGCTCGAACCGGTTTAGACCAGTTCAGACCATTTCAAACCTGCTTAGACCGGCTCAAATCGGTTCTGACCAGGTCAGATGGGTTCAGACTGGCTCAAACTGGTTCAGACCTATTTAGACAAGCTCAAATCGGTTTCAACCAGTTCAGATTGGTTCAAGCCGGCTTGGACCGGTTCAGACAGGCTCAAACCTGTTCAGACTGGCTAGAGCTGGCTCAGACCTGTTCTGACCGGTTCAGACTGGCTCAGACTGGTTCAGACCAGTTCAAAGCATGCTCAAACCGATTTAGACCAGTTCAGACCAGTTTAGACAGGTTCAGACTGGCTTAGACCAGTTCAGACAGGTTCAGGCAGCAAACCAGTTCAGACTGGCTCAATCCAGTTTAGACCGGTTCCAACCAGTGTAGACTGGCTCAAACCGGACCAGGACAGCTCCAGGACAGCTCCAGACTTGGCCCAACTGTTTCCAACCGGTCCAGATCAGTCTCAACCTGACCAGACCGGTCCTGATCAGTCTCGACCAGTTTAAACGGGACCAGGCAGATCTCAACCAGACCAAACCGGACCAGACCAGTCTTAACTAGACTAGACTGATCCAGGCAGGTCTCGACTGGTACAGACTGTAGCAGACTGGTCTCAACTGGAACAGACAGGATAAGACTGGACCAGACAGGAATATATTCGTCCAGACCAGTCTAGACCAGACTGGACCAGAGAGGACAAGACTTGACTAGACCCGTCTAGACTGGAGCAGCCTGCTCTTGGTTGGATTCTACCAGACCAGACCAGTCTTCTAGTAAGACAGAGTTGAGAAAGATTGGAAAGCAAATCCATTATGTAAGAAAACAACCAAATTCTCACGAAGCCTAATTATTTGTGCTGTTTATTAATGGCTCTGTTCCTGCCCTGCTCTCCCAGAACAAATAAGATCTGACTTGAGATAACATGCTGGATGAAGGGGGCCTTGACATTTCTGCAGAGGATGGCTCCTGCATAAGGCATCCTGGCATCCAAACGGAGCCTGGATGGCTGCTTCCTCTCGGCTTCCCTTTGTATTTTCCCATTATAGCCCATAACAGCCTTCATTGTGATGTGGGTCCCCTTTATTGCATGTATAAATAAAATCTGACAAAAGTGTGAGTAAATCCTTCGGTGGTAAAGACTGATAGAAGAGGGCAAAAATTAATTTTATGCATGAAGAATCTCATTAAGTAGCTTCACAGAAACAAAAGGAAGTGACATAGGAGACTAGTGGATGTTGGCTTCTTCAGTCTGTGCGCCCCACAGGCTTGCCTCGAAAGAATTACTCCACCAAGGGCTCTGGCTGCAGCTGCTGGCTCCAGAAGTAGCAAAGGATGCCCACGCTGCACCTTCGAGGATGGCTTAGGTTCTCCAGGCAGCCAAAGGCCAGAGCCAGCAGGGATTCTTTTTTTTTTCCACTCTAGATCTCTGGAGAGCATCAGCCTGGGGGACTGCACTGCTCCAGCTAAAGGGAAGGCCTTTTGAGACACTCTGCTCCTTCTCTGCAGGAACTTGTGTGCTAATTTTAAGCACCTAGGGTGCTAGCCAGCAGAGAGAGAGAGAGAGATGAATGGAGGAGAGAGAAGGAGAAGGGCCAAGTGAAGTGGGGGAAAGGAGACCCCAGGGGAACTAGAATGCCTCTACTGAGAGCAAAGAGCATACAGATGGCTCAAATGTTGTCAGTGAGGCCCAGGTTTTCATGACTGATTCTAGATTCATTCTTGATTGATTGATACCATGTCCAATCACTACACCACCATCCCTCGTGCTTTTGGTTCATAGTCTGTGGAATTAATGATCTATTATATGTGGCATGTTTCCTGTCCCAGAAGAGATGTTGTTGACATAAAGGTAAAGCTAAACACTTGCTGCCTTTGGCCATCTTGGTCCCAGCCTCCGCTATTCATCAGGACCTAATGAGTTTCTCTAGATGTAGAGTAATTCATCACTGCTTACTTATGGTTTTGGTATAGCCAAAGACCACTTTCAGACAGAAATAACTTATTACGGAATATTGCAACTGGTCAACTATATAAATGCAATACATCTTGTGCATGCTGCTGAGTTCCATAAAGAAAAAAAATTCAATAAATTGTTCTGCTCTTCTATTCTACCACTAGAGAATGTCTCTATGGAACAGATGATCGAGTACCATAGGCGCTGCAGCAGAGAAAACAACCAAAAGTAGAATCACAAAGGGCAAGTGAGAAATAGGAAACATCTCTTCAGTAACAGTCCATTGTTATTTATAAAAAACATTTCATAGTAGTTTCATATGAAACCCTCTAATAACAGGCAGGAAAATGTGTGCGTGGACATCAACAGGACGTAAGTAATTTTAGCATGTCAGAAGGGAAGCCAGTTCAGAAGCAGGCAGCAGAGAGAGAGGCAGAATTGGGGTCTAAGGTTGATTTCATTCCTTATGAACGCCTAGACTCTGTGAAATAGCCAATCACTCTCAGCAGGGGTCCCCTTAGAGCTCTTCTGAGGACACATAAAGTCATCCCATGCTGTTCCTCCATGGATTCACAGTGAATGACAACTCTTAGGAGCCTTTAGGGAGCTGAGACTGAATGCTTGGGGTGAGCCAGGCTGTAATCTCTGGGCCTCTTCCAATTGTGCGCATCTGACTGCTCCTTCATCCCTCTGAATATTTTTGGTTCCATATGTCATGTCTTCTCTGTGATAACAGTACCAAAGGAATTAGAATAAAGAGCAAATACAGTTTTGAAATGTCAGCCCCAGAGTGTTGTTTGGATTTGGTGTCTAAGTTCCTTTCCAAATTGTTCTCAAAGAATTAATTTTCCTTTAGAAGTGCTTGCTGATCAAAGCGCCCTGCTCCATTGTCTGGGAGCATCTTCATCTCCGTAACACTTCATCCTCATTGCAAGCCCAGACTTCACCGCCTTGCTTTCAGGTGCTGCTTTGCCTCCTGCTTTGGCTGAGACCAGAAAAAGGCAGGGCTCCGCTATTAATACCTCATCTGAAGTAGAAAATATTAACTGGCTATTGCCCTATCCATTTTTTAGGAATTTACTCATCTTGAAAAGAGTTTTGCTTAGTAGTAAGCTCGCGGACTCTGTGGAGGTGCTGTGGTACGTTGTTAGAAACGTGATCTTCAATGCAGACTTTGAATTTTGAAAACTGAATGCTTGTATTTCTTCCTAGAACTCCTTTATTTTCTTATGTGTATGCTGTGTGTGTATGTGTGATGTATGTTGGATGTCTGTGTTTGTGTGCATGTGGTGTGGTGTGGTGTGTGTGTGTGTGTGTATGTGTGTGTGGTGTGGTATTTGTGTGCATGTGGTGTGTGATATATGTGTGGTGTATATGTGGTATGTGGTGTATATGTAGTGTGTGTGTCTGTGTGTGGTATATGTGTGGGGTTTGTATAGTGTGTATATAAAGTGTGTATGGTATGTGGGATGTGTGTGTGTGGTGTCTGTGTGTGTGTGGTGTGTGTATTTGTATGTGGGATGTACATGGGATGTATGTGCTGTGTGTAGAGGGTGTATATGGATGTATGTGTTTTGGTATGTATGGTGTATGTATGGGGAAATGTATATGGGATGTGTGTGTTTAGGGTGTATGTGTGTGTATGTGTGTTTGCTTTCCCAGCGGGTCCATAATGTAACACACTTATCTTTCTTACATGGTTGGCCTTGTATGGCCAACCAAGAGAACTTAACTTATGTAACAACTGCCTCTGAGTCCGGTACTAATGGTCCAAACACCAAATGGTACTTCTGCCCTTTCTTCTCCTTAGGCTTATCTAGAAGATACAGCTTGAATGGCTGGAAAGTGTGGGAAGTGCTTCAACAGTTGGCACAGTGGTTACCCTTGAGCTGATAAAGAGGCTGTGCCCTGCCCTCAGACTCCATGCATCCTGTATTGGCAATAGTAAACTACAGGGTTTCCAACTCAGTGTTTGAAGCAGCAAATAGAATATTAGGTATCATGATAGCATTTTCAAACTGAAAATGTTTTACTTGATTCCTCTCCCTGCACCTTCATTCACCCAGGCCCTGCCTGGGCTCATAGGCTTGCTCCCTGATCATCATCCTGCCTCCACCTCACACGTCTCTTGACCCCACTCTCCCCACAGGTAATTCCATTTATACTTATACATACATACATGATGCATACATAATCTTATTTAATATAATACTTTCAGGCCCACCCATTTTTGGGTTGTTTCAGTTTTTCTTTAGAGTTAAATAGACTCCCATTGTTTGGGGTAACCAGGAGAAGAATCAGTCAAGATGCCGTCGTCAGATGTGCAGATGTGCCTGCGGCTTTTCCAGCATCCTCTACCACAGGTGTATTCTGGCATGGTGGCACTGACACCAGAACCCCTTCGTATGTTTTCAAAGTTTGCACGGTTTGCGTTTCCCTGAAGAAATTCAATATCAAGCTAGTTTTTACAATGAGATCTTATTAAATTCTGACCACGATTTGCTCTTTAGCAAAAATGTGAGACTTCAACTTATTCGTACAGTAATTGGATATCAATACAAAGCAATGAAGTAATAACCACTGTGGGTCCTCATTACTATGAACTCAGCCATGGTGCAGAAGTGTTTTATAATGAAAGATTCCAGTCCCTTCTACCATATGCAGAAACAGATAGGCCCAGACGGCAAAGCGGGAGGCTCTCCATCTACGTGCCCAGTCCTTTGTACTGAAAGAGCTTATCTCAGCCAGGATGGCATCCACCATGAATCTCAGCCAGGATGGCATCCACCATGAATCTCAGCCAGGATGGCATCCACCATGATCTGCCGGTAGCTACTTGTTTTAGGTCATTCTCCTCTGCCAGATTTTGAGCTCTTCAAAGGCAAATCCTTGGTGTAGTGCCTAAAACGCAGGGAGTATTCATGAGCTGCTTGCTAAGTGACTAGAGAGAGCTTCTTGTATTTAGGAAGACACTGGGGTGGGGTGCAAATGGAGACTGCTTTTTCTTTCCTGGCTGCCCAGGCCTAAATAATCACACAAAACTATATTAATTACAATACTGTTTGGCTGATGGCTCAGGCATATTTCTAGCTGCTCTTACATCTTAAATCAACCCATTTCTATTATTTTACATTTTACCATAAGGTTTGTGGTTTGTTACTACCTGCTTCTTGGGTGGCTACATGGCATCTGCCTCCTTCAGCAGCTACATGGCATCTGCCTCCTTCAGCAGCTACATGGCATCTGCCTCCTTCAGCAGCTACATGGCATCTGCCTCCTTCAGCAGCTACATGGCATCTGCCTCCTTCAGCAGCTACATGGCATCTGCCTCCTTCAGCAGCTACATGGCATCTGCCTCCTTCAGCAGCTACATGGCATCTGCCTCCTTCAGCAGCTACATGGCATCTGCCTCCTTCAGCAGCTACAAGGCATCTGCCTCCTTCTGCAGCTACATGGCATCTGCCTCCTTCAGCAGCTACATGGCATCTGCCTCCTTCAGCAGCTACATGGCATCTGCCTCCTTCAGCAGCTACATGGCATCTGCCTCCTTCAGCAGCTACATGGCATCTGCCTCCTTCAGCAGCTACATGGCATCTGCCTCCTTCAGCAGCTACATGGCATCTGCCTCCTTCAGCAGCTACATGGCGTCTGCCTGACTCTGCCTTCTTTCCTCCTCTATCTCTGTTTGGGTTTCCCACCTTGCTGTATTCTGCCCTGTCATAGGCCAAAGCTTCTTCATTAACCAATGGTAATAAAACATATTCACAGCATACAGAGGGGAATCCCACACCAGTGGGATACAGGGCAAGGCATGCTGAGAGGTAGAAGACTTCCATCCTGAGAATCACAGACACGCTGGACTCTGGATCGCAGGTTTCCAAAGTATAAAGGTCTCACAATGAATTTTATCTTCCTCCCGATGCCCTTTGTGATCCCCACTACTGTGTGTTAGATACGCTGGCAGAGAGAAGACAAGAAAGCCATTTTGTCGGACTTGACAACTTGCTACGAATTTGGAGAATGGATAGACCCAGGTTTTTTGTTTGGTTTGGTTTGGTTTTGTGTGTGAGTGTGTGCATACACGTGTGTGTGTGTGTGTGTGTGTGTGTGTGTGTGTGTGAATCTGCTAGCTCTCTTGTCTGTCATAAACATATTCAGGTTTCATCTTCTTCCCTTCTATCATAAAGGAGTAAGAACACCAGTGTGGGTTTGAACAGTCTCCCAAGCTGGTCCTCTGAGTTAGCTGTGCAGCTGTTTGCTACAAATGGAATAATTTCCAAGAAGGCGTTTTCCAGTTCAAGCTCTCCACACAGATCCGCTACATCGGCTTCTTGGTTTAATAGCAATTCCTGGGAAGGTACCACTGACCTATGCATTTATTCAATAAATATTTGTTATGGTTCCAGTAAATTAGGCCAAGATTTCCCTCCATGATTCCTTTCTGAGATAAAGCACTAAGTAAGCCAAAGAGCTCTGGCGTGTCTCTGGAGCCTGTGCAGAAAGTTAATTCTCCTTTGGCACCACGGAATCAGCAAACGCCGCAGAGCAGCTCTCTAGAATCCGTCAGGGGCTGAGTGCTAAGGCCTTGGCAGGTGAGCGTGGGCTGCTCCAGGTGATGGGAGAGCAAGCGAGCAAGCTCTGGCTCTACCCCATACATTCTCGCTCCCAAATCCTCCTCTTACCGTCGTCTTGCTGACTCTGCGTGAGCTCAAACAGAGTCTGCCCACTTTGATTTGTTCTTTTCTCATAACGCTTTCCAAAGGGCACAGGAGAATTGCAAATAAAGGAACAAACGAAGAAAGAAAGATACACCCTAAGTCGTTTTTAAACAATTCATCCGGAAAGCTTATACACAGCTGCCTACGCCTCCCAAGGCCATTACTGGTTCCTGGAAGGATAATATACCTACTTCCTCTTCACTGCATTTATCTTCTCTGCTTGGCAGAAGAAAACTGTTCTGTTTTGCCTTGCAGGAGACCAGAGAGCAATCTTCATCTCACCTGTTCTCATCTGAGCTTATACACCGCCTAGGAGGGTTCTGGGCAAGCAAAGTCCCATAAATATTTGTATACTTTACTCAGTGGGTCTCCTCCCCTCTCTATTTGTCAAAACAAGACAAAGTCATTTGAAAGTGGGCAGCTGTGGTAAGGTCTCTTTCAAACCCTGGCTGGAACAATCCCAAGCATTCTCAATGGAACAATGTACTGTAATAGTCTCCTGATATCATCAATTTCCTATCCCTCATAAGTAGTTTGGTCACCCAGGTCTGCCCTTAGCATGAATCCTATCAGACTATTTACCAAGAATCTACCCCCTGTAGCTCCTTAAGAATTTTCACTGGTTTACTACAGGATTCCGGGACTGTAAATTCTCATGCGTCCATGCAATACTGAGCTGTGTTCCAGGTCTTCTTCAGGCTGCTCTGGTTCCTGTACTTGCCACCATGGTACTGAACACAGACCCAGCATTTTAACATGCATCTCTTACAGCTCCTGTTTAACAACAGCACCACTTCTTTAACGAACTTTTAAGTAATGGTGCCTGGAACTGGAATTCATTCTCCTTTCTTCTTTTTGCACATTATGAATGCATAAATTACAGTTATGTAATGGTTATCTACCATAGGCCAGACAGTTTTATAGACACTGGAGATGTACCGGTTATTATAATACATAACAACTTTATTTTCAAGTGGTTGAATTCCAGGGGGAACTACAGGTAATAACAAATAAAAAAGTAAGTGGCAGGTGATACATGCTATGATGACAATAAATGGTCATGTGACAGAGGCATTTCATACGGGGTGGTCAGGAACATGTCTCTGGGGACCAGTATTTAAAATGAAGTATACAAGTCAACTTGATAGAGTGAGAGAATAGAGAGAAACTCGGTGCACCAGGCATGAGGTTAGCGCAGTAGAGTGACCTGAGATGGGAAGTTAAATAATTTTGAAATTTCAGGACTAAAATATGATGTTATTCCACATATACTATAAAGATATTTGCATGCTCTAAGTGGGGAAACAGTACAGTCAAATTTACTTTTTTTATGTATTTGTTTTGCTTTATTTGAGACCTGGTTCTACTCTGTAGCCCCAGCTGTCTTAGACCTTGCTTATGTAGACCAAACTGGCCTCAAACTTGTAAAACTCCTCCCTCTGTCTCCTGAGTGCTGGACCACAAGCATAGCCCACCACATACAGCCCAATACATATCTTTTAAAAGAATAATTTTAATTCCTTTGTGGCCAATGGTTTCAGTGGACAAAGTAACATGAGGTCAGCTAGTTGGCATTAGTCCAGGCAAGGGCAGAGGGGCTCTGATGTGGGATGGCCCTCTATATGCTGTGAATATGTTTTATTACTATTGGTTAATAAAAAAACTGCTTTGCTCTATGTCAGGGCAGGCTATAGCTAGGTGGGAAATCCAAGCAGAGAGACAGGGAAAGAGAAGGTGGAGTTGGGGAGACGCCTGCAGCTGCCAAAGAAGCAAGATGTGACGTAATGCCATGGCCACGTGTTAATACATGGATTAACAGAAATGGGTTCATCTAAGTTGTAAGAGATAGTTAATAACAAGCCTGAGCTAATAGGTCAAACAGTTTGTAATTCATATTAAGTCTCTGAGTGGTTCTTTGGGAGCTGGCCGGCGGGAGAGAAACCACCAGTTAACAGGGCCTGGGCAGTGAGGGAAATGGGCAGAAGTGCAGTGCATTTTAGAGGTATGGGTGAAAATGGCGGCTTGAGAAATGTTTACTATCTCATAGAATGAGTCGTTTTCCCACAGTCTAGAAACCCCCTCAGGGGCTGAGCTCACCGTTTCTTCATGTGCTTCTGTGTATAATGTCTAACTTGGAGCTCCTGAAGCTAGACTGGATGGCTGCAGCTTTTATGAGTATTTGTCTTAGAAAGTTGCTTGCATGCAACCCACACTGAGAAATTAAATCAATAGTTACTGCCAAAAATAAATGCCATCGCTTGGTCTCTTGGAGATGTCACCGTGAATGTTATTTTCCTATACATGAAAAACACTTACATGAAGTGCACAGGAAGTAATTAAATGGCCACTAAAATCTTCTCCACCTGTGTGTGGGCTCTCAATTTGTTGGTCATGACCCCTTTGAAGTCAACAAACCTTTCACAGGGATCACCTAAGACTTCAGAAAACACTGATATTTACATTATGATTCATAACAGTAGCAAAATTGCAGTTATGAAGTAGCAACAAAAGTAATCTTATGGTTAGGGGTCACCATAACATGAAGAACTTTATTAAAGGGTCACAGCGTTAGATAGGTTGAGAACCACTGTGTTAGAGGAAACACAGAGGACTTAGAGTCTTAAGGAATCTCAGAGTTTATGACCTTCCTCCTGTTGGTTGTCCTCACAAATGTGGGAGACCTCTTGCCTTCCTTCAGACCACAAGACACTGAGTTAACTTCTGATTTCCCTGAAGGAGACCTTAATTGCACTGTGTACCCTATAGTGCCTTTATCCCAGCCACACTGGTATCGGGGTATATTATATGGAACTAAGGATGGGCAGCCCTATTCATTTACCTGTATTTATTGGTCTTCCATGTTTGATCATTTTTATATCTATCTACAAGCAAGTTTTTCCAGCATTGTTTGATTGCCATTGTGAGAAATGGTTTTATTTTTAAAAGTAGGCAAAATATAAAACATAGTAGTTGATGGATGTGGAGATCTAAATAAGAATGGCCCCCATAGGCTCATATATTTGAAAGCTTGGTCACCTAGGAGGGGCATTATTTGAGAAGGATCAGGAGGTGTGACCTTGTTGGAGGAAGTATGTCCCCAGGGGGTGGGATTTGATGTTGCAAAAGTCCATGGCATGCCCAGTCTCTCTCCCTCTTCATTTCTTTACCCATTCTCTCTCTCACTCTGGCTTTCTCTTGCTCTCGGTCCCTCACTCTCGTTCTCTCTTTCTCTGCCTGTGGATTAGGATGTAACTCTTGGTTACTCCTCTAGTACCATGCCTGCCACCATGCTTCCCCCCACGATAATAATAGACTAAGCCTCTGAAACTGTAAACAGGTACCCCCCTCCCTCATTAAATGCTGTCTTTTAGAGGGGTTGCTTTGGTCATGGTGTCTCTCCATAGCAACAGAACAGTGACTGAGAAAACTGGTTATTTAACCAATGTGTTTATTGCACAGATTCATGTTTAAGTTTCAGTTCAACCTTTCTTCTCTAGCACAGGCAGGTGATACATTTATTGAAAGGAAAAAAATCACTCAAAGGAAAGACTATGGGACTTTAGATATGACACTCCTGACTGGCAGACCCTGAAAACCACCGCAGAAAGTGCACGGCGGGAGAGCCAGGTAGGAGCTCTGGTGTGTGCCCTGTGTCTGTTGCCAGTCTCCCAGACCATCATTGGTGGGCTGACTCTTCTAGCAATGATGTTTCTGCAGACAGAGCCGCGGCTGTTTTCAGACTACCATTAATGTCTCTGCCATTGTCAAACTCAATTATACGATGTCCATTGTTCTTTGTGTCAATCGACTAAGATTCGGATTCAGGGCACCACACACCATGCCTCAGCTGGCGAGAAGCAGGAACGCTACGCTACCACACTGAGCTTCGTCAGATGTAACCAGCTCTCTGTGGCTCAGTCCTTCACTCTAAAATGTAAATGCATGTTTCAGAAATGCCTTTGGTGAAAGGCTGTTGGGAAACTCTCTAGGCATATGAAAACATTAAACATCTTTATTTATACTATTTATATATATAGTTTATATATACATACCAGTGACATAAGCTACATGTAGCTAAAATATATGGTATTTTATAGATGTACATTTGTATCTTATATATACTGAGTAATATACATACTGATTAGCTGGCCAGGGAACTGTATTTTATACACTACAGACTTCAGAAACGAGCAGCCAAACTTTGTATGCAATGAAAACTAAGCAATGTTAGAAAAACAAGTTTTTTAATTCTCTCTCTTTCTATGGATATATGCATTGTATGTGTGCTTACATGTATGTGTAGGTACATAAATAATCACATGCACACTTTTAATCTGTGCTAAAGATCCTTCCTACCAATTAATATTCCTTCCTTATTGGCACCCTGGCTTTCCCTAGATTGACTTGATTTTTCTATAATCAGATAAAAGTGTAATTATACCAAGCATGTTGTTTTATATCTGATTTTCTTTTTTCCTCTGCATAATTATTTGAAATTCACCTAGGTTTTCGCCATATATGTATGTCTGCATGCATGTTCGTATGACATATACATATTGAAAGCTCACCACTGTTTGTGTGTGTGTGTGTGTGTGTGTGTGTGTGTGTGTGTGTGTGTAAATGTGTAAATGTGTGTAGAGTTCCGAGATTATTTCCCAGAGTCTTGTCATGATAGCCCTGGAGTTGTTACAGTTCAGGTCCAGAATAAATGACAGAACTTCTTACTAATGTGGCATATAAAATGCAAGTAAATAACTCTAGCACTATATCAATTGCTGTATAATGTTGGCCCATGTTCAGGGGAAGGTAAACTTGAGTCTCAGAAGAATTGTGGGACATGTAAACTTGAAGCACACCTATTACCTTCTTGTTTAAGAAAAGGAAAATATTGTAATGGGGAGTCATGGAGAATAGGAGAGTTTAGCTTTCCAAAAGAAAGAGTAACACCAGCAGAATAAAGAAGGGATTCTGGGGCAACATAATACTAGATATTTTGAAATTGTTTCAAGATTACGGAATGAGAAACTATGGTCATAGTGTTGGAAGACGAGTCTTCTTGGAATTTTATATCTGCAAAGGAGAAGTCAAGAAGAAGAAAGGTGGCTTAAGATTAAAAAACAACCAACAACAACAACCTTACAATGTATAGTAATGTGTAGTGCCACCTAATATACCATATAGTAACACCATATAGTAACACCATATAGTAACACCATATAGTAACACCATATAGTAACACCATATAGTAATACCATATAGTAACACCATCTAGTAACACCATATAGTAACACCATATAGTAATGTGTACTGCCACCTAATAAGGGCCCTGTATGATGACCCATGATAAGGGGAAGGTGACCCTCGAGTCCTAGAAGAGATGTGGAGCATGCAAACTTAAAGCACACATTATGAAACCATACCCCATCACAAGATGATTGTTTTCAGCTATGATTAAAAGATCCAGTCAGTGTAACATGGAAAGTGAAAGGTTAAAAAGTTTACACATACCCAAAATAAAACAATATTACTCTTGGCTTTCAGAAACACTCCATGTCATATTGGTACATTATATATCTTCCTTTATCTTCCTTTAAGCCTAGTGCTACTTGATAATTTGCTTAACTACTGGGTGCCTATAGTGTCTACAGGAAAATTGATTATTTGAGGGGAACACAAAGTATAAACTATCCCTTTAAGACATAAATCTGTCTTCTATTTCTATATTCCCTATAATTCTGTATATTTTTACTATTAGTTTGTAGATGCCAGCTCCGCCACCGATACCAATTTATTACCTAATAACAGTTTGCTGATGTACTACAGAAATAAAGTGTGTTGATGGATGGAAAAAAGACTAGTGTGGAATTTTGACCTTCCTAATATGTTTCAGAATTTAAGCTAAATAAGTTGTCATATCTCTTAGGGTTGAGAAATTAGCCATGAATATTACATGAAATTATTGCTATTACACTGGAGTATTTCATTCATAAGTCCTGTGAATGAGGTCTAAAGCAAACGTGAAGATCAATTTTTCAAACGCTTCAAGGGTGCTGGAATCACATGGACATTTTATTCTCTAGCTGTCTCTGTTACATTAAATTGCTGTGGTCTTTCTTCACTAGTAAACCTTGCATCTTTACATGCAAGCACTGCTACCTTGTCCCTTAATATACTAAAAGTCCTTGCAATCAGGTTTATTTGTCTTGATTTTTCCTGTTCATTCATTCATCCCAAATTGCAAATTCAGAGGTCTCTCAATTGAATGAAATGACCTTCAGTTCCACGAGCTTTGGCTAAAGCAAAACCACAGTGACTAAAGGCAAAAGGATCTTACTTTGTGTGCTCTGCCACACCTGATTGACTCCTTCTTCTTTATCACATATAGACAAGGTCCCTTCTCCCTAAAATTCACTAAGGTAGAAAAGGAAAGATCAGATGTAGAAACTTTCTGTATCAAGGTCAGAGCTGTATCCTTCTCCTCCTCCTCCTCCTTTTCTTCTTCTTTCTCCTCTTCTTCTTTCTCTTCCTCTTCCTCCTTCTCTTCTTCCTTTCCTTCTCCCATAAGGAATCTTCTGCTAGCCTTGAACTCATTATGCAATTTAAAACGACCCTGAACTTCAACCCCACACTCTCCCTTTCTCAGTGCCAGGATTACAGCTGTGCTTCACCATGCCTATTGTAGCGCAGTCCTGGAGTCAAACTCAGGGTTTTGTGCACGGTAGGCAAATACTTTCCAACTGAACCATGTTCTCAAATGAAACTGGGCTTACAAATGAAAAGTCCCACATCTGACATTGAAAGAACACCCACACGTCTCAGTAACTCTCCTGAAATTATTTAAAACAAAAATAATCATTACATATTAATCTCTTACAAAAACAAGGGAACAAAGTCTTCTAAAGAAATACCTCATGAATTGGATCTTCATTTCTGATGACAGAGTAGTAACCAGATAATAGTAACCAGGAGCACTTGCCTGAGGACAATTTGAATTTTTTTAACATCTTTTTTATTGATTTTTATTGAGCTCTACATTTTTCTCTGCTCCCCTCCCTGCCTCTCCCCTCCCCTCTTCAATCCTCCCCCAAGGTCCTCATGCTCCCAATTTACTCAGGAAATCTTGTCATTTTCTACTTCCCATGTAGATTAGATCCATTTAAGTCTCTCTTAGTGTCCTCATTGTTGTCTAAATTCTCTGGGATTATGGTTTGCAAGCTGGTTTTCTTTGCTTTATGTTTAAAACCTACCTATGAGTGAATACATGTGATAACTGTCTTTCTGGTCTGGGTTACCTCACTCAAAATAATGTTTTTCTAGCTCCACTTCCCCTTCGCTATTGCTGCCATTTCCAAGACTTGTAGGATGCCAAAAGTTGGGGCAACCATATTGTTTTAGTTTGAGCTACTGAACCCTACCACCATTCAACTCTGTGTAGACTGTGGAAGACTCCTGTTGACAAAAACAAACAAACAAACAAACAAACAAACAAAAAACTCGTCTAATTTTATTTCACTCCAGAGTATGTTAGACTTTAAGTTGCTTCTATCTTTAAACTATATCCAGTGGAAACAGCACACTGTGAAGAGATACCCATGTAAAACTTCATTTTCTGAGGATAATTGGTATTGGAAAAGGTCATGTAAGGTAAAATCACAATCGACATTACAGGGAATGGTGATAAAAATGTTTAATTTGGGATTTTATCTTGAAAAATTAAACTAACATTGGTGAATTAATTTAATTAATGCTAACCACTTATAATTATATATATGGGCAGTAGGACTATCGTTGTTGTGAACACTGTATAGAAATATAACTGCTGACTCAGTACCCATTCATTGCTACAGTTCCTCCTCTAGGGGGAGGCACCTTGAGATTTCCGGCATTCACGTCAGCATGTCCCCAACTGCTGCCACTGTGCAGGCTTTGTTTAGGTGGCTATGTTTTTGAGATTCCAAGGATGCACTATCCATATCTCCCAGCAAACATCCTGGTCCTCCGTCTCTTGAAATCTTTCCAGCCCTTCATCTGCAATGTTCCCTGAGTCTAATGTTTAGAGATTGTATTATAGATGCATCCGTTTGTGCTAGGCGCTCCACGGTCATTGTTCTCTTTATATATACTTTCCCTTTTGCTGGAAATAGATCCTTTTCTCAAGCAATATATCCTGATCACAATTTCTCCTCCCTATACGCCTCCCAATTCCTCCCCACCTTCCCTTTCACCTGAATCCAATTTTGATAAGTTATAAATTTCTATTATAGTCTCTGTCTGCAGCAAAAATAAGTTTCTCTGATGGGGGTGATGAGAGCTGCCAATAGTTACGAAGCATGCTGGTACCAGACGGTGACAGTAATAGGTTCTCTCTGATGCCTATGACCTCACCAGCTAGCATTAATTGGCTGAGTTTACAGTACCAGCCATGACTTCCCACCAATTGAGTGAGACTTAAATACAATTAGATGGTTGTTGGCTATATGTAAAATATAAATGTCACTCTTGCACCCTTAGGGGCAGTCTGCCCTGGCTTCACAGCTAGGTAGGACAATTGATGGCTTTTCTCCTTGGCCGCTTGTGTGGCACTCTTTGGACACTATGTGAGCTATCTCAGTGGGGGGGGGGCTTCCAGGTCAAATCCTTCAAATAACGAGTTCTAAGTGTCTAATGTCTTCAGCAATAGGACTTCACTTTCAAGGGCAATGGTAATAGCCTGTGAAGAAAATACAGTATCCATGTATGAAATTCTCAAAAATAAAGAATTATAATTCACAAAAAATATTACATTTTTTGTTAAAATGTAATTTTTAATTGATAAAATAAATATCACAGAATTTATTTGGGCAATTACTTAAATGTACACATAATCATGTTGAATAAGATTTCTCTCACCCCAAAATGCTTTCTTACAGTGTTTTTAGTTGGTCTCTATTACCAGTATACCAGACACTTGCCAGCTACATCTGACACTATGGACTGCCCCTTATATAGAAATTTGGTGTTTTCAGAATGTCTTAGTTAGGGTTTCTATTGCTGTGAAGAAACACAACAACCAAAAGCAAGTTGGAGAGGAAAGGGTTTTTTTTTTTTTTCAGCTTACACTTCCACATCACTGTTGATTATTGGAGGATTTCAGGACAGGAGCTCAAGCAGGGCAGGAACTTGGAAGCAGGAACTGATGCAGAGGCCATGGAGGGGGGCTGTTTACTGGCTTGCTACCCATGGTTTACTCTGCCTGCTTTCTTAAAAAACATAAGACCACCAGCCCAGGGATAGCTGGGCTTTCCCACATCCATCACTAATTAAGGAAATGCTGTACAGCTGGATCTTAGGGAGGCATATTATTAGTTGGTGTCCATCCTCTCCAGCGACTCTAGCTTGTATCAAGTTGACATAAATCTAGCCAGCACACAGAATAAACTGTTCCACAAACTTAATATTTTTAAGTTACTTGGAATCCTTTCTCCATTATGTACTTTGCTAATTTGATCTTTAGCTGAGAAACAACTCATGGCTTGGTTATTATTGTTTTTTGTTTGTTTGTTTGTCTTACAGTTTGCAGACATTTGGATTGTTTTCCTATTTGAGACATGATGGAAAATAATGCAGAAGCACTGGGAAACAAATCTCTGTGTAGGCCTCCACCTTCATTTCCCTTAGTAAGAATGAAGTAGAGAAACTAAGTAGTGAAACTCTGGGGTCATACGGTAAGAACATGTTTAACAATTTCAAAAACTATGAAGCTGATTTCTGACATGCAAAACTTATTAATTAGCATTTCCACCAATAAAGCGTAATGCCTCTCTCTGTGCATGGCCATCACAGTGAGTGAGCAGCATTATCTCAGCACACTTGTAACGTGTGCTTTTGCAATGTATAATAATGTTTATATATTATTTGTGTTTTTATTTATTTATAATGTTTATGTATTATTTGTGTCTTTTATTTATTTGTATAGATAGTTCTTACATTTTAAAAAGAGATTTTAAATATTTTCTAATTTATCAGTTGTATTATTATTTATCAGATGTATTGACAATGATTGTCCCCATTCAATAGCTTGTATTTCCAGCTTAATGGTATTAAAATAATTGTATTTTTTTTCCTGTTTTGCTTCGGGTTTTTGTAGCTTTTCCTATGTAACCCAGGCTGGCTTTAGAGGCAGGTGGATCTTTCTGAGTGTGAGGCCAGGAAACTGGGAGTCAACTTACCTCAGGACCCAGCAATTCCACTCTTGGGAATATACCCAAGAGATGCCCGATGAAACTACAAAAGCATTTGTTCAACTATGTTCATAGCAGAACTATTTGTAATAGCCAGAACCTGGAAACAACCTAGATGCACCTCAATAGAAGAATGGATAAAGAAGGTGTGGCACATATACACTTTAGAGTTTTACTAAGCAGTAAAAAAACAAGGACATCTTGTATTTTGCATGCAAATGGATGGAAATAGGAAACACTTTACCTTTATTTCTTTTGGGGTCTTTTAGACATTTTTCTTTTTCTTTATTCTTTCTTTCTGTCCTTTTTTCTAAATTCTTTCCCTAAATATTTTGCAGATGCTTCTTTCCATCATTTTCCTCATTCTTGTTTCCATTTTTTTTTTACAGAAATCATGTCAAAACAAAGCTCCTTAAGAAAGCCCCACAAATGACTTTATTCTCTTCCTTATTATACTGTGCTGATTTACTCAGAGGACTAAAAAACACCAAATGATGTTTTCTCCATGTTTGTGTCTCTTGGGGGTGGTATACGATATGTTGATAGTAGTGTGTGTGTTTGTGGTGTGTGTGTATGTGTGGTGTGTGTATTACGATGTGTGTATGTGGGGGAATATGGTGTAGGGGTTGTAGTGTGTGTATGTATGTGGTATGTGTATTGTGTGGTGTCTTTTTATGTGTGTGTGTATTATGTGTGGTGTATTGCAGTGTGTGTGTGTGTATCTTATGACCACACCCATTATATGGCCACACCCATCTTATGCCCTCACCCAGCTTTTTATGTGGGTTCTGGGTCTTGATGCTCCAGCTGCAAGTGCCCTTACCCACGGAGATATTACTCATCTCCTTGTTTTTCCTTTTACAGGTTTATTTTTTTTCTCCAGCTCCCTAAACTTGTCTATAAATTATATGAAAGAAGGATTGTATCATTTCCACAGAACTCTAGTGCTCACGACAGCACCCACCTCATAGCAGGTGTGCTTTTCTCTCTTTTCAGATATGATTGACAGAGAAAAAAATGAGAAAACCTCTCAAGTGTGCAGGCGAAAGCATTTAGAGAGGGACTTTCATACTTTTGCTTAGTTTTTACTATAAAATGGGCTGCAGTTTATTGCAGGGATTAAAACTGTTCTCAGAAGAGGAAGGAAGGGACATTAAAGAAAGGCAATGGGAGCCGGGCGATGGTGGCCACGCCTTTAATCCCAGCACTCGGGAGGCAGAGGCAGGCGGATCTCTGTGAGTTCGAGACCAGCCTGGTCTACAGAGCTAGTTCCAGGACAGGCTCCAAAGCCACAGGGAAACCCTGTCTCGAAAAACCAAAAAAAAAAAAAAAAAAAAAAAAAAAAAGGCAATGGGAGTATTCTGGTATTGTGTTGGAGCTCCAAAACATGACAGGCTTGGAATGCTGGGGTGGTCTGTCACACAGGAATATCCTGCTGCCTCTGTATGTCTATGTAGAGTCCTTCCGTCAATTACTTTGGGAAATTAAGCATCTATGTTCTAGATTTGGAACTTTCTGTAAGATGTAAAGCAACTCTTATCACGGACATATATATGTCTTGCCTGCCTCTCTTATGCTCTTTGCCTACCTTCATCTCACTCCTTAACAGAAAGCTCAAAGGGCTACCATACTGGGATGCAAAGATGCAGGGTAAATGGTGCTGATGCAGGGCCTCGGGGATGCAGAGCCTCAGGGATGCAGGGCCTTGGGGATGCAGGGCCTCAGGGATGCAGGGCCTTGGGGATGCAGAGCCTCAGGGATGCAGGGCCTCGGAGATGCAGGGCCTCAGGGATGCAGGGCCTCAGGGATGCAGGGCCTCAGGGATGCAGGGCCTCGGGGATGCAGGGCCTCGGGGACGCAGAGCCTCAGGGATGCAGGGCCTCGGAGATGCAGGGCCTCAGGGATGCAGGGCCTCAGGGATGCAGGGCCTCAGGGATGCAGGGCCTCAGGGATGCAGGGCCTCGGGGATGCAGGGCCTCGGGGATGCAGGGCCTTGGGGATGCAGGGCCTCGGGGATGCAGAGCCTCGGGGATGCAGGGCCTTGGGGATGCAGGGCCTCGGGGATACAGGGCCTCGGGGAATATTCTGGTGCACACTGTAGTGTCTCCTCTTGGGCCCACCAGATTATTTACTAGTTTCCTTGTTGACATTGTCTTGACAAGTAACTCTGGGAATTCAGTGCGTTTTTCACCTTCAGCTAGACACTGCCAGAATATTTGACTTTCTGGATGTGTCAGATGAGCTTGGCAATTAACTGGCTCAGCATTTCTGTTTGTCAGGATGATATAACATAGGAGGGGAGATGTTTGCTTAGTGAAGCCTTGCCATAAAACCTTCAGGAAGGATTATACATCATCAGTCCTTTGGCTCCCCAAGGAAAGTGTTCTGAAAGACAGAACATCTTTAGTGTCAATTTTCAACCGGGAGAAAATGGGACTGAATGAAGTCTGTCACGTTGAATGGCTTTCATATGTTGTTTCCCATGTGAACCACAGGAAAGGTCACTTTGACGGTATGAACAGAAGGCCAGCTGGTATGCTTCTAGGAATTTGAATGGTGCCGAGGAATCACCACATATGTGGGTACTCATTTGCCATATCCAGGGCCACATCCAAACTCGGAAGGACTGGGTTCAGTCTGCAGCTGTGGTTGCAGCGTGTATACGGATCGCATCTATGGAAAGTGTGGGTGAAGCCGGCTTGGAAAACATCTGCACCTTCATTACCTATGCTTGTCTTTGGAAAATCCCTCTTACGCTAAAACTCCCGTATCGGCGTGATTTCAAAAATCTGTCCTGCGGTAGCAACTTTTCTGTGTACAGTGAAGACAATAAAATAAAATGCAGCCACCACCGCTGCCTCTTTAAATCATAGGGATTTAATCTGGGAAATGACTGCTGATATGATACACGCACTTCAAAAAACAAAAAGACGCAAAGACTGTTAAGGGGAGTCTGTCTCTCTGACACCATAATTATAGGTTCATTGTAGAGTAAAAAACTAATACAGTTAAGAAGGACTATCATTTGGGCTCTCACAATGCTAGGTTGAACATATGACCCAGAATACTTGCCTGGACTGTTCTCAAGGAAGTATTTTTACACATAAATTATGAATCAGACTAATATGCTCATCTCATTGCTTGTTTCTCCCTTCCTAATTCCAAAGCTTTTTTGAAACACATTATAGTTTCTAGATTTGTGTCTACTGTCATTCTATTTGTGGGGAGAAATGAACTCAATCTGCTGACAAAAGCAACATAGTATCTCCTAGCCCTGGCTCACGACTTCAGCCACAGAAAGAATGGGAGGTGAGGCTCCACCTAGAGAGGAAATTTCTTCCAATATATTAAAAAATGGAAAATAAAGTGGAGTTTTAATATGTTTGTGAACACACTCCATCGTCCCCTCCCCTGGTGTCTGAACAATTACAGTAGTAAGTACAAAAGAAATCTGTTTTGGGTCGGTAGTAATGGGCCGAGTTTAACTGGCCCTTGGGATGAGAGCCGCTGCCACAGGTAGCAACAGAGACATGCATGGATGCACAAGTGGTTTCGCATCTCCTCAGAGCTCTGCAACCTCATCCTCCGCTTGGGCTTTTCCGGGGAACCTGGAGCAGCCCTGAACAAGAACCTCCCTGGTTGTGTTGCAGCATCCCACACAGGCCAAATGCTAATCCCGAGAAGACTTAAAGCAGGGGGCCTTTTAGTATTAGTCATGCTGATCAATTTTAATTGAAAAGGGAAAAGCATTCATTGTGCACAGTACGGCACCAAGTACATCCGCTAATGGAGCTGCTAGCGGGGAAGCCAGAGGTCCCTGCGTGTTTCTCTCCTGTGAAGTCTGTCCCCATTTGAGGAAACGCTCATCCTGAGAGGAATACACACAGAGTACAGAGGCAGGAAAGCGTCACTAGCAGGGTGGCCAGAGTAATCAGGTCATCCCTGGCTGTCACCATGGAGATGCATGCCACGGTTCCCAACTCCATCACATTCTGTACCGCAGTCCTTAAGATAAACCAAGTTCTTGGACAGTGGTTGCTCTTGTTACTTAAGCATTTTCCATACAGCATCCAATTCTCCCTTAACTGTGGCTCTGTACAGTTTGCACCAACATCAGTCTGTGACTTGACTGCCCTGTCAGGAGCTGATGTTCTTGGATGTGCCTATTTGACCTCTTTGCCAGCTCTGTCCTGCATTTTCTTCTGCAACCTTGGTACAGGCAAAAAAAAAAAAAAGTTTAGTTTTTCTGGATATCTGCAGAACTGGCTCCCTTTTCATTTATCCTTTGTCCAAATATCGTCTTTAGAGAAAGACCCTTCATCCCACGATGACAACCCGGATGGCCTTCAGACTGTCTAGTCTGTAACCCTCCCCCACCTCAGGATCAACTATCCCTGCGATCTTGTTCTTTATGACACTTTGCACATTATAAAGTTGTCGTGTTCACTTCCTTACTTCCTGTCTTCCTCCCCCAAAGGAAGGCACTAGAAGGATGTAGCTTCTCTCCACACCATGGTGGCATGAATGCTAGAAACTTGTCTAGTACCTACAGCAGTTCCTTCATCCAAGACTCGTGGCAAAACAAATCTGCAATCATCGACTATAACAGTCAGTGATACTCTAGAGACACCAAAGACAGTGTGGTGGTTGTGTTCCCATTACTGTGGAGACATACCTGGGACAAGTGCTTGAGACAGTTCATTCTGGATCACAGCCCTTCATGGTGAGTCAGTCATGGCTGCAGAAGTGGGGAGAAGCTGCTCACATGGCATCTCTAAGCAGGAAGCAGAGAGAGATGAACCTGGAAGTCTTCTTTTTATTCAACCCAGGGCCCCAAGACCCAGAATGATGTTGCCTACACTTGGAGCAGTGGAGCAGTGTTACTTCTTACCTATATACTAATCCAGAAATTCTGTCCCAGAAATGCCGCGTTTTTTTTTTTTTAATCTGTGCTGATTCTAGGTCTCATCAATCGACAATCAGTATTAACTGTCATCATTGTTATCCAGAGTACCTTATCTGGAACCAGCAAATGACAGTGAAAACTGTGAGGTATGGTATACCTAGTTTAGATTTTAGGAGTCTAGAGTAAGTCAGGACAATATAGTCTTTTCTCTAAGAATTATCTCACTTCTTCAAGAAATCTGCTCCATTCACACAATATTTTTGTTGTGGGGGAAGGAGAAAGCTTTCATCAGGAGATGGAAGGGGTGGGAGATGGCAACAGGGGTAAAAATGACTAAAAAATCATAATAGACATTATACACATTGGATCAGTAAGCCATTCAACAGTGCTAGCATTCCCAGAGCACCATACGAACAGTGTTTTTCTTCCTATAACATGGCATTTTAAAAATAAATAAGCAAATGAATGTTTAAATTCGAAACAGAAAATATCCTACCCTCTTGAATGTTGCTGTTAGGATTTGTAAAACCCAAACTATCTCTGTTCTTAATGTTACTTGGCTGTTAATAACATTTTATTGATACATATTATATATAACAAAATTTATAATTCTACAATGTAAAGCTGGGCCCCAGGAGCTGCTTCTGTTGATAAAGTGCCAGCTATGCAAACATGAAGAACTCAAATAGAATCTTCAACACACATGTAAAAGCCAGGGTGAGGCAGTGTGTACCTATTACCCTACCACTGGGGAGGCAGGGACAGATGGATCCCCAAAACCCGCTGGTCACCCAGCCTACCTGAATCATGAGCTCTAAGTTCGGTGAGAGAACTGGTAAATGATCAAAGGAGATATATTCAATATTGACATCTGTCCTCCATAGGCATCTGCACCTCCACGTACAGGTGCACACACACATGAATACACATATACCCACCATGCACACACATGCACACACACAAAGTGCAGCTGGGCAGTTTAGTCTCAGAATTAGACAGTTATAATCACTATCCAATTTCTCTGTCATCCCAAGGATAAAACTCAGAATCCACCAGGAATATTTTCACATGAGCTTTCCCCTACCCTCCAGAACCCACAAATTTATTCCCAAAATTTGAGATATTTAATATATAAATGGAAACACACAATAGGGGAATTTTACATCTATATCTTTTTATACTTTATCAAGATTGTAGGTAGTGTCCATATTTCACATCTGTAAGATCATATAACATTCCACATGCCCCTTCATGTTGAACAATTCACCAATCATTAGACATTTAAATTGTTTTCACATTTTGACTTTTACAGTTGAAACTGTAATGCTTATTTTTAAGCGAGTCTCTACATGGGCAAATGGCTACAGTTCTCTTGGAAATAATGTCTAGAAGTGAACTTGCTGGATCCTATGGCACCTCTTTGTTTTAACCTTTAACGAAATGCCAAAACGTTCTCTAGAATGGCCATACCATTTAACATTCTCATTTTCAGCTTTCAAGGCACCGTTTGTTGAAAAGATTCGCTTCTCCGGTGTGTCCCCTTTGCTGCTTTGTCAAAGACTTTCTGATTAGATATGTGTGGATGTGTTCTGAGCTCTCTGTTTTATCCCAACGATACTTCGATTTTTTTTGACAACTTCTTACTGTATTGATCACATAACCAAGTTAATCTTGAAGCCTTGTCTAGGTCCTCCAACTTCATTACTCTTTCTCCTCTACCTTCGCCTTCTCCTCCTCTTTCTTCTTTAAATTTATGTTTTGATTCTTTAAGTTCAGAGTCAGTTTGTAGTTATGAACCAAATACCTTGCTGAGATATTGACCGAGATTGTGTTAACTTTCAACTTGAAGCTATCAAGTCCTTCTTCTATCAACAAACATGTGATACTCTGTTAATTTAGTTCCTCCATGTTTTGCGATTTTCTTTACATGGATCTTGTAAATTTTTTATATACTTATACCTGAGACATTGTCTGTTAACAGAACAATAGTTCCTGAGAGTTTACTCCTTTTATATCACTTGAGTCCTGGAACATTCCTGAAAACTTCCAGGAGCCTCAGCTTACCACAGTCGAATAGTTCAAAGATTATTTGGGAGACTGCTTCTTGTGAAACTCATCTTTATTTGGACATATTTTATCAAATTAAAGCTCCAGGAGGTTAGGTGGTGTTGTCCCAGAACTTCAAAAAATGCATCTGTTAGTTATAAGCTATACGGTATAGGGAATTTTATTATAGAACACAACTGGTTGCATTCTCTTGGAAGGGGCAATTTTATAAGGTGAAATTTTGGACATATTCTAGTTTTCTTTCTGTTGCTGTGATAAGATACTGTACACCTGTGCTAATTAGCATTATTTAATTTTTTATATGAAAAAAAATTTCCAGACAATATAGTCTGGTCAAGGTTTCTCCTCCCTAAACTTCATCCAGATCCTTCCCACCTCCCACCCAAACAACTCAATCTCCCCCCCAACAAAACATACATTCCAAAACCAATAAAAATGCAAGAAACACACACACTAAAAAAACCTGTAGAAATACAAGATTGAAAACCATAATATATAGGCAACAGACCAATAAGACAAAAAAATGACCAAACAAAGCAATATGAGACAAAAACGCTATAAAAATACCATTTAGTTCATTTTGTATTGGCCATCTACTATCAGGTATGGGGCCTGATCTTAAGTGTAACTTATACATCCAGTGATACTCCATTAAAGAAAACTAACTTTCCTGTGTAAGCGTCAGTCGCATGTAACTTTTCTATTAAGGGTGAGAACCCATGTCTGCTTCCTCCTCTCAATTCTAGAACCTTGCCTGTCTTGAACCTATACTTATTCTGTGCATAATGCCACAGCCTCTGTGATTTCATATGCTTAACAGTCCTATTGCATCTAGAAGACACTGTTTAATTGGAATGTTTTGATGAAGACATTCATTTGGGACTAAGTGTCCCAAAACTTCTCAATCTTTGCACATTGTCCAGTTGTGGTTCTCAGTGTTAGACCCCATATACTGCAAAAGGAAGCTTCTCTGATGATGGCTAAGTGAATCACTGATCTATGGGAATAGCAAAATGCCATTGGGAGTCATTACATTGCTACGTTCCTTGAACAGAGCAATAGTGTCTGATTTTTCTATATATCCATGGCCTATCCAATCTGAGGTCCATGCCCAGGACAGCAATGTAGGCATGGGTTTCATCTCATGGAGTGGGCCATGAATTTAATGAAGGAGTGGTTGCTTACACCAGCATACCATACAGGTAGGCAACCATTGTAGATTTGGGGGTTTGTGTTAGATTGATAGTGTGCAGAGGACCTTCTAGTACCATGAGTATTGGTCAGTAGGAACAAAGCTTCTAGTTAGGCTGCAGCTTGACTTCTCTGTGTTCAGTGAGATATGCAAGAATCATCTTCATCAAAATGGCCTAGCCATCAGTTATGGAAAACAACCAATTAGCTTTAGTAGTAGCTGAGATTTTTGAGGATGTCCATGGGGTCCCTTTGGCCAGCGATTCAACTAAATGTAACTAATTCCTATTACTAGAGGTTTTACTTGGTTGTGAAAGACCTAGTTGGGACATTGTCTCCCCTTTGATTTGGTGATTCTATTTAGACTCCTTTCATATATGTAAAAATTTTAGGAAGCTTCTACAGTACTAAATTTCAATGTAATCCCCTAAATAGTGATGGAGGAGGGTCGTCTATCTACCTGTTGCTTTCATTGGTTAATTAATAAAGAAAACTGCCTTGGCCTTTGATAGTACAGAAAATTAGAGAGCCAGAGTAGACAGAACAGAATGCTTGGAGAAAGAAAGCAGAGTCAAGCAGTCGCCATAGCTCTCCTCTCCAAGATGGATACAGGTTAAGAATATTCCCGGTAAGACACTACCTCGTGGTGCTACACTCATTAGAAATGAGTTAATCAAGATGTGAGATTTAGCCAGTTAGAAGCTAAAGCTAATGGGCCAATCAATGCTTAAAAGAATACAGTTTGTGTGTTATTATTTCCGGGGCTAAGCTAGCCGTGTGGGATCTGAACGGGAACGTAGCCCACCTCTCCTTCTACAAAATAGCTTTCAGTGTTAGTTGCCCTTCCCCATTTTCTTTCTCTTTCCCCTCTCATTTATCCTCCTCTTCCTCATTGAATCTTTCCCAGTCTCCCCATCCCTTCAGAACTGTACATCAAAGAAATAAGAACTAATATCAACATATAAGAAAAAGTATACAATGTTTGTCCTTTTGTATCTGGGTCACCTCACTCATGATATGTTTTCCTAGCTCCTTCAATTTACCTAAAAATTTTATAATTTTGGGTTTTATTAATAATAAATAATAAAATATACCACATTTTTATTATCCATTCACCAGCTGATAAGACACTGAGGTTGTTTCCAGTTTCTGGTTATTATCAACACGGCAGGAATGAACATTGATGAGCAAGTGTCTGTGCAGTAGGATCTAGAGCCCTTTGGGTTTACATTCAAGAGTGCTCTAGTTGGATCTTGAGGCAGATCTACTCCCAGCTTCGAGTAACCAATTTTCATAATGGCTGTACAAGTCTACACTCCCATTAGCAATAATAGTCCCCCTTACTCCACATACTTGTGTGCATGAGTTCTAATTTGTTGTACTGATTTTGTCCATTCTGACTATTGAAAAATGATAACTCAAAGCAGTTTGATTTGCATTTCCCTGAACACGAGGGATGTTGGGCCATTCTTAAAGTGTTTCTGTCATTAGTGTGTCATCTTTTGAGTACTCTCTGTTCAGTTCTGTAATGCTCCATTTTTAGTTGTGTTATTAGTTTTCCTGATTTCCAGTATTTATATATTTTAGATATTAACCCTCTATTGAATGAATAATTGTTAAAGCTCTTTACTCTGATGTTTTACCCAATTTATGGTGTTCTTTGACATATTGAAGCTTTCCAGTTTCATGAAGTACCATTTATTAATTGTTGATCTTAGTGTTAAGGGTGTCCTGTTCAGAAAGTCTTCTGTGTTAATGACTTCAAGACTATTCTCATCTATCAAATTTTGGGGTTTGAGCCTCACGTTGAGGCCCTTGATCCATTTGGAGTTGACTTTTGTGCTAGGTAATAAATACAGATTTTTTTTCATTCATTTACATATCCAGTTTGACCAGCATCATTTGTTGAAAATGTAGTCTTTTCTCCAGTATATGTTTTGGTTTCTTTATCAAAAATCAGGTGTCTGTAAGACTTATATCTGGTTCTTCAATCTGATTCACCAATTGATTAATGTTTCTGTTTTTATGACATACCATGCTGTTTTGATTACTGTATCTTTGCAGTACAACTTTTATTCTGGTATGGTAAAACCTATCCCAGTGCTATTGTTATTCAACATTATTTTAGGTATCCTGTGTGTATGTATGTTTCCATATAGAAGCTGAAAATTGTTTTTTCAACTTCCACGAAGACTTGTATTGGAATATTGATGGGTCTTACATTTAATCTGTAGATTACTGTTGTTAGAACGGAAATTTTCACTATACTAATCCTATCAATTCATAAACATGGGAGATATTTCTTTTGCTTTGCTGAAGACTATGACCAAAAGCAACACAGGGAAAAAAGGGTTTATTTCACCCTACAGTTGTAGTCTATCATGAAGGGAAATCAGGACAAGAGCATAAAGGTAGGAATTGAAGCAGAAGCCATGGGAGAAAACTTGCTTCTTGATTTGCTCCTCCTGGGTGATACAACCTGATTTCTGATATAACCCCAAACCACCTACCCAGGGACACCTCATCTACAGTGTACTGGGCCCTTCCACTTCCATAATCAATCAAAAACAAGGCTCTACATACTTGCCTACAGGCAACCTGGGGATGACATTCTCCTAGTTGAGGTTCCCTCTTCCCAGGTAACTTGCATCAAGTTGACAAACAAAAGGAAAAAATTAGACAACTTGACACACAAATAATCACTATTCAACTGTAATCTTTTCTATTTTGCTCATCTCTAAGATTTAATATTCACAGCAATTTTGTAATATAAAACCTAAATAAAAATTCTGTGGTCTAACATTTCAGTCTCTTTGAACTATCCAAAGTCTCTTTAAAAGTTCAAAACTGTGGGTTCCTATAAAGTAGAAAACAAGTTAAATATTTCCTTATTCCAAAAGGGTAGGCTTATGCAACATCACAATCAAATCAAAGTAAAGCCAAAATTCAGCAGTGCAGAAAATTCAGAGTTTGATTTGGGGTCTCACTCATGATCTTCTGGGCTCCTAATGGTCTAGAAAGCTCTATTTCTCAGGCTCTGACATCCACAGAATTCACAGCTAGTCTCACGGCTTGAACAGGTTCTACTCCATACCTGCTACTGTCCTTAGTGGTCATTCTATGGTACTAGAATCTCCAATATGCTGGAATCTCCACTGCCTCTGAGGCAGCCCCCTTAACAGTGGCCTCCCCCGAAATCTCTTGCCAATTTGCAGCTTTCCTCTATGACCCCTTCAGTTTCAGGGCTCACGCCGGATTGAAATGCTCTGGGAGTAATTTCTTCAACATCAACACACAGAAGCTGTGGTCTAGAATGAGGCTGCACCTGTCTCATGATTGCAGCCAGACTTGTGACAGTCACCCAGGTAGGACAGGTTCTGATGGCAGAATGGGAACTTGTTACCAGGTTCACAAAGTATTATCACGACAGACCTGACTATGCCTTTTTCTTTGATCTTTTTTTTTTTTTACAAGATTGAGAGAAGTTTTTGGAACTTTGGGTTTGGAAATCCATTAATTGTTCTGAGTTTAATGGGTTCTTGTAGGAACTTTGAAAATAATGCTGAGAACAGTGCAGAAGAGAGAGGTCTGGCTTGTGATGTTTCAGCGGGAAACATACTCTGTCAGAGCCACTCATGTGAGAGTGAGGTTCTGGGCTCCTGGGGCAAGCACTACCCACAGCAGACTGGACCCTCTTATATCACTTAGCAATCAGGACAGTTCTTCATAGACATGCCCACAGGCCCATATAATCTAAGCAATCTCTCTCTGTTGAGTTCCTTCTCAGATGATTCTAGGCTATGCCAATTTGACAGCTAAAAATAATTAGGACAATACATCCCACTCATTCACATGAAGAAAGTGTGCAAACCTGTGATTCTCTAACACAAGAGGTGGCCCTTTGCCTGTCATCTAGCACCTCAATCTTAGGCTCCCCAGGTTCCATGATAAATTTCTGTTGTTTATAAGCCCCCTGGTTTATACTGTTATGTTACAGATCTCCATGTGGTGAAACAGAGTTTAACCTTTTGTTTACAAGGAAGAAATTTCCTCAATTGCAAGAAAAAAAAGAAGAGAATACAGGAAACATTTCCAATGGACTACTAGGAGCAAAGCCAGTCTTCATATACAAATAGATCAGCTATCGTCTTTAATTAGTGTTTGGGGCAGCGAAAGTCTGCTGTCTTCAGGCTTTTCGATGAGCACTTATGATCAAAGATCTACCTTCCTTAAATAATTTACATCGGTATCCATTTTAAATAATGTAGACATGAAAATGGCGTTTCGCTTTCATCTTTACGCTTGCTGATAGCTACTTAAATAAAAGGGCTCCTAAACAGAGAGAAATAACATCTGGCATGGTCCTTCTTTGGGAATGAGGATCAAGCATATTCTCCACTGGGAGCCTCCTGTGATCTCCACACTGCCCTGGAATGGAGCAGGTGGGGGGCACACTGCTCCGCAGCTGCCTGGAGGGCGACTCTGCAGAGACTTCCAGCTGCTGGGTGACAACCCAATCTGTTTCTGCTCTTCTGGTAAAGGGCAAATGCTCTCCCTGACCCACAATAGGAATGGTCTGTAGTGCAGCAAAACATTGAATGTCAACTCAATAGACAGATACTTAAGAGTTCCTACAAAGGAAAAAAAAGTGTGTGTAGAAAAAATAAAGTATTCAACCTTTCTGAATTGGGCCCAAATGTCCTATCATAAGCAGTAAGCTTACCCTGCCCCATCTTTAACTTCTAAAATTGTGTAAAAAGCTCAGAATACAAAATTGACAAAGAAGTACTAGGCTGAAAGGTTCTGTTAAGAACCCAAATTTTAGATTTTCTCTTACTGTTTGCATCATTATAGCAATCGTCTCTCCCCCAGCTATCTGATACTTTCGCTTTTGCTTCCGGCTCTCCAGGGGAATAGAATATAGCAGCAGCCATCAGAAAACCAACAAGTAGTCACATTCAAAGGAAAATTAAAATAAATAGAGGAAAGAATTGTAAGCAAGAGCCTAGATATAAGAGATAAGATTTCATTGGGGGGATGCTTTTTCATTATCATATGCTTATAGACTTCATCCTAGGATGCGGGGGGGGGGGGGGGGGATCTTTTTTCTTACTCATTTTCTTTCAAAATATATTTAGAGATTATAGATTATGCTTAAACCTGCCAGTCCATGTTTATTTTATTCCTCTGACATTCCATTTGAGTGCAAAGAACAGACTATTACTGCCAGTCAATTTAGAGATGGATTTCATTATTTGATTAAAAATATCCATAGATAATTTGTACTCCTACCAAAGGTGCTTGAGGGTTCCCATTCCCACATCCCAGCATTTGTTGTCTTAATCTTAGCCATTCTGACTGGGCTAAGATAAACTATTTAAGTAATTTTAATTTGCATTCCTCTGATGATTAAGGATTATGAACAGTTTTTAAAACAAAAATAGATTCTTTGGTGGCTCCCCACTGACTTACACAACCTCTCTCCGCCAGGGCCCCACAGCCATTATGCTTAGCTGGGTCCTGGGTATTCCCTTTCCTTCCTCCATTCTGGTCTCTCCAGGCTGCTCCTAGACTGTAGGCTGCCTGCTTACCCTAGCGCTTCTCTAAGTCCACCTCCATCCCCTTGAGACTGGGCCTTGTGATGCAGATTCAGGATACCCCTAGCTCTTCCCTGCTGCCCCTTTCAACCATTCTTTCTAGCTCACCTCAATTCCTTCGTGATTCCCCATGTGAGTCTATTGCATTTTTGTGGGTATCTTGTCATTCTGATCATTGTTCTGACTCATAGATAGTTCAGCTCGGTAGAAATGTTTGTTTCCCTAGCTTTACAATGTGCATAATAGTTTCTGCTACCATGGAGGCTAGACCACAAGAAAGAGGCTTTCGGGTCAAATCCAGCTAAAGTCCTTTGAGTCTTATGTCCGAAGTATGCAGTGTCCCCATAATAGGGTCAGACCCTTGTTCTCCAAGAGGCAACCAAGGTCTCCATTAATAGTCTATATTGCTTTAGGGATCACTTCAACTACCCTTATGAACATTGGAAAGGAGGTTTCTTGTGCCTGGTATTAAGGGTTTTGTTAGTCTATAACTTTGTGGGGAGCATCGTCAGCCTAAGTTGTTTAAAGTCCTTTGTTTAGTGGATGGTAGGGACAGATCTGGGAGAAGTTGAAAGGAGGAATTGAGGGTAAACATGATGAAAATACATTGTACAAAATTCTCTCAGAACTAATAAAATATTTGCAAATTATCTAGCAATAACCATTATAAAAATCCATAAAAATATCCTTCTTGATATCTATAAAAATTCAACTCCACATTGTGCGTGCCCCCCCACACACACATCTTGTGTAAATGCTCGGTGAGTTGTCATAGCTGAATTAGATTTTCCCCTAGTACTTTAATGACCACTGACTGCCCAACATCTTGGCTTCAGATTTCCAACTCTTTCTATGATTAATTTTTAAGCACCCATCAATGAATGGCTCAACTCTTAGAAACTTCTCTGAAGTTTCCCCGCATTTCATACAGTGTAGGGAGAGATGAACCAGTGTGTCTTTCAATCAGTTTCCAAGTCCAGGCCATATTCTTTTCTTTCTACATGGCCTTTCCTTCACTAATGGGGGGGGGGGTTCCCAAATCAAGATGGTTGTGTCTGTGCAAGTGACAGTCTTGTGAAAGGAAAACATATGAGTGCCAAGGCTCTGAGTTGAGGCCGTGCATGGAGAGAATGGATGGAAACAGCAGAGATCTTGATTTGGAAGAGATCAATACACTATCTTACACTATCTTGAAGTAAGCAGTGATTTGCAGTATTTAGTATCATATCGAGTCAGATAGGTGTGAGCCTGATCATCATGGAGCAGTGGAGAAAGACAATGGGTGATGTCTCAAGCAGAAGACAGAGCTCACTGTTAGAAAGATCCAGAAGTTTGTCTCAAAATCAAGAACATTGGTACAGATCTAAACAGATAGATTGTACTTATATGTACTTTATCCTGACACTGGCAAAAATCAAATCTGTGCACAGTTATTAATTGCCAACTGCTCTTTAGTTGTAGATGGGATTCTATGATCAGCTCTCCTCCCCATGCTGGAATTCTGTGTGCCTTAAGCCTGCACAATGGTGTAGGAGGTTCTTCTGCTCGTGTGTTGCTTTCATTGGTTAATGAATAAAGAAACTGCTTTGGGCCTGATAGGGCAGAACTTAGGTAGGTGGAGAAAACAGAACTGAATTCTGGGAGGAAGAAAGCAGAGTCAGAGAGACGCCATGGATCTTCTGCCTGAGACAAACCCGGGTTAGAACCTTGCCGGTAAGCCACAGTCACGTGGTGATACACAGATTAATAGAAATGTATTAAATTAAGATTAAGAATTAGCCAATAAGAAGCTAGAGCTAATAGGCCAAGCAGTCTTTTAATGAATACTGTTTTTCTGTGATTATTTCGAGTGTAAGCTAGCCTGATGGCCTGGACAAACAAAGGGCTCCCTTCTTTTTTTGTAACAGCATAAGTCTTGTATATGTTGTAGCAAATGCTGTGAATTCATATGAGAAACTAAGAAAGAAGTCAAAGTATTCTTATTTACAGGTAGTGTGATTCTGCACATAGAGGACCTAAATACTCCCCTGCAGCACACCGCGCCTCCGTCTGCACTCTATGCACTACAATACAGTTAGCGAGCTTTGGGCAAAGGGTTGGAGGTTGAGGAAACACACACAGAGACAGACAGACACATGGACCTCCAATCACTGGTACAAAGCCCCCTCTTTAATAGCACCATGGAGGCTTAAATACCCAGCAGTCAGTGGCCAACAGGTGAAAATCCCATCCTCTGATCCTCTAGGCAAGGCACAGCTTTTAGTAACTTCAGTTAGAAGGCTCTAGACAGGGAAGAGCAGCTGAAGGCCAGGACTCCAATTGGTCCCAATACTCTCCCGGGAATTTCCTACAGTGAAAAAGACTCTCAGCAAAGTAACAGGATACAAAATTAACACAAACATTAGTAGACCCCACATACACAAATGACAAGCATACTGAGGAAGAACTTGATGAAACAATTTTATTCACAATAACTTCACAAAATATCTTAGGGTAAATCTAACCAAGGAAGTGAAAGAGTATAAAATGAAAACCTTAATAAACAAAAAAATGAGATATGAGAAGATACTAAAAGATGGAAAGACCTTAATCTTGATCATAAATTGGTAGTGTTAACATGGTGAAAATGTCCATCCTACAAATGCAGATTCCAGACTCAACAAATTCCTCATCAAAATTCCAACACAATTTCTCACATAAATTCAAGAAAGAAATCTTAAATTTCATGTGGAAATGCAGAAGACCCAGGATACAAAAGGAGAGGGAAAAGTATCACCATCCCCAATTTTAAGTTATACCTCAGAGATAGAATAATAAAAACAACATGGCACTGGATTTAAAAAAGGGGGGGGGGGTACATTGATTGATGCAATAGACTTGAGGACTATATGTGAATCCACACTCGTAGTTGATTTTTGGCAAAGAGACCAACAATACATGTTAGAGAAAAGATGGCATCTTCAGCAATTGAGGCTGGTCCAAAAGGATAGTTGAGAAGAAAGAAACTCGATTCATATCTCTCACCCTATACATACTTCAACTCAAAATGGATAAAAGACCTTATCATAAGACTTGAAACCTTGAATTGAATAGAAGAGAAAACAGGGAATATGCTTGAGTTCATTTGGATAGAAAAGAAATTTTTGAATAGGACTCTGATAATAAATGTAGTAAAATCAACAATTAATCAATGAGACCTCGGAGGAAGCCAAAAAGCTTCTGACCAGCAAAGTATACCATCATTCAAATGAAAAGGTAGATTGCAGGCTGGGCGGTGGTAGCGCACGCCTTTAATCCCAGCACTCGGGAGGCAGAGGCAGGTGAATCTCTGTGAGTTCAAGGCCAGCCTGGTCTACAAAAGCTGGTTCCAGGATAGGAACCAAAAAGCTACAGAGAAACCCTGTCTCGAAAATCAAAAAAAAAAAAGAAAAAGAAAGAAAGAAAGAAAGAAAAGAAAAGGTAGATTGCAGAAGGGCAAAAAAAAAAATGTTTACAAGCCATACATCTGACTGAGGGTTAGTATTCATAATATACAAAGAACTCAAAAACCTACAATCAATATAACAAATTTAAAAATGAGACATGTAACTAAATAATTTCTCAAAGAATGAACTACAAATAAATGGCTGAGAAGCATTTAACAAAAAAACACCCCAGCCCCAGGCATGAGAAACTTTCTTTAGCATCATTGGTCAGGAAGTTCAAAAGACTCACAAACCAACATAGGTTGTGGACACAGCCCTTGATTGCTTCCTATAAGTTAAAGATAATTCCCTATGGCTGAAGACACCATGTGGTTTGGATGTAAGACTCAGAAGATTTAATATGGACCTGTCATCAAAGCTGCCTCCTTGAGGATACATTTCACACCAAGAAATCAAAGGAGAATTGCAATGACTATTTCTTCCCAGGTGCAGAATAATTCTACTACAGCAATGACTAATACAGTTAAAATACCCCTAAGGGAACAAACAACAGTGGCTCTCCAATCTTCTTAACCTGTGGGTCACAACCCCTTTGGGAGTAAAACGACCTTTTCACAGGGGTCACCTATGACCATCGGAAAACACAGATATTTACATTACAATTCATAACAGTAGCAAAACTACAGCTATGAAGTAGCAACAAAAATAATTTTATGTTTGGGCACATGAAGAATTGTGTTAAAGGGTCAAAGCATCAGGAAGATTGAGAACCACTCTACTAGTCAGAGCTAATATCTGCTCAATGGGAGGGAACTCAAACAAGCCTAGTACTGGAAAACTAGCTAACTACCAGGGACTAGTAAAGTCTTGTAACTTAGAGGGGAAATTAATACTGACTGACAATTTATTAAAATGACATAATTCTTAATTGTAGCCTCAATATTTATCTTATACCCACAGATAAGTGTGACTCCTATCCCTCATCAAGGAAACTTCTCTTTGCAGCCTACTGAGACCATTAGAGAAAACTGCAACTGGTCAAAATATAAAGAACAACAGTCATGGGTTCTGGGCAACAGTGGATACACACATAACTCTCCCACACAACTTCTGCACTTTTCAGGGAACACTGAAGAAGGAGGGGTAGAAAGATTTTAAGAGTCAGAAGACCAGGAATCCTGTTTTGAGGCATGTCTCAGAAACTACAGTGAAGCATCACCCATGAAGCCACAACAACATGCCTGCCTATACATGACTTTAAAAAATGGCAGCACCAATACCCATGCTAATATGGAATGGGGAACTATCAGGAGGCCTCGCCCCTGGACAAAGAACTACCGGCCAAGTAATGACTGCTGAGAGAAGGAGAATTAGTTTTCCCAGGGGATGAGAACCCTAATTGGTTACCCAATACCAAGTAATCAGCTCTGAAATCATATACATACAAACAGACTTCTTTTGTGTATGGTGTGCGTAATATTTATATTTTATGTTATGTTAGGTTAGGTGTGTAAATGTTTATATGTATTATTGATATGTACCAATAATAGTCAAAGAAAAAAATGCCATAAATTTGAAAAGTGGTGGGCGATATAAGAATTGGAAAGAGGAAATGGGTAAATGATGCAATTATATTTTAATTTTAAAAATGTTTAAGATTTCCCTAACTATCAGTGAAATGCAAATTAATACTACCTTAAGATTTCATCTTACCTTAATTAGAATGTCAAAAGTCATAAAAACAAATGACAAAAGAAATGCTGGCATGAATTTGGGAAAAGAGGACACTTATATACTACTGGTTAGGAGTTCAAAAAACATGATTCTTTTAAAATAATATTTTTATTTATTCTTCAAAAATCTCGTATATGTATACAATGCATTATAAATACATCTATCCCTGCTCCATTGTTCCAACTTGCTTCAGACCCTGCCTCAAAACACAACACATCTCCTTCCAAATTCCATGTCTATTTTTGTTTGTTTATTATGCATTGTTGTAGCTCATTAGTGCTGCCCACGGGAGCATAGGTGTAAGGCTGTCATGCTCAAAAGTAAATCTGAATTAAGGAGCCTTATGAAAGGTCACTAATTTATAAGATTATAGATAGAATATATATGAATTTCAGTACCTGCTTGGTTGAGCAGTGTTGCTCCCAGAATACATGGGTTATTAAATGAAAATTTCAGTGCTAGGCATGGCTTATTTTTCTATGTGTTATTCGTCAAGGAGGACTCAGAGAAGCACACAAAACAGCACAGGCTATTGCCATGACTCTTGGTTAGCCACTATAACTAGACGGTAAGATTCTAAAGCTGAAAACATCACAACTTTGGCTACAAGACATAAAGAAATTGATTTTGAACAGACTGGAAAATTCTCTCTCTCTTCTGGCTCTCTTTCCTATGCAAGCTGTGGGAGCAAGGGGTGGGATGTGGGGTGACACACATGTCAATAGTCTTCAGTTTCAGACTGTTCCTGCTAAAGGTACGTGATTTTGAACACTATACTTTATTAATAATTGCTACGTGATGATACTAACATGAATAGAGCAAAAAGCTACAATTAAAACAGATAGTTTTTACAGTGGCATATACATCTTTCAGTAGATTAATCTACTCTTTTCCTACTGAAAATTCCAAGCAATTAATTCTTCCCAGTGACATCACAACATACACCCTCCAGGCACCCACTGCCTCTGACAGGAGTGAGGACCAATCATTTCTTCAAGGGACTACTGTCATGATGCTATCACAGTGGTTCAGATCTTGGATTTGTGTCTTGCCTGGTGTATATGTAGCACAAGATATTCACTTTCTCTTATTCTCCTTGTTTTGAAATAAACTGCTGTGGCAAGGATGGTCTTTTGCTGTAATGCTTGTAATTTGCCCTGTGGCTAATAAGCATGGCATATCTGATAGACACAATGAGATAACTGTCAAATCTCGCTTGAGAAATGTTGGTACAGATCACTTTAGTTATGAACTTTAAAGGTCTCCTAAGAATAAGTGTACATATGTATGTGTGCACATGAGAACATGAGTTTGTGTGTGTAAGCATGTGCGAATACATGAGCGTGTGTGTGTGTGTGTGTGTGTGTGTGTAAGAAAGGGGCAATCAGTACATTCATTCATTCAACACACACTTAAGCTAATAGCACAGGTGCCGAGGATAAAGTGAGAAAAATAAATATTCATAAGAAAGGTGGTTTTTCAAATACTCAAAAATTAAGCAATGTGCAGTGTTGATTGGACAGGAAAATGGAAACAGTGTTCTAGAATATGCTCAGATTTACGCTAACTAGTAAGAATTAAATGAACTTGGTCAAAGGTTGGGGAGAGAAATGTTATAATTATGTGTTCAAGAGAACACTGTACATATTACATTTTCTTGTTAAAATTGTGTCTATTGATCCAGTAAAATTAAATATAATTGCTCTTGTCAGAGGAATAACATGTCTTGATCATCCAGATATTTAGAGGCTAAATCAAGATAAAAGTGTACAAATGGCACTGCACTTGTATCCACTAGGGAATGAAAATTACTGGGGTGAACTATACAGAAGTTTGGGCAAGACAGCAGTAATAAATCACCTGCTGAAGGGGTTGGTTTGTGGAGGAAAGGAACATGCAGAGCTTGCTTGCCTAATGATATATTGAGCTTGGTGCATGCCGTTGTGGCTCCTGCCAATGCATCATATGCATCATTAGCTTACCTAGGGAAGTAGAAAGCTCTTATTGCCCTCTCTATTCTACCAGTTAGTTCTATTTTTCTAGAATCTTTGTGTGTGTGTGTGTGTGTGTGTGTGTGTGCACGCAGGTGAATGTGGAGGACAGTGAACAATCTTTTGAAGCCATTTAACTTTCTTTTGTCTATTTACTTATTTACTTGTTTGTCTGCTTTTAAGTCGCAGCCTTTCAGTGGCCTAGAATTTGCCAAGTACGTTAGGCTGGCTGACCAGCGAGCTCTGGGACTATGCCTGTCTTTGCTTCCCCAGTGTTGGGATTATAAGTGTATACCATTACATCTGTCTATTTTATTGGGATTTCGGGGCTTGAACATGGTCTTCATGCTTAAAAGTCAAGCACTTTACCCATGGAAAATACAGATTAAGTAGCAAAAATCTTTATAAAAGGAAATGCTAAGCAGAATGTGGAAGCAACTTTAGCAAGTCCACTACAAGATAAACAAATATCTGTGATTTAACGTACTGAACGGGGGGGATAGAGAAGTTGTAGCTCCATCCAATTTAATAATATGCACGGATTTCTTTGTATGAGGTTTTCTCATACCACATCATCCTATTGGAGAGGTGAGGCTTCCACATATGAATTGGAGGGGCCACAAATATTCTACCAATACAGACTGAATTGTGTTCATTCCAATGACCTAACATGGGACTGCTCTTTTAACCATTTTTAAAATAATATTTGATTTTATTTGTGTGTGCATGTGTAAGTGTGTGGTGTTTGTGTTCATGCCACAGTGTGCATGTGTGAAGGTCAAAGAAGAAATTGTGGGATCTTGTGCTCTCCTTCCACCATGTAGGTTTGGAGTTTCAAACATCAAACTTAGGTTGTCAGGCTTGCCAATTCTGAACTCACAGAGACATTTTGTTAGTCCCTGTTAGCCACTTTTAGGGGGCTGACTGAATTTAGAAATGACTTGACTTTTTTTAATATTTTAATTTTGCTTTATTAGCGGCAACACGTTACCTTGTATTTAAAAGAGGGCTGTTTACTTTTCACGCTTATTGGTTAAAATTGTTTTCCTTTTTTTTTTTTTCTTTTTGTGCTAAGCAAAAGCGTTCCAATTTCATGAAATCCCGTGGTACGGGTCAGTTTCTCTTACTGATTCTATTTTAATTCTGCAATTGTCAGTGAACATACTTTAAATAATTCCAATTACTTAAATGTGTTGATAATTGCTTTACTTTATGTTGTATAGTTTATGTGGGGTGATGTTTCTTGCATACTTGTAATTTATGTAAGCTCTGCTACAATGTGGTGGAATGTACTAGAAATACCAACTAAGTATGTAGGATACAATTTTATGAAAATATCTCTAGCATTCAAAAAGATTAGACTTTTGCTGGACCTCATAGCCATGCCTTCAGATCTTTTAACACTATATAATCAATCTGCTATTCTGCTCTGTACTTAGCTTGCTTGGGTTCAAACTGCCTTTAAAAACATAATTTAGTGCATTGAATTTCTCATGTAATCAACTTTTATATTGTAAGATAAGTGTATAGCTTTAATCTTGTTGTATACTATGGGCCCTGACCCAGGAAAATGTATGTATGCTTGTATGCATGTTATTGCAATCATTCACTGAAAAAAATTGGACAGGTTGAAAGCAATCTTAAAACAAATATCTACAATAAATGTTGGAAGCAACATGGGTGTAGTACGAGAACATCTGTTGGCAGTTGCTTTTCTGAAAGCTGTGGGGTCAGTAAAAATTTTCCCTTGTAAAACTTGGTTAACAATTTCTATGAAGAATTCTGCATTTCTTTCCTTTGCAGTGCTTTCTGCACTATCCAATTAATAGAGAGCAAAGTCCATTGTTACAGAGAGACAGAAGACAAAAAATGGGAAGTGAAGAGTTCAAGCCTGGGTTCACTTTTGTTCAATTAAATCTGAGAGAATCATTCTGTGATTTCATTACTTAATTAGACACTTATACATTGTAATCCCTTTTTAGGAAGCAAAGATGTTGTTGTTGGCATTTTCTTGTTATTTATTGTTTTGCCCAATATCAATGAGTTTTAATCAACATCCGAATAATATCACATCTCCTTGCCTTTTCTCCAAAATGGAACTTTTGAGTCACAGAAAAGATGGGGAAAGATGATCTGGGCTTTCATCGAAACCCTGTACTCCAGGTCTGTATCACCAGAAACACTTTCCAAAGGCTCTTGCTGGTATTTCCTGTGATCATCTGATTCTTTGCAAAAATAGAAACTGGAATTGATGCGATTCTCCCTCCACAGGTTGCCATATAACCTATACTAGGACTTTGTCAGTGTATTTAGGCATTAAGCTAATATGTCTTGCCTATAACAGACTCTGTTTCAGGGGATTAGATGTCCAGGTGTCAGTGTTGTCTTCTATGCTGTCTGTCCATGTCTTTCCTTACATTTCAGATTAGTAAGTAGTCATACATTTTGTGCTAAGTTCAAGAATGGCCACAGAATTTCAGAGGGTTGGGGTTGCTGCTGTGGTGGTTGTTGCTATAACAACAGGAATGATGGTGCTCTTTATAGCATTCTGTATTTTGAGCAGTAACAGGAAGTCCTAGCATATACAATATTTAACTGGGAAGATAGCCAGCTGGAAGCAAGACTCCATTTCCTGGTCCCTCGTGACTCCATCTTCCCAATTATATGTACGCGGAAATTGTGCGACTTCCAACAAATGTCCTTAAAAGGAAAATGGATGCGTTTTCTTTCCATTTCTTTTCTTGCCCTGCTGACTCAGCAGCCTATGGGAGATTTGAAGCTCGTGTCAGCACTTTGCAATGTGAAGTGGATCTAAGAATAGAGCGCATGCCCAGAAATAAAGAGTAGGAGAAATGCCACAAACTACTGTGTTACCTGAGAGTGAAATAAGTACCTCTGTTTTGTGTCATGTGGGATAATCGCTTTAATTGTCAATTAAATCTTCAATAATAAGCTTATAGCATAATGTGATGAACTGTTGGCATCGAGATGAGAGCACTTGGAGGCATCGGGCTGCTAGTTGGCCTTTCCAATACAGTAGACTTTCTCCCTCCTATATCTGCCTTCATCACCCAGCATCTGGGCCAGAGCTCACAACCAGTAGCATTCTACCAATACTCAATGCTGAAATGTCTACAGTTAGCACACAGCGAAGGCTTTTCCAGACTGTAAACAAGCTGCTACTTTATTATATTGTTTTACATACTGATGTCTAAGGACCTGGTGCACCTGCTCCTTTAAGCGGCCCTTTTGTCAGAAATAATGAAAAGATGAATTATTTTTCGCCTCTGTTGATACTTCTCACTCTGAGATGTAAAGAGAGTTGAAGAAAAGAAAAGCATAAGTCCAGAAGGGAGAGAAACAGAGACAGACGGGAGAAGGCAAGGTCTGAAAACTGGTAACCACAAATGATATCCTCTCCTCACTGAGAGCCGGCTCCAGGCTATCGCTGCAGACGACTCTTCCCTCCTTGGTTTTTTGACTGAAAGTTGGGTCATGATAGGATTCTTGGAAGAAATATTTCATTTTCCTTCCCAGAAAGACAGTATCTTCCAGTTATTTATGTCACATGCTGGAGAGGATAACACTTAAAGTGGGTCTCCAATCTGTCACTAGGCCACAGAGAAAATGCTAACACTGCAGCCAAGAATGCCAGGGCCACCTCGGCTAAACCGTCAATTCCTCAAGATTATAATCGCTGCCATCCATTTAAGTTTCAAATGTCATGCCACAAAAAAACATAATATGTAAGATCTTTTTTACACCTATAACAGCTGTTACTACAAAAACATCAGAAGCCAGTAACTCGAAGGATTTAATTGGAGATAAAGGAGGCTTTATGAAAAATATCCTTTCTCCGTGTAAAAGGCTAAGCGAATGCACGCATCTATTCTCTCCGTGTTCTGAGGCTTATCTGCCTCCCTTAACACATCAGCCCTTGAAGGATAATTGCCTTGAGTCATTTGCTAGCCACCAAGAAGGTAAGATTAATAAAGAACATTTATTATAACTTTGCAACCAATTTATGTAATGGACTCATAATAAATAACCACACTTAGCACAAGCATTCATCAAAACCAATTTACACATCAATTTGTTCACTGTGTGTTAAACCAACCATTTGTATGAATAAGTTGGTTGCTTTCTATGTCTTCTATTCTCGCTGTTCAAGTAAAAATTATTGTTAGATATGGTAATTTTTTGGCTCTCATAGCGGCAGTATTGATAGTGATGTATGTTGACTTCCCAGCTGCTGCTACATGACGTATAATTTTGCACAGCATGCTGCTTCAGTCTGAAGTAAAAGGAAATTATTATTTCAAAAATATAAAGCTATTATTGATAGTCAGTGACTTGTCACCCCAGGTATACACAGTTCACCCCATGGGAGGCTGTGGGTTTCTATAGACTCACTACTGGTAATCATTCACAGAGAAATAGACATGGGTAGCATAGTAAATGAAGTTCACAATTCATAAGTATTTTATTTAAGCCATTTTCATTTGGGTGTGGTGGTACACGTCTACAGTCCCAGTACGCTGGAGACCAAGACAGGATTGGGAGTTTGAAGGCAAAGTGAACAACAGAGTGAGAACCTATTTCAAAGACAAAGCAAGGCAAACAAACCCAAATATATGCATAAATTATTCATTACCATATTTCAAAGATTTCACCAGTATTATGTTTCCACTATTAATGGAGGAAGGTGGTTATTTTCATGGTATGCTCTAAGACAGCCTGTTAAATGTTCACGTACAAATACATGTATAAATAAAATGGATTCACAGCATTCTGCTGGCATGGAAAAAAACTGAAGTCAGCATTATTGTTTATGATTGCAGAGAAGAAAATCTTCTGCAGAGGATTTACATTTAAATGTTTGGGGAGTTCGTATAGTATCTTCACAATGCCCATCCTTTAAGAAATCCATACCTAATATGAGTATGTTAGACAACATAGCAAAGGTTCTTGACTATTGTCTTAGGAAGACATAGGAAGAAGGTCCTCATTTTCCCAGGAAGTACTAATGCAATTCTATTATCCTTATAGGAAGGAGGCAAGCAGATTAGCATTAAAAGACTACTATAGCCAGACGGTTGAGTTGTTGGCCTGAGAATATACACAGCCTTCAGGAAGCAGAACACACCTAGTGCTATTGTAACACAATGCTATGGATTGGTCGATTTGTGAACGACAGAGATTTAGGTTTTACTGTTTTGGACACTGAAGAATCCAAGACCGAGGTAGCAGTAGTTGTATCTCTTTGCAGCAGAGGCAGTGTAGAATCATGTCACTGGGTCCCCACTGAGCAGAAAGTAGAAAAAGCAAGACAGCTCTCCCTTCGACGTCAGCCCTTTCACAGGTAACTATGCCAACTCATTTGGGGACCACCTTTGTCTTCACCGGCCCCTAAAAGCCACAGCTCTTCATAATGTTCTGTGGGGATTAAGTGTCAGTGTGAACATTTGGGTAGAAACCATCATTCTAACCAGGAAATGGGCTTTCCTACAGAGTGTGTCCTGTCACCCATTTGATTAAAGAAGTCTGGTGTCACCCATTTGATTAAAGAAGTCTGGCATCTCTCTTCTGATATTTAAGATGATCTATGAACTCCCTTGCTTGTACCCTTCTTATTCTTAATTTTAGAAAGTATTTATTCCCCAGTGCCCGTGCCTAAATATTCACCCATTCGTTTCTCAATGACTCTGCCTTGGCAAATGCTTTCCTATGTGACTGTGTTGATCATTTACAAAGCGAGTACAGCTCATGCTATCCTAATTTACAATCCGAACTTTACACATCATTTCAGCTTTTCCCTGGCTGTTGTCACTCCAGCTCTCACGGAACAAACCTCGGTTTATTTCATGTGTCCTCTGCTAATTGTCTTATGTGTATTATTTTTATTACTTAGAAAGAAAAAGTTCCTTAATTTTATGAACCATATTTATCTGAGACCTCCAAACACTACAGTCAGTTAATGGTAGACAATATTGATTTGTATGTATAGCATCTCTCTGTGTACACGTTCATGTATGTGGGTGCATATGTACATGTAGATGCCCAGGCGTGTATGCACAAGTGTGTGGAGGACAGAGGTAAATATCCTAGATCTTCCTCAGTCATTCTCCAGCCTAATTTCCAGGACAGGGTCTGTCTTTGAATCAAGAGCTTCCCAATTACACTTCAATTGCTGGCCCGTGAGCCCCATAGAGCCGCCTGCCTCTGCTTCCCTAGTGCTGAGATTAGAGGCATGTGCAACTATGGCCAACATTTCACATGGGTACTGAGGATCCAAATGTGAGTCCTCCTGCTTGTACAATCATACAGCCAGCACTCTACTGACAGAGCCATCCTCCAGCCCCAGGCCTTAGACACCAGCCTTTTCATTCATCCTTCTTCATTCTAATATTTATGTTAAGTAAGTATCTGGAATGAATGACATCTTTGGGATTTTATCTCACATCGGATTTTTTTTGATTTATGCTAAAGAATTTTCCCCTGTATAACTCCATAATATTGAATGATTCCTAATTCTCCTATCAACTCCTACTTGCTTTTGAAACGAATGGGTCTGCACTGTTGTGCTCCAGCCTCATCTCACCATAGCTGTGCAGAGAAACGGTCTGTCGGTTTCTAGGCCCCTCTTCTAGACAATGGATCCTGAGTCAGACTTAAAGTCTGTGAACAGGTGCCTTCAAGTTGTGCAGATGTACAAAAGAGGCTGAGAGGGAGGCGTGGTTGTGTGCGAAACCATGGTGTTCCTTGCTTCTCCTCCAGGCACAAGGTACAGCCCTATAATCTGTGAGCCTTGGTACTCTGTTTACTCTGACTTACTGTGTTCATTGGCTGTGTGCTCACGAAGGTTCTACAGGAGATAAGAGAGTCCTGAAGCGTGCAGATGATGCTGCAAAAAATCCAACCTGTCCAGACCATGACTGCTTAATCAAAGAGATGGACAATGACCCCTCAGTCTTTCTCAGCTCTCAGACTTCTTTTACATCACGGATATTCTTCATTGAATAGGATCAATAATTACTAGGGTTATGATTTGGGGTAACAGCAAAAACTGACACTACCTGGTTTGCTAACCAAAAGTAAATAAACAGGTAATGAAAATGACAGCAAAAGAGTTCCTTTGGACAGTGCTGCAGGTGGCTTCTTATGTGTCAAAAGAGGCAGGACCCTGGTGACCTGTTAGCCATGGGGACAGTGTTGCTGGCATTCAGACTAGAACCTCTTCCCACAGCATACAAGAATGGATGGCACAGGCCCTATGATCCTTTGTGCTTTTGCTTTCAGGTTACCTGGATGGCCCCAAAGAACTCCAAAGAAGTCCCATCTGGCGGAGGGAAAGGCTTTTAGAACAAAAGGGTTGGGGAAGGGAGCTTCAAGAAGAAAACTTTTTTGACACTTGGCTTTCTCCCAAGCACAGCTATTAATCCTGCTGTCAGGAGGAATAAAGGCACCTCCTAAAGAAGGTGTGAAGAGCTGAGCCGGGTACCCAGGCACAACAGCATCTAAATGCCAGTAAGCCCTCAGAGCCTCCCTCCCCCTGCTTACTTGCTCTGCCACAGACCCCTGTCAAATCTTTGGTAAAATAAACTCTTTTGCTTTAGACCCAGAAATAAGATACTTAATCTCTTTGGGAGACAACAAGTCTGCAAAAAAGCCGAGATATTTCTATTTATTGATTTCTATTTTCATGTTTGAAGGGAATGAGGATTATATAAAGATGAGGGGGAGGGGGACGGAGGGAAAGGAGAGAATTGAATTGAATTATTCTTCAAATACGCTGTCTATCTAACCGTTACGACAAAGAGAAGCAGTACAGCAGGGTAATTTTCATAGTTGTGTTTCATCCACTTCTGACAGGTTCACACACTGACCCCTCTTTGGTTGTCTCTGCTCAGGGTATCCAGCCACTGCTAACCATGCGGACCCTGGTGGGATGGGCCAGTGAGGGCAATCCCCAAGTGGCTTATTTACCACTGCTGAGCAATATGGTCTATTGCTGTTGCTTTCCTATCCAGCCCTGAAAAAAGCAGTGTGCTTGGGCCTTGTTAAGTCCTGTCTTTTTCCCTCACCAGACTTCTTTTTTCATTGACAGCCAGTCTCCAGTCCCTCCTCATCCTCTGAGAGCTCCTAGTTTCCATTCCTCTCCAAGGCATGCTGACTTCTCTCTATTGCTGTCAGAGGCAACAGTAAAACAAGGCAGTCCCTCTAGGTGGCAAAAATGCAGAACTTGCAACAAAGTTTAAAGTTCTAACTGACTCACCTACAAAATATAAGACATGAAGCCAATTTAAAATAATAATAATAATCGCAGTTTTCTGTAAAAATAAACAAATAAATAAATAAGTGGTATCCACAATTTTGCTGGTATTTTGATTAAAATTGAAGTGATACAAGAAACATAATTTCTTCATTATCATTATGTACTCGAATAACATATAAATTCAGCATCAGTAAGAAGCCAGATTTATTTTAATAGAAACAGAATATTTTGCCACAATAGTAGAAACCTGAACAAACAAAAACAATCTGGATTTAAAACAATATGTATTTAAAAGCACATCAGATTCCATATGAATATTATACCATTTGGGTCTATCAATGGAAGGTAGTAATCAAATAATCCTATTCTTTCACTTCCTGCTTGTGCAGTTCCAGAAATCAAACTAATTATGTTTATTTTTGTAGGAGCCAGCCCTGGTAAGCTAAACAGAAACAGATCACCAAAAGGAAGTTCTTTACTTCCAACCATTATCACCTGCCAAAGTAGGACTCAGCCATGGATAAGTTTAATGGAGGCCTGAGTCTCAGTAGTTTACCCTGAAGCAATACCTGGTTGCAAAAAGGACCACAGACTAAGATTACCTGAGCACCACCCAAGAACAGACCATCCAAAGGAAATGCCTAACCTTCCAACCGCTGTAGATAGGATCACCTCCCAGAACACACTCACCAGGATACCCCTAGACAAATGACAGCCAATCAGGGGTCCTGAACCTCAGAAACCCCTCACCCCCACCTTTACTACTATAAAAACCCAACTCTAACTGAGCTCGGGGCTCTACATTTATTCTAATACGTTGGACATGCGGAGAGACTGAGTTTGCAAACTTGCGTAAAATAAAGGCTCTTTGCTTTTACATATGGTAGGTACTCAGTCTCTTTGTTGGCCTTTGGGGGACTTTGCAGATTTGGGCATAACAATTTTGTTTGCATTTAATTTTTTTTTCAAATATGTGACTTTTTATTTATGATGCCTTTCAATGAAGCTAAGTTCTTACATTTGATACAGTTAATTTAATAAATGTATCAAGTATCTCTTTACATTTCATGCATGTGACCCCTAAGCCCTTTTTTGAGCTCATGAGGATGTTTTCCTTCAAAATTTGCCTAATTTTCTCATTGGACTCTTGACTTCAATTAATTTCTGCATGTGGAGTTAGTTAAAAAGTCCTGCAGATAACTAGGGCTCAGCTCATAGCCTGGAACCCCCATTTCCCCCGGTGCTCTGGAATGCCTGCCTATCAGACTCAAGCTTCCATAGAGGTCTGGAGGCTTCTGGGCTCTTTAGGAGATTCCATCCTTCTACTCATGCCGATGTCAATGTCACAGGGTCTTAATTTTTATAGCCTAAGTGTACTTGTGGAATGTGGAAGTCCAAGTTCTTGAAGCACGTTCTTCACTAATGTCTTGAATATGCTTTTCTTCTGTGTTTTCCTATATAATCTTTAGGTCAGCTTGTGAAGGGCCAGGTAAAAATCCTGTTGGAAATTTGCTTAGAATTACAACACAAAAATCATAATATTTGCCTCTGTTTATGGGATACTAGTTATCATTTTAGTACATAAACCCATTGAATGCCATTTGGACCAGGCTAAACACATCTAGACCCTTAAATATCTTTCATTTACTTACATTAAAGACACAAAAGTTCTTTCTTCTGGCACAGGACACGGAGCAGGCCACTGTTATCTACCATCACTCGACTGCAACATCACACCATGTCTTATTCTTATCTAGTTCTAACAATGCTCATTGGGCAAGCTGTTGCACCTTTCCCTTCCTCCTGCTTACATTTACTAGGAAGTTCAGGAATAGCATGCTAGAATCTATTAAAACAATGACTTCCATGAGCAAACAGATTCTTCTACTTTTCACAGATACACTTGGACCTCTATGTCCTGTGTTTTTACACATATCACTGTGGCTACCGCACTATGTGATTTTGTGCTGTGTTCTCGCATTTCCATGATTATTTTAATCTTGCTCCTAAGGCAATTGTGATGTGGGAGCCCCCTCTGTGTGTTGCTTGTATTGGTTAATGAATAAAGAAACTTCCTTGGCCTGACAGGGCAGAACTTGGGGAGGCAGAGAAGAGAGAACTGAATTCTGGGAGGAAGAGAGCAGAGTCAAAGAGAGGCACCATGGATCTACCAAAGACATACACTTGGTGTGGGACAATTGTCTATATTCTGTCAATTATGTTTTAAATAAATACTGATTGGCCAGGAGTCAGGCAGGAAGTATAGGCGGTACAATCAGACAGGAAATAGAGGAAGGTCAATGAGAACAGGAGAATTCTGGGAAGAGGGAAGCTTCCTCTGGGGTCCTGTCCAGATGCCGAAGAAGGAAGATGTGACCTGCCCTGCTGAAAAAGGTACCGAGCCATGTGGCTAACATAGATAAGAATAATGGGTTAATATAAGTTATAAGAGTTAATAAGAAGCCTGAGCTAATGGGCATATCAGTTTATCATTAATATAGATCTCTGTGTGATTTCTTTGGGGCTAAACGGCTGTGGGACCTGGTGGGAGGACAGAAATCAGGCAGGACAGAAACTCTAACCACAGATGCTGGGAATTTTACCTGGTAAGCCACTGCCACGTGGCCATACACAGATTAATAGAAACTGGTTAAATTAAGATATAAGAATTAGCCAATAAGAAACTAGAGCTAATGGGTCAAGCAGTGATTTAATTAGTACGGTTTCTGTGCAGTTATGTTGGGGCTAAGTTATCTGGGCTGCTGGGACAAACAAGCAGTCTCTCCTTGCAACACAATTGAGTTCCTTATTGTGTATAGGCATTAGAGAGAGAGAGAACAAAAATCCCAGGTCTTACTAAGCTACATTAAGACAAAGAGATGGCATAGTGGAAAAGACTGATATATTTTGGAACCTGCCTGTCTGAAGCCACTATAGTTTGCCTAATGCAGCTGGACAGTGGTGCCAATCTTATTCTCTTCGAGGCCTAAAGATCCCCTGTGACAAGACAGTGGGTTGCTTTCCTCAGGAATCCAGCAGTGAACCATAGTAACCCCAAAGTAATGTGACATGGGTATAACATTCATTGCTAAGCTCTGGGGACTGCAAGACCTGAAATGAGTAAGCTTCATCAACTTGTATCAACAACGAGTGTTAACCTGTTCCTACACATCACAACCCCACAGAGTGATTCACCTTCCTAACGTAGCAAAGTGTACCTTGGCTCCTAAGCTACCAGGAACAGGGAAGCTTTTCACACTGCCCTCATGTGGCCTCCAGCACAGTTAGGCCCTCAAGGACTTTGCCTGGTATCTCTGGGTGTTTATCACACAACTGAGGTGTCCTGTTCGGGTTGATGCATTTGATGTGTTAAAAATAAATAGAAATCCCCTGCTCCTAAGACTTTTAAATGCCTCAATTTTGTATCAAATATCATGACTTTGTTTCTCTGTAGTTTAAGAGCAAAAGGTGAATTGGTTTATTTTTTAAATTAATTTTAATATATAATAAAGATATTATTATACATTTAATTGAAAATATTTTTTTCTAATGACTTTCGGTAACATCGGAAGCTATAGCAATATTGAATAAATCTTCCTGACAGAAGTAGCTGGTTAGAACTGAGGGGTGCTGTCTCATTTAAAGGGGATGGTTCAATTCCTGAATAACAATGACCCCTATGACTTTCCAGAGAACAGGGTTGAGTTTCAGCCTCTTTAGTTCTTACGTGAGCATTGTTATTTTTCTTGGACTGAACAATCTAAATATGTCTTTCCCTCAACAGAGGAAACAAGGAGGAAAACCAGACCAGATCATCATTCCTCATGGAAGCGAGAAGCCCTGCCTATGACCCACCCATCTGTGTCACTTACTCCCAACAGATGCTTCAGTTTGCAATTCTGGTTCTAAAGCTTGTCTCTAGGGGCAGCTGGATACACGGTCCTGTTGCTCTGCTAATTGCTGCTAGAGACTGTTCTGACTAAAACTCCTACATCTTCCCTCAGAGTACTGACCTATGCTTAAATAGCTCCTTCAGAATTCTACTCTAAATATTAAAATAATTATTTGTGTGTTAAGAAGTCAAAATCAGTTCCTGTTCCCTAATTTTGATTCCTTAACACACAAATATTTATTTTAATATTTAGATTAGAATTCTGAAAGAGCTATTTAGGCATTGGATTGTAAAATGAGAAAAGCCAGTTTTGTTTTTTTAAATAATAATAATAATTATATATATACATATAAACACACAAAAGAAATCAAAATTGCAGATAGATTATAAAGCAAGTAAGCACTATTAAAATCACCTATCATCTAGTGGGAGACATCTTTATAAGTCATATTTCTATATAAATAATACAAGAAAGTACTAGGCAATTTAACAAAATGTCATTAGGATTTAGGAAGGTTCCACAACCTGTAATGGCCCTGGAGAGGGAGATGCTCAATGAGGTGGAAAGAGCTCAGCTCACAGAACCTGAGTGACAGGTTTTTGTTTTGATTTGGCTTTTATTTAGGGTAGTTTTACTAGGTCTTTTTTTATGTTATATGCATTGAGATTTTTTTCATCATAAATGGCTTGTTCTTTCAAATTGATATGGATATTTTAATTAGAAAATGTTCAAATATAGATGTTATAGGTATTAAGTCTTATTCTCTCTGATATTCTCCATGTTGTTCATATAGAGTCTTTTTATTGTTTTTATTGAGCTATACATTTTTCTCTGCTCCTTCCCCTTTCCAACTCCTTCTACCCTCACCTGTGACCACCCACATTACCAATTACTCAAGAGATCTTGTATTTTTCTCCTTCCTATGTAGAGCAATGTATGTCTCTCTTCAGGTCTTCTTTGTTGTCTAGATAGTCTAGGGTTGTGGACTATAGGTGGATTTTTCTTTGCTTTATGTCTAGAAGTCACTTATGAGACTTATATTATATTTGTCTTTCTGGGTCTGGGTTACCTCACTCAGTATGCTTTTTCTAGATCCATCCATTTGCCCGCAAATTTCAAGATGTCATTAATTTTTATCGCTGTATAGTACTCTATAGTACCACATTTTCTTTATCTATTCTTTGGTTGAGGGTCATGTAGATTGTTTCCAGGTTTTGGCTATTATGAATAATGCTGCTATAAACATAGTTGAGCACATGTCCTTGTGGTATGATTGAGCATCTTTTGGATATATACCCAACAGCAGTATTGTTGGATCTTGAGATAGATGGTTTCCTAATTTCCAGAGAAATCACCATACTGATTTCCAAAGCTGTTGCACAAATTTGCACTCCTACCAGCAATGAAGGAGTGTTACCATTACCCACATCCTGTCTAGCATAAGCTGTCATCAGTATTTTTTTATCTTGGCCCTTCTGACAGGTGTGAGCAGAATCTCAGAGTTTTTTTTTTTTTTTTTTGCATTTCTCTAATGGCTAAGGATGTTGAGCATTTCTTTAAGTGTCTCAGCCATTTGACATTCATCTGTTGAAAGGTTTCTGTTTAGATCTGTACCCGAGTTTTATTGGATTATTTGTTCTTTTGATGTCAAGTGTCTTGAGTTCTTTGCATATTTTGGTGATTAGCCCTCTGTTTGATGTGGGGTTGGTGAAGATCATTTCCCAATCTTTAGGCTGTTGGTTTGTCTTGTTGACCGTGTCCTTTGCTTTACAGAAACTTCTCAGTTCCAAGAGGTCCCATTTATTTGTTGTTGCTCTCAGTGTCTTTGCTACTGGGTTATATTTAGGAAGTGGTGTCCTATGTCAATGCATTCAAACATACTTCCCACTTTCTCTTCTGTAAGGTTCATGGTGGTTGGTTTTATGTTGAGGTCTTTGATCCATTTGGACTTGAGTTTTGTGCATGGCGATAGATATGGGTCTATTTGCATTTTCCTACATGTTGATATCCTGTTTTGCCAGCACCATTTGTTGAATATGCTTTCTTTTTTCCATTGGTTCTCCTATCTGTTTTTATGCCAATACTAGACTGTTTTCACTACTGTAGCTCTATAGTAGAGTTTGAAGTCAGGGATTGTGATTCCTCCAGGAGTTCCTTCATTGTACAGGATTGCTTTGACTATCGTGGGATTTTGTTTTTTCATATGAAGTTGAGTATTATTCTTTCAAAGTCTGTGTAGAATTTTGCTGGGATTTTGATGCATTGCACTGAATCTGTAGATTGCCATTTTTACTATGTTAAGTCTACCTACTCAAGAGCATGGGAGATCTTTCCATTTTCAATTTCTTTCTTCAACATTTTAAAGCTCTTGTCATACAGGTCTTTCACTTGCTTGGTCAGTGTTACCCCAAGATATTTTATGTTGTTTGTGACTGTTGTGAAGGGTGATGTTTCTCTGATTTCTTTCTCATCCCATTTATCATCTGCTACATTACTAAAGGTATTTATGGGATGTAGGACTTCCCTGGTAAATTTTGGGGGTCACTTATGTATATTATCACATTGTCAGCAAATAGTGAGTTTGACCTCTTTTCTGATTTGGATCCCCTTGATCTCCTTTTGTTGTCTTATTGCTCTTGCTAGAACTTCAAGTACTGTATTGAATAGATACAGAGAGAGAGAACAACCTTGTCTTGTTCCTGGTTTTACTGGGATTGCTTTGAATTTCTCTTCATTTAGTTTGATGTTGGCTTGCTGTATACTGCCTTTATTATGTTTAGGTATGTTCATTGTATCCCTGCTCTTCCCAAGACTTTTATCGTGAAGGAGAATTGAATTTTGTCAAAGACTTTTTCAGCTTTAATGAGATGATCCTATGGTTTTTTTTTTCTTTCAGTTGGATTATATAGTGAATTAAATTTATAGGTTTTCGTATGTTGAACCATCCCTGCATCTCTGGGATAAAGCCTACTTGGTCATTATAAATGATTTTTCTAACATTCATCTGTCTAGATGAATTCAGTTTGCCAGTATTTTATTGAGTTATTTTGCATCAATGTTTATGAATGAGATTGGTCTGTAATTCTCTTTCTTACTAGTGTCTTTGTGTGGTTTGGGTAACAGTGTAACTGTAGCTTCATAAAAACAGTTTGGCAATGTTCCTTCAACTTCTATTATGTGGAACAATTTAAAGGGTATTGGTATTAGTTCTTTGAAAATCTAGTAGTATTCTGCACTAAAACCTTCTGGGCCTGGGATTTTGTTGTTGTTGCTGTTTGGGAGACTTTTGATGACTGTTTCTATTTCTTTAGCATTTATAGGTTTAATTAATTTGCTTATCTAGCCTTAATTTAATTTTGGTAAGTGCTATTTATCCAGAAAATTGTCCATTTCATTTAAGCTTTCCAATTTTATGGAGTACAGGTTTTTGAATGATGACACTATGATTCTCTGTATTTCCTCCGTGTCTGTTGTTATCTCCCCCTTTTTTGCTGATTTTGTTAATTTGGATATTCTCTTTGTGTCTTTTGGTTAGTGTGGATAAAAGTCTGATTGTTTTGTTGATTCTTCTCAAAGAAACAGCTCTCTCATTGATTCTTTGTGTTGTTTTCTTTGTTTCTATATTGTTGATTTCAGCTCTCGATTTGATTATTTCCTGCTGTCTAGTCCTCCTGGGTGGGTTGGCTTCTTTTAGTTCTAGAGCTTTCAGGTGGTCTGATAACTCACTGGTGAGGGATTTTTCCAGCTTCTTTATATAGATATTTAGTGCTTTGAGCTTTCTCCTCTTAACACTGCTTTCATTGTCTCCCATAAATTCAGTTACGTTGCACAGTCATTTCCATTGAATTTTAGGAAGTATTTAATTTCTTTCTTTATTTCTTCCTTGTCCCATTGGTGGTTCAGGTGAGCATTGTTCAATTTCCATGTTTTTGTGGCCTTTCTGAAATTAGTGTTGCTGTTGACTTCTAACTTTAAACCATGGTGATCCGATAGGATACCAATTATTCCAAATTTTTTTTGTACCTGTTTTCTTAAAATGACAGTTTTGTTAACATGCTTCTGATGACAAGTAACATTGCCCAAGAGGCATGGTTTGATTTTTTTTTTCTGCTTTTTTTCTGTTTGTTTGTTTGTTTTCTTTTTCTCCCATCTCTTAACTTCAGACTCAAAGTCCACACAACCAGCATCCCCAGAGGAAATGACATTTTCTCCAATAAGAAGTCAGTGTACCTTGATTGCCAATCTCACCATGGAAAGAGTAATCATTTTCTAAAGAAAATAAATCAGACATTTAGGACCAGATCAAAAGTGGAAGGATGCTAAACCAGAGCAAACTCCCCTTTCTTTTGTTTACTAGAGTCTACTGGGAGATTTCAAATGTCTTTAAACTCCATAAAGATATGATAGAATGAAAATGGAAGGGCTTACTCTGCACTCCAGCTACAGATTGCTTCCCATGGATGGAGGGCCAAGTGTTGGCAGCCTGAACCCCTGTGTAAATAAATATCCGAGGTCCCCACATAAATGGAAATGTCTCAGTCTTGGCATTTCAACTCTATAGAAACACTTAGAGAGCAGAATTAGAAAATGTATAACTGTATTTAAGCAGCTATAAGACAAAAAAAAATAGATCTAAGAGGTAACCAGCATTTGAGTTTTCTCTAGCAAGAATAGCCCTAGTTACCAGCACTCTCAGTTAGATAACATTAATCCACGGTGGTGCCTCAGGATAGAACTCAACTTCCCCTTTAGGATTTGTTAGAAAAACAAAGAATGCCCCAATCTTATTTTGATCTGCTCAGCTATTTTTGTCCACAGACTTTTCAGGAGGTGAGACAACAGCATGGCTGAGAGCTGCCAAGGACCAGTCAGTGCTCAGGAGATTCAGCCAGAATATCCGAAAATATGTGTGACGTGGTAGACATGATGCAAAGATTCATGGTAAGAAGAGGGATTATTTGCGCCAGAGGGAAGAATCACAATAGGAATGTGTGGGGATTTGGGTGGATGAAATTCAAAACTGAGGTGAATTTATCTTTTGTTTGTTAATATAATTGAACAGACTTTGAAGCCCAGCAAGCTGAATATGGTCAGTGGGTAGTGTGGGCCTCTCAGCAAGATCTCTGAAATTACTGCAGTTGAAGGAGAAAGACAGGGAGTATGGAAGGGAAGTACGGAAGGAAGACATTATTTTAAGCAAGAACTGGCTGTAACATTTGCAAGTCCTCTGAAGAAATAGAATAAGCAAAAAAGAATTGGTTACAAATTCCAACAGCAAATTGTATTAAGGGTAGGACTATTTGGTAGCTTATTTGTATTCTTGTTGAAGGAGGTTTCTAGTTAGTTCCCAGCTGTTTAGTCCCAAAATAATCACACAAAACTATATTATTTAAATCACTGCTTAGCCCATTAGCTCTAACTTCTTAGTGGCTGCCTCTCACATCTTAATTTAACCCATTTCTATTAATCTGTGTATTGCCACATGACTATGGTTTACCAGCTAAAGTTCCAGCATCTGTCTCTGGTGAAGCTGCATGGCTTCTTTTGACTGCACCTTCCTTCTCCCAGCATTCAGTTTAATTTTCCCTTCCCACCTAAGTTCTGCCTTATCAACTGATGTCGGAGTCCCCTCTGTGTGTTGTGATTATCATTAATAAATAAAGAAACTGCTTTGGACCTATAGCAAGGCAGAAATTAGGTAGGCAAGAAAAGCTAGGCTGTATGCTGGGAGAAAGAAGGGTGGAGTCAGAGATGCCAAGGAGCCGCTGCCAGAGATAGTCGTGCTGAAACTTTGTTGGTAGGCCACGACCTCATGTTGATATACAGATTAATAGAAATGGGTTAAATTAATATATAAGAGTTAGCCAATAATAAACTGGAGCTAATGGGCCAAGCAGTGATTTAATTAATACAGTTTCTGTGTGATTATTACAGGTCTAAGATAGCCGGGTGGCCAGGACTAAAAAGCAGCCACTCCCTCCAACAATCAACAGGCCAAGGCAGTTTCTTTATTCACCAGTGGTATTCACAGCATACAGAGGGGAATCTCACATTATATTTTTTTTTTAGCTATTAAAAAAAATCCTACTTTGAAGCTTTAGCTTAATACAGCCAGAATGGCTAAGATCAAAAAGAAAAAAATTACAAGAAATGCTGTCATGGAAGTGGTGAAAGAGAAACACTATTCACTGCTGCTGGGAGAACAAAGTGGTTAGTCTCTATGGAAACCAGTGTAGAGGTTCTCTACGAGAAGTAGATCTGCCACGTGATCCAGCTATGTGACCCAAATGTCTCTATATCCTAACTGATACCTGCTCATCTCTGCTCTATTCATGAGAGCCAGGAAGTGAAAGTGGATGGTAAAAATGTGCATTTCTACACAATGAAGATAGAATGCAGTAGCATAAAGGTTTAAAGGGGAATAATGGAACAAGAAGTGTTAAATTGAGGTAGGGAATGGAGCAGAGAGTAGAGGAGAAAATATGAGTTGAGATTCCTAATACTAGCAGGTAAGGCTGTCGTGAAGTTTCTTTCTCATCTTACCTTCTTTTTGATATATTAGAAATGGTACAGAAAAGTCATATATGAATATAATTTTACAATCTACCTTCTCTCATCTCAAACATAGACAATACAGAAATGGTGATTCCGGCAATGGAGAAGGGCTAAGCACATGGTGCCCAGTGCTATGAACAGCAAAAGTTGCCCAGGGGCCTTCACTATGAACACCCCAAACCATGGTGTGATCATCTTACAGCCAAAGAAGGGTCTAGAATTCTGCTCCCAGACAAAAGAGCAAAACTCACAAAAATTTTACATTATAATTTATAGTAATATCTAAAATATAACAGGACATCAGAAGATGTGAAGAAACAAAAATATTTTCCATTACCAAGAGGAAAATGGGTCATGTAAGTGAAACTACAAAAGAACAAATATTGTATTTAACAGATCCAAAGTTAAATGTATCTGTTGATGTGTAAAAGATAGTTTAAAATGAATAAAGAGATGAAATCCATAGATATTAACAATAGTCATAAAATGAAAATCATCAAACCATAATTCTAATAATACTCACATTTGACAAGTGGGATTGCATAACACTTGAAAGCTTCAGTACAGTACAGTATAAGGAATTTTGCCTGGTTTTCTTGTGACAGTAGATTAATATCTAGAATATAGAACAAACTAGAAAAGGAAAACACACACAGACACACACACAATCCAAGCCATCTAATCAACAAAGGGAGAAAATAATCGAATTGGCAGCAAAAGGAGAAACGCAAATGTCAATAAGATTGTGGGGGAAATATTAATATTCTTAGTCAGCAAGGAAGTGTAAATCAAGTCTGCCATTAGATTCTAATTTACCAAGGCATATTGACTGTCATCAAGAAAACAAAGAACAAGTCACATAACTGTCACCCACATTCAGAGGGTCCAGTTTGGCCTCAGCTGTCAGTCCACAGTCCGTGAACTCTCACTAGCTCGGGTCAGCTGTCTCTGTGGTTTTCCCGCATCATGCTCTTGATCCCTCTTGCTCATATGACCCTCTTCCCTTTCTTCAACTGAACTCCAGGAGCTCAGCCCAGTACTTGGCTGTAGATCACTGCATCTGTTTCCATCAGTTACTGAATAAAGGTTCTAAGATGACAATTAGGGTAGTCACTAATCTGATTACAGGGGCAGGCCAGTTCAGACACCCTCTCCATTATTTCTAGGAGTCTTAGCTGGGGTCATCTTTGCAGATTCCTAAGAATTTCTCTAACACCAGGTTTCTCCATAACACTCCATAATGGCTCTCTCAAGATGTCTTGTTCAGCTGTGCGGTGGTAGCACACACCTTTAATTCCAGCACTTGGGAGGCAGAGGCAGGTGAATCCATGTGAATTCAAGGACAGCCTGATCTTCAGAGGCTCCAAAGCTACACAGAAAAACTCTGTCTGGGAAAAAAATCAAACAAATAAATAAATACATAAATAAATAAATCTCTTTCATTGTTCTCCCACTCTGTCCCTCCCCCAACTTGGTCTTCTTGATCTCTCATGTTCCCATCCCCAGTTCCTTCCCTTCTACACCCTCTCCCAGTTTACCCATGAGTCCTTAACTATTTCCCGTTTCTAGGGCTCTCCATGTATGTTCCTCTTAGGGTCCCCCTTTTACCTAGCTTCTCTGGAGTTGTGGACTATAGCCTGGTTATCCTTTGCTTTACATCTAATATCCACTTATGAGGGAATACATACCATGCTTGTCTATCCGGACCTGGTTTATCTCACTCTGGATTTTTTCCACCCATTTGCCTGCAAATTTCAAGATGTCATTTTTTTGTTTGTTTGTTTTTGTTTTTTTCTGCTGAGTAGTATTCCATCATGTAAATGTACCACATTTTCCTTATCTATTATTTAGTTGATGGTCCTCTAGGTTGTTTCCAGGTTCTTGCCATTACGAATAATGCTGCTATGAACATAGTTGAGCAAGTGTCCTTGTGGTGTGAGTGAGTATCCTCTGGGTATTGCTGAGTACAGAGCTAGATTGATTCCCAATTATGTGACTTGATTTGTTGGGGGGGGGGGTCCTGGCAGTGGCACAAGGACCTATCCCAGGGGCATGAACTGACTTTTTGGAGCCCATTCCCTATGTTAGGATACCTTGCTCTGCATTGATACGGGGTGGGGAGGGCCTTGGTCCTGCCTCAACTTTGTATGACATACTTGTCAACTCCACAAGGAAGGCCTTACCCCCTCTGAGGAGTGCTTGGAGGATGGGAAGAGGGAAGATGGGGGAAGCGGGAGAAGGGAAAGGAGAGGGAATTAGGGTTGGTATGTCAAATGAAAAATAATTTCTTTTTAAAAAATTAAAGTTAGCCAGGTGGTGATGGTACACACCTTTAATCCCAGCACTCAGAAAGCAAAGGCAGGCAGATCTCTGTGAGTTTGAGGTAAGCCTGGTCTACAAGAGTTAGTTCTACAACAGGCACTAAAGCTACAGAGAAACCTTGTCTCGAAAAAAGCAAAAAAAAAAAAAATTAAAGTTAATAAAACATTATGCAATTAAAAAAGTAAACAAAGAACGAAAGCTGGTCAAGATGTAGAGAATAAGGATCTCTTATACATGGCTGGCAGACATGTCACTAATGCAGCGACTATACAGATTAGTATAGTGTCTCACAAAATGAAAGACAGAACTACTGTATGCTTGGCCCGGGGAACTTCTAGGTATATACCTGAATGAATCTATGTCAGTATTCTACAAAGAAAATTACACATCCATATTTATATGCTTCTTAAGTTTCTTTTCTATTTACATTTTTTGAGATGAGGCACAATAACATGACACACGTGTAAAAGTTGGGACAACTTGAAGGAGTCGGTTTTCCTCTTCAACTTTGTAAATTCTGGTGACATCAAACTCAGGTCATCAAGCTTGGCAGCAAGTACCTTGCCCCTACTGAGCCATCTCAGTCACCCTATATTACATTTATTAGGACACTATTCACAGCATCCAAACTGTAAAATCAGCCCATATGTCTATCAACACATGAATCGATAAAGAAACTATGGTGTATGTACAAAGTTTTATTCAAACATAAAGAAGAACAAAATCCTGTCATTTGTGGAAAAATGGATGAAACTAGAGATCATCATGTTAAATGAGATAGCTGGACCAAGAAAACAAATATTGCATCATCTCTCTTGTACACAGAATATAACTTTAAGTGTATATTTAGTTAAATATAAATATATAATTTGCATCTTTATAATGACAGTATAAGAGAGAGCATTAAGAGTAAAGATGTGTGAGGTGGATGAAGGGGGATGAGAGGACATTGAGGATGTCTGGATGAACAAAATACATGACAGAATTTATGAAAATGCTATGACAACCCACGATTTTATACACTAAAACAACTAAAATCCTAATAAGAAGGAGGCACTGGAGTATGTCCCTAAGCCCAGTTACTTTGGGGGCTAAGACCAAAAAAAAAAATCACTTATGGCTAGAGAACAGCCTATGCAATATAGTAATACCTGCTGAAAAACCAAAAATTCTATTGCTGAAAATTCTGGGTCAGAGAAATAGCTCAATGCATAAAGGTCCTTGCTGTTATCAAGCCTGACAACTTAAATTCAACCCTCAGAGCTCAACTCACTTGGAAGAAGGAGAGTGATTTCTATAAGCTTTCCTTGGACCTCCACATGTGTACCACTCTGCAAGTCAGAGCAAACCCTGATGAGAGCAGATAAAAGGGAGAAGTGAGTTGTGTTGACATAGAGTGAGTAGAATCCTCATAGATGTATGGGGTACTGTAACATAGTATGCAAATTTTAAAAATATTTTAGTTTTTCTTATATAGCTTGGCTTTCATACACCTACAACTTAGATGCAGTGTTGTAGGTATCTATCTGGAAAAATAAAAGTATTTTTCATGACACATATCATATCAGCATCTTTATTGCCAAAACTGGAAGCAACCATCAACGGGAAAAAGCACAAAGTCTTCAGTAAGCTCATGCTACGCAGTAAGAGCTTACAAAACCAAAGAATGAAGTTGCACACATTGTGAACGAACCTTAGAAACTACACTGGGCAACAGTTTTAGATGCAAAAGGACACATACAACATGAATTTATTTACATGAACTTCTTTGGGTCAGGTGTTCTGGCACATGACTGAAGCAGGAGGGTCATGAGTTCAAGACTAGCCTGGGCTACATAACAATGTTATTTATCGACACGCACAAACACATGAAGAAACGCACACAAGCACACGTGAGAGAGAGTGAGGAAGGGGGAGGAAGAGAATAAAATGAAGAACGTATGGGAAAAGGTTGCACAATAGGCAAAAGAAATCAATAATAATAGAAATGAGAATTGTCTTTTCCTCTCTGTAAGAGGGTAGTCTGCTCAGACATAAAGGCAGCAGAGCTTTAAGAGCACTGCAAATGTTCTATGCAATCAATACCTTGAATTTACTCTGTATCCTTCCATATAGATCTAACAATACTCATCAAAATAAAAATTCTATTCAATATAGAAATTATTCTTCAATATATCAAGACCTACAAGGTAAAAAAAAACACAAGGGAATTTTATGATGAAGTTCTGAAAATAAGACAAAATGATTACATTTTTAATCAAATGCAAACTTCCAAATGAGCACAAGAACCTGAATGCTGTGGCAACTATAAAATCACTTGACCTAAAGTTCAGGGAACATTGCAAAAGAGAGGACAGAAAGGTTGTAAAAGTCAGAGGATCAGAGAGTTTGCTGTGAGATTGTGCCTCCTAGTAATATCGGAAAACATACTCATAAAGTTTCACCAACATGACTGACTGCCCAAACTTGAGTTGAGCAAGGACAACTATAGACATGCTAATGTAAACAGGGAAAGTCTATGAGGCCTCAACCCTACACACAGAGCTACAGGCAACTAAGAAATTCTGGGACGGGAGAAATAGTCTTCTCCAGGGAAGAGCACACAAATTAATTATTGTATTTCAAATAGTAATCTCTGAAAAAATACACACAAGCAACAGTATACAGACTGAGCATGTTGTATTTGAAAATACTTATGTACACAACACATGTCCATGAAACAACAATTAACAAAAAAATTAGGCATGAATTGGAGAGAGAGCAACGAGGGGTTCAATAGAGGGTTTGGAGGGAGGAAAGGGAAGGGGAAAGTGATGTAATTATATTATAATCTCACAAAATAAAAGAAGTAATAAAAAACATTTGCAACTATGACAAAGAGTATCTCCAATGTTTGTCTGCCTATCTCCTGTCCACCTCTGCCTGTCTGCAAATTCCTTACCCTGTGTCAGACTCCTGAATTTTGATCTTAAACCTGAGTCCACTGATGATGATTCTCTAAAGAATAGCAGAGAAGACACACGGCGATGAGAAAAGAAGAGCATGTGAACACAGGGACAGGGATGGGACATTTGTAGTCACAGGCTAGAGGCTGCCTGGCAGAACACCCAGGTGGAGCAGGCACAGCCCTCTACAGGACCTTGGCACGGACAGCAGCCTTCCTAGACCTTCGTTTCTCACTTTTGACCCCAGAACTGAGAGAAAGCATTTATCTTCTTTTAGGCTGCAAATCTATGATCTTGTTTGTGGCTGCTCCAAGGTCTGAATACAGTGCTTTCTGGGAAGAAATAAAACAGTTACTTACAGAATGTGCAGTTTTCATAGGTACCTGGGAAAGGGTGATATGTATCCACATTCATAGAGAGAAAACTTTACTCATGTGATGCTTATATATACCAAATAAAGATAGGTCATATATTACCTATAATACTTATCTTTATTTAGTAATAACTATGTTATTCAGTAAATGAAAGAACAAATGAATAATTAACATTTGGAAGATGAGGAAAGAGGACTGAAAGTTCAAAGTTGGGACATCTACTGAGATTCTATGTCAAAACATAAAAATAAAAACCCTTACATTTGATAATTTGTACCCTCACTGCTCATTTACAGCCTGTTTACTTGGAGTGGCTTAACCGAAACATTAAGTCATTTGTCTTTCTAATTTCTCTGTTAATAACCAAGAGTATGGCTGCATATATAGAGTAAGACTTGTGGTAAAAAAATAAAAAGATGAGTCCAGATCGTCAGAATGTTCTTCATCTTTCAACAAATGTCTGTACTTAGACAGCTTGTTTGGGGTGGACGAGATATGACAGGTTGTGGCCAGACATTTGGGCACTGTCCCTGCAACTTCACTTGCTCAAATAAAAAAAAATATTCCTTTTACACTTTCAATAAGCCATGAGGAACTTCTGGCCTCTTTCTACTGTTTATGGGCATAGTGAGTCGGAGTATGTTTCAGAATTCTCTTGCCTAGATAGACCCCTTCACTTATACCAAGTATACAACTACACATGACTCAGAGTTAGACTGGACACTACAGGCAACCTAGTTTCTGTACTAGATTAAGAATGTTGATGAATTTGGCTTTTTTTTTCCTTTAACTATTTTTGAATTTGTGTGTAAATATGTGAACCTGTGTGAGTACGTGTGCACCCCATGTATAAAACTTCGGCCAAGCAAGGGTGTTAGATCCTCTAGAACTGAGTAACAGCCAGTGGTCAGCAGTCACGTAGGTGCTGGGAACTGAACTCGGGTCCTCTGTAAGAAGGGCAAGTATTAAGTGCTAGACCATCTCTACAGCCCCTACTGGTGAATTTGGAAATAAGAAGTATTGTATCAGACTTTCACTAACCTCGGATTTCATTTTATATTTTTCTATGAGTTACAATAGAATAATTACAGGTGATTTTGCTGCCAACAGAAGTAAGATGTTTTCATATAATTTTACAGATCTTGAAGCTATTTGGATATGTCATTTAAACTTATAATTTTCAGACCCTTGGCTAAATCTTAGGTAATGCAAAAGCGCAAATCATTTAGATTACTCTACTCAGATGCCTTTTTTGTTATCTTGACACTTGTCTTATTTCAACCTATATTTGGTTTTCCTTATAATCTTATTTTACTTTATGCAATTAAGATTATTCTAAAGAGTTCATGAGTACCCATAATTTACCAAAATTACATCTGGGAAAGGCATACTCCTCAACAATCCTGTGTTCTCTGACTTTTTATTCTAACTGGTGTTTGATTTATGTATTCTACCATGTTCCCGTTCAGACAGGCAAGAACCACCCTCTATGTTCATCCTCCACTTTTATTTACTCCCCATATTTCACCAAGGATGGGAGAATAATTCAAACAGTTATGTGATATACAATGCTGTATAAATTCTTTCTTTAGTTGTAATTTCAGTTCCCCTTGTTAATTGAGCATATATGGATGGCATTGTTGCCACAGAGATAGTTCTGCAAGACTGAAATTAAATAATTATTAATTCCTTTTGAAAATGCTACCATAATATTTTTCCTCTAGTGCATTTCCAAACCATCACAAACGTTATTCATTATAACCTAGGTGTCTCTGCCATTCTTAAATGATGACAGTTATTTCTGGGCCTGTTTATCTGTCTAATCCCTCCATTTTCCAGCTTGAACTGGGCAGATAAAACAGATTCTTCCCAAAAAAGAAACACAAATGGCCATTACTATGTGGGGAAAAGCTTAATACCATTGGCAACTCAAAACTACAATGATAATCATCACATCCCAGTTAGACTGGCTAGTTTGTGAAAGCAGATAGTAGCAGATGCTGTCAGAGGTCTGAAGAGCAGAGTCTTTGCACCAGGCAAATGAGTCTAGTCACTATGGGAAAAGTATGGAGGGTCCTCTAATTAGAACCAGTACATTAGAACCACTTTATGATCTTCCCATGAACTCCCGGGTATGCATCCAAAGCCGATAAAGTCACCATCTAAAAGAGATAACTGCATCCTCATATTTATTATAGCACTATTCCAATACCCACGCTATGGAATCGGTTGAGTCGCTCATCAACAGATATCTGGATGAAGACTATCTAGTATATACACAGTAGAATCTTATTAAGCCATAAAGAAGAAAGGAATCCATCAAAAATGGGTGCAGCTGGGACTAAACATCATGTTCAGCAACATAGGCACAAGAGAGGGAAGAGGAGCTGGGGACCGACAGGATAAAATGACTACTAAGGATGGGGAAGAGGAGGCTAAGGGAGTCAGAAGAGCAAATGATCACAATCAGCATAGAATGGGATGGGCATGGAAGTGTGTATATAGTCGGCTTGGTGAAACTCATCAATTTATACAATGAATGTGTTAACAATTGGATTTTTAATCAGATTCTGGAATCTTTATGAAAGTCTCAGCTCCCACTGTTAGAACTGCATCTTTTTCTCCTGGATGGTTTGCTTCTTAGAGGCAGCCCAACATCACCAGCCCACCCTTCCCAGTCAGGGGTGAAACCAGTGTGTCTCTTCCAGCATGAGAAAGCTATGGAGGGAGGAGATGCCTCTGCTGAAGATTGCTAAAGAAAGCAGGCGCTGACCCTCGGTTCAAATCCTCTCCCGTGTTCCTCACCCAGGCCAAAGTGCAGCTGTTGTGTCGTGTAAGACACACGCATGCACGGTCACTGCCCTTTCCAGCTCCCGATTCCGGTGACCTCCCATGCTGGCCTTGGCTTCTATACTACTATCTAGCTTGTGTTTAAAAGCCTAATAATTTCCTATACACCCTGGCCTTCACAAACAAAATAATTACAATTTTAAGGTATTATCTCTTGAAAGGGGTACTATTTGTACAGTACCGACCAAATAAAATCTACAATATTGTTCAATCATTCTTTAGTGATAGATCTACATGATCCGTTATTTGTCCACATTAGCCTGTCCTTGCTTTGATTTTCTTTTCATTTCTAAAGCATTTGCTGACTTTTCTCATGTTCAGTTGTCTGCACTGATATGTGACAGTCTCCTCAGACCTGTCAGTGTAGGAATTTCTGCCTCACGCTGGGATCCCTGATACCCATGCCCTTTCTTATGTAAACTGGTAATTTCCTTCACCAAGAGCAGAGACCATTCCCAGCCCGTAGCTTTAGTCAAGACTGCCTTGGCATCTGTCCCCAGATAGCTTACAAACACTGACGCTGACACTGTGAAGATATTCTGTAGAAATGAGTCAAGTTCATAAGCAAAATATTATCCTGGGTAATCTGGGTGAGACCAGTCCTACCGGTTGGAAGGCTTTAAAAGTATATGAGAATCTCCATCTATGATATCAATTGTGCCCTCTGCTGAATTCTAACCCTTTCTAGAGCCAGGCCTTTGGATAGTGTATAATATTTTACTGGATTTTCCTTCTTTGAAGGCCCGCCACCCAGCTACCAAATAAATCACACGTAGATTTGTTCTTAGTTCTGAATGCCTGGCCTTAGCTTGCTTGTTCCTTGCCAGTTTTTCTTAACAAACTACCCTGACTACCTTTTGCCTCTGGGCTTTATCTTTCTCTATTTCTGTATACCTTTCTTTCCTTCTTACTCTGTGGCTGATTGGTTGGCTGGGAACTGGCTCCTTATGTGCTCCTGTCCTTGTTCTCTTGTTCCTCCTTCACTCTTTATTCTCTCTACCTGCCAGGCCCACCTCTCCTCGCTTCTGCCTTGCTATTGACCGTTCGTCTCTTTATTAGGACCATCAGGTGTTTTAGACAGGCAAGGAAGCACAGCTTTAGTTAATCAAATGCACCATAAACAAAAGCAACCCACCTGAAAATATAGTCCCCAACATATAGATTTCAGACTTGCCTCATTAGACACCTCTTACAACTGTATAAGCCACGAAGTGAGAATGATGGCCGTTTCTCTTATGGCCTCCTGGCTACACTACTGTGTTTTGTCCTCTAGGCTGAGTACGATCAACAGTGTACCAGTCCAATCGAGGTTCTTAGGAGACCATGGATGTTCCACTTGTTCTTGTTCATTCTTTGAGAATTTCATACATGTATACAGTGTATTAATATCATAGCAAACACCATCTCTCTCCTTTAATTGCTCCCAGATCTCCCAATATGAGTTCCTGAGTTCATGTCTTCTTTTTTCCACTCATTCATTTTGTCTTCAATCCTAAGAAAGAGAAAAGCATGCTCCACTAGCCTGCTAGTCCTAGGAGGTGTCTAGGAACCATGTGAAACAGAGGCCTGAGAAGTCAAGCCACATAAGTGCTGTTTGCCTTGATCAGATACTTTCATGGCTGTAGATCAGTTATTTTAAATCTAGGACTTTGTGGATGGGGTTAGGTGATGCTACCGTATCAAAAGGTAATCAATGAACTAAGCAAGAAAATGTCCACAACTTCACTTTTTGGGGGTACCCATATTTTAAATTTCTAATTTTTTTTTTTTTTTTGGTTTTTCGAGACAGGGTTTCTCTGTGGTTTTGGAGCCTGTCCTGGAACTAGTTCTTGTAGACCAGGCTGGCCTCGAACTCACAGAGATCCGCCTGCCTCTGCCTCCCGAGTGCTGGGATTAAAGGCGTGCGCCACCACCGCCCGGCTTTTAAATTTCTAATTTGACATCAAATTTAAAGTTGGTTGCAAATATTCTAATGATAAGCATCATTTCCCTCTAACATTCAACTGGTGCCTACTGTTTCTGTCTTCTTACACACGACTGACTTGCTTCAGTGCCAATTCACAATGTAATCCTTTTGGAGACATTTTAGACAGACATTTGACTCAGTTCATGAAGGGCCAACAATGCACACAGCTCTTGTGATGTAAGATTAGCTGTAAACCGCTGTGATCACATTCATGCAAGCACGGGCACTAACAGCCTTGTCACAACTGCCACTGTGTGACAGCCGTTGTGAAGTATCCTCAATTAGAAAGCCATCCCCCTTTCAAAATGATGAAATGTAAGATAAATGTGCTCCTTAGAATCGTATTTTTTCATAAGCAAGAGAAATTAATTCATTGTGCACCGCATTTACAGCCTGAATTGTTACTGTTGGAATTTGGATTCGCTCTGTGGTTGAATTGAAGGTGTTTAATGACCTTCCAGCTCATGGTTAGAGTATCAAAAAGGTTGGTGCCTGTTGTCCATGTCAGCATCCCTTGACATGAGATTGGTGCCTGTTGTCATTGTCAGAATCCCTTAACCTGAGGTTGGTACCTGTTGTCAGTGTCAGCATCCCTTGATCTGTGGTTGGTACCTGTTGTCAGTGTCAGCATCCCTTGATCTGTGGTTGGTACCTGTTGTCAATGTCAGCACCCCTTGACCTGACAGCACAAGGCATCCGTTCACAAACTTGACATGCGGGCTAGGTTGCAAAGTTATGTGCCTGTGGGAGAAAAGGAAGAATAGAGCCACAGGCTTTGCCTCCCGTGGTCACTAGGTTCCAACTAGGAGCATTACGCTGACTCTAAAATCTACTCTAGCCTGCAAGAAAGTATGGTTTACAAAGTAAAAGGGCATATTGCATTCAACAGTTTATTAACTTGACTTCTATCTATTAAATATCTGTGCACTTAGTAACTGAGTTCTGACTGATTTCTAGACCCAGATGTCACTAGTGTTAAGGACAAGCAGACAGCTTGGGAATTCGGGAGGATTCTAGAAAATGGAATGAGAAATTTGCTTCCGTGCATTTGTACAAAAAGAAATGGTTTTTTTCTGTTTTTATAGAACTGCTCTGTTTTCCCTATTCCATATTCAATTCAGTGGTAGAAGGTGGAAGGCTTAGGCTTCTCATTTGAAGCTGACTCTTATTTCTACAAGCAATACTGAGAAACTCACATTTGCTAATTCTCATATTTCTTTTCAATGATAATAAAAGATAATGACACATTTTGAGGATTGTGTGCCAATACTGCAGTAGGATTTTTCACTTGCAAAATAAACTCATTTAATCCACAAGCTGCAAAATGAGATTTTTTTCAGTTTTATATTAGTGTCTCATTTATTTTCTTTCACCCAGTTGGGCTGGGTGCTGTGCTAAGTACATACTCTTAGACTGAGCTATCCCCCCCGTACTAGACAAGTTTTATTATTGGCACATTTAAACAATACAATTCAGGGATGGGTAATGAGTCAACTTGTGCAAGGTTACAAAGCTTGAAGCTGAAGGAGCCAGGAATGAATGTCAGACAGTTGAGCCTCAGAGTCCACAATGATTTCAGTGTTGCTGTCCTACTTTTTCAGATAGTGACTCCACTTCTCTTTCCCCTAGACCCTGGCAACTGTCATTGTATTTTCTGTTTCAATGCATTTGGCCACTTTGGGTATCTCGTATAGGTAGAGTCATGCAACATTTGTCTTCTCATAGAGGGAGATCCTTGGGGATTGTCCATGTTATACAATGCACTTAAATTTATTTAACTGTTAAAGCTGAAACATGGTTTGTATATGTTCCATTTTGCCTGCCCATTCACCTGTCAATGAACATGTGTGGCTTCCACCTTTTGGTTAGGATAAATAATGCTACTTTTTAACTCCCCTTTTCTTTGAGACAGAGCCTCACTCCATAACCCTTTTAGGCCTTGAATTCACTGTGTAGATGACATTGGCCTCAAACTGGTACCAATCCTCCTGCCTCAGACTCTTGTGTCTGGACTTATAGGCATGGGCCACTATATCTGGATGGGTAAGGTTACATTTAATGATGAAGGGAGACTATAATTTATGGAAAGAAAATAAAATATGTAATATATGTTGATTAAATGTTTTCACAATATAATTCCTGCTGTATCTGCATTACATCTTTTTAGAGTTTTGATCTCAGAGACACGGAAACAAACAGCCAAACAAACACACTCATCCACTTCTCTGGAACGGCACCTGCTCTTTCTTCCTCTAAAGGGAATATGATTTTCACATTAGAAATAAGTCAATATAAAAGCTAATTGCATTGGATACTGGAGACTTTGTTTTATCTTGCTTCTTACAGCAGAAAATAATTGGGAATTCAACCTTGAACAAGCCTGTCTTTCACAAATCCTGTTAGTGGAAAGCAACTGCCAAATGTAATCAAATCTATTTTCCCTTCCGTTGATACGGCAGGTACACAGTGAATGAGAATGCCGGCACACCTGCTCATCGGCACTGATAGCACCAACCTGTCTTTACTTCAATTGCTACCTCTCCAGCTCGGGCTGAAAGAATCATGACCATTGATTTACCAAATACATGATGTTTCTGAGTGAAAAAAGTTAGATAGATCTCATTTAATTTGCTCCACTTCCTTTTCCCACAGCAACAATGGCAGGAATAAACCTGCATTACATAAAGTTGTGCCCATGTTTTCTTGTGATGCACCTTTTCCCAACACAACTCAAGACAGCTGATAAAAATTTCATGTTTGTACTTGCGTGTTTTTATATTTACCAAGTTAGTATTTCGTGCTTCCATAAATTTCAAGATGTTTACAGAAGAAAGATATTTAGAGTCTCCCTTGTTTTGCCTGATAATATAAAAAATTGAAAGTTGAAACTTTAAGTCAGAAATTTAAGCTGAAATCTGTTGCTTAAAGATTTTTAAATAAATTTGTTTAGTTTTTAGGAAAATAAATGAGGAGTTAGGCATATGAGATCCGTATTTCAGGGCATAATGATGTGGCTCAGTGGTAGTGTGTTTATCTGGAATGCCCAGGGTTTGGAATGCTCAGATTTGTATCCCAGCACCTCACGAGAAACAAAAACAAAAACAAAAAAAAAATACAAACATCAAATTTAAAAAGAATCATTTCACTTTTCAACATAAAATTCAAAGCATAAATTATTTACCTGGTGAATTAGCTTCATTGTTCCCATAGAAGAATTTCCCAGCACTCAGAAAAAAAAATGCCTACCAGAAACTTCAGCCTCCCTGGTTACGTGATCTATGTCAAACTCACCTCTTGGGTTTGACCTCCTTCCCATGGTCTGGAATGTCATCAAGACTTCTGCAGTGTTCTTTGCTTTTCTTTGAGCATGTTAAACTCAAAAGAAACCACGTCATGCTAGACTGGGTCGTTCTATAGTAACATAACTCTTAAAATCTCAGGCTTGTATAGCAGAAGACTTTGTCTTTTCAGGTCTGTCATTTTTATTAAGGAGCTAAGAGAAAGAATCAGTTTTGAAAATTATTAGTTTGAAGAGGGGTGTAAAGCTTGTAAATTCTCAATCCAACACGTAAGTGTTTTAGCTCAAGGTGACACCTGTCCCTTCTAGTTGCAAACACATACTGAGTCACATGACCCACCACAACACAATAGGGACATAAAATACTATTGACCAAGAAGAATGGTGATGTTTAACAAGAAGCAGAGATCATGACCCCACAGCCCTTCTGCCCGATTTTTGTGTATAGTGTATATGTGTGTTCATGTGGAGATTATATGAAAGTTGAGAGTCATCAAGTGTCTTCCTCCAGCACTCCTTGTTTTCTGACACAGAGCCTCTCACTAAACCTGGAGCACAATGGTTTGCTGAGGCTGACTAAGCCCCAAACTCTTCATTGCCTCTTGCTTCTGTCTCCATAGTGCAGGGATTACAGGTTTACACTGTCATGCCTGGCTTGCTATGTAACTTCTGGGATCTTGAACTCAGTTGTCCAGCTTGCCCAATAAGTATTTACCAACTTAGCCATCTTCCCACCCCTATTTTAGGGAGTATTAATTCTGTTTTCCTTTCTCAAATGCCGGACTGTAGATAACTCCCACGGCCACCGCATTCTGATCTTTGTCAAAACTCTTCCAGGGGTCACTCCCATTGGCCCTACTGAAACACACCTTCCTGACCTTCTCATTCACCGCCCTACTTAATCTGTGTCTCTGTGAAATAATATTTTGCTTGCTACTTGTTTTACACACACATTAAATATATAGACTTTCGTACTTTCTGCAATATACATTGATTCACTGGTATATCTCAAGGGACTGACAGAGTATCTAGAATTTAGCAATCAATTAACATTTTTGAATAAAGAAATGAATGAAAGCAGCACACTGATTGATGTACATCTGTCTAGACCCAGGCCTCTATCTATTCGTGTATATATGCATCAACGTCAGTTTCATAAATCTATTGCAAGTAAACAAATTTAACTGCATGTTGCATTTTAAATACCAAAAGAAAACCTGTAGTTTTTGAAGTGCTGTGAGAACACCCTGATTTTCCTCATGAGGTTCCCTCTTCTGGTGGTACTCTCAGAGCGGGGCAAATATTAGGCTCAGGAACTCAGATTTACAGTTAACCAAATCCAGGAGATGGAGAGACTCTATTAATGGGAACCTTTCCACATTGGAAAGTTGTCTCACCCTTCAGATTCCCTTTCCCCACTATTATCCTTTCCGAGACCATATTGGAGTGCATAGGGTAGAAGAGTCTGGGTGAGGCAGGAGATGGGAGCCTGGGTCCTGAACCATTCCCTGTGCCCGCTGGTTCCTCCCTGGTCTTCACTGCACAGCGAATGAACTGAGGGCTCTCTCTACTGACGTGCCCAGAGGTGAACTTATTCTCTCTGGCTGTGTGTATTTGATGTACTGAAAGACAAAGTTGCCTGCTGTTAATTTGCTACTCACTTCCCCTCAACAGTCATATCTTAGGAAATGGCTGTGTTCAATATTTGTCCTGGTGACTCACCCAGTCCTCAGCAATGCAGGGGCTGATGGTACCAGCCTGCTAATCCTTGGCTCTCTGAATGCTTCTAAACCAGGTCTCCCTAATATCCTGCCCACTTCCCTTGAGGGAAAGGCTATAGTTGCAAGGACCCCTAAATCTATCTTTATTTGATGTTTCACAATTTCTCTCCTCATAATCAGCGGGAAAAAACTCTACTTTCCTTTTCTTATTCATTATTTTTTGAGTATGAAACTTTTCATTGGGAAGGCAAGAGAAAATAAGGTCTAGAGACAAACAGATTTCCTTCTCCAAATTTTGTCTTTTTTTCTCATTATTTGAAACACCATTGAATACATTACTGCAGCATGGGTATCTAGATCTTATTAAAATTACACTGAGTCCTGAGATGCATGACCTTTTACTTAGTCAGTTCATAAGAGGATCCCTTTGCCCCAAATAGACGCAGTTTGGGACATTAGATTGAAAACTTGGTTGCCAAAATGTTCACCACCACGAAACCACCTTAGGATACGTTTCTTTTTGTTTATTTTAGGCTTCTCAATGAAGCAGTTTAAAGAAACAAGGCATTAGGTATTATGTAAATATGTCCCTTGGCTAAAGTGACTGTAGAAAAGAATGAGCTTGAATAACATTAGAGCCAAATTATCCTTGAAATCTGTGTCACCATGAAAAATTCATGGAGCCCAGAAGCAACCAAATCATCAACAGAATTTTCAAGACCGCACAAACCTATGAATTTTATTTTATACAAGATAATAATTTAAAATGCATTTCCCCCTGCTTGCATACACATTCTGAGCCAGGGAAAATAGAGTTAGCACAAAGAAACACAAAAGCACAGGTCTCCAGAAGTCAACCTGAAGGCGGAACAGTTCAATTTGCTTACCGCGGGGCAGTGGAACTGCGTTGTTATGATTCCTGCCTTCCTTTGCATTTAGCATTGATGCTCAGTGATAAAAAGCATTCATTAATTAAATATAAAACAACAATAAATCAAAATTCTACCAGAAAACTCCTAGAGCTAACAAAACACTTTCAGCTAAGTACTAGGGCACAGAATTAACATTCAAAGACAATACCCTTCCTAGATACCAATGACAGACTGAGAAAGAAATCAGAGAAAGCACTCCGTTCCCAACAGCCTTAAAAAAAATAAAAACCTCACAATAAATCAAAGCATAGAAATGAAAGAGCTCTGCAGTTAAGATAGTTAAAACACTGAAGAAGGAAACACTGAGTGGGATTCTAGCAGAAAAACATCCCATACTCATGGATAGGAAAAATTATGAAAATGTCCATCCTGTCAAAAGCAATTTATAGACTTAATCCAATCTCAGTCATCAAAACAACAACTCAATTCTTCACAAAACTAGATTCATATGGGAACCCAAGGGATCCTGGATGCCCAAAGCAATCCTGAACAACAACAAAACAGGTATTGATATATCTGAAAGCAAAGTATATTAGAGTTACAGTAACATAAACATCATTATGGAGCATCTGGGAAAGTGGGGCACCTACATCTCTCTCCTTAACATTCCCCTCACGTACATAATACTCTTTGCTCCCTGCATAGCAATCCAGTCACCAGAAACGGACCATGCCTATTCTCGAGATGCAGGCTAGCGAGATCTTAGACAGTTGTGAGAATCCCACTTTTGTGATTGACCTCTGCACCTCCAAAGCTCTATTCTGAACTGCCATACCCAGTATCATCTGGAATCTATGAGATTCACTACATAGGAAAGGTTGCCCCAGTGGCTGTCAAGAATATATCCTGCTTTGGTTAACAAGAAACTGAATGTAGAACAAGAGAAGGCTGACAAACTATTGATTGAGATCTCTGAGACTGTAAGTAAATCCAATTTTGGTGGAAATGTCATCCTTAACACATCCTTTGCTGTCTGCAAAACTAGTGCTATGGAGAAGGGTGTGTCCTGTACCATCACAACACTGACTTAGCTGGTAACCCCACAGTCATCCTGTTATCCTGACTTTCAACATGATCAATAGCAGTGCTCACATAGACACGCTGGCCATGCAAGAGTGCATGATAATTCCTGTGGGTGCATTCAGGCATTCAGCTTCTGGAAGGCCATGAACATCGGAGCAGAGGTCTACCACAACCTGAAGAATGTCATCAAGGAGAGATACATGGGAAATGCCACAAAAAGTGGTCAGAGAGTAGGTTTGCACTTAACAACCTCAGGAACTGCTGAAGAAGACAATTGGGAAAACCTACACTACTGGTCAGGTTGCCACTGGCATGGATATGGCTGCCTCCGAGCTCTTCAGGTTTGGAAAATACCACCTTGACTTCAAGTCTCCTGATGGTATCAGGAGGGTCATCACACCTGACCTGCTAACTGACCCGCACATAACCTTTACCCTGTATTATCCAGTGGTGCCCATCAGAGACTCCTTTGACCAGGAAGACTAGGATGCACAGCAGACAGATGTTCACAGCTAGCTTCAGGCATCCAGGTGACAGGGAGTGATCGATCCCACTTTGACCAATCCCAAGAGAATAGCCGAGGCTGCAGGCCAGGAGTTCTGCAACTACCTCCTGCTCACATCTTGATTAACCCATTTTTCTGATCTATGTTAACCATGTGGCTCAGTACCTTTTTTCAGTGGGGTAGATCACATCCTGCTGCTTTCGTAATTTGGGCAGGAGTGGGAGGAATCAACTTCCTCCTTCCCAGAATGATTGACAGAATACAGACAATTCTCCTGCATTCCTTGATGTTCTATTAGCAAAATAAAAACCTCAGTACCCACCCTCAATAAAGTCAGCATGGTTCTGACACAAAACCAGACATGTACATCAGTACAATAGAACAGAGAACACAGAGATCAGCCCGTGTAATGACAGACACCTGATTTTTTTTTCTCAAAGAGAGCAAAAATACAGTGAAGGAAAAAACAGCATTTTTAACAAATGGTATGTGAAAAAATATACATATATGTGGATGGATAGATAGATAGATGATAGATAGATAGATAGATAGATAGATGAAAACCTGATTCTTGTCTCTCATCCTGCATATAAATCAAATTACAAGTGGATCAAGGACCTCAACGTAAGACCTGAAAGTCTAAGGTGCTAGAGGAATAATTAGGGAGTATACTATACAATATAGACACATATAGACATGCTCCATGGGACTTTGGTTGCTCAAAAAGTAAGGCCAATAATTTTTCAAGTGGGACCTCAGGGGATTCAAAGACCTCCATACAGCAAAGAAATCTGTAAAGTTAGTGAAGACATATGATGGAGGAAGGTCATTGGCTAATAAAGGAACTGCCCTGGCCCATTTTATTGGTTAGAGGATAGGTGGGAGGAGTAAACAGAACAGAACACTGGGAGGAAGAGGAAGTGAGCTCAGAGACTTCACAGCTCTCTCAGGAGCAGACGCCTCAGAGAGAAACGCCATGCCCCGCTCCCGGGCAGACACAGGGCATGAAGCTCCAACCCAGGATGGACTAGGCTAGAATCTTCCCGGTAAGACCGGTTCTCACAGATTATTAGAGATGGGTTGATCGGGATGTGAGAATTAGCCTGTAAGTGCTAGAGCTAAAGGGCCAAGCAGTGCTTAAAAGAATACAGTGTCTGTGTAATTATTTTGGGGCATAAGCTAGCCGAGCAGGCAGCCAGGGTGCTGGGAATGCAGCCCCGCCGCTCCAATTACTACAGACATAGAAATTCTGTGTTAGCTATACATCTGACGTAAAACTAGTGGATAGGCTACACGAAGAACTAAGCATAAAAAAAACCCTAAAATCCACCCAACCGAAAACAAGAAAACATCTATGCAACTGAATGGAGAACTGTCAAAGAAATACACATGACTACTAAATACATTTAAAGGTGTTCAAAGTCATTATCTGTCAGGGGAATGCAAATTAAAACTACTTTGAGATTCCATCTCACTCCAGTCAGAACAGCCACCATCAAGAATATAAATGCCAACAAGTGCTGGCAAGGATGTGGCCAAAGGGAATTTATTATACCATTGATGGGAGTGCAAACTGGTGGCAGCTACTATAGAAATTAGTCTGGATGCTTCTCAAAAATGTAAGAATAGATCTTCCATATGATTCAGATACACCGCTCCTGGGAATACACCCAAAGAACTCTCGATCCCACAACAGAGATACCTGCTCATCCATATTCATGGATGCTCTCTCTGATGACTAGATTTAGGAAATGGAACCAGACTAGACATCCGTCAGCTGAAGAATGGATAATGGAAATGTGGTATGTATAGACAATGGGATTTTATTCTGCACTTAAGAAAAGTGAAACTATGAAATTTGCAAGAAAATAGAATGGACTGGAAAATACCAAGCTCGGCGAAGTAACCCAGGCCCAGAAAGAAAAACGCCATCTGCTCTCTTTTTTTTATGAAGATCTTAGCTTTGAATTTTTATATTTTTATTGTCAAGCTTGTGTGTGAGTGTCTATAGCAGTCAGGAAGCAAGGAATGATTTTTGGGGGTGTGCTTCAGCAGGGGGAGTGAGGCGGTAAGACACATTTGACATGAAAGAAGAAGAGTAAGATGCTGGATTTGAAAAGTTTTCTGTGAGAATAGGATGGGGGAAAGGCATGTCGGGAGAGAGCTACCCAGAACTAAAGATGCAGGGAAAATTCATATAGAAACCTACTACTAGATAATATAATTAAATAATAATAATATAACTTTTAAAAGAGAGTTAAAACTGAGGCTCTTGTTTTTTGTTTTGTTTTTGTTTTAATTCCAATGCCAAGCACAGAAGCTCTCCTATGAGGTTTTCCTCCATGGATGGCTAGGAGGTTCCACAACAATACAGGCTACTGCCAGTGCTCCGAGCTGCCATCAAAACTAGATTTTAATACCGTATTGCCTAAAATAAATTTTGGACATAGTGTGCAAAGAAGTCAAGCTGGGACCTATCTGGAGGTTCTTGCCATGCTGAGTAGTGTTCATAGTGTTACAAGGAGCTATTCTGGCTGCTGGAGGGGTAAAGTCAACATTTTTAACCAGCTGTGGTCTCTGTATGCTAGAATACCAACCTATTGGGCAAGTTGCCTCCATTGGCGCAAGAACAGAATGAAGGCCTGGGACTAGGGGGTGACTAACTGATTTGTGATTAGATCTGAGGCTTATTCCATAAAAAAAAATATAAATGTATTATCAACCTGGTCAAAACCAACGGGCGTAGGTTGGAGCTTACTAATGTTCTTCTGATTAATGAACATGTTGTGAAACTGCCTTCTAAATATTTGTGTTCATTCACATAGTCTTACTCGACTTGCAGCAGAAGAAAGTCAAGGCAGACTCGGAACTGGTCAAATTCCTGAGATTGACTATTTAATACTCAGCCTTAAGTGGGACCTTCACAGCAGCCCTTCCAAGATCCAGGCAACACTGCAGAAGGGTGTCTGTGAAGGACGCAAACGCCAGAAGTCGGGGAAGAGTGCCATGAAACACTCTCCTCTCGATACAGCATCGTTAGTACACTTGTGAATTCCCAACAGCTGTGGATATCTGCACGGCCTCTACTGCAAGAAGTGAAAAGTACAGGTGAACAGTGCAGATACACAGAAAATCCCCCCTATTAAACAATGACCCAGCCATAACAGCAGATAGAAACCTCCCCAAGCACTACAGATGTGAATACAATCATTATGGTGACAAGTTAGGGGAAGGCAATCTCCCCACTTCTTTATGCGTCCTAAGCCATATGGTCCAACGTATGGATGATATATTGAAACTTGCTTTGAATTTGCTGATATGATAAACTTTAAAGTATGAGAAAGAACACTCAGGATTACCAAGCTAGAAAAGAGTGGCTTAGAGTCACTGAGAAAGAAGAATGAGTTACTTAAACTATAACATCCATGTTTCCAAGGAGTTTCCAGATTTCTAATGTCAATTACTTCTGAACCTCACCTCTACATAGCAAGTCCATTAGCAACCACTTAGTTAAGGCTGGGATGATGTATGTTTGGTGGTCACGTCTTCTTTAAACTTATCTCTTGAGTTCTGCCAAACCTTTGCAGGTCAATTGACCTATGCGTTTATAATTAGTACAGAAGAAATACTCTTTTTATGCTATGATTCAGAATAAACTACTGCTTCCTCTATTTCTTTCCTCGACGACACACACCTTCTACTTCTAGTCCTCCTGGAAAACTAACCCAGAGTCTTGTGAGTGAGTATCTCATTCTCAACCATGTGGAAGGCAATGAGTTAGTTTGTGTGGAAACTCTATTCTTTTATTCTGATAATACTAGGGGAAACCTGCAAAAAATCCATAACCAGTGAATTCCAGAAAGCCTCGGCTTAGTCTTTCAAACTGGAAGCAAATATAGAAGGAAAATTACACTAGAAATGTATTTTAGCAAAATAAAAGAGGTAGAATTTCTTAGACTGTATACTTTAGAGTGTTCCAGGCATTGTGCTACACATCTCTGCTAGTCATTTAGCAATGTCAGTTCTACATCCATCTCTCTCCTTTTTTGTGATGCTGGGAACCAATGGTTGAAGGATAACTGAGAATAACAGAAGATCTGAATGTCTGTGGAGTTTGCTTCTTCCCAGCAGCATGTTCAGCTTGTTCTTCTTTTGATGATTTCTTTGTCTGTGCTCCTTAAACCAGATATATCGTGTCCCTGAGAGGCACCAGCAACAGGAGGGTGGTCTCCTCAACAAAGGTCTGAGTCTTTCCCCTGAGGTGTCTCCACCCATCTCCAGAACCTCAATTGCCCTAGTGTTTTAGAGGCCGTGGATCTAAAGGGTGAGCATTCTCCTGCAGTTCTGAGTTATTTCTGTATTCTCCTTTCATTAGTTTCAGCTCTAAACCATCTTGGAAATGGAGAGACGACTCATAAGTTAAGAGCACTTACTGCTCTTGGAAGGAACCTGACTTCAGTTCCCAGGATGTATGTGGTGACTCACACCTGCTTATAACCATAGTTCCAGGGATCCAGCACGGTATCTGGTCTCCACGAACACCTGCATGAATATGGTGCCCATGAGCTTGTTCAGGCCCACACATACACACACTCACTCATACACACATAAAAGATTTAAAATCAATTCTTTATATTGAATGCTCTCTGTAAAAATTATTGACAACCTTGTTTTTCTAATTAGATTTTGTCTGTGGCAATCTTTACCTAATTATGTCAACCTTAAAGGTAAATGGATTAAAGTACAAGGGCCTGATTAACTTGTCTACTATTTCAGAACAACCACAAATCAAAACTAGAATATGGATCCAGATCTATGAGCATAAAGTTGCTAATATATTTCAGAAGGAATAAGAGACAGAGAAGGACAACTATAAGAAATATGTGTTCTCATATTTTAAAATATAATTTAAGAAGGGAGGTATAAAAATCATAATAATCTCCCTCTCCTCTGATAGTTCCCTGTATCATTATCTACCTATAAATAGATAGATCCTTTTTCTGCTTCCTTCCAAATTATGACTATGACAGCAAAAAAGGTTATAAAAACAAAGCTATGAATGTGTAAGGATAAAATGTGATAGCATGTTGGAAATATTGAGAAAATCATGGCACTGTGAGGGTATTTGAATAAGAAGGATCAAGACTAACTATTACAGAGAAAGATAAACAAAAGTCTCCAAGGGGATCAGAACAGACCTCGGATGCCAGAAAGATTAAGAAGAGGAGGGACCAGTTCCTTTCTACAATGGTGGTATAGAAACAGGATCAATGGAAGTTCTTATCAACAACAGTTAAACTATCCAAATCCCTTTTCTACATTTTATAGCTCAATGCTAACAGGTACCAATAAACCAGCAGATGACATTAAGGAACAGAGAGTTTGGTCAAGTTCATGTCAATGGTGGCCTTAATGAGACTGTGGTGTGAGTAGAAGGATGGTAGGGAATCTGGACCAATTAATTCCATGTTTTATGAGGTACTTCCCAGTGGTGGAAAGCATCTAAGGATGTGGAGAGTATCTCATAAGACATGGAACTAACTGGTCTTCTGTAAGAGTGTTTCATCTTGCATATGAATAGAAAGCAAAGACCATACAGATACGTAGGAAAGATGCATTGTGAGATTTTCTATAGGACCGAGGGGAAGAAGCAACAAGTTGGTAGAAGAAAACTGAATACGAACCAACTAAATGAGGAATGAAAACAGAAACCTGCTCATAATATTTTTTCCACCATTGGTTACTCTTATCCTGAGCAACAACAGCACCACAAAAGAAAAGTGATACCTCGAAATCACACTATACGGACGGCAAACGTGTGGCCCACTGTCCAACTGTGAGCTCTGGGAAGTGATTAACTGGCCTTTAAAAAGAAATCCTATCTACAGCCTTCTTGAAAGACTACGAGAAATCACAGTGAGATGCAAGCAAGTGTGGCAGACTGGTGGGAATTTTCTCTAGATGGAGTGGATTTTCCCTAGGCTCCTTTGCTAACTTACGGTACCACCTGACCTGTGTCAGGATTGGACATCCCTGGCAAAGAACTTGCCTCTTGAGTATCACCAATCCACGTGTGTGAAACTGAAAATCATATTATCTATGTTTTCTAAAAGAAAACTATTAAGCACCAGAGGAATCCCATCTTTCTACACTTGCCCATAGACTGAGTCTCAGATGAAGTGAATACTATTTATAAAATAGTTCCCGATTGGATGAGCCTTCTAGTCATTAGTGTGGCGCATCGGTCTTCAAACATTGATGATAAAATACGGACCCTAGAAGTATTGTAATTTCTTTATTGAAATAAAAGCGGTCAAAGGGGTTCAAGCCCATGTTCACTCGTGCTTTCGAGAACAATTCTCATCCCCCTTCCGCCTTGACTCATCAGTCTTCAGTTCACTTCCTTACAGTACAGTGACTTTCAATGCTGAGAGCGCCCGGAAGGGCTACACCAGAGCAAGGGGGAAACAAGGACAGCTGGTGAAACTACCTCACCTAATTATGACGAAGAGTTGACTGTTAACGTGAGACTACACCATGACTACTAAGACTACTAACTGCTACCAAGATAACAATGCCTTTTTGAAAAACGGCCTCGTGTTAATTCCAAGAAGGCTTTCCAACCACTTAGCTCACTGAGCTCCGTTGGTTGTTGTCGTTTCCGGCTCACAGAACCCACTTTCCTTTCCCGGGTCATCTTTTTTATCTGATGAAGTGATTTCATAGGGTTTCGTCTGCTTGTTCAGTTTCTTCTCTCTTTGCTTCATAATTTCTTGAAAGCGAATTTCCTCCTTTTTCTCCTCGTCTTTCCTTTCCAGGGCCTCAAACGCTGCTTCTTCTCGCTTCCGAATCTCCATTTCTTTTTGCCACTGTGATGGAAGTAACAATTGATTTACATATTATTTCCCATGAAGAAGCACACATCAACAGAGCTTTTCAAACGCACATTGTCACCTGCCACTCTCCTTTCCCTGCTGTACAGAAGCATTTCCTCGGGTTTCTCACACTCTAACATATGAAAACTGCACAGACATCTACATGCCCCACAGAAACAGAATTTCTTCCTAAAAGTAGCATTTGTTCCTACAGCCCAGAGAATTTTGCTGTCTTGTTCCATACAGATATTTCCATGACAGCATCGATTATAAAATGAAAGATCTAGCTGAAGTGACACAAACAACCAAAGGATAGAAGAAAGATTTTAAAGGGTGCAATCTTATATTATTCCTAATAAGGTTTAAAGTGGAATTAATAGTCAGGCAACCTCTCCACTGTGAACGACCATGGTGAGAACTAGGAAGGTGTGACCAGTGTTGGAACTAATGAGCGAGAAGAAACACCTCGAGGACCTCCCCGTCTTTTCACACAGCTTGTGGGGGAAATGGTTAAAGGGAGTAGTAAGAGTAGTAAGCCCTCTTCAGACTGAGTCAACAGTTCAGAGTGGAGTCACTCCTGGCATGATGCGCTAGACCCTCCTAAGAATCCTGCCTCCATTGTTCTTTGTACCCCCCTCAGCTTGGCTCACCGCCTGCCATTCAGACTTCCTGACAGTAACAGTCTTGCAGAATGTTCAAATACTCGTATGAGTAAACATTAAATCTAAAGCATAACAAGCTACATGTTTATAGTATATGACCTGTTTAAATTTTAATGATACAAGAAGCAAGTTACTATCGTGGTTCTTGAGATGTTCGCTGCACGTCATTATTACATATTCAGTTTCTCTAAAATAATTTTTTTTGGATGAAATACTCAGAAACCGGTGGCAAAAAAAATCTATAACATTCAGGCACAGCCCGAAATTCATTTAGTTTCTAAATCTGTGATATTCAATGGCAACAGATACTTCTTCTCATATATAAAGTCTTATACTTTGTAGTTGGCCTTTTAAAATTTTTTTATTGTTTGCCAGTCTCATAAAATTATACGATGAATTTCAGTCATTGTTGCATGCGCCCGTTCCCATCTCATTCCTTTCCCTCTCCAGCTGGACTTATCAGCAAGTCCTCCCCTACCAGATTTTCATGTTTACTTTTTGTAGTTTAATCAAGTCCATACCCAAACGTAGATCAGAGCTTATTTACTCGAGCAGTTTACTAGCGGTTATCCCACTAAAGAAAATGACCCCAGCCTCAATAACTGCCTATGGCCAAAAGTCTCTCAAGGGCATGTGGAGGACTTATATATAAGGAAATGTGCAAGTGCCCAATCTTGTGTAAGCCTTGTGCAGGTAACCATGACAACACAAGTTCAATGGCGATGAAGTAACCAGAAGACATTTTGTTTTCCTGTGTATCTCCTGATCCTCTAGTACATACACATATGTGCGTGTGTGGTTTTTATATTATTTTTAAGTAAAAGAGAAGTACATCACTTACCCCCTCCATTTCATTCCTCTAGCCCTTCCTAGCCATCCTTTGCTTTAAGAAGCATTATATAGCAGATTTCCATATCAGTGGTTTTGTATATCTGCCTTCCTCTTCCCTGTGCTTCCTCTCTCCTTGCTATGACTTTCTTATTCCCAGTATCACCCCTTTCTATTTTCATTTCCAATATGTTCTACTATTCCCCCTGCCCTAAGATAGGCCTCCTCCTACCTTCCTTCAAATGACTCCTATCCTTCTGGGCCGTATGGACACTAAAATTTAAGCACACCCTTTAAAACTCCATAGCTAAAATCTGCACATAAGAGTATGGTGGTATATTATTTGTATTATAATAGGTAAATCTTGCCAGAAGACCAGAGGCAAAGCTAAATCCACTAGAGGTCAGGTAATGGTGACACACACCTTTAATTCCAGGACTTGGGAGACAGAGGCAGATGGATCTTTGTGAATTCAAGGCCACCCTGGGCTACACAAGATCAATGCAGAAGCAATTCCAAGTGCTGGTGGCTCACACCTTTAATCAATCCTAGCTCTAGAGGGAATATAAAATTGGAAGAGAGAGAGGCTTAGGCTATTTTAATTTGTAGTCACCCAACCTTGGTAGAGGTAAGACTTCTCTAGTGGCTTGGCTGTTTTGTTTCTCTGACCTTCAGGTTGGACTCCAATTTCTGTCTCTGGGATTTTACGATTCATGCTACGTAAGGGAGAGCATGAGGTGTTCGTCTTTATGGCCTGTATTACCTTATTGGGTATAACATTTTCTAGATCTACCAATTTTCTGGAAAATTTCATAATTCTAGTCTTCTTTCCCACTGAACCAGAGTCTACTATTCATCCATGCCAACATAGAAGTGCAGGAATGTCCATTGTGGAATATGGAGTCCTTAAAGTGTGTGTCTAAGAGTGTTGGAGCTGAGCTGTACAGCGGCATGATTCTGGGCTTTCTGAGGAACATAAACATTGATTATCATAGGGGCTGCACCAGTTTCCACACCCAACAACAGTGATGAGAGGGTCTCATTTTCATTCACCCTCACCGGCGTTCATGTTTACTTATTTTATTAATAACAGCCACTCTGACTGACGCACACTAAAATATCGAACTACTTAGAATTTCCAATTTTCTAGAGGCTACGGATAGTGACCATTTTTAAAAAGTATTTATTAGTCATTTGTGTTTTTTTCTTTGGAGAACTCTGCCTTCAGTTCCTTAGACTAATTATAAACAAATTATTTGTCTTGATATTTAGATTTTAAGCTCTTTCTCTATTCTAGAGTCTAACTTCCTGTCATGTGTGCAGCTGGCATAGGCTTCCTTCGCAGTGTCAATCCTTCCTAATGTCATGAATTTCCACTTGTTGGCTGTGAGCCTTATTTCATGGGTGGAGAACTATTTGAATGCCCTGCCTATATATTCAAATATAGGATGAATATTTCTCAAATAATTCTGCAAAATAGAAAGTGAAGGAATACTTCCAAACTCCTTTTACAGAACTAGTACCATCCTAATTTTAAAACCAGACAAAGACATACCAAGAAAAGAAAACTACAGACCAATCTCTTTGATGAACCCAGATTCCAAAATTCTGAGTAAAATACCTGCGAACTAAATTCAAGAACATAAAAAAAAATATTTATATTAGTCAAATTGAATTTACTCCAGACACGCTGGGATGTTTCAGGATATGAAAATCAATCAATTTAATTAATTACACAGGTCTTTAAGACCTGCATACATTATTTCTAGTTATTTCAGATTTTCAAATATAACACTGAGATCTTTGATCCTTTTGGAAATGATTGATCCAAATACTATATTAAACAAACATGAAAAAATGAGCACCCTCTCCTTCTCCTGGTATTAATAGAAGACTTCAAGTTTTTCTTTAAGCATGATATTGGTTATAGGTGTGCCAAATGAAGCCTTTTCTTAGTAGACATGTGACTCCGCCCAGCCATAGTCTCTCCAAAGCTTTTATTTTGAAGGGATTTTGTTAAAGACAATTTCTGCATCTATTAAATGATCGTGTGATTTCTGTCTTTGATACTGATTTGATACTGTGATCACATGAAATATAAGGAATTATTTCTACTTTCCTGTATTTTCTTGAGATTTGTTTTGTGTCCTAACATGTGACCTATTTTAGATAATGTTCCATGCATGTGCTAGAGTTTAGTATAATGTAGATGTCTATTAGGTTCTTTTGATATGTAGTATCATTTAATTCCAGTGTTCCTCTGCTTTATAGTATTGAGAGTGGAACATTAAAGTCCCTGATTATTACTATGTTGTGATTAATATCTATTATGTCTACCTGATCTATGGTGTAATTTAATTCCAGTGTTTGTCTGTTGACCTTTCTAATGGACAGATGGGGGGAGCGAAGCCACTGACCACTCATTTTGCGATTAATATGTAAGTGTAGCTCTAGTTGTATTGTTTCATAAAATTAGTTGAGCCTGCCTTTAGTGTGTATATATCTAGAACTGTAATTCCTCTTGATTGATTTCTCCACAGTCATCAGTGACTATCTCTTCCGACTAAACTCAGGTTGAATTCTATTTTCTCACATATTAGAATAGTGATATCTGTACACTTCTTGGTTTTTTTGTTGCTTGGAAGATCTTTGCTCATCTTTTCACTCTGAAGGCAGTGTCCATCTTTGATGACAATGCATACTTCATGGAAGCAGCAAAAGAAAGGAACCTGTTTCTAATTCAATCAGTTAGTCTATGTCATTTGATAGGAGAATTAATACTGTTCTGAGTTTTCAATAATACATGTGCATTGATCTTGTCATTTTGCTGTCTTTGTAGTTTTTCTTATTTTATTTTTTAAAATAAAAATGAGGCATTATTAAAGCATTCAGTGGGTTTTCTCTCAAAATCAGATTACAGAAGTATCTACACTTTTAGCACCAGGTAAAGGCTTGACAACTTCAACGCATTTTTTGGGGATCTCTGGCATTAAATTTCTAAAGTGGAATGAGGCACAAACCCAACACAATGGTAAATATTTAAATGCTTTGTCTGTAATATGAATTTTCTAACATACAACAAGTTTGGAAGAAAGGTTTCAGTACATTATGTGACAGATGTTTCCTGGGAAGAGGTATCAGGTACATCTATCTGCTCACACTGAAAAGGGAATTGACAGCAAACCAAAGTATGGATGCCAATAAAGTCCAACTTGGTGAACCAATGCACTGTTTGGCAGTTACTTACAGGAACATGGGTAAGGTGTTATACACGGGTGCAAAAGGGACTCAAAGACAGCTGCATCACAAGAGCCTACCCCGAATGGAACTCAGGTCAAGAATGCCTAAACCTGGCACACTGTACTCATGCAGGCGTCACAGGAGGCCGGAGAGTGTCCTTTCCTGGTGACTGTTGGTTTCAGCCTTGTGTAGGCAGCATTACCGGCTGGAGTGTCTTCTAGGGAGGTAGCCTGGTTGCTTCTTCCTGGCTGCAGGTCTTGTCTGAGAGAGGCTTTCTACATCCTCTTCTGTCAGTTTACTCTTCCACAGGGGATCTGCTCAGGTCCAGGGGCCTCCTGGCGCTATGGTTAGATGCTTATTTACTGTCTTAATCCACTCCCATCACAAGGGAATGGTTCAGTCTCCTGGAAACTGCCATGTTTCCAGGATGAAGCACATCCTTCAGGCTTCCCCATTTTGTCTTCAAAATGATTTTTTTTTTAAGTTTGAAAAGTAAAACGTCTTAAGGAAAGATTTTTTTTCTCATATTGTCACATATTCAGATTGTTTTCAATATAAACTCTTGATGTTTTCTGAGATTCAAACATTTCTGTACGTCTTGCAGAAGTTTCTCATGTTCACGATGAGTGCAGTGTGTAGCCTACAGAGGTCTCTAAGGACAGAGCTCTGGATAAAGCATATGCCTCATCACTCATTAGGGAAACTTTTCTCTCCAATGTGTTTTCTAAGACTGGGCGCTGGGTAAATGATTTGTCACATTCACTACAAGTGTAAGGTTCTACGCCTGTATGGATTGTCTGGTGTGCACTGTTTTGAGGACACTTTAAAGCGTTTGTCACAATCACAACACTTGTAAAGTTTTCCTCCTGAGTCCACTAATATGCATTAAGATCTGAGGACCTGGCAAAGCACTTTCTACACTGGCTACATTTGTAAGCTCTGTCTCCAGGATGGACTCTGTAGTGGTCCTCAACGGGAAGCAACAAAGAAAAGCATTTGTCGCGTTCTTTACATCTGTGCGGTTTCTCTCCTGTGTGACCTCTGACCCGCTGGTAAATGATACGTCACGTTCACTGCATTTGCAAGGTCCCCCTCCAGGATGTTTTCTCTAATGCTTTTAAAGGTCCAACCATTAATGAAAGGACCTAGCACATTCTTTATGTTTTCCGACAGTCTCGATTCTCTAATGTGATTGAAGACTCGGGTAATTGGTAAAGGATTCGTCACATCCCTGACATTTGTAAGATTTTTCTCCCGTATGGATTCTGAAATGGATCTGAAAGTATGACAATGTGTTATAGAAGCTGCCACGTTCCCCACGCTATGAATTATCTGATGTTTGCATGTAGCGTCAAAATTCTTATCATTTCCTTTACATTTATTTCCCGGGTGGATTCTCAGACTTTCACTGATGCTGGAACACAAATGTTTTACAGTCTTTAGTTTGCAAAGTTCTCTTCTGGTGTGCCCACTTTTACACCTGTTTCGGTTTGTTGATTCAACACAGGCATCACCGTGGTTACGAAATGCACAGCTGCTGTGCTTTCCTGTAATATCACTCGTGTTATAAGATGTAAGTGGGAAGAATCCAGGAATCATTTTGCTAAGCTCATTACATTTATAAGACTTCTCTTAGGTAGCCATGGGCTGAGGGACAATATGTTTTGAGTCTTAATCCAAGAATTTCTGACTTTATCACACATTTGGCACTACGGTTCTCTGAGAGTCATTCTCTGGAGAAGCAGCCATTCCTCCCTGTTGCTCTTCTCTGGGATTTTGCCTCAGGAATGGTGACTGAACCTCTGTAATATAAACGTGAGGGCAGAGATCTCATGAGCAGCAACAAGAGAAACTGATCACACCTCAGTGCTGCTCCTGGTGCCTGTTCCCAGCCACACAGTTCCTCTCACCTGGGATGTCCCAGAGCCACTGGGGTTTCTTGCCTAAGTCCCAGTGCCACCACCACGTGGCTCCTGGTGGCACCTCAGAGAATGGACTTTTTCTGTTTCCTTACTGCTCTTTAGTTCAATGATTGTCTTGGTATTTTTTTTGTAACTCCTTATGTATGTTTAGCTTTTTAATATTCAACATTCCTTCTATTCTTTGTAGAGCTTTCATGGTGACCATAAATTCCTTCAATCTGTTCTTGCCATGGAAAGATTTTGTTTCTCCTTCAAGTATGATGGTTTTACCTTGTATATTAGGTTGGGTTGACAGCTGTAAACTTACATAATTTGAAATACATCTTCCAATCCATTCTGACTGCCTAGGTACCCAGTGAATGGCCAACAGTTATTCGGATGGACCTTCCTTTCCACGTGACTGATATTTCTTTCTCACAGCTTTCAATACATATTTGTTCTGCATAGTTAGTGCTATAAAGATGATATGACATGGGGAGTTTTACTTTTTGATTCTATAGATTTGGCATTCTGTGAGCCTCTTGTCTCTTGGATGGGCATCTTCTAGATTTGAGGAATTTTCTTCTATGAATTTGTCCAAAAAATTTTTTTCTTTTAGCATGAATTTAGTCTCATTTTATGATGATAATACATAAATTTTGCCTTTCTATGGTAGCCCAAATATCTTGTAACTCCCACACACTTTAAAAAAAATTGTCGTTAACCCTGACAGAATGATCTGATCTCTCTGGTTTGTATTTGAGCCCTGAAATTCTGTCCTCCACATGATTAATTTTGTCACTGAGGCGTCCCACTAAATGCCTTAATTTATTTATTGTATTCTTCATTTCCATCATTATTTTCGTCTGGTTCATCTTCAGTGGTCCTGTCTCTTTACTGAGTTCAATTTTTCTCTCTTGTATTGACCTCTTTATTTAACCCAGCTGTTTGTGTACACTTAAAATACTTCTGTGCCCTCTACAAGCTGTTTTTTTAAAGATGTTTATAATTGTTCTTTTTTAACTGTTTGGAATTTTATCTGGTCATCTTCATTGGGGGACATTACTATGGGATTCATATGTGCTGGTGATAAGTTGTCCTGGTTTTTCATTTTCCTTGCATTTTTACCATGGGACCTGTCCATCATGGTTAGCTCAATGGTTAGCATTTGCTGTTGCTGGTGTTGTTGCTGGATGGTTTTTCCACGTTTAGTGGAGACGTTTGCAGATTTTAGGAGATACAAGGTTTTAGTTAGTTGAGATGAAATTTTCTTCTTTTAGTCTGTTGCTTAGGGAATAGGCTCTATCCTCAACCTCACTATGTATTGAATACTATTCTACTACAACAGTTGCAGACCATCAAAAATCCACCATTAAAATGGAATATTAATTGATTGCAAAAGTCATTCCTGAATACTCATTGTTATGGGAAGTAAAGAGACACCAATACTACGGTACGCACGGGTATATTAATTAATATGAGTAAAGGGAATAAAGAGGAGTAAATCATAATAACTTGCTTATATATGAGAGGAAAGGAACATGCATAGCAGAAGGAGTGAGAGAAGCAAAGAAAAAAAGATGGGTTGACAATGTGAAATTTTCCCTAACACTACAGTGGAAAGAGAGAGGTAAGGTTATGCACTCAACGTAGAACAGTGTATTTCTCAGAAGATTGGATCAAAGATGTAAACTTGGTAAGCTTGTGTCCTTTGGGAGATGTGAAAGAATGATAAATACAGAAAATCAAAGATATTAGCAGTGAGGGACAGAGGTGGCCTCAAAGGCTGACCTTGGGCAATATATAAATAATGAACAGCCTGGAGGGGAACAGGAGCTGAATGGAGGCTTGGTATGGCGCTTGATTCTCAACTGACTTCTTAATACACTAGGCAGGCCTTGGGACTGGGGTGGGGGTGGCTTCACTAACTAGAACTAGAAATGGTAAACCAAAGTTGAGGCCAAAGTACATGCAGGTTTTGTAATTTCAAAAGTGATAATTACTTCTTTTTTATTTTCTCCATTTAAAACAATTAAAAGTCTTTTTTATGATAATGCAAATAAGAACATTTCTTCTTTCCTTTTTCTCGCTCTAAACTTTACCATGTATCCCTCCCTGCTTTCCTGCCAACTAATGGCCTCTTTCTTACTAATGATTATCAAATACACATCCATCTATCTATCTATCTATCTATCTATCTATCGATGTGCATTTGATATATATATACATATATATGTACACACATATATGTGTATATATATTCCTAAATATAACCTCTTTAATCCATATGATGTAACTTGTATGTATATTTTCAAGGGTGGTCATTTGGCAGCCAATTGGCGCACCTCCCCTGCTCCCAGATTTCCTCAGTTGCCTGTTGCTCTTTGAGTAGGACTGAGATCTTGTGGACTTCCCCCATTCAGTTCGCCATGTCTGTTGGTGTCATCCTTGTTCCGCTCACATTTAGACAGTCATATAGATGAAACTTGATGGGTGTAGCTTCTGATGTTATGAGAAGACACAATCTCATAGCAAACTCCCTGGTTCTCTGGTTCTTGCAACCCTTCTGCCTCTGCTTTTGAACTATTTTCGGAGCCGAAGGAGCATGAGTATTTATTTTATAGATGTATCAATTGGGACTGGGCTCCACAACTCTGCATTTTGATTGAATGTGGTTTTCTGTAGTGGTCTCTGTCTGTTGCAAAGAGAAGTTTCCTTGATGAAGGCCTTGGACTTCCCACAGGGCAGGGTTCCCTGCCCTCTCTTAAGGAGGGAGAGGGAGGGAGGAGAGGGAGTTGGGGAGCGGGAGGGGAATGGGAGGTGGGGAGGAAGTGTAAATTTTTAAATGGAAAAAATTTTAAAAAGATGATGAAACAACTTAAGAAAAAAATAAAATAAAACAACTATACTTCCAAAAAAAGAGTGAATATACACTATCTGTGGGGGTAAGGACAAGTGTTTATAGCCTGCTTTTAGGGATGATGCTGGTTTCGTAAAGTAGTTGTAGATTCTCCTCCAGTAACCGTGACTTCACTAGCAATGAGTAGTTAGGTAGCGTTTTCTAGTACCAAACATGGTCTCCCTCTTGTTAACCAGGTCTCAAGTCCAATTAGAGAGCTGTTAGCTACTACCAAAGTGTGCTGGCCACTACTGTACCCTTAGCATCACTGTGTCATGCTGGCTGTTGTCACAGCTGGGTGGGAATTTTGGCTGCCTCCCTCTGGAAACTTGTATAATATCTTCTGATATCATGACAACTAATTCTTCCAAGAGTTCCAGGCCAGGGTGTCTCTGGGCTCTATTTCTGAAGCAAAAAATGTCTTCAGCAACAGTGCCTTCTACCTCTTGTGGTGTAACCAAGAGAACAACAGACTGTGTGTTTGAGGAGTCTCTTTGACAGTCCTAGCTGAACAAAAAAAACCAAAAAACTGTTTATGGCTGGTATTAGAGTTTTTGTTAGGTGGTCTTTGGCACTTGAAGAAAGCATTGTGAATCCAGTTGAGAAAAGTTTATTAAAATTGCATATGTATATTTATGCACAGAATTACATATATTGTACAGGTGTTTTTAAAAAAATAATTAGTTAATAGTATGATTCCTTTTGGGCTTTTCAGACATCCTTACTATTATTCACCAACCTCTTTTATCTCCCTCCCCTTCCCTAAAGAGCCCCCCTTTTCCCATTTCCTCATGTGATGATTAACTTTTAAGATTTGCAAGTAAAATAAGATTTTTTTAAAAATTGCTCATATAGCATATATAAATATTTCAAATGTATGAAAACAGTTCATAGACTGTATTCGTATCATTATTGTCCAGAGAATAGATTTTCTCCTTTTCCCACTCTCCAAACTTGGTATGGTCACAAGTTCTTTTCACTGGCCTCCCCACCATAAATACAACGCCAGTTTGTCTTAGCGAACTATGATTGTTGCAATTTGGATGACTTAGTGTATTGTTTGGACTCTTAATTGCCATTATTATTTTCATTGTGCTACCTTGAAGTTGGTGGGAAATGGAAACACCAGGAAGTAGTTCATTCAACCTCTGCACTCAACAATGCAGGTGTCATGCTATGGGCTACTGCAATGTACAAAGTAACAATTTGTTTTGAGTAACAAACTAACTCCCCTATTCCTTGCATGTATAGCCACTCAACAAAATAAGCTGACTTGAGAGGAGAATGGTGCCTGGAAGCTACAAGCATATGTTTTTGTTTCTTCTCAACATTACAGGCCTTACATTCTGACAGTTCTGCTTAATGGCTATAATCTAAGCACTGAAATCAGCTGTGATGAGGTGAGGAGGAAGTTGGAGCAAGAGCCCTGGAACCCCCATTTTGTGCACACACTCGGGGATGTACGCGCTTTAAAACTTAGGGCAAGCAATTGAACCGCAATCCATAATCCATTGTTCTTGTTGGTAAGCGTTGAACGGGGATGCTGTGGTGATCGAGTTAACTGATGGCAGCGGGGTTTCAGGGTGTGAAGTAGAAGGACAAATCACTATTGTCTTATTCATCTCACAGGAAATGGCATAAGCAAGAAAGCTTTAATAACATAACACCCCAAAGCACATCCATAACCTTTCCCAGACTAAAACGACAAACTATTAGCAGTTTTATTAGGCAATATATCAAACAATTTGGATTTAATTTTTCCATTTGTTTTCAGAGAGGATTATTTCATACTTATTCTGCTATAACACAAGCAAACCCACAGCTCTGGGAAAAGCAAAGGATGATGGCTCATAGACGTTATCTCATAGACTCTTTTCTGTCTAGCAGACTATTATTGTCCATCTTGTTAGCCTTAAAGATTCCAAATCCACTTGAATACATGCATCTATGCGTGTACATATTATATAACAAGATGGTGTGTATATACATATATGTATATTATCTGTGTATATTATTGACAAGTTGTTATCTAATGTAATGTATCTCAGGTAGTTTTTCTGAAGTGATTAGGGAAATATTAAGATTAACATGTTGAAATTTGTAAATAATTAAGTATTGAGAAGACTGATATATAATATATTGATTGGTCAACAAATCTTTCCTTCTCTATGGCAGAACAGTAGTATACCTCTGAATTTGTGATGCAAATAATATCAATCAATCTCTAAAACCCAATACTTATCACTATTATTAGAGTCGCTTAAATACTGTGTGATAATTAACCATTCAATGTGGTCAGTAATTGAAATAATGCCTTCTAATTATTTGAAGAAATCACTAATTTAGTAGAATGCAACATAATCTAGAATATAACCAAAATCTGGTAGATCATATTAAACTACTAGCAATCAAGTGTTAAAAAATAATTTAAACATAAACTATATGGCATTTGGTATTTGATGAGAAAATAGAAAATAACATCTCTCCTACTTCAGTTCTGTTGCTTTAAAATGTAGAAATAAAATGATGCTTATTAGGTAGAAAGTATCAGCAAAATGGATTAAAATATTTTTGCAAAATTTTTTATATTGCCATTGCTTGTTTAACTCTACCAAGGACAAATCAATTATAGGTCCTTCCTAACTGTTAAGAGTAAGACCATTGGAAAGAGATGAGAACAATCTTTGTTCTAGTTTTAGAACTATACTGCAGAAGTAACTAGTGCTCACTACCAACAACAGATTTTTGTTGTGAGATATCAGAATTAATTCTGAAAACAGGACTAGGTTAGTGTTTCACAAAGTGTCATGCCTCAGTTAAAGCATTAGGTACCATTGTATAAGCACTGTGGTGCTTCATAGACAAACCTGGCAATGGAAATCATTTATCAGTTCTTAAATATCACCCATTCATGCTTCAGTATCAGAAAGACATTAGATAAGTCAATTTGCTTCTGAAGAATTTTAGTTTTTATGCTAGCTTAAGAAAGACATTTCCAAGAAATGTCAGGAAAGCTACACCCATGAAGTCTCATCAGCATGGCTCCTTAAACAAGATCTGAACAAGGATGACACCCCTAGACATGCTAACATAAAGGAGGGAAATATCATAGAGTTTCAACCCTAGACAAAAGAAAGCTACAGATAATTAACAAATGCTAAGAATGGGAGAGATAGACTTCCCCAGGGAAGAGGTTCAAAATTGTTTATCTGATACCAAGTTTTTACCCCTGAAATCATGTACATACACTTAACATTATACAGACAGAGCAATATATTTAGGAATATATAAAGGTGGAAGAGGAATGGGCAAGGGCTAAGGGGAGTGGGGAGGAGAACATGAGGGATCGGGAAGGTCAAGTTGGGGAAGGACAGAAAGGGAGAACAAGGAAAGAGATACCTTGAAAGAGGCAAGCATTATGGGGTTAGTGAGAAACTTGGCACTAGGGAAATTCCCAGGAATCCACAAGGATGACCCCTGCTAAGAATCTAAGTAATAGTGGACAGATTGTCTTAACTGACCTTCCCCTGTAATCAGATTGATAATTACCTTAACTGTCACCATAGAAACTTCATTCAGCAACTGATGGAAGCAGATGCAGATATTCACAGCTAGCACTAGGCTAAACTCCCAGCCAGTTGAAGAGAGGGAGGAGTTATAATATGAACAAAGGGGTCAAGACCATGATGGGGATACCCACAGAAACAGCTGACCTGACCTAGGAGGAGCTCAGTTCCAGACAACTGGGAAATCTGCATAGGACCAAACTAGGCCCTCTGAATGTCAGTGACAGGCGTGTAGCTTGGGCAGTTTGTGGGGCCACTGGCAATAGAACCAGAATTCATCCCTCGTGCATAAACTGGGTTTCAGAGCCCATTCCTTATGGAGCCTAGATGCGGGGGGGGGGGGGGGGGGGACTTGGCCCTGTTCCAGTGATGTGACAGACTTTGTTGATTCCTCATGAGAGGCCTCACCTTCTCTGAGGAATGAATGGGGGTTAGATGAGGGGAAGGTGGGAGAAGTGAGAAGAGGGGAGGGAGAGGAAACTGGGATTAGTACATAAAATAAAAAAGATTATTTTTAAAAAAGAAAAGAACATTAAAAGGAATATATTTATGTATAATACATATTATATATATAAACAATTAAATACATTCAAGTTATAGATTTTAAGGAGAGTATGGGAAGGTTTGGGGAGAAGTAAGAAAGGGTGAAAATAATGTAATTTTGTTTAATTCTTTAATTTAAAAAAAAAAGAAAGCCAGTCTTACATGATGGTCAACGATTTCTGCCAATTTCTTATCTGCCTTGGTGAAGAAATCTGGATATGGAAACATGGAAACATCTAGTATAGAAGAATGGTCCCTTCAAAAGAACACACAAAAAAATTCATCTAGCATTAGATTTAGGCACTATCCTTCATTAAAACATGTTTAAGTCATAATTTGCTATTAAGCATCTTGATGCTACCTTACTAACCTAAAGAGCTTATTCTGACTAGATTACCAGTATGTTAAATTTTAGTTTGTCAAAGTCATTTTGGATAACCAAAACTAACATTTGGGAGGATAAGATATGACATATATACTACAATCTATAAAATGATCATTTTAAACAGGTAATTCACTTGTGCCAGATGCAAACTCAACAGCTGGCTGATACGCAGCCAATGAGATGTAAGGACGCAAAGGGTAGAGTTAGGATATTAGAATATCACTCTACTTGATGGGGAGGTTCCCTCATACAACCCTGTCACCTTGAAAGCTCTACAGGATGCCTAAGCCTACAAATTTGACCTAAGAAATTATGAAAACTATTGTTGGAAGGCCACTTAGTCATTACCAGAAGCTCAGATCCGAAATAATCACATAGAAACTATATTATTTAAGTCACTGCTTGGCCCATTAGCTCTAGCTTCTTATTGCCTAAAACTTACATCTTAATTTAACCCATTTTTAGTAATCTGTGTATCATCACGAGGCTGTGGCTTACCAGATAATGTTCCAGTGTCTGTCTCTGGCAGGGGCTACATGGCTTCTCTCTGACTCTACCCTTGTTTCTTCCAGCATTCTGTTTAGCTTTCCCTGCCTCACTCTGTTTCCCTATAGCTCTGCTATAGGCCCAAAGCAGTTCCTTTATTAACCAATGATATTCACAGCATACAGAGGGGAATCCCACATCAGAAAACATGATGAGATTTTAATATTTATTTAAGTTGTCATATAACTGTGGTACTTCAGCAAGAGCTTATAAATTTGCTTCTGTTATAAACCTAGGCCCCCAATTAAGGCAGATTTAGAGAAAAATTGTCCACATAATAATTCTACTATTACAGATACTAAGAGAGAATAGGTTATACTGAAAAACATGTAGAGAAATGAAATGGTAAGAAAGGGGGGACAGTTGAGAGAGAAAATAGTTTTAAAGAGAAAGGCTTAGGGAAGAAGTGGGGAGGGAATCCTGAGAAATTTCAATAACCCCAAATGAAATCTGATCAATATATTAGTTTGGAGTTATTCACATTAATTTTCCCATGCTTGTTGCTTATATCACTCTAACCAGCTCTACATTCTTGATTTCCATTGTCTCCTGCAGAACCACATGGACTATTCTGTCCCATGGTGAATCCTTCTCAGATCTCCATCTACCTTCACCACAATGCCCACTTCCCTGCAAACCATCCTCTCTCCTCTGGACTCAAGTCTCTTTGGAAAGTGTGACTCAGTGGTGGTTTGAATGAGAATGGCCCCATGGGCTTATTTGGTCAAGTACTTGATTCCCAGTTGATAGAACTGTTTGAGAAAGATTAAGAGGCATGCCCTTGTTAGAGGAGCCATGTTACTGGAGGTGGGCTTTAAGGTTTCAAAGACCCATGCCATTCCCAGTGAACTCTCTCTGTGCATAGTGATTGTGTCTCAAGCTGTTAAATAAATGATAGCCAAGCTACAATCAGTAGACCAAGAGAGGTTATATAGAGAGGAAGGGACTAGCAGGTAGGTATACATGGATCTCCCTGGGAGGGAAAATATACAACCCAAGCTACTTCCAAGACAATAGGTAGCTCTCCACAACCTGACAACAGTGCACCATTGTTGAAGACAACATCCACAACTCACTGCGTAGAGAGAGGCTGAGCTGGTGCCTACATAGAACCTTTACCCCTATGTCCTAGTGCCTTTGGTATGGAAAGTTACTCTGAATGCTACCAAAAGGAATCCTAAACACCAACGGAGCCACAAAACCTTTGGTCTACAATGATGTCCTGCCTACAAATATGCTCAGGCAATGGCAGCACAAAGCCTGTGATAATGACCAACAAATTTCTGATTTGACTTAAAGCCCACTCCACAAGATGGAACTCATACCTGATATTGTCTGGGCAACCAAGAAACAGACTAGATAGCCCAGAGACCTAGGGTAAAACCAAATACTACTGTTCTTTAAAAAAAAAAAAAAAAAGTAGTAATAAAATGGCTTGAATTGATATCCATGTTCAGACATTATTATATCCAAATCCAAGTTATTCAGACTATGCTGATTATCTCTGTCAGAGAAGCTTCCTCCTCCAGAAGGAAATAAATACAGAGACGCACATGCAAACATTACACACAGAGAGGGAGACCTTCAGACACACAGCTCTAAAAGGGATGTCACCATCAAATCCCTCCTCTCAGAGCTCAGGAAACTCTAGGAAGAGGAGGAAGAAAGCATCAAAGGGTGTGGTGGGCACCAGGAGAACAACAAGGCCTTATGAGTCAACCAAGCAAAGCTCATATGAGCTCATAGAGATGGAAGTAGTAAGCACAAAGCTTACACACATTTTCCCTAGGTTTCTCCTATACACATATTAGCTTTCAGTTTAATATTTCTATGGGACTCCTGAGTGTATGAATGACGGGCCTCTGATTCTTGAGACTGTTCTTAGTGTTCTTTTTCTTCTTCTGGTTTCCTTCGTCCAACTTCATTGTGGTGTGTTTTGTTTTGTTGTGTTTTGCTGTTATGTTCTGTTCTGATGAAAGAGAAAAGGAGAGGATATGAATGGGGGAGGTGGGCACAAACTTGGGTGAATAGAGGAAGGGGAAACTGTAATCAGGACATATCGTGTGAGAAAAGAATCTGTTTTCAGCAAAATGGGGAAATATGTAAGCTCTCGGGTAGTGGTGGCTAGGGACTCACCCTCTGAAACTATAATACACAAAAAACTCTGTTCTCTATCAGTGTCCTTGGTCATGGAGTCTCATCACAGCAGTAGAAAACTAAGGCAGAAGTTGATACCAGGGAGTGGTTGCTGTGATGGGCCTGATCATACTATATATCCATATATATATGGAAGACTTTGAGATTTTGGGCAAGAAAACCAGCTGAAGACTGTAATCAGGGCTTAACGAACCATCCTAGTAGGAACTTGGAAGACAGCTAAAGGCAATATGAGCTATGGAGGCCCAGCTCACCGGGTTTCAGAGGGTAACAAAATTAGCATCCGGGCTAGAGCCATTTTTGTGATATTTTATCAAATAGCATGACTCCTTTTGCCCTTGTCCTAGGAATATACCAGAGGCTAAATTGAAAAGTTTTGGACTAATTACAGCCTAATATTGACTCTGTTGCCTAGTCATCAGCAATTACTCTTATAGAGATCTCTAATGAAAAAGAGCAAGCAGAGCAAGAAAAATCACACAGTTTGGAAAAAAAGAGCAAGATGACATTTAATACTAGAGCCAAGTCTTATGCTCAAAAAGATGAACAGTTTAAAGAAAGGGCTCATGGGGAGTGGAATAAAGGGAACAAAGTAGCTTAATCATATGGAATAAAGGGAGCAGTCCCCTCAGAGCAAGACCTCACCCAGCTCAGCTTCCAACTTGTAAGAAGGAAATGTCAAAAAAAAAAAAAAGGTTTACTCTTCCTAAACAGAGACAGAGGAAAGCTTATTCAATAAAGGAAAACAACACATCAAAGCTTGTGTAAATGCAGTCCAAGGGCAGGGCCAGATTCCAACCAAGCAGGCCAGAGAAGTAGGCAGCATAAAGCATGTGATTCCAGTTTTAGCGTCATGGATACAGTAGTAAAGGGGTTGTAGACTCTTCCTCCATGTTAAGGAAAGCTGCCGAGGGAAGGAGTGTGGAGGGGAGTTTCCTGCATGCAGGCCCGGACAGGACATTGTGTGAGGCTGTGAAGGTGAAGCCTGGATTGTGTTGAAGACCTCACAATGTTGGAGATGCCAGAGCCTTGGGATACCTGGCAGAAGACCTGAAGATAACAAACCTATGGAAGAGAAATGTGTTGCGTTTAGGAAAGCTGGAAGAGAGGCATCATCTAAGCCCTTTGATAACCTGACATAGAACTACAGGATTTGGACTTTTCCCTGCTGGGTGTCCGTCTTGCTTTGGTTCACTATCTTTTCACCATCCTCCATTCTTCCTTTTGGAATGGTGTTGGGGCTGCAGACCCCTGGCCCCTTGACTTTCTTTGCCTGCCTTATATCCTTTGCCTGCTGGAGTGAACTGAACAAAACAACTTGTTTACCTATGTCTGCAGCTGCTCTGAGCAGGAGACCCTGATGGCAGGGGACTTGGTTCTGGTGAGGCCTGCAGCTCAAAGATCCCGAGAGCTGGGGTGGTGGCTATTAGTTAAGGATCCCTATATAAGCTTCCCTGGAGCACAATAAAGTTGACAGTCTTGTATCAAGGATGACCCGTGTCCCTGTCTATCTGGGTCCATGTTTTTTTAAGTCTCCAGCCTAGTTCCTCGCTCGTACCACAGCATGTAGAATAGACTCTGTGTTTTGCAGAATGGCAACATATATTCTGCACAACTGTGTTGGAAGCATGTAGTTTGCTCTTTTGATTTTAAAAGGTTACAATTAAGAAATTGCCCTGAGTCTCAGAAGAGACTTTGGACTTTCCAACTGTTCTCTCTCTCCCCCGTTAACCACCATTAGGGAATCCTGACATGGACTATGTACTTGTGAAAGCAGTTTAATAATATAGTTCCCAGTTGTCTTATTTCCTTGGGTTTACCTGCCCCTAGCTCACAGGTTCACTTGCAACTGCTTCGGCACACCTGTTTCCCCTCGCTGCTGTTAGCCTGCAGATGTTGTCAATCATTTCCCTATCCTCTTCTCCTGCTCGTCTTCCATTGTGATTCTCTTTGGTTCTCTTACCTCCATTGTAACTTTACATTTATCCCAAGCCTATGTGAATTTAGTGTTTTCCTGAGTAGCTACCTGAACAAGGGTATTTTTGTCTGTTTTCTTCTCGGTCTCATCACCCCCATGATGTTTGCCTGTCTCCCAAAGGATTGGGGAACAAGGGAAATTTTTAATATGCTTTAACCCTCTCTATTTTCTAGAAGCCTATCCCATAACTACTCAGAGGAGCAGTACCCAAGGATGCAAGAGGATCACAGTCTCAGGAAACAGGCTGCAGAGCGAAGCAGATAATTGGTTCAAAGGCAACAGCATGACACCTGGGAACATGGGACGCCCCCCAGTACTACTGAGAAGCAGCACAGACCAGAGAGCATTGCTCTCTCCCCCTCAGCACTCTATTAAAACATTCAAGAGAAACGCGACTCTAGGAAGCTGGGACTTGGAGGACAGGCAGGGGCTGACACTCGTGTTAACTATATTCGTTCCACAAAAGCTGGGCATAGCCAAAGTTAAAAGAAATTGCTAAGTACCGTGAAGAGTAAGATAGAATCATAAAAATTATTTAAAGGTTAAAAGCATTTAACTGAGTTGTTTCAAATTCCTTATTAAATAATATATACAAATTTTAAACAGTAAATTACATAAGGCTAAAAGGAAATTTTAAAAGGAAAACTTACATGCATCTACATAAATATCTGTGGTTTTTAGCTCTATCTGTTGATGCATTTGCACCCAAAAATGCATGAATAACGATGACTGTATTCCGGGAAATAAAGACAATCATATTAAGCACATGATTTTACTCCCTCATATAGTTTTACTGTATCCTTAATTTGGAAAAATAACACTTCCCACATCAAGGAGGTGAAGCATGCATCAAACACTGCACAGGTCTCGGTGTAACATCGTTACAGTTGTCCTTATCAGCCTCATATAAAGGAGGAAGCCACAGCTTTTAGCTCAGACCATCAAATACAGGACAAGGGGATGAATAAAAGAAAGGCATGCCAATTTTGATGTCTTTAATGAGATGAAGTATTTTGGTGTTTTATAGTGAGAAGTGGAGAGACACTTTTCTTGCAAGTCCTTGTTTCACAGTTCTGGAATGCAGGCAGTTCCTCTGGCAGCTCCAATGGGCATGTAGTTTTGGGGGGAGGGGTGCCTCCAGCTTCTCCCCCAGCTTCTGGAGGAACTGGCTATCCTTATGACCCATGGGGGGAATACATTATCCTCATGGAGCTCTCTTCCCAGGGGCACCTGCTTCTGTGCCTCCATGTGTCTTCTCTTCTAAGTCTTTCTTTTTTGTTTAAACAGAAAAGGTTTTGGAAAATGATGGGGAAGAGTCTTCTGTTCTGTGTTAATTTCATTGATTAAATAAAGAGACTGCCTTGGCCCTTTAATAGGGCATAAAATTAGGTAGGCAGAGTAAACAGAACAGAATGCTGGGAGAAAGAAGCTGAGTCAAGGAGTCGCCATGATTTTCCCACTCCAGACAGACGCAGGTTAAGATCTTTCCTGGTAAGCGCACCTCATGGTGCTACATAGATTATTAAAAATGGGTTAAGAGGCTGAAACTAATGGGCCAGGCAGTGTTTAAAAGAATACAGTTTCCGTGTAATTATTCCAGGCATAAGCTAGCCGGGTGGCGGGACGCAGCCCAGCCCGCCAATCTTATTACAACAGAGTGGCACCATGCGGTTGGCTGGGTGCCAGGAGCGTAGCTCGCCACTCATCACTACATCTTCTGGTTCACAATGGCAGTTCTTTCAAGAGCACAGGCATATTGTCACTAGATTTAGGAGCCACGTGACCAAACCAGCTCTCATGTTGTCCCAGTCTAGCTAAGCTGTAGGTGGGTGTCTTTTAGGCTGCAGGCTCCTAGCCTCTCCCTAGTTTTACAACCTAGGGTGTTTTTCTCATGGACCTGGAGCCGTTCCTTCAAGTATAACCATCAATAAAGTGAACCACCGAAATCCACCAGTCTCTGTGGGAAGTCTGGCAGCCTGGGATAAATATTTCTTTGATGCAGCTGCCTAAAGAATGATCTTATCATCCTCAGATCCTCATATTAGTTACATTTGGAAAGACTTCTTTTACTTCCAAGTAAAGACACATTCAAAGGTGCTGAGAGTTGGGGTTGGGAAGCATCTTTTGGAGAATTCACACTGGAATATATAGTGACTGCAAAATATAGGGACAAAAATTAGGAGGAAACAGAGAAGGTTCATCTGGGGAGAAGTGTGGAGACCCAGTGTGGGTGGAGCCTAAAATGCAGAGAGGACGAAATACCTCACTTACTCCCTTTTCACTAAACCAATACTTACTGCATATTGGGAACTCACCAAGGCCAGCTGGCCTGGGTCTGAAAAAGCCTGGGATAAAACCGGACTTGCTGAACATAGCGGACAATGAGGACTACTGAGAACTCAAGAACAATGGCAATGGGTTTCTGATCCTACTGCACGTACTGGTTTTGTGGGAGCCTAGGCAGTTTGGATGCTCACCTTACTAGAACTGGATGGAGGTGGGTGGTCCTTGGACTTCCCACAGGGCAGGGAACCCTGATTGCTCTTTGGGCTGATGAGGGAGGGGGACTTGATTGGAGGAGGGGGAGGGAATTGGGTGGCGGGGAAGAGACAGAAATCTTTAATAAATAAATTTACGAAAAGAGAGAATGCTGTCATGAGGACTGACAAACTATACAAAAAAGAAAGCATCCAATACTGTCATCCGAAGTTTCAATGTTCACATGGAGAGATGCACAAGGAGGCTTCTATAGGACCCTGGAAAACTGTTGCAAAATGGTATAATACAGTTTTTGAGTGAATTATGACCTGTTGAGCTAGATGAAATGCCACACTTGTGGCTTCCTCAGTTTCATTCATACGTGATTTCTGTCTGTCACTATAGAACTGGGACCTAAAGTAAACCGAGGCCTCTATAGACAAAGAATTACTTCAAAAAATTGTTTTTAAAGCAATATTAAATGTTAATGACCCATGGAAGCCGTCAGAACAAGAATTGCCAAACCCTCAGAGAAATGAATCATTGGAGATAAGCCATACATCTCCATAAGAGTTTTATATATTGAAGCAAAGGAGGAAAGCTCAAGGAAAGGAGGTTTCTCAGAGAGTAAGAAGTTAATAGAAATTTGAAAACCTCACAAGAAATGGTGACACAAAATTAGATACAAAGCAATCAACAACACAGAATTGAAAAAAAGAGCATTAAAAAAAAAGTAAGTGCCACATTCATAGCTAAGTTTGCCCTCAAAGGATTTGCTTAATACTTGGAGAAAGGTGAAAGACCTACTAAGAGTCAATGACAAGCCCAGTGTGTGTTTTCAGAACTTTTAGAGCAGCACAGATTGCAAACTTTGAAGTCCTGAACCTGCAAATTTGGAGAGACCTTTCGTAATTACCTCAGGCTCTCATTTGGGTCTCATGAAATCTATAATTTGGGATTATTTATGAATCATAAATAGATTTAAACTAATACTTGGTTCTGCTTGAGTCAGATGAGCCATTGGTTAGACAAACACCTTCACAGTAATTGAGTTACAAAACAGAAGACGGCGATTGTATTAGGATGCCCTGAGTATTAGCCAGATTTATATATTATTTTTAAATGTTTACCTTTACTTAATACGTGTGGGTGTTTTGCCTGTATGTATGTCTGAGTCCCATGTGTGAGTAGTGCTTGGGTCCGACAAGGGAACTGGATCCTTCTGAATTGGCGTTTCAGACAGCTGTCAGCAATGTAGGTGCTGGGAAGTGAACCCGGGCCCTCTCTGAGAATAACAAACGCTCCTAAATGCTGAGCCATCTCTCCAACCCCAATGATTTATAATTTTTCACAAATATGTCTCACCTTTCATTAAAAATGACAAAGCATACTTAGAAAACATACTGAAATTGTGAGCAGAGGTTTCTAAATGACTATGATAGTCAGGCTGAGCGTAGCCAGAGCAGTAGAATGTTTGTTCAGCTGGCATAAGGTGCTGGGTTTGTACGCCTTCTACTACCCCCAAACAGAAGAAAATAAAATGATAAGAATGTTCAAACAAAATAGTGGAAAACACCAGAAAATTGGATCTCACATGGATTATATTCTAATAATCTATATATTAATGCTAGAATTAAAAAAGTCAACACATGAAATGTAAAATGTTTTCAGAATGATATAACTACAGGCAGAAAAGAAGACTGAGTTGGAAGATTTTTAAAAAGTAGAAATGTCTGTGCTCAAGTAAGGACATAGAAAGCAAGGGAAGGGAAGAAATGAACATGGGAATGCTCAACATTGTATTCTTATAATAATGGAAAGCTGGAAATAACCCAGATTTTGCCAAAAAGTATGTATTTTTATTTTAAATATAATAAATGAGTGAACCACATAAAAGAAGGAAAGCAAAAAAATAATATCAGAAAATACATAGTATAACTTTACTACAAATATTCAAACCAAATAAAAAGAAATAATACAATTTTAAGAATACATAGAGAAGAAAATAATTTAAAATTTAATTTAAAAAATTAAAAAATAATTTTAAAAAAGCAAAAGATTGATATAAAATTTATAATATGTTGTAGAAGGCAGCTTGTTCATTTACTGGCCACCCAGACTCCAGAAATAATCACACAGAAACCATATTATTTGCAATACTGTTTGACCTATTAGCTCTAGCTTCTTTTTTTTTAATTTATTTATTTATTAAAGATTTCTGCCTTCTCCCCGCCACCATTTCCCTCCCCCTCCCCCATCAAGTCTCCCTCCCTAGTCAGCCCAAAGAGCAATCAGGGTTCCCTGCCCTGTGGGAAGTCCAAGGACCACCCACCTCCGTCCAGGTCTAGTAAGGTGAGCATCCAAACTGCCTAGGTTCCCACAAAGCCAGTACATGCAGTAGGGATCAAAAACCCATTGCCATTGTTCTTGAGTTCTCAGTAGTCCTCATTGTGCGCTATGTTCAGTGAGTCCGGTTTTATCCCATGTTTTTTCAGACCTGGGCCAGCTGGCCTTGGTGAGTTCCTGATAGAACATCCCCATTGTCTCAGTGTGTGGGTGCACCCCTTGAGGTCCTGAGTTCCTTGCTCGTGCTCTCTCTCCATCTGCTCCTGATTTGGACCTTGAGATTTCAGTCCAGTGCTCCAATGTGTGTCTCTGTCTCTGTCTCCTAAATAAGAAGGTGAATCCAATGAAAAACATATAGGCACCCTCCTGAATATTAACCTTCATCAGGCGATGAAAAGAGATAGCTCTAGCTTCTTATTGGCTAGCTCTTACAAACTAATTTAACCCATTTCTATTAATCTGTGTATCATCACGCGTGGCTGTGGCTTATGGGGTAAAGTTCTGGCATCTGTCTCTGGCGGGCTACATGGCTTCTCCCTGACTCTGCCTTCTTTCTCCCAGCATTCAGTTTAGTTTTCCCCACCTAGCTCTACTCTGCCCTATCAGGCCAAGGCAGTTTCTTTATTCACTAATGGTATTCACAGCATACAAAGGGGAATCCCACATCTTTACTAGTTTTACTTTTTGCAATGAAAAGAAAACCAATCAATTAATGATATAAATATAAATAATTTGCAATGATATAAATCTTGATTTACTAATACTAATTTAAGGTCAATTTTGTTATATGCATATTTCTGGTTTTGATTAAGGTATTGTGATTGTATAGTTCATTTAAAATGTAATGTTTAATTAGGAAATATAGGTTAATGGATAATCATTGATAATAGTCAAGCTTGTAGTCATGTTAATTAGATTTTCTAAATATATAGAGATATATTTCAGTTAGATAGGCATTCTTCATATCTTTCAAAGATGACAGAATATGGCATTTAAAATGTTTTAATAATTTAGGACTTTTCATAACAATGAAATGTGTCTGCTCCTGGCAGCACCAAGCTACTTCCTGAGAAAAATGGGCATCAAAGAGGCTCCTTATGGAGCTGGTTAGCCATTTGGGCAAGAAACTGCTCTTGCCTGGACTGTTACATAAACTAGACATAGAGTACCCACAGAGAGATAACTGCCAAACTTGCCTAAAGGTGAGATGGTCCTTTGGGGTTACTGCTTCATAAAAGAGTCTGTAAGACATTCTACAGGACACAAAAGAAGTGACTGACAAACTGACATTATAGGCAAAACTGTCTTTAAAATTTCCTGCTGCATGGAAAAGTTTGCTAAATACTATGGGCCTGTAGGCTAAAAATGTATGCCCCAACGGTACAAAAGAACTTTGGGTAACCTGTACAGGCAGCAAGATGTCTCTGTCATTTCTAGAGTTTTAAAAGTTGCTTACTTCTCATTTACTTGGGTAATATTATATCCTTCTGGAGTCTTTGATGGAGTTAAAAAATAGATAATTACAGTTATAGTTTTCCTTTGTTATGATAAAAGGTAAAATAAATATAAATATTGTAACTGTAATTTTTGCTTGATACATGTTATATGTAATTTTACTATGTTAAAGCCTTCCTTTTTGTTTAAACAAAAAAGGGAAAATGGTGTAGGAGGTCCTTCTGTTTATGTGTTGCTTTCATTGGTTGATCAATAAAAGAAACTACTTGGCCTGATAGGACAAAACTTAGGTAGGCAAAGAAGACAAAACTAAAACTAAATTCTAAATAAAAAAAGGGGGGGGGGAGGGAGTCACCATGGAGACACTGGGTGAGACGTGTTAAACCGATAAGCCACAACCTCGTGGTAAACACAGATTAATAAAAATGGATTAAATCAAGGTGTGAGAGTTAGCCAATAAGAGGCTAAAAATAATGAGCCAGGCAGTAATTTAATTAATACAATTTCTGTGTGGTTATTTCGGATGTAAGCTAGCTGGGCGGCCAGGACAAACAAGGGGCCACTGCTCCCTATAACAAATTAAAAACAGATCCCTTGAGAGTTTCCAATTTTAGTAATCTTCATTACTTTATCTGGATCATAGGCATTTTTCTCTTAGTCTTATTGGTGAATATCACTACTATATTTAATAGTACTATTAAATATACACATACATACATAAAATCCAAGCAAAAAGTACATTTTCACATACATGAAGCATTTCTGGTGTACATTTTCCTGCACAATCAAAATGAGATACAAAGTAATCTTTATATTGATAACTGGACGAGTATGAAACATAGGTTTTAAAATGTAAAATACAGTTGTAATGGAACAAAAAAGGCTGCCCATGCTTGCCTCTGCCCTGGCTAGGTCCAACACAAATTACAAGGAGTTCATATGCTTCCACTCAGAGCATCCATCCCCAAAAATGCAGTAGGTTGTTTCCTAGAACATTTACAGCTGTGACTTCTTTACACAACCTTGGTAGAACCATCTGAAAGTGCACCTTACCATGCCAGACTTTCCAATAATGTGTGTTTAAGATCCCTAGGCTCATGTGCTAGAGATATCAGGGGACTGGTCTCAGTCTGCTTCACCAGAAGACTCCATTGTCCAACTTGGTGCACCCAATATTGAGCATGCTCTAGCCACCTGTGGCTTCTGATCATGCTCCTTTCTCAGGCTCTTTTCTTGTATACATGGATAACCTCTTTCTCCAGGTCTAGTTGATTCCATACAATTGTCCTCTGAGTATATTGTTCAGTTTAGAGCATACTTGTCCACAGACACGGGAGTACGTCCTCTGTTTAGATCCAAGATCTCAGTTTGCTCAGCACCCTCCAGGCCTCAGGGAAGTCCTCCATAACATGTACTGTGAGCTGTATGTCCCATTTAAATGGTCCCAAAAATCATAAGTCTTCTTCCTCTAGTACGTATTTGCTCTGTACTTAATGAGGTTCACTTAAGATTGCATCATGCTTTGTAACGCATTTTCCTTTCCTATTGGAGTTACCCATTTCACTGTTGGGTTATCAGGTTGAGGGGAGGAAATGCAACGTAGTTTGCAGAAAATAAGACCAGAAGTCAGACTTCAAATAGATCCTAACTTTCTCAAGGCCCTTGAAAGTCCCTGAGTTGAGTCTACAATGCCTTACCCACAATCCAATGCCAAAGGTCAGCTAGTCTTCAGAAAATAAGACTGGAACCATCTGTTAATTTTTCAGTCACATTTCTCTCATTTCATTTTTCTTAAGAGCTATGCCTAGAAACTAAGGATTTCAAATCTTTAGGGATGTATTCAACTCTAACTTTCAGACTTAAAAGCCCACCTGTCGGATTTAATTTTTTCATGCATTTCTCAAAAAGGGGGTTTAAAAGTAGGTGATTTTCTGATCTTTTGGAGGAAACATCTTTTTCCCAATTAAATATTTTTTTTTAATTTTCTATTTGGCATTGCAGAGTGATGCAAATTTTAAATCATATCTGATCATACTTTGAATATTTTATTTTATTTACCTTAATTGGCTCACCCAAGCACAGTCTTAAGTTTATATGCAGCTCCTTAGGAAGGATAAGATTTAAAGTACTTTTCATGGAATGGCGTCTAAAGAAACCACAAAAACACTACCACCCAAACCAAACTAATACCAGGCTCGTTTTCTTGCCTACGTCTAAAAGGCAGATGTGTGAGGCTTTGCTCTCCTACTGCCTGCTCCCACACTTAAAATCCCTTGCGCTGTTCCTAGATTTTAGATTGTTGGTAGGTCACAAACAAAAGTGAGCATGCTGTGCTCGCTCTTCCCTCCTCTAACTGGGCTAGCCTGAGCAAAGTTCTCATAACTACTTAATGGAGGAACAGTCAGAGGGAGACTCTGGGGTCATTGGACTAATGACACTCCCAATAAAGCTGTCCCAGGGGGCTCTGTCTAAGACATTGGTTTCTACAAGTTGAGTCTCAACATTCCCTGCCAGGCAGACAGCTGATCTACTGGTTTCCAGATACTTCCTGCTGGAGAGTTTCGAGCATCTTCACCACGTTGACTAAAGCTGAAGAAGCAACAAAACAACACATCATAAACGCTTTTAAAGTGGTTTTTTTTTTTTCAATTGATGGTCAAAATACCCTGTATACACGCTCCATGGAAGCAATTCTTTCTGTATCTCTAGACGTAAAATGCTCCAGTTTGGAGCCAAACAAAATCGGCAGACACTCATACATTGCCCACTCGCTGAATGTCCTCCTGCAGCTTGTCGACAATCTCCTAAATCAATTTATAGATCAGAGTCTGGGCCCTTTTCATTACGTGAAGTGTAGACACTAATCTATGTGATTTTCACAACAGGGTTGTAATATGTTTGATGTAAAAAAATTTCTTTTACTGTCAGAAGATCCGGTCTGACGAAGATATGCAAGTGGTTTCACACAGCAGGCGGCACGGGCAGGGCCCCCTGCAACAGCGCGGCTCCGGCTGCACCTCTGAAACAAATCTGCAGAACGAGGATGTAGCGCAGAAGTTACTGAGAATTGTGCCCCCTGTGCCACAAATGGCTCCGTGCATGACGTAAGCGGCTCCAAGTCTGATCCAAGGGAGAGAAGCAATGCATCCTGAAACACAAGACTAGTGAAGAGCAAGGAATGGTTTCCAGCTTGAATTTTAGTGGCTTTCTTAGATTGGTTGATTTTTTTTTTCATTGTTGGGGAGGGGGAGAGGGTGTCGATTGCTTGGTTTAGTTTTGGTTTGGGTTCTATTTTGTTGTTATTTGGGGTTTTGGGGGTTTTTTGTTGATTTTTTTTTGTTTGCTTGTTTGTTTTTGCCTTGATAGAAATTGGCTGCTCTATTGGTTTGTTAGGATAGTGTTATTATCATCCTGGGAATACTCTATTGAGACACTTTTTCCAAGTCTGTGTTCTCTTGGAACCAAGCCCTGCTTCCTGTTTCCTGACCCAGTTCCTCATTTGAGGGAGCACAATAAGAAGTTACTTAAAGTATATAACTAGTGAGTGGAAGTTAGGGGTGTGACACCTGGCATTGTGTTATCAGATTCAATAGTCTATATTGGGGTAGATTTAGGTACCATTTGTTATCTTAATTCTACCCAAACAGAATAAATTTTACATAAAATCTTTCTAACTGACCAAATCTTATCAGCCAAACACATCCCAGGATAGCTCCGGTTCTAGAGTTGGTGTCATTAGTTTTCAATACCCTGAAGCAATTATTTCACGATCCTCTTGCGTCTAGTGTATGGTATCATCATCCTCATCTTCAAGAAAATGATGGTAACCATGGCTCGGCCTCTATGTTCCTCATGCACCACTTGTCAATTGTTTGTGCTTATGAACAAAGTAACGCAAAGACATTTGGAAGCTCTGGTTGGGTTTCTGGGCTTGGTGAAAAACGACTCTCATTATGGAGTGATTGGGTAGCTATTATATTAGTTACATAACGCTACATAACAAATCACCCCCAAATTAGCAGGCTAAAATAATAGACATTTATCTTCTCAGATTTTCCAGGTCAGGGATTTGGGCAGTGCCCAACACAGAAAGGCACTGTCACCAAGTACCTCAGACATCTCAAAGCTCAGTCAAGTGAGCAAACACTTATGACTTTACTCACATGACTTTGGCAAACCTCATGACCTTATTGGCTGTTGGTCAGACACATCAATTTCTTGCTACTTCGGTCTGTCCTTAAAGCATCTCAAAATGTGACAGTTGATTTTCTTTAGGCTAAGGGCCGCCAAGACAGAAGTCACATTCTTCGACCTAACCTTGGAAGTGGCGTCTCATCATAAATGACCCACACTCTATTCCTCAGAAGTTAAGAATTAAGTTTCTACCACAACCATGAAACCTATTAGGCATTGACGTGTACACTCAAGAGTGAAGGATTACTGGGGATCATTGTGCAGCTGCCCTCTCTGGAGTCAAGCCCTTTTCTTTGGAGATTCCCCCAAATGTCATCACGTCTTTCCTACTGTACTGAGAAAGGGACATCAGATAGTCCTGTGCATGGGTGTGTCACTGGGACCCTTAAAATGAGGAGGGAAGGGGTCAAAGTGGAAGTTACAAATAAAGCAGGGGCTCCAAATCCAACCACAATTTTAGACGACGTCTTTGCCTGTATTCGGGACTACAGCTTTGTAGTCTTTCTGTCTAAGCAGGAAAACAGAATGATCAGAATCCTGTTTCAAAATCATTGCTCTGACGATTGGGCAGATTGAACAAGAAATACTTAGCAGTGTGGGACCATTTCTGAACCAATTGAAGTAGAATTGCTGTGGTAATTATGAAAGATTGGAGGAGCGATCTTAGCAGAAGAGCAATTGATTGCCATAGCAACTATACAGACTTAGAGGAGGAAAGAGGAGGATGTCAAGGGTATGCTTCCCCCTCTCTTTCCTGCCTCTGAGTGACTTCCTTGCTGCTGGATAACATGCTCAATGGTATGTAACGTTCAGTTTCAGACTGAACTACTAGGGATGCCAAACTTGAGTGTGCCAGGGCTGTTTTATTCTAGAAGCTTTCAATTATGATATACTGTTTTGGGGGAGCATGTTTTTATAATTATAAGATACACTGCCATTATTAGTAATGGTAACTAGCACCAAGTCTGGCTGTTATTCCTTTTTATGTCCAGTGCTGTAACCTGACTCCAGGGTCCCAAGCATGCCAGGCAAACACTCTTCCACTGAGCTACATCCACACTTCCAAATTATTATTTTAAAGTAGAATATCCTGGGCTTGGCTTCTCACTCCCATTCATTACAGTATGGCCCTTGAATAGAATTTGATTAGTGGAGCCAGCATGCTAAAAAGTGAGCACAACCTGGAAGCAAGATTTTCTATGAGGCCATACAATGATCAAGGAGCCACGGGAAGTGTATTTGAAAATGAGAACCATTTAAACAGAAGTGGAGAACGTGCGTTTCAGATTCCAGTCTGAAAGTAGACGCAACCATTTGTTTTTTAGGACAACACAGGTAGAAACACCACAGGGACTGACGCTAGCACAATGAAGCACCTTACCCTCCCCACATCAGATGGCCTACGATTACACTCCGCAAGATAGAAGAATAATTAACAGCAAGTAGAAGCAAATCAAGGGGTAGAGTTTGTAGTATATCCTAGAAAGAATTCTTATCACAAATAAGAGTCTGCTGAGGAGGAAAAGAAAACACCTGGGGGGACTGGGAAGGACCACATTTTCAGATAGAGTAAGAATTATAATCACTGTAATATATGAGATCCAGAAAAGATAGATAAAGGATTGTCACATCCAATTCTCATGAGCTCTTTCTTCTGTGTTACATGACCATGGCCATCTTGAATCAGAGATGCTGAGCTGTGGTGAACACCCACATGGGACACTCACGAGGTCAGGCCTACTAACCTGTACTTGGTGATACAGGTGGAGGTTCACAAGAATCTTGGACCTAAAGGGATTCCAGGACTCAAGGGGCTCATGAGGATCCCAAGGTTTGAGAGCATTTATGAGGCTCCCCCTTTGCCTGAGTACGTAAAGGTGAAACAATTCACTTTGGTGGTATAGGTGCCCAATCCAGGCAAGAGCCTCTTCAAGGCACAGGTTCCCACAAGCCACCTGCACGGTGGATGAGTGGGACTCTTTGGGTACATGTTAGTAACCAAGGATACTTTCTGGTGGTGTCGATGCCTTTCTGTCATCCACATTTCTGTAAGTCACTTACAGAATAATTTATTATTAAATTAATAAATTCAGTGACTCATCCAGCTGGATTTGGATGGAATTCTTCTTTTAATCTGCAGGTGTCCTCTCTCTATGGGGTCAATAGGTGATGTGTTTGGTGTAGTTTACATCTCAGGAAAATCTACTTAACATCAGCACAGCTATAGTCATAAATGCCTTCTAGAACTCAGGAACAGGTCAGACATTTTGATTATCACCATGCCGTATAGATGTGGATCTAAATGGTCTCCCACTGTCACATAAACATGAAGGCAGGGACACAAAGACAATCTATAAAAATGTCTACTGGCAAATGCCAGTCCTCTGCAGAGTTCACTTTTGTGCACACTGAGTCGAAGAACATTGTGAACGTCTCAAAATCATTGCGAGGAAAGAATATTGATCCATCATGTCAAAGATGAAAACGAATATATAATTCTAAAAATTATTTTCAATGAGAACGGGGGAAGGCAACAAAAAGTGATACTTGATACTTCTGACAAAATGTAAAGTGTAATGTCTATAAAATAGAAGATATTTGTAAAAATTGAAGGCGTAAGTCACAAACAATGCCACACCAGTTTGGAATTATGATTAATAGGGTGGTATTTATTTAAAGGGGAAAAAACTTACAGATCACTGTCCCAGACAACAGCCCTCTGCACAACCAGGAAGGGAGTCTAGTCACCAGCGGAGCAGAAAGTGAAGAGAGAGAGGAGAGGGAAGTGGCCGCTTTTTTAAAGGGAGAGAGACCACGCCCCAATGGGCTGGTATCTCAGTGGCTATAGGCTGGAGCGGAAGGACCTCCCGCAACAAAAATGAAACAAAGAAGAACACTATGGAATGGAAAAGAATGGCAGGAAAAGGTGTCACTGAAGAGATTAACACAGCGACAGCAAATCAACAAAACAGAAAAGATGTCATGATAATAAATCTATGGTATGAATTAAAAATACAGAAGATAAACTAGATACATGACTGTATCTAAACTGACTATTACCCCTGCTGCACTCAGGTACTTGAGATTATGAAAACAAGGCAGCCTTCATTTTGTAGTGTGTTTGAGGTTCTCCCCTTTTTAGAATTTATTTTTAACCTTGGAAATTTTCTCATTCTTTCCAAATATCTACAGTTTTTATTCACCTCTTAAACTATTGCAAGTTCTGTCATGCTAAAGCTAACCCTCACTCTATAATGCTTCCACAGAAGCAGATAAAGCAAGGAAATTAGTCTCGGTGTTTTCACGATTACATGACATGAGCACCAACTAGCCAGAATAGGTGACGTAAAGGTTCAGGGCAAACAAACTAATACAGATGCCAACAATGAAATGCAGCTGTGCCAGGGCCCTGTGTCAATCTTTGGATGTAAGCTCTCTCGTCTATAGATATGATCGTTGGGCAAAAACTGCTATAGACACATCAACCTCTTAAAGCGCCCGTCTTTTGCATCCAGTTGGACATTTACAGTTTTATCCGTCAGAGGGATAGAGTAGTAACCGCAGCCTTGTCTGCATCAGTTAAAAACGCACACCTCTCTTGGTTATCCTTATCTGTAAAACAGCATGATTCACGCAGGGAAGAACGAAGCCATGAAAATCAAAGAGTACAAGTTACTGGATGACCACATATTAGGACAACCGACAAGGCATACCACATTGGCTATAGTGGGATGAAAAATAAATGCCCATTGTACTGGACCATGGTCAGTTTAGGGTCTGTGTTGGGAGCAAGCTTTGCTTGGACAGGTTGCTGCCTTATTCTGTTCTTCAGACTCTGTTAGAGAAGAATTCAGTGTATGACTCACATGCTTTTGTTTGAACATTTATCTTTAAAATGAAAATGCCCAGGCAATAATTTTATTTCCAGAATGTGTGTGTGTGTGTGTGTGTGTGTGTGCGTGTGTGCGTGTATGTGTGTGTGTGTGTGCACGTGCGTGCATGCTTCCTGAAGCACCCTTTAGATAATCACATTTATGAATGCATTTTCTGCTGCATTTCAGCAGCTCCGGATCTTTGTGGCTTGAAGGGTCACTTTTCTGTTCCTCAGGCACAGCCTGGAGTGGGTTACCTCACCATTTGCCACTTCTTCATTTAGTTGCTTATTCCTCTTGCCATTATTTTCAATAAACTCTCATAACCCTTTTGCCTTCGTGGTTGGTTATTTTTTTTAATACGGCTTCTTCCACTTAGAGCAGCTTTCCTTCTTCAATGCCCTCAGTTGCTTCCTCCTTCAAGGCTTAACTAACTTAATTGCCTATAAACTGAACATTTCCTAGTCTCTTTCACTGAGTTTCCTTTCTGGAATCCTTCTAGCCCATTATCTTCGTTATGCTTTTTATTATTTATAATTAGAATAGCTATTTATAAAAATATTGCGTATATAACAGGCATTTTAAAATCTCAGTGAATGTAGAATATTTCCAGGTATAAGATCCTTTTTTGCAAATACAATAAGTCATAAGATTTCATTCTTAATAGTTCAGCAGTTTATTTAAAGACAAATTTACTTATAAATAAAGGCTGAAATGCTCAAAGAGGCTTCAATTACTGTTTCCATTCACTGGTTAAATGAACCTTGGTCATTTTTGGTCACTTCTTTACAAGTCCCTCCTAAAGGAAGAGTGGCGAGAGAAAGCAAAGCAGCTCAACTTTTATGACTAGAGCGAAATAAAAATTTTCTCTTGTGTCAAAAGTTTGATACATACGCTCAAAGAAGTAAAATAAAAGACAACGTGGATTAATTTTATCAAATTCATTTCAGACACTAAATAAAATATTCATAACCTATTAAGCAGGAAAATGTGTTTTGTGTCGCTCGTAACATTGCCTAACTGGTTTGGTTAGTATCTTACGGTATTTTAGTTCTTTATTTTGACACTCAAGTTTGAACAAAGCAACAGGGCACACTTGTACTTAAAGAACTCATCCAGATTTAGAACCTCTGAGGTACAGGAAGCGTTTTGTTCTGTGTGCTTATGAACAAACCCTGAGTGATTTCAAATGAGCCAGGTCAGTGCAGATCAATGTAGGCCATGGTGACCCATGAGGAGATGCAAATTGGGAATCTGCAACTGAGCCCCAAAATGGGTTTCTTCAAACTCTCTCTGCAGGCAATGAATATCATGGTAAGAAGGGCGGCCCTGCTAACCCCAATTATACTGTAGCAGTGTGACTGAGAGGCAATGACAGGGACAAACACGTTAGAGATAGCTAAGCCAAAGAACGTGCCAGATGAATTGTCTTTGTCTTCATACTGTGTTGACCAGTTTAGGAGCAGAGCCCCATAGGAGGACAACTGAGAGGAAAACTACTAGAGACTTGACACCAATTGTGTGTGCCACTGGCCACTCCTCTTGACCAAACGATAACAGACTGTCTTCTATTCCCAGCACTACATGCAGGCAGCCCACACGCATGCGTGCAAATACTCTTTAGCGTGTGAGTTGCTTAACAAGAAGCTGTCGGGTGAAACATGACGGAAACTAAAAGATGTCAACTATTTGGCAAAGGCACCACACCTGAAGGGAAAACATTCGTTATCGGAATCACATCACTTAGTACTAAATTGCTTCATGATATGAAGATCGCATCTGTGTCTGCTCAGTAATTCATTTATTAATCTCCTGTAAATGACCTTATAGCTTCTTTTGTTCCACCTCTCTACAGCATGGTGAGGTCTCCCTTGGATCTGTGAGCATAGCTGTGCTGAGAGCCTCAGGTAAAAGCCGCTGATTTCAATCTCTACCATACACCCTAACCCTCAGCTTTAGAACTCAGTAACAAGAACTCAGAAAAAAGCCATCTATAGACACATCTCAGGTTGGGCAGGACTCCAGATCTGTAGTGCAAAGACTTCAGCTCTGCCTGTCACTAGCTAGCTGGGTACGTCACCTTGTGGAGCTTTATCTCATTGTTTGCGCCTCTCCTAGGAGCCATTCACCTCCCTGTCCAGACTCTCTGAGCCTGGGTTGCTGGTTTTGGAGCTTTTCACCTCAGCTGGTCTTTTAGATTCTTCTACTATTTACTTTTTGATCAGCAAAGGTTCGGTTTCAGTTTCATATGCCAAGAAATGACGGTCCAGTGGCCACATCTATAAATCATAATCACCTTAGTCAGCATCACCTGACTACGGAACAGTGCCAGGCTAGAAAGAATATTAATAATGATGGGAAAAAATATCAAATAAGAATAAAGAACAATCCTAAATGTATCTGCTTCTGAAATCTGTGTCTGAGAATATAAAAAGTGAGAATAATGGAATTAAAAACAAACAAATCCATAATTATACTTGAGCATGTCAACAATTCTCTCTCAATATCGAATGTAGAAAAAAAAATCAATAAAGACAGAGGAGACTGAAATAATCCTGACAAATGACTCTATTGATGGAGGAGTTACTTTCATTGGTTAATAAAGAAACTGCCTTTGGCCCATTTGATAGGCCAGCCCTTAGGTGGGTGGAGTAGACAGAACAGAATGCTGGGAGGAAGTAAAGCAATCTCCATGCCTCTCCTCTCTGGGTCAGACGTGATGGACCCAGCCGCCAGGTCAGACATGCTGAATCTTTCCCAGTAAGACACCACTTCATAGTGCTACACTAGATATGGGTTAAAGCAAGAGATGAGAGTTAGCCACTAAGAGACTAGAGCTAATGGGCCAGGCAGTGTTTAAAAGAATACTATTTGTGTGTTGTTATTTCCGGGCATAAGCTAGCCAGGTGGCCGGGAGCTGGTTGGCAGGAAGTGGCCCGCCACTCCTTCTACACTTTATGTAATTAATTAACATTAATATAACAGAACCAACAGCAGAATATGCAGGATTTTTAAGTACACAAGAAACACTCATAAAACTGGATAATATTCAGGATCATAAATCAAATCACAACAAATATAAGAGAATAAAAAATATCACATAAACAGGGGGCCACAGGAACTATGTGTTCCTGTGAAATCACAGGGTCATACAAAGCCGGGCCAGCTCTTCATTGCCCTTCCCTCTCACTGCAGCAAGAGAGCTGGTACAGGCCCTCATGGGCAAGCTCTCCCCACCCCACTCCCAGGTCATGAAGAGATGGCCCACTCATCACCATGGGGGGGGGAAGCTGACAACATGGGTGTAGGGGAGCTGGCTTCACCCCTTGCCTGAGATGGGCAACCCCAGGGGGCCTGGACTGGCCAGCTCAACTACCACCCAGGCCCATAATGGGGCTGGGGTTGGCCCACCCTAAAGTCTACCCATCTAGCCCCTCCTGAAGCTCATGCAGGGACCGGTTCTCTGAAAAGATACCCAAGGGACCTCCATGACTACTCGGAAGCAGCCACAGAATATCCAAGGGGAGTTTCAGTGAGGATCCAGTGACTCACTGCAATGAGCATTTACAAGAAAAGCTGATTGGACCAAATGATACACTGTGTGACACACGGTGAGTTCCAATCCTACCAGGATGGATAAAGAGGTGTTGGAGAGGTGAGAAAAGTGGAGGAGCAAAGAGGGGTGTTTGGGGGGAAGGTTTTCTTAGTGTTTTCTTGTTGTCTTTGCTTTGGTTTGGTTTGGTTTTAATTTTTTTTTGTTTTTATTTATTTATTTATTTTGTTTGTTTGTTTGTTTCTGTTTGGTTGGTTGGTTGCTTGTTTATTTTAGATTGGCCTGATTTTTTTTTCTTTGGGGGCCACTGCAGGAGTGAGGGGAGGATATGGAATGACTTGGCAGTGAGTGGAATTAGGGTGCATGATGGAAACTTCCCACAGATTCAATAAAAAATTATGTTAAATTTAAAAAACTCAAATGAAACGTAAGACCATGAAAATCCTAAACTAGTTTAAAAGTAACAAAAAGGAATCCACAACATCCCCAAGTACTCAGAATTACACTATATATTTCTAGATGTCCCGGGATTCAAAGATGAAGTCACATAAAGGTTATAAAGTGTTTTAAACAAAAAGAAGCTGAAAACAACATGTTGAAAGCAGTTAAATAATCATCAGTCCTGCGAAGGAAATGCAGAATGCTTGCTATGTTAGGAAATTTTGCAAACTTTTAAATCCATGGTCTTTAACTAATAAAGAAAAACTAATTCTGCCCTCAGAAGTAAAGGGGAGCATAACAAATACAGCAAGATTAAGAAATGAAACTGTAAATGGAAAGCAAGAGAATAATGGTCAAAATCTGAATAGAAGTAGAAATATCATTTTAGAAACTCAGATACTTAAAAATTTAATAGCACAAGCAAATTAATTCTCGTCACTTTATCAAGAGAGATACAATGGGCAAATATCCTGAAAACCATGAAACATAGTAGACATTTTCTCAAGAAAAAATGAATTTGACGTGACTATGAAGTACATCAAGGAGTTAAGCTCAGAGTTAAAATGCTTCCATGAGAAAGGATGCTGTGCTGTGTCCATTGAACACTGTGACTCATGAAGGAAGAAACAATGTCAACTCAGTGAATATTAAAACTACAATTTCATTAAAGTCATTTCACTAAAGCCACAAGTCCCACTCCATTTTTCGAGGCCAGTGCTATCCTGACTCTAAAACAATAAAAGAAGTTACCAACAGTCGCTGATGATAATATCTCCGATGAACACAGGTAGAAATACTGAAGCAATCAAACAGAATGGGAGTAAAACATAAAAAGAGGCAGCAAGATATTTTAGCATTGAAAAACCAAACGGTGTGATTACCAATATCACTAGACTCAAAATGGAAAAATCTTCATAGGTTTACTCCAACAAATAACATAAAACCTTATGTCAAAATTCAATGTAAGTTATCCACTCCTTGAAAACTAAGAATACAAAAGAACTCCTCCAACCTTAAAGAATGTGACAGCCCGTGCCCTTTTCCACAAGATGAAGACTGTTGAATACCTAGTTGCCGGAGTCAGACATTTTCTCTCACTGCTTCCCTTCAGCATTGAGCTGTTGTCCATGCTAGCCTCAGCTGTCATCTTGACATAGCCTAGAGTCACCTGAGCAAGGAATTCAGCTGAGAAATTGCCCGGGTCAAACTGGCCCTTGGGCCTGCCTATAGGGATTATCTTTTTTTTATATATATATTTTATGGTTTATTTAACTTTATTTTTTTTATGCGCATTAGTGTGTATGTGTCAGATCCCCTGCAACTGGATCTTCAGACAGTTGTAAGCTGCCATGTGGGTGCTGGGAATTGAACCCAAGTCCTCTGGAAGAGCAGTCAGTACTCTTAACCACTGAGCCATCTCTCCAGCCCCAGGGATTATCTTGATTATGTTGATGGACGAGGGCCCAGGCCACGTCAGCATCATCCCACAGGACCCAGTTGCAATAGGAACACTAGCTAAGCATGGTCCCATAGGCTGGCCAGCAAGTACACTGCCTCTATGGTCTCTGCTTCATTCTCCAGCTTGTTTTCCTGCCCTCCAAGATGGACTGTGACTTGGAAGTAGAAGACAAACAGATTCTTCCCTCCCGTAAGATGCTTTTGGTCAGAATGTTCATCACAGCAACAGTAAAGAATCTAGGACAGGGTGGTAACTATAAATCTTAATTTTTTTTTAAGAAATAAGAAACTAATAGGTACAAAGTTCTACGACTTTTCCAAATGTTACTTGACAGAACTATCTAGAAAGTCTTTGAACATTTTAAGAATCGTTATATGTATCACTGAGTTTAATAAAGTTATGTGACAAGACATTAGTGTACATAAAAATGTTGTGATTTTTATATGCTAGAAAAGTAATTAGAAATTACAATAAAAATCTGTACTTACATCAAAAGTGCAATAACCGGATATAAATTTGAGAAATTATGTGTAGGATTCATGTACTACAAATTTTAAAACACTGGTTTTAAAAAAGCACCCAAATTTATATAGGTAAAACCAAATACTACTGTTCTACCAAAGGCACATAGCAATAAAATGATTACTAGCGACATTCTCATGTTCATACTTATCTTCCCGGTCATCACCAGAAAAGCTTCCTCCTGCACTAGGTGGAAAGAAATACAGAAACCCACAACTGGAAAATATGCAGTGGGTGAGAGACCTGGAAACACTCGGTCCTAAATGAGAATGTCTCCATTAAGTCCCTTCCCTCAGGACTCAGTAAGAGCCAGAGGGGATAGAGGACACCCGGGGAAGAAGACCTTTCAAATATGCAGAAGTGACATGCCACACGTATGACTCAGAGACTGCGGCAGCATGCGTAGGTCTGCACAGGTCTAGGCCTGATAGGGTCCCAGCACTGAGAGCAGAAGTGGACTCAAGCCCACATCCCTAACCCAGAGGTATCCCCATTGATAACCACTCCCAAATGTAACATTAGTTTTCTCCAACAGAGTCTCACTGAGAACGCAGACCGCTCTTAAAGACGGGCTCCACGCCGGCAGTAAATAACAACACAAAACAAACTTAGTCACATTTTTTGGAGGTTTCTTTCCTCCTGGCACTTTGACAAAACTTTTGTTTTCCTTTCGGGCTCTTTGTGTATAAATTATCGTTTCCGGTTTTGGGATTTTATTGTGAGAACCTGTATAACTCTGTGTTTCTTGAGCTTTTGCTTTTGCTTTTTTTTTCTTCTGTTTGTAGGTTGGTTGTTTTGTCCTATTCTGGTTTGCTTATTTTTAAATCTAATTTTGTCTTATTATTATTTTTAGATACCTGTTTGTGTCTTGATAAAGAAAAAGAAAGGGTGTAGCTTTGGATTAGTAGTGAATGAGGAGGAACTGGGAGGCACTGGGGAAGGTTCTCCAAAGAACCTTTCTTGAGCTATCACTGATCAGCCATTTCAGAGTCATGAAGTCTTTAGTGAGGCCTTCTGGGAGGCACTGGCCCCTCTGAGCAGTTTTAACCCAGAGCCACAGTCAGAATACATTGTATGAAAAAAAAAATCTACTTTCAATAAAGTAAAATAAACTTTTCCATTGGATTGGAGGGAAAAAAAAGAAAGGAAGGAAGGAAAGGAGGGAGGAAGGGGTAAGTGAGGAAGGAAGGGGACAGGGAAGAAGGGAGGTAGTGAGGGAGAAAGGGAGGAAGGAAGGGAGGAAGAGGGAATGGAGAAAGGAAGGGGAAAAGGAAGAAGGAAGAAGACGTGCACAGTTTTTGTGAGCTAGGGTAGCAGTCACCGAAGTGATTCCATTTTACAACTGACCTAGAAGTGGAATATAATCTCCCTGAAAATTCTTGGAAGATTTTAAGCAGTCATAGACAAACTTCAGAATTTACAAGGAATGGCAAATTTTAAAACTCTGATATAATGAAAATGGTACCGAAAACTAAGAATACTACCTGGTTTCAAGACCTAAAGAGCTACACATAAGTGAGAAGGCATGGCTTTGATATTAAAACTGACAAATACATTTTTGCAAGAAAGGAGTATACTAAGAAGTATATTCCTATACATGGCCAATGTTGTTTTTATGAAGGAGAAACTGCACTTGCAATAGGGAAAGTGTCTGTTAGACAAAGGGTGCTAGGTAGGCTGAACTCCCATGTGTAATAAAGGTCACATTTATCTACATTTTCCAAGACATAAAAGTGGAATCAAAATAGGCCATAAACTTAAATATAATAAAATATAAATAAAAAATAAGAAAATTTTACAATAAAAGAAGAGGAAGGAGAAAACTTCCATAAATTAGGCAAGGCTTCTGATTTTCTGTTCCAAAAAAAGACCAACTAAAACTTAAAGACTGGATTTCATTAGTTTTTTTTTAAAATATTTCCCTGTTATTTAGAATGCCAAGAACTAAAATAAACAATAGGCAAGGACAAAATGTTTGCTAAATAACTGTGTGCCAAAGTGTCTATACTATGAAAAAATTATTGGTTAAATGTCATTAATTAATAAAAATGAAAGTGGGCAAATGGTTTTACAAAAGATGATACTGGATAAAGGATGATGTACGGATGCCTAAGTAGGACACAAGATTCACTGTACCTACTGAATCACTCAGCAAAGGCAGCTTCAAGCCACAGCACGCCCATGAGAACAACTATCAGCAATAAACAGAAAACCAAAACACTAATGACAAGTGCCACCAATAGAAACTCACATAAATTCCTGATGGGAAGACGAAGTGGTACCCACATATCTAGACACCATCGTATCTGTTTTATTAGTGTACTGGGCAAGCATCTACCACACAACCCAGAACCCCACCTGCAGGGGTTTAACCAGGTAAAAGAAAATAAAAATATGTTGATTTAAATAATGGAATATTTATGGTCCCAAAAAAATTCCAGAAAAGAAATCCCTTGAAATGGCATAGAAGTAAACACTCGGCACGTACACGATGAAACGTTCGGCAGTATAATCGTGTAGCTACTATGGCACACGACACAGGGACATTGGAAGATCGCAAAGGCATTGCTGTAAAAGAAGGAAGCCATTTAGGAGAGATTGTAGGCAATTTTGGGTTAAAGAAGTAAGAATGTGTCGCAGAAATAAAGGTACATATTAGAAAAACTACTCAGACTGCTCATATTAGAAAAAATGACTCAAAAAATAACTGAAAATTAGATAATTATAAAAGACATGCATTATAATTCTAATATAATTTTAAGGTAACAAAATAGTCATATATATCTATATGAATAAATACATAATGTTTTATTATGTTGAGGATAAAAATTGTATCTCTTCTCTCAATGTTTAATCTTATAAATCAGGCATTTCCCATCAACTACATCTTCAATGTCTTATACATGTTTATGATAAACCTTTAAGAACTATTTTTGTTATTTCAACTTGAATGAAACCACGTTTCAAATCTTGATTTGTTTGCTTGATTCTCTTTTGTTATGCGATGGTGAGAATTTGGGCTACAGGTTTAGGCTTTGTTTTTGCTTTGCTTTGAAGTCCTAAGAGCACTTACCAAAGGAGATGGAGATGTTAGGGGTGTGGGGTTGCAAGGCTTCTGTGCCCTGAACTCCCTAACCTCTCATTTTTGATGTCTTAGATGCTGATAACACCTACCCTGCACGTGGATGTTCAGTTGAGAGATTTAAGATGCTTGTCACTGATCCAAATGTGCTGGGTATTTTAATCAGTTTTTATGAAGCTCATCTTTTGCAGGGTTTTTTTTTTTAATTTTCTCTTTATTCCTTGGCAGTTCTGTGCCTATACGTGATGTTTCTTAGTCATCCTCACCTCAGTTACCCTCCCTCATCCCTATGCTGCACACTGAAACCCATCCTCTACCCAACCCATCTCTATCGCACACTCAGGTCTTTTGTGTGTGTAACACACTGAGTGTGATCAGGGCTGCTCTAATGAGTGCAGATGGGAGCTCAGGTATCTGAGGACATACAACTTATCAGTGGATACACCACTGAAGAAGGTGACGCCCTCTCCCCAGCTACAATTACCTGTCAATGGGCCCTCTGAGAAGGATTAATTAACTTAATTCTTAATTAAGAATTAAGTTAATAATTAACTCTTAATTAACTAGGCTCAATTAACTCTTCCCACTTCCTTCGTAAGATGTCAATAGGCCAAATCTAGTGTAGGTTTGTACTGCTAACCCCACTGCTATGCGTTTATGAGTGTGCAATGGCCAAGTCATGTCCATATGGTCTCTGTTCAACGTACCCCCATTATCTAGTTCTTCTAGTCTTTCTGCTCCTCCTCCTACAATGCTACAGAGTGCTTTTAAACATTTTGTCTTCTCTCTCGTTTCTCCACCTGTCACTTGCTATTTTCCTCTTTGTCTCTTTCCCCGTGTCTTAGTTCTGGAATTTATTTATTTTTCCAGGGTGGCTCATTGTTTTGGAAATAAAATCAAAGGTGGTGTGTAGGCTTCATGGAGCTCCTGTTGAGGAAGAAAGGGATAATGCTGGCTACTGAGCGACCTGGAGGCGAAGCTCAGTCCTCCTTCAGGAGTTATAGCTCTTAGTTTCCAGGAACATAGCCAGGTGTAAGGCCCAACCCTAAGCAGCCATAACAGGAAGCATATTCAATACCCTTTACAGGGGAGATGGAGCCAACAGAACGACAGCGATGAGTGTGACTCCCACCTTCTACTCTCTGCAGGGTATGTCTTCACTGGTCCATGCCTAGCACACACCACTAGCCTCATCCCCATTCTCTACTGCCCCTTTCTTTTCTGGTTTTGTTAGGATTATTTTTCCTTATTTTCTTCTAGTTCGGCGGATGTTCCATTTACAGAAGATTGTTCGATCTCTCTAGGTGTCTGGAGCAATCAGAGAAGATGAAATGTTCAAGAGTTAAACATGAGTCTGTTTTTCTGCTTGGTTAGAAGTTTCAGTGTGGAAAAATCTCCAAATAAATATTTACCAAACAAACTGTTTAAGTTCTTAGATGAAACAATATACCTATATTCTACTAAAATCCTTTTTCTTGTTCTTACTTTCAATCTACGATAGCATACCAAATAAAAATAAATGCTTCCAGTAGGGTAGCAAAAATTAGTTCCTTAGAATGGGTGATCTTCAGGCATCTTTGAGGCAACAAGGGTAGTTCCAAGTATATTTACCGGCCCTTTCGACATTCTCTTTGTTTACATACTGCCTGCAGCAAATATTAAAGGTTACATTTTATTCTACTGTATTAGAAACACCAGCTTTCTGTTATATCCATCTGTACTGGCAGCAGTCCCTAGCCCCTGATGATATGTAGGCATGATAGAAATATCTCCAGGCTGTGTGGACCAACTCTTCTTTTCGCTGAAGGTTTTGCTCTTTGATGCACCAGCAGGTGGGTGTCTCTCAGTGTCAAAGGGCTCACAAAGCTTCGAAGACACAGAACATAAAGACTGATCTTGAAAATACAAAAATCAAAGGCCCATTTCTTTAATCTTATGAGTAAGCCCTACCTTTTTACTTTACACTAGTGAATTTAAAACTTTGCCAAAGCATTTATTCTATCCATTGAAGTTAAAAATAGAAATAGTTGACTTCGAAGGTCACTAATTAAGAACTGAAAAGCTATTCCAGGAAAACGCTAACTCATCACTACAGTTAAAATTAAAATTTTGGAAGAAAAATGTCATAACTTTTCAACTTTATAGCAATGCAAGAAAACCATGACTATTAAAACTAGTGGATAAACACTTAGCAAGAAACAGGATGTTTAATAATAGCAAAATGTTACCCTTCAAATTTGTTAATTAGAAAAGGAATGAAATGTAGCTTTCCAATACAAGGATCTTTGGGACACCCCTTACCCAGGAGCTGAAAGTGAAAGTTAGCAACAAAAGAACAGGCTAATAATACACCCCAGCTACAATGCACCCGCAAGGACGTTTATGGCTCCACTATTCATGCTGAAGATGGATCACCTGAAACCATGATGTAAAACAATCAAGTAAACCTCACTCCACAAAGCAATCTCCTGTGGGCCCTAGATATGTTAAGATCAACACAAAGAAAGGTTGGAGAATGCTTCAAATGAGAAGAAAAATGGAGAAGCAGCAACTGAACACAATGTGGGTTCTGGCAGCAGAGGCTGGACCTGGAGGAACACTAACTACAGAGACTGTAAGATGGGTGGAAAAAACAGGTCATGACTGACTCCATGATAGCACTGTATTAACGTCTCTTTCCTGGTTTGGATAATTGCTGTGTGTTTATATAAGAGAATGCTCTTCTTTTCTATGTTTGAAACTGTCAGAAAAAGGGGGTGATGGGGTACCAAAAATGCTTACAGCAGAATGCCAAATGTTTACTTATTACAAAACATTGCAAGACATTTGTCACATTTACTTAATCATTTGTCGAAATATTTTTTTAAAAAATTATCTTTAGGGAAACAGTGCTACTTCACACACACACAATACTGTTGTTTATCACACACATAGTACTGTGTGTGTATCTTTTGGATATTTACTAGCTATTAAGCTTGATATGATCCAACCATTAAATCTATTAATTGTATTCATCCAGTCCTGCTTTCTTCTGTCTCCGTAAGGCATTCTTCATTATATTTTTGTAATATTCTCTCTGCTGCAAAGCTCAAACATATAGAAGCTATTCCTGTGCTTTTGGGCAGCCTTTTCCATGGCTCAGCTGTATTGATAGGGCTACTTCTAAGTCACTCTCCTCTAACCCCATTGCTCATTCGCTAGTCCAGGTCCACCGGTGCATCTCACCAGTACTTCACTAGCATTTCTGCCTGGTCATATGTGGGTTTTGGCCACACTGGCTTTTCTTCTGTCCCTTAGTCCACTAAGCTGAGGGATTCCTACCTTGGGGTCTTTGTGATTGCTCTCTGAAATCCTGAGACTCCAGGTTTTCAGGGTTTTCTTGTTTGTAACATGTAGACCTTAGCTCAGCTGTCACCTGCTCAGGGAAGCCTTTCCTGTTCACATTTTAAAAAGGAGTCACACTCAAATTTTCCAGGCCATTACCCGAACATTTTACTGGCAATTTCCACACACTGATCTGTTGTGGAAATTAGTTTTAATTGGGCAAAGATGTGTTACATTCATTTATGCTGCATTTGTTTAATGGTGAAAAAGTGTGTTGAATTTGTTTCACCTTGCCTGCCTAATCAACAGCCGAACGGCCAGTAGCTAGGCAGAGAAAGAATAGGCAGGGCTGGGTGGCAGAGAGAATAAATAGGAGAAGAAATTTAGATTCAGGAGAAAAGAACGTGGGAGAAAAAGAGGGACACTCCTGGGGCCAGAAATCAGGCAGCCCAGACAGACAGACATTGGAGGAAGCGAGAAAGTAAGATATACAGAAAGAATGAAGGTAAAAAAAAAAAAAGCCCCAAGGCAAAAGGTAGATACAGCAGAGAAATAGGTTAATTTAAAAGAGCTAGCCAGAAACAAGTCTAAGCTAGGCTGAGCATTCATAACTAGTAAGAAGTCTCCATGTCATGATTTGGGAGCTGGTTGGTGCCTGAAAAGAAAAAGCCTGGTACACTGATATTAATATTCTAGTGATTTGTCTTTTCCATTAAAAGGGCCATAAGAGAAAAGAACTTTTCTATCCTTTTAATATTTATTGGCTGAGTAAAATTGTGTATGATCAATAAATGGTTATCGATGAGTGAAACAAGAAAATTATTCATCAAATAAATGGAAAACAAGTGTTACATTAGAATCACTGCCTTGTAATATTTCCTCAGAACAACAGCATCTCATTGTGCAGTGTTTTCGCCAGCAATTTTGGACCATGTTGATTCTGAGTAAACAGGGAAATTGCTGAGTTAAATAAAGCAAGACATCTCTCTTCAAGTCTAGACAAATCATTCCTCGAGACAAACTAAGTTTTGAATCTAGACTGATGGATGCTGAAAGTTCACTCAGAACACCATTAATTGCTAAGTGTTGTCAACTGGAAGGCTGCCAGAAATATAAACGGAAGCCTGGGATCTCCGCCTTGCTGCATATGGTGTGACCTTTAAGTTCAAATTTATTCGGATGACTAAATTTTATTTAAATTCATATTTAAAAGCACCATCTTTATGTAATAAGGAAAATTTGGCATACACTAAATAGGATAATTATTCTGTATTTTAAAACATCTAGGGAGAGCTGTCCATTTTTAACAAAAGATAACTGGGATTAATATTAATATAGTACTTGGAAAGACCTGCATATACCAAGAATCCTACCTGTTTATGTATCATCTATCAACTTATCTATCAGTCTAGCTATCATCTATCAACCATTAGTCCCATATCTATCACCTCTCTATCATATTTACTTAATATATATAGATCATCTTTTATGAACTTATTATAAAATTCTATGCTTCCAGCCACTAAATTGCATCCATTTCCAAGGACCTTAATACGGAAACTCAGAAGGGAAGTATACCAATGTTTCTACTGCTAAGTTCACAGAGGAAGCCCACACAAGCCTATGACTGGTTTCCTGAAGTTAGTCCATCCATATGAATTGCCGATTTCTTCCTAAAGCAGTAGAAGCAATCAGAAACCACACCAAGAAAGCAGCATCTCCACTGTGGAGAGAGAGGAAGAGGTTGTCTTCACTCATAGTGACTGCATTAGCACTCTGTCAAATGAAGATGCTGATGAATGAAGACAGGAAGAACGGGATCAAGAGGATCGCCCTTCTTGGAAAGATGTCTTGGTGGCATGCTATCAGTGAGGCATCAGACTGGAAGTTCCCTAGAGCTGTGGTCATGTCCAACTTTCTCTTTGTCACTGAGACCTTTCCCTGACATAAACGTCACATCCAACTCCCGAAGCCACTTCATCACTGCTGTCTGTGATTGATGGCTAGCATCCTATGATAAGGCAGGGTTATCAGAAGGGTAGTCACTTTACTGGCCTTAAGTACTTTAACATTTTAACTGGATCAAGACTCAGAATGACAGTCTGAATGTAGCAAAACTCTACTTTTAGTGTCCAGTTTATTTAATGAAAATTTTAATTTTCTATTTAGATGACCATCTTATCTCATTTCCATATTTAAACAAAGATATTAAAAGTGTTTTTAACAACTTGACAATTCAAAGATATGCATATATGCAGAAATCTGGGAGTCAGCACTAGTAAAGTTGTAAGGTGACATATCCCTTAATGGCACAGGTGCATTCTGGGAAATGTGCCTTTACATTGTGCAGCTCTCATGGAGGATACCTACATCAACTTAGTCAGTTTGCTGCACATCTAGCCTATATAACATAAATGCTGGCAAACAAAGACATGGCATATATAATATAGAACAATATATGTGTTTATTATGTTTGACAAATATAGAGCATAAGTTATATCTGTGCATATATATTACTATAAATATGTTATATTTATATTTTTACATATTATATAACAAATAAATATAGTAATATATGCACATATATAAGTATATATTTACACACACATATGTATTACTATATAGCCTATTGTTTCTAGGGCCATTAAGAAGAAAACAGTATGAGATGAAATCAAATACAAGAAGAAAATGCCTCAACTCAGACATGGAAAAAACATGAGCTAATGATAGACTCACATAGTTTGTTGCTTGTAATAAACTTTCTTTTATATGAAAGTTTACATTAAAAGTTATATATGCGAGTACAGTAAATTTACAAGCCAGTAACAGAGCCATGCACTATCATTATCTGGTATTAAGTTATACACACACATGACTGGCAGTGTGGCACTGTTTACACCAGCATCACCACACTCTATAAGACTGTGGCTGCTCCGATGTCACCAGGAAACAGGAATGCTTTGGCTGCATCATAGGCCTACGAGATGCCAATGTAGACAAGGTCCATTGTTGACTGAAACATCACTATTGTTCGCATGGCTTAATAAATGTATGCACAGGTGTGTTAACAAAGCCACCATCTCCGTCTTACTCTTCTTCCTTCACACTGGGCCTTGAACCATGGAATTTTGCACACTAGGCAAGTTCTTGCTTTACCACTGATCTACAGTTATTACATGTTTTTCCTTTTTATTTTGACATCAAGTTTTCCCAGGCTTCCCAGACTCCACTTGAACTCTTCCTGTAGCCCACACAGGTCTCAAATATGAGAATCTTCTGCCTCAGCCTCCTGAGGCCAAGTCTAGTGGCATTATGGATGAAAGTAACCATTTTGAATGTTAACTAAATTATGAGTGATACCAGAATTGACTGAATTAGTCCTAACACCTGCATACAACATGCTACTAAGAACTCCTAATTTTTTAGAAAAAAAAATAACAATTCACAAAGTATTAATTCATCCTTTGGTTATTTACCATCTACTCTATGTTGGCTCCTTTCTGCTCTAGTAAAGAAACACAGCAGCAATCCTGCAGAAAAGATCCTGCTCTTGTGAAATTAATTCTAGAGATAAGTAATGAATTGAAAAAATATTTCCCTCATCCAGATAACTGAGAACAGGAACTTTTAAAAAGCATGTGCTAGCTAAGTCTCAAAGGTATAAAACAAATGAAACATATTCATCATGTGAGTGATACTATTGGAATAGAAAAAGGTGATGAGTGCAGAGATTGAAAGTCACACACACACACACACACACACACACACACACACACACAAAAACCCAAGTAGCTACATTATCAAATTCCCCACACTATGTGACAGTGTGGACACAGATACAGCAGCAGCCCATATCAACACAGGGTAATAGGGGGGAAAAAAACTCCAAAAAAACCCTTGAACAAAAATAGAAAGAAAAAAAAGATGAAGAATTTCAAGGTAATAATTCACAAAGAAGCCTCCTCCTTTAGTGCTATAATTTGGCCCTATAAAAGACTATTCTTTGTATAAATCAACTATAAACAAATGGTTTGCATATTGAGAAAAAACAGAATAAAATTTAGGTCTTTCGATGTTTAATTTTTGGTTTTGTAGTCTCTTATAATCAAACATTCTCTCTTTAAATAAGTATGCTTCAATAAGTCGAGTAACTTAAATGAATGGGGACTTTCATTCAAAGAAAATATATATATTCTCTTTTCGTTAAGGTGAATTAATTTCTAAATTTTAAAGATCATAGAAGAATAATATAATACTCTTCAACTTATGCTTTTAAAATTATGAGAAAACCATCAAAACTGAATTCCAGAAATGAGAATGTGGAAGGAATACAATGCACTAAGGCTGTTCAGAGGAGTAATTTTTTAGAGTAACTGGGGCTTGAATTATTGCCTCTGCCCAGGGGAGGAGAGGGTTGATTCCTAAGGCATGCCACTTACGAAATCCACCTCTTGCAAATTCTGGTTTGAATTATGAATGTACACTTACATATGGGATGAAATAATGGTTTCATATTTATGATCATCTGAAAAGGGGGCATTTTAAATGAAAATATACATAACTGTTCTTGACACACTGGACACCAAAGAAAGAAGAAATGGCCTCTGTTAGGAGAAACAAATACACACATTTGAGGCAGTTTGGAAGCTGAGAAAGAGCCCCGAGAAAATGTTAGAAAAGAGTCTTTTCCTGTGCACAAAGGGCTGTAATAATCCCCTTCCAGCTCACACAGGAGTCCCACAAAAAACACACCAAGCTAACAGCCATATCATATGTGTGAAGACCCATGCAGTTTCCATACTTGCTGTTTCACTCTCTGTGAGCCCATGTGCAGTTATCGTCAGACAGGCTTCCTCCACAACAGCAGAAGGGAATGGTACAGAGACATAGAGCCAGACAGTACGGAGAGAGAGAGAGAGAGAGAGAGAGAGAGAGAGAGAGAGAGAGAGGGAGAAAGAAGTTGGAGGTCTCAATTACATCAGGTCTATCCCCTTCGAAGAGGGGGAACCTTGGAACCCCCAGGAAGAGGGGGAAGAAAAACTATAGAAGTCAGATGGGATGGAAGACACTAGGAGGACATAGCCCACTGAATCAGCTAAGCAGGGTTCACATGGGCTCACAGAGACATGATCAGCTACTTAAACACCAGAGTAGAAACACAAATCAGTGACAGCGAGCACATGATGTCTCCGCTAGGGCCCTGGGAAATGCAGAATAGCTGAAATACAAGAAAAGGTCTTTAAACAGCCTTTAAGACCAGGATAGCAAGCATTAAAGAGGAGATTAATAAATCCTTTAAAGAAATCTATGAAAACAGAAACCAAAAGTGGAGAAAAATGAATAAAACAGTTCAAGACCTAAAAGTAGAAACAGAACCAATAAGAAAAACCCAAAGAGAGGGAAATCTGGAAAGGAAAGATTTAGGAATTCAAACAGGAACCTCAGGGGCAAGCCTCACCCCTCTCCAACAGAACACAAGAGATGCAAGAGAGAATCTCAAGCATTGATGACATGATAGAATAAATGGATACCTTGGTCAAAAAATATTAAATATTTAAAAACACATAGCAAAAAAATCCAGGAATTTGGGGACACCATGAAAAGACCAAACCTAATAACAATAGGAATAAAGGAGGGAGAAGGAGACCCAGATCAAAGGCACAGAAAATATTTTCAACAAAATCATACAAGAAAATTTCCCTAAAGAGGAAGCTTCTATCAAAGAACAAGAAGCATACAGAACACCAAATATATTAGACCAGAAAAGAAGTCCCCTCACCACATAATAATTAAAATACTAAACATACAGAACAAAGAAAGAATTTTAAAACCACTAGGGGAAAAGACCAAGTAGCATATAAGGGCAGAACTATTAGAATTAAAACTTGACTCTGATAAAGATTCTAAAAGCCAAGAGACTGGACAGATGTGCTACAGACTCTAAGACCATAAATGTCAGCTCAGACTAATATAGCCAGGAAAAATTTCAATCACAATAGATGGAGAAAATAAGACATTCCATGAAAAAAACCAATGTAAATGATATCTATTACAAATCCAGCCCTACAGAAGAAGGAAAACTTCAACCTAAATACACAAGAAAACACAAGGAATGAATAATCCCAAATCAACAAATCAAAAGAGCAGAAACACACACACACACACAACAGCAACAAAATAGCAGAAATTAACAAACACTGCTCAGTGATGATTCTCAGCATCTATGATCTCAGTTTCCCAGTAAAATGATGCTGACTAGAGAATGAATACAGAAACAGCACCCATCCTTCTGCTGCATCCAAGACATTTGCCTTAACACCAAAGCTAGACATCAACTCATTGTAAAAGGACTAAAAAAGATATACCAAGCAAATGGGCCTAAGGAACAACCTGGTGTTATCTGACAAAACAGACTTCAAACCAAACAAATCAGAAGAGATAGGGAAGAATATTTAAATGCTCATCAAAGGAAAAACCCAACAAGAAGACACTGCAAATCTAAATATCTATGTACCAAACACAAAGGCACCGATGTTCATAAAAGAAACACTACGACAGCATAAATCACATATTGACCCTCACACAGTGATAATGAAAGACTCCAATACCCCACTCTCACCAATAGACAAGACATCCAGACAAAAACAAAACAAAAACAGCAGGAGCTGACTGCCGTTATAAGCCAAATGGACCAAACATATTTACAGAGCTTTTCACACAAACTTAAAAGAATATACCTCCTTCTTTGTAAATCGTGGAACTTCACCCAAAACTGACCACATACTTGGTCACAAAGCAATTCTCAAAGGATACAAGAAAACTGAAATAATCCCTTGCATCGTCTCGGACCACCACAGGTGAAAGCTGGACATCAACAACAGCAGAAACAACAGAAAGCTTACAAACTCAGAGAAACTAAACAATCCAGCTTTAAAAAAATGGGTCAAAAGAGAAATTAAAATCTTTCTAGAATTAAATGAAAATGAATAAACAACATACCAAAATTATTATGGAACACAATAAAGCCGGTTCTGAGAGGCAGGTTCATAGCATGAAGGCCTATATTTTAAAAAGGGAGAGTCCTCATATAGGTAATTTAATAGCACACCTGAAAAGGCTACACCAAAAAAAATCACAGTCAAAAGTAGCATACTGCAAGAAAACATTAAATCCAGACTGAAATCAATAAAATAAAACAAAAAGCAATACAAAGAATCCATGGAGAAAAAAAACAAATTGATTCTTTGGAAGACTCAGTAAGATTGACATACCCTCATCCAGATCAACTAAAAAGCAGAGAGAGAATATCCAAATTAACAAAATCGAAATAAAATGGGGATAGGTGGTGGTGGTGTACACCTTTAATTTCAGCATTTAGGAGGCAGAGACAGGAGTTTGAGGCAAGCCTGGTTTACAAAGTGAATTCCGGGACAGTCAAGGATACACAGAGAAACCCTATCTCAAAGAAGAAGAAGAAGAAGAAGAAGAAGAAGAAGAAGAAGAAGAAGAAGAAGAAGAAGAAGAAAGAAAGAAGGAAAAAGGAAAATGGGGAACATAACAACAGACACCAAAGAAATCCAAAATCATAAGGAAATACTTTAAATACTCATACTCTACGAAATTGGAAATTTAAAAAAAATCATATAATTTTCTTGATACATACCACTTACCAAAGTTAAATTGAGATAAGGAACTTAAGTAGACTTATACACGCTCATGAAATAGTCATTAAAAGTCTTCCAACCAAAAACCCAAAGCAATATAGTTTCGCACTACATTCTACCAAAATGTCAAAGAAGAGTCAATGCCAAGAGTGTGCTGCCAATAGAGAAATATAATCACCAATCCAGCCCCAAACCTTTGAGTCAACAGCAGTGTCCTACTTGCAGATATGCTAGTGCAATAGTGGCACAAAGCGTGTGGGAGTAACCAACCAAATTATCTGCCTTGACTTAAGGCCACTCGAGGAGATGAACCCATACCCAACACTGTGCAGTAACCACAAACCTGAGATTAGATAGCCCAGGCACCTAGGAAAAACTGAATGCTACTTCTCTAAATAAATAAGCAAAAGCAACCACAATAACAAACACAGAAATAAACTAACTCCCAGTGACTTTCTGCTATGCTCGTAGATCAGTGCCTTGCTCTCATCTCCTCGCTGTCAGAGAAGCTTCCCCCTGCAGCAGATGGAAACAATTACAGAGACCAACAGCCAGACATTGTGCAGAGAATGAAGGACCTTGGAACACTCAGACCTAACTGGAATGTCTACATTAAATCCCCTCCCCATCAAGGCTCAGGGAACTCAGCAGGAGACAAGGCAGGCAGATTGTAAGAGTCAGAGGGGATGGAGGACACAAGAAAACAAGGCTCTCTTCATCAGCATGAGCACAGCTCGTACGAAGTCACAGAGACTGAAGCAGCGTGCACAAAGCCTGCCTGGGTCTACACATATATTATGTATGCTATGACTTCAGCATTTTTATGGGATTCCTGAGTGAGCGAATGAGTGGGTTTCTTATTATGCCTTCTCTTGGGCTCTTTTCTTTCTTTTTTATTTATTTTGTACAATTCTAATGTGCTAGTTTTTTTATCTCATTATATTTTATTTTACTATTACCCCTTAGAAGACCATTTGTTTTCTAATGAGAGACAGAAAGCGAGTGTATCAGGATGGGAGGGGAGGGGGGAACTGGGAGGAGTAGAGGGAAGGGAAACCATAATCAAGATATATTATATGAGGGGGAAAATCTATTCTCAATAAAAGGAAAAAATTCCAAAAGAAAAATATTTTTAATTTCAAAAGGTTAACTTAAAGATATAGTGATTGAACATAGAAACTGAAGTACAAAGAGGGATGAAGAAGACCATGTAGAGTGGGCACATCCCCAATAACACTGTGAATGACTGGCATGTCTGGTCTGGGAAATGGTGATAAATTGAAGAAATAATAGCCAGATTTCTTTCAATTTTGGTTTTCCTTTAAGAAACAGGATGCAGACATGCTGCCCAGACTCACCCTGAGGTCATGATTCCCTTGCCCCAGTCCTTTCCATATAGGTATTTTAAGTGTATGACATCAAAATTAACTTCTTCCAAACATTCTGAACCCGAGCTAGATACCATAGGCACCTAAATTCTACCCAAATTATTAAATCAAACTACTAAACATCAAGAATAAAGAGAAAGATATTAAAAAGCAACCTTGGGGAAAAGATGTGTTCACAAAAACAGAGATAAAGGCAACAGCAGGCTTTTATGTGTATAGCTAGCACAAGATAGAAAATCACACAAGAAAGAAATAGTCAAACTGTGTTTAAAGAAACAACACTCCCAATGCAGAACTCATTCCCTATAATAGTCTCCCTCAGATACTAAGGTTCAATAAGCAATTTTCAGACAGACTTAAAGAATTCGTCACCAGTGGGCTCATATGTTTTGCAGGGCAAAAATATATTTACAAAAGCCCTTCAGGCAAAAGGAAAACAGCTTCAGATAACTCTGGGTTCTGCAAAGGGGTGGTGAATAAGAGAACTGGAGACTCTGTGAATGCTGAGCGAGTTCCAGGCAGGACTACACAGTAAGACCTGTCTTAGAAAAACAAAAGAAAATAAGAAAAATTGGTGTATATGCACAGATGCATGGGGGTATATTATTAAATCATAAAGAGGAGGGAAGTCCTGCATTTGGACAAAAATGAGTGGAACCAGAGGCCATCGATTTACCTTGAAAATATCAGACAGAAAGACCAAAGTGTCGGGTGTTTTATCTCACACACTGAAACGAAATGATAAATTTTTAAAATGAGCTTTAAAAAGAGTGTTTGGAACTAGCAAGGGGCAGGAGTAGGCAAGGAGGATGACAGTGACAAACGAGGGAACAGAATCGAAAGATGATAAGCACATGGACGCATCAGGAAAACCATTGGTCTGCACAATGAACATGTGTTAACATTTCCTGAAAAAATATTTCATGTCTATGAAAATGTCCATTTGTGAGGAAAAGCCACAGAAAGGCTGCCTATAGCATATCATAATGTTCATGAGTGATCCTAGGGTTTAGGCAAAGACCTGAGTGAGGCAAGGCAGGGGAAGATTTGATGGCATCCTTCATCATCCTCCTTTCATCTTCCTGCTCTGTGGCTGGGCTACAGCAAGAAGCAAAGGCACAGCTGAGACCTGGAGACTGTGTTCGCGTCTTCTGTCCCATCAAACACTTGGGGAATCGTTTGTGTAGGGCGCCACCACTAGCGAAATGATTAAACAAGGACCTGGACAGAAGTACAGGAGTCCCTTGTCTTCCAAGCTGGAGCCATATCTAGTCTGGAAACACCTACTCCAGGTTCTGCGGAACACTCATGAAATGGAAGAGCACCCAAACCTTTCCCAAGTCCACAACGGGCACAGGAAGTCTGCTGCAAGCTGTTATGCTCCTTTGAGTAGATGGGCTATTTTCTTAGCTTTTATTTTAAGTGAATCATTTTATATCATTGACCGCTAGAATGGCCTGGCTAGCAGATCAAAGAGTACACGAAAACAAGTTTTTTTACCTCAAAGAAAAATGTTTCTAAATCAGAAACTATGTTTCAGAAAAACAACCATCTATTATGTAGTACAAAAAATTAATAAATAAAATACCGCAGTTACTAAAATGCAATTGTCTCTTGAAATTATGTCTTCCCACTCTGGAAAGGCTGCTGAGTGTATAAACAGTCACGTGGCCACCGCTTCCTTTAATCCTCGGACAGAGCCCACGGGCAGACGCGGTTGTTCCCGTTTGGCATAAGAAACAAGCTCTGACTGGATGGAATCAAAGGACTGAAGTCTTTAGACAGCAAATACAGCCATACCACTGTTCCCTCTGCTGTTTGTGGCTAATGAACTAAACCTGAACAATTGGCCCAGGTGAAAATTATATTTAAAAGCATACTCTTCTTTCTTTGGAAGAGAAAGAATGAAAAAAATACTGCTTTGTTTGATATTGATTTTAATGTCAGCACTGAAGTCTATATTTGACTAGCAGATTGACTATTTCATTTTTCCTGACAAATTAACCTAATTGAGTTGCTTTGGTGCGACCTATTACACTCAATCAAAACACGGGGTAGGTAGTCTTGCCTTCTGTGAAAAAATAACAAGCCAGCGACCCACTGTTGCAAACACATTTGCTTTACCCTGATAGGTTCCCGATCGGAAAGTAATGTGTTTCTTCAAATTATAATTACTTTTATCCTTAAAAGAATCATTCAACTCGGTTTTCCATTCCATCCTTTCCTATTAATCAAATAGAATGTAGACGATCAAATACCCAGTCAGGGACGAAAACAGAAACAAAATGCATCGTCCTATTACAGCACAGTCCAAGTGCTGGAAGGTTTCTGAGTGAGCAGAATGGTGGCGGCTGGGACCCCAGAAGTTTCCATGAATACTAAAGATAGCGACTCTGGCAGTCATTAGTGAGGTGAGGCAGTAAGGATCCACGCCTTTGCATCCTTGGAGATACTGAAGTCCTGTCAGAAGCCCCTCCACTTCTCTAAGAACAAAAGGTACACTCCCCAGTAAGACTTCCCTGGGGGCAGTAAGGGGAAATACTGGTCCATTGGTGGACAAAGATGAGATGGGAGAGACGCAAAACACAAAGTGGAGACAGCAGTTCCAGCTGCTGTAGTTGTCAAGATTGAAAAATGAAGGCAGCATGACCTAGAGCTGCACAGTGCAGAGGGGAAAGGGGAACCCAAGTGGGTTTTCTGGGAAGAGTGCTGTTGTAACTGAATCCAAGACAGTACTCAGGAGCCCTGGAGAGGAGAATGCTATATTCAAACCCATCTGAGAAACCTAAGCTTCGTTACACTGACCACAAAACCCCACTTTGTTTTCCTTGTCTTTGTCTTTTCCTGCTTCATAAATGAAGAAGAAAATACTCCGTTACCACCCACAATCCATACAGCAATGCTGTAAATTTCTTGTCACTAAAGAAGCCACAGAGTAAACAGTCAGGATTTTAATTATTTTCATTTAAATCTTCAGAGAATAAAAAGAAAAAAGTATCTGAGAATAAAAAGTAAAAAAATCTCTGACAAATAACAATAATCCTAGTGAGATTTTTAATTACTATGAATAAGCAAAAATTCACAAAATCTGAAACTGATTTTAAAAATTGTAATGTGCTTGTAAACATCAATATATAGATGTTAAAAATAAGTACTTCTAAAGATTAAAATTGTTAGATGTTAAGAAGATTACTTTACTAGAAAGAACTGGATTATTTTAACAAGATATAGTGAAAACAGAGCAGAAAATATAAAAAACTTAAAACATCTTACAAAAAGTTCATAGATTGAGTAATAGTCAATCTGAGCATCATGACACCCCCTTCAAATCCCAACAACAAAGAAACTGAGGCAGTACGATGACATGATAAAGGTCACCCTGGACTATGTGAGACCAAGTCAAAAAGAGAAGAGGAAAATAAGGAAAGAAAAGAGATATGAGGGAGGGAGAGAGTGGAGTGGGAGGGTTGATTGACCACAGACTGCTTAAATATTTAACCTTTACAATAACTCATAATTTTAAGAATTTAAAGAAATTTAAATTTAAAGAACTGTTGGGAATAGTAAAGCTGGGAGTGGGGAGATGGCTCAGGGAAAACTGTTTACTGTGCAAGAATGGGAACCTGAGTTTGTGGTACCCACACAAGAAGCTAGGCATGGTGGGACATGGCTTCAACCCTGTTGCTGATCAGAAATAGCAAGAGGACCCAAGATGACAACCAGTTTTAGCCAGAAACCTTGTCTCAAAAATTAAGGTGGAGTGCAAAGCAGCAGAGGCAGGTAAATAGTGTTGCTCTCTTGTCTCCATACACACGCAGGAGCGTGCGCACACACGTGCACACACCACGGACAAGCACATTAGCAGACACACATCATACACACATACACAGGCAGGCACATCAGCGTGCACACACACACACAATAAAACAATTTCATTAGGGAGCACAAATAGTGTGATTTTTAAAGATAATCAAGAGGAAGGAATCATATTTTATTCTTCTATAAAGGAGATTGTGAAAATATAAAATAAAAAGCCCAAACAAGCTGTTTTTTAAAATATATTAAAATAATAAAAATTATTGAGAAGATGCTAAAGTATAATGAAAATGTAAATGCCTCCTATAAGATAGCATTGGCAAAACTGGTGCAGATGAGTTCATACAAAAAGTCACCTATTAAACAAAACATTAAACTGACAAGGATGGAATCTTATGTCAGTGAGATGTAAATTCCACATAAAGACATAAAGACAATCAGTGCTGCTTTTATATACTCTCCAGAAACTTGCAAATGTAGAGTACATGGCAGTAACTTAAGGAAAAATAAATCATTACCAAATACTATATTTAACAATTGTATAAGAATACTTCAGTGTTTAAATATTATGAACATAATGTATCATAGTAACTGGTTAGACAGAAAAAAAATATGCTCAACAAGTGAGTAAGAACTACTAAATTTCCGAGTGGTGGTAGCACACACCTTTAATCACAGCACTTTGGAGGCCAGGGTAGGTGAATCTCTGATTTTGAGGCCAGCCTGGTCTACAGAGTGAGTTCCAGGGCAGTCAAGGCTATACAGAGAAACCCTGTCTAAAAAACAAACAAACAAAGACGCGCTAAGTTCCAACAAGCACATGTTAAACTCCCAACCATCATACCCATTCCCTCTACAGCAAGGAACTTCTGCCTTTTCATGGGTGACTCAAAGGCACTCATTAGCCAGCATACGTTAACAAGATTGCCTGGACTCTCTGGTCTACAAAAATTAAAGGGGGGGGGGGACATACATGTGAGCAATCATGTCATCATAGGTGAGAGAATACACAACATAGACAGTTATGCTAGGCGAGACGATTACAACATATACAGTTGAACATGAAAACTTCAAGACAGGTGAGAGAGTGCAACAAATCCACAGTCACGAAGTTGAGGAGCCATTTCGAATTATATGGAGAAATGTACATAATCTTGTTTATAGGCAAAACATCTAAATGAGATGGAATTATTATTTCCTGATAATTCAAATTAAAATTCAAGTACATTGCCTTGTAGAATTATTAAGTTGATCTTTAAACCTACAGAGAAGTAGAGGATTATAAGTATATAAGATCAAGTTGCTCGTGAGAACTGAAGGAGAGGCTTGGCTCTGACACAAAGACTTGTGGGAGAGCCCCAACCATTAAAGCCAGGGGACTGGCACAGACACAGGCAAAACACAGAACTCAGAAGACACTGGGTGTGTATGGTATGTGACAAGCATAGCTGTACACACCTTATGCAAAAGAATTACATACCTAGGGTGCAAGATAAATCATACTGTATAAGGGAAGATGATAAAAATCACTACAAGGTGATGCACCCTAAAATAAAATACTCAGACAGGTTAAAGCCCTAAGTGTGAAATCAAAACTGTGCTGCTCTGTTAAAGACATGTCACAATTATATTTAGGTAAGAAAAATGAAAATATCTTTCAAACAAGATACAAGTGTTCGGAACACTGAAAAAATAGGGAGCTGAATATGCTAAACTTAAAAACAAAAACATGAAAATAAATCCTAAGGAAAATGAACAGCAAAAATAAACTTTGCAGAAATATGGGGTGCGAATTTTAATTCAACTTAAGACTTAAAATCGGGATCAAAAGTGTCACAAAAGAATAGAAAACTTAATACAAGATTTGAATCAGAAATCACTGAGGGATAGCCATTCAGCCTCTTGAAATATCACAGCCATGAGAGGATAGCAGGATGCAAATCAAAATATGTCACCAAGTGGCGAAGAAAAAAAAAACCAAGGCTCTAAAATAAATTAGCATCAAAACTAAGAATAACAGGAATCCCCTTACACATTACTGCGCAGATCACACAACCTCCACTCAGAGAGATCGCACCCCAGGCAGAAGCTGCACGTGAGCATCCGCTTCCTGAACTCAGCACTTCTTTCAGGCCTGTCTCCCTAAATGCCTCACTTACGTTCCCAAGGAAACCTGAGCTAAAATACACACATAACATTGGTTGGCATTTGGAGATCATATAATTTCCCTGTCCTTTTTCTCCCTCCAAACCCTCCCACATACCCCTCCTTCCTCTCTTTCAAATTTGTAGCCTCTTTGTTCATTAATGGTTGTTACATGTACATGTGCATATGTATACACATATATATTTCTAAATATAACCCACTCAGGCTGTGTAATGTTATATGTATGTTACTAGAGCTGACCATTTGGTTTTGGATAGCCAACTGACAAGCTTTTCCCTGGAGAAGGCTACTTCTCCCATTCTCAGCTTTCCCTCACAACCCATAGTTGTTTGTAGGACTGAGGCTTATGGACTTTCTCCAGTCCACTTTAGCAAGTCTACTGGCATCCTCCTTGTTTAGGCAGCCGTGTGAAAATACTATAACAAGGTAGATGGCTTACTGATACACTAGTATCTAAAATAAGTATAGAGAGCTGGAGAGATGGCTCAGTGGTTAAGAGCACTGTCTGCTCTTCCAGAGGTCCTGAGTTCAATTCCCAGCAACCACATGGTGGCTCCAAACCATCTGTAATGAGATCTGGCGCCCTCCTCTGGCGTGTGGGTATACATAGAGGCAGAAAGTTGTATACATAATAAATAAATAAATCTTTAAAATAAGTATAGATCACTGTGTATGAAAATGAAGCAATACCCTCAGATTTCAGAGTAGTATTCATTTCCGAAGACAAGAGAGCAAAGGATAGTAACATAAGAAAGGGTGTGTGTGTGTGTGTGTGTGTGTGTGTGTGAGAGAGAGAGAGAGAGAGAATGAGAGAGAGAGAGAGAGAGTGTGTGTGTGTGTGTGTGTGAGAGAGAGAGAGAGAGAGAGAGAGAGAGAGAGTGTGTGTGAGAGAGAGAGAGAGAGAGAGAGAGAGAGAGAGAGAGAGAGAGAGAGAGTGTGTGTGGGTGTGGGTGGGTGGGTGGGTAGGTGGGTGGGTGTGTGTTCGAATACTATGAGAGGAATGAATCTGTGAAAGCTGAAATTCCAAACAAGCTCACGCCTTATTTGAGCTTTACAAGTGTGAGGGTCCCTCACCCCTAGCGTCCATACTTTGTCCATGGGAAGCATCCGTGCATTCTCCACCCTGACACATTTCATGTGACTGAAACTTCACATGAGACACTGCTCACTCTGACATGAAAGCCCAGAAAGGTTTGAGAAATGTCTGTCTTGTCTGCTCAGATACGAGGGTGACTCTGTCCTGAGAAGGCAGGCACACCACACTTCAACATTCACCTCCAAAGAAATTTTCTCCCCTGGATTTCCCCCAAAAATTAAAAGAAACTTTTTGTACAATGCATATTTGTGCATGTTTGGTGGATCCTCTTCTTCAAATGGGCTGTGAGGTGTCTTGCCTGGAGACACTAATAGCATGTTAGCAGATAGGACCCTGGTACACGATAGTGCAGCATGTTCTTTGGAACCTCAGCTGAATCTGCGCTAAGCCTAATAACCACATTCACGTGGATTCTGCAAGCACACACACTTAAGTGCACATATTTTTGAGGCATTAATTAACAGATGTTAACAATATTCATCCATGAGAAGTAGGTCATGGCAGCTCCTTCTCCTTTTCCATGTCTACATATTCTATTTTCCTTTGCAATGTTCTTGTTTTAAATTTTTAAATTTAAATTTTTAAAATTTTTAAGTTTTAAATTTAAAATTTCTTTTGTTAAACTTAAAATACAGAGGCAGCAAAACCTTTGAAAAGACTGGGGTACACATCTGCACTCAGACCAATGTGTGCTCAAAGAACAATGAAATACAAACTCACTAACTCAAATACAAATTTAGCCTATCAGCTCAAGCTACTGAGAACTCAGTCTAGTTGAAGTTATGCTTATGACAATTGTTCAATGCCAACTCTCTTGCCCATGGAATCCAGACAAGACACGTTTTTATAATACTTTTAATTATAATATAATTACATCATTTCCTTATTCTCTTTCCCTCCTCCAACTTCCCATATGTATGCCTCTTGCACTCTCTCAAATGCATGGCCTCCTGTTTCTTCAATTATTGTTAAGTGCATACACACACACACACACACACACACACACACACACACACTCACACATACATATGCTCCTAAATACATAAATACAACCTTTTAAGCCTCCATTACGTTACCTGTATTACTTATCTCAGTGATATATAATACACTATAGAAAACCACACCCAGTCAAAATGCAGAGAACAAGAGGTTGTATGGTGCCCAGGCCTAACTAATACATCTATGATACAATCCCTGCACTTGAGGCTCAAGAATCATTGATTAAAAACATGGCAGAAAGATGAGCCAGGAGAACAGAAAGTTTTCTGTGAGATTGTATCTCCTAGAGATGTCAAAGAGGCTACATCCACGAGATCTCATGGCTGCCTAAAGAGGACTCAAACAAGGACAACACCAATGAACATGCTAACAAGGACAACACCAGTGAACATGCTAACAAGGACAATGCCAGTGGACATGCTAACATGGAAGGAGGTTAGGCGGTGAGGTCTCAACCCTAGACAAAGAACTACAGCAACTAGAGAATGCTGAGCGTAGGAGAAATGATCTTCCCTGAGGAAGAGCTCCCAGTTAGTATGCAATACAAAGAGGCATGCATACAAGTAACAAGGTACAGACAATATTTAATGACATAATGGGGAAATATGTAGAAAATCTATCTGGATTGCAAGAAGAGTATAATTTTATTTACTTTCTAATTTTTGTTAAATGGTTTGGGCTTGTAGTCATGTAACGAAGTCTTTCTTAAATCTGTTTAGTGGTAATATATTTTAAAGTACATTTTTATGTACATAGAAGAATGGTGTCCTAAGTCCTAATGGAGATCAGATGGAATGTATCTAAATTGTAGTTCTAAACTGACAAGTGACTTGCAAAGTTATTTTATGCACCTATGCATTCATCCATTAATTTTCAAAATACATGTTTAGTACCCAAGATCTGGGATATGCACAGTATGAAAACACAGTCTCTTTTCTTGAGAAACTCATTCTTTGTAGGAAAGAGATACCATAGATAGAATTTCGTCCTCTTCTTCTTCCCAGGTCAGATGGAACCTTGCACACACAGACATGTTTTACAGTGGGAGATGATGACTCACAGTGCTCTTGAGTTATGATGAATAGTTGGTTAGAAGAAGAAAAGTGATCAAAGTCTTGTTAACAAAGAAGGAAACAGAGAGCAAAGTTGGAATGACATTAGCTTTAGACATCAAGTACCCAGGAAGGGCACACCTCCTAACCCTAACCTAAAAGGGCTCTGTAAATGGGGGCCAAGCATTCAAACATCTGGAGCCTAAGGCTAATGTTCTCATTTAAGCCACCATAGAATGTGAAATCAAATCTGCCTTTGAGAATAAAAAATTAACTTTTCTTCTAGTTCTATTTAAAAACATCAGGAGTTTCTTAAAACAAACCCAACACCCATTTAGGTGTTAACAAGTATTTCTAAATAGAAATTATTCTAACACATTGATTGAAAGTCCAATGTTTTTGTCATGTATGTCACCCCCAGGATGACAGGAAGAGAAGAGAAACGACTCCCCATTCACTGCAGCAAAGCTTGCTTTGGATTAGACTGCTGAGCTTCCATACGAATATCTTTCACAATCCACCCTTGCTGTATTATACTAATACTAGAAGTAAGAAATAATGTTCTTGGCGGATGATATCAGCCATTATTCGGCAGTTGTTATTCAAAAGAACAAAGATGGTTTTGTAAATGTCTTAGTAAATCATTCAGAGAAGGAATCCAACTTTGTGTCATTTTACATTTTTGCTCAAGTAATTATATTTAATTATTATGTTTTGCCTGTCAGAAAGTTGAAATGCAGAACTATAATATTAACAAGAACATTATATAAAGCAGTCTGTGCATGTCAATCACATCAGTCCTTGATTGTTATATTAACTATTGCTCTCTTAAGCAAAACCAACCTACAAGTATTCAGAAAACACCATTCCCCCCAGACCACCCAACACAGTTCCTTGACATATCTACGTTTCCTTTGATGAGCTGCCTATGAGAAGACAACAGTTTGTAATGATGATGAACTATTGTCAGTTCACTATATCAGCCTCCATCAGATGAACTAATTAAATCTACATGCTCATTTTGTGTAATGGAAATACAATCACTGCCATACAGCACTGTCGCGGGATCAACATTGTCTACTCGGGAAATGAAAGTCTTGCCTTTGGCTTGGCATTTTCTGAAGCAGCAGGAGACCATTATCTTGTGACAACATTTTATTTCATTGACATCTCAAATATATTCTTAATACCCTTTATATTTATGTGCATCTTAGAGTGAGAGGATTAGAATAGGTGTTATTATGGCAGACAGGCCCTCATTATCCCATTCAGGATAGCATTAGCATGTGCCGCAGCTCAGCCCTAAGCATCTCGTGGTTCACACTGCACCTTTTACTTTTGCGCAGTCACAGCGAAACTGTCTCAACCACGGCCTTTCTCTGTGTTAATCATCCACATTCACCCCCTTTCACTACACTCTGCTTCCGACTTTACCTTATACACTGTGAAAATCAATCGGCTCACCAAAGTGTCAGTCAATTATTTCTCGGTTTTCTAATGTTAAGCCAAAATAATAATCATGAAATAATCAGATTGTTTCCCATTCATTTTGAAATCACTATCCTCGTGGATCCAAATGCTGAAGTTTGTAGATGTCTGTAAAATAACTGTCTTTATAATTCAAACTAGAAGAAACATAACTTTACCGGAAATTTCAGCAACTCAGGCAATTTGGGGGTGGGTTTGGATTATCCAGAAAAGAGGTCCAAATCTCCACCACATTCTCCATGTGTGTATGAAGAAACAGACACTGGAAACTATTCAACATAAGATTCGGGGTGCTAAACTTGAAATGGAGGATGGAATAAAGAAACTATAAAAATTCTTCTGCAATCATAGATGTTGAAAGTCTGTATATGAGGCAAAAGGAAGAGGCACGATTTTCAAGATGTTTTCATAGTGAAGCAATGTTTTGAGTTTCCAGAGTTTTTAATGTATTAAATTTTCCTTGTTTGTGCTAGACCAGGGATATGACTGCCTTTGCACTGGTCAATAGAATGGAAAGCACTATTTGTTCTATTCATTGTCACAAAAGAAGTGTGTTGAATAAGAGCAGATGGAGATAATGAGGCCTAGGGAGGGGAATCTCTCTTGGTGGATTAAGAGTAAATCAGCCCAAAGAATCAAAAAATATAAAACAGGAAAAAGAAAGCATATTTAACAAATGATGCTGGCACAACTGGATATCAACATGTAGAAGAATGAAAATAGATCCATATCTCTCACCATGCCCAAAACTCAAGTCCAAATGGATCAAAGACTTCAACATAAAGCCAGCCACACTGAACCTCATAGAAGAAAAAGTGGGAAGTACACTAGAACACATTGGCACAGGAGTCCATTTTCTAAATATAACTCCAGCAGCACAGACACTGAGAGAAACAATTAATAAATGGGACCTCCTGAAACTGAAAAGCTTCTGTAGAGCAAAGGACACAGTCAACAAGACAAAACGACAGCCTACAGAATGGGAAAAGATCTTCACCAACCCACGTCAGACAGAGGTATGATCTCCAAAATACACAAAGAACTCAAGAAATTGGTCATCAAAGGAACAAGTAACCTAATTTAAAAAAAAAAAAAAAGAATACAGACTTAAACAGAGAACTCTCAACAGAGGAATCTAAAACAGCTGAAAGACATTTAAGGAAATGTTCAACATCCTTACTCATTAGAGAAATGCAAATCAAAACAATTCTGAGATTCCATTTTACACCTGTAAGAATGGCCAAGATCAAAAACACTGATGACAGCCGTGCGGTGGTGGCATATGCCTTTAATCCCAGGACTCAGGAGGCAGAGGCAGGTGGTTTTCTTTAAGTTCAAGGCCAGCCTGATCTATAAGAGCTAGTTCCAGGACAAGCTCCAAAAGCTACAGAGAAACCCTGTCTCGAAAAACATAAATAAATAAATAAATAAATAAATAAATAAATAAATACAACCCACTGATGATAACCTATGCTGGAAAAGTTATGGGGTAAAGGGAACACTCCTGCATTGTTGGTGGAAGTACAAGCTGGTACAGCTCCTTTGGATATCGGTATGGCGATTTCTCAGAAAATTAGGAAACAATCTTCCTCAAGACCTAGCAAGACCACTTTTGCATATATATCCAAAGCAATCAATCATGTCACAAGGACATATACTCAACTGTGTTCATAGCAGCATTGTTGGTCATAGCCAGAACCTGGAAACAACCTAAATGTCCCTCAACTGAAGAATAGATAAGGAAAATGTGGTACATTTACACAATGGAGTTCTACAGAGCAGGAAAAAAAATAATGACATCTTAGCCGGGTGATGGTAGCACACGCCTTTAATCCTATCACTTGGGAGGCAGAGGCAGGCGGATCTCTGTGAGTTCAAGACCAGCCTGGTCTACAAGAGCTAGTTCCAGGACAGGCTCCAAAACCACAGAGAAACCCTATCTCGGAAAAAAAAAAAAAAAAAAAAAAAAAAAAAAAAAACAATGACATCTTGAACTTTGCAGGCAAGTGGGTGGAACTAGAAAACATCATATTGAGTGAGGTAATATATGTACTCACTCATAAGTGGTTTTTAGACATAAAGCAAAGAAAAGCACCCTACAAATCACAATCCGTGAGAACCTAGACAACGATGAGGACCCTAAGAGAGACATACGTGGGATCTAATCTATATGGGAAGTAGAAAAAGACAAGATTTCCTGAGTAAATTGGGAGCATAGGGACCATGGGAGAGGATTGAAGGGGAGCAGGAAAAAAAATGTACAGCTCAATAAAATAAGCAAAAGTAGATTAAAAAATATGTCATATGTAAATGTTTTGTCAGATGCAGAGGGAGGGAAAAAGGCAACTGAGATCATGATAGCTGGTAAAACTGGTATAAATAAAGATGTCTTCCTGAAAAAAAAAGTATACGTCATCCCTAGAAATATATACATGAGTGACACTAAATGGAGTCCGCAGGTTGTTTTTATATGTTTATAGTTATATGTGTAGTAATGACAATAATTAAAGCAAAAGAGCCCATGAATTTGAGGAGTGGATGGAGGAGGTGTGGGAGGAGTTTGGGAGAGTTTGGGAATAAGGGGTATTGCAAATAAAGTATTCATATGTTGTAGAATATTATTTTAAGGTGTGTTACTTTTGTTTATGCTCTGAAACATTTATTTAATAATGCAAAGATGTGTTTCATTGTCGAAGACCAGCTTTGACAAAACTCGTCCCTTCCAGGGTAGGCGTGTGAGAATGGAGCAGAGATATAAGAGAAATAAGAGACAGAAACACAGGACAGCATCAAGAGGGACATTCAATGAATACAGAATCCACCTAGTTTGTTTTCCACACACTTCTATACTTCCCTCCAAAAGGAGAGGGGGAAAAACAACAGCCTTCATTAACATGCTCTAAGGCATAGACTTGAATTCTCCGACCTTTGGTCCAGGTGGAGCTGATCTACCTCTATACCCAAAATACTAACATGCCACACCGTAGGTCAGTATTGCTCATTTGTAGCCACGCCTGTTGTCAACAACTTTGAGAGAGCAAAATAAGCTCACACTCTCTGACCTCCAGTCAAGGTGGAGCAGGCTCACAACTGTGGGTCCCCACATTTCATTAAATAAAATTGACTTGCAGTCAGGAGGTTGAATCAGTGAGTAGCTGACAGGAAGTGGTAGGGAGGAGGCAAGTGGAGAAGGGTTTTAAAGGAGGAGCAAAAGAAGGAAGAAACAGAGTGCTAGGGGCCAGCCAGCCAGCTGTTGAAATACGAGCGGTGGGCTGTGTCCCGCCACCCGGCTAGCTTTACCCGAAATAATTACACGGAAACTGTATTCTTTTAAACACTGCCGGACCCATTAGTTTCAGTTTCTTATTGGCTAGCTTTTACATATTGATCTAACCCATTTCTATTAATCTTTGTAGCCCACGAGCTGGCTTACCAGGAATGATCTTAACCTGCGTCTGTCTGGAGTGGGAGAATCATGGCGACTCCCTGACTCAGCTTCTTTCTCCCAGCATTCCGTTCTGTTTACTCCGCCTACCTAAGGGTTGGCCTATCAAATGGGTCTAGGCAGTTTCTTTATTAATAAGAAATCATTCCCACATCATTTCCCCTTTTTCTGTTTAAACAAAAAAGAAAGGCTTTAACTTTAACATAGTAAAATTACATATAGCAAAACAGTTATCAAGCAAGAATTACAGTTACAATATTTATATCTATTTTATCTTTTATCATAACTAAGGAAAACTATAACTATCTATTCATTCTTCAACTCCATCAAAGACTCCAGAAGGATATAATACTACCTAAGTAAACAAGAAATAAGAAAACTCTAGAAATGACAGAGACATCTCGTTGCCTGGACAGTCACCCAAAGTTCTTTTGTACCGTTGGGGCATCCATCTTCAGCCTTCAGGCCCATTGTATCCAGCAGACATTTTCATGAAGCAGGAAATTCCAAAGACAGTTCAGTCACTTTCTGCTGTATCCTGCAGAATGTCTCGCAGACTCTTTCATGAGTCAGGAACCCCGAAAGACCATCTCACCTTTAGGCAAGTTCAGCAGTCCTCTCTCTGCAGGTTCTCTGTGTCCGGTTTATGCAACAGTCCAGGCAAGAGCAGTTTCTTGCCCAAATGGCTATCAAACTCCATAAGGATCCTTTTTGATGCCCATCTTCCTCTAGAAGTAGATTGGTGCCGCCAGGAGCAGATATGTCTCATTGTCATGAAAAGTCCTAAGTTATTAAAATATTTTAAATGCCATATTCTGTAGCCTTTGAGAGATATGAAGAATGCCTATCTGAAATATATCTCTATATATCTAGAAAATCTAAGTAACATGACTACAAACTTGACTATTATTTATGATTATCATCAACAACCTATATTTCCTAATTATACATTACATTTTAAAAATGAACTACACAATCACACCTTATTTAAGATCAAAAATACATATACATATAACAAAATTGACCTTAAAATCCATACCAATGCAAATTATTCATACCTATATCAGCCAGCCATGCAGCCCGCCATGGAGTAACAGTGAAAGTAAGTTATACAAAAGTAAGAAAAGGAAAAGACCTGAGGCAAAAGGTGGACAGGATAATTTTTTTTTTTTTTTTTGGTTTTTCGAGACAGGGTTTCTCTGTAGCTTTTGGTGCCTGTCCCAGAACTAGCTCTTGTAGACCAGGCTGGCCTCGAACTCCCAGAGATCCGCCTGCCTCTGCCTCCTGTGCTGGGATTAAAGGCGTGTGCCACCACCGCCCGGCTGGACAGGATAATTTAAGTTAAAAAAAAAAAGACAAGCTAAGGCCAGGAACTCGTAATTAATCACAAACCTCCATGTGTGAGCTATTTGGGAGCTAGTGGTGGGCCCCCAAAAAAAGCCAAATGAGCAAAAACATCTCACAGCAATAAAAAACATTATCTCATTAAACTATCCCACTGTTTGAAAAACATGAATAAAGAAGCAAAGATGTATCATTGGTTAGGACATATAACAGTTAAACTGTCGTTGTGTCTATAGGTAGACCAACATGTTCCTGGTAGACTTAGAAATTCCTGAAAAAGTAGGGAATTTATTCCAACACTGCATAGCCAGTCCCTGTGGTTTTATGACAATCATTTTTTCCTGAAATATTCAAATAGAAATCATGAACAATGTCTTTCAGACATCAGATACTAATTGGCTAGTTTTTGCCTTGTTCCTGTTAAAATATGATGTAATTTGTACACAGGTAAAGAAAACTCCTAAATCTTTTTAATCTTAGTTTTCTGTTTATAAGCACAGTTGAGATATAGCATGAATATATAGATTTTAGGGCACAAGTGTACAATTTGAATTATCACCAAGTCAATGGATTTTGTTAAATAAAACTTGGGTCAAGAAATGAAAACAAATTACCCAGATAACCCAATGCCCTTCATGCTCCACTTCCAGTCATTAGCCGTATTCTGAATATGACCTCTATTCAGCCTTAAAACTCTGTAGCCTGTTTGTGATTTTTCAACCTGATGAAAATTGCATCATATAGCACATACTTTATATCTTGGTTCTTGAGGTCATTATTAATTACATGGAAAAACAGTCTGTCTGTTCTTCTTTTATAATAGTTAATTAGCGCATCATAACCCATGTATCCTATTGTCAATGCACAGTTTGAATTCTTAAAGTTATCTACTTGATAATCTTGTTTTTACTTTTTTGAGCAGTTGTTAACTAAATGTATTGTTTTCCAAGTAGAGTTGTGCTAATGTTTAGTAAGGCACTCTTGAATGTAAATGACGGCTAGAAAAATTCAGTTATGTTCCCAAGTCCAGGAAGCCCATGGTAGTAGGCTTTCTTAAAGAATTCACTTGTGTTCACATTCACATCTACAAGGTATATATTTACAACTATCAAAATTCAATATAAATTTTAATGTAATACTTTTTCCGTAAACAAAAAAATATATCCCCATCAATCAGATCATTTAATAATATTTATATTAATTGCCTTTCATATGTAACTTCTTTGCTTTGGCTATTTCTTTCTGCTTTATTTCCTTCAAAATTCAATGATATTTAAATCTTATTTCATATCTTATAGAAGAAGACAGGAGTTCATGTTGAGTGGTCTCCGTGTCCCTTAGGAATTGCACAGGAGAAAAATCAACCTTTTGTTTTCTCTATGAAACAAATGATTTCCAGAAGCCAAGACTTGCCACTGAAGATTCTATTTCATGTCTTGCTGGACTAGTCTGAATGTGTTGGTTTTGTAGCTGTCATTTGATATGCAAATGCAAGTCTTTAAGAAGCCACGATACTCAGAAACAGAATTTAAAGTGTTCTCCAAAGAAGCTGGAGACAATTAATAAAGAAAATGATGACAATTAGTGAGTTAAATTACTAGCCTCATCTACTTTTTTTTTACATTTGGTTGTTTTTAAGATAACGTCTGGAAAACTTGCTCCATCCCACAGGGCCCATCACAACTTTCTTGTGACCAAATTATCTTACTAACTTCTTTGATATTGATGGGGAACTGTTGCTGGCCTGGCTCTGGAGAGTATGGTGTGGAATAGAAAAATGGTAAATGTTGGCAGAGGCTGTTTGTTCCTTCCCAGCTGCTCAGACCCAAAATAATCACACAGAAACTCTATTATTTGCAATACTGTTCGGCCAATAGCTTAAGCACATTTCTAACTAGCTGTTACATCCTAAACTAACCCATCTCCATTAATCTGTGCATCACCACGAGGTCGTGGCCTACAGGCAAAGTTTCGGAGGATTCCAGCAGAGGCATCTGTCTCCTGTGGCAGCTACATGGCTTCTCCCTGACTCTGCCTACTCTCTTGCTATATCTCTGTTTGGATTTTTTGCCTGGCTTTACTCTGTTCAGCTATTGGCCAAAAGCAGCTTTGTTCATTAACCAATAAAAGCAACACATATACAGAAGGACTTCCCACACCAGGTAAAGATAGAGCACATACTCTACAAAGCAATGGGCTTTATTTAGAGCATTTCAATATCTGCCTCTCATGTCTCTTTATTATATTTACTCTCATTGTCTTCTATTGTTCCCCTCCTTTTCCCTTGGGTCTCCTCTTCCAAAATATTCTCTATTATACTTTTTATATCATAAAAAACAGAACTGTAGGTTCTGCTTTTGAGTGAGAAATATTGTATTTCTCTTGAGTCTAATTTTGCTGAACACAATGATCTTCTGTTCTTTCGATTTCCTGCAAACTATGTGATATGTTTGTGCATGTGTGCGTGTGTGTGTGTGTGTGTGTGTGTGTGTGTGTGATAGTATCTTTGTGGGTGGTTATGCTGTGTGACCAGGTGTATGCGACTCTGTGTGCCTATACGTTTGTCTCTATGTGTGTGTAAGTGGTGATAATTTGTTTGTGCCTTAACAATAAAAGCTTGAATGAAGATCAGAGTGCAGAGTTAAACCACTAGTTAACCAGAGGTCAAGCAGATGGAACTTGAGTTCAAGGCCACCCTGAGCTACATGAGATTAAATCAGTCTAAAGGAGAAACAGAGCCAAGTGGTGGTAGGTAGTTCACACCTTTAATCCCAGCACTAGGGAGTTGGAGATGGGAAGTGATGTGGCTGGGCAGAGAGAGGACTATAAGGCAGGACACAGGAGCTTAGGATTCAGTCTGAAAATTCTTAGAGATGGCATTCAATTTAAGAAACCTATAGAGACAGATCTACAAAAGCTAGTTCCAGGATAGTTAATGCTGTTACACAGAGAAACCCTGTCTTGGGGGAAAAAAAAGGATAGGAAGAATGGGGGAAAAGTCAGAAGTTCAGCCAATAAGGTAACATCAAAATAAATACTTTATAATTATTTTGTGTAATTGATTTGGGAGTGTCATATATCAATCTGTTGATTTCATTGGTTAAGCAATAAAGAAACTGCTTGGCCCTGATAGGTTAAAACATAGGTGGGAGGAGTAAACAGAACAGAATGCTGGGAGGAAGAGGAAGTGAGCTCAGAGAGACGCCATGCTCCCCTCTCCCGGGTGGACGCGAGAGCTCTGCTCTCTGAGACACACGCAATGAAGCAAGCCGCCAGGTCAGACATGCTGAATCTTTCCCGGTAAGACCGGAGCTACACAGTTTATTAGAGATGGGTTGATTGGGATATCAGAATTAGCCAGTACGGGCTAGAGCTAATGGGCCAAGAAGAATGGGCCAAGCAGTGTTTAAAAGAATACAGTTTGTGTGTTGTTATTTTGGGGCATAAGCTAGCCAGGAAGCCGGGGTGCTGGGGACGCAGCCCAGCCCCGACGCTCCTATTACAACATGTAATAAAAAGCAATTCACAATTTACAAGAGTAATACACTAAGAAGTATTTTTCTTCAAGCTGAAGACAAACCAGTATTTCTCATGTAAATGAAAAGATTGTTTTTGATCAAAATAATCACTTCATTACTTTATAGTTTGGTTAATACATTAAACTAAAAGATTGCCATGCTTAATTTAACCTTATGTACCTAGTGAGCATGCATTTGTTATTTATTTATTTATTTATTTATTTATTTGTTAGCCATCAATATTTATAATTATTTGCTGAAGACATCTTTAACATGTATATGATAACTGAATGAACACCAGTAATCATCTTGGAACACATAATTCCATGCAATAATACTATCTCCACCCTCATGTTATTTCATGTGCTGCTTTTTATGTCATGCTATTATCTCTTCATGATAATTTTATTCATAATGTTTCAAAGACAAATTCTGCAGTTATGTAGATGGGTGATGAAATTACTTCTAAGACTATAATTTCATTTCAAAAGCTAAGTGTGGGGCTGGATAAATGGCTCAGTGATTAAGAGTGTTTGCTATTCTTTCAGGACCTCTGGGTTCTGTTCCTAGCCCACAACCTCTTCTAACTTCATGTCAAGAGGACCTGACACCCTCTGGTGGCCACCACAGGTACACATGATGTATACATGGAGACAAAACACAAACATAAAAAAAAAACTCAGTAAATCTTAATATGAAAAGTGTGACCATAAGACAGAAACAGAGCTCAGAAAATCAAACGTTCATCACAGAACTGTTGATGAAGCGATGAAAAATATAGATGGAAAACTTGTTTTAAACTATATTTTTACACTTGAATTAGAGACATTAACCAGTATATTTTGATTGAACAAACTCCCTCTTTTTAGCCATACAACATCCTCCCTATGCTTCAGCGGCTACAGAAACCCAATAAGAAAGCTAAAAGAAATAGTAAAAAGTGAGAAGATGAGGCCTTGGCACATGCTAACTGGTAATATTTCCCTGTCTATCCCTAAAATAAGAAGAAGCAAGGTAATTACATAGACCCATCAATACCGATAGGTAAAAGAAACTTTTAAATGGAAAAATCAAGCATTTCAAATCAAGAGTCATTAACTGTTTGAGTAGAAAGACCCCTAAAACCACAACAAATTGCCATCACAGAAATTATAATTAGTAGAACAGAACACTGGAAGACGACACCCCCATCTACAGAAGAGGGGCAGGCATTTATAACCAAGTTCCTGGCAGAAATTGCCGCCACATAAGAAAATCTGTTGAAACATTTAAAATAGTCTTTTAATTAATGATGAGCGCAGATGATAGAAAGCAGAGGCAGCAAATGGATTTAGCACAGTTAAGAAGACTTTTATAATTAAAACCATAAATTTAAATGAGCAAAAGTAAATTAAACAAGCACGCAGCTCTGTCATCTGAAAGGGAGTAACAGGCTAGGTGGAAGCCAGTGGCAGGGTGTGTTTCAAGTGCTGAAGGCAAGAGGCATCAAACAAAAGTTCTATGTGCAGGAAAAAATGCTTTCCCTCAAGTATTGACTCTTTCCGTAGCCCACCGCCCACAAGGAATTTCTTATGATGGAAATGTATGTCACGCAGAACATACAAGAATCTATACAAGAACACAGTGCACTGGTAAAAGCAATATTATCGGCAAGTATCAAAGAAAGAGAAAGGGTATCTTTGCTTGTTTTAAGCCCTTTTGTCTTCTATATTTTAAATTACTTCAAAAATCAATAATTATGAACCTGCTGGAGATGGGGGAATTGGCTAATAAAGGAACTGCCTTGGCCCATTTTATTGGTTAGAGGTTAGGTGGGAGGAGTAGGCAGAACAGGACGCTGGGAGGAAGAGGAAGTGAGCTCAGACTCGACAGCTCTCCTCTCGGGAGCAGACGCCTGAGAGAGACGCCATGCCCTGCTCCCAGGCAGACACACGCCATGAAGCTCCGACCCAGGATGGACTAGGCTAGAATCTTCCCGGTAAGCGCACCTTGGGGTGCTACACACAGATGATTAGAAATGGGATAAATTAATATGTGAGAATTAGCCTAGAAGAGAATGGGCCAAGCAGTGTTTAAATGAATACAGTTTGTGTGTTGTTATTTCGGGCATAAGCTAGCCGAGCAGGCAGCTGGGGTACTAGGAACGCAGACCCGCCGCTCTACTACTACATGCTGGTGGTACAATCTGTAAATATAAATTCGTGCAAGAATAAGTAAATAGGAAGAATAATGTTCTGAAGACCAAAATTTATGTATTCTTGAAATTAAGTTGACACCAATGTGAACCAAAATTTATACTTTAATTGCAGCACTTGGGAGGCAGAGGCAGGCAGATCTCTGTGAGTTCAAGGCCAGCCTGGTCTACAAGAGCTAGTTCCAGGACAGGCTCCAAAGAAACCCTGTCTTGGGGGGAAAAAGATTTAAATAGTAATTATCTTAATTACAGATTGCAGGGAAAATAAAAAAGAAATAGCAACAAAATAAAACTGAATTGAAATATTTCATTATAAAAACAGCTTGTACAAAAGGATACAGAAATGAAAAAAAAAATAATAGAAAGTGTGACTTTCATAGAATGTTGAATAATGCCTGATATCAGTAACTGTATCAAGTATAAATGGAACAAATACTCCAATGTAAGGTAGAAATTGGAAGGATGAATTAAAACATAGCACACACATATGCTTTTAGTAAGAAACATACTTATCCTTCAAAGGCTCAGATGGGTTGAAAGTTAAAAGATTTAAGAAATTTATCATGCAAACAGTGCTAAGGGGCGGGTGGGACTGTCCATGCTTACATGAAACAGACGTCTTTAATGGGGAACCTCCTTCAGCCAATGGCTGCCCAACCTGGTCCAGCCTCTCCAAGGCCATTGGCTGAAAGAGGTTCCCAATAAGGCCTTAAAAACTAAGCTTATAACAGGATGAAGGAGCTCTAATAACAACAAAAGATCAGCCTATCAGGAAGAGCCAATAATTATAAAGGTAAATGAATTAATAAAAGCCTTAAAATACATGAGTAGGAACTGCATGCCACGGAGGACCACTAGACAGTAAAACAACAGAAGAGTCTTCAGGAAATCACTGTCCATAACGTGTGAAACACACAGTCCTAAAACATGGAGGAAACAGACAACTTGAACAATGCTGCAAGCTAAACAGTCAACAACTTCAACATCTCATTAACAGCTGAATAGACTTCTTCCACAAACGAAGCTGCTATGTCTACTATGATCAACCAAATGTCGAGCCACAAGCAAACCTCAGTGTATTTCCAATAGTTTAAATCAACTCGTTGCACAATAGGATGAGATGAGAAATGAAAAATGAAGTTTAATCATTTATACACATGAAAATAAACTATATTCCTAAATATTAATCTATTGGTCCAACAAAAATATAAGAAGAAGTTGGAAAATACTTTGAAATGAATTAATACTAAAACACAACATATCAAGAAATTGAAAGAGAGAGATTCAAGTCATTAATCTAACTTTCTACATTCTATGAAACTAGGAAAAACAGACCTAACTCAAGCCAGACCTATAAAAAGATTATAGTGTGAATACATGAAACAGGCTAGAAAAGCACTTGAGAAGATGAGAACCACACATTTTCCTTTGAGAGATCAACAGAAATGGTAAGTTTTAGTTAGCGTGATCAAAGAGAGCAGGAGACAGATGGGAGACAGAGGTACAGAAAGAGAACTTCAATTTCTAAAATCAGAGTGAAAGATGAGCTATTGTTATAAGTGTCTCAGAAATCAAATGGTTTCTCTAAAGAAATACTGTTCATATTACAATAGAATAGGAAACCTTGGCTGGTTGATGATTCAGCAGGTGAATCACTTGTGATACAGGCCTGGCAACCTTCATCCAAAAAATAATCGATCTACCACAAGGTCCAGCTACATCACTCTTGGGCATATGCTCCATGGGACTCTAAATCCTACTACAGAGATACTTGCTCATGATGTTCATTGCTGGTCTATTCATAATAACAAGAAATTGGAAACTGCCAACAGCTGATGACTAGATAAAATCCGATACATTTACACAGTGGGATATTATTCAGCCTTTAAGAAAAAATAAAATTCTAAAGTTTTCGGGCAAAGAGATAGAGCTATAAACAATCATTAATATCACCCGGCTACAGACTCTGCTACCTAAATAGGGATCTGCCTGCAAGATACACTGTTTCAATAGTAGCACAAATGTTATGGAGTAAATAATTAGTTTCTTATTTGATTTAAGTACTGTTCTATGAGACAGAAACCTTACCAGGCACTTCTAAGGTGGCCAAGAACCTGAGACAAAATAGATCATGGCCCTTAGCAGAAATTCTGCTACCATGACAATAAAATGATCCCTAATGACATACGGTCATACCTATTATTCTACCCTCACCAGAGAAGCTTATTCTTGCAGCAGGTGGCAATCAATACAGAGACCCACAACTGGACGATGTGGAGAGAATGGAGACTTTGGAACAGTTATTCGTAATTGGGATGTCTTCATCAAATCCCTCTACTCAAGGCTCTATGCAGAAGATTGCAAGGGCCAGAGAAGGAGGAGGATTTCTCAGAAACAGCATCTGCCAATAGAGACGATAGATGTAGGAACACAGAGACCGTGACAACATGCACAAGACCTGCACAGAGTCAAACCAGACAAAACCCCAGCACTGGGCAGAAGTGAACACCAAGTCCCACCCCTCACCAAGATGTTTTGGTAATCTGTAACTTCTGGGAAAGGGAAAATAAGTGTTCCAGTAGAGAGTCACAAGGACACTTCAGAGCCAGCTTTCATGCCCAGAAGTAGTTGGACAACACAAAACAGACTCCATGATGTTTGTTTGCTTTTGGTTTGGTTTTGTTATTTGTTCATCTTATTGTTTTGTTCGTCTTGTTTTGTATTGATCTTCATGGAGGTCTGTTTTTCCTTTTCTAAGAAGGAGAGAGATAGACAGAGACAGAACATGGGTGGATAGGGAGGTGGGAAGGATCTTGGAGGAATTGAGGGAAGGGAAAGAATATGATAAAAATAAATATATTGTATAAAAATGTTAAATCCATATTTATTTATTTTTTTTTTGTGTTAATTTTTTTTTTTTATTTTAATTTATTTATTTATTAAGAATTTCTGCCTCGTCCCCACAACCGCTTCCCGTTTCCCTCCCCCTCCCCCGATCAAGTCCCCCCCCCCTCATCTGCTCGAAGAGCAATCAGGGTTCCCTGACCTGTGGGAAGCCCAAGGACTGTCCACCTCTATCCAGGTCTCCTAAGGTGAGCATTCAAACTGCCTAGGCTCCCACAAAGCCAGTACGTGCAGTAGGATCAAAAACCCACTGCAATTGTTCTTGAGTTCTCAGTATTCCTCATTGTCCGCTTTAAAAAAAAACTTCAAAATAAAACAGAAGAAGTATCCCCCCCCCCAAAAAAAAACAGATATGATGGGGGGAGGGAGCCTGCAATTCCCTCATGCTTCCACCACAGGTGGGAGGCAGGGACAAAGTATTGCTGGAAGCTCCTGGGCCAGCGGGCCAGGTGTATGCCATGCAGAGAGACTCTATCTCAAGGTAGAAAGGCAAAGCCCAATACTTAAAAGTTGTTCTCTGTCAACTACATCATGCGAAGTCATGGGAACACAGAGATTCGCATACACACACACACACACACACACACACACACACCCCACATGATAAATTGACAAATGAAAAAACTGCCAATAAACCAAACACAATAGAAAAATATGTCACAAAAACAAATTGGAAACACAACTAGACTTATAAAAACTTAAGGTATTTAACTTGTAACCTGAAAAAAAAAATGTATCAAACAAGACTCCTGTCCAAAAGTCAACATTGGTGAATTCTATTGCTATTTATAGACTTAACTGATGCTTCACACCCTCTCCACTGAAAGTCGACAACTTTCACCTCATTCTAAGAAAATAGGCAAATAACAAAAGAAATAAATTAATAGCCGCTAACAACAAAAAACACACAAATCATAGAAAACTAAATCTAGTAACGTGAAAAAATTACCTCTGAAATTCGCGTAATCATCAATATGATTAACAATATTTTTCTCCTATGGAGAAAAAGTTTATTTGAACATCTGGAAATGTGTTGATGTCCTACATGGTTATCATCCTAATAATGAACAAAACTACACGATCATCTCACCACACACACACACACATAATCTCACAAAAAATGATATGAAATGAGTCACACTTCATACCGCATACAATGAAGAAGCACCACAATGCCCTTCTCCAGTCGGATAAAAGGCTGCAGTGTTGAGCCCACAGATGGCATCATGCTTACGCAATGGATATGAAGAGATACCCTGGTTGTCACACATGTTCAGTATCGTACAGGATGTTCTAACATGGCCAGTGATGTAAGAAAAGTAACAACACTCAGGTTGGGAGGAGAAAACAAAATGATATAACCTTGGATGTTAAATGCTATGAATACACAACACATACATGAACAAAAATAAATAAATAAAGTCACTAACAAATGAATTCACCAAAATAAGGGTGTCATCCCAAACTCAACCCTTTTCCTACACACTAATAACCACCATTCTGAAAAACTTGGAAAATAGTTTTCCATAGCAAATTAATAATTAATGAAAAACTAGGGTGAAGATAATGATAGGGAGAATTTCTATATACCTCTATGCTGTGGGAACTCCTTCAGCCAATAGCCTTTAAGATACCCTCTTGGGGGTGGTCTCTTCTGCTATAAATGCAGCCATAAAGCTTGCACACTCTCTCTCCAACTGCTGGATTTGGTTCCTGTGCCCTGTTTGTGCAGAGGACTGTGATCTGTGAGTCTACCCGTAAATAAATAGCCTTTTGTTATACTCAATTCTAAACTGGTATGAGATTATTTTATAGCATCCATCTTCATCTCTATATATTGGAAGTTAAAAACTTCAAAACACAGAGCTAAAGAGATGATATCTTGGTGGTTAAGAGTACTGGCTGCTCCTTCAGGGAACCCTGGTTCAATTCCCAGCAGCCACATGGTAGCTCACAACTGTCTGTAACTGCAGTCCCAGGATGCTCACCCCTGGCCTCCACAAGCACTGCACACATGTGGTATATAGACAAACATGCAAGAAAAACACTCATTCCATGTAAAGTAAAAATAAATATATTTTAAGGGACATTTAGTGACAAATTATCCATATAATAACTCTACTATTATGAAAGAATAAGTCATAGTGAGAAACAAGAAAAGCAATGAGATGGTAGAAGGGGAAGAGAGGGAGAAAAGACGGTTGTAAAGAAAAAGACAGGGAAGAAGCCAAAGAAAGGAAACTCCTGGGATATTTCAATATCTCCAGATGAAGTCTGATTAATATATTAGTTTGGAGTTCTTCACATTAATTTTCCCATGCTTGTTGCCTATATCACTTTAATCAGCTCTACATTCTTGATTTCCATTGTCTCCTGTAGAACCACATGGACTATTCTGTCCCACGGTGAATCCTTCTCAGATCTCCATCTACCTTCACCACAATGCCCACTTCCCTGCAAACCATCCTCTCTCCTCTGGACTCAAGTCTCTTTGGAATGTGTGACTCAGTGGTGGTTTGAATGAGAATGGACCCATGGGCTTATTTGGTTGAATACTTGATTCCCAATTGATAGAACTGTCTGAGAAAGATTAGAAGGCATGCCCTTGTTGAAGGAGTCATGTCACAGGAGGTGGACTTTAAAGTTTCAAAAACCCATGCCACTCTTTCTCTGCATAGCAGTTGTGTCTCAAGCTGGTAAATAAATGATAACCAAGTTATAATCAGTAGACCCAGAGACATTAGGTATAGAGGAAGAGACAAGGGAAACACATAGATCTCCTTAGAAGGAGAAAATAGAATAGATTTTATGGGTGGACTGGGGTCAAGGGGAAACTGGAACAGGGACATCAGGTGGGTGTGGAGATGGGGTTGAAGAACTAAATCCAGAGAGTAACAGTATTAAGGGGCATTTGAAGGATGGTATGGAAACCTAGTACACTGGAAGATTCCTAAAATACATTAAGACAATCCTAATAAAAAAATCTCCAAATAATTAGCAAGATGGAGTCCCAAGTGGCCATCATTTGTCACTAAATGAAGCTGCCAGTACCAAGGCTGGGTTTCATCCAATTGATGAAACAGGTTGGCCAACGGAGTCCCATGGACCCCAAACAAACTAAACTGTTGTCAAGATAATAGGTTGCTCTCCACAAACTGACAGCAAGGCCCCATTGCTGAAGACAACACTCACACAACTCACTGAACATGGAGAAGTCAAGCTGGTACCTACACAGAACCTTCACCACAGGGCTCTATATATTCAGACTAACTACCAAAGGATACCTGTAAATTTCAACCCAGCTACAAAACCTTTAATCTGCAATGCTGTCCTGCTTGCAAAATGGGCGATGGTAGCATAAAACTTGTGGAAGTAACCAGCCAATGTCTGATTTAAGGACCACACCACAAGACAGAACCCATACCTGCTACTTCATGGGTGATTAAGAACCAGAGACCAGATAGCCCAGAGACCTAGGGGAAAACCAAATACTGTTTGTATTAATAGAAGAAGAGATGAAGAGAAGAGGAGAAAAGAGGAGAGGAGAGGAGAGGAGAGGAGAAGAGAAGAGAAGAGAAGAGAAGAGAAGAGAAGAGAAGAGAAGAGAAGAGGTAGAATGACTCCCACAGATATTCTAGTATACTCATAAATCAGTGCCTTATCCTGTCATCATCAGAGAGGATTCCTCTGGCAGCAGATGGGAACAGATGCAGAGACCCACAACCAGACATTATGTAGAGAAAAAGCCTAAATCGGAGGTCTCCATCAAAGCCCCTTACTCAGAGCTTAGGAAGTCCTGCAGAAGAGGAGGCAGAAAGATTATAAACACCACAGGGGATGGAGGACATCAGGGTAACTAACAAGGCCCTCTAAATCAACTAAGCAAGGCACATATTCTCACTCATAGAGACTGAAGTGGCAAGGACAGGACCTACATAGGTCTGCACCAAGTCCTCTGCAGACATGTTATAGCTATTAGCTTAGTATTTTTATGGGACTCCTGACTATGAGAACAAGTGGGTCTCTGATTCTATTCCCTGTTCTTGGGATTCTTGCTCCTGTTGGGCTGCTGTGTCCAACTTTAATATGAAAGTTTTTGCTTCATTTTATTATTCTTTATTGTGTCATGTTTGGTTATTAATCTCTTAGAAGTCTGCTCTCTTCTAATGAGAGACAAAAAGGAAATCAGTCCAGAGGGGAGGGGAGGTGGGGAGGAATTATAACCCAGAGAGAGAAAAACTATAATCAGTATGTATTATATGAGAAAAGAATCTATTTTCAATAAAAATAAAATTTAAAGCCTCATTGCGATGAATTACATATAGATATTAAACCGGTAACATACACAAAGCCATCCCATTTTCATGGATTGGACCATTCAGTATTACTAAAATTTTAATAATTTTCGAATATATATAACATAGTACTTAAAACCCAATTAAATCTTTTTTGCCAAAATTAACTTAATTCTAATTTGTGGAAATGTAGCAGAACAAAATCATCAAAACAACCTCATAAAATGATTGAAAATCTGCAAGTGTTCATGATTCCCTCATTTCCAACTGGTGGTGTGAGAACAAACAAATGTAATATTAATAGAGCCGACTTGGAAGTCCACGAAATTCATTTGTGATGCCTGTCCAGACATTTCAAAGCAGCAAACAGTTCTCAGAGTAAACAATGTGGGGCAACGTGTTAGTCACACACTGCAAAGTGAACTCTGACGTCTCCCAATCCATAGAAAGGAATTAGCTAAACTGGGCTGAAGGCTTTAGCATAAGAGATAAATAGGTAGAAAAACAGCTCGAAGGAAAACATACAACTCCATCACTGTGAACTGAGTGCTAGTGGTCTAGCTATGGCATCACATTCCAAAGCATCGGAAGCAGAAAGGGGAAACTGCACATTGTAAAATACAATTAATGTAATATATTAGGATTAATGTTAAACTATACAAAAAGTAGAACTATATACAATGGGGGAAAGTATTTTTAAATTATAGATCTGACAAGAGGTGCATTTGCATGATAACCAACAAATAACAAGATTAAGAAGTGGGCAAATGATTTATTCAAAGGATCCTTAAACGTTAAAGATAGAGACTGTCTAATTGTGGGCACAGGCTTCATTTTAGATTGATTCAATTATTTGAGAATTAGATGTGTTAGTGATTACACACTTACTAATATGAGAAAGTATTGAATTTGACAAGCCTAAAAGGTTCATTTTCTAGACTACGAATTACATTTCAATTTAAGATAAAAACCCTCCATTAATCTGAATTAGATGGGTACAGTAACATGAGAAGAATAATTAGGGAAAAATTTTAAAAGATAAACCTTATTTGGGTTATATTTTCAAAGTAAATAAACTTGAAATATAAGAAATGTCAGCAATATTAGAAAAGAACAAAGTAACAGATTAAAATTATAGTGAAAGGTTACTCTGATTATGACCTAGAAATATATTTTAAAATGTTAACAAAACAGGCAAATTTTAAAGCCTCGAGGGGTACTCTAAAATATTATTTTAAATGCAATTAACTCAATACAATTTTAAAGTCAATATTCAGCAAACTTGCAGAGCATAATGCAGAAGTCATGTGCTAAATCCACTAGGGGATAAATGACAGACTATGCCGGACACTGAGGCTGATATCATCACTAAAACGAAAGTTCGGTGCAGCAGCCAGGCAAGGGACGAACATGTCATGACCCGAGGACAAGGTCCAACAGCTGAAAGATTATCAGGTACAAATTTCACTGAGAAAAATGCAAGGATTATCACCAAGGGGAGAGTTTTAAAAGTTGAACTGCAGATAAATGTACTTTGCTACTTTGGGAGATGTAGTATTATTTGGGGAAAAGTTGAGACCATAATTCCTTACTTATAAATAAACTTAGGTGATAGCAGCAATGGGCCAGAAATAACCTGGATTTGGTGAGCAAGGGAGTATTAAGATAAATAAACCAAGATCCGGATGGGGTTAACTGGTGAAAATGGGGTTTGTATAGGAGAGGGAAAGTGTAACACTATCCTTTCTGCTTTTCTACATGCTGTAGAGTTTCCATATAATAAAGGAACATTCATAAGAGCAAAGCACTAATCAAAATGCCACAATAATATAAGTAAGCTGATCTTTATATAACACCTAAAGTTGTGGTGAAATCCAGAATTAATGATAAGTTATGCCATGGCCATAAGGATGGAAACAGTACCATGAACAACTTATTCCCCAAACCTACGGATATGAAATGCCATAACCGTACTAGTTCTTTTTTTTACATTAATTAATTTTCCTGTACATACCGACCTGAAACTTGAATATATTTGTGCAGTGGCATGTGATTCGTCGATAACACATCAAACTGTGCAGTGATTAAGTTGGGTGCAACATTTTATCTCCCCAAATACTGACCATTTCATTTTGGTACAAATTCTAAATCCTTCCTTCTGTCACTTTAGAGGCTATAGCTTTTCTGAGTCCTGGGTAACTGGAGTTCACTTAGTACCTGTTAATCAAATCAACCACACCTCTTCTGCCCTTGCTTTCTGAGAAAAATGCAAAGGTTACCATACTACAGTAACTATAATCCTAATTTCAAGTGGTATGAAGGCAACTGCTTTAGGTTGTGCATGTCACAGCAATTACACAGTCTATCCATTATTGCCTTTTTCATATAACGCAGTTATCTTCAGTTCTCTTAATATTGCATATGGTAGGTGACTGCACAGTATTGATAGATAGATAGATAGATAGATAGATAGATAGATAGATAGATAGATAGATGATAGATGATAGATAGATAGATAGATAGATAGATAGATAGATAGACCACACTTTCTTATCTATTCATTAAAAATAAAAAATCTAGATAATTTCTATTTGTATATTTGTAGCTATTGTGGTCAATGCCATAACACACACATAGGAGCATGCATGTGCCCGCTCGTGTGAACGCACACACACACACTAGGGCCTGTAGTTCTTTAGCATGCGGGTTCCACTTCCCTTGGGTATGTGTCCAGTACTTAGGTCCTCTGGTCATAGAGCAGCCATAACTGCTATTTTGAGCCTACTCATAATATTTTGTATTTTGCCTTTGAAAATATTATACAATTCCAACAATGAGCAAATGTTCTCTTCTCATATCTTTGTGAGTACTTGTCATCTTTTGTCCTTCTGTTGTCATTTGTTTGATATGGTTTCTGACTTTGTAGCCTAGGATATTCTCAGCCTCATGATCCTCCTGCTTCAGCACCTAGAATGCTAGGTTTGGAGGCATGTGTCATGTCCTACCTGCCTTTTCCCACTCGGTCATATTATATCTTTCTCTCTTATGTTAACTTGATTATTTTTTAAATGTTGATGATATTTTTGAGATTTTATATACTCTGCCAGTCCTTTATAAAATCAGCATCCTCCATGTTGATAGTGTCTCTTGTTCCATGGATTTATTTGCTGGCAGGGGAGGACTTTGTTGTAGTCACATTTACGTATTTTTTTATTTCCTGTGCTTTGGGATGTCCTCCAGAAAATTTTGCCAAACCAACATCATGAAATATTTCTCCTGTTTTGATTTAGTCTACTGTCAGAAACACTAAATCAGTTGAAGGGAAGGACACTCTGAAGAGTCAAGACCAACGATGTACAAACAAGGAGACAGCAAAATCAACTCCTCTGGTCTATACATACTGTGTACATGTATGAAAATATCACAGGGGAATCTGTACACATATACAATCATTAACTATTAACTGTTAAAATTGTTCATGGGAATATGAATGGTAACGCTACTGGTTTAATTATTAAACACTAAACACATCATATCAAGTTGTCATATAATACCCTATAAATTTGTACAGTTAAAATAATAATTGACTATGGGTACTGCAGGTACATGCTAGAGCCCATTGTTCTCATCTGTGAGTGGCGACCTCTTTGGCAACCTCTATATCTAAAAATATTTACATTACAATTCACAGCAGTAGCAAAATCGCATTTGTGAAACAGCAATGAAACTAGTGTTACAGTTGGGGTCACCACAACATGAGGTGCTATATGGGTGCATATGTTACGGGTTGCAGCATAGGAAGGCTGAGAACCGCTGGAGCAGAGGCTCAGGTAGGAGAGTGAAGGACACAGAGCTGTCTGGGCCCAGCAGTTTGATGCCGACCTGGCCAATAATGTGAGACTCCCACCTCATAATAAGATAATTATTATTATCTTAGAAATTGGGCCTAGCTTTATCCTAACATTTCACACTCTCTTTCCATTTATTCCATTTTGTTTCCAAACTTGGTTGCACATTGAGTTTTTTAAACAATAACAGTGTCTAAATTCCACTTCCAGATTTAATTTGACTGTGCCTTGACTTCGGGCTTAGTGAAAACCCTCTCAGGTGATTCTAATGTGCACCAAAGTACAATAGCAGCAGATCTATTCTAAAATAATCGTGTTTCAGAGACCAGCCCTCGTAGTGAGCAGAACAAAAGGAAAATGTACTTGCTGGTTAAATAAAACATTATGCTTGGTGCAGTGTCTTCCTTTAAAGGAAAGCTGCTAACTAAAAACAGAAGGCTTTTGAGATAGAAAACGCCAGATATCATAACCCAGGGAGTAACGAGAAGAGAATACACAGTGAGAGAACCGTGGTGGTGATCGATGCAAGATAAGTTGGATACAATGTTTTACTTCCTGACCCGTTATGACAGTGATAAAAATGTATGCCATTAAGTTAATAATACATTTATATCCTTTATCTTCACTGGAACCAAAATGACAGAGATCTTGTCTATTCTTGACTCTGTGACTAAATATTAATGGGGGAAATAAATATTATGTAATAAAAAGTACAAATGCAGGATTTCCTTATACAGAAATAAAATAGCGTATCTTCAAATACCATTCTAGTCTAGTGATTATCTATTTTCACTTTTTTTCAAGTACAATATAGTGATATGAAATTCAATATCATGATTTCTTAGGAAACTTGTTATCAAATAACAGAATTACCAAAATTTCAATTATGAATAATCTGGGGAAACCTAGAAATTTTGCTAAGAACTTAGAGCTTATTTTCATTCTTTTATTGTATAGTATTTTTTCAGGATTTTTTTCATTCTTATGTGTTAAAATTAATTACATTGAATTTACTTATACAGTATCAAGGCTCTTTAACAATTTAAGATGATAATGAATGCTATTTTATTTCATAAAATCAGTGGTGAGGTTTTTATACTAAGCTCAGGACAAAGAAGCTACAAATAATTTAAATGAGCTAAGATCTTGAGAAACGTCACTCATCTAGATGCTCTGGAATAGGAGCACATAATGTTCTTATCTGTAAAGATTTCTGGTTTCGTCTCTCAAGGTGGCATCTGTAAAAATGTATTTAAGATGCCGTCCTCTGGTGCAATGACTGTATTCCACAGGTAAGCACATAGCAGCAGAGAACTTATCTCTACTGTAGCAAGGCTGCAGTTTGGTTAATAAAATTTAGTTCTGCTAAAGACTTCAAGGGGTGAAGACTAGTTCGGATGAGTAAGTATATGCCGTCTGTCCTTCGATAACTGTAATTCCTTCCAGACTGCAAGGATCATAAGGGGGAATAGGTGGACAAAATCAAATGCTAGAATAACTGAGTTAGGCGACTCACCACCTCTCCATTGCCAAATTAAAGTGATTGGACAAAGTGTCAGAGACTCTCAATTGTAAGAATAAAAATATTGTACTTATAACTTTGGCTGTAAAGAATCCAGGGCTGAAGCTAGCTCAGTGGTTAAAAGTACTGGCTGCTCTTCCAGAGGACCCAGGTTCTAGTCCCAGCTCATTGCAGCTCATAACCCTCGGTAACTTCAGTTCCAGGAAATCAGATGCCATCTTCTGCACTGCAGGTACAACAACACACATAAAACAGAGAGCGGGGAGAGAGAACAACAATCCCAGGTCTTTCCATTACACTAACACAAAGAGATGGCATAGTGGAAGAAACCGGATAAAGAGATGCTGTGCTACAGGTGAGGAAAATATCTTTTTTTCTAAATTTACTGAGTGTCTTTGAAAGGAAAAGCTAAGTGTTTTAACCCTTATGGATATTTAAGTCAATTAACTGAGTGGGCCTTAGGTTTCTTGATCAAATAAAGGACCTGGATGAGATTATATTTGTGATCTCCTCAAAATCAAAACATTTCCTTTAGTTTTACCTTTTGTCGTTTTTCAAATTATTTTTTTTATTTTCAAGATTATAATCTAATTATATAATTGTTGTCTTCCATTCCATCCCTTAAAACTCTCTCATATACTGCTCCTTGTTCTCTTTCAAAGTCATGGCCTCTTCTTTTCTCTAATTGTTTTTATATCCATGTACATATATGCATATACATGTATACTCATATATACAACCTGCTCTCTCTGTATAATGTTACTTATTTGTTTTCAGGGATGACCATTTGGTACTGGGTAACCAGTTAGTGTGCTCTTCCTTGGGGAAGACTATTTTTCTCCCTCTCAGCATCCCTAAGGTGCCATACTTTAAGAAAACTCATAATGAACATCAACCATACACTAGTGAATAAGTACTGAAAAATCTATAGAAGAGATAACTAAAGGATCCTAGGGATTGAAGCTCAATTATTATTGCACAAGGACAATAAAAATAAGCTATGTGGTGGTCTATAAACCATAAATATAGATTTCATAGATGCCAAAGATAAGCAGGAGAATTCCAACAGCCCTGTGGTAAATGTGAAATATGGGTCAAAAACACAAAAGTGGGGTCTTGGTAGATTCCTATGAAAAGGCATTTTACATGAGCAAGAATGAATTAACAAATGGAAAAAGAACAAAGACCAGAAACAAAAAACAAGCAAATGGGTCTCCTTGCCTTAATTTAAATATGTTTGATGCAACCTTTAATTGTAAGGAAGTTTCAAACACACACACACACACACACACACACACACACACACACACACAAAGCCCTAATTTCACCTTCTCTTGAAAATGCAGATTTGACATAATGGCCCACGACTTAGCCAGTGGCGAAGGCTACCAAGACCAGCTCTGTACATAATGAATGCGTGCTTCCTCAACGAGTCCCACCCTCTAGAATATTCTAATGTTTCTCCAACCTGGAAGGCTGTACACGTCAATTTTTGTCAGTGTCTACCTTACTAAACCTGAATAGCCCACCCCTTAACAAGGTCCAGGTGGAAGGAATGAATCAGTAATGAGTAAAGAGTTCACCTCAAACATCTTCCACTCCAGTCCTTTTGTCTGCTTGCTTAGTCAATGTAGCCAATATGAACAGAATCTCATTCATACATTTTACTGTTAGTATATAGAAACAATACTGATTTGGCTTATCTATATTGTATCATGAAAATTACTGAAATTTCTTACATCACTTCATTGGTGTTTTTATGGTTTTCTACACCTAAGATTGTATTAGCTGCAAACAATATAATTTGTTCCCTTTTGTCACAGGTGCCTTCATGTCTTTCTTGCCTAGATGTTCTGACTAGGACTGTAATTCTATGCTGAGTGAATGTAGAGATAGTGAGTACCACTGTCTTCTCCTGACCTCGAAGGAAAAGCTTTCAAACTTTCCCTACTCTGTGAGACATTAGGTGTGTCTTTGCCTTAGAAGGTTCAGCCTGTGTTCTCATATCCACACTATCCTAACGACCTAAGAGTTTTTGTGAAGGAATACTGAATCTTGTCAAACTTCTTTTATTTTTCATGAAATGAGCAGGCTGCCTGCCTTTATTCTGTTAATGCAATTTGTCGCATATAATAAACAAACTTTCCAGCATTGGGATTAACCCTACTTGATCATGGTGAATGATTATGGTCTTTAACATGCTTTATAGGAATGGGGATATAGCCCAGTGGTATAACATTTGCCTACCATATGCACTGCCCAGGGTTTGATCCCAACAACAACAACACACACACAAACACACACACACACTGCTCTTGGTTTGTGTGATAGTATTTTGCTGAGGTGTTTGCTTCTTTGTGTTCAGCAAAGATATTAGCTTGGTTTTGTCATTGTTGTTTTAGTGCTTTTGATTAGTGTCTTTGATTTTGATATTGGAGTAATAATGGTTTTATAGAAGGAATTATAAAATGTAAGTTCAGTTTTATTGGAAGTTTGAGAATTGGCATTGACTTCTTAAAACAGTTGCTGGAATTCAATGATGAAACAGTAAGGACACGGATTTTTGTATTTTGGAAACATTGTTAATGTTCCCATCTCTTCACATTATTATTTCTTAATTTATTTGTGAGTATGTATGTGTGTGTGTGTATATATGTGTGTGCATGCATATGCGTACAGAAGCCAGCACTTTTTACATGAGTGCCCAGGATCTGAACTTGGTCTGCATACTTCTGAGGCCAGTACTTTACCCACACAGCCATCTCCCCACACCCCTCTTTATTTATCAATGATCTGTTCAGTTCTCCTGTTTATTCCTAAATCAATCTTTGCATATTGAATTGTCTAGGAATTTATTCGCTCCTCCAGATGTTCCTAGTTTAGCACATTGCTGTTGATAACAGCATCATATGTTGCTCTGCATTTCTGCTGGGTCATGTAATATCTCTGCTTTGCATTTCTGAATCACGAGATTTTTTTTCTGCTCAGTCTATTTAACATTTTGGGGAGTGGAGATTTCTTTTCATTCCAAAAGCACAGTTCTTTCTCTCTGCAATCTTTGTATTGGTTTCCTCTATTTTATCTGTTGTCATTCTTATTTTCTTTTCTAATTTGTTGAGAAATTAGAGGCAGGTTTGAGACATGAATGCCTTCATTCATGTCATAGATTGTAAGGCAGAAAAGAAATACAGGTTATCATGGGAGAAGCCAGGCTGGAGAAGAATGCTGGAATTGCTGCAGGACCCATGAGGCGCTCACAGAACCAATGGCTCTCAAAAATGAATTTCTAATCTGTTCCTTATGTCAGGGCATGAGCATCACCCTCTGGGGCTCACCCTCAGGAGCATCAACCTCTGATGGCTCTCTCTCTCTCTCTCTCTCTCTCTCTCTCTCTCTCTCTCTCTCTCTCACACACACACACACACACACACACACACCGGGACTCACCCTCAGGAGCATCAACCTCTGCAGGCCAGTTCATACTCTTTCTCTCTCTCTCTCTCTCTCTCTCTCTCTCTCTCTCTCTCTCTCACACACACACACACACACACACACACACACACACCGGGGCTCACCCTCAGGAGCATCAACCTCTGCAGGCCAGCTCACAGTCATTCGCATCACCCACATCACACCATCCCAGGACTCACCCTCAGGACCATCAGAGGACTCTCCTACGTTTCCATTCTTTGTTTTCTTAGATCCTCAAACTATAGCACTAGGTCTTTGTTGGGTTCTCTTTCCTTCTTCTTTGACGTAGCACTCACTGTCTTAAAGGGTCTCCTTGCAGCTGCCCTGTCTGCCTCCTTCCCACTGGCTTTTGCATGCTGCGTTTTCATTATTCTTTATCTCAGGAAAAAATTTAATTTCCTTTTCTTTGTTGACATAACAAATTAAAATAAAACACTGAATTTTGTCATTTTACAAATGACTAAGGGTCAGTGAGATAAGTCAGCTGACACAAGCCCTTGCTGTGCATGCCTGATGCCCTGACTGACATCCTAGAACCTATGGGAGAAGGAGAGCGTCAGCTCCAGAAAGTTGTCCTTTGACTTGTCCTGATGCCCTGACTGACATCCTAGAACCTATGGGAGAAGGAGAGCCTCAGCTCCAGAAAGTTGCCCTTTGACTTGTCCTGATGCCCTGACTGACATCCTAGAACCTATGGGAGAAGGAGAGCGTCAACTCCAGAAAGTTGCCCTTTGACTTGTCCTGATGCCCTGACTGACATCCTAGAACCTATGGGAGAAGGAGAGCCTCAGCTCCAGAAAGTTGCCCTTTGACTTGCACAGGTGTATACAGGCAAAGTATGTATGCAAACACACACGAAAATAAGACACACTTAAAAATATGAAGTAAAGGAACAACAAAAGAGAGTTGGTAATTTCAGTGTCTCATACTTTAAAAACATCCATTTTATGAATCATAAGTTAAACACTCATGAAATATGCATGGGAAATTATGTAGAGTACATGTAAAATAAGGCATTCCCAAATCTGGAAGACTTTATATGCACTAATATTATGACACAAACTTCAAATTAAAGCAAGAAGAAAACATGTCTGCTTTATTGAAACCTTCCCATAGCAACAACATTTAGTTCAACCTAAGAATGAAGGGACGGGGACCACAGAGGTGGCTCAACAGTTAAGGGTATGTCCTGTCCTGCTCTTACAGAAGACCCAGTTCAGCTCACAGAACCCACATCAGCTAGCAGGCATCCATCTGTGGCTCCAGCTATGGGAGCTCCTAAGTCATTTTCTGGCTGTGTAGGTGCCCACACACATCATACATGTTGTGTGTGCATAAATAATAAAATAAGTACTAAGTAATAAAATAATTTAAAAATAAAGAAGCTGATAATAAAATGGCTAAAAAAATTTAAAAGATAACTACAGTAGTCTGGGTGTTTGGAGGGGTTGTTTGGGTTTGGGGGGACGATTCAAGACAGGGTTTCTCTGTATAACCCTAACTGTCCTGGAACTCACTCTATAAGCCAGGCTGGCCTCAAACTCACAGAGATCCACCTGTCTCTGCCACCCAATGGCTGGAATTAAAGGCAAGCACTACCACCACCTAAAAATAGATTCATTATGACACATAACAATCAAAAAACTAAGTGTCCATACTAAAGAAGTGATATTAAAAGCTGAAAAGGAAAAAGATCAACTAAGATAAAAAAAAAAGGCAGACCTATTAGAATAACATCTGATTTTTCAATGGAGATTTTAAAAACAGACTCTAAGAGGTCACAGATGTCAGCCCACACTACTGTACTCAAAGCATCCAATAACAATGGATTCAGAAAGAAAAACCCTCCACAATGAACCAAATTTAAGAAGTATCTGTCTACAAACCCAACTCTACAGAAGGTGATAGAAGGAAAACTTCAACCTAAAGAGATTAATGACAGCAAAGAAACACAAAGAATAACTAATCTTAGACCAGAAAGTCAAAAGAAAACTATACTATCACAACAAAATATCAGAAACCAGCAAACACTGTTCATTAATAACTCTCAATGCCAATGGTGTCAATTCACCAATAAAAAGGCACTAATAGGATGGGTGCAAAAGCAGGGTCCATCCTTCTACTGCAGCCAAGAAATAGCCTTTAACAAGGCTAGACATCACCTCAGTATAAGAGGATTATACTGATATTCCAAGAAAATGGGCCCAAGAAATAAACTGCTGTTATCTGACAAAACAGACATCAAACCAAACCTATCAAAAAAGAATAGGAAGGACACTACATACTCATCAAAGGGAAAAAACTCCACCAAAAAGACTACCTTAGTTAGAATTTCTGCTTCTGTGAAGAGACACCATGACCACAAAACTCTTATAAAGGAAAACATTTAATTGAGGCTAGCTTACAGTTTCAGAGGTTTAGTCCATTGTCATCATGGCAAGAAGTACGAAGACGTGCAGGCAGACATGGTGCTAGAGAAGGAGCTGAGAGTGCTACATCTTGACCTGGAGGCAGCAGAAGGAAAAGCTATGTACCATGTTGGGCACAGCTTGAGCACATAAAATACCTCAAAGCAACAAAGAAGGATGTTTCTCAACATTGAAAGGATTGGTTCCTCAAAAATATTAATATAATGGATGTGCATACACTTAACAAGAGAACCTCCATAAACAGAGAGCTGATTCAGATGGAAAATATGATTCCATGGAACCTACATCCATAGCTGGAGATTGTCACACCTTTTACCAACTAACAAACAGAATCCAAGAGATTAGTTACTGAGAAATTTCCAATTACATTTGTGGGCTCTTTGTCCTAAACGGGTGCACTAGAGCACCACACAGTGGAAGAATGTGGGCAGCGCCTGTGCCTCTGGGGCACAGCAAACAGTGGATCATAAAAAGGCCCATTACACTTGTTAAAATTGATATTTTGTATTTTATATTTGCTCTGATCAGAATGGAGCTAAATTTGATATGAATATAATGATAATTATAAAGTTTCTCAATATTTGAAAATTGGAAAACATTAATAATTCTAAATAACCATGGGCCAAATAGATAATCACAAGGATAATAGGAAACTAATTTTGCACTCTGTTCTCCTGAAAATATCAGATCTCAAAGCCTCTGCTTAGAAGGGAATGTTTAGTTAAAAAAAATATTTGAGAAAATAATAATAATTTTAAAACCAAGATTCTAAAGTTTAACTTTAAGATGCTAAAATTAAAGAACTAGACAATGTTTACCCAAAGTATAAGGAAATAGGAAAATAAAGAATATAAACTATTTTCTATTGTTTTATTGAGCTATACATTTTTCTCCACTCCCCTCCTTCCACCCCTCTCCCTTTCTACCCTCTTCCATGACCCCCACAATCTTAATTTACTCAGGAGATCTTATCTTTTGTCACCTTCCTATATAGATCCATGTATGTCATTCTTGGTCCTCTTTGTCATCTAGGTTCTCTGGAATTGTGTACTGTAGGCTGGTTTTTCTTTGTATTATGTCTAAAAGCTAGTCTTTCTGGGTCTGGGTTACCTCACTCAGTATGGTTTTTTCTCGATCCAACCATTTGCCTGCAAATTTCAAGATGTCATTATTTTTTTCTGCTGCGTAGTACTCCATTGTGTAAATATACCACATTTTCCTTATCCATTCTTTGGTCAAGGGGCAGTTAGGTTGTTTCCAGGTTCTAGCTATGACAAACAATGCTGCTATGAAGATAATTGAACACATGTTCTTGTGGTATGATTGAGCAGCCTTTGGGTATATACCCAAAAGAAGTATTGTTGGGTCTTGAGGTAGATTGTGTCCTAATTTTCTGAGAAATCCCCATACTGATTTCCAAAACAGCTGTTCAAGTTTGCACTCATCACTAATAGAGGAATGTTCCTCTTACCCCACAACCTCTCCAACATAAGTTGTCATCAGTGTTTTTTATTTTGGCCATTCTGACAGGTATAAAATGCAATCTCAGAGTTGTTTTGATTTGCATTTCTCTGATAACTAAGGATGTTGAGCATTTCCTTAAGTGTATTTCAGCCATTTCAGATTCGTCAGCTGAGAGTTCTCTGTTTAGGTCTGTACCTCATTTTTAATGGATTATTTGTTCTTTAAGTGTCCAATTTCTTGAGTTCTTTGTATATTTTGTATTTTTGTAGATCAGACCTCTGTCTAATGTGGGATTGGTGAAGATCTTTTTCCATTCTGTAGGCTGCCATTTTGTCTTGTTAACCATGTCCTTTGCTTCACAGAAACTTCTCAGTTTCAGGATATTAACATATAAAAGAATGCAAATAGATCTACCTCTATTGCCATGCACAAAACTCAAGCCCAAATGGATCAAAGACCTCAACATAAAACCAACCACACTGAACTTCATAGAAGAGAAAGTAGGAGATGCATTGGTACAGGAGACCACTTCCTAAATATAACCCTAGTAGCACAGACACTGAGAGTGACAATAAATGGGACCTCCTGAAACACAGAAAATACTTTTAAAGCACTACAAATATGAGATAATAAGACTAAAATGTTGGACACATAGATACTTCTGAGATCCAAGGATTAGGCTAGTATTGTGCTCTCCCTAAAGTTGGGAACACCAATCTCATTAAAGTGTCATGGAATAGCCAATTAGAAAGAAGAAACAACAAGATAATCATAATAATAATAATATTCAGTATAATAATTGAATTATTAAATTGAAAATAGTTCTTTCCTTATGCAAAGAACTTCCCACAACTTTCTTAAAATCCTGATGAACTGGTAAAAACGTAAGCCCTAAAATGCTGTGCCTGTTTTTGCAAAGCATTCTACCTTTTCTCACAAGTGTTTGTTTTACTTTGACAATACATTTATCCGAGGTAGCAAATGGCCTCAACTAAAGAAAGTGGCTTTTTCCCTCCATTCTTTACAGGCTGTAGCAAAAACTCGTGATGTGAAAACACTGTCTCGATGCTTGTACTAGAACAGATGCGGTAAATACCTGCTTGTTGTCCTAATAGAAACACTGAAGAAGCACTGTAAATGTGGAGAACAACCCCCAGTGAACTGAATCCTCTGAATATAAAATATTAGCATCCCATCAATTAATTAGCTTCTCCTTCTAAAGCAACTGTAAGAGGATCGCAGAATGAAAGTAGTAATTAGCCTGATCATAACTAATCAGTATAGTTTGTCCTCAGGACCACATCATATAACTCTTAAGAGGGAGCTAAAATGACATTTTAAGTATTATCAAGGATTAAAACTTTGGAGTGCCCATATTCAAAAGTTACAGCATAACTTTTAGTGGACAGATTTATTTCACAGACGTATAACTTAAGGTTTTCATCTGAAGCAGTGTAGGTCATCTCTTTAAAGGTGCTGCGTGAGTTATGATTTAGGGAAATGAGAAATGATTTAATTCCAAATAGCCCTGAATGAAGAATTTCCCCCATTAAAACCCCATTCTATAGGGAGGTGATGTGGGAGTGTCATATATCAATCTGTTGATTTCATTGGTTAAGTAATAAAGAAACTGCTTGGCCCTGATAGGTTAAGACATAGGTGGGAGGAGTAAACAGAACAGAATGCTGGGAGGAAGAGGAAGTGAGCTCAGAGGACATGCTCCCCTCTCCCGGACACACGCGATGAAGCTCTGACCCAGGATGGACATAGGCTAGAATCTTCCCAGTAAGCGCACCTTGGGGTGCTACACACATTATTAGAAATGGGCTAGTCCAGGTGCGAGAGTTAGCCGAGAAGAGGCTAGATATAATGGGCCAAGCAGTGTTTAAAAGAATACAGTTTGTGTGTTGTTATTTTGGGGCATAAGCTGGCCAGGCGACCAGGAGCTGGAGCAGCAGGAATGCAACCCGCAGCTCTTACTACAGGGAGGTAGATAATGGACTACCAAGATCCTCTTTAAAAATTCAATAAACTGCAAAAAAAAGGGGGGGGTCATGAAGATACTGTGTATGAATTCTCCCAAAGCCATCAGTGGAATGTGGCAGAGTATGAAAAGGGTTGACTTGTGGGAAATATCACCACTGGAAGAGAAATCACCCAATACCAGGACTTTGCTTGAGTAAATGGAATTGGATAATCATGTAAGGGAGGAGCCGTAGTTTAGTCCTACTGAGTTTCAATACAGTTCTACTGTGTTATTCTGCAAGAGTACAGTAGCTTGAGATACTCATGTATAAGAAGTAGGTGCAAATTAAAATACATTTGATCGCTGTCAAAATACAAATTTTTCCAGTTTAGCACTAGAAATTTCATGATAGGAAAGTACATGACTGCCACAGAAACAGATGAACTTCATTATTGTCATTAGGATAGTAAATTCAGACACAGATAATTATTAAGATATAAAATATTTTGAGATTATTGGTAGTTCTGTGGATTTCATTTTCACTATAAACTCCATTAACTTGTATGGTTTTGAAACCAAACAAATTAAATGGTACAAATACCTTCAGTGAATAAACTACCCAAAGGTAAAGACCAATTAAACAGTCTGACCTTTTAAGGTTATTAGAAACCAAGAAGAGTAATTCTTTTTAAGTATTCCCTCTATTTCTTATTATTCCAATGACTTGGTCAAATGTTGCCCTCATCAGGCCTGATGTAGTTTACCACTGAATTTCAGCTGGCATGGGCTGAACTTGCCACTCACTGAAAGAAAGAGCTCCGGCAGGGAAAATTCTACAGATAACTAGTATAAACCCAGGTCAATTTGAAGACTAGTTTTAATTTTGAGAAGGAAATGGCATCAGAGAAATGTCTGTTCAGCTCAGGCATGAATCCTTGCTTTTACTGGCAAATTAGCTTTGTCACCCCCCTGGTTAAAATCACTTCCCTCTGTCGTCTGAGTAAAACTGAAGAGCTAGTTCAGATTTATGAATCCTGCCTAGCCTGGGTCAGTGGCAGCATTACATGCCTTGCTTCCCACTGGCACACTAACCTCCTCTTTCATGACCACACATGGTGGTCTTTCTCCTTCTAGGCCCTTGCATCAGCCGGTACTTAGTAACAGTCTCTGCCCACACAGTCTACCAGGCAGGGCTGTCCTTCAGCAGGCCCCCACCCTACTGTCACCTCCTCAAAGAGATCTCTCCTAGGTGTCTAAAGTAGAATTATACATATTTAACTCATTGCCCTGTTAGTTTTACTTCTGGGACTTAAAACAATCTTTGCCTCATTTGCTTACTGGGTTATCGCTCGTACATTTTAGACTATCGTCTAGGTGAACCTGGGTAGTTAGTTCTAAACTCTGAAATTGCTTGCCACCCCTCTCTGGCACACAGCCCTGTGTGTGATGCAGGTGAATTTCAGTTCTATTGAATTTTCTCTTACTTTTACCAATAGTCAAAATCTTAACGAGAATCACCGTGACCGCTGGGTTGTCTTGGCTGACATGTCAGTATGCTTTCCTTTTGAATCAGGTAGAAATGAATGGAAAAGTGACTACATTTTAGAAACCTCTGGAAACAAAACTATCTGATAGACTGAGTATAGGACGTGAATTAGTGAAAGCTCATTTTCACACCTGTGGAAACGGAGACGTAAATTTGCTAGCTGTTGGAAAAATCATGGGGATGAGTGGGCATGAGGGAGATGGAGACACTTTCAGTTTTGTGTATATTAAATCCTAAGTGTTTATATATTCATTTAAATGATGATAAAACAGTGGTTATGTAGCTGAATATAAAGCTGATGGCAAAATCAGGCTAGGGGACCACTGGAGCAGGAATGAAAATCACCATTGTTGTAGACCTTCCCCATGGGTAACCTGAATGATGGACTCCACCTTTCTACTATTCCAGACACACACTTAGGCTCTCTGAGTTCAGATGCCAGTGCACTCGAGTGTGTCCAGAAATCCTACGCAATTCATCTGCTCGGCACTTCTGTTTCACCTCCATTCCTTACCTTGGTTTTCATGTATCCACTACCCTAGCTCTGTAAAGGAAACAAGGCCTGAAATTTCACTGCTGAATTCACAGCAACTCTTTCTCCTTCGCCTTACTTTTTCACTTTAAAGACATTAACCTATGTGTTTGCCAAATGACTGAGCATTAAATGGAGCTGGGCAGCTTCCTTAAAGGCAAGTGATGCCTTTGGCTTTTCTGTACCTAAGGAGGTGACCCTTAAGATCGTATTATATCAGAGGATAATTGATGTTCTGCGTGTCCCGTTCTTGTTACCTTCCTCCTAGTTGATGTTTGCACGGCAAAGAACATGTTCCTTTGGATATCTTAGCAATTTATTACCCTGAACCAATCAGGTCATTGGCAAACACAGCCCAGCACGTCTGTGTTCAGCTATAAATGAAAACAGATGTCTATTTATAGATCTAGCAGTCATATTAGTATGATTTTAATTCATTACTGTGAGTTTCTGCACAATTTTAGTCTCACATTTGGTAGAAATTATAAAATCCTGTATTAAAACTGTCTTTTTAAGAGGTAGGGCTATGGAGTACCGATTATTAAATAAATAAATAAATAAATAAATACAGACAAAACAGTTTAACACAGTTGCCTGAGCAGAGCAAAGTGACTTCCTTGTAAGTCCTTATTTTTGAGCTTTCAGAAAAAGAAGCTAATGCTGGGGCAGAAATGTGCAAAACTGAAGCCTTACAATATTCTCGAATCTAACTGAATCAGTCAGAGTTCTGCCTGGAGGGAGAAGGGAAGGAGCGAGGCTACTTGAGGTGGTTATGAAGGCTCACAAGACATGCAGGAAGCAAGATGGCAATGCAGGTGAGACCTCTAATCTCTTGTTTTCATCCGAAGGATTAAGACACAAGAGACCTACCATTTAAATTCCAGTCTACAAATGGATGGGGAAGGTGTCCAAGAAAATAGATGTATATTTCACTTTCAGTTTGAATCAAGAAGCCTGAAGGAACGGCTGCCTGTGCTCAGTTGGGAAGCAGGATGTTCCTACCACATGAAGGCCAGTCTTTGTTCTAGACAAGTCTTGGGTTCACTGGATTTGAACCTCTCAAGCAAGGAAGGCAATCCCTTCACCTCGGTCTATCAATTCAAACATTCACATCAGCCAACAGCATTGTCATAGACACTCACATAAAGAATGTTTGATGATATAGCTAGACATTGATGGCTCAAACAAGATGACACATTAAATCAGCCATCTCATTGCTGAAGAATTATGATTACATATTTATTTTTGTTCAGGTGTCCCAAAGAAATGACTCAAGAGATCAACAAAATTCATGCTAGTTCTTTTTCATGTATACCGTTTCTTTCCCTGAACACTTACTTCAAGTCTTAGAATACTACTATAATTCTATAATTTGGGGAGACTAAGAAAATCTTAGCTTCTGGTTCCATGTCTACTGGACTGCTTCTTGTCTTGGTAAATTCAATTAGTGTTATACAATTCTACTCCTCTTGAGTCCAAGAAGCACACTGGACCCGGAAACTCCTGTGGATCTCTCCTAGGAATGGCTTTGAAACTGGAGACAGTTCTCTCCTATTCTGGCTGTGCGGATTCCTCATGAGTGGAGATGAACTAACCACCAGCTCTCAATACAAGAGGAAGTCTTTTGTAGTAACTGTGGTGGTTAGTGTGGCGGAAGAACCAGGCAAGCATGACTAACCTAAACTGTTTATTGACCCACTAGAAAAGAACAATAAGTTCATAATATCCATGATGTCCACCAATAAGCACAGTCACATTCATATTTATGCAAAACTGTACCAAGCTTTTTTTAATTTAGTTTGGACTTAGGGGAGAAAATATGAGAGGTGAAGGGAACTAAATAATTTAACAGCTCTTTCTGCCAGGATGTGTAAACCAGACTTAAGCATCTAATTCCTTCCATTTCTTTATGATTAATATACAGGTTCATTGTTTTGAGCTAGTTTCACTATCAGTGAATCCTTAATGCTTGCTTGCAAGGCTATAAATAGACAGCACCCCTCTGTGGTCCCAGTCACACAGACCACTTCCTATTGTATACTACAGATCAAAACAAATATTAAATTGAATAATTTTCCTACCAACCTTCTATTATAGTTCTTCACTTTTAACACTTGTATGTAGATGCATTTATGTATATTTTAATAAGTTACCCCAGGTTATTTTTGCTTTCCTTTGTGTATGTGTATACATGTGGTGTGCATCCTTATATGCATTTTGATGAAGATGCACATGCACATAAAGATGCGTGCATGTGAAAACCTGGTTGTGGCCAAGAATCTTCCTCAGTGATTCTCTTCTAGATAAACTGTTTGAGGCAGGGGCTCTCAATCAAATGAGAGCTCCTGGATATGGATAGCAACATTAGCAGACTTGTTCTGGGAACAGCCTGTCATACAAACCTGGAATTACAAACGACCACTAATGCCCACCCAGAATGTAAGCTTCTACATTTAATGGCTAGGTCAACTTCCCAGTCATGCCATCTTACTGTTAAGTGTAGAGATTTTTTTAAATAAAATTGTATTTGAGGTTCAGGAGAAAGTCCATAGTGAAAAACACAGATTTATTTAGGGTTAATTTTACCCCTTATCAGCTAATTTCCCCCAAAAAATCTAAATGCATGTCCACTGCATAAGCAGTGTTGCAGGCAGTTGTCATACATTAATTTGAAAACACTACAATTATCCCACTGTGCCTACTGATGAAGACAGCCAGATAAGATCGCTCAAGTCTGGGGTCTGAATCTACATTGACTAAATTAGCTCTCCCCCACTTTCCCAGTTCTCATTCATCAGGTAATATGCAGCTAAAATTAAAGGTGAGGGTCGTGGTGTTTCACTGACAGTGAGACCTGCTCGGCCGCTGAACATGTGGACACTGAGCAAATTGAATTTCTGATGATTGGAAGCCCTCTTGGGTCCGGCGGATTACAAGAATCTTTCACTATGGGAGAGAAAGAGACTAAAATGCCCTGAGCACTCTGTGTGCTCCCATTTATATAACTATATTCTTTCCTAAAATAGAATGTTCTGCCTTTACATCCTTTACAAAAAGTCACGTATTTTTTTTCTATCATATCTTCCAGCCAAATGACCATTGTCTTGGGCTTATTAATTTATCATCCCCTGAACATATCATACCAAGTAATAAAACTGAACTACAGGGCCGTTCTTACTGATTTCTGGGAGAGGATTGGACAAATTTATAGTCAAACTGTTCGCTGAGTCTATCTTGACTTAGGTGCAATATTAACAGGTACCTAGTCACCAAAACTTAAGAGGTTTTCACTGTTTTTCCATTGGGCTGATCCATAGACAGTACATGAAGCTGAACAAGAAAAGTAAAAGGCAGCCTGAGAGTTCTTTTATGTGGCTCTCTTTTGATGCCTGCACTTGTCACAGCCCCCTTACTTCAGGTTCTACGCTTAGCTTGTGTTGATTGTTTGGCCAGCTGTGTTGGGAGTTCTGCACAACAGCAAAGGCGACGTGATAACTGGGAACAGCAAGGATGCAGGTTGGGAAGTACTTCTAAAAGCAAATGTGGGGCTTTGCTAATAGATTTCGGAAACCCGGTTATTCAGCTGTTTCTGCTGCTTCTGTCTTTCCAAGTCAAAACAAGGGCAGTCTTAAACCTGTGCAAATTAACTCTCCCTCAGCCAGAGTGTCTCAGAGGCCACCTCATAGAAGGCCAGTACAAAAAGCACAGAAGTAGGGCCTCAAGTTCTCAGAGAAAGGCTAGTTGTCCCAGCAAGGTCAATGGCATCTGCTTCTTCACTGACTCAGCAGTTACTCCAGGCCGAATAGAATTCTATTTTGGAAGTTGGGTGCAACTTGGACCCCACCATTGAAGTTCCTTTTCTCTTATATTTTATATGTTGGTAGAAGGTGCACATTATTAGAAGGGGACCAAAAGGCATTCTGTGAGGGAATAGCAGATATATTTTATGAATGTGCGGCCTTTAATAAGAGGTTCTTAACAGGTCTCTGCTGGCTACATCCCAAGCTATTTCTAGCCCAGAAAGAAAAAGAAGCTAGAATAATTACCATGTGGCTGTTCCCTCGTGGCTCACCTATCACTATCGCTCCATCTTAATGACAGTACCATAAGAGGTGGCTGATTTGTCAGCCAGTCAGGCTCAGAGTGCTTAGAATTATGTCTGAAAACACAAGTTTGCTTACTTAAAAGGCTTAGTAAAAATTCAATGCTTAAAGTAGGCTTTTTTCCTTTGAATAGTTTTACATTAAAAAAAAAAACAAAGAAAAACACTTGACATTAATTCTGACTCAACAAGACTCAGGTTAGTGAACTATCATGGATTGCCAAGAACTTAGTGCCATATCACTTCAGAAATGATGGATGCTTAGCAATTACTGATCTCACATTGCACTGACAGTCTTGGCACTGAAAGTGGGAGCTGTTCGGAATGATAAATGGATATGACAATTTATTAAAGATCAAAGGCACGATTAGCATTGGGTACAGATGAATCCATTTAGAAAGGACATAGGAGAAGGAAAACAAAAACAAAGATCAAGAGGATTTAAAAATGTAAGAATTTAAACTTGGAATGAAAGGCATACCTGTAGGACACATTCCATTTTTAAAAGCAGAAAGTCTAGAAATGTAGCAGCAGTGTACCTTAGAGGTAAGGAAGGCATAGGCATACGTGAAACACGCTTCTAACACTTCCATGACCTCACCTACCCATCCCCTGATGGAGTCTCTCCTTTCTCCTCTTCTGGTCATGGGCATGCACTACCATGGCTTAAGGCCTCTGGTTTGACTACAGTCCTTGCCATGGTCTGGTTAATTTCAGCGCCGAGTTTCCCTCTCTCAAATGGAAATGGAAGACATGAAATACTAAAACTGAAAAAGCTATGGGACAAAGCAATTCCCCTCATGACTCTGTGGCATGTCTGCTGAAACAATTAGTAGATGCGACACACTGATATTTGTAATGGCACATAACATTAGCAAATCTTATATGGATACAGTATGGAATACTATTAAACTGGAAAGAAAAATAAAACCATGCCAGGGGTGGCAGTGCACGCCTTTAATCCCAGCAATCGGGGATGAGGTAGGTGGGTCTCTATTAGTTCATGAACATTCATGAATATCTTAATCTACAGAGTAAGGATAGTCAGGGATATTTAATAGGATACTGTCTCAGAGAGAGAGGGGGAGGAGGGAGAGAGGAAGAGGGAGGGAGGTGAAGGACGCTTAAAAGAAATCCCACACTAGCTCAGAATTGAGACTAATAGAGGGTTATTTATTTAGGGGCAGACTCACAAATCACAATCCTCTGCTGGAACAGAGAACAGCAACCAAATCCTACAGCCGGAAAAGAGGCTAGGGGCCTGCTTTGCATCTGCATAAATAGTAAAAGAGGCCACACCCAAGTGGACGGGTAACTTAAAGGCTACTGGCTGTAGGAATTCCTACAGGGAGGGAGGAAGGGGGGACGGGGGGGGGGAGAGAATCATGAACCTGCCTAGAAAGAATGGAACTAGAAAAGATCATACTACGTAAGTAAGTAAGGTACCGAGTAAGGTAACCCAGAAAGACAAAGATCACATGTTCTCTCTCATATGAGAGTCCTAGCTCCAGAACTTTCTATGTGCATCCATAGCCTGCAGTAACTACAGAAAGCAGCAAAATAAAAGGAACCATCACAGGGGTGGGAGATCAATAGAGACAGGAATAACAGAGCACATGGGATCTGAAGGGGGAAACGGGGAAAACGGGGCTGTAGTTAGGGAGATGTAGGAAAATAAATACAGACTAAGAAGGGATGGGGGGTAGATAACAGTAAGGATGTTTGAAAAAGTCATGAGGAATCACACTATTAACTACCTAAAATACCAAAAACCACACATGGTTTGTGTATAAACACATACACTTCAAATGAAAATTTCCCATCTGGGCTGACTATGCTCTCCCCAAGACCCAAGGACAATCTAAAAAAACTGCCAAGACTAGGTATGAAAGCCCTCTTTTGAGTCATCAGTCAGGAATGTACAAGAGATTTCCAATATATTATAGCGTGTTGCTGTGCTCTTGGTTGACTCCCAGTGTTGAAAGTCCCAATTACTGAAAACATAAGAATATTTGAATAATTGGTCATTCAGGAGTGGTGCTAATTGAGAGGGATTAGGAGGTGTGACCTTGTTGGATAGGTATGACCTTGTTGGAGGAAGTGTCTCTCTACAGGGTGAGCTTTGGGGTTTCAAAAGCTCAAAGCGGGCCCAGTGTGGTAATTTGAATGTAACTGGGCCCCATAAGCCCAGGGAGTGATGCTACTGGGAGGCACGGCCTTACTGAAGGAAGTGTGTCACTGAAGGGGCAGGCTTTGAGGTGTCTACTCAGTGTCACCGTCCATTTCCTGTTGTCTTCTGACCAAGATGTAGCCAGCACCATGTCTGCCTACACGCTGCTGTGCTCCTTACCATGATGATAATGAACTAAGCCACTGAAACTATAAGCCATCACCCCAATTAAATGCTTTCCTGCCATGGTCATGGTGTCTCTTCACAGCAATAGAAACCCTGACTAACACATTCAGTGTCTCTCTCTTCCTGTTCCCTGCCAATCTGGATGTAGAATTGCCAGCTCTTTCCCCAGCACCATGGCAGCCTGCATGCCATCATGCTTCCTCCCATACTGATAATGAGCCAAATCTCTGAAACTGTAAGCCAGCCCCAACTAAATGCTTTTCTTTTCTATGAGTTGCCATGGTCATGGTGTCTCTTTATAGCCTTACAATTTCTTTTATCCCACAGTTTGACAATGTTATCTAAAGAGCCTGAATTCAGCTGTTGTTCGTGGATAGGAGACCACTGATGTTACCCAGCCTGTAGGTGAGGTGAAGGATAACAACACCAAAGATCCATCATTAGTTCAGGGACCCCACAGTCTAACATGCCTATCTGTGCTTCCAGGTGCCAAACGTTTACAAAGGGGAGAATGGGGACCACAATTAAACACTTTATTTCCTGTCAACGTTGACTTAAGACCACCATGTTCAATGTCCCACCCTCTAACTGCATGATCCCAAGATGCACTGCAGATTTCTTCAGCATCTGACCAAAGTACTGAGCAAATTGTTTCTGTGTGACCAGAGAAGGTCACCAAAGGAGTCCTTGTTAGCCCCAATTGCTGATTTCCATTTCTTTCTCAGCTGATTTGTTGGTTCTTCCATTTCATCTTCTTCATCTTTAGTGACTGCAAACCAGATCTTCAGCATCTTATCCCAAGAGGCACTGCAAGATTTAGTTCCTGAGCTATCCATGCAATAGAACCCACAACCCCAGCATGATTTCTGCAGCAGTGTGGAGCTTGCACTTTGCTCCTCTCCTCATTCTGGTCCCATAAGAGAACAGTCTGGTCCACTGGAGCACTCACTAGTAAACAGGACAAACTGTCCTTTTTCACCCACGTCACATCTTTTACAACATTTGTATGTCCCACAATGGTCATTATTGATTTTCCTTCAAAGGATCAGATCTGAAAAGTCTTATCATAAGAACCAAATAAGGTCTATTCTTCTGCCCCTTTGATTGAGCTAACCCAGTCATCATGGAACATGAATTGCTCTGACTAGGGTGTGGTCCATTTTTCTTCATTTTCTAGTTCAACAACCTCTTCCAATGAGATGTTTTCCAGTTCTATATATTTGACAAAGGACATTCTGATGTGGAAGGTCCTTCTGTCTATGTGTTGCTTTCATTAGTTAATGAATAAAAAACTGCCTTGGCCTGTTAATAGGGCAGAACTTCGGTGGGGGGGGACTGGATTGAATGCTGGGAGAAGGAAGGCAGAGAGAGAGACACCATGGAGCTGTGGCCAGAGTCAGACATGCTGAAACTTTGCTGGTAAGCCACTGCCACATGGCGATACACAGCTTAGTAGAAATGGGTTAAATTCATATGTAAGAGTTAGCCAATAAGAAGCTAGAGATAACGGGCCAAGCAGTGATTTAATTAATACAGTTTCTGTGTGATTATTTTACGTCTAAGCTAGGCCGCCGGGAAAAACAAGTGGCCTTCCCTCCAACTTGGGTTGACACTCAAATAGCTGTAAGTCTGTAGCTAGTGCAGCAGAAGCTGAGCTTCTGCTGTCTTCCTCCGGTTTCCTCAGTTCATACCATGTGATTCCTTTCCACAGGCACCCAGGCCACACACATCAACTACCTCAGACTGCACAGCAGAAATACAGAGATTAAATTTAGTCTATATCATGCAATGTCCTATTGTCTACATTTATTGTGGTTGAAAGTTTTACTGGGTATAGTTGGGCTGGCATCTGTGGTCTCTTAGAGTTTATAGAGCATCTGTTCAAGCCCTTCTGGCTTTTATACTCTCCATTGAAAAATCAAATGCTATTCTAATAGGTCATCATTTATATGTTATTATACATGCATATGTATATACATATATATTATTTCTTTGTTCTATGCATTTAGTGTTTTTATTATTATGTGTTGAGGGGACTTCCTTTAATGGTTCAGTCTATTTGGTATGTTGAATGCTTCTTGTAACCTTGATAGTCATATCCTTCTTTGAGTTAGGGAAAGTTTTTTCTATGATTTTGTTGAATATATTTTCTGTGTCTTTGACATTAGTTTCTTCTCCTTCCTATATTTCTATTATTCTTACATTTGGTCTTTTCACAGTGTCCTGGATTTCCTGGATGTTTTATGCCTGGAGTCTTTTGGATTTAATGTTTTCTTTGACTGAGGTATCCATTTTTTTCTAGCATGTCTTCAGTGCCTGAGTTTCTCTTCTATGAGACTTGCCCACTGAGGTTTCTGTTCAAGTTCCTAAATTTTTCATTTCTAATTTCCCTCAGTTCAACTTTTCTTCATTGATTCTATTTCTATATTCAGGTCTTGAACTGTTTTATTCATTTCCTACTACTTCTTTATGTTTTCATATATTTCTTTAAGGGATTTATTAATTTCCTCTTTAAGGATGTCTATAATATAAAGTCTATTTTAATGTCTTTTTCTTGTGCTTCATCATGTTGGAATACTCAGTGCCTGTTTTGGTAGGGTTTCTGGAATCTAGTAGAGACATATTGTCCTGACTGTTATTTATTGTTTTCACACTTGCATCTAAGTACATAGGTTTGGAAAGATTGTAATTCTAGGTGTTAATATCTGGTCCTATTTTTGTTGGGGAAATGCTTTTCTCCATGGTTTCTGTTGCCCTCTCTAGTTCTTAGAAAAGAATGATGGTTGTGTGGTACCTGGAGGGAATTTTTTCTGGGATTCTGATAGGTGTGGTCATTAGAGATTCAAGGTAAAATCTATTTTTAGGTACTGAGAGCTGACACTTAGGAATGGGAATGGGCTAGGAGGTAGAATCTCTGATGGATTTCACCCTCAGAAAGCAGGGTTTCCACCAGGATCTGCTTAGTCCCCTGAGACTGGGAGCAGAGAATGAAGAGATGCTGCAGCTGGGAATGAGACTGATGGGAATTGGATTTGGAGATATGGATAAAGATGTCCAGATCTGTCTTTAGCCTGCTTCACTAGCCTGTGGATCCCAGGGAGTGCCTCTGAGGTTGGGAGATGGGACAGAGCAATGACAGAAAGGAGGGAAGTTTGGAAGAGATCTGTGTGGTCCAGGGGAGATGGGGACAGGGGGACAAGTGTGGCCTCAACAGGTGGTGGATGCAGACCTGTGGATGACACTGGAGAATGGATTGGAGGAGTTTAGAGACTAGTGAAGATCTGCGATTAGTTTACTCTCTTCCCTCTCAATGTTTTCATTGTGTAAATGTTTTCATTACGCAGACATGTAGCTTCTTAGGGAGTATATATACGTTCTATTTGAATGACTCCATGATGCCTCCTGTACTCACTGAACAGAATGTGCTGCCCAGAGGTGTTGAAAGGTGAAGATTCTGTCACTGTCTGGGCAGTCTTGAATATTTTTTTAAAAGCAAAACTAAGGTTTAAGGTTATCAAGGGCTTCTATGCTTTTTCCTGCAGATTTTTATAAATTTCCATGGATTTTTTTTCTCCCAGTTCCTTGGCTCTTTCTAAGGTGTGTTTTACCATTTTATATCATTTCCCTTACTCCAGACACTGAAAGGTAGCATTCCTCAAAGTTCTACCCTAGCCCTGCTGCCCATCCTACTCAAGGCTTCTTGCCAAGGCAACATTCCTTCCTCCCATGCCTTCAGTCACTGCCTTCATTCACAGCCTACACTTCTTCCTGAGCTGCAGAACTGTGAAACTCACTGCCCACTTGACACTTCTACTGAGAGAATGTAAAAAACACCACTTTCAGCATGTTCCAAAGCAAACTTATGTCTTCCCCGCCCCAATCACACCTCGCTGTCTTCCTTGGCATCTTTGGAGTCCCTGTTCGTCTCTCTCTCTCTCTCTCTCTCTCTCTCTCTCTCTCTCTCTCTCACACACACACACACACACACACACACACACAAACCCATCACTCAACCACATAAAACACATAAAGTATTTGTCCTAAGATGAAACTGAAAACCCTGACCACTTTTTGAACCCCTTTACCCAGTGATGCATGAATCAACATTATCATTCTTTGACTTATTTGTTTTATTGCCCTTTTCAACATTGGAACTTCCCTATTCTCTTTCCTCTGCTTAGCATCCTAACTGCATCCTAAAACTCCCCTCGCCACCCCAGTGAATGCTTTCATATGCCTTCATAAGCACACCCATCCCTCTGGAACATCACGATGGTACCATAAACTCCGGTTGTTCACACTCATTATTACAGATACTGAACATATATGTTTGGTTTTACAGTCTGGTTTTAATCAATATCTATCTTGTAAACTTGATTTTAAGATCCCCTGGGAAAGAAATATAGCTACGTTATTACATATTTTATCCAGGGCATCCAGCAAATGACAACTGAAGAAGTATGCACAAAGTAAACTATTTGAGTGCGCAGTTTCGGATGAATTCTACTGGGAAGATATGCTGGAAACACAGATGCTGATCTAGATGAGAAGCTGGCAGACATAGCCCTGGCTGTGGCTTATATTTTTCTTTATTCTGTGGCACCTTACATTTCTTTATTGTGTGGTACCTCACACAATGCCTGCATACAGAGATGTTCAATTATTGGTTTGTGAAGGAATACACCATATCGTGGGAGTTCTGTTTTCTGCTTACCATTTAAATCTGTAGAAAGTGTCTTCCGCGGTAAAGCTAGGTTAGCTGTGAGTCTCCCTTACCCTGAGAGGTGACAGGTGCTCACTCAGGTCATGCTCATATTAAATACATGACTCTATCAAGCATTTAAAAGAGGAAAAGATTAAGTCACGTAAATTGTTGGCTCCATGTTTCCTGAGAGCTCAGAAAGCAGAACAATTGTAAAAATTTGATTAATGTCATACCCAAGCTTTCATTCTAACCAAGCAGGTAATAAATGCTTGTCAACTACTGTAAAAACATTTTACAACAAGCTGAATGCTGCCCTTTTCTTTGACAGACCAAAGAGCATAAGAAAAACGAAACACAAAACAAAACATGTAGATTTTGTTTTCTGTTGCATAATTTTTGTCCCATAAGGTTGTCATTTTGATTCCAGCTGATCTGTATTTGAAATATACAATGTTTACTATCTCACTGATATCATTTTAGTACCTATGTCATGCTGAAAATTCTACATGTCATGCTGCCTTTAATGGTGAGTTCCTGGTTGTTTTGAAGGCAAACATCAGTGGTGAAAAAGGGGAACTAAAGTTACAGCAAGGTCCCACTGATGCAAAGCAGAAGCTCCTGCTGAGATCAAGGCTCCATTCTGGCAATGGAAACAGGGGAGAATAGTATCTATAGCAAAGACGGGGAGGGTCACCTTCAAGACAAGATTGTGGGTAGCACTGAGGTGGATGATGGAAACAGACAAATGAAGCATGTTTTTAATTACTGGTCACTGGATTTTACCTCACAGCTCTTCCATATCAACGGAATAAAATAAAGAAGTGGGAATACATAAAACTGCAAAACTATAGAGCAAACAAAAAGCATAAAAAGTCAACCCATACCTCCTGAGACTGAGAAGCTTCTGTAAAGCAAAGCACACTGTCACTAAGACAAAAAGGCAACCCACTGACTGGGAGAAGATCTTCACCAACCCCACAACTGACAAAGGTCTGATCTCCAAAATATATAAAGAACTCAAGAAACTGGACCGTAAAAGGCTAATCAACCCAATTATAAAATGGGGCACTGAGCTGAACAGAGAATTCTCAACAAAAGAACTTCAAATGGCCAAAAGACACTTAAGGTCATGCTCAACTTCCTTAGTGATCAGGGAAATGCAAATCAAGACAACTTTAAGATACCATCTTACACCTGTCAGAATGACTAAAATAAAAAACACCAATGATAGCCTTTGCTGGAGAGGTTGTGGAGAAAGGGGTACACTCATCCATTGCTGGTGGGAATGCAAACTTGTGCAACCACTTTGGAAAGCAGTGTGGCGGTTTCTCAGGAAATTCGGGATCAACCTACCCCTGGACCCAGCAATACCACTCTTGGGAATATACCCAAGAGATGCCCTATCATACAACAAAAGTATATGCTCAACTATGTTCATAGCAGCATTGTTTGTAATAGCCAGAACCTGGAAACAATCTAGATGCCCTTCAGTGGAAGAATGGATGAAGAAAGTATGGAATATATACATATTAGAGTACTACTCAGCAGTAAAAAAACAATGACTTCTTGAATTTTGCATACAAATGGATGGAAATAGAAAACACTATCCTGAGTGAGGTAAGCCAGACCCAAAAAGAGGAACATGGGATGTACTCACTCATATTTGGTTACTAGCCATAAATAAAGGACATTGAGCTTTAGGGATCCTAGAGAAGCTAAATAAGAAGGTGAACCCAAAGAAAAATATATAGGCATCCTCCTGAATATTAACCTTCATCAGATGGTAAAAGGAGACAGAGACAGAGACCCACATTGGAGCACTGGACTGAAATCTCAAGGTCCAAATCAGGAGCAGAAGGAGAGGGAGCACAAGCAAGGAACTCAGGACCGTGATGGGTGCACCCACACACTGAGACAATGGGGATGTTCTATCGGGAACTCACCAAGGCCAGCTGGCCTGGGTCTGAAAAAGCATGGGATAAAATCAGACTCGCTGAACATAGCGGACAATGAGGACTACTGAGAACTCAAGAACAATGGCAATGGGTTTTTGATCCTACTGCACGTACTAGCTTTTGTGGGAGCCTAGGCAGTTTAGATGCTCACCTTACTAGACCTGGATGGAGGTGGGTGGTCCTTGGACTTCCCACAGGGCAGGGAACCCTGATAGCTCTTTGGGCTGATGAGGGAGAAGGACTTGATTGGGGGAGGGGGAGGGAAATGGGAAGTGGTGGCAGGGAGGAGGCAGAAATCTTAAATAAATAAATAAATAAATAAATAAATAAATAAATAGTCAACCCATGTGGTGGTACAAAGCTGTACATTTAATAACGAATTAATACCTTACACAAAGAACCATAGGCAAGTGAGGAAAGCTGGGATCAGTTGAGGTGTCCTTCCAGGAAAGAACACACCGATTGTTCATCCAGTGCCCAAAGGTCAGCCTTTGAAATATGCATACAAGTAACATTATATGGACTCAACAGGTTGTATTTAAGAAACTATACATACATACAAATACATATGTATGCAATAACAAAAGAGAGAACATAAATTTGAAGGAGAGTGGAGAGGGAGTTATGGGAGGCTTGGAGGAGGAAAAAGGAAGAGATAAATGTTGTAATGAAATTATAATCTTGCCAATACACCATTTTCTGTACCTGAGTAAATCTTTGCTGCCCTGAATGCTCTGTTTACTTCACAGGCAGTATTCTGCCCACTGCTCACCACCTCAGAGGAACTATGGCCACAGAGTCTACAGTCACTGCTACCATCGCTGGGGAGCTGGTTTCCGCTGACAAAATTGAAGAAGCCCCAGCTCTTTCTACCTCTGCAGATAAAATGGAGAGTCTGGATGTGGCTAGTGAAGCTAAGAAACTTTTGGGATTAGAGCAGAAACATCTGGTAATGGGGAACATTCCATTGGCGGTTAATGCATTCCAGGAAGCAACTAGTCTTTCAGGTAAGAAGTATGGAGAAACAGCTAATGAATGTGGAGAAGCCTTCTCTTTATGGGAAGTCACTTTTGGAGTTGGCCAGAATAGAGAATGGAGTGTTGGGGAATGCCTTGGGAGGAGTGCATGCAGAAAGGAAGAAGAAAAGACAGAAGATGAAGCTTTGGTTGAAAATAAGGGTAGTGTAGATGAGGAAGCAAGGGAAGAGTTGAGAGAACAGGTTTGTGGCGCCATGGGAGAAAAAGAAGCCAAAAAGGCAGAAGGCAAGTCTCTGTCAAAGCCTGAAACTGGCACAGAGCAGGAAAGGGAGGTAAAAAGGGGTGGAAGAGAAGATATGGATATAAGTGAGCCTGCAGAGGAGCTACAGGGAAAAGTTGAATCGACTTCAAACCAGTTAACTGAACCCTCTGGAGAGGCCAAAGAAGCAGCAATGCCAGCACTGAATGAAGCTGAGGTCGCTTCTGGGAAGACAGAGCAGGCATCATTGTGTGCTGAGGAAGGAAAATCAGTTTCTGGGGCTTGTGTTCAAAATAAAGAATGCAGAGAAACGGTGGATCGGGAGAAGAAGAGGAAATAATAAGCATAGGGGGCAAAAAGCCAAAAGAAACTTCAGAAGATCGGCCTGTTGGGGCTCCAGAAAAGCAGGGCACTGCAATGAAGGGAGAAGCTGAAACAGTAGATGCTGCAGTCAAGTCGGTGGGCATGGGTGAGGAGGGACCAAAGGATCAGGTAGCTGCCTCTGAGAGTGAACTAGGAATGGCTGTTCTTGAGCAACTGTCAGGGCAAGATGCAGTGTCACCAGAGGTTGCTGCAGAGGCTGGGTAAGATGACTCTGAGAAGCCAGGGCATGAGATTACAGTTCTTCTCAACAATGGTTCAGTTGATGGGCCATCAGCTGCAGGAGATCAGACTCCTAGGGAACTGCAGACTCCTGCAGAAAGATTGACAGAGACCAAAGATGGTTCAAGTGTAGAGGATGTCAAGGCAGAGCTGGTTCCTGAACAGGAGGAACCTATGCTACCTGTAGAAGAGTCTGGGGCAGCTGGAGATGGGGATGAGATCAAGGTCACCCAGAGGGCCACGGTGAAGGCACCTGAAGACCAATTAAGGATAGCTGCTAATGAAGAGACACAAGAAAGAGACAAACAGATGAAAGAGGGTGAAGAAACTGGAGGCTCAGAGGAAGAAGACAAAGAAAATGACAAGGCTGAAGGAAACACAGATGACTCAGTTCTTGAAAATAAGTCTTTTCAAGAAAATGAAGAGGAGAATACTGGAAACCTAGAGCTTGTCTGGGATGTGCTGGATTTAGTTAGCAAAGATCATTTGTAAAAGGTAAGAAACAAAAGAAACCCAGCCTTATGCTGCACAAGCCCATCTTAAATTTGGAGACATTAGTGTTGAATCTGAGAATTATAACCAAGCTATGGAGGAGTTCCAGGCTTGCCTAAGCCTCCAAGAACAATATTTGAAGCCCATGACCATCTCCTTACAGAGACTCACTACCAGCTGGGTTTGGTCTACAGTTACAACTCTCAATATGATGAGGCAGTGGCACAGTTTGGCAGATCTATTGAAGTCATTGAGAAGAGAATGGCTGTACTAAATGAGCAGATGAATATGAGAAAGGAGTTGAGAAGCTGAAGGAACTGCTACCTGAAATTAGAGAAAAGATAGAAGATGCAAAGGAGTCTCAGCACAGTGGGAATGAAGCTGAACTGGCCTTGAAAACTCCTCAGGTAGAGAGATCTTCTTCAAGTTTCACTACTGGTGGAGCAGGCACCTCAGTCTCCATGATTTGCCAGTAGAAAACCAACAGACAGTGCTTCCTTGTCAAATTGTGACTGATATTTCCCATCTTGTCAGAAAGAAGAGGAAACCAGAGGAAGAGAGCCCAAGAAAGATGATGCAAAGAAAGCCAGGCAAGAACAAGAACTGAATGGAGGCAATGGGAATGCTGTCCCCAATGGACACAAAGTTTCAGAAAACATAGAGGCTGAGAATCAGGCTAAAAGCCCCGCAACAGCAGAGGGGACCGTGGAGTCTGCATCTACAGCTGAAGGCATTGCATCTTAAGAGGGATCAGAACCTTTCTCCCAAGGGAAAGTGGTTTTGTACATAATGTATTTTTTTCACTTTTGGGGATTCTTTTTGTATAACTTCAATAAATATTGTAGGCAACAACAAAAGAAAAGAAATTATGATCTAAAAAATAAACTAAAAAGGGTTACTATCCAAAATATGTAAGGAACTCATACAATCCAACAACAAACATTTTTTTTTTTTGCAAACTAAAAGTAAAATCCACAGATAACTTGATTATTGGCAAGGACAATTTAAGGACATTTTTCTAAGAAGTCGTTCAAATGACCAACATGTGTATGGACAGATCTTCAACATCACTAATCAAGCCAACAGTCCAAACCACAATGGCCTATCACCTCAGACTGGGGAAGGTGGCTATACGCAGTAAGTCTGAAGACAAGTGTGTGAGGCGTAGATAAAAGGGAACATTCGTAGACTAGAGAAACCACTCAGGGGTTTAGCACACACACTACCCTTCAGATAACCCAAGGTTCAGTTTTCAGCAGTCCTGCTGGGTGGCTCTCAGGCACCTGCAGCTCCAGCTGCAGGAGATTTGGTGCCCTCTTCTGGCCTCCACAGAGAAAAAATTAAAAAAAAAAAAAACAGCAAAAAGATGAAACTAGAACTAAGACCTGACTCCAGATCCTAGTTACAGGGATGTTTCCAAAGAGGGGAAAGAAGAAAAAAAAACAGTATGTTGAAGAATTATTTGTACTCCAAATCTCCAGAAGTTTTAACATTTTGCATGATTAATGTAAAGTAGTAATTGGTTTCTTAAATATTTCATGGGGGATAAAGAAGTAAAACCCATCCTCTGAAGAGCCACTGCATGCTCTTTATTTTTCTTCAGATAATGACTGCAAGCCACAATAGTGACTAGTACTGACATCTCCATTTTACTTTTCCTTCATAAGTCTGTTCAGCATAACCACAGTGGTTACTATTGATTCATTTGGTTGGATCTGGGATAGACTAAGAGAATGTGCCTGGGTGGGTCAGTGAAAATTTCCAGAAGGGACTATCTGAACGTGGAAGAGCCCCTAACAGTGTATATGTTCCTTTCAGTGCATGGCTCGGGTATAGAGGTTGGAGGAGAAAGCCATGCTGTTTGCTGGTCTGCATTGGCTTCTGGGAGTGTATTTTATCCTCCTGCTTCTACTGCTGCTGCTGCTGCTACTGATGATGATGATGATGATGATGATGACGATGATGATGGTGGTGATGACGGTGATGATGATGGTGGTGGTGATGACAATGATGATGATGATGACGATGATGGTGGTGATGATAATGGTGGTGGTGATGGTGATGATGATGACGATGATGGTGGTGATGATAATGGTGGTGATGATGGTGATGATGATGACGATGATGATGGTGGTGATGACGGTGATGATGATGGTGGTGGTGATGACAATGATGATGATGACGACGATGATGGTGGTGATGATAATGGTGGTGGTGATGGTGATGATGATGACAATGATGATGGTGGTGATGATAATGGTGGTGATGATGGTGATGATGATGACGACGATGATGGTGGTGATGACAGTGATGATGATGACGATGATGATGGTGGTGATGATAATGGTGGTGATGATGGTGATGACAATGATGACGACGACGATGACGGTGATGATGATGATGATGATGACAATGACGACAATGATGATGTTTTCATCTTCTGTTGGCACCAGTTTCTAGATTCCTCAGCTCTACAGTAGACTGAAAACAAGCAACTCTTCATGACTCTTCCAGGTTTTCAGTGACAGGATGGAATTGTTGAAGCATTTGGTTCCATGGATTTAGAATTTTCATACTCTCCAGATGCCTACCGTTGAACTGCCCAGCCCTTAGCATGCAAGTCATGCTAATGAGTTGCCTTTTATAATATGCATGTAGTCTATTGGTCCTGTTCCTATAGAGATGCCTATATAATGCAGCTGTGAAGCATACACACACATGCACATATGATGTCATGAAAACAGGATAGAAACTGCTTTCTAACTAGATAGAAGCAAGAGAAGAAGAAATATATTAAATATTATGAGTAGAAGAAGAAATATATTAAATATTAATATATGTAACAATATATTAAAACAAAACAATCATAACACTGTGTGTTCCTGGAGGGTCCTAGCAGGTGGTATCTTGAAACAAAATACAGGCAAAAACATAAAATTTTTTATTTACTCTTTATTAAGTCTTAGTAGTATAAATTAACTTTATGAAGAAAATAAATATTTAAGAAAATCTACTGATGATTGAACAAGAAGATAAGGAACTAACATGTCTGGGCACTTTACCTACATTCTTCTCTTCAGAAGAACCTGGCTGAATCATACACATCATTCAGCTGACGCTAAGGCTTAGAGATGTTAGCTGACTGGCGTCAGTCAGAAGGAAGCTTCCAGAAAACAGAGCTGCTATGTGTGACCATAAACGTTTTTCAAGTTTTCAGTAATCACTCTTTAAATATTTATGCATTTTCTGTGTATGAGTGTTTGGTCTACAAATACGCACATGCAGCATGCATATGTCAAGGGCAGCAATCAGAAGACAGAAGCAGGGAATTGTAGCACTAGTTCTAATAGGTCTTAATAATAAAAGCCCAGAACCAAATATAAGGGGAAAATGCTGAGAGATCAGAGAAACAAAGGAGCAAAGCACAACCCCTTACCTACTCAAATTCCCAGCTGAAAAAAGACTGAGCTCCTGTCTCCTCCCACCTTATCACTTCCTCTCTCCACCCAGTCATATCACTTCCTGTCTGTCTGCACAGACCTCCAGACCTCTATGGTTAGCTAGTGGCTGACTCTGCCCTCTGGTCTTCAGGCAAGCTTTATTTGTACAAACAAGATATCACCACAGGGATATTCAGAGACTATTCACCTGATAAGGTATTAATGTTTAGAACTATAGGAAGGACTCAAAAACTTTTTTCACAAAGAAGTAAATAATCTAACTAAAATGTACTGATAACCTGAATAAACACACTGCAGGAGATGAGACTCAAATGGACAACAGGTTTTTAAACACACATGGTGTATTAGCCATGGGGGAAATTGAAGAAAATCCAGATAAGATGATATCTTACTACACTACAGTGGCTGTCATGAAGATGAAGAATACCAAGTGCTGACATGGGTGTGGAGAAAAGCAAACTCATCTACCGTTTGTAGAAATGCCATGGAGAACAGTGCAGAAGTGCTTCAAAAACTTAAGAACAGATGTACGGTCACATCCAACTATATCACTTCCAGATGTGAATCCAAAATGCGAAGTCAGCATACCAATGACGTATCTCCATGCATGTAGTTACCTGTACTATGCACATGATCAAAGATATAGCATCAACAAGGGTGTTCATACATGAATGGATGAGAAAAAAAAGGGGGGTCTCTGTACAGTAGAAGATGATGTGCCATGAAGAATGAGCTTATTCGCAAGGAAATGGGTGAATGAGAGGGGATACATACATTGTGTTAACACTGACTTTATTTTATCTGGGTGCAGAATGGTGGTCATTTAAGGAGAGAAAACATAGAAGAAGGGCAAAGGGAAGTTGCCTAATGGTCACCCAAGCAAAGGCAGACAGAAGGAAAGAATTTTGATGGTCCTCAGCACAAGGGGATGACGACAGTTTATAATCACCTGTGGCATTTTTAAGAACACTTAAAAAGAGAAGAGCCTCACAGTTTGAAACAGGAAGCTGTGGCAAGAACACTGCTGCCTCGGTCTGGCCTTCACACTCACTGTGCACAAATATTACAAGTCAGCCAACAGCAAAACAAAGTGTGTCTTGCCTTGCTCCCTGCGTGAAACATAAATAAACAGCTTTATCTGCAGGAATTTGTTTAGGAACCCCAGAAGTAGAATCAAGCCCAGAATATCCCAAATAAAATTCAATCCTTAGGACTCCTTTTAACTCTCTATACATATACTGTTTTTCCCATTGGCTTTGGAAAAGTCATGGTAATTAGAAAGTGCTTTCTGCTTGGCATAAATTCCCTATTAATAAACTAGAGAGGTTCGGAGCCCCCTAAAGATATGCGTCCTAGACAACATCATGCTTTCAAAAGCAAAAGGCAGATACTGAAAACAAACCTACGAAAGGGCTTCATTTATTATGGGTTCAAAACAAACTTTGCTCAAGTCTTTGAAAACAAATGACATTCCCTGGAAGGAGAAGAAAAAGAGCTCAGCGGACAGGAGTCAAAACGTCTGTATTTTATTAGCACCACGCTCTAACCAACTGAGCTAACCGGCCCCTCAAAACATCTGTATTTTAAATCCAAACTCTAGGGTGAAAGACTGTGAACTCTTAAATCACATTTTCCCCAACATAGCATTTTTATTAATTGTTTGCAATTTTCATACAACGTACCCCAATCACACTTGATTTCCACTCCTCCCAGGTCCATCCTCCCACGCTTTCACTTCCCCCCACCAAATAAAAATCCCCCACATACAATTTGTGTTGCCCATGTCCTCATTGGAGCCTGGTCGAACTGCCAGTGGCCCAGTCCCTTAAAGAAAACTGAGTCCTTTCCCCCAACCCCCACCAGAAGCCACCAACAGCTAAAAGCTACGCTTCAGCATCTTTATCACGATTTTTAAGGACTCTCTGCAATGGGTACAATGGGCTCCTGTCTGGATTTTCTTTGGGGTGGGGGCTTGTCAGAGAAGCTGTCAATGTCTCTCGTTCTCAGTTATGAGTCTGCAGTCATCAATACCATCACAAAAGAAACTTCTTTGTCCATAGAAGTCTGCAGCATCACAGATCATGAACTTCACATGGTTTCCAGCTGCACAGATCATGAACTTCACATGGTTTCCAGCTGCACAGATCATGGACCTCAGTCTGGTCTCTGGACTAATCAGATTCCTAAGTCCCAGTGTCCTTGTTGGAGGAAAACACACCCAAGGGAATGTTTAACACAGCAATATTCTAACAAAGCCACGAGTGTCCAGTGGGAAACAGAATTTATCTTCAATCATCTAGCAGCTGGCTACCAAGGACTAAAGAAAAGACTTAAGGGTCTCTCCCTTGATGAAGGTTCTTTTAAACTAAATCTCCCAAAAGTGTAAACGGCCCCCTTTTACCATGGAAATGGGCGTGTCTGAAAGACTCCAGACTCTGCATTTCTGACATTTCCAACATTCCTTATGCAGCTAATACCAAACTTCGGCTGGCTTGACCACTAGATGGGTATGGTGGTACATATCAATAACCATGAGATTATCCATTGATAATTATCCATTATCTAAGGGGAGAGGATGACGTTAGCTCACATGACCAGCCTTGACCATACAGTGACTTAGAAACTAAGAACATTATTTATTTATGCACCAAAAAAACAACGTTTTCATGTTTACCAAAAATCAGAACAGTTTATTCCTGAAATCCATGTCCAAATACAACCAATTGCACCTACAGAACTCTACATCCTTATCAGTGGGATAAGAAGAGAACATGATATTCCTTTTGCTCTAGGTCTTCCATTTAAGTCTTTTTCCCCCTCCTATAGTGAATTTTCTCCAGTAGAGATGAAATGCAGAACTTAACTTTCTACCTTCTCACTATTGGTTAAATGACACTTTAGAACAGGATACCTTTACGAAGGATTCTTCAAAGGAGAAATTAGGTTTGTCTTTGATCATTCATCCATGCAAGAAGGTTCGCAACATCTGCACAAACGGCAACAGAAGCTGGCAATCTATATTCGCTCGATCAGCCTGATCTTATTGCAAAGGCTAAAGTTATATTCTAAGTTTAAATGACTATACTGAAGAGATCTATAAAATAAAAGTGCCCCTAACCTGTAAGCCCCACTTGTCCAAGGAGGGATAACTTCCTGGAAAGTTGTGGGCTATTTCTCATGTAAAATAACAAGCCGCATGTTTTCATGTAGGTGAACAAGGTTGGTTGCTCCAACTGCACAGGATATGCTTTATCACAAGTAGGCATGAGGTCATAGGTGGGAGTTAATTCGGCAGGAAGTACGTCAGAATGTATGCTTGCTTCCGACTGGACAAAGGTGGGAAGTATGTAATCTTGTGGGCTTTTCCTTTATAAGCACCTGACTAACCAAATAGAACATCATTCTCTGGGAATCCCGGGTATGAACCTGGCCAGTGCCCACCGTCCTAGTCACTATTAAGTAAAGTTTGCTTTAATGGGACAATCATGGATTTGGTCTTTCTGTTTGATGGCTAATTAATGAAGTCTTCAAACAAAGCTTTAGCTGCTAAGGATTATTAGAGATAAAGTTTTCATGTTCTCCTACTCTTCCATTTATACAGAAATTATCATGAATTTCCAGGTTCAAGGTGGGAGCACAGACGATGTGCATTTTAGAAACTCAAACACAAACAAGAAATGAAAACTTTTTTTTCCCTTGGTTTGGGGGTTATAAATGTTCAGCCTTGAGGTAAACTTCAGATACTTTTATCCACAAGGAGAGAGAAGGGGAAAGGCTGTATTTTCAAGGGGAAGCGTTATGTGCCTTGGTCCCTAGCTACAGTTTGTACGAAACAGCAAAGAGCCACGATGATATTTTTCCATTTTAAAAAGAATGCTAAGGGGCAAGCAAAGCAAGAAAAACAACCCCTGGCACTGACGTGTTCCACTAACTTAGAAGTACCACCACCACTCCCAGTTGAACACAGAACCAAAATAATCAATTTCCTTTTGAGAAATTACGTGAGAGAGGAGTTCTTTACATCACTGAAATAAAAATATGTGCTTACAAGTGTATAAAAGACAACGATTTTGAATAAATTATAGGCCAAAACCACGATTCTGTCTCCAGTTTTTTTGTGCTAAAAATAAAAGGAGAACTATCTGTCAAACAAGGCTCCCAATTTTCCCTCGCAAGTGTGTTTCTAGATTTCCACACTGAAATCAGAGTGCTCACTTGTGCTGAAGCAACAGAGAAACTTATCATCTTTACTTCCTGTCTGGTCCCAAAGAAACTGAGGACAGATGGCTGAGGTGCCTATTAGCATACCAAAGTGCATGCTGGCATCCAGGCCAGGCTCACTGGGCCCCTACTGCTCCTTTCTCTGCTCTGCTCTCCCCAGGCCCCTCTTCTCAACCTTTCCAGCCCTGTGGCTTCCCTGAACTTCCCATCCCCAACTCTATTCCTAACCTGCTGTATGTTATATTCTCGTTTTATTTCCATCTAAGCATCAATCCCATTTTATTTATATTTTGAAGCATTTAAATTTTGGCTCAAAAGTGTGTTAATTCCCAAACTTTTAGAAAATCTGAAATATGTGTACTTTGGCTTTTAGATTCACTATGCTAGTTGGGGTGGGCACTTGGTATTTTTGTAAATTTCTTAGATTTTTTTTTAAAGATTATTTGTGACCTAATAGATTAACTCAAAAAAGTTTCAATGGCACTTGAAAAGAAATTAAGTTATACTACTGTTGGGTGCAGTGTTATTTATGTATCTGTAGGATATATTTGATCAAGTATTATCCAAACCCAATCTTTAATTGACCTATCAGGTTCTTCTGTCCATTACTGAATGTTAGATATTAAAATATCCATTATTATTGTGTTTCTGTTTTTTTTCTGTCATCAGGTTCATCAATATTTGCTTCATATGTTTAGAAGTTCTAATATTGAGTATATATGTATTTATAGTGGCTAGATTTTTCTCATCAGTTTGTCATTTAGTATTATGCATTTTGCCTTGTGTGACAGTTTGTTACATGATAACTATTCTGTTAGATAAATACAGATTTTATATATATATATATATATATATATATATATATATATATATATGTGAGTGTGTGTGTATATATATATATACAGAGAGAGAGAGAGAGAGAGAGAGAGAGACCTATCTGCCTATAGATAGATGGATCTACCTATAGGTAGGTAAGTAGGTGGATGCATGGATGGATGGATGGATGGATGGATGGATGGATGGATGGATAGGTAGGTAGGTAGATAGCTTTTACTGACTGCTTGCACAGCGGGTCCTTTTCTATCCCTACTTAAATAAACAGGACAAACAGATTTTTACAAATACAATTTAATCAGTGTGAAACAAATACAGCCTTAAAGCCAGCATCACAAGTAACATTAAAAACAAAGAAAAAATTTGAGTAGAAATAGGGAGAAAGAAAGGTTTACACTCAGGGTGCTAGTTTATTTTCAGAGAGATGCTGAAACAATACGCATGTAAGAGAAGGGAAAGAAGGCAAACGTGTAAGAACTAAGAAAGAAAAACTAACCTTTGTACTTTGTAAAACTGTGCAGCTAGAAAACCAATCTCCAAGGGAATTTACTAAGTCTCTGCCAATTACTCTACAAAACATCACAGCCTGGAACACACATGAGAAACAACTAAAAGGGCTTAAATATCGAGAATAGACTATATTAAGAACAAGATAGATGAAATATTTAGCAATGAACTTATCTAGAGAACTATATATAAGTTCAAATACTAGTAAAGAACACAAAGAAAACAATTTTCAGTCCGTAAGCCTATGGACATTCATATACTTTGTATTTGTGGAGGTGAGGCAGTATTTTTTAAATATTCAGTAGACATTTAAAAATCAATAATATTTTAGTCAAGTAATAAATAAAGATAAATACTTAAGGAAAGTCATTTGCAGTAATGGGAATAAAATGCATAGTTAAATCTAAATTTATAGATACATTATCAGCAGTGATTTAGACCAGCTAAATTTATTCACTGTGTTCAGATCAGGCAAGAGATAAAAGATTCAGATCACACAGGAAAATGATGCAAAACAAAGCCGATCAAGGATAATTTCTAACATATGGAGAAATGGCAAATGCAATATTAAAATAATCTGGTGTATAAGTTATTAAAGTGTAAAGTACAATCTAACCATTATCAGTCTTCTACAAATATCCTGCTCGACTAAAATCTAAACCAACAAAAGAGAACTGTTTAAAAAAATGAATTCAGCCGGGCGGTGGTGGCGCACGCCTTTAATCCCAGCATTTGGAAGGCAGAGGCAAGCGGATCTCTGTGAGTTTGAGACCAGCCTAGTCTACAAGAGCTAGTTCCAGGACAGACTCCAAAACCACAGAGAAACCCTGTCTCGAAAAACCAAAAAAAAAAAAATGAATTCATATGAGTTCTCTGTGACATTGTCAAAGTTAATTGCAAAAGTATATTTAATATATAATGTATTCTTTAAATGAGCTAGGTTGAAGAATAAATAAAATCTTTCTGTTTTGAATAAAACTTTACAGAAATATTTAACAATGCAAATCATAGCCCATAGTATAAACCCATAATGGGATTCTTCATGTTTTTTAATATATCAGAAGTTTAGAAGTAGGGAAAATACCTAAGTACATTTATAATACGTATCATAAGACCCTGAAGAGAGCTATCATTGAAGATATGGCAAATACATATTGAAAATTAATTACCTAAATCAACGTATCCCAATTCTACACTTTCCTAAGACATTAGAAGTAAACTTAAAGACATTCACAAATATTTAAAGCATAAACCATAATAATTACCCTCATACTTGCAACTTATGAGATGATTACTGCTTAAGACTATTAGGTTACATGTATTTAATACACATTGTATATAGAAACCTTAAAACTTTTGAACACTGGGTGTGATTTTTTGTTTTTACTTGTATTCTTCCTACACAAAAATTACATTAACATGGATTTACATTGTGTGCTGATCTCTGTTTTAAACATGAAGAGATTATTCCTGAGAAGGCTGCAGCTTTCTGAAGAGCCTCCTCAGGATAAAACACTTAGGAGGTGGCTATGCCAAGGTAAAGGAGAAACTGAGTTAGTAATATGTCGCCTGATTATAATGTCTGTCCCTGTGAACTGTCATGAGTTAGAGTAATAAAACTCTGTTCACTTACTTTACAACAAAATGTAGAACTCTCTGCTTTGTGGGTTGCTGTGTTTTGACCACGTATTTTCTTTGCAGATGAGTTTCTGCTGACTTCTTTGAAGGGAGGGCACGGGCATCAAGAGAAGGGAAGAAGAACTTGGAGAGCATATTGGCGATTCTCCACCCAATGAACTTAGAGAAAACTTCTTCGCCTAGGCTTGGTGTAACTTTTGTGCTGTATCTAGTAAAAGGGTCAACTGGATTGTTTATTTCAGCCTGTTGAAGTGAAAAGAAGAGCAGTTTGAAAATGATTGAGTTAAAGAAAAATCCAAGCCATTTAATAAAAGATAAAGTGTATATTCGTTTTCTTTGAATAACAGTACCTTCGTAGGGTCAGTTAAAAGGGCTCGGTGGTAAAAATTCTTGACCCAAACACTGATGACCTGAGCTTGACCCACAAGTCCCACACAATGGAAGGGGAGAACAGACTTCTATAAGCTGTCCTCAGACCTCCATAACACACCTTTGTACACACAGAGCGTACTCAGCACAAAAGAAGTAAATGTAATCAAAATTGTGTAAAAATAATCTTTGCAATAAAAACGTTTCCCCCAATTAAAAAAAGGAACAAAGCAATATTCAGTAAAGAGAACAATTGTGTATGGGTTCACATTAGGTAATTCTTTAATGTAATGATAAAATTAACATTTTAAATATGATACAGTTGACATACAAGAGTTTCATTAAAAAAAAACAAGCACTTAAAGTGCTGTATACTTATTATATGAAATTTTCTTTACTCTGCTTATAGCTTAGAATCCCACTAAAGTGAACAGAACATTTCCAGAGAATGGATTTTAAAAGAACTATAGAAACAATAGTTTTGCATTTAGCAACAGTTGAAAATGGTTTTGGATTCTTTTTTTATGTTTTTGGATTTTTATTCATTGTTTTTTATTTTTTATTTATATTTTTATTTATTACAGACACACAAAACATGAAAATTGTTGTGCTGGCTAGATTTATGTCAACTTGACAACACTGTCATCATCTGAGAGGAGGGAACATCCATTAACAAATTCCTTCATAGAACATGATTGTAGGCAAGCCTGTAGAGCATTTTCTTAATGGGGGAGGGCCCAGTCTATGGTGTATGGAGCCGTCCCTAGGCTGGTGGTACTGGTTTCTATAAAAAAACAGGTTGAGTAAGATGAGGAGCAAGCCGGTAAGCAGCACTCTTCCATGGCCTCGGCATTGGCTCCTGCCTCCAGGTCTTACCCTGTTTGAATTCATATTCTGACTTCTTCCAATGATGAATAGTGATATCAAAGTGTAAGCAGAATAAAACCTTTCCTCCCCAACTTGCTTTTTGGTCCCAGTGTTTCATCAAAGCAATAGAAATCCCAACTAAGACAACTACGCATATTAATCAAGTACAATATTATATTTCAAAGCAGCAGATGCTAATTAGTGCCATATGCCAAAGTCATGACAGAGTGGGAAAATTCCAAAATGTTTTATCAAATTCTATTCAAACTGAGATACTGTTTGAAATCTCCAATATGTATTAGATACCAAGACTAACTCTAAACACTTTTTAAAAATTCAGAGGCTTATTTTCTTTGGCCTGACTTAGTAATAGCAGTAAAACCTACTGCATGTACTGGCTTTGTGGGAGCCTAGTCTGCTTGGATGCTCACCTTCCTAGACCTGGATGGAGCGGGGAGGACCTTGGACTTCCACAGGGCAGGGAACCCTGACTGTTCTTTGGACTGGAGAAGGAGGCTGAAGGGGATGGGGGAAGGGGGATAAGGGGAGGGGAGGAGGTGGATATTTTATTTTTAAGTAAAAATAAAAATAAAAAACATCACATGTTATTTTACAGATGTGTGTTTTATAAGTTGGGTGCTGTTTGTTTTTATTTACAGTTTAAATTTTTACTGAATAGCATTGGTCTTTACAGAGCTCTTCACCGTCACATGGAGTTCATTTTAGATGACTAAGGTCCCTGTTATAACATCTATGTGAGCAGTTGGAGCTGAGCAGACACTTTTATCAATAGAGTTACCTCCCCAGCAGGCATGAGGACTGAACTTTCACCCCCAGGATCCATGCCAAATAATAATAATAATAATAATAATAATAATGATAACCACCTTCCCTTTGTCGTGAAACTGCAGTGAATACAGAGACTGCTGAATGTTCAAGTGTTGGGAATACGTGACAGCTGAGAACTCATCCCTAAAAAGGTCATCTGGATCATCTTCTTGAAGGCTCAGGGAACATTGTGACAGAGAGAGCAGAATGAATTTAAGAGCTACAAGCTAGGGAAGGGATCCACAAACTGCTACGTCCTCAGCGTGACACAGCCATAGCAATAATGATCTTACAGATTTGGTTGTGCGCACTACACCTGCATGAGATTGAGCGTGTCATTTGTCAGTGATGGGTGAGGTGTTGTCAGGGATAGAAGGGAAATAGGGGAGTGTGTGAGTGGGAACAACCTGCATGTACTCTGTGCACGTATGAAATTGCCAAAGAAAAAGTCTACAAAAATACCTTTAAAGTTCAAATTTAAAAGCTCCCACAAGTTCACCATTCAGATGAACTATTATGATCATATTGAATTGCTGATCTAAGGTTTTATTTCACGTATGTGTGAACATAAATAAATATGCTTTATGTGTTTAAAAAAGAACACGAAATTTTGGGTGTAAAGAAGGCAGTGACCTCAAAAGATCTATTTACAGCATGGTGAATGCAGTTGATAATTGTGTCATTTTTCTTTAAAAATGCCAAGAGAAGACTTTAAATGTTAGTCACGTGAGACACATTGGTTGGCTTGATTTAGTTATTCCATAGTATATACAAATTTCAATTAACCTTACTGGACTTAAAAGTATATACAATTTTGCCAACTAAAAAGAGAAATTAAATGTTAGTAAGTGACATCATCAAAGCAGGTAACCTTATTGTACTGTTTCAAGAAAAAAAAAGAATTTTATCAATCGTTCTCATTGAAATATATCCACTCTTAAAGCACTTAAGTTCAATTATGTCTAGACACTGTATTCAGTATACAGTTACATTCAGACTATTTACAGCTGAGCTGAATCTGCTGCCTTCTAATGAGAAATCCTGGACAGAGCATTCCTGAGACACGCAGTTTAACTATGTCTGAGACGTGATGGCTGTCATGACGTGTAGCAAGAGACCCTACAGAGCCATTGTATGTGCCTTGAATTCCGGAGTGAGAGCACCTATGTTTTGTTTAAAGTCAGTGCTTCTTAGCTGACTTCTTCCTGAAAGATTTCAGAGCCTTTGCAAAACTTCATCATGAGAGGACCTGGCAAACCAGGAGGTCTCGTGGCTGAGGATTGCTTAAGCAAGTGGTTCCTTCAAACAACTCCAGCTAAGAGATTTGGGTGTACGGAAATTGGTTTGTCAAAAGTGTGGTGTGTGTAACAATAAAAAGAGGGTTTTGCAAAGCCTCTGAGCACTCTGTCCATCAGAGGCTGGACTTCCTCTGCAGAGAGCCTACAGTTCATTTTTAAAAGACCCCTTTTCTTCGATAGACTCGCGCAAAACAGAACACCAATGTGATGTTCAGGGCATTATTTAACACTTTGGAGTCTAAAGCCTTCTCTGTAAGATGTCAGTCACACCTGACTGTGTCTTCAACTTACCAGTTGTCTTAATTCTCATTAGAAAGGACACTTTAAAATACATAGTAACATACGTTATAGCACACATGTAAGACATTACTATGAGCATACAACAACTAGGATATAATAAATGAATAAAAGAATGAACGAGTATCTAAACCAGCAAAAATAATGTCATCTCATAACTTCATATATGGAAAACACCACATTGTATGGAAGGCTGCATTCCTCTAACCCTACACTTTGTTGCTGTTTTCATCATGTCTCATTTGACTGTTCCTCACTTTTTTCTATTCAAGGTAGAACTGGCTGTATAGGTTGATGTGTCAGCTGGCTTATCAAGATGAAGACATTCCTTCATCTCTCCTCTGGTACTCTGTTGGAAGCTCAGGGAAATCCCACCCTTCATTGATGGCCAAGGCCTTCTCATATCTCAATCGAACAGATATTTTCCTTATTTGTAAAACCTTTCCACCAAAATAGACTTCCTACTTTTTCACTGAATGTCCCTTTTTTTTTTTCAGTGATGTCTATGTAGGCTTTAGTGAGTCAGGGTTGTATTTATTGTTGGATTGTTAAAAGCTGACCTTTAGTTTTGTTTGGGGGAAAAAAATCACAATTTTTAATGTCTATGAAGCTTAGAATTAAAATTGTATGAGTGGAATTCCTGATGGTGAGTTCTCCTACATACATATTCTAACCACAGGCAAGAGCAGATGTTTGCCCTTTGATTTCATAGTGGAAATAAAGATGTGGAAGCCAGCACTAATGCAGGCTGGTAGGTAGATGGTAAATCAGCAAAGCAGAAATTCTCCCAGGGAAACAGGATACACTAGCGATCCAAAAGGCAAAAGCTCTCCAGAGTCCCAAATTTTGAATCAATAATTAAGGAAATGTAGAAAACACAACAAAATCTGAGCTACCTCAGATTGCTAGTGATGAGAGATGTCTCCACAGTTTCTAAAGTAATATTAGAAATGAAGTTGTTTTACTTCCTTTGGTAAACATTTTTGCAAGTTTAAGGGTCTAATTGTTGCTTTCTATAAGAATTCTAACCCCACAAAGGAGAGCAGCATGGGTAATTCTTAGTCATTGAAATTCTGGTCATGAGGGCATCATTTCTCATCACCGTGGAGAGTTTTATAAATGCAGAGTCACAGTCTCTACCCTTGTAGGGACATTAAAGTCTAAAACAAAATGACAATCAGGATTAAAGTAAGGATTGAATGAGAATATCATCTTTCCCACTCACAAGTTATGTGGTTTTTCTGTAAGTCATTCAATCTGGCTGTACATTTTCCCTGACAGCTGAGTTGAAGACATAACAACCTGCCCAAGAGTAATTGCAAACATTGAACGTGGAAGTTGACCGTGTTTCCCAGCTCTTTGTGACCCTACCTCTCTCAATGCCAGTGCCTCCTTGGCATTTGCTTTCAGAAAGAGCAGGATGTAGTGCAAGCAACAGTCTTTGAATACCATTCGCTAACAGGGCATGAATCACCTGCCACTTGTTGCACCCTGAGCTACACTGGCCACGATGGTAGGAGGGCTGTGGCCTTAAGTGGGGCTAATGTGTCAGTTAGTGCTTTGCTTCGCCTGTGTACTGCAAGGCTCTCTGAGCACCACTGCGGTCTTCAACATGGTTCCATGACTTCAGCATTTCATTACTGAGACACAGTTCTCCAAAAGGAAAGTCAGACATGAAGGAGTCGAAAAAGCCCGGCGCAGAGACACTGATGGAGACCGACCACCATCTTGTCTGCTCAACAGACTACACTGAGACTATGGGAAAATAACTAAGAATCAAAAACCATATTAACAATCTCCCCATGAAATTATAACCACAAAGGGCTTTACCTGATGAGTCAAAGACACTCTGAATAAAACCACACATTCATTTGAAGTGTGTATATTTCTCTTTGATATTCCAAGTCATGTACCAGATGGCAGAGAGCCGTTATACGTGACGGCTTCTCCTGCATGTGTCAACATATGCTACTGAAGCCCCAGCATGGAGAAGCCTTGCTCAATACAAGTCTTTCTGGAAACATTTCAAACAAAACACATTAATTACCATTTGTTTATTATGCCACTCTGCATAGATGACAGGGTTTTTTCTCTATATTGGGTTTATATTCACTTTGTTGCACAAAGGACTCATGTTTAGGATACTATTTAAAAGACCTGATTGACAGCACCCCAATCAGCAAAATGTAATCTAAAAAATTACACCCAAATTCCCAAATATTGTTTGTAAATTATTGTTTTCATTTAAAGCAGATTTATTGCAAGTGATTTATCATGATAGTCAATTTCTATAAAAAAAAGGAGGATATGATATAGAAATAAATACTTTGCATTGGTATGGATCTTGATCTATTGATACAAATATGAGGTAGATTTGTTACATTGTGTATATGTATTCCTGTTCTTGTTTAAGGTATTGCGTTTGTACAGCTCATTTATAAATGTAATGTTTACTTAAAAATACAGATTAATAGCTAGTCATCTATAATAATCAAACTTGTAGTCATGTTAGTTAGGTTTTCTCGATGTACAGAGATGTATTTCAGAAGGGTAGGCATTCTTTAGCACTTCAAAGACCTACAGAATATGGCATTTAAAATGTTTTGAGAACTTGGACTTTCCTCCACTGTGAGAAATATCTGCTTCTGGCAGCACCAATTACTTCAGAGAGGTTGATGGGCATTGAAGAAACTTGTTATGGAATTCGTATTCAATATGACAAGGCTAGCTGATGTGGTAGTGTCATATATCAATCTGTTGATTTCATTGGTTAAGCAATAAAGAAACTGCTTGGCCCTGATAGGTTAAAACATAGGTGGGAGGAGTAAACAGAACAGAATGCTAGGAGGAAGAGGAAGTGAGCTCAGAGACGCCATGCTTCCCGCTCCCAGGCAGACACACGCGATGAAGCTCTTACCCAGGATGGACGTAGGCTAGAATCTCCCTGATAAGCCACCTCGTGGGCTACAACAGATTATTAGAAATGGGCTAGTCCAGGTGCGAGAGTTAGCCTAGAAGAGGCTAGATAGAAATGGGCCAAGCAATGTTTAAATGAATACAGTTTGTGTGTTGTTACTTTGGGGCATAAGCTAGCCAGGCGGCTGGGGTGCTGGGAACGCAGCCCCACCACTCTTATTACAACAGCTAGCCATTTGGGTAAGAAACTGCATTGCCTGGACTGCTTTATGGTATGCTGTATGAACTGAATGTGCAGGACCCACAGAAAAGTGACAGATGGCCCTTCAGGGTTCCTGCCTCACAGAAGAAACTTCCAGACATTCTGCAGGTCACAGAAGAAAACAACTAATGAACTTTGCCATTACAAGGCAGAACAGATCTTCAAATGTTCTGCTTCATGGAAAAGTCTACTGGATAGTATGGGCCTATAGGCTGAAAATGGATACCCCATGATACAGAAGAACTTTGGTCCAGGCAATAAAATGTCTCTGGCAATTCTAGAGTTTTAGAAGTTGCTTACAATGCAATTTCTATTTACTTAGGTAATATTATATCCTTCTGGGGTCTTTAAAGAGTTTAAGACAGATAGTTATGGTTTTCCTTAGTTATGATAAAGGATAAATTAGATATAAAGCTTTAGACTCACAAAGATAGGATAGATGATAGATTATTTTTCTTATTTTTCAAATGTAAATGGACTAACTACTATAACTATAATTATTACTTGATAACTGTTTGTATGTGTAAAATTAAAATCTTCATTTTTAATTAGACAGAAAAAGGGAAATGATGTGGAATGTCCTTCTGTATATGTGTTGCTTTATTAGTTGATAAATAAAGCTGCTTCAGCCTATGGCAGGGCAGAATAAAGTCAGGCAGGAAATCCGAAAAGAGATATAGGGAGAGAGTAAGCGGAGTCAGGGAGATGCCATGTAATTGCTGAAGGGACAGATGCCCCAGAACCTTACCAGTGGCTCACGGCCTCATGGTTTACACAAATGGATAGGAATTTAAGATGTAATTTTGATATAATTTAAGAATTATAATTTAATATAATTTAAGTTAGTTAATAAGAGGCCCAAGCTAATAGGCCAAGTAGTGTTGTAATTAATACAGCTTCTGTGTGATTATTCGGGTCTAAGCAGTCGGGAAATGAACAAGCCGTCTCTACCTACATTCATTAAATTTTAAAGTCTATTATACAAAATGTACATTTGATTTCCATGCATGAGAAGATGTCTGTATAACTCCATAGACACTCTAGTACATATCTTTCCCATACCATACACAGTAGGTTATAACACAAGCTTGCATGTCACTCTTGGTAAGTTACAGTATTGTCTGACATGAAGACCAGTTGGGATAGCAAGGAATTAGGACAGGAAAGAGCAAAGCTTTTGTTATCGACATAGTTATTGGCAGTACCAAATATAAGAGTGTAATAGTAGATTTTTAACTTAGGCCAGATTTCTTAAGTCACAAGCCATCACTGTACAGGTGTTGTTTTTAATGTTCCCTACTCACGTGGAGTACTAAGGGAACAGCTAAAAATAGGAACGTTTTAGTCACTTGTGAAGGGCATCTTCTCAACAGTTTCTATCACAGAGTCTTCCAAAGCAGCATCAGAGAAGGCACTTAAGATGGTCCTGTAGAACTTCTGAATAAGTAAGTTATTAAAGAAGCAGAAGGACATGTAGGAATAAACAACTAAACTTTTTGGAGTTTTGTATTGCAAATGCTATCAACAAAGTGCCCAAAGGAAGAAATAAAAGAGAGAGGTTCATACTTCGTGCTTTACTGTAAAATAAAGGTCACTTGTTTAGAAAATTTTCCCATTCCTTCTGAATTAAAAACACCATTTTAATGGAGCCAAAGCATTCACCCCAGTAACCTGTGGGTCAAATATGCTCATTTTCTAGACACTGACTTTGGTCTGCCTTGCTTATCTGATGTGACATTTGGTTAGCTCTCTTACTGTGACGGTATTAAGAGTCTTAAAAGGAGAGTGTGTGTGCTTAACTTGGAAAGAGGCACAGAGGATAAAAGTCTTGGTTTGGGAATTCAAGAAATCCAAATTCCACATAGCCACACCAGGAGTGGAAGGAGGCAAAGACTGAGGCTAACAGCGGTGTTGAGAGAGATGCCTTCAGCAAACTACTTTGGTAGGTTGAGTATGGAAATTCTTAAGGACATATTTTAGAGATCATTTCTCATAAAGCCGATAGCATCTATACCATCAAATAATAAAATCTTTTATGACCAAAGACGTAAGAATGAAGCAAGAAAAAAAACACTGAAATAATTAATAATAAAGCAATTGATTGTATACTTAAATTTGCATGTTATCTGTGCCACTATAAAAAAAAATCTTGGATTATAAGACTACCTGTGGTGGTTAGCTTTAATGTCAGTTTTACATAACCTAGAATTAGCTGAAAAGGCAGTCTTGGTGGCAGATTGTCTAGATTTCATTGGCCTGTGAAGGACTGCCTTGATTGTGTTATTGAGATTAAAAACCCAGCCTGAAAGCAGGTAGCTCCATTCTCTGAATTTGGGTTCCAAACTACGTAAAAACAGGAATACTAGTCTGCATGCATTTGTCCATTCCTCTCTGTTCTTTGGTATCACTTGGTCACTTCTCCCAAGCTCCTGTCATTTGGCTTTCCCTGCTGAGATGGGCTGTAACCAGGAATCATGAGACAAAACAAACCCTTTCCCTTCATGTTTTCATCAAAGTATTTTATCACAAAAACAGGCAAGGCGACTACGATGCCACTGAAAATTTAAATTGTAAAATTAAACCTGAAATAAATGAAATCTTACAAAATTCCTTACCACCTAAATCACACTACGTCCAGATGTGCGTCACCCAGACACGTGCAACTCAAATCTTAACCTATGACAAAGATAAAGCAGCCAGAGCTGTCATACAGTTTGGGAGGCTTTTTGGGTTATTCATGAAAGCCTTTCTTATGACCCAATCGTTTCATTTCTCAATACCCAGTCTAGTCAACCCATGTAAAATTCCAGTTTCTGCATAACAAAAACTATTTAAGTATCAGCGTTTTTACAAAGGAAAATCAGATTTATGAAATTTCTGGGGAAAAATAGATGAATCTGGAAAGTATAATGTTAAATGAAGTGACCCAAATTCAGGAAGATAAAAAACACAATTTCTCTCTCACATGCAGATCCTATCTTGTAATGTACACATGTATTATATAGATCTGTGTAAGTGTGTGTGTAGCCTACAAAACAAACAAGAAAATAAAAAGAAAATAAAACTAGGTGCCAAGGAAGAGGCAATAGAACATATATGACCCAAAAGCAAAAAGGAGGCTAAAGGTGAAGTTACAAAGAAAAGTCGAAGAGGAAGGCGGTGGAAACATAAGAAGGTAGAAGCATCCACTATAACAAACTCGGAAAATGCCATAAGAATAGGTAATGCCATTTATGTTAATTTTTTAAATAAAAGTTAAATAAGTATCAGCTATTTTATATGGGACAATGAGAAATTTTGTGCCAAAATGTACAAGACTGCTGGTGATAAAATATTCTGATGGAAAGTTCATGTATCTGAATCAATAGGAAATGACAGATAAATTATGTATTAAAATGATGATGCTGAGCCCCAATTAAAACTGTTACACAGACTATTGAGGAATCTTATAAATATGTTAGCTGCCACAGACAAATACTAATTATGTAATATATGAACCTACTCTCATAAACAAAACCTAGAGGTCAGGATAAATGCCTTATTATAGGGAGAACCTGGTGATTAGAAGGGATAAATGTGTGAAGTCTTCGCCTTTTAAAAATTTCCATTAACTCTTTACTTCTTAAGTGTTCACCTTTGATCTCTCAGAGCTAAACGTTTTTAATCTACGTATCTTTGTTTCTATTTCAATAAAAATTAATGCTAGGCACAAAGCTATTGAGTGCCAGAAAGTACAGTGAATGAAAAATTAAACCATACACTGCAACATTATTTAATACCAGAGAATAAGGAAGTGCCAAACAAGAAGAGGAACAAGAGATGGAAGAAGAGGAGCAAAAATGAAACCAAAACCCACAATGACTAGAGGTGTGTGGGAATCACAGAGGGGTGAATTGAAATAGATCGCGAGCGACACAGCAGAAATTGTGTGAAAAATAATAAATCATGTTGGATAACTTTCAGAAAAAAGTTACATCTCAAGTTTATAAAAATAACTGAAGAATATAAAAAGACTTTTGGGTTTCCAACTCACAAATGAAGGAGATCCAAATGGTGAAGAAGTGAGAAATATAACAACATTTACATTAAAAAAAACATTTATACCACAAATCTATCCCAACATGCCAGTGTTATTCCTCCATCTACACAGAGGACCTTCTGTCCCTCCATCCACTACAGAGATGACCAGCATTCCTCCATCCACAATGAAGGCCAGCTGTTCCTCCATCCACACAGAGGACCAGCTATCACTCCATCCACACAGAGGACCAGCTATTCTTCCATCCACACAGAGGACCAGCTATCACTCCATCCCCACAAAGGATCAGCTATCCATCAATCCACTCAGAGACCAGCTATTCCTCCATCCACACAGAGGACCAGCTATTCCTCCATCCACACAGAGGACCAGCTATCCCTCCATCCACACAGAGGACCAGCTATCCCTCCATCCACACAGAGGACCAGCTATCACTCCATCCACACAAAGGACCAGCTATCCCTCCATCCACACAGAGGACCAGATTTCCCATGGTCTTAGGGTCACTATTGCTGTGATACATCATAACCAAAATAAACTTGTGGAAGAAAGGGTTTATTTTGCTTACACTTCCACATCGCTGTTCATCATCAAAGGAAATCAAGCAAGAACACAGTCAGGAACTGATACAGAGACCATGGAAACGTGCTGTTAGCAGACTTGCTCCTCATGACTTGCTCAACCTACTTTCTTATAGCATCCAAGACCACCAGCCCAGATGTGACACAACCCACAGTGAGCTGGGCCCTCTCCCAATCAATCACCAATCAAGAAAATGCACCACAGCCTTATCCATATGACAATCTAATGGGGCCTTTTTTCAGTTGAGATTCCTTCTTCCAAAATGACTCTAGCTTGTATAAGGTTGTCATAAACCTCTAGCCAGGATTGTTGACCTCTTGTCAACATGACAAACTAATACAACACTATTTAACAATAATTTTTTTGTATTCTGTTCATTCCCCAAGGTCTCACATTAATAAACAGCACAATATAAACGATATTATAAACATAAAAGTAAAAAAACTTTACAAATTCCAACACTTTGAAATTCAATCATTTTTAAAAAAAATTCAAAATCACTTTTAAAATCCAAATCTCTGTAAAACTCCAAAATCTCTTTAAAAGTTCAAAGTCTGTAAACTGTAGAATCATGTAAAATCAAAATAGGCTAAATGTTTTCTTATTCCAGGAGGGAAAAAGCCAAGGCACAGTTAACAATCTAAAGAAAATAAAACCAAAGCCAGGCAGTGGTGATGCATGCCTTTAATCCCAGGACTCGGGAGACAGAGGTGGGGGTCTCTGTGAGTTCAAGGCCAGCCAGGTCTACAAGAGCTAGTTCCAGAACAGGCTCAAAAAAGCCACAGGAAAAAAAAAACCTGTCTCAAAAAACCAAAAAATAAATAATAAAATAAAACCAGCTCCAACACCCAAAGCTCAGGGTCAGACTTCTGGGATCCACTTTCCACAGTCTGGACTTCTCCTGGGGGCTTGCTGCAGCACATAACGGCTTGTCCCATAGGCTTAGAAAGACCCCACTCCACATCTGCTGCTGTGTTGGCTGTCCCATGGCACTGGCATATCCAAAATGCTGCGGTTTCTTGTTACAACTGGCCTGCACTTTGACCTAGCCTCTCCTGGGCTCCCTTCATAATACCAAGCCTCAACTCTCTGCACACCCCCTTCAATTCTGAGGTTTCTGTTGCTAGTGAAGCTATACTTCACCAATGGCCTCTCCTGGCCTCTCACGGTACCAAATTTTAGCTGTCCATGATCCCTTCGTGACTTCAAAACCAGTACCACCCGGGTGGTTCTTATACATGAGCAAGTTCTAGCATGAAGGTACAACCTTGACCACCTCTGGAACGTGGACGCTTCCATGCGCTGAGACTCAGGAACCACCTCCCAGATTTCACCTCAATGATGCTGGTCTCCTCTTAATGCCTGCTAATTCCTCACTCCAGCTGACCACCATCAATCGTCTCATCAAAGCAAAGGTTTCCCTTAGGTGATTCTGTCTCTCGTTAATCACTGCTGTTTCCTCAGCTCCAGCTGATCAGAACCAGAGGTTATTGATTCAAAATTGCAAATGGCCCCAATAGAATCCATAAGGGCCTCTCAAACTTCCCTCTGAAATTTCACTATCCAGGCCTCCCATCATCTGCCTTACTCTCAACATTTTCATCTTCCAAGCTCCTGCAGAACACTGAGCTCTCAATACGCTATGGCTTCTCCAACATTCTAAAGTTCTTCTACAATCTTCCCAAGAGCAACATAGTCACCTCTGTCACAACAATTTCCCATGATCCTCTGTCAACTTCTGTCTGTCTTAGGGTTACTATTTCTGTGATGAAATACCATAACAAAAAGCAGCTAACTGGGAGAGGAAAGGATTTATTTGGCTTACACTTCCACATCATTGTTCATCACTAAAAGAAATCAGGGCAGGAAATCAAACAGGGTGGGAACCTGGAGACAGGAGCTGATGCAGAGGTCATGGAGGGGAGCTGCTTACAGGCTTGCTCTTCGTGGCTTTTTCAGCATGCATGTACCATACTCACACACAAATGTGCACAAGCAATACACTCACACTTTTTTAAAGGAATTCAGCAGAGGAAGGGGAACCAAAATATAATATGGGTTTGACTTCAAGCAGTTCGGGTTGCTGTATATCTAAAAGAGAGTTAATGTTGGAGAAAATATGAACCCTCATTTATATTTTCAATTTCCACATCTGCAAAACAAAGGTAAAAGCAACATATATCATAATCTTATGGTAATTTAATAACTAAATATAGGGCATATAGTAAACACTTTATGAATTTTAATAATTCAATTACTGTCTTTTTTAATGGCAGGAGTGAAACAGAAGGATGTTACATGATTATAATTTTGCTTCTTAGAAGGTGGAAGTTGTCAGGAATTCACGGCTACTACATAGCAAATTTGAGACCAGTCTTAGCATAAAGAATCCTCAGCTCAAAACCTCAAACAAAACAAAAATAAGGAATACAATGTAGTGGAATAAAATTCCATTTTTATAGTTCTCAGACCCCAAACTGACTGTGTAGGAGTATCACTTCTAAACTCATCATCCTAACAACACTGCCATTTACTTAACCCACAGCTGCAAGGTCAGTCCTGAGCTAGGAACAGCAGAAAGGTGGTCATGATTTTATTGCCCTCATTTCTGTGCTGCTGGGTCCACTGGAGAGTTACCAGTCTTGGGGAGGGAAGGGCATGAGCTAGGAGGGCTCTGCTTGGCACCATGTTGTATTTCATCTTCTAATAGATGACTTTGGGACAAGATAGCTAAGAGGTTCCAGGAAAGGACACAAAAGACTTTCATGTGTAAGCATCTTTCAAACTTTGTCTTGTGTAAAACTTGCCATTATCCAAATCTAGACTTGGAATGGGGAAAGTTATAAAAATGTCAAGAAAAGAGTCTCAAACAAAATGTGAGCAATTGCTATATACTGCAAGTTCCAAAGCAGTAGCTCATTATTTTGAATACATACAGGGAATTTTGTGTATGAATTTTATGCTACAAAATTACCAAACAACTAAAATTTGGTGAAGATAGCTTTCTCTTCAAACAAATTGCTCTATTTAGAGTCTTTATATAAAATATATATATATATACATATATATATATCCAAGCAAATATCCACACTTTGCTATTCTAACTGTACCTTTTAAATTAATGCCTACTACTGCACAATCCAAACTATTTTCCCCACTAGACACGTCAGCCAAAGACTTACTGATAGTAGTTCATCATCTAAGAAATGGTCTCGTACCCAGCCACCTTCCATCAATGATTACAGCCATAATTTATGTTTGTAGCCCAAATACTACTCGAATTTAGCAATGGTTTATTTCTCAGTAATATAACATAGCAGCATGTGAGTGTCTAGAATGTGCAATGTGTTTTGATGGGGCTACCTATATGTTTAATCTCCCATTTAAATTATTGATGTATTTTTGGAGAATATGTATCCTGGGCAACATACTAAAAGTCATATGTCAAGACTATTGTTTTAGACTTTTTTGAGTTTTTATATTAAGTAAAAATAGACTTAGCAGGGCTCAATAAGTACATTTTTATATTTTTACCTTTTTAATTTTTGGAATTTATTTATTTGTATTTTAAAAAGGAACAGTTGAAAACAGTTCCCTGAAAGAATCTAAGTGGGAAAATATAGCCAATACCCTGATGAAGCACAGGTTTATCCAACTGAGCAAAACCTCATCGACGCTGTTGCTGACATCAGACTGACAGCTTTAAGCTGTTCTGAATACACAGTGGTAGAACTGACAATATTCCGTCACATCTGTTCTTTCCTGAATATGTAAAAATCAAAATACCAATTTAAAAGCGAATGTATCTTCTCCCAAAATGTTTCTTACTGATACAATCTCAGTATTATTATTTAATAGTGGTTAATTAAGAGATGTGTTTTACTCACAAGTTAAGCAACAATCTAAGGGCACACATAGTCTGCCTACAGGCTCATAGCGCAAATCAAAAGTTTGGGGATGTAGCAACTGACATCTCTAAAACTACCAAACATAAAGTCCGTACAATGTTCATGCAAAAAGCATGACTAAGCAGGCGGCCACAGAACCAGAACACTCGATAATGTGTAACGTCAATAGGAGGCCTCAGATTTGCAGACTCAACTCTTACCGCAATCTCTACACTTGGCTTTTCCGGTTTCACTAATGACACCAAGGTGATTCAAATCCCTGGAATTCTCATTATAGTCAAGGGTACATCCAACAACAAAGTGGTCTGGAATTTCAAATTCAACAAAGTCTTGCCTATATCCAACTTGTCGAGAGGTCGTTTTCACTAACAAACTTGTGACATGGGACACTTGGGAAGGTTACTGCTTGACCGAGGAAGGCAGGGTTCACATTACTTTACGGGTGTCAATTACATTCTCATCAAGATATTCTATCCAGCTGAAATTGAGAAGTAATCTCCAAAAACATCTATGTCCCCTGTTGTCTGATCACCACAGTAATTCCTCCCAATCTCCTAGTCATCACAATTATTTCTATTTGTGAGTAATGTGATCCCACAGTTTAGCAAAGAACAGGTGGCTCACCTTCAGCACACAGAGGGTCACATGCAACAGCCTCCCATCGCCTTCATGAAATCTTCAGCAAGTCTTTCAGTCCTGTCCAGAATCAGCCCTAATCACAGCCCTGGGGCTCTAGGTCCCCAAGGAGTCAGCCAGTACACATAGGCAACAGAAGCCTGAAGAGAAAGCTGGGGGATTGTTTTTGCTATCTGGAAAACTATATTAGCCTATAGGAAACATATAACTTCTTTTTTCATTTGTACTAGCTTAATAGTAAGCAAATGCAAGATGAATTAAATGATATTTCAAAGTCACAGTAGATCCTTGGGGTTTGTGTCTAGAAATCATATTTTTGCTGTTCAGTAATTTAATTGGCTCTATCTAATCCTAAGTAGCCCTGATAGAAGACAGGCCTAAACTGATTGTCTTTTGCTCTTCCTCATATACTTATGTCATATTATGTAATACTAATTTAATACTGACTTAATTTTACACTAAATTAATATAATTGCTTTCAGAAATTTCTAAGTTAGAGTTTTCTCTGGAGAAAACTTGCCTCCCAATCATTTCCTAGTTTAAGCAACAGCTACCCCGGGAAAGTCTTCTGAGCATTGAAAATGACTCATCATGTGTAGTGGCTGAACCCTTGTCTAGCCTGTCTACTGATCAGCTGAGTACCGCGGTGTTGCCAGCATTATCTAGCATCTCATATATTTGCTATGTCTGATTGACTTATGAATTTCAAATGTAATTATCTATAGATATTTACTAAAAGTCTGAAAACAGAAGAACAGCCTATATCAAATGATTGGCCCAGAAGACAGGCATATAAACAGAACTCTAATTATAGAAGACACAACTAAGAACTGGCTTACTGAGTTGCAGTATTATCCGTTTGAGATTTGAGGAGGCATAGAAAGTAGATAAAAGATCAGAGAACGGCAGACATAATTTAAAGGAGTCATAGAAACAAACAGAAAAGTATAAGGCCCTGAAACAGAAATGCCTATGCTGCTCTGTAAAATGTTGTCCAGAACACTGAGTACCATTCCCATTCTGCTTCCTAAGGGTCCATAGTCAGCAATGGGGGCCACAGAGAATATTAGACTGTGAAGAATTCCAGTCCCAAGTCCCAGTAGAGAGATTATTAAGTGATATGCTGGCGGGCACTACAATTGATTGGATATTTTCTTTTTATTGTTGTTACATTCTAAGTTCTCAACAGAAAAAAATAAAGGTAAAACTTACGTGGAGCCTCATGGCAAACTGGTGAAGCTAAAGCATTTTAGTTCCAGTGGACAATCAATTTTCTGTTTTCTTCCAAGGGAGGAAAAAAAGAGCCTCCTAATCTCACATAGTCCTAAAGATCCTCACTCTCTGTATACTAAGGATTAAAAAGCTAGACAACCAAGTTTCATTTTGTACTCAGAATGTGGATTACAGACTCCAGATCAACAGGGACAATTCACACGCTTTAAGAATACACTGTATACAGTGAAGTCAATCAACTGACCTTCTTATTAACGCTTATTAAACCCATAATAAAGGTTTATATAATTGAATAATTAATAACTAATTTAAACTTCCAAAACAACAAGAAAAAAAAGTATACTTTAATGCTGTGGAACAATGATCCTGTACCCTGTAAAGATTTTTCACTTATATTGCTTTAATAAAATGCTGATTGGCCTGTAGCCAGGCAGGAAGTATAGGTGGGGCAACCAAAACAGGAGAATTCTAGGGAAAAAAAAGGCTCAGTCTGCAATCATCACCCAGATGCAGAGGGTACAAAAAAAGAATGCCTCACTGATAAAAGGTACCAAGCCACATGGCTAACATAGATAAGAATTATGGGCTAATTTAAGATGTAAGAGTTAATAAGAAACCTGAGCTAATAGGCCAACCAGTTTATGATTAATGTAGGCCTCTGTGTGTTTCTTTGGGACTGAACAGCTGAGAGACTGGATGGGACAGAAACCTCTGTCAACACTTTAAGGTAATGAAACATTAGAAAGACTGACATGAGACAGAAAGAAGAAATGGCAGCATTTTGGAAACTCCCATGGTGCCATGCAGAAAAAGCATCACTGCCATGCCCTATCTGCAGTTTCAGGAGAATGACTCAGCCACTTCAAAAAGGCTTTCTTGGAAAGAAATTGCATGGTCATCCAGTGAAAGCCACCAGAAAATGGAAAAGGTAATTTCTTTTTTTTTATTTATTTATTAAAGATTTCTGCCTCCTCCCCGCCACCGCCTCCCATTTCCCTCCCCCTCCCCAGATCAAGTCCCCTTCCCTTGTCAGCCCAAAGAGGAATCAGGGTTCCCTGCCCTGTGGGAAGTACAAGGACCACCCACCTCCATCCAGGTCTAGTAAGGTGAGCATCCAAACTGCCTAGGCTCCCACAAAGCCAGTACGTGCAGTAGGATCAAAAACCCATTGCCATTGTTCTTGAGTTCTCAGTAGTCCTCATTGTCCGCTATGTTCAGCGAGTTCGGTTTTATCCCAGGCTTTTTCAGAACCAGGCCAGCTGGCCTTGATGAGTTCCCGATAGTACATCCCCATTGCCTCAGTGTGTGGGTGCACCTCTCGCGGTCCTGAGTTCCTTGCTCGTGCTCTCTCTCCATCTGCTCCTGATTTGGACCTTGAGATTTCAGTCCGGTGCTCCAATGTGGGTCTCTGTCTCTGTCTCCTTTTACCATCTGATGAAGGATAATATTCAGGAGGATGCCTATATGTTTTTCTTTGAGTTCACCTTCTTATTTAGCTTCTCTAGGATCACGAATTATAGGTTCAATGTCCTTTATTTATGGCTAGAAACCAAATATGAGTGAGTACATCCCATGTTCCTCTTTTTGGGTCTGGCTTACCTCACTCAGGATAGTGTTTTCTATTTCCATCCATTTGTATGCAAAATTTAAGAAGTCATTGTTTTTTACTGCTGAGTAGTACTCTAATATGAATATATTCCATACTTTCTTCATCCATTCTTCCATTGAAGGGCATCTCGGTTGTTTCCAGGTTCTGGCTGTTATTCTTTTTTAAAAAATGCTGCAAGATCCCCGCGGCAGTAGGCAGCAGAAATGGCTGCCGGTCCCAGAGAGGTGGCCTGAGCGGTGGTGGCAGGCCACGTGGTGGCAGACAGCGGGCCCTGGGAGCAGCCAGTTCCAGGCAGAGATGGCTGCTGGTCTCAGAGCAGTGGTGGTGGGCCATGTGGCAGCAGGCAGTGGGCCCCAGGCAGAGACGGCTGCTGGTCCCCGAGCAATGACTGGTCCCAGGCAGGGAGACACATGGCAGGCAGGCAGAAGACAGAAGCATGGATAGACACGACATGCAGGGTGAGGATGAATGTTTATTCAGGGAGTTATGGAGGAGGAAGGGTGAAGAGGGGGACAGGGAGAGAGAGAGAGAGAGAGAGAGAGAGAGAGAGAGAGAGAGGAGAGGAGAAAGAGACAGAGAAGGGGGGAAGAGAGAAGTGGGGAGAGAGGCAGAAGCGAAGCTGCCTCTCCGAGAGGAAGATGGAAAAGAGAGCAAGCTCAGGCTGGAAGCTGAAGATCAGCCTGCCTCAGCAGATGGGGAGGGGAATGGGTGTGGCTTGTCTCTTAAAGGGACCAAAACCATAACATTCCCAGGTCTTCCTTATAATAAAAAGCATGCACACACGTCAAGGAAGCAGAAAAGGAAAGGCCCGAGCAGGTCAGAGGTAATGGAAGAGGGCGTGGCTTGTCCCTTAAAGCGACAGGAAAGCACAACACTGGCTATTATAAACAATGCTGCTATGAACATAGTTGAGCATATACTTTTGTTGTATGATAGGGCATCTCTTGGGTATATTCCCAAGAGTGGTCTTGCTGGGTCCAGTGGTAGGTTGATCCCGAATTTCCTGAGAAACCGCCACACTGCTTTCCAAAGTGGTTGCACAAGTTTGCATTCCCACCAGCAATGGATGAGTGTACCCCTTTCTCCACAACCTCTCCAGCAAAGGCTATCATTGGTGTTTTTTATTTTAGTCATTCTGACAGGTGTAAGATGGTATCTTAAAGTTGTCTTGATTTGTATTTCCCTGATTGCTAAGGAAGTTGAGCATGATCTTAAGTGTGTTTTGGCCATTTGAAGTTCTTCTGTTGAGAATTCTCTGTTCAGCTCAGTGCCCCATTTTATAATTGAGTTGATTAGCCTTTTACGACCTAGTTTCTTGAGTTCTTTATATATTTTGGAAATCAGACCTGGAAAAGGTAATTTCAATTTAAGGAAAAGGACTGGAGTGCCAATGAGTCCAGAGAAAAGGAAAATTTAAGTTAGATGTCTCAGTTATTCACTGCTGCAAGCAAGCTGGAAAACAGCCATGAAAAGGGAGCAAGTCATAGTGTTTAGTCAGTCTGTTTACAAATGCCTCTAAAGAAAACAAACATAGACAGAACACTTTGCCCCTCGCAGTGAATTTCTTCAAGCAGTTTATTAAGTGGCGCCTCTACCGACATGCCAGTCAGCACCAACCAAAGATGGAAACCTGAGGGACACTTGCTCAAGTGCAGAAATTCATTCACGGTCATGTCCAAGGGGAAGAGTAGCTCATCCCCAGGAGAGACGGATCAATACCAGCTCAACTTCCCCAACCCTTGTTTTGGAGCCTTGTGAGTAACATCAGTAGACATTCTCAAAACCAAAGGAACTCCAGCAAGTCTGGGAAGCCTTTGAAGACACTACAGAAGAAAATCATTTCTTAATTGGCTTCCTTTGTGTGGTATCTTCTATTCTCTCAAAATATTTTTCAATTTTATTCTAATTTCTTCATGTGAAGTTTATCAACATTTGACGTTATGTTTTTATATTGAATGCCAGTATCCCCTTCTCCCATAATTCCATTATAGAATTATTAAGAAGTCAAAAGCTTTAAAACACAACTTTTTATCTTTTTATTTACTTTTTTTAGCAAACTTTTATTTACCTTATAACATTAACTCAATCACCACAGGAAGCCAATGCACTGAAGGCTATCGGCCTCACTCTCTGAGAAGGACTGAGGCAGAAATGCATTCAAGGTCACCCAAGGACGGTGTTTCTGTACTGGGCTGCAGTTGGTACTAGGGCCTCCTCACTGGGGTTTCTATGCTCTGTGGGGTTTTCCCTCTCTTCTGTGTGTCCAACAGCAACTCCAAGTAACTTTTCCAGAGCACCTGGCTTCCCAACATAAGAACCAAGGCTGTGGGGTGTAATTTGCTCCAAGTCCAGGTGACTCTATGAAGTTGGAATTTAAACTCTATTGCTTCATTTCTGTCTGTGGTCATGCAAGTGTTGAAGTCTGACAAACTTCTTCATGCTTTTCATTTATTATCTAGCAAGTTTTCAAGGGCAAATAGGCACACATAAGTGTATGGGTAGTCACGACTAAGTACCATGTTATATAATTTGATGATGCTTTCATCTTGGTTGCCTACATACACTAAATCAATTCTATTTTTTTTTTATTTTCTCAGGAAATCATTCATTCTCACTGTATTAGTCATGGCTCTCTAGAAGAATATAACCAAAAGAATGAACATATATTAAAAGAATTTATTAGTATCAGCTTATATTAAAATAGTAACAACTGTTTCACACTTGAAAAGCTGAGAACCACCAGTGGTTGGCCACTGGGGATGGGTGTCTCTTCAGTAGGATGAGACCCACTGAAAATGTCTCACATTGGAGAAGCCCAGGAGTTGCTCAGTCCATGATGCTGAGTAATAGCAGTCACCACCTGGTGTCAAAAACCTGGGAAGTTCCTGGAGAGCTGCAAGTCCTTAGAAAAGAATGGAGGCCTGGAGAGTCTGGGTCTAAGAGCAGCAAAGCGGTCAGCAACAGCAGCAGCAGCAACATGCAGCATCAATCAACTCAGAGCAAAGGGGAAGGCTGAGCCAGCAAATCTGAGCGATCTTCTTTCTGCCGTGCCCTTTTGATCTGGGCTCCTATCAGAAGGTGCCACCCACACCATCCCATATCAATTACAGCAATCAGGGCTTTCCTTTCTTCTTTTTAATTGTGTATTTAACTTTAATCATTAACAATTATTGTTCAACTAAATCTAAACCATTATTTATTATCATATTATTTATATGTAGAATGAATAATAAAAACGCAGAGACAAAAACTGGGGTTCAACCATAAAATCAGAAAACAAAGCAGCCAAGCCACTAGAGAAAGACATCTTACCTCTACCAAGGCTGGGTGACCACAAACTAAACAGACTAAGCTTCTCTCTCCTCCCACTTTATATTCCCTCTAATGCTGGGATTAAAGGCATGACTCCTAGTACTGGAATTAATCATGTAGGCCACCACCACCTGGATTTGCTTTTGCATTGATCTTGAACTCACAGAGATCCATCTCCCAAATCCTGAGATTAAAGGTATGTGCCACCATTACCTGACCTCTAGTGGCTTTAGCTTTGTCTCTAGTCTTCAGGCAAGATTTATTTATTAAAATACAAATAATATACCACTATATTTTCCCTTTTGTCTAAAATAAAAAAGACTATAAATAATAAAAGAAAAACTATATACAATAAGTACAATGACTATATACAACATATACAGGCAATAAATACATCAACAATGTCTAGTCAATTAGCATTTGACAAATTCAGAGAAAATACTCCACATCTATCCTATCTTGGTGAGTCCAATTTTGTACCTAATTTACTTTCCATCATAACTTGTTTTCTGCATCTGGCAAACAAGGAAAACTATAACTATCTAGTCTTCAACTACCTCAGAGACCCAAGAAAGGAATAATAATAATTGAGTAAGTAGAAAGTCCAAAAAAGCAACTACCAAAAAAAACCTGAGTAATAACAGAAGGAGCTGGCTGCTTGAACAGTCACCCAAAGTTCTTCTGCAACAGTGGGGCATCCATCTTCAGCCTACAGACCTAGCATATCAAACAGACTTTTCTGTGAAGAATATTCTGAAAGGCTATCCCTCCTTGTCTTGACAATGCTTGGCAGTCACTTTCTTTTGTGTACTGCTTGTCCAATTAGGACAGCATACTACTAGCAGTCAAGGCAAGGGGCATTTTCTTGCCCAACACATTACTTTTACCACAAAGAAAATAAATGCCATGTGGAGTTTCTTTGATACCCATTATCCTTTCTGAAGTAGATTGGTGCTGCCAGGAGCATACATGTCTCATTATCATAAAAAGAAGAACCTAAGTTATTAAAACATCTTAAATGCCATATTCTGTAGATCTTTGGAATGTTTGAAGATGACCTGTCTATCTAAAATATATTTTTGTTTGACCTTGAAAACATACCTAATGTGATAACAATTTCAGTTATACTAGGTGATTAACTACTAACCTGCACTTCCTTATTATCCCAAATAGTTGGTAATAATAATTTTCAAGGACTAGAAATTTGCATTACATTGTTAAATGAGTTATAAACACACAACATTTTGAACAAGAGTAGAAATGTATGTATAGTATGTTCCAACAAAATTAATCTCAATAAACAAAATTTGTATACAATATGCAAAAGTCCAATCCAATGTAAAACATTTAAAATTAGTAGTTGTTTTTGAAAAGTAGATTCAGTGATCTACCTTTTTATCTTATCATATCTATATCCTCCCATTTTTCTTTTCAGAGTAAATTCAATAATCTACCCTTTTCTCCTGTCATTTATATATAATGAATTGATGATTTCTGGAATGTCTAAGAATTGAGAAATGTATCTATAGCTTTGGAGGATGGATTTTTTTATATTACTAAAACGTAAATCATTCCCTCTTGTTCTTTTTGCTACCTTCAACTCATTCTGTGTCCTTATCTCCTTGCTCCCTATCAAATTATATATAATATATATATAAACATAATCATAAATATATAAACACAATCTGTTGATTCCATTTGGTGTTGTCTGTATGTATATGGTTTCAGAGCTGGCCTCCGGTATTGGATAGCCAATTAAGGGGCTCATCCCTAGCTGTCATCATCCTTTAGTGACTTGTAGGGTTTTGTTGTTGTTTTGTTATCTAGGGGTCACCTCTGGAGATTTCCTCTTTACATGTTAGCATGTCTGTTGGTGTTGTCATTATCTAGGTCTTATTTTGATGGCCATATTTTTAAATTATCACCCAGTAAATCTTCCCTGTCATTTCTAAGAGAAGCAATCTTACAGCAGACTTCCTGGTCATCTGGCTCTTACAATCTTTCTTCCCCTCATCTTTGATGCCCCCTGAGCCATAGGTATAGGAATTGTATTGTAAAGGTTTTCAGTGGACCTTGCCATCACATGATCACTTGTTCTCTGTATTTTGACCAGTTATGGTTTTCTCTGATGATCTCTGTTTATTGCAAAGAGAAGCTACTTTGGTGAGAGTTGGGAGCTATACTAACAGTGGGATAAGTATTTAGAATACAGTTAGGAAGAGCTGGTTTAGTAAGTTAATGGTAGTGTGTTCTCTTCTAGATCCGCTATTTCACTAGCCTCAAGTAGTTGACTATGTTTCCAGTATCAGGAACAATTTTGCTCTGTTGAGCTACCCTTAAGTCCAGTTAGAGAGTTGTTGGTTAGGACCAAGATATGAATGCCACTATTGCACCCTTAGGAAAATCTTGCCTTGCTAATCATAGTTGTGGTCCTAAGGCTTCACAGCTGTGTGGGACTATTAATTGCATCCCCTTGACAGTTTTCATAGCACCTTTGAGGACAATAAAAGTTACCCACAGGGAGAAGACTTTCAAGTAAGGTCCTCAGAGTCCTGTATCCAAAGTTCACCATGTCTTCAGCAATAGGGACTTACCTTTAATCTCTGGGAAGTGACCAAGGGCAAGAGCAATAGCCAATCAGGACAACACTTCATTCTACTTACAAACAAGATTCCTGCTAATAGAAGGAAAAGTTTGTGGATTTACCTGGGCTATAGTTAATGCACTTTGGATTCGTGGGTCTTGCTCATAATCCTTGATCTTTTGCAATGTTTGCCATATCAAGTTTCTAAGTCCATCCTGTTCCTCATCACCCTGAAGTTCCCATGACATCTTCACCAAGTTATACACTATGCCGTAGTATCCAATCCAGACCACCTTGGCACCTGAAAAAGTGAGGAGGAGGAGGAGAATAATTCTTTGAGAATATACTGTCTTATAGTTGCATGAAGAAAAAGACAAATTCCATTTTATTCACATTGATAATAATTAATGTTAATTAATGTAGGGAAATTTAAATTAAGAATACTCCCCAATTTAAAAGTTTCAAAACAGTTAGGAATTTAACTATATTAAGTTCTACTCTCAAGATTATCCTTAGAGTGAAATAATTTCATTTATTCTTAAATTACACTTTTTACCTGGTTATAAAATATTTCTATGTGGTGGTGCTTAACATAGATAATTCTGACTTAGGTAGAAACAGGAAAAATAAATTTCAACAATAAAATAATAATACAGTGCTCAGAGGGGAGATAAACTAAATTTTGTCAAAGAACAATATGAAAATTCTGAGCCTATGTGAAGAACTTAAATTCTCAAAAGAAAAAGAATAAACTTTCACAAAAATGATGGAAGTTTTTTAAAACCCTAAAATTTCAATAAAAATAATTGCTATTTTAAAAAGTCAGGCATAATGGAACACACCTTTAATTCCATCACTCAGGAGGCAAAAGCAGACGGATCTCTGTGAGTTTGAGGCCAGCCTGGTCTACAGAGTGAGTTCTCTCTGTAACCAGGGCTACATAGTAAAATCCTGTATCAAAAAGAAGAATTATTATTTAATTGGCATAAACTGGAACACTAACTATGCCTGGATTCTAATTCTGCTATGTAGGCTTTCCTATTTCAGCACATAAAAGGAAACACATGATGTCAACTTGTTTAGAAGGTTCCCTACTGTTGATAGGTGACTCCCCCTACATGCCCCATTTCAGACAAGAGACTTCTTTTTTCTACTTCACACGGTTCAGTCACGGGAAGAAAAGACTATACAGTACAAAAAGTTAGTGAAAGACTAGGAGTTGGAAAGAGAAAGTGTGTACACATCTCGGAAATTTGCGACAGAAGTTGAAGAAGGGAACCTTTCTGATTCCTCTCCTGGAGATGTTTCACTCCCTAGATCCCTGGTGCTTAGGTAAGAAGTGCAAACAGGAGGCTGCAGCTAACAAGGCGTTTACAGAGCTTCTCTCCTCCCTTTGTCAACTAAGTTATGTGCAATTAAGGGACTCTGGTGTTCAAAATTCTGCAACTGGAAAAAAGATGGCTCTATTAATGAATAGTAATGTTCCTCACTACAAAAACAGAATTTAATCAAAGAAAACCAACTCAATTATATGTTTTCTTTCTTGGGAGATAAACAACCGGTGGCTTCAAGCAGTGGACCAGTCTGGGGAGCTACAGTGACTCACGTGGGAATTCGGAGAGCAATAAATCCTTGAAAAGATGATTACTGGGACTGTCAGAGCAAGATGCTCGGTGAGGGCTGGCAGAGGAAGGAAGGGAGCTGAGGAAGGAAAGACCTTTCCTGACCTTGTCAAATCAGGCAGTTTGGAGAAAGGATAAGGAAGGATGTTGGAGAACGGCTGCATGTCAGGAAGGTAACCTGACAAAAAGGTCAGCACTGCAAATAACTGTTACTCTAGATTCCTGTTTGCTGTGCATTCATGTTTACTGAAGACTGAGTCACCTTTACTAAGCCATGGCCTGTCATCTGTCTCTGTACGTCATCTGTATGTCATCTCAAAATTGGAGAGTCAGGCAACCATGGCTCTCTCCAATGTTATTTAATACACCATTTTACAATCATTTTACTCCTCATTCATTCCCATCCCACTTTCAAAAGGAAAAGTGAGCACAAACACTGGAGTTCTGAGTAAATACTTAATTCTGTCTTCTAAGGATAATGCAAATTACTCCTTTGGTTTAACCGTAAGTCCGCCCATCCAACAGTTCATCGACACTCTAGCTGCCTCTGATCCATTCTTCTGCTCTCTTTCTATTCAGAAACTCTCTCTGAATCCTCATGCTGAGTGTCTTGCCTTGCCCTTACAAAATTATATTTATAACATAAGTATAACAATTGGAATTGTCATAGTTCTAGGAAGATAGGGATTATCGGAGTCACTCTGACATGCCTAGCACCTAGCATCACGACAGCACAATATATAAGAGGCAGGGTGAAAACTATCATCCATTTGTCCAGGATGAAGGTGTTGCTTAAAACAGAGTGCTTTTGAGGACAAAAATCGAAATTGTGCTAAAAAAAAAAAAATTAGGCTAGTTGCACCAATAATAGGACTCCTGCGGAGATGTAGTTATGAGGAGAGAGAAGAGTGAAGACGACGGAGAGGATTTCACACAGGGCTGAAGAAGAGCGTTCATATGCATAAGGTGCTATAAAATAGCTAACCGAAAATGGTGTCCTAGGTAATGGGTGATGTTTCAGCAAAGGAGTAATTCCACATCAATCAGTGAGCTGGGTAGCCTCAATGGGAGTTGTATGAAGTAATATAGGTCCTTACTTTGGAAGGCAGAAAGAGGTGAGAGGAAGAAACAGACTGGATATCAGGGAAGGCACCTCATAAAGTCTTCGCTTTGAGTGGAGGCTGTGAGGGTCAAAGAAGAAGCACAGTTTTAAATTTAGAAGAGAAAAACAGTAATAAAATCACTTGCAAAACTGACACTGTTGTTTGGAAGAGTCAGTGTGGGAGATGAGGTGAAGAACCTTAGCAAAATGTGGAAGAATGAGGAGGCACACCGCTCCTAAGACACGGCTGACGGAAACGCAGGGAGGGAGACATGAGCAGGGCTGCTTCACGCGCGTGCACAGTGACACTATGGGATTCATTGCAGGTAAAGCCGCAATTTGAGGGGTTTGGGGTTTGGGGGTTTGTTTTGTTTAAATTCCATTTGGATTCGTTTATTCATTTAGTTAGTGGGAGGGAGGCACATGCATGCCATGGTAAGCATGTGGAGTCGGGAACAACTTGAAGAAATCAATTTTCTCTTTCTACCATGTGGGTCAAAGGTATTAAACTCAGGCCATCAGGCCTGGTGGCAAATGCCTACATCACGTGAGGCAGCTCGTTTGTACCAATTTTGAATATGTAAGTTATTTTACAAACCGAGTCTCAGGGGAGAAACAGTTTTACTTTGTTTTTGTCTGTATGTGTGTGTGCATGAAGATGCTTTATTTAAGCATGTGCTGTGTGTGTGCATGAAGATGCTTTATTTAAGCATGTGCTGTGTGTGTGCGCGCACATGCCTGTGAAGAACAGAGAAAGGTGTCAGACCCCTCAGAGCTGAACAAAACTGAGGCAACAGAGCAGCAAGTTCTCCCCAGCTGTGAAAAGGTTTTGAATTATAAAGTAACTCTCATTTGCTATAGATTCTAACTCATTTTTAACTGTTTGTTTTCTGTTTTTTCCGTTCTGGGTTTTTTGTTTTGCTTTGCTTCGGTTTGGGGTTTTTGATTTCGTTGTTGTTTGTTTGTTTTGTGTTTGTTTGTTTGTTTGTTTGGACAGAGTCTCACATAGCCCAGACTGGCCTTGAATACACTATATAACCAAGGCTGGCCTTGAAAATTTGATTGATATTCTGTTGGGATTACAGGTAGGTGCCACTATGCTTGAGTTTAACTCCTATCTTCTTTACTTACAGACCCCCAACTTCCATGGGGGTTTTTTTTGTGACCCATACTATGTTCAGACTCTGAGAAGAGATCTCACCAGATCACCCAGCATACCCTAACGCTGCTGCTCTCGGGAGGAAACTGCTTTAGCGCACGGCCTCGGCTGCTCACACCTGCGGTTAGTTAGCCTGTTGTCCTTTGATCTCACAGCAAGGGCTGTGTCCTGGAGCAAAGCTGCTCACCACATGGCAGCCAGGAAACAGCAAGGGAGAGAGAGAGAGAGAGAGAGAGAGAGAGAGAGAGAGAGAGAGAGAGAGATGGAGGGGGGGAGGGAGGGAGGGAGAGAGAGGGGGGGAGGGAGGGAGGGAGAGAGAGAGAGAGAGAGAGAGAGAGGGAGGGAGGGAGAGAGAGATGGAGGGAGAGGGGGGAGGGAGGGAGGGAGGGAGGGAGGGGGAGGGAGGGAGGGAGAGAGAGGGGGGAGGGAGGGAGGGAGAGAGAGAGAGAGAGAGAGAGAGAGGCAGAAAGGCCTGGAATCCTGAGAGTCTACGGGGAAAGCCCCAAGCATCCAGCTCCATTCAAATAGCTCCAGCTTCCTAGGATTCAACATCTCCCAGTGCTGTGCAGGCTGAGGACTGAGCCTCCACCACACAGGCCTGTGGTACATGCCAGATCCAAGCATTGCAGCAGAAGAGGAGGATGTCTAAATCTTTGAAAAAAATTACTTAGCTTTGGGGTTTTTTTATCTCCTTGCAGTACATTCATTGTACATGTTCTTGAGTTACAGAAGGATATTTTCACACAAGTATATGATATGCTTTGGGCCTTTTCCCTCCCACACTGTCTATCTGGTCATTTAACTTTCTTCCCTTTGCTCTTCCAGATAGTTTTACATCTAATTTCATATCATCTGTGCACATGTGATTTTATGACTCTATATAAAATCTAGGAAGAACGAACAAAAGGTCATAGGTGGCATTTGACTTTCTCCGAGGGATTTATCTCATTTAATACAATCATCTACAGTTGCAACCATTCTCCTGTAGACATTTATGATGGAAAGGTTTCCGTGTTTTCTATCTATACATTTCCTGTATCCAACCCTATGTTGATGAACATCTAGGTTGGCTGTGTAAGGCAGCTACTGAGAGCAGTGTTGTGATGAACGCAGGTGCTGTGTGTTCTATACACCTTCACTTGGAGTTCTTCAGATAAATACCCAAGAGGTTTAACTAGGTCACATGCTAAATCTGTCTTTATGGAACCTCTATACCCTTTTCCTTTCTGACTGGAGTATTGACAGTCCCACCAGCAGTCTATGCAGATTCTCTCCTATCATCTTCCTGATTGACCACCTTCCTGACTGGATGAGAAAACTCCGGCAAAGCTCGATTTTGCATCTCTTTGATGGCTGAACTTGATTCTTCATTTGTACGGCTTTTCAGAACTGCCCATTCCTTTTAATTAGCCTACTTTATTTCATAGTATTTATTGACTTCTTTGATTTCTTATGTAGGCTTTTGAGTGACGTGTGCTTGCTTCATTGTTCCTACTGCCTGCAGTATCTCTTCCCATATATCACGCTGAGTTTGAATGTCTTCAGTTAGGTAAGGTGCATTCCTTGAAGTGTGCAAATAGACCCTGCTTTCTGTTGTTTTCAATCCAATCTGCTAGTCTGTGTCTTTTGATTGAGGAATGGGAATCATTAATACTTAGGTGTGTGCCCATTCTTGTCATCTTTTTACTGCTTAGTGTTTCTCTGTTTGTCGATTATTAACTGTTCTTCAGTCTTTAAGAGTGGTTTACACTTTCCTATTGCCCCATAAACATGCTTACCTTTCTCTTTAGTCCAAAGGATTCCTTCAATGTCTTCTGTAAAACTGGCTTAGTGTTCATAGATCCTTTGTTTGTTTTTACTATGAAATCTTTTCATGATCCTTCGATTATGACAGCTTTGCCAGATCATCTGGATTGGTATGTATTGTCGTTCAGGGACTGCGATACAATATTTTAAATCCTTCTGGCATTTAAAGTTCCTGTTAGGACATCTACTGCTATTCTGATAGGCTTGCCTTTGTGATCTGGTGTTTTTCTTGCAGTTGTCAATATCCATTCTTGTAGTATATATTTGTGTTTTAACTATAACATGACATGGGCCGATTCTATTCTCATTTTGTCTTTTTTGGAGTCTAAAGCCTGTGTGCCTGGGTGTGTATCTCCATAGAAAGACTTGAGAAATTTTCTCTTATAGCTTTAAGAAAAAAAATGTCTTCTATGTCTTTTATGTGAAATTCTTTTCCTATTTCTATGTCCACAATTCATAGACTTGGTTTGATCTTAGGGCCCTGCAAATCTCTTATGTTCTGTGTGTACATTCTTATTAATCTAACTTTGTTATTATCTGAATACTCAATTAATCTCTCTTGTCTTCAAACCCTGTATTCTGTTTCCCCTTGACCCATTTTGTTGCAGAAGCTTTCTTATCTTTTTGGTTCAACATCCTGTACTTTTTATTTCTAGTCAGTCATACTGATTTTTCATTATTTCTATGTAATTATTAAATTCAACTTTTGTATAAATTTCTTCTTTTCTTTCTGTTGTTGATGTTCTCTTGAACTTCTTTCAAGGGTGTATTTGTGACTTCACAGATTTATTTGAACAAACATAAAATTATTGTTTTACATTCTTGCTTGAGACATCAACTAATTTACTCTCATTAGAGGGCACTCCTGTAAGTCTCGAAGGAGTCACATTGTTTTGGTTTTTTATGTTTCTCATATTCATACATTGGTATTTTCAAATATGGAATTGGATTGTTGGTTGGCTATGTCATTTAATCACCCTCATTCACTCAGTGGAAGTGTTTACAATGTTCAAAATGCTTAGTTTGAGTAGAATTAGGTTTTCATTTTCTTTGCTACACTGGGCATCTAAGTCACTAGTTAGATCATCAGCACCAGGATCAATATCCAATATTCCCAGGAGAGAAGAATAGTTTCTATAAAGAACAACTATCAAAGGAGAGTGCCACTATGAAAATGCAGTAACCATCAAAGTAAAAAATGATCACCTCTTTAGCACAAATCATTTCAGGAGGTAGAGGAGCACTCGTAGTACTGTGCACACTGAGGTATGAACCGCTGTGTGTGAGTGGAGGGAAAAAAGAGGAAGACCAGTGGTTAGGACCGGAACGGTGGAGAAACAAAGAAAAGAGAACAAGAGATAGACATGGAAAACAGTTCTGAGAAGATGGTTCTGCCATCGAGGTTAAGGTTCACAACCAAAATTGGGAAACAGCAGGGACAAGGGAGGGAGAAGAGGTGTCTCTCACAAATGGGAGAGTAAAGGAGCTGAAGAAAAAAATAATCTGATAACCTAAAACAATCCCAGCTTTCAGGAATCTGAGATATGAAGAATCCCAGATAAGGCCATTCTGTGTTCCTTGGAGAAGCCTATCATCATTGTCATCATCACCACCATCATCATCATCATCACCATCATCACCATCATCAGCATCATCACCAGCAACATCAACATCATCATCATCATCACCACCATCATCACCATCATCATCATCACCATCATCATCATCACCATCAGCATCAGCACCATTGTCATCATCATCATCATCATCTTCATCATCATCATCACCATCATCAATATCAGCATCATCATCGTCGTCGTCATCATTACCATCATCATCACCATCATTATCACCATCATCACCATCATCGTCACCATCATCATCATGATGTAAACAAAGGAAAAGAAAAAAGAACAGAAAGAAAAAATAAAAATAAGCAGGTGTCCTGGTAACTTGACATTGGTTACTGAATAAAACAGAAATAAAAGAGAAGGGCAGGGTGTAGACAGAAGTTTCTATCCTGCCTGGTCCTGCAGTCATTCAGTCAAAGAAAAAAAACACAGAGGCTTATATTAATTATAAACTGTACAGGTTCATTATTAACTAGCTCTTTTCTCAGTAAGGCATTTTCATCTCGCTTTCTCTGTGTCTGGCTGGTGACTGACTCTCTGCCTTTCCTCATCCCAGAATTCTCCTACTCTAGTAGCCCCCACCTATACTTCCTGCATGGCTACTAGCCAATCAGCATTTTATTAAGCCAATATGAGTGATACATCTTTAATTCCACAGCAGGAGAGAGATGAATGTGGACTCAGACTCCTAATGCAGTCTCTTGCCTGCTTAGCATCCAGATTCTCAGTGTTCTTCCTGGGCTTCCAGATGTTGTCACACCTGTGGGAGGGCAGATCACAGATGCTGACTGGGCCCATCAGTGAGAGGTTCTCCACAGAGTGGGCTTGGAACTGACTCCTCCCCAAGGAGGTTCTCGGTGTCTATCATATGTGACTGTAGACTGTCTCAATCCTTCTTCTGACTCTAGATCTAACTGGACTTCCACCTCACCAAATACTACATGGTTCTGATTCTGCTTCTTCTCTATAATCTAGAAGTCCTGGTGTCCAGGTTTTACTGTCTACCTTCACTCTGGGTTTGCCTGGTTATAATCCACAGAGGGTCTAGGAAAACCACACTGCCTCCTGGAGCAGGGTCTTTTTTTGAAATGACTTCTCATCCTTTCTTCAGTAGAATGCCTAGAAGGGAGGTTCTTCCTCTTCTGCCAGGGCCCCTCCTCCCTCGGCCGGTGCCTTAGACAACTTCTACGTCCTTCTTTCTTTGCTCTTTAAAGTGTCTGTTAATGAGTGTGTGGTACACATTTTCGGAAGTTCTCCATCATGACTCCTGTCTTCTAGTATTGCATTTCTGCTTCCCAAGATGGGAAGAGTTTTCAAACGCACCGACCCCTCAAGGATAGACTCCTGATTTATAATTTCCCATTTGATTTTGCTATTTAAGACAGTGATATTTAGCTTTCACCCATCCCTTCTGATAGCTGTTATCCAGTTTATTACTTGGAGATTCTAATCGATCATACCTGCATGTAGTTCTTCAGCTTCTATTCTCTTGGCCCTACTCTTTTGATCCTTCTCCTGCCTCAGTCTCCCAAAGAGCTGATATGCTTTCATACCCATGTCCAAACCTTTTGACCTTATAAAAGAATGGCTAAAATATGTACAGACCACTTTTTCCACACATTTAAGTTATTAATTGAAGACAAAATATTTTATAAGATTGCAGTAGTTCACAGCAAATTGAATATGATTTGGTTTTATAGTCCTCAAGCTCAATAACAAATCTATAAAATAGATTCTGATAATTGTGTTCTCAAACTCAAAATTCTTTTAAAAATCCCTTATTTTTTTTTAAAGTAAGCTGCGTAAACTCCACTAGAGTATTGCTGATAGACAACATCAACAAGAAGAATCTATTACATCTAGTATACCGACAGCTAACGATGGGGATGACCTTTTGGAGACAGATGGCGCGCACTGGAGCTGCCGCAGAAAGCCTTCTCATCTGCACATCTAGACACTTCCTGTGAAGCATGCCCACCACAAAACTACTAATCTGGGGACCAAGTGCAACCTAAGGCAGACTTCTGTCCTGCTATCAGAGACTCCATGGCAGCTATCAACTGCGCCACTTTAAATAAACAGAGAGAAGCAGTGTCTGTGTGTGCAACGAAGCAGGCAGTGCCCCAGGAGAAGGGAGAAAACGGGACCACACTGTGAGTTCTCAGAATTTATTAAGAATCCGTGCCATTTGGAAGCCAGTATTAGGAGTGCTCTTTTATAACAATGTTTTGTTTTAGTGACTGGATTCATCATGGCCTTGAATTGACATTCTGGATATATGCACCCCAAATAGTCAGCAGCCGGGGAACACAAATGTTTCTATGTGTTTGAGTACAGCCTTTATGGTTTTGACAATACAACTCTGCATTGTGCAATCAAAGCATGGCTGAAAGGTAGCTCAAATGTGTGATGAAGTTGAGAGTGCCACCTGTATTAAATGCTCACCAGCAAGCTCCACACTGACAAGTGCAGAGCCGAGGCTTTCTGCCAGCCACTGCTCCCTACGCCAACAAAAGTTACATCAGAGCCTTTGGAACATATGCTAGTGAGAAAAGCAGGTATGAAGAAAGTAAGCAAAGCAGCATCAGTTTGCAGCGGTCCTACAAGAGTTGCAGATGATAGCATGACGATGGCTAGAAGAGAAAGATGCTCAGCTAACTGTCTAAGAACCCAGAAAAGTGTACCCAACAGGAGACGGAGAACACAGAGGCTTTGGTTCTGAGGCAACTTACTTGTTAAGAGAAAGAGAGGAAAGGATTTTCTGGTTTGAAAACAATGTCTTCTTACTTGGAGGGGCTGTGGAGGTGGCTTAGTGGGCAAAGGTGCTTGCTGCTAAGCTAGATGCCGTGACTTTGAGCCCAACAACTCATATGATGGTGGTGTAGGAGGTCCTTCTGTCTATGTGTTGCTTTCATTGGTTGAATAAAGAAACTGCCTTGGCCTTTTGATAGGGCAGAAATTAGGTAGGTAGAGTAGACAGAACTGAATTCTGGGAAGGACAGACAGGCAGATGCCATGAATCTCCTGCCTGAGACAGACATAGGTTAGATTCTTGCCGGTAAGCCACAGTCACGTGGTGATACACATAGAAACAGGTTAATCAAGATGTGAGAGTTAGCCAATAAGAGGCTAGAGCTAATGGGCCAGGCAGTGATTTAATTAATACAATTTCTGTGTGATTATTTTGGGTCTAACCTAGCCAAGTGGCCGGGACAAAAAGCAGGCCCTCTCTCCCCTACAACATGATGGAAGAAGAGAAACAATTCCCCCAAAATGTTCTCCAACCTCCACTAGCACACCATGATACACTCATGAATACACATGCCTGGCCACACACACACAAAGATATATAAACAATTTTTCAAAAGGATCTGCTTGCTTGGGAAAGGTAATCCATGATTTGAAAATGTGATTTCCCATGGGTGAACTGAGCTACATAAAATCAGTTCAACTTCTGGAAATGCCAGAGAGGAGGCCAAGCCATTCTGCTAGCTGTCTGTTTAAAAGGCACAATAAGAACTGTGAATAATAAAGCTTGGGGAACCCCCAAAGCTGCATGTACTCTTAGTGCTTACCACTCATTGTTACTAGAGGAAAATGCACCCATACAACCCCATCCTCTGAAGATAGGAGGGATGGATAGCTTAACGCACTCCCTGGCTCTGATTTATGCACCCTTTTTGTGAGGACAGGGCCGGTTATAACTTGTATCCTTCTATAATTAAGGATAGGTGGTTTTGTTAATTTTTTGAGTCTTTTAACAAAATACTGTAGTCGGACCTTTTCATTGAAACAGAGACTTATTAGTAATTATAAAAGCTTGGCCAGTAGCTTCGGCTTGTTACCAACTAGCTCTTACAACTTAAGTTAACCCATTTTATCAATCTATATTTTTTCGTCTTGTGACTTTATTAGTTTACTCTGTACTGTCCATGATGCTTCCTCTCTGTCTGTCTGGCAAGTCCCTCCTTCTTCTTCCCACTATCCTGTATGCCTGAAAATCCTGCCTTGCTATTGGCCATTCGGCTTCTTACTAAAACAATCAGAATGATACATCTTCATGGTGTACAAAGAGATTATTCCACAGTAAAACAACAAGTGCAAGAGTTGTCTCAGGGATTCCCAGGATCCCAGTAGGTGTCAAAAAAAACAACAAAAAAAAAAACCTGGGAGCCCTCAAGCTTGCAAGTGCTGTCAAAAGTTGAGATATTCTTGGGGACTCCCAAACTTCATAGTAGGTATGAACAGGGACAGACAAGAGTATGAAAAAGAAGGTTGCCCTTTTGGTTGCATAATATCACTCTTTGGAATATTATTACACTATAAAAATGAAATTATAAGCCGGGTGGTGGTGGCGCACGCCTTTAATCCCAGCACTCGGGAGGCAGAGGCAGGCAGATCTCTGTGAGTTCGAGACCAGCCTGGTCTACAAGAGCTAGTTCCAGGACAGGCTCCAAAACCACAGAGAAACCCTGTCTCGAAAAACCAAAAAAAAAAAAGACATTTTATATGTATATATATATATATATATATTACATTTGCCATAATAGTATCAAAAGTTATTTTTCATATATAATCATGTTTGATTACTACTACATATCTTAAGCAAGCATGTAACAGTATAATGATGTGGGATGTCCTTCTGTATATGTGTTGCTTTTATTGGTTGATGAATAAAGCTGTTTTGGCCAATGGCTTAGCAGAGTAAAGCCAGTCGTAAATCTGAACAGAACAATAAAGAGAGAGTAGGCAGAGTCAAGGAGACATCAGCCAGCTGCTTAGGAAACAAAACATGTAGAAAATGAGGCAATGCCATGGCCATGGGGCAACACACAGACTAATAGAAATGGGGTGATTTAAGACGTAAGAGCTAGCTAGAAACATGCCTGAACTGTTGACCAAACATTGTTAGAATTAATAGAGTTTCCATGTGATTATTCGTGTCTGGGAGGCCAGGAAATGAAAGTGAAGTCATTGTCTACAAAATAAATTAAAGAGAATCATTCTTATAAATATACTCATCATTTTTGCAGGTAATGCTAGATGCCAAAGACAAAAAATCAGCAGATTCTTTTATTAGGACTGTGATAGTTAACTGGAATAAGATACTAAGTACTGAGCCAAAATGTTCATGAATAATTAAGAAAGTGAGTAGAACATGCCTTACTCAAATTTCCAATCTTTTCCAACTATAAATTATGGAAATCTGTTAATTAAAAATAATTATTTTTTGGAATTGCAATTGATAAGGACAAGAGTGGTTCATTTTTTATCAGAACCAACTGTGATTCTTACAAATAAACTTAAAAATACCAGACTCCTATCCTAATTCCTTGATTTCCTTTAAATGCTACCATGAGATATGGATTATCTCAACAGAAGCAGGTAATTTCACAAGCCTTTATATCCCAAGATAAAAGAGAAAAAGAAGAAGAAAATTTTAAGACAACCTTGGGAAGTAAAGCAAAGTAATAAAAACGTTATGTTTATAGGTATGTTACATAAAACAACAATAAAAAGTCTTTCGTGGACTGGGAGATTACTCAGTTGGCAATGTACTTGCTGTGCAAACATGAAGACCTGGATTTAAGTCTCCTGAGCCCACAGCACAGCTTGTAACCCCCTCCCAGCACTGAGGGTAGCAGAGACAGATGGAGTCACTGGCCAGACAGTCCAGGTAATGCTCAAACTCCATTCAGTGAGAAACACTGTCCCAAAACCTAAGCAGAGAATGATTGGGGAAAGATATCCAGTGTCAGCCTTTGTCCCTGCATATATAAGTGCACATGTCCACACTAGCAAGTTCACACACATCCCCCCCCCCACACACACACACACCCTTTCAGTCTATCAAAATCTATAATCCTGAGTAGACTGAGATTCTGAAAGATAAGGTTCCTAAAATTCAGAACTCGGTGACAGAGAGTGCTCATCTTGAGTTTCAGGCATGCAAATTTTCTGACACCAAGTCATGCCCAAAAAACTGGTGTTTTTGTTTGTTTGTTTTTTGCTTTGTTTTTTATCTGCATCTGTCCTTGCTATGCATCCCTCTCCCATTCTTACATAAATCTCTCACCAAGTGTCTTATTTATCATTCTTTCTGATCAACAGATACTTTGGGATCTTGCTTATAAACAAAAAATGGTGACATCATAGCAAGAGCACAACAGGAAAGCCTAGATCCTCCTGTTCACACTGGGAGAAATGCAGATACTGAGAGAAAGGCTTCTGCATGTTGGGAAGTGGGAATTTAACCACACCAACACCAGCAGGAAGGATGGATCCATTTATATCGCAAACTCTCCCCGAAGCACAGCATTACAAAACTAGAATGCAATAGTCAGCTAAAGCATCCCCAGGAGAAGGAAAAGGACATCTAAATCCAGGAAGCCCACAGGATTCAAAAATTTGTACGAATAAATCCACACCATGGTACACTACATTTGAATGGCAACAAGAGAAAAATTCCTTGTCATGTACAAGGTAATTACCAGGAGAGTAGTGAGTGCCAGAAGACTAGAGAGTGAGTGCCAGGAGTCTAGTGAGTGCCAGAAGACTAGAGAGTGAGTGCCAGGAGACTAGAGAGTGAGTACCAAGAGAGAGACTAGTGAGTGAGTACCCGGATACTAGTGATTGCCAGGAGATCAGAAGCAGCATTTTCAGACACCTTCCTGAGGAGAAAGAGTGGAATGCTGAGTTCCATGTACTAGAAAAATAACTGTTAATCAGTAACATTATATCTACAAAACTGGACTCCAAAAACGACAAACAGGACTAGAAAAGGATTCAGTGGTTAAAAACAATTGCTGATCTTCCAGAAGACCTGAATGTTTCCCAGCAACCACATCCGGCAGCTAGCAGTCATCTGTAACTCTGGTACCAGAGATCCGGTGTGTTCTGGACTGCACAGTCATAGTGCACTCATATGCATGTACCCACTCATAATTTTAAAATAATAAAAATAAAGTTTTTAAATGAGAGACTTTGTCACACAAATTATGCATAATCCCTACAATGTCTTACAAGAATTGTGAATGGAAATGTCTAAACTAGAAACAACAGGAAGGAAAAGAACAATATAATAGGAAAGAATACAATATATGCTCTCTACAAAAAAAAAAAAAAAAAGGTCACATTATATTGTTAAGGACCCTCACAGCCTGTGTGGTGGTCTCCCCAGAGTCTCAGGCATTTAAATACTTGAACCCCAGCAGGTAGGGCTATTTGTGTAGGATTAGGAGGTGTGGCCTTGCTGGAGGAAGTGTGTCACTGTGAGGATGGGCTTTGAGGTTTCTTTTGCTCAAGTTTCACTCAGTGTGACCATCAGTTGACTTCCTGTTGCCTCTAAGAGATAGTACTCTCAGCTCCAGCACATCTGCCTGCAAGCCGCCATGCTCATCATCATGATGATAATGGACTGAACCTCTGAAACAGTAATCCAGTCACCCCAATTAAATGTTTTCTTTATAAGAGTTGCCATGATCATGCTGTCTCTTCACAGCAATAGAAGCCCTAACTAAGATAGGGTACAAGCATCATAAAAGCTGGAGGACCAGGACAGTTGCTGCTACACAGTGTCATCTAGATATGGCAGAAAAGTCACACCCTTAAAATCTCAACAATGTGGTTACCTAAACAAGATAGGAAAATGACACCAGGTGACAAGCCAACATGGGTGGTCCCATACCTAGATAAAGAGCTTTTGGCAGCCAATGACTGCTGAGAGAGGAAGAATGGTTTCTCCAGGGATGAGTCTCTGATAGGTTTCCAGATTCCAAGTGGTCAGCCCTACACATATGTATGCATGAACAACACTAGATGAACTCAGTAGGCCATATGTATGTATGTATGTATGTATGTAACAATAATAATTAGAGAATACAAGGGCATGAGTTGGAGAGGGAGTGGGGAAGCCATGGGAAGAATTGAGAAGATGGGAAGGTGAAGAGTATGCAAATACAGTACTTGCAATTAAAATTCTCAAAAATAAAATTTTTAAATAAAATAACAGAGAAATGTATATAAAATAAATATTCATTTTTCAAATTATGTATATGCATTGTGTGGGTTTGTGCATAGGATATTGATGTGAGAACCAGTGCCCACAGAAACCAGAGGAGTCCTGGAGCTGGAGTCACAGGCAGTTCTGAACACCTCACATGGGTGCTAGGAACTGGACTTGTGTCTTCTGCAAGAGAAATACCAAGTCAGTCTTGCAGCTACCTCTTCAGCTTCCATTGCTTTTATATTAGAAAGAAAACCTTAAAATTAGACACCAACTAGAAAGAACAGACTTGAGGGACAGTGGAGACTAAGTAGGCCTAACAGACACAGACAGAACATTGCATGTGTAATTAGGTACAATCTTGGAGAAAACTAGATCGTATAAGGAATCAAAAGAAAGAGTGGAAAACAGCCTAAGACAAACAAGAACACAACATACTGAAACTCCAGAACGGTACCACAGCAGTACAAAGGGGGGTGCTTATTGTGACGAATATTCTCCAATTATTTTTCAATCAAAGTAACAGAAAGAGACAAACTAAACCCAAAACTAGCAAAAAGCAATGAAAGAATTTAATAGAAATAAAGGAATCGATAATAGGAAAATTAAAATTTAAGAGTTTTTAAATAATGGGGAAAAGTACACCAATATTAGTTTAGCTACACCAATAATAAGAAACAGGTAAAATTAAAAATGATAGCAATATCACAACTAATGTAAGACATAAAAAGGACAGTGAAACTACTATCAAAAACTATAAGCAACTGTAGCTACACAACTCAGTATAAATAAATGTTTCTAGAAAAGTGCATCCTATCAAGGGTTAATTATAAAGAGAATATGAGTCCACCGGCAACTAGTAAGATGGTTAAATCAGTAACCAAAAACCTCACACCTAGGACAAGCACAGAGCCAGATGATTTCAATAGCACACTCTATCATGAATTCAAAGACTTGATAATGTGAGTGGCACACCCCAATTTATACATCTACAATACAGTTCCTGCTCGGGCTCAGGGGACATCACAGAAAGGGAGGCAGGAAGATTATGAGAGTCAGAGGGTCAGGAAGTCCACTGGGGGAAAATCTCCTGGAAATGTCAGGCGAGTCACACCCATAAAACCACAACGTATGGCTGCCTATCCAAGACCAGAACAATGCCAATAACCAATAGACATGCAAATGTAGAAGGGGGCAAATCTCCCTGGGCCAAACTTCTAGACAAAGAACTACACGCAACTAAGGGATGCTGAGAGAGGAAAAGCCCCAGAATTAGAATTTCATGTATATACTGTATATATAAGCAACATTAAATGGGCTTAACAGGTTCTATTTATATAGGTGTGTGTGTGTGTGTGTGTGTGTTATAATAACCATGAAAAAGAGGTCATGAATTCAAGAGGAATTAAGGAAGGGGATACAGGAGATGTTGGAAGAGGAGAACATGGAAGGGATTGGAGGGAGAGAAAAGATTTAGGGCGGGGAGGTTAAAATATTAAAGTAAAAAATAATAAGGACGACAATGTCATCACTTCTCAAACCTTTCTAAGTGATAAACTGCAGAGGACAGAGCACTTTCAAACTCATTTTATGAAATGAAATATGATGCCAAAAGAAAAGATAAATTTGTGATACCAAAAGGTAAAAATATGATACCACAAAAAAGAAAAGATATATATCAATATCCTGATAAACTCAGATGTAAAACTCCTAACAAAAAATACTAGTGTGAGCGACAGCTTTTCATTCCAGTGCCAAATATCTGTGACAAATAACTCAAAGGAAGGAACTGTTTCCTATATTTCAGCTCATGTTCTGGAGGCATCATTTATGGTGGCAGGAGCCTGTGACAGAGGAGTGATTTCATCCTGTGGCTTCCAGGAAAGGAAGCAAGTACATGGCTGTGACCCATGCATCATAGACATGTAAAGGCAACATGTATGTATGCACAAATGTACATATATAACTATATGTAATATAGTTAAATAAGTTATGTATAATTTGGACAGGAAGCCTAAACCTCTCCTCTCCTTTCTTTGCTGTTATACTTTTATGAAGTGGCAGGTTAGAAGCTGCTTTGGCCCTCTAAATGCTTGAAATACTGTTTTATTTCTGATTCACTACTCTTTTCACGTATTTTTATACTTCACATATATTTATATAATTCATATATGTTTATATCTATCATATATGTGTATATATATATGAAAGAGAAATGAGGACAATTTGAAGGGAGGGAATGGACAGTGGTAGGGAAAGAGGACAAAGGTGGGTAAAGGGATGAATAGTACGGAGGTACAGAGACTTTTTTGATGAAAATATCATAATGAGGGCTGGAGAGATGGCTCAGAGGATAAGAGCACTGCCTGCGCTTCCAAGATCCTGAGTTCACTTCCCAGCAACCACATGCTGGCTCACAACCATCTGTAATAGGATCTCGTGCCCTCTTCTGGCCTGCAGGCAGAATAACATGGTATATATAAATAAATCTTTTTTAAAAAGAAGATGACGTATGAACCTTTTTTTCTGTGAATGTTAAAGAAGGAAATGAATGGCAAGGGAAAATAGTTTAACTCAGAATGGAAGAGCAGAACAGCGGGTCCAGGCGTGATGCGCTGCACAGACTTACAAGTCCTGAGATCTCTATACCAACGTGAGCACAGATACTATGCTGTAAAATATTCCTTAATTTATAAAGAACACAAGGAATACTAAAGGACACGTGTCCCAAATGTGGTGATGTGGAGTTACATATGTGTGCATGTGTGCTTGCTTACATGTACACGTGTGTGTGCCTCTATACACATATAAAACTTAATGTTAAAATTCAATGTTAATCACATCAAAACACTGAAAAGACTATCTGCTCAAAACCTCTACAAGTATCAGACATAATAATGTGAAAAGATTAGTGATTTCTCTACCTGAGCACTAGCAGGTCACTCTCATTGTTTGTTTGTTTGTTTGTTTGTTTTGGTTCTTTTTGGGTTTTGAGACAAAGTTTTTCTGTGTAGCCCTGGCTGTCCTGAAACACTCTAAATAAACCAGGCTAGCCTCGAACTCAGAGATCCACTTGCCTCTGCCTCCTGATACCAGGATTAAAGGCATACACTGCCACCACCAGGCAACTGGGTTGCTTTTGATAGATGGAAGCACTGGAAAGAAAATTATTAACTTCCAGGCTAGGTAAAATAAAAGAATAAATCCTTCCAAAACACACCGGTGACCTTAATTCTGACACATGAACACAGAATTTACAAGTACATAATGAGTTGCTTTTTATTAATGCATATATATCAACTCCTTAATTAATCTGGACAGGAAGCCTAAACCTCTCGCCTTTCATTACAGATACACTGTTATGAAGTGACAGGTTACAATGTATCCAAGTGCTTTAAGAAACGGTGTGTTAGCTTTAGGTCGTTGCTCTTTTCCCTCTGTGTTCAGCTAGAGATGGATTTTAGGTGACTGAGCCAAATGAAATACTTTGTGTTGTCTGTGCTTCAAAACTGCTCATCCACAAGATGGTTGAAATCTTCAAGTAGGCAAACGGTCTGAAAATTTCCGTTTGTTATTTCACCCTAGAGCAGTGGTTCCCAGCCTTCCTGACTCTGCGGCCCTGTAATACAGTTCCTCATGTTGTGGCCACCCCCAGCCACAGATGATCCTCATTGCTACTTCTTAACTGTAACTTTGCTACTGTTATGAATCATAATGTAAACATCTGTGTTTTCCAATGGTCTTAGGCGACCCCTGAGAAAGGATCACTCAACCCCCGCAAAGTAAGCAGAACAAAATAGTAGTGACCTTTTAATTTAAACAAACACAGAGATGGATAGGAATGAAGACAAAACTTCCTGAGAAAAATGGAAAGATTTTTGAACTCTGAAATATTCCAGTAGCCCTTTGCCTAGTGAGTTTGGATTTGTGAAAATTTTAAAATAAAATGTAGACGAACAGCATCAGCTTTAAAATCTATAATTACTTGCTACAGACGTAACAGATTACATTTCGCTGAAGCAGTGTTGGGGGGGTGGCGGTGCCTGTTCTCATGTTTGCTGAGCACAGCATCGTCATAGGCCACCAAATGCAGCTGTTAACTTCGCCTTGGGAGATGGAAGAACAAATAGGCTATGGAGTCTTTTCTTCCTTTACACTTGCTATTTCCAGTCATTGTCACCCAGAATGCTGAAAACACTTGCTTCTGCCTCCCCTGCAGTCTCCTGAACTCTCTGCCCAGCTCAAGGCTGCAATACATGGGAAAAGAAAGAGAACCTAGGTCAGTTCCTACCAAGCTGCTCCTGTGCTTTGGGGGCCCAAGCCCAAGGCCATTTTCCTTGCAGTGAGGTTGGTCCAGACCCCTAGCCCCACCTTGAAGTGTAAGAAAACAGAAAGCATCCTGCTGCAGCCTAGAGAGCTGGGGAGCTCATCTCACACTGGATGCTACAGCTTCATCTCGTGGAAGGGGGCACATAGCACAGATTCTAGCTGGTCTTATTAATAAAGACCCAAAGTCGGATATAGGAGTTAATGCTGAAGATCAAAGAAGCAGATAGGCCAACCACTAGAGAGTTCAGACCAAAGGGGTGATCCTGTCCTCAGACTGTATCTCCAGACTCCATCTGTCTCCACCAAACCCTGGACTGCAGCTGTCTCCATCAGTCTTCAGACTGTGACTGTATCCACCAAACCTCAGACTGCGCTGAGCTCCTGTCTCCTTCTGCCTTATATTCCTCTCTCCACCCAGTCATTTCACTCCTGTTTCTACCTCCCTAGTGCTGGGATTAAAGGCGTGGGATCCCAAATACTGGAATCAACTTTATGTGAACTCTGTTTCTCTTTTAGCCAGATTCAGTCTTGTGTAGACCAGGGTGACCCTGAACTAACAGAGATCCCTCTGCCTCTGTCTCCCGAGTCCTGGAATTGAAGTGTGTACCACCACTCCCTAGCCTCTAGTGGCTGAGCTCTGCACGTCTATCTCCAGGCAAGCTTTATTTGTTAAAGCATAAACAAAATCACACAACAGGGTAGTTGAGAAAAAGAGTTCAGATTTGCTGTTGGTCCAGCAATAGCCACCGTCAAGCTTAGAAAGGGAGTGAGGATGGCAAAGCAACAAGAAGCGAGTTTCTTTCATCGTGATCTCTACGTCATAACATGCACCCATTCTCCAGTCTTCATCTGCATTTTAATGTTAACCAACTTCAATGGGCAGATTTTATAAAATATTGTTGCAAATTGTCTAATCGTATCTTTTAACACTGTAATTTCTGTTTTATGGATTCTTTCCTTAGCAGACATAAAAAGAAACTGTCTTTTAGTTATCTAATGGCCTATTCCACAAGGAACTATAAACTTATTATGTACAGTTATGATGCGTGATCATTAAAATTTTAAATGTCAAGTGGATAATTAATTGTACAAGCTCAACTTACTGATAATTCTTTTCTCCCCCTGGTTGAGGGCTATATTTTCAAATGTACCATGGACAGAATGTAAACAAGTATTTGTGGCACACATTCATGCGTGTAGTTCTGTGTGCATGGGTATGTATATGTGTGGGGATGCATAGAGAAGCATACTGCTTGAAGGCAGACTATCTCCCAACTCCCAGTCTTAGAACAAGAGACACACAGAGAGCCAAAGCCAAGCTGTTTAGTGCGGTTCGTCTCACAGAGGCAGCACAGTAGCACAGCAGCGGAGCTGTTTCTTTCCAGGATAGACTTTTCACCAAACACATAAACCACACAGACAGGCCTGGGTCAAGTTTAGGTCACTCCTCAAAGAGGGTAGATTAGACCAAGCCTCAGGTGCATTCGGTCAAGTTATATGTAGCTGTCAAGGCATATGTAATATTCTCATAGGAGCTCGGTGTTTGAGTTACTGAGTATTTCTTTTTTAAAACAAGAGAAATGGAAGTAGATGAAATGGCAATATAAACTAAGTGAGAAAACCAGAAAATTATAAAGTTTAAAAAATCGAAGAGGTGGTATTTGACAAATGTAACAAAATTATCAGTATCTAAACAATGCTACATTTTAAATAAGAACAGAAGTTGTCAACACAAAAAAAACTGTTTACACACATATGGGTTATATGTGAATAAGATAAAATAGCATTCTGGTGTTTGAATACGAATGGCCTCATAAGCTCGTATATTTGAATGCTTCATCACCAGGGAATGGAACTGTTTGATACAAGTAGGATTAGGAGGTGTGGCCTTGTTGGAAGAAGTGTGTCACTGGGGGTGGGCTTTGAGGTTTCAAGTTTCAAAGGTTTTAGAAAGAGACCCAGTATCTCTCTTCCTGTTGCCTGGGAATCGGGATGCAGAAGTCTCAACCACTGTAGCACCCTGTCTGCCTGCTGTGATGCTAATGAACTAAACCTCCCTAAACAAGTCCCTAGTGAAATGCTTTCTTTTATAAGAATTAACTTGGTTATGGGATCTTTTCACAGCAATAGGGCAGTGACTGAAAAAAGCATGACATGCCTCAGGTGTCTGTGAAAATAAAATAATATACGTATTCTATTTCTGTTCTTCTGCTGTGATAGATGATTCTGGCCAAAAGCAACTTAGATTGAAAAAAAAAAGAGTTTTTTCCAGGTCACTGTCCATCATGGAGGCAAGATGGAGTATGAACTCAAGGCAGGGAAAGACATGAAGCAAAAAACATGGAGGAGCTATGCTTGCTGTCTCATTCATTAGCTTTCTTATACAGCCCAGGACCACCTGTCTAGGGATGGTGGTGCCCACGGTGGACTGTCCCTCCTATACCAGTTTGCAGCCCACAGTTCCTTCAACAGAATGGCACCCAGACGTGGATAACTGCATCCACAGAAAATCTGAGAAAGCTTGGGAAAGAATAGAGTAAAGCATGTTTTCTTGGTAGCAGCAATTTCTCGGGTCTGCTCTGCTTGCTAGAGGTAAGCAAATGTTCTCATCTAAGAGAGGCTTCCTGACTCAGCTTTAGCTGCAAAACCCTGCAGCTCATTAAGAGGTCTTGCCATGAAACACTTAAATGGTGTTGATAAAAGCTGACTGAATGCTTGTTTTCAGCCATAGCAAGAAAAAAGTTGTGCTGTTTTAGAATGCCAGCTTTCTGGGCTGTCCTGCCTGGGCAAACTCTGACTCTTTCATGCAGGCGGTTCCTGTGGTTTGCAAGCACATGCTGCTGAAGCTTGCTTGCTGGAGGGACCTTGCAATGCCACAGAGTTGTGGCAATAAAAATGGCTCCAGTGGTACCTCTGCCATGAGGCTGAAAAGCTAAGGAATGGGCTGGATCTAGCCAGCAAAGCCATGGCTTTAATCCTACCCATATTTCTCAGTAATTTAAAGGTTTATGTGGTCAGAAAAAGAGAGAGAAATACAGTAAAGAGAGATTCAAAAACAAAGAAAACCTCTAAATGATTTACAGTTTGTTAAAAATATATGCAGACTAAAAGTTAAAGTTCTTAAAGTAAAAACCAAAAATAAAGGAAGAAAGAGAGTAGTTGGGTGTGGTAGGACACACCTTTAATCCCAACACTTGGAAGGCAGAGGGAGATTGACCTCTGTGACTTCAAGGTGTGCTAGCACACGCCTTTAATCCCAACACCTGGGAGGCAGAGACAGGCGGATCTCTGAGAGTTCAAGGACAGCCTGGTCTTCAGAGTTATTCCAGGACGAAGATATACAGAAAACCTGTCTCAAACAGTAAAAATAAACAAAATAGAGTTAAAATAAAGCCGTACAAAGATGGAAAATAAACAGAGAATTTTGATACTGTATGCTATTATGCTCTCTTTGAATTGTTTTAATGGTGAGGAAGGAGCAACATCTGCTAAAAGATATTTGTTTATAAATGCTGCTGAACTAATCCAAGATAGATATTTTGAAAATACCTTGACTTCAGAATTTGGATCTAAAGATATGATACTTTGGAAGAGAGATTCCTCTTTTGTTTTCACAGAGGATGAAACCCTGTGGATTGCTTCTATCCCAATATGGTATGATAGACCACACCCTCCTGAAGGGTTGCTGTGAATTACTTCAAAAAATTACTTCACTCGACTGCTGACTGAGATGAATCTAGCACACAGGTTATACCATGAAAGACCTGAATAACAGCTCCCCTATACAGCAGGAAGCAGTTTGGAGAGAAATAACTGCACCCATATTTCCCAAATATTGTTTATAAATGTTCTCTTACATTTAAAGGGGGATATGATATAGATATGAATGATTTGCATTGGTATGGATTTTAAGGTCAATTTTGTTATATGTATATGTATTTCTGCTCTTAATTAAGGTATTGTGATTGTGTAGTTCATTTAAAAATGTAGTGTATATAGGTTGTTAATGGATAATCATTAATAATAATCAAGCTTGTAGTTATGTTAGTTAGATTTTCTAGATGTACATAGGTATATTTTAGATAGACATTCTTCATATCTTTCAAAGACTGCAGAATAGGACATTTAATGTTTTAATAACTTAGGGTTTTTCATGACAATGAGACACGTCTGCTCCTGGCAGCACCAATCTACTTCAAGAAGAAGATGGGCATTGAAGAGGCACCTTATGGAGTTTGACAGCCATTTGGGCAAGAAACTGCTCTTGCCTGGACTATTGTATAAACTGGACACAGAGAACCCACAGAGAAAGGACTGCTGATCTTGCCTAAAGGTGAAATGATCTTTTGGGGTTCCTGATTCATGAAGGAGTCTGCGAGACATTCTACAGGACACAGCAGATAGTGATTGAACTGCCTTTGAAATTTCCTGCTTCATGGAATGTCTCTGGATACTATGGACCTGTAGGCCGAAGATGGATGCCCCAGTGGTACAGAGGAACTTTGGGTGACTGTCCAGGCAGCAAAATGTCTCTGTCATTTCTAGAGTTTGGAAGTTTCTTACTTCTTGTTTACTTAGGTAATATATCCTTCTGGAGTCTTTGATGGAGTTGAAGAATGGTTAGTTATAGTTTTCCTTTGTTATGGTAAAAGATAAAATAGATATAAATATTGTAACTGTAATTATTGCTTGATAACTGTTTTGTTGTATGTAATTTTGCTATGTTAAAGTTAAAGCCTTCCTTCCTTTTTGTTTAAACAGAAAAAGGGGAAATAATGGAGGAAGGTCATTGGTTAAATAAAGAAACTGCCTTGGCCCTGATAGGACAGAAAATTAAGTAGGCAGAGTAAACAGAACAGAATGCTGGGAGGAAGAGGAAGTGAGGCAGATGCACACTCCTCTCCATGGCAGATGTGATGCAGCCAGCTGCCAAGTCAGACATGCTGAATCTTTCCCGGTAAGACTGGTGCTACGCAGATTACTAAATATGGATTAGGCAAGATTGTGAGAAGTAGCCATTAAGAGGCTAGAACTAATGGGCCAAGCAGTCTTTAAAAGAATACAATTTGTGTGTTGTTATTTTGGGGCATAAGCTAGCAGGGCGGCCGGGAGCTGAGCGGCAGGAATGCAGCCCACAGCTCCTTAAACACCAGTTAATAATCAAGACAAGCTCCACAGCCATGACCACAGTCCATCACAGCTTCCCTCTCAGATGACTCTAGACTGTGTTGAGTTGATCACTAAAGCTAACTAAGACAACACAGCAAAGCTAGCTGTTTAAGGTTATGAAACAAGGTGACGTTAGATCTTCAGATATCAAGCATATACAAAGCCCTCTGATAGTAAACTCAAAATACATAAATCCCCTGACTATTTACATTTCTAATGCTATGACTATTAGAATGTGAAGATAATAACATACATGACTAAGTTATTTAGAATTCTGTACTGAAGACGCAATCCTAAATTCTTTTCTATCAAAGAAAACCCATTACAACAGCCATTCAGGTGCCCACTCACATCTACACTCCACATAAAATTTGCTTGCACTGAGATGCTGAGAGTCACTTTCTCTAGCTTCCTTGCTGCTAATGGCCACTCATGTAACCAATCCCTCCAATTTTACAAAGAGAGAGAGAGAGTCTTCTGCATTGTTCCTGGAATTGTGTGTGTGTGTGTTCAGTAATAAAATAACAACAAACACAGGCATGAAAATCCAGAATCCTTAGAAGTAGAAAAATGTAAAAGGAAAGACCGAGGGATACCTGTGAAAAAGTCTCATTGTCCCTCATATTCATTTATTTGTATGATGTGTTTGCCCTAGTCTAGGCAAACCTTACAAAGGCATCATCTCTACTGGGGACCCTTCCTCTCATAGGACTTCATTACTGCAGTCAGTAGTTGCCTGTAGTTCTTTGTGTGGCCATGGGACACAAACTTTTCTCCCTTTCATATGGGTGGCCAAGATAGACCAAGTAACTCCCTAACCAGGTAGACTACAGCTGTTGCCCTTGGTGGCCTCTCAGGGCTTGAGGGTAAGCCCCCAATGATAAAGACACAGTATGCTTAGGACACAGGACTTGGATTATTTGAGCTGGATCTAACCTGACAACTGCCTTCTTCTAGTCTACTTTCCACAGTACCAGGAAATATTATGCAATTTGCCAAGGGAGGAAAGCAACCGATAGTTCTACCAGACTGCAATTCCTTGGTCACAACAATGACCAGCATAGCAAGCTATTCATAAAAGTGCATTTTGTGCTGGTGGGAACCAACAGCTGTCTAACTGTACATCAGGCCCTCTCTGCAGGAGGGAAGTCATACTGGAAACCAAGCCAAATTCTCAAGGTTTGTGCCTTAGAAAGCAATCTGTGATCACCACTTTGATAAATCAGCATGATTCCTTTGTACATCCTAAATCTTACCCTTATATCCACATGCAAGCATAGCTACCACCCCTCAACAAACAAGTTTCTCTGTACAGCAAATGGTGATCATCGTAGAAAACTACAGCTAAACGCAATGATGAGATCAGATTATCACAATGAGCCCAGCCCCGCTGGACACAGCTACATCACAGCTCTTCTATCTATAACTTAGGGAACATTAGAGTGAGCAGAAAGATGGAAAAAGCCCAAATACTAGGAAATCTGTTGTGAAGTAGTCTCTTCATTGAAACATTTTTATTAGCAATATTCCATAAGAATATTCTTTGTGCTTCTTGGATAGAGCAGGATACTGAGATTCCATTGACAGATCCTCTGTCTGCTCTGTGCCTTGCACAGTGTTTCTTGTGAAGGGACTGAGTCACATTTATTTTGTCTGAAGGGTTTTTTTTACTAGTTTTTCTGTTGTTAAACTGTACAGTCACTATTTAGTCTTTGATGTACCTTGTACTTTACGGTAGAATGTGGCTGTATACCACCTATAATTCCCTCATGAGTCTATTCTAATTATGAATATAAAAGGTTGATTTTGAATATTCAAAGATACTTTAAAATTATTTTACATGTATGTCTGCATGATATAAAGTACTTAAAATTTTCAAAATTACATAAATAGAACCGAACACGTATCTTATATGTAATATTCAAACTACGGGAAAAGCAACTATGTGTGTACAGATGCAAATACACACATATGGCTTCATTTTTGTTTGTGAAAATATGTGGTCCATTCTTTCACTAATATATATGCACATAATTACAGTAGTTCTATGTTTAAAAAACTTTATGTGTCCTTGAATACTGTGTTTTAGAGTGTTCATAAAATTAACTTGCATATTTATTTTGAAAATTCTATTGTAATTACCCCTGATTTGTAGACAAACTTAAAAAGAACATAAATCTTTGCATGACAAAGTTCAAATTGATCTATTTGAATTATCTTTTTCAAGTAAAGTTTATGGATTTTGATTTTCTTATAACACATAGTCCTTGGAATTTTGTTTTGCTTCTGTTGTATATGGATTGCTTTGTAAAATCGTTTTCTATTTATTTACAGGAAAAGTATTTATAAAAATATGTATTTCCTGTAACTGTCCCCTAATGCCAGGGGTAATATTATTTTTATTATCAAATATTCCAAGCAGACATTTGAATCACCCACAGATATTTTCCCAATATTATTTTTGCTTCTCTTTCTAGCTTATCACATTGGTTAGGATATTCATAGTATCATAAAATATGCAAGGGTAATGTAGAAATTCTCACCTCCTTGACTTAAAGGATACCACTTGTAGTTTTTCAGGCTTATGTCAGATGTTGATTTTGATTCTTAATTAAACCCCTGTGAGCTTAAGAAAGTAAGTTTGTACTTCCAGCTTCTGTTTTCCTGTGTTTGTTTTAACCATACTCTTGTTTTCAGTTTAATCGGTGCCATTTTGGTATGTTTAACAAATAAGTCCTTTATCCTTATGAGCTGCAAGAGGTGAGATGTCCTCATTTGACTCTCTTTGAATCCTTAGGGGAAATGCTCTGATGATGGTACATTATCAATTTAACAGACTACTAGGTTTGATATGCCAGTATTTTAACTAGGATTTATACATTTATATCATTCAGAATATGTAGTCTGTTGTTTCATTTCAAGTTAGAGAAATAAGAGTAAGTAAGTTTCATAATATAGAAACTATTTCCAAAATTAAATTTTCATAGTATTATATGGGAAATAACCAGGCTAGCTAAAGGATAGAACAATTAGATTTTTATTTATTATAAAGGGGAAGCTCACGAAACCCAGGTTTTCCAGGTTCTAAATGAATCTTTCTCACATGGCAATTTAGATATCTTAAAAAGCTACTAGAGGTATCTAATGTTTAAGATTAATTGGATATTCATCCTGACCCCTCAGGTAATTCCATTGTGTATACCAGGCTTGAGGTGCCAGAGCCAGCATTTACCCTAGCCAACCTAACTGCCACAATAACCACTTGAATTCTCAAGTTCATTTGGTGCCTACCATCCTTTCCTTACCAATGCTTATCCTGTCTCCTTGTCCAAAGTCTAGTGTAAGAAAACAAATTTATCAAACTGTAACTCAATCCCTATTCTCCATAACTAACCCATTTCATATATGTACAAACTTAAAAAACAAAACAGCTTTTGTTCTCTATAAGTTATTCATATAAGGTGAAGAATATTCAAATTCACAACCTAATATTTATGATACATTAAAAATAGGCAGTTCTTTCTCTCTGGATTAACAGAACTGATGCTAGATATTTTTAATTGAATAATCTAAATGGAGTATGTAAACACACATCATATAAAGAAAGTGCTTAATAGTAATTTTGCACTAATAATAAAAATTTGCCATACATGATTAAAGTTATAACTTAGTGTTATACCCACAAACATTCTCTTTTCTCTCTGTCCATGACAGAATTCTACTCCCATTCAAATTTGAAGGTTATAAATTTTAGGAGAGCCCAGGGAAGAAATACTGAATTGTGTAAACCAATCACACCAATTTCATTCCAGTTGCCAGTGGCGGTAGCTGACAGATTGCAACAAATTCAAGATCAGCCTAGGTTATGGGTTGAATCTGAGACCAGTGTGACTTATAAAAATGAGCCAAAAATAAGAATAATCCTAATAATTTTAATTCAAGAAACCTATTAATAGAAGAGAGTTTCTGAAAATGGATAAAAAGTCACCTATGAAAAACCCACTGCTAATAAATAATTTAGCCATGAGAGGTCAAATGCTTTACCGCATCAGTGTCTGCTCTCACCACATCTGTTCAACACTATACAAAGGTTCCATGGAAGCATCATGTCAAGGAAATATAAATATCCACCAAGAAAGAGATTCTATTTATAGAAGGCATAGTGATAGATATACAAAATCTGAATGAGTCCGTTGAAAATCTGCCTGAAACTAGTAAATGAATTCAGCAAGACCAAAGAGTATAAAAATTCTAAGATGTATCCATATTCCAGAAGTCTGCAATCAGCAAATGAAATGCAAGAAAATAATTTCCTTTATAATTGATCAGAAATATTTAGACATACATTTAGCATAAACGTAAAAAATTGCAATGATTATGCTGATGAAAATAGTTTAAAATTAGGTAGGTATTACAGTTACACTACTTTGAGAATGTACTAAAAATATATTTTATAATACACACACACGCAAGTTAAGGCTTTCCTCCATGGCCTTTACTTCAGGTTTTGCCTCCAGGTTCCTGTCTTGAGTTCCTGACTTCACTTTGTGATGGACGTTAAAACGTAATTGGAAATAAGCCCTTTTCTCCCCAAGTCTCTTTGGGTCATGATGTTTATCACAGTGATAGACACCTAGCTAGGGCAGGCTGCAAAGTCCTATCCTGTGACATGAAAGAGCGGATGCAATCGTGGTCTCTCAGCACCTGCAGCTGCCTGCGACAGGCACAAGATGGGGCCTATCAGCAGTTAACACAGGGCTCTGCCCTTTCCCACTGTTACAGGCTACTAATGGATTCTGGGAGATGGAAAGATGCTGTCTTTAGTCACACAGACACTGCTGATTCAGCCCATCAGGCTCCAAGGAATAATTCCAAACTCACGGTCACATAGATGGCCATGCTTAAATTCAGCAAGCCACAAAATTATTTTGTTTGTTTGTTGACCGAAACAAACTCAATGATATTTTTGTAAATTTTTTATTTCATATTTCTTTGTTCAGGGTTTTTTTTTCCCTTACTGGTCTTTTACTTTTATGCTATGGTTTCTGATTTTGTACTTTTATTGTTTTGTTTTGGTGGGTGGCTGTGTAGAGGTAACTGGGGGTGTGTTTCTTGTGCCTCTTTATTTTTATTTATTTTTTTATTCTGGTTTATTTTCATTTGCCTGTTTCCTAAAGAGAGAGAGAGGGAGGGAGAGAGAGAGAAAGAAACAAGGTGGAGATAATATGAGAGCATTTGAGAAAGAGAAAACAGTGATCAGATATGCTGTATGAAAAAACTCATTTTTAATTTAAAAAAGAAAGAAAATTGAAAAAGCACAAGTTTATGTGATGGAAGAGCTGGTTTTATAATTTTTATCAACCACTTTTTAGAATGGTGGGCCTACATTTCCCAGCAATCATTTTGGAAAAGCCTACACTGAGGGCACCGTTACCCATGACTGTGTGGTGCTGATGTTCCCTACAAACAAACATGACAGTTAAGGATACAAGAAGCCATGCACCCCAAAGAAACATGAAAGTTGGGGGTCCAATATCCTATGTTCAGAGATAAAGCTAGTGATGGTGTCTCTGTCTTTCCTCTTCCCAGAATTCTCCTAGTCTGGGTACCCCACTCATAACTTCCTTTCTGAATACTGACCAATCAGCATTTTATTAAACCAATATGAGTGACAAATCTTTACAGTGTACAAGAGCATTTTTCCACAGAATTTCTCCCTTTTTCTCTTTTCAAAATAAGAACCCTGAATCTAATTTTCTTTGTTTAGCTTTTTTCCTAACCATTATCCGTAACAACTTGTAACCAACATGCTAAACAAAGACAAATATCCATCATGCATTTTTTGGGAATGTGGGCATTGTTTTCTAGACTACTTCCTACTGAGACAAGCCCTGCACTTTCCCATTACACAGATACTAGACAACAAATGATACAGCTACCTCTCCTAGGACTTGACAAGTACCCAAACTTTTCTTTTCAGGATCCACTAAAGATACAATAACTCCCAGACAGCAGGAAGGAAATTTATGATATCCACATTCCCAAGAGGTGCAGTAGGTGGTTTTTGTCATTCAATGGATTATGGATATTTGTCATTGTTTAGGGGGGTTGTTTACATGTTATTATTGGTAATGGTCAGGAAAAAAAAGATAAACAAAGGAAATTAGATCCAAGGTTCTTGTTTTGAAAAGAATAAAAGGGGCATATAATAGAATATAAAGGTAGATTATTGAGTCTATCTTGAAAAGAAAAAGGAAGGATATAAAAATAGGATTAAAAGATAAATTATTGAACTACTTTTAAACAAAAGAAAGCAACTACTAGTAAAGTATCTTACCCTGATATAAATTTATGTATATTAATACTAATTTGAGATTAATTTTTAGAACATACTCTACATATATTTCTAATCGTATTCAAGTTATTACACCTATACAGCTCATTTAACAATATAACACAAATTTCTAGTCCTTGAAAGTTATTATTAGCAACTATTTAGGACATAAATGCAAGTTAGTAGTTAGTCATTACAATCAAACTTGTAATCATATTAAATATGTTTCAAGGTCAAACAGATGTATTTTAGATAGATAGATCATATTCAAATACTTCAGAGATCTACAGAATATGGTATTTAAGATATTTAATAACATAGGTTCTTATCTTTTATGACAGTGAGACATATATGTCTATAGCAATACCAATCTATTTCTTTATTTCAGAGAAGATGATAGACATCAAAGTAACCCAATATGAAGTTTATGAAGTTTACTTTCTGTATAGCAAAAGTAAGCCATTGGGCAAGAAAGTGCCCTTGCCTTGACTGCTGACAGTATGCTGTCCTAATTGGACAACCAGAACACAAATTGAACAAACAAGATATAAAAGAAAGGACTGCCAAACTTTGCCAAGACAAGTTAGGATAAGCCCTACAGAAGATCCTGCATCACAGAAAAGGCTATCCAATATGCTATGCCTGTATGCTAAAGATGGATCCCCCAAAATTGCAGAGGAACTTTGGGTGACTGTTCAAGCAGCCAGCTCTTTCTGTCATTTCTCACACTTTTTGGAAATCGCTTGCTTACACTTCCTACTTACTCAGGTAATATTATTTCCTTCTTGGGTCTTTGATAGACTTTATAGCTATAGTTTTCTTTCTTACCAGATTCAGAAAAAGGATTCACTACAGAGGTATAAAGTCAATAATGTTGGGAGACATTAAAAGATAGTTTTTGTAATATAAGTTAGAATAGAAAGTGAATTAGATACAACCTTTTGGACTCACCAACATAGGATAGATGTGGAGTATGTTTTCTGAATTTGCCAATTGCTAATGGACTAGATATTTGTATGCATTTATTGCCTGTACATATTGTATATAGTTATTGTATTTATTGTATATCCTTTTTATTAGTTAAAACCTTTTTATTTTAGACTAAAAGGGAGAAATATGGTGATATTTTTGTTTGTACTCTACAAGTAAAGCTTGCCTAAAAATCAGAGACAGAGCTAGCCATTAGTTAACAATAGAAGTCTGGAGGTCTGGACAGACAGACAGGAAGTGACATGATTGGGAAGAGAGAGCAAACAATAAGGCAGGGTGGAGAGAGGAGCTCTGTCTTTTCTCAAGCTGGGAGTCTTAGAGGTAAGATCTCTAGTGACTGACTGCTCTGCTTCTCTGATCTTTCAGCTTTCACCCCCTAACATCTGACTCCAGGTTTTTATTGCTAAGATGTACCAATTAGAACTTATGCAATAAAAAGCAATCATGGTGTCAATGAAGAAAAAGTTATTCATTGTCTCTACAGGACATGTGAATATACCAAGAGCGCCTTCTAGAACCCAATTTGTTAAAGACTACTGCCACCTACTCTCTATTATTATTCATTTAAAGACTAAAACAGTGGTATTCAGTCATCTGTAGACATGTCTCTTCAATTCATAGCATTGCCTGGTGGCTGGAACAATAACATTCAGAAATCCCTGGAGGGTTTACACAAAGGCAAACAGCTATGGAAGGGCAGCAATACTAATAAAACTATTGTTTCTTTTGTAAGTATCCATGTTTGTGAAAGTTAGCAAAAAAATAATCAGAATTTTTGGAATTTGAGGTTATCATACTTTTCTCTTATATTAAATCCATACCAGATGGAAACAAGTGTGTGTACCAGGATTTAGAAATGTAAAGATTTTATTATATTTAGGTATGACCCTTGTATCTCTAATCTCTCCAATACTTTTATCATAAAGGGGTGTTGAATTTTGTCAAATGCTTTTTCAGCATCTAATGAAATGATCATATGGTTTTTTTCTTTCAGTTTATTTATATGCTGGATTACATTGATAGATTTTCGTATGTTGAACCAGCCCTGCATCCCTGGGATGAAGCCTACTTGATCATAATGGATAATTTTCCTAATGTGTTCTTGGATTCGGTTTGCCAGTATTTTGTTGAGGATTTTTGCATCGATGTTCATGAGTGAGATTGGTCTATAATTTTCTTTCTTGGTTGAGTCTTTGTGCGGTTTTGGTATCAGAGTAACTGTAGCTTCATAAAAGGAATTTGGCAATGACTCTTCTGTTTCTATATTGTGAAATACATTAAGGAGTATAGGTATTAGGTCTTCTTGGAAGTTCTGGTAGAATTCCGCATTGAAACTATCTGGTCCTGGGCTTTTTTTGGTAGGGAGGTTTTTGATAACCTCTTCTAATTCTTCGCGAATAGCCAGAACCTGGAAACAACCTAGATGCCCTTCAATGGAAGAATGGATGAAGAAAGTGTGGAATATCTACACATTAGAGTACTATGCTGCGTTAAAAAACAATGACTTCTCAAATTTTGCATGCAAATGGATGGAAATAGAAAACACTATCCTGAGTGAGGTATCCCAGACCCAAAAAGATGAACATGGGATGTACTCACTCATAATTGGTTTCTAGCCATAAACAAGGGTCACGGAGTCTACACTTGGTGATCCCAAAGAAGCTAAGTAAGAAGGTGAACCAAAGGAAAAGCATATAGTTGTCCTCTTGGCTATGGGAAGTAGACAAAATTGCCGGGGAGAAAATTGAGATCTTGGGGGTGGGGTGGGATGGGGGTAAGGGGAGATGGGGAGAGAGGGGGGAGAGGGGGAGAATGGGGGAAGCTTGGGGAAGGGGGAGGATTGGGATGAAGGAAGGTTGGATGGGGGAGCACGGAAGCACGGTTCTTAGTTAAGGGAGCCACTTTAGGGTGGGCAAGAGACTTGACCCTAGAGGGGCTCCCTAGTGCCCAAGATGAGGTTCCCAGTTAGTTCCTTGGGCAGCTGAGGATTGGGAACCTGAAATGACCCTATCCTAGAGCAATACTGACGAATATCTTGCATATCATCATAGAATCTTCATCTGGTGATGG